>NW_024063471.1:12942500-15680000 GCF_006381635.1 Hibiscus syriacus | reverse complement strand
TACGAATTATCGATCGCATTACGATTTAGTTGGTCATTTTGGCAAATCCAAAAAAAGTTAGTTAAAATCGTTTATTATAAGGTATTTTTGGTCACTGAGGTTATTTTCTCTATAAAAAACACACACACACAGACACACAAAACCCTTTTCTCAATCGTACTCTACCCTTTCTTTATTTCTTTATTCTTTTTGTTATTTTAGAACCAAACTTACCCAACCGCTTCACCCTTACATTTCCCAATCACTGGCCAAAAATCATCGCCCCACTGCTCACACATTCTTGCCACTCGGTCACTCCACCAGCACATGCTCCCCGCCGAGGACATGGTCAAGGCAAAGTCCCGTTTCCTTAGTTGGTGGAACCAAAACCACCTTGTGTTCCATTCACCTCTTCCCTATCAATCGATCGTCGTTCCCGTTGATCCAATGCTACCCGGCCAAAAAATCCATGGCGTGTTCTGCTCTCCAGTCACCGTCCCCTTCATTCCACTCGATAACAATTGCTCTTCTTTATCCTCCCGTCCGAGACATTCAGTTATGCAATCATATTTGATGCACTTGACAGTATCAGAACAGTCCCCCGAGGTAAAATATGAACCCATTTTGATTCAGTCGTGACTAATGTATCACCTAATTTTTGGATTTACAGAGGACTTCAATTCTGGATTTCCACCGACGGGGTAGGTCGATCACGCTTCTAATTTACACTATCACACTGGGCAACCCTATTCTCTATCCCATGCATCAAGTTTAGTGAATTTCCAACACTTCTCAATAGCCTACCATTGACTTTGAAAAATCTCGAATATAACCATTAAGGTCGATCGTACACAGTTTCAGTTGAAGAAAATCTACAAGGCTTCTTGTAATTTGAAAACGACAAACTAGTCTGCTTCGAGGCAGTACGATATTGACCCTTCCACGTCTGTAAGTTTATCCCAACTCGAACTTTGGGAATTCTTTATTTGAGAGATTTTGTACATACATATTTTTTTCCATTGGATGGACTTTTTTTTCTATAATCAAATGTGGCACATTTTATGAAGTTGTTTTCGAATTCAATGCTACGTTTACTTTTTCATAGCATCTTCTTATTAATGTACTATCTTTCGATGTAATTTCCTTCTGTTTATGTGGTAATTACTTTCGAATGTCTATTTTTGAACTTAATCTTGCTATGGGGATCGTGATAGATGTCACGGATCATGACTATCTAACTACATTGCTTGAAATACTGCAGGACTTTGATATAGATTCTACATACGCGTTACTTACCAATTTGGTCGATCAACCCTTCAACGCCCGCTTAACTAAATATCTTCACATCCATTATTCGACATTGCGTTAAATACATCATTTCTTGTATTATAACTACTCAGGAAGAAACAATTATATTTCTTCCCTAAGTAGGACTAAACTTTTCTTTCTGTGGTGTATGCTAACCGAAAGGAAGGTAAACTTGGGCTTTTGGTTTGCCCGGGCTTTCGAGATCGTTATCCGATCTAATCATCCCTTATCCTCAGACCTTACATTACTCATCTTGCTTCTCATATAGACAATTTCGATGTTATACAATTCACTTATGCTTTCTCTATGGATGGCTTAGATGAGCAGTGTTTGGACTCAATGAGATTGCTTGTCGACACCCCGATTACGCCATATTTTGCTCCCCCGGGTGTGATGACTCATCGTGGAGAATGAGTCATCATTCGTTGAAATGTACCACAACCGCCACCGAAAGTACCTCGTCTAGATATGCAAACACAAATGGATGAAGTCCACAACTGGCTCCATACCATCAAGATGAACATAGTCGATATCCTATCCTACCTTCGCCTTAGTGCCTCTCACCACGGTCGTGGCCGTGATCGACAGTAAATAGAGGGAGTAAAACTATTTATTCTATTGCACTTTAATTTTTTACATTGGGAAAATATGCTTTAAGTGATGGGGTGGAGTGTTTGTTGAATTTCCTCTTGCTTATCTTTATGCTTTGATTCTAGTAGGTCTTGGTTGAACTGGTAAAAAAATTCTGTTAAACTTCTGCGTCCTTGTTGAATGTTTTGATATGCCATGCTTACTTGAGAACACACTATTGATTGAATTTAAATATTCATGATATCGGATGGCATGAGTAACGATTTGTTGAAATTGTTTATGATATTCCATGAATTTGTTAGTTGAAATGTGCTTAAATCAATACATGTACACACTTTGGTAAGATTTGAGGCTTTACGAGCATATCCTTTATATTATTACTCTTATTCTAGTTTGATTGAGTGTTTTGAATTATATGTTGATATTCCATAACCTGTACTTAAATGCATGTTGAGATTACATATGAACTTTATGCTTTAAAGTGATTACGACACTTAGGATTCACCAACTTTTTACTCCAAAAATTGCCTACCAATTCTTTCCCATTGCTTAACCAAGTTTGAGCCTATTCATATTCTTTGTTTTCACCATATTTTCAAAACCCCGAGCCTTTTTATTTTGTTTTATCATTCATTTATAACCTTATCAGGACAAGTGAACGATTTACCCAATGAATGATCATGTTCCAAGGAAAAAGAAAAAAAATTGAATCGAGAAAAAAGATGCGGAAAAATTAAAAAGACGGCTTAAAAAAGAAAAAATTGAAAAGAAAAAAAACAATTAAAAAAAAGAGAAAAAAGAGTTGTTTGATGTTTGTTTCTTTTTTTTTTCATTTTTTACCTAACTTTAGTCTTGATCTTTAGTCATGTTTCTAGCCTTTTTCCCACCTTTTACCTAAGCCTCGTTACAACTTGCATCTTTTTACCTTACTTTATTTATTTCATGTAATTCGATCTAATTATATGTGAGTTCCTTGTCTTGATCTTTAGCCATGTTTCTAGCATTTCTTCCCACCTTTACCTAACCTCGTTGCAACCTATTTAAGACCCTTTGATTATTGCATCTTGTTCTAACTAGTATTGGAGATTTGATTTTCTTACAAGCTTATGGTAAAATCATGTTTGGTTCCGAATTTGAACATTTTTACACCTAAAACACATTGAGTGATTTGATTGAATCTTTTTGAGGTGTAAAGTTAGGTTTCATTGAGATTAATGGATGCATTGATGTCATAATTTTTCTTAGCTTGATCCAACTTGTGTTTACCAATTGTCTGATATCTTTATTTGGATGATTGTTATGAATTTGACTTGTATGGATTTCTAGGATATGAACTTGAAGAAGAAAGGTAAATGGAGTTTTGACTTGTTTGATTGGAGTATGCTTGCGTACAAGTATGAGATAAGTGAGGGAATTTGATAAGCATTCTAGACTATATACATTTACTTGTTAATTTTCTCGTGTTTTCGATTTATTACTACTGATTTGTTTTTATTTTGCTTGTTTACGTCCATGAATCTATTTTCCATAACCAGTAGTAAGAATGGTGCATTATACATTTTTTATTATTCGATCGTAGTTAGAGACATGGGCATGACCTGGGGCACGACATAGTCTGACATGGTAGCTTCTAGAAGATCCAGTCAGTAGTAGGGATTTTTAGAAGTAGTCTATTCAGCATTATCTGGGAAGAGGATGGATGAAATCTTTGGGAATTTAAATTTAAAGTTTGAATTCAAAAATACTTGGGATTTATCTTTTACTGTTTAGGATAATTTATCTTTAAAATTTCATGTTATTTTTAGGGTTCTAAAAAGATATAAATACCTCTTCGGGCAAAGCTTAAGATATACTTTTAGATTCAATTTGTTTTTATTTTCTTTTATTTTTATAAAAGTTTCTTTGTTTTCATCTTTTTACTTTAAGTTTGTTTTTACTTATTATTTAAAAAAATGTTGAGAATGATTTCTATCATGTTTAGCTAAACTCTCATTTAGCCGATGGGTTAGCAATGACTCAATTCATATTGTTAGAATTGAAAAGCACTTAATATATTCGGATAACATTCTCAATTTTCTAAAATCTTAATTTGACAATCGACTTTATCTTTCAAAATCATAACACTTTCATTTGAAAAACAGCTTGTTGGTCTAGAAGTTGTTCTTATTTACAATTGGGAAGAAGAATCACCTAGTTGCCAATTTAACTTCCTAATAACACATTTAATGGGGATCCACTAAGGGAAACTGAGATCAGATTCGATTCTCATTGAGACAACAAAAACCAAGTCGAGCTTTTCTAGCGCTTTAAAATGTTTTGGTGCTAATGGAAATAGTTGTAGTTAGTCCAAACAAGGAATGGATTTCAAAGATTGGCTTGGGAATATCGGTTTACCAGAGATAAAAATAAGTTACAAGGGTTGAACCTTGTAGAATGTAACCAACATGAATCCCGAAGTAAAATCTTTTTTCGATGATCAAATTGAATTGAGACAAAGTGAAACTTGAGGCTATTTTCATCATTATAATTTTATACTCTTTACTTTCATTCTTTGTTATTTTCACTAGTTCATTTTATTTAATCTTATATTACCAAATCCCTCTTTTCTTTTTACTATAGTTACCTTGATCAGAATCAACATAATTCGACGATGGAAAATTCTATGGCCTTGTGGATCGACCCTTTCTTCTCTATACAACGTTTCCTTTTATTCCATTTATTTTTGAGAAAAATAAATATTTTATTGGACAATATATGACGCTTTTCAAGTCCTTTCGATTACCAATCCAACATCATCCCTTTGAGTATTCTTTGAGTTTAGATTGGCCTCAAGGTATTCCTTACATTTTTTATCCCATCAAAGTTATCGATTCGTTCTTCTTGACCCACTGCCACCGTCCGAGCCCATTTGTTGTCATTATTATTCATTTAGCCTTTACCTTAATCGTTTATTGAAAATTCAACCTCTCCAATTGTATTTTAAGTTCTATGGGGCCACATAATCATCACCATCCATAAGATCTAGCATGTCCAGCTGACTACCCACCTCCTTATTGTATTGTTTGAAATTCTCACCATTATCGTTCCCAAAGGACAAGTCATTAAATGTGTCTTCTAACTTTTCCGGCAATTCTTCGATTTTTGTACTAATTTTTGAGATGCCTGATAATAGTTTTTTTGAATTCTCCAATGAAGATGTCGACTCAACTTCAGGCTTCGATATCTCCCTTGACCTCACCTCCTTTACGATGTTATCATCTCGTTTTTTATCCCTCGATATATCGGTGAAATATGCTTCCATCTCACGAATTCAAAATCTCATTTCATCTACACAAATATCTACTACTTCCTTAATTCACTTAAGTAGAATAGTCGTTATCAAAATTGTGATCTTCTTGCAATATTTCAGATGATTCACATTTTCTCCAAGTACTTCAAACGACCCCCATAGCTTCACCAATCTCGTCAATGTAGCTGAGTTCTAGCAATGGTTTACATGATACTTTCAACCACGTCGCCCTTTCCACTTTGTTTAAGGATTCTGTCCAAGGGGAAACTTTCACAAAAATTTCTTTCAAATATGACTATTGAAAATCTTCCAACGTAATGAATATATCTTTATCTTCCATAGTTATTAGAAAAGTTTTTCCTCCTAATCATTGATCATTAATCTCTCCAAGTGTTGAGATACATGAGGCAGTTGAGGGTTCTATTCATGTGGTTCAGTAGCTTATCCATGGCATACATGGGAGCTGGATTGTAACTAATGGATATAGATTGCATACGTGTCAAGGCTGTTAGGGAATTATTCTAGAATCTATTAGTTTGTTTAAGGTTGTTATGAACTTACTATAAGAAGCTAGCTTAGGTAATGTATAATGCACGCTTAATGGAAATATCACTTATATTCTGTTTGATATCAAGCTTTGCCTAGTGCAATGCTTAACATGGTATCATTCGCTAGTTGTTCCTGAGGTTGCTTTTGTGTACTGCGTCATTCTCGTGACCATGGAGTTCTCGGTAAGGAAAACCTTCACAAACAAGAAGGTTAACATCATACTCAATGAATACAACTTTCTCATTTGGAAGCATCATTTTGCTAACCGTTCGCAGTCATCGACTGGAACAGTTGCTAACGGGAGTCATATCTCCTCCGTCGGCGATGGTGGTGAACGAGCATGGTGACTTGGTGACGAATGAGTTGTATGAAGAATACGTTGCACAAGATAGTGCCGTAGCATCTTGGCTACAATCAACCCTTGTTTGCTATCCCAGTTTGTTGGAGCGGAGATGGCAGCGGTGGTCTGGAGCATAGTTCCACAGTTCTTTGCGAATATGTATACCACAACGGTTATCGGTCTCCATTACAAGCTTCAATATCTTAAAAAAGGCAATGATAGCATGCACACATACCTCACTCGCATCAAAGAAGTTTTTGATGCGTTCATCACCACCATGAAATATGCATTGTCCCTTGACAAGATCTGCTCGATGTTGATTGATGCAGTGACACATCTTCCTGGGTTTGATTCCTAGGAAGACTCTCTTCCGATGAGTGCGCATATAGTGCAAGCTGGCTTGAAGACTGTTGGTCATGGCTATCATGATCGCGGTTCTGGACGATCAAGATCTAATAATTCTGGTCGAGGTGGAGGACGTGGACATGGTCGACCATGTATTCAGTGCCAGCTGTGTGGCAAAAATGGTCACTTGCTTGTTGATTGTTGGTACAGGTTCGATCAGACGTTTACTGGTCGATCAACAGATCATGTTGTGGCTCGTGGTGAGTCAGGCTCTGCTAACTACTCCGGGTTTGAGATGATTTTTGCTGGTGAGGATTAGTGTGTATATGCTACACAAAAACTCATGCTGAGGCACAAGTGTGCCTTTCCTCGCAGCCTCAGACTCGTATTACTACCAATACAAGGGATCATTGGGTGGTTGATTTCGGGGCTACACATCATGTAACTCCTGACTCAGCCAAGGTGCTTAGCCAAAAGGATCTCTCTAGACCAGGTAAGATTGTTGTTGGCAGTGGAGACTCTCTTTCTATTCAAGCTATTGGTAAAACTTCTTTATGCTCTTCTTCTCGAGCTTTGATGTTGAATGATATGCTTCATGTCCCCAAGATAACTAAAAATATTCTCTCGGTCTCGAAGCTTGCTAGGGACAATGGGGTATATTTTGAGTTTCATGCATCTCATTGCTTTGTTCGTGATGAAGGAACTGGTGAAGTGTTGTTGCAAAGACAGGACAATGACGGTTTATATCTATTTCAAGTAGATTCCATAAATAATACAAGTGTTTCATTTAAAGCTAATAGTGTTACTGCTTCACATAGTCCATATGAGCTATGGCATAGACGCTTTGGGCATCCTGCACATGGAACCCTTGGAAAAATATGCAAATTACTTGATGTAATTTTCGAGCAAAGTGTTAATGAGACTTGTGTTGCTTGTCATATGGGAAGAGCCATAAACTTCCATTTTCTAATTCGTCTACTGTGAATGAGTCACCTTTTCAGCTCGTGTTTACATATTTATAGAGGCCATCACCTATTGTTTATAATGGCTACAAGTATTATGTTAGTTTTTTGGATGCTTGTACTAGGAACACATGGTTATACCTTCTTAAGGATAAGTCACAAGCACCTTATGCGTTTCAATTGTTCCAACAACTTGTTAAAACATAGTTTGGACTGCAGATTTTGTCTGTTCATAGTGATTAGGGAGGTGAATATCATCGATTGTCTCGAATGCTTGCTGAAGCTGATATCTCTCATCGTGTTACATGTCCACACAACTTCGAACAGAATTATGTCGTGGAACGTAAACATAGGCATGTTGTTGAGTTGGCACTAGTTTTACTTGCACAAGCATCCTTGCCAACTAGTTACTGGTCATATGCAGTAGTTATGGTTGTGCATTTGATTAATAGACTTCCCTCCAAGATGTTAACTGGTCATTCCCCCTTTAAGTGTTTGGGTGTAGATGTTTCCCTCACGTCAGACCATTCAATGTTCATAAGCTCGATTTTCGATCTCAGCCATGCACGTTCTTGGGTATCAGCTCTCAACACAAAGGCTTTATTTGTTTAATACCTAATAAATGTGTTGTTATATCTCATCATGTGAAGTTCGATGAGTGGACTTTTCCATTTTCCAGTGACCAACCTACCAAACAATCACCACTCGGGTTGCCTTTAAGCAGATCCCTTGATATAGTAATGGATATGAATAAGCTGTATACTAGTGGTGTTCCATTTCCAGGTATTCCTCAACTATCTATAGACAATATTGGACACTGCATTACACACTCAATATCATATAGTTAAGGAGATCCTGTGATTGTTGAGGACACTCGATCAATGCCTGCTGACAATACAGGAATTGCAGTTAGTACTGGTAACTCATTGCTGACTCGTAGTAAATGTGGAATATTTAAGCCAAAAGTGTACACTACGTTCTTTGATGACATTATACCAACCATGATTAAAGAGGCTCTTCAATCTGCTGCATGGATTGAAGCAGTGCATGCTAAATATTCAGCCTTACTTGAAAATGAAACATGGGTACTTGTTCCCATACCTGCTGATAGAAATGTGGTGGGATGCAAGTGGCTCTTTAAGCTCAAGCGGAATCCTAATGGATCTGTGCTTCGGTACAAATCTCGTTTAGTTGCAAAAGGATTTACACAAATCCATGGTCTTGACTTTCAAAATATGTTTAGCCTGGTTGTGAAGTTCTCAACAGTGTATGAACTTTTGACCATGGCTTTTGCTCGAGGCTGAATCTTAAGACAAGTTGATATCAATAATGCTTTAAATGGTGACTTGCATGAGGACGTATTTATACAGCAGCCACCAGGGTTTGAGCAGTGTGCTTCAGATGGTGAACATTGGTGTGTAAGCTGAAAAAGGCCCTTTATGGTCTTCGTTAAGCCCCACGCAATTGGAATGGAAAACTTAAAGCCAATATATTGGATTTATGGTTTGTTGAATCTAAGGTAGATGTGTCACTCTTTGTCAGGCTTCAAGATGATTGTTGTACATATGCTTTAGTATATGTAGATGACATTTTAATAACGGGCACATCTGCTGAAGCTATTAATCAGGTAATTTGTATGCTTAGTTCTCACTTTTCCCTTAAAGATCTAGGTGAGTTGTCCTATTTTTTGGGGATTAAACTTAAGAGACTTGCTTCTGGTCTAGTACTAAGTCAGCGAGCTTATATTTGTGAGCTATTGAAGAAAACCAATATGAGTCAAGCAACATTTGTTTGCACTCCAATGGTTGCTACTGCAAAAACTGCTGATCAAAGCAGTGCTCTACTGGCTAATACTCGAGAATATCGCAGCATTGTGGGAGCTCTTTTGTATATCTGTCATACTCGACAAGACATAGCATTCACCGTCAA
The DNA here is from genome assembly GCF_006381635.1 of Hibiscus syriacus. NCBI lineage: Eukaryota > Viridiplantae > Streptophyta > Magnoliopsida > Malvales > Malvaceae > Hibiscus > Hibiscus syriacus. Next base: position 15,670,708 of record NW_024063471.1, on the reverse strand, counting down.
TAAAGCAGCCCAGTTCATGCAGTCTCCACGTGAAATACATTTGGTAGAAAAACGCATCCTACGTTATTTAGCATGCTCACTGGATCATGGGCTGGTGTTTTCAGACAGTGATGCTAGGTTATGTCTCAAAGCCTTTTTCGATGCAGATTGGGCCGGTGATGCCACTGATCGAGGTCCATGTCTGGGTATTGTGTCTTCCTTGGAGGATGTTTGGTTACATGGAATTCCAAGAAACAGAAGATAGTATCTCGGTCGACAATGGAAGTAGAATACAGGAGTGTTGTTGATTCAGCTACTAAAGTCACTTGGCTTGCTGCTTTACTACGTGATCTTGGGTTGTCATTGCGTGGTGCACCTATGATTTGGTGTGACAACACAAGTGTTGTTGCTTTGAGTGTAAATCCCGTGTGCCATGCTCGGTCCAGGCATGTTGAATTAGATGTTCATTTTATTCGAGAAAAGATTGCAGCTGGTCATCTTCGAGTCAGTTATGTCCCTGCTGCGTTTCAAGTGGCTGATGTCCCACCAAGCCACTGACCAGACCAGCGTTTGAGTAGTTTCGCGAAAAGCTGTGTGTATTGTCTTGTTAAGGAAGGGAAGAAGAAGAAGAAGCGAGGAGAATGTTGAGATACATGAGGCAGCTGAGGGTGCTATTCACGTGGTTCAATAGCTTATGCATGGCATACATGGGAGCTGGATTGTAACTAATAGATATAGCTTGCATACGTGTCAAGGCTGTTAGGGAATTATTCTAGAATATGTTAGTTTGTTAAAGGTTGTTATGAACTTGCTATAAGAAGCTAACTTAGGTGATGTATAATTCACGCTTAATGGAAATATCACTGATATTCTGTTTGATTTCAAGCTTTGCCTACTGTAATGCTTAACACCAATACTCCAGTTTTGTAGTTTTAATTTGATGCTCCGAACACTGCACACAACGTTCATTTTTCCAACCAAGTATAAAGATAATATATATATATATATATATTATAATACTATTCCGTTCAAAATACGTTAAGTTAAAAAAAATATACATAGCTGATTTTGCACAGCATTATAATTCAAAAAACAAAATAATTGCGAGAAATTTCAATCTTTATTTAAATAGGATAAAAATTTGATCCTTCTTTATTTGATTAATAAGCATGAGACTATTGAATTTTTATTTCATAATTTTGAAAGGTTTAATTTTTTATCTCAATTTTTAATTCAAATTAAACTAATGATATCAATATATAATCGTTCTAAACAGTTTTTGTTGTGTTATATATAAAAAATTAGAAATTAAAAACTTCTTATAAATGATTTTGTGATCAGGTTTGTCAAATGAAATTATGATTTGAAATTTATATTTTACTATTGTATAATTTATTTTTATTCAAAAATCAAAAAGAAAATAGAAGTATAGATTAGGTACTATGGCTTGCAGCTAGGCAAAAATTCAATGGCTTACTAGTTTAAGAAAGGTAATTCCAAAAAGAGAAAAAAATACAGAGATACACCAAAACAAAGTATAAATACTTAGAAACTCAAAACTAAGCATTGAGTTTTGCAAGTGGAAGTGATGAGAAACATATTGAAGGTCATGCTTAACGAATATTAAAGGATAGAATCAGTGATTTAAATTACTATAGTTATAGTATATTTTATTGCATAATGTTTATTGTGATTGCGGATATAGTAAATGTTATTGCGGTGATTGCTTATATCGCGGTCATGCAATAATGATTTTGGATGACACTACTACCCTTATATAACATGCACTATTTCAATAGCGGACAAAAAATCCATTGATAGATTAATGAGTGGCGTCAAAATCATCATCATCATTTGGTGAAGGTGCTTCCGTCTCATCCTCGGGAGCCTCAGACGAGGGTCCTTCGGCGGTGGCCTTGAGGATTCCGCCTGCGCCAAAGATTTTGGGGTTAGGGGCCGGTGAGGTCGAAGCGTCGGAAGAAGGTATTGAAGCGCCTGTATCGTCTGGAGAGTTTTCTGCAGGTGGTGAATCAACAAGTGCCCCAACAACAACCATGAAAAGAAAAGTAAACATCATAACATGACGAACCATCTTTCTTTGATATATTTAAAAAAATAAATTGCGTTTAAAAAGAAATGACAACAGTTTATTTAAGATAGCAATGCTGATGGATTATGGAAAAGGAGCAAGCATGAGGTATAAATAGATGGCAAAAAGCAAAATAAAAGAATGATTTGACCAAAGCTATGGGAATAAACAAATTTACCGATTCTCATGTTTCCTTAACACCTTAAAATTTTGACAAATCATGGGTTTGCTTTGTTAATTTGGGAAGCTTATTTTATTATTGTAGGCTTAAAACTTAAAATGTCGTTTCTTTTTTTTTTGTGGAAATTAAAATTTGGTTATTATAAAAAAACTTCTTGACATTCCAAATTTATCTATCTTGATTTTTTTTAAATGAAATTCTAAACAATTGCGTCCCTCGTTCATTACATTATCGTGATAAAGTTAAATAATGAAAATCAAACATTAATTTCAATGTGATTCTCTAAATTCTGAGAACTCTGTTATCCATTCGGTCAGAATGTGCAAATCCATTCTCATTGAAATTCGAGGCCAACTCTAAGGAGGTGAATGTTTGATCGATTTGAGTCAAAAGATTTCAAATTATTTGAGTTGACAAGTCATATTTTATAACTTAAACTTGATTTGAATTTTCCTCGACTAAAGTTTATAAAATTTGAGTCGAGTTGAGTCTAGTTGTTCAAGTTTATATTTAAATTTAATTATAAATATTTATAGGGTAAATTACAACTTTGGTAACTGAACTTTACTCTCTCTCCTATTTCACACATTGTACTTTAAATGTTTTTAATTTCCTCACTGAACTTAATACGTTGGGTCTTTTTGGTCACTCAGTCGTTTCCTCGCTAACGACATTATGACGTGATTTGTTTGTTGTTAACAGAGGAGTGACAAAAAAAATCAGATGCATAAAGTTCAATGATTGAATTTAAAATAAATAAAAGTATAGTGAGTGAAATAGGAGAGAGAGTAAAGTTCAGTGATTAATTTTGTAATTTACCAATTAAAATTAAAATAAAAAAAGCTACATGACAAGGTTGTTAGTGATTAAACGATTGAGTGACCAAATATCCCAATGTATTAAGTCTAGTGAGGAAATTGAAAAGATTTAAAGTGCATTGACTAAAATAGGAGAGAGACTAAAGTTCAAATGCAAAATTTGTACTTTACCCTATTTATAACATCATGGTACTATTTAATTACAATTTAAACAGTTTTCTATAACCATATACAATACACGTATACTTTTTCATATTTTTTATGTAATATGCATATATCATACAGAGTGAGACACACGAATCAAACTTGAAAAATAATCCACTAATTACTAAAAATTTGAGTTATTTGAATTATGATTTGAGCAATTTGAGTTTTATTTTTTAACTTAACTTAAATTTGAAATTTTTTCAAGTCAAATTTATGAAATTATAACTCGAAGTCAATTCGAGTCAAGTGATCTCTTGATGCAGTGCTTACCATGTTATTATCTAAGGCAAATGAAAATTCTTAGTCTTGAGAAATGTTAGGATTATGATCTTGTGGGATAATGTTTTGTTCTTGTGATGTATTAAGCAGTTGACTTGGTCATCTTTAAAGCCAAAAAAACCAGTGTGCCATTTCGAAATTTATTATTAGGCATGACGAGTGTAACATCTCAATTTTTGGGCCTAATTGAAGAATTTTAGAATTGCTTTGCTTAATTCAGTTTTCTCAGGAATTTTAGGACTTAGAATATAGTTTACCCAAAAATTTTAAGTTTTTTTAAAAATCATTTTCCTTTTTTTTCCTTTCCTTTCCTTTCCCCTATTGTTCGTGCCAAACAGTTTTCCCTGCAACGATTTATTTTTCATTCTCATTCTTGGTTTTAAGCCAATTTTGTTAATTTTTTCGTTAAGCCAAGTTTCCTCCGGTACTCTATTGTTCGCCATGTTGTTTATGTTCATCCGGTGCTCTTCTTTTTTCCTTTGTTGTATGTGCTAGCTTTGTCGGAAGGGTGGAAGTTTTGGATTTTGTTAAAAACCCATTTTTCGACGTTCCTTTCGTAAACCAACCTTAGTAAGTTGTTCCCTATACATTAAATAAACTTTCTGTAATTTTTCTTGAAAAAACAACTGCCAAACGGCGTCCCACATGCCATCGAGCACCGCCGTGCGCGTGTGGCAGTGCTCTGGCGTTTAAAACCGGCTGAGCCGATTACTTTTGGACCAAATTGGTTGAACTAGTTACCCGACCCAACCCGTTGACCATTGACTTTGACCCGTTAACTTTTTTGAAGACACCTATCCTTATGTTTCTCGACGTCCTGAGTATGTTTTGCCAAATTTTGATCTGAAAGCCTTGTTTTATGTAATTTATCTCTCACAGTCATAATTGTGTTAAGTAAATTATGATATTTTGGACTCACTTTTTGATGTTATTTTTTGAAGGTAATCACGCTTCTCCGTATCATTCTCTGATAGATCATGACCATCCTTACACAGCTCAGTTTTATTCTACTTGCTTGTCTCGAGATACGAATAATTATTAGATTAGTGACTTTATAGTTTAATGTTGTTTAATTTTTTGGCACCCGTTTTAATGTAAGGGTGTTATTATTAACATTTTAGGTTAATATTCCGCTGGTACTGGTACTACTGATTGTGAGAAACATAGGGCTTAACTGATAGTGATTATCTTCTATAGGTGTGTTCTCTAGACCTGTTCGATATTTTCGATGCATTATGCTATTATGTTGTGTGTTCTATTTGAAGCATGATCATAATGATTGTAACATAGGCATTTTTCATTTCTGAATAATGTTGCATCACTCATGATCTGCATATTGATGCATTTCTAATTTTGCATGGGACTCCTTCCCCGTCCTAATTTTGGATGGAACATTCTTCCCCGTCTTATTTCTGCATGCGATTTAATACCCAACCTGTTTCTGCATGGGATTTAATCCCCAACCTATTTCTACTTGGGATCCTCTTCAGAGGGCTAAATTCACATCCTGATTTTTCGTATTCTGACTTGGTACCTCTTTTGAGGGTAATGTCCTCATTATGATTTTCGAGGTGAAATGTAATGTTGAGTGATAACGATGCTACATTTTTTTAAGATTAAATTCTGATTTATTGCCAAACTTTTAATTGTGTTATATTATATATAAAGTGTTATCTATTTTACTTTAGAGGACACATTGGGCTTTATATCTCACTTTCTAGTTTCTATCTTTTCAGATTAATCATACCTTTAGGACTACGACCAGTACTTGGAGGATCCTTATAAGCCTATTTTATCATCATTCATCGTATGGACATTCCCAGACTTTATGTTATTCATTTTCCATTGATATTATGTTTATTTATGAGAATTTGGGATGTTAAATTATTTTATCTAATTTTTATTTTAAACTCATAATACATTGTTATACTATGAACTCATACTTTTGTGTATGGATTTTCACAATTAACTGATGATGCATGCTAAAACATGTAATTTTCATAATTTATGTCCAACCAAAACATTGTTGTTGTCTCTGAGATTCGGTTGCAATGTCCAGGTCAGGTATAAGGGGTTACATTTAGTGGTATCAGAGTATAGGTTTAACTCTCAGACTGTGTTGCCTGTCAAATTTTTTATTATTATGTAAAATAATTTTTACATACTTCATAAATTTTGGGTACGAGAAATATTTTCAAAATTTTGTTTCGGCTGTAAGTTTTTGTTAAATTATTTTAATATTCTTTATTTTCAAATATGGATTTTCCCAATTTCGTTTTGACTATAAGTTTTTGTGTACTCTTTTATTTTAAACTCAGTAGATAATATGCTACCATCGTCTTGTACCATCTAGTATATATGGTAGCTCTCGAGGCCGAGCGACTGATTTCGATAGAGGTCCTCCAGTTCCTGAGGTGAAGTCTTCTGATAGACGTAATCGAACATTCGGTTCTTCTTAGTTAACTAGACGTACTTGAGCATTTAATTCTTCTGGTCCGAATGAGCATACTGAGCATACACCTACTACTGGAGGTAGATCTGAAGATGATTTAGAGGATGTTTGTGTGAGTTGAGCAGTATTATGCTTACTTCAGAGATCTAATGGGGTTCAGCCAGAGAACACATCCATTATTGTCTCATCAACGATGTTGAGTAATGGAGCAAAGTATTTTAAAGGGATCACTTGAGCATCCTCGTCAATTGGGGAGTACTAGATTGAGGAATTGAGTGTTTATTAGATGTGATGGATTATCTAGTTGATCGAAGACATCATGCTGTTGTTTTACTGTTGAAATATGATGCCCTGAATTGGTGGAATTCAGGGAATATGACTAATACGAGAGATCAATTGACCTATGAGTTTTTCTATAACACTTTTCAGGGTTGATTTGGGTAGTCATTATTTGAAAGAGGGAAAGCAATAGTTTATGGATCTGAAATAGGTTGATACAATAATCCATGATTATGAGTTGGAGTTTTTGTGTCTCAATAAGTATACTATTAGACTTATCACTACTGAGAAAGATAAATGTCTACTGCTTGTGAAAGGTTTATATGTCGAGATTCGTAACTTGATTGCTACTCATCATGAGAAGCACTTTGTTATGCTCGTGGATCGAACTAAGACTGTTGAGGAGATGAAAGATATTAATAGGAAGCATCAAAATTGAAAGATGAAACAATATGATTCTAATGGTTCTTCTGGTTCTTTTGCTAGTCCTAGGAAATGCTTGAGAGATGATACTTCGAGGTTTGATTCTGGGTTTAGACATGTTACTTCTTCTGGTTAGTCTGAGAGTAGGGGTGTTTACTCTGCATAGTAGATTTTTCATACTTCTACTTTCTATAGTAGGTAGCATGATGGGGAGTGTCGTAAGAAGTTGAGAGCATGTTTAAGGTGTGATTAAACTGATCATTTTCTAAGAGATTGTCCACATCCTGCTCCGACTTACGAGACTCCTACACGTTCTTAGGGATCATCTCAGAATCATAGTGGTAATAGTTAGAGTTGACCTACCTCATCTAGTCATGCACCAGGTTCTTTGGGCAGGGGTGATTTAATTTGGTTAGAGGCTCTGCGAGGTCTGAGTCTAGAGAGCATGCTCTTTCTTATGCTACGAGACGTCACCAGAATCGCGATGAGCTAGATGTTATTAGAGGCACTTTTACCGTTCATTCAATTCATTAGTTTACTTTACTCGATGAAGGGTCTACCCATTTTTATATTGCAAGTTTCGTTGATCATAACCTTGATATTCCTATTGAGTCGACTACCTGTCTTATTACTGTTCAGTCTCCTACAATTCAATCCATAGCGGTTGATAAAGTCTAACGTAATTATATGTTCGAGCTCTGTGGAGAGACCTTTCCAGTAAACCTTATGGAACTTTCTCTTAATGAGTTTGATCATATTTTGGGTATTGAATGGTTGATAGAACATTGGATCAATATGAACTATGAACGTAAGAGAGAAATTTTGAAGACTTCTGATGATAAGGAAATTATTATGATCGATGAGCGTTGGTGTTATCTGTCGAATGTTATCTTAGCCTTGGCAGTTGAGAAAATAATTCGAAAGGGTATCGTAGCGTACCTTACATTTTTTGATTCAAAAAAGTCTACCCCTAGAATTGAATAGATTCGTACTGTGCGAGACTTTTTGGAGGTATTTCAGTAAGAGTTATCGGGTGTACAACCTGAGAGATAAGTAGAGTTAAAAACTAAATTCTACCTGGGCATTGCACTGTGTCCATGGCTCCTTATTGCATAGAACCTAAGGAATTAAGGGAGCTCAAGGATCAGATATAGGAGTTGTTGAACTAACGTTTTATCCAGCCCATTTCTTCTCCATGGGGAGCTCCCATGCTCTTAGCTAAAAACAAGGATGATACCTTGTGTTTGTGCAACGATTACCGAAAGCTGAATAAATTGATGATTAAGAACAAAAATTTTTTACCTCGTATCGATGATTTGTTTGATCAGTTTGTGGTACAACCATTTTCTCTAAAATCGATATTCGTTTTGGCTATTATCAACTGAATGTAAAAGATTATATTTTTCTGAAGACATTTTTTATATTTGATATGGGCATTACGAGTTCTTAGTGATGATAATCAGGTTGACTAATGCCCTTGATTCGTTTATGGATATTATGAACCGGGTAGTTCAACTTATCTAGTTCAGTTCGTCGTTGTATTTATCCACAATATCATGATCTACTCAAAATCTGAGGCTAAGTACGATGAGTATTTGAGGGTTATTTTGTACACCTTGAAGGAAAAACAACTTGATGTGAAGTTTAGTAAGTGTGAATTCTTGCTTAACAAAGTAATGTTCTTAGGTCACATTATTTCTGCTAAGGGTATTTCTATTGATCCGAAAATGATTGAGGCTATTATGAAATGCAAACAACCCAAGAATGTGGCTGAGGTCCGTAATTTTCTAGGTTTGGTAGGTTATTATATGAGGTTTGTAGAGGGGTTTTCCCTGATTACAACTCTTTTGATGAAACTTCTGAGAAAGAATGTACCTTTTTTTCTAGGATAAAGCTCAACAGTCAGGTTTCAAGCAGTTGAAATCTGTTTTGACTCATGCACCAGTTTTGATCCAACCCGAGTCTAGGAAGGATTATACAATTTACATTGATGCTTTGCATACTAGTTTAGGTTCTGTTCTGATTCAGGATGGTAGAGTAATGGCTTATGCATCTCGACAATTGAAGTTGCATGAGTGTAACTACGCTACTCATGATCTGGATTTAGTTACAGTGGTGTTTTCGTTGAAAATATGGGGGCGCTATATTTATGGGGAGAAGTTCTATATCTTTACCAACCATAAAAGTTTGAAGTACTTGTTGACTCAAAATGATCTTAATTTGTGACAAAGACACTAATTAGAGTTTCTAAAAGACTATGATTTTGAGATTGAGTATTATCCTAGAAAAGCCAACATAGTTGTCAATTCTTTGAGTCATATAGCGGCTACTAATTTTAGGGCGATGTTCGCTAGTATGAACTTGCACGATGATGGTACATTGTAAGATGAGCACCAAGTTAAGCCTACTTTGGTGGTTGAGATTAAGTCAAAGCAATCTCTCGACTCATCCTTATTCTCGTTTACAAAACGAGCTAAGCAAGGTTCTGATTCCGAGTACACCTTCGATGAGGATGGTGTACCGTGCTTTAGGGGACGTTACTGTGTTCTACATGATTTTGAGTTATGAACTTCTATTCTACGAGAGGTTCACTATAGTCTATATACGATGCATCTCGGTGGTGTTAAGATGTACTAGAATCTCAGAGAAAGGTACTATTGGTTTGGTTTAAAAAGGGATGTCAGTGAGTATGTGACTAAGTGTCTGGCCTGTCAGCAAGTGAAAATTGAGTATCAGTTTCCATCTGGTTTGATTTAACCCATTTAGATTCCTAAGTGGAAATGAAAATGAGTAACTATGGAATTTGTTAGTGTATTGCCTTTGGCGCAGTCCATGAAAAATTTAGTTTGGGTTATTATTGATCGTCTCAGTAACTTTGCCCACTTTATTTCAGTTCAGACTAGTTATACTTTGGATATATTGGCTCGGTTTTACATTTATAAAATTGTTCATCTTCATGGGGATCCCTTATCCATTATTTCTAATCGAGATCTGAGGTTTACGTTGTGGTTTTGGATGGCTCTTCACGAGGCTCTATGTACACAATTGCATTTTATCACAGCTTACCACCCGCTGTTTGATTGTCAATCGGAGCAAGTTATTTACATTCTAGATGATATGTTGAAAGGATGCTTTATTGATTTTCGGGGTGATTGGGAGGATCACATACAATTAGCGAGTTTGCCTACAAAAATAGTTATTAGACCAGTATTAAGATGGCCCAATATGAGGCTTTGTATGGTCATAGGTGTCGTACCTCATTATGTTGGACTTAGTTATCTAAGAGGAGAGTTGTGGGACTCGATCTTATTCAGGATGTAACACCCTTAACCCGCATACGTATACCATTACAAGTCAAAGATGTCACATCAAATATTCAAAATGTTTCTTAACCCAAATGGGGAAAATTTGTTTTCGTCACAAGTTTCTAATTTTAACATTTATAATAAAGTAATTAATTTGAGAAAAATTCAAAATATAATATTTTTAAATTTGTTTAAAATTTGGTTTCATGCAATAAATGGGTTTTCTACTCTGTTTCATATAATAAATAAAATTGACTAGTTTAAAGTCTCATTTAAAGTAATATTTAAAACATAATTTAGTAGCATAATATTTGTACATATTAAATTATATTTGATACTAACAATATTAATAGTTTGCAGACATTTCTTATATGTATACATGCCAGCTAGAAACTTTAGAACATCATAAGATGTCATCAATGTTACCTGAAAATTTTCCTTGGGTATCAATGCCAATCAACTCCTTACTCCTCTCGCTTTCTTTTACCTACGTGTGAAAATCATCACACGCTAAGTATACACCTAGTGAGGAAATAATAGAAACATTCAAGGCAATGCAACACATAAACGTAAACAAAAATCATATTCAATGCATGATCATCACTTTATATGTATTCAAACCATGTTACTATATACTAACATGATATAAACCATATATAAAATTTCTTACCAATATACTTGCCACATATCCCATAAGCTCATAAGCTTAATCATATGTTTATCATTTATTAACCCATAAAAATAGCCTAATTTAATCCTTGAGGACCCTGGGTATTCAAGTCAAATACATGCACTGTAGTGTTATGACACATAAGGTCGTGCCCACCACCTACACTAGGTTTACACTCTAGTATTGATCCAGATATGACACATAAGGTCTTTCCCACCACATGCACTAAGTTTCCTTATACACTACAGTGCTGAATCAAACCTGTAGCTACTGGACTCTATGGCATGCCAACTATACTTGTCCCTCAATGACTTACTTGGGCATATAGTCTATTTTTATTCAATCTATGGCAACATATATCAATATAATTTAGAATTGGCCAGTTCATACCTGAAATAACATTCGTGATACACATCATATATATTCATTTTAAACATCATATATAATAACCAGTGATCAATGCATTTTATAGTAAACCTTTGACATATTTTAAATATGTCAAATGTATGGTAAATTAAATAAATATCATTCCAAGATAAATAAGGTACACTTATCGCAAGTCCTACCCGGTGATGTATAAAACATCGTGTATAATGTTATGCATGCATTAAAATAACTTTAAAATTATATACAAGTCAAAATCTAAGCATCACTAAGCTTTAAGCTTAATAATTCGCTTCGATCTCGAAATTTTTCAGAAATTCATATCATGACAGTTTGCACTACCTTTAAAGAATATTATTTTGCATTAATATACTTAATCAAAAATTATTTTGTTTATATCACTGGAAACTACACTCAAATAAGAGTCTAATCATATAAGACACTTCTCCTAATTCAATTTGTACTATTTATAATGAATTTTCAAAGTTGACTTACATAATTTGTTTAGAGCATAATATGCTACCTTATTTTATGACCTATCCTCGATTAAAAATTCATATGTTTTTGTATATACCTCAAAATCAACAACTATTTGTTTTAAAAAAAATTATACTAATACAAAAATACAAGGTATAAAAACCATCCTCTAATATTGTTTGTAGAATTTATGGTGATTTTCTAAACTTATTGTCTATAATTTAAATTTCTAGGCAGACTTCACCAAGTTGCATATTTAACTTGTTCACTAATTCTATTATCTCACTAAATGCACATATATGCATAAAACACAAAGCACATAGCAATTAGGAGTCACTTATTACAATGGTTCCGTCACTAGCTCATCGTGAGCTAATGTTTATTCGATAACATGCGTACAAATTAAATATGCATTCACATGTGTCCTTAGCTTGCAACCTTCCTTAGAAATTCTCATTCACCATTAAGCTTCTCCTTTTTTTTAATATTTTATGATCTTTATTTCAAGCACACAATCTAAATTAGCAGGTATCACGTCGTAAAAATATTCAGTATTATCATAAATCTAAAACAATTCAGATGAATAGTTTAAAACAATAATATAACACCATCAAGAAACACACCTGTATCAGTCTGAATAGTCTGATAAGAAAACCTACTACTAAGTCTATCGATCACGATCAGTGGCAGTGCTAGATCCTACAATCGGAATATCCATATCAGAATCCTATTATTAATAATTATAACCCCTAATTAAATAATTTACAAATACCTACGAGTAACTCTCGAGGAATGCAGATCCTACGAATCTGATACACGAGAAGCCCCAGATCTAACCAACCCTCGGTCAGGTAAAGCATTAGTGCCTTCATAAAAATATTCTCTAATCAAATCCCAAATAAATAAGCAAAAATGCTAAAAAAACTCAATATTTTTGGATTAACATGCTTGATTCGTGGCTTTTAGATCAGAATTTGGGAAAACAAATCACAAAATCGGACTCATGACGTTGAAAAATGTCAAGATAGAGGGTTTTGAAAAAAGTCAACTCTGGTTAACGGTCAAAGGTTGGTCAAGGGTTAACGATTAGCGATTAACTGGGTTTATCTGATATCTAATTTACTGTACATTTTTTATATGATCTCTAATTTCTGTATTTCTATATTTGATTTCTGAGTCTGGAATATTTTCATGTTTTAATGGATTAAAGTATCATTTTCACTCGAATACATATATATTTCTTACTGTCATTGGGGGTATTATTGGATGAAGTATATCAGGCCTAGTCTATGACATGTAAGACCTTATTGCAAGCTATTCTGCTTTGTGCTTAGTATAAGTCCTTACCGAAGGCTCTGCTGCTTTTTGCTCAAGCCAAGTCCTTACCATAAGTCCTTATGCTATATGTGTAAGGCCTTACTGGATGTAGAGGTGGGTGTATGGTTTTGGGGAACCTACACATTCTGGTGATCTGAAGGAGGTAGTGGTCATATTTTTAAAACATATTTGATAAAGTATTTTTTATCGAAGTATTTTATATGCATGTTTTATACACCGTTAGAAGCACACTGGGCATTTTAGCTCTTTCTATAAATTTTTAACATTTTCAGGTAGTAGCATATCGTAGGCTAGCATACTTGGCATCAGAAGGACCGACTACTCCTATTTTTGTGCCACTTCATATCTCTATATGCCTTTTTTGTTATACTTTGGTGACACTTGTTTTTTCTACCTTCTCGATATATATGTATTATCGGTATTTTGATATATATGTATTAGCCGCCTAGATTTGGGCAAAACGTCCAGGTCGGGTTTTTGGGTTATACTTGGTGGTATCAGAGTCATTGGTTTTAAACACTCGGACTATGGATGAGTTCTAAAATCTGGATTTTCAAGATATTTTTTTATATTTCAAAAAATTGTCACCTTATTTTATGAGTTTAAATATATTTGAGATTGATGATGCCCATCTACCTTATATTCAAATTCTTTCTGTATAGCCTTGTGTAATTATCCGAAGAGTGCTGCTAGAGGACGTAGGCCAAGCCGTGGTCGTGGTCGAGGGAGAGCGACTCGACCTTCTATTACTATAGATGATCTGATGTAACCTCGAGATCCTCCTGTTACATATGTAGATCCATCTATTCCCATAGATTAACCGATTACCCCTATGATAGACCCTTTTGTCACAAATGATGAGGACACTGACATGGATGAGGATGCCATTAATAGAAATATTTTTGTATGTTTAGGAGAGCTGCTAGAGTCCATGGTAATATATTTACGGTCAAGATTTTGAAGTTTTTGGTAGCTGCTAGAGTAGTTCCATTTTAGGTTATTACTGGTGGAATCTAACTGAGGTTGAGTATTGGTTAGAGGATACAGAGACAATTATGGATGAGATAGACCTGAGGCCTGAGAAAAATTTAAAGGGGCCCTAGTTATACTGAAGAAAGAGAGTTTTAGATGGTGGTAATTGATTTCTGGTAGTATTCTGATAAATTAGCTGACTTTGGATCTTCTCAAGGAATATTTTCGGAGTTGCTACATCAAAGATAGATACTTGTAGTAGTGACGCCAGGAGTTTCAAAATTTGGAGCAAGGTGATATGTCTATTATGGATTATGATATTGAGTTTATCAGGTTGAGCCACTATACTATAGGACTTGTTGATACTGAATCAAATCAGTGCTTGAGGTTCAAGAATGAACTCAGGTATGAGATCAGGAGTAGAGTTACTACCCACTGGGAGAGAAACTTTGATACCTTGGTTGAGATAGGCAAGATCGCTGAGGAGATAAAATGAATGGGTATGGAGCGCAGAAGAGATAGAGACCGAGATCGATTCAGGAGGACTTATGGTTCTATTAACTCTTTTGCATGCCCCAGTAAGAGAAGAAGGGGTAAGTCTTTTCAGAGAAGCAGTGCATGTGTCAGGCCTATGAAGTCAAGTTCTTCAGCTATGACGGCTTCTATTCAGGGTGGTTCTTCTGGATCACAGCCTTTTCCATCATGTGAGCACTGTGGGAGACATCATTTTGGTGAATACATGAATAAGTTGGGTACCTATTTTAGATGTAGTTATGGTGACCATCTCTTGAGGGATTGTCTAGAGCCTGCTCCTACAGTTCAAACACCAACACGTACTCCCGCTCATACTCAGAGTACAATTCAGACTCCAACAGTGGGTCGTAGTCAAGAGTGAGCATCGGGATCGGCTTGTAGAGGCCAAGCTTCTAAGAGAATGGGTTCATCCAAATCTAAGGCCAGATAGCATGTGTTAGTTTACACTACTAGACGTCGACAGGACCGCGATGAGCCTGATGTGATTGCATATACTATTACTATTCATTTAGTTCCCTACTTTGCATTATTTGATAATGGTTCTACCCATTCCTATGTGTTGCATTCTATTTTTGAGGGTCTTAATATCCCGATTGAGAATAATAAGAGTTTGGTGATAGTTCAAAGTCTCATAGGTTAATACATAGAGTTAGATCATATTTTTAAAGGGTGTCCTATAAAGATCCAGGAGATCTTTCTGGTCGACTTGATGGAGTTACCTTTGAATCAGTTTGACTTGAATCTTGTCATGGATTGGATGAGAAAGCATCAAGTTAATCTCAATTGTGAGACCAAGAGAGATGTTTTCAAGACTTCGGATAACCAAAAGATTGTGATAATTGGAGAACATCGTGGATTCCTGATGAATGTTGTGTCATTTTTGGTAGCTGAGAGGATGATCAAGAAGGTTTTTGAGTCATTTCTTAATTATATTCTGGATACTAGGAGATCCCGATCTGATATCGAAGGCATCTGGATTGTTACGAAATTTCCTAATGTTTTCCCTAAAGAATTGCCTAGATTATCGACGGATAGAGAAGTTGAGTTTGAGATTGAAGTCTATTCATGTTCTACTCTAGTCTCGGTGGCTGCTTACTGTATGGACCCAAAGGAACCTAAGTAACTGAAAGTCTAACTACAAGAGTTGTTAGATAGGGGATTCATTCGACCCAGTGTTTCACTATAGGGAGCCCTAGTTCCTTTTGTCAATAAGAAAGATGAGACATTAAGACTCTGTATTGATTACGGAAATCTGAATAACCTCAAGGTTAAAAACAAATATCCTTTACCTAGGATTGATGATCTGTTTAACCAGTTTCGAGGGGCTTCTCTATTTTCAAAGATAGACTTTAGGTTTGGTTATTACAAACTCAATTTGAAGGATTCTGATGTCCCAAAAACTATTTTTCGTACTCGATATAGGCATTACGAGTTTTTAGTGATGCCATTTGGGATAACTAATACCCTTGTTACTTTCATGGATCTAATGAATTGGGTGTTTCGACCTTACTTGGACCAATTTGTAGTAGTGTTCATCGTCGACATACATGTGTATTCTCGAATTGAAGCATAATATGATGAGAATTTAAGGATTATTCTGCATACTCTAAGGGAAAACAAGTTATACGCAAAGTTGAGCAAGTGTGGGTTCTGGCTCAACAAAGTGACCTTTCTTGGGCATATCGTTTCTGTTGAGGGTATTCGGGTGGATCTGAGTAAAGTGGTGGCTATTTTGAACTGGAAGCAACCAAAAATGTCTTATAAATCTGTAGTTTCTTGGGTTTATATGGTTATTACCATTGTTTCATTGAGGGGTTCTCTATTATTCCATCTCCTCTAACTAAACTGCTAAGGACATATGTTCCATTTGTCTAGTCTGAGGACCAACAAGCTAGCTTTGAGAAACTGAAGATTGTTTTGACTCAAGCCCCAGTGTTGATTTAGTTTGAGTCTAGAAAGCATTTTTCTATCTACAGTGATGCTTCTCACTCTGGATTAGGTTGTGTTTTGATGCAAGATGGGAAGGTTATAGCTTATGCATCACGTTAGTTAAAGCCAAATGAGTGTAACTATCCTACTCATGATCTGGAGTTAGCTTCATGGTTTTTTCTTTGAAGATCTAGAGAACTATCTCTACGGAGAAAAGTGTTATATCTATACCGATCATAAGAGTCTAAAGTATATGCTTACTCAAAAACAGCAGAATTTGAGGCAGTGTTGCTGGTTGGAGCTTCTAAAGGACTATGATTGAGAGATAGAGTATCATCCAAGGAAGACTAATATGGTGGACGCCTTAAACCATAAGGCGATATCCGATTTGAGAGCCTTGTTTTCCAATTTGAGTTTGTTTGATGATGGCAGTCTGTTTACAGAGTTACAGGTTAAACCCACTTTGGTTAAGGAGATTAAGGCCAAACAGCTCCTAGATAGCTCCTAATATCCCATGATTGGGCAGGTTGAGGAGGCAACAAGTTTAGAGTATACTTTTGACAGGATGATATTCTATGCTTTCATGGTCGTTACTGTGTCCCTGAAGATGATGAGTTAAGACGGGCTATTCTTTAGGAAGCTTATAGTAGTCCTTATTTCATGCATCCTAGTGGGGGAAATTGTACAAAAATATCAAGGAACGATACTTTTGGAGTGGCATGAAGAAGGATATTTCAGATTTTGAGGCGAGGTGTTTAACTTTTCAGCAGGTTAGGGCAGAGCACCAATATTCGTTGGAACTGTTGCACTCTATTAAGATTCATCAGTGGAAGTGAGAGCGTATTACGATGGACTTCATTACTTGTTCTCCTTTGACTTCTTCCAAAATGGATTTTGTTTGGGTGATTGTGGATCAACTCACCAAGTCAGCTCATTTTATTCTTGTTCGGGTTAATTATTGTTTGGACAAGTTGGCTAAATTGTATATATCTGAGATTTTCAAACTATCGGTGTTCCGTTTTCCATAATCTCATACTGAAATCTGAAGTTTACTTCTAGGTTTTGGAAGGCTTTGCACGAGGCTCTGGGTACTCGTTTGAATTTAAGTATAGCTTTTCATCCGTAAACTGATGTTCAGTCTGAGCGAGTGATTCAGGTGCTGGAGGATATACTATAGGGTTGAGTGATTGAATTTTATTGTAGTTGGGAAGATTTCTTGCCTTTAGTTAAGTTTACTTATAATAACAGATACCAGGAAAGTATTCACATGGCACCGTATGAGGTTCTATATGGACGTCAATGTCGTACTCCTATTTGTTGGAAAAAGTTGCATGATAAGAAGACTTTGGGTCCAGAGCTAGTTCGAGAGACTAGAGATATTGTCATATTGATCCGTAATCACCTGAGAGAGGCATTTGATATGCAGAAATCTTACCTAGATCAAATATGGAAGGATATCAAGTTTGAGGTTGGGATTAGGTCTTTCTGAATGTATCTCCATGGAAGAAATTTTTAAGATTTGGACATAAGGGTAAATTGAGCCTGAGATTTATTGGGTCATATCATATTTTGAAGAAAGGTATATCAGCTTTAGTTTCCTCCCACACTCATTCGCATTCATGATGTTTTTCATGTATCCATGTTGAGGCAATATCGTCCAGATCCAAATCACATCATTCAGATTGAGGAGGTAGAGTTGACACCTGATTTATCTAATGAGGTGGAGCCCCTTCAAATTTTAGATCGAGATGAGAGAGTTCTTTAGAATAGGCATATTCCGATGGTTAAACTTCAATAGAGTAATTGTAGCCCCTCAGAAGCTGCTTGGGATGTAACACCCATAACCCGTATAATTATACCTATACAGATTATAGATGTCACCCGAATTTCTAAAACCATTTTCAATTCAAAAGTGATTTAAATATTGTTTTCTTAAAATGGTAAATGATATTATAAAAATATCATATCATATGAATTATATTTCATTATAACGAATTTAAGGCAAAATATTTTTATGAATAGTACCGTGAACAGTAATGAACAGTACCGTAAATAGTAAACAGTGTACCGATGTAGTACTACAGTACAGTGAATAGTGTACCGATGCATAAAACATCGAATTTAAAATGTCTATCGATGCACTGCTACAGTGTACCAATGCACTGCTACAGTGTACCGATGCACTGCTACAGTAACTGATACTCTAATTTTGCAATATATATATAAATCTCATAAACTGAACCTTTCATCACTATAAAGTTACCATTTTGTTTCCAAAATAGTTCAACAAAATAAATTGAACATTAATAAGTACATGCCACTAACAAAGTCAACAATACATCATAGGACGTCTTACAGTTATTGAAATATACTCCTCGATGCTTGATATCGTTCTGAACTCTTTACTCTATTACTGGCTTTTTACCTACGCGTGAAAATCATCACACGCTAAGTATATACTTAGTGAGGCAATTAAAACAATAATCATTGCAATACAATCTATGCATGAATTTCAATGTCAAAATCAAAATGCCATAAAATCATGTTACCAACATATCCAATATATTGCCATGATCAAAATAATATAAAACTTCTCACCATTTATCCCATAAGCTCGTAAGCTTATTTTACCAAAATACTTACCATTTAATCCCATAAGCTCGTAAGCTTATTTTACCAATATACTTACCATTTGTTCCATAAGCTCATAAGCTTATTTGCATGGTTACCATTTATTAACCAATAAACCATAAACCATAGACACATTTCTATTATTGGACTAGGTATCCTTAAGTACAGTCCCAAATATGACACATAAGGTTGTGCCCACCATATACACTAGGTATCCTTTAGTGTATTCCCGAATATACATCCTGTTATTGGACTCTATGGCATGCCAACTATACCCTGTCCCTCAATGACTTACTTGGGCATACAGTCTATTTTATTTGATCCATCAATGGCAAAGTATATTAACCATATTTAACATTGGGTAGTTCATACCCGAAATAACATTCAAGGCAAAATAGCACATTATTCATGATCAGTGCATTATAATCTCACACTATGACATATCGAAGTTATCAAAATGACATAATGTTGAAAAAAAATTTTGTTTTGATATAACAAATTAGTTTAAATAAATTTTAAGATTTTACAAATGATTTTCTAAGTATATTCAATTCAATTAATCGAATATCAAATTATTACTCCAAATCTTTTAAGATCAATTTCAAACCTTACTAAATGTGTAAAATTGTGTTTTATACTTAATATATTTTTGAAACAATTTTCACAAAGTATTTTGAACCAAAATCAAGACTAAAATCAATTTTTCAGAGTGATGCACCAATCCATGCATCGATGCACCATGAATTAAATTGAACATCGAATGCATTTCATGCATCGATGCACATACCATGCATCGATGCACTGAGGATTTTATGAAAACATCAAATGCATTTGATGCATCGATGCACCAGCCATGTATCGATGCACTCTGGCTATTTTGAAACATCAAATGCACTTGATGCATCGATGCACTCTTAGTGCATCGATGCACTAAGGATCCAACGGTCAAAATATTTGAATTTTACACTGATGCATCGATGCACTGATGCTCCCAACTGAATTTATTAATTATTTTCACACTTAAACGGCTATATTGACTTTACTAAGCATCCTCAACATTCAAAATCATTTGAAGGAGTATTTAAACAAGCTTAGAAGCCATTGATCAATAACAAGATAGAAGAAATCATAGAGAAACAAGAGAGAAAGCATCAAATATCAAGTTTGTGCAATTCAAGCCAAATTTCCTTTCAATATTCATTTTGCTTTCAAGAACACAATTTGTGCTCAATTGTAATTATCTTTTAGTGTTCTTATCTTGTTCTAGAATTGTGCAAACAATCTACCTTGTGAGGATTTCCTTGTATGTTTGCAAATTTGTATTTCTCTTTGAAAAAGAGTGTGCTCAAGAATTGGGGTATAATTCTTGAGGGAGTTGTAAGGTTACTCTTTTTCCTCAAAAGCAATAACAAATTAGTGAATTTGTTGGAAAATCCTTAGTGTGGATAGCTAAGGTAGTGGACGTAGGCTTTGGTTGAGAAAGTCAAACCACTCTAAATCGCTGTGCAAATCTTTTCAATTTTCTGCAAAAGCTTCCACCAAAATTTTAATTACCAATTCACCCCCTCTTGGCCGATTCCATCGATCGATTAACTCAACAATTGGTATCAGAGCCTCACTCATTTGAAGTTTTAATCACATCTTGAGTCTATTCGGGAAGAGTTACATCGATTATCAAGTCATCAATGGTATCCGCTTCAAATTACGACTCCGGTCTCGATTCGATGCCCGTAAACAAGCCTCCTTTATTCAATGGAGCTAACTATGCCTATTGGAAAAATAGGATGATGTACTTCATTCAAGCAAGTGACATGGTAGCATGGAATGCCGTAGAAGAATGATACATCAAGCCTCTCCCTCATCCAAGGTTATGGAGTGAATGAGAGACAAGAATGTTCCAGCTCAACTCCAAAGCCATCCATATCATATTTTGTTCTCTTGGACCAGATGAATACGGAAGACTTTCATCTTATACAACTGCCAAAGAAATATGGGACAAGCTTCAAGTCACTCATGAAGGTACCGGTGAGGTAAAGAAATCTAAAATTAGCATTCTAACGCATAGCTATGAAAATTTCAGGATGAAATCAAATGAAGATATCAAATCTATGACAGATAGATTTTCAACGATTGTCAATGGTCTCAAATTATATGGAGAGATCATTTCAAATGAAAAGCTTGTGAGGAAGTTAGTCTACTCCCTTCTAAAATCATGGCAATCAAAGAAGACGACAATCATCGAGTTTAAGGACCTAACGTCCTTAACTCTTAAAGAACTAATCGGTTCCCTCCTCACTCATGAAATGATGCTTGAAGATGAGGTGGACCTCAATAAGATTGACGAGACACCAAAGGAGAATGAGAAGAAGAAAAACATTGGAGTTGCTCTCAAATCCACAAAAGATGAGAGTGATTCGAATGAAGATGATGATGACGAGGAAATGGCATTGTTTGTCAAACGGTTCAGAAAAATGATGAGACTTTACCGAGGAAGAAAATTCAAACGAAATGAAGGCCTAAAAATGAACCGAAAGAGAAGGACCCAATCATTTGCTATGAATGCAAAAATCCAGGGCATGTCAAATATGATTGTCCACAATTGAAGAGAAATGGTCAATCAAAGAATAAGCAAAAGGCTCATGTGGCTACATGGAGCGATGAAGAAGGTTCCGATGAAGAGGAACAAGAAGTAGTAAACTTGTGCTTGATGGCATTCAAGGAAGAATCTAAGGTGACCTCTAACTCATCTGATTTTGATGATTTATCCTATGATGAGATATTAGAGGAATATAATGGGTTGGCTTTGGATTATGAGAAATTGTTTTTAAAATATAAAAATGATGTTTCAAAATTGAAAAATGAAAATAAACTCATATCCAAAACCAACAACGATCTTAAAAGTAAAATCAAATATTTGCAAATCAAACTATAAGAGTTTGAAAAGAAAATTTTGAATTTGCAAAATTTACTTTCAAAGGTCAATGATGATCATCAAAAGAAAATTGATGATCTTAAAACTTCTTTTGATAAAGTTGGAACAAAACGTTTTGAAAAAGGAGAAAATTCAAAATCCAACTTTGTTATAAAAGGTTTTAAAAACTACAATCATAGAGGTCCCCAAAGAACCTCTAATGAAAAAATCGTTAGAAGTATGTGGGTTCCTAAAGAACTCATTACTAATAAAGATAAAGATATCCTACAAAATGGATACCTAAGGGGACTAGGATTTTGGAAACTAATGAATATGGACCTAAAAGAATTTGGGTACCAAAAATCAAAAATTAATCTATATTTGTAGGGAAAGGAGCATTGCTATAAGGCACGGGAAAAAAATTCAAATTCATGGTACCTTGATAGTGGATGCTCGAGACACATGACCGGGGACAAAAACTGATTCATAGAGCTTAACGCCAAAAATGGAGGAGAAGTGACTTTTGGTGATAATTCAAAAGGTCACATTGAAGGTATAGGTACAATAGGTAATACCTCTTCCATACAAATTAAAAAAAATTTATATGTGAATGGATTAAACCATAATCTTTTGGGTATTAGTCAATTTTGTGATAAAGGATTCAATGTCATGTTTGAAACTAATGGTTGTAAAGTTATTGACATTGCATCTAATCGGATTATGCTTGTTGGTCATAGAATAGGAAACATTTACATGGTGCATTTAGATTCTATTAATGTGATTAATTTATGCCTAGTTGCTAAGGATGAGCATGATAGCTGGTTATGGCATAGGAGATTAGGACATGCTAGTATGAGTGTTTTGCAACGGTTAATTCAAGGTGATTTAGTTCGAGGGTTGCCTAAACTAAAATTTGATAATGATAAAATTTGTGATGCTTGTGCTAAAGGAAAACAAAAGCGAGTTTCTTTTAAATCCATTAATGATGTGTCAACTAGTAGAGTATTACAATTGAGCCACTTAGATCTTTTTGGGCCATCTAGAACTACTAGCTTGGGTGGAAAATAATATGCATTTGTCTTGATAGATGACTATTCTAGATATACTTGGGTTCTATTCTTAAGTACTAAAGATGAAGCATTAGAAAAATTCATCACGTTTTCAAAAGTAATCCAAAACAAAAAAGGTTACTCTATAACTAGTGTTAGGAGTGATCATGGAAATGAGTTTGAAAATCTTGGATTTATTGACTTTTGTAATTCTAATGGTATTAGCCATAATTTTTCAGCACCTACAACCCCTCAACAAAATGGAGTTGTTGAGAGGAAAAATCGAACTTTAGAAGAAATGGTTAGATCCATGCTTTGTGAAAACAATTTGCCAAAGTATTTTTGGGCAAAAACCACAAATACCGCTTGTTATGTTATTAATCGAGTAATGATTAGGCCTATTTTAAAGAAAACTCCATATGAACTTTCAAAAATAAAAAGCCTAACATTTGTTATTTTCATCCTTTTGGATGTAAGTGTTTTGTTTTAAACAACGGTAAAGACAATCTTGGCAAATTTGATGCTAAAAGTGATGAAGGAATTTTTCTGTGTTATTCCTTAAATTCTAAAGCTTATCGAGTATTTAATAAAAGAACTTTGGTTGTAGAAGAGTCTATACATGTTGTTTTCGATTATAACCTCCTTCCAAGAAAGGATTCTTGTGTGAATGATAATATAGGTGTTATGAATACAAATGACGTTAGACATGACGTTGGAGAACCATTATCAAAGGAAGAAACGAAAAATGAGGAAACTCATGATCCTCTCGAGAATCCAACCATTGAAGAAAGGGAAGTCTCTTACCCAAGGGAATACAACTATGTCAAGGATGGAGAGGTTATAGGTGATCCATCCAAAGGGGTAACAACTCGATCTTCTCTTAAAAATATTTGTAATTATGTTGCATTTATCTCATGCATAGAGCCTAAGAATATTAAAGAAGCATTAAATGATGAACATTGGATTATGGCTATGCAAGAAGAGTTAAATCAATTTGAGAGAAGTAAAGTATGAACATTAGTTGAAAGGCCTAGTAATAAATCTACTGTAGGTACTAGATGGGTATTTAGGAATAAGCTTGATGAGAGTGGTAATATAGTGAGAAACAAGGCTAGACTTGTTGCTCAAGGGTATACTCAAGAAGAGGGCATAGACTTTAATGAAACATACGCTCCCGTAGCTAGGATGGAAACAATTAGAATGTTATTAGCATTTGCATGTTTTCATGAATTTAAATTATATTAAATGGATGTTAAAAGTTCATTTTTAAATGGTTTTATAAAAGAAGAAGTGTATGTGGAACAAACTCCAGGTTTTGAAGATTCAAAATTTCCGGATCAAGTTCTTAAATTGACAAAAGCGCTTTATGGTTTAAAACAAGCTCCTAGAGCTTGGTATGAAAGATTGTCAAACTTTTTTAATTGAAAAAGTTTTTTCAAAAAGGAAGGTTGACACTACATTTTTTTTAAAGCATAAAGGTAAATATTTATTAGTAGTTCAAATTTATGTCGATGATATAATATTTGGTTCTACTAATGATGTTCTTTGCTAAGAATTTTCTGAGCTAATGCAAAGTGATTTCAAGAAGAGCATGATGGGGGAGCTCTCATTTTTCTTGGGACTCCAAATCAAGCAAAGAAAAGATGGCATCTTCATCAATCAAGCTAAGTACGTCAAAGATATACTCAAGAAATTTGGACTGGATAATGGCAAGGCTCATGACACTCCAATGAGCTCTTCAACAAAACTTGACTTAGATGAATGAGGTAAATGTATAGATGTTAAATTATATAGTCAATGATTAGATCTTTACTTTATCTAACTATAAGCAGACCGGACATTATGTTTAGTGTTTGCTTATGTGCTATATTTCAATCATGCCCTAAGGAAACACATTTACTAGCTGTTAAGAGAATCTTTAGATACCTTAAGGACACTCCTAGTTTAGGACTTTGGTATCCTAGAGACTCTAGCTTTAGCTTGCATGCCTTTTTTGATGCGGATTATGGAGGATGCAAATTAGATAGGAAAAGCACCTCTGGTACTTGCCAATTCCTTATAAATATGTTGATTTCTTGGTTTTCAAAGAAACAAAATTGTGTCGCATTATCTACCACTGAAGCGGAATATATTTCAGCCGGTAGTTGTTGTGCACAAGTTTTATGGAAAAAACAACAACTTTTAGATTATGGAATTAAAGTAGGTACCATTCCTATCAAGTGTGACAATACTAGTGCTATTTGTCTCACTAAAAATCCCATCCAACACTCTATAACTAAGCATATTGAAATAAGAAATCACTTCATTAGAGACCATGTCGCTAAGAAAGATGTAGTTCTAGAATTTGTTGATACTTTACACCAATTAGCGGATATTTTTACAAAGCCATTAGACAAGGAAATATTTTGAATACTTATGAGAGAATTAGGTTTAACCAACCTATCTTCACTTAGTGTTTAAAATAATTTTAGCACTTTTAAGAATAAATGAAAAATGCTTATAATAATAATTTTTGATTGCATTCTATGCTATTAGTTAGGGGGAGTTTATGTTATTTGATGAAAATTAATTTTATGTTCAAATGTTGTTTAAAGATTAATTTGATTGATTGAACATGATTAATTTTCAATATATGAGTTGCCAATACCACTAGAGCTAATTAATTTAGCATTTTAAGTGTTTAAAACATATTTTTGACATTTTTGTGCTTCATGCATCGATACACTTAACAGTGCATCGATGCATCCCTTTGAATGTGCATCGATTCATCTTGCTGATGCACCGATGCACACCTTGAATGTGCATTAATGCACAGGGTCATGCATTGATGCATTCGTCAAGTTTGTGGGTTTATATGCCTCTTTTTCCCTTATTTTCAAAACCCTAAAACTAAACATACACCCGTCGTTTGTCTCTCTCTCTCTAAAAATCTCCTTTCTTGCAGAAAAATCATCATTTTTGGTCGGAATCTTAAAGCTTTTAACTTCTAATCCTTCTTTAATCATTAATTCGTGCAAAACATCAATACATCCCTCTCAATCCGAAATTTCAAGGTAAACTTTTCTAAAAACTCATTTTATCAATTTTCGTTCTTAGGTCTAGTCTTGATTAGTTCTAGGATGAACATTATATCGGGCATTGGTTATATGATGATTCTAAACTAGAATTTACAACAAATTTCATCAAAAACACACAATTTTTCAAAAACATTCTTTGAAATTTGAAATTAAAAAAAAAAATATTTTCGAAAATCATTGATGTTTTTAACTTCATTATATTGTTTTTATGAAAACTATATGAATTGCAATATTACCAATGATATTTTCAAATAGTTTTCAAAACTTTTCCCATTAGGATTGTATTAGAGAACCTTGATTATTGCGGACTCAATTGAGTTTTGGGATTGATTTTTGTGCATACATGTTTTTCAATTTGCAGGTTATCTATTTCTTTCTTTTATTTCCGATCTCTAAACCATGTCTAATCCCAAACGCCCTAGGACTTCGTCGAGTCATTCTCGTTCAAACCAACCTCCTAATCACGTTCCTCCTCCACCTACATCTCTATTAGGATCTTGTTTTAACACGCCTGAGCGTCATAGAGACGAATTGTACTTTAGGTATAGAAATTCTTTTCAAACTTATAGAATCCGGGAAGAGCGTATTCCTTCTCTTCAAGCTATGATAGATATTAACTTTGAATACCTTGCGATTCTTAAAGCTTGGAAGTTTGATAAATTGTTTCAGCTCAAACCTATCGTCTATCAACAATTAGTCCGCATTTTCTATTCCAATGCGATATGTATTCAAAACAAAACTCAATGTGGAACTATAGCCATTAGATCTTATCTCTTAGGCCAATATATTAATATTAACCCCGAGACTATAGCTTTCCGTTTTGGGTTAGATGATGATGGGATATATAATGAGAATGAAACTGTAGATTATCCCTATATTCGAAACGCTAGTGTTAGTACTCTACGATCTCATCACAATCGTTTTCTTCATATGATGATCTCTTGGTGGTTTAGACCATCCGGAGGTAGGTACTCCACTCTTCGTATTAGGGATTTGTGGTGGATGCACTGTCTCAAGAATAAAATCAAAATCAATCTACCCCACATTATCTTCAGTCTACTAGTTTATGTCATAAACATTGTTCCTTCAAAACATGTCGAAACATTAGTTTATGGATGTCTTCTTAGTATTTCAAACTTGGATTGTTTTTAATGTTTTTGGATTGTTTGTTTTTGGATTGTTAAATGCTTGAATTTTTTATGGTTTGGATGATTGGATTTTGAACTTAATATATATATATTTGGTTTGGTTGAATTTTCTTATTTTTGCATCATTAGACATATATGACCAATTACGCCATTTCACATTTTGATTATCAATATTGATTATGGAACTAATGGCTAATCTCTCTTTTGATTGTGATCTTAGCAGCTTAAGCTATATATATATACTTATAATCAGTTGGTTATGTTCTCAAAACCTTGTTTAGATCATTTTTTGAGTCTTTTTGATTTAACAAAAAGGGGGATAAGTGTTAAGCTGTTAAGTGTTAAGTGCTAAAATGTTTTAAAAGGGAGAAATGTTATAGTAAGGGGGAGTAATTTTTCAAAATTGATTTCAAATTTTTAGAAAGTCTTAAAATAACACAAATGTTTTTGTTATATCAAAAAGGGGGAGATTGTTGAAAACATTTTTGTGTTTTGATATAACAAATTAGTTTAAATGAATTTTAAGATTTTACAAATGATTTTCTAAATATATTCGATTCAATTAATCGAATATCAAATTATTACTCCAAGTCTTTTAAGATCAATTTCAAACCTTACTAAATGTGTAAAATTGTGTTTTATACTTAATATATTTTTGAAACAATTTTCACAAAGTATTTTGAACCAAAATCAAGCCTAAAATCAATTTTTTAGAGTGATGCACCGATGCACCAATCCATGCATCGATGCACCATGAATTAAATTGAACATCGAATGCATTTCATGCATCTATGCACATACCATGCACCGATGCACTGAGGATTTTATGAAAACATCGAATGCATTTGATGCACTCTGGCTATTTTAAAACATCAAATGCACTTGATGCATCGATGCACTAAGGGTCCAACGGTCAATATATTTGAATTTTACACTGATGCACCTTGGGTATGCATCGATGCACTGACGCTCCTAACTGAATTTATTAATTGTTTTCACACTTAAACGTCTATATTGACTACACTAAGCATCCCTAACGTTAAAAATAATTTGAGGGAGTATTTAAACAAGCTTAGAAGCCATTGATCAATAACAAGAAAGAAGAAATCATAGAGAAACAAGAGAGAAAGCATCAAACATCAAGCTTGTGCAATTCAAGCCAAATTTCCTTTCAATATTCATTTTGCTTTCAAGAACACAATTTGTGCTCAATTGTAATTATCTTTGAGTGCTATTATCTTGTTTTAGAATTGTGCAAACAATCTACCTTGTGAGGATTTCCTTGTAAGTTTGCAAATTTGTATTTCTCTTTGAAAAAGAGTGTGCTCAAGAATTGGGGTATAATTCTTGAGGGAGTTGTAAGGTTACTCTTTGTCCTGAAAAGAAAGAAAAAATTAGTGAATTTGTTGGAAAATCCTTAGTGTGGATAGCTAAGATAGTGGACATAGACTTTGGTTGAGAAAGTCGAACCACTCTAAATCGATGTGCAAATCTTTTCAATTTTCTGCAAAAGCTTCCACCAAAATTTTAATTGCCAATTCACCCCCTCTTGGCCGATTCCATCGATCGATTAACTCAACACATAATATCATGCTGAAATAAACAAAGTCGACTTATCGTAAGTTTTCATGATGATGTATAAAACATCCATGTATAGTTTCATGCATGTATTGCACTCACCTTGACACTTTAAAATTTTCCAAATATTTTTCCTCACTTTGCTCCAACTTAGTCCTTTTTATACTCGAATTGTTTTGAACACCGAGTAAATCACGATATGTACAAAAATATAGATTCATGTCTATATATATGTTAGTATTTTACTAACATAAATATATTTCCAAAATAAATTTCCATAATCATACTTGAAACTATTCACCACCAAATACTTTAACACTTATTAATTCTTTTTAATTTTGGCACCAACTTTTCCAACTTATATAAAGTAGTCCTTCACTATTTTACCACTTAAAATTTCAATACAAAAATTTCAGTATTGAAAGTATTATCAACCAAGTACCCATACAAAGACATAATTAAAATAAACACTCCCAAACAATTTGAAATTTGCATTACAATCACCAAACTTTCTAAACTTCCCAAAATAATCAAATTTCACATTCTAACACTCATTTTAATTCCCTAAACAACAATTTCCGGCATAGTAAATCAATTATTAAACAATTATACAACCATTTACAACTTTTGCAAACTTGTCGAATTGGACCTCCAACTTTTCAAAAATTACAAAATGATCTCCAAATTTTTATAAGGCTTGTAGAATACTTCCTTCATCGTTTCCAGCCCTTATATAATTTTTCCATAATTTTTCTCACTCAAATAATCCATGTTCGAAACTTAAAGAACAAGTTTTAGAAAGATTAACATGTTCTAATCATCATACATGCTTGTCTATGAATCTACTACCTCGCAAACATCAAGATTCATCATCAATTTCATGATCCCTTATAGGAACACAAACTGTAGAATTTGGGATCTTTGAACACCAACAAGATTATCATGCAGTATTAGTACCAAATGATAGCGTTTTTCGCGTATAGAAATTTTCTCTTTTACAGTATACTCAAAATCCAAATGAAATTGCTTAAAATTGAATTTAAACTTTCTCTCACCTTTGGAGAAACCCACGGCAGCTTGGAGAAGAAGATGAGCAAGTTGGATGAAATGTTAGGTATATTTCATCTTAATTTACATTTAATTCCTCTTTAAATGAATAAATATTCATTTAATTAAGATAAGACCAAATCACCCTTAATGAATCTTCTTATTCACCATAAAATCAAGATACCTCATCCTTATCATCTTCCAAAGTCAAATATGAATTAATTTGACTTTAATTTATGAAATTTCCCATGAACTTTTCAAAACTTATGTTTTAGTCACTAAATTCCACTATTTCGGTTAAATCTAAAAAAATTGCACATTTCCAAACCAAATTTCTCTTATCTAAAATATTAAAATAATATTTCCAAATATTTTATAACATCCTTCAAATATTTGTAAAATTCCAATTCGATCTGAATTACCGATTCCTTACCGGCTTTAACCCTTTTTAAATTTTCTTTACTAAAATTCCAAATCCAAAAAAACCCCACTCTCAAGAGTAAACTATCTATTTATGGAATAAAATTCTTTTTAGGAAATTATCACTTAATTCCCTAAATGTTTCTAATTTTCTACTTTGACTATCAAACTTTCAAAATTTGTATTTTTGTCATTATCTAAATTTTTAGGGTATTACAATTCTACCCTCTTTAAGAAACTTCGTCCTCGAATTTTAAAATTTTCTATGAAAACCATAACTCCCCTTTTATAAGGATTGCACTTTCCATTGTAAATTTATAACCCTAATTTAGGGTTGTAGGAACTAGTAAGACGTGCTCACGCCTTAACTACAGACTTCATTTGCGATAGCTCAAGATGAATAAGTCATGCTTATGCCTTATGCGAAAACCTTTCCTGGTCTTGCCAACTTCTTAAATTCTAATTTTTCCTCCTTCATTTGGGAATTTTGTGAAGATCATGCAAATCATTAGATTTTGAACCTATTTAATCCAAATCTTCAACCTGATATGAAAATGTGTAGATATTATTTCTTTATATCATCCACTCTTTCCCAAGTAACGTCCTCGAAATTATGATTTTCCTAAATCACTTTGACTAGAGGAATTATCTTGTTACGCAGTTCTTTGATTTCTCAAGCTAAGATCCGAACTGGTTCTTCTTCATAACTTAAATTTGGTCAGATCTCAATTTCCTCTGATGCAATGACATGTGAAGGATCTGATCGATACTTTCTAAACAATAACACATGAAAAACATTGTGTACTTTGTCTAACTTTAAATCTCAATTACCTTCAGAGTTAATGCTAACTGTTAAACCATCAGTCCAATTCTTTTTAATATCTCATAAGGTCCAATGAATCTTAGACTTAGTTTTCCTTTATGCCTAAAGTGAAATATTTTTTTCCAAGGTAATACTTTAAGAAAAACTTTATCGCCTTCTTAAAATTCAATCTATTTTCACTTCAAGTCTACATGAGACTTTTGCCTATCAAATGCCATTTTGAGATTATCTTGAATTATCTTTACTTTATCCTCAACCTCTTTCAATACATTTTGCGAACCAAATTTCAATCTTTTAACTCGAACCAATTTAATGGTGTTCGACATTTTTTTCCATATAAAGTTTCATACTGAGCCATCTTGTTACTCAATTAATTACTGTTATTGTAGGAAAATTCTACTAAAATCAAATACTTTTCTTTTCCCCTGATTCCTTGGAATCAATCACACATGCACTCAGCATATCTTCTAATATCTGAATAGTACTTTTTGACTTACCGTCCGTCTATGGTTGAAAGATTGTACTGAAATTCAATCAAGTACCCAAAACTTTATGCAAATATTTCCAAAATCTTAAAGTGAACTTTGGATCCCTATCAGATATAATGGATATTGATACTCCTTGTAATCAAACTATCTCTTTGATATACAACTCTGTATATTTATCCATCCAATGCATAGTCCATTTGCATCAAAATGAAATGTGTAGATTTAATTAACCGATCACTATCACCCAAATGAAATCTTTTTTATTTAATGTCAATGGTAATCATGTAACAAAATCCATAGTGACTCTTTACTACTTCCACTCTGAAATAGAAATCAGTTACAACAATTACGAAAGCACTTGATTCTCAACATTTACTTGTTGATATGTCAAACATGTAGCAACAAACTTAGTAATATTTCTTTCATACCTTGCCACCAAAATGACTCTTTACATCCTGATACATTTTGTTTCCACCTGGATGTATAGTCAGTGGACTATAATGTGCCTGAGAAAGAATATCTTTCTTCAACTCATCATCATGAGGAATACAAATTCTTTCTCGGTAAAATAGACACCCATCAGAGTTGACTTCAAAGTCTTTTCTTTTTCGATTTTTTTCTTCTTCGTTTACTTTTTCTTTTTATTATTTCTTTTTTTCTTTTCTTTTTTCTGTTTTTTTCTATTTTTTTCTTTTTCTTCTTTTTTCTGTTATATATATATAGATATAGATATAGATATTATCTCTTATATCATATGTCGAGACAACATGACTAAGAAAAGCAACTTCTAATAGCCAAAACTCACACTTTGACATTTTAGCATATATATTTTTATCCTTAAGTATTTCAAGTACAATACGAAGATAAACATCATGCTCTATCTTTGTATTCGAGTATACCCGAATGTCATCATTACAAACCACCTCAAAATAATCCAAGTAAAATTGAAATACTCTATTCATCAAATCCATGAATGATGCCTGAGCATTTGTTAAACCAAACGGCATTACTACGAACTCGTAGTGTCTATACCGTGTTCTGAAAACTATCTTTGGCACATCTTCTTTAAGCTAATCAAACAAGTCATCAATCCTCGAAAGATGATACTTGTTCTTGATAGTTACTTTGTTTAACTATCGATAATCTATGCATAATCGTATATATCCATTTTTTTCATAAACAACACCGGTTCACCCCAAGGTGAAATACTCAGTTTAAAGCATCCTCAATTTAGCAGCTCTTGCAATTAGTTCTTTATTCTCCTAACTCAATTGCTACCATTTGATACGAACCCGTAAATACATGATTGATGCATTAATAACCATTATTATTGAATTTCACCTCTCAATCTGGAGGTAACCCAAATAATAAATCTAAAAAGACATATGTAAATTCCCAAGTTATGGAAATATCATATGATCTTACTTCAGATACTTGAGTATCTATCACCTTAGCTAGAAAAGCTATGCATCCTTCATACATCATTTTAATCATAACCATCATTGATATCACCTTAGTGATGATTTCACTTTTTCATCACTCATTGACATTTTTAATTTCTCTACATCTTTCTAAATTAATCGCTTCTTGCGACCATTAATCCAACCTTAATGCAAAGACAACCAACTCATGATCAAAATGATCTAAAACTCATTAATGATAATCCCATAAGATTCATAGGTAACATAAGCTCCTGAATATTTATCGGACATTTACTATTTGTCCGTCTATCACTTGTATCATGACCCATGGGTCTTCCACCATAATATCACTCGATATCAAGTAGAATTGAATATTTCTACTTTGGAATTACTTATTTCATTCTTAAGGAAATATGTATAACTTTTCCAGATCCAAAAATAATATTTTTGGAATAGTTGAAACATTTTCCTTCTCAAATGAAAGTCTAAATGTCTACCACGTTCAATAAGAAAACTTGATAAATTTGTAGGAATAACTTCATAGCAATTAATGCTAAAATCACACTATCAAGTAATTTTACTATTTTTCCTCTCACTAGGAATCTGACACTTTTCAAGTTATTGAGAATCAATCTCGATCTATACAATAATTCATTTACAGCATGGAAGGTTAGACAATCCATTTTCTCATATTTACCTTCACAAGTTAACACTATCTAGTTTTATGGACTTGATATCTATTCTCAATCCAACTCATAACCATTTAATTCAATAATAACTCAGCTTTCTGTAAACTTTTAGCGGACAACTTATTACCGCTTATTTATTTCCTTTTACTCAAATCAACAATGTTTTAAATAATTTAATGCTTAGCTTAAATATTTCTCACTTATTTAAGCTTACCTGGAGGAACCTCATAATCATAACTTGATTCAGAAATCTCCTCTGGATCCTCATCCGATTCAACTTTTCTTGTAAGCCTTTCAAACTTTTTAATCGATTCTTCCAATTCAGAAACTTCATTAAAAGCTGGGCCATTTCTTCCACAAAATGGAGAAAAATTCCTTACAACATCCACCCTTCTAAGGTGTTTTACATAAGTCGTGTCAAGTCCCTTTATGGTCGATTTCAAATCTCAACCTTCATTTCAACATTTCCAAATTTCTTACCTTTGTCTTTAGTTCCAACATATGAACATGGTCAGAATCATCATACATTAATAAAGAGTAACTTTACTCCCAATAAGTATCATCACAGTATATATACAACCATCAGTAACTTTTGACATCCTAGTGGCATGTATACACTTTTTAACTCAAAACAAACTCGGTTTAGTCCTAGAATCGGCTAAACCTGTAGCTCTGATGCCAATAAATGTAACACCCATAACCCGTATAATTATACCTATACAGATTATAGATGTCACCCGAATTTCTAAAACCATTTCCAATTAAAAAGTGATTTAATTTTTTTTTCTTAAAATGGTAAATGATATAATAAAAATATCATATCATATGAATTATGCTTCATTATAACAAATTTAAGGCAAAAGATTTTTTTATGAATAGTACCATGAACAGTAATAAACAATACCGTAAATAATGAACAGTGTACCGATGCAATGCTACAGTATCATGAATAGTGTACCGATGCATAAAACATCGAGTTTAAAAAGTGTATAGATGCACTGCTACAGTAACTGCTACAGTAATTTCGCAAAATATATATAAATCTCATAAACTGAACATTTCATCACTATAAAGTTACCATTTTGTTTCCAAAATAATTCAACAAAAATAAATTGAACATTAATAAGTACATGCCACTAACAAAGTCAACAATACATCATAGGATGTCTTACTGATATTGAAATATACTCCTCGATGCTTGATGTCGTTATGAACTCTTTAATCTATTACTGGATTTCTACCTACGCGTGAAAATCATCACACGCTAAGTATATACTTAGTGAGGCAACATATCCAATATTTTACCATGATCAAAATAATATAAAATTTCTCACCATTTATCCTATAAGCTCGTAAGCTTATTTTACCAAAATACTTACCATTTAATCCCATAAGCTCGTAAGCTTATTTTACTAATATACTTACCATTTATTCCATAAGCTCGTAAGCTTATTTTACCAATATACTTATCATTTGTTCCATAAACTCGTAAGCTTATTTTACCAATATAGTTACCATTTGTTCCATAAGCTCGTAAGCTTATTTGCATGGTTACAATTTATTAACCAATAAACCATAGGCAATAGCCCAATATAACATCCTGAGGACCCTGGGTACACGAGTCAAATACCTGCACCATAGTGCTAACACGAGTATGACACATAAGGTCGTGTCCACCATCTATACTAGGTATCCTTAAGTACAGTCTCAAATATGACACATAAGGTCGTACCCGCCATATACATTATGTATTCTTTAGTGTATTCTCGAATATGCAGCCTGCTGCTGGACTCTCTGGCATGCTAACTATACTTTGTCCCTTAATGACTTACTTGGGCATGCAGTCTATTTTATTTTATTCATCCATGACAAAGTATATTATCCATATTTAACATTGGGCAGTTCATACCCGAAATAACATTCATGGTAAAATATCACAATATTCATGGCCAATGCATTATAATTTCACGCTATGACATATCATTTCACACTATGACATATCAATGTCATATCGAAGTTATCAAAATGACATAATATCATGTTGATATAAACAAAGTCAACTTATCGCAAGTCTTCCTGATGATGTATAAAACATCCATGTATAATTTTATGCATGTATTGCACTCACCTTGACACTTTAAAATTTTCCAAATATTTTTCCTCACTATGCTCCAACTTAGTCCTTTTTATACTTGAACACCGAGTAAATCACGATCTGTACAAAAATATAGATTCATATCTACATATATGTTAGTATTGTACTAACATAAATACATTTCCAAAATAAATTTCCAATATCATACTTGAAACTATTCACCACCAAATACTTCAACAATTATTAATTCTTTTTAATTTTGGCACAAACTTTTCCAACTTATATAAAATTGTCCTTCACCATTTTACCACTTAAAATTTCAATACAAAAATTACAGTATTGAAAGTATTATCAACCAAGTACATATACAAAGACATAATTACAATAAACACTCCCAAACAATTCGAAATTTGCATTACAATCACCAAACTTTCTAAACATCCCAAAATAATCAAATTTCACATTCTAACACTCATTTTAATTCCCCAAACAACAATTTCCAGCATAGTACATCAACTATTAAACAATTATAAAACCATTTACAACTTTTCCAAACTTGTCGAATTGGTCCTCTAACTTTTCAAAAATTACAAAATGGTCCCCAAATTTTTCTAAGTTTTGTAGAATACTTCCTTCATCATTTCCAACCCTTGTATAATTTTCCATAATTTTTCTCACTCAATAATTCCATGGTTGAAACTTAAAGAACAAGTTTTAGAAAGATTAAACATGTTATAATCATCACACATGCTTGAATATGAATCTACTACCTCACAAACATCAAGATTCATCATCAATTTCATGATCTCTTATATAAACACAAACTGTAGAATTTGGTATCTTTGAACAACAACAAGATTATCATGCAATATTGGTATCAAATGATAGCGTTTTTCGTGTATAGAAATTTTCTCTTTTATGGCATACTCAAAATCAAATGAAATTGCTTAAAAATTGAATTGAAACTTTCTCTCACCTTTGGAGAAACTCACGGCAGCTTGGAGAAGAAGATGAGCAAGTTGGATGAAATGTTAGGTATATTTCATCTTAGTTTACATTTAATTCCTCTTTAAATGAATAAAATATTCATTTAATTAAGATAAGACCAAATCACCCTTAATGAATCTTCCTATTCACCATAAAACCAATACTCCTCATCCTTATCATCTTCCAAAGTTAAATATGAATTAATTTGACTTTAATTTATGAAATTTCCCATGAATTTTTTTTAAAAAAATGTGTTTTAGTCACTAAATTCCAATGTTTCGGTTAAATATGAAAAATTACATATTTCAAAACCAAATTTCTTTGATATAAAATATTAAAATAATATTTCCAACCATTTTATAACATCCTTCAAATTTTTTTAAAATTCTAATTCGATCAGAATTACTGATTCCTTACCGTCTGTAACCCTTTCTAATTTTTCTTTACTAAAATTCCAAATCAAAAAATATAATTTCTATAAAACCCCACTCTCAAGAGTAAACTATCTATTTATGGATTAAATTTTTTTTAGGAAATTATCACTTACTTCCCTAAATTTTTCCAATTTTCTACTTTGACCATAAAACTTTAAAAAATTTCATTTTGGTCATTAACTAAATTTTTGGGGTATTACATGGGAGACATTGGAGTCTATGAAGGCTCAGTTTCCGTATTTATTTCCATCAGGTAAATTTTGATGACGAAATTTCATTTAAGGGGAAGAGTTATAACACCCCAACTTAGGGCCTAAAATTTTCTTAAAATTCTTCCGAAGACTAAATTAAAATTTTAACTAAATTCGGGGGTCAAAGTGAAATTCTGAATAAATTCATATCCAAATTCAGAAAGCATAAAAAACTATAGTACATATAGTGTAATTTTTCCATTTTTCTTTATAGGGAAAATATAACCCCCAAATTTGAAAAAATTTTAGAAACCCTATTCTCTCTCTTTTCAAGCTTTTTTAGTAAGAAATTTCAATCGTCATTTCGTCATCGATCGTTGCTCTGTTTTTGACACATCCTGCACCATCGTGTTCCTTACGTCGTCCCAAGTCCACTAGTTTCCATCTTGTCTCCGTTTTCACTAGCGTGTGAGGGGGTGAGAAATGTCAAGTTTTTGACATTTCGAAATCGAGCTCTCTGCCATTCACCGCTATGAACTAAGCTTGGTAAGTCTCTCAAAACCCCTCAAAATGTAAGTATGAATTTGTTTTTGTAATTCTTTCAACTTTTGAAGCATCCATATGCGCCCCCACAAGTCGTCCCTACGCATGGGAAATTCCACCGCCTGGTGGGCTGCTTGATTATGGGCTGACTCGACCACATCGGTTTCGACCTGATATGACCTGACCGGAACTAAACTGGTCAGCCATTTACCATTGATTGTTGATCGTTGACCGACCGTTGATTGTTGATTGGCATTGAATTTTTTTGAAAACCTCCTTCTTGACATTTCTCGATATCTTTAGTCCAATTCCACAATTCGTTTTGC
Organism: Hibiscus syriacus; assembly: GCF_006381635.1. Taxonomy (NCBI): domain Eukaryota; kingdom Viridiplantae; phylum Streptophyta; class Magnoliopsida; order Malvales; family Malvaceae; genus Hibiscus; species Hibiscus syriacus. Next base: position 15,632,534 of record NW_024063471.1, on the reverse strand, counting down.
CAAATTTTGACTCGAAAGCCACGAATCGATCCCGTTAATCTAAAAATGTTTAGTATTTTTAGCATTTTTTTCTTATTTATTTGGGATTTGATTATGAAATTGGTTTGATATGGTGTTTCCCATCTGTCAGATCCGTATAATTCGTGTTCCTCGAGATTTACTAGTAGGTATCTATAGATTGTTTCAATAGGTTTATTATTATTCATATTAGGATTTTAAAATAGATATTCCAATTCTTAGGATCTAGCACTGCCACTGGTCATGATCGATAGACTCAGTAGTAGGATTTCTTATTAGACTACTAAGACCGGTATTGTTTTGTTTCCTGATGATGTTACATTACTCTTTTAAACTATTCATCTTAACTGTTTTAGATTTTTGATAATACAAAAGATTTTTACAATGCGATACTTGATTTTCTAAATATTGTTTATCTAATATCTGATTTACTGTACATTTCTGATATAATCTCTGATTTATGTATTTTTGTATCTGATTTCTGAGTCTGGAATATTTTCATGTTTTAATGGATTAAACTATCGTTTTCACTCGAATACATACATATTTATTACTATCATTGGGGGTATTATTGGAGGAAGTATATCAGGCCTATTCTATGGCTTGTAAGACCTTACCACAAGCTCATCTGCTTTGTGCTCAGGGTAAGTCCTTACCGTAGGATCCTATGCTTTGTGCTCAGCGTAAGTCCTTACCGCAGGCCCTTATGCTATATGTATAAGGCCTTAACGGGTGTATAGGTGGGTGTATGGTTATGGGGAACCTACACATTCTGGTGATCAGATAGGGGTAGTGGTCATATTTTTAAAACATGTTTGATAAACTATTTTTTTACTAAAGTATTTTATATGTATGTTTTTATACACCATAAGGAGAACACCGGGCTTTTTAGCTCATTCTGTAAATTTTTAGCATTTTCAGATAGTAGCAGACTGTATGCTAGTAGACTTGGCATTAGGAGGATCGACTACTCCTATGTTTGTACCATTGTATATATTTATACGTCTCTTTTATTATACTTTGGTTACACTTGTTTTTGTTTCCATCTCGATATATTTGTATTACTGATATTTTGATATATATATATGTTTTATATGATTTTTCATATATACATATATACTGATATATAGATGTTTATCGTATGAACTTTTCTAATGACTAATTTCATATTATATTGTTATATGGATTTTAAAAATGTTTTATATATATGAAAACAAATTTCTAAATATGATATATAACCTCCTAGATTTGGGCATAACATTCAGGATGGGTCTAGGGGGTTACAGTTGGTCTTTTCATATCTCTTTAAAACAGTTGCTAACTTGTTAAGGAACTGATCAAAGTTCTTGCTAAAGACTGAAAAATCATCCATAAATATTTGAAGGCAATCCTCAACCATGTTGGAAAATATGGTCATCATACAATGCTGAAACATTTTTGGAGCATTACACAGACCAAAAGGCATCATTTGAAAAGCAAATGTACCATAAGTACAAGTGAAAGTAGTGTTCTCTTAGTCTTCAGGTGCAATTTTTATTTGATTGTAGCAATTATATCCATAAAGAAAACAATCGAAAGTTTTGCCAACAAGCATATCTAATATTTGGTCAATAAATAGTAATAGAAAATTATCTTTCCTTGTGGCTTTTTTCAACTTCCTATAGTCCATACAAATACTTCAACCAGTAGTGGTGCGTGTTGGAACTAACTCGTTATTCTTATTAGAAAAATGGTGATGTCTCCCTTCTTTCGTATGTATTGAATAGAGCTCACCCAATTATTGTAAAAAATGAGGTAGATGATTCCAACATCCAACCATTTGATCGTTTACTTTCAATAACCTCCTTAATAATATGATTCAACCTCCTTTGTTTCTTAATATAATCATTGTTAGGATCTTCCAGCAATATCTTGAGCATACAAAAGCAAGGACTAATGCCCTTGATGTCAGCAATGCTCCAAACAATTGTTCGTTTGTGTTGTTTCAAAACATTAAGCAATTGTTCCTCTTGCGATGCTTCTAGCTTTGCTTCAACAATAACAAGGAAAAGTCTTATCTTCCCTAAGGAATGCATACTTCAAATGATAGGGAACATGCTTTAATTAAAAGTTGGGTGGATCTTTAATAGAAGGTCGAGGAACTTGAATAGTTCAGGTTAGAAGCTTCAATGATTCAAAATGTTTCATATACTTCCCTTAAACTTCTTCACTATCACCTAGTTCCTCTATTGTCACAACAATTTTCCTGGAAACATCCATGTTATGGTAGTCATCCCAATGCTCATGTAGAAAAACATCTATAACATCAATTGAATAGCACTTGACCTTGTCACTCACATTTGAAACATTATTCAAAACATTAAAAGTAATGTGTTAATAATTTAAATGCATAGTGAGTTTTCCTTTTTCAACACCTATCAAAGCTCGGTCGGTAGCAAGAAAGGATCATCCAAGTATGATTGGAATGTATTTGTCAACTTCACAATCCAATATGATAAAATATATAGAAAATGAATTTATCCACTCGAACTAGCATGTTCTCATAATGCCACTAGGATACACGATAGAATACACGATAGAACGATTGGCAAACTGAAGAGTCACGGTGGTGGGCCTTCCTTCTCCACTTCCAAATTTCCTAAAAGTTAACAAAGGCATGAGATTAATGCTAGCATCTAAATCACATAATGTTTTGCCTAAAATTTAATCACCAATAATGAAAAGAATAGTAAAACTCCTTATATCTTTTAGTTTTAGTGGCAAGCGACTTGCAACCATAGTACTACATCCCTCGGTGAGTGCAACCGTTTCAAATTCTCCAACTATTTTATTCTTCTAGAGCACCTCCTTCATGAACTTGATGTTATTCGGATTTCGCTCCAATGCATCAATCAATGGGATATTGATTGTCAAGTATTTTAGCACATTAATAAATTCTTTGTACTATTGATCCTCCTTGGTGTTCTTGAATCATTGAGAAATGGTGGATGAGGTATTGGATTCGACTATCTTGGCATTGGTGGTGGCATTACATATTCTAGTGTTGATGGAATTGCTATTAGAATTATTGCAATATCACGTCTCTTTTGCTATGACATCCATATTTTGTGTCTCTATATCTACTTCCATACTTTTTCCTTTAACTTGTTGTTGAAGTCTCTTATCAACCTTCTTTTGGGGTTACTCGGTATATTACCTAATATGAAGATTGTTTCGTGTAGTGATGGATTTGCAATGCTCATTATATTGAGTTTTCTCGTATGCTTTTGGAACTTTTGTGTCACTTGGAAAAGTTCCTTCCTGTCTATTGCTCAGAGCATTCTCCAATTGCCTCATTTGATTTTCTAATGCTCTTAGTGATGTTGATTGGCTTTGGATCACATTTTAATATTTTGATAAATACTCATTAATTAAAGACTCAAGTGATGTTGAGGTGGCTTCTTGATTGAAATAGTGCCCTTGATAATTCTTCTAATTGTGTCGTTGTTGTGGTTACACTATTTGTTGATGTGATTGATGTGTGGGTATCATCTACTTCTTATTATATTGTTGTTGTGGCTGATAATGTTGTTGTGTATTCCTAAAGTTTGATTGGAATATCATATGTGTATTTTCTACATTTTAGCTCTCCTAAGACAAATTAGGAGTGTTCTGAAAGTATGAATTGTAAGTATTCCCATAGACATTGGTGTTGGCACTCCTATTATAATTCCTCACAAAGTACATGAATTTATGGTTTTGTGGATATTCCTTCAAATTATGATCCTCTCCATATTTAAAACAAGTGACAATAGTTGTAGCTTTTACCTCATACATAACTCGAGGCTTTTGCATCTTTTCATCATTTCAATCAATATTGTGACTTCTAAGGTAAGAGTGATGATAACATCATTTTCCACTGCTGCAGTATTGTTTCTACCCAACATAATCATTGTATTAGGATATTGGTAGTAATTGATGGATATTCTCTCCAACATATCATAGGCTTCAATGTAGGTCTTATCCAACAATGCTCTATTGACAGAAGCATCAACAACCATTTTTATTTTCATATTCAATCCATTGTAAACCATACATCGGGAATTTTTGTAGTAAATCCTTGAAACACTCCCAAGCTTCATATAGGCTTTCATCCTCCATTTGCTTGAATGATGTGAGATCATTCCTTGATTTAGATTTCATATTAAGAGGGTTAAAACACAGTATAATGTTTTGAGCAAGCTCATTCCATTTTGATATAGCATTAGGTTACGGCAAATTGAGCCATTCTTTAGCTTTTTTCATGCAAAGAAAACGGAAATAACTTCAAAATCAAGGCTTTCTAAGGCACTCGTTACTATTCAAAAGAATCATACACTTTCATAAATCCTCTTAGGTGTGATCTAGGATCTTTTGTAAATGAACCACTATATTGTGCCATTAACTGTAGCATTTGAAACATCACATGCTTCAGCTTGAAGTCGGTAGTATTTATGACATGTCTCATAATGTCTAGATTCAAATTATCTAATGCCAACACAACATGCTCACATATTGACCTATTGTGGCCATCAATGTTAAAGAAGTTTGGTACATGTACTCCATTTCCAGCAAGTAAGTCATCATCACCATTTTACAACGGTGGCAAAGAATTGTTATCAGCACCAACGTTCATATTTGTTTCATTATGGATTGTTTGTCTACGGTGTCTATGAAGTGTTCATTCGATTTGGGATCAAAAGGCTCTAAGTCTTTATTATTGTTGTGGGTCATGCACCAGCAACACTTAGCTAAGAAAAACGTACCTACAAACTAAAAATAAACGAAGACGGTACAAACAAAAAGTAAAACAACTCTAATACAATACTATTACTCTTAAAAACGGAGCCAAAAACTTAATGCTAAGAAATTGTTACAACATTCAACACAAGTTCGTGTGTCAGATATCAAGTAATAATATTGGATGCATGTGCATGCATCGAATGTCGAACCCACGTAGAGAAAATGTTACATTATAATTGTTATGGTAAATGTAAAAGAGTTGTAGATCTTGAAATGAGAAAATAACAGCAAGGAAACAAAAGATTAAAATTAGAATGGTCAATTCAGGCAATGTAGTAACATTTAGGAGAGTAAACAATTCAATAGTTAAAAAATGTAGATGTCATACGGTAGTCCTCGTTATGAATTTGCTATGGTAATATGATCATACAACATACATTAATTAACAATCCTTAGTTAATTAGAATCAACTTTCACCAATTCCATTAATTTTATAATTAACAAAGCAACATCAATTGGCAACATACATTTTTATATACTAACTCTACTTTTCACAAACACCAATGTTGCAAGAAGGTAGCATGCAAATTTAATAACTTTTATTTCCAAAAATTATCAAAATCACATACATAAAAGATAACTCCATCTCTAAAATTGTCTTAATGAAGCTACTACAAATAAAAGCATTGTTTAAGAAATAAAAAGATATGTTCATCAAACATATTGTGTTCAAGTCCAAACAACATTCTAAAATAAAAACAATTCCAAAATTTATAATCGCAAATTCCCTCTTTCAAAACAATAAACGTGAATAGAGGTTGAATCCCACTTGACCATCACTGCTACATGGCTATGCTCCCTCAACTGCTGCTACACATCTTGGTGACGGGTATAGGAGACCATGGCTGATCGGAATGTAATATGTTTATTGAAATAATTAGATAATAAAAGAAGATGTGAAATATGTGATCTTCACTCCCTTTTATAGACTAGCAGTTGTTGTTAGTTCTACTCAGCAATTCATCATAGCATCACATACAGCATGGAACAATGCCATATCATCAGTGTACCAGATTTCATCATAAAATAGCAAAAGTAGCCCAAGTTCCTCCAACTAACTCCTATAATTCAAATGATGCAAAATATTTTAAATAAATCTAAATTGATCCTAATATGATCCTAAGATGTTAAAGTTCATGTTTAACCTAGGTAAAAAGATCCTAAATACTAACTCTTTCGGAGAGTTATCAATATCTTTAGTAATTTTATTAAAAGGTGATATTTAATTATTTTAAATTGTCAAAAAGGGTTGTTCTAACCTAACTAGTAGTTCAATTTTTTAATTTAAATAAATAAATATCCTTAAGTAAAATTAAATAAAATTATAACATATTAAAATCAATCAGGAGGATAAAAAATGTGATATTCTTATATTTAAATTTAACAAGGATAGGTTGTTCAAACTTATTCGATGGTCTAGCCTTAATATTTGTAAATATTTGAATATCCTTTATCTATATTAAAGGTTGGGTAATTTCTATTAATAAAATGTTTGTTTTTAGAATAGCCTTAATGTCAATAAATCAACGTTTAATTATAAGGGAAAATGTTATTGTTTCTTATTTTTTTCGGTAATGGAAAAATAACTATTCCACTTCATATTAGAGGGTATTTCTCCTCGGTTCGAAATGTTAAAATTTTGTCGATTTACCTTAGAAACCTTAGGTTCCTAAGAAGAAATATTGGTAATTCATCACCTTTTTTTTTTGGAAAAGAGAGGATGTCTTCCTACTTTATATTAGGGGGTTAACTCTCTCCAATTAAATGCATTGAATTGTTAACTTTTCTCTATAGAACTTTAGACAATTAAATAATGTTGTATTTATTCAATTGAAAAAGAAATCATTAATTAAATTAAAATTTGAAGTCATAATTTTCATTGCAAAGACAATAATTAATCGATTTGGTACCAATTTTAGGGCGTTGTGAAGGCGTTAATTCTTCTCCACATGTAATCGACTCCTAAACTCATTTTCTTGAAAGTAGACCTAAAAGTTGTTTTAGTAATTTTTAAATTAAATTTTATTAAGATAACCAAATATTTTTGGTTATTCAATCACACCTAAAATAAGGATTAGTGGTGATTCCCTCAAATCATATTTTTTATTTTTTAAAGGAAAACTTAATTTTAGTCAAAATGAACTCAAATTATTTTTTTTTATTTTTGTGACGTTATGAAATTGTCAATGTGATTGATGTTTATGTCCTTCTTTCTTTTTTTATAGAGATGGTTTAGCTTGCCTAAAGTAATCCTTTAGATTTGGAAGGGTTCTTCGGTATGTTATTGTGGTGTATCCACAACTCCAGGTAAGCGTTTGTGAAAATGATCAAGCGTGTTAGTAGTGATAGTTTCGTATGTTCCCCAAGTTAATTTCAAGGAAAAAATTAGTTTTAAAGGAGAAAGTTATAATGTCACCAAATTCGGGTTGTTAATGGAGTATTTAATGTGATTTCTGATAACAATATTTTTTTAGATTTTTAATTAGGGAAAATTACTAAAATGGTTTAATTTTTTTTTTGAAATATTAAATATGATTTTTAATATTATAAATTGATTTATAAGAGTGACTAAATTGAAGAATTTCAAAGTTTTAATTTTAGTGACGAAATTGTAAAAGGATCAAAATGTAAAAATCTTTAAAACAATTATACTAAGACTTGAAACTCCTTATTTTTTCCCTCCATTTTTCATGAACCTTGATCCCATTTTCCTTGAATTCAAGTTAGATTCATTCATCCATTCTAACTTCCTAAAATTATTTTTATAACATTCTTTTCATTATTTTCCATCAAAACCCTATTGTATCTCTTCCCATTTTTGGTCTCAAATCCTCTCACGATCGAATTCCTCTTCTGCATTTTCTTTCATTTGGTTGATGATTCTTGCTCATCTTTCTTCTTGATTTCATCTCCAAATCCTATTGCTTCATCTCTATTCTATTGTCTTCATCTCCTTATCTATTGATGTTTGTCTTTTCTTGATCATTTCTTGATCTACATCATCTTCTTCCTCTTTCTCTCATCAATTTCAACTAGGTGTTGATTTTGAGTGTTCTTGTTCATCTTTAATTAAGGTAAAGTGCTGCTATTGAGTTAGGAGGCTTAGATTACATTAACAGTGCCGGATGTGTGAATGATTGAGGAAAAATAGTGCATCAATTATTGGTGGTCATTTGGGGTTGAATTGTGTGATTGCACCATCAAGGTGTATGGTTGTCCATTCATTTATGATGAGCATTTTTTATGTTGAATGAATATTTAGTTATGAGTGAACTCTAAATCTAAGGTTTTAAGGTGAGTATACTTGTTGGTAATTGATGGCATGAATTCATGATATGTTTCTTAAAGTCAGTGATCATTAGTAACATGTGTACCATGACGAGTAATGATGTATTGTAAGTAAATGATTATTGTAAGCATGTAAGCTATGATATATTCATTACGAGTTATGGTGCATTAGAAGTACATGATTATTATAAGCATGTGAACCATAAGATGATGATTATGAATTATGGTACATTGGAAGAATGTGAAAATTACAAAGTATGTGATACATAATATGTGCAATGTGTTACTCTTTGATGCATAACCGATTTAAAAAACTATGTTACAAACTTATGTGATATTTAGCTTAGGGATGAGTAGAGACACTCTACTATTCGTGGATGAGTGAAGAAACTTTTTTAACCAATAAGGTTTGATCATCACATTCGTTCTTTGGTATGTTCAAAATTATGTTTGGAAAAAGATAAATGTATATGTCATGCATCAAAAAGCAACTACTCTTGATAAACTTGGATTAATTGGCAAATTGTTCTTAATGAGACCTTTGAATATGAAATGCATGCCTAGGAGAGAGTAATCTATGTTTTTTTATAAGTGTAAGGGTAATGAGGTTGGGTTGGTATGTTGAACTTTGCTCTAAGAAGATATATGAGATAAGGTTGGTGTGTTGAGTTTTGCTCCGAAATATGGAAGTTTCGAACTATGTAAGTTCAAAATAAAAAGAGAGATGTATAAAGTTTGTTTATCTAATGAGTATGTTGTGTTTTTAACAAAGCACAAAAGATCTTAAATGGAAAAAAATATATGATGTGTGTGCGGACTTTACAAGTAAGGTAGTTGTGCATAAGTGCATGTGGATTTCAGCAGTAAATATGATGAGTTAAATAATGATTATATTTAAAATTTTATGTTCATTAATGATGCATTATGTGAATATTATGGCATGACATCTTGATATGATCATTGAGGATTATGTGAATATTATGGCATGGCATCTTGGTATGATCATTGAGGAAAAAACAAGTGAGGTTTTATGGCATATATGATGTTTTCCTTTAGCCTTGATGTGTGCATCATTCTTGAATGTTTAATCATTCACTGAGCTTTATAACTCACACTCATTGTTTAACATTTTTGATATCATTATTTTCTTATTTATGAGCTTGAGGGACAAAAGGTACTTGGTGGTGATCAAAGCAAGGAAGCATTTGCTAAAGTTAGTTTAAACCTTGGTTTTATTTTGAGGCAATATGAGATTCTTTATTGGAATTTATGTTGATTTATACTTTTGATTATTACTAGTGCACAAGTGATCTCTAATTATCTATATTAAACATTGAATTTTGAATGAATGATGAAATGATGAATGTTGATGATAGATTACAACCTATGCAATATGATCAAGTATGTCTAAGTTGATCAAAGTATGATTTATGCCTTAAATACATGTCTTGATCACCTAGACAAATTATAAAAAGATGACATAATATGTTAGACTCAAAGGAAGCGTGAAATGATCAATAATGCACAAAATGGATATGTAACTTATGGTAAAATTGAATTTTTATACAAATGAAATGGAATGCCAAATGTCTTACTTATATATTAATTGATGTTATGAAGCATGCTACATATGTGTTTTGACATGTTCGTGGTTCTAGTGTATCCATGCATGTTCATAGACCTTAGGATCGATTGCATGATCAATTGGTTGCATGTTCTTGAATGTTTGAATGCATTTTTTGCATTTTCCAGAAAACGGATCGATATCTTGCCCCATATTGATTGATCCCTTTAGGCAAAGGATCAATCCCTCCCCTATAGGATCGATCCTAACTCAATTGAGTTATTGTTTATCAAAGAATCAATTCCCCTTAAAAGAGATCGATCCCTTGAAGTTTAAAATGAGAAAATTGGTAAAATTAATTTATTTAAAGACCTTAAGTGCTCCCTAAGTCCTATGGTGGTCCTAGAACCTTAAAATATTTCAATTTGGTCCATAAACTTGATTTTATAATTAAATTTTGGTTTCAAGTCATATTTGGTTGAAATTTTTTCGATAACTCTATAATAACACTAATTTTATAATGGAACCTTCAATTTTATGTTTTGTTTTATTTGCATGTTTTTAAAAGTTTATGTTTTAGTCCCTAAAATGAGCATTTTCAATTAGGTCCCTAAATAAAGTTCAATTAAACTGAAATTTTGAATGGACTAATTAAAGGCTAATAATGAATCTTGTTAAGGTTAATTTGTGTTTTTAATTGATTTCATGATGATGTATAAAATGATTATTTTACCCTTATACTGTTTAATGCGATTAATTTATGGCGCATGATTGTCTAATTTTTAGGACATGCTGATTGATGTTTCGTTGTAATATTTCGCATGATAAATGATCATTTGAAATTTTGGTTTAACTTAGGATGTGTGATTAGGGTTTGAATTATCCAATTCGCTTCAGAATATAATATGTACTCAAATTATTGAAGTCATCCTACGTGTTCGAATATAAGATGTTGCAATGTTTAAATGCAAGCCCAAAACAAAATCTATAGTAACAGTCGACCATTTAAACTTTGGTATTTTAACCGATTTGGGCAAACTTGAAGGACATTGGTGTTCAAACATCACTATCTGAAGAAGAAGAAAATCATGCACTTATACACAAAATTAATTCCATCTCGAAACATTACAATTTAATCTTTAAATTTTCTAGAATTCAAAATTTGACCCTCATACTTCAAGATTTCATAAAAGATTACTCTAAAACTTCAAAATTTTCCAATTAATTCAAGAGTTCCTAAATTATATAGTTTATCTATTGATTTCTAAATGTTCTCAATCATGCCCTTAAATTCCATTTAAATCGAAGTTAAATCCTTGATTACCATGACAAAAATTCTTAACCCTAATTTTGGTGCATGACATTAACACCAAGGATATGCCTCGTCTCTTAGTAAGGGCATTGCGACCATCAGTTCTACTCAAGCATGTAGTTCATATCACAAATTAGAGATAGAGGACCCCTAAATTCATAGATTAAATTCAATTCAACTCTACCAGCAGTTACGCCTCAACATTATCGGAATAACACCTCAACCAACATCTTTCCATTCAGCGACTTGTTAACCTTACTCTAAAGGGAGGCGGCGGCACCAGCCCCTTAGGCTGGTTGCTGGCCGCCGATCTTTTGCTTTCTTTTCTTTTATCTTTTTTCATTTTATTAAGTATGTCTTTTAGCTTCTAGGACAGTGGTGGAGGCGGCCACCGACTCGCGATAGAGGTCGTTCCCGTCTTCGAAAGAGGATGAATGTACGGTGGTTTGTCTCTTGTATATGTGTTGTTGTTCGTCGCTGGTGTTACCTCTTCTTCGTCTTTTTGCTTGAATTGAGTGAGTGGTTTGCTTGTATGGTCTAAAATATATCTTAAACCCTAAAATTTTTTGGGGGTATTGGGCATTGGGTTCAGAGAAGCATGGTTTGGAATAAATTGTACATTGCTGTCTGCCGCAGTCATTACCTCTCCTCCGTCTTCCAGGTATTTCTATCTGCTGAAGATTATCCTTATTATTGAAATTCATTATTCGGTGCTGGTAGACCATGGGGCTTAGCTTGTTTTGTGTGAGGGGCTAGATCTTATCGTATGGGTTTGCTGGAGTCGAACACGGTATTTGGGTTGCTGGTATCGCTGTAGAAGATTAATTCTTGGTTTTGTTGTTGGTTTATCTTATTGATTGGGTTGTCAGGAATGCTTCTATTCATTCTTTTATGTATGTCTAAATCCATGGAGAGAGCGTCAGGAAGAAATTGTGAAGTGAAAAATCCTTCTACGGTTCCTTAGTGTTGGTCGTTTTTGCCAACCACGTTAGTAAAATATATCATTCGACAAGCCTTAAGGATGCGTGTTCATTTGTTTGGAGATGGTTTTTTTGTGTTCATAGTGTATAGAAGCATATTAATGAATTTCAGCCGGGTCTTATGCTTTTCTTGTGCTTTGGTGATCTGCCGCGTTTTGAATGTTTGTTGTTGCTGCAGTTGTCTTTTGTTTGCTTGGGCTAGATAGTTGTTCTTTGGTGTTGCTATTTGTTGCTGTCCACTGGTTGTTTCTGTGTTTTGTGTAATGCATTGTGTGTTCTTTGATGGTTCTCCGGCCGGTGGTGGAGTGGTGATTTCAACAGTTGTTAGTGTTGAGTTTGTTTCCTAGGTTGGAGGAGGGTTCTGCTGCAGATGTTGGTTTCGAGGTGAAGAAGATTGGTTCAATGAATCACTAAACAGAATAATGAAGATGGTGCTCTGAAAAGCTGGTTTCCGCATGTAGTTCCTGTTGTGGAAAATGAGGTGGATGTTGGTAATTGTTTATTGGACGTGCCCATAGTGTCGTATTTCGAGGTTGAAGGTTTTTGTTTATTGGATTAGGGTCAGTAAGTGAGTTTGTATTTCTTAGTGCGTGTGGTGCGTGCCTGTCAGGTCTTGTCTGAGGTATAAGGTCTTTGATCGTTGGGGTTTGTTGTGGTATTTTAGAGGAGCTGGAGTTGTGGTTTTAATTGTATTTTAGTGTTAGGTTTGTAGTTAGATTGTTTTTTTGGTCAGTCTGAGTTACTGTGGGTTCAAAGATCATTGTTTTTTTACGCAGTAGGAGTGTGGTTGGACTAGATTTGCTAATTCAATTGGCCCTCAAGAGTTGTTTGTTTGGATAGAGTGTAAGCTGTAGAATCGCTGGCTCCTTCCAAACATTTGCTTTGTTTGGAGAAGCAGTGTTTTTCTATGTGTTAAGCGTTGTTTTGGTTTAGGCCAGGACTTGATGTCATTTTAGTTCTGATTTGAAGAAACCTAAGTGGAGGAATGTCTTGTCTGATTTTGGCAGTCTCTTTGGAGCTTTTTAAGGAACCGATTCTTGTTCTGCTAGTCCAATTCAGTTCTTCTGGTCTGCTTTTGATCTGCATGTTCTATTGCTTTAGAGGTTGTAGTGAGATTTCCAGCTCTTGTATCAGTGTTTTAGCAGGTGTGGTGACTATGGTTTCGGCTGCTGTTTCGGATTCCTCCCATTGTTGTGTCTGTTGTAGATCAGTTTTTGATGTGTGTTGTTCTAACTTCTTATTGCTGTATGGTTTATTATGGTGCTTGTTAACGTGGGCTGTGGTTGGGGAGGTTTTTTTTCCTCCATTTCTTATTGTTTGCATTTATCTAATACAAAGTACCCTCTTAAAAAAAAATCAAAAAAAAAAAAAACCATGTAGTTCATATCTATCAGAATCTTTCTATAGCCTCCATTGAGTACCTGACCAGGGGTGTATCTAGGGGTGGGCCTACCTAGGCCATGGCCCCCCATGCTCCAAAATATTAAATATATATAATTTATTATTAAACATTTATAATTTAAATAAAAGCATGTATAAATTATTTTTAAAAAAATTATATTGGTTTAGTTGATATATTTGTCTAGATTCACTTTAAATATATAGTTATCACATTTTTAAATTAAAAAATATATACAAATTATGTTAGATAAATTTTTAGGTATAATGTCAAAATTAGTTCCCAATATTTATAAAAAATGATCATTTTGACATCTATTCTATTTTTTTAATATATTAGCTCTCAACCTTTTATTTTACGGTAAAAAAGATTCTAATGTTTAGTTGAATAGTCATTTTGACTCTTATTTTTTTAAAAGATTTAGGCTTTCAATATTTCATTTTAGGGTAAAAAGGAACTTTAATTTAGAACGTTAACCGTTTGTTAACCAATGGTTTCCATCAACGAATGGATATTTTTAACTTAAAACTAAAATTTTGAAGGTTAATTTTAATATTGAATGATTTTTATTATATTTATATTGGCTCACCCAATAATTTTTTTCTGCATTCTCCACTGTGCCTGAATATGGTCGGAAAGTCCCAATAACTCCTTAGGACAGTTCAACTTTGTTAAGTGAAGTCTCTCAGTCAAACATATCAGTATCAAACGTTCCTGACTAAGCTTCAAAACAATCTCTCAACATAACATGGATGTTCTTGATTCTCGGTAACCGATGTAGGTGTATCATGTTTAGGAGTAAGATGATACCCTCTTAGAGCAAGGTGATCTTCTCAAGGTTCTAGTGATTTTTCCCTCAGACAACTTTACGACTATGGGTGTTTATTTTGAAATCCCAAACTAATAATGACAATTTTTTTTAAATTAGTTTAAGAATTTTTCTTATTCACCCATAAATTACATAATAAAATTAAGGAGCAAGATGATCCCCTCTTAGAGGAAGATTGACGAGTGTTATAACATTGCACGAATTTAAAACTAATAAAAATTAAATTACGCATCCAAAAACAACCCAAAACCTGATTTCGTAAGCTGTGAGATGTAGATTAAGTTTCTTCCACAAGTAAGGCAAAAAAACTCGGTCAATCAAATTGTTCATTACCTTTGCATTGCCCAAGTCATTCCCTTGTCACCGCTTATTTCGATCCTCCACCTCTCTCTTCTTTCAAATCATTCATTATCATAAATATTCTTCGTGAAATCACTGCTTTCATTTTGAATATTTCCTTTCATATATTTGAAGATAAAAGAAAAAAAACACAAGACAAAAACGATCAAAGACCGAAAGAACGGAGATGGCGAAGCATGTTATTGTTGTTGTTCTTGTTTTCATATCTATCATTGAGGCAAATTCTTCTGATGTATCACCGTCACCAGCTCCTTCTTCGTCTCCATCTTCAGCCCCTGCTCCAGATCGTAAGTCGTCTGCCGGTGCCCAATCTCCGTCCCATATCTCCCCTGAAGGTGATTCTGATACTGAGGGCCCGAGCGAGGGCACTGAGGAAAGCGGCGAAGGACATGGTGTTGAAACTCCTAATGAACCTTCTCCTTCACCGGACGATGACGATGACGATCAAAGTGATTACACCGAATAATTCAACAGATTAGAGCCAGTTAAATCTACCAAATAGTAAATTTTTTTCTTTTAATAATATTTTTATTTTTTGCATTTACATAAATCACAGTCCTATAAGTTGCTCATGTTACCTAGAGAATTCAGTTCTTTTTAATGATTAGTCGGTGTTCATGGTAATTCCACATTGCTTTCTCCTTTGTAATGGAGAATTTGTATTCTATTTCTCAACAAAAAGATCATACCATAACTATATCCACTAGGTCAATTGAAATTTTTCCTATCCCTCTAGTATTTCAACAAAAAAACATTGAATGTTAGGTTGAAAGACAGAGTCAGTTAAATTGAGGGAAAGATTAAAGTCTTAAATGCATTATTGTCTTCTAAAGTATATCATTTGTATCAGTTGTCTCCTAAAATATTTTTCAGGACATTTATTCCTCTAAAATTTAAATCGTGACCTTATTTTTCTCAATCTGTTAACTCCGTTAAAAAACACGTGGGTAAATTACATATTTAGTCACTCAACTATTTATGCGGTTCTATTTTGGCCAATCAACTATTTTGTTTTCAAAATAATCTCTAAACTTAAATTTTATTTCATTTTGGTCACCCAATTTGGTATGATTTATTTTTTAAAAATTTACAATATATAAGAATTCATTTATATCAGATATATTTTTACTCGACACATAAATTTAATGTATAATAATAAATAATATTATATTGTAAATAATAAATAATATATTTAGTTATTTGTACTTAAAAGTTTAATAAAAGAAATATTATAGAATAGGTCTATTTCTCTATAAACATAATCTTCTATTTTTGTTTCTCTTGATTTCTCTGTTCTAATTAATTAAATTGAATTAATTTTCATGTTCCCTGTAACATAAAGTTTCTTCATATTTCTGGATTAGAATAATTTATGTGTCGAGTAAAAATAAATAAATCTAATTAAATTTGGTGACCAAATCGAAATAAAATTTCAGTTTAGTGATGATTTTGAAAACAAAAATAATTAACTAACCAAAATAGAATCACATGAATAGTTGAGTGACTAAATATGTAATTTACCTATGTGTTTTTTAGCAAAATTAACGATTTAAATTGAGGTAATTATTTAAACTTTAGGTAATGATTTAAACTTTAGAGAAGATAACAATTTAAACTTTAGAGAGTAAGTCAGTACAAATAATATACTTTTGAGGGTAATAGTGCATTTAAGTCAAGATTAAATTGTTTAATATTAAAAAAGACTCCGAATGTTAATAAAAAAAAACATCAAATCTTTATTCATTCTCCAATAGTCTCCCCCACCTCCCCTATAGATAGCACTAGATTTAGAATTCGTAAAAAACTCAAAATTTAATTTCATAAATATTTAAAATAACATGAAATAAAAATATGATTCTCTTTATTCAAATAAAATTATCACAGTTACTATTTTTTGTTTAAAATTTTTATAATTTAAATATTTAATTATTAAGTTATTCAAATTTTATAATTAATATATTTAAAAATGACTTCATTAATATATTTTGAAACATATTTTTATAATTTATGAATAATATATTTAACATAGCATGAAATTAAAATTTAAAAAATTTAACCACTAAAATTAAAATATGATAAATTTATAAGACCGAGAAAATATTAGAAAAATTAAAACCAAAAGAACCCTTTACTAATTCTGTGACTGACCAAGTTTTTTGTTATTAATCTCGAACTATTGTATGCAAAAGAGTATAAAAAATACCTATTTTAATGAAAGTATAGTCCAATGAAAGGAAACTAAATTAATTTTTTCTCAATAAAAGTATTAAGTATATTGATTAAAAATTTAAATTATGTGCCTCGTTAATAATTTTCTTAAACCTAAATGGAAGAAAAGAGTACACATAATAAAGAGTACACATAATAAAGAGAGTGAAATAAGGCAAGTGAAATACAACAAACACGAACAACAGTCCTAAGAAGTCCGAATTCTAATGAACTGAAAACGAACTAACACAATGTCATCCAAACATGCAAATCACCATATTTGAACAATAAATAAACATGTTGAAACATAATTAACCCAATGCACCACCGCTAACCCGAACTAGCGATGGAACATCGTCCAACCTAGGTCAGTCAGCCACAAAGCACTCTTCCACAACAATTATAATAAAGATGCAGCACATCGAAAGCAATGCACAATCGCAGCCCAGGAACACAATCGATGAAAGAACAACTAACCACAATCGTTGAGCCACTAAAAATACAACACTTACAGCGTGCCAAACAGAACCAAGTCAAAAGTACAAGCGTGGATCTTCCAAACAACACAGAAACTAAATCACCAGACCCATACATACACTTCTAAGTTATCCCAACATCTTACCACCAAACTTTGAATAACTCCTGCCTGCGGACTCCATCCCAACTTCGTGAGACATGTCTATACTGAATTTTTTTCAATCCTCTTGGCAAGTCTGTCAATTTCCCAAAAAAACTGACCACCAGAGCCACGGACACAATAAAGGATTGTTGATCCAATTCAACACGACTCTAGACTCTAATTCCACTTGTAATACTGTCCTCCTAGCCATCCTGCATCGATAAACGTTGTTAAAGATTTTTTAATTGTCAATACAGTAGCTGACTCCGTGTTGCTGCCAATGGACGATCATGTAAATAGTGCTCAGATTGTTCCTTCGCCGTGATCAAGTAACCCCTCTATCCTTAAAACATCATCGATGGCAATTCCAAACTCTTTGAACCTAACACACTTTAACAATTGTGAATATAAAATAAATGCCTTTAATTTAGAGTAAAAAGCAGGGTTATCCCACTATCCATCAAAGTTCACCAAACACTCATCCTTTGATGCTTTGATCCAAATTAATGCCTTTAATTTAGAGTTAAAAAGGTTATCATCAATGTTTGAAGATTTCCCATTGAAAACCTTACCATTACGAACGAGTCAGCAGCTCCACAATGCAGCTGCAATTGAAATGAACCACTAGCACCTCAAAATCCATGTAAACGAAGTTTCAAAACAAAACGAGTACAACTTTGAAACAATATGAATATTTGGCCAGTTAACTTTCCACCACTTGCAGAATAATATCCATAAATTCCTTATAAACTAACAACCAACAAAAAGATGATTCACATCTTCCAGTGCAGCATCGCACCAGCTACACTTATTACATTCACCACCCACTCCCCTTGAATGAATAAAAACCTTTGTCGGGATTCTATCTATCTTTAACATCCACAAGAAGCTTTTCACCCTTGGAGGAACTTTCAACTTTCAGATCCTTCCAAACTTTAAACAAGGATCATCAAACTTCACTCTGATAATCAGTTGTAATAACCTCTTAACCGTGAACTGACCACCTTTTTCATGTATCCAATTTATTATATCTGGTGAAGACTCGGTCAATTTAGTTTCTGCAAACAATAAGTGAGCTCCCTCTAACTGCTTTTTTCTCGATCAAATAAAGATCTAGAAAAATAAAAAGCACCACTACACTACATTGAATCCTCCACAGCCAATAACTGAGGCTACCAAGACCCCCTTCACACTGGAGATTCTAAATAGCCGATCTTAAAGGATCCTTAAGGGTATATCCCCACACCACCAATCTTCCAGAAACAAGGTCATTTTTCCATCGCTCAACTGCCATCGAAAAGCCTCAAAATTCATCCATCTAGATACATCCTCGTTTTTCTAGTTAGTCACAATTCCTTTCCAAACCAGTGATAATTTCCTCTATTTTATCGTATTCAATAACCAACTCCAGTTCGAACTAACATATTTAGAATTAATCACCTTTCTCCAAAGAGCTGAATTATCAATCATATACCGCCATCCCCATTTTGTTAGTAGAGCCCCACTATTTGCACGGAGATTAATAACGCCCTCACCTTCAATATTCTGAGGTAGACATAATCTACTCCAGCAAACACGAGCTAATGTTTTTTACCATTGACACTCCCTCATAAGAATGCTCTTCTAACTTTATCAATTATATTTAAAACTATTTTTTTATATGAAAAGGGAGGCCTCATTAAAAACCCCCTTTACAACCGAGGCACCCTTAGTGTACCGATGCATTAAATCTTATAACGGTCGAAATATTTGAATTTTACACATAGTGTACCGATGCACCTTGGCTATGCATCGATGCACCCCACGCTCACACCAGATTTTTAAATAATAATTATACAATAACGGCTCTATTGCCTTCACCAATGATCCCCAACGTTCAAAAGTGATTCAAGGTGTATTTAAACAAGCTTAGGAGCCATTGATCAATAAACATTAAGAAGAGAAGCTATAAAATCAAAGAGAAAGCATCAAATCTCAAGTTTGAGCACTTTCAAGCCTATTTCATTCAATATTCATTTTTTCTTTCAAGAACACTACTTGTACTCAATTATATTCATTCTTGAGTGTTCTTTCTTTGTTCTAGAATTGTGCAAACATATTGCCTTGTGAGGTTTTCTTGCAAGTTTGCAAATTTGTGTATTTCTCTTTGGGAGAGAGTGTTCTCAAGAATTTGTGGTATAATTCTTGAAGGAGTTGTAAAGTTACACTTTGTCCTAAAAAGAAAGAATAAGTTTGCAAATTTGTGTATTTCTCTTTGGGAGAGAGTGTTCTCAAGAATTTGTGGTATAATTCTTGAAGGAGTTGTAAAGTTACACTTTGTCCTAAAAGGAAAGAACAAATTAGTGAATATATTGGAAAATCCTTAGTGTGGATAGCTAAGGTAGTGGACGAAAACTTTAGTTGAGAAAGTCGAACCACTCTAAATCGCTGTGCAAATATTTTCTATTTTCTTCAAAAGCTTCCACCAAAATTTTAATTGTCAATTCACCCCCTCTTGGCTATTTTGTAGATCGATTAACTCAACAATTGGTATCAGAGCCTCACTCATTTGAATGTTTAACCTCTTGAGTCGATTCAGGAAGAGTTACATCGATAATCAAGTCATCAATGACCTCTACTTCAAACTTCGAATTTGGTCTTGATTCATTGCCCGTCAACAAGCCTCCTTTCTTCAATGGAGCCAATTATGCTTATTGGAAGAATAGAATGATATAATTCACTCAAGAAAGTGATATGGGAGCATTGAATATCATAGAAGACAGAAACATCAAACCTTCCCCTCATCAAAGATTGTGGAGTGAAGGAGAGACAATAATGTTCCAGCTCAACTCAAAGGCTATCCATATTATTTTTTGTGCTCTTGGACCAGATGAATACGAGATAGTTTCATATTGTACAACCACCAAGGAGATGTATGATAAACTACAAGTTACTCATGAAGGCACAGACGAGGTAAAAGAATCTAAAATTAGTCTCCTAACTCATGGCTATGAAAATTTCAGGTTGAAACAGGATGAAGACATCAAAGCTATGACGAATAGATTTTCAACGATTGTCAATGGTCTCAAATCATATGGAGATATCATTCCGAACGAGAAGCTTGTGAGGAAGTTTGTTTACTCTCTTCCGAAAGCTTGGCAATCAAAGAAGACGACAATCATCGAGGCTAAAAACTTAAAGTCTTTAACTCTCGAAGAGTTAATTGGTTCACTCCTCACTCATGAAATGATGCTTCAAGATGAGGTAGACCTCGAGAAAATTGACGAACAAAAGAAGGAGACGGAGAAGAAGAAGAATGTTGGAGTTTCTCTCAATTCTACAAGAGATGAGAGTGATTCGGATGAAGATGAAGATTACGAGGAAATGACATTATTTGCCAAACGGTTCAAAAATTTAACGAGGCCCAACCGAGAAAGAAAATTCAAACGAAACGAATGCTTTAAAAATGAACCGAATGAGAAAGACCCTATTATTTGCTATGAGTGCAAAAAACTGGGTCATGTCAAATACGATTACCCGTAATTGAACAAAAAGGGTCAATCCAAGAAGAAGCACAAGGCTCATGTGGCTACATGGAGCGATGAGGAAGGTTCCGATGAAGAGGAACAAGAAGTAGCAAACTTGTGCTTGATGGCCATTGGGGAAAACTCTCAGGTAACCTCTAACTCATTTGATTCAGATGATTTATCTTATGATGAGTTATTAGAGGATTATAATGGGTTGGCTTCGAATTATAAGACTTTATTTTCAAAATACAAAAATGATATTTCAAAATTGAGAAATGAAAATAGTCTTATGTACAAAACCAACAATGATCTTGAAAGTAAGATTAAAGAATTGCAAATCAAAATTGAAGATTTTGAAAAGAAAAATAATGATTTGCATAACTTACTTTCAAAAGTTCATGACGATCATCAAAAGAAAATTGATGATCTTAAAGCTTCTTTTAATAAAGTTGGAATAAAAGGTTTTGAAAATGGAGAAAGTTAAAAATCTAACTTTGTTAGAAAAAGATTTAGAAACTACAATCATAGAGGTCCCCAAAGAACCTCTAATAGAAAAATCGTTAGAAGTATTGGGTTCCTACATAACTCATTACTACTAAAGATAATGATATCCTACACAAATGGATACCCATGGGAACTAGGATTTTAGAGACTAATGAATATGGACCCAAAAGAATTTGGGTACCAAAAATAAAAAATTAATCTATGTTTGTAGGAAAATGAGCATTGCTACAAGGCACGTGAAACAAATTTAAACTCATGGTGCCTTGATAGTGGATGCTCAAGCAAATGACAGGAGACAAGAGCAGGTTCATAGAGCTTAATGACAAAAATGGAGGAGAGGTGACTTTTGATGATAATTCAAAAGGTCACATTGAAGGTATACCTACAATAGGTAATACCTATTCCGTACATATTAAAAATGTTTTATATGTGAATGGGTTAAAGCATAATCTATTGAGTTTTAGTCAATTATGCGATAAAGGATACAATGTCTTATTTGAAACTAATGGTTGTAAAGGCATTGGCATTGCATCTAATCGGATTATGCTTGTTGGTCATAGAATAGGAAATATATACATGGTGCATTTAGATTCATTAAATATGACTAATTTATGCCTAGTTGCTAAGGATGAACATGATAGTTGGTTATGGCATAGGAGACTAGGACATACTAGCATGAGTGTTTTACAACAATTAATTCAAGGAGATTTAGTAAGAGGGTTGTCAAAGCTAAAATTTGATAATGATAAAATCTATGATGCTTATGCAAAAGGAAAACATAGAAGAGTTTCCTTTAAGTCCATTAATGATGTATCAACTAGTAGAGTATTACAGTTGATTTATATAGATCTCTTTGGGCCAATTAGAACTATTAGCTTGGGTGGAAAACAATATTGCTTTGTATTGGTAGACGACTATTCTAGATATACTTGGGTTCTATTATTAAGTGCTAAAGATGAAGCATTAAAAAAATTCATTACGTTTTCAAAAGTAATCCAAAATGAAAAAGGTTACTCCATAACTTGTGTTAGGAGTGATCATGGTACTGAATTTGAAAATCTTGGATTTACTGATTTTTGTAATTCTAATGGTATTAGCCATAATTTTTCAGCACCTAGAACCCCTTCACAAAATGGAGTTGTTGAGAGGAAAATTTGAACTTTAGAAGAAATGGTTAGAACAATGCTTTGTGAAAACAATTTGCCAAAATATTTTTGGGCGGAAGCCACAAATACCGCTTGTTATGTTATAAACTAAGTAATGATTAGGCCAATTTTAAAGAAAACTCCATATGAACTTTTCAAAAATAAAAAACCTAACATTAGCTATTTTCATCCTTTTGGATGTAAATGTTTTGTTTTAAACAACAGTAAAGAAAATCTTGGCAAATTTGATGCTAAAAGTGATGAAGGAATTTTTCTGGGTTATTCCTTAAATTCTAAAGCTTATCGGGTATTTAATAAAAGAACTTTAGTTATAGAAGAGTCTATACATCTTGTTTTCGATGATAATCCCGTTCCGAGGAAGGATTCTTGTGTGAATGATGATGTAGGTATTGTAAACACAAATGGAGCCTAAGAATATTAAAGAAGCATTAAATGATGAACATTGGATTATGGCTATGCAAGAAGAGTTAAATCAATTTGAGAGAAGTAGAGTATGGACATTAGTTGAAAGACCTAGTAATAAATCTACTGTAGGTACTAGATGGGTATTTAGGAATAAGCTTGATGAAAGTTGTAATATAGTTAGGAACAAGGCTAGACTTGTTTCTCAATGCTATACTCAAGAAGAGGGCATAGATTATGATGAAACATATGCTCCCGTAGCTAGGATGGAAGCAATTAGAATGTTATTAGCATTTGCATGTTTCAATGAATTTAAATTATATCAAATGGATGTTAAAAATGCATTTTTAAATGGTTTTATAAAAAAGAAATGTATGTGGAACAAACTCATGGTTTTGAAGATTCAAAATCTCTAGATCATGTTCTTAAATTGAAAAAGTGCTTTATGGTTTAAAACAAGCTCTTAGAGCTTGGTATGAAAGATTGTCAAATTTTTTAATTGAAAAAGGTTTTTCAAAAGGGAAGGTTGACACTATATTGTTTTTAAAACATAAAGGTAAAGATTTATTAGTAGTTTAAATTTATGTTGATGATATAATATTTGGTTCTACTAATGATGCTCTTTGCCAAGAATTTTCTAAGCTAATGCATAGTGAATTCGAGATTAACATGATGAGGGAGCTCTCATATTTCTTGGGACTCCAAAACAAGCAAAGAAAATATGACATCTTCATCAATCAAGAAAAATACGTCAAGGATATGCTCAAGAAATTTGGATTGGAAAATGGAAAACCTCATGCCACTCCAATGAGCTCATCAACAAAGCTTGACAAAGATGAATAAAGTAAATGTGTGGATGTTAAATCATATAGGTCAATCATTGGTTCTTTGCTTTATCTAAGCACAAGTAGACCATACATTATGTTTAGTGTTTGCTTATGGTCTAGATTTCAATCATGCCTTAAGGAATCACATTTACTAGCTGTTAAAAGAATCTTTAGATACCTTAAAGACACTCCTAGTTTAGGACTTTGGTATCTTAGAGACTCTAGATTTAGCTTGCATGCCTTCTCTGATGCGGATTGTGGAGGATGCAAAATAGATAGGAAAAGCACCTCCGGTACGTGCCAATTCCTAGGAAATATGTTGATTTCTTGGTTTTCAAAGAAATAAAATTGTGTCGCATTATCTACCACTGAAGCAAAATATATTTAAGTGGGTAGTTGTTGTGCACAAGTTTTATGGATGAAACCACAACTTTTAGATTATAGAATTGAAGTAGGTACCATACTATTAAGTGTGACAATACTAGTGCTATTTCTCTCACTGAAAATCTCATCCAACACTCTAGAACTAAGAACATTGAAATTAGACATCATTTCATTAGAGATCATGTCGTTAAAGAATATTATAGTTCTAGAATATGTTGATACTTTGCATCAATTAGCGGATATTTTTACAAAACCTTTAGTTAAAGAAAGATTTTGGACACTTAGGAGAAAATTAGGTTTAACTAACCTGTCTTCCCTTAGTGTTTAAAATAAGTTTAGCACTTTTAATTAGAAATGAAAAATGCTTATAAAAAATAACACTTTTGATTGCATTCTTTGCTATTAGTTAGGGGGAGTTTATGATTCTTAATGAAAATTATTTATATGTTCAAATTATGTTTAAGGATAGATTTGATTGATTGAACATAGTTAATTTTTGATCCATGAGTTGCCAATACCACTAGAGCTAATTAATTTAGCATTTTAAGTGTTTAAAACGGATTTTTGACATTTTTGTGCTTTATGCAACGATACACTAAACAGTGTACCGATGCATCCCTTGAATGTGCATCGATACATCATGAAGATGCACCGATGCATTCCTTGAATGTGCATCAATGCACTCTGTTGTGCATCGATACCCTCGTCGGGTTTTAGGCTTAAATCCTCAAAATTTCTTCATTTTCTCATAACTCTTAAAACCAAACACTCCTGCTGTCGCCCTTCTCCCTCACCCTACTCTCTAAAATCGCTCCAAATCAACGAAATCAAGTCAGGATCTACTCGATTTTCAACTCTTAAACCTACTACATTCATTAAATTTGTGAAAACAACATCACATTCTCACAAAATCCAAATTTTTAAGGTAATATTTCAAAAGCCCCTATTTATTGATTTTTGAACTTAGGACTAGTTTTGATTAGTTCTAGGTTAAAATATATATCGGGCATTGATTATATAATATTTATAACCTAGATTCTACAACTAATTTCATCAAAAACACAATATTTTTCGAAAATTTTCAAAAGTTTAGAAATATAAAAATTTTATTATTTTTGATTTTTTTAATTGATGTTTTTTTATTTAATTATGTTGTTTTTCATGAAAACTGTACGTATTATAATTTTTCAAACATTATAGTTTTCAAAACTTTGCCCATTAGGATTCGTTTTAGAGAACCTTGAAATATTGAGGACTCATTTGAGTTTTGGGATTGATTGAATTGCATACAAGTGTTTTAAATTTGCTGGTTATCCTATCCTATTCTGATTTCGTAAACCATGTCTAATCCTAAACGCCCTAGGTCTTCATCGAGTCGTTCGAGTCAAAAACCGTCCTCCCATTCCTCCTCTACTACAAAATTAAAATCCAAATGAACTCGAGTTAACCATTCTTAATTCTTGCTTCAACCAACCCGGTCGTCGTCGAGAAGAACTCTATCATAGGTTCGTTGATTCTTTCTAATCGTACAAAATCTGGGAAGAATGTATCCCCTCCATTCAAGCAATGGTGGATATGAACTTTAAATATCTTCATATTCTTCATTCCTAGAAGTTTAATAAAATGTGTCAAATTCATCCCATCGTTTATCACCAATTAGTTCGCATTTTCTACTCTAATGCGGTATATGTCCAAAATGAGCATCGAAATGCAACCATAGGAATTCAATCCTATCTTTTAGGTCAAATCATTTATATTAACTCGGACACAATCACTAATGCCTTTTGTTTAGACAATGTCGGTCTAGATAATGAAAGAGACATTGTGGCAACACCCTATAAGTCTAAGGATATTGTTAGTACCTTAAGAACTCATCACAATCGATTCCTACATTTGATGATCTATTGGTGGTTTAGACTATCCGGATGTAGGTACTCCACTCTTAGAGTCATAGATTTATGGTGGATACATTGTATCCAACATAACAAGAAAATAAATTTGCCACAAATTATTTTTGGTGAGCTGGTAGATACCGTATATGTTGTCCGATAAAAAAATATAGAAACTTTAGTTTATGGCTGTCTCCTTATAATCTATTTTTCAAACTTGGGCTTAAGGTTTTGGTTGATATTCCTATCCCTCTCCAGAACCAAATCAATCTCGCTTCCTTAAAGAAATCGGGATGGAAAAAGAATAAGGAAAATGATCAATGGGTTCGAGCAACTGAGAACTCTCCGGGAGCTAGTTCTTCACGAGCTCCTCCTCCACCGGCACCGACAACAAACGATGATCCAGAACTTCAACAACTTATGCAAGATGTTGACGATGAAGTTCCTGACGATGAGCAGGCACAACAAGAGGATCAAGTGCCTCCATATTTTTGATCATTTTTTGAGTCATTTGATCTAAGGTTTGCATCCATTGAGTCCCATCTAACTGCTATGGGGGCTCAACAACGGGAGATGAATGATCGTTTAGATGCGCTCACACTCAAGATGCAAGCACGTTATCCTCCTCCTCCTCTCGATCCTCCTTTGGATGACTAGACCTAACTTGATTTAGTTCTCTTGGATTTAGAACCTATTGTTAAAACATTTTGATGTTTTTGGATTATTATGTTTGAATTTGAAGATTTGGATGTTTGAACTTAAATGCTTATATATATATATATATTTGGTTTGGTTTGAATTTTCAATTTGAGCTTAATGTTTATTAGTTTTGCATCATTCATATCATTTAGAATATGACCAATATACAATTGCACATTTGTTTATGAATATTGATTTATTAAACTAATGGCTAACCTTTCTCTTGATTTTGATCTTAACAACTTAAGCTATATTTATAAATATCAATTGGCTATATTTTTCACAAACTTGTTTTAAAAACATTTTATAGAGTCTTTTTTATTTAACAAAAAGGGGGAGAAGAAGAGAAGTGTTATAGCAAGGGGGAGTAATTACAAAATTTATTTCAAAAATTTATTTTTCTAAGAAAATCTTAAAATTACTCAATTGTTTTGTTATATCAAAAAGGGGGAGATTGTTGAAAACATTTTAATGTTTCGATATAACAAATTAAGTATAAATGAATTTTAAGATTTTACAAAACATTTTTAAAGTATATTCGATCCAATCATTCGAATATCAAAATATTACTCCATGTTTTTCAAAGATCAATTTCAATCCTTACTAAAGTGTAAACTTGTGTTTTAAACTTAAAATATTTTTGAACCAATTTTCACAAAGTATTTCGAACCAAAATCGAGCCAAAAATCAAATTTACAAAGTTATGTACCGATGGACTACATGATACATCGATGCACACCCATTTTGAATGCATTTTGTGTACCGATGCACAAGCCATGCATCGATGCACTCTTGAATATTTTGAAACATCGAATGCATTTTGTGTACCGATGCACATACCATGCATCGATGCACTACATGCTTTTTTAAAACATCGAATGTAATTAGTGTACCGATGCACCCCTAGTGTACTGATGCACTAAGTCTAATAACAGACGAAATATTTAAATTTTACACATAGTGTATCGATACACCTTGGCTATGGATCGATGCACCCCACGCTCCCACTAGATTTTTAAATGATAATTACAAATAACATCTCTATTGACTTCACTAATGATCCCCAACGTTCAGAAGTGATTCAAGGTGTATTTAAACAAGCTTAAGAGCCATTGATCAACAACAATTAAGAAGAGAATCTAGAGAATCAAAGAGAAAGCATCAAACCTTAAGTTTAAGCACTTTCAAGCCTATTTCATTCAATATTCATTTTTGCTTTCAATAAAACTAGTTGTACTCAATTATAATCATTCTTGAGTGTTATTTCTTTGTTCTAGAATTGTGCAAACATATTGCCTTGTGAGGTTTTCTTGTAAGTTTGCAAATTTGTGTATTTCTCTTTAAGAGATAGTGTTCTCAAGAATTTGTAGTATAATTCTTGAGAGAGTTGTAAGGTTACTCTTTGTCCTCAAAAGAAAGAACAAATTAGTGAATTTGTTGGAAAATCCTTAGTGTGGATAGCTAAGGTAGTGGACGTAGACTTTGGTTAAGAAAGTCGAACCACTCTAAATCGATGTGCAAATATTTTTTATTTTCTTCAAAAGCTTCTACCAAAATTTTAATTGCCAATTCACCTCCTCTTGGCTATTTCATCGATGGATTAACTCTACATAATATCATTCCTCATTTTCCAAATTGACCATAAAATAGCTCCTGGGATGAAACCCCAAACACATGACCGTGGTACAAGATCAAACCAAATTGAAAATAATGCTTTGGGGCGCTCTGGAATTGCAAAGGAAACCTCCTACCCGCATAAAAAGCTAGCCCATAATCCCCAAGACACTTTGCAATAAAAGAATAGGTGAGAAACTGTTTCTTGAAACAACCCACAAAATGGACAATATGGATCTCCGATACCTTGCACCACACGTTTTATTAGCTCAACCTTGATCGCAAACTTCTTATGCACCATATGCCAAATAAAAGATTCAACCCTAGGGGGAGCTACACCATCCCACATATTTCTTTCCCACGGAAAACTATCGACTGAGCCTCCAAGAAAAATTTTAAGACAATATTTCACTGAAAATCTCCCATCACCTTCTCCCGCCCATACAAGACTATCATCCATCAATAACGAAGGATTTAAATTATACAACAAAGCCATCAGCTTATTCCATTGCATCAACTCCCAATTGACAAGATTTCTCCTCATGGAAATATCCCAGAAACAGCCTAACGAATTAATTTTTCTAAAATTGGAAATATTCCCATCCTTGTTGATTGATAATGTGAACAAGCGAGAAAAATGTACCCTCAATGAAACTCCGTCCAGCCAAGCGTCATGCCAGAATCTTATTGAATCACCCATTGCTGGCCTTAAGTATGAAGTTACTCCGCAAACACACCCAAACTCATCATCTGAACAATAATTATTCACAACCCCTTTCCATATTCAAGAAGCTTTGTAAGAGGTTGAACTATCCACCCCCAAAGTTTTCGGATCAATATTGTTTTTGTAACAAATTATCCTTTTCCAACGGGAGTTCTTCTCGTTGGCAAACTTCCAAGTCCAATTTCCAAATAAAGCTATATTCATAAGCTCAAGATTTGGAACCCCAAGCCCTCCCAAAGCCTTAGGCTTTCATGCAATCTCCCAATTAACCCAATGGTTTTTTTTTTAACACCCGACTCCCCCCAGAGAAAACTTGCCATTATTGAATTGAGCCTCTTCAAAACACACCTCAGTAATCTGAAAATCATCATAAAGTATATTGGTAAGGAGCAAAGGACCGACTTTATCAACACCACTCTATCAGTGATGGATAGTGAGGCAGACTTCCACCCAGTCAATTTTTTTATAGAACTTTTGAATAATCGAATCCAATAGAGAAACTAAGTTTTTCTTCGGCCCAAGAGGAAGCCCTAAGTAGTCCGTTGAGAAAGAACCCACTACACACCCTATTGCAGCAGCTCACTCAGAAATAATCCCATTATTCACGTTGATATCGAAAAGCCTTCTCTTTGAAAGATTAAACTTCAACCCTGGAATCAACTCAAAAATCATAAGAACCCTTCTCACATTCTTAAACTCTCTAATTGACGCATTATAAAATATTAACAAATCATCTGCGAATTAAAGATGGGAAAGCTCAAAAGAATCACCCGGACTCCCAATCTCAAAACCTCTAAACAAGACTAACCTCACAGCTTTCGATAACATCAAGCTCAAAATTTTGCCAACCAAATTGAAAAAGAACGGGGAATGAGAGCAACCCTGACGAAGACCCCTAGCGATCTAAAATTCATCTGAAGGAGAACCATTCACCAACATCGAAATGGAAGCCGTAGAAACACACATTCTCATCCAAGATCCCCACCTCTCACCAAACCCCATGCAAATCCACTATTTCAATAACAAATTCCAATAGATTAAATCATACGCTATTTTAAAGTCAACCTTAAACGCAACTCCTTTAAGATCTTTCCTCCTCCAACAGTCGATCACCTCATTCGCGATAAAGGAACAATCCATGATTTTTCAACCTGGAATGAAAGCAAATTGTGAAGGGCCAACGACTACATCCATACATTGTCCTAATCTTCTGGATAACACCTTTGACAGATCTTATAAAGTCCACCTACAAGGCTTATCGGTCTAAAATCCTCGATATTTTTCGAACTTGACTTTTTTGGGATTAAGGTAATGAATGAATGATTTACCCCTTTATCCCAACTTTTCCCATCAAAGAATTCACATAAAAACTTCATGATGTCTTCTTTTATTTCCTTCCAAAGCTTTTTAAAGAACTCCATTATCAGTCTGTCTGGTCCCGGAGCCTTGTTGCTATCCGACGATGAAATTACATCCCAAACTTCTTCCACTGAGAATGGTCTCTCCAAAAATGAATTTTGATCCTCTGAAATCTTGAAGAAATTAAAATCCATCGCCTCTACCTCAACTTTTAGGTTCTTATTAAATATTTCTTTTGATAAAATTAACCATGTTCGCTTTAATAACAACAAGATCCGACGTTAGCTGACCCCTCACTTTCATCGCTTTAATAGCATTCACCCTTCCTCTGTTTGCTGCACAAATATGGAAAAATCTAGTGTTACGATCACCCTCCAAGCACCACTTAACACGTGATTTCTATAACCACACTGCCTCTTTTTTTTATAGGTCCCAAAGCTTCCTTCTAGCCGAACCCAAAGATTCCATAGAGACAGAAGTGGAACCTTGTTGCATTTCCAGTTCCAATTTGTGAATAATTTTTTCCAACTCCAAAATTAATCCTTGCAAACTATTAAAACTGTCTTTAGACCACTCATTCATTACGAGTTTAGAACTTTTAAGTATACTGTATATCCCTTTCCTTCTACTACCCAACCTTGCTCTCTGGAATTCCTCGACCATCATTTCCTTAAAGCCTTCTTCATCTAGCACGTAATTGAACACTCTAAAAGGTTTCGGCCCCCAATCCACGACCTTGCTTTCCAAAATACCTGTATTGTGGTCTGATAATGATCTCATAAAAAAACTTCGAATCATAGATAAAAACACCAACAAGAAGTTCAAGTCCACTAGAAACCTATCCAATCTGAAAAATGTAGGACAATCCCTATTATTGCTCCAAGTAAAGTTACCTCCCGACATATGGAGATCATTCAGGCTATCTCTCTACACAAACTCATTAAAGATTCTTATTGATAACCTGTTGTGACCTCTCCCCATTTTCTCTTATTGTAACAGGTATGCATTAAAGTCTACTCCCAAACAAATAGGATATTCCAATTGCCACACAAAGGCTAACAATGTCTCAAACAAAGATTCTTTTTTCATATCAACAGAAGGCCTATACATGTTAATAATCCAACATGAAATAAACAATTCTTTCAGATTACCTTTAACTGCAATAAACCTCCCCTGTACATGTTCAGTCTCCACCTCCAATTTATTTTTATCCCAAAATGTTAACAATCCTCCTATTGACTCAACCGTTGGAGATCACGAACCCGCTCAACAAATTCCCACTTAACCTCATCCTTAATGAAGGATTGAAACTCTTCAACTTCGTTTCTTGAATGAACATCAACGTTGGCTTCTTCCCTATGATAATATTCCTCACAACCCTAGACTTCTCTTTTCTACCCAACCCTCGCACATTCCACGTTATCATACTAAAACTCGACAGAAAATGAAAGATAAAAATACCCACTTCCCAGAGAACATCAGATTCCACCCCCATTCTCATTTCCTCAAACACAGTATGTGCCTTTTCCATGAAAGCCTTTTTCCCTCCTCGGAAAGTAACTCCCATAAAGTTGCTTACTTCCCAACTAGCCCGAACTTCTTCCTCCTCATCCGAATAATGGCCTAAGGACTTTGTTTTTTCCTTCCTTATCTCTCTCGAATTACCCCTTCCCTACTTATACTATATACTCTTTTGTAGAATTTATTCCCAATTCTGCTCCTTGATGTATTCCTCTCTAACGAACGACCATGATTTGGAGAATAACTTATTCTCTGGGAAAAAGACCTCGACGGGGAAACTAATTGTTTGCCCCATCTATTATTTCACGATTTCTCTATACCCCCTGAACAATTCCCGTTATTATATTGGGAACCCATCAACCTGAATATTCTGTGAGCATCAAGATAAACCGAACCTCCTTTGCTGGACCCTGGAGTAGCCCACAAATTGGAAATATTTTTGTTAGTAGAATTGGGTCTAATAAGCCCAATCTCACTATCTCCAATCTGCTTATTATTCTCCTTGTTTAAACCCGACATATTCTGTAGCACTGGATTGCACAATTCTCCTTCTTATTAATATCCACCTCCACCGGATTTAAAATTCTCAGATTCAATTCCTCAATAATTACTATAGCATAAGTCACCACGCCACCTGTTAGCAAACCTGGACCACACGGAACCGAACTCTCCCTGGTCATCTCTCTAACCTCTTGGGTACCTCATCCCTAAAGATCCCCTCAACATTACACTGATTCTCTAGGGTTTCTTTCACCCATTCATCGAAAAAATCTCCCTCTCACTCCTCACTCATTACCTCTGAATATCCATTAGTCGACAACTCAACTATGACTTTTATCACGTACAACCTATCATTGGTGTTTATTGAAATTGACTCCGGGAAATCAAACAGACTACCACCCTAATCACCATCTTCACTACTCTACAGTCAGTCTTCATCAAAATTTCCTTCTTAATCTCTACTAACTCCCTCCATCCTGAGGCCAGGCTGGAGAATAAGACTTCATTCCAGCAATTTAGAGGAACTCCAATTACAAAACTTCACAAAATTCCAAAGGAACGCCCCCTTCCAATGATAGTGGTCTCAACCAGTCGAACCAGTAGTTAAGTTCCAAAGATTTTTCATTTAGGGCCTTCATTTTGTCCTCTTTCGACAGAAAAGAAACTAGGCAAGAGTTCCTGGTGTACCCATATTTCACAACATTAGCAACAATGCCTTCACTGTGCAACGTTCTCTGTATTAATTCCACATCGTAAGATTGCTTATGAATACCTATCATCGACCTCCTTAACCAATTCCTCTCCTCTATTGGGATGAAAACATAATAGGGGTCTTTCACGACTCCATTTCCCCTCATCTGTTTATTCGATACCCTTGCTGAAGGACTCATAGTTCCCAACAGCTTATCCCGATAAGAACTACCATCATGGAACTTGTCAAACTTATTTCCTTTACCATCGAAACTTGTAATTTGAACCACCGCCTTCCTCTTGACCCCATCCTCAGTTGGCCCAGACTGTTTCTACCCATTTGTTGATCTCTGATACTTCACCACTCTAACTGAAACTCTTTTCCCATTAATCATCGCATTTTCTATCTTTGTCACTGTTTCCAAAAGATCCTACAGACATTCAAAATGAATGAAAGCGAACGTTGATTCCCTTTAATTTGGTCTCCCATTAACTTTAAGGATAAACACCTTGATAACCTTACCATGAATCTTGAAATGATCCCACAATGCTCCCATAGTAACTCTTCTACTCAGATTATCGACAAAAGCAAACCATGGGGCTCCAATAGGGAGAGAACGCTAAACTAACTTTTCTCTTCCCATAGAAATGATTTTTTGACCAAACCAGAGTCAATTCCACCAAAACCAATATCGTGTACCCGAGAATCACCATCCGTCCATTTATTCTCTCGCTATATATGTTAAACCCAAAATCAACTTTTAACCCAATTGAAATGTACTTCTTCATGAAATAAATTTGAACCCAAATAGATTCAAACTCCACCTGATGATAAATGCCGAACAAGAAGAACAGCACCCTCTGGGTAATTTTTATTGTAGACTCCGTTAAACATCCGGTAGGGGTGTGTTCAGAATAACCCAGTGAAAGTGGCAAAGAAGTCAGAGTTGGTGGTTTCCGGCTACGTGCACCCACGCACCGACATAAGTTGAAATGACAAAGCCTTGTGAAGGCGCGTGAGATTTAAGAGCTGGGCGTTTGGTGACTGTTCCTTTCAGATAGGCCGATCTTCACATGTTGTACCTCTTGGTGCTAGTTGTGTCAAGCTGCAACCCATTTTTCATCCTAAACTCCCTAGCTGGAGAGCCATTAACAAGAACCGACACCATCGCTAAAGAAATACACTCTGAGATCCATCTTCTCCATTTTATTCTGAACCTCATCTTCAACAAAACCATATCCAAAAACTCTCATCTCACACTATCGTATGTTGGTAATGCTCAATCCCACATAGTATTGGAAACACTATTGGGAATAGTGTTTAAGGCTTGGCTTTCCCACGTCCTTGTTGAGTGATAGAGAACAAGGGGGACTATCGCGCACCGCCGCTGCCGTCCGTCCGTCTCATTTCATCTCGGCTCGGCATGGCACGGCTCGGCTCGTGGTCGTAGTCGTGGTCGTGGTAATACGTGTCTTCAACACGTCCTCGCGGATACTACCTTTTTAGAGAAAATTCTTGAGGAATTTCTCTTTGAAAGAAACAAATGGAAAAATGTGAAAGATTTCAACTGATATTTATAGGTTGCTGAGGACTGTTTAATTTCAAATGATAACTGCTGGTTTATGAGAGTTATCAGAAATAAAACAGCTTTTCCTAAATTAAATAAAAAAAAAACATTAAGATGTATCTGGACTGATTTCCAGCTTTGTACAGAGAAAACAAGCTGTTAATATCAGGAGTTATTTGATTTAATTCCATGGGTTACATGATATAATTTCGGGAGTTATAACAGCTGAACAATGATGCAATGAACCTGGACTATTTTTGAGTCATGGTCATCTAGACGTTTTAACTGTTACAAAAGAAGAGATTTAATCCTGAAATTTTATGGACGATTTTAACCCTATTTCTAGCCTATAAATAGAGGGCTATATTCAGCTTCTCAACTCACTCTCAAACATTCACAATTCACTTACAAAAGTGTTTTCTACAATTCTCTTTGTGAGTTCTCTTTGAGTGCTTTCCAATCAGAAGAGCAATACCACCAGCAGTCCACTCCGGTTTCGGGTGTACGGAATTCGAAGCGACCGTGTTAACCTCGGGGGACGATCTGCCTACTGCAGCGATTACACACATCGGGGCGAATTCGTTTATAAGGCAGTGGTTTTTACCACAACACGGTTTACGAATTTTTTCCTTTTAATTAATGTTTATATTTCCAGTCAATGCTAACGGTGTAGTTTTGCAGTTCATATATCCAACATCGTATGCTTTTGAAAAGTCTAAGTTTACAACAACACATCCATTATCACCTCTTCCATGTTCCATTGTGTGAATCACTTCGCTTGCAACAAGAACCCAATCTAATATTTTCCTGTTTTTCACAAATGGACATTGCTTATTAATTTATCCAATACCGTACACACTCGCCTTGATAACACATTTACAATAATCTTATAGAATGAGCTCACTAAACTAATCGGCCTAAAGTCTGAAATCTCCACTGCATTACTGATTTATGGAATTAGAGTGATGAAATATGCATTTACACAAGAAAACAATCTCCCAAACTTTAAAAATCATTTATTAGTTCTACCAGCCCACATTTCACTTTTTCCCAGCAAGCTTTATAGAACTTCATGTTGAATCCATCGGTCATGGGTGCTTTGGAGTCATCACAACTCCAAATTGCTTCTTTAATTTTCTCCAAAATAAATGGTTCTTCTAGCTTAATGGCCTCCGACTCTGATAAGCTTTTGAAATTAAGGTTGTAAACTACAGTCCATTCCCAGCTATCACATCTAAAGTACTTACTGAAGTACTCATACAACGAACATTTTAATTTTCTTAGGTCTTCACTCTAGTTCTCCCTCACTTTTGATCCTTAAATGGACCTTCTTTTTCATGAACCATTACTACTTTATGGAAGAAAGAAGTATTTGAGTCTCTAAGTGTTAGCAAATTAACTCTAAACTTTTATTTCAATAACTTCTTATCGAGACGTTTCTCTGCCCGATGACGAAGAGTGCAAATAGTACACCCAAGTGTAACTACTCTCGAAAAAGTGAGTGTTTATCTTCCTCAAATCAGATAAAACACTAAATTGTAGAGTCGACACCAATCTTTTAATGTGGTGAGATTGGTCACCAAAATATTATATTATTCTAATAACATTACTAAGAATAATATTAAAATAATACAACACAGGGTCTGGTTACCAAAAAAATGAGCTCGGGAGTCGGTTACGTATGGGGAAGGATTATCACACCATAACACCCAAAAATTGGTACTGGTGTTTACTAATTAATTTATCTTTACAATAAATTAACAAATTTGTATTTAATTATAATTATACAAATAACTTAAAATAAATAACTACTTAATAATATTTAATATAAATATTAATAATCCCATTGTAATATTGAAAATTAAAACAATATAGATAAAATTATCCTAACATAAAATATAAATACTAATATTATAATTAATCTTATAATAATAATTAATGATTAAAGTTTAAAATATAAAAATTAATTAACCTAATTCGAATTATTATTAAAACTATGTACTAATATTGTAATATAACCTAAATCATAATTCGAGACTAAAATATAAACTATTACTATTTAAGGTGCTAAAATAGATATTTAGCCTAAATATATAAATAAACATAATAGTGACTAAAATAAAAATAACTAAAATAAGAAAACAAAATTAAGAAGTACGAAAACCTGATTTCAGGACCAAAATGAAAGGTTTAAAAAGCTAGAGGGACCACGGTTTTAGTTTACCCATACAAAAATTACACATAAGCCCCCTCCCCAAAACAACATCGTTCACGGGATATAAATAGGCCCTAAACCGACCATTCAAGCCATTTCTCCCCATTTCCTCTCTTTTGCTCTCTCTCTTAGAGAGAGAAGCTCCTACTTCTCTCTAGGATTCCCTAATCGGAGGGAATCCATCCACCTGCCGACCACCATGCACCGTCGATCGCTGCCGCCGCCGACCACCACCCACGATGGCCATAAAATTTTAAAACTCACCAAATCGAAGCCTTGTTTACCCTAAACCTAAATCCAGCCTCCACTTTGGTTAAAACCTAGCAAATCTTTGTAGATCTAGTCATATACCTTCAAACATACGACTTTCCAATGACTCTTCCGAGCTTCGACGATGGCAAAGTATGCTTCTTCTCATTTTCTTCTATACTTTTCCGTTGTTTTCTTGCTTTCGTTTTTGTTTGGTTCGTATATGGCTCTCGTCATTCTCTGTGTTTGGTATCTTTTTTTCATTGCAGGTTCGGCCTTATATAGGCCTCAAAGATCGGCCGTAATGATGATTGAATCTGGTTAGTCACCTGACATACGGTGGTGACTCACCATAGATCGATGTGATGTGCGGTTGGAATTTTTCTTCTGGAATCTTCGGGAGAGCTCTATTGGGTTCTGGAGAGGCGGTGGAGGTGTGGCTTCCCTTGGTTAGAACAACTAGGGGCGACAGTCGGAATAGGCCCTAGGGTATAATGAAACCCTAGGGCTCTTGCTGGATGCATTTGGACCCTTGATCTGCTTCCTAATCATGCGGTGGAGATGAGCTGGCAGTGCTGGAGTTGTGTGGAAACCCTAGCTACTGATTTGGATCTTCTGGCGGGCCTGCTGGATATGGGCTTAGCTCGGGTTATTGGGCTTGAATCAATATGGGCTTGAATTCGGTTCTGTAATTGGGCATAGACCTATTTGTTGTAACATGGGTTTTCGAGCCTTACTTTGTTACTGGGCCATCGGGTCTTTGTAAATAATAATAATATTATATAATATTATTATTATATATATATTTAATAAATATAATAATAATGTCACTCAGACGAAAATGACTGTCGACAGCTTTCATTCTTTGCTTATTTTTGTGTAACAAGAATAAAGCAAAGATAAAAAGATAATAAGTTTTCGTCGAGCGAACTTCTTTCTTTCACAGGAAATTCGTTCCACTACTCTTTCGTGGAAATCGAATTTTGATCTGCTCCTGCTTCACTACTCTTTTGTAAAGGCTGAGGATGATTTGCAAATGATTTGCTTCACTACTCTTCCGTGAAGGTTGAATTTGCATTACTGCACTATTCTTCCGTGAAGGTTGAATTGAGAAGAATATGTTTCACTACTCTTTCGTGAAGATTAAATTCGTGGTTGGAATTCTTCACTACTCTTTTATGAAGGTTGAGGATGATCGACTTCACTACTCTTCAGTGAAGGTTGAATTGAGAAGAATATGTTCCACTACTCTTCTATGAAGATCAGATTCGAGGTTGTAATTCTTCACTACTCTTCCGTGAAGATTGAGAATGATTGACTTCACCACTCTTCCATGAAGGTTGAATTGATCGACTTCACTACTCTTCCTTGAAGGTTTAATTTAACGGAGAAGAATTTGTTTCACTACTCTTCTGTGAAGATCAGATTCGAGGTTGGAATACTTCATTACTCTTCCGTGAAGGTTGAATTTGATGAACTTGAACATAATATGTTTCACTACTCTTCTGTGAAGATCAGATTCGAGGTTGGAATACTTCACTACTCTTCCATGAAGGTTGAATTTGATGAACTTTAACAGAATCTGTTTCACTACTATTCCGCGAAGATTAGATTCATAGTTGATTTGATTCCACTACTCTTCCATGAAGATCTTACGAATGTCCCTAAGGACTTATCATCTTGCTCGAGAGATTGACAGATGACCCGGACGATTTACAAATTACCCGAAGGTTTTTCAAATTGCTCGGAGGCTTTACAAATGACCTGGAGGATTTAAACATCATGCTCGAAGGAGTTACAGATGACCCGAATGACTTACAGATGACCCGAAGGACTTACAGATGACTCGATGGATTTACAAAATCATGGGAAATAATTTACTGGGTAAAAAATTTTCTTACTTTTCAAAAATTTCATTTTCTATAACATTAAATGAGAAACTTTGAAAATTGTTTTCTCATATTTTGAAACAACGTGTTGATTAGGGATGCCCAAAAATAATGCTTTCTTTGTGGACTGCATCCATCTATTCTTTAGAATTTTGCCTCTCCAAACACGATTCCTTTATTTGAAATTTGAATTCTACCTTATACTCGTAAGGTATTTTTCCTGCATCTTCATGTGAAAATGTATTTATGAAAATGCAATCAAATGTATCAATGTAATGCATGATCTTTTATGAGTGTCGATTCAATCTTCATTTGACTTCAAAGTGGCAAATTTAATCTTCTTCCACTTGATCATTCTTTTCCATGGCTTTCTTTGAATATCAGTATAGCAACTCATGCTATCAAACTTGCATTTTTGAAGAATCATCTAATGAACTTATATCTTGGTGTCTTCTTTGCATTAAAATCTCAGAAGAACTGCTTCATGGGACTATTGCCATATTCAGAATTATGATCTAATTATCCTATTTTATCCTTTGACAACATCAAATTTTCACCTGAACTTGTGTAGAAATCCAATAAAGCTTTCATTTTTGAAAAGAGAATCTATCATCTTTCAACATCCATGCAGATGTAACTATGTTAAACTCTACAAAGATTAACCAGGAGAGCAACGTCTGTTCTGATTTAACTCTTGAAACACATCGCAAGAATGATTTATCCTAATTCCTATCATGTCTCTATATCTAATCAGATCTCGAATAAGGTTATTCAAACCGTATCATGTATAGATGCTTAACAACTCATCGTTCAATCTTAGTTGGCTTCACTAGTTTCTTTATTGTTAAAATTCCAACGTGTCTTCGTGGGAAGAAATCTTCATCACCATTTCCATTTCTTCAGAATCTTTGGAGTTGAAGACAAATTTCATCTTAAATCAACCACATGATCATAACATTGGTTTAGTACCATAATAAATGGTTCATAAAACATTTGACAACACATTCATCATTTCCTATGGCTTCTGCATAGATTTCTCAATCAGGGAACTCTTTGTATGATGTTTAGAGGTTTTGTATGAAGTCATAATGATACTCCAGTAAGAATACAAGTGGGATCATATCAGGGAACATTTGACAACATATTTATCCTTTCTTGTGGCTTCTGCCCGGATAATGTAATCATATGGTAGACAAAACAGTGATGTATGGTTAACTTTATTGTCATTATTTTACCATTTTCATTCTTCATACATTTCTGTTTCATTGGAAATATTTTCTCAAGTCGATGATCTTTCCATGATAAGATGATAAGGGTCCAGCATGCCCCATTATTTTCTTCTTGTTGATGTGAGCCTAAAAAATGTTCCAACATTTTTTTATACTGATGTGATCGTTCAAAATACCCTGTTGGGATCATTTTTGTCTAATATGGGAATTCAAAATGTCCCAATCTTTTCATACGAATATGAGCATTCAAGATTTCTAAACATGCTAAGTTGTAAGGCTTACTTTCGAAGTCTGTTTAATTTGGATCTCATGCTCCTCACGAGGTCTAACTTTGATAATGCCCCATTGTGGTTTCTTGTGGCTCTATTCATGCCCAAATCTGCTTACTTTGAATGTTCTCATTCTGGTGTTACTAAAACAGCAGTGTTGTCAAGTAACTTTGAGAGATTCTCTTCATATGATCATAAACTTAAGAAATAACCAATTCTTTTAATAGAAATGTTTGGGATATTAGCTTCTTCCAAATGAAATGATCATCTTCTTATTGACTGGTTGCATTCTTGCCCTTTTATTATGCACTGGGATATGTACCTTTCTTTTGGATGAGGCAATCATATTTTGTCATAAAAGGAATATTGTACGTTTAATTCCCAGACTTTTTGGTCTCTTGGGCTACTTACTTTCAAGAATGTGAAATGTTTCATAATTCTGGCCTTGCTCATTTTTCTCCAATAGAGGTAGAATAGACATTAACTTGCTTTTAGAACTTTTCTTATTTGAGACCATCTAGTTTAAAATGTTTTCCCTCCTTTCTTTATCAAAGAATGAAAGAAATTTGTAAAATATTGCCCTTTACAGGTTCACAATAGAATCAAATCATAAGCATGAGTTCAAAGAATATCAAAAGAATCAACAACCTTTTTAATGTTTCAGAGTAATAATATTTTGACAAGTATCAAGATTGAGAGGTTAGTTTTAGGTTGGCTTTCCTATTTTCTATGGTTTTATCTTATTGAAGATGTCATTCCTCTCTCACTGTTTGTGAATATTGTCACATGCCTCACTTTCATAACTTGGTTTTTTTAATCAGATGCGTACAAAATGACACAATTAGCATAAATAATTACTAGACTTTCTAGAATACCTCTATTTCAGTTTTCTAAAATCTTTGATTATACCCAAAGCAGTGTGAAAATATCGGTCTAACAATGAAATTTCTGTGTGCACGTGTGTAAAGTAGACTATAACAGGTATTATTTCACTCTCTTACAACAACTTCTTTTTTCTATTTTGGCTATCTGAATTCAACTTTATTGAGATTAACCTTCATTGGGCTAATTGTAACTTATCCATAAAGCCAGGGATATTAACCAATTGCTCTAGAGAGACAACTTTATTGAATATATGACTCTTAATTTTTTAAGGAGAACCTGAAATAGGCTATGTGTTTGGTAGAAGTCAAAAAATCTCATTACTAGATTTCAATTCCCAAGCAACTGACTTAGACTAGATTTGTAAAAGTATCATCATCGAATATCATCAATAGAAAAATAATCTAGTCAGTTTTGCAATGTCACAAAAGATGCCCAACGTTGTACACTTCTTTATATAAATACCAAGCCTTTTGTCTAATTCCTTGCATTGGAGAAACCTCTCTCATATGTGTAAGAGGGTAGTGTTTGGGTATATTTCTTCTGAGGTAAGGTTAGGGTCCCTTTTTTATTGGTTTTCAATCTTGATACTTTGTCAAAGATGTATAACTCCATCTATAAAGAGCTTTTAATCCAGTTATATTCAAAGAACTGCAAGATTGCAAAGTTGATTCAATGTTCATATCCTTAGAAGTAACAAAAATTTATTACAAAAGAGGCGGAGAAAAGAAAATGTTCAAACAAGATGCTACAAAATGAAAGGTACAATAGTGGTAGATAACTTCCACTTATTTATCTAACTGCCTCATTACTTCTTTGGATGTTAGATGTGTAATCGGACCATGGTCTTTGTCTATATTTGCCCCCATTTCTTGATTATTTCTTGGGTAGTTTCTTTGGATGAGCCTTTAGATACACAAATCTCTATTTTTTCCTTAGAAGCCTTTTGGTCAAATTTCATCATTATCTTTTTCTTCCCTGACTGAAAATTTGGCTCAAAGTTAGTTTCAGAACAAATTTCTTTAGTGATAATAGTTGTGTCCTGGTTATGTATGCTCCTTACAGTTGTGATTGGAACAATATTCACTAGACTATTTAAATTGCCCCCTACTTCTATTGATTTCAAAAAATTTGACATAGGTGTCTGAGTTATTTTCAGGGTTGTATCTGCCCTATTTTTTCATAAACATGTAGGCCAGTCTCGAATTACCTTTCCTTTCACTTTTTCAATTCTCATTTCTATCTCACTCATCAAAGAAGTATCAAGAGTTGAATCATTCATACATACTTCATCTTCCTTGGCTTTGCCTTGTCCTCTATTTATTTTGACACTATCTCATTCATTTTAGGGGTTGA
The DNA here is from genome assembly GCF_006381635.1 of Hibiscus syriacus. Classification (NCBI taxonomy): domain Eukaryota; kingdom Viridiplantae; phylum Streptophyta; class Magnoliopsida; order Malvales; family Malvaceae; genus Hibiscus; species Hibiscus syriacus. The sequence goes on along the minus strand of NW_024063471.1, from coordinate 15,589,693 downwards.
CTCCCGAATGTTTGATCAAAATGTATTGACTGTTAACATCCACTTCTATAATTCAATGAGTCAAAAGATCTTGAATTCGTCGTTTGAAGTTGCCATAATTCTCAATGGAATATCCTCGGATTCCAGCATGATACTCATAAAAGACTTTTTCATTATACCATCTTGGGTAAGAAGGTACCAAAGGTTTAGCCAGACATGGGGCAATAAGTTGGTCTTTGTCTAACTCAGAATATAACTTGTTGCATGAGAATGAAGGAAAACGGGATAAAAATTCCCTCGATATCATTATATCTTTACTATTACTTTCATTAAGTTCTTGTAACCGATAGTCAAAACATTTCCTTTAAATGTTTGACTCTTGACCAACACCATGAGAGAGACAATGATTTGAAGATTTCTCTTTCTCAACCAGCTTTGAGTTTCTGAGGAGCTTAGGTTTCCCATTTTTGAAATATAACAACCCTTTTGTTATAACGTCTTGGACTTTTAATTTCAGAGTTATGTAATTTTCTGTAGAGTGACCGAAATCTCCATAATGATAATTGCATGAATTCTTGACATTTTTTCAATTTGGATGAAAATAAGTACTAGGAGGAATGGGTGTTATGAGACCACTTTCAAAGAGAAAAGGTAACAAGTCTAAATAGGAAATTGGAATTGGAATGATATGTGTCATTCTCTTTTTCTTCTTGCCCTTTTTAACCTTCTTTAATGACAATTGATCCTCTTCCATGCTTCTTTTCTTTGAACCAACTTCTATTTCCAATGTACTCTGTCATATTTCCTTATTTTTGAAGCTGAGTTGTATTTTTGAGTTCTATAATAGGTTCTTGGTCATTCATTATCACAACATTTCTTGTATCATTAAGATTCAGATTTTTTTCCAAAGGTTTTCATCTTTTCATTCTCAATAGGATATTCTAACATTTTCTCCCTATATAATAGAGTAACCATTATACTCATCATCTTAGTCATCTGTTCCCTGGACTCAGCTTGGAATATTCTTGTTTCTTTAAACATTTCTCATTGAATCACTACAAGTTGCTCTTGGATTCTTTCAATCTTTTCAACTTGTGTTAATATTCCATTCATTGTTTTCAATCTTTCCTTTAGAGATCTGCCCCGATTCTTGAATGTACTTTCAGAACTCATGATTTTGAAATCCTTCACTGATTACTCCCATGTCTTCATTATTGACACATGTTAACATGTTATCCATAACATGAATGTAAATAATGTAAATGTAAATGCATGTACGAATGAAAAATATATGATTCAAGAGTGATTATCTTAAAAAAGCTTTCATTGAACACAAAAAACGTTTTTAGTACATCCAAAAGATCATTATATATAAGGAATAGTTTTCCCTCTTAATTTCTCTATCTCCTTAAAGAGCCAATTTAATTTCCATTCGTGCTTAAGAGTGGAGTTATCATTCTGCTTCAATTCCCTTGTAAAACCAGCTAAGTCCACCAGCTTGTGGGCCATATTGCTTGCTTGGGCAGTAATTTTCTTCATGTCATTATCCTTTTTTTTGAATATTATCTACCATCTCTTGAAGTTGTAGACAATATTGCTCATTTTCCTTCATTAGAGAACCTTTGTGTTGAAGGAGTTCTTGTGCAAGATTTCCATAATCATCCATCATCTTCATTAATGTGTGATTTTTGGCTCTAATGACTTCTAGTTCAGCATTAATCTCACATTGCTAGATCAGATATGAAGTTTCCATGTTGCCTATAACCTTTTTCAATATCTGGTTTTCAGCTTGACATTTTCCCAAATTGATGATGGTTGTATTGCATATTTCTTCTGCAATCTGTAAGTTACAGGAGAATTTCTTTGTTTGATCTTCATGTATCTTTTCATCATTTCTCCAATAATCAGCATCATTTTTCAGTTTAATGATCTATGTTACCCATTCTTCTAGGGAATTTCCTAGACCAGCATTTTCAAATGCTTGAATGACTTTTCGAGCATCATTAAGCATGGCTTCAACCTCTGAGCTCAATTTCTTGTTTTCATCTTTCCAAAAATGAGCTTGGGCTTCATAAAAACTCTCATTTCTTACTGGTTCTATTGATGCTCTTACCATAAAATACTTTTGGTACCAACCTAACAGGATCTTTGGGTAAATAGCTTTCAACGTTTTTGAGAGCCTATTCAAGATACCAATCCTTAACTTCGTTATAATTCACTTGATCATGAAACCCTTTGTCTGTAATGAAAACCTTTGATTTTGATAATCACTCTTGAATCAACACTCTTGATCATGTAATGATTATGCAAATGCAAGTCAAAAAATTAATATATGTAACTTGAGAATAGACAAAGATAAGAAAACTGGTTAGTACCGATTAATGAAAAGGAAAGATCCTATCTATTATATATACATCTTGACCTCATGCTTTCTAGTCCATGCTTTGTTTTGGAAAAATAACTTAACCGCATGATTTCTAGTTCGCATGCATTTATTCAGAAAATAAAATAATAATAAATAAATTAAAAGATTCAACATGTTTTTCCTTGTGTGCTAAGCTTACGAGATTTATTTGGGTTAAGCTTCACCTAGACTCAAGTTCTAAGTTTACTATATGCTGGGTTTTGGGTCTAAGGTAAAAGGGTCAACGAATTGCCCTTTTTTGGTGTCCCCTTCGACTGCCAAGCCCTCAATCCTGGTCCATTACAGACTTTAGGATCAAGTTCAATTCGAAGGAACACACTTCCTTATATCCATACGGTGGTGAAAACTACACGAGGAACATAAGGTGTGAGCTCATGGAATGGTCCCCTATCCCATACGGAGGTGAAAACCACACGAGGGAGTAGTTTCTCATTCAAACAAAATATGATAAAAGCAGGGTTTTAGCTCATGGCATGAATGCAGTGCACAGTGGGTGAGGAAAAGCATAACAAGAATAAAATAATGTACACCTTACTATTTTATTAAAAACCCAAAATTAAATCTGTACACATAAAAAATAAATTAGTATAATTAATAAAATAATTAAGGGGAAAAAGTTAAATTTAAAATAAATTTATAATTTTATTGCAAAGATAATTAATTAATAAACTGGTGGCTTGACTCTCTTTTAAAACTCCCCAGCGGAGTTGCCAAGTTGTCGAGACGTTTCTCTGCCCGACGACGGAGAGTGAAAATAGTACACCCAAGTGTAACTAGTTTCAAAAAAGTGAGTGTTTATATTCCTTGAATCAGATAAAACACTAAATTGTAGAGTCTCCACCAATCTTTTAATGTGGTGAGATTGAGAACCAAAATGTTATATTATTCTAATAACATTACTAAGAATAATACTAAAATAATACAACACAGGGTCTGCTTACCAAAAAAATGAGTTCGGGAGTGGGTTACGTATGGGGAAGGATTAGCACCCCCACAAAGCCCAAAAATTGGTACAGGTGTTTATTAAGTAATTTGTCTTTTTAATAAATTAACAAATTTATATTTAATTATAATTATACAAATAACATAAAATAAATAACTACTAAATAATATTTAATATAAATATTAATAATCTCATTGTAATATTGAATATATTAAAACTATATAGATAAAATTATCCTAACATAAAATATAAATCCTAATATTATAATTAATCTTGTAATAATAATTAATAATTAAAATATTAAATATTAAAATTAATTAACCTAAATCAAAATATTATTAAAATTGTGTACTAATAATGTAATTTAACCTAAATCATAATTCGGGACTAAAATATAAACTATTAATATTTAAGGGACTAAAATAGATATTAAGCATAAATATATATATAAACATAGCAGTGACTAAAATAAAAATAACTAAAATATGAACACAAAATTAAAAGGTACGAAAACTTGATTTCGGGACCAAAATAAAAGGTTTACAAAGCTGGAGGGACCACGGTTGCAGTTTGCCCATATAAAAATTACATAAAAGCCTCCTTCCCAAAATGACGTCGATCGAGAAGGGTATAAATTGGCCACCATGCACAGTCGATCGCCGCTGCCGGTTACCACCCACGGTGGTCGAAAAATTTTAAAACTCACCAAATCGAAGCCTTGTTTCCTCCCCTTTGGCTAAAACCTAACAAATCTTGTAGATCTAGCCGTTTACCTTCGAACAGAAGACTTTCCAACGACTCTTCTGAGCTTCGACGATGGTAAGGTATGCTTCTTCTCATTTTCTTCTGTACTTTTCCGTTGTTTTCTTGCTTTCGTTTCTGTTTGGTTCGTATATGGCTTTCGTCGTTCTCTGTGTTTGTGTGTGTTGTTCTTTTTCTTGTTGTCTCTCCCGCTGTGTCTCTTTTTTTCATTGCAAGTTCAGCCTTATAGAGGCATCAAAGATCATCCGTAATGATGATGAAATCTGGTGAGTCACCGAACCTACGGTGGTGACTCACCATAGACCGATGTGTTGTGTGGTCGAGATACTTCTTATGGATTCTTCGGGAGAGCTCTACTGGTTCTGGAGAGGCGGTGGAGGCGTGGCTTCCCTTGGTTGGAACAGCTGGGGGCGGTGGCTAGAATATGCCCTAGGGTATAATGAAACCCTAGGTCTCTTGTTGGATGCATCTAGACCCTTAATATGCTTCCTAATAGTGTAGTGGAGATGAGCTGGCAGTGTTGGAGTTGTGTGGAAACCCTAGCTGCTGATTTGGATCTTCTGGCGGGCCTGCTAGATATGGGCCTGGCTAGGGTTGTTGGGCCTGAATCAATCTGGACTTGAATCGGGTTCTGTAATTAGGCTTGGATCTGTTTGTTGTAACATGGGCTTTCGAGCCTTGATTTGTTGCTGGGCCTTTGGGTATTTGTAAATAATAATAATATTATTATATATTATTATTATATATATATAATAAATATAATAATAACGTTACTCAGACGAAAATGACTTTGGACACTCTTCTTGCAGTCTTAACACTTTCCATAACTCTAGTTTGTAGCATTTTAACTCTTCTTGTTTAGCACTACTCAAACTGCCACCAATTCCTAATTCCTCCAATGTATTAATTTTGTTTCCAATGCCTTTACCCTTACATCAAAATTTTCACATACTTCTACATTCCAATTCTTCAAAGCTCCCTTTAGATGTCTTAATATCAATGGATGTTCTGAATTATTACCCACCTTGTAATAAAAAATTTCATTAATCAATACCCTACAACCCTTCTTTTTAAGCCACCTGTTAATGAATTTAAAAGATCTGGGACCCCATTCAACACTTCCATAAGATAGTAATGCATGCGCATGATCTAAAACCGACCTTTTTAACCCCCATTAAACCAAATTCTGAAACCTCGATAACCAATCTTCATCAATCAAAAATCTGTCCAGCCTGCTCCTTTTATTCTGAGTGCCAAACCATGTAAACTTTTTCCCCACCATCGACATATCGATCAATCTAATCTTGAAATAAAATTGTTAAATTCTACACACCCAGTCTGAATTCCCCACAACCGCTCCTTTCGCTTCGACTCATAACTTAGTTGAAATCACCACCTACAAGCCAAAAATAAAGATGCACCATCCGAAGATCACACAATTTATCCCACAACTCCCCTTGTTCCAAACTAATGCATGAGGCATATAGACTCTGAATTGAAGTAAATCTATAACAAGACAAATAGATGGAATTAAGATAGTTAATGATAAAGAAATATAGTTTATATATAATGGAAATGATAAAATGGAAGATCATATTATGGTTGCGGAAGTTGATGATAGATGGAAGCACTAGTGAAGATGGATGGTGTTGATGTTGATAGTGTCTCAAGCTTGTCAAATAAGAAATTATGCTAGAGTAGCATAACCCTGTTCTCTACAAACTCACTTAAGGGGTAGTAAAAGTATCTTAAACCCACTAGATAGAAATCTAGGAACTTAAAGTATCAAGGTTAATAGAATGACTTCACAAGTATTAAAACTTGCTAAATCAATATAGTTCTTAAAGAGCTTGAAAGAGAGATTAACTCACAAAGATGTTTTTGATTGATAAAAGATGTATTTACAAATTAAACATGCTAAGCTATTTATAGGCCTAAGTACCTAAGATGAATACAAAGTAAATGAGTGAATGAATGTGCATCACTCATCTAGGTACATTGCAAGCATATATGGATGAATGTGAAGGCTTTAACTAAGTGCATGTCCATCCTTAATTGCTTGGAATCTTCATGGCTGAATGTATCTCCCCTTGGTAGCCTTAATGTTCACGCAAATGCACCCCCTTAGAAAGGGATGGTTCGACTCTCTTGATAGCTTGAAGGTCATGCATGAATGGGTGAAATGAAGAGGTTTGGTGCTTCCCTCCTTGACGTGCATGCATGCTACAAGTTCCTCAGCTTTGTGAAGCAGCCATTCGACTTCGTACTGTAGACACTCATTTTCGTCCGGGACATTAACGACTTTTATATAGTATATAATATATAAAATAATTTCAAATGTAGTTTTTTTGAAAATATTTTTGAAAACGTATAATATATAGTTTTAAATTTTTTTTTGAAAACGTATAATATATATTCTTTTTAAATATTTTTGAAAACGTATAATATATAGTTTTTTAAAAAAGGTTTTGAAAATGTATAATATATATTTTTTTAAAAATGATTTTTGAAAACATGTAATATAATATTATATAGTTTTTATTTTTATTATATATTTTTATTTATTTATTTTATTTATTTAGTTCATTTTTTTTTTGAAAACAACAACGATGTGCCGAAAAATTGGCCAACTCCCCGAGATATTTGGTACCACAATGATAGACCACATGGCTATAAAAATCCTATGGTGAAACCAAGCAAGAACACAAGAAAAATCGAGCAACCAAATACCAATAGAAAACACAAGGAAAAACAAATCGAGACACAAAGCAACAAAAAAATGAAACCACAAAAGCCATAAAAAAAAAAACAACGTTTGAAACCCCGAAGGCCGAAAGCCTTTCAAAATCGAAAGAAATGAAAGATAAACCTTGAAGTTTTGTTTCATGGAAGAACACCGAGATTGCGGAGGAACTCCATCGAAGAGGAAAAGACGTCGAGTAGTGGAAGGGCTCATCAGAAAAGGTAAGAAAATTGAGGGTATTTTTGTAGATATACGTTTTTTGAGGTTGATTTTGGGGATTTAGGGGCTAGATTTGGTTTTAGGGTGTGAAAGGGAACACTTTGGGGAGGTTTGTAATTTTCTAGCCACTGAAAGTGGTGGTCGGCGTAGCGGCTAGTGGCGGTGAGACGCTACCGGAGGGAGGTCGACCATGGGGCTGGTCATTTGGGGTTGAGAGCATTTTTTAGAGAGGGGGAGTTTTTTTAGAAGTGTATGATTTCTTTTGTGATTTATGGGCTATTTATAGGGAGGGCCTTGGTGTAATTAGTAAATACTTCAATTATTTTCGCAGTCCTTGTAGTTTTGATGCGTAATTCATTTTGTTCACCTGTTATAAATTTACCCATGAATTTCAAATATATTTAATTTAACCCCTATTTAAAATTCTTATATTTTACAAATTAACCCCCTTAACCTTTTGTTTTTTCTTGCATATCAATTTTAGCATCAATTTGATACATAAATTTTAATTTTTTAAAGATAAGCAGTTTCTTCATATTTCTTTTTTAAATATGACCTTTTTTTTTATCATTTTAACCCTCTTTCACTAATTTTTTAATTCAATCAATATTTTTTTGTTAATAACTATTTGTTTATTTATTTTTACGATCTAACATTTATTTGATTTTTAGGATAAATTTAATTGATCAGGGGTAAGTAATTCAGATCGAATTTCAAATTTCATTTTACTTTTAATTTTCGCAATTAAGACAACCGAAAAATTAAATTGGTACCAAAAGGGCAGTACAAGGGTGCTATTCCTTCCTTGATTGTAATCGACTCCCAAACCTGATATATTTATGGTAAAACATAGATCAGGTAAAATGGTCAATTAAGGTATCCGATCAACCTAATGATCGGTGGTGACTCTAACACATTTATTTAAGTTGAAGTCTAATTCTGGGCCCACCCGAAGGATGGTTATGACAGATTGGTGACTCTGCTTAGGACAGGTAAGTGAGTCAGGCTAAAATTAATTTTCGGTTGTCTTCTTAAGCAAAAAGTGCAAGTTTAAATTTTAATTTAACTTTTTGATCCTAATAATTTACCTTTGATTATTATTTTTCAAATAAATAATCGTACTGATGTAAGTGGGGGTGAAAGTGACGTCTTTGTGGTAATTTGTTCTCCGTATAGGCCTAGCAAGTAACCCTTGGAATTTATATACCTTATTTCTTCGTGTGAATTTATTCTCCATACAGACATAAGGGGATGTGTCCTCTTGAGTTTAATTCAGTCCACTTAAGCTTGTAATGGGCTTAGAATTGGGGTCTGGCAACCCTAAAAGGGCACCAGCAAGAAAAACTCTTAGAACCTAAATCGGGAGATTGCAAGGAATTAGAGCCTACCCCGAAACTTCATTTCAAAACCTAGGATGCTTGAGTTATTTTATGTTTTATTTCCTGTTCAAAGCATGAGAACTAGAAAATATGCGGTTAAGACTTGCTCAAAAAGTAACATGAGGGATAGAAATCATGTTCGGGTAAGAATAAAAGCATTTGCGGTAGATATCATGTGTGGTAGGAATTTTTACTTTCATTATTATTTTGATTGTTATTTTCATCTTACTTGTTTTCTCTTATTTTTTTCATTCGCATCATTTTAAAGAGAGGTGATTGATCCACACAAAAATGTCCGTTAAACACAAATAATTTGCATTAATGGACAAAGGAGTTGTAATACAAGAGGTAAAAAATGTAGTGGTTCGACTATGGTCAGAAAAGACTCAGAAAGAAAAGGGAGACAGTCAGCAAGACAAATATGTGTCAGATCTGGTTTGTTATGCTTCTGTCAGCCTTAGGCAGAATGATGTTCAAGAATTGCGAAGCATTTGGGATAGTTGGAAAAGCGACCAGAAACGGAAATTCTGTCAGCGATATGGTGATATTGCACTTCTAGTCCATGTCAAGATAGATGAGCCCTTAATTTGATCCTTAGTGCAATTCTGGAATCTGGGATACAATTGTTTTACATTTAATCAAGAAGACATGGTGACTACAACTGAAGAGTATACTACTTTATTGCATTATGAAGGAATTGGAATGGATGGGGTCTACACCAAGCATATCAAAGGTCAGCCTTTCAAGAATGGATTGGCAAAGGTTGCAAGGGTAAATGAAAAGTGGGTAACTAACCGGAGTCAGCACAAGGGTAAAGGAGAGGGAATTGGTTGGACCCGTACGAAGCAGTCAATGAAGAATCATCCAGATGAATGGATGGTGATACACCTTTTTGCAGTAGGTCTCTATGGCTTGGTTATCTTCCCAAAAACTTTGGGATATATCGAGGAAGCTGTGGTGGAACTATTCGAACAACTACCGAAGCGAGTGAACCCAGCACCAACAATATTAGCTTAAATTTTTTGTTCACTCAACCATTGCAGAAATAATAGGGGAGGAAGATTTATAGGGTGCACACAACTTCTTCAGGTTTGGATCCATAGTCATTTCTGGAAGACTGAAGAGATTTCTTACTACTGATTCAGCACCACTTACTCTCCTCTGGGAGAATACATTACACTAAAGTGGCAAGAAGGCAACCCGAAATAAAAATGGGTAAAGGTTTTCACGTACATTCAAGATAAGGACATTGTCTGGAGAGCCCCTTCGTTAACCCATAGTGACATACTTTATCGATGTGGAGATTCAAAAATCATAATGTTACTTAGATTATGGGGAGGAGTCGAATATTCTCCACTTTTGGCACTTTGGCAGTATTGGGCACGCCAGTTTGTCCCAACTACACATAGAATATTTGGATCAGAATTTGCATACCATTAGGATAACTACAAGAAGAAGATCAAAGATGTAGTTGAGTCATGAAAGAAGATATTCCGTATGGATGTCGTGGCTGCTAAAGACATGCTTACTCAAGATTATTTGGAATAGCGGAAGTTAAGAAAGAATGACACCATTCATGTACCAGATCATGAAGATACTCAGACCGTGGAAGAGCATCTTAAACCAGTTCCCTCCTAATTGGAGGTAGCAAAGAAAGAATTCGAAGTTGAAAAGGAAGAGCTGAAACAAAGGCTAAGAGAACTCAAGGCTGAAAGATTCCAGTTAAAGTTAGATCTCGATATTCAGAAGGATCGGGCAGACAAGTTTGAAAAAGAACAAAAGAAAGTTTGCTTTAAGCTAGAAGATTTGAGAAAGGGGTTTCAGGAGCAAGTCGAGAATAATTCCAGTCTGGAAAGATTTTTTGAATACTGGAAAGGTGAAGCCAGCAGCCTGAAAATGAAGTTTAAAGGACAATATGAAAAATAGATACTGAAAGAAAAACTAAAGATTTCCCAAAGACGTTTGTTAGAAAGCCAACACTAGACTTGGAGGTTACTTTCAAAGACTTGAGCATCAATGTCATAACAATAAACAACACGGAATACACTGATATATCCCAAATCAGTCTGTTACCATTGGGGTTCGTACTTAACAACTGGACGAGTGAAGAACTACTTGTGTTTTTCAAATTTCATTCAGAGTAATACTTAAACTTTCCCTATTTGCCTATACCCGGGGCAATAGGCGATCTTTTGTAAAGGTTAATAAATGGTTTTTATTCTTATTCAATAAAATATGCAGTTTCTTTTCCAGGAAACATTTCCTCCTTTTTCATTTACTTTTCTTTCATATTTAATTTTTCTTCATTATATGTGAGATACATTCCTCTCGTATATACACATTTCTCTTCTCCTTTTCCTATCAGGTCCCCAGATATTAATGATGCAAACAATGATGATTCTGACCCAGAGGTGGATTTTGAATAGCTCAGTTTTCTTGGGGAAATTGATGAATATGACAATGAAGAAGAATACCACTAACCTTCTGAATTCTTAAGGATGGTGGAAAGAGAAGAAAAACAAATATTGTCACATGAAGAGAAAATCAAAGTTTTGAATTTGGGCATAAAAGAGGAAAAAATGAAGTTATTGGCACAACACTTTCGTCTGAAGCAAGGCAAATCCTGATAGACTTACTTCAGGAGTATAAGAACGTGTTTGCATGGTCCTATCATTACATGTCTGGGCTATATACGAATATGGTAGTCCACGAACTACATATAAAGCCAAAATGCAAACCCATCCAATAGAAAATAAGGCGGATGAGACATGAAATGCTCCTTAAAATAAAAGAAGAAGTTAATAATCAGTTCGATGCTAGATTTCTTCTAGTGGCCAAGTATCCAGATTGGGTGGCTAACATAGTGACGGTACCAAAGAATGATGGAAAATATGTATGTGCATTGATTACCGAGATCTCAATAAAGCAAGTCCTAAAGACAACTTCCCCTTGTCGCACTTAGATACTCTGGTAGACAACATGGCAGGAAATGCTTTCTTTTAATTCATAGACGGGTTTCCAGGATATAACCAAATTAAAATGCACCCAGATGACATGGAAAAAACCACATTTTTCACCATTTGGGGAACTTTCTGCTACACGGTGATGACATTCGGATTAAAGAATGTTGGGGCAACGTACCAAAGAGCTACGGTGACCTTGTTTCATGACATGATGCATAAGGAAAATGAAGTTTATATTGATGACATGATTGTCAAAGCACAAAAAGAAGAAGAACATGTCGAGAATCTGACAAAACTCTTCCAAAGGTTGAGAAAGTTCCAGTTGAGACTGAATCCCAACAAGTGTACCTTCGGAGTAATATCTGGAAAGTTATTAGGCTTCGTGGTTAGTAAGTAGGAAAGGCGTCAAGATTGATTCGGATAAAGTCAAAGCCGTCCAGAATTTACCTCCCTAATGAACACAGAAAGAAGTTCAAGGTTTTCTGGGTAGATTGAATTATATTACGCAGTTCATATCTCAGCTGATCGACAAGTGCGACCTACTTTTTTGCTTTCTTCAAAAGAACAACTCGAGAACATGGGATGAGGACTGCCAGACTACATTTGAGAAAATAAAAGAGTATTTATCTCGCACTCCTATCTTCATGTATCTCATCTCGGGAAAACCTTTATTCTTGTATCTGTCCATTTTTTAGAATTCAATGAGATATGTCCTGGGCCAACATAATGATTCGGGAAGGAAAGAGAGGGCCATTTACTACCTAAGCAAGAAATTCACTGATTGCGAGGATAGATATTCACCCATTGATTTTTTTTTTTTTTTTTTGCGTTTAGTCTGGGCTACACCAAGACTCAGACAATATATGTTGTACCAGACCACTTGGTTGATTTCCAAGCTAGATATGCTAAAGTACATGATAGGTGTACCTGCTATCTCTAGAAGGTTAGCCCGATGGTAGATGTTATTATTTGAATTTGACATTGAATATGTGAGCCAAAAGATTATAAAGGGAAGTTCCATATCTGACTTCTTGGTAAGTAGAACCTTTGAAAACTATGAACCACTAGACTTCGAGTTCCTAGATGAAGATTTGATGGCCATATATTTAGAAGAAGCGATCACCTCCACATGTGACACCTAGAAAATGAATTTCTATAGTGCATCAAAAGCTTTAGGGCATGGCATCAGAGCTATCATGGTCTCACCCAAAGGAAATAATTATTCATTCACTAGAAGATTAAACTTCGATTGCACTAACAACATGGCAGAGTACGAAGCTTGTGTTCTAGGGATCCCAGATGCTATTGAACATAATATAAAGACCTTACGAGTATATGGAGATTCTGCCTTAGTAATCTATCAACTTCGAGGAGAGTGAGAGACAAAAGATGTCAAGTTAGTGGAATACAGAAAACTCATATTGAATCTACTTGAAGAGTTTGACGAAGTCACTTTCCATTATGAGCTTAGAGAAGAAAACCAAATAGTTGATGCCTTAGCTACTTTGGCAGCAACATTCAAAGCTGGCGAGGAATCTAATATGATGCTAATTGACATGCAGTCATATGAGTACCCGGCTCATTACTACTAAATCGAAGAGATAAAATATACCAAACCTTGATACCACGACATTTTGCAATACATTAAAAACTAATGCTATCCAGAAGAAGCCATCGAAACTGATAAAAGTACAATTAGAATGATGGCGGCCGAATATGTTCTTGATGGGACAGTATTATATAAGAAAGGTCATGATCAAGTCTTGTTAAGATGTGTAGATGTAGAAGAGGCAAATATGATCTTGGAAGAGGTACATGACGGAGATTGTGGAACTCATGCAAATGGACATATAATGTCAAGACAAATTATAAGATGCAAATACTTCTGGTCTACATTGGAGGGCAACTGCATCAACTATGCTAGAATGTCAGAAATGTGAAATCTATGGGGATAAAATAAATGTTCCATCTTACTCTCTTCATATGATGATGGCACCATGACCCTTTTCAATGTGGGCATTGATGTCATTGAACAAATCCACCCAAAAGCTTCAAATGGTTATCGGTTGATTCTTGTAGCAATTGACTATTTTATCAAATAGGTGGAAGTTATGTTATTTAACAGTGTCACTCAATCCACTATTTGCAAGTTCTTGAAAAATAATATCATATATCGGTATGGTTTACCAGAAAGAATCATTACCAGTAATGCAATAAACTTGAACAACAAGATGATGGATGCAACTTGTGAATAGTTTAATATAAAACATCACAACTTTACTGCTTGTAGACCAAATATGAATGGAGCGGTAGAAGTAGCAAACAAAAATATCAAGAAAATAGTGGAGAAAATGGATGAGACATACAAGGATTGACACAAGAAATTACTTTTTGTTTGCTTACCAAACTTCAGTGCAAACTTCGACTGGGGCAACCTCATTTTCCTTAGCATATGGGATGAAGGTACTATTATCCATTGAGGTAGAGATTGCATCATTGTTGGTTTTGTTGGAAGTTAAACTAGATGATACAGAATGGGTGCAAACTCGATATGATCAATTGAACCTAATAGAATAAAAGAGGTTGAAGGTTATTCACCATGCTCAACTTTACCAAAAACAAATGATTCGAGCACATAATAAGAAGGTGTGCCCAAGAGTATTCTATGAAGGAGATCTTGTACTGAAGAAGATTTGGCCAATTCAAAAAAGACTTTAGAGGAAAATGGATGCCAAATTGGGAAGGACTTTATGTCATAAAAAAGGCCTTCTCCGGATAAGCGTTGATCCAGACTGAAATGGATGGGCTAGAACTACCTAATCTCGTCAATTTAGATGCAACCAAGAAATGTTTCTTTTAGGGTAAAAACCCGAAAGGGCACCCTAAGTTGAAGAAAGAAAAAAAACTTTTAGAGTGAAAACCCGAAAGGGCACTCTAAAATGAAAATAAAAAGAAAAACAAGAACAAAAATAAGGTGTGTCCAAGATGAAAACCCGAAAAGGGCATCTTTAAACCAAGGATGGATCCAAGTTGAAAACTCGAAAGGGTGGCTTGGATAATGATCCAGGATTCGTGTATAGGAAAGGTCCCAGGTCAAGGCAGTAAAGCATCATAACATCCAAGTCTTCTATAAACTTAACAATTCAGAGGAGCTTTGTACTCTCTTGAACGTTGTCACATCTTCGAAGTCCCCTTGACAAAAAGTTGTACAAAAAAATCATCTAACAATGTGTCAGTTCAAAGGTGTCCGCATTGTCGAGATCTAGGGTATCTACTTGTATTTCTTTTATTTATTGACTTTTCATAATGTTTATCATGAACTCTTTGTTCTTTTTTTCCTCATAAATAAATATTGTCGTTTCTCAAAATGAAAATCAATTCCTTTCAAGCATCTCCCATTGAATTTAAATAAGAATAATTTATTCACTTTTAGAAAGGATCATTGTGTATTACTGCACAAAGATTTCCTAAAAATACATGTGTTTGGAAGCTAATAAATTTCTTGCACCATACTCGAAAGAATGACTTGAATGCCAATAAAAAGGCATTGATTAACTAGAAGTATAGCTTCTTTGCAAGTTCCCAGAGTGCATATCAGATCAAAACTTGTTAAAGAGTCTAAAATCAAGGGTCAAAAATTCAAGATTGGCAAGAATCAAAAACCATTCAGAATGACATCAAGAGATTGAGATTTCTCTCTAAACCCTAAAATAACATATATTGCATGTGCATTTTGGGCATACATAAAAACATCGCATATATGCCTAATTTTGCAGATATTTTGTCAGAGCCAATTTCAAGAATATTGAATTCAAAGGAAGCTCAAAATTAAAAACAATGTAGCCTATCTAAGTTAGATTTTAACTTCAAAATGAAGGATATTTGGCCCAAGGTAAATTTATTCAATCTAGACTCAACTTCACGATGAAAGAGTTACCCACGATTCCAACTTCACGAAGAAGGATATCGTGCCCTATGGATCAACTTAACTTCACAGAAAATGAGTCATCTACAACAACAAGGAACTATCTCCCTGCCTAATTTCCAACATAGCTCAAGGCGAGAAGGGATATTTTTCAACGAAAACTTTCGAGTTTGATTCCATTCAGTTCAAGGGCATATCAACCGCATGGTAGCAGCAAAAAACTATTTTCCGATCGAATTTTCAAACCGATGTCTTTAAGCCAAGAATAAGACCATGGTTGACTATGATTTGGAAACAATAAGCCATTTTCCAATTTAGAACTAGATTTCAACTTCACAGCGAAGGATATCATGCTGGAAACATCCAAGATTGACTCAACTTCATGACGAAAGAGTCACTCGTAATTCAGCTCCACAACAGGGAGCCATGATCTATTAGAATTTTCAAGTCGAATTTCAACTCCGTGATAGAATATATTCGATAAGAGAGTAAACATACATTGAGTTAAATTTCAATCACAAAGGAAAATTTCAGACTCATGGGAGCAAATTCTCTTTTGGACCCTCTTCTTACTGAATGAAAATTTGTGTCCTTTTATCTTTGCCCTATTTTTTTGTTACACGATAAATGGACAAACAGGGGCAGCTGTAGACACCCATCTTCGTCCAGGACATTAAGGTCTTTTATATAGTATATAATATATAAAATAATTTCAAATGTAGTTTTTTTGAAAATATATAATATATGGTTTTGAAAAGTATATTTGAAAATTTCTAATATATAGTTTTAAAAAAATATTTTTGAAAACGTATAATATATAGTTTTTTAAATATTTTGAAGCGTATAATATATAGTTTTTAAAAAATTATTTTTGAAAACGTATAATAAATAGTTTTTTTAAAATATTTTTGAAAACGTATAATATATAGTTTTTTAAAAAAAAGGTTTTGAAAACGTATAATATATATATTTTTTAAAAATGATTTTTGAAAACATGTAATATAATATTATATAGTTTTTATTTTTATTATATAATACTATTTATTTATTTAATTATTTAGTTCATTTTTATTATTCTTTCGGTCCAAGTCCAAGGTCAGATTCGGGTAGTCCAAGTCCAAGGGTCCGAAACAAGCCTGACCCAACAAGCCTGGTAAGGCCCAATCCCGTTTGCCTGACCCAACATAGGGCTAGGGTTTCATATCAAACCAAAGGCGCCGCACGAGGAGCGCACTGAACAGTTCCAGAACCGGACAGATTTCTCATCCCCTGAACGTGAAATCTGAACAGCAATAATGTGTCGAAAGATCGACCAACGCCCCGAGATATCCAGGACCAAAATGACCGGCCACAAGGATATAAAAAGGCTCCGATGAAGCCAAACAAGAACACAAGAAAAACCAAGCAGTCAAATACCAACAGAAAGCACAAGGAAAAACCAATCGAGAAACAAAGCAACATAAAAAAACCACAAAAACCATCAACACCAAAAAAAAGCAACGTCCAAAACCTCAAAGGCCAAAAGCCTTTCAAAATTGAAAGAAAGGAAATAAAAAGCTTGAAACTTTGTTTCGTGGGAGAACACTGAGAACGTGGAGGAACTCCATCGAAGAGGAAAAGACATCGAGAAATGGAAGGGCTCATCAGAAAAGGTAAGAAAATCGAGGGTCTTTTTGTAGATCTACGTTTTTTGAGGTTGATTTTGGGGATTTAGGGGCTAGATTTGGTTTTAGGGTGTGAAGAAACACTTTGGGGAGGTTTGTAATTTTTTGGCCACTTGAGGCAGTGGTCGACACAACGGCTGGCAAATATGAGGCACTACCGGAGGGAGGCCAACCATGGGGCTAGTCGTTTGGGGTTGAAAGTATTTTTAAGAGAGGGGGAGTGTTTTTTAGAAGTGTATGAAATGATTTTTTTGTGATTTATGGGCTATTTATAGGGAGGGCCCTAGTGTAATTAGTAAATACTTGAATTATTTTCGCAGTTCCTGCAGTTTTGATGCGCAATTCATTTTGGTCACCTGTTATAAATTTACCCATGAATTTCAAGTTTATTCAATTTAATCCCTATTTAAAATTCTTATATTTTGCAAATTAACCCCTTAACCTTCTGTTTTTTCTTACAGCTCACCTTTTAGTATCAATTTGATCTATAAATTTTAATTTGTTTCAATTTTATCCTTTAAATTTTAATTTTTTAAAGATAAGCATTTTCTTCATTTTTCTTTCTTAAATATGACATTTTTTTATTTTTTAACATTTTTGTTTTTTATTTTTTTTATCATTTTAACCCCTCTTTCACTATTTTTTATTTCAATCATTATTGTTTTGTTAATAACAATTGTTTATTTATTTTTACGACCTAACATTTATTTGATTTTGTTAGGATAATTTTAATTGATCAGGGGTAAGTAATTCAGATTGAATTTCAAATTTTATTTAACTTTTAATTTTCACAATTAAGACAACCGGAAAATTAAATTGGTACCAAAAGGGCAGTACAAGGCTGCTAATCCTTCCTTGACTGTAATCGACTCCCAAACCCGATATATTTCTAGTTAAACGCATATCAGGTAACATGGTCAATTAAGGTATCCAGTCAACCTAATGATCGGTGACGACTCTAACACAATTATTTAAGTCAAAGTCTAATTTTAGACCCACCCGAAGGACGGTTACGACACATACATGCATTTGGACATGGGGAATGAACTTGCATTTAGTTCATCCATCTCCATGAAAGTGATCAAGTCCTTTTAGCTTCCTTGATTGAATGTCCACGCCATTTATGAAGGTTCATGCTTCATCCTTCTTCATTCACACCATTAAATGGATTCATGGAGGGTGGAAATACATCTTGGCTCTTCATATGTCTTTGGAGGAGTATATATATGTGGAGGAATTACTCATTTGTCATCTTGAATGTAATCTCATATGAATTTCCAGCCTGCACTGTCTTCAGTAATCTGGACATAACTCGAGCTCCCGATGTCGGATTGATACGATTCAAAGTGCGTTTGAAATCTAAGAGATAGAGGAATAAATGTCAAGAGACTTTATAGCCTAGGAATGTTCGGAACCTGTTCAAAAATGGAGAGAAATATGAATGACGTGAACTGCCACTTGGTTTTATGGTGTGTGTCGAAACGGTTTTTTCGGAGGGGGAAAAGGGGGGTCTCGTTTCGAAAATAATTATTTGGAATGACTGGTTAATGATAAAAACGTGGTTCTAGGAGTCACCACCAATCTTTGATTAGGGTGTGATTGGGCACCCAAAAATAAATTTTCCATTTTAATAAAATATTAATTTTAATTAAAATGATAAACTTGCGGTCCGCGTTACCAAAATTTGAGTTCGAGAGTCGGTTACATGTGGGGAATGATTAACACCCCCACAACGCCCTAAATCGGTACCTAGTCGATTAATTAATTGTCTTTGCAGTAAAATTTACAAGTTCGAGTCTAATTTAATTTAAGATCCCCTGAGTAATGTTCTTTGAATTTGCGGATGAAACATGATAATATTTAATTATTTCCTATCAAGAAGAATCAATCTCTCATACCTTGAAGCAATCAATTCTTACTCCAATCGAAATAAAGAAATATAAAATTTCATTCTAAAGTTCAATATTAATTCAACATAATAACATCCTAAATAATTTTAAGAGTGAAAATAATAATATCTAATTATTTCCAATCGAGAATAAATGACCTTTTATGCATTAAAACAATCATTTATTACCCCAACTGAAACAAAGAGATATTAATATTTCACCTTAAAATTACAAATTGATTCGAATGAAAACGATAATATCTAATGATTTACAATTGAGAATAAATGACCTCTCGTACCTTAAAGTAGTCATTTATTAATCAGACCGAAATTGTGAAAGAATGTTATTGTTTTGAAAATCTATTGGAAAACACATGCAAAAATAAAGCAAAAAACATACATCAAGAAAACACAATTAATTATTTATTTTACCGATATTTAATGAGAATAAGGATGTTCAATTATTTAAATATCTCGATACGAGACCTTAGATTCACTCTAACATTTTTTTCTTAATGAATTTAATTAGAAGAACATTGTCTTTTTCTCAATCCCCGAATTTTAAAAATGAAATCGATTCAATTCGTGTCACTAAATGGGATTGACTTTCATTTTAAAATTATTGAAAGTAACTTTCTTATACGTTAAGACAATCACTTTACGACAATATTAAAATGATCGAATATTACCCTTAGTCAATTTATTTCGAATCGAGTAAAGTGATGCATATGAGGATATCATACAAAATTAATTAGGACTAAAATGAATTAAAATGAAAACATCATGCAAAAATTAAAAATAAACATAAAAATAGGACTAAATCATAAATAATCAAATTAACATGCCAAAATTAAAATAAAGTAGACAAAGGACTAAAATGAACATTTACAATATTAAGTGCTAAAATAAAAATAAATAAAACATTGGACTAAATTAAAGCAAATTAAAATTCTATAACTGAATTAAAATAATAATAAAAACACATTCGGGTTCGAAATACAAACATGCAAAAACACAGGGGTTATTTCATCAATATTCTGATTTTTTTTTCTAAATTTTACATATTTGAATAAATAAAGGTAAAATTACAAACTAAGTCCCTAAATATTCAAAGAAAAATTAAACAGTCACTACATGATTGAAATGAAAAACAAGCGTAAACATGCAAGGCCTAAATAGTAAATATCCCTAAAAATAAACATGAAGCACATAAATGGGTAAATTATAAAGAAAATCCCTACAAGTAACTAATAAGCAAAATGTGCTAAAAGTCAAGGGACTAAAATGATATTATACCAAAAGGTTTAAAGGACGAATATAAAGTGGGAAAATAACAAAAATGGTCCCCCAATGACTGTTCTGCAAAAAAGAGCATAAGTTAGGCGACTTATGTGCAATTTCCCCCTAACTTACCCCTATAAAAACCAACTTAAGCTTCTAATTTTCATTCTCACACGAGTTTAAAAAAACTTCTTTTTTTCCTCTAAAATGCTTCGGCCGGCCCACTACCGACTGCCCTGAACCACCACCAGTCGTCGGTCGACCACCGTTTCAACCGCTATACACGGTGGCCAGAACTTTGAAACTCGCTCAAAACAATCCCCTCGTCTAGATCTACAACCCTAGGCATCAAACTAAACCTAAAACGACCCTAAACATCCCCACAACGAGTCAGAAAAACCTCAGCTTTTCAGCTTCCCACTCGTTCCAGCCACCGCGAGGACTCCCCACGACCTGGGTAATCTCTTTTCTCCCTTAGACTCGACTTTCCTTTTACATGTAAGGGTTTTGTTACCGGTTTTGAAACTGTAAAAGTAAAATAAATCCAAGTATACCTTAAAATACTCTGGCTTTTTATTACTTTTTTGTGAATCTGGAGTGTGTAAACCAACCCTATTTACGTTTATCATTCGAGTATTTATAAAGCTCGATTTATACCCCACTTTTTTCTTTTTTCTTTTTTCTGAAACGAAACGAGTACAAATTAAATAATTATCATTTGCATGCTGTGTTATTATTTTGTTACTTGTATATTTGATCGGAGTTTCTGACATTACAGGGCTTCAGATTAGCGGCAGCGATGGTGGTCGGCGAAGGTGCAAAATGGGTGGTTCACGTGACAGGAAACCGAGGATTCTGGCTTGTGCACCATATGCGCGATTGGGTGGCTGATTTTGGTGAGCGGTGGTTGACTCTTTGATATATTAGGGTAAAAACCCTAATCATATAGCACTAATCTGGGTCGTTGGATCTGATTCAGATCCAATAGCTGTGAAGGCGTGGCGCTGGAAGCTAAAGATGATAAACCATAGTCAGGTTTGGGCCACCAAAATGTGGGCTTGTTCTAGACCCGATTCGAGTGCTCCACTGTAGCTGGTTAGGTACTTGCTTGGGGCAGTTATGCTTGCTTGATGGGTTTGGCTGATGGGCTAGGTTCGGGTCTGATGGGTTAAGACTTGAGCCTGAAAACACAAATAATAATAATAATAATAATAATAATAATAGCAATTATAACGGGACAAAAAATTGAGTGTCGACAGCTACCCCTCTTTGTCAATTCTTGTTACTCTTTGCCAATTCTTGTGTTAACAAGAATATGACAAAGACGAAGAAAGAGTTTTTTTTCATCCGGTCAACTTTATGGTTTGAAATATGATAAGGGAGTTGTTCCTCTATCACTCAGGGAATATCAGATCTAGGGCAGACTTGTTCCGTTGTCACTCAGGGAATATCAAATCTTGGAAAAGAGGGACCTGTGAAAACATCATGCCCAAAGGTTTTATGAATGGCCCGAAGGACTTATCATCTTGCTCAAAAGGCTTACAAATGACCCGAAGGATTTAAGCATCATGCTCAAAAGACTTACTGATGGCCCGAAGGACTTATAAATTTTGGAAATATTTTATTAGGTAAGAAACCTTTCTTACTTTTCAAAAATTTCGATTTTCAAATTTAAATGAGAAACCTTTCTTATATTCGATAGACATGAAAACATCCTGCCTAAAGGTCTTATGGATGGCCCGAATGACTTATCATCTTGCTTGAAAGGCTTACAGGTGACTCGAAGGATTTAAGCATCATGCTCGAAAGACTTACTGATGGCCCGAAGGACTTGGAAATAGTTTACTAGGTAAGAAACCTTTCTTACTTTTGAAAAAAAATTCAATTTTCAGATTTAAATTAGAAACCTTTCTCGTATTTCAATAGACATGTGAAAACATCCTGCTCCAAGGTCTTATGGATGGATCGAATGACTTATCATCTTGTTCGAAAGACTTACAGATGACTCGAAGGATTTAAACATCATGCTCGAAAGACTTACTAATGGCCTGAAGGACTTATAAATTTTGGAAATAGTTTACTAGGTAAGAAACCTTTCTTACTTTTCAAAAATTTTAATTTTCAAATTTAAATGAGAAACCTTTCTCATTTTTCGATAAACATGTGAAAACATCCTACCCAAAGGTCTTATGGATGGCCCGAAGGACTTATCATCTTGCTCCAAAGGCTTACAAATGACCCGAGGGATTTAAGTATCATGCTCGAAAGACATACTGATGGCCCGAAGGACTTATAAATTTTGGAAATATTTTACTAGGTAAGAAACTTTTCTTACTTTTCAAAAATTTCAATTTTCAAATTTTAATGAGAAGCCTTTCTCATATTTTAACTTATAAAAAGACTTAATGGTCGGGCAACATGCCCCACTTCAAAGTAATATTTCCTCTTTGGATTGGTCCCACCATGTTCTTCGGGTTCTACTTCTTTAACCATGATTCCTTGTATTTGAGGTTTAAATTCTAGCGTTCTCTTATTGGGATTTTAATACCATGAATATTTTTTCCCTTAGAAGATCTATAAAAACCAAATGTTTATGTGTGAAATGCGAATGCAATGCATTTTCTTTTATGCAAATGATGTTCTCATGCATGTACAAATGTTTATTTAATTTTTCTTTGACTCCAAAGTGGGGAACCAGGTCTCCTTCCTCTTGATCATTCTTCTCTAGGGTTCACACAGACATCGATGTAGCAGTTTACAACTTTCGAAGATCTGCGTAATCATCATTTGGTCTTTTTTTTCTATCTTCATTTCGGACGAATTATTTTCTCTCTCGAATTCTTGTTGCAATCGATAATATGATCTTGATGTACCCTTTTCGTTTTTGGCTTAATTACGCTTACAGATTTGTTCTTCCAGGACTCTGCCATTGATTGATGCTCGACTATTTTGCTTTACAAGGTAAGCTATGCTCAAATTCATGATCTTCCCCTGACACTTCAAGTTATGAGACTCATTTTCAATGTCTTCTTGGTCTGAACCTTGTTATCTCACAATGATCTGTGTTTTTGGTCAAGCCCCAAAGTGGGTACTTCATGGCTCCTCCCTCTTTGGGTGCCAAAATTCATCATTGACTGGTCGTATTCTTGCATTTTTGCTACGCTGGGATATGTGCCCCTTTAAAATGTTGCGATCATCTGCCTTTTGATGGGTTACCGATAACATCACGAGATATTGTTACAAGTTCTATCCTCTAGCCGTTCTGATCTCTTGGACCATCTACTTTCAAGATTGTGGAATGTTTCATGTTCTGGCATCACTTATTCTTTTTCTCCAATAGAGGTAGAATGGGCCTCATATGCTTTAAGGACCTTTAGAATTTGAGACTGTCTTGTATGAAAATGTTTTTCTCCTTCCTTTTATTTTATAAATCAAAAAAGAAAGAATTTTGTAAAGTATTGCGCCTTAATTCAGGCTCACAATCGAATCAAATCGTAAACATAAGTTCACATAACATCAAAAGAATTAACAACCCTTTAATTGTTTTCAAAGTTATAGCTCTTTGAAAAGTGTCAAAATTGATGGGTTGGCTTCCTATTTTCTAAGGTTTCAACCATTGAGACATCCTCATTTGTTTATACGCCCATGTGGACCTTGACATGCCCTTTTTTCTCGGCTTGACATATGAAGTGGATGCAGACAAAATGAAACAACTAGCATATTCCATTTCGAAGCCTTTTAGAACACTTTTATTTCAGTTCTCTAAAATCTTCCATTTGTTCAAGCTTTGTAGACTCCTCTTAATAAAGGTAGTATAAAAATATCAGTCTAAAAATGAAATTCCTGAGTGCTCATGTGAAATTGACTATAACAGGTGTTCCTTAACTCCCTTAGTTCATCTTTACTGAAACTCCTTATTTAGTAAATTTGATTTAATTTGTCATTGTTTGGCTAGCTGAATCCAACTTTATTGTACATATACATTATAATCGTCTTTATCGGGCTAGCTGAATCTTATCCATAAAGTCAGAGCGTTTAACCAATTGCTCTAGAGGGATAGCTCAAGCTTTATTTTATATATATATATAATTACATTCTAGGTATACGGATTCAATTTCTTAAGCTTGTCAAGAAGAACTTGTTATAGTCTAGGTGTTGTTGAAAGTCAGAAAATCTCCTCCTTAGAGTTCAATTTCTAAGCAACTGACCTAAACTAGATTCACCCACTCGACTATTCCATTTGTGAAGATCATGATCATCATTGAACGTCATCAACAAAAGTAGAAACCAATCAGTTTTGCAATGTCATATCCGAGATGCCCTATTTGTCCACATCCTTACATACCTGAATGCCAAGCCTCTAATTTTCTCTTCATGCGGAGAGAATGCTAGCTTAGTCCCTACAAGAGAAGGGTATGGTGTTCGAGTGTATCTTCTGGGGTAAGGTTCAGGGTCATTGTTTTATCAGCTTTCGAACTTGTCACTTTGTAAATGATTTATAACTCTAATCATTTAAAGAGTTTTTAATCCAGTTGATATTCAAAAATTTTCAAAATTGCATATTTGATTCAATGTTCACCATCATTAAAATAGCATAAATTCATTTAAATATCCTTACAAAAAAGTTGAGAAAGGAAAAAAAACAAATTCAAACAAGATGTTACAAATGGAATAAAGCTCCATGATGGATGAAATGATCTCCTCCTAATTAGGATGCCCCATTACTCATCTAATGAAGTGGCACTGGATTCAATCAGATGCTACATATTGCACTTTGATGTCGCACTTGAGTTTGTCATCCACTATTCCACCAAATCTTGTGTCAACGTCCCTTTTTATACAAGCATCTCTATCTCCTTTAACAGTGACATATAATTCCCCATAGAATGCCCAGATGCCCCTAAGTGGAAATCACAGATACTATCTTTATCATAGATGTAAGGAGAAGGGTTTGGTGGCACTTTCATCGGCATTAGTGTGAGGTATTGACGTTTAATCAAATGGGGATACAGATCTAAGATAGAAGTTTTGAACACCTCCAAAGTATTTCTTGATCTTAAGACTTTCTTTGGTCGGTCTGAACGACTACACGCTCATTTCTTTTTACGGTTGTAGGGGTTCTGGACAAGATATTCATTTACATCATCAGTTTTCACTTTTTGATCGGTTGAGCTTTTGGAACTGACTTATATGTTTCCTTTGTTGATTTGATTTTCAATTAATTCCCCATTTGTCATAAGATCCTTGAAGTCCCCTGCTGAGTTTGTCAGCATAAACTCAAATAAAGGATCTGGGAGAGAATTATGAAATGTATATGATATTTCTTCTTCTAACATAGGAGGCTAAACCCGTGCTTCCACTCCTCTCCATCTTAAGTCATATTCTTTAAAGCTTTTTGTGGCCTTCATCATTATTCCCTGAAGTTCCTTACACTTTGGAGTTAAGACTTTAACATATCGATATTGCCCCACAAAGGCATCGGCTAGATCAACTCATCTCTTGATTTGCTCTAGATTCAAATGGTTATATCATACTATAGCTTGCCCATCAAGACTATCCTGGAAGTAGTGAATCAATAGATTATCATTATTTAAGTACCCTTCCATCTTTCTGTAAAACATTCTCAGATGAATTAGGGGACAACTGGTGTCATCATATTTCACAAAATTAGGCATCCTAAATTCATGTGGGATGACCAAATCTGGGACCAAGCTAAGCTCTCTCGCTTCTAGTTCTTTATGGGAGGCATGAGCATTTTTTATAGCTCCAATTGTTTCTTTCAACTTCTTGAATTCATCTTCAAATTGCTCATGAATAATGAGGCTCTTCCCTAAGTGTGAGTATGAATCTCCAGGGTAGGTTATCATTCTCGACGTATTAGTATGATAACACTTATATCTTTTATCAGTTATCTTATCTCTATCAGCAGCCTTGGTTTCCATTACTTGGATCATCTGATTCGATACGTCTTATAGAAAACCCTGTGCTTGATTACTCATATCTTGTTATAACCCGACCAACTGCTCTTGTAACCGATCTTGTGATCCCTCATGAGATTGCTCTATTGTTTCCATTTGTTTATTCATGATGATGAGGAAGTAGTATGAATAAATGATCTTGGTATTACTGTGATTACATAACCTTCCATAAATTATTTTCATGTTTTCAAAACTAGTGCATGTAAACTGCTTAAATAAACAAATGTGATGCAAATGCATGTATGCAAAAGGTGTCATTCCAGAGTGATCATCTTAAAACAACTTTCATTGAACATAAAGGTTTTGATACATCAAACAAATTTACACATAAGGAATAACTTTAACTCCTAACTTCTATATCTCTCTCAAAAGCCAAGTTAACTTTCACTCATATTTGGGCGTTGAGTTGTCCATCTGCCCCAATTCTCTTGCAAAGCCAGCTAGATCAACCAACTTGTGAGCCAAATGGCTTTCTTGGATTATAGCTTCCTTCATGACATTGTTTTTTTTCCTTCATCTTACATATCAATTCTCGGAGCTGTAAATGAAGTTGTTCATTTTTTCTCTTAAGAAAGTCTTTATTGTTATGAAATCATTGGGTAATATTTTCAAAATTATCTATCATCCTCATCAATCTCTTGTTCCTGGCTCTAATGGCTTCTAGCTTAGCATCAACCTCACGCTTGTGGCATTGATATGAAGCCTCCATGTTGGCTATGGACAAATTCAACATCTGATTCTCGGCTTGAAATCTTTCTAAATCATTAACAGTTGTAGCGCGTCTTTTTTTCTATAATATGTAAATCATAAGAGAACTTCTTGGCTCGACCTTCATGCATCTTGCAATTCTTTTTCTAGTGTTCAGCGTCTTTCTTCAGTTTAGTGACCCATGTTGTCCACTCTTTTGAGGTTTTTCCTATACCAATATTTTT
Organism: Hibiscus syriacus; assembly: GCF_006381635.1. NCBI lineage: Eukaryota > Viridiplantae > Streptophyta > Magnoliopsida > Malvales > Malvaceae > Hibiscus > Hibiscus syriacus. Next base: position 15,562,612 of record NW_024063471.1, on the reverse strand, counting down.
AAAGGTTAGAGTGATCCTTTGAAACCCATCACGCATGGATTCCATCTCTTTATTTAGTTTAATTTTTTCTTTCTTCAAATGACGAACTTGAGTTCCATCCTTTAGCAAATATTCTTCCTCCTGGATGCCCCCACTGATATCCTTACCTTTGAACATTTTTGGCTCCACCTTAACAGGACAATCAGTTACCAAACCCGATAACCTTTCATTTCGAACTCCAAAATTTCATGATCCAAAAGATGATGGACTCGATGTTTGAAGGAGGTGCAATTCTCAATGGAATGTCCTTGAGCCCCAGCATGATACTGACAACAAACATTAACGTCATACCAATTTGGATACAGAGGTTGTAAAGGTTTCACATAATATGGGGCCACCTCCCATTCTTCTAAATCTTATCATACAACTCCTTATATGATATAGGGATATAATCTAAACGAGAGCCATCTTTTGGCTTGGATGAAACTGGAGTCTTCAGGTTTATTTCTCCTGATGTTGTAAGTATACTCTCAAATGCCCATGAGTTCTGATTGCATGGTTTCTTTTCATCTTTCTAGACTTCTACAGTTGTCACTATTTCTTTGGGGTCTCCAGACAACTTGTTGATACGAATGGTGACTGTGCGTGATTTCTCAGATTGGTTAGGATCGGGTTGTTCTAAAGTAGCCCTTTCTGTACTTGACATCGTAGAATCGTTCTCATCGAGCTCTTTCCTTTCTTTTGTAGAAGTCTCTTTTTCTTTAGCCAAAGCAGCTATTATATCCATCTTCTTGGACATCTTCTCTCTTATCTCATTTTGCTCTTCGTTGGACACACAATCCTTGGGCACATAGCTCTCCACTATTCTTGGAGTTTCCTTAGGATGCCATTAACTAACTATGTTATAGTTTACTTGATCATGAAACCCTTTTTCCATCATGAAAACCTTTTACTCTGATGACCACTCACAAATCAACACCTTGATTATGTCATGAACATGTGATGCAAGTAAAAAGGAAAAGAAACATATAAACCAGTTAGTACAAACAAGATAATAAGATGACAAGAATTATTATATAAGCAAATAGAAAAATAAATAAATTAAAAAGCTAATGCTAAACGAGAATGCAAATGTAAATGCAAGGTGTTAATTCCCCAAAGTGACCACCATAGAACAACCTTAATTTAGACAACAAGATTTCTTTACATCAGGTAATCAAAATAAAATTTCGATTTCACTTCTTTAATTTCTTGAGTCGTACTCTTCATGGAATCTAGCATTGCACCCAAAGTTGTTGGGGTACTTCATCACATTTGACAACGCTAGAGGTCCTTAAATTGATTCTGGTTGAATTGTGAGATCTCTATTTTGTGAAGTGGTCTTCTGCCTTTGTGAAGGGTTTTCTCATCCTTGATCTAACCACATCCATCTCTTGAGGAAATATCTTAACCTTAGCGTTTTCAAATGAAGTCTTCGACCAGTTTTAAATTCCTTCATTCACCAGATGCCTTTCATCATGGATCATTTAAACATTCTTGAATCACTTGGTTTTAACTACATGGATATGAATTTCTTGTCTCGTTATGAACAGTCTTCTTATTTATTCAATCACTTGTGAATCAACACTTTTCTTAGTTACGATGTCAAAATACAAATGCAAACATAAGACAGAAAAAAATAAGATAAAATAAAAGAAATAGTTAGTACCATTTAACCAAAAAGTAGAAGAAATATCTATGAAAAGAAAATATCCTACCCAACATGGCATCTACCCTGACATGCTTTTATAACAGTTCTATCCAGACACGTTTTCTACCCCCATGCTTTATTCAACATATAAATCCTAACCTAATGCTATCTAGTTCGCATGCTTGTTCGACAAATTAAACCTAACTGCATGATCACTACTTCACATACATTTATTCGGGAATCAAAATTACACTATAAAAATTAAAAGGCTCAAACAGGTTTTCCTTGTGTACTCTTCTCACGGGATTATTATGATCTAGGTAAGACTCTATATGGGTTCTAAGTTTACTATATGATTGGTTCGATTAGAGGTCCTCAAATTATCTTTGTCGGTGCCCTTTGGGCTGCCGAACCCATAACCCTGGCCCATCACAGGCTTTCGGATTGAGTTCAATTTGAGAGGACACACCTCCTTATGTTCATAGAGAGGTGAAAACCATCGCGAGGACCATAAGGCATGAGCCCTATGAGCAATTCACTATCCTGTACGGAGGTGAAACCCACACGAGGGAGTAGCTTCTCACTCTTACTTAAATAGGACGAAGTGGGGTTTTAGCTCATGTTATGTAAATATGTTATGCAGTGTGTGAGGAAAAGAGAAAACAAAGCAAAAACCACCAAACAGAAAACTCAAAATCCTGAACAAATATATACTCTGAAAACATTAGCAAACAAATTAACACAATTATTTAGTGGTTAATCAAATCATAAACACTTATTTAAACCTGACAGTGGATCAAAAACCAAATTAGAGTGAACTTGTAATTTTTATTTGCAAAGGCATTTATTAGTCGACTAATTGCTTGACTCTCTAAAAAGTCCCCAGCAGAGTGGCCAAGCTGTCGAAACGGTTTTTTCGTAGGGGAAAAAGGGGGTCTCGTTTCGAAAATAATTCTTTGGAACGACCAGTTAACGATAAAAATGTGGTTTGATGAGTCTCCACCAATCTTTGATTAGGGTGTGATTGGGCACCCAAAAATAAATTTGCCATTTTAATAAAAAAACAATTTTAATTAAAACGGCAAACTTGCGGTCTGTGATACAAAAATTTGAGTTTGGGAGTCGGTTACGTGTGGGGAAGGATTAGCACCCCCACAACGCCCTAAATCGGTACCTAGTCGATTAATTATTTGTCTTTGAAATAAAATTTACAAGTTCGAGTCTAATTTAATTTATGATGCCCTGAGTAATGTTCTTTGAATTTGTGGATGAAAAATGATAATATTTAATTATTTCCTATCGAGAAGAATTGATCTCTCATACCTTGAAGCAATCGATTCTTACTCCAATCGAAATAAAGAAATATTAAAATTTCATTCTAAAGTTTACTATTAATTCAACATAATAGCATCCAAAATAATTTTAAGAGTAAAAACAATAATATCTAATTATTTTCAATCGAGAATAAATGACCTTGTATGTATTAAAACAATCATTTATTACCCTAATTGAAACAAAGAGATATTACTATTTCGCCTTAAAATTACAAAGTGATTCGAATGAAAACAGTAATATCTAATGATTTACAATCGAGAATAAATGACCTCTCGTACCTTAAATCATTCATTTATTACTCGGACCGAAACAAAAGGATGTTACCATTCTCATTGTCGATTTGAATGTTATATTTTTGAAAATATATTGGAAAACACATGCAAAAATAAAGCAAAAAGCATACATCAAGAAAACACAATTAATTAATTATTTTACTGATATTTAATGAGAATAAGGATGTTAAATTATTTAAATATCTCGAGATGAGACCTTAGATTCGCTCTAACAGTCTTTTCTCGATGAATTTAATTAAAAGAACATTGTCTTTTTCTCAATCCCCAAATTTTAAAAATGAAATCGATTCAATTCATGTCACTAAATGGGATAGACATTCATCTTAAAATTATCGAAAACAACTTTCTTATACGTTAAGACAATCACTTTACGACAATATTAAAATGATTGAATATTACCCTTAGTCAATTTATTACAAATCAAGTCAAGTGATGCTTATGAGGATATCATGTGAAATTAATTAGGACTAAAATGAATTAAAATGAAAACAACATGCAAAAATTAAAAAAAAAACATAAAAATAGGACTAAATCATAAATAATCAAATTAACATGCCAAAATTAAAATAAAATGAAGTATACAAAGGACTAAAATGAACATTTACAATATTAAGTTCTAAAATAAAAATAAATAAAACATGGAACTAAATTAAAGTAAATTAAAATTCTATGGCCGATTTAAAAATAAATAAAAAACACATTCGAGTTCGAAATACAAAATGCCAAAACAAAGGGGCTATTTCATCAATATTCTAATTTTTTCTATATTTTACATATTCGAATAAATAAAGGTAAAATTACAAACTAAGTCACTAAATATTCAAAGAAAAATTAAACAGTCACTACATGATTGAAATGCAAAACAAGCGTAAACATGAAAGGGCTAAATAGTAAATATCCCTAACAATAAACATCAGACACATAAATGGGTAAATTACAAAGAAAATCCCTACAGGTGACTAACATGCAAAACGCGCTAAAAGTCAAGGGACTAAAATGATATTATTCTAAAAAGTTTAATGCATGAATATAAAGTGGGGAAATAACATAAATAATTCCCCCCAATTGACTGTTCAACAAAAATACGCATAAGTTAGGGGAACTTATGTGTAATTTCCCTGTAACTTACCCCTAAAAATATCAACTTAAGCTTCTAATTTTCATTCTCACCCGAGTTTTAAAAAAAAATCTTTTTTTTGTTTTCTCTCAAATGCTTCGGTCGGCCCACTGTCGGCTGCCCTGAACCACCACCGGCCGCCGGTCGACCATCGTTTCGACCGCCGCACACGGTGGCCAAAACTCTGAAACTCGCTCAAAGCAACCCTCTCGTCTAGATATACTTCCCTAAAAACCAAATTAAACCTAAAACTACCCTAAACATCCCCACAACGAGCCGAAAAAGCCTCGGCTTTTCAGCTTCCCACGCGCTCCGACCACCGCAAGGACTCCCCACGACCCGGGTAATCTCCTTTCTCCTTTAGACTCGACTTTTCTTTTACATGCAAAGGTTTTGTTACCATTTTCGAAACTGTAAAAATAAAATAAATCCAAATATACCTCGAAATACTCTAGCTTTTTATTGTTTTGTTTTTGTGAATTTGGAGGGTGTGAACCAACCCCGTTTACATTTATCATTTGAGTATTTATAAACTCTGATTTACACCCCGCATTTTTCTTTTTTCTTTTACTTTTTGCTTTTTTCTGAAGTGAAATGAGTACAAATTAAATAATTATCATTTGCATGTTGTGTTGGTATTTGGTTGCTTGTATATTTGATCTGACTTTTCTGACATTGCAGGGCTTCAGATTGGCGGAAGCGACGGTGGTCGGGGAATGGGCGAAATGGACGGTTCAAGCGGCGGGAAGCCGAGGATTTTGGTGCGTACACCATATGTGTGACTGGGTGGCCGATTTTAGTTAGCGACGTCTGACTCTTTGACATATTAAGGTAAAAACCTTAATGCTGTAGCACTAATCTGGGTTGTTGGATCTTATTCGAATCCAATGGATGTGAAGGCACGGCGCTGGAAGCTAAAGATGATAAACCCTAGTTGGGTTTGGCCACCAAAGTGGGCTTGTTCTAGACCCGATTCGATATGTCCACTATAGCTGGTTGGGCACTTGCTTGGGGCAGTTGGGCTTGCTTGATGGATCTGGCTAATGGGCTAGGTTCGGGTCTGATGGGTTGAGACTTGAGCCTAAAAACATAAATATAAATAATATAATAATAATAGTAATAGTAATAATAATAATAAAATAATTATAATAATTAAAAGGGGACGAAAAATTGAGTGTCAACAGTGTGCACCTTGAATGTACCTTAAAAACAAAACAAAAACAACACAAATAAATATAATGAACTTGAGATAACTTAAATAACATAATGTGAAGAAATGGATCATAGATTATAACAATAGTTAAGCATGATTGGAAATCATACTATTTAATCTATGGTGTAGTATGTTAATTAAGGAACATGATCATAAAAGATGGAAAACACAACATGGGCTGCAAGTATGATCAAGAATACTAATAATGGCTTGAGGAAATAAATAAGATTGTGACTAACTCCCCTTTGAACCACTTTGAACGACTTTAAAGTTGTGAACTTGTTCAGTTTGAATAGAGTGCTAAGTAGGATCACATTATTAAGTCTGCTTAAAATGAGTCAGACTCACACTCAAATATTTAAGGCTTAAATCAAACTCGAACTGCTTCGTAAGTTTCTAATGTATCGTACTACTTTTTATAAATTATAAAATTTATATCTAATAAATAATTTTATAATAATACACAGTATTATATATAAACATTAAAATATGTCTATTTTGATACACCATTAATATATATATTAAGTTGTCAATGTATGACAGAAGAAATAAACTTAATAAAAGGAAAACTAAATACAATCATTAAATATTACTTAAAAATATGTATTTAAATAAAAATAATGCCGATATGTAACTATTCGAATTTGTGATTCATTATGTGAGTGTTGATCAAGCCATAGATGGATCAATCAGTAAGTTTCATTTGGCACGTTATGTAAAGTTTGGACGTAATTGTATGGGAATATTAGCCATAATAAAGAGACATTTAATCTTAGGATAAAATATGAAGGATTAAAACTGTATTTTTTTCATTTAGTGCAATAAATTCTGATTCTCATTGATTTCTTGCTTTTAGGCGTGGGATTATGGGAGTAAAATCTGATTCTAAGAATGGTTAGGTATGGTATTATGGGGTTATTACATGATGCAGTTGCAATTCCATGTAATAAACAATTATTGTTATAAATGCATGTATAAGTCTATAACCAAGAAATAAATTAATGATTGATGGTACCACGAGTATTGATATATTACTGATGAATATTTTGATAAATTAATTATGTGAAACGTCTTTAAAATCGGTTTCGAAATTTTTCGATTTTTTATGATCAAAATTTTTACTTTTTAGTTGTTGAATTAAGATTTCGAATCATTCTTATTGTTAAATTCAAAATATTTTTAATTATTAAGGTTTAATTTTAATATTTTGTGATTAAGAACTAAAATGCAAAAAATGTGAAATTTGTTTCTTAGAGAGTAAGCAAAACATAGAAGCTCTTTCATGTGCATGTAATAGTCTAAGGACTAAGACTTTAATTTACCCAAATTGTTTTATAGGACGCATAATCAACCTTGTGTCACAAAATATTTATTATTATTTTTTTAATTAAAGGATGTTATAATTTGGTTCAATTTGAAACCAGTTCACGTCAAAAGCCTTAGGGGGGAGAGAGAAAGCGTTGTTCATCTTCAACCTTGGTCTCGTTTACCATTTTAGAATCTTCTTTGAGCCTTCAAACATTCGTTTACCATTTTAGAATCTTCTTTGAGCCTTCAAACATTCCAAAATCAGTTAATTGCAAATTAGCCATTAGTTTTCAAATCTAAGCACCTATTTGGTAGCTCATAATCTTATCTTTCTTTTGGTATTAGTTTCATTAAGTTTTAATGGCATGTATTATTGGTCCATAAACTATAACTTTGAGGGTTTTTATAAATAGAGACCCAAAGTTGAAATAGCATTGATTCTAAGCCTCAAGGTATTTTTTTCATTATTTTTAGAGCTTTGGAACATCAAAGCCTAATCCTTGAGAGATTAGAGTTTTTATGTCAATTAGTATGATTTGATGTTATTTGATTTCAATGTTTGACTAATGAATTCTATATTGCATTGTATGTTCGACATCATCTCAGTTGAAGTAACTCGTAATTGAATGGAAGAATCAAACTTTCAATGTTTTGACAAGTGTAGTTGCATGATTAATGTTGAATTGGTATTTTGATACATTTATGCGATGACATCATGTGCATTTATGTTTGTCATTGAGCTCAATTAGAGAAATGGAAGACAAGTATCAATGTGATATCCAAAATTTTGGTTAGTGACCAAAATGAATAAACTAAAATTTTGGTGATCAAGTATAAATCTAGGAAAAGTTTAGGGACCAAAATAGTAATTTTCAAAAAATAGGTATTTTATCCCTTGAATGAATGGTTTTCCCCAAGAATGACATTTTAGTGTTACTCAAATTTTGATACAAAATTTGTGCTAAAGGCTATAAAATGTTAAAGTTAAAGAAAATTCAGATAATCGGATCGAATAAAAAATCTAAGATATTTTGCTTGATGATAGATCAAGGGAAATAATGTCATTTCTATGCTTTAAAATGATAAAATTTAATATGGGTCATTGGATTGATTTTTCCTGTTAAATCTAAGTCGTTGGATGAAAAAATGCAAGATTGTAACTAAGGAATTTTACATGGGTCAAGTTGGTAACTACTAACTCCATGGATCAATATTAGACTTTGGATGAAGATTTTGACATATGAAATGTTTTAGAGCATTGGATTTCAAGGGTAAAATTTTCATTTGGTACTAAAATGAATTTTAAATTCATTTGGTTTTATAAATGACAAATGTATTTTATAAATGAAATAGAAACTTCATGAAAGTCTGTTCATCTTCTCCTTTTATTTTCGTAGGTTGTTAAGTTAAGGGAAAAATGTTTTAAATTTGATTTTCAAGCTTTTTAAGTTGGATTTAGAGTTTAGACATGAAATAAAATTTTGTTCATCTTTGAATTCTCTTCATTTGGCACCATTAATTTATGATTTTGGTTGGCATGAACTATGGAATTTTAAGAAAGAAAGATTAAGGTTTATGACTTGAATTGAATTAAGGCATGATTTTTAAAGGATTAGTTTCTTATATAGTTTTTCCAACTTGAGTCAAGATGAATTGCATGGATAAGTTGATATACAAGGTTAGCTCATGAAGAAAAAATATTCAAGCTTGTTTTGATGTTTATCTTGGAGGATTAAATGTTGTACAAGCTTTAGAATGTTGTTTGAAGCAAAAATTCAAGTGTGAACACACCATGGAATACTCAGTTATTAGAGATTTTAAGTAGCGATTTAGGGTTTTGATGAAATTGAAGTATTCATGTTGTTTGCCACTCCTAAGCTTCATTTTGATGGTAAAATTATTAAATTTGGAAATGAAATGTGAAAGCCTCTAATTTGGACCTTGAAATCCTAATAGAGGAAAAATAGTTTTTGTAAAGTTTTAGTATATAAGGTTAATTTGAAGTATAATCAGTTTTGATTAAGCATTGAAAGAATTTTAAGAGAGTTCTTTATATTTGTACGCCTGGTTAGAATGGATTCTAGCATGTCTTTAATTTTAGTTGTTGTGTGATTGATGTGTGTGAATCATCCAATTTCAATCGAGATGAAGTTAATAACAAAGGAAATGAAAAGAGATCTTATGAAGCTTCTGGGAAGACTACATTCTGGTTGATTCATAAAGTGCCGATGTGAATGCAAGTTTATGGTATATTTATGCTAAATGTAAAAATTGGCTTACGATGAGCCAATAACTGAGTTACTATGGCAAGAAGTGACTCTTGAATATTATCTAACTTTTTGATTCATGCATTTATGTTAAATTTGTATTTAGAAGATTAAAACAATTATTGAATAAGATAAAGATGCAAAATAATAAAATCTGCCCAGACTTTATGATTTTAATAGTAAATTTAGAAAATCACCATAAATTCTATAAAAATGATTAGAAGGTGATTCTTATGTCGTCGTATTTGTATATTAATATAGTTTTATATAAAATAAACGGAGACTGATTTCAAAGTGTATACTAGAAGATATGATTTTTTTACCAATGATAAGTTAAAAATAGAGCAACAGATTATACTCAAAACCAATTATGTAAATTGGATTAGCAAATTCACTATAAATTGTACAAGTCAAACTAGACTAATAACACCAGAGCTTCATTAAATAAAACTACAAGTGAGAACAATAATAAATGCAGTAGCAACGAGAAATAATACTAGTTTGGAAAACATAAAACTAGTTTTTGTGTGATGCTCGGGGAACATCAAGGACACCCTATTTACTTTAGTAGTTGATAATCATTTTTTTGTTAGAAATATCTAGATATATCTCAGCTAGTGAAAAGACACTTCAGTTGTTAGCTAGACGCAGATGCCTCAAGACTCTTAGGAGTGAGCTAATCGGGTGTATGTTTCGATGCAATTTCATATCTCACCCCAGATACCCAACGATATCTTAGATAGGCTAGAGCGATGTGTGTCAAGAGATGTAAAACCCTCTGACCACGCCATGATGACTACCTCAACTTTGCATGTTAACATTCTTATATGTTCATACTTATGTCACTAGCATGCTGATGTAGTGGATGCACGTAGTATAATACATTTATTAGTGCGACATTGAGCTCATAAGCTCAGCATTCGGAATGTATTTACGTGAACATGTTCTTAGGAGATTCTTGAGGAGCTTAGTGTCAATAGTGATTCTAGATCAGTCGAGGTTTCAGAGTACGTCTTAAGTCATATTTAGAGGGCATGTATTATTCGTAGACCTTTTGTATTCATTCACAACTATATTTTTGAAATATTTTATTTGTAACTACGGTATGTATTTTGGGAGCTCACCATATTTGTGAACTTGAATATTATGGTTTTATCTTATAACTTTGATGGGTACTTTTTATACGATGTTTTACAAACGTTTTAAAGGAAAATTTTGCATTAGCCACTTCCATGATCTTGTGTAATACTTTAGTCCATCGATTCTTCGGGTTGTATCTAATTAGGGTGTTACATTTAGTGATATCAAATCATTAGGTTCAGTTGTTCCTAGGACCCGTGGGATAGAGTTGGTCAGTGTCAAAGTATTTAGATACCTATAGAGTGACAAGAGTACATTAATATCTGGATTGACGATAATAATCTCCTTTTCTCTCTTAATTTCAGGAAAAAAAAACCATGGCTAGTGACCCAACACATAGTTAAGATGGTAGAGATGAGAGTTATGGCTTATTAGTCGTGGATACTAGTGAAAAGTTCATCTTGGATTTTGAATAGTTCGAGATCTCAGGGGATGTGGGGTCGATGATGTGCCCTTCTTCAAAGACTTGAACTTGACCTTTAAGCAGATAGTTTGGGTCATACCTAAGGCATCAGTTATGACACCTCCCCCACTAGTACCTCAAGCTCTGCCAATAGTACCACCACAAGAGTCCCCTATAGAGTGTCTCTATCGATATAAGACCACAAACTTCTTTTGATTTGGGGAAGATGATCCCATAGAAACATATAGTGGCTTAGAAAGATCATTCAAACACTCCGTTAGTCGCATCTTACCCTGAGCATAAACTAGAGTATGTAACCACCGTACTCAATGATGACACTAGAGCTAAAGAGACCGTCTTGGGAGTATTTTCTATCCGAGTTTCGCTAGAAGTACATCGGGGAGGCCCACATAATTCACTTGAGGGGCATTTTCTAAATTAGTTCTAGGGGACCAAATAGTGGTCGAGTATAAGCGGGAGTTCCTCCGACTGAGCAAATACGTATCAAATTTGGTTTCGATAGAGGATCACCACTTTCAGAGATTTTAAAAGGGTCTACACCTCAATATCCTTTTATACCTCACAATCGACACTCCTAAGGTCTTGACCAAGTTATCTTTCCAGGCAAAGGTTTTCGAGAGGGTCCTAAATCGAAAGGCATTAGGCTAGTGAGACCGTGAGATAGAATAGGGAGTTGTCGAGACAACGAGGTCCTCTCAGGTGTCGGCTAAGAGTGCCCAAGACTCTTATGGATCATGGAGGCCCCCTTCGAGTAAATTTGGGAGCTCACGGCAGAGTTCAGACGATGGAGGTAGATTTGAGCCCTGTATGAGGCCTTTGACATCAACTTCTAAAGAGAGTGCTAGTGGTGTAGTTAGGGTCTTCACTCACCCTATATGTACTCTATCTGGGAGGAGATATCTAAGGTTATGCCAAAAAGGGATGAGGGGTTGCTTCAATTATAGCTCCTTGGATCACTTCATCAAGTATTTCTCGGGGAATCAGGATATAGCTCCAGCTCTGAATCACATGTTTGCATCATCCGTTCAGTTAGGTTGGGGACCTTTAAGGGGGTGGTGTTAAATCTGGGCAGCATAACTAAATCAATAGCCGAGGGTAAACTCTAGATAGTATGTGGTAAGAGCCCGTTAAGAGTACGATACGACAGATGTGATATCAGGTACCATTACAATATTTTCCATTCCAGTTATAGCATTAATAGATCCATGTTCCAACCACTCCTACATTTGTTCTGACCTAGTTCGGAAAAAAAACATCTTAGAAAAAACTTAGAAATAGGATTCTGAGTATCTAGCCTTCTAAGAATTTGACATGATTTTGGGTATGGATTGGTTGTCTGAGCATGACGCAAGTTTGAAGTGCAAAGCTAGGAAACTCAAGCTTAGAGAAAATGATGGTACAAGGTTAATGATGACCAATGAGAAGTATGGTCAATCAAGTATCTTGTTAGCCATAAAGGCTCAGTGTAATGACATTGTATTGATTTCAAACATTATATTAGGTTGCACAGAGAAATTAGATTGTATTAATTGTAAATCATAATTACCAAACATAAAATAAACTCCCATATGGCATATGTAGAACATAAACATGTAAATGTTATAGTAAGAAAGGAGGATGAAGAACGCAGAGTTAAAGTCGTAGGAGAAGAGGATGAACGGAGGAACAAGGAAGATTTGGGATTAGAAGAATGAGGGTTAGGGATTGAGGAAGATAATTTGGGAATTGAAATCGGGGAAGGATTTGAAGCACGAGTGAGTAATATGAGTATTTTACCTGATGGGTTGAAGCAGATCCAATGAGCAGTGGATGTGAGGGAGAGGCCCAATCCAGACGGCCCAATATCTGCAGAAGAAATAAAATGATAAGAGTTAGTTTGTTGTAATTCAGTTATGACAGCTGTCCATTTTAGATTCTCTGTTCCAACTTGTTTCTAAATAATACATGTTGTGTAATCACATTTTTCTGCTTATGCAATGAATGAAGAATTTCTTTTCTAAATTCTCTCAACATCCTTCTCTCGAATCTCTTTCTCTTCTCTCAATGCATAATAATTGGTAATCAGAGCCTCGATTCTGGCATGCCAAAGAAGAATCAAACTATGGCTGAAGCTGATTTGTCAGGGCTGCAAAAGCAGATTGAAGATTTAGCTACTTTAGTAAAACAAGGACAGGATGAAAGTAATCCACCTAAATGGTGGGAAAATCAGGAGAATCGAATTAGTGCATTAGAGTCCAGAATGGCAACTAATCAAGGCTATGTAGTGGAATTATTGAAGATACTGACAAGCAGAAATGGAGATCAAGAGCAATCTGCTGGTGTGAAGGTATAATCTCCTGATACTTTTAAAAATAAGGAGAAAACTCATGTTATGGTGACTGTGGTGAATGATAAATCTAGGTTTACTTATAAAACGGATGAACCTGGGATATTAAAAACTAAACCTGATACTTGTTTAGCCATTAAGAACAGTTCTAGGCCTGAGAATTAAATGGGTGAAAACAATGATTCTTGACCTATTATATGGGGAGTAGAAGCTGAAAAAGGGGGCCAGGAGGTTCATTTAGCTCTGGGACTATATGGAATAGACCTAAAATAGAACTTTCTTTCTTTGAAGGGGTTAATCCTAGAGGGTGGGTTCAGAAGTGCCTGAAATACTTTTCTATTTGTGGGGTTCTTGTTGAGCAGAGAGTGGAACTAGCCACAATGTATTTAACAGGAAAGGCAGAAGTTTGGTTTGATAGTTACATTATACAGAAACACCAGGTAACATGGCATGAATATGAAGCTGATCTCTGTCATAGATTCAGTGATAGAACGTTTCTGATATTGTAGAGGAGTTTACTAAATTGACTCAGAAAGGGTATGTGGGAGATTATCAAGAGAAGTTTGAGGAGTTACAACCTCATATGCTATTGAAGAATCTTACTTTGACTGAGCAATTTTTTGTGTCACTCTTTATTAGTGGATTGAGGGATGATATTAAGCATAGGGTCAAGGCTTTAGATCCTAAAAGCTTATCTGAAGTATCTAAACAGGCTAAGCTTTATGAATTGTTTGTGGAGTTTGAGAATATAAGAGTGAGGTCTTCTTTTAAAATCCCACCCTACCCAAACCCCTTATATGCACCTAAAACTACTACACTGTCAGTACCTATAAAACATACTTCAGTACCAAATCCAAAGCAAAATCTTATGGATTACAGAAGGCTAAATAATCTCTGTTTCAAATGTGGTGAAAAGTATATGTTGGGTAATCAGTGTAAAACCAGGCAGTTGAATATGATTACTGAAGAAACTGAAACTTCTCCATTGGAAATTTGTCCTACTGATCCAGAACAATTTCAGCAACCAGAAGATGAAAATTTAAAAATCTCTATGAATGCTATTACTGGCTACATTGGCCATAATACATTGCGAATACAGGGTACTATTCAAGGGAAACCATTGAATATCTTAATTGATAGTGGCAGTACACATAATTTCTTGACTCCTAAATGGGTTGATGTTGGTATACATATTAATACCCTTATCCCTTAGCTATCACTGTGGCTAATGGTCAACATTTATTTAGTTATGCTCGATGCAACAAAGTTGAATGGCAAATGCAGGAACATACTTTTTACATGATTTTAGACGGCTTAAATTGGGGGAAAGTGACATGGTTTTGGGAGTTGATTGGATGAGGTTATTCAGTCTAATATTAATGGACTTCAATAACATGACTAAGCTTTGACCATCAAGGAGAGCAAATTTGTATTTAGGGACAACAGCCCTCAACTGAATTACACAAAATTTCTGGGGCTACATTACCTAAAATGTCTGTATGGGATTTTGATATTTTGGGTCATGTGGTTTTATTGACTATGGCAGGAAATTCTACTTCTATTCCTACTGAACTTCAGCATGTATTAGAGCAGTATAGCATAGTTTTTACTGAACCTGTAGGGCTACCTCCTCAGAGATCTCATGATCATGCTATTCCACTCAAATCTAATTCTACACCTGTGAATTTAAGACCTTACAGGTTTCCTCATAATCAGAAGGTAGAGGTAGAAAAACATATTGCTAGTATGTTTTCTTCTTCTGTTATTCAGCCTAGCAGGAGTCCATTTGCATCACCCTGCCTTCTCATTAAAAATAAAGATGGCACTTGGAGATTTTGTGTGGATTATAGGTAATTAAATAGTATGACAATCAAGGACAAATTTCCTATTCCTTTTTTGGAGGATTTATTGGATGAGTTGCATGAGGCAAAATATTTTTCTAAGATTGATTTGAGGTCTGGATACTGGCAGATTAGAATCAAACCAGAGGATGTTTATAAGACAGCTTTTAGAACACATCAAGGGCATTATGAGTTTAAGGTAATGCCTTTTGGCCTTACTAATGCACCTGCTACATTTCAGGCTCTCATGAATGAGTTATTCAATTCTTTCTTAAGAAAATTTGTTTTAGTTTTCTTTGATGATATATTGGTGTACAGTTGCAGTATGTAGGAGCATGTTCAACATTTACAGCTTGTTTTATAAATTTTGCAAGTTAACAAGTTGTTTGCAAAATTGTCCAAGTGTTTTTTTGGGCAGACTGAGGTGGAATATCTTGGTCATATTATTTCTGCAGGGGTGTCTACTGATCCTAGCAAGATTGAAGTGATGCAATCTTGGCCTAAGCCTAAAACCCTTAAATCTCTCAGAGGGTTTCTAGGTCTAACAGGTTATTATAGAAGATTAATCAGAGCTTATGGCATTATTAGCAGGCCATTGACATAGATGTTAAAGAAGAATGGTTTTCAATAGAATTCTGTTGCTTATACTGCTTTTGAAGATCTTAAAAAAGCTATGTGTTCTGCTCCAGTATTAGCCCTGCCAGATTTTTCTAAGACATTTTATCTGGAAACAGATGCTAGTTATGGAGGTGTGGGGGCTGTTCTTTCCCAAGAAGGAAGACCTATTGCAAAATTGAGTAAAACTCTAAGCCCTAGAGACTCAACATTATCTATTTATGAAATAGAATATCTTGCAATTTTATTGGCTGTTTCCAAATGGAGGCATTATTTGGAGAGTAGTCCATTTGTTATTAAGACTGACCATGAGCCTTTAAAATTTTTGTTAGAACAAAAGTTGACCACTATTATTCAAAAGAAAGGGTTGACAAAGTTGTTGGGACTAGATTATACTATTCAATATAGAAAGGGGAAATCAAATATAGTTGTTGATGCATTATCTAGAAGATGGGAGACCAAGCTCAATGTTTTACTATGGGAGTGACAGTTTTGATTCCTAGTTGGGTTCAGGAGATTGAGGACAGTTATAAGGGTGATTCTTTAGCTCAGAATTGGATTTCAATTCTGACTATTAATCCTGCTAGTGATACTAAGTGGAAGTATGTTAAGGCTGTTCTTAGATATGAAGGGAGAGTTTATGTGGGAGCTACTGGAAGCCTTAGACTGCATATTATACAAACATTACATGACTTTCCTCAAAGAGGACATTCAGGTGCACATGCTACATATTATAGGATTAGGTTAAATTTTTATTGGCCAAATCTTAAACCTATAGTTGTTACTTATGTGAGATGTTGTGAAATTTGCCAACAGACTAAAGTGGAACACATAGCTAAGCCTGGTTTGCTACAACCCTTACCTGTTCCTACTCAAGCTTGAGAAGTCATCACTATGGATTTCATTAAGGGTTTACCTACCTCACTAAAGAAAAACTGTATTTTTGTGATTGTGGATAAATTCACAAAGTATAGTCACTTTCTATCTTTATCTCATCCTTATACTGCAGCAGGGGTAGACAAACTCTACCTAGATAATGTTTATAAACTACATGGCCAGCCTGAAATGGCCATTTTTGACAGAGATAAGACATTTACTAGTTTGTTTTGGAAGGAATTGATGAAACAATTGGGCACTAAAGCAGTTTACAACATTGTTTACCATCCAGAAACATATGGTCAAATCGAAAGGGTTAACCAGTGTTTGGAATAGTTTTTAAGAGGCATTTGTTTATATCAACCTAGACAGTGGGCTAAGTGGCTACCTCAGGCAGAGTGGTGGTACAACACCACTTACCATACTGCTTTAAAGCTGACTCCATTTTAAGTTTTATATGGTTACAAACCACCTATTATGGTTTGGCCTACATACTCTACTGTGCAATCAGTCAATGAAATTATGAATAGCAGGGAACAACTCAGGCAATTAGTAAAACAACAGTTAGAGTTAGCCAGTAACAGGATGAAGCAACAAGCAGATAAAAGTAGATCAGAGAGGGTCTTTAATGTTGGAGATTTGGTTTACCTGTGCTTACAGCCCTATCGACAGACATCCCTTTCCCTGCGAAGAAATCTCAAGTTAGGAGCTAAATACTATGGACCATACAGAATATTTGAAAATATAGGTACAGTGGCTTATAAATTGCACTTACCAGAATCATCGAGAATTCACCCAGTTTTCCATGTGAGTCTCTGATACAAGCATCACAAGGTTCACATCAAAGGAAGAAGTAATAACTCTTCCAAATGATCCACTCGTCCAAGCTTTGGAAAAGAAGATCAGAACAGCAGCATACTTTCGATGACTTTTTGAATGGGATCCTGATCTTATTTGGTCGACATGTCTTCTGTAGATACAACCGTCTGTCTCTTATCTTTCCAACTATTCTTGAGTCGCATCAATCCGATATCGGGAACTCAATATATGGTCATTTTACTGAAGGCGGTGCATGCAGGAAATCCTATACGGGATTAATACGTTATTTTATAAATATTACGAATTTTCAATATGTATATTGATTATTTGTAATATAACTTAATATAGGATGATGCATTATCTTTTAGGATTAGATTTATTATTTTATTAGGAATTAAGGTTGGGTTAAAATATTATCTTTAGTTATTATTATTTTATTAGGAATTAGAGTTAAGACATGTTTAGTTTATTATTATTTTATTCATTAGTTGTTTAGGAGCTTTAGAACTCAACCCCTATATAAAGGAGGCTTCATTCTACTTTGTAAATCAGATTTCTTTGAATAATAATACAACGAGAGTTCGTTTTTGCAAGTGTTGATTGCCTTGTGCCTTAGAAGCTTCTTCTCTTGGAGTTCTTTCAAGTTCTTGTGAGGGAGATTAATCTTCACACTCCAATTTGCCTTTTCATCGCGACTAGGAGGGTTGGTTAGAGCCATATTATCGTATTTTCCTTTTCATTGCGACTAGGAGGGCTCGATAGGACATTATCCATCGATTTCCCACATCCATCCACGCCATCAATCATCTTTACCGTTCACTTTCATAAGGGAGATCTTTGATTTCTTGGTTATTTTCTCTATTCTTAATTTCTTTATCTTTTGTTTATCTTATTTTAATCTTGTTTCTTTTCTTGTTTCTAGCACTAAAAGAAACCCTAAAGAACCATAGCTATTGCCGTCACCTTCCTCATTCATTTCTTATTGTTCTTCATCGAGTCTAGAGCTTTTCTAGATTTGATTCTTCAACAAGAGCAACGTTCATCAATCCGTCACCGCTTCCCTATCAATTGGTATCAGAGCTGGGCCGATTCTTGGAGAGAAACAAGCAATCTTGCTTGTTCTTGCACACAAAACCGTCAAGGTACTCCAACGGAGCTAGTTCACAAACGATTCAGCGTTTCAGGTTCTTTTTATTTAATTTTAATTTAGATTTAAATTATTCTTGTTAGTTTGCTATTTTTTTAAAAAAAACAAAAAAAAGGCAAAAAAACAAAAAAAGCCAAAAAAACAAAAAAAGCCAAAAAAAGCCAAAATTTCAAAAATTTTCAAACGAAGGTATTTAGGGCTGATTTTATCCATATATTATATTCATTCTAAGAGTAATCCCCAGTCAAAATTTCACCCCAATTGGAGTTCATTGGAGCCTTCAAATACATCATTCAAGTTTCATCGGCAGATTCGGTTTAGAATCTTGTCGAATTTCTTAAAAATTTTACAGGATAAATTTCGTGGTGAAAATATTCAGATTGAAACTTCATATAATGGAGATAATTCATACAAAATATCAGAATTTTTGGAGATCAAGAACAACTTCGAAAAAAAGTGATCAAGAAAAACAGATTGTTTGAGGACTCACTGTTCAACAGAGTCTACTGGATACTACTGAAGGTATTTGGTTCTGAAATTTTACAGGTGGTTTCTTGACGCATAGAAAGACATTCAAGAAATTTTTCAGAATTTTTGGACACCGGTAACCCCCTCAAAAACGTTGCTCAAGTTGATCCAGCGTTTTCTAGGTTTTCTGGTTTGGTCCCTTTTTCTTTGACTCTTAGTGCTTTAGGTTCTTTTGTTTTTCCTTGTTATTGTTCTTTTGCATTATCTAACACATTATCTTCTTTGTGTTAGTAGGACTAAATAGTTTGCATACTTCTTCCTTCTTTGCATTCTCGTTCTCTTGGAGTCTAACCTTTGTTTGGCCTCTTAGAGCTTTTAGGTTTTTCTTATCGCCTTTGCTAGTAATCAAACTCCGATACGAACTGTGAAAGACTACTTGGTAAAGTGAGTTTTAAAGAGTACAAGATCGGCTTACTTGCCTCTCGTTGTGTTACTTTCTTGGAGTGACTTGTGAGGTTTCTTGCTTTGTTGAATTTATTTTTATTTTACTTTAAAATTTTCTTTTGAGTGTTATGATTTCAGAATGGGCGACACTAACAACAAGACACTTACGGCTATCTTAGCCACACTTTCCCAACTCACGACTCAAGTTGAAAGATTTGATGAAATCGTGAGAGAACGACAAGAACCACAACTGGATCTACCAAACCAGAATCCAAGACCAAACAATGCTGAACTTTTGGTACCCGAGGAAGAACAATCATGTTTCCAAGCACCCAAACTCTTTACAAAACCAAAGTTCACGATCCCGTCTTTCAAAGGAGACAACGATCCAGACAGGTACATCGAATGGGAAGGAAAAGTTGATCTCATGTTCGCATACCATGACTGCCCCCAAGCTAAACAAGTTCACCTCATCACCATACAATTTGAAGGATATGCTCGAACTTGGTGGATGCAAACAAGGAAAAAGATCCAGAACTTCCAAATTCCAACAATCACTTCTTGGACCGACCTCAAACAAACCATGAGGAACCGATTCCTACCGACACATTATACACGAGAAGTTAAACAACGACTACACCGACTTCGACAAGGTAGAAGTTTAGTTGAAGATTACTATAAGGAGATGCAGTCCTTACTCAATAGGGCTAACATAACCGAAAAAGAAGAAGTCACCGTGTCAAGATTCGTCATCGGCTTAAACTCAAACATCACTGATCTTCTTGATCTACAAGGGTACGAAAACCTTGAAGATACACTAAAGAAAGCAATGACAATCGAAGCACAGATCCAAAGGAGATCTCGAATCAGTGAACATTACCAAGGTACTTCATCCTCTTACCAAGGTAACCCTTCAAATCCTTCCTCATCTTCTACTCCATCTTCTCTGAAAAAGCCAAGAGATGACAAACCTGACAATGAGAAAGAACGACCAGCAAAGAATGACACACTTCCAGCCCCTAAAGATCAAATTTGTGAGGAGGTAGGGAAATCAAAAAAAGAAAAAGTTGAGAAAGAGGCAAAAGAAAAAGAGGTCACTAGTTACAAAAGCCAAAAGCATAATGACCCATGGGAGGTGAGTGAACCTAATTGTGAGAAGAAAAGAGTGACTCAAAATCTATGTGTGAGCACAAAAGAATTGAGAGAGAACCTTCTTTACAAACAACCTTCCATCCTTGTTCACTTTAGGGAATCAATTGTTTCGATTTCTAACATTAACAAGGATTTTCCTAGTGTGTTTTCATCTTTGTTACAGGATTTTCGAGAAGTGTTAGGTGATCCACCTAACGAATTACCACCGAAAAGAGGAAAACAACACCAAACCAATCTAATTCAAGGTTGCATCATACCTCGTCAAACATACAATCTCGAAGAATCCAAAGAGTTAGATTTGTTACAAAAAGGCTACATCCAGGAAAGCCTTAGTCGTGACACCATCTTAATGACGAAACATGACTTGAACAACTCCACATGCTTTATAGTTCATGCACAGGGAATCCATGTAAATGATGAGAAAGTAAAAGTAACACGAGACTGGCCCACACCATCTTCCATCACCAAGAGTTGTCGAATAGTGCTAGGTGACCCTCCTGACGGGTTACCACCTGAAAGCCCTAATCACTATGCCATACCAATGAAGAGTCACGATTTACGAGAGTCCAAAGGTAAATATTTTATTACTCATTTTAATGACATTGTAACGTACTTCTTCTCCTTCTTACAAGGTAAGGCTCGTGAAGTTGTCATCTATACTAAACACAACTCCTTTAAGTGCGTAACATACTGAGGTAAGCAAAACACAGTAGACGATACAATACCACGAAGGTATACTCTTACCTATCAAACTCATACTACTATTCCGAGAATTGAACATATCAAAGATGTATATCACGATAACTCGGATATTTATGATATTTCTACCCATACATTTAAAAGTGCTTTTAATGAGCTTTATCTTGTATATGAGTTTCCTTGCCAACTAAACAAGTTATACAGTCCACAAATCTCCTCCTGGGAATCATTAATTCATGAACCACACTTAGGAGACTTAAGGGATTACGTTAACAAACCAGTTGACATGGTTTTTAAACACTCATTCTTGCCACACACGAATAAAACCATGGAGAAATTATCTGAAAAAATCATACAGAAAGCCAACAGTGACCGACGCCATGTTGAAATTCAACCAAAACATAAGATTACAAGACTTGTATGCAAAAGAGGATTTCAAGACTACAAGAAATCAGTTCCTACAAAGAAGAAACCTCGACTAAAATGCATAAAGACACATCACATTGATCCTGGTAAATGTTTCACAAGTTTTTATTTCAACACATCTAATTCTCTTTCTTTTGGATTTTCAGATTCGAGGACGAATCCTTTTAAGGAGTGGGGGAATGATACATACACCAGAGTCCATAATACATGCTTCTTTGGACTAATGTTTCTACTCGAACCTATTAGAAGAAAAAAGTCTCGAAGATTCAAAGCATATCTATTCGGTAAGCATAATGTGAATGAATTATTAAACTATTCTAATGTTGCTCCCTTTAATGTTTTAGATTCGAGGTTGAATCTTTTTGAATAAAGGGAGGATGATACATGCATCACAAGGTTCACATCAAAGGAAGAAGTAATAACTCTTCCAAATGATCCACTCGTCCAAGCTTTGGAAAAGAAGATCAGAACAGTAGTATATTTGCGATGACTTTTTGAATGGGATCCTGATCTTATTTGGTCAACATGTCTTCTGTAGATACAACCGTCTGTCTCTTATCTTTCCAACAGTTCTTGAATCGCATCAATCCAATATCGGGAACTCAAGATATGGTCATTTTACTGAAGACAGTGCATGCAGGAAATCCTATACGGGATTAATACGTTATTTTGTAAATATTACGAATTTTCAATATTTATATTGATTATTTGTAATATAACTTAATATAGGATGATGCATTATCTTTTAGGATTAGATTTATTATTTTATTAGGAAATAAGGTTGGGTTAAAATATTATCTTTAGTTATTATTATTTTATTAGGAATTAGAGTTAAGACATGTTTAGTTTATTATTATTTTATTCATTAGTTGTTTAGGAGCTTTAGAACTCAGCCCCTATATAAAGGAGGCTTCATTCTACTTTGTAAATCAGATTTCTTTGAATAATAATACAACGAGAGTTCGTTTTTGCAAGTGTTGATTGCCTTGTGCCTTCGAAGCTTCTTCTCCTGGAGTTCTGTCAAGTTCTTGTGAGGGAGATTAATCTTCACACTCCAATTTGCCTTTTCATCGCGACTAGGAGGGTTGGTTAGAGCCATATTATCGTGTTTGCCTTTTCATTGCGACTAGGAGGGCTCGATAGGACATTATCCATCGATTTTCCACATCCATCCACGCCATCAATCATCTTTACCGTTCACTTTCATAAGGGAGATCTTTGATTTCTTGGTTATTTTCTCTATTCTTAATTCCTTTATCTTTTGTTTATCTTATTTTAATCTTGTTTCTTTTCTTGTTTCTAGCACTAAAAGAAACCCTAAAGAACCCTAGCTATTGCCGCCACCTTCCTCATTCATTCCTTATTGTTCTTCATCGAGTCTAGAGCTTTTCTAGGTTTGATTCTTCAACAAGAGCAACGTTCATCAATCCGCCACCGCTTCCCTATCAGTCTCTTGAAGAAATTCATCGGGGATTCCTCCAAAGCTATCACAGATCCTCCTGCAATAGAAGAAGATGGTCAGTTACGAATCAAACCAATGAAAGTGGTGGGAAGACGAATCGTAAAATCGAAATGGTAAACCAGTAACTCAGTTGTTGATTCGATGGGAGAACTTGGATGAGGAGAACGACACTTGGGAAGACTATTCAGTTCTGCGAGGACAGTTTCCTATGTTTGATCCTTGGGGACAAGGCTCATCTCGAGAGGGGGGTATTATTATAGTAGGAGAGGAAGATGAAGAACGCATAGTTAAAGTCGTAGGAGAAGAGGATGAACGGAGGAACGGGGAAGATTTGGGATTAGAAGAACGAGGGTTATGGATTAAGGAAGATAATTTGGGAATTCAAATCGGGGAAGGATTTGAAGCACGAGGGAGTAATATGTGTGATTTACGTGATGGGTTGAAGAAGATCCAAGGAGCAGTGGATGTGAGGGAGAGGCCCAATCCAGACGGCCCAATATATGCAGAACAAATAAAATGATAAGAGTCAGTTTGTTATAATTCAGTTATGCCCGCTGTCCAATTTAGATTCTCAATTCCAGCTTGTTTCTAAATAATACCTGCTGTGTAATCACATTTTTCTGCTTATGCAATGAATGAAGAATTTCTTTTCTAAATTCTCTCAACTTCCTTCTCTTGAATCTCTTTCTCTTCTCTCAATCCATAACAGTAAAGTACCTTGGTTTTATCCTAGAATCAACTAAAACTAGGTATGATACCAAATTGTAACGTCCTTTACCCAGTCTAGACGGAAACCGAATTGGGAATTTTATCAAAAAAATTAAATCGAAATGAAACAATTAGAAAATATAGATAATATAAAATTCTAATCATCAAAAAAAACTTAAGCATCAAAATTCTATTCGAAATAATCACGGAGTGGTATAAAAACAAAATGACAATCGAATTTGGCGAAAACATGGATCATAGATGTTAACAGAACTCAAACGAAAATGAAATAACATGCAGTGAATATAATATTAAATTGAAATCATTAAAATCGATTCAAATATTCATCAATCCAATCATATGGTTGACAATATCATCTCATAGCCAATCATTAAAAAAATATGAATTGGATTCAAACTTAGAGGTTATATTCAAAACTTATGAAAATCCAAGGACTTAACCATAAATTTTAAAACTATGAGAATTTTTAAGCATTACAATCAGATTGAATCATTTCAAAGTGTTATCTTCTTAAAGGCTGAAATTGAAACTTTTTAAAGAATTAGGGACTTAATTCGAATTAACAAAAATATAATATTAAAACAAACATGATATTCTTAAACATAAAAAGTATTAGTAATCCATTATTAACCATAAAAAATAATTAGGGATAAATTATTAATCTTTCAAAAGTTTATGGACTAAATTGGTTGTTATACAGAGGTTAAAGATTTGTCTTAAAGTCATAATAAACTTTATATTTAATTTAACACATAATTCACATACTCATAAATCTGATTCCAGTACAAAAATCATATTACAACTAGAAATCTGGTTTCTATGTGAAAAATCAAGTTTCAACCTTAAATTTGGTTTCCATATGAAAAATCAAGTTAAAACTTAAAATCTAGTTTCTACAAAAAATCAGGTTGCAACCTAAAATCTGGTTTCCATATGAAAAAATAGGTTGCAACCTAAAACTTGTTCCCTAAATGATTTCTAGTTTTCTAATAAACTTACACCGATTAAAACAAAAATTAATTAGTCAACAATTTGCATTTATCAACTAACATACAATCAAATACATGCTTCATCATAATAACAATTTCATGCCAACATGATTATGCTAACTACCTTATATTTTACATACAAATCATCATTCAACATGATCATTTCATAACCATTAACAATATTATCTTATCTATCATAGGAGCCTATCCAAACCAATCAACACATCAAACATATTATCATGATCATAATCATCCAGAGTAATTTTCAACTTAACATGCTAAACTAAAAAATGCTTATAATCTTTCATGCAACTTATGAAAAGCATATTTATGCTATATGAGATGAATGCACATACTTGAGTGCTTCATAGCATGCTGGAAATGACTTATCCTTTAATAAAAAGCCCTTGCAGAACTCCATCATAACCAATACACACATATACAACATAGCAAGACTTTCAAAATTTGAACTAATTAACATACAGCCTTATCTACTTATTACTTATTAATTACGCAACAACACATATGTCATCATCTAGGAGTTTAAACATAAATCAATTACATTATTTACTTTGGAAGTGACTTGCAACTTCCTAAATACAATCGGCGAGCTATCGTAACTTATTTCCTAAAATAATGAAACAAAGAAAGTGTAATCTTATATAACTTAGTGAGGTAGTTAACATAACATAAATAAAATGAACATGTCTTTAATATGCTTAAATGGAAAATGACACAATAAACATATCATAACAAGTAAATTCATGGCATGCACAAATATCATAATTCATCATATGTGATTTTCATGAGAATAACAAATAGTTTTTGCCATGATCAACACCAATTTCGATGGCCCCTTACTGAATGGCCGCGAAAGAACTGAGTGAACTAAAAATTTAGTTGCAACAACTTTTGGATAAAGGATTCATCAGACTCAGTTCTTTGCCTTAGGGTGCACCGGTTCTATTTGTAAAGAAGAAATATGAATCTATGCATCTCTACATTGATTATCGACAACTCAATAAGGTGACTATAAAGAATAAGTATCCTCTCCCAATAATCAATGATTTGTTTGATCAGCTAAAGGGAGCTTCAGTGTTTTCCAAGATTAATTTGTGTTCTGGTTATCACCAGTTGAAGATTCAAGAGAAAGACATTGGAAAGACAGCTTTAGGACGCGGTATGGTCATTATGAATTTGTAGTTATGCCTTTTGGATTAATGAATGCACCTGTTGCGTTTATGGGCCTCATGAATAGAGTGTTTCAGTCTTATCTTGATTAGTTTATGGTCATCTTTATTGACGCTATTTTGGTGTATTCAAATACAAATGAGGAGCATGACATTCATTTGCGGGTGATTCTTCAAACATTGTAAGATAAGAGGTTATATGCTAAACTGTCGAAGTGCGAGTTTTGGTTATTAGAAATAATGTTTCTCGGACACGTGGTTTCTATAGAGGGGATCAGGTAGATCCTCAGAAGGTAAAAGATGTTTTAGATTGGCAAATTTCGAAGAGTATGTAAGAAGTTCAGAGTTTCCTAGGTCTCACAGGTTATTATCGAAGGTTTGTGAAGAACTTTTCGATGATATCTATGTCTTTGACCAAGCTATTAAGAAAAGATGTGTCTTTTTCTTGGACCCCTGATTATCAAAAGAGTTTTGAAACATTGAAGAAAGTTTTGACAGAGGCTCCGGTGTTAGTGCAACCATAATAGAACAAGGATTTTACGATTTTCAGCGTAGTTTCCCATAATGGTTTGGGATGTGTATTAATGCAAGATAAAAAAAGTAGTTGCCTATGCTTCGAGACAATTTAAACCCCATGAGAATAACTATCCGACACATGATCTTGAGTCAGGAGTTGTTGTATTTGCACTGAAGATTTGGTACCACTATTTATATGGCAAAAGTTTGAAGTATCTACTAACTCAAAAAGACCTTAACCTAAGCCAAAGAAGGTGGATTGAGCTACTTAAAGACTACGATGCAATAATAGATTATTATCCCGGGAAAGCTAACGTGGTAGCGTATGCTCTTAGCCGAAAGACTTTTGCAGCTCTACATGTGTTAGATAACCGACTAGCATTGAAGGAAAATGGTGCTTTAGTAGCTGAGTTGAAGTTAAAACCTTTACTCTTAGATCGAATTAGGGAATTTCAAAAGAAAGATGATAAGTGTTTGGCAAGGATTATTCAAGTAAATAAAGGTGAAATTAAGGACTTTGAAGTAAAATCGGAAGGATGCTTATATTATATAGATAAAGATTGTATTCCGAATGATGAAGAATTAAAAAATGAAATACTGTTAGAAGCTCATTGTAGTCCTTTGACCATCTATCCAGGAGGGAACAAGATGTATCAAGATCTAAGAGGACGTTTCTGCTGGCCAGGCATGACAAGAGAAATATTAGAGTTTGTTGCAAAGTGTCTAATTTGTCAACAAGTGAAAGTTGAACATCAAGTACCTTCCGAATTATTCCAACCGATCTCCATTCCTCAGTGGAAATGGGAAATAATTACGATGGATTTCGTAACAGTATTGCCTTTGTCACCAAACAAAAAGGATTCAATTTGGGTAATTGCGGATCGCCTCACAAAGACTGCGCATTTCATTCTTATACGAACAGATTATTCAATGGAGAAGTATGTTGAATCACACCTCAAGGGGATAGTTTGATTGCATGGAGTACTAGTTTCAATAGTTTATGATAGAGATCCAAGATTTACTTCGAGATTTTGGAAGTCATTACACGGGGCGATGGGTACTCGATTAAATTTTAGCATTGATTTTCATCCTCAAACTAATGGCCAATCGGAGTGGAAGATTCAGATTCTGGAAGATATGTTGAGAACATGCGTGATTAATTTTCATGGATCGTGGGAAAAGTATTTTCCACTTTTGGAATTTGCATATAATAACAATTACCAATCGAGTATTAAAATGGCACCGTATGAAGCATTGTATGGAAGGACATGTTGAACGCCGCTTAATTTGTATGAATTAAAGGATCGGGATGTTCATGGTCCTGATTTGATTAGAGAAGTGGAAGAAAAAGTTTAGGCTATTCAGTAGAATCTTAAAGTGGCATCATATAGACAAAATTCATATGCGGATTTGAAGATAATGGAAATTGAATTTCAAGTAGGCGACAAAGTTTTTCTTAAGGTATCACCTTGGAATAAAGTAATTCGTTTTGGGTGTAAAAGAAAGCTCAATCCTAGGTTCATTAGACCCTATGAAATCTTGAAAAGAGTTTAACCAGTGGCATACCAGATAGTATTGCCACCAGAGATGGAAAAGATCTGCAATGTCTTCCATGTGTCTATGTTTTGGAGATATCGATCAGATCCTGCACACATCTTCACACCGGATGAAATAGAAGTTCAATCTAAGAACCATTTCAAATTTTAGCATATGAAATCAAGCAGATAAGGAATAACACGATTTCGTTAGTTAAAGTTCTCTGGAGAAATCATAAAGTATAAGAGGCTATATGAGTGCGTGAATACGATATGAGGCGACAATATTCGCACCTCTTTTTGCAATGAAAATTCGAGGACGAATTTTCTAAAGAGGAGATTTGTAACACCTCAAACATAGGGTCAATGACCAAAATGTAAGAAATTAAAATTTAAGAGTTTAAGTAGAATAGTTGAAAAGTTCAAGCATTAATTTTGGAAATTTTGATTAGGACTTGTTATCAAAGATGAGATATTGTAGGGGCATTATGGTATTTTTGAATGAAAAGAATTTTATATTCCTTTTTAATGGATATATATCACATGTGGTAAAGGAAGAAAAGAAAAATCTAGAACCCCTTTTGTTATCTTCTCTTCCAATGAGCTCCATTTCAAAGGTAAGTGATTCCAAGATGTTTGTTTGTTTAAATTTTGGTTTGGTTTTGAAGACTTAGAGAATATATAAGCTTAAAGAAATATCATGGTTGATTAACATTAAAAGATGAGTGAAATAGTGATGAATATGTATAATGAGTTTTTAAGGGAGTTGTTGTTATGGTTTAGTTTTTAGATTTCTATTGATAAAATTTAACTTGTCAAGTGTCTAATTAAGGAGTTAAAAGGATTAGAAATGATTAAGAACATTTTTCAAAATATGGTATGATTTTGAGATTCAAGTATTCTAGTGAGATTTTGGATATTTAGGAGTGTTAAATTGAGATAAGTTGGTTTTGATGAATGAAGTTGAGTTTAAAAGAATAAAAGGAGATAAAAGTAGGAGATTTGGGTAAGTTTTGGTTAAATTTCTAAATAAAAATGGTAATTTTTTGGTAAGGGTATCAGTACTGGATGAACAGTACCGATACTTCAAGGCAAAACTAGTTTGAATTTGAGGATCCGTATCGATACCAATTGAATGAGGTATCGATACTAAAATGGGGGTATCGATAATAAGGGTAAGGTATCAATACCATTATATCAAGTTTGAAATTCTAGAATGCCAAAATGGTATCGGTACCGAAGTGGGTATCGATATCTTAGAAGGAAAGTTTCAGTATTGTAGGAGGAGTACCGATACTAATGCACCTGAAATGATTAATTAGATGTTTCTTTCATCTTAAGTTATAATGATTAGTTATTAAGCAATAAAAATTGCGATATTCATTTTGATTGTACTTGTGTAGACATCGAACGAAGACAAATTTGGACGACTAAACATTATAGATTATCGATCAAAAGTGATAAGGATTTCGTTTGGGACTTCAGTGAGGAAAAGGTGAGTGTAACTCATTTGTTTTATATTAGATTCGAGGGAGGCTTGTGATAAGCCAA
Source organism: Hibiscus syriacus (assembly GCF_006381635.1). Classification (NCBI taxonomy): domain Eukaryota; kingdom Viridiplantae; phylum Streptophyta; class Magnoliopsida; order Malvales; family Malvaceae; genus Hibiscus; species Hibiscus syriacus. The sequence goes on along the minus strand of NW_024063471.1, from coordinate 15,533,061 downwards.
CCTCAGAGTTTTTGATCGAAAACCTTTCAATTTCTTTTATGTTATATTTTTTTACAATGTTTTATTCAAGTTATATTACTTAAGCTATTTTTTTATGATTATGTGAACATGATTATGAAAATGTGACATGTGAATATGTGTATAAGAAAATACTCGATGTGAAAGTGCCAATGTGAACAAGATACACTTTGATTGATGAAATGATAAATAATTATAATGTTAAAAGCCCAAGCTATATGTATGAGGATTAGAGGTATAGTCGGCATGCCAAGAGTCGAGAGTTCTATGTGATCCTTCAGGACAAAACTATGTGGTCCTTCGGGAAAAATATGTGGCACTTCGGTGCAAACTATGTGAGTTATGGTGACAACATTAGTGCACAACCTTAATGTACTCAAATACCTAGTGTTCTCAGTAGTATACATTGGGCATTTGAAAACAAAGTTACATAAATCAACCAATGTATAAAAGTATACATTCTTGTTATGAAAAGCAATTTGAATCCCTTATGAAATGTTTCTATGAAATAACTAAAGATTTCGTTTACAAAGTTTTAGTTAGCTCGTACTTGCCTCACTAAGTCAATGACTTAACGTGTGATTGTTTCACACGTAGGGTTGAAGAAACCATAAGGTTGAAGCTAGTTGAGGATAGCATACTCCCACGAAGATCATATCAGAACAATTTAAATGTAGATTTCTTGTTATTTTGTAAACTGTTGGCATGTACTACAAGTTTAAATTGAAATGCTCTGATCTATTTTGTAAACTTATAATTTTTGTATTTATGTAAATTATTGAGGGTTTATTTAAATAGGAATTTAAGTTTTTCTTATTTACTTTATTTCAAGGGTTCCACAATTTTAATACAAATAAAAGTTTAAATTTTCCCCTACTTTTTAATAGTCAATGATTTTAAAAGTCAAATTGACACCTCAGACTCGTATCCGGGTCGGGTACGAGTTAGGGGTGTTACATATATCATAAACTTAGCAACTTGTAACTTAGGTTACTAAAAATCATAAATATTTCATAAATGAACCTTCTTTTCATAGTATAGTCGTATTTATTTATTAACTTGGTTAATTGGCTTTCATAGCAAGATTTATATCATAAAGTCATTATTACGCTCATTGAATTATAAGTAACTATGGATACACGAATCCCCAACCAAATTGTTACCAAATAACAGAGAATGGTCTATCCCTTCAAACTGTCGCCAATGACAAACAACACATCCCTCCTATCGTTTCCAAATGAGGATCGTAATCCAACCCTATCATGAGCTCAAATGGACTCTATGGAATGCCAATTATATTTAAACTAACTTAACATCCAATGGCATATTCATTTAAACTTATCATATACGAAATTTATCTTGACGTGCCAAGTAACATAGTTTAGCCTTAACCCTTTATCATTCACATAGTTCTCATTCATGGATTCATAACATGATTTATCTTATTTCAAAAGCACATGTCATAACATGTATTTACACTACTGAAATTAATGCAAATTATGTTATTTTTATTCTTACAACTAACATAGCATTAATGCTTCATATAATCCATGCTTGCATAGTACACATCATGAAAGCATAGAATTTATCATGACATTTTATTTCATACTACATGCAAAATTTATTTATTTCATGATTTCATATCACACATATCATAGTCAGATAATCTTAACATAGCATGTTCATGAAACACCTCATAAGGTAAATAAGCTTACCGAGCTTACAAAATTTATTTTGATATTCACTTTGCTATTCAATGCTCTATGTGAGCCCAAAATACATCAATTTAGTTCACCTATAAAAACATTAAAATATCGAATCGAAATGACACCGAGTCAATCAAACACACAAACTACACTCATTGTATATCTCGGATCATCATACCAATATTGAAAGCTTGATTCTCTCTTCCAAATATGAGTTTCTTCAATATATTTCATATCAAGCATAGAATCAAACACATAATTTATCAATCATCATTCGAAACACATTATAACAATTTACAAGTGAACATGGGAACCTTAATCTTTAAGGTGTTAGACTTTGATGTTCCAAAGCCCTAAAAATCATGCAAAATCACCCCGAGGCTTAGAATCACTTCTATTACCAAGGAGAACCACTAATTTACACAAACAATCATTTTTAGGGTTTATGACTCAAGAATACTTAGGCTCTAAACATAACAAAATTGGTACCAAAAGAAACCTATGATCATGGGCTTACCAAATATGCACTTGGATTTTCAAAGTAGTGGCTGGATTGCAAGAAATTTAACTTGGAATGCTTGAATGTTTGAAGAATATTCTTTAATGGAGGAAAGAAAGTTCATGGAGACGAGGGGATAATATTCTCTCTTTTCTTTTCATGTTTTCCTCGTGAAAGCCACTCCAAAGGTATAAAATGCTTTTCTTTTCTTTTTCTTACAAATGAAAATAGCTTAAAAAGTTCTTATTTGATGAAACATATATGATGAGTCATCAACTTGAGGAATTTGGTTAAATTAAGACTTAGGTCCTTTAACAAAACATGCACTTAAAAGGTTTTTAATTTTTTTCTCGCATTCCATATTTAAACATATTTATTTGAAAACTTGATTCGAATAAAAAAAAATCCGATCATCAAAATCGAGAAATCATTGGACCAGTTTTTGATGTATTACATTGATTATGGTCCAATAAGCACGTTGGGGGTGTACTCTAGATGCAAAATTTGAATGCACGATAGAATTTTCGGGGATAGAAGGAATCTGTCTAATCTGTTGGGTGAAGCATGGAAATTCTCAACCCTAGATCTCTCTGAGTCATCTCTAACACAATTAAAGTTGCCTTTAATCAAAACCAGTATATAGACTAAAGCAATAAGCTCTGAGATAAATCGAAAGAACTTCAGCCTCTCGCTCTATTCATTTAGGGCATAAACATTTATTAGAGCACACTTTAGATAAGACCATTTTATTTTTAATTCCAAAAAATAGGAACACAAAAAGATATAAGTTTCTGGTGGCTCCCATTGAAGGTGAGAACACCGTTTCATCAAACCTTGACCCACACTGACGGTGAGACAAACAGGGTTTAATGGACATGAGTTTAGTTTCATGCAAAAATAGGATTCTGGTTCTACTACCGTTAATAACTCTCTAGACCGCCCTCACTTTCGCGGACTTGCCTAAGCCCTTTACATTCCAATGGACGATTGAAAAATTCATGAAGTAAATACAATCTCGCAAGAAATTTAAAAGAGAAAGCACCTGGAAAGCTAAGCAAGATCCCCTTCGTCGAGCTCCTTCAATTGAGCCAACACCACTTGCTCCGAAGCGTCGAATGGGGACCTAGTTTATTACCAACAGCTAACGTAGCTAGGGCTTCAGGTGAGGGCTCTTTTCCTATGCTAATTGCACAGGATGAGGAAGACCCTCTAAGCTTCACTTTAGATTTTGATGATTTCTCCAAAGCTTTGGGCTTTCTTCCAATGCTGCTGAAATCACATTACTTTCTTCAATCGAAGGATGAGCCTTTACAAACTGATTTTTTGGGTTTTATATTAACCCCATTACAATAAAAAAAAAATTATCCTCTCTCTTTTTTCATTTTTCGTTCTGTTACCAAAAAATTATTCTCATTCCCTTTGTCATTTGTGCATGCCTCGCTGATGATGAGGATTTGGTTGTTGATCCGTTGAAGGAAGGAAATCGCTTCCTGCAGACGTGGAGAAGGACGTAGAATCTTCTGGAAATGTCCAAGGAACTTATTAGTTTTGGTCTGAATCTTGACCGTTGGATCATTGCTTGGATCCAACGGTTTGGAGATGCTGACGACGCCTCTAGCAATGATTATGGTGTCATCAAAACCCTAGGAGCGGATGAATATGCACCATCAGATCTTCTTTAGATCTGACGGTCAATCCTTTGGCGGCACTGGATAGTCATCAACAAACCCTAATCTCATTAGGGTAGCTTCCACGACTGGGCCTTAAGGCACGTTGTAACCTAGTTCTTGTTGGATTGAACATTTGGATCTGCTTTGTAACGTTTAGACACCAAATCAATATTTTTTTCCCAATAACCCAACCAGGTCAATTATTTATGGTATTGGGCCAACATGAAAATAATTTTAGAAACTATATCATTTTCTACAGTTCACAACGTACTTGTCACCTCGAGATGACGGGTTCCATTAAATATATATTTTTTTAATGGGTGGGTCCAACATGTGCCATTAAATTATTGGTTTTAATGAGACTCGTCACGTCGAGGTGATGAGTCTATTAATAATATTTTTTGTTAAAAAAATTAATTTAGAAAATTAAAAAAAGGAGGGACTCGAGGTGACGAGTCCCTTTGAATTAAAAAATAATCGTTTCAAAGTGTTTGTCAACGGTCAAATTCAACAATCATATAGAACTCGTCACCGGTGACGAGTTTTACCAGCTAAAAAAAATTAGCCATTGGAATTTGGGTATAAATAGGGGTTTGGGCTTTGATTTCTCATCAAACCTTGAATTTGAAAACAATTAAGAAAAAAATCAACTTTCTGTGCAAAATCCTAAAAAATGGTTTCACGATGAGAGATGTTGCGCCTTGACAACGTCCATATTTCATCTATCGAAGTTCCACCATAAGGAGAAGGGAGTATTCGTCAGTGTAGGATGACTTCGAAAGATCCGCATAAATGGATGTTGATATATCTTCAACAATCTGGTCTTTATCCATCCATATTTCTACGTGGCTTCCAGGTGTACCCGATGTTAATCGAGGCTCTAATCGAATGTTGGCGGCCCGAGACACACACACTTCCCATTTCGAGTGGTGAAAAGATGATTACCTTAGAAGGCGTCACTTACCAACTCGATGTTCCTATTAATAGAGACCTGGTGGTGAAGCAGAACATGTACTACCCCTCGACGTTGATGTATCAAGTTTTGGGAAAGTGGTCACCATCAAATGTCATGAAGGGCTATCGAGTAAGAATGACGTGGTTGGAGTATGAATTCGATGTAACGAGGGACTCTATTGAGAACGAGGTTATTTTTAAGTCTTGAGCATACTTATCCAACTTATCGGAGGGATATTATTGCAGGATAAATATGGTAATTTGGCGTACCATAATATTTACAAATATTATATGACTTCGGCAAGTGCCACAGAACCAGTTTGGGCTCGACGATTTTAGTATTTCTATATCGGGAGCTTTGCAAGGCACCTATTGTCGAGCATAGTCAAAAAGCTGACATGGTAGGTTGTCTGATATTGCTACAGTCCTGTCCATGGTATCAGTTCCCGTTTTTACGTCGATTACAACAACCCCCTCGAGTTTCCTCTTGCCCGAAGGTAAATTTTTAACATTATATTTTAAATTTGATAAACTTAATTAATTTTTTTACTCTAGTTTTAATTTATTTTACTTTTAAATATTTTAGATGGTTCCACAATATAACATATACGAAGTTATCGGGTGACACAGCAAAAGATGTACGGATAAAGATCGACATCGCCGGTCGATATTTGGTATAAAAAATTTTATTTATTTTTTTTTAAAATTTAAAACTTTATATATATTAACTTTGATATTAATATTTACAGTTTTCTTTCCTTCCATATATTGATGACGAGATCCACTAGTTATTGCCGTAGGAGTTTTTTTAGGGGTCTAAGTAATGGTGTACCGTGACACCATTACTATATTTTGCGATTGTGGAGTGACATGCTGCTGATATAGTGCTGCGACATTTTGCGTCACATTAGCCAATTCCTATGGATATCATTAAAATGGATGCACACCATAGAATCAATATGCGTGGGAAACATTAAGAAAATTGGTCGACGAGATACGTTGCCTACATCATGCATTGGAATCAACGTCACCTATTGCTTCCCTACATGACAAGATTACACCGTTGGACCTTGATTTCAACCATTCTCCCGATCTCATAAATTATGAAGCAAATGGAAAACCATATCTCATGATAACATAATAGAGGGAAGAATGGGAACAACATCAGGCTAGATTTCTCAAGTCCAAGTCCAATAAGAAATCATCAGCGTCTTCATTTTCTTCAGTATCTACCACTGAAGATTACTACCATGCATCTCAGGCTATTTCGATTTTCATACCTCATGTCATACTTCAGAAGTGACTCAATCGACTTGGGTTGGACATTCATGGGATGCAATACAACAAACATCTATAGTACGCGAAGATGCGAGGCAGGATCAATGGGATCACCTTGTATATAGCCAACGAAATTGCCAAGTCGAATCAGTAACGACTATGATGGCATCAAACACCATAAACCCATCTCCGTATTTTGAAGGTGTTTCTGAGATTGTGTTCAGTACACCTCAATTTTTTCAGCAAGCAACCCAAGATGTAGCCAATGAAGATGATGGCGATGACGATCAAGGAGGACGACTCCGACGTACTCGACGAGCCCTGTGGCGTTATCATTCGACAACTCCCCGGCATCGACAAGAACTAAGGAAATATAAATAAATTTTATTAGATTGAAAATAATTTTTTACTTTGTAAACAATTTTATCTTTAAAAAAAATTTAAATTTTTTTCTTAATTAATTTTTTTAATTTTTAGTCTGTGGAACTCGTCACCTCGAGGCGAAGAATTTCACATGACCCTTGAATTTGATCGTTGACAAACCGCTAGAAGCGGCTATTTTTTTAATTCAAAAAATGACTGGTCCCTTTTTATTAATTTTCTAAATTAAATTTTTTTAACAAAAAATTTCTTTAATGGACTTGTCACCTCGATGTGATGAATCTCAATAAAACCAATAATTTAATGGTTCACATGGGACTCACCCATTTAGGCCAATTAAAAAAATATATTTAATAAAACTCATCACCTCGAAATGACGAGTTTGATGTAAACTATAGAGAATGTCGTAGTTCACAAAATAATTTTCATGTTAACCCTATACCATAAATAATTGACCCGCATGGGGTATTGGGCCAAAAAAACCCAAATTAACATAAGGCTTTCAAGCTGATGGCTTTATATATGTAATGAACATGAAAACCAAAATTAATAAAACTTGATTAATCATTGAATTAGTATATATTTATATATGCATAATACTTAGACACGCACATACATATATATTTATAACATATAGACACACCCATATGTATATGTAAATACACGTTTATGTATACTCATAATATATATATATATATATATATATATATATATATATATATAATACCAACTCTTTCTATCAATAATATATTCGACCATATAATATGTAATATATATAGATTATACTCATATGTAATAATATGTATATGTAATATAATATATATTGATAACCCTGATCTTATATAAATAAATATTAATATTAACATTAATATATTCGAGAAGCTTGCTTTAGTCCATAAATAGATTTCTGTAGCTTACAAACCTTTCCAGTATTTCCTGGAAAGAAAAAACCTTCTGGTTATGTCATATACACATCCTCTTCAAGTTTTCCATTAAGGAAGGTGGTTTTGACGTCCATTTGCCAGATTTCATAATCATGGAATGCAATTATTGCGTGCAGGATCTGGATGGACTTAAACATAGCTACAGGGGAGATTGTTTCGTCATAGTCTACACCATGAACTTGTCGAAAACCTTTAGCGACTAATCGCCCCTTGTATGTTTGTACACTACCATCTATGTCGGTTTTCTTCTTGAAAACCCATTTACACCCAATAGGTTTGACCCTTCAGGTGGTTTAACAAACGTCCATACTTGGTTTACTAACATAGAATCCATCTCAGATCTCATGGCTTCAAACCATTTATCAGAGTATGGGCTAGACACTACCTCTTGATAAGTCCTGGGCTCATCTTGATCCATAAGAAGAACATCTCCATGTGTCGTAAGGAGAAATCCAAATCTCTTAGGTGCACGATGTTCTCTTGTGGATCTACGCAGTGATTGTATTTCTAAATCTGTTGAATGCTCCTCAACAACTTGTGAAACATGCTCAACTTCATGTTCATTTATTTGTTATTCTTTAACTTCTCCAAGTTCAATATTTCTACCATTCCCTTTCTTTGAGAGAAATTCTCTTTCGAGAAAAACTCTTGTTCGAGCAACAAACACTTTGTTCTCGTTAGGGTTGAAGAAATAGTATCCCTTAGTTTCTTTAGGATATCCAACAAATATACACTTATGAGATTTAGGTTCGAGCTTTCTAGACATCTGATGTTTTACATAAGCTTTACAACCCCAAAATTTCATAAAAGACATATTGGGACATTTCCCAGTCCATATCTCGTATGGTGTCTTTTGAACCGATTTAGATGGAACACGATTTAGTGTGAAAACGGCAGTTTCAAGTGCATGTCCCCAAAAAGAAGTCAGAAGATCACTATGACTCATCATCGATCGAACCATGTCTAACAGTGTTTGATTTCTTCTTTCAGAAACTCTATTCCACTGTGGCGTACCAGGTGGTGTAAGTTGTGAGACAATCCCACATTCTTTTAGGAGTTCATCAAACTCTATACTTAAGTATTATCCACCACGATCTGATCGGAGTGCCTTAATACTCTTTCCTAGTTGATTTTGTACTTCATTTTTAAATTCCTTAAACTTTACAAGGGCTTCAGACTTATGGCGCATAAGATAAATATACCCATACCGACTGAAGTCATCGGTAAAAGTAATGAAGTAATGGAATCCACCTCTGGCTTGTGTATTCATTGGTCCACATACATAACTATGTATTAACCCCAATAAATCACTTGCTCATTCACCTTTACTATTAAAAGGAGCTTTAGTCATTTTTCCCAACAGGCAAGATTTGCATACATCATATTGTTCGAAAACAAATAAATCTAAGAATCCATCTTTATGGAGTTTTGATATGCGTCTCTCACTTATATGGCCTAAACGACAATGCCAAAGATAAGTTTGATTCGAGTCATTTGTTTTTGATCTCTTAGTATTTATGTTATAAATGGTGTTATCTTGATCCAAAATATAGAGACCATTAACCAATTGTGCCGAACCATAAAAAACACTATCAAGATAAAAAGAACAACAATTATTCTTAATAATAATCTCAAAGCCAATCTTGTCCAAACAAGAAATAGAAATAATGTTCTTAGTCAAACTAGGCACATAATAACAATCCTCTAAATTTAAATCAAGTCCACTAGGCAAAGATAAAACATATGTCCCTATAGATAATGCAGCAACTCTTGCTCCATTTCCCACTCGTAGGTCCACGTCTCCTTTAGCCAGATTCCTTCTCTTTTGCAGTCCCTGTACAGAAGTACAAATATGAGAACCACAACTGGTATCTAATACCCAAGAAGTAGATGTTGACAAATTAACATCAATAACATAAATACCTAAAACAAACATTATGTTTGCTTTTTGCTTCTTGACTTCTTCAAGGTAAACATGGCAGTTTCTCTTCCAGTGTCTGGTCTTATCGCAATGGAAACATTTTCCTTCTTTACTAACTCCCCCTTTGGGTTTCAATGCATTTTTCCATTTTGGTTTGGTCTTACCATTTCCCTTAGACTTTGCCAATACCTTTTTCTTTCCCTTTCCTTTGTCCTTGTGGACCATCAGAATGGGCTTAGGTCCAACCTTTTTCATGTTACTTTCAGCAGTTCGTAACATGCCAAGTAATTGTGGCAAAGTTTTGTTAATTTCATTCATGTTGAAATTAAGGACAAATTGGCTAAAGCTATCTGGCAACGATTGCAGGATAACATCCGTAGCCAATTCATCTTTGAGAGGAAATCCTAACTTTTCTAACGTTTGGATGTAGCCCATCATCTTGATGACATGAGCTCCTACAGGAGTTCCCTCTGCCATTTTGCATTGAAATAGAGCTTTAGAGGTCTCATATCTCTCTTGACGTGCTTGCCCTTCATATATTTCTTTGAGATTTTGAATCATCTCATATGCAACCATGTCCTCATGTTGCTTCTGAAGCTCAGGTGTCATGGTGGCAAGTATTAGACATCCAACATCTAACATATCATCCATATGTTTATTGAATTTGTCTTTGTCAGCTTTTGAAGCATTAGCTGCCGGTTCATCAGGAACAAGTTCCTCAATGACATATTCCTTCCTTTCCTGTTTGAGAACAATTCTTAAATTACGAAACCAGTCAAGGAAGTTTATGCCATTAAGTTTATCCTTCTCAAGGAGTGATCGCAGTGATAAAGTGTTGTTTGCCATTAAATCTACAACAATGGAAATATTAAAGTAAGTAAATTTACCGAATTAAAATTTATAAATAGGAATTTATTTACAAATTAGTCCCACTATTTTATTCAAAATTAAAAACCCTCTTTGTTTTAATTTCAGAAAAATTCAACGAAAATTTTTCTAGTGGGTGAGGATCCATAATACATCAATTTCCTAAATCAGCTTTGGCTTTTCTTTTAGGATAGTGATTATTTAGGTATGTAACACTTGACTAGTTACATCTCATGTAACTCCTCATTTTTAGTGAACAACTTTTATTCAAGTCATCTCATGACTTATCCAAATATTTAACCTCTAGGTTTCTAATCATATTAGAATAACCTAGCTAAGTTATTACCAATATTTCAACCGGTGAATATCACTTGCTTATTCTTCGCGTTTAACCAAGATAGATTTATGTGCCAATGCTTTAGCAAAGCCCACACAATATCGATCAAAGCTTTAACGAGGGTAAATATTGGATGGTTAAGTTAACTTATATTATAAAGAGGGATTTGCGTAATTATCTCATCATTGTTCATTTTAATATTAGGCCCTTATTGATCTCATCATATTTATTCTTATTATATCATTTGATGCATTGTATACATAACAAATATAACAATAAATAAGATGCAATGGTTATAGCCAAAAACAATGACTAAGGTGGCCTATCCCAAGACAATGGGAGAACCAAGAACCCTAAATCCTAAGACTACTCTCTAGGCATCTTCTCTCCATTCTTCTGCTCCTTGTGAATCTTCATAAATTTACAATTTTAAAAGAAACTCGTTTTACATATGAGTGAGTAAGATGAGAAGAGAAATACAACAGAGATATAGAAAGGCACGGCTCGCATACCGTATTTCAAAATAAACCATTGTGAATTGAACAAGGGCTATAACCATGCATATCAAACACCTTGCAAAACAAACATATCATATATATATACACGTTGTTACGCCTTTGTTAAAATATTAATATGGGCCTTCAATTTGTACTGCTGATAAGGGGTCAAGGGGCGAACCATTGAAAAATAGTGCTTCTGTTTCCATGGAAAAACTTCACGATTTGATAATAATTATCAACAGAATCATTCTTTTGGGATTTTCAATCCCGAAGCTTTTCTGCATCGGAACAACCATTATTCCACTGCTAAACGCGATCTGCTATCGCACTCCCATAGATTATCCAGTAACAAATCGATTGATAAACATATTAACAAATTAATCGTTATGGGTATCGATTCGAACAATGATATCAACATATTTACCGAAATCGATAAAACTAGAACATGGATCTCATACATATCGCATCAACCAAAAATTTAACCCAAAATTAGATCATACAAGTGGCTCTGATGCCACTGTTAGGACCGTCGGTGCACCCCATGGCACAGCGGAAACAAAACTCGACGGTCTCACCAACGATCCAAGTACGAAAAACTAAAATCGGGAAGAAGAGATGCGAATACTTACAGCGGGTTCCTTGAAAAATAGCAAGGAAAGCAGTGAATTCTGGTGGTGTAGATCGGTTCGAATCGTAAGCCTCCACGAAATCACGTCTCGGCCTCTACTCAGTTCACCCGATTGAGAGCAATTTTGTTTTCCCCCAAAACAGTTTTGAGAGAAAGTGGCTGAAGGTTTTGTGTGTGTTCTCCCCAAAACGACTGCTAGACCTAACACACCCTTTTATAGCCAAGTTACCCTAGTCATATTAGGGTTTTTATTATTTCAAATTAATTAAATCTATATTTAATTAATTAGAATTTAATAATCCTTTTATATCCAAGTTAGCCTAATCATATCATGGATTTTATTATTTCAAATTAATTAAATCTATATTTAATTAATTGAAATTAAATATTCGGGATTATTAAAATATATATACTTAATTAACTCTAGATATATTTTAGTAACGTACAATAAATTGTACATTTTTGCTCGTTTCAATCTTAGGGTGTGACCCTGTAGGTTCTTGTAACATTAGAAGTAATTATTAGAACAATTCCAATATTACATACAATGAGTGACATCTAGCAATATATCATTGTCACCTAAGTTACAAGAAAATATGATTCGATATATTATCTTGGTGATTAACTCTTTTATGTATTATATCCTTATGTCCTTTATATCTAGAATAGGCACAAGTCCTGGAATAGTCACACTTTTATAGCCCATCTATTGTTTCTTGATTTCTAGAGTAGACTTTAATTAACGAATAGTTTATGATATCTCATTTCAACTTATTCGAGCATGGCCATGCGTTTCTAGTCTTACTCAATCAAGTGGCCTATGATATATTTCCTATTATGTAGGAAGGACATATCCTATCTTAATCATACACACCCACTACATATATTGAGATATATTCAATAACAGTCTTTATAGAGCAACCAGTTACGGAGCTTGTTTAGCTGCATCAAAACATACAACAATATATGTTGGGATAGTATTGATCTCAAGTCTGAGGATCATACATATAGTCATCACCATGAGTAATGTTATGACAATCACATAATAATCCAAGACATATGCTCATGGTGGGTCAATCCAATACATTGTTCTCTAACAATATAATCATGTATTAATTCTGACATCTCTATGTCAATGACAACTCGTTTTCATCAATCAATAACATGTTAGTCTTGAGCATATTATTATTGTCCATGCCCATAATAATACTTGACTAGGGATCTTTTAATAATAACAATTATGTCATTATATGGACTTTATTATCTTCCAGCTTATGTTAAACACATATATAACTGAAAATAATAGCGGCAATGCCTTTATTCAATAAAATCGGTAAATAAAAGTATTATTACAATCATCATATGATTGGTCTTTGGGCATACTCTAACATTAACTTATAATGATATTTCATTATTATTATCATTAATTTTCTATTTCAATCTCAGATTAATGATTTTTCTAACAAATAGATCTATACATCATAGAAAAGATTAAGGAAAGTGAAATTATATATCTAAGACATAAAAACACAATGAAAATGGACTAAATAATTTTTTCAAAGCTTAAGCCCTCCAAAGCCTTCAAGTAGATTCACATTGTCTCTTGAAAAAGTGATAAGCTTTTATTAAAGTTCATGGAGTGTAGATGACAATTCTTACCTTTTTCTAATCCAAGATGATTGAATTGAATGAAAAATTCACTTTGCTAATGTTTAATCTCTAAGGTTAATGAGGAATTGAGATTGGAGAAAAAAAAAAGAGAATAAAATGAAAGAGGGCTATAACACTCTAATCCAACATGACCCGAAGATTACTAAACTAGAGTCTTACAACGGACCACCGAATTGGCTAACCCGAAACTTTTATTTAAAATGATTTGAAACATTCATTAAAAAAAATCTCCATGAAATCGTAAATAAAAATTGTAAATGTTTAAGTTGTCAAGTGGGGAGCTCCCATATTACATTCCAAATAAAAATAATTAAAATATTTCAAAATGGAGTTACGACTTAATACAACTTGTTAGAGTATGGCCAAAGACCAATCATATGATGATTGTATTGACATATTTTAATTACCGTATCTATTGAATAAAGGCATTACGATTATTTTATTTTGTTATATTTTTTTGTATTAAATAAACTAAAAGATAATAATGTCGATATAATATATGATTATTATTAAAAGATCCTTAGTTAAGTATTATTATGGGCATGGATGATAATAATACGCTTAAAGCTAACATGTTATTGATTGATGACAATGAGTTGTCATTGACATGGAGATGTCGGAATTGATACATGAATATGTTGTTAGAGAACAATGAGGTGGATTGACTCGCTATGAGAATATGTCTTGGATTATTATATGTCGGTCATGATATTGCTTATAATGGCAACTATATGTATGATCTTTAGAATTGAGATTATTACTATCTCAACATATATTGTTGTATGTTTTAATACAGTTAAACGTACTCTGTAACTGGTTATACTATAAAATCTGACATTGAACATATCACGATATATGTAGTGGGGTATGAATGATCGAGATATGATTTGTCCTTCCTACATAATAGGAAATATATCACATGCACTTGATTGAGGGAAACTAGAAATGCATGGTCATGCTCGAATAAGTTTATATGAGATATCACAAATTATTCGTTTATTATTTCTACTCTAGATATCAATAAATAATAGATGGGTTATAAAAGTGTGAGTATTCCAAGACTTGTGTCTATTCCAAATATAAAGGACAAAATGATATAATACATTAAAAGTGTTAGTCATGAACATGTTACGTCTAATCATGACTTCCTATAACGTAGGTAACAATGATATAATTCTAGATGTCACTATTGTTTGTAACATGAGAATGGTTCTAAGTATTACTACTAATGTTACATGAACATACAGGGTCATACCCAATGGTTGAAAATAGAAATTTAAAAATATGTTACATATGTACAATTTTATTGTACAAATAATATATATATATATATATATATATATATGCGCGTCATTTTAATTACACATTAAATACCAAATTTAATCAAAAGAATATAATTAGGGTAATTATATTCCTTAGTAAATTTGGATTAAAACCCTAATAGCTATGACGAACACAAATAAAAGGGATATGTTGGTCTAGCAGCCGTTTAACCCTTAGAAATTCTAAAATTATTCAAAACTGTTTTGAGAAAGAAATTGCTCTCAATTGTTTTTCAATCGGGTGAACTGAGCAGAGACCGAGATGATTTTTCATGGAGGCTAGGATTTGAATCATTTGTGAGATAGTGAGTCGTTGTTACATTACTACTATTCAAGGTACCCAAGGTGAGATATCGTATTGCTTACTCTCGTTTTATGTTTTATTGTACATTAATCGCTAGTGAGACCGTCGTGTTTGTTTTCGCTATGCCATAAGGTACGCTGACGATCCCAACACAACTGAGATCTATGAATAATGCTTGTCTTCTACAAGAATGAAGACGTCCTTTGATGCTTCGGTAAATCTGGAATGTTGAATTACGATAAGCTTCTCGAGAAATGTAACCTTAATTCAATCTAACCCGAAGATTGAGGAATTTAAGTATTACACATGATCATTGAAATGGCTAACCCAAAACTTTCTTGAAAACATTTGTAAAACGTCGAATGAAAACCATCATCAAAGTTATAGAATAAAACATACTCCCTCCGTCCAACTAAAGGTGTCCATTATTGACTTTTAAAAAGTTAAAATTTTTAAACTTTGACCACAGTTATTTTAAATATTTTAAACAATTAATTTCTATAAAATATATATTTGAAAACTACTTGATTTAAGGTTTTTAAAATATATTATTTATATTTTTATCAATAATAAATTTTAAATAATAATGAGTCAAAGTTAAAAAAATTGAAAAAAAAAGTCAATAGTGGATAGATTTAATGGGACAAATAGAGTAATATTCAATATTAAAATATATAGGGAGCTCTCAAAATACATCCCAATATATCATAGAGTTCAAAACAAAAATAGAGTTACGATTGAATACAAAGGGTCTATGAATAGTACATGCCCTCTAATACAAATCAAGACGTAATCTGAAGTCTTGGTTGATCTGGAATCACCAATGATGATAATGTTCCATGAACGATCTCCTAAGAACTTGCGCATAGAAACACATTCTAAACGTTAAGTTTACGAGCTTAGTGCCACGGTAATAATTGTACTATACTATATGAGCATGCTAGTGGCATATGTATGAATACATAAGGATGCTAACTTGCAAAGCTTAGCTAGGCATCATGGCATGGTTGGAGGGTTTTACATCTCAAGACACATACCCCTCTAGCCTACTTAAAATACCCTTGGGTATTTGGGGTAAAACCTGGAACTGCATCGAAAATGTACACTCAGCTAGCTCACTCTTGGTAGTCTTGGGGCATCTTCGCCCAACGTGCAACAGAAGTGCATTGGCACTAACTAAGATATATTCAGATATTTATAATCAAACAAGATTGCTAAAGTAACTTGGGTGTCATAGATGTTTCCCGAGCATCATGCAAATGTTAGTTTTATGTTATCCTAATTGATATCATTTCTAGCTATAATTACATATACTATACCCTTCAATATCAGTAATGATCCTTGAGTATCGATACCCACCCTTGGTACCAATACTAAAAATTGCTGCTTTGGTCTGAGAAGGATGGGTAGTATCAATACTCTTAGCTAGAGTATCGGTACTTCTAAACTAGGGTATCGATCTCATCCTAAGTATCAATACCAAAATTTGCTTCGATGTTTTGAATATTAACTCAATATCAATACCTATAATGAGGGTGTCGATGCCTAACCCTTAGTATCGATACTCCCATGAGTACCGATACCAAATTGGCTATTGGAATCTATGACCTAAACCTTGTATCTATACTCCACCCTTGAGTATTGATATCCAACTAATGATACATATACCTAAAGAACGATTATCGATACTCTCATTCTAAAAACTCCTTGTTTTTAGGCTATCTGATGAAAAATATCGGTATTGTTCTTTCAGTACTAATACCCAAGCCTACAAATGCCTTGTTTAGGCATGAAAATAATGTCCTATTTCTCCCAAAAGTCCCACTGAGGTTCTCAAATATTATTTAAGTCTTATGTATGATAAGAGGGGTCAAGTTATGCCAATAAACATACTGAAAAACACCAAATACTAAAATTTACCATGAACATGCTTATATGCTTCATAACTCATGCAAAATATCCAAACACAACTAGTGATCTAAAGGAGGTAGAGATGAGTTACAAGTATCTTACCCGGACTACTAAACTATTAGAAATACTAAAGGCTTAACCAAGACTTAACTTTTCTTTTACTTTGCTCTTGGAGCTCTCCCCAACTTTTTCCACTAAGCAAGAATCAAATGTAAGGGTTACTAATTAGATCAAGAGCTTAGAAACATGTTTAAGGGGGTTTCTTAAGACTCAAATCCCCCAAAAACAAGCTAAAATAACATAGAGTTTTAAACCCTCATTAAAACCCTTCTCATGGTTACATGAAAAAAAGAGGTTAAGGGTTTTATTTGAAGCTTTGGAGATAAAGGTTATGATTCTTACCTTGGTTAGGTCAGATTGGGTGAGTAGGACACTAAAGTTTCCATCTTTGTTGTATGAACAATAAAAGGGAAGGAATTGAATGACATAAAGATGACGACAAAGTTTTGTAAGAGGAAAAAGAGAAATCAGTCATGTGACCTCACCAATATTTAAAAGAATTCATCTTTTCCAACATAAAATGGGTAAATTGTTTCCTTGGTCCTTCAAGCTTTGGTCACAAATAAAAAAATGCCCTTCTGAACCTCACTTAGGCTCAATACAAGCCCAATTCCACTCTAGCTTGGACTAAGGCTTCTTACAAGCTAATGGGTTTATTCAAGGCCCTTTCGGGTTAGTCTAAAACTCCCAAGCCAAGATTTAGGCATTACAAGAAATCTCTTAAGAACATGCTTATGGAAACATATTCTGAACACTGAGCTCACAAGCTTAGTTCCACACTAATAAATATATTATACTAGGTGCATTCACTACATGAGCATGCTAGTAGGCATAGATATGAACATATAAAAACACTAACATACAAAACTGAGTTAGGCATCATGGTGAGGTCGGAGGGTTCTGCATCTCAGGACACACACCCCTCTAACCTAGCTATAATACCATTGAGTATTTATGGTGAGATCCAAAACTTTATCAGAAATGTACACTTGTCCAGCTCACTACATAGAGTCTTAGGATATCTTAGTCCAACCGTCAACTGAAGTGCCTTAGCACTAGCTGAGATTATCTGAATATTATAACATACAAGACGATCATCATACTGTTAAAGTAACTCGAATGTCTTGAATGTTTCTTGAGCGTTACCCAATGGCTAGTTTTATGTCACCTTAATTCATATTATTTCCAGTCGTAGTTGCCTTCATTAACTATTCTCAGTTATAGTTTTATTAGTGAAGTTTTGGTGGTGTTATACCACTTGACCAACCCCTTGATCAAATTGGGTTTCTTACCCAATTTAGTACTCTGGTACCGATATTAAGCCTTTTAGTATCGATACTAACCACTGAGTATCGATACTCACCCTGGGTACCGATACCAAAACTGGCTACTAGAATATAAGGAAACTAGACAATATTGATACCCTCAAAAGAGTATCACTACTTCTAAACTAGGGTGTCGATACCATCCTGAGTATTGATACCAAAATTAGATTCAATGTTTGAACATTAATTCAGTGTCGATATCCTTACTTAGGCTATCTATACCCTTTACACGATATCATACTCCCTTGAATATTGATACTAAAATAGGACACTGGAGTTTGAGAACTGAACATAGTATTGATACCCTACCCTTGAGTATCGATACCCAACAAACAATATCGATACCCAATGAACAGGTATCTAAACTCTCAGATAAAACCCTTTTGTTTTAGGTTGTTTGAAGAACAATATCACTATTGCTCATCTAATACCGATACCCAAACCTAGAAATGCTCTATTTTGAGTATGAAAATGCTACCCAACTTCCCCAAATACCCTACTAAGGTACCCCAATTATTATTTAAGTATTATATATGTTAAGAGGGGTCATTATAGGCCAATATTCATGCTGAAAACACCAAAATCTAAAATCTACCATGAATGTGCTTAGATACTTGATAACTCATGCAAACCAGTCAAACACATCTAGTTATCTACAGGTGGTAGAGATGCGTTATAAATGGTTTACCTTATTTTCTAAATTGCTGGAACACTCTTCAACTCAACCAAGGGCTAGCGCATCATTTTCCTTACTTTTAGAGTTTTCTCCAACTTCTATCACTAAACAAAGATCAAGGAAGGAGTTACTTACATACTTGGGAAGTTAAGAGGGAGTTAAGAAGACTTCTTAAGGCTCAAATGCATAAAAAAATGGACTGGTTGGCCATGTTTTCTTAACCCCCACTAAAACCCTTCCAATGGCTACCATGATAAAATGGAGAGGTTATGGGCTCAATTTGAAGCTCTGGAGATGAAGGTTATGATTCTTACATTTGCAAAGCCGGAGTAGATGAGTAGACCACTAAAGTTTTCACCTTTTCTCTAGCTCTAAGAGTAAGAATGAAGTTGAGGGTGATGAAGATGATGATAAGGTTGGGGGAGGAAAAAGAGGTTTATTGTAACCTCAAGGTAATTAAAAGATTTCAGCATTTTAAAACAAAATTGGGTAAACTACTTCCTTGGTCCCTCAAATTTTGGTCACTAATCAAAAATGCCTTTCTTAACTCTATTTAGGCTTAAATCCAAGCCCAATTCCACTCCAATTGAGCCAAGGCATCCTACAAGGGTAGAGAACTTATTCTAAACCCTCTCAGTTTTACCCGAAACTACTAACCCGAGCAGGGTCGTGGCTATGTTGTCGGGAGCCCTTTGCAAATTATTATAAAGGGGCCCCTATTTTCTAGATATATTCAATTTTGGGGCCTCTATTTTTATACTTCTTAATGGCAACAACTGATAGATATACTCGATTTCAGGGCCCCTATTTTTATGCTTCTTAATGGCAACAACTGATAGATATACTCGATTTCAGGGCCCCTATTTTTATGCTTATTAATGGCAACAACTGATAGATATATTCGATTTCGGGGTCCTTATTTTTTGAGCCCTGTGCGGTCGCCCACCTTACACACCCTCAACCACGCCCCTGAACCCGAGATTTGGGGCGTTACAAAGGTGATATTACATTCTTCATGCTTTGTCCCATTCCCTTTACGCCCAAACAAGGTTAAATAATGGGGTTTCAGCCATTTCTTAATAATTGGTAAAATCTCTCTTTCAGTCCCTATCTTTTATTCTCTATTCAAAAAACTTTTTTATGGTGAGTTGAATCTGATAATTATCCGATTGAGCCTAAATTCTATCTAACAAATGTAATCATACTTATTAATTAATGCCAACGATTGAGGTGGAATCGAACAGTATAGAGGCTCTTGCCGTTCTTGGATGGGATGGTAACATTTTTGGTGGCTCATCGATTGTGTAGCATATTACTGATTTAATGGATCGTAATTTACAGGTTAAACTCAAACATGTTCCTCGAGATTGTAATAGGGTCTCCGATGGCTTAGCAAAACTTCCCTGGAAGAGTTCTTTCGATCTTAAAGTCTATCATATTCCTCCAATCGAGATTGATCAAGCTTACCAGGAGGATGCTAAACGTTGCAGAAGCGTGGAGTTTATCGCCTTTTAAACCTGATTATTCTCATTATTATTCAATATATATATATATCGATGACTCAAGTCAATACTCAAATATTAACTCAAATTTAGTCATTATAATGTAAGAATTTGGGGTTTGGACTAGTTTATAAATAAAAATTTTCTCACAATGAGTGAAGTTATAGGTAACTAAAAATAAATTTTAATAAAAATTAAACTTAAAAATAATAATTATCATTGTGAGTCTTTAGAAGTGACGATTTCTTAAAAGCAATCCTTAATCAAATCATTATCTAAATCCAAAATTTTCACCTTTCATGCTACGCTATTAGAACACGGTTAAAGAAAAAACTTGGAAAGCAATTTGTAAGTAAAATTTTGAATTTCTAAAGTTGACATAAAGATGATTGATTATGGGAATCTTATGATAAGGATAATTTTGACTTTTTTAAGGATTATTTCCAAAAGTTAAATTTCATGAAATCATTTCAAAAGTAAAAGTTTGAATGCATTAAAAGTAAGTAATAGAATATGTTACTATGATAAATTTTGGAGCTTCTTTAATTAATTTATAAAATTATTTTTAAGAGATAATACTAATGTATAAGATTATATAAAATTTAAATCTTAATATTTATTTTAATAAAAATCAACATTTATAACTTTCCTTTAATTTTATGGTAACAATTTTTTAAATTATTTGAAAAACAAAATTGGTTGCTTTTCCGATTCTTCAAGATTTTTTCCTGACTAATCTGAACCGATCTGTATCGCAACATACTTAATTTTGATAGGTAAATCTGTCAACGGAGATTTTCTACATACACAGTGATTCAAACTCGAAACCTACATAACTAATATCAAACTTTTTATCACTTGAACTAACCTCGTTAATAATTATTTTATCCTTTTAAATAGCATATCATTCATCTCTCTCATATATGTTTAAATATAAATATATTATATAAATAAATTAAACATATTTCTATCAATAATATATTTATATAGGGTAAGCTACACCTTTAGTACCTCAACTATCACTTTTGTCCGTTTTAGTCACCCAACTATTTTTTTTTCAAATCATACCTAGTGTTATATTTTGGTCATTTTCCGTTTAAAAATTAATAAAATTATTGACGTAATAATTTTTAATTTTTTCAATGATGACTAGAAATTATTTTATGGTGACACATTAGCATTATTGTTAACTTTCTAATGAAGGATGTTCAAAATGAACTGTTTTGTATGATTTTAAAATTAAAAAAATAATTAAATAATTATAACATGACAAAAGTGATATTTGAGATAATAAACATATAATTTACCTATTTATATGATATTCATATGATGATGGTGAGTAATTAGTTGTCCCGTAAAGATGTATGTATAGGGTATTACCGTTAACAAGGCTCATCCCTCCAAACCAAACCAAACCAAATGAAGAGTTGCTTCCGCGTGTAAAGTTCCAAAGTCGTCGTCGTCACTGCCATTTCTTATTTAATCAACCGCTAATTTTCCTCATTTTTATTTGTACATAAACTCTGGTCTTCCAAACTCTAAAAAATGGGTTTTTCAAAGGAAGAGAAACCGAGAAGAATTTGGAGAGGTTTCAAAACTGTGTTTTTCTTGATAACAATGGCGCTTTCATTCATGGTGTTTTCTGTCCCCGTCTTTTTCGTAATCGCAGATACAATTCTGCCTTCTGCTTTGCTTTCAGCTTCCCTTTCTAAAACACCTTCTTTATCACTTCAAACCCTTTCTTCTCATTTCAATAATTATGATCTGAGATACTCTCTCATAGATATCCCTCTCGTCTCCATCTTCAGATCGGCTGTTATCATCTGTAAGTCAAAAACCCAAGCCAAAAACTGTGTTTTTTTTTAATTTCCGACAAATAAAGCTTGATTTCATGATTGGTTTTGTTGTCGGTTCAGGTGTTTATACTTTTTGTGATGGGCCAAAACTTTAGAGCGGATTATATCTTGGAATCACAACCATATGCTCTGTTTCATCTTTGGTTTTCATTTCAACGAAAGCATCATTTGTGTTCAGTTCGAGTATACCTAGAGAAGGGTCGGCCATGGAAGCTGCTCTCTTCGTTTGTTCATTGGCTTTGGCAATAGCACATATATTTGCTTGCAGAGAAAGGAGAAAACTCCTCATCTACAAAATTGACATTGAAGCTGTAAATTCTCTCTCTCTCTCTCTGTCAATAACCTTTATTAAATTGATGTAAGATTTAGCTAAATCAGGGCCGTTGAATCTATTTCCCTAGATATTTATAGTGAAAGAGCAAGGAAACTTTAAAGGGTACACATATTTACACTAAAAACTGTTGAAGGTTGGGAATTTTGAACATGTACCAAGCCAACTGTTAAATGAATTTTATGTATCTTTATTTTAAAAACTTTATTTTAAAGTGAGGTCGAATTTTAAAGAAAAACTTGATTGAACTCCTTTTTTTATGTATTGAATTAATTTTTATATATAGAGAGTGAAGTTGCCTATAACTATATGTAGGACGCATGATTTTATACTAAAGTGAACCTCTAAAAATATTTTTGGAGGAATAAAAATATATTTTCACTAAAAAATATAAAATATATATATATATATATATAATATATAATAATTTTAATTTTTCAAGAGATGATTATTCTCATTCACCCTTAATTCATCTTTGATTATCCATATTTAATAGATATTTTATTATGAAAAAAGAAACACATTTATACCATAACAAGTATTTATATCTTAAGTAAATTCATTATTTACAGATCTCAGCTTGCAAGAATGGGTTTCAAATGTATCAAAAGATTCTCCAAGAAGAGCGAGTGAAGTAAATACTATACTAATAACAAATCAAGGAGGAATTTCACATCACGTCTATCATTTTGGCTCATCATAATGTTCTTCTATGCCAAATTTCAGGTAATTTACTTAACACCCATTTTTGTCTCAACAAATTGCAAGCCTCTGAACTCATTTATTATTGTGGGTTTATTTGAATTGATTTATATAATATTTTAAAAAAAATTAAATGCAAATTGCTTCTGTACGTAGTGAAAGATTAGTTAATTGGTAAAACCAGTTCCAGTAAATGACATTTATATCCTCACATTTAACAAGGTAAATTTGGTTTAATAATCTTCGCACTAAAATTATTTGGGTAAAGTACACAAATGGTCCCTGACTATAGGATATTACTTTATTAAGTCATTCGACTATTAAAGTTACAAAATGATCCTCCGACTATAAAGTGTTGTTTTGTTGAGTCCCTCGACTATTAAAAAGTTACAAACTAGTCTCCCGACTATTCATTACGTTCCAAACTCGTCATTTTTTGTTAAAACTTGACTATATTTTAAGTTGAACGTTAACTTACTGGGTGTGATATGATAAAATCTAATACTAGAATCTCAAACGACTATCATAACTTAGTCATTATGTTAACGTCCAGCTTAGACAACCACCAATTTTTAATGAAAAATGATGAGTTAAGAACATAATAAATAGTCAGATGACCATTTTATAACTTTTAATATCTGATAGACTTAATAAAGTAATATCTCTTAATAATTTTTCACCACCCGTATTTCTCTCATTCATTTTTTCCACTCACAATGTTTTCTCTAATTTTACGCACTGAACCATAATTAATATAATTACCTCATATAACTATACTTTCTTTTTCTTTTTTGAGTTCCCTTGCAGATTCCTGTAAAGTTTCTTGTGTGCAGATAGATGCAAATGATTTCCTGTATATATATTGCAACGACGTTTGTGAATTTCAGTAAAAAGAGGGCTATGATTTTGAGGATAAATCATGGATCTAACATTCATCTTGTTCATGATTTTCAGTGTACAGTTTGTATTATATTAAAAGAAATAGTTTAAATAGATCAGATAAATGGGCCAGAATTTTTGCATTACTGTATAGTTTGATTACATTAAAAGAATCTGATCGATCGAGTTAAACTTGAACTATGAAGTATTAAAAAACTTATAAATATTTCAAAAGAACTTGTCTCAGAACTTGAGTGGAAAAAGAGTTGTGAAATCATTAAAGAAGTTTAAAAGTCAATTTTGAGTGCAAATACAAGTAGAGTAATTTCTTTCTTTTTACTCATTTAGGTGAACTTTGTTTCATTTTATTTTGCTAGATTCATCATGTGCAACACTTTAGCGATAAATAAAAACATCCCGTCGTTGAATTTCACGAAGCTTGTTTGCCGTTATAAAATTGTTTCAACTTTGTTGTTCCGAGTGGTCCGCGTTAAATTCCATCACTATTGATATGAATATGCAATTTTCGACACTAGCGGTTTCGAATGCTACAGTTACCCTTATATAACGATCGCTATTTCGATAATATATTACTATTTAAATTCCGATATGGACTGCCAAATTAGAATTAGTCGTGGAGAAGCTTGAAACCTGGAAAGAACCTCTTGAAATGAAACTTTTTTAGAGATGAGTTGACCATTGACTTTTCATATATCTTACTATGAAAAATGATGATTATTATAGATTTTAAAGTGATATCAATTTAATTATTAAAATAAATGAAGGGTTAGACTCTATTATAAATCAATTATTAACATAAAAGACTGTAACTAAGTTTTTTTAATAATAAATCAGGGCTTGGTATACCATTTGCTGCTTGAATTTTCACTTTATCTAACGCATGCAGTCCCTACGTTTTATTGTCCAATTTTGTACTTGAATTTTTCATTTTTCCAATATGGTACCTGAATTTGTCATTTTGTTCTAATGTGATACCTATCGTGATGTGGCATCTCAACAATCATGAGATCTTGGTGTGGCAAAAATACCGTGTCATCTCATGTTAAAATTGTCAAATTCAAGTACTTGTCTGAAGCTAATCAAAAAAGCAATTAACAAAGCAAAATGGCCTTTGCTCAACTTTGAAGTAGTTGATTTTAGTTAATCCGTACAAAAAAGAAGAAGAAGAAGAAGATAAGAATATAGATATATTATAATAAATGCTGTAAACATTCGAAAAATCACTTTATTGCTTGCCATTTATTTTGCTTGAGCACAAAAATTTGTATATAACAGTCTTTTGTTTGTTTTAAACGCTTAGGAGATAACTAATGTATTGTTTTCTTCAGTATAGTTTAGTGTTTTTTGCATGGTTATATGTCTTGTATATGTTTTAATTCTATTTTATTTATTTGTGTATTGTCTTTGCAGCATGAGTAATAGTATTTGTAAACTAAGGCATCATCACGGGGGGAAATTGTTGAGAACCCCAACAGTTCAATATATAAATGGGTCTGAAGATGAGTATGATGAAGGTATTGACTGTTTGTTATTGCACTGTACTAGGAGCAGTGAAGTCCTTAGGATACGATATAGGGATGGCAGTGAAAGTATACTGTCATAACCATTTTTCAAAAAATAATTAAATATTATTTTAAAAAACGATTATGACTTTAATTTGGAAAAATTGGTGATTGTGGATTAATTAAAATTAAATCGAAAGGGAGTCGTCATCGGCCTTTGGGTTAGGTAGGTCGAATACCTAAAAACGTATTTTAAAAACAACTTTAAGAAAAAATCGTTTTTAAGATAAAAACTGGTCTGTGTTTACCAAAGATTTATTTAAACAGGTTCGGGAGTCTATTACGTGTAGGGAAGGACTAACACCCCACAACGCCCAAAAATTGGTACTGTGTCGCTTACATATCGTCGTGATGGTGGAAACTATAAATCGCATCGATAATTAAAATGTGATCCATTTATTGAAATTTAATTAATTTACTTCGAATAAATTATTTACAGAAAATTCTTTAACTCGAAAAGAAATATCAAAATTAGTAATCCTCCATCGGAAAAACTAACTCGACTATTTCTTGTCAATAAAAAAATATTCTCTCATTGATAAATATGCGAATCGAATATAAATAAAATTAACATTTGCATTCGAATAAAAGGAAATAAAGAGTAAATTAAAAACACACACATAGCATCATTAAAATAAATTAATTAGTAAAAGAAAATGGATTTATTTTAAGTTCGTATTTGTTCGAATGTCGTATTGGATTGTACCACTTCGATCAAGTAGTACTTTCCACGCCCGTTCTACAAATTCGCGTTCTTGAAAAATTAGTCATATGTAATCACATTGAATAAAATGGAATAAACATTAATAATATTTTCATACATGAATATACAAAGGGAAAAATTAAATTAAATTAATAAGTATATAAATGTATATGATACAACATGCGTATGAAATAAAATAAAATAAATTAATATATTTGAAACATGATATATGTACATAAATATTATAGCATAGGTTAAAATATATACATGAAAATATGACATACAAATAACATAAAATAAATAAACTTTATAGACAAGTAACTAAAATGCATAAATCGAAATATACAAGCAGAATTAAAAATAAATAAAAAAACATGATCAATCAGTGGCTAAAATGAAAAAGAATAAAATCAGTAGTTGAATTCATAATAAGCAAAATAGTATACATAGTGACCAAATTGAAACACAATAAAACAGAATGTCAATATCAGAATAAACAAATAACATGAACCTCCTGGTGACTATAATGAACAACATGGTAAAGATAGGTATCTAAATCGTGATTAACCATAAATCTAGTGACCAAAATGAAAGTATCATAAATTAGTGGTCAAATTAAAATAAAAATAAAAATAAAAGCAATATGCCAACAACTAGGGACTAAAAAGAAAGTTAACAAAACTACCTTACGAAATCAAAAATCATCAAAGACATCAATAACCAAATAGGGACTAGGATGAGCTCATTCACAAATCAGGGCTCAAAACAAATTATTTACCCTAAACATATTAGTGAACAAATAGTGATTAAAACGAAATGTGAGCAAATATTATATCAAAAATGAAACAAATAGAAACATAATATGATGACCAAAATGAATAATACACAAGATTAACAGCTAAAATCTAAATATTTAAACATACAAAATACTAATATAAATAGGACTAAAATATAAAAAGGAAAATATAAATGCCCAAAATAAAATATTATGAGATTTCATTAATGGCTACAACGAGATGTTACAAACCAGAAGGGACCTAAACTATGATTTACCCCCCAAACCTTGAAGAAACATGCGTAAGTTTACAAAGTCACAGGGATTAAAAGTGTAGTTATTCCAATAAATCAAAAACACAGATGGGGTTGGGGAGGCAAAACGACTGCGTTTTGACTTGGGTATTCATACCCAAATCCAAGGCTTATTTTTCATCAGCCTTCTCATTTGTTTCATGTCTCCAAAACCAGAGGACTCTCTCAAGTTCCCTCATCGGGGACGAAAGGGATAATCCTGGACGGCAACAACCACGGTGGAGACCCGGCGGCGCTCGGCCGAAGAGAGGGAAAACACTCAAAAGCTTCCTCTCTTCCTCCCCACTTCAAAACTCGAACCCTTTTAGCCTAAAAATAATCCTAAACCGCTAAATCTAATATGTTACCTTCGAAAGAAACCGAGCATATGGCGGCCCTCGGGATTCCACGGCTTTGAACCACGGTGAGACACCTCTCTCTATATTTTTTTTTTTGTGGTTTCGAATCCTCTCTGTCTCCGTTCTCTAAAAAAAATCCCCCCCTCAAATCCCCATTGCCTTCTGTTTTTATCTTTGCATGCGTTTGGTGTCTGATAGATCTAATAGGAAATGATTTCCTATGCTTCTAGGAGATTTCATTATTTTTCTTGGATTGTCTGACTGAATGATATGATTCTAATCTCTGTTTGATGGACATCTATCACTGTTCGGTAGGTGGCCGGCGTCAGAGGCTGTCGGGGGTGAGGCTCGGCTGGGAAGTTGAAGAGTCAAGCGGCGGCTGGAGCTGGAAAGCCAAACGGCTGAGCTGATGATATTTTAGGGTTTCAAACCCTAAGCTCTGCGTGATCTGGACCGTTGGATGGGTCCAGATCCAATGGCCATAAATGAGGCGGCTGGAACATTGAGATGAAACCCTAGCTGGGTTGTCACGTGGGCCGGTTCGGGTCATCTACTGGGTTGTTGGACCGGGTCTGGGTTTTGATTGTAGTTGGGCTTAAGTGGATGGCCTGCACAAAATGTTGTAATATGTAATTAATAAACATAATAATAATAATAAATAATAATAATAATAATAATAAAATTAAAATTAAATTAGATAGGAAAGACCCGGACAAAAACGGGTGTCTACAGCTGCCCCTCTTTGCACATTCTGGTGTTAACAAGAATAGGGCAAAGACGACAAGACATCACGTTTTTGTCAGGTTCTCTCCCTTTTTCCTATAAATTGGATAATGTTGGTTGTTGGGGACGACACTGCTCATACGTGATGAAGAGTTCGGGTCGTCTAAAGGCGACAAGGTTCCTACATGATAAGGAAATCTGGTCAAGGGATGACACTGCTCATACATGATGAAGAGTTCTTGGCCATCTAAAGGTGATAACACGGTTCCTACATGATGAGGACGGCTGGTTATCTAAGGGTGACACGGCTCCTACGTGATGAGGAGGTCTGGTCGAGGGATGACACGGTTCCTACGTGATGAGGACGGCTGGCCATCTTTAGGAGTGGTGATAACTTGGTTCCTACGTGATGAGGACGGCTGGTTATCTATGGTTGACACGGCTCCTACGTGATGAGGAGATCTGGTCAGGGGATGACACGGCTCCTACGTGATGAGGACGGCTGGCCATCTTTAGGGATTATGGTTTCAAGAGAAACCGATTCAAAGATTTGTTTCAAAAGAAACAGACTCAAAGATGTGTTTCAAGAAAAACAAGCTCAAAGATAATGTGTTTCAAAAGCAACTGTCTCGAAAGAGACAAAATTCGTTTCAAAGGAAACAACCCAAAGACGGCGCTTAAAGGGAATTGTCTCAACCGAGACAAAATTTGTTTTTTAAGGGAAACGTTCTCAAAGATCGGTGTTTCATGGGAAATTGGCTCAAATGAGACAAAATTCATTTCAAGAGAAACGATCTCAAAGATGTTTATTTTGTTTCAAGGGAAACAGATTCAAAGATGGTAAATTTTGTTTCCAAAGAAACAAACTCAAAGATTTTTCTCAAAGAAACTGTCTCGAGAGACAGAAAATTTTGTTTCCAAAGAAAGAGATTCAATGATTTTTTTTTTTTGAAAAGACATTGTCATAAGAGACAAAACTTTGTTTTTCATAAAATGGTATCTTAGTGAGACAAAATTTTGTTTCCAAAGAAATAGACTCAAAGATTTTTTCTTCAAAAGAAATTGTTTTAAGGGATAAAACATTGTTTCCAGAGAAACAAGCTCAACGATGATCTTGTTTTAAGAGAAAATGCTTCAATAGAAAATGTTTCAAGTGAAACGACTCAAAAATGGTTTTATTTCAAGTGAAACGAACTCAAAGATTTTGTATTTCTAGAGAAACTGCCTCAAGAGAGTCAAAATTTGTTTTAATAAAAACAATCTCAAAGGTGGGTAGTTTTAAAAGAAATTGTCTAAACGATCTCAAATGTGGGTATTTTCAAAAGAAGTTGTCTCGAGAGGCAAAATTTTGTTTCAAAGGAAACAAACTCAAAGATTTTTTTCAAAAGAAATTGTCTTTAAGAGATAAAATTTTGTTTCAAAATAAACAGACTCAAAGATGGATCACATCTTAAGTGAGACCAAATTTGTTTCAAATGAAACAATCTCAAAAGTTAGTTTTTCATTAGAAACTGTCTCAAGAGAGACAACATTTGTTTTTAAAGAAATAGACTCAAAGATGATTTTGTTAAGAGAAACAAACTCAAAGATTTTCAAAATGAACATATTCAAAGATTTACTTCAAGAGAAACTGTCTCAAGAGATACAAAATTCATTTTAAGAGAAACAGATTCAAAGATTTTTTTTTCAAAAGAAATTATCTTAAGAGAGACAAAATTTTGTTTCCAAAGAAACAAACTCAAAGATTTTTGTTTTAAAAAAAACTATCTTAAGAGAGACAAAATTTTGTTTCCAAAGAAACAAACTCAAAGATTTTTTTCAAAAGAAACAATCTCAAAGATTTTTTTTCACAAAATTGTCTCAAGAGAGACAAAACTTTGTTTCAGACTCAAAGATTTTTCACGAAATTGTCTCAAGAGAGACAAAACTTTGTTTCAAAATAAATAGACTCAAAGATTTTTCAAAAGAAACAACTCAAAGATATTTATTCAAAAGGAACAAACTCCAAGATTTTTATTCAAAAGGAGCAAACTCAAAGATTTTTTTCAAGAGGAACAAACTCAAAGATTTTTTCAAGAGAAACAAACTCAAAGATTTTTTTCAAGAGAAACTAACTCAAAGATTTTTTTCAAAAGAAACAAACTCAAAGATTTTTTTCAAGAGAAACTATCTCAAGAGAGACAAAAAAAATCGTTTTAAAAGATTCAAATATTGTCGATTTTGTTTATATGGAAATAACCTCAAAGGTGTTTTCAAAAGTGTTTATTTTGTTTCAAATGAAACAATTTCAGGATTTGTTTAAAGGGGAAACTGTCTCGTGCGAGACAAATCAGCTTTGAAAATCTCAAGTGATATTAATTTTGCTTTAAGTACAACAACCTTGAAATTTGTATTATGAGAGAAAATGATGTCTCAAGCGAGACAAAATTTGCTTTAAGATATAGTCTCAAATGAGACAAAATTTGTTTTTAGAGAAATTGTCTCAAGCGAGACAAAGTTTGTTTTTGAGAAAACATTCTCAAGTGAGATCAACTTTGTTTAATGTGAAACAAATTCGAAATTTGGATCTCAAAGGGAAAAGGTCTCAAGCGAGACGAAATTTGTTTTGAAAGAAACAACAATCTAAGGTGAGATTAATTTTGTTTTAAGTGAATCAAATTCAAGGTTTGTATCTCAAAGGAAAAATGTCTCAAGCGAGACGAAGTTTGTTTTACAAGAAATTGTCTCAAACGAGACAAAATTTGTTTTTAGAAAGCTGTCTCAATCGAGACAAAATTTGCTTTGAAAGAAATTGTCTAAAGCGAGACAAAAATTTGTTTTAAAATTCTCAAAATTTGTGGAAAAATATCTCAAGTGAGACAAAAATTTTGTTTCAAGAAAAACACCCTCAAAGGCGATAAAAAGTCTGTTTGTTCATGCACGTTGAGGAAATGTCTTGATTATTGACTTCAGGAAGCCCAAATCATTGTTTCTGCAAGTTAGACATCTGGTCATTTCCGAGCTTTGATTTCCTGAGAGATCAAAATGATGCATTTTTGACTGACTATATTGGATGTTATGATGGATGTCAAGATGAAATTTATTTGATTTTTTTTTTGTCCAATTTGTCCTCAAGTGAGGAGAAAAATGTCTTTAATATATATGATGATTTGATGTAAATTTTATATATTATGTATGTATGTGTACATGTATGTATGAGTTGATGTATGTTTGTGTATACTTTTCTCGATCTAGAAGGAGAATGATCGCGAGAGCAGTCTTCACTCTATTATTGATTCAACTTGTCCGTTTTCACCATGGTGTACTCTTGCAAACCTTGACCTGAGACCATTTGTTTGTCCCATCAAATTTTGCCCCAGCAATTTGGCTTTCTCTTGCCCCAGCTTCGATCTTGAGCTTCAGATAGATATATTTTTTTGAATTCCAAGATACGCCTCCAGAGAGATTATCTTATTTGAAAATGTTTCTCTTCTTCTTTTATTTTCAAAAGTCTGAAAATATCAATAGTTTTGAAAAATGTTTAATCAAAAGTTTTGAAAATATTGCTCCTTTCAAGGTTTCACAATTGACAAATCATAAAACAAGAGTTCATTGGATATCAAAGAATTAGTTACTCTTTTAATCCTTCAATAAGTTATAGCTATTTGACAAGTGTCAAGATCAATGCTATCTTTGAGAGATGGTTAAGTAAGGAAGGATAAAAAAAAGTCTCAAGTGGTTATTTTTTGGTCAAAAGTATAGTGTTCTCATTTAT
Organism: Hibiscus syriacus; assembly: GCF_006381635.1. Classification (NCBI taxonomy): domain Eukaryota; kingdom Viridiplantae; phylum Streptophyta; class Magnoliopsida; order Malvales; family Malvaceae; genus Hibiscus; species Hibiscus syriacus. The sequence goes on along the minus strand of NW_024063471.1, from coordinate 15,500,629 downwards.
TTGATGTTCTCTGATCTGATGGAGTAGCTTCTGTACTCAGTTATTGGAAGTGTTCTCTGACTCCCAACTCTCATGTTCTCATTCATGTTGTGTGATGCCTCATCAAGGGATTTGAGCAATCATCTCCTATGTAATAATCTTCATATTCGAGCCGCCCTTTCAGGTTTTCAACTCGAATCCTCCTTTGGTTTCAAGACGTTACTCAGAATTTTACGTCTTTAACCCCCCTTTGTTATTTTTCTCTATCATGCATTAAAGATTTTAGAAAATCTTTATAAGTAAAATATTAATCCTGATAGGCGGGATGAAATATGAGGATAGTCTCTTCCGCTTAGAAATCCATGTATGATTAGAAGGGACTTGTAAGGCACGTAATGTAGGTCATGGTTCAGGGTTATGAAAGAAAGGGATAAAAGGCCCAAACATGTGTTTTAAGGGTATTTGAACCAAGGATCAATTAACTCTGATGCCTTCGATCTTGTTTTGCTCAATTTGAATCTACTCGCATGTCCTTCTCTTGATGTTTTATGATCTTCGAGTCAAGTGATTCTAGAGTGATTGTGTTTGATTAATCTCACGGTTTGAAGCTCAATGCGTCATTTGAGTCAGGAGACTCTTTGTCTGTGTTCTTTGTCCTCTTTTTGTTCTTTGCTTTTCTTTGCTCTTTTTCTTTGATTTTTCTTTGTTTTTGATTTGATTTTTCTCTCTGCTCTTTGTTTTTTTCTTTGCTCTTTTCTCTTTGATTTTTCTTTGTTTTTGATTGGATCTTCGCACTTGATGTTTGGTTCACCTTTCAGTATCTCATCTGGATCAATGTATTTACTCATGCGCAGATTTCCTCCAACTTGCCCCCCAGTGTGGAGGGTGATCCTTGGTTAGGGTTGAATCAGAAGAAAATATCATTCAGGCTCAAATGGGGACACAAGGGATATATTTTCTCCTTTTGTGAAGGGATAAAGAAAGAAAGCCGTTCATCATCTCATACATAGAAGTCCTTGCAGAAGAGGTATCCCCAGGGGGATAGATTTTCAGGATTAATTTTTATTTAAATGAAAACAGTAATTAATGCATGATAGAATTATTTTGAATGAATTCTATTTTTTTCTCTTCGCTTTTTGCTCTCAACATGTCTCAATTGCTCATGCTCGTCTTCAGAAAATTGATGCGAGATGCCCCACACTGTGTCTTCTTTGTAGGAAGGTTTATGTTCAATTGAACATCTTGTACTCAATGTCTGTAGGTTTTATTGGTAGAAAATGTTGGTTCTACGTCTAAGAAGACGATGATGACTTTATTGGCTCAAAGAAAGGTATGGGTATGACTTTTGTGTCTCAAAAAATAAATACAGTGTTTCAAGGTGAAAAGAATATTTCAAGGTCTCAAAGAGAGGGAATGTTTCAAGGTCGAAAAGAATATTTCAAGGTCTCAAAGAGATAGAATGTCAAAAATTGGTTATTTGGTAGTGACCAGGAATTATTTCGGGTAAAAAAAAATCGAGAGATTTTATTTTGGGTTTTAGACAGGATAAAAAAGGGTCTAATCTTGCCATATGTCAAAAATCTATAATTCTTGAAGAATTAAAAGGATATGTAATTCATTCGATATTCAAAGAACTAAAGATTAAAATTTGTTCAATTATTTAACCTTAGAAGGTAGCATCATTTCAGTCATCAAAGATTAAAAATATTTAAGCAAATATTGAAGAAAGAACAAAAACGAGTTCAAACAAAACAATCTCTATGGATGCATGTGGTTGATGCAATGACTTCTCTGGCTTAGTATTAGGATACCCCTGAATAAATCATATTATGGATTTTGTGCTTTAGTGTCTTGCAGTTCTCGGTGGAATGTCTGGAGCTTCTTAGGTGGGAATTGTGCACTGGATCAACATCGTAGACCTCAGGGAACGATGACTCTTTTCTCGAACCATCCTGGAAGACTCAATCGAACAAGCTTCTATCGTGTTGATTTCAGCTTCTTGTTTATATTCTCAATATGGTCACGTGATCAGGATTACTTCCACTGACTTCTCCACAAATTGATCTCATGTTTTTATGAATGATGCATATGAAAATGCTTAAAAATAAAATATATATGCAAAATAAAAAAAATGCAAATGCAGATGGAAAAATGTTGACCCCAACGATGAATATCCTAGAATAGTCTTCACCAGAAATAAAAGTTTTCACATTACAAGACAATCCAATTTACAAACATGTCTTCGCTTAGATGGTGAGCCTGGAATGGATCACTGCTTCATCTCGGATCTTCATCCTCAATAATGATGCCCCTCAAGCGCTCTGTAATCTGACTCCGTTAATACCTCGGCTATGCTGAAGTTTGTGCTTCACTCCCTGATGGTTAACGATGGAATAATTGTGGTTGAGAATCTACTGCTGGATTACTCCTTAGATCAGTGGATTATCATATCAGTCTCGAATGACGCACGATCTTCGAGAAAATCTCATTCTTGTACTCTGGACTTCTTTTTAGCCCTCGATGCATGTCTGTGTATGCGACTGCTTGATTGAAAATTTTTATCTCTTCTTGTGAAGATTTTCTCATGGATATCCCCTTGCGGATCAACATTTTCACATTATAGCATGACGATGCAATGCAATGCAAAGAAGGATGAAAAATGACAAACAAAATAAATAAGTTAAGGTGTAAAAACAAAAGAGAAAAACGAGTTAGTACATGTAAAATAATTTATACGGATAAAAATGTTATTCAGAGATGAATATAACACCTACCCTATCATGATATCTACCCAAACATGCTTTCAATTAAATAACAATCCTACCCGGACATGCTTTCAATTAAATAACAATCCTACCCGGACATGCTATCTACCCAAAATGATCTATTTTCAAGAAATTGGTCCTAACCGCATGGTATCTAGTTCGCATGCTTTATTCGGAAGAAATATATTCTACAAATTTAAAAGGTTAAGGTTTAGAGTCGTTCCTCCTTCGTGTACACCTATTTTGGGTACCTACTGACGGATAAAGGTTCGGTATGACTATACCTAGGGTGATCGTTCGACGGTTCACTATATGCTTGGTTTCGGCTCTAACGGAAAAAAGGGACTCGAATTGTCCTTGATGTCGGTGCCCCCTTGGGCTGCCAGACCCTCGATCCTCACCCATTACAGGTTTCAAACGGAACGAGTTCAATTCGAGGGGATTCACTGTGTTATACCCGTACGAGGAATAAATCCCTACGAAGGTATAAGGTATGTATGCCATGGGTTATTTGCTAAAACTCATACGAAGAATAAATTCTTACGAGAGTAAAGCATTCACCCCAACTAATTTGGATCGAAGCTCGTGTCTAGAGCTTATGTTATGCTAATGCGAGTGATGTGCGTGAGGAGGAAAATACCTACCTTCGACCCAAAAGGAAAACAAAACAAGGAAAAATGATAAAATCCTGACAAAGCTGAAAGCCAAAAATAAAATGTTAGTACGACAAAAAAACGAAGCAATTAAAAATCTCAATAAACGGATCATAAATTAACTAAAAACTAGAAATCATAATTTCCACCAAGATGACAATATGTAAGCGACATACAGCTTGACTCTCTAAAAAAAAATCCCCAGCAGAGTCGCCAAGCTGTCATAACCATTTTTCAAAAAACAATTAAATATTATTTTAAAAAACGATTATGACTTTAATTTGGAAAAATTGGTGATTGTGGATTAATTAAAATTAAATCGAAAGGGAGTCGCCATCGGCCTTTGGGTTAGGTAGGTCGAATACCTAAAAACGTATTTTAAAAACAACTTTAAGAAAAAATCGTTTTTAAGATAAAAACTGGTCTGTGTTTACCAAAGATTTATTTAAACAGGTTCGGGAGTCTATTACGTGTAGGGAAGGACTAACACCCCACAACGCCCAAAAATTGGTACTGTGTCGCTTACATATCGTCGTGATGGTGGAAACTATAAATCGCATCGATAATTAAAATGTGATCCATTTATTGAAATTTAATTAATTTACTTCGAATAAATTATTTACAGAAAATTCTTTAACTCGAAAAGAAATATCAAAATTAGTAATCCTCCATCGGAAAAACTAACTCGACTATTTCTTGTCAATAAAAAAATATTCTCTCATTGATAAATATGCGAATCGAATATAAATAAAATTAACATTTGCATTCAAATAAAAAGGAAATAAAGAGTAAATTAAAAACACACACATAGCATCATTAAAATAAATTAATTAGTAAAAGAAAATGGATTTATTTTAAGTTCGTATTTGTTCGAATGTCGTATTGGATTGTACCACTTCGATCAAGTAGTACTTTCCACGCCCGTTCTACAAATTCGCGTTCTTGAAAAATTAGTCATATGTAATCACATTGAATAAAATTGAATAAACATTAATAATATATTTTCATACATGAATATACAAAGGGAAAAATTAAATTAAATTAATAAGTATATAAATGTATATGATACAACATGCGTATGAAATAAAATAAAATAAATTAATATATTTGAAACATGATATATGTACATAAATATTATAGCATAGGTTAAAATATATACATGAAAATATGACATACAAATAACATAAAATAAATAAACTTTATAGACAAGTAACTAAAATGCATAAATCGAAATATACAAGCAGAATTAAAAATAAATAAAAAAACATGATCAATCAGTGGCTAAAATGAAAAAGAATAAAATCAGTAGTTGAATTCATAATAAGCAAAATAGTATACATAGTGACCAAATTGAAACACAATAAAACAGAATGTCAATATCAGAATAAACAAATAACATGAACCTCCTGGTGACTATAATGAACAACATGGTAAAGATAGGTATCTAAATCGTGATTAACCATAAATCTAGTGACCAAAATGAAAGTATCATAAATTAGTGGTCAAATTAAAATAAAAATAAAAATAAAAGCAATATGCCAACAACTAGGGACTAAAAAGAAAGTTAACAAAACTACCTTACGAAATCAAAAATCATCAAAGACATCAATAACCAAATAGGGACTAGGATGAGCTCATTCACAAATCAGGGCTCAAAACAAATTATTTACCCTAAACATATTAGTGAACAAATAGTGATTAAAACGAAATGTGAGCAAATATTATATCAAAAATGAAACAAATAGAAACATAATATGATGACCAAAATGAATAATACACAAGATTAACAGCTAAAATCTAAATATTTAAACATACAAAATACTAATATAAATAGGACTAAAATATAAAAAGGAAAATATAAATGCCCAAAATAAAATATTATGAGATTTCATTAATGGCTACAACGAGATGTTACAAACCAGGAGGGACCTAAACTATGATTTACCCCCCAAACCTTGAAGAAACATGCGTAAGTTTACAAAGTCACAGGGATTAAAAGTGTAGTTATTCCAATAAATCAAAAACACAGATGGGGTTGGGGAGGCAAAACGACTGCGTTTTGACTTGGGTATTCATACCCAAATCCAAGGCTTATTTTTCATCAGCCTTCTCATTTGTTTCATGTCTCCAAAACCAGAGGACTCTCTCAAGTTCCCTCATCGGGGACGAAAGGGATAATCCTGGACGGCAACAACCACGGTGGAGACCCGGCAGCGCTCGGCCGAAGAGAGGGAAAAACACTCAAAAGCTTCATCTCTTCCTCCCCACTTCAAAACTCGAACCCTTTTAGCCTAAAAATAATCCTAAACCGCTAAATCTAATATGTTACCTTCGAAAGAAACCGAGCATATGGCGGCCCTCGGGATTCCACGGCTTTGAACCACGGTGAGACACCTCTCTCTATATTTTTCTTTATTTTTTTTTGTGGTTTCGAATCCTCTCTGTCTCCGTTCTCTAAAAAAAATCCCCCCTCAAATCCCCATTGCCTTCTGTTTTTATCTTTGCATGCGTTTAGTGTCTGATAGATCTAATAGGAAATGTTTTCCTATGCTTCTAGGAGATTTCATTATTTTTCTTGGATTGTCTGACTGAATGATATGATTCTAATCTTTGTTTGATGGACATCTATCACTGTTCGGTAGGTGGCCGGCGTCAGAGGCTGTCGGGGGTGAGGCTCGGCTGGGAAGTTGAAGAGTCAAGCGGCGGCTAGAGCTGGAAAGCCAAACGGCTGAGCTGATGATATTTTAGGGTTTCAAACCCTAAGCTCTGCGTGATCTGGACCGTTGGATGGGTCCAGATCCAATGGCCAGAAATGAGGCGGCTGGAACATTGAGATGAAACCCTAGCTGGGTTGTCACGTGGGCCGGTTCGGGTCATCTACTGGGTTGTTGGACCGGGTCTGGGTTTTGATTGTAGTTGGGCTTAAGTGGATGGCCTGCACAAAATGTTGTAATATGTAATTAATAAACATAATAATAATAATAAATAATAATAATAATAATAATAAAATTAAAATTAAATTAGATAGGAAAGACCCGGACAAAAACGGGTGTCTACATATACTATGTAGAGGAGGGGAAGTCTTTGGATGATAAAGGGATTCTGGAAATATTAAGTCAGTTAAGGAAGACTAAAGCTGTAGATATATATGCCGAGCACTTGGTGTTGTATTAAAATTCATATTTGTGGCACATATTTATAATGTACAATATTATCATAACGATGACACAAAATTAAGTGACCAATTATGTTACATGTGTTATATGTATTAAAGTGTTATGGAATCAAAATGTAGATACCATGACTTGTATATATAATTTGGTGAGAGGCAGAATTACAGATATCAATAAATAAGTTAACCTGTATTATTCTTATCCGGTCAAAGAGTTTTTACGACAAGAGAAAGTTTATCTTCTTAGAAGATTACAACCAATGAAAGATTAAAAATTTCAATCTATCAATTAATTCATATACATTTTGCAATATTTTATTCTTGATGGTTTGATATGATGAGATTCTTGTTAGTTTTTCATATTTATTTACGATTTGATTCTAACAAATGACATCATCGTCGGATCATGTTAAATCACTAAGAATATATTTTATATTTTTTTTATTGATTTAGTATTAAAAATGATTGCTTGTATGACTTTTGTAATTTTCATCGGAAATTTCGTGAATTTCTATTTGACTTTTGTAATTTTCCTCGGTAATTTCGTGAATTTCTATTTGATTATTTAGGGTTAATATTTTATACGGTTTTAAAATATTATGGATTCGATTTATGGTCTCTACTTCGCATGATTGTATGTAGTTTCCTCCAATAATATTATGATAATATGTAACATATTGCCCCTCTTTGTTTTCATTATTATTTGTTTGGGGTTTTAAAACCATCTATGGTCAACATCGGAGGAATCAACAATTGGTTGTCAAAAAAAGAAAAATAGACACTCAAAATTAAGGTGCAATTACTGTATCAAATATCACTTAAGGTGAATATTTTATCTAAAGATGAATATTAATGTAGTATTTGATATCTTGATATAAGGTTTAAGTGTATTAAAATTTAATATTATTTTGGTTATTTTTCAATTAAAAGATAAAATTAAGAGAAATTGATTGGTTGACAATATTTCTATAGTTTTATTTATATTGTTAATGCAATATGTATATATTAATTTAGTTTTTTAGTTTTGATTGTTGGTTATTAGAATATATATTTTGAAACAAATTAATTCATATTTTGACTAAGTTTGATATTTTAGTAGATTTGTTGAAACAAAATGCCGCCAAAGTGAGCACTTTTGTCTAGACTGATTTATTTGAAATATCAAAATGATTATGAGTTTCTTGTGATTCATGAATCTATTAATTGGCCTAAAGAAAAGTTAATATTTGGTCAGATTTAAAGCGAAACCTGTGGTAATAACATGCAATAATTATAAGGTATTTATTTTATGTGAGCATTACATTAGTCCAAAGATTAATATTTTGTTGGACATAACTTATTGTCAATGTTTAATTACCACAACATGAGTGTCGTTTATTGTGAATATTATTGTCCAAAGACTTGATATTGATATAGTGTTTGGTATCTTGTGATGGAAATTAGCCATAATTTTGAATTTATTTATTTACTTAAGATGTGAGCTTCAATTTTATTTGTATTTTGTTCTATATTTAAATGATTTATTTATTTGCTATCACAATATATTCTTTATAGAAAAATGCACTTAGGAGAGTGAATATGAATTACCGGAATAATACACTTACATAAGGTTTTGGTTGTATGAACATAGACTGTGCGCTAAGGAAAGAACAATTTCCACCTCTCATAGGGATAACATTCTTAATTGGTATAAGAGATTGAGAGGTGAAATTTGTTTAAATTGCATAAGTATAGTGGTCATGAGACTCAACATTTTAAAAGCCTTTAGGGGCACATAATATGAAAAAATTACTTAGGCTAATGGTTTCCTTAATTAAATTGAGAAATATTTTTCCCCAAAAAACAATAAGTTTTAAATGATATCATATTTTTGACTTTTTTGATGTCAATAAAGTATAAGGGTCAAGGAAATGTGAGGGGTACATTATGGATATGTTTCATATTTCAAAACTTAAAGCACTTAAGATCGAGTTTTTTGGAAGAATACTTGTTATTGTGAATTTAGTATTGCTTCCTATAGAGTGTAATCAACTCAAAGAGAGAAATGAACTCTAAATAAAATCATTTTTCATTGGGTGCAAAAAGAAGAAATGTTAGAGCATAATAAGTCTAAAAGTACTCATTTGAAAAGTGCATATAAAGATAAGGTAAAAAAATAAAATCAGAATGTAATTGTTAAGGGTCTAACTCAAAAGAGACAACAATATGTTATAAAAGGGTTGTTCTCTTTTGAGATAAGTTAGGACATATGAGGATAAATTGAATTCTAAAATAGTAAGCAACTACTTTGGTTATTCTAAGTGATCCAGGGGTTATAAGTTTTATGATATTATATTTAGGAATATTTTTAAGATGAGCTCTATAGCATTATTTTTTAGGATGTTGAGTTTAAAGGGAGAAATAAAGTTTAAGGAATTTCTTTTGAGGGGAATTGAATTATAAATCAATTTCTATTATCACTTTTGATGATATCCATATGTTCATACGTTTTGTTAATCAAGAAGTGAATCTATAACCTCAATAAGATAATAATGAACAACTTTCCATTTAAGATGAGAAATTGTTATGGAAGAACAAATTCAACAAATCAAAGAATAAGTGTCATTAAGAATATCCACGATATGAGAATGTTATTTAGATTATTATGTTATGTTTATACAAGAAATAAGGATGAAAATAGGATGATGAAAGATGATCTAATCACCTTTCTTCATGTCATAAAAGTTATGACTCTCAAAAGTGGATTAATACCAAGTAAGAAGTGTATAAGTTTTATACAAGATAATAAAGTTTGAGGACTTATCCCATTACCTGAAGGTGAAAAGTTAATTGGTTATAAATGAATATTTATAATCAAGATGGATACAAATGGTGATGTTGACAAGTATAAGACATGTCTTGCATATAAAGGATATACTCAGAAATGAGATGTTAATTTTGTAGGGGCTTTCTCTTTGGTTTCATTGAAAGACATTTTCAGGATAATTATGATACTTGTTTCTCATAATTGATTTTGAGTTACATAAGTGGGATTTCAAAATTATGTTTTTCAATGATAACATTAATGAAATATTTTATATGGTACAATTAGAAAATCATATCTAATAATACAAAATTAATAATATGCAAATTAAGGAAATCCATTTATAAGTTCCAGTATTACTCCCGTTAATTGTATAACAAACTTCACTAAGTAATTATCTCGTTTCGTTTTGAGATAATTTGGTTGATAATTGTATATATTATAAGTTCAGTGGGAGTAAACCAAATAATACCTTTTATTGCTAAAGGAACCAAGTTTAGTCTTGATCAGTGCCTTAAGGATGATTTTGAAACTAAGGAAATGTAAAAGGTTCTGTATGCTTCAAAATAAATAAAGAATTTAATGTATACTCAGGTTTATACGCATTCAGAAATAGAGTATGATTTTAGGATATTAAGCATATATTTAAGTAATTTCAGTATGAATCGTTGGATAGCAGTCGAATTGATTCATACAATATATTTAAGAACAAAAATATTACATGCTCACATATCAGAGGTCTAGAAAGTAATAGATCATCATGTTTATGGTCTCTGACTTATTGGAACATGAATGCAAAAAATTTTCACGTGAACTGCTAATTATGGATTGATGAGAAAGACCATTTTGAGTTATTTTGTGACAACTAAGTTGCATCCCTTTTTTCCATATATAACAACAACATATTAAGTCTAAGAACATAGACATTATGTTTCCGGTTCTTAAAGAAAATTCAGAGTGATTATGTATTTATAGAGCATGTTGGTACAAACTCATAATTGTGCGCTTACTAAAGAACTATCACCCAAGGTCTTTCATGAGCACACTAGTCATGTGGGTGTAATATCATTTAAGGAGTCTCTGTTTTAGTGGGAGTTTGTAATTTTAATGCTCGTTTATTATAAACACAACTTCAGTTCAATGATATTTATGTTAAAGTTATTTTCTACATAAATAAAGTTTATTTTGGTTTATCCACACTTTGATTTTGGTAAAATTTGATCTCATTAATGTCTAATAATTTCCAATTAGAGATAAACATGTGTGGTTCACATTTCATGTAAGTTCCATACTACACTGAATGATTGATCTATGTCATTTGACTATGTTTGTATACATGACCATTGAAGGGTTTAGTCTTGATAGATATGGCAAATGTCGCTTTGATCCTATATGGATATAGTTGATGAACGAGATTGTTATATAATACTTATTATATGATATTAAATTTTGAGCTCTAAAGGTTGTACATTTATTAGAAACATATGTTTTCCTAGTGAGAAGTTGTTGGATTAAATTCCATATTTGTGGGCACATAAGTATAATGTACAATGTTATCATAAAGTATGACACAAAATTAAGTGACGAATTATGTTACACGTGTTGTATGTATTAAAGTGTCATGGAATCAAAGTGTAGATTCCATAAGTTGTATTTAGAATTTGATGAGGGACAAAATTATAAATACTTAAAAAATTGAACTAATATTCAATCTATATAAAGAGGTAGTGGTCCCCAAGAAATAGGTTAACTTGTATTACTCTTATCTCCATCATAAACTTTTTACAGCAAGAGAAAACCTATCTTCTTAGAAGATCACAATTCACAACCAAAGAAAGACTCAAAACTTTTAACCTATCAATTAATTTAGGTACGCTTCCATAAATCTAGTATTTTATTCTTGATGGTTTGACATTATGAAATTCTGGTTAGTTTTTCATATTTATTTATGGTTTGGTTCTAACACTTAGATGAGAAGGTTAGAAGGTTAGTGGAACATTGTTGCCTGGTTGTCTTAGGAAACTAATAGAAGGTGCAGAACAATTTGTTTGTTTAGGTGGTGACACACCCCCTACACCTAGATTTGATGATTCAGACACTAATCTAGAAAGGGATGAAAATCAGAAAGAGAGTGAGTCTGGTGAAGATCTAGTCGTATTGAAGGAGGTACTTGCTGATAAAATTGATGATAAATTACATGTTTATTCGCAAAAACATCTTTCTTATAAATCTAACAAAACCAAAACAATGGAGGCAAACATTGATGTTGAGTTAGTTTTGAGTGAAGATAGATAGGTCAAAGTAGCCTCTGATGAAGAAGGGTTCAGGGGAGCATATTTTACCATTCTAAAATTCCTAACGGAAAAACTAAGGGTTCAGAGGAGCATCTTGTACCATTCTAAAATTCCCAATGGAAAAAACTAAGGGGAATGTCTTGGTTCAGTACAAACACTTACTCAAAGATTAATCGAATGCCATTGACCAAAAGTGTCGAGCTTTCCTTCATTAGGACATTGCCCCCAGAGCTCAATATTCCTGGTGACGAGTGTTTTGAAGTAAGTGATGTTGTGGATGCGTTTCACCTTGATGGATGGTGGACTGGTTCTATTTCTCAAGTTATCGAAAACCTGAAGAGGTATATTGTGTCTTTTCCAGATCCACCTGAAAAGATTGAGTTTTCTTCTTCTAATTTGAGACCTCACTAGAATTGAGATAATGGAAGATGAATTAAACCCTTCAAATTTATGGTATTCTTATTCTTATTTTCCAAAATTTTCATTTGATGTTGTGTATTGTATATTAATTTTGGCTTCATAAGTAGTTTGACACTTACGGTTGACTATTAGTCTTTTGTTTTTATTATCTTTAGGATCATTATTCCTGGCAAGGGATTTTTATTATTCTGATTTTGGTCTGTTAATTTGAATTCGATTCTGCTCAACTAACTATGAAACATAAACTAGTTGAAATAAATGAACCATTTTACAATTTTGCCCATGCGTTGGCACATGTTTTAGGAATATAATCAATAAAATAGTGGTATGAAAAATTGTGTGCTCAAGTTTCTTTCTGTGCACCTAATTGGGCCTATTTTTTCTTCAGGAAGTTTCCTCTTCAGATTGTCAAAAAATAGAGATATCATGCAACATTGTCAAAGATGCGGAGGCAAATATTCAGCTTGAACGTCCTGATTGATTGTGTCATGCTGAACTTAAATTTTAGCACTACTTATGGCTGATTGATTGTCACTTTGCACCTTGAAGTGATCCTTGGAGTCAACCCTTAATTCCTTTAACAGTCTTTGAATCCACATTCCTTCACAAATTCCTAAAGTTTTTAAAACTAAACCTCTGCTATACTTAAAATCATAAGCTGCTTTTTGTTTCCTCATCTAACAAGATTACCCCAAACCATTAAGCAATGGTTACTTGTATATCTTCTTTCAATTAACTTCCCAACCCAACTTCTATCAATGAATATACTCCTTTTAAAGACTAAACCATAGATTGGTGCCATCTTTAAGCATCTAAGGATTCGGTTTACAACTTCTAGATGCTCTTCTCGTATGTTGGCTGAATATATAGTGAGGTTCTGGGGAACCCACTCTTCAGATGGTGTGTTAAGAGTACGGGCAAGTGCATGATCATTTCAATCACATTTAAATTGTCATTTCCGTTCATGTTTTGGCATATGAACATTATTGTAAATTCTTTGGACTATGCTTTTACTTGTGATTGTACTATAGCAGAACTTGTTTATAGCGATGTTTTTTGTCCTATAGTGGCATTTAAAAGCGCCGCTAAAAATGCTACCGACGCAAAATTCAAGTTATTTAACGGTGTTTGTATACTAAAACGACGCTAAAGGTCAGGTTATATAGCGGCATTTTAGTATACAAATGCCGTAACAGGTTCAACATATAGCGACATGTTTGGGCACAAACGCCACAATAAGTTTCATATTTATAGGCTTTTCCGCAACCGATTCACTATTTAGAGGTGTTTTTAGTCACAAAAGTCACAACAGATTTTATATTTAGTGGTGTTTCGAGCACAAATGCCGCAATAGGTTGGTAATTTAGCGGTGTTTTTTCCTAAAAACGCAGCCAAATATGCACTATGTTAGTGGTGTTTCCCCCTAAAATACCGTTAATCAAAACAGATTTTCAGCATATCTTCTTCCTATTTTGTATTACCCAATTTTAACCTGTAATAATATCTAATAATCATCTTAAATTTAATTACGATTCGAATTAAGTAATAATATATAAAAACATAAATAAATCAAAGCTTACAAACATCCAAGTTAAATATAATGGAGTTCAACAATTTTCAATAACATAAACAAAAACATTAACCTAAGAAAACACCTAGGATGACGAATTCTTCATTTGATTCTACTGTATTATCTACTTCATAGCTTCAATTTGATTTTGAAGTTCTTCATATTTTTCTGAAATGTCGCTTCTCTCACTGTTCTCTCTGCTTCTCTCACTGCTCTCTCTTCTTCTCTCACTGCACAGAAGTTGGGGACTTCACTCCTTGTTTTTGAGGCCTTAAGATGTATAACAATAAAACTTTTTATTGATGACAGCAACAAAAGCATTCAAATCTCTCTCACCATTGTAATCTTCACCAGTTTTGTTGCCCTTGAGAAAGAATTTCAATGTCGGAAATCTGGTTACTTTGTACCTGCACTCATAATGCATAGGCCTTAATATGCATCAACAGAATCCCTCCATTTTATAAAGGAATTTACACTTACTTTTTCGCTAAATCTTTGTATTTATCGCCATCTAGATTAACTATTATTCATCATCTTCCATTTTAAATGTTGTCGCTACCTCTTCATAGGTCTATATAAATAAAAAAGAAACAAAGGGTTAGAATAGTTTGCTACTTCAGACAACTCTATTAAGCAAAGTATAGATGCTTACAGGGGCAAAGATTTTGCAATGGCCACACCTAGAAGGATAAAGTTAAAACACATTTAGTAGAAAAAAAAAAAATTGAAGCAGAATAATTTCACCAGCAAAACTTGTTACATGCATGAGGAAAATAAACCAAACGCTTACCAAGGAGCATAAAACTCAACCAACACGTCTTTGGTCTCATCAAGAACAACCTCATCAAAATTATCAGCATTTAGCACTACAACACTGGATGGCACAGCGGCTTCTTCACTTTGGTCCCTGCCAAAAAATACATGAGCTTAGTAGAATTCTAGTGGCTTTATGTCGTTGTGAATCAATGTACATTCAGCTAGTCACCTCATAAACACACAGAAGCAAGAAATCAAGATAGGGTTTCACAAATTAAGCAACAACAAGAAGGAACTTCCAAAAAGTGAAACGACACACATACCTCCTTCATTATTCACAAACTCAGCAAGGGCCTCAACAGTGAGGTGCCCTTCATACCTATAGAAAATATTTTGATGTCCTAAGAGCAATGTTTGACACCAATTACAGAACACACAAAAAAAAATCAAAACTTTCCAATTTCTACTTCCACAAGTTAAATTAGACTCACGTTTTAGGTTCCAAAGAGCCTTTAAGGAACCATTCAACAGTTGTGTAGCCTTGAACATCATATTTGCTGCAAAGACTCTTGTGCTCATCACAGTCCACCTATACCACATCAACAAAAATGAAAAATGAATTCAACATAATACCAAAACAATATTTCAATATAGTATATTTTTCACAATTCACATTCGAAATGAAATGAAATTCACTTATCAATAATAATTAATATTCTAACAACAAAAACTATTTAATTATTAATTGCTAAGCTTTCCAATCAATAAAAATAGAAAGAAAACTTCATCATAATCATGTAATTATAAATCGTTAACCTTTCCAATCAAGACGGATTTAGCCTTCTTAAAACTCTTCGCAAGCTTCTCATATACGGGAGCTAGCTTCTGACAGTGTCCACACCTGTGATTTAAGAAAACAATTACGTTGAGACTTGCGATCTAATGTCTTTCTAAATCCAAAAAGAACTTACAGAAGATTCAAAATCAGAGCTAGGAAAATTCAAAAAAGGAAAACGATAAGAGAAAATCGAACACATTTTCATTTCAATTGTTGAATGTAAGATATAGTGATCAATTAATGAGGATCCAACAAGAAAATGAGAGAGAATGAGAGCGATAGAAAATCGTTACCAGGTTCATAGAACTCAACGAGAGCTCCTCTGTCTTGACCGACTTCTTTGTGGAAGCTTTCTTCAATAAGTCAAACAATTTCTAGGTATTGGAGACTTGGATACGATTCTTCTTGTTGTTGGAGGCTGATGAATCCACTGTCTCTATAGTTCCCACCAACCTCGTTGTTTAGAGAGACAAAAAACAAAACCCTAAGTATTTATATCACCTCAGCTTTCGTAAACCAAACAAGGGACTCAAAAACCCTTGAATTCAACCCCTTATCACCACTTCCCCTCCTCTTTTATCGGACATTTCCATGATTTTTTATGGAATCGAGTATTTTGGGAGTACAATAAATTGATTTGGATTGGTTGGAGAGAAAGTTGGAGGAAAAAAATGAAAAAAAAAGGTTAAACGGGTGCGAGACTGAGAAACTATAAACTTGAGGCATTTGTAAACACAAACGTATGAGTCTATAGCGGCGTTTGTAAACACAAACCCTACTAAAGTACTAGTTTATATTGATGTTTGAATAAAAATGCCACAAAAGTACTAGTCTATAGCAACGTTTGTATAAAAAAACCATTAAAGTACTAGTCTATAGCGGTATTTGCATAAAAACACCACTAAAGTATAAGTCTATAGCGGCATTTGTATAAAAATGCCACTAAATTATGAGTCTATAGCGGCGTTTGCATAATATTGCCAATAAAGTATGAGTCTATAGCGGCTTTTGTATATAAATGCCGCTAAAGTACTACTTTGTTGCAATGTTTGTTGAAAAAACACCACTATAGATGACCCTATTGCGGGGTTTGTATAAAACACCACTAAAGTACTTCTCTGTTACAACGTTTGTTGAAAAAATGCCGCTAAAATTACCATTTTGTGGTGTTTGGAATGTAAACGCTGTTATATGTTTAAAATTAGTGGCGTTTACTCTCAAAACGCCACTTTAGAAGAGTTTTGTTGTAGTGTTGATTGCACTTCAGAGACACACTAAGCCTTATTGTAATGCCCCAATTATTTGATCAGAGACTTTATTGAAAAGATTTCAAATTTGGGGATTTATTTGAATAAATGTCAAAAGATGAGAAAATGATTTGGAATAGTGTTTTGAACTAAATTGTATAAATATATGAATAAAGAGGGCATTTTGGTCCTTTAAAAGAAAATGAATTTAAAAATTCATTTTTCTTTGGTAAAAATATTAAAGTAAAGGAAAAAGGGAAAGCTAAGTTATCAAAAGTTATCTCTCTTTTTTCTTATTTCCCGTGGAAAAAGCTCTCTCTCCATAGTAAATGTGAGATTTTATTTGGATAGTTTCTTCTTTCATTTTTAGTTGGTTTTTGAAGCATTGAATATTATAGAGGCTTAAGGAATGAGTAAATAAAATCAAACCTAAGAGATGGATGAAATATGGGAGAGTTAAGGAAATGGGTTTTGTTATGATATGAGTGTTTATTGATGTTTACTAGTAGATTTAACTTGTCAAAAAAGTAAATGAGATATTAGAAGCATTGGATGAGTTTAAAAACAAGTTAAAAAATGTGGTGTGATTCTTATATTCAAATGATCTTGAGAGATTTTAGATGTTTTAAGAGTTTAATAGTATTATTGGGGGTAAACATAAGGAAATTTGATCAAATTTGGGTAAGATTCGGGCTGAAAAATGGAAAATATGGGTAAGGGTATTGGTACTGTTCTATCAGTACCGATACTATAGGCTTAAAATCAGTAGAATCAGCTGAGTAGTATCGATACTAATGAAAGTAGTATCGATACCAAGAGGGGGTATCGACACTATGAGGATGTTATCGATACCATTGATAATAGAATGCATAAATGGTATCGGTACCGTAATAGAGTATTGATACCATGGTAGGGGTATCGATACTATTGAGCCATAAATGTGAAGATAAGCTAATATTGTTATAGAAAATATAATAATATTATTTTTTTAGTATTGTCTAAGTATAAATGTTAGTGAATATACTAACAATTGATATTATACGTGTTTTGATGTGATCATAACCACACCAACTGATCCTGAAGTCATGCCTAAAGGACCTATCACTCATGCAAAGGCAAAATAATTCTGGGAAGTACTTTCTCATAAGTGCATGCATGCTTTTAAATCCTTTAATAATAAAGAACCATTAGATAATAGGTTGTTTAATATATTACATGTTGATTAATAAACTAACCTATATGACACATTTATTATATACAGATTAATATAGTTCATGTACTTAACTTATTCTTCATGTTTTAAATATATACATTCGGACATAACTTGGGAGCTATCTTGGAGCTAAATGGTGAAAGCAACAACAAGGAAACTTACATGAGGACGTTTAGGAGAGCATAAGGAATATTTGGTGAAACGTTATCTGGAGACCATTGAGCTCATAACTGGATTGAGATGAAGATTTGAGCTACAAGATGACTTCAATTCAGTTGGGGAGCTGCACCATCATCATCACCACTCAGGACACTTCAAATATGTCCTAAGTCAAATTTTGTGAAATCGTACCTTTTTGCTAATAGTTGCCATTCCAAAAGGTACCTTTCCACAAGGAGCTGCCATAACATTAATCATGTTGAAACTCACCTATGGCCAACTCACCTCCAGTTTATTCACCCTAGAACTAGTTCAAACATGAAAGGTTACATTCCAACAATTGTGACCTTTCATGAATGATGTTGCCCATGAATATGCCCTTTCATCAAAGTGCAAGTTGGTGAAGAGATTACATCCATTAGAGGCCTAAATCATGAAGAGACATGAAACAAGTACCATGCCTATTCGGCCACTATCCACATGTTTTGCACATGAAGACTTTGACACCAAGATGAACAAGCATATCACCATTCGGCCAAGGGAGATGTATCTTCATCCTAGTCGAACCAACATGACTCTTTTGAAGGGATAATCGAACCATCACCATGCCAAGAGACTCATTCTTTCATTTAAATCATTATGTATTTTCATTAAGGATCATGTACTTGCCGAATCACTAGGTCTCTATTCGGCCAAACCTTCTCATTTCCTATAAATTGAGAGGTTTGTTATCATTTGTACTTATTTCATTTCATAATATAAACAACCTTTTGTGAATTAAATATCTCTTCAAAGTTATTTGAGAACGTTATCGATTAAGCAAGTATATTTCTTATACTTGTGGGGTCATTCATTCACCTTGATTCTTAAATTCCTAAATTTTATATCTAGTGGGTTGAAGACACCAATACCATCCCTCAAGAAAGTTTGTGAAGATCGGGGTTATGCTCTCTAGCATAACTTCTTCTTTGGCGTGTTTGAGATACATTATCATCTCCATCAATCATTCAACATCAACATCATCAACCATCTCCCATTAAAGGCCACCAATATCATCATCTATAATTTCACAACCATCTCTTTTCTTATTTTATTCCATTACTTATTTACTTATTCATTTCTTATACCATTACTAATATTATTTCCTTATCATCTTTGTTGTAGCCCTACTTATAATTCAAGGCATTATTACTTGTCATTCCCAGATCAGGACAACAATAAGGCTATCTATTCACTTCCATTGAAGAGTGTAGATTAGCCTATATCATGTTTTTAATGGATGCTTGAGTAGATCGAAATCAAACTCCCGAGTTAAGAAAAACTAAAGGAAAAGGCAAAGTAGTTGAGTAATCAGATTGGTGTATTGGGTATAATAGCGAGGCAAGCCAGGTGAGTGCATATATTATATGTTATGATAGTCATAAATATATGAATGTTTAATATATGTATGGTGAATACCTTATGGGCACTTTGTGTGCAAAAACTAATAAATTCATAATGCGTTTATGAATTTCTTCATGGGCACTTTGTGTGCAAAAACTAAGAAATTCATACAGTTTATGAATTTCCGTATGGGTACTTTGTGTGCAAAAACTAAGAAATTCATAATGAGTTTATGAATTTCTGCATGGGCACTTTGTGTGCAAAAACTAAGAAATTCATAATGAGATTATGAATTTCCGTATGGGCATTTTGTGTGCAAAAACTAAGAAATTCATAATGTGTTTATGAATTTTCGTATGGGTACTTTGTGTGTAAAAACTAAGAAATTCATAATGAGTTTATGAATTTGTGTATGGGCACTTTGTGTGCAAAAACTAAGAAATTCATAATGAGTTTATGAATTTATGTATGGGCACTTTGTGTGCAAAAACTAAGAAATTCATAATGAGTTTATGAATTTCCGTATGGGCACTTTGTGTGCAAAAATTAAGAAATTCATAATGAGTTTATGAATTTCCGTATGAGCACTTTATGTGCAAAAACTAATAAATTATATGAATTTTTGTATTGGTAGTGTCTGTGCAACTCATGTAAATTATAGGAATGGTTGGGAAATGAATGTATTGTCACTATAGGTGTGAACTATAGAGTGCTTAAAGAATTTGAAAGAATTAATGGACATTAAAATTGTCATGATATACTTGTGTTTAGAATTTTGCTTATGATAATTTATGCATCACTAATAAATTTCTTAGCGTGTGATATTCTCATGCGTAGGTTTTAATACAAGCGGAGTAAGGAGATCACCGGATATCAAAGCTAGAGTCACCTCGTCAGAAACAGTATGACATCCATGTCTATTTTTTATGTATCTAGTTGGCATTTAATATATTTAGTAAAATGCTCTAAAAAACATTTAATTTATGTATCTACCTAAGGTTAATGAATATTTTATTTTTAGTAAATTAAAAAGTTTTATAAAAAGAAACAAAACTTTACGGGTTTTCAAATGAGAAATTGTTTTAAAAGTGATGTGACATTTGTATCTCACGTACGTAAAGGTGTACGAGAGATGGGTGTTACATTTATTGGTATAAGAGCTATAGGTTTAGCCGATTGTCGACCAAATCAAGTGTATTTTAATGCAAAAATGGTTTACATGCCACTAAGATGTCAAGGTTACTGGTAGGATATAGAAAGAATATGATAGATGTCTCTCCTTACTAATTTAAGTATTATCTTTGTGTATGTTATACTAGATGTTGGATTCTACGAATTTGAGAAGAGCGGCTGAACGAGAGAATAAAGATGGATCGGGTAGTGAAAGTTATAAGGAGAATAGTAAACATTCAATTTCGTCTGAAAATACCAATGCACCGGCACATCAGGGTATGCCCGTGCCCAAGTTTGGAGCTTTTATGCAAGCTCTCGATGAGATATTGACAAGGTTCCACCCTCCCTTGCTCCTCCAGCACCGCGAATGTTAATCCCTAAGAGTTAAGAAGTTTGGGAGCTCCTAAGTTCCGGGGAGAATAAGGTGAAGGTCCGATGGATGCTGATTTGTGGTTGAACGATATGATGGTGATGTTGGAAAGTCTACAATGCACCGATCATGAAAATATGGGTGGAGTTGTATCATTACTCTAAGGATCAGCTTGGGTGTGATGGACAAATATAACGATATATGCGTCACCTGAACAACTGAACTGGCAATTCTTCCAAGATGAATTCAAGAACAAGTATATATGGGAGTAGTTTAGAAGGTCAATGCTGTTGAAATTCCTTAACTTGAAGCAAGGCGATCGAGAAATGCATGAGTATGAGCCTGAATATAATAAGCTTAGTCGATATGCTACCGAGGTAGTTCATAATGATAAAGCTCGACAGGATTGGTTTATTGAGGGTCTGAGGCCTAAGTTAAAAGAGATGATGTTGGCCTTAAACTTTCCTAGTCTGCAAGAAGTTATAAACAGAGCTAAGGCTATTGAAAGAGCTTTAGAGGAGACTCTAGCAACATAGTAAAGTATGCATACAGAAAAAAGGATTGATATGTCTTCATCTACACATCATGCTAAGAGAGGCAAGGGCTCAGGTTCCCGATACACTGACAGAGTTGATTCTGATGTAGCTTCACATAAAACTAAGAAGTCTCATTCTTTTGTTGCTATCTCAGATAAAGCTTTTGGAGAGAGACCTTTATGTCAGACATACGAGATGTCACACCGGGGAGTATACAGATTGTTCTCCGGTGCTTGTTTTCATTTTGGTAAATCTGGTCACTATGCACGGAATTGTCCAAAGAAGTCTGGAGATAGATCAGCACAAACTAATAGGACAGTAGCCGTACCAAGTAGAAGTAAAGGAAGAGGAAGATCAGGTGGTCAATCTGAGGCTAGCCAGTGACAAGATTCTAGGGAGTGACCTGAATTTATAATATAAAGACCAATGAAAATCGGGATGATCCGAAGATCATAACATGTATATTCCATATTTTTGATGAACCTATTTTTGTTCTAGTTGATCCAGGTTCTATGCATTCGTATATTGTACAAAGTTGGTTAGAACTAGAGGAATTCCTCTAAAACCAATTTCTAGTGAAATGAAAGCGGTAAACCCTATGGGTCATAGTGCAAGGGTGGCTCGTGTGTGTAGAAAATGTCCAATTAAGATTCAAGGGGTCGTGTTCTTGGCAAACTTGATGAAGTTGCCCTTTGATGAGTTTGAAATCATTTTGGGCATGGAATGATTATCTCCACTTTATGGATTGGTAGATTGTCGTCGAAAGCGATTCTTCCTAAGGATGTGGAAGGCTCCAAAATTGTAGTGGTAGGTGATAAAGTAAAATCATCCTGCAATGTGGTATCGACCATTACTGCAAAGAAAATGATGTTAAAAGGGTACGTAGCTTTTCTAGCTAATTTGATAAACACTCAAGTGTCGAAAGTGAGATTAAACGATATTCGAACAGTTAAGGAGTTTCCAGAGGTTTTTCTGAAGAATTACCGGGTTTACCTCTAGATCGTGAAGTAGAATTTAGGATTGAGGTTTACTCAGTTACGTACCTATTTCTATGGCTCTGTATCGAATGGCTCCAACAGAGTTAAGGGAATTAAATGCACAGTTGCAAGAGCTGCTGGATAAAGGATTTATCAGACCTAGTGTTTCTCTTTGGGAAGCACATATGCTATTTTTGAAAAAGAATGAGGGTATATGCGTTTATGTATTGACTACCGTCAATTAAATAAAGTAACGATAAAGAACATGTATCATCTTCCAAGGATTGATGACCTGTTTGATCAATTGAAAGGCGCGATAGTGTTCTCTAAAATATATCTGAGGTCGGGGTACCATCAGTTAAAGATTGAGAAGGATGATATTTCAAAGACATCTTTTCAGACTCGGTACTGACACTACGAATTCGTGGTAATGCCATTTGGTTTGACTAACGCTCCGATAAAATATATGTACTTAATGAATAGAGTATTCCAACCTTATTTGGATCAATTTGTTTTGTTATATATAGATGATATATTAGTGTACTCCAAGTCAAGAGAGGAACATGATGCTCATCTTCGAGTGGTTCTTCAGATACTTTGTGAAAAGAAGTTGTATTCAAAACTGTCCAAATGGGAATTTTGGTTACCTAAGATTTCTTTCGTTGGTCATATAGTTTATGCGGAAGGTATAAGGGTAGATCCTAAAAAGATTCAAGCCATAGTGGATTGGAAACCCCCAAAGTATAAAAGTTTGGATTTTTTGGGGCTTGTCGGTTATTATAGGCGATTCGTGAAGAACTTTTCAATGTTAGCTCTGCCGCTAACAAAGTTGTTAAGAAATGGTGTACCTTTTGTTTGGATGGGAAAATGCCAAGAAAGTTTTGAAAGGCTAAATATAATAGTAACCGAGGCTAAAGATAATAGTAACTGAGGCTTTAGTGCTTGTGCAACTTGAGTCAGGTAAAGATTTTGTCATTTACAGTGATGTATCCCATAATGGGTTGGGATGTGTGCTGATGCAAGAAGGAAAAGTTATGGCTTATGCCTCAAGACAGCTTAAGAATAATTAGAGAAATTACCCAACACATGATTTGGAATTGGCAGCAGTAGTGTTTGCTTTGAAGATTTGGCGCCATTATCTATACAGTGAGCGTTGCCATGTGTACACAGATCATAAAAGTCTAAAATACTTGCTAACTTAGAAAGAACTGAATTTGAGACAAAGAAGATGGATTGAGCTCTTAAAAGATTATGATTTGAATATTGATTATCATCCCAGAAAGGCTAACGTAGTAGCTGATGCGCTCAGTCGAAAGACTTTTGCAGTTTTACGGGCTTTGGATGTGCATATGTATTTAAAGGAAGATGGTGCCTTGATTACTTAACTAAATTTGAAGTCGATACTGTTGGAGTGGGTAAAAGAGCTGTAAGGTCGAGATGAGAAATATTTGGCGAGAATGGTACAAGTCGAAAAAGAATAGGCAAAAAATTTCAAAATGAGGGACAATGGATGTTTATATTATTGTGGAAGACTTTGCATTCCCGATAATGACGAATTGAAGAAGGATATTCTTTACGAAACATATTATAGCCATTTGACGGTGTATCCAGGAATAAATAAGATGTATCAGGACTTGAAAAGTCGATATTGGTGGCCTGGTATAAAAATAGTTGTATCAGAGTTTGATGCAAAATGTTTGACATGACAGCAAGTGAAAACTGAACATCAAGTGCCTTTCAGATTACTACAACCAATATCCATCCCTGAGTGGAAGTGGGAGTGATTTACAATGGATTTTGTTTTGGGGCGACCTTTTTCACCAGGTAAAAAGGACTCGATATGGGTAATAGTGGATAGATTAACCAAGATGGCTAATTTTATTCCAGTTCAAGTAGACTACTCGATGGATAAGTATGCAGAGTTGTATATAAAAGAGATAGTTAGACTACATGGAGTACCTATATCATTAGCGTCTGATCGAGACCCAAGGTTTACTTCAAGATTCTAAAAGTCTTTACATAAGGCATTGGGTGCTCGATTGAACTTCAGTATAGCTTTTCATCCGCAAATGGGTGGACAGTCATAACGCGTTATTCAGATATGAGAAGATATGTTGAGGGCATGTGTGATTGAATTTAAAGGATCATGGGAAAAGTATTTTCCTTTAGCGGAATTTGCGTATAACAATAGTTACCAATTGAGTATTAAGATGTCCCTGTATGAAGCTTTATATGGGAGAAAGTACAGAACATCATTAAATTGGTTTGAACTAAAAGATAGAAACCTAGTTGGCCCGGATTTGATGAAAGAAATGGAGTAAAAAGTGAAAAATATCCAGAGCAATATAAAGATAGCCTCTGATCGTCAGAAGTCTTATGTTGATTTAAAAAGAAAGGTAATCGAATTTCAAGTGTGTGACAAAGTATTTATGAAGGTATCGCCTTGGAAGAAGGTATTATGTTTTGGGCGAAAAGAAAAGCTGAGTCCGATATTCATTGGACCTTATGAGATTTTAAAACAATTCGGGCTCGTAACTTATCAATTGGCTTTGCCTCCGGATATGGAATAGATCGACAATGTTTTCCATGCATCGATGCTTATAAGGTACAGATCCGATCCTTCCCATGTCATCATGCTGGAAGAGATAGAAATCCAACCAGATTTAACTTATGAGGAAGAACCAATGCGGATCTTAGCTAAAGAAATAAAAGAATTGCGTAAAAAAATATCCCATTAATTAAAGTGTTCTGGCAGAACCATAAGGTAGAAGAAGCTACTTACGAAAGAGAAAAGGACATGAGGAAACATTTTCCACACCTTTTCGTTTCAGGTACTTCTTTAAATTTGAGGATGAATTTTCTTAAGTGGGAGAATTGCAATGCCCCAAATATTGGATTAGGGACTTTATTGAAAAGATTTCAAATTTGGGGATTTATTTGAATAAATGTTAAAAATTCATTTTTCTTTGGTAAAGTATTAAAGTAAAGGGAAAGTCATCTCTCTTTTCTCTTCTTTCCCGTGGAAAAAGTTCTCCCCCATAACAAAGGTGAGGTTTTATTTGGATAATTTCTTCTTTCATTTTTGGTACGTTTTTTAAGCATTGAATATTATAGAGGCTTAAGGAAGGATTAAATAGGATCAAACCTAAGAGATGGATGAAATATGGGAGAGTTAAGGAAATGGGTTTTGTAATGATATGTTATGATATGATTATTTATTGACGTTTACTAGTAGATTTAACTTGTCAAAGAAGTAAATGAGAGATTAGAAGCATTAGACGAGTTTAAAACAAGTTAGAAAATGTGGTGTGATTCTAAGATTCAAATAATCTTGAGAGATTTTAGATGTTTTAAGAAGCTAAATGAAGGAAAATTAGTAGGTATAAGTAAAAAAGAGTATAATAGTATTGTTGGGGGTAAACATAAGGAAATTTGATCAAATTTGGGTAAGATTCAGGCTGAAAAATGGAAAATCTGGGTAAGGGTATCGGTACTGATAAAATAGTACATATACTATAGGCTTAAAATCAGTAGAATCAATTGAGTAGTATCGATATTGATACAAGTAGTATCGATACCAAGAGGGGGTATCGATACTATGAGGATGTTATCGATACCATTTATAATAGAATGCAGAAATGGTATCAGTACCGTAATAGAGTATCGGTACCATATTATAGTAGTATCGATACCATGGTAGGGTATTGATATTATTGAGCCATAAATGTGAATATAAGCTAAGATTGTTATAGAAAATAGAATAAGAGTATTTTTTAGTATTCTCTAAGTATAAATGTTAGTGAATATACTAACGACAAAAGCAAAGTAGTTGAGTAATCAGATTGGCGTATTAGTTATAATAACGAGGCAAGCCAGGTGAGTGCATATATTATATGTTATGATAGTCATAAATGTATGAATGTTTAATATATGTATGGTGATTACCTTATGGGAACTTTGTGTGCAAAAACTAAGTAATTCATAATGAGTTTATGAAATTTTGTATGGGCACTTTGTGTGTAAAAACTAAGAAATTCATAATGAGTTTATGAATTTTCGTATAGGCACTTTGTGTGCAAAAACTAAGAAATTTATAATGTGTTTATTAATTTCCGTATGGGCACTTTTTGTGCAAAAACAAAGAAGTTCATAATGAGTTTATGAATTTCCGTATAGGCACTTTGTGTGCAAAAGCTAAGAAATTCATAATGAGTTGATGAATTTTTGTATGGGCACTTTATCTGCAAAAACTAAGAAATTATACAAATTTCTATATTGCTAGTGCGTGTGCAAGTCACGTAAATTATAGGAATGGTTGGGAGATGAATGTATTGGAACTATAGGTGTGAACAATAGAGTGTTTAAAGAATTTGAAAGAATTAATGGACATTAAAATTGTTATGATATACTTGTGTTTAGAATTTTTCTTATGATAATTTATGCCTCACTAAAAAAAATTTTAGCGTGTGATATTCTCATGCGTAGGTTTTAATACAAGCAGAGTAAGGAGATCATCGAATATCAAAGCTAGAGTCACCTCATTAGTAACAATTTGATATCCATGTCTATATTTTATGTATCTAGTTGGAATGTAATATATTTAGTAAAACACTCTAAAAACATTTGAATTACCATGATGTAAAATGATGAAATACTTGAACATTACCTTTTGTTTATCTACTTATGGTTAATGAATATTTTATTTTTAGTAATTTAAAATGTTTTATAAAAGGAAACAAAACTTTACGGGTTTTCAAATGAGGAACTATTTTGAAAGTGATGTGACATCTGTATCTCGTATATAGAAAGGTATACAGAAGATATGTGTTACATTTAATGGTATCAGAGCTACAAGTTTAGTTGATTCTCTGCCGAATCAAGTGTATTTTAATGCAAAAATGGTTTACATGCCACTAAGATGTCAAGGTTACTGGTAGGGTATATAAAGAATATGATAGATGTCTCTCCTTACTAATTTAAGTATTATCTTTATGTATGTTATACTAGATGTCGGATTCTATGAATTCGAGAAGAGCGTCTGAACGAGAGAATAGAGACGGATCAAGTAGTGAAGGTTATGGAGAGAATAGTGAACATTCGATTATGTCT
This sequence comes from Hibiscus syriacus, assembly GCF_006381635.1. Lineage (NCBI taxonomy): Eukaryota > Viridiplantae > Streptophyta > Magnoliopsida > Malvales > Malvaceae > Hibiscus > Hibiscus syriacus. The sequence goes on along the minus strand of NW_024063471.1, from coordinate 15,473,212 downwards.
GAGAATGCCAGTGCACCGACACATTAGGGTATGCTCGTTCCCAAGTTTGGAGCTTTTATACAATCTCTCGATGCGATATTGACAAGGTTCCAACCTCCCACTGCTCCTCCAGCACCGTGAATGTTAATCCCTAAGGAGTTAAGAAGTTTGGGATCTCCTGAGTTCTGAGGAAAAGATAGTGAAGGTTCGATGGATGATGATCTGTGGTTGAACGATATGATGGTGATATTGGAGAGTCTATAATGCTCCGATCATGAAAAGCTGGGCAGAGATGTATCATTACTCCGAGGATTAGCTCGGGTGTGGTGGACAAATACGACGATGTATGTGTCACCTAAACAAGTGAACTGACAATTTTTCCAAGATAAATTCGAGAACAAGTATATCAGGGAGCAGTTTATGAGGTCAATGCTGTTGAAACTCCTTAACATGAAGTAAGGCGATCGAGCAGTTCATGAGTATGAGGTTGAATACAATAAGCTTAGCCGCTATGCTATCGAGGTAGTTCCTAATGTTAAAGCTCGACGAGATTGATTTATTGAGGGTCTGAGGCCTAAGTTGAAAGAGATGATGTTAGCCTTAAACTTGCCTAGTCTGTCAGAAGTTATAAACTGAGCTGAGGTTCTTGAAAGAGCTCAAGAGGAGACACTGTTGAAAACATTTTGATGTTTCGATATAACAAATTAAGTGTTATTGAATTTTAACATTTTTACAATCATTTTTAAAGTATACTTGATAACATTATTCGAATATAAAAATATTACTCCAAGTTTTTCAAAGATCAATTTCAAACCTTACTAAAGTGTAAAATTGTGTTTTAAACTTAAAATGTTTTTGAAACAATTTTTATAAAGTATTTCGAACCAAAATCGAGCCAAAAATCAAATTTATAAAGGGATGTACCGATGCACTACATGATGTATCGATAACACCCTAATTCGAATGCATTTTGTGTACCGATGCATAACCATGTATCAATGCAATCTTTATTTTATTGAAACATCGAATGCATTTTATGTACCGATGTATAGATCATGCATCGATGCATTCCTAGCTCATTTGAAAAATCGAATGAAATTAGTGTACCGATACACTAGGTCAAACTAACGGTCAAAATATTTGAATTTTACACATACTGTACCGATGCACCCTTGAGATTGTATCGATGCACCCACGCTTCCACTAGATTTTTAAATGATAATTACTCAATAACGGCTCTATTGACTTCACCAATGATCCCCAACATTCAGAAGTGATTCAAGGTTTATTTAAACAAGCTTAGGAGCCATTGATCAATAACAAGAAACAACAATTAAGAAGAGAAGCTAGAGAATCAAAGAGAAAGCCTTGAACTTATCGTTTGAGCATTTTCAAGCCTATTTTCATTCAATATTCATTTTTCTTTCAAGAACACCATTTGTCCTCAATTGTATTCATTGTTGAGTGTTCTTTCTTTGTTCTAGAATTGTGTAAACATCTTACCTTGTGAGGTTTTTCTATAAGTTTACGAAATTTGTATTCTTCTCTTTGGGAGAGAGTGTTCTCAAGAATTTGGGGTACAATTCTTAAGGGAGTTGTAATGTTACTCTTTGTCCTCAAAAGAAAGAACAAATTATTGAATTTATTGAAAAATCCTTAGTGTGGATAGCTAAGGTAGTGGACGTAGACTTTGGTTGAGAAAGTCGAACCACTATAAATCACTGTGTAATTATTTTCTATTTTCTGCAAAAGCTTCCACTAAAATTTTTATTTCCAATTCACTCCCTCTTGGCTATTTCTTCGATCGATTAACTCAACAATTGTTATCATAGCCTCACTCATTTGAAGGTTTAACTGCCGCTTGAGTCAACTCGAGAAGAGTTATATCGATTTCCAAGTCATCAATGGCCTCCACTTCAAACTTCGACCTTGGTCTTGATTCAAAGCCTGTTAACAAACCTCCTTTCTTCAATTGAGATAATTATGGTTATTGGAAGAATAAAATGAGGTACTTCATTCAATCAAGTGACATGGGAGCATGGAATATAATAGAAGACAGATACGTCATACCTTTCACCCATTCAAGACCGTTGAGTGAAGATGAGACAAGAATGTTCCAGCTCAACTCAAAGGCTATCCATATTATATTTTGTGTTCTTGGACCGAATGAATATGGGAGAGTTTCATCTTGTACAACCACCAAAGAAATATGGGACAAACTACAAGTCACTCATTACATCACTCATCAAAGCTATGACGGATAGATTTTCAACAATTGTCAATGGTCTCAAATCATATAGAGAGATCATTCCAAACGAGAAGCTTGTAAGGAAGTTAGTTTACTCTCTTCCAGAATCTTGGCAATTAAAGAAGATGGCAATCATCGAGGCTAAGAGCATAAAGTCTTGAACTCTCGATGAGTTAATTGGTTCTCTCCTCATACATGAAATGATGCTTCAAAATGAGGTAGACCTTAAGAAGATTGACAAGACAAAGAAGGAGACGGAGAAAAAGAAGAACATGGGAGTTACTCTCAAATCTACAAAAGATGAGAGTGATTTAGATGAAGATGATGAGGAAATGGTATTATTTGCCAAGCGGTTCAAAAAATTGATGAAGCTCAACCGGGGAAGAAAATTCAAATGAAATGAAGGCTTCAAAGCTAAACTGAAGGAGAAATACCCTATTATTTGTTACGAATGCAAAAAGTCAGGGCATATCAAATATGATTGCCCACAATTGAAGAAAAATGGTCAATCAAAGAAGAAGCACAAGGCTCACGTGGCTACATGGAGTAATGAAGATCCTTCCGATGAAGAGGAACAAGAAGTAGCAAACTTGTGCTTGATGGCCATTGGGGAAAGCTCTCAGGTAACCTCTAGCTCATTTAATTTCGAAGATTATTCTTTTGATGAGCTATTAGAGGAATATATTGGGTTAGCTTCGGATTATGAGAAATTATTTTTAAAATACAAAAAATTATTTCAAAATTGAAAAATAAAAATAATCTCATATTCAAAAACAACAACGATCTTGAAAGTAAGATCAAAGAATTTCAAATCAAATAAGATGAATTTAAAAAGAAAAATAATGATTTGCATAACTTACTTTCAAGAGTCAATGACGATCATCAAAAGAAAATTGATGATCTTAAAACTTCTTTTGATAAAGTTGGAACAAAACATTTTAAAAATGGAGAAAGCTCAAAATCCAACTTTGTTAGAAAAAATTTTAAAAACTACAATCATAGAGGTCCTCAAAGAACCATTAATGGAAAAATCATTAGAAGTATATGGGTTCCTAAAGAACTCGTCACTACTAAAGATAAGGATATCCTACACAAATGGATACCCAAGTGGACTAGGATTTTGGAAACTAACGAATATGGACCCAAAAGAATTTGGGTACCAAAAATCAAAAATTAATCTATGTTTGTAGGAAAAGAAGTATTACTACAAGGCACGAGAAACAAATTCAAACTCATGGTACCTTGATAGTGGATGCTCAAGACACATGACCGGAGACAAGAGCCTGTTCATAGAGCTTAACATCAAAAATGGATGAGAGGTGACTTTTGATGATAATTCAAAAGGTCGCATTAAAGGTATAGGTACAATAGGTAATCCCTCTTGCATACAAATTTAAAATGTGTTATATTTGAATGGGTTAAAGCATAATCTATTGAGTATTAGTCAATTACGCGATAAGGGATACAATGTCATGTTTGAAACTAATGGTTGTAAAGTAATTGACATTGCATCTAATCGGATTATGCTTGTTGGTCATAAAATATGAAACATATACATTGTGCATTTAGATTCTATAAATATGACTAACTTGTGCCTAGTTGCTAAGGATGAGCATGATAGTTGGTTATGGCAAAGGAGACTAGGACATGCTAGCATGAGTGTTTTACAATGACTAATTCAAGGAGATTTAGTTAGAGGGATGCCAAAGCTGAAATTTGATAATGATAAAATCTGTGATGCATGTGCTAAAGAAAATCATCAAAGAGCTTCCTTTAAGTCCATTAATGATGTATCAACTAGTAGAGTATTACAATTGATCCATATAAATATTTTTGGGCCAACTAAGACTACTAGCTTGGGTGGAAAATAATATACATTTGCTTGGTAGATGACTATTCTATATATACTTGGGTTCTATTCTTAAGAACTAAAGATGAAGCATTAGAAAAATTCACCACGTTTTCAAAAGTAATCCAAAATGAAAAAGGTTACTCCATAACTAGTGTTATGAGTGATCATGGCAATGAATTTGAAAATCTTGGATTTATTGAGTTTTCTAATTCTAATGGTATTAGCCTTAATTTTTCAGCACCTAGAACCCCTCAACAAAATGGAGTTGTTGAGAGGAAACATCAAACTTTAGAAGAAATGGCTAGAACCATGCTTTGTGAAAATAATTTGCCAAAATATTTTTGGGCGGAAGCCACAAATACTGCTTGTTATGTTATTAATCGAGTATTGATTAGGCCGATTTTGAAGAAAACTCCATATGAAATTTTCAAAAGTAAAAAGCCTAACATTAGCTATTTTCATCCTTCTGGATGTAAATTTTTTGTTTTAAACAACGGTAAAGAAAATTTTGGCAAATTTGATGCTAAAAGTGATGAAGGAATTTTTCTGGGTTATTCCTTAAATTCTAAAGCTTATCGGGTATTTAATAAAATAACTTTAATGGCAGAAGACTCTATACATGTTGTTTTCGATGATAATCCCCTTCCGAGGAAGGATTCTTGTGTGAATGATGATGTTGGTATTGCAAACACAAATTATGTTAGACATGACGTTGGAGAACTATCATCAAAGGAAGAAGTGAAAGATGAGGAAACTCATGATGTTCTCGAGAATCCAACCATTGAAGAAAGAGAAGTCTCTTACCCAAGAGAGTACAATTATATCAAGGATGGTGAAATTATAAGTGATCCATCTAAAGGGGTAACAAATCGATATTCTCTTAGAAATATATGTAATTATGTTGCATTTATCTTATGCATAGAGCCTAAGAATATTCAAGAAGCATTAGATGATGAGAATTGGATAATGGCTATGCAAGAAGAGTTAAATCAATTTGAGAGAAGTAAAGTATGGACATTAGTTGAAAGGCCTAGTAATAAATCTACTGTAGGTACTAGATTGGTATTTAGGAATAAGCTTGATGAAAGTGGTAATATAGTGAGAAACAAGGCTAGACTTGTTGCTCAAGGCTATACTCAAGAAGAGGGCATAGACTATATATGATGAAACATACACTCCTGTAGCTAGGATGGAAGCAATTAGAATGTTATTAGCATTTGCATGTTTCAATGAATTTAAATTATATCAAATGGATGTTAAAAGTGCATTTTTAAATGGTTTTATAAAAGAAGAAGTGTATGTGGAACAACCTCTAGGTTTTGAAGATTCAAAATTTACAAATCATGTGTTTAATTGACAAAAGCACTTTATGGTTTAAAACAAGCTCCTAGAGCTTGGTATGAAATATTGTCAAATTTTTTTAATCGAAAAAGGTTTTTCAAAAGGGGAGGTTGACACTACATTGTTTTTAAAGAGAAAAGGTAAATATTTATTAGTAGTTCAAATTTATGTTGATGATATAATATTTGGTTCTACTAATGATGCTCTTTGCCAAGAAATTTCTAAGCTAATGCTGAGTGAATTCGAGATGAGCATGATGGGGGAGCTCTCATATTTCTTGGGACTCCAAATCAAGCAAAGAAAGGATGAAATCTTCATCAATCAAGTTAAGTATTTCAAGGATATGCTCAAGAAGTTTGGATTGGAAAATGGGAAACCTCATGCCACTCCAATGAGCTCATCTACAAAGCTTGACAAAGATTAAGGAGGTGAATGTGTGGATGTTAAATTATATAGGTCAATGATTGGTTCTTTACTTTATCTAACCGCAAGTAGACCGGACATTATGTTTAGTGTTTATTTATGTGCTAGATTTCAATCATGCCCTAAGGAATCACATTTACTAGCTGTTAAGAGAATCTTTAGATACCTTAAGGACACTCTTAGTTTAGGACTTTCGTATCCTAGAGACTCTAGCTTTAGCTTACATGCCTTCTCTGATGCGGATTATGAAGGATGCAAAATAGATAGGAAAAACACATTCGGTACTTGCCAATTCCTAGAAAATATGATGATTTTATGGTTTTGAAAGAAACAAAATTGTGTTGCATTATCTACCACTTAAGCATAATACATTTCAGCCGGTAGTTGTTGTGCACAAGTTTTATGGATGAAACAAAAGCTTTTAGATTATGGAATTGAAGTTAGAACCATACCTATCAAGTGTGACAATACTAGTGCTATTTGTCTCACTAAAAATCCCATCCAACACTCTAGAACTAGGAACATTGAAATTAGTCGTCATTTCATGTCACTAAAGGAGATATAGTTCTAGAATATGTTGATACTTTACATCAATTAGCGGATATTTTTTACAAAACCTTTAAATAAAGAAAGATTTTGGACAGTTAAGAGAGAATTAGGTTTAACTAACCTATCTTCACTTAGTGTTTAAAATAATTTTAACACTTTTAATTAAAATTGAAAAATTCTTATAAAAATGACACTTTTGATTGCATTCTTTGCTATTAGTTAGGGAGAGTTTATGATCTTTAGAGAAAATTAATATTATGTTCAAATAAATTTAAGGATAGATTTGATTGATTGAACACAGTTAATATTTGATCTATGAGTTGCCAATACCACTAGAGCTGATTAATTTAGCATTTTGAATGATTAAAAATGGATTTTAACATTTTTATGCGCAGTGCATCGATACACTATGACAGTGTACCGATGCATCCCTTGAATATGCATCGATACACTATGAAGGTGCACCGATGCATTCCTTGAATGTGCATCGATACACTCTGCAATGCATCGATACACTCGTCGGGTTGTGAGTTTAAATGCCTAATTTCTTCATTTTTTTCAAAACCCCCAAACACCCAAAACACTCTGTCGTCTCCTCCTCTCTCGCTTAAATCTTCACATTGCCTCAAATCAACATATTTTTTGTCGGAATTCAACTGTTTTTCAACGTATAATCATGCTTGTATCAACAAAAACGTGCAATCATCAGTACATTCCACTCAATCTAAAAATTTTCAAGGTATTTTTCTAAAAACAACTATTTTATTGATTTTGAACTTAGGACTAGTTTTGATTAGTTCTAGGTTTAACTATATATCGGGCATTGATTATATGATGTTTCTAAACTAGATTCTACAACCAATTTCATCAAAAACACAAGATTTTATCAAACTTTTTTTAATTTCGAAATAAAAAAAATGTTTTGAGTTTAATATTGTTCTTTTTTATTTAATTATGTTGTTTTGAAAACTACATATTGATTTTCAAACATTGTTTTTCAAAATTAGTTTTCAAAATTTGCCCATTAGGATTATTTTAGAGAACCTTGAATATTGAGGACTCATATTGAGTTTTGGGATTGATTGTATTATATACATATGTTTCAAATATTGTAGGTAATCTTACCCATTCCGACCTTTAATCATGTTTAAACGCCCTAGGTCATCCTCTAGTCGGTCTTTAAACCAACCTCAAAACTGAGCTCCTATTCCTTCACCCAATCCAAATCCAAACCCGAATGACCCGAATATGACAATTCTAAACCCCTGTTTCAATGAGCCTGGTCGTAAACAAAATATCTACCATAGGTATCATAATTGTTTTGAGTCATAAAAAATCCGGGAAGAGCGTATTCCCTCGATCCAATCCATGATTGATATAAATTTTCAATATCTTCCTACCCTTAAAACATGGAAATTTGATAAACTCTTTCACCTCAAACCTATTGTTTATCATCAATTAATCTGTATTTTATACTCTAATACGGTTTGTGTCCAAAACGAAGCTTGTACCGAAACCAGAGGAATTCGATCCTATCTTCTAGGTCAATTCATTTATATTGACTCTGACAGAATTGCTACCCATTTTGGACTAGATAACATGGGTTTAGATAATGAAAAGGAGACTGTGGCGACACCCTACAAAGCTAGTGTAAGTACCTTAAGAACTCATCACGAGTAATTCCTTCACTTGATTATCTCTTGGTGGTTTAGACCATCCGGAGGTAGGTACTCCTCCCTTAGAGTTTTAGATTTATGGTGGATACATTGTATCCAACATAAAAATAAATAAATTTGCCACATATCATTTTCGGTGAATTAGTAGATACCGTAAACGTTGTCCCATCCAAAAATGTCGAAACTATAGTTTACGATTATCTGCTTAGTAATCTGTTTATCAAACTCATGCTTAAGGTTTCGCTTGATATTCCCATCCCTCTCCAAAACCAAATAAATCTCACTTCCTTAAAGAAATCGGTGTGGAAAAAGGAATATGATAAATGGGTACGAACCACTGAGAAAACACCGGGAGCTAGCTCTTCAAAAGCTCCACCGACACCGGCACCGGATGATGACCCAGAGCTTGAAGCTCTTATGCGCGATATTGATGAATACGTACCCAAGGATGAGCTGGCATAGCAAGAAAGTCAGATGCCTCCATATTTTTGATCACTTATAGAGACTCTTGATATGAGGTTTACTTCCATCGAGTCACATATAACTGCTAACAACGAAGCGATGAATCATCATTTCGATGTTATGGACGAGAGGGTCGACACACTTACATGTGATGTGTCCAATATATGGGCACATTTATCACCTCCAGCTCCACCAATGGACGATTAGATCTTTTTCTTGTTTGGTTTTCTTAGGATGAGAATTAACTTATTGTTTTAACATTTTAAATGTTTTTTTGGATTGATATATTTTGGATGTTTGAATGTTTGAATTTGATACGGATGTTTGGATGTTTGAACTTAAATACTTATATTTATATTTGGTTTGGTTAATTTTTTAATTTGAACTTTATTAGTTTTTGCATCATTTACATATTAGATATGTTATGACCAATTTACCATTTAACATTGATTATGAATATTGATAATGAACTAATGGTTAATCTTTCTCTTGATTGTGATCTTAGTAGCTTAAGTTTTAAATTTAAATCAATTGGCTAAATTTTTAAAATCTTGTTTAAAAACGTTTATAGAGTCTTTTTTATTTAACAAAAAGGGGGAGAATATAGTAAGGGGGAGTAATTTTCAAAATTGATTTCAAAAATATTTTTTCAAAGCAAAATCTTAAAATTTATCAAATGTTTTGTTATATCAAAAAGGGGGTGATTGTTGAAAACATTTTGATATTTTGGGCGAAAATGAAATCTGAGTCTGAGATTCATTGGACCTTATGAGATTTTAAAAAGAGTTTGGCCTGTAGCTTATCAATTGGCTGTGCCTCTTGATATGGACAAGATCCATAATGTTTTCCATGCATCAATGCTTAGAAGGTACAGATCCGATCCCTCCCATGTCATCATGTCGGAAGAGATAGAAATCCAACCAGATTTAACTTATGAGGAAAAACCAGTGCGGATCTTAGCTAAAGAAATCAAAAAATTGTGTAACAAAAGGAACCCGTTAGTTAAAGTGCTCTGGCAGAACCATAAGGTAAAAGGAGCTATTTGGTAATGAGAGGAGGACATGAGGAAACAGTTTTCACACCTCTTCGTTTCAGGTACTTCTTTAAATTCAAGGATGAAATTTCTCAAGGGGGAGAATTGTAATGCCCCAAATATTAGATCAGAGACTTTATTGAAAAGATTTCAAATTTGGGGATTTATTTGAATAAATGTTAAAAGATGAGAAAATGATTTGGAATAGTGTTTTGAACTAAATTATATAAATAGATGAATAAAGAGGGCATTTTGGTCCTTTAAAGGAAAATGAATTTAAAAATTCATTTTTATTTGGTAAAGTATTAAAGTAAAGGGAAAGGGGAAAGCTAATTTATCAAAAGCTATCTCTCTTTTCTCTTCTTTCCCGTGGAACAAGCTCTCCCCCATAGCAAAGGTGAGGTTTTATTTGGATAGTTTCTTCTTTTATTTTTGGTTGGTTTTTGAAGAATTGAATATTATAGAGGCTTAAGGAAAGAGTAAATAGGATCAAACCTAAGAGATGGATGAAATATAGGAGATTTAAGGAAATGTGTTTTGTAATGATATGTTATGATAAGAGTGTTTATTGATGTTTACTAGTATATTTGACTTGTCAAAGAAGTAAATGAGAGAATAGAATCATTGGATGAGTTTAAAAACAAGTTAGAAAATGTGGTGTGATTCTTAGATTCAAATAATCTTAAGAGATTTTACATGTTTTAAGAAGCTAAATGAAGGAAAGTTAGTGGGGATAAGTAGAGAAGAGTTTAATAGTATTGTTGGGGGGTAAACATAAGGAAATTTGATCAAATTTGGGTAATATTCGTGCTGAAAAATAGAAAATTTGGGTAAGGGTATCAGTACTGATAGAACAATACCGATACTATAGGCTTAAAATCAGTAGAATCAACTGAGTAGTATCGATACCAAGAGGGGGTATCGATACTATGAGGATGTTATCGATACCATTGATAACAGAATGCAGAAATGGTATCGGTACCATAATAGAGTATCAGTACCATAATATAGTAGTATCGATACCATGGCAGGGGTATCGATACTATTGAGCCAGAAATGTAAAGATAAGTTAAGATTGTTATAAAAAATATAATAATAGTATTTTTTAGTATTATCTAAGTATAAATTTTAGTGAATATACTAACAATTGATATTATATGTGTTTTTAATGGATGTTTGAGTAGATCGAAATCAAACTCCCGAGTCAAGCAAAACTAAAGGCAAAGGCAAAGTAGCTGAGTAATCAGATTGGCGTATTGGGTATAATAGCGAGGCAAGCCAGGTGAGTGCATGTATTATATGTTATGATAGTCATAAATGTATGAATGTTTAATATATGTATGGTGATTACCTTATGGGCACTTTGTGTGCAAAAACTAAGAAATTCATAATGTGTTTATGAATTTCCGTATGAGCACTTTGTGTGCAAAAACAAAGAAATTCGTAATGAGTTTATGAATTTCCGTATGGCACTTTGTGTGCAAAAGCTAAGAAATTCATAATGAGTTTATGAATTTCCGTATGGGCACTTTTTGTGCAAAAACTAAGAAATTCATAATGAGTTTATGAATTTTCGTATGGGCACTTTGTGTGCAAAAACTAAGAAATTCATAATGAGTTTATGAATTTTCGTATGGGCACTTTGTGTGCAAAAACTAAGAAATTCATAATGAGTTGATGAATTTCCATATGGGCACTTTATGTGCAAAAACTAAGAAATTATACGAATTTTTGTTTTGGTAGTGTGTGTGCAACTAACATAAATTATAGGAATGGTTGGGAAATGAATGTATTGACACTGCATGTGTGAACTATAGAGTGTTTAATGAATTTGAAAGAATTAATGGACATTAAAATTGTCATGATATACTTGTGTTTAGAATTTTACTTATGATAATTTATGCCTCACTAAGAAATTTCTTAGTGTGTGATATTCTCATGCGTAGGTTTTAATACCAGCGGAGTAAGGAGATCATCGGATATCAAAGCTAGAGTTGCCTTGTCAGTAGCAGTATGACATCCATGTCTATTTTTGATGTATCTAGTTGGCATGTAATATATTTAGTAAAACGCTCTGAAAAATATTTGAATTACCATGATGTAAAATGATGAAATATTTGAACATTACTATTTTTTTATCAACTTAAGGTTAATGAATATTTTATTTTTAGTAAATTAAAATGTTTTATAAAAAGAAACAAAATTTTACTGGTTTTCAAATGATGAATTGTTTTAAAAGTGATGTGACATCTGTATTTCATGTACGGAAACGTATACGGGAGATGAGTGTTACACTTATAGCTTACTCCTCCATAGTTTATCTTTCAGATACTCAAACTTAGGAGATTCGGTACTTGGAGAATCACATTTACTATTCAGATAAAAACATTATTTCAGTATGAATTTTTATTTGACATTTCTTTATCGAATTTTTGTTTATATTATTTTTGAATTATTTGATTTTTAAATTGGGGACTTTGGACATTATAGTATTTCGAAACGTTTTTGCATGATTTAGAAATAATTATTATTTATATTAATTTTTCTTCGAATATTTTACTTTAATAAATTATGAATTATTTAACTTGAGATTTGTTACTTTACTGTAAATATTATTTTAAGTTTGAACTGATCATGACATACTTGGGGAAATTGATTTAAATTAGACTATCTAGATTTGAATTAATTTCTTTTAGGTCGGATTTAGGGTTATATTTAGTAGTATCAGAGTCAGGTTCAACCCTCGGACTGTGGAGCGTGAACATAAAATTTTAATCAAATATAATTTTTGCACGCATATAAATATTTTCGGGTAATTTGGAATTTTCAGAATAAATTTTTTTCTTTACTTGTTTTTATTTTGAAAAGGGTAAATAAATGTTTTTTCGGAACTAAGTATCAACTCTGAAGTTAGGATAATGTCATTTATAGAAAGTTTACTATGCCACCCTGTAGGAGTTCTCGATTAGCGATCGATCAAGGTTAAGGTCAATTTAGATGCTAACAAGAAGTAAAGAGTAAGATAGATATATTGATTTTGGTTTAGCTAGTAAGGATAGACTAGCTTAGAGTACAAGTTCAGTTAGATAGACAGTTAGTTAGTCGAAGTTATTGTATGCTATTAAGAGATATGATGATCAAGTTGTGCTAGACGAAATGGTGGAGATCTTAATTCATTCTATTCCTTTTCCAGTAAATTTCGAGGATAAAATTTTTGTTAAGGAGAGGAGAATTGTAACACCCTAAATTTTTCTCAAATTTAAAAGCCTAGGTTTTGGGGATTTATTCTTCAAATCCCTAAATTGAACTTGATGACCAAATTGCAAAAGAAAAGTTTGGGGTTACTTTGGAAACCCTAAGTAATTCAGTGAATTATAATGTGATTTACGCAATTTCTTTTAAATCACAATTGTAACTTGGTTTTAAAAACCCTTCAGCGGCCGCATAAGAGTTTTTGAAAATTCTCTTCTTTTTAAATATCACAGCGCCGCATCTCCCTTTCCTCATTCGTTTGCCACTTCTTCCTTTTGTTTCTTAGTCAGCGTCGCACCTAGCGTTTATTCACTTGAGTTTCTGTTTGGTTGGCGTCGAGATCTCATAGTAATTTAGAACTGAAGCTAGACCGTCGCTCGGGGATGCCATGATCGTTCATGACCGTTCGGTTGGTCGTATTAAGTCTCGGTTGAGGCTGTTGTCGTGACACTGTCATTGGCAGCCCCAATTTTTTGTGACCAGCAGCACCTTAAGCGGATTGAGACGTTGTTGGTTCCCTTATTTCGAATCAATCGTTAAATTTTTATACCGGCTAAGCACTGTTATATCGTAAAATTACTCGGAACATCGTTGGTGTTTTTGCAGGATATATCGACTCGAAAAACCGATTTATCGCCCCTTCGCCGTTACTTGCTAATTTAGTATCAACTCGTGTTTCAAGGACGAATCGTGAGTAATAGTTTAAAATGTTAGTTCGATTAATTTATTTTGGTTAGTTTGTTTGAATTATGACTTGACATGAATATTTGGTGTAAGAGTTGCTTCCTTTCGACTCATTGATAGAGTTGACCAAGGAAATCGTCCCTTAGGATATTTTGTCGATGTGTGTCTCTGTTCAATGCTATACTAAAATTTTGGGTTTACTTGACTGTTTGGTATGCACAGTTAAATTGTGAGGTTGACTGTTATGTGACATTGATTGAAATTGTTTGCATTAAATTCGGATAAATGTTGTGTTGTATGTTGATATGTCGGCTTTGGAATATATGTTGTGCATTTGGAATATCTGATTATTATGATCTATCATAAAATAATTGTGTTATGTGTAATGTGTTATTTATCGGTTCGAATTATGTTATTTGTTCGAACTCTGGAATCATGTAACTGCATTTTCATTCGGATAAGATTGGAATTCAAATATACAATATTCGAGTATATGTTATTATGATATGTGTCATTCGGATCGGATCAAATATCATATATGTGTCTTATTTGCATATCATATTGGGACGATTTCTAATATGGGAAGTTCAGTGCATCACTCGACGAGGTGAATGACACCTTTTCAAATTTAGTGGCCTCTGCCTTTGTGGTAGACCCCACTTACATGGTGTGTTTGGCTAGTATATAGTGAGGTTCTTGGGAACCCACTCTTCGAATGGTGTGTTAGGAGTAAAAGCAGGTGCATGGGTATTTGCATCACATTTAAACTGTCATTATTGTTCATGTTTTGGCGTATAAATATTATGGTAAATGCTTTGGACTATGCTTTTACTTGTGATTGAATGCACTTTAGAGACACACTAAACCTTGTAGCTTACTTCCTTGTAGTTTCTCTTTCAGATACTCGGACTTAGGAGATTCGATATTTGAAAAATCACATTCAATATTCAGATAAAAACATTATTTCAGTATGAATTTTTATTTGACATTTCTTATCGATTTTTATTATTATTTTTGGATTATTTGATTTTTAAATTTGGGACTTTAGACATTATAGTATTTTGAAACATTTTTGCATGATTTAGAAATAATTATTATTTATATTAATTTTTTCTTTGAATATTTTATTTTAATAAATTATGAATTATTTAACTTGGGATTTGTTACTTTACTATAACTATTATTTTAAGTTTGAACTGATCATGACATACTGAGGAAATTGATTTAAATTAGACTCTCTAGATTCGACCTAATTTCTTCTAGGTCATATTTAGGGGTTACATGTAACATCCCAAACTATGAGTTAGTGACTAAATTGTAAAACTTCAGAATGTGGTGATTAAAGTGGGATATTTGAATAGTTCAATGATTTATTCAAAAATATTTCCTGAAGGTTTTAGTAATTATTAAATGAATCAAAGGGCAAAATGGTCATTTAACATGAAAGATATTTTCTCCTCTTATAAGATAAGGGAACCACGTGTGGAAAAGAAAGATTTCTCTTGAGTTTTCTTTTTCCTTCTCCCAACTGTGGACTCCAATTTACAAAGGTAAGATTTCTTAATAGTTGATTATTAGCTTAAATTTAAGTTGGGTTTCGATCATTTGATGATAATTAAGCTTAAGGAAAGCTTAATTTGTTCTGAAACAACAAGATGAAAGGTATATGAGAGATTAAAGGAAATGAATTTTTATATGAATTTATGGAAAAGAGTTGATAAGTTGAATATGAAGTTAAATTTGACTTGTCATCAACATAATTAAGGAGTATGAAGTGTTAGAATTGAATTTAGAACATGTTGAAAATTTGGGTATGATTCTTGGATTCTAGGTAGAGAAGTGGATTTTGAAGTTAAAGATGTATTGAATGAGTATTAATGAGTTCAAGTACGAGTAGATGAGTTAACTATATGTAAGGGGATGAAATAGGAAGTTTTTGAGCAGAAATGAGTTGATTTTCGTGCTCAAAATGTAATTTCTGGGAAGAGGGTATCGATACTCTATGAAGGTGTATCGATACCCTCTTTTTAACGAAAAATTACAGAATGTCAGTAGGGTATCGATACCCCCTGAAGATGAAAAATTCATAATGTCATTAGGGTATCTATACCCTAGATAGGGTATCAATACCTCAATTAGGGGTGTACCGATACCCTATAGAGGGTACCGATATCTACTTTAAACAACAAATGAAATTGGTTTTCCTTTAGTTTAAGAGTTGAAAGATTAAAGTATACAATTGGATTATTGATATGTATAAATGTATAATTATGTAGATAGTGAATATAATCCTGTTCCGGAATAATCGAAGAATTAGAATCGAATCACAGAAAGCAAGGCTAAGGTGAGTGCAATTTAACTTATACTTATGTTATCGAATAAACATTGGTTTGCGATGAGCCAGTGACGGAGTTACTATGGTAATAAGTGACTCCTAAAATATTAATTGATTTGTGATTGATGTGATTCTTATGTGTGCATGAGTACATGAAAATGGATATATGTGTCATATGTTATTATAGGTGACATGATCTACCTGATTACATGTATATACGATATGTGATACTGAACTACATGAATATATGAAAGTATAATACAAGCTATGTGGTATTGACATAAGTGATTACAAGAATATGTAATATAAGATACGTGAACCCAATATAAGTGAATATATAGAAATAGTATATAATTAATGTGATATATGTGTTTATGAACAAGCGGAGATAAGTTTAAATGAATATATTATAATAAGATATAAATTACATTAGTTAAATATATAGGAATTGGTATAATCAACTTACGAGATTAAATGAAAAGTGAGATAAACTAAATAGTATTGACTATAGGACAATATGAGAATAGTGTATAAATTAGGAAACATTGACAGAAGTGATTATACAAACATGTAAGATAAGCTATATGGGGAGAATTATGGGCTTAAATGAACATATAATATATGAGTTATATGATAAAGATTTATGAAGTTATAGGAAAATGTTATGGAAGCTATGTGATGATAAGTTATGAGAATATATATATATATATATATATATAACAAGCAATGTGAAACTGAATTAAGTAAATATATGAAACTAGAATATAAATAATGTGAGATAAATTATAAGGTATTGTTATACGAACTATATAAAAGTATGTATATGAATACATGTATAAGTTTATATGTTATTCGATATGTTATGTGATGTATTTATGAACCCATGTGAACAAGCTACGACATACGTGTTTACATGAACATATGAGAAATGATATAAGCTATATGATACTATCTACGTAATTACATTAACTAAGTGATTATATGCACTTGTGATATATGTTATATGACATGGACCTATGTGACTACGTGAGAAAGAATATAAGCTATGTGACTATGTGAATATATGTCTATGAAAAGACATAAGAACAAGATATAAGCCATGTGACATATGAATGTGAATCATATAAAAGTGTTCTACGTGGAAGTGAAACAAGTGTCTATATGAATATGTGAAATGACATAAATGATAATGTCCATGTTATGTAATATGAGAGCTAGGGGTATAGTTGACATGCCAAGAGTCGAGGGTTACAGTGGTCCTTCAGGATAATACAGTGGTCCTTCGGGATAATGCAGTGGTCCTTTGGGACAATACAGTGGTTCTTCGGGATAATACAGTGGTCCTTCGGGATAATACAGTGGTCCTACGGGACATAGTGGTCCTTCGGGACAAATTTCAGGCCCCTAGTGGGAATTTTACGAGCTGTGGTGACAGCATTTGTGTACAACCTCAATGCACTCACATATCTTTAGTTCTCACACGTGTACCATAAGCTAATTAAAGAGATAACATAAATACAATATATATATATATATATGATGCATATGCTTTTGGGGATATGAAATGTGTTATAAGAATTATATGATGTTATGTGTGTTTCTTTGTAAAATGATATATGTGTTATATGATATACAAGAATGTTGATACATGATAGTGATAGAGATCATGATAATAATATTGATGTTGATAATGATAATGATAGAGATCATGATAAAGATGTTTGTGTTGATAATGAAGGTATATGTGCATATATGTATTTGGTTATAAGAAATATTCTATGGTTTCTATTATATGTTTTATATGCCTCACTAAGTTAACGACTTAGTGTGTGATTGTTTCACACGTAGGTACCAAGAAGAGGAAGAATGATAAAAGTTAAGCAAGACAGGTCAGTTCCTCCTTTCCAAAGATCAGATCAGAAAAGCATTGAATAATATGTATTTTGTAATACTGATATTGGTTGGCATGTATATAAAGATTTGACTCCGATATGTTCTAAGTCAGTTTTGTAAAATCATATGATTGATTTTTGTAATGTTTTAAACGTATATATGTAACTGGAAATTTTATATTGATGAAAGCTTAAATTTTTATGAGTTTTATACATGTTTGCCGAAGTTACTGTAGCAGGGTATCGGTACCTGTAGCAGGGGTATCGATATCCCTGAAGTAATACGGAAACTTTTAACATTTGGTACTGTTCACGGTACTGTTCATACCGTATAATATTGTTCATAAATATGTTTTTTACTTGAATTTTTATAATGACATATAATTCAACAATATATGATCGTATTTTCTTAAAATAAGTTCAAATGTTCTATTATTTTGCAAGAATAAACGTTTTGAAATGTCAATGTGACATCTCGGACTCGTATCCGGGTTGGATATGGGTTAGGGTGTTACATTACAAGTTTAGGCAGAATATTCATTTTTATTAGATTCTTTAAAGAGATAATATTCACATGTCCTAATCTAGCATGCCACGTATCAATAGTTTCAATAGTGTAAGTAGAAGTGATAGCTTTATTCTCATTAAGTTGAGTTTCTATGAAAAATAAACTCTCATTTAGAAAAACATTTCCCAACATAATCATTGTTTTAAGAAAGTACAAGTTTATCTGCCTCAAAAACTAACTTAATATTTGTCTTATTCAAAAGTCTGCCACTTATTAAATTTTTACGAATGGTAGGTACATACAGAACATTGTTTAGGGCTAAAGTTTTACCAGAAGACAGCTTGAGTAAAACCTTTCCTTTGCCTAGCACTTCAGAACTACTAAAGTTCGCCAGGTACACACGTTCACCTTTTTCCCCATCCTCGAACTCGGTGAAAAACTCATTCCTTGCGCATAAATGTCTGGAAGCGTTGGTATCCATGACCCATTCAGCACTATTCTCCACCAGATTAACCTCTAAAACCACCATTGTAATGACATTATTAGCATTGTTCTCTGTAATGTTCAGTAGTTACTTGTTCTCATTTTGGCGGTCTGAGAAATGTTGGCACTAGTAAGCTTTGTGGCTGACTAGACCGCATGCATAACACTTGACGGAGCCGGTTTCTTGAAGTTGGTGCCCTTCAGGGGTTTCATCTTCTTGTTTTGATTTCCTCTTTTCGCGATCTTTTTGAATTTAGACCCTGAGGCAGCACCAGATTCAACCAAGTTAGCTTTAAAGGACAGATGACAAATAGAGTTAGTAACCTTATCTTTCAAATGATTAGCCTCTTCTATCTTCATGTAGCCCACTAGCTCCTTAAGCGAAATGTCCCTCTTTTTATGTTTGAGATAGTTACGATAATCAGACCAGGACTTGGGTAGCTTCTCAATCAGGACATTGGCTTGCAGCACCTCGCACAATTGCATTCCCTCGGCAAGGATGTTGGATACCATCTTTTTGTAATCATGAACTTGATCTATAATCGACTTGTCCTTAGAAATATGGAATCTCGGCTACTTGCAAACGACGTACTTCTTGATGCCTGCATCATCAACGCCATATTTCTTCTCGAGCGTATCCCAAATTGTCTTAGCACTTCTTTTTTTGAGGAACATGTCGAAGAGCTTGTTCGAAATGTGACTCAAGAGATGTCCTCGTACCGTATTGTTATCTTTCTCATACTTTTCAGCAGTAGCAATAGCAACGAAAAAAACAGTGACAACATCATGTAAAGCCTCGTCATCAATAGAGGTAGTATCAGGTGCAATTGAACTTGTCGTCGGAGTAGAAAGTGGTGGTGGCTTCCGAGAACGTAGTCCAAATCAAACTGCTTGAAAAATATTAAAATGCGTTGGGACCACCTTCGGTAATTGGACCCATCCAATGAATCAAGCTTTGAAAGATTGAGAATCAATTTGCTTAACGATGTCGACATGTTGTAGTAATGAGTTTGTTTCTAAATTGTTGAAAATATAGATTGCAAAATGAGACTGTTAGCATTGACAGAACAAATAAAAAATAATGAACAAATGAACAGCTGAAACCGTGTCGTGGTGAAAACCACTACCTTAGAAACAAATTTGCCCTAATATGTGTAATCACTACAATAGGCAGATCATCTCTCGAGGTTAACACGATCGTTTCGAGAATTCGTACACCCGAAACCGGAGTGGACAACCGATGATATTGCTCTTTTGATAGCAGCAGAGAAAAGAATCTTGGAATGCTTTAGATTGGAGGAATTGTGTGAGTTGAGTGTGTATTGAGAAGCTTAGAAAACCTCTCTATTTATAGGCTTAGTTCAAGGTTAAAATCATCCACAACAAAATCAGATATAAATCTGATTAATTTTTTTAATTTAAATTCTATCTAAAACTCCTGTTATACACAAACGAATCTGGCCTTAAAGCAGTTCAGATTTGTCCTTTAATTTCTAGCCGTTTATAACTCTTGTAACTCTTGTAATTACTTTGTAACTGACACAATAAACACTCTGAACAGAGCTGAAATATTGTCCAGATACATCCAACATTTCACATACATAATTTCAAAATATGACACTTCAAATTTTAAATTTTCATAAATTAAATTAACAGCTAATAATAAGTCGTAACTCTTTGAAATTTAAATCGAACCAAGACACTTTGCAGCCTATAAATATCAGAATCAATGCTTTCACAATATATTTTATGCTCAAGAAAATCCTTACGAATTTGCTCCAAAAAGATAGAATTTGTGCTGACATGTCAAAGACACGTATTGCCACGAGCCACAAGCCCGAGACGGACAGACGACGGCGGCACACAAGATTGTCCCTTGTTCTCTATCACTCAACAAAGGAAGAATGAACACTATAAATACCCAAACCTAGTGGTATTTCCCACTCAATGTGAGATAGTGTTTTACGTATTACCAACAATTCAAAATTCTTGGATTTAATGGGAAGGCAGTAAGGACTGATGCAAATGAAGTTGTACATCTTCAACAACATTCAAAAGAAGTTGTACAAGAAAGAAAGCAATGTTATGATGAGTTGACTAAGATAAATGAAGAGATTAATGCAAACCAAAAGAAGGTGAAAGAACTAGGGAAAAAAACAAGAATTACTGTTGCATAGGAAGAAGAGTAAAATAGCTGAAATTGCTCACTTAAAGTATGTGCGGATGATACTACTAAAAACATTCAAAATGTCGAGATTTTAGCTGGTAGTTCCTGGTAACTGATCTCATACTTGGAGGGTATCCATGGTGATTGTAGGTTTTTCAGGGTACCTGTTTCAGGAGATGCATTTTGGGATTTAGATTGTAATTATGGTTCTAGATGATGGTTCATTTAGTTGCTAATGTTGGGTTCTTGAAAGTAATTTATGCTAAAACATATTTTTATTACATCTTTTGTCTAAAAACTAGTTTTTGTTCCATGCTATTGTTTATTAAGTACCCCTTCAACGCCAAAGTATTCCAAAAAGAGAATAGAGATCAAAATAATCATTTTAATAAATGTTGAGAGAATAATTTTGATATTGTACAAAAAATTTAATAAAATCTTTCATATACCTTTTAAAATTTTGAGTGTATATATCTAGAAATATTCAACAAAGTCTCGTAAATGCAAGAGGAAGAAAAGTAGTGATCATTTCCTTTATGCATTCCACCTATTGTACATTCTTCTTTATTTAATTTGATTCATGAATTACTTTCTTATTTAGGTCGTAAACTTGTAAGTACTCCTGGCGTTGAAAATAGGGATGGACCGATAGCACTGGTGAGTGCAAAATTTAAATTTATTTTATATTTTAAAATTATTTATATATTTTTAAAAAAATTATTTTACCCTCTAAAAATATTATAAATTCAAGTTTTTCCCATAATATAAAGCGTCGTCAGATTGAAAATATTAAGGGTTTATTCGTTACACAGAAAATAAAAAAATAATTTTTATAACATGAATTATATTTTTTGAAAATAATTTTTTAAAATTATTTCATGGTATTTAGATGATGCCATGTAAACTTCTTTTCAATGGTTTGTAAAATCTTTTAAAAATTGTTTATTATAAATATCAAATATAATAAATAATAATATTAATTAAAAATAAATATTATTATTTTTAAAATAATAGAATAATTTCTTTGATATTATATTTTTAAAATAAAAAAATTATAAATTATATCAATTATTTATTTAAATAAAAATAATATATTATTAATTATATTAATTGTTTTAAAAATAAAATATTATTATAATATTAAATAAGAATGTTATATTTTAAATATTTAATAATATTATTTTAAATTAATAAATAAAATTAATTATATTATTAATTTATTATATATTATAAAAATAAGGATATAATATCATATATTATTATAAATATAATTAAATATATTATTATAACACTAAACATATAATATTATTTTTTAAAAATTATTAATAAATATTTCTTCATAACTAATATTTTTATTAAAAGTATACTAAAATAATAAATAAATAAAACAATATTATAATGATATTTATGATTTGAAGTAAAAAAATTGAAAAATAATTAATACAAAATTAAATTGTAAGTCATTTTTATAAAATGTAAAATGTATTATGTTGATCATGAAAATAAATTACATCAATCATTTTTTATCAATCAAACACCGAAATTTTTTTTAAAAAATGTTGAACTATATTTTAATATAAAAAATTAAGGTAAAATGTTTTTTGGACTTGAATTGAATTTATTCAAAATCTTCAATGTTTTCAAAAATAATTCAATGTCCATTTAACATGGAATAGTGCACAAAATACTTTTCTGAACAAGAAGTATCGATATTGTTCTTACAGTATCGATACCTCATGTATAGTACCGATATTATTCATAGGGTAACGATACCAAATGTAATGGAAGCATCGATACTCACTAGGTAGTATCGATACTACCAGCATTGCTCAAATTCCAAAATGTAAAAATGGTACCGACACCAAAAGGGTTACTGATACTACTTTGCATAGTAGTATTGACACAATAGGCTTAGTATCGATACCGTCAGGCCTAACGACTAGTTTTATTTAAAAATAACAAATGTAATACCGATACTTCTTATAGAAGTATCGATACCCTTTGTACTGGGTAGTTTTATTTTGCAGAGAAAACATCCCCAACGGCTCCAAATCACTCTCAACGGCTAAAAACAACCACAAACTCATTCCAACATATAAATACAAGTTCAGGAATCTTGAAGAAGGGTTAGAACACCTATCCAAGCATTCAAACACAAAAGAAGAGATTTTCATTCCTAATTTATTTTCTCTTGTAAATATTTTTGTTTTTATGAGCTAAATTCTTGTAAATACCCTACATTTTAGAGGTTTTATTTGTTTACATCTTTTTCCTTGTAAAGGGTTTTTTGGTTCTAGCTGAGCATGTTAAAAGCTAGGGAGTCTTGTAAAGGTTATCTCTTTGTCCTTGGAAAAGAAAAAACAAATTAGTGGATTTGTTGGAAAATCGTTAGTGAGGAGCTAATGTAGTGGAGGTAGACTTAGTTGAGAAGTCGAACCACTATAAATCGTTGTGTCAATTTTTCTATATTTTATTCTCCTTACTCCTTAAACAAT
Organism: Hibiscus syriacus; assembly: GCF_006381635.1. Lineage (NCBI taxonomy): Eukaryota > Viridiplantae > Streptophyta > Magnoliopsida > Malvales > Malvaceae > Hibiscus > Hibiscus syriacus. Next base: position 15,449,833 of record NW_024063471.1, on the reverse strand, counting down.
ATTTTGTCAATTCACCCCTTTGTGCAATTTTTGGTTGTCAAATTTGAGCTTAATAAATCTCAACAATTGGTTCAAAGCTTGACTCATTAGAAGGCTTCACAAATTTGAACTTAATAAATCTCGAAGAAGTTCTACCAATTTTTGACGTAACTAACAAGAAGATGGCTTCGAACTCCGGCGCTTACTACATTGAAGATTCTCAACCGGTCAATAAGCCATCGTATTTCAATGGAGCAAACTACACCTATTGGAAGAATAAGATGATGCACTTCATTCAATTCAATGATCTAGGAGCTTGGAACTCAATCATGAAATGATACTTTGATACATGCATCACAAGGCTCATATAAAACGAAGAAGTAATAACTCTTCCAAATGATCTACTCGTCCAAGCCTTGGAAAAGAAGACCAGAACAACAGTAAACTTGCAACGACTTTTTGAATGAGATCATGATCTTATTTGGTCAACATGTCTTCTTAAGATACGACCAAATATCTCTTATCTTTCTAACGATTCTTTAATTACATCAATATGATGTCGGGAACTCAAGATATAGTCATTTTAGTGAAGACAGTGCATGCAAAAAATCATGTAAGAGATTAATACGGGATTTTGTAAATATTACGAATTTTTAATATTTTTATTTGATTATTTGTAATATAATTTAAAATAGAATGATGCATTATCTTTTAGGATTATATTTATTATTTTATTAGGAATTAAAGTTAAGTTAAAATATTTTTTCAGTTTATTATTATTTTATTAGGAATTAGAGTTAAGACATATTTAGTTTGTTATTATTTTATTTATTAGTTATTTAGGACCTTTAGAACTTATCTCCTATAAAAGGAGGCTTCATTCAACTTTCTAGGACAAATTTCTTTGATTAATAATACAACGAGAGTTCGTTTTTGCAAGTGTTGATTGTCTTGTGCCTTCGAAGCTTCTTCTCATGGAGTTCTTTCAAGTTCTTGTGAGGGAGATGAATCTTCACTCCAATTTTCCTTTTCATCGCAACTAGGAGGGTTGATTAGAGCCATATTATCGGGTTTTCCTTTTCATTGTGACTAGGAGGATTCGATGAGACACTTAGAGTCATATTATCAAGTTTGCCTTTTCATTGCGACTATGAGGGTTCGATAGGACATTTATCCATCTATTTTTCACAAATCCATAATCACCATCATCATCTTTACTATTCATCTTCATAAGGGAGCCACCTTCTACTGTTCATCCCCATTTGTTTTTCATCAAGTCTAGAGCTTTCTAGGCTTGATTCCTCAATAAGAGCAACATTCATTAATCCATCACCGCTTCCTTATCAATTGGTATCAGAATTGGGCTGATTCTTGGAAAGAATCAAGTAATCGTACTTGTTCTTGAACAAAAAACAACCAAGGTTCCTCAATGGAGCTAGTTCAAAAAATATTCATTGTTTCAGGTTCTTTTTTTAATTTTAATTTATATTCAAAATTTTCTTGTTAGTTATTTTTCATCAAAAAAATAAAAAAATTGAAAATGAAGGAATTTAGGGTTTATTTTCTCCAAATCACATATTCTTCCTAAGAGTAATCTCCAGTCCAAAATCCACCCCCAATCGGAGTTCATTAGAGCCTTCAAATACATCGTTCAAGTTTCATCTACAGATTCGGTCTAGAATCTTATCGAATTTCTTGAAAATTCTACAAGAGGAGTTTCATAGTGAAAATTGCCATATTGAAACTACATATATTGAAGATCATTAAAAAATCATAATTATTGGAGATCAATAGCACCTTCGAACAAAGTGATAATGAAAAACATATTAGTTGAGGATTCACCATTCAACAAAGTCTATTGGATACTACTGAAGGTATTTGATTCTAAAAATTTACAGATAGTTTCTAAACACATCGATCAACATTAAAGAATTTTTCCAAAATTTTTGGACACCGGTAATCCCCTAAAAACGTTGCTCAATTTGATCTAGCGTTTTCTAGGTTTCTGGTTTGGTTCTTTTTTTTCTTTGACTCTTAGTGCTTTAGGTTCTTCTATTTTCCCTTTTTATTTTTCGTTTACATTATCTAACACATTATCCTCCTTGTGTTAGTAGGACTAAAGATTTTTCATACTTCTTCCATCTTTGCATTCTCGTTCTCTTGGAGTCTAACCATTGTTTCGCCTTAGAGCTTTTTGGTTTTCTTACTGCCTTTGCTAGTAATCAAACTCCGATATGAACTGTGGAAGAATACTTGGTAAAGTGAGTTTTAAAGAATATAAGATCAGCTTACTTTCCTCTCGCTGTGTTACTTTCTTGGAGTGACTTGTGAGGTTTCTTGGTTTGTTGAATTTTCTTTCTTTTATTTTTATTTTTATTTTACTTTAAAATTTTCTTTTGATTGTTATTATTTCAGGATGGGCAACAATAACAACATGACACTTACGGCTATCTTAGCCACACTTGCACGACTCACGACTCAATTTGAAATATTTGATGAACTTAACAATTCCGTGAGAGAACGACAAGAGCCATAATTGGATCTACCAAACTAGAATCCAAGACTAAAAATTGTTAAACCTTTGGTACCCAGACAAACATAACCATATTTCCAAGCACACAAACTCTTTACAAAACCAAAGTTAATAATCCCGTCTTTCAAAAGACCGGACAAGAACATCGATTGGTAAGGAAAAATTGATCTCATTTTCGCATACCATGACTACCCCCAAGCTAAATAAGTTCCCCTCATCACCATGGAATTCAAAGGATATGCTCACACTTGGTGGATGTAAACAAGGAAAAAGATCGAGGACTTCCAAATTCAAGTAATCACTTCTTGGGCCGACCTCAAACAAAGCATGAGGAACTGATTCTTACCGACACATTATACACGAGAAGTTAAACTACAACTATACGAACTTCGACAAGGTAGAAGTTCAGTTGAAGACTACTACAAGGAGATACAGTCCTTACTCAATATGGCTAACATAATTGAAAAAGAAGAGGACATCGTGTTAAGATTCGTTATCGGCTTGAACTCAAACATCAATGATTTTCTTAACTTCCATGGGTACAAAAACCTTGAAGATACCCTAAAGAATGCAATAATAATCGAAGAAAAAATCCAAATGAGATTATGATTCAGTGAACATTACCAAGGTACTTCATCCTCTTACCAAGGTAATCCTTCAAATCCTTCCTCATCTTCTACTGCATCTTCTCAAAAAAACCGATAGATGAAAAACCGGACAAGGAGAAACAACGACCAATAAAGAATGACACACTTTCAACCTCTAAAGATCAAATGAGAATTTGTGATGAGGTAGGGAAAGTAAAAAAAAGTTGAGGAAGAGGCAACAAAAAAGAGCTCATTAGTTACAAAAGCCAAAAGAATAATGATCCATGAGAGGTGAGTGAACCTAATTGTGAAAAGAAAAGAGTGACTCAAATTCTATGTGTGACCACACAAAAATTGAGAGAGAACCTTCTTTATAAACAACCTTGCATCCTTGTTCGCTTTAGGGAACCAATTGTTTCAATTTCTAACATTAACAATGATTTGCCTAATGTGTTTTCCTCTCTTTTATAGGATTTTTGAGAAGTGTTAGGTGATCCACCTGACGGATTACCACCAAAAAGAGGAAAACAACATCAAACCAATATAATTCAAGGTTTCATTATACCTTGTCAAACATACAATCTCAAAGAAACCAAAGAGTTAGATTTATTATAAAAAAAGGTTACATCCAGGAAAGCCTTAGTCGTGACGCCATCTTAATGACGAAACATGTTTAAACAACTCCACATGCTTTATAGTTCGTGCACATGACATCCATGTAAATGATGAAAAAGTAAAAGCAACACGAGACTAGCCCATACCATCTTCCATCACCTGACGGGTTACCACCTGAAAGCCCAAATTACTATGCTATATCAATGAAGAGTCACGATTTGCGAGAGTCCAAAGGTAAGTATTTTATTACTCATTTTAATGATATTGTAACATACTTCTTCTCCTTTTTGAAATGTAAGACTCTTAAAGTTGTCATCCATACTAACACAACTCCTTTAAGTGCATAAAAGATCGAGGTAAGAAAAACTCAGTAGAAGATGCATTACCACAAAAATTCTACAGTCCACAAATCTCCTCCTTATAATTATTAATTCATGAACCACACTTAGGAGACTTAAGGGATTACTTTCACAAACCAGTTGACATGGTTTTTCAGCACTCATTCTCACCACACATGAGTCAAACCATGGAGAGAATATCTGAAGCAATCATAAAGAAAGCCAACAGTAGTTGACACCATGTTTAATTTCAACCTAAACATCAGATTACAAGACTTGTATGCAATAGAGGATTTCAAGACTATAAGAAATCAATTCCTACAAAGAAGAAACCTCGACTAAAATGCATAAAGAAACATCACATTGATCCTGGCAAATGTTTAAAAATTTTTCCTTTCAAAACATCTAATTCTCTTTCTCTTGGATTTTCAGATTCAAGGACGAATCCTTTTGAGGAGTGGGGGAATGATACAAGCACCAGCATCCATAATGATAATAAATGCTTCTTTGGACTAATTTTTATACTCGGACCTATTAGAATAACAAAGTCTCGAAGATTCAAATCATATCTATTTGGTAAGCATAATATGAATGAATCATTAAATGATTCTAATGTTGCTCCCTTTAATGTTTCAAATTTGAGGTTGAATATTTTTGTAGAAAGGGAGGATGATACATGCATCACAAGGCTCACATCAAAGGAAGAAGTAATAACTCTTCTGAACGATCCACTCGTCCTAGCCTTGGAAAAGAAGACCAGAATAACAGAAGACTTGAGACGAATTTTTGAACGGGATCCTGATCCTATTTGGTCAATATGTCTTCTGAGATACAACCTTCTATCTCTTATCTTTCCAAAGGTTCTTGAGTTACATAAATATGATGTTGGGAACTCAAGATATGGTCATTTTAGTGAAGACAGTGCATGTAGAAAATCCTATACGAGATTAATACAGGGTATTGTAAATATTACGAATTTTCAATATTTTATTTTATTATTTGTAATATAATTTAACATAGGATGATGCGTTATCTTTTAGGATTAGATTTATTATTTTATTAGGAATTAAGTTTAAGTTAAAATAATGTTTTTAGTTTATTATTATTTTATTAGGAATTAGAGTTAAGACATGTTTAGTTTGTTATTATTTTATTCATTAGTTATTTAGGACCTTTAGAACTCATCCCCTATATAAATAAGGCTTCATTCAACTTTTTAGGGCATATTTCTTTGATTAATAATACAGTGAGAGTTTGTTTTTGCAAGTGTTGATTGCCTTGTGCCTTTGAAGCTTCTTCTCATGGAGTTCTTTCAAGTTCTTGTGAGGGAGATTAATCTTCACACTTCAATTTGCCTTTTCATCATGACTAGGATGGTTAGTTAGAGCCATATTATCAGGTTTGCCATTTTATTACGGCTAAGAGGGTTCGATTGGACGCTTAGAGCCATATTATTGAGTTTGCCTTTTCATTACGACTAGGAGGGTTCGATAGGATACTTATCCATTTATCTTCCACAAATCCATCCTCATTGTCATCATATTTACTGTTCATCTTCATAAGGGAGCCACCTTCTACTATTCATCCCTATTTGTTCTTCATCGAGTCTAGAGCTTTCTAGGTTTGATTCCTCAACAAGAGCAATGTTCATTAATCTACCACTGTTTCCCTATCATACTTCATTCCACCCGGTGAGATGGATGATTGGAGTGATGGAGAGAAGAAGAAGTTTCAACTCAATACCAAAGCTATGCACATCCTCTTTTTTGCATTAGGCCTGGATGAATATGAAAGAGTCTCATCTTGTTCAAATTCCAAGGAGATATGGGACAAGCTCCAAGTCACTCATGAAGGAATCGATGAAGTGAGGGAAACCAAGATTAGTCTTCTCAACCATAGCTATGAGAATTTCAAGATGAAACCGGATGAAGACATCAAAACTATGACATATAGATTTTTCGTGATTGTCAACGGTCTCAAGTGATTTAGAGAAGTAATCCCTAATGAGAAGCTTATAAGGAGGATGATCTACTCTCTTCCAAAGACTTGTCAATCAAAGAAGAAGGACATCATTGAGGCTAAGAATCTAAAATATCTCACTCTTGATGAGCTTATTGGTTCTCTTCTCACTCATGAGTTGATGGTAAAGGAAGATGAAAAAGATGAAGAGAAGCAAAACAAGAAGAAAAAGGAGGTGGGCATTGCCTTCAAATCCTATAATGAGAGCAATCAATATTCAAATGAAGAGGTGTATGAAGACGATGATGAAGAATAAGAGATGGTCAAGCTATTCAAAAGATTCAAGAGATTCATGACTTCCAATGAAGTGAGCAAGAATCGAGCAAAAAGAAGAGTCCCCCGGTGTGCTACAATTGTCAAAGAATGGGGCATGTCAAGTATGAATGTCCTCTCCTAAAGAAAAATTCATTTGTGGCATCTTGGAGTGATGAAAATGACTCCAATGATGAATATGAAGTAACCAACTTATGCCTCATGGCCATCGGAGAAGATTCAATGGTAAATTCTAACTCAAATGAATTAGATTCTTGCTCTTTTGATGAGTTACAAGTTGCTTATAATGAGTTGTATTTGGAATTTAAGACCATGAATTCCAAATATAAGAAATTAATTTCAAAACTTAAAGTTGAAAATGATTTGGTTTTAAAAACAAAAGTTGATTTTGAAAAACAAAATGAAATTTTTAAAAATGATTTAGAGCTTTCAAAAGTCAAAATCAATGATTTAGAAAAAGAAAATATTGATTTGAAAGTTAATCTTGAGAGCTTAACAAAAGAAAAAGAATTAATTTCTAAAAACAACTCATTATGTCTAAAAATGGCAAAATCCTTACATTGCCATTTTCATGGTCATTTGGAACATACTTATCCTTTGAAGAAAGAAAAATATTTTAAAATCAAACAAGTATGGGTTCTTAAGGGAACAAGGGGATTTGAAACTAACGTCCAATGATCCAAAGCAATTTGGATTCCAAAAACTACTTAAATGTCTCTTGTAGGAGTGTGGGAGCAATGGCGATGAAAGTGACGATACTCAAATGCTCTACCACACTTGAAAAAGGAATGGGTAACCTCTAAGCTTAAAAGCTCTTTGATTTTGCATAATTGGTTGCTCATTTAGTTTATACATGAATGAGTTTTAAACTTAAATGATTTCATGTTGTTTTCTATCTCATGTATGTTAAAAAGGAACTGTGATGGACATTCTAAATCTTTAATGAATTTTTAATAATTTTTAGTTCATCATAATGAATTTTGGTCAAAATTGGTTTTAAATGCAAATTATATCTCTCTAACAATTGATATCAAATTTTCAAATGCTTTGATTTTACAAACTTTTATTTTTTACCTAAATTTAAATGTTTATGCATATGATTTAAAATCCAAATGATATCTCTCTAACAATTGATATCAAAATTTTCAAATGCATAACATTTTTGGAAAGTTTTATGCACATGTACTTAATTTCAACAATTGGTATTGCATAAAGTATTTTAGACTTGGATATATTGAATTTCATGTGCTACTAACATGTTTGTTATTCTTTGTTGAAATTTAATTTTGTTTAAGTGTCAAATTTTTAAAGTTAATTTTTTGTTTGGAATGCTATTTTTGAGGGGGAGCTTTGATTTTTCAAATGATATTTTATGTCAAATTAACCTCTTACTCTCAATTGTTATATTTGAACTTTAAAGTTGAATTATTTTTTATATAACAAAAAGGGAGAGAAGTATGGGTTTGAAAAAATCAATTTCTTAATGAAAAAAGGGGAGCTGAACATTTTCCAACAATTGATATCTTTTTCATTAAATACGTTATTAAGGGGGAATTTTGTCAAAAACAATTTTTCAAATGTTTTGTTATATCAAAATGAGGGAGATTGTTGAACTATATTTTGATATAACAAATTAAGGCAAAATGTTTTTTGGACTTGAATTGAATTTATTCAAAGTTTTCAAAAATAATTCAAAGCTCATTTAACTTGGAATTGAGCACAAAATACTTTTCTGAACAAGAAGTATCGATATTGTTCTTATAGTATCGATACCTCATGAACAGTACCGATATTGTTCATAGCGTACCGATATCAAAGGTAAGGGAAGTATCGATACTACCAGCATTGCTCAAATTACATAATGCAAAAATAGTACCAATACCCACAGGGGTAGCGATACTACTTCACATAGTAGTATCGATATCATAGGTTTAGTATCGATACCGTCAGGCCCAACAGCTAGTAACAGCTAGTTTTATTTAAAAATAACAAAAGTAGACCCTCTGTATTGGGTAATTTATTTTATAGAGAAAATATCCCCAACGGCTCTAAATCACTCCCAACGACTAGAAATAGCCACAAACTCATTCCAACATATAAATACAAGTTCAAGACACTTTAAGAAGGGTTAGAACGCCTATCCAAGCATTCAAACACAAGAGAAGAGTTTTTCATTCCTATTTTACTTTCTCTTGTAAATATTTTTGTTCTTGTGAGCTAAATTCTTGTAAACACCCTACCTTTTAGAGATTTTATTTGTTTATATCTTTTTCCTTGTAAAGGGGTTTTTGGTTTTAGCTGAGCTTGTTAAAAGCTAGGGAGTCTTGTAAAGGTTATCTCTTTGTCTTTGAAAAAGAAAGAACAAATTAGTGGATTTGTTAATTTGTTGGAAAATCCTTAGTGATGAGCTAAGGTAGTAGAGGTAGACTTAGTTGAGAAGTCGAACCACTATGAATCGTTGTGTCAATTTTTCTATCTTTTATTCTCCTTACTCCCTAAATAATTTTTGCCAACCCTTGTGCAATTTTCGGTTGTCAAATTTGAGCTTCATAAATTCCAACGAAAAACATTTTTTTAAAAACTAATTCCAATAAAAAAAAACTTTAAAACTGTCAATAAATAGTGGTTACTATCGTTTTACAAATGCATGCAACTTTAGAGGCTTAATCCAAGAAAAAAAATTGAAAACCAATGAAAAAATGGAACAAGTTTCAACATGTTTGTTCCAATTGTTCCAGAAGGCCTAAAAACTTGAAATGTTTTAGAATTTAAAAAAATGAAACTTTTTGTCTGGTTTATACATGGATGGTCACAGTACCTGAAGTCGATGAGTTTCGATTTGATCTGTTTTAATTGGATCATATTTTTTTTTTTAAAAATTGAGTTTAGGTTGAGTCCGATTTTTTAGAAAATATAGTCAGGTCAGGTCATATTTGAATTTAGGGTGAAAAATACTCGATTCAACCCGAATAATAATATAAATTTACCTTATATATTTAAAAATAATTACAATAAGAATCCTCTATATTTTAATTTTCTCAATTAGATCTCAATTTTGTTGAATATAAATAATATTTTTTTATAAATATATTTATTTCGGATTAGATCGGATTGAGTTGGATTTTATATAAAAGTTAGGTTAAATTCGGATTAGGTGAAGTCATCCCTAAACTCAAATCAAATCAAATTACGAATGAAATATATATATTTTTAGGTCGGATTGAGTTGATTGAAAATCTAATCCGACCCAAGCTCATCCTTAATTTTATACATTAGTAAGATATTTTAATTATTTAAACTATTAAAATTAATTTGATATATTGATTTTTATAGATAATTATAGAAATAAATAGAACATATACTTTAAAAATTCATTATATGTTTCATAAAATTACAAAGAAGATAATAACAAGCTTATTTAACATCAAAAAATATAAAATATAAGTCATTAAATTTTATTTTAGGTTAAACGAATTGTGGATGTATAAGTTAGAAAAAGTTTTAATTAAAATTTATAACTTATAAAAATATTTTCAAGCTTATAGTTTTAAAAAATATTTTTATAATTTTAAAATGAAAAATTCTAGATTTTCATATATTGTTAAAAATAAATTTTCTAATTTTTAAAAATATTAAAATTACTAAAAATAAAATTATAATTATAATTAGGAGATAAAATAATATATTATATATTAATTTTATGTGTCACATAACGTTCTTATAAATAACCGACAATACAATGTTCATATTATAAAAAATCATAAATTTAATGTTTATTTATTCTATAAATTTAAAAAAATAATATATATTTAAACATATATTATCTTATAATTATTAATATTAATTAAAAAATAAAAATAAAAGCTAATGACTAAAATGCCAATTTCAGTATACGTTAACGATTATCGTGTACTACACCCTAAACAATTCAACATTCCCACAGTTTTTTCTTTCCTTTTCCGTGCAATTAAAATATTCTTTCTTTTACCTTGAAAAAACCAACTATCTCCTTTATTTCACATGCGACCCATTAGTTTTCATCAATTCTAACGAGCATTTTAATCAATCATCAACCCTTTTGTTTCTTTTTGTGCGATTAAAATCACATCTTGATATTCAGGATTTTCATCTTTTTTCCCCTTTTGATTTCCAAAGATAGGCTCTCCTTTCCTTTGTTTCTTAGTTTTGGGAAGATCTATCTGGTGGGAGGTATAGATGGGGAGGTTATTTGTTGTGAATCTTGAAGGGAAAGTTTATAGCTGCAAGCACTGCAAGATACATCTTGCACTTGTTGATGATATTGTTTCCAAGGTTGTTCTTTTATCTATCACTTCATAAAATATGAATCCTTCGATCCTTCTCTGTTATTCTTGCGAAATCTTCATCTAGGTATTGTTAATTTGATTGATTTTACTGAGTTTATATATGATGTTTTTTATTATGATTTGGGTATATCTAATGTTCAATCAATTTATAATTTCATAGGGTTTATTATTAGGTGTAGTGTTTTAATTCAATAATTTCATAGGGTTGATGAGACCACATGATTGCTTAGATCGAAAAATTAGGAACTTGCATAATCAATATTTAATTCAATTTATAATCTTCTTTAGGACAATTATGATGTTAAGCATGCACACATGCATTTATATTATATGTTTTTGTGTGTGTGTATTGTATTTGATAGGACTTGTTTAGGAGATAAAACCTGGTACTGGGAATGAATTGAAATCTTTTATATTGGGATATGATTTGCAATAATAGTCTTGAAGCCAGATTAACACAAAATAAACACAAATCTCAATCTGGAAGTTGTTGGATCATCTGTTTGAGTTATTTCTCATTGTTCGTCCCTGATCGAGGGCAATATCCTACTAAAGATGCAGAGTTTCCGAGTATATTAGCAAGATGCTTAGAGTTTGGATATTCGTTTCTGTGGTAATTGGCACTTTGTACCAATAGTTGAGTCTGAAACCAATAGCCATTGCTACTTTAACGAAGCTGGTGAACCGTCTTAAGCAGTTAAGTCAATCACTTGAATGTTAAAATGTTTATACTTGATTTAAGACTTAAGAGCAGTTTAGTGGATGAAAATTACAGTAATGGAGACTGCTTTAACTGCTAAACTTCTGATTGATTTACCTTTGGTTTTAAAATGACAATCAGACAATTGTTTTTTTCATTTGTATATTGGTGTAGTTCGCTGTTATCTAGTTTTTCCATTTTTTCTTTCACCTTGTTTTTAACAATTTTCATAGTGTCCAAAAGAAAAAAAAAACGGTTCTGGGTTCTCTTAGAAGCTTAGATTCTAACTATGTGTTTTGCCTGTGTTCTTCTATCCAGTCCTTCCAGAGCAGGCATGGGAAAGCATATCTCTTCAGTAAGGTGTAAGTTTTCTCGATTTTAGGCACCCAATCGTAATGTATTAATACCAAATCTGTCAACAGTGACACTGAACAGGACCGACGACTCTTTAACATAAGCGCTCATAATGTCTTGTGTAATGCTTAAGAAAAATTCTTCTTCTCAAATTCATTTTCGATTCTAACAGTTTGTTTAGTTCACTTAGAGCAATATAATAGCCTTCAATTGCCCAATAGCCTCTTATGTTTGTAATTTAGCCTCTTGAATACAAGACAGGGATTGCAGGTATCTGCTTAAGAGTAGACTATGGTACTCAAGGATGGATTTCAGATTTCTCTGAAATCCAACTTACATCTTCTTTTGATAAATGAGATTTGATGTTATTCGCAATTTTCATTTTGATAGATAAAATTTTCATTATTTCATAGGGTGAATGTTTCTGCTGGGGAGAAGGAAGATAGAATGATGATGACAGGGTTGCACACAGTAGTGGACATCTTCTGCATTGGGTGTGGATCAATTGTGGGGTGGAAATATGTAAGCCTTACTTTGCTTTACTGTTACGTATTTGAGGTTCAACGGTTTAATGCATCTTTGCCCGTTCCCATTAGTTACATGGTTAGTTTCTTTCAGGAGTTTGCCCATGAGAAGGGCCAGAAGTACAAGGAAGGAAAATCCGTGCTTGAACGGTGAGTAAAGTAATCGAAAACATAGGGAGAACTTTAGATTATGGTTTATGTGGGACGCATTTTCGGGCTTGGTTATTGGATAGTAACTTCCAAATACATGAAAACTTATATGATAAATTAATAAACAGTAATTACACCTGATCCCAGTAATTTAGTTCTTAACAAAGATTTTCGGCATCATGGTATTGAGCAGGTTTAAGGTGTCTGGTCCTGATGGAAGCCACTATTGGGTTAGCCATGAAACACATGGTGGAAGTGATGCAGATGATGTTTGATTAAACCGTCGAATTCCAATTGTACATTCTTTAAACCCCATAAATCTCTCATTCAACTCTTCTGAATTCTTATAAAAAAAACCGGAGCTTTTCTTATTTAAACACATTCCGCGCTGTTAAATAACATATTATTGGAAAGATTGAATCTTGATTCTGATTTAGTTAATGTCACAACATGACTTTATATTATGTTTCGATTTTCAATATTGAAGATTCAGATGTTGATTTTGATGACTTGTATCCGTTGTTACCCAGAATGCTATAACTTGCTTTTTTTGGGGCTTAAAATAACTTGCATTTTTATAGGGTAAACTACACGTTTAGTATTTAAGATGTTACTTTTTTTCTGTTTTTGTACCTGAACTTTATTTATTTTTAAAATCATACCTAACATATAATTTAGGTTTCAATTTGGTATCTTGTTGTTAAAAACTTAACAGCACCAATGACGTATAATTTACATTACAAGACACATGGAATATCGAAAAAGGGAAAATAATTTCATATCATTGCCGCTAAATTTTCAATGGCGGGTACTAAATTGAAATCTAAACTAAATGTTAGATATGATCTTGAAAAAAATAAAGTTAAGGTACTAAAATAGAATAAATGTGACAGTTTAGGTATTATGTGTGTAATTTACCCTTTTTATATAGACATTATTACTTGACCAATCAACTGACTAAACCGGTTCGAGTATTATAGAAGTTTATTACGGGTATTATAGAAGTTTATTATGAGAGTAATTCCTCTAATCTTGTTTGTTGCATTCAAATATTATCAACATATAGTTAGTAACTTGCATTGTTTGTAGTGCTAATAATATTTACACAAGTGATTCAAGCTCTCATTTAGGCAAATTAGGATTATTATTTTGGGATAAATGGTCGAGACATTTTGGGGGTTGGAGTCATTTTCACGTTTGAGTTGCAGGGGTTTTAACTTTTTGGTTGTTCACATTTTGTGGTCTATTTGGGAAATCGTAGATCCAAGTCAAAATTGAATAATGTTTTGATATAATCGATGGTTGCATTTGAGTTTGGGTCAAAATTATCATCCGCCCATGAAATTGTTATAAAAATGGCGGTGGCGGTTTGCTTTAAACAATCAGAGTTGTGTTGGTTTATTAAAAGTCGAATCTAATGCTATATTTTAATTCATTCCATCATTATATATTTAGTATCTAAATTATTATTTTAATGTTATTTTGGTATATATTTTTTAAAGGGAAAATTATGCATTTAGTACTTACATTATTAGTTTTGGTCCATTTTAGAACCTAAAGTTTAGTTTTTGTTTATTTTAGTATTTGTTTTATTTTAGTACACATGTTTAAAATTTAATGTTAAGTTTTGATTTTTTTTAAAGTTTAGGTACTAAAAAGGATTAGGATTGATACTTTAGGTACTATATGCGTTAAGTTTTTAACGGTTGTGTATTAAAATGAAACAAAAATTAAATGTTAAGTATGGTTTTGAAAATATTAAGACATAAAATGAATTAAAACTGATAGTTTATTTACTTTTTTAAAATCATATCAACATTTTGTTTAAGTTTTATATTAATATCCATCATTAAAAAACTTAATGGTGGTGTGGACGAATCACTATAAGATAATATCAAATTATCATTAAAAAACAAAAATGTAATGTTAATAGTTTTATTAATTTTTTAACGAGATTCTAAACTAAATGTTAAATATGAGTTTGATATATATATATATATATATATATATATATATATGATTTTGAAGAAAAAAAAACTAAAACGGACCAAATGAAATAGTTTAAATGTTAATGTATAGTTTTCCCCTTTTTATGTTATAGCTTAAAAATCGAATCTCCAAAATTAAATAAAATATATTTAATTATTATATAAATTTAAGGTTTGAATTGATTAAATCGAATCAAATTTGATATATATATATATATATATATATATATATATATATATAAATGATTGATTCAAATTAAATTTAAATATTTAAATAGAGATATATTTACTTAAATCCTAAGCATTCGTATCCAAAATGAAGGTACCGATGCACCACAAACTTGAATAAGAAGGAAGGCCTAAGAATGGAGATGGTGAAGAAAGCAAAAAAAATAATGGACCGGGGGGGGGGGGCATGAATGCAGAAAAAGCTGAAATAAAGAGGAAAATATATTTTAAAAGAGATGGTGATTGTTTCATGGATAAATTACATATTTAGTATCTAAACAATTAGTTTTCTTTTGTTTTAGTATCTAAACTTTATTTTTTTAAAATCATACCTAACATTTAATTTAGTTTTCATTTTGGTATCCTACCTTTAAAAACTTAATGGTGATGTTAACGTGTCACCATAAAATAATGCTATATCATCATTGATAAAATAAAGAAATGTCACGTAGATAGTTATATTAAAATTTTAATGATGAGATACCAAATTGAAACCTAAATTGAATAGTAGATGTTTTAAAAAGATAAAATTTGGACAAAACAAAACCGAGTTTAGATACGTTTACTTTTAGGGTAAACTATGCATTTAGTACATAAATTTTTAGTTTTGATCCATTTTGGTATCTAAATTTTCAATTTTTTTTAAAACCACGCCTAACATTTAGTTTTTATTTTAGTACCCACCATTAAAAACTTAACGTGTTTTGTAACGCCCCAATTTATGGGTTAGTAGTTTCGGGTAAACCCAAGTGAGTTTTATGTGGGCCAAGAAACCATTCAAAATGTTGTGTTAAGATTTGGTTTATTTTAGTTGGGTTTGAGCCCATTAAGGCATAAAATGGGGGGTTCTTGAATTGGGCTTGAAATGTAGAGGACTAGAAGAGCAAATAACTCCTACATTTATCCAAAGGTTGATTTCCAATTAAGATTGGTGATGTCAACGAGCAGGGAACTCTAATTCCCCTTTTTCTTCATATTTGTCTTCTTCCTCTCCACATTCAAACTCTATCTCTCCTTATATTGAGAGAAGAAAATGTGAGAGCTTTGTGAGTTTCATCTATTGTCCAAAAAGTCCAAGGTAAGAATTGAAATCCTCACCTTCTAAGCTTTCGTCCGAGTTTTTCTTTTCCAGCTATAGCTATGGAAAACCATAAATGGGGTTTAAGATGGGTTTTGGGTTTTATGGTTCTTTAGTGTTCCCAATATATTTCTAGAGATTAAGAATCATGTTTCTAATCTTCTTAAGACCTTATATGAGCTAGTAACTCATTTAATTTCTTATGATTAGTGAAAGAAGTGGGGAAAAGCTCCAAAGGCAAAGGCAAAGGGAAGTCTGTTATTGGGTGAGTCCAAGGTGTCAAGTTACAACTTAGGATTAAGGTAACACACTTATGACTCTTTTATACCATGTGTAAGTCATTTCTTGTTTTCTCTTTCTTGTATGAGTCCATTGGCCATGTTGCGCAAAATTTGTATTATCATGGGTTTAGATGTTTTTAAGGTATATGAAGCATGTTATATGACATGTTATGATCCCCTACAACTCTATAAGCTTTACATAATGTTTAATAACCTTAAAGGGGTAAATAGTTGGGTTAGGGTTTTGTTTTCATGGGAAACTAAGGTTTTTTGGGATCGAGTATCGGTACTAGATGAATAAAACCGATATTGTTCTTCATCTAGTTTAAAATAAAGGTGTTTTGAGCTAAAAGTATCGATACCCATACATATGGTATCGCTACTACCCCATAAGTATCGATACTTTGGGCTTAGTATCGATACTAATATAGTCATTCATAATCTAGTAGTCATTTTTAGTATCGATAATAGGAGATATTTTCCAAAGCATCAAACCTATTTTTGGTATCAATACTCAAGGTAGTATCGATACTGAATGGCTTGTATCAATATCATTATCATCGGTTGGTTAAGAAACCTAGCTAAATGTCAAATGGTTTGGGAATGGGTTAAGTGTCATCGGGGCCTCTCTAATAAGAGTAAAAGTGGAAAAAACTAATGAACTCTGATAATTATATTGAGGACGACATAAACTAAGATGACATAACACTTTTCTTTGTGTGACGTTCGGGAAACGATAAGGGAAATCATACTACTTTAGATGTACGACGATCGTCTTGTGTGGTTAGTCATTCAGATTTGTTAAGTCAGTGTTTATGCACTTTAAATGCTAGTTGGAAGTAGGCTCCGATGCTAAGTGACCATGGAGGCATCCCAAATACTTTGAGGAGTAGACTAATAAAGCGTATACTCCGATGTTATGTGCCACCAAAGGCGTTTGGGCCTTTCTAGATGAAGATTTCGATACTGTGTAATCTAGTTCTTATCTAGGGTACCTTAAGTAGGATAGAAAGGTGTGAGTCCTAAGACGTTATGCGACCCTCTGACTACACCATGATTCCTACTTTTTTATGTGTTAGATTGATTACATGTTCATGCTTATACTTGTTTGCATGCCCATGTGATGAATGCATATAGTTTATTAGAGTTATTTGTGTGGCACTGAGCTTGTGAGCTCAGTGTTCAGAATGTGTTTTCGTTCGCAGGTTCTTAGGAGGACAGATCCAGGAGCCAGTGCCAAACTTGATTTTCAGCTTGGATTGTTCTTATTAGCATATGTCTCAAATACTTAGTAGTTGGAATGTACTTCACATAGACCTTATTTATATTTGAGTCAAAAACTCTATTTGTTATGATTTTGTATTTGATTGTTTTAGTGATGGAGCTCATATTTTGTAAACATTATATTTAAATGTCCAAACACATGTTTATTTTATAGATTTGAATTAAATCATGTTAAATGTCATTTTAAAAAAGAATTTTTTGGGTTAGCCACTTCGGTGATCCCGTGTAACGTTCGAAACCATCGATCCTCAGGTCGAACCAAATTAAGATGTTATATTTAGTGGTATTAAAATGTCAGGTTTCGTCTTTCATAGGACCCGCGAGTTAAAGTAAATAAATATCAGTGAGTACAAGCCTCTAAAGTGTCAAGAGTACTTGAAAATCTGGAATAGCGATGCTAACCTTCATTCTTTCGAATTTCAAAATAATGGTCAATGATACTATTTTTCTTAACGAAAAGAGGGACAAGAGTTGAGCATCATTAGTAGACGATCTAGGCGATAAGTTTATGCTGAACTCAGTGGAGTTCAAAGTTTCAGCCGATGCGGGGGTCAATGGGGCGACATTCTTCCGCGATTTGACCTAGGCCCTAAGGAACATAGTGTGTGCCATTCTGAGAGCCTCCCAACCAATCGTACCTCCACAAGAGGCAACAATCGAGAGGCTCCATCGATACAAGATGACATACTTTTATGGTTACAGGGAGGATGACCCAACAACTACAGACTAGTGGTTGAGAGTGCTAGACCTAACACACCCTTTTATAGTCAAGTTACCCTAATCATATTAGGGTTTTATTATTTCAAATTAATTAAATCTATATTTAATTAATTAGAATTTAATAATCCTCTTATATCCAAGTTACCCTAATCATATTAGGGATTTTATTATTTCACATTAATTAAATCTATATTTAATTAATTGAAATTAAATATTCAGGATTATTAAAACATATATTTAATTAACTCTAGATATATATTTTAGTAACGTACAACAATTGTACATCTTTGCTCGTTTCAATCCTAGGGTGTGACCTTGTAGGTTCTTGTAACGTTAGCAGTAATTATTAGAACAATTATAATATTACATACAATGAGTGACATCGAGCAATATATCATTGTCACCTAAGTTACAAGAAAATATGATTCGACATATCATCCTGGTGATTACTCTTTTATGTATTACATCCTTATGTCTTTTATATCTAGAATAGACACAAGTCTTGGAATAGTCACACTTGTATAGCCCATCTATTGTTTCTGGATATCTAGAGTAGACTTTAATTAACGAATAGTTTATGATATCTCATATCAACTTATTCGAGCATGGCCATGCGTTTCTAGTCTTACTCAATCAAGTGTCCTATGATATATTTCTTATTATGTAGGAAGGACAAATCATATCTTAATCATACACACCCACTATATATATTGAGATATATTCAATAACAGTCTTTATAGAGCAACCAGTTACAAAGCTTGTTTAGCTGCATCAAAACATACAACAAGATATGTTGAGATAATATTGATCTCAAGTCTGAGGATCATACATATAGTCATCACCATGAGTAATGTTATGATTATCACATAATAATCCAAAACATATGCTCATGGTCGGTCAATCCAATACATTGTTCTCTAACAATATAATCATGTATCAATTATGACATCTCTATGTCAATAACAACTCATTGTCATCAATCAATAACATGTTAGTCTTAAGCGTATTATTATTGTCCATGCCCATAATAATACTTGACTAGGGATCTTTTAATAATAACAATTATGTCATTATATGGACTTTATTATCTTTCAGTTTATATTAAACACATATATATAAATGAAGATAATAGCGGTAATGCCTTTATTCAATAAAATCGGTAAATAAAAGTATTATTACAATCATCATATGATTGGTCTTTGGGCATACTCTAACAGAGAGAGACCTTGTGTACCCTTTGATAGCTTCATCTCAATCTTGAGGTAAACATAAAGTACATCACTGTTCTGCTAAAGGGTGATGCAATCAATTGGTGAGAGACCATGGAGTTAACCTTGAAGCCTAAACATCCCACCTGGGAGTACTTTCTATCTGAGTTTTGGCAGAAGTATATTGGTGAGGCCCATGTGTTAGAGTATGCCCAAAGACAAGACCAATCATATGATGACTGTATTGACACATTTTATTTATTGGTTTGATTGAATAAAGGCATTGCCACTATTATTTTCAGTTATATATCTGTGTCTAACATAAACTAAAAGATAACAAAGTCCATATAATAATATGATTATTATTAAATATCCTTAGTCAAATATTATTATGGGTATCGACAATAATAATATGTTTAAGGCTAACGTGTTATTGATTGATGATAATGAATTGTCATAACATAGAGATATCAGAATCGATGCATGAATATGTTGTTAAAAAACGACATATTGGATTAACCCACTATGAGCATATGTCTTGGATTATTATGTGATGGTCACAACATTTCTCATGGTGATGACTATATTTATGATCCTCAAACTTGAGATCATTACTATCTCAACATATATTGTTATATATTTTGTTACAGTTAAACATACTCCGTAATTGGTTGTACAATGAAGACTGATATTGAACATATCTCTATATATGTAGTAGGATGTGAATGATCAAGAAAATATTTTTCCTTCCTACATAATAGGAAATATATCACAAGACACTTGATTGAGTGAGACTAGAAATGCATGGCCATGCTCGAATAAGTTGATATGAGATATCATAAATTATTTGCTAATTATAGTCTACTCTAGATATCAAGAAATAATATATAGGTCATATAAGTGTGACTATTCCAAGACTTGTGCCTATTCTAGATATAAAGGACAAAATGATGTAATACATAAAAGAGTCAGTCACGAAGATGATATGTCGAATCGTGATTTCTTGTAACTTAGGTGACAATGATATACTGCTAGATGTCACTCATTATTTGTAATATTAGAATGATTCTAATAATGACTACTAATGTCACAAGAACCTAAAGGGTCACACCCTAAGGTTGAAATGAGCAAATATTAAATTGTACAATACAATTAGAGTTAATATATGTATATTTCATATGCATATAATTTAATTGTCCCGAATAAAATAAGTGGACATTGAAAGAATGTAATTCTGATTATAATTTTTTAATGAACATTTAATTCAGAATAATTAAAGAAAATTTGATTTCAAAATAATTAAATAAAATTTTATTTAATTCAGAATTTTGAAACCCTAAAGGTTAGGGTAACTCATATATAAAAGATAAGCAAGAGTCTAGTAGTCGTTCTTCTTGATCTTTTTAGCTTATTTTCTCAAAACCATTTTTTAGAAAAAGTGAAAAATATTTGCTCTCAATTAGGTGAACCAAGTAGAGGTCAAGATGTTTTCGTGGAGGCTTGCAATTCAAATCGTTCGTGATCACTATTACCGTTACTACAATCTTGTTATTTTTCAAGGAACCCAATGTAAGTAATTGTATCCATTTCCTCCTGTTTTTAGCTTTATTGTACATGGATCATTGGTGAGACCGTCGGGTTTATTTTCACTGCACCATGGGGTGTACCGACGGTGATGATGATGCAATTCGCTCAGCTGACCCAAAGAGGCAGATTGATGATCGAGTATGATATGGACTTTATTCACTTTAGTCAATATATGCCGAAGGTAGTAGCTACTGAGAATTTGAGGTATCGAATGTTCAGGGAGGCCCTCTATCTGGATATCCACACTCAGTTGGTAGTTAATCCCCTGAGAGTTTTCACTAAGCTCACCCGCCAAGCTAAAGTATTTGAGAGGGTTCAAACGATGAGAGCCAGGGTGATGAACAGTTTTGTAGAGTAGAGTTGGAAGGTATCCGAGCCAACTAAGTCTTATCAAGCTTTGACCAAGAGAGCCAGAGGTTCTAAGGGGTCTTGGATATCCCCTATTACAGACACCAGAGGTTAGGCCATACCTTTGACTGTAAGGGCAGGTTAGAGTTTAGGAGGAGACCGTTGGCTTTAGGTTTTAGTGGTGAGCACCAGTGGAACAATGAGGAGCGTGAGCCACCCTAGATGCGAGCACTATGGTAATAGGTATCCAAGAGAGTGCCACTAGATGAAGAATGCTTGTTATGGATGTAACTCAGTCGGCCACTTCATCCAAGATTATCCTACGGTTTAGAGTGAGGTTCCGACATCGACTCAAAGGTTGACATCATTTGTTCAAAGAGTTTGGGGACCTTCGAGAGGTGGTGGTTCAATTTTTGGCCTACATAGTGAGGGTAATAGTAGGTCTGTTGTCAGGTCTGCATCAAGAGTGGCTTCAAGGTAGTATGTTGTGAGAGTGCATGAGGAGTGTGACCACTAGATCTTGGTATACTCATTTATATATCTATAGTGATATTTATCATGAGAGATGTATACTTACTGAGAACCTAGAGATATGAGTTCGAGTCTCCAGCCTATTAGGATTAGATGTCTTCGTAGACAAGATCCACCGTCGTTGTACTCTAGAGGTTTAAGGTGAAAAGTTCTTAGTTGATTTGATGGAGCTACCCTTTAGAGAGTTTGATGTAATTTTGGGCATGGATTGGCTTATTAAGCACGATGCGAGGCTGAGGTATATAACGAGACAATTCAAGCTAAGAAAGGTTGATGAGAGCAAAGTGGTAATGTCTGATAAAAATATTGAGTGTACGTCCCATATCATTTCCTCATTGACTGTTTGAAGGTTGTTGGATCAAGGTTGTAAGGTATTCTTAGCACACGTAGTTGACTCAAATGTTCAAGGCCCAATGTTGGGATATATCTGATCCGTATGTGATTTTCTGGATGTGTTTCTAGAAGAATTACCAAGGTTGCCACTGGACTGGGAATTGAAATTCAAAATAGAAGTTTTTCCAAGATTAGTGCCAGTGCCCATTGCTCATTACCGCATGGCACTAACAGAATTGAGAGAGCTTAAAGTTCAACTTTAAGAACTCCTAGAAAAAGGTTTCATCTGATCGAGCATCTCTTCTTGGGGTGAGTCATTCTTATTTGTGAAGAAAAATGATGGATCGATCAAGTTGTGCATTAATTATCGAGAGTTAAACAAGCTAACTATGAAGAACTGATATCCCCTTCCAATGATCGACGACCTTTTTGACCATCTCAGAAGAGCCTGTGTGTTTTGAAAATTTGATTTAAGGTCTGAGTATTATTAACTGAAGGTCAAGGATGTCGATGTAGCAAATACAACCTTCAGGACCCATTATGGGCACTATGAATTCCTAGTAATGTCATTTGGGCCCACCAATACCCTGAAAAAATTCATGGACCTAATGAATCATATTTTTCCATTCGTAAATTAACTAGTTTGTAGTAGTGTTTATTGAATACATTCTTGTGTATTTCCGGAATGAGTCGTTAGTTATTTATTTCTTTCAGTTTTCATCCATAGATATGAAAGAGAAACAAAATCGTTTTTCTGCTGAAGATTTCGTGGTTGTTTTCTCATTCGAGTCTCTGATCCCTTTGTGCTTGAGTCTTTTTTTAGACTTTTGCTTCAAACTCTAGTTCTGCTTTTAGATTTCTTCTTCTTCTTCACTCAGATCCTTCATTTCTTCCATAAAAAACAAATACCCAAAACTTATTTTTCTTGTAAAAATGAGTCGCCGCTTAGCAGATCAGCTTTTATTCTCCTGTTTCTCATTCTCAGAAATTTCAGATGTTTTTGTTCTTTCTCTGTTCCAATACGGAAGCAGAGTTTGATTCATCCAAAAACAGGTTCTTCACGGATCTCTTCCTGGGTTTGAGTCTCACCTAAATCGTGTTCTTCACCTGTTGAAAACATTTTTGATATTTCGATATAACAAATTAAGTTAAATGAATTTTAAGATTTCACAAATGATTTTACAAATTTATATTCGATTCAATTAACCGAATATCAAATTATTACTCCAAGTTTCTCAAGATCAATTTTAATCCTTACTAAATGTGTAAAATTGTGATTTGTACTTAAACTATTTTTAAAACAATTTTCACAAAGTATTTTGAACCAAAATCAAAGCCTAAATTCAATTATTTGAGGTGATGCACCGATGCATCAACCATGCATCGATGCATTAGTGAATTAATTGAAACATCGAATGCATTCCATGCACCGATGCATTCTCCATGCATCGATGCACTCTGAATATTTTCAAAACATCGAATGCATTTGATGTATCGATGCACAAGCCATGCATCGATGCACTCAGGCTATTTTCAAACATCGAATGCATTTCATGAATCGATGCACACTTGGTGCACCGATGCATCAAGTGTTCCAGCGGTCAAAATATTTGAATTTTACACGAATGCACCGATGCATCCTTGATCATGCATCGATGCATGAGACGCTCCACCTAGAAAAATTAATTATTTTCACACTTAAACGTCTCTATTGACTCCACTAATTATCACCAATTTTCAGAATTGATTCAAGGAGTATTTAAACAAGTTCTGGAGCCATTGATCAACAATAAGAAACATCAAGCAACTAGAATCAAGAGAGAATCAAAGAGAAAGCATCAAACCTCAAGTTTGAGCATTTCAAGCCTATTTTTCATCCAATATTCATTATCTTTCAAGAACACTTTTGTACTCAATTGTATTTATCTTTAAGTGTTCTTTTCTTTGTTCTAGAATTGTGCAAACATCTTACCTTGTGAGGTTTTCATGTAAGTTTACAAATTTGTAATCTTCTCTTTGGGAAAAATAGTGTTCTCAAGAGTTGGGGTATACTCTTGAGGGATTTTGTAAGGTTATCTCTTTGGCCTCAAAAGAAAGAACAAATTAGTGAATTTGTTGGAAAATCCTTAGTGTGGATAGCTAAGGTAGTGGACGTAGACTTTGTTTGAGAAAGTCAAACCACTGTAAATCACTGTGCAATTACTTTCAATTTTCTGCAAAAGCTTCCACGAAATTTTTAATTGCCAATTCACCCCCTCTTGGCCGATTCCGTCGATCGATTAACTCAACAATTGGTATCAGAGCCTCACTCATTTGAAGGTTTAATCGCCTCTTGAGTCGATTCGGGAAGAGTTACATCGATTACAAAGTCATCAATGGCCTCCACTTCAAATTACGACTCCGGTCTCGATTCGATGCCCGTCAACAAGCCTCCTTTCTTCAATGGGGCTAATTATGCCTATTGGAAGAATAGAATGATGTACTTCATTCAAGCAAGTGACATGGGAGCATGGAATGCCGTAGAAGAAGGATACATCAAGCCTCTCACTCATCCAAGGTTGTGGAGTGAAGGAGATACAAGAATGTTCCAGCTCAATTCCAAAGCCATCCATATTATTTTTTGTGCTCTTGGACCAGATGAATACGGAAGAGTTTCATCATGTACAACCGCCAAAGAAATATGGGACAAGCTTCAAGTCACACATGAAGGTACCGATGAGGTAAAGAAATAAAAAATTAGTATTCTAACGCATAGCTATGAAAATTTCAGGATGAAACCAAATGAAGACATCAAAGCTATGACGGATAGATTTTCAACGATTGTCAATGGTCTCAAATCATATGGAGAGATCATCTCAAATGAAAAGCTTGTGAGGAAGTTAGTCTACTCCCTCCCAAAATCATGGCAATCAAAGAAGACGGTAATCATTGAGTCTAAGGACCTATCATCCTTAACTCTTAAAGAACTTATCGGTTCACTCCTCACTCATGAGATGATGCTTGAAGATGAGGTGGACCTTGATAAAGTTGAAGAGACACCAAAGGAGAAGGAGAAGAAGAAAAACATTGGAGTTGCTCTCAAATCCACAAAAGATGAGAGTGATTCTAATAATGATGATGATGACGAGGAAATGGCATTGTTTGCCAAACGGTTCAGAAAAATGATGAGACCTTACCGAGGAACAAAAATTCAAACGAAACGAAGGCCTCAAAAATGAACCAAAAGAGAAGGACCCAATCATTTGCTATGAATGCAAAAAGCCGGGGCATGTCAAATATGATTGCCCACAATTAAAGAAAAATGGTCAATCAAAGAATAAGCACAAGGCTCATGTGGCTACATGGAGCGATGAAGAAAGTTTCGATGAAGAGGAACAAGAAGTAGCAAACTTGTGCTTGATGGCATTCGGGGAAGATTCTAAGGTAACCTCTAACTCATCCGATTTTGATGATTTATCTTATGATGAGTTATTAGAGGACTCTAATGGGTTGGCTTCGGATTATGAGAAATTATTTTTAAAATATAAAAATGATGTTTCAAAATTGAAAAATAAAAACAAACTCATATCCAAAACCAACAACGATCTTGAAAGTAAAATCAAAGACTTGCAAATCAAACTAGAAGAGTTTGAAAAGAAAAATTTAGATTTGCAAAATTTACTTTCAAAGATTAATGATGATCATCAAAAGAAAATTGATGATCTTAAAACTTCTTTTGATAAAGTTGGAACAAAACATTTTGACAAAGGTGGAAATTCAAAATCCAACTTTGTTAGAAAAAGTTTTAGAAACTACAATCATAGAGGTCCCCAAAGAACCTCTAATGGAAAAATCGTTAGAAGTATGTGGGTTCCTAAAGAACTCATTACTACTAAAGATAAAAATATCCTACACAAATGGATACCTAAGGGGACTAGGATTTTGGAAACTAATGAATATGGACCCAAAAGAATTTGGGTACCAAAAATCAAAAGTTAATCTATGTTTGTAGGGAAAGGAGCATTGCTACAAGGCACGGGAAACAAATTTAAATTCATGGTGCCTTGATAGTGGATGCTCAAGACATATGACCGGAGACAAAAGCCGGTTCATTGAGCTTAACGCCAAAAATGGAGGAGAAGTGACTTTTGGAGACAATTCAAAAGGTCACATTGAAGGTATTGGTACAATAGGTAATACCTCTTCCATACAAATTAAGAATGTTTTATATGTGAATGGATTAAAGCATAATCTATTGAGTATTAGTCAATTATGCGATAAAGGATTCAATGTCTTATTTGAAATTAATGGTTGTAAAGTCATTGACATTGCATCTAATCGGATTATGCTTATTGGTCATAGAATAGGAAACATTTACATGGTGCATTTAGATTCTATTGATATGACTAATTTATGCCTAGTTGCTAAGGATGAGCATAATAGTTGGTTATGGCATAGGAGACTAGGTCATGCTAGTATGAGTGTTTTGCAACGGTTAATTCAAAGAGACTTAGTAAGAGGGTTGCCTAAGCTTAAATTTGATAATGATAAAATCTGTGATGCATGTGCTAAAGGAAAACAAAAGCGAGTTTCTTTTAAATCTATTAATGATGTATCAACTAGTAGAGTATTACAATTGATCCATTTAGATCTTTTTGGGCCAACTAGAACTACTAGCTTGGGAGGAAAACAATATGCATTTGTCTTGGTAGATGACTTTTCTAGATATACTTGGGTTCTATTCTTAAGTACAAAAGATGAAGCATTAGAAAATTTCATCACATTTTCAAAAATAATCCAAAATGAAAAAGGTTACTCTATCACTAGTGTTAGAAGTGATCATGGAACTGAATTTGAAAATCTTGGATTTATTGAGTTTTGTAATTCTAATGGTATTAGCCATAATTTTTCAACACCTAGAACCCCTCAACAAAATGGAGTTGTTGAGAGGAAAAATCGAACTTTAGAAGAAATGGCTAGAACCATGCTTTGTGAAAATAATTTGCCAAAATATTTTTTGGCGGAAGCCACAAATACCGCTTGTTATGTTGTAAATCGAGTAATGATTAGGCCAATTTTAAAGAAAACTCCATATGAAATTCTCAAAAATAAAAAGCCTAACATTAGTTATTTTCATCCTTTTGGATGTAAATGTTTTGTTTTAAACAACGGTAAAGAAAACCTTGGCAAATTTGATGCTAAAAGTGATGAACGAATTTTTCTGGGTTATTCCTTAAATTCTAAAGCCTATCGTGTATTTAATAAAAGAACTTTAGTTGTAGAAGAGTCTATACATGTTGTTTTCGATGAAAATCCCCTTCCGAGGAAGGATTCTTGTGTGAATGATGATGTAGGTGTTATAAATACAAATGACGTTAGACATGAAGTTGGAGAACCATCATCAAAAGAAGAAACGAAAAATGAGGAAACTCATGATCCTCTTGAGAATCCAACCATTGAAGAAAGGGAAGTATCTTATCCAAGAGAGTACAACTATGTCAAGGATGGTGAAATTATAGGTGATCCATCAAAAGGGGTAACAACTCGATCTTCTTTTAGAAATATTTGTAATTATGTTGCATTTATCTCATGCATAGAGCCTAAGAATATTAAAGAAGCATTAAATGATGAACATTGGATTATGGCTATGCAAGAAGAGTTAAATCAATTTGAGAGAAGTAAAGTATGGACATTAGTTGAAAGGCCTAGTAATAAATCTACTGTAGGTACTAGATGGGTATTTAGGAATAAGCTTGATGAGAGTGGTAATATAGTGAGAAACAAGGCTAGACTTGTTGCTCAAGGGTATACTCAAGAAGATGGCATAGACTATGATGAAACATACGCTCCCGTAGCTAGGATGGAAGCAATTAGAATACTATTAGCATTTGCATGTTTTCATGAATTTAAATTATATCAAATGGATGTTAAAAGTGCATTTTTAAATGGTTTTATAAAAGAAGAAGTGTATGTGGAACAACCTCCAGGTTTTGAAGATTCAAAATTTCCAGATCATGTTCTTAAATTGACAAAAGCTCTTTATGGTTTAAAACAAGCTCCTAGAGCTTGGTATGAAAGATTGTCAAATTTTTTAATTGAAAAAGGTTTTTCAAAAGGAAAGGTCGACACTACATTGTTTTTAAAGCATAAAGGTAAAGATTTATTAGTAGTTCAAATTTATGTTGATGATATAATATTTGGTTCTACTAATGATGTTCTTTGCCAAGAATTTTCTAAGCTAATGCAAAGTGAGTTTGAGATGAGCATGATGGGGGAGCTCTCATTTTTCTTGGGATTCCAAATCAAGCAAAGAAAAGATGGCATCTTCATTAATCAAGCTAAGTACGTCAAAGATATGCTCAAGAAGTTTGGACTGGAAAATGGAAAACCTCAAGACACTCCAATGAGCTCTTCAACAAATCTTGACTTAGATGAAGGAGGTAAATGTGTAGATATTAAATTATATAGATCCATGATTGGCTCATTGCTCTATCTAACCGTAAGTAGACCGGATATTATGTTTAGTGTTTGCTTATGTGCTAGATTTCAATCATGTCCTAAGGAATCACATTTACTAGCTGTTAAGAGAATCTTTAGATACCTTAAGGACACTCTTAGTTTAGGACTTTGGTATCCTAGAGACTCTAGCTTTAGCTTGCATGCCTTTTCTGATGCGGATTATGGAGGATGCAAATTAGATAGGAAAAGCACCTCCGGTACTTGTCAATTCCTTGGAAATATGCTGATTTCTTGGTTTTCAAAGAAGCAAAATTGTGTTGCATTATCTACCACTGAAGCGGAATACATTTCAGCCGGTAGTTGTTGTGCACAAGTTTTATGGATGAAACAACAACTTTTTGATTATGGAATTGAAGTAGGTACCATTCCTATCAAGTGTGACAATACTAGTGCTATTTGTCTCACTAAAAATCCCATCCAACACTCTAGAACTAAGCACATTGAAATAAGACATCACTTCATTAGAGACCATGTCACTAAGGAAGATGTAGTTCTAGAATATGTTGATACTTTGCATCAATTAGCGGATATCTTTACAAAACCCTTAGACAAGGAAAGGTTTTGGACACTTAGAAGAGAATTAGGTTTAACTGACCTATCTTCACTTAGTGTTTAAAATAATTTAGCACTTTTAATAAATACTGAAAAATGCTTATAATAATAATTTTTGATTGCATTCTTGCTATTAGTTAGGGGGAGTTTATGATTCTTAATGAAAATTAATTTTATGTTCAAATAAAGTTTGAAGATTAATTTGATTGATTGAACATAATTAATTTTTTGATATATGAGTTGCCATTACCATTAGAGCCAAATTATTTAGCATTTTAAGTGTTTAAAACGGATTTTTGACATTTTTGTGCTTCATGCACCGATGCATTTAACAATGCATCGATGCATCCTTGAATATGCATCGATACATAAGACCATGCACCGATGCATCCGTCGGGTTTTAGGTTTTAAAGGCTTCATCTTCTTTATTTTTCAAAACCTAAACTCTAAACTTCTCACGGCCGTTCGTCCCCCTCTCACCCTAAATCTCCATTTTTATCAAAACCTTCGGGAAATCATCAGATTCTTTAAGATTTTTTATCCTACAAACCTGCTACAATCATTAAATTGCTCAAAACATCTCCACATTCCCCTCAATCCGAATTTTTCAAGGTAATTTTTCAAAAACTCTATTTTATTAATTTTTGAACTTAGGACTCGTTTAGATTAGTTCTAGTTTGAAATAATTATCGGGCATTGGTTATATGATGATTCTAAACTAGTTTCTACAACGAATTTCATCAAAAACACATAATTTTTCAAAATTAAAATTTCGAATTAAAAAAAATTAAAATTAAGTGATAGTTTTAATTTAATTGTGTTGTTTTCATGAAAACTATACATATTATGATATTATTTTAAAATAGTTTTCAAAACTTTGCCCATTAGGATTATGTTAGAGAACCTTGAATTATTGAGGACTCATTTGAGTTTTGGGATTGATTTTTGTGCATACATGTGTTTTTAAATTGCAGGTGATATTTCTTTTCCGATTTCCCTAACCATGTCTAATCCCAAATGCCCTAGGTCATCCTCGAGTCGATCTCACCAAAACCGTCCTCCCGCTCCTAGACCTCAAAATCCATCCAATATTCCTTCATCCCTCATTAGTACTTGTTTTAACATGCCTGAAAACTGTAGGGATGAATTGTACTCTAGGTACATGAACTCCTTCCAATCCTATCGTATTAGAGAAGAGCGTATTCCTTCTCTACAAGCTATGATAAAACTTGAATTTGAATACCTCTCAATTCTTCGCCGATGGAAGTTTGATAAACTCTTTTCTCTTCAACCCATCGTCTTTCACCAACTTGTCCGCATCTTTTATTCCAATGCGGTTTGTATTCAGAACACAACTCAGTGCGGTACTATAGCGATTAGATCCTATCTTTTAGGATAATATATCACTATTACTTCTGAATCTATCGCATCTCATTTTGGTTTAGATGACGAGGGTTTATTTAATGAGAAGGAAGATGTGGAATATCCATATCTCCCTAATGCTAGTGTCAGTACCTTTAGGTCTCACCACGATCGATTTCTTCACTTAATGATCTCTTGGCGGTTTAGACCATCCGCAGGTCGGTACTCCACACTACGTACTACAGACTTATGGTGGATGCACTGTATAAAGAACAAAAAGAAAATCAATTTTCCACATATTGTCTTTAGCGCGCTTGTCGATATCATAAACATCATTCCCTCAAAGCATGTAGAAACCCTACCTTATGGTTGTCTACTAAGAAATTTGTTTATCAAACTCGACCTAGATGTCTCCCTTGACAATCCTATCCTGCTCCAAAACCCAATCAATATCACATCCTTAAAGAAATTGGATTGGAAATTGGATGAGAACACCAGACTATGGTCTTTTCGACCCGGTAAGCAAACCCCGGGAGCTAGTTCTTCACGAGCTGCTCCTAGTTCTTCTCGTACTTTAACTCGAAAGTCGATGACTGAGTTATGGGATTTGCTAGCACGTTTAAGTTTGACTAGGTATAGACGTTTACTAGCGGAGTTGAGAGTAGAGTCTGAATTGGTGAGCATAGTAAAAAGAATGTATACTTTAGACGACAAGTTGAAAGATCAGATAGAGTGAGTTTACCAAGGTTTGGTACCCGGTTATGAGTTGAAAGATGGGGATGTGTTGTACTTTTGAGGTAATTTGTACATCCTACCAGGTCAACATTTGCATAGAAAGATTTTGCATAAAGCATATTCTAGTCCGCTTACCATTCACCCTAGAAGTAATAAGATGTACCAAGAAATTCGATAATTATTTTGGTGGCTAGGTATGAAAAGTGTTTGAGTTCGTCTCCAAATGTTTGGCTTACCACAAGTTAGGTAGAACATCATGTTCCCTCAAGCTTACTTCAACATATCTAGATTCCGTACTGGAAGTGGGATAGGATGACCATGGATTTCGTGATGGTTTTACCGTTAGTGCGATAGAAGAATGATGATATTAGGGTTATAGTGGATAGACTATCCAAGACTGCTTACTTCCTTCCAATTATAATGGACTTCACTTTAGAAATGGTGGCTTATCTTTATATACGAGAGATAATGAGGTTGCATGAGGTACCAATGTTAATCATTTCCGATCAAGGCCCACATTTTATCTCAATATGTTGTAAAACACTTCATGAAGCCTTAGGAACCCAATTGTATTTTAGTACCGCTTTCCACCCGCATACCGATGGTCAGTTCGAAAGAGTAATTCAGATCCTTGAGGACATTTTAAGGTGTTGCATCTTGGATTTCGAGGGTAGTTGGGAAGATCACCTTCCATTGGTAGAGTTCACCTATAATAATAGTTATCAATCTACCATCCAAATGGCTTCATAAGAAGCCTGGTATGTGTAGACTCCTTTATGTTAGACAGAGCTTAGTGAGAATAAGTTGGTTGACCCAACCTTGATCAGGGAGGTGGAAGAAAAATTTAAGTAGATTCAAATGAGACTTAAGGAGACCTTTGACAAACAAAGATCATGCGCATACTTAAAGTGTAGAGATATAGAGTTTTAAGTGGGCGACAAGGTATTCCTCAAGGTATCACCTAGGAAAAAATACTCCGGTTTGGACAAAAAGGGAAGTTAACTCATGTTTCATTGAACCTTATGAGATTCTGGAGAGGGTTAAAACCATGGCCTATTGGCTAGCCTAAAACACATCCATAATGTGTTTCACGTGTCGATGCTTAGGAGGTATTGTTCTGACCCATCCCACATTATTTCGTTAGAGCATATAGAGGTGAGCCAAGATTTGACCTATGAAAAAGAACCGATAATGAGCTTAGATCAAAAGGTAAATGAGATGAGAAGCAAATGAATCTCGTTTGTGAAGGTTTGGTGGAGGAACTATGGTGTGGTAGAGGCAACTTAGGAAACCGAGAAAAATATGTAACTTCAATGTTTGCATCTTTTCTATTCAGGTAAATTTTAAGGACAAAATTTCTTTTAAGAGGGGATAGTTGTAACGTCCTAATTTTTGGGTTAGTAGTTTTTGGAAAACACATGTGAGTTTTATGTGGGCCAAGAAACCATATAAAGTGTTGAGTTAAGATTTAGTTTATTTTAGTTGGGCTTGAGCTTATTAAGGCATAAAAGGGGGTCTTCTTAAATTGGGCTTGAAAGATGGAGGACGAGAAGAGAAAATAACCCATAAACTTTTCCAAAGGTTGATTTCCAATTAATATTGGTGATATCAACGGGTAGGGAACTCTCATCCTCTATTTTTTCCTCTTTGTTTTCTTCTTCTCCTCATTCAAACTCTATCTGTCCTTCTTGGAATCTTGAGAGAAGAAAATGCGAGAACTGTGTGAGTTTCATTCATTGTCCAAGAAGTTCAAGGTAAGAATTGAAATCCTCACATTCTAAGCTTTAATGTAAGTGTTTCTTTTCAAGCTTTAGCCATAGAAAACCATATGTGGGGTTTAAGATGAGTTTTGGGTTTTAGGGTTATTTAGTATTCCCATTCCATTTCTAGATATTAAGAGTCATGTTTCTAATCTTTTTAAGCCATTATATGTGTTAGTAACTCATTTCATTGCTTATTACTGGTGAAATAAGTGGGGGGAAACTCCAAAGACTAAGGCATGAGGAAACTTGTTATTGGGTGAGTCCAAGGTGACAAGTTACAACTTAGTATTAAGGTTACGCACATATGACTCTTTTATACCATGTGTAAGTCATTTCTTATGTTTGATTTTTTGTATGAGTCAATTGATCATGTTGTACAAAATTTGTATGATCATGGTTTTAGATTTTTTAAGGTATATAAAGCATGTTAAATGACATGTTATAATCCCCTACAACTCCTATAAGCTTTACATAATGTTTAATAACCTTAGAAGGGTAAATAGTTGGGTTGAGGGTTGTGTTTTCATGGAAAATAGAGGTTTTCTAGGATCGAGTATCTATAATGAATGAACATTACCGATTCTATTCTTTGTGTAGCTTTAAACAAAGGTGTTTTGAGATGAGGGCATCAATACATGTGCATGTGATATCGATACTGCCCCACGAGTATTGATACTCTGGGCTTAGTATCGATACTGATATAATTATTCAGATTCCTATAGCCATTTTTTGTATTGGTACTCATGGGAGTATTGATACTATAGGTAAGGTATTTACACCCTAGTAGGAGTATCGATACTTCTAGTAGGAGTATCGATTCTAGGGGATTTTTTTAAAAACTTCGAACTCATTTTTGGTATCTATACTCAGGGTTGTATCGATACTGAATGGTCAGTATTGGTACAATCGTCATTGGTTGGATAACAAAAACCTTGTTGAATGTTAAATGGTTCATGAAGGGGCTTAAGTGTTGTTGAGACCTCTCTAATACGACTAAAAATGTAAAAAAAACTAATAAACTCTAATAATTATATTGAGGACGACATAAACTAAGATGACATAACACTTGCCTTTGTGTGACTTTCGGGAAATGATAAGGACACCCATACTACTTTAGATGTACGACGATCGTCTTGTGTGGTTAGTAATCCTAATGTGTTGAGTCAATGCTTATGCACTTTAAATGCTAGTTGGACATAGGATCCGATGCTAAGTGACCCTGGAGGTGTCCCAAGTACTTTGAGAAGTAGACTAGTGTGGCGTAGGCTCCGATGTTATATTACCCCAAAGTCATCCTATGTACTATACAATGTGGGTCTTTCTAGATGAAAATTCTAATGTTGTGTGACCCAGTTCTTATCTAGGATACCTTAAGTAGGATACAGGTATGTGAGTCTCGAGATGCTATGCGACCCTATGACTACACCATGATTCCTACTTTTTTCGTGTATTGGATTGATTGCATGTTCATGCTTATACTTATCCGAATGCCCATGCGATGAATGCATATAGTATGTTAGAGTTATTTGTGTGACACTGAGCTTGTGAGCTCAATGTTCATAGTGTGTTTTCGTTCGTAAGTTCTTAGAATGACTTTTTGCTTGGATCGAGGAGCCATCACCAAACTTGGCTTTTTGCTTGGATTATTCTGATTAGAGTACATCTAAGATACTTAGTAGTTAGCTTGTACTTCATAGAGACCTTATTTGTATTTGAGTCACAGACTATTTGCTATGATTTTGTATTTGAATTTTTAATGATAGAGCTCTTATTTTGTAAATGTTATATTTAAATATCCAAACACATGTTTATTTTATGGATTTGATTTAAATCATGTTAAATGTTATTTTAAAAAAATTGGGTAAACCACATCGGTGGTCCCGTGTATCGTACGAATCCACCGATCCTTAGGTCGGACCAAATTAGGGTGTTATATGTTTAGTACCTAAACTATCAGTTTGGCCTATTTAGTACCTAAACTTTTAATTTTTTTCCAAATTTAACATTAAATTTTGAATGAGGTACTAAAGTGAAACAAAAACTAAGAGTATGTTTGATTGGGGGAAAACCAATTACGTAATTCGTTTTCCAGAAAATGTTTTCCAGTGTTTGGTTGGAGGAAAACTGGTTGATCAACGTAAAACATTTTCCTGATCAACAGAATTTCCTTTGTGTTTTCTGGAAAATGACTTACGGTCTGATTTTCCGTAAGTCATTTTCCGAATTTTTCACTTCAAAGAATAAATACTCAAAATAATTTTATTTTATGAATTTAATATTAATAAAATATTTTAATATCATTTTAATCAAAATATTATTTATTAAAATATTTAAAATATATATTTATTAATATTTCTAATAATATAATATTATATTTTTAATATTATAGTAAAATAATCAATTATATTATAATAATATAAAATATTATATTTTATTTTAATAATATATAATAAATTATTAATAAAATTTATATTATTTATTAATTTCATAGAAATAATATTATTAAATTATTAATAATGAATAATATTATTTATATATTTAATATTAATATAATAATCTAATAATATTTTAATAAAGATATTTAAAATATACTAATTAATAATTTTAAAGTAGAATATAACACTACTACTTTAATAAATAAATAATATAATTTATAATATTTTTATTTCAATAAAATATACCAATATTAACATTTTTATTAATAAAATTATAAAAATAATATTTAATAATAAATAAATTATTTTAATATTTTAAAAATGATTATATTAAGTTTTATGATAAAAAATATTATTTATTGTATTTAATATTTGTAATAAATATTTTTTTAAAAACTCATCATCTAGTGGAAAAAAAGTTTAAACAACATCTTCCAAATATTATAAAACGTTTTTCAGAAAATGAAATTCATTTTCTAGAATTTAATTTCCAGAAAATCAATTACAACCAAACAAACAAACCCTAAATTTTTAACGACGAGTATTAAAATGAAATAAAAATTAAACTTTAAATATGATTTTAAAAAAATTAAAAGTTTAGATACTAAAACGAAATAAAACTGATAATTTAAATATTAAAAAGTGTAATTTACTGTTACTTTTATTCTATCCACCTAAAATAAAAAAAATAGAAAAAAATGATAATAATCTGAAAAAAAAACGTAGCCTTCAAGTGAGAGAAAGAGAACAACGAGAGCTGAAGTTTACGGTTGTTCCGTCATCGAAAGATTTCTTCTGCTCTTCCCATTTCACCCTTCTCTACTCCCTCTTATTTACACCCTCCACCAATCTCATCCATCGTCGGTTCACGCCGTTTCACCATTTCACCCTCCCCTAACACTTTCTCACGCGCCGCGTTTACAAAGAGAGACTTGTTCTGTTTGATCTACAAGGAGTGAATTTGAGTAGGTGAAAGATGAATCGGAGCTTTAGGGCTCAGCAAGAAACGACAACGCAAGCGGCTGTTTTGAAACAGCGGAAACAGTTAAGAGCTTCGACGATGAAAGAGAAAGAGGAAGAACTCGCATTGTTTTTCGAGATGCGAAAACTTGAGAAAAAACAAAGTCATCTTCTTCTTAATCACTCCTCTGAAGACTTCGATGCTCCTTTAGGTAATTTTAGAATTTCTTCTACATTTCTAGGGTTTTTTTTCAATTTTTTTTTGGTAATTTGGTTATTTCTGGGAACTGTAGGATCTAGACCCGGAACTTTGCCGATATTTAATCTTTCAGCATCAACAGCGACTCCGGTGAGAAAGACGGCCGCCGCTGTCGATGATTTTCTTAATTCTGATAGTGATAAAAATGATTATGACTGGTAATTTGACGGTTAACTCTTTTAAG
Organism: Hibiscus syriacus; assembly: GCF_006381635.1. Taxonomy (NCBI): domain Eukaryota; kingdom Viridiplantae; phylum Streptophyta; class Magnoliopsida; order Malvales; family Malvaceae; genus Hibiscus; species Hibiscus syriacus. The sequence goes on along the minus strand of NW_024063471.1, from coordinate 15,413,102 downwards.
TTAATTTTGATTTTAATTCAACGACTTGTTTGGCTGAAATTTTTGATGAATTATTTTCTTCATTTTTTAGATAATGAACCAATTATGCTAGAATTAGCTTTCAGTCTATTTATTTCTTTATTTACTTTTTAATTTTAATGTTGATTTGTTGTAGATTTTTAAGAAATAAGTGGTATAAAGATTAATTATCAAAAAGGCAGAAGGATTGGTAACAACCAAACAAACAAACACTTGATTTTTTATGAATCATTTTCATGCTTAGCTTAGTTTTCTATCAGTTATGGGTAGGTTTCGCTTATTTTATTTGAACTTATCCAATGGATCAGTGGATTAATAATGCAATAGGAAGAGAAAAGGAGGGGGGGGGAAGCAAGTACGGAAGGGTTATGATTATTGGTTACATGTTTTATTGATTGAAGTTGGTAATTTGATGGTTGTGATGGGCATTAAATAAAGTATTGATGATGATTTGTAGTGGTTTCATTTGATGAATTACTTGCAGTCTTCTACCAGTGATTCAAACTTCACTTTCTTAGTTCTTCTGGATTGAGTCGAATTAATTTTCCTTGTTAAAAACTTGATTCCATTATTTTCTCATGGTTCTATGTCCTTTTCTTTTCCAATTTGATCAGATCCAAACGCAATGTTTCATGAATCTATTATAAGTTTGTAGATTTGTAGCCGCTAGTTTGTGGACAAATCTAGGCAAGTTGCTTTAAAATGTCAAGTTCCAGATTTTCAAACAATTCAAATGATCAAAAATGAGACGAAATGTTTAGATAACAAATTGATAGATTACTTTTGTAATTATATTTCAATGCATAAATAGAAAGGTCCGTAGACAAGGACTGAACTGGGAAGTTCTTGTAGTGTTGGGTCTGAAAGATGTGTTAAGGTCCACTTCTGTCGGCTTTGTACTAGTCCTTTTCTTCCCTACATGAATGTAACCAAGTTAAATTATTTCCTTGTAATATGACAGTATTAACAGGAATTGTCTTACTTGCCAGGCTTTTAACACCTCCAGGTACTCCACTTTTTCCTTCCTTGGAGATGGACTCACAAAAGACTGTAATGAGTCAGATTGGCACTCCTAAGGCTTGTTCGACTGCCTTGAAGTCTAGAGTAAGGAATTTTTTTCGTAATGCTTTAATATGGATTGCACACATTTTGAGAAGTTTGGATTATTCTAGTACATGATACAGCAATTTATATGGAAATTTGAAGTTACTTGATTTCTTTTTTTACCTTGTTCTAAATAAAACTTAGCCCTTTCTTAACTCTTAACCATTTTGCTGTGAAATTTGATTATTAACAACCATGATTTTAGATCAGGGTGTGGTCAGGAATCAGCATAACTGAAAGGCGCATTTTTGCATCAACATCAATAGTTAACAAGGAACCAACAAGGATAAATGCCTGATATATTGGAACTAAATAATATTTAAAATGAATTACTACATTTTTGCTGGAGTAACTATCATTAATGCCCAAATTTAAAAAGTATTTTCAAGTCTTAAAATATGATGGATGTCCTGTATTTTTTTTATATTTTTAAATAAAATCGAAGAAAATGTTATTCCAAGGTTTTGTTATAATTTTTAGACCTTTTGGTGTTATGATGGCTGGATTCATGAACTTATTGGATTTGTTTATTGTTCATTGTGTTTATAGTTAGCAAATCCCCAGCCTGAATCTTCTGCTGCCAGGGGAAACTTAGCACTGAATCAACCGGCTTTGTCACCTGGATTGAGTTCCATCGGGACTCGGAGGCCTTCATCATCTGGGGGTCCAGGTTCAAGACCTGCAACACCCACCAGACGCCCTACATTGACTGCATCTAAACCTACGAGATCATTAACACCAACGTCCCGGGCCACAATACAGTCAACTAAACCATCAATTTCTGCATCTGAGCCTGTGACATCTGCAGCAAAGCCTGTAACAAAACCTTTAACTTTGTCAACTAAGCCCACAGTTTCTGCAGCCAAGAGTCCGTCTCCTGCTGTTAAGCTCACAGTTTCTGCAAGATCCTCCACACCAACAAGGTCCACAGTGAGGTCTTCGACGCCAACTGCAAAACCTTCTTTACCTTCATCCAAACCTGCATCAAGAGCTGCTACACCAACTCGTCGGCCATCAACTCCATCAATTACTCCTAACATATCTGCTTCTCCAACTAAAGCATCCTCTTCGGTTACAAAACCAACTCCTGCAGCATCTAGAAATTCTGTACCATCATGTGGTGCTGCTCCGACTGTAGCATCTAGACCATGGAAGACTTCTGAGATGCCTGGTTTCTCTCTTGATGCTCCACCAAATTTAAGAACCACTTTACCTGATAGACCACTTTCGGCCACCAGAGGTAGACCTGGGGCACCAAGTGCTCGATCTTCTTCTGTTGAGCCAGGTGCCATTGGTAGACCAAGACGGCAATCATGCTCTCCTTCAAGAGGACGTCTCCCCAGTGGTAATAAGCATTTAAGTGGCAGCTCTGTACCTGCAGTAAGTCGCGGATATTCCAAAGTTAGTGACAACGTGAGTCCTGTTGTTATTGGAACTAAAATGGTTGAGAGGGTGATAAACATGAGGAAATTGGCACCACCCAAGCCAGATGATAAACATTCTCCTCACGGTAACTCTTCCACGAAATCTGAATCACCAAATAGTTCAGGCTTTGGAAGAAATCTTTCAAAGAAATCATTGGATATGGCAATAAGGCATATGGTAAGTGTATCTCCTAAAATTTTCCTCGGCATTATCTTTTATATTTTTCAAACTAGGATCCATTAAATGAGAGTAAAAGAAATCTGAATATGTTGTTGTCAAAGCCCCAAAAAGTTATTTTGGAGGTGGATGCCATGGTTACTCTGTTTACGTTTGTCAAAAGTGTCGGGTTCTTATAGGACAATACGTTCGGAATTTGAAGGCTTAGGGAAAGGATGAAGCTAATTCTTTCTCTGATCTGAATATTGTCTTGAACAGGATATAAGGCGAAGCATTCCTGGTAATTTGCGGCCACTGATGACAAATATTCCTGCATCGTCTATGTACAGTGTGAGTTCTGGTCATCCACGAGGCAGAACTATTAATGTCTCGAACTCCCCCCTCGCTACAAGCAGTAATGGTAGTTCAGAGCTTAGCATCAATAATGGCAATTGTTTAGACGGGAGTGAAGTAGAAGACGATGTCGGTTGTGAGAGAGTTGGTCGATCCCCTACCAGTGTTCGTGCAAGATGATAGTGCGTTCAACCTTGAGATATGGCCATACATTATTGTTTTAATTTCTCCAAGATTTAACATTTGGTGGAGAGAACTTATTTCCAGGAAGAACCGAGTATCAAAATCATTATTCTACTATGAATGTGAAGCTAATTAGATTTGTTTACTGTTGTGTAATGCACTACCTTTTGTAATATTAGGTAAGCCCAGGTGGATGCTAAACATATTTCTTCAATTTCTACACGGTGAGTCGTTGTGAACTATAGCTAGCTGCTCTGGAATGTGAAAAAGCTGTCAATTGAAAACTAGAGTTCAGTTTATCTACCTTCATTTTCCCAATTGAAATGAATTTGGTTTTTTATGACATAAAATTGAACCTCATGTAAGTTGCAAATGCCCACCAATTTTGCCTACTTTTATGTTCTTTAATTTTGCTTACTTTTATGTTATTTCTTTTAAAAATACGAGATTTGTCAACCATCTCCTGAGTACATTGTTAAAAGTTGTCAACTCACATCTCATCTTTTCCCTTGGTTAGTACTTATTAGAAGCAATTTTTTCTACTACTCCCCTGGTTAGTAAAAACTTTCACCAACTGGTAATGAGTTTCGAACAATCCCTATGTTTTATTAAAAACAACCCCATTATGGAAAATGCATTTTTTTATCTATTAGCTATGTAAGATATAAAACCAAAGAAGTCATCAAATCAATGGATCCAACTAATAATTTAGATACTGCCTTTTCTAGCAGTGGTTGAAGTATTAGAATCACAATCAAATGACCAAATCCTTAATGATAAAGTTGAATGCAATGCTGTTGTTAGGTCATAAAAAGCTTGAAAGGCGATTGATTACTTGTACCATGTGAGGAGGGTCTTTCAGATTCCCCAATTTGCAAGATATTTCAAAGGCTTTTAGAACTGTTGTATTATTGCATTGCAAGACTGTTGAGAATTCAGAAAGAAGCATCCCAACTTGGGGGTGGGAAGTGACTTGTAGACAAAACTATCACGTTATAGAATATTTCCAAGTTTGGCAGAGCATAAAAGCTGGACCACATCTAAACCCACCCACCTATTATTCTATTGTTTATTTTGTTACAGTTTTTCCGGGTAAACTACACCATATATTACTGAACTTTAGATGTTGTATCGTTTATATCATTGAACTTTTAATTTTACCAATTATAACATTGAACTTTGATTTTTGTTTCAATTATATCACTGAACCGTTAAATCGTTAATAGTCAGATCAAAACGACATCGTTTTGATGAGGTGTCTATGTCAACAATCGTCAACTATATCATCGTGACGTTAATAATTTAACGATTTAGTGGTATATTGAAACAAAAATCAAAGTGTAATGCTATAATTGATAAAATTAAAAGTTCAGTGGTATAAACAATACAACGCCAAAAGTTTGGTGGTATTAGATGTAGTTCACCTTTTTCTTTTTATAAATTATAAATCTATCTTATTCATATCTATCCTATCTAGAGGGAAGGGAAATGAAGACTCAAAGAAAATGGAGATGAGTATTCCTAGTGGGTCTAGAATCCATGATCAAAAGAAATATGAAAAAAAAATGAACAACTTGATCATCCGATAAAATGTACTTAATTTTTTTCCTTACACTTTTGTATTAGATATAATCACAAAAGGAATATTATTGAAGTATTGAAATCATGGACATTCATGAGAACTTGTGGGGGACACAATTAAGGCCCTGTTTGATGTGACTTTTTAAATATAATTTTAGTTAAAAAAAAATTTTGACCACAAAATCAATTTCAAACGGGTAAAAAAAAATTACGGTGAAAATGGTGACCGCAAAAGCTAGAATTTGTAGTTTTTTCATTTTTAACTTTGCGTTAGGGAACAAATTATAATTTTATCCTTATTAATGCATGAGCTCCACTCAATTATGTATTTATATTTTATTTTGAAAATTTAATATTAACATCCTTAAAAAAATTTATTATTTAATAATTTATTTTAATTATTTAAAAGTAAATAAAATTCCTCGTTTATATATTAAAATATTAATAAAATATTTTATATCCACATGTTATATTTTTTCTTAATAAAATATTTTAGTTATAAAAATATTATTAATGAGTTATCTTAAAATATTTTTATATTTTTATTATAGTTTAAATGATATATTTTATATATCAGAGTATTAAAAAGTGTAAATATAATTTAAATTTTATATTTTTAATTTACAACATAATGTCTATAATAGACATTTTAACTTTTTAAACTCAATTTTTAATAATAATTTCAAACATTTAAATTTTAAACTACACTTTTAAACCGCACTACTAAAAGTTATTTTCTACTGTACTTTTAAAAATTACTTTTCAAAAGTCTTGCCAAACTGACCGAAGTTTTCTTCAGCTGAAATCTACAATCAAGTATTTGGTGGAGTTCATTCCAATGGAGAGAAACATAAGTTGTGGATGATAAAACTCAAATGAGTATGATGTGAAGTATCTCAAGATTTATTATGTTAAATCATAAAAGAATAATAAAGTGTATGTGGTAATGTACATAAATTTATTGATAATTTTCCTTTAAGATCTCGATTTTTACTACTATCTAGTTTACTATAATTGTAGACACTCATTTTTTTCAAGGATTATTATTATTATTATTTATTATTGTTTTATTATTATTTTCAGATCCAACAAGTTAAGCCCAAAATATAGAACAACTCATGTGACCATCAGCCCACTGATTCATGCCCAGCAACCCAAAGCCCAACCAAGACTCACTTTGAAAAATAAAAGAAAGAAAATAACTTTTTCACGAAGAAATGAGGTCTTTGAAATTGATGTGACCCACTATACTTCAAAAGCTTCTAATAAATAAGTGGCGTAAAAAGTAAGAGACCGAACAAGGAAGAAACAATGAATACATCTACTTTTAGAAGCTTGAGAGATCAAAAAGACTCTTTACAAATCTTTATGACATCATGATAGATCCTAAAGCAAATGGCTGTCTCTACGAAAAAAATGCACGACTTAAGAATGGGTAATGATATTCGAACTAACATTGTAAGAACTCAAGGCCAATTCCCACACAAGTATAGTGATTCTCATGGAGAGAAACTACTTACCATCGAACTAAGGAATGAGAAAAAATACCAATAATGGTACTCTAGATGACTCGAGATAAGTTTGGTACCCTTAAAAATGGTTGGAGGAAAATATCATTCAAATTGATAACAAAGACTTGAAACAAGTATTCTGATAAGGCGTATGGGCTTGAAAATAAAAGTGACATAAAAAACATATACCCAATTACAGTGAGAATTTAAGGCCGATGTTCATTCAAAAGGAAAACACTTGTTATGAATCAAAGATACAATATTAGAAAATAAAGAAACATGATCAATACAAGATAACAATTTTCCTTGACATGCTACAATGCTAACCCTACGGCGTGTTCTTGAATGAATAGGTCTCCTCTTTAAAGATTGAAGAAGATTGATGACCGACACTTCTGCACCATTTGCATAAAATAAGTGCATTTCATTGACAACAATAAAATTACATCCATAATTTTATATGTAGATGCACATTTTTCCAGATCTTTAAAGTAAAGAAGAAGATTTGTGATCACGAGATCTCGAGAAGAGAGCCAAAACTTAAAACTTGAAGATAGAGGAAACCATATTTAACAAGGAAAAATAATAAAATGGAGGATTCATAATTGGTGTTCATCAGGAAGCATTTTTAGATTTGATGTCCCATTAAACAATTCAAATTGATTGAATAGAATTCAAAAAATGATTCTTTAAGAGACAATTACAACCCAACTTTGTCTTCTCTATAAAAGAAAATGGCTTGAATCACGCAGAATGTCTCTAGTGAAGTTTCTTAGGAGATTTTTGAAGATTCGTCTCACTATTGAAGTTAGTGAATAAATCAATTAATGATTGTGATTTGGCGTCCTTCAGAGGGAGGAGAAAATCAATTGATGATTACGACTTAGCAACCTTTAGAGGAAAGAGTAAGATCATCCCCCAATCTGACATCCTTTAGAGAGAAGAGCAAATCAACCAATGATTGTGACTTAGCGTCCTTTGGAGGAAGGAGTATGATCATCCCCTCATTTTGCATCCTTTAAAGGGAAGAGCAAATCAACCCATCAATTACAACTTAGTGTTCTTTAGAGGAAGTAGTAAGATCATTCCCTAATTTGACATCCTTTTAGAGGAAGGAATAAATCACCTTTGATTATGACTTGGCATACTCCAAGATGAAGGAGCAAAACCATTCTATAACTTGACATCCTTTAGAGGAAAGAAAAATATCATTCTCGATTTGTCGTTTTCGAAGGAAAAAACAAATCATGCATCCTTTAGAGTGAAGGTCTTCATATTTGTAGAAACATATTCAACTAGACAGGATCAGTTCAATCTCAAATAATTTTACATTTATTAGACAATGTAGTTGATTAATATTTGAAATACAAATTGACAAAAAAATAAAGTTTTATAGAAGAGCACAACTTGACATCCTTTAGAGTGAAGGTGCAAAATTGTTTCAAATTAAATCATGCATCCGATTATGACTTAGTGTCTTTGAGTTTGAAGGATCAAGATCATATTCAGTTTTGACATATGCGAATGAGTAATCCACTAACCAATTTTGACTTGGCGTCCTCAAGCACGATGAGAGAAAATCATTCTTGAATTAGATATGTTCATACAAGAGAGTTAATTACGACTTGACATCTTTCAAAGGAATGAGTAAGATCATCCCCTAATTTGGTGTCCTTTATAGGCGGAGTAAATCAACCTATGATTATGACTTGGTTTCCTTCAGAGAGTGTAAGATCGTTTCTCGATTTAGAATCCTTCAAAGGGAGGAACAAATCATACACCAATTACGACTTAGTCACCTTCAGAAGATCGTCCATCGATCTAATAATCTTCCGAATAAGGAGTAGATCATTCCTTGATTTTGTGTCCTTAGAGGAAGGAGCAAATCATCCATCGATTATGATTTGACGTCTTATAAAGCAAGCGAGTAAGATCGTTTCTCGATTTGACGTCTTTCAAGTGAAAAAAATCAATTACTGATCACAACTTGACATTCTTGATTTCAAATGAGCAATATCATTTTTCGATTCAATGATTATGGACGAAGATATGAACATGTCTTGGCACCAATTAAACAAGACTGTATTTAGAGTCCACCTTTAAAGGATAAGTTTATTTTAATCTTAAATGTTTGAATTTAATACTGGGCAAATATTTATGTCCTTTTGTTTTTGCTCTATTTTCGTTACAATGTAATAGGCAAACATAGACACTTGTAGACATTCATTTTCATCTGACAAACAATGACACTTGTAGAGATCCATTTTCATATGAGATTTATTTTTATTTTGATTTTATTATTATATAGTATTATTATAATTATTAGTATTAATTATTATTTAGTAGTATTTATTATTACTATTATTATTAATATTATTATATTTATCATATTTGTTACTTATTAATAACATTATCATTAATATTATTTATTTTTATATTATTATTAAGTATATATATATATATATATTATAACATGCTTAAAAATAATGAATGAGTGTTTTTATTGATATTTAATTATTTTACATTCCTAATTCATTAACTCATTACAACAAGGCCCACAACATTAACAATGACAGAAACTCGAAGGTTCCCCATTCGAGAATACCGCACACGACTTTCAATACCCCCCTCACATAAGAGCGATCGAGATTCCTCTCCACGCATCGACATTCCAACCTTTCACACGTGTCCACACACTGACAGCAGCTCCCTCGTCAGATTCTATTTGAAGCATTTATGGCTAGAAGATCCTTCAAAAGAAGAAATTCAATACACAAGGATAAAAAAAAAAAGAAGATCCCAAAATATCCATGATTTATTATAGAAGATATTGAAAATTTCCGAGTTTTAATATAAAAAGGGTTGAAGCATGTATAACTGGGGGAGCTCGAATACAAGAAAGGGAGAGTGAAACCGAAAAACATAGTGAGAATCGAGAGAGACAACCAACTTGTATTCTTGAAAGCAAAATCAATAAAAAGAGGATATTTGTTTTACTTCTATTTATTTTCATATTTTTTTACTTGCATGTTTCTTTGTTTAAGGAGGTCGATAAGTGACCTACAAAAAGAAAAAGAAATGAGTTTGTGAGGGAAATAATTCATAAAAAGGGAAATAAAAATGAGGTGTCTAACATTTATAATGTTATACTTTTAGGTGTCTGGACCGTTATTACTATTAAATTTTGTCATCAAATGATAAATGTCGCCTTTATAAAATTTTAAAAATGCATAATTAAAAAAATAAAATTTTCAAAATTACTTGAGCATGACACTTTTCATTTACGACGAAATTTAACGTTTATTACGATTGAGACACCTAAAAGTATAATGTTGAAAATTTTAAACACCTTGGTTGATCATAAAAAAATTTAGGCACCTAAATGAAAAATGATATAACTTAGACACTTATTTTTATATTAAACCTTTTATATAATACTAACATATTTTTTTATTAGGCATAATTAACAATCTTATTCTCCTTTTAAGGTTCAAACTTATTCTTATCATTCGAACATGCTTGCAATCAATAGATATTCATCATACAACATACACCAAAAAAAAAAAAACGGACGGTCACACCAAATATAGCATATTGACTGCAAGTACATACGTACACTTTTTTGTTGTTGTAAAAGTTGAATTATAAACATAGAGGTAAAATTATATTTTCACATATGTCGCAATCGTCTTTCGGGTGGCCCAGAATTAGATTTCGAGTTGAATGAAATGTGTTAGAATTGTCACCGATCATTTTAAAAATATTTAGGTGGATCGAACACCATCTTACCTGATCTTTGTTTTACTAGAAATGTATCGGGTTCGGGAGTCGGTTACAGTCAAGGAAGGATTATCACCCTTGTACTGTTATTTCGGTACCAATTAATTTGTCGGTTGTCTCAATCGCGAAAAATTAAAAATTTAAATTGAAATTTAAAAATCTGATTCAAATTACTTACCTTTGATTGATTATAATTCTTCTAAAAAAGTAAAAAATGTTAGATAAAAACAATAAATAAATATTAAATAAATCAAAGAAAAACATAAAAGTAAAAATAAATAATAATAATAATAAATAAAAAGGATTTTAAAACCATATATTATATATAATTTTAAAAAAAATTTCAAAACTATATATTATATAGTTTTCAAAATGTTTTTAAAAATTATATAATATATATTTTTAAAAACTATATATTATATAAGTTTTCAATAATATTTTAAAAACTATATATTATATAAGTTTTTAAAAATGTTTTAAAAACTATATATTATATAAGTTTTTGAAATTATTTCAAAACTATATATTATATAAGTTTTTCAAATTGATTTCAAAACTATATATTATATAAGTTTTTAAAATGTTTTCAAAAACTATATATTATATATATTTTCAAAATGTTTTCAAAAACTATATAATATATACATTTTCAAAAATCGTTTTCTAACAAAAAATATTTTCAAAAATTATAAAATAAAATAAAAAATTCGGACGAAAATAAGTGTCTACAGTTGTCTCTCTTTGTCCTTTTTCGTATAACGAAAAATATGACAGATAAAATGACACAAATTTTCGTTCGGTATGAAGGGGTCCCTGAGTCTAATATTATCCTTTGTGGAGTTGAAATTGACTCTGATATTGCAATTAGGAATAACTCCCTGTCAAATTGAGTTGCGGATGACTCCTCCGTCGTGAAGTCGAGTCTGTCTTGAAACAATATGGAATTGAAGTCGTTGATCAGAATTTGAATCGGAATGTGGCTTTCGTTGCCAAATTGTAGTCAACTTCGATCTTCATCTCGGTTTAAAGACATTGGTTTAAAATTTCGACTGGAAAATAGTTCCTTGACTCCACAATGTGGTTGATAGACCCTCAAGCTGAACAAAATCAAACTCAAAAGTTTTCGTTGATAGATAGCTTTTCTCTACTTAAGCTATGTTACTGGAAAATGGTTTATTGTCACTAAGGCACAACTAACTCAAGTCTTCTTCTTGACTTAAAGACCTCAGTTTAAACTTTAACCGGAAAGTAGTTGACACGTCATCGAGATGAATAGAATCGAACTTGTTGAAAACATTTTGATGTTTCGATATAAAAAATTAAGTATAAATGAATTTTAAGATTTTACAAATGATTTTCTAAGTATATTCGATTTAATTACTCGAATATCAAATTATTACTCCAAGTCTTCAAGATCAATTTCAAACCTTACTAAATGTGTAAAATTGTGTTTTATACTTAATATATTTTTGAAACAATTTTCACAAAGTATTTTGAACCAAAATCAAACCTAAAATCAATTTTTCAAAGTGATGCACCGATGCATCAATCCATGCATCGATGCACCATGGAATAAATTGAACATCGAATGCATTTCATGCATCGATGCAGATACTATGCATCGATGCACTAAGAGTTTTATGAAAAACATCGAATGCATTTGATGCATCGATGCACCAGCCATGCATCGATGCACTCTGCTATTTTGAAACATCGAATGCATTTCATGCATCGATGCACTCTTAGTGCACCGATGCACTAAGGGTCCAACGATCAAAATATTTGAATTTTACACTTGATGCACCGATGCACCTTGGGTATGCATCGATGCACTGACGCTCCCAACATATTTTATTAATTGTTTTCATACTTAAACGGCTCTATTGATTCCATTGATCATCCCCAATGTTCAGAATCATTTGAAGGTGTATTTAAACAAGCTTAGAAGCCATTGATCAACAACAAGAAAACACAAGAAACAAGAATCAAGAGAGAATAAAAGAGAAAGCATCAAACCTCAAGTTTGAGATTTTCAAGCCTATTTTTCATTCAATATTCATTTTGCTTTCAAGAACACTACTTGTACTCAATTGTATTCATTTTTGAGTGTTCTTTTCTTTGTTCTAGAATTGTGCAAGCAATCTAGCTTGTGAGGATTTCCTTGTAAGTTTGCAAATTTGTAATCTTCTTTTTGAGAAAGAGTGTTCTAAAGAATTGGGGTATATTCTTGAGGGTGTTGTAAGGTTATCTCTTTGGCCTCAAAAGAAAGAACAAATTAGTGAATTTGTTGGAAAATCCTTAGTGTGGATAGCTAAGGTAGTGGATGTAGACTTTGGTTGAGAAAGGCGAACCACTCTAAATCGCTGTGCAAATCTTTTCAATTTTCTGCAAAAGCTTCCACCAAAATTTTAATTGCCAATTCACCCTCCTCTTGGCCAATTCCATCGATCGATTAACTCAACAATTGGTATCAAAGCCTCACTCATTTGAAGGTTTAATCACCTCTTGAGTCGATTCGGGAAGAGTTACATCGATTATCAAGTCATCAATGGCCTCTACTTCAAATATAGAGTCCGGTCTCGATTCGATGCCCGTCAACAAGCCTCCTTTCTTCAATGGAGCTAACTATGCCTATTAGAAGAATAGGATGATGTATTTCATTCAAGAATGTGACATGGGAGCATGGAATGTCATAGAAGACGGATATATCAAGCCTTTCACCCATCCAAAATTGTGGAGTGAAGGAGAGACAAGAATGTTCCAGCTCAACTCCAAAGCCATCCATATCATATTTTGTGCTCTTGGACCAGATGAATATGGAAGAGTTTCATCTTGTATAGCCGCCAAAGAAATATGGGATAAACTACAAGTCACTCATGAAGGCACCGACGAGGTAAAAGAATCTAAAATTAGTCTTCTAACACATAGCTATGAAAATATCAGGATGAAACCAAATGAAGATATCAAAGCTATGACAGATAGATTCTTAATGATTGTCAATGGTCTCAAATCATATGGAGAAATCATTCCAAACGAAAAGCTTATGAGGAAGTTAGTTTACTCACTTTCAAAATCGTGGCAATCCAAGAAGATGACAATCATCGAGGTTAAGAACCTAAAATCCTTAACTCTTGAAGAACTAATTGGTTTCCTCCTCACTCATAAAATGATGCTTGAAGATGAGGTGGACCTCGATAAGATTGATGAGACACCAAAGGAGAAGGAGAAGAAGAAAAACATTAGAGTTTCTCTCAAATCCACAAAAGATGAGAGTTATTCGGATGAACATGACGAGAAAATGGAATTGTTTGCCAAATGGTTCAGAAAAATGATGAGACCTTACCGAGGAAGAAAATTCAAACGAAATGAAGGCCTAAAAAATAAACCAAAAGAGAAGGACCCTATCATTTGCTATGAATGCAAAAACCAGGGGCATGTCAAATATGATTGCCTACAATTGAAGATAAATGGTCAATCAAATAATAAACACAAGGCTCATGTGGCTACATGGAGCGATGAAGAAGGTTCCGATGAAGAGGAATAAGAAGTAACAAACTTGTGCTTGATGGCATTCAGAGAAGATTCTAAGGTAACCTCTAACTCATCTGAATTAGATGATTTATCTTATGATGAGTTATTAGAGGAATATAATGGGTTGGCTTAGGATTATGAGAAATTGTTTTTAAAATATAAAAATGATGTCTCAAAATTGAAAAATGAAAATAAGCTCATATCCAAGACCAACAATGATTTTGAAAGTAAAATCAAAGATTTGCAAATCAAACTAGAAGAGTTTGAAAAGAAAAATTCGGATTTGCAAAATTTACTTTCAAAGGTCAATAATGACCATCAAAAGAAAATTGATGATCTTAAAGCTTCTTTTGATAAAGTTGGAACAAAACGTTTTGAAAAAGGAGAAAATTAAAAATCTAACTTTGTTAGAAAAAGTTTTAAAATCTACAATCATAGAGGTCCCCAAAGAACCTCTAATGGAAAAATCGTCAGAAGTATATGGGTTCCTAAAGGACTCATTACTACTAAAGATAAAGATATCCTACACAAATGGATACCTAAAGGGACTAGGATTTTGGAAACTAATGAATATGGACCCAAAAGAATTTGGGTACCAAAAATTAGAAATTAATCTATGTTTATAGGAAAAGGAGCATTGCTACAAGGCACGAGAAATAAATTCAAACTCATGTTACCTTGATAGTGGATGCTCAAGACACATGACCGGGGATAAAAGCCGGTTCATAGATCTTAACGCCAAAAATGGAGGAGAAGTGACTTTTGGTGATAATTCAAAAGGTTACATTGAAGGTATAGGTACAATAGGTAATACCTCTTCCATACAAATTAAAAATATTTTATATGTGAATGGGTTAAAGCATAATCTTTTGAGTATTAGTCAATTATGTGATAAGGGATTCAATGTCATGTTTGAAACTAATGGTTGTAAAGTCATTGCCATTGCATCTAATCGGATTATGCTTGTTGGTCATCGAATAGGAAACATTTATATGATGCATTTAGAATCTATTGATATGACTAATTTATGCCTAGTTGCTAAGGATGAGCATGATAGTTGGTTATGGCATAAGAGACTAGGACATGCTAGTATGAGCGTTTTGCAACTGCTAATTCAAGGTGATTTAGTTTGAGGGTTGTCTAAACTAAAATTTGATAATGATAAAATCTGTGATGCTTGTGCTAAAGGAAAACAGAAGCGAGTTTCTTTTAAATCCATTAACGATGTATCAACTAGTAGAGTATTACAATTTATCCACTTAGATCTTTTTGGGCCATCTAGAACTACTAGCTTGAGTGGAAAACAATATGCATTTGTCTTGGTAGATGACTATTCTAGATATACTTGGGTTCTATTTTTAAGTACTAAAGATGAAGCATTAGAAAAATTCATCACGTTTTCAAAAGTAATCCAAAACGAAAAAGGTTACTCTATAACTAGTGTTAGGAGTGATCATGGATCTGAATTTGAAAATCTTGGATTTACTGAATTTTTTAATTCAAATGGCATTAGCCATAATTTTTCAGCACCTAGAACCCCTCAAAAAAAAATGGAGTTGTTGAGAGGAAAAATTGAACTTTAGAAGAAATGGCTAGAACCATACTTTGTGAAAACAATTTGCCAAAATATTTTTGGGCAGAGGCCACAAATACCGCTTGTTTTGTTATTAATCGAGTAATGATTAGGCCTATTTTAAATAAAACTCCATATGAACTTTTTAAAAATAAAAAGCCTAACATTAGCTATTTTCATCCTTTTGGATGTAAATATTTTGTTTTAAACAACGGTAAAGGCAATCTTGACAAATTTGATGCTAAAAGTGATAAAGGAATTTTTGTGGGATATTCCTTAAATTCTAAAGCTTATCGAGTATTTAATAAAAGAACTTTGGTTGTAGAAGAGTCTATACATGTTGTTTTCGATGATAATCTCCTTTCGAGGAATGATTCTTGTTTGAATGATGATGTAGGCGTTATAAATACAAATGACATTGGAGAACCATCATCAAAGGAAGAAACGAAAGATGAGGAAACTCAAGATCCTCTCGAGAATCCAACCATTAAAGAAAGGGAAGTATCTTTCCCAATGGAATACAACTATGTCAAGGATGGTGAGATTATAGGTGATCCATCCAAAGGGGTAACAACTCGATCTTCTCTTAGAAATATTTGTAATTATGTTGCATTTATCTCATGCATAGAGCCTAATAATATTAAAGAGGCATTAAATGATGAACATTGGATTATGGCTATGCAAGAAGAGTTAAATCAATTTGAGAGAAGTAAAGTATAGACATTAGTTGAAAGGCCTAATAATAAATCTACTGTAGGTACTAGATGAGTATTTAGGAATAAACTTGATGAAAGTGGTAATATAGTGAGAAACAAGGCTAGACTTGTTGCTCAAGGGTATACTCAAGAAGAGGGCATAGACTATGATGAAACATGCGCTCCCGTAGCGAGGATGGAAGCAATTAGAATGTTATTAGCATTTTCATGTTTTCATGAATTTAAATTATACCAAATGGATGTTAAAACTGCATTTTTAAATGGTTTTATAAAGGAAGAAGTGTATGTGGAACAACCTCTAGGTTTTGAAGATTTAAAATTTCCAAATCATGTTCTTAAATTGACAAAAGCGCTTTATTGTTTAAAACAAGGTCCTAGAGCTTGGTATGAAAGATTGTCAAACTTTTTAATTGAAAAAGGTTTTTCAAAAGGGAAGGTTGACACTACATTGTTTTTAAAGCATAAAGGTAAAGATTTATTAGTAGTTCAAATTTATGTTGATGATATAATATTTGGTTCTACTAATGATGTTCTTTGCCAAGAATTTTCAATGCTAATGCAAAGTGAATTCGAGATGAGCATGATGGGGGAGCTCTCATTTTTCTTGGGACTCCAAATCAAGCAAAGAAAGGATGGCATCTTTATCAATCAAGCTAAGTACGTCAAAGACATGCTTAAGAAGTTTGGACTGGAAAATGGGAAACCTCATGACACTCCAATGAGCTCATCAACAAAGCTTGACATAGATGAAGGAGGTAAATGTGTGGATGTTAGATTACATAGGTCAATGATTGGTTCTTTGCTTTATCTAACTGCAAGTAGACCAGACTTTATGTTTAGTATTTGCTTATGTGCTAGATTTCAATCATGCCCTAAGGAATCACAATTACTAGCTGTTAAGAGGATCTTTAGATACCTTAAGGACACTCCTAGTTTAGGACTTTGGTATCCTAGAGACTCTAGCTTTAGCTTGCATGCCTTCTCTGATGCGGATTATGGAGGATGCAAATTAGATAGGAAAAGCACCTCCAGTACTTGCCAATTCCTTGGAAATATGATGATTTCTTGGTTTAAAAAAAAATAAAATTGTGTTGCATTATCTACCACTGAAGCGGAATACATTTCAGCCGGTAGTTGTTGTGCACAAGTTTTATGGATGAAACAACAACTTTTTGATTATGGAATTGAAGTAGGTACCATTCCTTTCAAGTGTGACAATACTAGTTCTATTTGTCTCAATAAAAATCCCATCCAACACTCTAGAACTAAGCATATTGAAATTAGACATCACTTCATTAAAGACCATGTCGCTAAAGAAGATGTAGTTCTAGAATTTGTTGATACTTTGCACCAATTAGCGGATATCTTTACAAAACCTTTAGACAAAGAAAGATTTTGGACACTTAGGATAGAATTAGGTTTAACTGACCTATCATCACTTAGTGTTTAAAATAATTTTAACATTTTTAAGAATAAATGAAAAATGCTTATAATAGTAATTTTTGATTGCATTTATTGCTATTAGTTAGGGGGAGTTTATTTTCTTTGGTGAAAATTAATTTTATGTTCAAATGTTGTTTAAGGATTAATTTGATTGATCGAACATGATTAATTTTCAATATATGAGTTGCCAATACCACTAGAGCTAATTAATTTAGCATTTTTGAGTGTTTAAAATGGATTTTTGTCATTTTTGTGCTTCATGCATCGATCCACTTAACAGTGCATCGATGCATCCCTTTGAATGTGCATCGATACACCATGAAGGTGCACTGATGCACGCCTTGAATGTGCATCGATGCACAAGGCCATGCATCGATGCATCCATTGGGTTTTTGGTTAAAAACCCCATTTCTTCCTCATTTTCTCAAAACACTCTTAAAACTCTCTCTTGGCCGCCGCTCCTCACTCTCTCCTTACTATCAAAATTGCTCCACATCCTTGGTTTTTTTTTATTGGAATCTTCGAGCTTTTCAACTCCTTATCCTTCTCTTATCATCAAACCGTGCAACACAACTTCTCATTCTCACAAAATTTGAAATTTTCAAGGTATTTTTCTAAAAACCCTATTTTATTTTATCTTAATCTTAGGACTAGTTTTAATTAATTCTAGGATGAACATTATATCGGGCAATGATTGTTTGATGATTACAAACTAGATTTTACAACTAATTTCATCAAAAACTCACAAATTTTCAATAGATTTTTGAATTTTCGAAATAAAAAAAATATTCGAAAATCTGACTTTAATTTTTAAATTTTATGTTTTTGATTTAATTATGTTGTTTTCATATACATATTATGATTTTTCAAAAATTATTTTCAAATAGTTTTCAAAACCTTTCCATTAGGATTTGATTTAGAGAACCTTGAATTATTGAGGACTCAATTGAGTTTTGGGATTGATTAAATTGCATACATGTGTTTCAATTTGCAGGTTATATTATTTTTTATGATTCCTAAACCATGTCTATTCCCAAACGCTCTAGAACGTCATCGAGTCGTTCTCGTTCAAACCAACCTCCAAATCTTGTTCCTCCTCTACCTAATAGTCTAATAGGATCCTGTTTTGATATGCCTGAACGTCGTAGAGATGAATTGTACTCTAGGTACAAAAATTCTTTCCAATCCTATAGAATCCGAGAAGAGCATATTCCTTCTCTTCAAGCCATGACTGATATTGACTTCGAATACCTTCTAATTCTTAAAAATTGGAAGTTTGATAAATTGTTTCACCTCAAACCTATCGTCTATCAACAGTTAGTCCACATTTTCTACTCCAATGCGGTATGCATTCAAAACCAAACTCAATGTGGGACTATAGCCATTAGATCTTATTTTTTAGGCCAATATATTAATATAGACCCCGAGACTATAGCTTTCCATTTTGGGTTAGATGATGATGGGTTATATAATGAGAATGAAAATGTGGAATATCCCTATGTTCCAAACTTTAGTGTTAGTACTCTACGATCTCATCACGATCGTTTTCTTCATTTGATGATCTCTTGGTGGTTTAGACCATCTGGAGGTAGGTACTCCACTCTTCGTACTAGGGATTTATGGTGGATGCACTGTATTAAGAATAAGATCAAAATAAATCTGCCCCACATTATATTTAGTCAACTAGTGGACATCATAAACATTGTTCCTTCAAAACATGTCGAAACATTGATTTATGGATGTCTTCTTAGTAACCTTTTTATCAAACTCGGTCTAAACGTGTCTCTCGACAATCCTATCCCTCTCCAAAATCAAATCAATCTCACCTCATTAAAGAAAGCGGATTGGAAACAAGACGAGGAAATCGGTCTTTGGGTTTTTCGACCCGGTAAGTAAACCCCGGGAGCTAGTTCTTCACGAGCTGCTCCTAGCTCTTCTCGTGCTCCTCCTCCTCCGGCACCGGCTACTGATGATGATCCCGAGTTTCAACAACTTATGCAAGATATCGATGATCATGTACCAGACGATGAGCCTGCACCGGAACCAGCATGACAAGAAGATCAAACGCCACCCTATTTTCGATCTTTCTTGGAGTCGTTTGATCTGAGGTTTGCCTCCATAGAGTCTCATATTACTGAGTTTCAGCGGGAGATGCGTGAACGTATGGACGCTCTCACTCTTGAAGTTCGAGCTCATTATCCTCCTCCTCCTGATCCTCCGATGGAGTGGATTTGTTTCCTTGTTATGTTTTTTTGGATTTTCAAACTTGGATTGATTTTGATGTTTCTGGATGTTTAAATTTGATGGTTGTTGGATGTTTTGAACTTATTTATTGTTTTATGGATTTTTGAACTTAATATTTATATATATTTGGTTTGATTTTAACTTTATTATTTTGAGCTTAATGTTTCTTAATTTTTGCATCATATTAGTTCATTATGACCAATTATGCCATTTCACATTTGATTATAAATATTGATTATGAAACTAATGGCTAATATCTCTTTTGATATTTGATCTTAGCAGCTTAAGATATATATATATATATATATATATATCAATTGGCTATGTTTTTCAAGACCTTGTATAAATCGATTTTTAAGTCTTTTTGATTTAACAAAAAGGGGAGAAATGTAAAAGTGTTAAAATGTTTTAAAGGGGAGAAGTGTTAAAGTAAGGGGGAGTAATTTCAAACTTAATTTTTCAAAATTTATTTTCAAAGAAAGTCTTAAAAATACACACATGTTTTGTTATATCAAAAAGGGGGAGATTGTTGAAAACATTTTGATTTTTTGATATAACAAATTAAGTATAAATAAATTTTTAGATTTTACAAATGATTTTCTAAGTATATTCGATTTAATTACTCGAATATCAAATTATTACTCCAAGTCTTCAAGATCAATTTCAAACCTTACTAAATGTGTAAAATTGTGTTTTATACTTAATATATTTTTGAAACAATTTTCACAAAGTATTTTGAACCAAAATAAATCCTAAAATCAATTTTTCAAAGTGATGCACAGATGCACCAATCCATGCATCGATGCACGATGGAATAAATTGAACATCGAATGCATTTCATGCATCGATGCACATACTATGCATCGATGCACTCAGATTTTTATGAAAAACATCGAATGCATTTGTTGCATTCGATGCACCAGCCATGCATCGATGCACTCAAAGTTTTATGAAAAACATCGAATGCATTTGATGCATCGGTGCACCAGCCATGCATCGATGTACTTTGGCTATTTTGAAACATTGAATGCATTTCATGCATCGATGCACTCATAGTGCACCGATGAACTAAGGGTCCAACGATCAAAATATTTGAATTTTACACTTGATGCACCGATGCACCTTGGGTATGCATCGATGCACTAACGCTCCCAACTGATTTTATTAATTGTTTTCACACTTAAACGGCTCTATTGACTCCACTAATCATCCTCAACGTTCAGAATCATTTGAAGGTGTATTTAAACAAGCTTAGAAGCCATTGATCAACAACAAGAAAACATAAGAAACAAGAATCAAGAGAGAATCAAAGAGAAAGCATCAAACCTCAAGTTTGAGCATTTCAAGCCTATTTTTCATTCAATATTCATTTTTCTTTCAAGAACACTACTTGTACTCAATTGTATTCATTTTTAAGTGTTCTTTTCTTTGTTCTAGAATTGTTCAAGCAATCTAACTTGTGAGGATTTCCTTGTAAGTTTGCAAATTTGTAATCTTCTTTTTAAGAAAGAGTGTTCTCAAGAATTGAGGTATATTCTTGAAGGTGTTGTAAGGTTATCTCTTTGGCCTCAAAAGAAAGAACAAATTAGTGAATTTGTTGGAAAATCCTTAGTGTGGATAGCTAAGGTAGTGGACGTAGACTTTGGTTGACAAAGTCGAACCACTCTAAATCGCTGTGCAAATCTTTTTAATTTTATGCAAAAGCTTCCACCAAAATTTTAATTGCCAATTCACCCCCCTCTTGGCCAATTCCATCGATCGATTAACTCAATAGAACTCAAAAGTTTTTATTGACAGATAACCCTTATCACGTTGAGTTATGTTGTACTAAGCTGAGAGATTGCCCCAGATCTTCTTCTTGACTGGAAGACATCAGCTTCAACCAGAAAGTAGTTTCTGGATGCTATCACATGGTTGATGTGTCATCGAGCTGAATGGAATCGAATTTGATAGTTTTTGTTGACAGATAGCTTTTCTCGACTTAAGCTATGCTGTAAATTTGACATGCCCTTGAGCTGAATGGAATCAAATTTGAAGGTATTTGTTGGCAGATAAATCTTCTTGCCTTGAGTTATGCTGTAAATTTGACATGTCCTTGAGCTTAATGTAATCAAACTCGAAGGTCTTTGTTGACAGATAACCCTTATCACCTTGAACTATGCTGTAAATTTGATATGCCCTTGAGATGAATATAATCGAACTCGAAGGTCTTTGTTGACATATAGCACTTCTCGCCTTGAGCTATGCTGTAAATTGATATGCCCTTGAGCTGAATGTAATCGAACTCGATAGTCTTTGTTGACAGATAACCCTTCTCCCCTTGAGTTATGCTGTAAATTTGATATGCCCTTGAGCTGAATGTAATCGAACTCGAAGGTATTTGTTGACATATAGCCCTTCTCGCCTTGAGTTATGCTGTAAATTTGATATGCCCTTGAGCTGAATGTAATCAAACTCGAAGGTATTGGTGACAGATAGCCATTCTAGCCTTGAGTTATGCTGCAAATAGTTTCTTTAAGTGAAAAAATGGCTCTCCTTGACGGGTCTAAGCCAATCATAATTCTTTAAAGGACTCCTCTCCACGAGAAAGCCAAGTGGTATATTCTTCAGGTGGTTCCCCTTTGCGGGTCTGAATCAGGTAAGACGATCTTTGGATGACTCCCCTTCACAGGAATACCATGTGGGATGTTCTTCGAGTGACTCCTCTTTGTGAGAAAGACAAGTGAGGTAGTCTATCAGTTGGATATCATCTGTCTTGGAGTTGAAATCTAACTTGAAAATTTTAACTGGAAAATAGCCACTCATTTTTGAGTTAAGCTGAACCGGATCCGTTCTAAATTTGCTCTCGAACCCGTCTGAAGTTTATTATGAGATCTGTTGATCTTTCAATATTGTCAAGTTGGCTGAGGTGTTGCTTCTCGCTGCTGAGTTAAGCAACCACCATCGATCTTTGAAGGTGCTTGAGTATCTTTCGTCTTGTAGTCGAAACTTGACTCTAAAAGCGGCAAAAATTATGTATGCGAAAAATGTGTTGCTCTTAGTATGCCTAAGATACATACAACATGAATTAGTTCTGTTTTATCTCCTGGATAGACCCTTTTGTCTGTTGATTTGGTCTTTGTCCTTGGGATCGACCATGCCCCATTTTCTTCTCGGGTTGCAACCTTTCACATTTGAGACTGTCCTGTTTGAAATTTTTTTCTCATTTCTCTTATTTTAGGAGGCAAAAAATATTAGAATATAAAAACATTGCTCTTTAATTCAGGCTCGCATTCGAATCAAATCATAAACATGAGTTCAAAGAATATCAAAAGAATCAATAGCTCTTTACCGCTTTAAGAGTTATAGCTCTTTGACAAATATCCAAATTGGTGAGTTAGTTTCAGGTTTGCCTCCTATTTTCTAAGGTTTTGGTCACTAAAATGTCATTTCTTTTTTTGAACATCACAACATGCCTCTATTTCTCGGCTTGGAATTTTAATCGGATCCGGACAAAATGACGCAACTAGCATAATCAATTACTAGACCTTCTATTTCAGTTCTCTAAAATCTTCCATTTGTTCAAGCTTCTTAGACTCCTCTAACAAAGACAGTGTAGAAATATCGATCTAAAAATGAAATTCTTGAGTGTTCGTGTGAAATTGACTATAACAAGTGTTTCTTAACTCCCTTAGTCTATCATTACCGAAAACTCCTTGTTTAGATAAATTTGATTTAATTTTCCATTGTCTGGCTAGCTGAATCTTATCCATAAAGCTGGGGAGTTTAACCAATTTCTTTAGAGGGATAACTTAATATTATAATCACTTTTATAAGGTTAACTGAAGGGTTCATCTCATCACAAAGTCTTCGGCCTGACAATTGTAGTGGAGCAAACATAAAATTGCCAAGCGCCCGAGCAATGTCATGGTTTGAATGCAATCTATTCATAAAGTTAGGGCTGTCGAGTTTCCTCTATAACCAATTTCCTTAGTGGAATAGCTCATCTTTACGGATTCAATTTCTTAAGATTGTCAAGAAGAACCTGTTATAGTCTAGGTGTTTTATTGAAAGTCAAAAATTTCATCTTTAGAGTTAAATTTCCAAGCAACTGACTTAAATTAGATTCACCTACTCGACTATCCATCCGTGAAGATCATCATCATCATTGAATGGCTTAAACAAAAGTATAGCAACGTCATGTGCAAAAGATGCCCCATGTTGTCCGCTCCTATGCATACATAAATACCAAGCCTCTTGTTCATTCCCTTATGAGAGGAGAAGGCTATATTGGTTCTTGTAAGAGAATGGTATGGTGTTCGAGCGTACCTTCTAAGGTAAGGTCAAAGTCCTTTGTTTTATTGATATTCACTTTGTCAAAGATATGTAACTCTGAATCATTTACAGAGTTTTTTAATTTAGTTGATATTCAAAGAATTTCAAGTCTACAAATTTAATTATTTGCTTGCCATTGATAAAGTAGCATAAATTCATTTAAATCTCTTTACAAAAAAAAATTGAGAAAAGTTGAAAAAAAATTTAAACAAAATGCTGCAAATGATGAAATGATCTTCCTCCTCACTTGGATGCCCCTGAGTTGTTGAAGTATATCCAATTCTTGTTATACATCTTCTGCACGATTCTATTGAATACCTAACAGTTC
Organism: Hibiscus syriacus; assembly: GCF_006381635.1. Classification (NCBI taxonomy): domain Eukaryota; kingdom Viridiplantae; phylum Streptophyta; class Magnoliopsida; order Malvales; family Malvaceae; genus Hibiscus; species Hibiscus syriacus. The sequence continues at coordinate 15,388,841 of NW_024063471.1, read as the reverse complement.
TCAATAGTGTGCCCTAAGACACCGCCATGATATTCGCAATGAGCATTCTCATCATACCACATGGGGTATGGGGGCTTCATGGGTTCCACCGGATATGGTGACACTACATGGGTGTCAAAAATTTTTTGGTAAAGCTCTTTGTAGGTCATGAGAATAGGATCGAAATGTTCCCTTTCCTTCCTAGGTTCTCTGGAATCTTGTCTAAAAGTACCTTACGGTACAGCTGTAGTTGATTTTGGGTTGGTTATTATAACACCTTTATTGGCATGGTAGGTGTTGATGTTGTTAATCTCTCTATTCCTCTCCTTCATAGGAGGTTTCTTACTGGCATCCCCATCCTTAATTTTGCCTTGTTTTATGGTCGTTTCCACCATCTATCCGGCCATGACTAAGTCTGAAAAATTACCAAATGTGATTGCAACCAGGTGCCTAAAGTAACGAGCCTTTAGTGTTTGCATGAAAAGCTTTCGGGTTTCTTTCTCTTCCAAGGGTGGATAAACTTGCACAACTAAATCCCTCAATTTCTTTTCATATTGTCTGAAACTCTCGTTATGCTTCTTTTCCATGCTTTGTAGCATAACTCGATCGGGGCTCATGTCATTGACGTTCTTTTATTATTCCAGAAATAACTTAGTTAAATCCTTCCAAGTCTTGATATGGGATATGCTTAGCTGATTATACCACCGGATGGCTGAACCCGACAGACTCTCCTGGAAGTAATAGATCAGGAGTTGGTTGTTTCCTACATATCCTGTCATCTTTCGGCAGAACATGGTGATGTGAGTGGATGGGCAACTGCTCCTTTCAAACTTCTCGAATTATAGGGATTTAAATTTCGGAGGAAGAACCAAATCTGGGACTAGACTGAGTTCCGCAGCATCGACTCCATAGTAGTCATGGTCTCCTTTAACTACCTTCATTTGGTCTTCTAATTGTTTGATTTTCTCCTCCATCTTGTTTTCCTTACCGTCCTCTTCGTCTAAATCTGGTATATGGTAATAACCTAGATTATTCTTAGGGTTAGATACAACAGTATGTATCTTTGCAGCATATGGGGTTTTCTTCTTTGTAACGGATGAGTCCCCTTGAAGTTCAGGTAAGATTCCAGGGGAGATAACCACCTGCAGGATAGGTGGCATAACTACTTTGTTGAGTTAATCGATCGGATAAATCGACCAAGAGGGGGTGAATTGGCAATTAAAACTTTGGTGGAAGCTTTAATAGAAAATTGAAAATATTTGCATAGCGATTTAGAGTGGTTTGAATTTCTCAACTAAAGTCTATATCCACTACCTTTGCTATCCACACTAAGGATTTTCCACAAATTCACTAATTTGTTTTTCTTTTGAGAACAAAGAGTAACCTTACAACTCCCTCAAGAATTATACCCCAAATTCTTGAGAACACTATCTCTCAAAGAGAAACATACAAATTTTGCAAACTTACAGAAAAACCTCACAAGGTAGATTGTTTGCACAATTATAGAAAAAGAAAAGAATACTCAAAGATAAATACAATTAAGGACAAAGTGTGTTCTTGAAAGCAAAATGAATATTGAAAGGATTTTGGCTTGAATTGCTCAAACTTGAGGTTTGATGCTTTCTCTCTTGATTCTATCTCAATTCTTATGTAATACTTGATGATCAAAGGCTTCAGAACTTGTTTAAATACACCTTGGATGAATTTAGACCGTTGAGAATCAAATTAGTGATAATAGAGCCATTGTAGTGTGAAAATCCTCTTAAAAAACTGTTAGGAGCGCATCAGTATTGGTACCCCTTCAATGGGTATTAGTACTACCTGTATAAAATTCAAATATTTTTACTTTTATAAAACCAATTATATTGGTACCTCTCAAGGGGGTATCGATACTAGTATGCTAAGAGGTATCGATACCTGTCATGGTATCGGTACCCATTTTGCATTCTATTATTTCTCGGAGTCAAAACCAAATGAGGGGTATCGGTACCCTGTAGGGGTATCCGTACCTCTTTTGCATTCGATGTTTGAGGTGTATTGATACTCGTTCAGAAGGTATCGGTACCTCCCTATTTAAAACTCAATTTTGACTTGATTATGGTTCGAAATACTTTGTAAAAATTATTTCAAAATTATTTTAAGAGTGAAACACAAATTTTCACTTAATTAAGGAGTAAAATTTATAATTGAAAACTTGGAGTAATATTTGTGATATTCGATTAATTGAATCGAATATTAACATTGAAATTGAATATAAAATCTTAAAACTCATCAACACTTTATTTGTTATATCGAAACATCAAAATGTTTTCAACAATCTCCCCCTTTTTGATATAACAAAACATTTTTGAAATTTTAAGATTTTCTTTTAAAAACACTAAACATTTTTTAAAAATTACTCTCACTCCTCCTTACTATATTCTCCCCCTTTTTGTTAAATCAAAAAGACTCTATAAGTTTTAAAACAAGTTTGCCAAATTTATGTATATATTTATATAGTTGCTAAGATCAAAATCATGAGAAATATTAGCCATTAGTCCATAATCAATATTCATAAACAATGTGTAATGGTAATTGGTAATAATTTAACTAAGATGTAAATGATGTATAAACGAATGAAAATTCAATTCAAGTTCAAATTACTAAATATCATTCATAACAAAAAAAAATCCATCACACAAAATAATCCAAACAGACAAATATCCAAATATCCAAAGCATCAAAATGTTTAATCAATAGAGGGTTCAAAGTTCAAACAAAGAAAACTAGCAAGAGTGGTTCAATCATCCACCGGAGGATCTGGATCGAATCGAAGTCCACTAAGAAAAGCAACATCGCTGGCTAGTGCATCAAGTCTCTCATCAACAACATTGAATCTATTATCCATTGCTTTGCAGTGAGCAGTCTAATGAGACTCTATGGATGCGAACCTCATATCCAATATCTCCATAAAAGACTGAAAGTATAGAGGCATTGAACTGTCTTGCCGTGCTGGCTCATCCTCGGCCTGATTTACGGGATCATTAACATCCCATAGAAGATCTTCTAGCTCTTGAGCATCAGCCGGAGCTGGAGCAACTCGTGAAGAGCTAGCACCTGAAGTCTTCTGAGTTAGCACCCGAAGTCTTCTGAGTTGACTGAACCCATTGATCTTTGTATCCACTCCATCCCGATTTACATAAACATGTGAGGTTAATTTGGGTGGTAAGAGAGATGGTTGCATTAAGATCTACCTTAAGCTTGTCTTTGATAAACATATTACTATGTAGACATCCGTAAACTAATGTTTCAACACGTTTAGAGGGAATATTGTTTACGGTTTCTACTAGTTCTCCAAAGATAATCTGAGGGAGATTTATTTTCTTATTTTTCTGAATTCAATGTATCCACCATAAGTAAAATGATTTAAGAGTGGAGTATTTTCCTCCGGATGGTCGGAACCACTAAGAGATGATAAGATGAAGGAAACATTCATGATAATCTAAAACACTCGCACTAGACTTGGCTTTATAGGAAGTAGACAGTATAACTCGCTCATTATCTAACCCTCTATTACCTAATCCAAATGCATTAGCGATGTAGTCGGAGTCTATATTAATGTATTGGCCTAGAAGATAAGAAAAAATACTCTCAGTTACGGTTCGAGACTCGTTTTGAACACAAAATGCATTGGAGTAGAAAATACGAATGAGTTGGTGATAAACAATTGGTTTAAGATTAAAGAGTTTATCAAATTTCCATGATTGGAGAGTAGGAAAGTATTTGAATTTCATGTCTATCATAGCTTGGAGTGAGGGGATATGCTCTTCCCTAAGGTTATAAGACTCGAAATGGTTTACAAACCTAGAGTAGAGACCTCTACGGTTAGGTTCACTAAAACATGAGTTTAGAATGGTTACAAACCTAGCTCGTTTAGACATGGTTTTAAAATCGAAATGAGATACATGCAAAATATATGTATACAACACAATCAATCCCAAAACTCAATATGAGTCCTCAATATTCAAGGTTCTCTAACTTAGTGTATAACGGGAAATTTTGAAAACTATTTTGAAAACTAAGTTTGAAAAATCATAATGTATATAGTTTTCATTAGAAAAATGTAATTGAATCTAAAACAACAAATAAGTCAAATACATTTTTTTGAAAATTAATTTTTTTTTTAAATCTTATGTTTTTGAAAAAATTAGTTGTAGATTCTAGTCCTAAACCAGAATCTACTAAATGCCCGATCATTAATTTAAACTAGAACTAACTAAAACTAGTTATATGTTCAAAAATCGATAAAATAGTATTTAGAAAAGTTTACCTTGAAAAAATTAGATTGAGTGAGATTTGTTGTTGTTTGCATGATTTTGATGATACTAGCAGGATTATATGTTGAAGAACGAATAAAATCTGACTTTAAATCATTGAATATGAGTAAGATAGAGATTTAGGGCTTTTAGAGGGCAAAACGGCGGGGTGTTTTGATAAAAGTGTTTGGGAAAAAATATGAAATTTTAGGGATTTTAAAACCTAAATCTGACAGGGGGTATCGATACCCATCGAGGGGGTATCGATACACATTCAATGAAGGTATTTGTACTGTTTGAATCAGTATTGATACCTAGCAAGGGGGTATCGGTACCTGGGGGACATGTATCGATACCTAGTGCACATAAATGTCAAAAATATGTATTTAAACACTTAGCATGCAAAATTAATCAGCTATAGTGGTATTGATAACTTATATCACGAAAATTAACAATGTTCAATCAATCAAATCTACACTTAAATTTTATTTGAACTTATTATTAATTTTCACTAAAGATCATAAACTCCCTCTAACTATTAGCATAGAATGCATTCAAAAATGTTATTTTTATAAGCATTTTTCATTTGCTAATTAAAAGTACTAAAAACATTTTAAACACTAAGTCAAGGTAGGTTAGTTAAACCTAATTCTCTCATAAGTGTCCAAACTCTTTCTTTATCTAAAGGTTTTGTAAAAATATCCTCTAATTGATGCAAAGTATCTACAAATTCTAGAACTACATCTCCTTTTGTGACATGATCTCTAATGAAATGATGTCTAATTTCAATGTGCTTAGTTCTAGAGTGTTGGATGAGATTTTTTTTTAGACAAATAGCACTAGTATTGTCACACTTGATAGGTATGGTACCAACTTCAATTCCATAGTCTAAAAGTTGTTGTTTCATCCATAAAACTTGTGCGCATCAACTACCGGCTGAAATGTATTCTGCTTCAGTGGTAGATAATGCAAAACTATTTTATTTCTTTGAAAACCAAGAAATCAACATATTTCCTAGGAATTGACAAGTACCGGAGGTGCTCTTCCTATCTATTTTGCATCCTCCATAATCTGCATCTGAGAAGACATACAAGCTAAAGCTAGAGTCTCTAGGATACCAAAGTCTTATACTAGGCGTGTCTTTAAGGTATCTAAAGATTCTCTTAATGGCTTGTAGATGTGATTCCTTAGGGCATGATTGAAATTTAGCACATAAGCAAATACTAAACATAATGTCTGGTCTACTTGCGGTTAGATAAAGTAAAGAACCAATCATTGACCTATATAATTTAATATCGACACATTTACCTCCTTCATCTTTGTCAAGCTTTGTTGAAAAACTCATAGGAGTGGCTTGGGGTTTCACATTCTCCAATCCAAACTTTGTGAGCATATCTTGAACGTACTTTGCTTGATTGAATAAGATGCCATCTTTCCTTTGCTTGATTTGGAGCCTCAAGAAAAATGAAAGCTCCCCCATCATGCTCATCTCAAATTCACCTTGCATTATCTTTGAAAATTCTTGGCAAAGAGAAACATTAGTAGAACCAAATATTATATCATCAACCTAAATTTGAAATACCAATAAATCTTTACCTTTTCTTTTTATAAACAATGTAGTGTCAACCTTCCCCTTTGAAAAACTTTTTTTCAATTAAAAAATTTGACAATCTTTCATACCAAGCTCTAGGAGCTTGTTTTGAATCATATAATGCCTTTGTCAATTTAAAAACATGGTTTGGAAATTTTGAATCTTCAAAACCAGGAGGTTGTTCCACATACACTTCTTCTTTTATAAAAACCATTTAAAAATGAACTTTTAACATCCATTTGATATAATTTAAATTCATTGAAACATGCAAATGCTAATAATATTCTAATTGCTTCTATCCTAGCCACGGGAGCATATGTTTCATCATAATCAATTCCTTCTTCTTGAGTGTACCCTTTAGCAACAAGTCTAGCCTTGTTCCTCACTATATTACCACTCTCATCTAGTTTGTTCCTAAACACCCATTTAGTACCTATAGTAGATTTATCACTAGGCTTTTCAACTAATGTTCATACTTTACTTCTCTCAAATTGATTTAACTCTTCTTGCATAGCCATAATCCAATTTTCATCGGTTAATGTTTCTTTAACATTTTTAGGCTCTATGTATGAGATAAATGTAACAAAATTACAAATGTCCCTAAGAGTAGATCGAGTAGTTACCCCTTTTGATAGATCAACTAAAATATCACCATCCTTGACATAGTTGTACTCTCTTGGGTATATGATTTCCCTTTCTTCAATGGATAGATTCTTGAAGGCATCTTGAGTTTCCTCATCCTTCACTTATTCCTTTGATGATGGTTCTCCAACATCATTTGCATTTACAATACCTACGTCATCATCAACACAAGAATCCTTCATCGGAAGGGGATTATCATCGAAAAAAACATGGATAGACTCTTCTACCACTAAAGTTCTTTTATTAAATACTCGATAAGCTTTAGAATTTAAGGAATAACCCAAAAAAATTCCTTCATCACTTTTAGCATCAAATTTGCCAATGTTATCTTTATCGTTGTTTAAAACAAAACATTTACATCCAAAATGATGAAAATAACTAATGTTAGACTTTTTATTTTTGAAAATTTCATATGGAGTTTTCTTTAAAATAGGCCTAATCATTACTCGGTTAATAACATAACAAGCGGTATTTGTAGCTTTTGCCCAAAAATATTTTGGCAAATTGTTTTCACAAAGCATGGTTCTAGCCATTTCTTCTAAAGTTTTATTTTTCCTCTCAACATCTCCATTTTGTTGAAGGGTTCTAAGTGTTGAAAAATTATGGCTAATTCCATTTAAATAAAAAAATCAATAAATCCAAGATTTTTAAATTCAGTACCATGATCACTCCTAACACTCGAAATGATGTAACCTTTTTCATTTTGGATTACTTTTGAAAAAGTGATAAAATTTTCTAATGCTTCATCTTTAGTACTTAAAAATAGAACCTAAGTAAATCTAGAGTAGTCATCTACCAATACAAATGCATGTTTTTTTCCACCCAAGCTAGTTGTTCTAATTGGCCCAAAAAGATCTATGTGGATCAATTGTAATACTCTACTAGTGGATACATCATTAATGAATTTAAATGAAACTTTCTTTTGTTTTCCTTTTTAGCATGCATCATATATTTTATCAATATCAAATTTAAGATTTGGCAAACCTCTTACTAAATTACCTTGATTTAGTCTTTGTAAAACACTCATGCTAGTGTGTCTTGGTCTCATATGCCATAACCAACTATCATGTTCATCCTTGGCAACTAGGCATAAATTAGTCATATTAATAGAATCTAAATGCACCATATAAATGTTTGTTATTCTATGAGCATAATCTTATTAGATGCAATGTCAATAACTTTACAACCATTAGATTCAAACAAGACAGTGTATCCCTTATCACACAATTGACTAATACTTAAAAGATTATGCTTCAACCCATTCACATATAATACTTTTTCTATTTGTATGGAAGAGGTATTACCTATAGTACCTATACCTTCAATGTAACTTTTTGAGTTGTCACCAAAGGTTACCACTCCACTATTTTTGTCGTTAAGCTTAGTAAATCGGCTCTTGTCTCCAGTCATGTGTCTCGAGCATCCACTGTCAAAGTACTATGAGTTTAAACTTGTATTTTGAGCCTTGAAGCAATGCTCATCTTCCTACAAACATAGATTAATTTTTATTTCTAGTACCCAAATTCTTTTGCGTCCATATTCATTAGTCCCTAAAATCCTAGTCCCCTTGGGTATTCATTTGTTTAGGATATCCTTATCTTTAGAAGTATTGAGTCCTTTAGGAACCCATATAATCCTAACGATTTTACCATTTGAGGTTCTTTGGGGACCTCTATGATTGTAAGATTTAAAATTCTTTCTAATATAGTTGAATTTTGAACTTTCTCATTTTTCAAAACCTTTTGATCGAACTTTATTGAAAGAAGCCTTAAGATCATCAATTTTCTTTTGATAGCCATCATTGACTCTTGAAAGTAAATTATACAAATCAAAAATTTTCTTTTCAAAATCTTCTATTTTGATTTGCAATTCTTTTATTTTACTTTCCAGATCATTGTTGGTATTGGATATGAGTTCTTTTTCATTTTTCAACTTTGAAATATCTTTCTTGTATTTTGAAAATAATTTCTCAAAATCCAACGCCAACCCATTACATTCCTCTAATAACTCATCAAATGAATAATCTTCTAAATTAGATGAGTTAGAGGTTACCTGAGAATCCTCCCCGGTGGCCATCAAGCATAATTTTACTACTTATTGTTCCTCTTCATTAGATGATTCATCATTGCTCCATGTAGCCACATGTTCCTTGTGCTTTTTCTTTGAATGACCCTTCTTCTTTAATTGTGGCCAATCGTATTTGACATGCCCGGGCTTTTTTCATTCATAGCAAATGATAGGGTCATTCTCCTTTGATTCATTTTTGAAGCCTTCATTTTGTTTGAATTTTCTTCCTCTATTGGGCTTCATTAATTTTCCGAATCGTTTAACAAATAATACCATTTCTTAATCGTCGCCATCATCATCAGAATCACTCTCATCTTTTGTAGATTTAAGAGAAATACAACATTCTTCTTTTACTTCATCTTCTTCTTTGTGTCGTCCTTATTCTCGAGGTCTACCTCATCTTGAATCATCATTTCATGAGTGAGGAGAGAACCAATGAGTTCATCGAGAGTTAAAGACTTTAGATCTTTAGCTTCGATAATCACAGTCTTCTTCAATTTTCCAAGCTTTTGGAAGAGAATAGATTATATTCCTCATAAGTTTCTCGTTGGGGGTTATTTCCCCAAATGCTTTGAGACCATTGATAATCACCAAGAATCTATCTGTCATAGCTTTGATATCTTCACCTGATTTCATCCTGAAACTTTTATAGCTATGAGGAAGAAAACTGATTTTGGATTTTTTTTACCTCGTTAGTTTCTTCATGTGTGACTTGTAGTTTGTCCCATATCTCCTTGGTGGTTGTACAAGATGATATTGTCCCGTATTCATCTGGTCCAAGTGCACAGAAAACAATATGGATAGCTTTTGAGTTGAGCTGGAATAATCTCATATCTTCTTCACTCCACATATTCAGATTTGTGGATGGTTTAGAGTATCTGTTTATCATGATTTTCCATGCTCCTATGTCACTAGCTTGAATGAAGAACTTCATCCTATTCTTCAAATAATCATAGTTAGCTCTATTGAAGAAAGGAGGCTTGTTGATGGGATGAGAATCAAGAACGAAGTCGAAGTTTAATGTAGAGGTCATTGATGACTTGAATATCGATTGAACTCTTCCCGAATCTACTCAAGAGGTGGTAAAACCTTCAAATGAGCATAGCTCTGATACCAATTGTTGAGTTAATCTATCGGATAAATCGGCCAAGTGAGGGTGAATTGACAATTAAAACTTTGGTGGAAACTTTAACAGAAAATTGAAAATATTTGCACAGCGATTTAGAGTAGTTCGACTTTCTCAACCGAAGTCTACGTCCACTACCTTAGCTATCCACACTAAGGATTTTTCACAAATTCACTAATTTGTCTTTCTTTTGAGGACAAAGAGTAACCTTACAACTCCCTCAAGAATTATACCCCAAATTCTTAAGAACTCTCTCTCTCAAAGAGAATATATTAGTGAGTGAGTATCGTATCCACAGGGATTAGAGGGCTTTTAAAAGATTGCTACAACTAGGAATAGGTGTCACTAACTAATCCTAAGTATATAAGTCTAATGATATAAACAAGGAAAATATGCAATGGCATATGGTATGAACAGATCGAAAAGTATGGTCGAGCAAGAAAATTTGTAAAGGTAAACAAATAAGAGTTGTCAAGGCTAAAGTTATCAAAACTCTGTAAATAAACTGGAAACCTCACACAATTAGACTTCTAACGGAGCACTTGGGTTGGTTTTGCTATGGCGAGAAGTTATTTCATGCTAAGAATGATTTGGTATGCTATGCTTAGGCTGCCCGACAGGATTACTGAGTATTCTTAGACAGATGCTACAGCAATACTACTCGGCGTAAACTACAACCCTTGGTTTGTCAAACTGTTGTTGCGGCAATAGCTCTCAGCATGAACTATAGTCGTTGTCTATTCTACTCTAGCGTTTATCCTTTTTAGTCGATTGAAACTCTCTCCTTATCTCTAAGGTAGACAAGTTAGAACATCACCATCCTGGATCCATTCCAATATTTACGTAGATCTATCTTAATTCTCTCGAATCTAAGAATCAATATCTAGACAAACGACAATCTCTCGAAGCTCTTACATGTCTAGAAATATCTCGCCTAGGCACCACGCAATCTCTCAAAGCTCTTACAGTGTCAAGGCAAAAGGTTAAAACAGTGAACAAAACATACTTAATCATTCATTAACGATAAAATAAAATATCATCCAAGCATTCCCAACACCAAATAAAATAGTTTATGGTGTGGTTAACATCATCCCAAAAATATTCCTAAAGTACAAGCCCCTAGAAAAATAAAACATGAAGAACAATAGGAGAAAAACTCCCAGAACAGAGTTCTTTCGTGACATCAGACCACCACCATGACTGCTCCAGCGCACCAGCCTCTCTCAAGGGTCTGGACGCAGCCCTGGCGAAGCCTGTCTATAGAGGACACCAAGGACGAATGAGTGGGGGCGGTGGAAAAAAGAACGTCGCGGCCACCTTTTTCCAAACCTGGGGAATTGTCTCTGTATGATTCTCTCCCTCTCTCCCTTCTTTTTGGCGGCTGTGACTGGGTATTTATAATGGGAATTTTCCTAGGGTTTCACATCATTAAATGCCCCCTAAATAACCATTTTTCTTGTCCAGCTATAAATGGAAAGGCGGTTGGCTGTTGTCAGACTTTTGGGGATTTCTTGCACGTCAGGTCAATCAGGCAGCTGGCAGGTAGCGTTAGTAGTTCGTCAGATTCGCGTCAGACTTGCAATATTTTCCTTGCCTTGGCAAGGAAAATATGTTTCTCACTGTCTTCGTCTTCTATGTTCCATTGGCCCTATCAATTAATTTGTCTCGGCAACTAAATTTTTCCTCACACATTTCCTGCGTCATCACAATCAACAAACAACCTTTCTCATCAGCAGCATCAGTTTAATCAAATAAACTTTACCTCAACAAAACTTATCCACCATATGAAAATATGTTCTAAATGCAACTATATGAAGCTAAAATGCTTTGTCAATGGCTTTTGGACAATCAATAACTTAAGTAAAAAGACCTAAAATATAATATTTTTACGAAGTTATCACTAAACAAAAGGTACATCCTTCCGTAACAAATTAGTTAGCGGTGAAACTAACATTGAGAAGTTCTTCACGAACCGTCTATAATAACTAGCAAACCCTAAGAAACTCTAAATTTCAAGAACATTCTTTGGGGGTTGCCAATTCACTATAGCTTGAATCTTTTTAGGATATACTCTTATGCTTTCTGTGAAGACTATATGACCAAGGAAAGCAATCTCAGCTAACCAAAATTCACACTTCGATAATTTGGTATACAACTTCTTTTCTCGAAGTATCTGAAGAACCACCCGAAGATGAGCATCATGTTCCTTTCTTGACTTGGAATACACCAAAATATCATCTATAAATACCACCAAAAATTAATCCAAGTAAGGTTGGAATACTTGATTCATCAAGTCCATAAATGTTGCAGGAGCATTAGTCAATCAATGGCTTCACCACAAATTTGTAGTGTCCATACCGAGTTCGAAAAGTTGTTTTTGAAATATCCTCATCTTTAATCTTTAATTGGTGGTATCCTGACCTCAGGTCTATCTTAGAGAACATTGTTGTGCCTTTCTGTTGATCGAATAGATCATCAATCCTCAGAATATTTCTTCTTTATGGTTACTTTATTTAACTGATGATAGTCGATGTATAATCGCATAGAATCGTCCTTCTTTTTCACAAAGAATACAAGTGCTACCCAAGGAGAAACATTGGGTATGATAAATCCCTTATCAAGTAGCTCTTGCAATTGGGCTTTTAATTCTCTTAACTCTGTTGGAGCCATTCGATACGGAGCCACATAAATATGTTCAAAACACAGGTAAACCTCAATCTGGAATTCTATCTCGTGGTTTGGAGGTAATCCTGATAACTCCTCGGGAAAAACATCTAAAAACTCCCTAACCATGGGAATATCATCTACTCTCACTTCTGATACTCGAGTGTCTATCACGTTAGCTAGGAAATTTTTATACCCTTTTGACATCATTTTCTTTACAATCATGGCTGATATCACATTGGATGGTGATTTCACTTTTTTGCCGATCACTACTATTTTAGAGCCTTCTCCTTTAAAAATAATTGCTTCTTGTGAAAATCTACCCATCCATGATTTGGAGACAACCAATCCATGCCCAAAATGATTTCAAACTCATCGAAGGGCAACTCCATCAAGTTTGCTAAAAACACCATCCATTGAATCTTTATCCAACATTTTCTACATACCCACGCTAGTCTCACACTATGGCCCATAGGGTTTACCGCTATCATCTCACTATATATTGGTTCTAAAGGAATTCCTTTATCTCTAACCAACTTTGTACTAATATAAGAGTGTGTAGAACCAGGGTTAATCAAAACAAATACAGGTTCATTAAAAAGATGGAATGTACCTGTTAAAATATCTGGGTCATCACGATCTTCATTGGTCTTAATATTATAAATTTGGGTCACTCCTTGAGTCTCTTGTCGCTGGTTTGACTCAGATTGACCGTCGGATCTTCCTCTTCCTCTGTTTCTACTAGATGATGCTACTGATCTCTTAGTTTACACGGATCTATCTCCGAATCTCTGTGGACAATTTCAAGTATAGTGACAGTTTCTCCAAAATAGAAACAAGCACCAGAGAGCAATCTACATACTCCCCGGTGAAATTTGCCTCATGTCTGACATGGATTGTTTCTTTCTCCATATGCTCTACCCGAGCTAGCAACAACATATTGTGATTGTTTAGTTTTCTGATAAGATGCAGTAGAACTATCTCTATCAGTATATCGGGAACACGAGCCCTTTCCTGTCTTGGCATGATAGGAAGTTTAAGACATTCCAACTCTTTTTCCCGTCTGCATACTCTGCTACGCTGCTAGAGTCTCTTCTTGAGATTTTTCAATAGTCTTAGCTCGGTTAATAACTTCTTGCAAGTTAGGCAAATTGAAATGCAACATCATTTCTTTCAACTTAGGCCTAAAACCCTCAATGAACCAAACACGTCGGGCTTTATCATTGGGAACTACCTCAGTAGCATAACGACTAAGCTTGTTATATTTAACCTCATACTCATACATTGCTCGATCGTATTGTTTCAAATTAAGAAACTTCAGTAGCATTGATCGCATAAATTGCTCCATGATGTACTTGTTCTTAAACTCATCTTGAAAGAATTAATAGGTCACTTTCTCAGGTGTGCATATATTGTAGTGTTGGTCAACCACACACGAGCTGATCCTCTGAGTAAAGATACAGCTCCACCCAGCTTTTCAGGATCTGAGCATTGAAGACTTTCCAACATCAGCATAACATCGTTTAACCATAAATCAACATCCATCAGACCTTCATCCTCTTCTCATCGTAACTCAGGAGCTCCCAAACTTCTCAACGCTTTTGGGATTAACATCTTCGATGTAGTAGGAATAGGGGGAGGTGGAGGATGTTGAAATCTAGTCAAGATTGCATCAAGAGCCTACATAAAAGGTCAAAAATCTAGCACTAGCATACCCTTATGTGCCGGTGCACTAGCGTTTTCGGACGGAATCAGGTGCTCACTATTATCTTTATAGCTCTCACTATCTGACCCTTCTTTAATTTCTTGACTAGTCACTCTTCGCAAATTCATAGAATCCAACATCTAATAGAACATACATAAAGATAACACTTAAGCTAGTAAGGAGTACATCAATCATATTCTAACTATACCCTATCAGTAACTTTGACTTCTTAGTGGCATGTAACCCTTTTACAATAAAATACACCCGATTTTGGTCAAGAATCAGCTAAAACTGTAGCTCTAATACCAATAAATATAACACTTAGTTTCCCGTATAGATTTCCGTACACGAGTCATAGATACCACACCACTTTTAAAACTTTCCACTTTTGAAAAATAGTATAAAAATTGTTTCCATTCATAAAACTTTGAATTTGATAAACTAAAACATTCATTTACTTATGATATGTAAATATATCTTAAAGGTTTGAACATCTTTAATTTTTACATCATCATAGTTTAAAAATACTTTTTAGAGCATTATAATAAATATTTTACATGCCAGCTAACAACATCAAAAGTGGACATAGTTGTCGTACAGTTACTGATAAGGCGACCCTTGAATGACAATGTTAGATGAACTCCTTACTCTACTCGTTAAAACCTACGCGTGAAATAAACACACGTTAAGTATTTACTTAGTAAGGCAATATCACTAATGAGGTAAAATCAATACATTAGTATGTCATAACTATCAAATACGAATTTATTATTTTCAAATCATTATAAGTTCTTTGGGGTGCACATGTAGTGCCAATACTGTCGTTTATAAACTTATTATGAATTGCGTGGGTTACACACTTAGTTCTGATACGGTCGTTCATAAACTTATTATGAATTCTGTGGGTTGCACACTTAGTATTGATACGGTCGTTTATAATCTTATTATGAATTCGGTGTGTTACACACTTAGTGCAGATACGGTCGTTCATAAATATATTATGAATTATGTATTTTTCACACTTAGTACCAATACGATCATTCATAAACTTATTATGAATTTCATGGGTTGCACACTTAGTGTCAATACTGTAACATCCCAATACTCGGGCTAGTGACTAAAACATAAGTTTTTAAGACTTTGTGACCAATTTTAGAAAATTTAAAAGCTTAAGGACTTAATTGAAGTATCTTGGAGTTGGATTTAATAGAAAAGTTGGAAAGTATAAAGGGTATAATGGTCATTTGATAAGAATATAATTAAAAATTATATTGAGGGAGATATATATACACGTAGGGATTGAGGATGAAAAGGGAAAAAAATCTGGAGAGTTTTGGTGTTCAATTATCTTCTTCTACTCTTCCCCTGACTCTATGAGTAATGTAAGTTGGTCTCAAATTGATTATTCCTTTCATTTTTAAAGTTGATTTTTATTCTTGGAATGATAAGAAAGCTTAAGGTGGCTTAAAACTCAAAGATAAATATGTTATGAAAGATTGAAGGTAAAGGGTTTTTAAGTGAATTATTGAGAAAGAGTTAGTAAATAAGTTTTGAAGTGAAATTTGACTTATCATAAGCTGGAATAAGAAATCTAAATTATTAGAAAGGAACATGTTAAATATTTGGCATAATTCTTGAGTTTAAGTATTACGGTAAGATATTAAATATTATGATTTGTTCAAGTGATATAAGATGGTTTAAATAGTATAGTTGAATTTGAAGTAATAAAAGGAGTTCAAAGTATGAAGTTTATGTAAGTTTAGTTTATTTTTAGGTTAAAATAAGAAATTCTGGGCAAGGGGGATCGATATTGTTTATTCAGTACCGATACTTCAAAGAGAAAATGAATGATATTTAGGTATGGGTATCGATACTGGATGAACAATATCGATACCATAAGCCAAAAGTCGATAAATTATTTAAGGATTATCGATACCAAAGGAGTAGTATCGATACTAGGGGTATCGATATTGAGGTATAGTATAGATACCATAGGGTAGAAGTATCGGTATTGTACCTTGGGTACCGATACTACTCATATGGAAATTGTAAATTAATTACTATGTATAGCTTATGTTATGTACGATTGATTATTAGTGTCTCGAATTAAGACATTCATGTCGACTATATATATCGTGTAGACATCGAACGAAAGAAAGTATTGGATGAGTCAACGAGATAAGATCGATCAAGAAATAGATAAGTGTATTGCTTGGACTAGTGATGCTAAGGTGAGTACATATGATTACAGTAGATGAATATATGGAAATTAGACTTACGATGAGTCTATTTCCATGTTTTGATTTTTATGAATACATGAATATAAGTATAGTTGTTAGCTGTTAGTATGTGAATATGTATTGTTATGTTCTTTGCTATGTGATATGATTTATGTGATGATGTGACTTTGTGATATAAGTTATATGATCATGAACTATGTAAATAACAATGACTTATGTAATAACAACAGAAATTGATATAAGCTATGTGGTATAGATATAAATGATTATACGAACATGTAATATAAGTTATGTAATGAGGATCTATGTATTTATATGTCTATGAGAAGATATAAGAACAAGATGTAAGCCATGGGATATGAACTACGTAGCTATGTGTTATCGAACTAAGTAATTATGTGAACATGTGACGTGTGAATATGAATCCTATGAAATGTTCTAAGTTTAAGTGAACTATATGACTTATGTTATATTGTGTGATAATGATCTAGGTGAATATATGATAACAAGGTATAAGTTATATGAATTATATCTATGTGATTAAATGAAGACTGAGATAAGTAGCATTGACATATATGATAATATGAGAATATGATATAAGCTAGGAGATACTGGCATAAGTAATTATACGAACATGTAAGATGAGTTGCATGGTAAATATATATATGAAACCATATGAGAATACATGTCTAGGTAACAAACTATGTGAAGCTGAACTAAGTGAATATATGAAACTAGTATAAAATTTATGTGATATAGGTGATTATGTAAAATTGTAAGATAGTCTATATTGTATTGATATACGGACTATATTAAAATATGTATATGAGTACTTGCTTAAGTTATATGGGTTGATATGTGAACATAAGAGAATAAAGGATAAGTTATATGATGCAAGCTATGTGATTACATGTATATGTTAATATACCTTGCTTGCATTACAAGTCATGTGATATGAACATATGTGATATATGTTATATGAAAATTATTTATGAGACCATACAAGAATGTTACATGAGCTACGTGATAATAAGCTATAAGATTACATGACTATGCGATTGAAGTTATGTGAATTGTGATAAATGGTAAAGCCCATGTAATGTGATATGAGAGCTATGGGTATAATTAGCATGCCAAGAGTCGAGGGTTCTACGCAGTCCTTCGGGACATATATGTGGTCCTTCGAGACATCTATGTGGCTTCGGAACATATATATGTGGTCCTTCGGGACATTTCTATGAGGTCCTTCGGGATAATTTTATATGGCACTCAGTGAAATTATACGATCTATGGTGACAACATTTGTGCACAACCTCAATGCACTCACATATCTTTAGTTCTCAGAAGTGTACCATGGGCTATTAAATAAAGATAACATAAATAATTGTATGTGATGTGGTGTGTTTTGTTTTGTGAAATGTATGATATGACGCTAAAAAATGTTAAGTACAAGATTATATGATTAAAGGAATAAATGATAATATTGATAATGATGAAATATGTATATGTATGCATTTTGTTATATGAAATGTTCTATGGTTTTGTGTGATATCATTGTAGGAAATGTTCATGCATTGTTAAGTACTTAAGTTTCTATTATACGTTTATTATGCCTCACTAAGTCTGTGACTTAGCGTGTGATTGTTTCACACGTAGGTTCTAAGAAACAAGAGAAGAAAGGTTAAGTAAGTCAGGTCAGCTCCTCCATTCCGAAGAACAGATCAGAAAAGAATTTGAATAGTATGTATTTAGTTATCATGAATGTATTTGGCATGTAATTAAAGATTTTAATCGAATATGCTCTGATCGGGTTTGTAAACTTTTTAGTTACATTTATTTAAATAATGTTGTTTTATTTAATTTAAGTTAAAATTTTTACGATTTTGTACAAGTATATGATTTGAAAGGTTAATGTGACATCTCGGACTTGTATCTGGGTCGGATACATGTTGGGGTTGTTACAAATACGATCGTTCATAAACTTTCTATGAATTATGTGGGTTGCACACTTAGTGTCGATACGGTCGTTCATAAACTTATTATGAATTCTATGGGTTGCACACTTAGTATCGATACAGTCGTTCATAAACTTATTATGAATTTCGTGGGTTGCACACTTAGTGCCGATACGGTCGTTCATAAACTTATTATGAATTTCGTGGGTTGCACACTTAGTGTCGGTATTACACATAGCACTCATATAAAAATGCAACAAATTATTTTAACAACATGCATCTATAACACTTAATGTAAATAATAAATGCATTCACCTGGTATGCCTCACTAGAATGTTGTAATGATGTTCGACTACTCGGTAACTTTATCCTTGCCCTTGCTTGACTCTGGAGCTTGGTTAATCTACACAAGCATCCATTATTACACATACCATACAAATGTTAGTATATTATCTAACATGTATACTTTAATAATACTCAAAAGTACTATTATATTCAATTTCTATTAAAATTCATCATATCTACAACATTTCAGGCTCAATAGTATCCGTGCCCATAGTATGGTATCGATACTTCTATACTATGGTACCGATACTCCCTTTAGTATCGACACCATTTCTGTATTCTGGAATCCATGGTATCGATACTTTCCTCTTAGTATCGATGCCCACAGTAGTATCGATACTAATTGTATCAGTATCGATATTGTTCATCCTATTTCCCAAAATTGAAATCTATAGTATTGGTATTGTTCTTCCAATACCGACACCCTTACCTATATTTTAAAATTTTTAGCTCGATTATTACCCAAATTTCACTAAATTCTCTTACTTTTACCTCCAACAATACTATTAAACTCATCATTACTTAACCCAACTAACTTTCCTTTATTAATATTTCTATAACATCCAAATTCTCTAAAGAACACTCCAAACCAAGAATCACACTACTTTTTGCCAACATGTTTTTAATCGCATTCAAGGCTTCTAATATCTCATTTACTTCTTTGACAAGTCAACTATACTTGTAAACCTCAATACAAACTCATATTTCAACATATCACTCAAAAACCCATTTTCTTCAATCTCAAATAGATCATCCATCTCTTAGTTTTAATCTTCTTTAAACCTTCATTAAGCTTCCACATCACTTAAGGTTTCAAGAACGAACCAAAAATTTAAGGAAAAACTATCTAGATGAAGTTTTATCTTTGGCTATGGATGAGAGCACGGGACGAGCAAATAGAAGATGAAGAGAACTTGACTTTTCTTAAATATTTCCCTTTTTCTCCCTTAAATAACCCCAATATAATAAATTTTAAATCTATTTCCCTTTAAAAGACTAAAATACCCTTTCATTATTTCATTATTACTAATTGGTCTTAACATGATTTCCTAAGTCATTTCTTATACTTTACCATTTATTCAATTTAATCTTCCAAGTTTTTAAATCTTTTCAATATAGTTACTAACTTGATATTCGGGGTATTACAGAAACAATCCTCGATATTGCACAGGCATATCATGTTGATTCGGATTAGGCGGCTCCACATTATGCTGAGCAAGAGTGGATTATGATTTACTTCATTACTCCTACTCTATGCAGGAGTAACACGCTCACCCGTCCTACTATATTCATGATGATCTGACATCTGAGCACAATCAAAATCATCTTAACTTTACTATATAATAAGCATCATAGTATATATATACAACTATCACTAAAATTTGAAAACCTAGTGGCATGTATACATTCTCAACTTAATTTAGACTTGATTCATGTCCAGAAACAACTAAACATGTAGCTCTGATACGAATAAATGTAGCAACCACGATCTGTATACGTATACTAATACGAGTTATAGATGTCACATTAATTATTTAAAACATTTTCCAACTCAAAAATGGTTAAAAATTAGTTTCTTTCACCTTTACAAATCGTAACCATTATTATAAAAATATTTAATCACTTAAAACCAACATTTACTATTTAAAACATATATTAATATAAAATATGTCCATTCATATTAATAATACTAGGTAATACTAACCATTGTAAAGCATAGTAAAGCATTTTAGTTTAGCCATTACAAACCAGTTCCAAAACAGTTTAACAGAGCAACTATGACATTAAAAAAATACATGCCACTAAATAAGACAAAATCACATTAAGGATGTCTTATTGATATTATAAATATACTCCCCGATGCTTGAGGTTGTTCAATACTCCTTACTCTTACGCTTGTTTTTTACCTACGCAAGAAAATCATCACACGCTAAGTATATACTTAGTGAGACAATTAAAATAATAAATAGTGCAATACATCACATGCATGAAATTAAATGTCATTTTCGAAAGCAATAAGATCACCTTACCTGCATATCCAATATATTACCATAATCAACATGATAATGATATAAATATAATCATTTTACCAATAACCATAGCCCAAACGTAAACCTATGATGACCCTAGGTATTCGAGTCAAAGATGGCCTGAGTGTCCTTACACACTATAGATTTGCACTAAGTGTCCTACACACTATAGTGTTGCAATAAGTGTCCTTACACACTATATTGCTAATCCGATTATGCAGCTACTAAACTTTATGGCATGCAAACTATACCCTATCCTATGACTCACTTGGGCATAACTATAATTTATTTCTTCCATGGAACAATATATCTATATAATTAACATTAGGGAGTTCATACCCGAAATAACATTCATGAAAAAATATCATATTTATTAGTGATAAATGCATTAAAATTTTAACCTTTGACATATTATGATTTTGTCAATAATATAATGAATAGCATTTATATTACACCAAAATAAATAAGGTAGACTTATTGTAGGTCTTCCTAATGATGTATAAAACTTCTATGTATAATATCATGCATGCATTGCACTCACCTTGACACTTTATATATTTCAAAAGATTAGCCTCACTAAGTTGCAAACTTGATCCTTTATATACTAGATTCGCTTCGAGCACTAAGTCAATCATGATTTGTACGAAGTCATAATTACATATAATTAAATTCCAATAACAATAATCCATAAAAGATATTCATAGCTTATGAATCCTTTTAATATTGGCACCAATTTTTCCCATTTATGTAAAATGGTTCTTCATCATTTTGCCCACTTAAATTTCAATACTAAAATTCCAGCGTTGTACTAATTTCCAGCCAAGTACATTTAAAAATGTATAACCATATTAAAGTATTACAAACTATTCGAATATTGCATATTAATCTTCAAACTTTCCAAGCTTCCAAATTGATCCAATTTGACATTATAACATCAATTTCAACACTCAAACAATAATTTTCAGCATAGTACATCAACATTTGAACAATTACAAAATAACCCACAACTTTTCCATAATTGTCGAATAGGTATCCCAACTTTCATAAAATTAAAAAATGGTCCCCAAATTCTTCTAAGGCTTATAGAATACTTCTTACATCATTTCCGGGCCCTACATAATTTTCCAAATTTTTTTCTCACCCTCCTTAACCTAGGTCGAATGCTTTGAAAATTCAAGACTAAAGTTTTCATGATTTTCATTCGATTTCGATTCGATTTGAGCATGAAATCAACCTCTATTCAACCTTATAAAATATCTACAATCAAATCCCTAATCAAATTTCATCATAATACAAGGTTTCCCTAATTTTAGGGTTTGGCCAAAATTAACAAATGCATTTCTAGGACGTTTGATCATGATTTAATCATCAAACAAGCTTGGAAATGATTCTACAACCTCAAAAACCTCAAAATCCATCATCAACTCCATAGACCCTAATATGAACATAAACCCTAAATTTTGGGATCTTTGAAATCAAACAAGATTATAATGCATAAATGTATCAAATGATAGCGTTTTTCGAATAGAACAATTTTATATTTCACGGCACGGCCCAAAATTCAAAGGAAATTGCTCAAAAATGAGAAATGAAATTTCTCTTACCTTTTAATAGGGTACACGGCTTGGAGGATGAAATACCCAACTTTCATGAAATTTATTTAATGAGAAATGTCTATTTTGCCATTAATGAAACTTGATATTTACCTTAATACCAAGCCACATAAACATTATCATAATTAAAAAGTCAAAAATAAACAAATTATCTTGTCCTTTGCAACTTTGCCCATGTAATCTTTCCAAAATTTTTATCTTACTATTTTTCATCCAACGGTCCAAATTGAACATGGAAATTAATTCTCAAATCTAATTATCCATATTATTTTCCATAATTTTAACATGTGAAAATAATATTTTTAAGCTTAGATTATCATCCTTAATTTTTCTCAAAATTTTTACTCGATGCGATTTACTGAATTTTTTACCATATTTTAACCCTTTCTAGTTTTTAACATAAATTTCGGATCAAAAATATATTTTCTATAAAACTCAAATCTCAAGAATAAACTATCTATTTTTGGAATAATTTTTTTTTTGAAAAATTACCATTTAAGTTCCTAAACTTTTTCTAATTTTATATTTTGACCACTTAACATTCAAAATTTACGTTTTTTTCACTAACCAAAGTTTGGGGTATTACAGTGAGGACCTTCTCCTCCTTCCGGAATTCTACCCATAACCTGCACTTTAGATTCCTTAGTTCAGAATAAGCTTCCTGTCTATCACCCTCGACTTGAAGGTTCAATTCAAGTGGGCTAATTTTAGTTTCTAGATCAGTAATCACCTGCCGAAAATCAAAACACTGCTCCATGGACCACTATATCACTGCACCCTTTTCCGATTTCAACATCCAACCTATTTTCTTTTTTTCAGTACCAGCATCTACGCTCTTCATAGTTGTTGTAATGGAAGTCACAAAATCCCTTTCATACAGCCAAAAGTTGAAACAACGAAATGGTTTTCTTCCCCAGTTGATGGTGATCTCTTTGAAGACTATGGCTTTGTGGTCTGAAATAGACTTTTGCATCATCTTTTGAACTACCGACGAGAAGGCAATCGAAAATTCGTTTGAAGCAAGAATTTGGTCTAGTCTAACAAAAGCAACATTCTCACGGCCGTTAGACCATGTGAAAGTGACACCCACCATCGGGAGTTGATCAACCCAACTTGTTTTGTGAACTTTCTAAACCAATGCATTACCCTAAAGCTAATTGGCGCACCAATCATCTCAGTTGGGGATAAAAAGGCGTTGAAGTCGCCCTCCACGCACCACGGGACCGAGTGGCTATCCACAAAATCTTTTAACTATTTGAAAATCCTTCTTTCTTACTATCAACAAAGGGGCCATAAACATTTATAAACCCACATCTGAAATTCTTGCTTAGAATCTTGCCTAAAACAACAATGAACCTTCGATTGATGACTCTCAACAACTCTTTAAAAAATATCGGATCCCACAAACAAAGAAGACCTCCGGCTGAACCAACAACATGACTGAAAGCCCAATCAAAATCCCTCTACCCCATATTTTCCTACACAGTGCCACTTTCTCATCCGCCAATTTAACTTCCTAAAACAAAGCAAGTTTCACCTTCGACACCCTTAATAACCTGTTTGCAGCTCTAGACTTCTTTAGCCTCCCAAAACCCCTAACAGTCCTAGTAACAGTTGACAAATTCATTAAATCTGTAGAATATCCTTTAACTCAATCACTTCCACAACCGGTCAAACTGCCTGACTCAATTTCTCCTTCAGCTTGAACCCTATTGATCACAACTTCCTTTCCACCCTTAAAAGATAGATTGAGGATATTACTCACTTTCTAGACTGCTTAGGTCTCCTCAAGTGCCCCTTCACCATAGAACGCTTTCAGGCGAACCAACTCCGGAACGAACATCCCCCTCTAAAGTCTCTCTAATTTACCTATTTGTTTTTCACAATAACTTGAGAAAAGAAATCGTAAGAAGGCCCCTCCCTAGCATTATGAATGGACAATTTTTTCTGTAATCGATTTCCAGAAGTAAAGCTTTCGGGCACAATATCATTAGAGTCTGACAAATTAAAATCTGTGACATCCAGACGAGGAGTACTAAAGCCAAAATTAGAGCCATATAAATTCTCTATATCCAATTTCGAAATGCCCAACAAGCCGCCCAGCCCAAGATACCTATTCCCTCCCTCGTTCGGCCTAACTGATATCGAACCCAATATAGGAGAACAAGCTTTCTCATCATTTTCCAACTGATCCCCACCTTGTCCCACTCTACCATTTACATTAAATGTACCAGTATTCCAACCTCGATACTCACAGAAAAGTTGGAAATCCCATCGTCATCATGCACACAGATTAGGCAATTTGATCTGACATATTTTCGTCGAAAATTTTCTTTTCTAATATATTTTGATTAATATTTTCTGAAGTAGTATTTTTTGGCATAAAGAAATATATTTGGGGATGCGTTTTAAATTGATTCTGTTAAGTCGGATGTCATACTGATATTTTTTTTAATAATAAAGATTTTATTTTTATTGTTATTATAAATTAGTAATATATTATGTAAAGTGTTTCGGTTATAATTTAATAATTATCGAATGTATTTTTGAAATATGTTAAAGTTGGAGTGAATTTAGGTTTTAGTGTTATATGTTTAAGGGACTTTGGCATTCACTCATTCCACGCGACATTAATCAGATGGAACAATAGATGAAAACCAGTTTTGATCTTATTGTAGTTATAGGAAAAATGTATGAAATTATAATATTACACGTATGATTATATATATATTATTTTTTTTATTTTGAAAAACGATCTATTAATTTTATCACTTAATTATTTAAATGTTATCAATCTAGTAATATGTTATCAATATTTAACGAAAATATTGATGCATAAGTTAATAAAATTAGTATAATTACACATTTAATCTTAAATACTTACATATTTTATCAATTTAGTCTTAATTTTAATTTAATTTAATAAATTTAATCCTCCAATTAGAACATGAAATGTGTCATCGTATACATAAATTTTTTTTATAACTTTTAATTTGTTTAATTTGATATTTTTTTCTCTACTTAGAAGGTTGAATTATTATAATATTTTAAAATTAATAATTACTTTTTTATAATAAATAATATTAATTATTATATTAAATAAATATCATAAAATAATTTTTAAATAAAATTTTTTAAAAAATAAAATTTATTTAGGTGTACATACATTGGGAATTATAGAAAATGTAATTACATTTAAATATTAGAAACAAAAACATTCATTTAAATAGAATATTAATTACATAAGGGTTAACGGTTATGTGATGATAACAGAGCTGTACATTTTTTTCTATTGTGCCCGATGTTTCTACAATGCCCACATCGTTTTTGTTCTGTTGACTTCTCCCGAATATCCATATCACAATGTATTCTAGTAGATTTTGGACGACCTGAGTCCCTCAATAGGAATGGATATGGTACAATTGTAAGCCAAGTTTGAATCTCATTTGGGTTTCTTTCGTTTCCTATGGGCGGAAACTCAAATTCATATACCTTAAATACTTGTGAAAGTTGGTATACGGGATCAACATAATTTTTTTAGTCTAAATGCGAATGTGAGCAAGCTGCAATGACATGAAAGCATGGATATTTGAGTGCTTGAAAGAAACCACAATCGCACCACCTCTCTTGCAGATTAAATCTGAAAGAGTTAGCTTCAATCCCTTGCAGCGGACGTGGCATTTTGGTTACACGAAACAATTCACGGGTACGAGAAAAATTTGTAACCAACATCCCATTTGATGCAACCACTTTTTCTGTAAATCAGCTACTAGTCTTGGGTGGTAAATATGGTCGTTTTGCATCCATGTAAGAGCTTGTCCACCGAGCCTTGCAAAGAGTTGACCCAAACGAAAATAAGTCGTTTTAACCAACGCTGTGACTGGTAAATGACGCGTCCCCTTTAAGGTTGAATTTATTGCTTCATCCAAGTTGGTTGTAATATGACCATTGTGATACCCCCCGTCATACGCATTTGTCCACATTTCTTTGTTGATGCCCATAATGTACTAGCACCCCTTCTTATTTTTTCCAAACAGCTCTTGTAGCATAGACTCAAACCTTTGAGGTAAGAGTTTGTAACCTAAGCCATTAGGAATATGTAATAGTTAATATGAAGCATAAATAAGTAATACGAAAATGATAGAAAAATTGGAAAAAAGTAACATACCCATCCGCACGACTAACTGACGTTCATCGTTCTTCTTGTATTTTCCGTAATAGTTTGCAGCAATATGACGGGCACAATAACGATGTTGAACATGTGGAGGTCTATACATTGTACCCAAAGAGTCCATTGCTACTTTTATCCCAGCTCTTCGGTCTGAGTAATGCATACTCGTTCCCTGGTGACAACATGTAAACGTAAATTTTTAAGGAAAAAAAAACCCAAGACTCAGTGTCTTCTCCTTAAACGAGGGAAAATACAACAGGAAGAATATTGCGGTTCCCATCTTGGACCACAACCAATAATAAAACTTGCTTGTATTTCCCATACAATAAAGTACCATCAATTTGGACAACTGGTTTATAGTACTTGACTGCATTAATACACTGAGGGTAAGTCCAAAAGACACAGTAGAATTGGCAACCATCGCGAACCACTCGATCATTCACGTAATGATGTTGAGTTTCGAACTCAACAATTGTCCCGTGATTGAGTCTTTGCACAACATGAAAACAACTGGGCAGCTCGTTGTAAGAGGAATCTCATTCGCCATGAAGTTTGCAAATGGCATTCTGTTTTGCCAACCAAGCTTTTTTATAGGAGACGGTGTACCCATATTGTGACTGTATAGCAGAAATCAAAACTGAAACATCTATATGAGAGTTTTGCTTCACAATGGGCATGATTGCTTGGCAAATAATGTTGGAGTCCAAGTTGGGATGATCCTGGTTTATACCTCTTGCACAATACGTATGAGGACTGTTATATCTGGTTAGTTCCCATAAGTTGTTCTTCCTCTTTGATACACGGACCATCCATTGACATTCGTTGTCACGTTGGATGCAGTAGCAGACATATTTCTCCGTAGTAGATCGATCAACTCAGGACTGAACTGAGTTACGAATATTGTAACTCTTTATTGCCATCATTGCTTCCTCTTTTGATGCGAACTCCATTCCAATATGTAAATCACCGTCATTGACTGATGACTGAAGTCCATAGTTGTCAACATCAGGAAGATCCGAAAATTCAGGCTCGTACATTGCATCATAATCAGCCTCATACATATGTGCAGGAAGTTCGACTGGTGTTGTATTTATCAGAACGTCATCCTCATCATCATCAGACTGTACGTTAAACTATGGTGAGTCAGGTTCAACGAATAATCCCATTCCAGCACCATCTGCACCTGGCTCCCAAAGAGGTTCTTCTGATGAAGATGAGGGTTTCTCCGATAATCTAATGTTGAGGTCAAATAATTTCCCGCTTGCGTGTTCTCCCCTTGAACTTGAGGTCATTGTATCATGTGGGATGTGAATAGACTACCGTCTTGATGGCCTTTCCATATGTATGTTGAAAACATTGGCAGATGAATGTCTGCCCCTTGAAGTAGAAGAGATGTTGTCATATGGATTATTGGTGAAGCCACGTGGGTTGAGATCATAAGCAGTTGCTGATGAATGCCTTCCTATTGAACTTAATGGCATGGCATCTGGCGTTGGATCCGTCATTAATGATATGAAATCATTACAGATCAGTTGCGTTATGCTATCAACTTGATCAGTTTGATATGCAATGCCAAAGTGAGAAGAATATGAGAAACCACGAGAAGCACAAACCTCAATAAAAGTGGCATACATTTCAATAAGAGATTGTGAACTCCCCATATGAGCATCAACCATCATAGAAACATCATCATCGTTGGAAATATGAAATGATGTATACGTGAGTGGAAAACGTTTAGTAGAAAATCTATACTGATGTGAAGATAGTCTTCTCCGGCCTGCTACACGAATCTTTAACGAAATTTTTGTGATTAACTCCTAAAGAGTGATGTTTCTCTTCAAGGTTAAGGGGATATAATGATCTGACTAAAAAACAACCCCCTATTCAGCTTCCTTAATTTCTCCATCATATAAAACAACAGCAGAAAGACAACTCATTTTTCAAAGAATAGAGGATTGAGATTTTTGAGAAATTTAGAGTTTGAGAATTTGAAAGCCTGTGAACTGAAGTTTGTTTTAAAAGTTGATAATACGTTGCATATAATAGTGTCTATAACCGGGGTACTATTCACGTGAAGGCGCGTTCCTGGGGCGCGCCTTCCATTATTTTATCAGATAATATATTATCATTACCCTATTATGTCACTCATGTCCCTTGGGGGCACTATACATGTCAGTACCCAAAGTGGTGAAAGTGCATTCCCGGGGGCGCGCCTTCCATTATTTTGTCAAAGAATATGTTATCATTGCCCTATTATGTCACTCATGTCCCCCGGGGAACTATTCATATCAGTACCAATTATTTCTGAGGGGACTTGGCAAAGTGGTGAAAGCGCGTTCTTAGGGGCGCGCCTTCCATTATTTTGTCAGAGAATATATTATCATTGCCCTATTATGTCACTCATGTCCCCCTGGGAACTATTCATGGTAGTACCTATTATTTCTGAGGGGACTTGAAAGCGCGTTTCAGGGGGCGCACCTTCCATTATTTTGTCAAAGAATATGTTATCATTGCCCTATTATGTCATTCATGTCCCCTGGGGAACTATTCATAGTAGTACCTATTATTTCTGAGGGGACTTAAAAGCGCATTCCCGGGGGCTCGCCTTCCATTATTTTGTCAGAAAATATGTTGCCCTATTATGTCATTCATGTCCCCTGGGGAACTATTCATGGCAGTACCTATTATTTCTGAGGGGACTTGAAAGCGCGTTCTCGGGGGGGCGCCTTCCATTATTTTGTCATAGAATATGTTATCATTGCCCTATTATGTCACTCATTTCCCTCGGAGAACTATTCATGGCAGTACCTATTATTTTTTAGGGGACTTGAAAGCGCGTTCCCGGGGGCGCGCCTTCCATTATTTTGTTAGAGAATATGTTATCATTGCCCTATTATATCACTCATGTCCCCCGGGAAACTATAGATGGATGGTGAAATCAGGTAAATTATAACCAAAAATTAATTTCTTTTTGGAAGTTTAGCTAGTTAAGGATAAAATTATACATATGGATAAATTTAAGTTCATAACTTAAATTAAAACGTTATGTGAAGTTTGAATAAATTGGATAAAATTTTATGGATAAATTGAATAAATGTGAAGTGATCAATTGGTTGTTTGAATAAATTGGATAAAATGTTATGTATAAATTGAATAAATGTGAAGTGGTCAGTTGGTTGTTTGAATAAATTGGATAAAATGTTATGGATAAATTGAATAAATGTGAAGTGATAAGTTGGTTGTGACATTGAAATTGTTGGAATGAGCATCGACATGTTTTTACGAATAAATGTGAAGTGATAAGTTGGTTTTAATGTATATGTTAAGGATAAAATCATACGTATGGATAAATTTAATTTTAATTTAAGTTCTGTGAACTATAATTGGAATATAACTTTCGAATACAATTGGAACATTAAGTTGAATTTATTGTTAAATTTCGAATACTATAATTTGTATTTTAATTTTAAATTTTGAATACTATAATTTGTATTTTAAAAACATTTAACAAACATTTAATATTAAATTTGAATAAAAAAATAACATTAAAAATATTGTTGTAACAACCATGAAACATTTAAATAGCATAACCAAATTACATAAATTTATGAAATATAACTATTTAAATAACATTAAAATACAATTGGATCACTGATGTCGTCTTCTCAAATGAGTTCCACATGGCGGTGGTTGTTTATTTCGCTGAGGATTTCTTCGTGGAACTTGTTCTTCAGTCTCCTCATCTTCACTATCATCATCATCATCGGCATTTTCTTCATTTGGCGTAGATGACGCTGAAGGGCCTGTATAAAAAAATGACCCTGGAGAGTGCTACTAATAATCCCACAGCTGATAGAAAATTGAGAAAACTGTGAAAACATTGGCATCAATGTCTGTGATCCAGATGGAGATTGAGGTGTCTGTGGAGAAGGACCACCAGCCAAATAAGATGCATATGAACCATATGTTGGATCATTAAACATAGTCGTATATACACCTCCATATAGTGTCATAAAACCCGACATGCTAGACATGTAACCTGGCGGGCTAGGAATGTAACCCTGAGGGCTAGTAATGTAACCCTGCGGAGATGGCATATAAACTGGTGGGCTTGGCATATACCCCTGAGGAGATGTCATCTAACCCGGAGGGCTGGGCATCATCATCGGTGGATAGGGATGTTGTGGTGGGACTGATGCAGAACTAATAGCGTCTTCTCTCCGTCCATAAGTCGGGGGACGATGATCTTGAGACGGTGGACGTCTCTCTCGATGCCTAGGAATGTTAACCCCTTGTGCTTCCGCCGAAAGTAGAAACGACTTTCCATTTTCATTAAACCAGTCCATATAGTTATCCGTAACCATATGACCAATTTCAGCGTAAAATTATCGATGGGCCAACTGTACATACCGGTTCTCCCAAAGCGCAATTCAATCTCTGTGTCTCACCGCCCAGTTAACCTCTTTCTTTCCTCGTCTATCTATGTTATGCATGTCGTCTAAATTCCTAGGTGCTCTAGGAATATATTGCGTACAACCAAACTGACGGAGCACACGATCAACTGGATGCCACTCAATAATAGCATAACATATAAGAGGTACAATTGACATCCAAACCTCTAATGACCCACTCAGGTGGGGTGGGATGCAAGCCTTTACTTCATCGCTCGCATAAGGTATCCATTGAAACTGAAATATAAATATACAATTCAAATAAATATAATATTCTAATTATATCTAGCATTTTAAATTAAAAAATTCATATTTAAATAGATTTCAAAACATACCTCAGACACAGGTTTTGTATCATTAAGTAAACGGATTTCCTCTAGTCCAGTAGGTATATCTCTATGGTTCTTTCTTTTCATTGACCACCTATGAAATATAATATAAACTAAATATCACCCTATTTAATTAAAAATATTTAAATCAAAATTTAGTTCAAAAATTACCTCAATAATAGGGAGAATACGTATGGTTCATTGACGATCGGGCATAAGAAAGTCATGCGGAACCACGCCCATGATTACAGAAGCAGGAGACATCCACCGATAGCAGTTTTCTTATAATTCGTTGTACATCACATTTCTCTAAAGAGAAATGCCAAAACTGCAGCGCCCTAACTATATCTTTCAGCTTCATCAAAATCAATCAGATGCTGCAACCACATACAATGCGCCTGGTTGCGAGATTTGTCGGGCATCAGTATTCCTCCAATGATTCGTAGAATATAAGCCCGAGCACATGCCTTTACTTCATCATCTTAAGCATTTTCATTTAGAACTTCAAAATTAGCTTTCAACCATGATAAAGCTATTATACCTTCATTAAACTCTGGCGGAGCAGCTCCAAGATACTCCATGCACATTGACTGTCAATCACCATCCGCCATACCACACATAATATTCCCATCGACGGGAAGCCCCAGATGCATAGAGACATCCTCCAATGTAATTGTAGCCTCTCCACATGGAAGATGAAATATGTGTGTCTCGGGCCTCCACCTCTCAATCAATACAGAAATTATGACAGGTTCGAGTTTGCAACCGCCAATAATTGTTGCAATATACCCGAACCCGGTAGAAGACAAATATGGCAAAATATGTTGTGGTGTCGGTATACGTGGGTTTTTAATAAATGTCTCTAAAATACGATCAGTTTCCTAAATAATATGCATTATAAAAATTTATAATTAATATAAATTCACGATAAATTTAAATTAAAAATAATAATAAATATTAACATTAATTATAAAAAAATATTATCATATCACTAAAATGTCTGGAGATATGGTTTGCATCCAATCGCAGCAGCATTTCACTTTCCATTATAACTGTAGAAAAAAATATAATTAGCACAAAAAATAATTAATTAGTAAATTTAAATAAATAATAATTATATAAATATTATTTTAATAAAAAAAATAATATTTATATAATTATATTAATATAAAATATAACAACTATTTAAAAAAATACTAACTTAAAAATAAATTTCTTACCACTAATAAGAAATTTAAAACTCAAATAGATGGATAATTTGAGTTATATAAGAGAGGAGAAGATGATTTTGGTGTGAAGAATGAGAGGGGTTGAAGGGGTTTATATAGAGGAGGAGGAGGGGGGTAGTTGGGGAAAAACGGATGGGTATTTAAGACATTTAATGAAAGGCGCATCCCCGGATGCGCCTTTCCCGCTTGGCATCCGACTCAAAATAAACCCAGGTAAAACGCGTCCCCGGGGATGCGCCTTTGTGCCACCTCAGCCAAAAAGGTACTACTTCGAGAAATATTGGTCAAACGGTGTTAGAAAGGAAATATTATGGGAAAAGGTGTCAGTTATGTCAAATCACCCACATGTTAGAAGTAAATCCTTGGAAGTGCAACCTCCACCTCAGGGGTAACACCACCTATGGAAATCAATGGTTCGACATTGGTTCTCCTCGTTAGTTGGACTGGCATGTCCGGCGTAACCGATTTTTAAATATTTAAAAAATAATTTTTGGTAAAACACATATCAATATATATCTTTTAAATGGTTTTTTTTATTGAAATTCATGAAAGAGATGTTTTAGGTATTTAACCTACTTAACCCAAAAGTCGATATCGTCTCCAAACTTGTTATCAAAATAAAACTTGAATTTTTTCAAACATAGTCGAGTGGGGATCCTGAGCTTAAGGACCACTCCGACACACGTCAATAGGTTTATTAATTTTTCAATAGTGGATATTCAAAATAAAACTAAAACTAAAACGCAAGTTAGATATAACTTTAGAAAAAAAATTAGGTAATTAAAATGAGAACAAAAGTAATAGTTGAGTAATAAATGTGTAATTTATCCTTTCATTAATCCTTGAACAGAACTGGTGTTGACAGTCTTGATTTATCATTTTTTAGTAGGCGTCTCTCGTAGTTCAACCAATTTTTCCAACTAAGAAAGTTTTCAGTTCTATATTCCGAATATCCAAATAAGTCCGATCTTCAATTATGTCGTTTTGGTCCCATTTTTTTAACATAGGCCAAAACAACATTGTGAAAGCATAGAATGAACATCAACTATGAAAAACCAAAAGAACACTAAAATGATTAATCTAAAATGGTGAAATGCCGTGTAGTTAAACATGACACGGTAAGAAAGTACAAAAATCAGGACAAATACAGGTTATCTCCAAAACATATCAAGCGTACATCAAAATTCAAATATTATACAAACTCGGGATAATCAAAACAAGTGTTGGATTGATCTCAACCTGCAGATTGTGCTATAAATGAGTGGCAAATTTGGAACCATGGAATCTCAAGCATCACCAAAACCAACTGTTGCAGCTATCGATAGCCTTCATATTAGCTGGAACTAAGGGCATTCGTCCGAACTCATCGACGAATTTGTTAATACATTCTGTTCTTCTTTCACCATGACTCCCCAAGCTGCTAATGCCAGTTGAACCGATCTCATATATTTTCCCTACCATTGGAGCACAAGAATATACCAAAAACAGCTATAAGGAAACTCAAACATGCAGAGCTTTAGCATCCGTTTACCAAAATCAGTTGAATTCTTTTCTATATGTACGCTCACTCATATGGTTTCGAAACAAGTAACTAAAATGCAGCATCTATACAAACAGGCAATAATGGCATGTCCGAATTACAAAACTATTACTCATCTAGTGCCTACTACTGCAGCATCTCGATTGTTACTTTCTATTTTTAAAGGTTCTTTTTAATGTATATGCCATCAATCAATTGCAAATAAGATAAAAATACAGTATAGATGAAGACTCATTTAATTTACCTTTCACCCATATGGGAGGAGAACTAGTTGCATTCGCGACAAGAAATGACATGGCGATATCTTCACAATTCCTGGCGAATCCCGGCATTGGAGTTAGTATAATAATAAACATGTAAGATGCATAAAACAATGAATCAGTTTAAAAAAAGAAAAAACTCCGCAATAGGACCTGTTCTTTGTTATGTATTCTTTAATTGATGCTGGCATTTCATCAGTGTAAAGTTTGAGATACTTCTTGTGGAAGAAGGCAGCCTTTGAGAGTACCATGCTGTATGTACCAGTCCACCAAGTTGACCACCATCCACCATATCTGTATTTATCATTTCCTTTCTGCATAAAGATGAACAAATCAAGGGGGTACTTCTATTGAGTAATTTGGATAGAATCCTCAAATTTAGAACCACAAAAAAGGATTTATCAATTGTCTGAGTTCAATCCATTAGCTGATTCATGTAAAAGGTTTCAATCAAGTGTATATGTTATAAGAGATATGGATGAATCTGTAAGCTAAACTTTGCAGTGTATACGGAACATTCATCAATCAATGCAGAACCAAAGAAATGGAAACTTCAAGATCCAAAACATTGAGCCATCTCATTCAATTAGAAGCATGAGTTTTAGTACTTTAAGTCAATGCTCATAGTAACATGTTGAAGTTAAATGATCCTAACTAAGAACATTGGCCACTAATGTGAAGCTAAAATTGAAATCGATGAAGATGCAATACAGATGCATAGTGTACCTTTTGATCTACCCAATGCATACGCGGGACATATCCCACCATTGTATCTGGGGCACTTTGCCAAACAGTAAAAGCAAACTCTACGGAAGAGCAAGGGAATATAATGTCATCATCAATCGAGAAAACAGCATCTGTCTTCAAGTCCTTAATTTCTTTAAATCTGTTGTTCAAGCTATCTTCTTTATTGATATCGAACACCAGCTCAACTTGTTGATCCTTTCTAGAGCTCAACCGCATAACATGGCTAAGGTATCTCTTAAGCGAATCCGACGGAGGATCAGGCTCACTCCATACAATATGTATTGAATCGAGCAATGGACATGAAGCGTAGTGGGAAATCGACTTCTTCAAGAGATCATATCTTTTCCAAGTATTCATTACAATAGAGTATCTTCCCCTGTATAAAAAAGATTACACAATCCAGTAGAGAACATCATCACGTTATTATCAAATTTGGGAAATTTATCAGTAAAATCAATAATCTTTTGTCATTTTTTTTATAACAATTTAAGCTCAAAAGGGCTTTGTTTGAGTACAAAATTTAAACGAAAACCTTCTTTAAAGATCGAACAGAATAAACACTAAAAAGATTATCAATTTTAAGTTTAAACAATCTATCATTTCCAGATAATTTCGGCTGAAACTGGTTAAGTCTAAGATGCTAATTAATGTTATAGTTTTATAAATAATTAAATTTCCATAAATAAGAACATTTCAAAGAACTTTATAACAACCTGATGGGGTTTTCTTAATAAAAATCCTAATTTAGAACCTTAGATGATAAATTTACTTTAAGTTTCCAAAAAGGAACGGATCTTTTATAGTCATCGTTCCCTAGCTTTACATCTGATCAACAAAATCTAAAAGAACAGCCAAATGAAAATATAATTAACGCACCTTGGAGAAGAAGAGAGGTCAACTTCACCAGTCCATCCAATCAACGAAGAAGAACCGTCGCGGTTTCGGTTCGAAACGGCGAGTATAATTAACGCAACGCAACCTAAGATAAGGAGCTTGCTCTTCGCCGATCCAAGGGTCCCGATTCCAACTTGACGCAACTTGAAAACCAATCGACGGCTAATCGGTAAACTTCCCATCATCGCCTTCAACTTGTGAAATTCCTGAATCTCTTTATTACTCGTTCCTTATAAGAAGATTGAGTCCATATGAACTCGAGGGGCGTGACTCTGAACGGAACTCGAGGGGTACAATTCTCGCCGGTGAGGGTGAATCGGAGTAGGGAGGGAGGGAAGGGGGGAGAACAATATGGTGTGGTGATGTGTAGGACGTTAAGCAAGTAGTCCCATTAAGATGGATACTAGGATGAAACGTGGTAAGATATTCTTGTCCATTGCCTTCCGTGTCGTTATAGAAGAAAAGATACGTTATGTAAAAGGAGGTGATGAGAACCGTTGGATTAAAATCTGATGGTTGTTTCGTGTTGTTCAGGTTGACTCGGTTAATTGGGTAATATCTATTTTTCAAACAATATTTAAATTGTAATAAAGATATTGACTCGGTTATAGGGTGACTTAGCCCAATGTTTTCCGAGTTGAGTCTCGAGGTTTATATTTGGGTAAACTATACAAATGTTGATTAATGTTTAAGTACGTTTAGTTTTCTCCACTAATGTGTTCTAAAAGTAATAAATTAATTATTAATATTTTATTTATAACAAATCGTTGGTTCACTGTTAACAACGGTTACTGCAGTTGATAAACACACCATAAATGCTATTTTTTATTGAAGCCAAAGAAGTTGATAAACACACCATTCATCTGATGTTCAACCTCAAAATGGAATGATAAATTTATGTTCTGCAATTTTATGAGCAAGTTCTCATCCTTATTCACAAAAGCCCACCTTGTCTGAACCAATGCTATATCGTCGTTCCCCTAGAAGAAGACAGGGAAACAAGTACTGATCAGACAGAAATATATATGTAAGCTAATAAGTCAACAGAAAAACACCAAGGGGATTATATTTTTTTACAAAAAAAAAAATTATAAACTAGTATCAACACAAATACAAAATAAGAAATTCCAACCAAGATCTGGAGTTCCATCATTGAATTAATTTCAGCACAAGCATTGAACTTCTTAACGTCTCAATGGTGTCATTGGATATTGTTGCGCAATAATTGACATCACTATTACTAAAAATAAGCATAGCATAGAGACTGAGAAATGTCGAGCATTTAAAAGATCAAGTATGTTCCTAAAATGCAGATTTACATCATTGAGGAGAGGAGTTACCTACTTAATAAAGTTATTGTTATTATTCTTGAAGATTTAAGTTCAAGCACCATAAAGGTAGGAGTGCAAATGTTTAATGTCCAAATATTAAGAGTTATCTTGAACAGATATTCACTTATACTTACATTAATAAAAACAATTATATAATGGAGGTAAAATTGAAAGACTTGATGATAGTTATTTTTAATAATTTAAATAATATTTAGATTATAATAGAATACTAATTAATTTATCGTAAAGATAATAATATAATTGATATAATAGTTAATTTTATAGGGCTAAACTATGTAGATAGTTCCTTATATTTTCGGTATAACCGACTTTGGTCAATAATTTAAAAATTAAGAGAGAATGATCCCTAACATTATCTATTCATTCAATTTTAGTCCTTCAGTCATTAACTCTCGTTCCATTTTAGACCCTCAATCATTTTAGGGACATAAACAAAAGGAGATTAACAAAAATTAATGGTTGAGGGATTAAAATCGAATGGATCGATAACGTTATGGACCATTTCCCCTTAATTTTTAAATTGATGACCAAAGTCAATCAGACCCTAAACATAAGGGACTGTCCGCATAGTTTACCCATTTTATAGCTCTCAATACTTCCGAATAATTATTTATGATGTTATTTTAATTAAAGAAATATAAGATTTATCTTTTAGATATTTTTATCCTTCTTATTGTAAAACTGTTGTTTCTTGATTTTATGACTTATTTTTTTTTTACAATTAAAAAAATCGATTTGACTCTTTATATAATATTTTATTATTTAATTTAATCATAACATATCAATATTAAAATAATATTAAAAATTATTATCAAATTCATCCGATTCAATATTAGTCGGAACTTTAGGAAAATAAGAAAATAATAAAAATCTTGGGAAATAAAAAATATGAAATAAAAAAAAGTAACATTATTATATTTTTTTGTTCATTTACTCATGGTTATACTTATCCAAAGAAAAAAGATGTCAATATCATGCATTGAATTTGTTAGATAAACAAATTTTTTAAACGGTTTTAATGATTATAAAAATGTTATTTTTAAAAAATAATAAATTATTAATAATTAAGATAAATTTTAAATGATATTATCTTATAATTATTTTATGTTATTAAAAATATTTTATGATATAAACAAATGTCAAATATATTGAAAAAAATCCATTTTTAAGTTTATAAATAAATTAGAAGACTATATCTGTTACTGCTTTTACAATTATATCCATTTGAGTGGGTCCAAAGTTTGAAATAACGGACTTACGTGGCTGTTGATGGAAAGACTGACAAGGTCATTCTTAGCTATCGGTTCAGATAATATTTTTTTTTAAATTCGAATAAATTATCAACTATGATTAAAATAAATTATTTTATATAAAATAAATTAGAAAAAGGAATTAAATATTGGAAAACAAAAAAGAATATTTGATTGCGTTGAAATGAATACCGGAGGAGACCCACTTGCTTTGGTTTTTGACGTGTTTGAAGGAGGAAAAAAAAAACAGTTTTTTACCTACTAGAACAAGGGATTAGTAAAATTGGATTCCAAAAAACTGATTTTTTTTATTTTTCTCGACTTGAAAAAATTTAATTCTAATTGATTTCGAATTATATTTTTACAAACTCAACTTGATGTAAAAAAATAAAGTTTAAATCTAGTTGTAAAATATAACTCGAATAATTTAAAATTTTTAGTAATTAGTATATTAATTTTTAAGTTTGAGTCCAAGTTTGAGTCGAAGTTTGAGTTAAGTCCGTCTTTATATGGTATAAGTAAATCACATATGATATATATATATATATATATATATATTATCATTAAAATTAGAATCAGATAATGTCATAATATTGTAACTATTTATAATTAAATTTAAATAGAAACTCGAAAATTTGACTCGACTTGACTCGAAAAATTTTCAAGTCAACTCCAAGCTATAAAATAGGACTCGTCAACTTGAACAACTCAATTTTTTTATTCAACTCGATCGAACACTCACCCCTAACTAGAATATGTTGGCTTGTTGCATGAAATATTTTTTTAATAGTTTAAGGCGATAATAAGATATTATATGTTCAAATAAATTTTGATTAATTAATATATTTTGTAAATATAATTATACGAATTTAAAATTTCTAGAAAAAATATTTTCTCTCATCACTGCGGCCACTTAATGAATTCATTTCATGAGATATTAACCTTTTAAAATTAATCAGTTAGGATTTTATTGATTGAAGAGAGAAAAACATAGAGAAAGCATATTTCGTTGGGTGGCTAAACTATTTATATTTATTCTCTCATATTCTCTTAGGTTATGGATTTGATACTCACTAGGAGCATTCCCCTTTCTTCCCCAAAAGTTTCATCTTCTCTTCCTCTCTAAGTATGATTAAGATTAGATTTAAGATTTGCCAAGAAAAAAAATCAAGGGTAAACTACTCAAATAGCCACTTAACTATGCGGTTAGTATCAATATGGCTACCATACTATCGGTTTTGGCAATATGACCACATAGTTATTTAAGCGATTTCAATCAAGCTATATAACGTTAACATTTAATGAAACTGCTAACATGACAGTTAATAAAATTAACATAATTGTGCATTTAGTCCTCAATATTTATATATTCTATCAATTTAGTCTTAATTTTAATTTAATTTTAAAAAATTAACTCTCCAGATAAGGTGTCATATGTCAACATATTATTACGACACATTTCACTAATGATATTATCTAGGGAAATTGATCTAAGGAACTAAGGTGAGGATGAACACACCTTTACCGCTAGAGTAAACCCAACAATTGTTTTTAGATTGTAAAAAAAATATTTTTTTATTTGAAAAATGAAATAAAAAGGAAATAATAAGAAATTGATAGTATTTGAACCTTGTGGTGGCAGCAAGTGTTTCAATGATTTCATTTTGAAAAAAGAGCTCATAGACATAGAACATCAGGGCCAAAATTTTACCTGGAAAAGAGGTAGCCTTTGGAAGAAGTTGGATTGGGGTTTGATGAACGAAAAATGGGTGTTACCTGGAAAAGAGGTAGCCTTTGGAAGAAGTTGGATTGGGGTTTGATGAACGAAAAATGGGTGTTACCTGGAAAAGAGGTAGCCTTTGGAAGAAGTTGGATTGGGGTTTGATGAACGAAAAATGGGTGAGTGTGTATCCTGCTACAAAAATCATTCACCTTGACCGTATCAACTCTGACCACAACCCTGTTTCGTAATACCCTAAACTTGATTAGGTCTAAAGTGCCACATTAGACTGTCAAGACATCCCCTAATTTCAAAAACTGTTTATTTCCATTTCTAAAACACATTGTATGGTTCCAAGATTAAACATAAATAACTGTTATGAAAACATTATATAAACTGGAGCTCTGTGACACATTATTTAAACTAAAAATAATACAAACTTAGAATTCAATAAGCCAATTACATTAGTAAGGTTCTATGAATACATATGCCCATTAAAGTTATAATACAATATTCTGAAGGAGATTTTGGAAGTCCTACTGCGAAAGTGCTCCACAATCGGATTAAGCTAATCACCTGCGAATGGAAAACTTTCGAACACTGAGTTTACAAAGCCCAACAGTGTAATCACAAATCTAAAGAAGCATTATGAGTTTCATAAACACAATCATGCTAAAAGCATAGTACTAAGCAGTAGATACATGCATGATCTTAATCAAGTGCTACCTATTTAAGGTTCAACTGTTCTATCACTGAAGTAAGAGTCTCATGCTTCCCTAATCCTCTGCTAAGAGTGTAACACCCTTAACCCGTATACATCCCCAAATACTAGTCAATGATGTCACATGACATTTACAAACATTATACAGTTGAAAATAGTACAAATTTGAACCTTTAATTTTTTAATTAATCCTTTCAATAAAATAATTTAATCACGTAATGTCAAAATTTAAACATCCAAATTGATATCAGTTTCAGGCAGCAACTTTGCAGTTTGATGATGTTTCATGTCATAAAGTAGGCTGCCTAATTTTAAAATCCATTTCAATAGCATATAAAATATAATTTAATAAAC
The DNA here is from genome assembly GCF_006381635.1 of Hibiscus syriacus. Lineage (NCBI taxonomy): Eukaryota > Viridiplantae > Streptophyta > Magnoliopsida > Malvales > Malvaceae > Hibiscus > Hibiscus syriacus. Next base: position 15,347,571 of record NW_024063471.1, on the reverse strand, counting down.
TACTATTCATGTAAAATACTATTTTACATACTATCAATTATACTAAGTCAATATTATTTATATTATACAAACTAGTTTAAAACTACGATAACCAAACAATATTATAAAACACATATACATGCCACTAATAAGTCAAAAGATCAGAGGATGATCATACTGATATTGGATGAGAATGTGATTCAACACAGTGATGCTCAAGATACTTCTCACTCCATAGACTTTTCTTTTCCTTTACCTACGCATGAAACATTCACACACTAAGTATAACTTAGTGAGCCATTATAAATAAAGTGAGGTGAGATAAAAATATAAAAATAACATAATATTTCAAAACAATATAAGTTATTCAAATAAAACACTTGAATTTCCAAACCGACTTAAATAAGCCATTTTCCTCATCAGTAAACATGTAAAATCAATATCTCATGAATTTATAAAATCAAGTCAACCAATGTCAAATCACAATAATTGATAAATATTCATTTATGTTGAGTTAATCGATCGACGGAATAGGCCAAGAAGGGGGTGAATTGGCAATAAAAATTTTGGTGGAAGCTTTTGCAGAAAATTGAAAATATTTGCACAGCGATTTAGAGTGGTTCGACGTTCTCAACTAAAGTCTACGTCCACTACCTTAGCTATCCACACTAAGGATTTTCCACAAATTCACTAATTTGTCTTTCTTTTGAGGACAAAGAGTAACCTTACAAATCCCTCAAGAATTATACCCCAAATTCTTGAGAACACTTCTCCCAAAGAGAACAATACAAATTTTGCAAACTTACAAGAAAATCCTAACAAGGAAAGATGTTTGCACAATTCTAGAACAAAGAAAGAACACTCAAGAATAATACAATTGAGCACAATAAGTGTTCTTGAAAGCAAAGATGAATATTGAATGGAATAGGCTTGAAAATGCTCAAACTTGAGGTTTGATGCTTTCTCTTTGATTCTCTCTTGATTCTTGTTGATCAGTGGCTTCTAAGTTTGTTTAAATACTCCTTGGATCACTTCTGAACGTTGGGGATCATTAGTGGAGTTATAGAGCCGTTAGTGTGTGAAAACAATTAATAAAACAGTTGGAAGCGTATGGTGCATTGATGCATAGGCTTTTTGCATCGGTACACTATGTGTAAAATTCAAATATTTTGACCGTTGTAAGACTTCGTGCATCAGTACACTAGGGTGTGCATCGGTGCACTAGGGTGTGCATCGGTGCACTAGGGTGTGCATCGGTGCACAAATTTGCTTCGATGTTTCAAAAATAGCCGGGGTGCATCGATGCATGGCTTGTGCATCGGTGCACAAAATCAATTAGATGTTTCAATAAAATCCTAAGTGCATCGATGCATGGTTGTGCATCGGTGCATAAAATGCATTCGAAATGGGTATGCATCGATGCATCAAATTAGTGCATCGATACATCCCTTCATAAAAATTGATTTTTGGCTTGTTTTGGGTTCGAAATACTTTATGAAAATTGTTTCAAAAATAATTTAAGTATAAGACACAATTTACACTTTAGTAAGGATTGAAATTGAACTTTGAAAGACTTGGAGTAATATTTTGATATTCGAATAATTGTATCGAATATACTTAGAAAAACATTTGTAAAATCTTAAAATTCATTTATACTTAGTTTGTTATATCGAAACATCAAAATGTTTTCAATAATCTCCCCCTTTTTGATATAACAAAACATTTGAATAATTTTAAGATTTTATACTTAAAATAATTTTTGAGATCAATTTTGAAATTACTCCCCCTTACTATAATACTTCTCCCCCTTTTTGTTAAATAAAAAAGACTCAATAAAACGTTTTTAAACAAGGTTTTTGAAAAACATAGCTAATTGATACTATAGATATAGTCTAAGATGCTAAGATCACAATCAAGAGAAAGGTTAGCCATTAGTTTTATAATTCAATATTCATAAACAATATGAAATGGCGAAATTGGTCATAATGTAACTAATATGTAAGTTATGCAAAATATATATTAGGCTCAAAAAGAAAATTCAAATAGACCAAATATATATAATAAGTTCAAACATCCAATCATCTAACAAATTCAAACATCCAAAATAAAAGCAATCCATGAACATCAAAATGTTTCACAATTCAAAGTTTTGAGTTCGGGTTTCAATTCAAGAAAACTAAAGCAAGGTAGGTCTAGTCGTCCATAGGAGATCGGGAGGAGGAGGATAATGTGCTCGTACTTCAAGCGTGAGAGCATCCATACGTTCACGCATCTCCCGTTGAAATCCAGTCAGCTGAGACACCATGGAAGCAAACCTTAGATCAAATGACTCCATAAATGTTCGAAAATATGGAGGCATTTGTTTCTCTTGCTGTGCCGGTTCCAGTGCTGGCTCATCGTCTGGTACATGATTGTAAATATCTTGCATAAGCTGTTGAAGCTCTAGATCGTCGTCAGCTGCCGGTGCCGGAGGAGGTGGAGCTCGTGAAGAGCTAGCTCCCGGAGTTTGCTCAGTGAGATGATAAACCCATTGGCCAGTTTCCTTATCTTGTTTCCATCCCGCTTTCTTTAAGGAAGTGAAATTGATTTGGTTTTGGAGAGGGATTGGAATATCAAGATTGACCTTAAGACTGAGTTTGATAAACAAGTTACTAAGGAGACAACCATAAACCAAGGTTTCTATATTCTTGGAAGGAACATTGTTTATGGTATCTACTAACTCACTAAAGATAATTAGTGGCAGATTAATATTCTTATTATGTTGGATACAGTGTATCCACAATATATCTATTTTCCTAAGGGCAGAGTACCTACCTCTGGATGGTCAAAACCACCAAGAGATCAACAAATATAGGAATCGATCGTGATGAGATGGTAAGGTACTAACGCTATCCTTAGACTTATAGGGTGATGCCACAATCTCCTTTTCATTATATAAACCTAAGTTATCTAGTCCAAAAAGGGTAGCGAATGTGTCGGAGTCAATAAAAAACGAATTGTCCTAAAAGATAGGAACGAATACCTATGGTTTCGGATCGACGTTCGTTTTGGACATATATTGCATTGGAATAGAAAATGCGGACTAATTGTTGATAAAAAATAGGTTTGAGTTTAAAGAAATTATCAAACTTCCAGGATTTAAGAGTAGGAAGATATTGAAAATTCATATATTCCATAGCTTGGATTGAAGGGATACGCTCTTCCCGGATTTTGTATGACTCAAAACAAGTATGGTACCTATGGTAGAGATCTTGTCTACGACTAGGTACATTGAAACAAGAGTTCAGAATAGTCATATTTGGGTTATTTGGATTTGGATTAAGTGGAGGAATAGGAGGTCGGTTTTGGCTTGAGCGACTAGACGATGTCCTAGGTCGTTTGGGATTAGACATGGTTTAAGAATCGGAATGAAATAGGTAACCTGCAAATTTAAGAACATGTATGCAATATAATCAATCCCAAAACTCAATTGAGTTTGCAATAGTCAAGGTTCTCTAAACCAAATCCTAATGGGCAAAGTTTTGAAAATTATTTGAAAAATAATGTTTGAAGATTATAATACGTATAGTTTTCATGAAAACAACATGATTTAATCAAAAACATTAATTAAAACAATAAATTTCAATTTTTTTATTTCGAAATTCAAAGAAAGTTTGAAAAATTATGTGTTTATGATGAAATTGGTTGTAAAATCTAGTTTCTAAACATTAAACAATCAATGCCCGATAATTTGTTCAACCTAGAACTAATTAAAACTAGTCCTAAGTTCAAAAATCAATAAAATAGAGGTTTTTTAAATATTACCTTGAAAAATTCAGAATTTGTGAGAATGAGATGTTGTTTCCACGATTTTAATGATAGAGTCAGGATTAGGAGTTGAAGAACAGTTGGATTTTGACCTTAGAACATTGATTTTAAAGCAATTTTGAGAATAGGGTGAGAGAGGGTCGAATGATGTGAGGTTGAGAGATTTTGGGGTTTGAGAAAATGAAGAAAATAAGCATTTTAAAACCAAAAACCCGACTGGTGTATCGATGCACATCAGAGTGCATCGATGCACATTCAAGACATGCATCGGTGCATCTTCATGGTGAATCGATGCACATTCAAGGCATGCATCGATGCACTAACTAGTGTATCGATGCATTAAGCACAAAAATGTCAAAAATCCGTTTTAAACACTTAAAAATGCTAAATTAATTTGGTCTAATGGTATTGGAAACTCATATATTGAAAATTAACTATGTTAAATCAATCAAATCAAATCTTTAAACTACATTTGAACATTTAATTAATTCTCACTAAGAATCATAAACTCCCCCTAACTAATTGCAAAGAATGCAATCAAAAGAGTTATTTTTATAAGCATTTTTCATTTATAATTAAAAGTGTTGAAATTAATTTAAACACTAAGTAAAGATAGGTCAGTTAAACCTAATTCTCTCCTAAGTGTCCAAAATCTTTCTTTGACTAAAGGTTTTGTAAAAATATCCACTAATTGGTGCAAAGTATCAATAAATTCTAGAACTACATCTTCCTTAGCGACATGGTCTCTAATGAAGTGATGTCTAATTTTAATATGCTTAGTTCTAGAGTGTTGGATGGGATTTTTAGTGAGACAAATAGCACTAGTATTGTCACACTTGATAGGTATGGTACCTACTTCAATTCCATAATCAAAAAGTTGTTGTTTCATCCATAAAACTTGTTCACAACAACTACCCGCTGAAATGTATTCCGCTTCAGTAGTAGATAATGCAACACAATTTTGTTTCTTTGAAAACCAAGAAATCAACATATTTCTTAGGAATTGGAAAGTACTAGAGGTGTTTTTCCTATCTATTTTACATCCTCCATAATCTGTATCTGAGAAAGCATGCAAGCTAAAGCTAGAGTCTCTAGGATACTGAAGTCCTAAACTAGGAGTGTCCTTAAGGTATCTAAAGATCCTCTTAACAGCTAGTAAATGTGATTCCTTAGGACATGATTGAAATCTAGCACATAAGCAAACACTAAACATAATGTTCAGTCTACTTGCGGTTAGATAGAGCAAAGAGCCAATCATTGACCTATACAATTTAATATCCACACATTTACCTCCTTCATCTTTGTCAAGCTTTGTTAATGAGCTTATTGGAGTGGCTTGAGGTTTCCCATTTTCCAGTCCAAACTTCTTGAGCATATCCTTGACGTACTTAGCTTGATTAATGAAGATGCCATCTTTTCTTTGCTTGATTTGGAGTCCCAAGAAAAATGAGAGCTCCCCAATCATACTCATTTTGAATTCACTTTGCATTAGCTTAGAAAATTCTTGGCAAAGAACATAATTAGTAGAACCAAATATTATATCATCAACATAAATTTGAACTACTAATAAATATTTACCTTTATGCTTTAAAAACAATATAGTGCCAACCTTTCCTTTTGAAAAACCTTTTTCAATTAAAAAATTTGACAATCTTTCATACTAAGCTCTAGGAGCTTGTTTTAAACTATAAAGTTCTTACGTCAATTTAAAAACATAATTTGGAAATTTTGAGTCTTCAAAACCTGGAGGTTGTTCTACATACACTTCTTCTTTTATAAAACCATTTAAAAATGCACTTTTAACATCTATTTGATATAATTTAAATTCATTAAAACATGAAAATGCTAATAACATTCTAATTGCTTCCATCATAGCTACGAGAGCGTATGTTTCATCATAGTCTATGCCCTCTTCTTGAGTATACCCTTGAGCAACAAGTCTAGCCTTGTTTCTCACTATATTACCACTTTCATCAAGCTTATTCCTAAATACCCATCTAGTACCTACAATAGATTTATTACTAGGCATTTCAACTAATGTCCATACTCTACTTCTCTCAAGTTGATTTAACTCTTCTTGCATAGCCATAATCTAATGTTCATCATTTAATGCTTCTTTAATATTCTTAGGCTCTATGCATGAGATAAATGTAACATAATTACAAATATTTCTAAGAGAAGATCGAGTTGTTACCCCTTTGGATGGTCACCTATTATCTCACCATCCTTGACATAGTTGTACTCTATTAGGTAAGAGACTTCCCTTTCTTCAATGGTTGGATTCTCGAGAACATCATGAGATTCCTCATCTTTCGTTTCTTCCTTTGATGATGGTTCTCCAACGTCATGTTTAACGTCATTTTCTTTTATAATAGCTACATCATCATTTATACAAAAATCCTTCCTTGGAAGGGGATTATCATCGAAAACAACATGATAGACTCTTCTACAACTAAAGTTCTTTTATTAAACACTCGATAAGCTTTATAATTTAAGGAATAACCTAGAAAAATTCCTTCATCACTTTTAGCATCAAATTTGCCAAGATTCTCTTTAACGTTGTTTAAAACAAAACATTTATATCTAAAAGGATGAAAATAACTAATGTTAGGCTTTTTATTTTTGAAAAGTTCATATGGAGTTTTCTTCAAAATAGGCCTAATCATTACTCGATTAATAACATTATAAGCGGTATTTATGGTTTCCGTCCAAAAATATTTTGGCAAATTGTTTTCACAAAGCATGGTTCTAGCCATTTCTTCTAAAGTTCGCTTTTTCCACTCAACAACTCCATTTTGTTGTGGGGTTCTAGGTGCTAAAAAATTATGGCTAATACCAGTAGAATTAAAAAACTCAATAAATCCAAGATTTTCAAATTTTGTTCTATAATCACTCCTAACACTAGTTATAGAGTAACCTTTTTCATTTTGGATTACTTTTGAAAACGTGATGAATTTTTCTAATGCTTCATCTTTAGTACTTAAGAATAGAACCCAAGTATATCTAGAATAGTCATCTACCAATACAAATGCATATTGTTTTTCACCCAAGCTAGTAGTCATAGATGGCCCAAAAAGATCTATATGGATCAATTGTAATACTCTACTAGTTGATACATCATTAATGGACTTAAAAGAAACTCGCTTTTGTTTTCCTTTAGCACAAGCATCACATATTTTATCATGATCAAATTTTAGCTTTGGCAACCCTCGAACTAAATCTCCTTGAATTAGTCTTTGTAGAACACTCATGCTAGCATGTCCTAGTCTCCTATGCCATAACCAATTATCATGCTTATCCTTAGCAACTAGGCATAGATTATCATATCTATAGAATCTAAATGCACCATGTATATGTTTCCTATTCTACGACCAACAATCATAATCCGATTAGATGTAATGTCAATGACTTTACAACCATTAGTTTCAAACATGCCATTGAATCCCGTATCGCACAATTGATTATTACTCAATAGATTATGCTTTAATCCATTCACATATAAAACATTCTTAATTTGTATGGAAGAGGTATTACCTATAGTGCCTATACCTTCAATGTGACCTTTTGAATTATAACCAAAAGTCATCTATCCTCCATTTTTGGCGTTAAGCTCTATGAACCGGCTTTTGTCTCCAGTCATGTGTCTTGAGTATCCACTATCAAAGTACCATGAGTTTGAATTTGTTTCTCGTGCCTTGTAGTAATGCTCCTTTTCCTACAAACATAGATTAATTTCTAATTTTGGTACCCAAATTCTTTTGGGTCCATATTCATTAGTATTCAAAATCCTAGTCCCCTTCGGTATCCATTTATGTAGGATATCATTATCTTTAGTAGTAATGAGTTATTTAGGAACCCATATACTTCTAATGATTTTTCTATTTGAGGTTCTTTGGAGACTTCTATGATTGTAGTTTTTAAAACTTTTTCTAAAAAAGTTGGATTTTGAACTTTCTCCATTTTCAAAACATTTTGTTCCAACTTTATCAAAAGAAGCTTTAAGATCATCAACTTTCTTTTGATGATCATAATTGACCTTTGAAAGTAAATTTTGCAAATCAGAATTTTTCTCTTCAAACCCTTCTAGTTTTATTTGTAATTCTTTGACCTTACTTTCAAGATCATTGTTGGTTTTGGACATAAGACTATTTTCATTTTTCAATTTTGAAATATCATTTTTATATTGTGAAAATAAAGTCTTATAATCCGAAGCCAACCCATTATAATCTTCTAATAACTCATCATAAGATAAATCATCTAAATCAAATGATTTAGAGGTTACCTGAGAGTTTTCCCTAATAGCCATCAAGCACAAGTTTGCAACTTCTTGTTCCTCTTCATCAGAACCTTCTTCGTCACTCCATGTAGCCACATGAGCCTTGTGCTTCTTCTTTGATTGACCATTTTTCTTCAATAGAGGGCAATCATATTTGACATGCCCCGGCTTTTTTCATTCATAGCAAATGATAGGGTCTTTCTCATTCGGTTCATTTTTGAAGCCTTCATTGCGTTTGAATTTTCTTCCTCGATTAGGCCTCATCAATTTTTTGAACCGTTTGGCAAATAATTCCATCTCCTCGTCATCTTCATCTTCATCCGAATCACTCTAATCTTTTGTGGATTTGAGAGCAACTCCCACGTTCTTCTTCTTCTCCGTCTCTTTCTTTATCTCACCCATCTTTTCGAGGTCTACCTTATCTTGAAGCATCATTTCATGAGTGAGGAGAGAACCAATAAGCTCATCGAGAGTTAAGGATTTTAAGTTCTTAGCCTCAATGATCGCTGTCTTCTTTGATTGCCAAGATTTTAGAAGAGAGTAAACTAACTTCCTCACAAGCTTCTCATTTGGAATAATCTCTCCAAATGATTTAAGACCATTGGCAATCGTGGAAAATCTATCTGTCATAGCTTTGATATCTTCATCCGGTTTCATCCTAAAATTTTCATAGCTATGAGTTAGAAGACTAATTTTAGATTCTTTTACCTCATTTGTACCTTAATGAGTGACTTGTAGTTTATCCCATATCTCCTTGGCGGTTATACAAGATGAAACTCTCCTGTATTCATCCGCTCCAAGAGCACAAAAAATAATATGGATATCTTTGGAGTTAAGCTGGAACATTCTTGTTTCTCCTTCACTCCACAATCTTGGATGAGTGGAAGGTTTGATGTATCAATCTTCTATAATATTCCATGCTACCATGCCACTTGCTTGAATGAAATACATCATCCTATTCTTTCAATAAGCATAATTAGCTCCATTGAAGAAATGAGGCTTGTTGACGGGCAATAAATCAAGACCAAAGTCGGAGTTTAAAGTGGAGGCCATTGATGACTTGATTATCGATGTAACTCTTCCCTAATCGACTTAAGTGGCGATTAAACCTTCAAATGAGTGAGGCTCTAATACCAATTTTTGAGTTAATCGATCGATGTAATAGGCCAAGAGGGGGGTGAATTGGTAATAAAACTTTTGGTGGAAGCTTTTGTAGAAAATTGAAAATATTTGCACAACGATTTAGAGTGGTTCGACTTTCTCAACCATAGTCTACGTCCACTACCTTAGCTATCCACACTAAGAATTTTCCACAAATTCACTAATTTTTCTTTCTTTTGAGGACAAAGAGTAACCTTACAAATCCCTCAAGAATTATACCCCAAATTCTTGAGAACACTCTCTCCCAAAGAGAATAATACAAATTTTGCAAACTTATAAGAAAATCCTCACAAGGAAAGATGTTTGCACAATTCTAGAACAAAGAAAGAACACTCAAGAATAATACAATTGAGAACAATAAGTGTTCTTGAAAGCAAAGATGAATATTGAATGGAATAGGCTTAAAAATGCTCAAACTTGAGGTTTGATGCTTTCTCTTTGATTCTCTCTTTATTCTTGTTTATTATTGTTGATCAATGGCTTCTAAGCTTGTTTAAATACTCCTTGGATCACTTCTGAACGTTGGGGATCATTAGTGGAGTTAATAGAGCCGTTAGTGTGTGAAAACAATTAATAAAACAGTTGGGAGCGTATGGTGCATCGATGCATAGGTTTTCTGCATCGGTACACTATGTGTAAAATTCAAATATTTCGACCGTTGGAAGACTTAGTGCATCGATACACTAGGGTGTGCATCGGTGCACAAATTTGCTTCGATGTTTCAAAAATAGCCGGGGTGCATCGATGCATGGCTTGTGTATCGGTGCACAAAATCAATTCGATGTTTCAATAAAATCCTGAGTGAATCGATGCATGGTTGTGCATCGGTGCATAAAATGCATTCGAAATGAGTGTGCATCGATTCATCAAATTAGTGCATCTGTACATCCCTTCATAAAATTGATTTTTGGCTTGTTTTTGTTCGAAATACTTTGTGAAAAATGTTTCAAAAATATTTTAAGTATAAGACACAATTTTACACTTTAGTATGGATTGAAATTGAACTTTGAAAGACTTGGAGTAATATTTTGATATTCGAATAATTGTATCGAATATACTTAGAAAAACATTTGTAAAATCTTAAAATTCATTTATACTTAGTTTGTTATATTGAAACATCAAAATGTTTTCAACAATTTCCATTCGATCACATATTCAACACTTTCACATTCCGAATTTATAGCCCAATGTATATCTAAAAAGAATGCAAGGTATATGATTCACTCGAGTGTGCGCAATATGCACCCGTAAGTGCCCATATATCAATTATAGTAATTCGCACTCGAAAGTTCCCATATCAATCTGCACCATAGGTACTACACATGAAGTACACGAATGTACTATATCAATAACACAAAATAATGATCACTCTACCTCATGACATGCCGATTATACCTAGAATCTCCATACAACATACAATGAGCTTTACAATAAAATCATATCATTTATATAACCATCATACCATATCCGTAACATTTCCAAATCTCATTTATAAAGAACTAATATACTTGGCAATTAATACCCTAAATAATTCATAAATCATTTCAGTAAACATTATGGAAACATTCCATAATTTGATTCAAAATCTTTCTTTAAAAATTATCTGAGGTTGACTTATCGCAAGCCTTCCTCAATCAATAATAATTAAATAAATAAAATGCACTCACCTTTGCCTCACTATGGAACCTTTAAAATGATATTCTTTATAATCACATACTTGATCCTTTGTCTTCGATTCGATTAGATCACAAGATTTATTGCAGTCTAGACAACATCATGTACACAACATAATATTCAAAGTATATGTTAGTATTATACTTACATAATCAAAATCCAATAGTAAAATCCATAAAATATAATTCGATACTTATTCGATATAAAATCACTTCATTGCACAATAACAACTTTATCATTTCCAATATAACACTTCAATTCCTTATATTTTTATATTCATCGTCATGTCACATAATTTCATAAACCTTATAACTTAGTCACAATTTATGAATTCTTTTAGAATTCATACCAACTTTTACAATTAATTCAAAATGATCCTTCACCATTTTATTCAATTCAAATCCAATACTAAAATTTCCATCATTGAAATAATAATTTCAATCTATTACATTCTCATTTGCAAACTTGCAATTCAATCCCCAAACTTTCAAACATATTCGAATTATCTACCAAACTTATCATATTTTGTAATTTGATCAAAAACAATATTCTAACTTCAAATTCAGCATTTAAATAACAATTTCCAGCATGCATCACTCATAATTAAACAATTACACATCAATGTCTCATAATTTCTTTAACTTGCAAAATAATCCCTTTATTGTTACAATGTTCCAAAATGATCCAAATCAACTTCTAAACCATGTAGAATTATTCCAATATCAAATATAAATCATAGGGAATTTTTGGAATATTTCCCCCTATTTTAACCCCTTGGTCGAACCTAATTAGAAAAATAGGACTATAATTTCATTCAATTTCAAGCATGAATTCGAGCTCCTATTGATCAAATTCATACAATTCCAATCATCCTAACACCAAATTGAATCAAAATTCAACCAATTCCTTTAAATCCCCTAGTTTGGTTGAATTGATTATCGCCATTTCTAGATGATTTTGATAATCACATAAATTAATCTACAACACCAATAACATAAAAATCATCATTTAATTCTTCAAAATTCAACTTCCTTTTCATGAACCCTAATCATGAATTTCATCATCCAAGCATATTTTCCATGAACTAATTATACCAAATGATAGAGAATTTCAAGTACATTAATTCTCTATCTAATAGCTTTTGTCTCTAGAGACAAACAACTTATACTCAATATGATTTTAACTCATCAATGATAATTTCATCAAGTTCACCGAGAACATAGCCCGTGGAATCATTATCAATTGTTTACTACATGTCCAATTCATCTTTGCAACACGATCCACTAGGGTTTACTGCTATCATCTCACTCGAGATTAAATTAAATAGAATACTTTTATTCTAAAATCTTTCATTTCCTTCTTGAGAGAAATCTGTGTAACTTTCCAAATCTAATTAAAATATTCTCGAGCAATTGAAACATTTTATCTCATGACTATGAAAGTGTAATTGTCCACATTATTTAATAATAAGACTTGATAACTTTGTAGCAATTAATGCAGAAATTACACTAGTAACCCAATTTACTCTTAAACAAACTCATAATCACTTGATCCACTAATAATTCATCTTCTCTAGGCTTTTAGCGGTCAGTGTATTTACCACTTACTACTTTCCTCTTACTCAAATTAACAACACTTTGAACAATTTAATGTTTCACTTAAATATTTCTCAATTAATTAAGCTTACCTATAGAAATCTAGGAATCAATACTATATTCAGATATCTCTTCTGAATCCTTATCCAATTCAACGTCTCTTGTAAATCGTTCAGGCTTTTTAATAGATTACTCAAATGCAGAATCATCTTTAACAATGAGGCAATCCTTCCCCCAGAATGGAGGAAAATCTCTAGTAGCTTCTATCATTTTACAGCATGATACTAAAATCATGTCGAATTCTCTTAGGTCGATTTTTAATCTCGACCTTCTTTTCAATATTATCAACTTTCTTACTTTTGTCCTTAGTCCCTACATCTATTAGAACATACATAATAACAACATTATTGTTAGTAAGGAGTGTAATCAATTACACTCTAATGACACCTTATTAGTAACTTTGACAATCTTAATGACATGTACTCCTTTTTCTCAGTTCATTTAAACTCGGTTTCGGCCGAGAATCAACTAAACCTATAGCTATGATACCAATAGATGTAACACCCATCTCTCATATACCCTTCCGTACACGAGATATGTATGTCACGTCACTTTAAAATAATGTTTGTCCTTTAAAAACCCATAAAACAATTTGTTTCAATTCGATTAACCACAAAATAGAATAATTTTAAAAGAAACATACAAAAATTATCATTTAATTACATTACAAAATGTTTACCATAATTTAATTACATGATGACTAAGTTCTGAAATTGAATAAGATTGTCATAATATTACTGATGAATCAACCTTTAATTGATTAAAGTTGCTACTATTGTTGCACTCCTTACGCACTAATCCTTGCTTTTACCTACACGTGAAATAAACACACGTTAAGTAATTATTTAGTGAGACATAATAATATAACGTAACTTTTTATTATACATAAATATGTCACATTTATTTATTTCATATTAAATCATATATTCTTTAAGTATCTCATACTCCTCCTTATTTAAACCATAATTTGTTCACAATTTTCTTAATTCTTTTTCATATGCCTAGCATACCTATATTCCTTTATATTTTCTTTTCCATTTATCTCTTTAGTCAATATTCTTTGTTTTCATTGATAGTATCCATTCATGATTATAATGCTCTTATACGCATTTCAAATATGTCATCTTTACATGTCTTTTAGACACTAGTATAATTTTCATTTATAACACATATTCATACAATTATGCCTTGTTGTACAATATATATATATATATATATATATATATATATATATATATATATATATATATATATATATATCATCCCTTCATATCACAATACATTAAAATTCCTTTATTCCCTTACTCAACAGTGTTTAACGTTCGTCTAACTAGCATAATTGACAACTGTTTGCCAAATACACAGCTAGGCCATTATTCTTTTACTCAACGGTGCTTAATCTTTCATCTAACTGGCATAAATGACACCTTTATATCATCTACATAGTTAGGCCTCAGATCTTATATTTTTTAGCAGTCTCTACTATATTAATCATTCATCATATCAATTAACCATTTCCATCATTATACATTCTATGGTTTATTCTCATACTATCAGTACAATAATACCTACATTTTTCTATAATTTTTCATGAATTACTCATCCAATATTATTGTGACAATTCACCCTTTTATTATGATCTTCTGACAATTTATTCTTTCACGGAATCTCTCAATTCAGTAAATATTCCATAATTTACATCCCTAGTGCTAATATCATCATTTATCAATCATTTCTAAAACCTGTGTGGTTTGCATACCCATTACTAAAAAATCCATTTCCTTATTATGTAGTTCCTATGTTTATACCCATCTATTTCCCATACGAAAATTCATACACCTAGCATGATTTTCTTGTCTTTTAGCACACAAGGTGCCCACTTCAGAAATTCACACACTTAGTATGATTTCTTTCTTTTTATTTGTAACCTCCATTCATGTTTATATACACCATTATGTACTTTAAATTATAACGTATTTTTCTGTTGATAATGCACCCATATGCATTTCAACTATAGTATAATTTTCTGTTGATAATGCACCCATATGAATTTCAACTGTTGTATACTTTTCTGTTGATAATGTACCCATATACTTTTCAACTATAGTATACTTTTCAGTTGATAATGTACCCATATACATTTTAACCCTAGCATACTTTTCTGTTGATAATGTACCCATATACATTTCAACTCTAGCATGCTCTTCTGTTGATAATGCACCCATATGCATTTCAACTCTAGCATACTTTTCTGTTGATAATGTACCCATATACATTTCAACTATAGTATACTTTTCAGTTGATAATGTACCCATATACATTTCAACTCTAGCATACTTTTCTGTTGATAATGTACCCATATACATTTCAACTATAGCATCCTTTCATGCTAATAATGCACCCATATGCATTAGTATTTTCATGTTCTTTTAGAGCAGTTCATACTCTAACTCATACACAATATTATTTCCATATATTCAATAAAACATAGTAATTACAGTAAAACATACATTAACAATTAAACAATTCATATTAAATAATTACTAATCATTTTCATCTAGATTGCATACACAAAATGTACTCACCTGGCTTTCCTCGCTTAAAGTCCAAGAGTAAAGATGATTACCACGGAACTTGACCATTGCCTTTCGTTTTACTCGACTCAGAGACTTGATTTCGATCTATCCCATATTCATTAAATACATGAGTAATATCAATTGTTAGTGTATTTCCTAACAATTATAGTTTAAACATTAATCAAAATACAGATTATTAATTTTTCTACAACAATATCAACACAAATTACAATTTCTGGCCCTTCAGTATCGATACCACTATTATGGTATCGATACCACCCTATTATGGTATCGATACCCCCTACCAGTATCAATACCAAAATTAGATTCGATGTGGCTCCGTATCGATACCCTTACCATAGGTATCGATACCACTATACTGTGGTAACAATACCCCTATATGGTATCGATACCAAAATTAGGTTCGATGTTACCCGATATCGATACCCTCACCATGGTATCAATACCACTTCATTAGGTACCGATACTTATTGAATCAATATTGATGCTTCTCAAATGATTTAACCTAATTTTAGCCTATAGTATCAGTACTGTTCTATAGGAATCGATACCCCTGCCCAGATTTTCCAGTTTTCAACCCGAAATTTACCCAACTTTGGCCAATTTTCCTCTCATTTTCCCTTAACAATACTATATAACCCTTCTCTACTTAATCCTATTTCCTTTCCTTCATTTAGACATTTAAAACATCCAATATTCCTCAAGAGCATTTGATTCAAGACTCACACCACAATTTCTAACTTGTTATTTCACTCAACCCATGGTTC
Source organism: Hibiscus syriacus (assembly GCF_006381635.1). Lineage (NCBI taxonomy): Eukaryota > Viridiplantae > Streptophyta > Magnoliopsida > Malvales > Malvaceae > Hibiscus > Hibiscus syriacus. Next base: position 15,331,655 of record NW_024063471.1, on the reverse strand, counting down.
TAATCTTTCATTTACCTTAATGACAAGTCAATTTTACAAACAAACCTCAACAAACCTTCATATATTAACATATCATTATAAAAACCCATTTTTTTAGTCTCTAATATTTCATCCATACCTTTGTTTTAATTCGATTTTATAACCCCCCAGACCCGATCTGTAAGTTAGACTCAAACCTAAGTGGTCACATATCCCATTCAGAGGTTTTTTTTTATATAACTTATAGAACATTAAATATAGTACATAACAAAATATTAATAATACAGATATGTCCAAAACGATATCAAATACATGTCACCAAAAATTTACAAATTTTCACAATTAAAACCTCAATTCCCAATTAAATATTATTTTGAAATTTTCGGGTTGTTACAAATTTAACCTTCCCTTTAGCTTACATATCACTTAACATAACTAAAGCAACCCATAATTTAAAGAAAACACTAGCTAAGGAGAATTTACCTTATGTTAGGAAGAAAAGGACACCAACATGAAGAAGAAGAAGAAGTGTAGAAATACACTTTACTTTCCTCTTTCCTTCCTATTTAAAATCCCTAACAAATTTTAAATTTCATTTTCCTCTTAAAATACCAAAATGCCCTCTTAACTCCTTTATTGCTACAATTTAGTTCAAAACACTATTCCAAATCATTTTCTCATCTTTTAAAAATTATTCAATTAAATCATCAAAGTTTTATTCTTTTTAATTTAGTCCCTGACCTAATATTTGGGGTATTAAAACATCGAACCTTAAGCGAAAACCTTCGAGAGGCACAAAGCTAATGAATCACATTCTCGCTGCCCTATACTATATACTTCAAACATTTCACAAGGGAAATACTACTCCATGATTCAACTGCTATCGATAAACCCTTCAATGGCTAAATTTACTAAGCTGAGTTCGTATACTGCGGAATTCTATAAATCTTTGACACTTACTGAACTTAGGTAATTCGTCATGGTACACGTCGAGGTCATACGGGCATTTTCCAAACATGATATCGATGTTGACTACCAAAGATATGATGACAATTCTTGACTTCCTAACGTCGATCTCTATATTTCTACCACATAACTCTAATTCAATACTCATACACGCTACTTGACTAATTCCTATTTACCTTATGGTTTACATACACGCTGCTCACTTGATCGTGCATCTAAGGTACTCATGACTGAAAATCGACCACTTGTCGAGTGAAACTAGCAACATTTGACTCCCTTGGAGAGCATGCCTCACAAATAGGAGATCTATCGCAATCATATTTTGACTTAAGGATTCTGTGACTCTATGTTTTTCACTCAATATCATTTACCACCATTGAGTTATTCAATGATGGCTAACGCTAGTAAAATAAAGCTTAACATACTTGATCTCCTTTAGTCTGAAGCAGTAAAATATATGGTATTACATAACATTGTATACTACTATGTGCTGTATATAGCTCATGCTCATATACCAACACAAACATATCAATGACGAGGCATGGCTCACTTAGTTAAATCATTTACTATTCATGGATTAATGCATCAAGGCAAAATTAAAGGATTCTCTGCACCTTGAGACTCATAACTTACTATCTTACCTATAGTACCTTAGTACTACATCGAAATGTACACCAAGCTAACTTACTACTCACGAGTACTTTGGGCATTTATGCCTAGTTAACAACGAAAATGACATTGTACTAGCTAAGATATATCCTGATGTTTATGAAAATAAGGTGATCACTATACTAGCAAGAGTGACCTGGGTATTCTTAGCACTTTTATGGAGATCATTATCTTCAATACTGAGCTTGGGATTACTAAATCTCTATAGGTCGGTCGTATGAACCCTCTACTAACAACATAAACATCCTTAAAGCCTCATATCTAACTTGAAAACCCACATAGATATTCCCGTAGGGAACACACATGGATGGAGGATTTTGTGGCTCAATATTTTCTTAGAGTTGACTTTTAACTCAATAAGGAACAACCACCTATTCTCTTATCTCTGGACCCAAAATCCTGAGTTCTAAACAACACTTATGCTAACAACTTTCTTTAGGTCAACTACCGAGCCTGAAACAAGCTCTAAAAGAGTTTTTAAGGTAATCTTGTATATTTCACTAAGGCCCACTGACTAGATACGTAGATACTCATGCTCGGACCTAACTAGTTTACCTGACACCATTAAAGAATGCATGCACTTATGTCTACTAGAGCAACATAAAAAATCCAGATAGCTAAAACATACTTGACATCTCATCTGCGACAACAACATCATATCCTAGCCTCTCTAGGATCTGACAAGCTGGTTTACCCATAGTCGAATAGGGAACTGGTCAATCTGCTCCTTTAATCTCCTATCTGGGCGTATAACTAACACCTATTTAGGTTGGCTTTCTATCATGTTGAGCTACTGGGATCGCTTCTCTAGGTTGGGCTGAAACATCACCATCAACACTAGGGAAATCCCTCACTATATGTGCTATGGATTTACACTTATAGCATTTCCTAGATAGCTTAAAACATATTTCTTGATGATTTTTGCTACAATGATTGCACTCTAGACATATCAAAATTCTATTAAAGCCTCCAGAGCTCATAACAGATGGTAAAGCTGAAGGTCTTCTACGAGACCCTACGTTTGATCCCTAACTCGACTAGAGTTATAAAGCTGACGTAACTCTCCTCTACTCATGTAAACCTCTGGCCCTCTCTACCATCGATTAAGATAGATCCATTGGTACACAATCCCTCATAATTGGGCTACCTGATTTGTCCAACAAACTTTTCCTTATACTTTGCACGCTTTGAAAAGACTTAGCCTGCCGTGTCAACTCAGAAAATACCCTAAGGGGTCTACCACCAATTTCATATGAATATTAATATGAATACCCTTGAGGAACCTCTTACACATCAAAGACTCAGTCATAACATAATCTGTAGCATAACGACTCAACCAAAGGAAATTCCTCTCGTACTCGTACACTGAGCGATCTTCCTATAGCTAAGAGAACTACATCCTCAAACCATCCATGTATGCCTCGATATTATACTTACCTCTAAACTCACTTAGGAACTGATCCCACATAGGCATCTCTAGCTATAGAGCCATCTCAACAATCTCCCACTAATCGATAACACCCCCAATTAGCAAAGCGGTGACACACTGTAACTTATCCTCTAGGTTAAGATGAAGTTGTGTCGAAGTCCTTATGGTATCTCCTAACCATCAATCTCCTAACCATCCATGTGTCGATTGTCTTATACCTCCTCAATCTCTATAATGAGGACTCTATCGACACTAACACACTATGGGTGGCCAGTTGAATAGTTTACACTCTAGGAATGTCGTCCGCTATCTCCTTGAAAGTCAAAGTTAAACCTCTAAAGAATATCACCTCTATGAATCCCACACTTAGCGTGATCCCATGATCCTATGCCCAAGGCATGAACTCCTCACTGACACTATCAAGATGAGAAGTTCGACTCTCCATTCTATCCTCGATACCATACTTGAAACTATTAACCATCACAAAACTCTACAACAAAGATTAAGAAATGGAACGCCATAAGGATTCCAAACTTATATCATTACATTAAGTACCTAAGGGCATGTATTCACTGACACCCTACGAAAATTGATCACTAGGTCCTAAGACCAACTCAACCTGACGATTTGATACCACTAAATGTAACACCCTAAACTCGTTTGGGCCTAAAGTGCCACTTTGGGATGTAGATACAACCCATGATTTCAAAACTATCCATTTCCATTTTTATAACACACTATATGATACCAAGACTAAACATAAATAATTGTTATGAAAATATTTTATAAACCAGAGCTCTATGACACATTATTTAAACTCAAATTAATAAAAACCTAGAATTCGATAAACTAAATACATGAGTAAGGTTCTATGAATACATATGCCTACTAAAGCTACAATACAATAATTTAAAGGAGATGCTGAAAGTCCTTCTACGACGGTGCTCCACGATCGGCTCAAGCTACTGGATTGTAAAAGGAAAACATTCGAACAGTGAGTTTACAAAGCCCAGTAGTATAATAACTAATCTAGAGAAGTGTTGTGGGTTTCTTAAACACAAGCATGCTAAAAACATGTTACTAAGTAGTATGTACATGCATGATCTTAATCAAGTACTACCTACTTAAGGTTGAATGGTTCTATAAGTGAAGCAGGAGTCTCACGCTTCTCTTAATTCCCATGAGTACACCTCTATTGGGTCTCTACCCACTAGGCGTGTGCAAAAATACCTGACCTGACTCGACCCATTGACCCGCCGACCTGAGCCTAAAAAAATTGGGTAATTTTCTAAAAAAAATTACCTTGTCTGGTCGGGTATGGGTCACAAAATTGAATTTTCCGGGTACCCAGTTAGGGATTTGTTTAGGATAAACTACATATTTGGTCACTTATATATTATCTAATTTATGTTTTGGTCACTTGATTATTATTTAGGGTAAACTACCTATTTGGTCACTCATATATAATCTAATTTATGTTTTGGTCACTCGATTATTATTTAGGGTAAACTACCTATTTGGTCACTCATATATGATCTAATTTATGTTTTGGTCACTCGATTATTATTTAGGGTAAAATACCTAGTTGGTCACTTATATATTATTTAATATAATTCATATATGTTTTTATTTAGGGTAAACTACCCATTTTGTCACTTATATATTATCTCATTTATGGTTTGGTCACTCAATTATTTTTTTTTCAAAATTATACCTAACGTTACGTTTTGATTCTGTTTTGGTCACCCGTATTTAAAAATGAACAATGATGCTAACATGATATTTTTTTTAATTATGTTTGGATGTTAGACTAACATTTTTTTAATTATGTTTGGATGTTGGACTATGTAATTCAAAGTTTCGAACATTTAAATTTGTTTGTATTTTTTTAATTAGTAATTTGAAGAAAAAAACTAGGTATCCAGGTACCCGAAATGCGGGTACTTACAACATCTGGGTCGGGATACGGGCTGAGAAATTAATTACCCAAAGATTCAGTTACTCGACACTTTTGGTACCCTAAAACCCGAGTACCAAATTTGTACACCCCTACTACCCACATTGGTTGTAACTGCTTTGCATTATTTTAATGTGACACTGACCCACATATGGATTATTTGAATGCAACACTAACTCTATTTTTCATTATCTAAATACAACACTGCTAGTATCTAGTCTCACATATCCATCAAACACTAATTAGCTGAGGGAACTCGGTGTCATATAGAATCGGTGAAATTCTCACTAAGTTGTTGAATGATATCCTGGTCTCATATAGTCATCAGGTAGATCATGAAGGAGGAACCCAATCATCACATAGCAATTGGTATAATTTCTGCTTAACTAAAACATTAACTTGGTCTCACACAGCCGTCAAGCCAAGCTCTAAGGATATCTAGTATACTAGACTGATACAACTACATATGCATATCTAAGGGCCCTAAGGCCGTATAATGCTGACAATGCCCCACTAGGGAAACTAAGTTAGTCTGGCTACACTCTAGCATGTCTAGACACACTAAAGTGAGGTCAACCTCTGACTAGCTACTATCTCGCTCATTTTTTTACCTAGAATGTTATGCAAGGGTTTACTAGTATGTTCTTTTGTTACTTTATTAAACGAATTTATTCTAATCATTCGTTACTTAAAGGCATTTTAGTTATTTTTTGTCTCTAGAGAAGTCTTTATGTGTTATGTGATTTTCAGACAATTATTAATTCTACTGTTCATTAGCGGTTATACTAGTTAGCTTGATATCTGAATCGGGTTCATTATTGGATAACGACACTCTAGTCACCCTTACTGCGCTTTCCCTCAATTCACCCTTAAATTGGAGGGACAATTACACGTTCAAAATTCACTAATATTCTTATAGTAAATAACTCCACTATTTTGTAATCTGATTAATTCATCACACCACTTGTCGGTACATCCTCTGCAATAATCCTTCATTCTTAGATACTCACTATGTGTTCGACTGAAGATACTTGAACACATTATGCCTACTATGGTTACTTCGGTTGTAACCCACTCCTATGAGTCTATCTGATCCCCTTTGGCCTTTTATGTCCCTCACGAACTAAGTTCCACCATTACGGATCGTCATTAGCTCTTACGAACCTTAAAGAGGTCAAATCTAGCCATCCAAAGTGGGTCGTATCGATACTCTACTTGCAGTATCGATACCATAGGGTCAAGTATCGTACCCCTATGAGTATCGATACCAAAAATGGCTTCTGTTATTTAAAATTTGGCCAAGTATCAATATTGTATACCATGAGTATCGATACTGTCAGCTAAAAATCCCTAAATTTCATCCCAATTCATCCATTACCGATATTGTTCATCCAATATCGATACTCGAACCCATAAATGTCTTGTTTAAACTCAAGAAAAACATTAAAATCATTACATATATCTTAGTTTGGTTCCTACTCATGTGTTAAAGCTTTAAAAGGTTACCTCGGGTCTTAAAGTGGTATAAAAACATGTTCTTTACATCTTAAACATCATTTAATCATGAAATCAATTATAAACCCTAAAATGCTCAAATTCCCAAATCTTAACAATTCTTCATCTTTATGAAAGAGTTGACATTCTAAAGGATTAAAAATACATTACCTTAGGTTAAAGAATCCTGAAATGAAGCTCATTTAGCTAGCAATCACTGTCCACCAAGACTTGGATGACAAAACCCCCACTTTTCTTGCAAACAAAGAACCCAAAGCTTTGAATCATTAAAATGATATTGTTGGAGGGATTAGGAACGAAATTGAAGTATGAAATATGCCCAAATTTACCTTTGAGTTATGGTACTTGAGAGGAAGAATAGAGGAGAAAAATGGAGAAAGAAAAAAAGAAGAAATGAAGAGAATGGAATATGGGAGAACATACAAATAAAACCTAAGGTATCATCATCTTTTTCTTTAATGGTCTAATTATGCTCTTAGTCTTTTCTCTTTTGCCTTATAAACAAAATCCCCTTTTTATGACTTTTTGGGCTCAATTCACAACTAATTTAGCTCACACTCAACCCAACGTCTTTAATTATGAACTTCACGAGGTCAACATACCTTTTAGAAAAACCCTAAACTATTAGCCTAGAATTTTTAGTGTTACATATTCTTTTCTAAATTGATGGGGAGCAACCTAAAAAGACTAGAACTTTCCGCATGTTAGCCGCCTGGATAAAGAACCTAAACTTCAATAAATTTCTCACCAAGATGTATAGTAAAGATGGAAATATAAGTGATAACATTAATACTTTTAGAACGAATGTTCACAAGTGAAACCATAATACTTTTGGTTACATAAATGCTAAGAAGAGAAGGATCTTGCAAGGCTAGCAAGGATGATAAGGCTTTACAAAACTACCATTTGGATTGATTGATCAACCTTGATAAGGAGATGATAATTTAACTCGATGAAATAATCAAGAATGAAGAAATGTTGTGGTACCAATGCGCTAGAAGTATGTAGATCCACTGTCGGTGTCATACCCCAATTTAGGGGCTAAAATATTTCCTAAATTTATTTTAACATTAAATTGAGCTTTTGGTTAAATTTGGAGACTAAAATGGATTTTAAATTAAATTCAGATTCAAAATTTAGAAGAAACAAAGGCCCAAGGACAAATGGCATGATTTTTCCATTTTCCATAAATGTTTGATTTAAAACCCCCAACATTTTGGAACCTTCTCCTTTTATAAACCCAAACTTTTTTCATTTTCTCTCTTCTTCTTTTTAGTCTTCTTCTCCAAGAAAACTTTAAACATTGTTTTGTCGCCGATCGTAACTCTGTTGCTACACTGTACATACCATTAGAATTCTTGTGTCGTCTCGAGTCCACCGGTGCTTGTTTTGTAGTCTCTGTCGCTGAAGTGTGGATGGGTAAGCATTAGAAAGTTTTTGACGAGTCAATATTGAACTTTTTTCTATTCACTGTTATTAACCGATCTCGGTAAGTGTCTCAAAACCCTTCAAAATAATTTTTTACAATTTTCAGGCATTTTTCGGCCACCAGAAACACCGCTTGTGCTACTGCTACGCATGGGCTTGTTCACCGCCTGGTAGACATTCTTGGAAGTGGGTCAACCCGACTTGTTGACCCATCAGAACTGACCCGTTTATCCGGCCCTACCCAAAACCCATGCGGCCCATTTTTCTTCGGTCTAATTCTTGACCGGCCTAAATCGATCGAATCAAACTGGCTCATCCAAACCATACCAAATTGATCTAGTTGAGTCACGTCGAGGCGAGCTGAGCCATTGAATCTGTTAAGGACCCCCGTTGATCATTAACCAACATTGACTTTGACGGTTGATCATCGTTTACTTTTTTCAAAACCTTTCTCTCGACTTTTTTCGATGTCCTAAGTTTGATTTTGTGGTCCGCTTTGCCAAATTATGATCCAAAAGCCCTTAATCGAGCATGTTAAACTGAAAATGCTTAGTATTTTTAGCATTTTTTCTTATTTATTTGGGATTTGATTATGGAATTGTTATGAGATTATATTTTTATAAAGGTACTCATGATTCCCCTAATCGAGGGTTGGCTAGATTCGATGTTTTTTGTCCATCAAATTAGCTTGATACACGTTCTTCGAGAGCTACTCATAAGTTTCTATAGATTCTTCAAATAAGAATAATTATTTATCATATTAGGATTATGATGTAGTTTTTTGATTCGTAGGATCTAGCATTACCGTTGATTGTGATAGGTAAACCTGATAGTAGGCTACTGTACCAGACTTCTCATACCAATTCAGGTGTGTTCTTTATGGTGTTACATTACTATTTTGAACTATCTATCTGATCTGTTTTGGATTTATGATGATATTTAAAATTACGACTTCATGATATATATTTTACCATATGCATTGAGTTCTTATATTTGATTTACCTTATATTTCTGACATGATCTCTGATTATTATATTCTTATATCTGATTTTGGAAAATGTTATGTTTTCATGTTTTAAAATATTAACTGCCATTTTCACTCAAACATATGCATATTTACTGTCATTGGGGTATGATTGGAGAAAGTATCATAGGCTTACTCTATGAGTTGTAAGACTTTACCGTAGGCTTCTCTGCTTTTTGTACAGGGTAAGTCCATATCGTAGGTCCTTATGCTATTAGTATGTCCTTACCGGGTGTAAAAGTAGGTGCATGGTTCAAGGGAACCTACACATTCTATTTTCAGATTGAGGTAGTGTTCATGTTTTAAAATCATATTTTATAAAATAACTTTTACTGGAGTATTTATCTGAATGTTTTTATACATCGTAAGGAGCACACTGAGCTTTTTAGCTCACTCTTTAATTTTTAACTTTTTAGATATTATCCAACAGTAGTCTAGTAAACTTGGCATCAGGAGGCTCGACCGTTCTCGCTTTTGTATCATTGTATATTTCTATATGCCTCTTTTTGTTATATTTTGGTGACACGTGTTTTACTATTGAGTTGATGTACCTGTATTATCGGCCTTTTGTTTTTTGACTTTGGTATCTCTATATGTTTATCGTATGGACATTATTGATGGTTATTTCCATATCATACCATTTATGTGTTTTTATTTACTTTAATGGATTTTAAGTACGTTTTACATATGAGAAGGATTTTTGTATACGACATGTGACTGCCTAGATTCGATCGTAACGTCTAGGCCAGATCTAAGATGTTACAATAGGACTAAAACACCAGGTTTTTCCATAGGTGTGTAACCACCAGGCAGCGTAGAAACTTTATCATAGCCCTTAGTCTTCCATCCGGGGTTATAAGTACCAATCAGGATGAACTTATGGATCATGCTTTTGGGTATTTCAAAATGCGATTCACCTCCTCTTCAAAAGATGACGTGCTTTACATGTACAAAGGTAAATTCCAAAAAATTAGAACAGAGCTTTTAGATGGTTTGAAAGCCAATGTAACCGATGTGGAAATTAGAGAGGCCGCCTTTGACATGGGTCTGCTCAAAGCTTCTGGCACCAATGAAATACATGCCATGTTTTACCAAAAGAACTGAGACCTGGTGGGAAGTAGTGTTTGTCAAATGATTAAATGTATTATGAGAGATGAAATGATCGATGAGGCTATTAACATAATACTAATTGTCCTTATCCCAAAGATAGACAATCCTACGCTCATTTTCCAATTTCGTCCCAACAACCTCTACCAGGTTATCTATAAGATACTCACCAAAGTCATTTTAAACCGAATCAAACCCTTATTGATCGATCTTGTCTCTAGCTACATAACAAGCTTTATACTTGGGTGATATATAACTAAAAATATTATTCTAGTGCAGCAGGTCATCAGCTCAATGCGCTTAAAAAAAGGAAGTAAAGGGTGGATGACTATCAAGATCGATTTAGAGAAAGTATACGACCGTCTCAAATAGAGTTTATCGATGACACCCTCAAAGAAAGTGGTATACGTACCCTAAGAAACGTAATCATAGATTGCGTTAAGTCTTCGACAACTCAAGTCCTTTGGAATGACACGCCAATCGAGGTTTACAAACCCAAAAGAGGCATCCACCAAGGCGTTAAACTCTCCCTATACTGTTTATCCTCTATAGGGACAGGCAATGTCATGCTATCTCGAAGAAATCAAAAAGAGAAGTTCGAAACCTATTAAACTATCTACAAAAGGCCCGGACTTTCACATCACTACAATAAATCTATTAATTGGTGACAAATTTTTTATATGACATTGCATATAATCCTATAAAATACTCTAAATGTGATAATTATTTATTTTCGTCATATTCATTGATTAATAATATATTTTTTATAACAATTTAAAAATGTTATTGATTTTTGTCATTATATTTTTGACGTCAAATTTTATTTAAAAAATGATAGATAATGACGTTTAGATAAAGTGACGACGTTATAAAATTGCCTCTACTAAAATAAAAGTATCAGTGAATAATTATTATTCTTATGATTTAATTTTAATTGGTGATATTACAAATTTCCCCCCCAAAAATTGTCATATTTTATAAGACATAAAATGTGATGTTTTATTTGTATCATAAAACTATATTTAAACTGACAATAGCAATTTTTTTCACTCATTGTGATATCTCTCATATTTTATGTTATAATTTTAAAAGATGTCATAAGATTATGTCACTTGATGTTGTGTAAAAAACTAATATAATTTTTTTATAAATTTTAGTGATATCTTAGATATTTTTAAATCTTAGGCTCATAATTTCAACCTCTATTACTAATTTTCTCAAACTTATATATATAATCCTCTTTTGGTTACTATATATTTATGGGTATATTCTAGAGTTTGTGATACGAATTCTACCACAGTTCAGTTTGGAATGTACACGGCGTGACTCTTTTGATAAAAAAAATAAAATTTGGAGAAAAATAATGGATTTGTGGTGGATGTGGAGCATCTCAATATGAAGCCTTTCATTGATCCCAAATTCAGTTAGAATTATTTTTCTGTACAAACTATAAATATGTGGATTTGTTCACTTGTTTTCATCTTTTCGATTATTGTAATACTATATTTTTTTCAACAAAATTAATTTTATTAATATCAAACAAAATCAATTCAAAAGTAATTTATTTTTATCTTTTCGATTATTGTAAAAATATATGTATATTTATATGTACTTTCAAAATATACTTTCTCGTTGAAAATTAATCTTTAATTGATCCAGTTAAATTCGACTAGTATGATACACAACTTTAATGAAGTGTTTCTAATTTCACATAACGATGTTCATAAAAATCTAACTCATATTTATCATTTTTATTTTAACAGAAAAATAAAAGTTATAAATGATCAGATTATTTTTATTATAATTTTTACATTTTCATAAAAGTAAACAAAATTCAAAATCAAAATATCAATTAACTCATTTTCTCATTTAATATAAATTTTTAATATTTTATTATTAAGTTAAATTACTAAATCTAATGAGTTTTAATTGAGGTACAATTATGCATATTTTATATAGTTATATAATTTCAATTATATATATATAGTATTGGTTGGTATAAAATTTTATATTTTCAATCACATTTTTTTTGGATAAATTTTATTTTTAGTTAAATTTAAAATATTACATATTTTTATATAAATAATTCCATATATTTTAAAACAATATTTGTATGTAAATATATGTAGACCTAAATAATATAGCTTTTAAATATGCTTTTATATATATATATATATTGAAAGTGGTCATGATATTTATATTGTTTTTGTATGTATGTAGACTTATTTCACTAGTCTAAGTTTCTCTAGGATAAGTATGGAGTTTTTGTTTCTTATTCGTCCTGTGAATGTGAAATTGCACAACAGAATTATCTACATATCACATAGCATAAACTTTTTTCAATTTCTCGTAGGACTTAATGAATCATATTATGCGATTCGGAGCCAAATATTAATCATACAACCCTTAGCATCAGTCAACAATGCTTATTCCATGATGACTTAATCCTAAGCGGTAATATTTATACATATAGCCAATATTAATTAGCATTCACTTTGAATTTCAAACTTCAATTATCTTCACAAATTTTAAAAGTCTTTTCATAGTTCTATTTTTACTTTCATCTAAGAAAAAAATTATTTTAAAAAATTAATATTTAAAAGTATCCAAAGTAATTCACTTCTCTTTCTTAAAATTTAACTCGATATATTTTCATCTAAGAATATTTTTTTAAGATGCAATAATAGCAGTACATAACTACACCAGCATCATGAGATATGGTGGCTTATTTATTACAAGAGATAAAACGTGTTGATTGCAGAAAGTGAGAGTCACTAAGATTTGTTCCACAGGTAACAAATATTACCTCCTTTATTAACCATGCATGGTCCCGTGGGTCGTACGTTCCACTCGCATCGTAAACAATTATCCTCATCCCTGCCTTGATCGTAAATGCCGAATCAGAGCAACGTTCCATTCCATTGCATGCCAGAGAAAAACAAGGTGTTACCGACGAATCTCGTTCGGAACCCAAAGTCGTAAAATTGGCGGGAACAATGTGGACGCCGATGTCATTGTTCTTCGACTTGCAATGGACGGTGAGATCCGTCCCCGCTTGTATATCATTATAGATTAACACATTCGTTTTGGGATTCTAAGAACCTGCTACATTCGAAACAGAGATCAACATTAGAGAAAGGAGAAACCAGTTGATCGATGGATTCATGTTTGCTTCTAATGCTCAATAGAATGAGCACATCAATGATTTTATATTGGAAACGGGTTGCTCCCATTTGATAACAGGCAATATCAATTAAGATAATTTTAGAGTAGATACTCATGTAATTAACTTAACAAGTCTGATTTATTTCTTTAAAAAATGATTTTTTTTCTTTAACAATTCTTATTACTCTACTTAACATTTATCAAAAGTGATAACTTTTATTATATTATTTTTAGAAGCATTTTGTACTTAATATATTTTTTAATAATTTGAATTCATTTGTATTTAATTACTTATTTAAATAAAAAACATAACACATTATAAAAAAATTATTTTATACATACAAAATATGTTTGGATTTATAATTATCTTATACAAAATTTATTTTTAATTTACTTTTTTCCCGACATTCTAAGCTGATGGAGTGGATACATTTTTTTTCTTCAGGCATCATTCATGTCGTTTTTATAAAATATGTTTAGATTTATGATTATCTTCTATTAAAAGTATAGTCTATAATATTCGAGCATGTTTAAACATACAATATTCCTTGTCAAACTGAATTTGCAATTAGAGTTGTATTTATTTGAAGAAATAAAAACTGTTGATTACATACAATAATCCTTATCAAACTGGGTTTGCGATTAGAGTTGTATTTATTTGAAGAAATAAAAAACTGTTGATTACAGACAATATTCCTTATCAAACTGGGTTTACGATTAGAGTTGCATTTATTTGAAGAAATAAAAACTTGGTTTTAGACAGCTTGCAGGTTTACCCCATCAGCCATCAAGATATATTTTTGTAGATGATATTTTCTTTTATGCAGAAGTAGATGGGAGGCAAGGTACTATTATCAACAAAGTCCTCCATGATTATTGCCAAAGTTCCAGTCATAGCATTAGCATCTCCAAATCCATTATCCTATTTTTGAAGAATGTAAATAACCATATGAGAAGAAGAATCAATACATGCCTCAGATTCAAGGAAGACGATAACCTCGAAAAATACTTGGGGGTCCTACTCATCCATGGAAGAGTGAGCAACACGCTCTACCATAATCTCATCTCGAAAGTTCGCGATCACCTATCTAGGTGGAAAATGAAATCCCTCTCCTTAGAGAGAAGGATCACCTTAGCTAAGGCGATGCTCACGATCATCCCTTTCTACACCATGCAAACAACTAACCTCCACTATTAATTGTGACGAATAAGCTATATCAGAAACTTTATTTGGGGACAAAGCCGTGATGGAGGTGGTATCCATCTAGTTGGTTGGGAACAATTATGCAAATCTGTCTCTGAAGGTGGCCTTGGCATTAGAAAATTAAAAGTACAAAACAATGTCTTCCTCATGAAGATTGCTTTTCACCTTCACCTTCACCTTCACCTTGCCACCAAACTTGATGAAGCATGGGTCAAAATCTTGCGGAGCAAATTTAAGATCCACGAGGTCCTACCAACCACAATATATAAACAGAAGGGATCGACCTTTTGGAAAGGTTTAAGTAAAGTTTGGAACATGTTGAGTTGCTGCTTCTTAATAGAATACAAGCATATTCATTAATGGAAAATTGTATGTACAAGCTATACATCTGCAAGCTATTAATATATGATTTTGCAAGCAGTTACTGCTAACGACCTACTAACAACCTAGCTAACAACCTCCAACAGCTAACAACCTCCTAACTGCTGCTGACTCAGCTAACTGTTGTTTACACAGCTTACATGCATACGTATGCTGCATATACCTCTAATATCCCCCCTGCATCTTCACCTTCCTTCCTTCATCGCAACACAACACACACTTTGTCACGAAATTCTTTAAACGCTTCTTTTGATGACATAAATATGGCCAGCAGCCACCTTTTCCCTTACAAAATGAACATCCAATTCAACATGCTTGGACTGTGCATGATATATTGGGTTGGCACTCATAGCCACCGCACTCGTGTTATCACACCAAATCACTGATTCCCTTGCTGCTGAACACCAAGATCAGTTAACAGTGTGCTACTCCACGTGACTTCAGCTGCAGCATCAACAATACTTTTGTATTCAGCTTCCATGGTTGACCTAGACATCGACCGTTGCTTCTTCAAACTCCACGCAATAAGGCATTTGCCTATGAATACTCCATAACCCGATATTAACCTTCGATCATCCAGGTTGGTGCCCCAGTCTGCATCTGCAAAGGCTGAGACCAACGTTCTGGTGTCAGTTGGTGAGAACAACAACCCATAGTTTACAGTACTTGCTAGATACCTAAGGATTCTTTTCACTATAGCAAAGTGTGTCACTCAGGGTGCATGCATGAACTGAGCAACTTTGCCTACACTTAACGATAAATCAGGTCGAGTGTGACATAGGTAAAGAAGTGAACCAACAATGCTCCTATATTCACTTGCATCCTCCAACAGTTCTCATTCCTTGCGAGACAGCTTGCAAGCCAAGGTCATCGGTGTAGAACATACATCAACAGTTTTCATACCCACCTTTTCTAGTAACTCTAAAGAGAACTTCTTTTGACTAAGCACAAGTGACTTGCTACCTCGTAATACTTCAATTCCTAGAAAATAACTCAATGTTCCCAAATCCTTGAGAGAAAACTTCCTTTGTATCATATCAACAACTGCTTTAATCCCAAGCGAGGACCCTTCTGTGATCAATATGACATCCACATAAACTAATATGTATACTCGACCACTATCTTTAAAGAACAGAGATGAGTCTGTTCGAGAAACTTGAAACCCTATCTCCAACAAGGCTTCTTTTAGTTTGGAGTGCCAATTGCGAGGTGCTTGCTTTAGTCCATACAGTACCTTCTGTAATTTGCACACCAAGGGAGAACCATCATCAGATAACTGCTCGAAACCCGACGGCTGTTGCATGAACACATCCTCTTTAAGATCACCATTGATTAAGGCATTGTTTATATCTATATGCCTCAACTCCCATGCATTAGAAACTGCCAAAGTAAGAATAACATTCACTGTGGAGAATTTGACCACCGAACTGAAGGTGTCACAAAAGTCATGTCCAGGAACTTGAGTGAACCCTTTGGCCACTAATCGGGCCTTATATCGATGAATGGAACCATCAGGGTTACGCTTTAGTTTAAACAGCCACTTGCAGCCAACTACCGTTCGTCCAGGTGGAAGTTTAACCAGTGACCATGTCTTATTCCTCTGTAAAGCATCAATTTCAGCCTGAACTGCATTCTTCCATTCTGAAGACTGCATTGCTTCATATACACTCGTAGGAACTTTATCATCAAAGTGACTTGAGAATGCTTTTGGTTTAAAAATACCGCATTTACTCCTCGTCAACATTGGATGAATATTTTGTAGCTGACGTGTTCCAGTTTATTAATTGAGTTCATGTATCATTGCTTGACCATAGTTACTGGTATCACCATGTACTTCAAAGGTTTCAGCAGTGTCTGCCTCATCAGAAAATTCTTCCTCATTATTTGGTTGATCCGAATGCTGATCAATGTGGCCACTGCTACTAACCTGCAGATCAAGACTGTTCCCCATATGTAAATCAGGCTCTTCATGCATATTTATACTCCCCTCATAGTCTTGTGACTCACCCCTAAGAGGTTCATGAAGATCCTGATTACTACCACCTTGCATGTTTATAAGCTGCTTGACACGTGAGACTATTTCAAGCTTATGAGGGCAGTACACATTTTTGTCAGGACAAGTTGAGATGTTGCTTCTTTCTTTAAAGGGAAATGCCCATTCATTGAATACCACATGCCTCGATACATAGACCCGACCATCACGAGCTAAGCATTGATATCCTTTATGTTTTGGGCTAACAACCAAATATGTGCAGGGGTGAGATCGAAAAATCAAACTTATGCTTCTGAAATGGTCGAAGATGGGGAAAACAAAGGCATCCAAAGACTTTAAGTGTTTTGTAGTCTGGTTTTTTTCCATACAGCTTCTCAAAAGGAGAAATTTCTTGTAGCACCTTTGTTGGTAGTTTGTTAATAAGACTAACTACAGTAACAATAGCATAAGACCAAAATTTTATAGGCATTGAGGCTTGAGATAGTAGGACCAGTGCTAATTCAACTAGATGACGATGTCTTCTCTCAACCATACCATTTTACTCAGACGTATATGGACATGACAACCTATGAACAATGCCAGCCTTGGCCAAAATATCAGTGAAGGATCGAAACTCCCCACCCCAGTCACTTTGGACTGCTTTGATGGATAACCCAAATTGTGTGTGCACCATTTTCTAAAATAGCTCAAAAGCTACAATGGCTTGATACTTTGTGCGAAGCATGTAAAGCCATGTATGTCGAGAGAAAGCATCAACAAACGATATGTAATACCGAAAACCGTTTGAAGAAACGTGAGGAGGTCCCCATAAATCAGTGTGGACAAGCTAGAAAGGAGAATTATATTCAGTAGTGAATTGAACAAATGGTAGTTTGTGACTCTTTCCTACATGACAGGCAGAACAAACTTTATTTACATCAAAAAATTTTGCTATCTTATTCAAAGTGTCAAAAGAGGGGTGACCCAATCGTCTATGCCATAATTCATCAATTGGAAAAGACTTCAAAGCAATATTGACATCTTCCTTCACTGCTGCACAGACTTTCTCAAAGGAATATAAGCCATCTATTTCTTCACCACTCAACAAGACTTGTCCAGTTGCCTCTCACGCACATAACATTTCTTGGCATTGAACTCAAGGAAGACATTGTTATCCCTAGCAAGCTTAGAGACCGAGAGAAGGTTTTTGGTTATTTGAGGGACATGTAACAAGTCATTTAGCAATATCACATGAGAAGTAGAAGACATAACAACTTTTTCAACCCTATCAATATCAAGTGCAACTCCATTACCTACAGTAAGCTTACCTGGTCCAAGAAATTCAGACTGGTTCACCATATTAGATGCATCAGGGGTGACCTACCTTTCCCAGAAGTATAACGTGTGTTCACTGAGACTTCTTTGTTTTAACCATAACTGTCAGTTGTTACACAGGTGAACTCTTTATCATACCGATGCTAACATCGATCCACTACGTGGCCAAGTTTGCCACAGAGCTGACACTGTAACCTAGTTCGCCCACGTCCCCTTACATTGTTCCTCATACCAGGTCTATTAGCAGAACGATTCGATCTGGAATCTTGTCGACTGGGTGCATTGAAAGACCCACGACCCATACTGCCCTGAGCTAAATTTGCACTAACAGGCAGCAGGTCAGCTTGTTCATCAAACCCAGCCAACTATGACTCAGCATCCATTAGCATTGTGTAAATGATGTCTAGTGACAAAGTTTATTTCATAGTTGTTATAACTGCCATAAATGGCTGGTATTCACGTGGCAAACTTTTCAAGATTGTAATAATATGTTCAACATGAGAGATAGCACTTCCACAAGAAGTAAGTGTATAACACACCTCTTTCACTCATGTAAGATAAGCGCACATGTTGTCACCGCCCTTCTTCAACGAGTGAAGTTTGTAATGAAGATTCATTAAAGCTATTGTGGACCTGTTTGCAAAGAATTGCAACACTGTTCGCCAAACTGCTGTACCAGTTTCTGCTCCCACGAACTGAGGTAGAAGATGAGGGCTGATGGTCGATAATAGCCAAGAAGCAACAACACTATCTTGTGCTATAAATTCTTCATAGCTTTTATTAACTCACCATCATCATCTATCACAGTCTCTGGTGGAGGCATCATGGCTCCGGTTAAGAGTCGTTCAAGGCAGTGACTCCGAATTGTCAACAAGATTTACTGCTTCCATAATAATAAATTTGTCTCATCAAGAATGATGTTGACCTTCTTGTTCGAAAAACTCTTTGCACATCCAAGCGTAAGATCCATAGTAGGAACAAGACAGTAAGAACGATGCAAACATCGGAAAGAAACTCCTCAAAGTCACCCAGAACCACCGACGATTGATACCATGTTGAGTTACTGTTTCTTAACAGAATACAAGCGCATTCATCAATGGAAAATTATATGTACAAGCTATACATCTGTAAGCTATTAATACATGGTTTTGCAAGCAGTTACTGCTAACGACCTACTAACAACCTAACTAACCACCTCCAACAGCTAACAACCTCTTAACTACTGCTGACTCAGCTAACTGTTGTTTACACAGCTTACATGCATACGTATGCTGCATATACCTCTAATAGAACATCTTCAGCAAGAAAATTATTTGGAATTTAGGTAATGGAGGAAAAGTAGATTTCTGGAAGGACAATTGGACCCCTAAGTTGTGACATTTTGAAAATTACTACACTCGACCAAATGAGATCCAGAGGCGGACCCAGGATAAAAATTTAGGGGTTGCACAAAAAAACTCTTATAAATTTTTTTAGAAACTACGATATCTATAAATATAATAAAATGTCTAGAAATTACATTCTAAAGTTAACCTTTTCGTGTTTTTATTTTTTTGAAAGCGATTGATTACACTTTTAATCTTAATATCTAAAAGTGCTTCTTTTTCTATTGCGTAAATTAGGGCATGATTCATAAAATCATCACTCATTTTGTTGAGAAAGTCCATCTTTAAAAGCTTCATTGCAGGGAAAACATCATTCAACCATTGCAGTTGCAACCAGCAGAACCAAAACTAACTTTAATAACCTATAGACCAAAGGAAAAGAATGATGTTTCCCTGTTTCCACCATCAAGCGAGAAAGGTCAGCAATTCCATTCAAGTTAGCAAATCTTTCATCATGTAGCAAACAGTGATAGTAGATATCAAGTTGACCAAGAAGATATGCCCTTTCTGAATCACTAAAATCATCTGGGTACATCTCACTTAACTTCAACAACTTTGGTTTATCAAACTTAGAAAATGAATCACAAGGACTCAAAGCCGCCATGTTTTCTAGCAATTTGATGCTTACCTCACTAAATCGATCCCTAAATTCTTGAATTTGCATATCCAAAACCGTGTTAAAAATCTCAACCTCAAAATGATACTGATTAGTAATCTTGGTCCTACGGTTTCTTGGAGTAACATAATATTCCGACATATCCAAAGTTTCAATGCTATGTTTTTTACAAAAATAATATACTTTCTTTAAAATTGAACCAAACACGTCATTTCTTAAAGTTTGCAATGATTTCTTTGTTCCTCTTACCAATGAAGCCACTTCCAAAATATCTTGATTTTTCTTTGAAGATGTCTTGACAAGGTATCCGTGAGACCTAAAATCTCCAACATCAAGTGTAAATAAAACACAAAATCAAGTGTTTTAAAATATGATAAAATATCGTACGCTTGATTTCGGTTAGATAAAGTTGAGCCATCCTTTTCAACATATTTAAGCACCTCAATAACTTCAAGAAACAAATTCATCAAACTTATGATTATTTTATAATGGGAACCCCATCTTGTATCTCCTTCTCGAATTAGAGAAAGCTCTTGATTCAACCCTCTTCCAGTTTCAGTTTCACCAATACCAATTTTCGTTTTTAATCTCTTTTTGTAGCTCTCTCGTACGATATCCTTTCTTTTGCAGGAAGCATAAACCACATTAACCACCAAAGCTAGTTGCTCAAAGAAGTTATGAGCACCATCATGATTCTTTGCAACCGCCACGATCATTAATTGAAGTTGGTAAGTAAAACAATGTACATAATATGTTGGCTTATTATCTCTTAAGATCAACGCTTTCAAACCGTTAAACTCACCACACATATTACTTGCTCCATCATAACCTTGCCCTCTTATCTATTTCAAATAATAGATAAAAGATTTAATATATAAAAATAAAGATTCAATTAAATAATTAAAATATAAATCAAATAAATATGACATATTACCTGAGCCATGCTTAATTTATTGTCAGTAAATATGTAATCAATGGCAGCTTTAAGAGTCAAAGAAGATGTATCTGTCACGTGAATAACTCCAGTAAATCTCTCCTTAACAACTCTAAGTCTATCAACATATCTCAAAACCATAGCCATTTTCTCCTTTTTAGATACATCACTAGACTCGTCAACTAATATGGCAAACACATCCTTACCAATTTCATCACAAATGGACTTTATTATTTCTTTTGAAAAACATTCAACAATATCTTTCTGAATCTTTGGAGATGTCAATTTATCGTTCTTCGGAGCCTTTTCTAAGGTAACATTATAAATACTCTCATTGTGTTCTCTAATCAAAGATAATGTTTCAATGAAAATCCCTCTGGAAATGGAGTCATCCGACTCATCATGACCACGAAAATGTAACATATTTTTCAACAAAAAATCTCCAAGTGGCAATTGTAGCACGTAATCGAATTTCATAGTTACTCTTCTCATGTTCAGTTTGCTTATGAAGAGCAACACTAGTAGATTGATTTTTTCACTAGATTTTCACACTTTTGTCGTGTAAACTTTCAACATTACCTACATGAGCATATAACGATTTCTTTTTACTCCAAGTGCTAAATCCTTCCGTCACAAATGCATCTCTCCCACCTTGTTGTCCTATAATATCTCCAAATAAGTAGCAACATAAACAATAAGCTTTGTCCTCCTTTATGCTATACTCTAACCAATCAAATTCATCAAACCATTCAATGACAAAGCGTCTTAGCTTAGGACCTATCTTTTTTGATGGAAAAGTATGACCCCTTTGTTGACATGGTCCTTTGATCCAATATGCCCTTCTTATTTCATCTTTTTGATTTGGATGATAAGATGTAATTTTTGGTTTATCTGCCGGATCTGAAGGAAGATCATTCACATTAATAGTTGTTGGAATAGAAGCCATGGGAGTAGGTGACACAGTGGTAGGTTGTGGTCTTTGTGGAACTTCATTTGAGCTATTTCTTTTATAAGATCCTTCACTACTTCCATCAGTACCAACATCTAATTTCCTTTTAAATTAGTTACCAATAGAACCCTACAATTAAATATTTCAATAAATAAAATGATTAATATATTAAAAACTCAACATATAATAATTATAAACTATGAATTACTACTTTACTTTAATATCCTAATTTTAATACATCAAACTAAACAAAACCTAATTTTAATGAATTAATCAGTTTCAAATAACAAAGCAATATTATATACTAGTTTACTACCTTTATTGTTAAATATGAATGAAAGAAGACAAAGTGAGAAAGATAATAAAATCATTAATGTAAAGAATAAATTAAGATAAAAGAAAGTACACATACTTGTCTCATTTGTATATTTGGAGAAAAAGGTAGAAAGGAGAGATAAAAAGGTCCCTTTCCAGGTTGCAAGTTTCAACTTTCACAGCCCCTTCCACAATTTCACTTGTTGTCTTCGAGATTTCCACTCTGCACCTTGCCTTTCAAAAGTTCAAAGTTCAATCGACTACTGTCGGCTTCCCCTTCAAAGTTCAATCGCACCAGGAAGGCAATGAGGCAACCCTTGCGGCCTTGCCTTTCTAAGATGGGTTGAGTTTCCACAAGACCACAGCGGCACAACCTTTGTCAGCGGTTCACGGTTGCCCTTCTAATCTTCAATCGAGGTTTTCAGTTTCCACAGAGGCACAACCCTTCTAATCTTCAATTGTCGTATCCCAATTCCCACAAAACTAAAAATAGGTGTTTGATTCATGGGCTTAAGGTTTGTTTTTTGGGCTTGATCTCTTTTTTTAATTTTAAATAGGATATTAATTTTTTCCTATAATAAAAAGTAACAGTTACACACAATATTAGGGGTGACACTTGTATTAATTAAAAAATTAGAAAAAATTAACACTAAGTAACACAAGATCACAGGTCCGTTTTTGTTAGGAGTAGCACTCGTATTAGATAAAAAAATCATAAAAAATTAACACTATTCAGAGAAATTTGAAGGGTTGCCCCGGGCTACCCGACTACTCATAGGTCCGCCCCTGATCATAAGGGTAACAAGGTCGCTGATGTACTCGTCAGATACGTTTGGCCTCTCCCATTGGGATTGCATGAATATGATGAACCAGCTATAGTAGTTGCAATGATTACTCGAAAGGAAGAAAGAGAATAGGTCCTTCACCCACCTTGTAAACAAATATATATATATATATAGTTTGTAGATTTATTTTTGCATCAAGCCTATAATTTAATATATTAATTTTAAAGCATAAAATTACAATGGAGTGGAGTAAGCAAATTTTGTCGGTTGACCAAGCTGTTCATCTTTGTTTCTTATAATTTCTTAGATCATGAGTTCTAGACTCACTAGGAGAACTCCCCTCCCTTCTTCCTAGAGTCATTCCCTTCCCTCTAAATAAAATTATGATTAGATTTATTATTTATAAAAATTATATTGACAGAGATATAAAATAAATTTTATAAATATAAAGTAATTAATAACTCTGTATATTATAATGGCAAATAAAAATAGAAACATGCATATGTTACATATCTAGAGTGTTGGCATTTGACAACTTGAAATTCGATTGTTTTATGTAATTGATTTCTAAAAAAATTACTATAATTATATATTTTTATTTTTATTTTATTAAATAAAATAATTATGGAAACAGTTAGATCATTAACGTATAGAACCAATTAAAACATTACGTTATATACTAAAAATTGTCACTAAATGCATACATCTATTGCATGCTAAAAACTTACATGAATAATCAACAATTTATAAACTAGGCGGTTAAAAGTTATAGTTGAAATCTCTCCTCCTTTATACTGTGAGTTACATACGCAATAGGAGTAAAATTTTTATTTTTCTTCCCTTAAATAGAAATTACTCAAAAACAATTGTTAACCCATTTTTTATAACAAAATAAAAATAGTACGACTTCTTGAAAAATAATGGCAGTCACTATCAATCAGATTAAGTGTGATCGGATCATCAAAAATTATTGTTTAGGTGTACGAAAATCAAAATTGAGTTCAGGGACACGGTTACATGTGAGGAATGATTAGCATCCTCACAATACCCGTAAAAACAACTCTTACTTGATTATGAATATTTTGTCTTGGTTCATGCATGCAGTTAATGTATTTTTTAGATTAATAAGGAATTTTAAATTCTCAAGAATAATTTTGAATTCCCTAACGGCTAATGGAATCAAAATTACACTCGAAAATATAAAAAAGTCATAAATTAATCTATATAAAATTTTGAAGGCGAAGTCTTTCATTGGTAATTTCGTGCATTCCTCAACATCTAGAAGAATATTGAAATTTAATCCCATTCAAGAAGACACATTGATTTTCATAAATTCGACTCAAAACTATCACAACCGGCCCTTCAGGGGAAAAGTCGGCTAGTTATGACAATGAGGATTTTTGAAAAGATTTTTAATGAAAAGTTTGGAGTCACCACCAATCATTTTTAAGGTATGATTAGAACACCTAAAATTTAGAAGTTTTAATAAAACATTTTATTTTATCAAAATACTAAATTTAGTATGTGAAAACCAAAAATCAGATTCGTGTGTTGGTTACGCGTTGGGAGGGATTAGCACCCCCACAACGCCCAGAGATACCAAGTTGACTACCCTATATTTAAAAATTAGAATATTTGAGTTTGAGCTTTTATTTAATTTAAAATCCACTATGCATGTAAGTTTTGAAAAGATTATCAGTTTACCAAGACCAATAACGACCACCATCATGCATTTTATGTGAAAGCTTCGTTATCAGTCCCAATAAAAAGATATTTCCTTGATAATTAAGAAAGTATGATGTAGGGTTTTGAAAAGAATGTTGATTTACTTCTAAAATTACTAGTGGTCACCCCCTGAGCATCATAATACAGAGGCTACACTATTAACTTCCTTGGTAAATGAACATTGCCTTATTATTTTTTTAAAGATCAAAATGCAATCACGCAACCATTTATGAACCTAATTATACTTGGTGAGTTAATGAAGGATTTCTCTAACCTAGATTGTTAAATTATGAAATTTAAAGAACCTAAAGGACTAAATCTAAAAATGGACGCTCTAATATTAATGCTAATTGATTTTAACCAATTATTGAATTGAATAATCAACTTGGACCCTTGGGCATTTTAATGTGAAGGTCAAATCGAATTATTCCATAAATTAAGGGAATAAAGTGAAATTTAGCCTAAAGTGGAGAGTTTGTTATTAATCCTAATCAATTTTAACCAATTATTGAATTGAATAATCAACTTGGACCTCAAGCATTTTAATGTGAATGCCAAAATCAAATTATTCCGTAAATTAATTGACTAAAATGAAATTTAGCCTAAAGTGGAGGCTCTAATATTAATACTAATCTAGTTTAACCAATTATTGAATCGAATAATCAACTTGGACCCTTGGGCATTTTAATGCGAAGGCCAAATCGAATTATCCCATATTTAAAAAAAGTTCAAGGACTAGTTTAAAATAGTTCTAAAGTTGAGGGACTAAATCTAAATGAATTCTAAATTCAAGGACTACGTTAAAAGAATCTAAGCCTAATAGTGTTGAAACTAGGACAAAAGAGAAATGCACTAAAACAAATTCAAATTGTACTAACATAGCATGATTATAACTAGATTAAAAAAATACAAAAACATCATTGCTTAGATTAAAAACCTAAAAAATATAATAAATTTGCAGGGTCTAAAAAACTAATTATCTTTTTTATTATTCTCATAAAATAAAAATGGAAATTGCCCTATTTAATACTCTAATTAGAACTAAAGTAGCAAACAAACATATCATAGGGCCAACTTATAAATTAGAGGTAAAATTATAGGGACCTAAGGCTAAAATTTCTTTTTTATTCTTACCCTAATATATAAAAAACTAAAGGGGGAAATAGCTAAATCAAGGCTTCAATTAATGATGAAATAACATAAAAACCCAAAGATTGGTGACTAAGATGCAAAAAAAGCTTTTAAATTAGAAGGATCTAAAGGAAATTTCTCTTATTTGCTTTAAAATGACATAAATGGAAAATCGCAAAACCAAGGCTTGCACATTCGAAATGATTCATGAAATCAAAGAAAATGAGGGACTAACTTACGAAAACAAGCTAGAACTACGGGGATCTAAGAATAAATATCTCAAAACAAGCTATATATATGTTTTCCTTTTTTCCAACCTCTCTTCCTAATCTCTAATCAGCCGAATGACCAAAGCCCTCTATTTGACCATAAAATCAACTACCAAGGCCTCTATTTGAGCCCGTCTTTTTGCAGGTACTTACTCATTCACTAGATTCATAATCAAAGGTAGGAGTGCCTCACATCACATATCTTAGTACGACCATGCAAAAATTCCCTGAACTCCTAGAGTAAATCTATCAATTCTCGTCTTACTCCTGTAGACATAGTAGTGTAAATCTTCACTTATCTTCTTTGTTCTTCTGTCTCCAAATCCACAATCTCAATTTATTCTTTGTGAGGCAGAATCTCTTTGTCTTCATTTTTCACTAGCCTTAGTAATTTGATAGGAACATTACATTCTACCTCATATTCACACTCATTGACCTCTTTTAAATACATGTGCCTCTTGAAATTTATCTCATGATTGGGTTCAAAAACATTAATGCTATTTTCATTGTGATATCTACAAAGGAAAATTAGAATAGTATATATATTTGTATGGAGACCAAAGTTTATGCAATAAACGTAAATAATTAAGAATAAGGAATGTAAGAAATTGTAAAGAATGTAAGAAATTGTAAAGAATGAAAACGGTTGCCATTTGGGGAATAAAAAGCATCGTTCATTAAAAGTTAAGTAGTTCTAACATAGTAGCCCTTACAAACAATCCCTTAATTCTCGCGGGCAAAAGCATTAGGGTTGGTTCCGAGTATTAATATGAGTTAATACTAAAAACTATAGGGAGATCCTCTTCAATCCAGTTCGTGAGCTTTTTACCAGGGAGGCAATGGCAGATTCCATCTAGATACTTTCCAACCTTCTTGCATTTAGTGATCATATTGATGTATAGTCCCTCCATAACATGTCTTGGTCTTTCATCTTCTCACCTTCTCATATGACGTTAATAAACTATTTTTCCACATTTTCCACCCCTCCAGAGTTGAAAGTGTTTCTCAAGTAGTGGATAAAAATACGGTCCATCAGGACATTCTTTCCTTTCAAACGAGCCCTCTCGGCTTCACTTCTCTTCTTTATCTCCTTGTGTTGTTGCTGGAAATCGGGTTTGAATCCTAACTCAAAGTAATATCTATTCATCTTGACAGCCAAAGGATGTAAGAATCCATGTAGGTGCTTGCCCAAGCCTTTTCCAGTTTTGGCCCCTCTTCCCACAGTTTGTCGCACTAACATCTTATTACAATTAGATAGCCTGAGGAGTGCCATCTTGCTTCCCTCAACAATAAAGGTTGCATTGATAGATTCCAAATCTTGGAAAAAACACTCCAAGGCATCCTCATTAGTCTTTATGTATAGAGCATCAATTGTTACAAAGGCGATGATATCCTCTTTGGCCCCATGACTGACCAATTGACCATCAATGAAAATTTTCAGCTTTTAGTGCTATGAGGAATGGGTGGCTCCGGCTGAATGAATCCATGGTCTTCTAGAAAGAAGTTACAAGTGGGGTTTATGTCAATGACCACAAACTCCACGTTGTACACAATAGGCCATATCAACAGGGATACCTCAATCTTTCCCAACATATCTCTTTGGGTTCCGTAGAAAGCTTTAATCATTTTGAAGGCCTTCATTTGTGAAGTATCTGAGTAACCTTTGCAGAATAGCCACATGCATCACATTTAATGCAGATACATTTTCAATTAAGACTCATGGTAAAACATAGTCATGACAATAGGTAGTGATGTTTAGGGCTTTCATGGATCTCATTCCACCTTCAAGTACCTCGTCATCAGAGAAAGTGATGTAGTTGATAGCAGCTATGTGCCCCACAATTCGACCCAGCTTGTTTACGGATATATCCTTAAGGAAAAATGTATGATTGATCACCTTCAACAAGGCATTTCGATGTACCTCAGAGTTCATCAACAAGTCCAATATCAAAATTTTTGCTTGTTGCTTGCTCCACCATAATATACTCACTATGCTTCAAGAACCTCAAGAATTCTTTTGCTTAAGCCTCGGTTATTAGCTCATTAATTAGTATTGGAGGTTCTTCGTTGAATGTCCTTGGCACTACTACTACCTTTGCTTTCATCTTTTCAACTTCCTTTGATGTTTCGGGAGAATAGCATATTCCACTTCGGGTGAAATGACCCACTTCACTCACTATCTCAGCTAATGGTTTCTCCTTGGATATAATTTTTACTTCTTTAGGTACCTTTACTCTTTCAGCTGGCCTTGGTCATTTTGGGTATCCTTGAATAGAAATGGTGAAGGGATTGCGATCACAACTTTTGGAGTTGCTAGTACTGGAATCACTACTTTCGGCTTAACACTGATAATTATGGTCTTCTTTGCTCCATATCCCATATTAGAGCTCTATAACGTGCATACGTTCATCTCTCTTTTGCCTTAAACTTTTTCAAAGAATTTTATCTCCTTACTGTTCATCATCACTTGAAGTAACTCATTGAATTCCTAACAAGACTGAATCTTGTGACCCTCTTCTTGATGATACTTATAGTATGGTCCACAATTATCGAGATTCGATTTAGATTCACATTTGATCATGCCAACTTTATTCAACCATCCAAATACCCATCTAAGATAAGACTAAATTTCGGAGACGTTCATCTTTATTCTCTTGTAATCACCCTCATGAATCACATTTACCCCTTGACCTCCATGATTCATTAATGGCTGAGTTGCTGCACCTGGAAGTTAAATTGCAGATTTTTGGTATTGATCAAGTTTTGCACCACATTTTTGAAGGCTAGGTAATTTTCAATGGTATGTCCAGCGGCACCAATCTGATAATTATAATGTGCATTTACATTATACCAACAAGGATACGGAGGTTGGAGAGAGGTCAAGTGATATGGTCGTACCATATTTGCTTTTAGCAACGATGCATTTATTTCTAAGTATGGTACTGGTACAAATGTGAAAGATAATCTTGTAGCTTCTCTTCTAGGTCATTGGTTCTCATTTTTATCTATCCTCTCAGCTTGAGGTTGTGTAATCGTGCTTGTCGCAACATTCTTGTTGTAGGTGCTTGTATTGTTCACCTCACTTTCTTTCTTCTTGTAAATTGACCTTTTAGAGTTAGACCCATCTCCCCCTTCAATCCTTCTAATTTTGCAACCTTTTTTTCTCAAGGCTTTATTTTCTTGTCGAAGACTCAAACCATCATCATTATAATGTTCTTGGAAGGATTTTTCTAGCTCAAAAATTTGCATTTTGAGTTCTATTTGAGCTTGCCTTTACCCCAATTCATGATTGATCTTATCGTACTGCTCAGTCAGTTCTTGGATTCGAATAATACTATTTTCCCTATCTTCTTCACAGTTTCTAGCACGTTTCTCAACTTTATCGTTTATCTTTAGGTCTTTGGACGTGTGGTGGAGATCTTGGGCTTTCATATTCTTTTATAATCCTCTATATTCCTTGTTCACAACTTCGAACCTTTCTTGAATCTTTTTCTTCTCTTTCATCAGTTACTTTATGACCCATTCTCGTTTCTCCACCTCTAATACTATCATAAACCTCTCATAACCAAACTTTCGATGCTCTTTTCCCCTATAGATGTTCATTTGCACGATCTCTTCTCTTAATATCTCAGCTTCAGTAGGAATTCTTCTTAATCGCTCACCCTTAATTAAATCATCTTCCAGATTTGGCTTAGGAACATTGTCGTTTACTCGTCTCCTTCTCTATTCATCATATGTTGGCGTAAACGCTGGTTTAATCATCTTAAAATTGAGGCAGTAAGGATTATTCCATGCGTTATATATTTTAGTGATTTATTCCTTATAGTTCGGTTCGAAGAACGCAACCTTAGGTTCATTCAATCCTCGAGTAGCTGGAATGAACTGACGAGTATTTAACTGCCTAGGGACTAACAAAGGAGTGTTGCCAATCGCACCCCATAACCCATGCAACATGAAAAGTCGTCATGTCCACGTCTATTACCACATCTTCCTTAGGTAGCCAATAAGCTTTCCAAACCTATTTGGTCTCCTTCATGTTTCTCAAAGCTTCGATCCATTCTTTCTTCTTGCGAAGGTCGGGAATCTTACAATGTTTGATGAAGTCTTCTAAAGGGGAGAAATCTTCTTGGCAGCTTCGAGCCTATCCTTTCCCTATTACCTAAGAATGACTCCACCAGCAAACTGTCAGCAAAGATGTAACGTCCCAAAGTTCGGGTCCGTAGTTTCGAGTCAATAGTCGAGTTGGTTTCTATATTTTTGATAAAAATATTAATATTGAACTTTTTAATTGATTAATAGTTTCTAAAATGAATTAAATAGTTTTGAATTATTAATTTCTATTTCTGAGAATTTATAATTGATTTTACAAGGTGACTAAATTGAATGAATTGAGAATTTTGATTTTAGTAAATAATTTGTAAAGAGATCACAAATCAAAATATATGAAGCTAGTTTTACTATGGCTTGTGCTTAGTGTTTTTTCCTCTAAGTTTTATCTTATTTTCATTTCTAATTTTCATTAATCATTATTTTCGTTTTCTCTCCCAAAATTCTCTCAAGCTCACTCATGGCTTAAACTCTTCTTCTTCATTTTCTATTATTTTATTTTTGATTCTTGTTCCTTTCTTCTTGATTTTCTCTCTTCAATCAATATTATTTCTTTTCCTTTTCTCTTTGTAGTTTTTCCTTGATCTCTTTAGTGTTTCCATTGTTGATCTTCTTCTTTCATTTTTTTTCCAGGAAAGTAATTCTCTTTTCCTTGGTTCCTTTTATGCTTCAATAATTAATGATCTAATGTGATTGATGATTTTAATTAAGCAATTCTTTTAAATAGAAGTTTGTGAATTTAACTTGATTTTCGAAGGTATTTAATGTGTTATTTTTCTTGATCACTTTTTGATGTTTTCTTGTGGTGATTAAGATGTTTTTGGTGATATTATTATCATACTAAATATGTTTTTCAATCTCATTTGATTTGGATAAGAAATTCTTTAAAACAAAATCAAAGGATAATATTACGGATTCACTAACCTAAGGGTTAAATCGAGATCAAATTGAGAAAACATCTAAAGGAATATGACTAAAGCCCATGAAATTTAAAGGTGTTATGTGAAGGAAAATTCTACCTTGTTGACTGGAGATCCCATGATCTAGGTTCAAAGGGACAAGCTAATTACATAACCCGTGTACGGTCACTATGGGGGTTTCTTATCCCAAGTCCATTCTTATGATGTAAACATTTATCAAAGTGGTATAGGCTAAGCAAAAAGCTTTTAATGACCATTGTGTGTTGAGGTGAGCCAAGCAACATAAATCACCTATGTGAGAGTGAAGTGGGGTTGCTTCAATGAGACTATTGGGCATAGTTCTTTCAATGAGACTATGTGAGAGTGAATGGTAAAAGAAGTTTTATCTTTGAATATTTTAAATTAAAAGATATTGTTATATATTTAATGTTGAATATTAAAATATTTTTGATTGGATTAAATCTTTCTTGAAAATCCCCTATAAATAGTGAGCAAACCTATTAGTTTTTTCACATCTTAAGATATCTAACAACTCAGTTTTCAATAATTTCTCTTATCTTGAAAAAGTTTTTCTCTTAGTTTTTTCGGTAATAGTCGAAAGAAATGATCGTTTGTGATCTGTGCATATGTGCTGCTGTAGTTGATCATTAGTTGTTGTATCCTGGGAGACATATGACCAACAAACTCAAGCACCAAATGAGTGGCCAAAAATTGTCTTAAGGAAACATTGTAGTGACAGACCTCAATTGATTCTGATCGATAGATCAAAATAAAAGGAGTATTTTATTTCCATTTATTTTTATCTGATCTTCTAAGAAGTTTAATATTTTTTGTTTATTTTATCAGGATTGATTTCATCTCAAATTATTATTTCGGATAACAATCTCAAGGTAAAAGTAAACCCGTTTATTCTCTTTATCACTTTGTACTTTTGATATTTTATAATAATATTTATTTATTATTATTTTTTATATCATTCTCAGATTAACATGTTATTTTTGAACATTCTCAGATTTATCGTTCGAATCATAGAAATCACAACAACAGGTAAATTTATCAACTTTATAGGGTGAACTGTAACAGTTCATTACAATCTCGAAACTCATATGCATGCTGTGTTAGGTGAAAAGTGTCCTTAACTTATCGGTTTGAAAAAGTTTGAATACAAAGATTGTATATACAAAATCATATATAGAATCATACCTTATAAATACAAGAAAGAGAAAAATCTTTTGGCGAATTAGATCAATAGGATGCCATCAATAATCTCTTTAACGATGTTCCTCTCTAACTATTTAATGTCTTCGTAAGAACTGTAATTTTATGGGACTTGCATTTAAAAACAAAGATAACATTTGATCTTTTGGCGAATTAACAACTATGTCACCCATGTTTGGATAATCCTCTTCTTTGTGACTCAACTTTTTAGTAATCCTATCTCTAGCCTCCCTTATCGACGGTGGTAACAAGTCCACTTTCATAACAATGATAGGTTGAAAAGAGCTCATTTATTTTTATATTTTATTAGTAGTATATAAATATTTATAAGCTAAACTACATGTTAAAAGAGTTTATAAATCTATTAGAATTTACAAACACGTCTAACTTCTACATATTGTTACCAATACTTTAAAACAATGGATATAAATTTAAAAAGCGTAAATTAAAAATTTACTGACTGAACTTTATTTTATCCTCTATTTCACTCATTGTATTTTTAATTTTTTTTAATTTAATCACTGAACTTTCATATTATTCATGTTTTAATCACTCTGTCGTTAAATAATTGACGGGATTACGACGTAGTTTTGGTCTAAACAAATTTTTTTTATCCTCCCCTTCTTCTTCCCCTTTTATTTTCTTTCTATTTCTCTCGCCAACCTTTCTGGCCACCAGCATTATGCCTTCATCGAGAAGCAACGTCGAAAGGCGACTTTACAACACAGATCCTTTCAGTCTCCGATGAGCATTATAATGCTGCTGCACAATTTTCCTTATCATGTTTAGTAGAAGCATTTGTAGCAGTGACTGTAATGGAGTATCTCACAACTCAATTGCCTATCTTCTTTATCAACTTATCAGTTGTAAGCTTTCTTAACTCGATTCTCGTCAACATCACCCACCAAATAGCATAGAATGGAGGGAAAACAATATGATTAGGCGGTCACGATTTTAACCAAGATAACCCCAAAAATTTTATTTACTTCATTATTTTTGTCATGCGACTCATTATAATAACCGAAAAAGGATGTGTGATCAAAGAGACCAGTGAGATTGAGGGTCAGTTTGAAAATACTTTTGAAAAGTGATTTTTAAAATTGTGGTAGAAAATAACTTTTAAAAGTATTGTTTAGAAGTGTAGTTTACAATTTGACTTTTTTCGATTATTATTAGAAAGTAAATTTAAAAAGATAAAACGTCTATTATAGACATTATATTGTAATTTAAAAATATAGAATTTAAATTATATTTACTAAATTATTAAATAATAAATTATTTTTTAATTATTTTAATATTAAATTAATATATAATAAATTATATTAAATATAAAATTTAAATTATATTTATTTTTAAATAATTAAAATAAATTATTAAGTAATAAATTATTTTTTAAGGATATTAATATTAAATTATTAAAATAAAATGTATCTATGTAATTGAGTGGAACTCATACATTAATAAGGGTAAAATTATAATTTACTCCTAAACGCAATGTTGAAAATAAAAAAGCTACAAATCCTAGCTTGTGCGGTTGGTTTGACACCACCATTTCACCGCGAATTGTTTTTAATTATATTTTTACCCGTTTGACATTGATTTTACGGTCAAAACAAGCTTTTTAGCTAAAAGTGCATTGAAAAGCCACGTGAAATGGTACCTAAGACCGTGAGAATGGGACTTTGTGATTCAAAGTTGGGAGATGTTGATGATGTGAGGTTTGAGGTTTGTAAATTTCAAAAATAGAGTTTAAGAGTAAAATTTAAGAATTTTATTTTATTTTAACAATTACATGTCATAGTTAAATATTAATAAAAAAATACATATCATCATTATATACTAATAAAATAAGCCATATCATCGGGCTATTATTGAGAAAATGGATGAGTGATAAAAAATTTAAGTATAAATTTCTGTGATTAAATTAAAAAAAAAATCAAAAGTAGAATGAGTAAAATAGGAGAGAGAAACAAATTCGGTGAGTATATTTATAATTTATCCATTTAAAAACATTCTATATTCAAAATAATCAAATATTAGGGTTTCGGCTAGGTAATAACCGTTGTTTTACTATCAAAATAATTATGGTTTCTTTAATAAATAGAAAGGGAAAGTAGTATAGAGAAGCAGTGTCGATCCACAGAGACTGTGGTGTTTCTGATTTAGTGAAACTCTTTCTTGATTTAGAAGAAGATATAATTCCAGATAAAGATGAGAAGATAGAATAAAATAAAATAAATAATTATAAAAAAGGAAAAAATAATAAATAATAATTTTAAAGACAATAATAAAGAAAAAAGGGGTTTTAAAAATTGTTTAAAGAATTAAAAAGATAAAGATTAAATAAACAATTAAATAAATAAAAGAGATTGTGATAAAGAAAACTTATGCTAAAAGCAACCTCAGACTTCAGCTTTGTCTCAAATTCATTGGATCATCAAAAAAGATATTTACTTCAAGATTCACGTCGACTACCTATCTACAAGACAAATCCTTGTGACTATGCTTTGTGTACCGAATATCTAAGTGCACTCTTAAATTTCGGTTTGTGAGTTGATCTAAGCAACAACAATGTTGTAGATCTTAAAACGTTGAAGTTCAAAAAAGATGTCGACTCATATTATGTTGTTTCAACAATAACTGATTTCGATCTCAATTTCCTCTTAGCAAACAATTTTGCTAAGTGTGTTCATAGGAAGTCGAATGTGCTTTAATAAGTCAATCCTTCTTCCAACGTTAACTATAACAACATCCAGACCAATGTCGACTTTTGGTTTTGAAATTTGTTTTGATTTGAAAACAAGCCCATAAAACAGAGAGAAAAATCAGAAGCGATTCAAGTGTCTTACTATTCTCATGTTTGGAATTGAGCCTTCGTTTTAGCCTTCGGTTTAAAAGAAAATTAGCTAAGCATGACCAAAATCATACTTAGCATATTTGAAAACAAAATTTTAAAAGAAAATAGAAGAAGTATGCGCAAAATAGAGAAAAAGCTAGAGAGAAAAAGAAGCTTTAATTCTCATATGTGAGAGATGTGTTTTTAGGCTTACCATGAGAGGGTATTTATAACCTTCAAATTCCTAAAAACAACCTAAAGATAATTAATAAAATAATATCTTAAATCCTAATTAAAACACTTAAAACTATTTAAACTAAAATTCCTAAAACAAAGATAAGATATAATATAATATAATATAATAAAAATAATATCCTAAATCCTAATTAAAATACTTAAGACTATTTAAACTAAAATTCCTAAAGATAAAATTAAAATAATATTCTAAAACATGAGTTTAATTCAAATCTGAATTGCAGAAACGTGCGACTGATCTATTCGTTCTTCTAGAAGCGCTGACAGGACCTTCTAGAAACTACCATGTCAAACCGTGTCATGCCCAGAGTCGTGCCCATGTCTCCAATCATGACCAAATAATAAAAAAAAGTGCAGAATGCGTCCGTTTTACTACTAATTCTATAGAGTAAGACCCTGCAAGAAAATAAGCATAACACAACCAAATTAGCAACAATAAATCCATAAGATCGAAGAATTAACAAGAAAATATTACCGATTTAGAACACTCATCAAACTCCCCCTCAGTTATTCAATGCTTGTCCTCAAGCATTCATCAATTAACATATCAAAATCATAAGTTTCCATCTCCAATTTTAATTTATTTCCCAGACTTCCAATCGAACTAAGTGCATGACATTTTCCGAATTCAAGTTACAATCAAGCAAAGACACAACTAAGAAAATTTAAAGTAAGCAAGATATCCCAATTAATTGCCAAATTCAATGAAACATGACTCAATACCTCACAAAGATTCACATATTTCCTCTCAAAGTGTTTGGGGTAAGTGAAATCGCTCAAACCGAAACTAACCAAAATATTACCATAGGCTTGGAATCCAATCAAGTCTCCAATACAAAAAATGAACATAATGTAATAATCAAGGGGTCTTAAACAAGGTGTAATGGGGCTTAGGTTAGGGTAGGGAAAATGCCAAAAAATAAAGGTTTAAAATACCAAAACAAGAGATCAAAATAATTAAGAACAATCCATGAATTAACATGAAGCGCAATGAAAAACAAAACAAGGGAAAAGATATATGAAAAGCAATTGAAATGATCGATTTTTCCTTCTTCTTTTTTCGAACGAATGGTCTATTTTTTTCTTTTTTTTCTGTTGTTTGAAATAGTGAACAATATTTTTTCAATTTTTCGTGGAACAAGAGTGATCCAATATCTCAAGTGTCGGTAAGGGTGTGAAAAGAGAGGAAAAATAAAAAGAAAGGCTTCGGGTTTAATTATGAGGTATAAAATAAAGAAAGAGAAATAGGCTCAAATATGGTTCACTAGTGGATATATAAACAGGTAGGCTTTTTGGGAAAAGTGAGTTTATCCTAGGTGCCTCTATCACATTAAAATATTACGTTCAACATGTAGCCTCAATATGCATTGTGATTACAAGTTCTAAAACATCCTAATTAGTCCGACACACACAAGTCAAACAATGAACAATAAAGAAAATGTATGCTCGTTAGGCTCAAATATCACAAGAAAAGTTTATATGCATTGGGTCAAGTTCATCTCTATCGACAAAAGCATGAAATATCAATACTCAACAAAAAATTCACCAGCTATACCAATCACCAATCATACAAATTAAATTCGATCAAAACATGATCACAATCCAAAAGGAAGAAGGAGTATAAAGTGAAGTTCAAGACTAGCAACCAACGATCTCAACACGTCAATAACAGAATAACTCAATTTCAAACAATCAAACAAGTCAAGGAAAAATTTGACGACATGGTTATCCTTCCCCCTCACTTAATCCGTTTTGTCCCAAAACATATATCGAATTTAAAAACAAAGAGAGGGAAAAAGAATACTCCCCAATCTAGTGGCGACCGCGACTACAGGCATGTCGAGACGAGCTCGGGCGAGGGTAAGAAATAGTCGATCAGAATTTGAATTTGTTCAGAGAAAAATAAAATAAAATTAAGCATCTGATAAAATAAAATAAAATAAAATAAATGAAATAAATTTTGCTAAAAATAAAGTGAAAATAAAATAAAAATAAAACGAAATGGGTTGCCTCCCATCAAGCGCTTTCGTTTAACTTCGTTAGCTCGACGACCTGATTTTTTTAGACTGTGGGTGTAACACCCACAACCCGTATCCGACCCGGATACAAGTCTGAGGTGTCACATTGACTTTTCAAACTTTAACTTTTAACGAAAACCAAGGAAATTTAAAGACTTTTTTTTTAAATAACATTGTTACTGTACACGAGTTAACCAAAATAAGACAAAACTGACCAGAGCATTTGTAACTAACACTTTTCTTACATGACAACACACTATACACCATCAAAATACATACTTTAACAGTTACTTCTGATATGATCTTCTAACAGTGCTGTTGTTCTTCCTGATTCTTGGTACCTACGTATAAATCACTTACACGCTAAGTCACAAACTTAGTGAGGCAATAAACATATAATGTAACTTTAACTAGTAATCATACATAAACAATTACTACCATCATTTCACACAACTCACATACTTTTACATATAACAAGTACATATATACATATATGTCATTATCATTCATATCTCTTATCTCATATTCCTATGATCTTTTATATCCATATCATATATCTTATAGATTTGTTATTATATCATTATGTCAATCAATTATACTCATTCATATATACCTTATAACATATATATATCATGTCATGTAAAACATATATCCTATCATAAATCAAATACACATAAGCAACTATATCATCATCTTTATTCCTATCACTATAATTGATTCCTTTTATCATATAATCTTATAATTATCATTTGTACCATCATATATCACACATAACAATTCATAAGGAAACAAACATATCATCATATCCAGTTTATTAATATTATCTCTTTATTAGCCCATGGTACACATGTGAGAACTATAGATACTTGAGTCTATTGAGGTTGTACACCGCTATGTTATCACCACAGCTCGTATAAATGTCCCGAATGACCTATTCAGAGGTCATAAAGATCCTCGGTAACTATCCAGAGGTCATAAAGATCCTCGGTAACTGTCCATAGGTCCCGAAGAACCTAGGTAAACTGTCCATATGTTCATTAGAACATAGGTAAACCCTCAACTCTTGGCATGCCAACTATACCTCTAGCTCTCAATACACATAACATGGGCATTTTAACTTATACACTTTCATTGCTCTTATGATCACATATTACTTTTCTTCTGTCACATATCACATGTGCATATAGTCATATAGTTTACTTTCCTATAATTCATGTCACTTTTCATATAACCATATGATTCATTTTCACGTATCACATATACTTTCTCTTTCATATAACTCATGTCTTGTGACCAGGTAAACACGTATCACATAAAATAACATGTCAAATCTATCACACAAAATAACATGTCAAATCTATCACACCACTGATATAATATTCTCATATATTCATGTAGTTCAGTATCACATATCATATGAATCATATAAATCATGTTACATATACTCATGCATACATAGAATTCATAAATCAAATAACATTTTACGAGTTACTTTTTACCATAGTAACTCCGTCACTGGCTCATCGCAAGCCAATGCTTATTCTATAACATAAGTACAATGAAATTGCACTCACCTTAGCCTTGCTTGCTTTGATTTGATTCTAATTCTTCAATTTGTTCCGGAACAAGCTTTCATTCTATATCTACATAATACTAACACATTGATACATATCAATATACTAATTGATATATTCTAAGCTATCACTTCATAGGCTAGAAGAAAGTCATTTTCAACTTTTAATGAAGGTATGCATCGATGCACTACACCATGTATCGATGCATCCCTTGACAGGTGCATCAATGCACTATCCAAGCATCAGTGCATAACTCTAATTTGATGTTTGCATTTTAAGCAGGTGCATCGATGCACTCCTTATGCATCATAAATCAAATAACATTTTACGAGTTACTTTTTACCATAGTAACTCCGTCACTGGCTCATCGCAAGCCAATGCTTATTCTATAACATAAGTACAATGAAATTGCACTCACCTTAGCCTTGCTTGCTTTGATTTGATTCTAATTCTTCAATTTGTTCCGGAACAAGCTTTCATTCTATATCTACATAATACTAACACATTGTACATATCAATATACTAATTGATATATTCTAAGCTATCACTTCATAGGCTAGAAGAAAGCCATTTTTAACTTTTAATGAAGGTATGCATCGATGCACTATACCATGTATCGATGCATCCCTTGACAGGTGCATCGATGCACTATCCATATTTCATCCCTTTTTCTATTCTTAACTCTTATACACCTATTTAAACTAATCTATACTCATTTATTTCATCTTAAACCTCAAAATCCTATCCTCCATATGAGATTCAAGAATTATACCAACTTTGCAACATGATTTAATTCCACTTCAAACACTTCATATGTCTTAACTAGATTGATGACAAGTCAAATCCAACTTCCAATTCTAATTATCAACTCTATATCAAAATTTCATTCAAGAACTCCAAATCTTTAATCTTCCCTAACTTTTTTATCTTTTGATTTTAAGATAACTTAAGCTTTCCTTAAGCTTAGTTATCATCTAACGATCAAAACCCAAACTTTAAATTAACAAATAATCAACAGATCAGAAAGATTACCTTTGCTTGGTTCTCTTTCACGTATGAAGAAGAAGAAGAAGAAGAAAGCTCTGGAGAAATATTTTCTTTCCCACGTGTATATTGGTCAAATGACCATTTTACCCTTTAATACCTTTTATAATTACTAGCATCTTTAAGGTAATATTTCCAAATAAATCATTGAACTTTTCAACTATTCCATTTTAAATAACCAAATCCTGAAATATTACAATTTGGTCACTAACCCGGTATTGAGGATGTTACAAATCTCCCCTCCTTTAAAGAAAATTTGTCCTCAAATTTTTCACTGTACATCTTAATAAGAACATATCTTCTAATGTTCTCATGTTGCTTTTTTTTCAACTTATTCCTTCGTAATTTATAATCAGTGATTTGCCTTCAATTTCCAAAGAATCCAATCTTTATCTATCTTTTCCACTCTTTCAATTGTTTACATTTTTCTTTGACCTTCATAAAATCCATATCATGTTACTCATCCCGTAGACAGTAACCAAACTTTTATTTCATTATCATTTAACCAAGAATATAATCTTGAATCTTCTTCAAATGTGATTAAACATATATTTTACAAAATAACCTTCCATATAGTCTCTCTCATATTTGATCCTTTAAACTCAATTCTTTTCATTTCTTTAAATAACCTTCCATATCGTATTTCCATAATTATGATATTTAACACTACTTGCACAGCCTTATCCCTTGTAAAATTCTTATTCAGTCAAAATATATTTATCCCTTTTCATTTTAAACTTTTCTGTTAAATATTTAACTTCCATCAAACATATAAATCCTTTAACTTTAATACATTCATTCTCACATTACTTTGCTATTCAACCCACTTCTCTAAAAAAAATTTAAACCTTCATCAAATCATCCACATATATGTTCTTTCTAATCAAAATAACTCATCCTTTATTTTCTTAACTTATTAAACCTTCTTTCCTTTTTATTTTTCTTGATTCAAATTCAAACATTTCATCTATCTTTGTCTTATAAACTAATCACAGATATATATATATATATATATATATATATTCCCCAAACTCTTCCAAAATACTCTCCTATCACTTGATCTTTTAATATTTTTTCCTCATAACATATATCTTTCAACACTAACATTTCTACTCCGTCTAAGCTGATTAGTTGTACCTCTTCCTAATTTACAATTATCATTTGCATACTAACTATATAACTAGTCCATCTTCAATATTACTTCTAATACCTTGAAGAATAACTCCATTATGTTAACAAAGAATTCAATTCCCTAAATCTGAATGGAACATCTCCAACATATCTAATTTACTTGAGCAATGTGCCTTACTAAATTTGTCACTTTAATATTACTACAAATGACTTTTATCTACAATTCTCAATTCTCTCACCCATTCACTACTCATGTATATATATACAACTCGGATCAACCAATATCATAATGTATTTACTGTACAATAGAAAAATACCTTCTATTATCTCTGGATCATCAAAATCTTCATTGGTATTAATATTATACATTCGAGCAGTGGAACATATTTCCTGTTGAGTAGAGGATTCAGGTTGACTTCTGCCTCTTCCTCTACCCCTTTCTCTTTGAGACATAGAAGCAGATCGATCCAACTATGCATGCTCTTCTGTCCCCAATGGATAATCTCTCATGAAATATCATGTTTCCTTCATCAGAAACAAGATCCAGATTTAACTCTACACGTCTCACCGTGATATCTTCCACAAGCCTGACAATGTCTCTGATATGCTATTCCATCACCATACCCTACTGATTGGGTCTATCTAGTTCTTGTCTGATTTGATTCTCTAACGGAGGATACCACTGATCTAGTCCTTGCCTGAGACTGAAAACCAGAATCTCTACCTCTCTTGGGTGGTGCAGAACTCGATGAAGCCCCTGTTCTTTTAGAGGGTTGGATTCTTTAATCCCTAAACCTTTTATTTTGAGCTCTCTCTAGATCTTTAGCACGATTTACTATTTCTTGAAACGAAGACAAGTTCAACACTATTAACATTTCTTTCAACCTCGGGTGTAAACCCTCTATAAACCACTCACATGCATCATTCTCTGTTGGAACCAACTCTTTCGCAAAATGACTTACTTATTAAACTCGCACTCGTACTCATACACTGTGCGATTCATCTGTTTTAGATTCAAGAATTCTTGGTTCATTTTCCGAATAAACTGGTCTTCTATATACTTATGCTTAAATTCTTCTAAGAATAAAGACCAGGTCACTTGATCACTTGTCAGTCTC
Source organism: Hibiscus syriacus (assembly GCF_006381635.1). Taxonomy (NCBI): domain Eukaryota; kingdom Viridiplantae; phylum Streptophyta; class Magnoliopsida; order Malvales; family Malvaceae; genus Hibiscus; species Hibiscus syriacus. Next base: position 15,289,194 of record NW_024063471.1, on the reverse strand, counting down.
AGAGTAACATTCGTCCACCAAATTCTAGCTTTCCCACGAAGCAAGGAGACCACTCCATCTAATTTCTCCACATTAGAATAGTGAAGTCCTTCTAACATAACTTTTACATCATTAAGCCAAATGTTTCCAGTAACAAGACCTTTTTCAGCTTTACCCCTAAGCTCTAGTGCTCCTAAACCTTTAAACTCATTTACAACATTCTTTCTTGCAGTTGAAGTAGCAGGAGGTTAGAAACGCATCAATACTGCATCTAATGTTCTAAAGAACACATCTTGATCAAGCTATAGGCACTCCAAAAGGTGCCTGTTCTTCACCTTGCCGGGCCAGGGCAGGTGAATTACTACTTTCAGCAGGCCGATCATCTCCTGCTTGACTTCGAGAACTATCATGTCTGGACATCAATAAAAACATACTCATATCATTCTATCAGAAAAACAACACACTTACTATTATATCAGATCAAAAGTTTTCACTATTTTTGTTGGCATGTATACTTTATAAGACACTCTAGACTTCGGTTTATGCCGAGAATCGACTAAACCGTAGCTCTGATACCAAAAAATGTAACACCCTCAACTCGTATCCAACCCGGATACAAGTCTGAGGTGTCACATTGACTTTTCAAACATTAACTTTTAACGAAAACCAAGGAAATTTAAATACATTTTTAAATAACATTGTTACTGTAAACGAGTTAACCAAAACAAGACAAAACTGATCAGAGCATTGGTAACTAACACTTTTCTTACATGCCAACACACTATACACCATCAAAATACATACTTTAACAATTACTTCTGATCTGATCTTCTAGCAGTGCTGTTGTTCTTCCCGATTCTTGGTATATACGTGTAAATCACTTACACGCTAAGTCACAGACTTAGTGAGGCAATAAACATATAATGTAACTTTAACTAGTAATCATACATAAACAATTACTACCATCATTTCACACAACTCACATACTTTTACATATAACAAGTATATACATACATATATGTCATTATCATTCATATCTCTTATCTCCTATTCCTATGATCTTTTATATCCATATCATATATCTTATAGATTTGTTATTATATCATTATGATAATCAATTATACTCATTCATATATACCTTATAACATATATATATATATATATATATATATATCATGTCATGTAAAACATATATCCTATCATAAATCAAATACACATAAGCAACTATATCATCATCTTCATTCTTATCACTATTATTGATTCCTTTTATCATATAATCTTATAATTACCATTTGTACCATCATATATCACACATAACATTTCATAAGGAAACAAACATATCATCATATCCAGTTTATTAATATTATCTCTTTATTAGCCCATGGTACACATGTGAGAACTATAGATACTTGAGTCTATTGAGGTTGTGCACCACTATGTTGTCACCACAGCTCGTATAAATGTCTCGAAGGACCTATTCAGAGGTCATAAAGATCCTCGGTAACTATCCAGAGGTCATAAAGATCCTCGGTAACTGTCCATAGGTCCTAAATAACCTAGGTAAACTGTCCATATGTTCCTTAGAACATAGGTAAACCCTCGACTCTTGGCATGCTAACTATACCTCTAGCTCTTAATACACATACATGGGCATTTTCACTTATACACTTTCATTGCTCTTATGATCACATATTACTTTTCTTCTGTCACATATCACATGTGCATATAGTCACATAGTTTACTTCCTGTAATTCATGTCACTTTTCATATAAACATATGATTCATTTTCACGTATCACATATGCTTTCTCTTTAATATAACTCATGTCTTGTGATCAGGTAAACATGTATCACATAAAATAACATGTCAAATCTATCACACCACTAATATAATATTCTCATATATTCATGTAGTTCAGTATCACATATCATATGAATCATATAAATCATGTTACATATACTCATGCATACATAGAATTCACAAATCAAATAACATTTTACGAGTTACTTTTTACCATAGTAACTCCGTCACTGGCTAATCGCAAGCCAATGCTTATTCTATAACATAAGTACAATGAAATTGCACTCACCTTAGCCTTGATTGCTTTGATTTGATTCTAATTCTTCAATTGTTTCGGAACAAGCTTTCATTATATATCTACATAATAATAACACATTGATACATATCAATATACTAATTGATATATTCTAAGCTATCACTTCATAGGCTAGAAGAAAGCCATTTTCAACTTTTAATGAAGGCATGCATCGATGCACTACACCATATATTGATGCATCCCTGGACAGGTGCATCGATGCACTATCCATGCATCGGTGCATAACTCCTATTCGATGTTTGCATTTTAAGCAAGTGTATCGATGCACTCCTTATACATCAATGAACTAATTGCATTCGATGTTCATTTATTTGAGAGTGCATCGATGCACATTGAATATGCATCATGCACACAACCCAGAAATGATACTTTGAGCACGAAAATCCCTTCTTTATTCTCTCAACTCTTCATATTTCATCCCTTTTTCTATTCTTAACTCTTATACACCTATTTAAACTAATCTATACTCATTTATTTCATCTTAAACCTCAAAATCCTATCCTCCTTATGAGATTCAAGAATTATACCAACTTTGCAACATGATTTAATTCCGCTTCTAACACTTCATATGTCTTAACTAGATTGATGACAAGTCAAATCCAACTTCCAATTCTAATTATCAACTCTATATCAAAATTTCCTTCAAGAACTCCAACTCTTTAATCTTCCCTAACTCTTTTATCTTTTGATTTTAAGATAACTTAAGATTTCCTTAAGCTTAGTTATCATCTAACGATCAAAACCCAAACTTTAAATTAACAAATAATCAACAGATCAGAAAGCTTACCTTTGCTTGGCTCTCTTTCACGTATTAAGAAGAAGAAGAAGAAAGAAGAAAGCTCTGGAAAAATCTCTCTTTTCCCACGTGTATATATCCTTACCATATCCCATTTTTTAATTCATTTCTTGGTCAAATGGCCCTTTTACCCTTTAATACCTTTTATAATTACTAGAATCTTTAAGGTAATATTTCCAAATAAATCATTAAACTTTTCAAATATTCCATTTTAAATAACCAAATCCTGAAATATTACAATTTGGTCACTAACCCGGTATTGAGGATGTTACAGTGGGTTCCTTTAAATTGATTTCTTCGATTAGAGCAACCGGAGCATTTTCATAATACGGCTTCAACCTTTGACCGTTAACTTTATATCGAGCTCTTGAGTTATCTTCAACTTCAATAGAACCATGAGAAAATACTTGAGTTACTGTAAACGGCACGAGCCATTTTGATCTGAGTTTTCCTGCAAAGAGTTTAAACTTGGAGTTAAATAACAAAACTTTTGACCGACAGAAAAAGTTTTAAAAGAAATTCTACTATCGTGAAATTCTTTTGTTATTTCCTTAAATATCTGAGCATTGTCATAGGCATTTTTTCGGATTTCATCAAGTTCTTAAATAATAATTTTTTCAAGAATTGTTTTAATTTCCCGATTTGATACTTTGACCTGTCCATTTGTTTGTGGATGGTAAGCGGTAGCAATTCTTTGAGTTACTCCAAATTTCTTCATTAGCAATTCAATTACTCGGTTGATGAAATGAGTTCCTTTATCGCTTATTATAGTTAGTGGCGTGCTAAACCTGGAAAAATAGTATTTTCAAAAATATAACTGTAGTTTTAGCATCATTATTCCGAGTGACCTTAGCTTCCACCCATTTAGAAACATAATCTACAGCTGAAATAATATAGGTATTTCCAAATGACGAAATAAAAAGACTCATATAATCAATTCCCCAAACATAAAAAATTTCAAAAACTTGTATAGAATTAAACGACATTTCATTCCTATGGCTTAAATTACTTGTATGTTAACATCTTTAACAAGTTTTACAAAATAGATATGAGTCCCAAAAGATGTTAGGCCAAAAGAAGCCGCAATCAAGAATTTTATGAGCTGTACGTTTTGGCCCAAAATGACCACCGCAAGAGTAAGAATGACAAAATTGTAAAATTGAATTTACCTCACTTTCGGTAATACATTGTCGAATTACATGATCCGAGCAGTGCTTTCATAAATAAGGATCGTTCCATATATAGTATCGGGTTTCACGCTTTATTCCATTGATTTTAGCTCTATGTAAATCTAATGGTAACTTACATATGGCCAAATAATTGACCATGTCCGCAAACCATGGAGTTATGCTTTACGCCACCATCAGTTTATCTTCAGAAAATTCTTCTCTAAGTGGTGGGTTAGATGTATAAAGGAGAATTTGACTCAAGTGATTTGCTACCAGATTTTTGCATCCCTTTTTGTCTTTGATTTCCAAGTTAAATTCTAGTAAAAGCAAGATCCATCGGATAAGCCTCGATTTTTCTTCCTTTTTTCTCATCAAATATCCTAAAGTTGCATGATCAGATAAAATAGTAATTTTAGTTCCAAGCAAATAAGATCTAAATTTTTCCAAAGCAAAAATTATAGCAAAAAGTTCTTTTTCCGTAGTTGAATAATTTTTCTTAGTCGAGTCCAAAGTTCAAAGGGGTAATTCGAATCTAACAGCTGAACAATTAGAGCTAAAATAAGCTTTTCCTTTAATGAATCGAAAGACTTCTTGCATTTTGAATCAAAATTAAAGTCTTGGTCATTTTGGAGAAGATTGCATAAAGGTTATGCTATCTTCGAAAAGTCTTTAATAAACCTGCGATAAAATCCTGCATGGCCAAGAAAAGAACGAACTTCCCTCACTTTTGTGGGGTAAGGAAGTTAGTGTATAATATTAGTTATATTCTAAGCATCATTTAAGCACATTAGTTAAATTATCACAATATTCATTAAAATAATTAGCATAAACCATGAAGTCATCCATAAAGACTCCGATGTCTTTCTCTACATAGTCGGAAACTATACTTAACATGCATATTTGGAAGGTGACCGATGCGTTACAAAGACCAAAGGGCATTCATCTATAGGCAAATGTAACAAAGGTACAAGTAAAAGTCATTTTTTCTTGATCATCTGGCGCTATTGGGATTTGGAAAAAACCTGAAAAACTATCAAGGCAACATTAATGAGTTTTCCCAGCTAATCTTTCAATCATTTGGTCTATAAAGGGAAGAGGAAAATGATGTTTTCGAGTAAGAGAGTTAAACTTCCTGTACTCAATACAAACTCGCCATCCATTTTCAACTCTTATTGGCATTAACTCCCCTTCTTTATTTTCGACCACTGTGACTCATATTTTCTTGGGAACCATATGAATCGGACTTACCCAATTACTATTCGATATCGGATAGATTACATCAGCATCAAGGAGTTTCTAAATTTCCTTCGTTACTACTTCCATCATCGGTGGATTTAATTAGCGTTGTCCTTCTCGTGATGGCTTTGCTCCTTCTTCGACTTTGATCTTGTGCATGCAAGTCAAGGGACTTAATCCTTTAATGTCGAAAATGGTCCATCCTATGGCTTCTTTGTGAGAGCGCAACACCATTACCAAATCTTCCTCTTCTCCTTAAGATAATTTACTTGAGATGATCACTGGCAAGGTTCTATTTTCGTCCAAAAAGGCATATTTCAATTGTTCCGGTAACTACTTCAATTCTCTATCTGGTGCCTGCAAAATAGAAGATAAAATTTTAGTTTTAGATTAAGGTAAAGATAAATCAGAATTGATTGAATGACTATTTTTAAACTTTATTTCTTCCTCTTTGTGGTAAAGTTCAGGATCCTTGGAAAGATTATAAGAAAGATTAGATTAAATATATTCATCAATTAAGGGATCTATAACATCAACATAATTAATTTTTTCAACACGATTTGGGTATTTCATTTCTTTGTAAACATCAAATTCAATGATCTCACCATCAAATTCCATTGTCAGTATACTACATCAAATTCCATTGTCATTATACTACTTCTAACATTGATCTTTGTATGTGCGGTGCTTAGGAAGGGTCGGCCTAAAAGTACTTTGGAATAAGTATCCAACCTATCGTGTTCCATGTCTACTTCAAAGGCTCGTTAGTAATCATTTTATAAATAGAAAATGGTATAACGTTGATTGAAGCCCCTCAGTCACACATTGCACGTTTAATTTTAAAATTACCTATTTTACAAGGTATAGCAAACATACCTTGATCATTCATCTTTGGTGGGAGCTTTCGTTAAAAAATTGCAGAGACATGTTTCCCAAATTTACCTTTTCGTGCCCCATTAATTTCCTCTTTGTAGTACAAAATTCTTTTAAAAATCGAGCATACCTTGGTACTTATAGAATTACCTCAAGAAGAGGTATGTTAACTTGAACTTTTTGGAACACATCTAAGATCTCCCTTTCTTCAGCTATTTAATCACGCTTTATCAACCTTGGTGGGAAGAGTGATGGTGTGATTTCATGAGAAGAAGGAGAAGGATGTGCTTTAGACGTACCTTATATTTTTTAAGGTGGTGTTTCTTCTTGTTCTTCCTAATGTGCGAATTTTTCTGCTAGAACTTTAGGTGAGATGATTGTTCCACTTCGGAGTGTGATGGAATTAACATTCTCTCTTGGATTTAACTCTGTTTAAGAAGGTTGACTTCCTTGTGATTCTAATTTCCCCACTGTTTGATCTAGTCAGCTCACATGGTTATCCAACTCTTGAAGATGTGTATCGGTTCGACTTTGGAACTTTTCCTGGGATGCAACTAGCTTTTCCTGGGGCGTAACCAGTTTTTCTTGTGAAATTGCTAACTTTTTTATGATTTCCTCTAATAATGGCTTTTGTGTTTGCTGTTGAAGAGGAGGTCTTGGTTAATATGTTGGCCTTTGATTCATCTCATAGCTGAAGTTTGGGTGGTCTCGCCATACCGAATTATAAGTATTGCTATATGGGTTATATGGTCTTTATGGAGGACCTGGAAAGTTTCCTACGTCATTGATTTCTGCATTGTTTTTTTCTTGTATCATCGGGCAGTAGTCCGTTGGATGGTCTAGCTTCGTACATATCTCACATTCTTTTGTTGCTCTTGACTTTCCTATAAAAAGTGATTTCATTTAATTTATCTAACTTATTTTCAATTGAAAAATTACTTATCTCGTGAACCAGTCAGGTGGGTTCACTTGAAAACTATTGAGAGTTTGCTGCCATGGTTGAAATTAATTCTCTAGTTATTGTTGGGGTCATGTTGACTAATGCTTCTCCGCTGGCAGCATCTACCATTTTCATTTCCATTGGTAAAAGACCATTATAAAAGTATTGAAGTAACGTTTTCTCACTTAATCTGTGTTGCGGACAACGTGCACAAAGTTTTTTAAATCGTTCCCAATAGTCATAAAGACTTTCTTCGGTATTTTGTTGAATGGAAAGAATGCTCTTTTATAACTCGCTTGCTTTAGCCACTGGGAAGAACCTGTCAAGAAATATTCGACTCATGTCAGCCCATGAATTAACTGAATTTGGAGGTAAATAAAATAACCAATCTTTAGCCAAGTCGGCTAAAGAGAAAGGGAAAGCTCTCAATTTCATTTGATCTTCGGTAACTCCTTGTGGTTTTATGCTAGTGCAAACTACGTGGAATTCCAACAAGTGTTTATGCGGATCTTCAATGGGAAAGCCGTGAAAAGTGGGAAGAAGATGAATAAGTCTCATCTTTAATTGAAACGGAGTCTCGCCACTAGGAAAATTGATGCATAATGGTGTCTGAGTTATAGTAGTTTCGGCTAGCTCTCAGATTGTTTGTTCTTCTTCTACCATCGGGATTTGATCTTCGTTGTATGTGTCTTCTTTAGAGTTTGTTTTCGGGTTTGATTCTGTTTCTGAACTCTGCTCTCGTTCTTCTTGTCTTTTTCTTTTTTTCTTGAAGCGTTTGTGTGTGGATTCTTCGCGCTCTTACTTCGATCTTCGGGTCTAGATCTGCTAATTCACTTGGGTTTCTTCTAGTCATAAATCTAAAGCAAGCAAAATAAATCAATACTTGACGTTAGTTCCCCGGCAACGTCGTCAATTTGATAACCATCGTTTTGCTATCAAAATAATTTCGGCTTCTTTAATAAATAGAAAGGGAAAGTACTATAGAGAAGTAGTGTCGATCCACAGGGACTGTGGTGTTTCTGATTTAGTGAAACTCTTTCTTGATTTAGAAGAAGATAGAATTCCAGATAAAGATGAGAAGATAGAATAAAATAAAATAAATAATTATAAAAAAGGAAAAATAATAATAAAATAATAAATAATAATTTTAAAGATAATAATAAAGAAAAAAGGGTTTTTTAAATTGTTTAAAGAATTAAAAAAAATAAAGATTAAATAAACAATTAAATAAATAAAAGAGATTGGGATAAAGAAAACTTATGGTAAAAGCAGTATCAGACTTCAGCTTTGCCTCAAATTCCTTGGATCATCGAAACAGATCTTTACTTCAAGATTCACGTTGGCTACCTATCTACAAGGACAAATCCTTATGACTATGCTTAATGTACCGAATATCTAAGTACACTCTTAAATTTCGGTTTGTGAGTTGATCTAAGCAACAACAATGTTGTAGATCTTAAAACGTTGAAGTTCAAAAAAAGTTGCCGACGCGGATTATGTTGTTTTAACAATAACTGATTTCGATCTCAATTTCCTATTAGCAAACAATTTTGCTAAGTATGTTCATAGGAAGTCGAATGTGCTTCAATAAGTCAATCCTTCTTCCAACGTTAACCATAACAACATCTAGACCAACGTCGACTTTTGGTTTTGAAAATTGTTTTGATTTGAAAATAAGCCCAAAAAACAGAGAGAAAAATCTGAAGTGATTTAAGTGTCTTACAATTCTCACGTTTGGAATTGAGCCTTCGCTTTAGCCTTCAGTTTAAAAGAAAATTAGCTAAGCATGACCAAAGTCATACTTAGCATATTTGAAAACAAAATTTAAAAAAAATAGAAGTATGCGCAAAATGTGAGAGATATGTTTCAAGTCTTACCCTAAGAGGGTAAATATAACATTCAAATTCCTAAAAACAAGCTAAAGATAATTCTTAAAATAATATCTTAAATCCTAATTAAAATACTTAAAACTTTTTAAACTAAAATTCTTAATGATAAAATTAAAATAATATCCTAAAACATGAGTTTAATTCAAATCCGAATTGCAGAAACGTGCAACTGATTTATTCGTTCTTTTAGAAGGCTGATTGGACCTTCTCGAAACTGCCACGTCAAACAGTGTCATACCCAAAGTCGTGCCCATGTCTCCAGCCGTGGCAAAATAATAAAAAAAATTACAGAATGCGCCCGTTTTACTACTAATTCTGGAGAGTAAGACCCTGCACGAAAATAAGCATAACACAACCGAACCAGTAGCAATAAATCCATAAGATCAAAGAATTAACGAGCAAATATTACCCATTCAGAACACTCATCACTAGGGGTGTGGAAAAAATATCCGAATTGTTGATCCAATCCGATTTTTTTCAAATAACTCGGAATGGATATCTGAAAAAAATTGGATAACCGGATCGGATACGGATAAAAAAATCTTAATTTTGGATTATCCGAATATCATAAAAATAAATAGACCTTTAGCGATAGGCCCAATAACCCTATCTTCTCCCCTGCTCAGATTCGCATGATGGGCTAAAAAGAGAAAATGACAATGAAATTTTAGTTTTGGAAATCAGCATCTGCAAGAAACAATAAAAGGAGGAAATTGATTTATGGATACTTCAATTCAAATTTTATCAGTTTTCACATTTATATCATTATTCATATATAATTATATATATGAATAATATAAACGTCACACAAATTATCTAAATTCTGTTATACAAATAAATCAGCCTCTAGTGAACTAGCAAGCTTGCTCCCTTGGAGAAGCAATGGCCGACAACATGAATGTCGGTTTCTCTACCAGGACTTGTGGAGGTTGAACCTCTCATGTTAAAACCCACAAACAAGTTTTTATAAATGGCATTTGATATGGATTTAGTTGGCATCAACAGACCATGCATAAGTACATTCTTTGTCTGCTCCATATCTGCAACAATCTCTTTGTTTATTCGAGAATAGATAACGCAACTCTACCTATTGGTTCTGTAGTTCTCCCACCTCAATCCACAATGTTAATGTTGTAGTTGTTTGATTCACATTAGTATCCATGTTTTCTTCCGCACGCAACTCCAAAAAGTTATGAAATTATAGGTTTGTCGATGCTATGTTCCACATCATTAACTACAGAAACATAGATGTTCATAGTAATTCACCTGGCATCATTTAATTGTCATTATCTTTAACAGCATTTTAAATATGGTTTAGTCGATGATAGCATGAATATGAGTAGTAAATAAGTGATATATTTGGATCGAATATTCGGATATCCGATCCAAAAATTCGAATATTTGGTTTTTCTGGATCGGATTCGAATCGTTATTTTTGTTTTTCGAATATCCGAATTTTCGGATTGGATCCAATATGCGATTTTGCACACCCCTAGTTTCAGCTACATGTTGGGTCGGATTTTGATTAGGAAAAAAATAGGGTAAACTACATAAATGACCACCCAACTATGGGCTTGGTCTCGAAATGACTATCATTTTCAAATTTGTGTTAGTTTGACCATTGAACTATTTAAGTAGTTTCAATATAGCAACCTATAGTTAACATTTAACGGAAATGTTTACCTGGTATTTAACAACATTGGTATAATTAGGGCACGAGCCCTTGAAAAGTTACGTATGCAGCACTGATGTAAAACCCTTAACCCATACACGTGCTTAAATACGAACTAAGGATGTCACACTGACTTTTATAACATTCTATACTTGAAACCCGTAAAAAAATTTGTTTCCTTAACATTTGTAAAATTTAACCTTCTTACTAAAATCACTTAATCATATAAAATCAAAATATTATAAATTATCATATAAACCAAACCTGATTTTAGGCAGAAGTTTTAATAGTTCATTACTAAACGATATTGCTTAAAAACTGTCTAATTTCAAAATATTTCTTGATTATAGTAAAATATAATTTTTATCTAAATCATAAAACTTAAATTCATATTTATATCTATAATACGTATCTTATATATTTCTTATTCGTATACATGCCATCTAGAAAATTTAAAATAGTAGGATGTCATTCCTGATACCTGTAACTTTTCTTTGTTGATTGATGCCCACTCAACTCCTTACTTCACTTGCTCTTCTTTACCTACGCATGAAAATCATACCACGCTAAGTATACACTTAGTGAGACATTATAAACAAACTAAGACAATATAAGATATTAAACAACTTAACAACATCTAAACAATATATTTCCCTTCTATAAAAATTAAAAACATCATAATAATTTAAAACATTAAACTTAATTCAAAGAAAATCATTAAATATCCAAACCGACTTATTCGAGCCATTTTTCCTAATCAGAATCTGAAAATCATCATGTCATGATTTTGTCAGAACCATGATAATCAATAGTAGACGTAACAATCATGTCTTATTCTTTTTCATTCAGATTCTTTTTAGAAATTTCACTTTCATATTTATTTATATAACTATTACTTTTACATTTCATAATTCATTTTCAAATTCAGAATTTATTTTCATATTCATAACTTACTTTTAGATTTATAACTTAATTTTCAAATTCATAGCCCAATGTATATTTATGAGAATGCAAGGTACGTGAGTCATACATAATGTGTGCACTAGGAATTACACGGTGACATACATAATGTACACAAATGTACCATAACTTAACTTAACTTGAACTTTACTCAACTTCCTCGCTGCCAAGTGTACCTACGACTCTCGATGCAACATAAAATGGGTTTTTCCATTAATTATTATTATTTATTGAATTACCAAGTATATCAATATATCAACATATCCAACCATTCATATGATAATGTAATGGGCAGTTCATACCCTAAACATTTCATTTTCACATAGCACAAACATAACATGATCATCGTCAATTACTTTTCTTTTTAACATATACACATCATATTCATCATGTAATAAATATCATAACTATCATGAGAATTATAATAATTTTAATTCATTTCGAACATTTATAATAGCATATAACATAAAAGTAACATGAAAACACAATTAATGACAAATTTCATATGTTGGCAGTTTGCATTACCTTCAAAGAAATATTATTATGTATTAATATACACACTTAAAAGTTATTTTGTTTATACCATTATAAACTAGAATAAAATATGAATCTAACCATATAAGGAAATTTTTCTAGTTTAACTTGTACAATTTATAGTGAATTTTCAAAGCTGACTTACAAAGGTTGTTTTGAGCAGAATCTGCTGCCCTGTTTTCTAACTTATCATCTGTTAAAAATGCATATCTTATTGTATACTTCTCTAAATAATTAATCATTTGTTCTAAATGAAACTAGACTGATATAAGAATCAAATGATATAAAAATCTTTCCATAATAATTTCTATGGATTTTTTGGTGATTCTATAAACTTACTGTTCAAAACACAAATCTAGGCAGATTTCGCCAATTTGCATTTTCATCTTATTCACTAATTCTATTAGCTCGCCAAATGCACATATATGCATAAATAACAAAATAACACAACATAAGGAGTCACTTATTACCATAGTAACTCCATAATTGGCTCATCGCAAGCCAATGTTTGCTCGATAACATAAATACAAATTAAATATGCACTCACCTGGTGTTCTTAGCTTGTAAACCTTCCTTAGAAATTCACATTTCATCCTTAAACTTCTCCTTAGCTTTAATAATGTTTGATATTGTTTTCAAGCACACAATCTAAATGAGCATCATTATAAAAAAATATACAAATTCAAACCACATTTTAGAATCTTACTAACACAGGCACACTTTAGAAAATAAATTCCTAAAAATCTTCTGATGCTCATTCGATACTTCAATGTCACAACATAAATGTTGATATTAACACTTCTAATTGACCATTCAAGTTCCTTTTAATCAAAATTTATCCAAATTTCACATAACATTTTCACTTAAGTTCCCAACTTTTCCATATTTGTGATTTTATCCTCAACTTTTACAAATTTTCCAAAATGACTCAATTTCACATTTTAATATCAATTTCAACACATTAATTTTCAGCAAATTACATCAACTATTGAATAATTACACATTGATCCCATTATTTTTCATAATTGCCGAATAGGTCCCCCAACTTTCACAAAATTACATAAGGGCCCTTATAACTTTCTAAGGCTTATAGAATCCTTCCTACATCATATCCAACCCTTATATAATTTTTCCATAATTTTCTCACCTTCTAATACTTAGGCCGAATATTTCAAGGTTAGGGTTCTATGATTTTCACTTAATTTCAATTGATTCAAGCATGAAATCAACCTCTAATCAACATTTTCAAGCTTTTACAATTAAACCCCTTACATAATTTCATCAAATCACAATTTTCCCCAAATTTAGGGTTTAGGCAAAAAATCCATCACCAGTTCATGAAACTCTAACATGTACATAAACTTTAAAATCTGGGATCTTAGCATTCAAACAAGATTAGCATGCAATAATTGCACCAAATGATAAAGCTCTGCGAATAGAACAATTTTCTATTTCACGTCTTAATTCAAAAACCAAAGGAAATTGCTCAAAAATAAAAATTAAATTTTCTCTCACCTAAGGTTGAAGCTTTCATCCATGGATGATTTTGAAGGAGCATTTCCATGAAATTTCTTGTTAATTTCATGTACATTTGCCATTTTTTAAGCTTAAATGAATGAAAAAATCATTTAATGGGAAATGACAATTTTACCATTAATGAAACTTGATAATTACATTCATACCAAAAAAACATGTTGGTTATCATCTTCCAAAGTCAAAGATGAACAAAATATTATACCCCTAAGGGGCTGTTTGGTTCAAGGAATGTGGAATGTGGGATTCTCATGGGAATGGAATCCACATTCCAATGTTTGGTTGGCTGGGAATCTCATTCCCGATAGTGTTTTATTACCAATAGTAGATTTTTTGGGGTATATTACCGAGAATGTCATTACCTCTATTTCCTTAGGTATTGTTGGATTATCGGCGTTTTGGACTAAAATGCCCTTAAATTTTTTTCTCAAAAATATCATTCTTCTGTCATTGAATAATAAAAATTCTACGAAGGTTAAATTGCAAATTTATCCTTAAACTATTTTAGATTTACAAAAAAATCTATAATTAAAATTTTATATGAAGTTCAGGGGTTAAAATAAAATTTTACCATTTCATTAAACCTTTTTATATTTTCAATTTTGTAAAAACATATATATAAATTTTATGAATTTAAATTTTTTAAATAAAATATATAAATATTTTCTAACTTGTTCAAAAACAAATATATAATAAGGACAATTTGGTCAAATATACATTCCAATAATCTTTTATTCATTTAACCAAACACGGTAATCTTACATTCCTACTAAACCAACCAAACACAAAATACGACATTCCCAGTAATTCTATTCCCTGATAATCTTATATTCTCACTGGTAATCTTACATTCCGTGAACCAAACGCATCCTAACAAATTTATCCATGCAGTTTTCCAAAAATTACAATCTTGTCATTTTTCATACAATGGTCCAAAATGAACATAGGATTTAAATCCCAAATCCAATGATCCACATTATTTTTCCATTCATTTTAAAATGTGGAAATAAAATTTATAAGCTTAATTTAATATCCTTCAAATTTTCTCAAATTTCTATTCGATATGATTTATCAAATGTTTTACCAAATTTTAAAACTTTCTAGCTTTTAAGACAAATTCTAGATCCAAAGTATGATTCTCACCAAAACGTCATTCTCGGGGGTGAACTATTCATTTATGGGGTAAATACATAACTTTTTTAAATTACAATTTTGGCCCCTAAACTTTTGAAAATTACCTTTTTAGTCCTTAAACTTTTCTAAACTTTATACTTTAGCCACTAAACTTTCAAAATTTACATTTTGGTCACTAACCAAAATTTTAGGGTATTACAACTGGAACCCTACTTTATTTTCTTCCATTTTGGTCACAACTTGTATATAATTTGTTTTCTTGGATTTTCATTTAATGCAATTTGATCCTGATTTTATTTTAAATTTCTAATGCCTTAATTTAAGCATTAACTTTAAAATCTTTTATTCTAGTCATGTATTAAATTTATAGATTAAATCTCCTAGATTTTAGACTTAATTGCTCAGCTAATTCTCACACTTGTTGTCAAGATAATATATATGCTATATAACTTGTTCTGGTTTAGGCAGAAAAATAAAACTAAAATAATTTAATTTTTTAACCCAAGATCAGTTAGTAATCAAGAAAAGCCTTAACCAATAGGCTAAATCTAATATTTAGGAATCAATTAAAATATTTTATATATATCATATATTATAGTTAATGATAGAAATAAAAACAAACAAGTTAGGACTTAAATCTATGCTAATTGAGAATATGGTAACACTTAAATTGCCAAAAAAAAATCTAATATATTATGTTGAGCCAATCGAAAGGGTGAAATAGCCAAGAGGGGGTGAATTGGTAATTTAAAATTGGTGGAAGCTTAAAAATAAAAATTTAAACAAATGAACATAAGAATTTAGGGTGGTTCAACTTTATCAACTAAAGTCTACATCCACTACCTTAGCTATCCACACTAAGGATTTACACAAATTCACTAATTTGTATCTACCTTTGAGGACAAGGTGTAACCTTACAACTCCCTCAAGAATTATACCCCAAATTCTTGAGACACTCTCTCAAAGATAAAATTACAAATTGCAAACTTATAAAAAAAACCTCACAAGGAATGTGTTTGCACAATTCAAGAACAAGTAAGAACAATTGAGAAATGAATACAAATAAGTGCAAGAAGTGTTCTTTGAAAACAAAAAGAATATTGAAGAATGTTGACTTGATTTGGCTCAAATATGTTGTTTATGACTTTCTCTTTTGTCTGTTATCTTCATAAATGGCTTGGGATCTTGTTTATATACTCTCTCAATCAATTACAACCGTTTGAGTTGTTGTGGGAGTGAATAGAGCCGTTGAGAGGCAGTTTTCCGCATTAAATGTTGCTCAGAAGCTTGTAGTATCGGTACTACATCTATCAGTATCGATACTCCCTGCATTAAATACAAATATTCGACCGTTGGGAAACATCAGTATCGATACTGTCACAAGGGTATCAATATTACTATAATAGTATCGATATTGTACATAGTATCGGTATCATTTCAGTATACTGGAATTTCACTAACTCAAAAACTATAGGAGTAGTATCGGTACCATAACTCAGAGTATT
This sequence comes from Hibiscus syriacus, assembly GCF_006381635.1. NCBI lineage: Eukaryota > Viridiplantae > Streptophyta > Magnoliopsida > Malvales > Malvaceae > Hibiscus > Hibiscus syriacus. Next base: position 15,272,858 of record NW_024063471.1, on the reverse strand, counting down.
GGTACTACTACTCTAAGTAGTATCAATATCATATATGGTATCGTTACCATTTTAACATTTTGTTTTGACAGTATCGGTACTGCCTCAGCAATATCAGTACTACTTCATTGTTTTGGGTTTCAGTATCGATATATGCATCCATACTTATTAACAAGTATCGGTGCTATTATAGTAGTATATTTAAAGATCATTTTTAACTCGATTAAAGTTTGAAACCCTTAGTAAAAATTATTTCAAAAATATTTCCAAAAATAGGACTCAAATTTTTAGTAGAGTGAAGAGTAAAAATTGACGTTTTAACTTTAAAAAATAATTATATATATTTGAATGATTAAATCGAATATAATTTTAAAATTTGTAAAAACTAATTAACAAGTTTGTTTGGTATATCAAAGTATTTTCAACAATCTCCCCTTTTTTATATAACAAAACATTTTAAAAAAATTATGATTTACTTTGAAAAATTACTCCCCCTTACTTTAACATTTCTCCGCCTTTTTGTTAAATAAAAAAGATTCAATAAAGAATAAACAATATATATGATATAGCTGTGAAGAACAAAGATGCCAAAATAGGTTAGTTAACATAAATAATATTCAAAATATAGTGGGCATGATCAGAAACATGGAAATAAAATTATGCGAAATATGATAAATATAAATCCGATCATCCAAAACATAATAGTATAACGAAATCCAAAATATCAAATGTGAAGAAATTCAAAGGAAATTGAAAGTTCAAAGTATGACATTTGAAACACCAACTAAAGAACAACTAGCAAAGCAATAGCATGATCAAACATCCGATGGAGAATCGAGATCCGATGGAGAATCGAGATCCGAACGAGGTCCACGAAAAGAGGTAACGTCTTGTGAAAGTGCATCGAGTAGAGCAGAGGACTGAAAATCCTCGTGTCACCAGTTCAAATCTGGTTCCTGGCATATGATTCATTTGTATGAGTATCTACTCTACAAATTAACAAATTAATTGATATGGTTCGACATAATAGATACTTAGCTAGCTAAGTATCTGGGAGTAAACCCTCTTTTTTTTTCTTTTTTTTAAAAGAGCAAAGCAAAGAGTATATTATAATGTGTCTATTATTAAAAGAAATAATTTGCTTATCTTTCCTCTTCTTTTTTATTTGTTCACACTGTGGCTCCTCACAATTGCTACTATAGAATATAGAATACCGTGTTCTATAACAACAAAACCAGATTTTATTGAGCAAATTTTATTGCTATAAAATATAGAGAAAATCGCTATAAAATATAGAGAAAAAAGATCAATTGATTAAATGAAGTAATTGCATTTTAAAAAATAAGATAAAATAAGATAAAAAAACAGATAAGATAAAATAACATATAACATATAAAAATAGAAAATATTATTAATAAATAAAGAATAAATTAAATAATTAATAAAATATTATTAATAAATTAAATAAAGAATAAATAATTAATACAAAAGAATTGACTTAATTCTTTATTTTTCATTGTATTTTTTTATAGTCTTTTTTATATTCTTTATTCTTTTCTCAACTTTCAACATTTCTATTCAAAATTTACAAAAGTTGTCGCGTTGCAGCTCTGTCAGTTGAGTCTCCAAGGCAATAAAATGGGACTCCATAGATGCAAACCTCAGATCTAAAGTCTCCATCAGGGAATGAAAGTAGGGGGCATAGCATTACTAGCACTCGGAGGATCGTCAGGGATATGATTTAAGGGATCATCGACATCTTGTTAAACGTCATCAACCTGAGGAGGAACTGGAGCTGGAGCCACTTGAGAAGAATTAGCACCGGGTGTCCTTTTAGGTGCCCTTTCCCAATTTGTTCCAACTTTAGTCCATCTTGACTTGTGGAGAGAGGTAAGATCGATTGGGGTACCCAAGGGGATTGCAGCATCGAGTTTGACTTTAAGACTGACTTTTATAAAGAAATTACTAAGAAGAAAACTATAAACCAAAGACTTCACCCTCTTGGAAGGAATATGGTTCATGATGTCCACTAGTTCACCGAAGATTATTTGAGCTAGATTAATTCTTTTGTTGTTTTAAAAACAATGGATCCACCAAATATCAATACTTCGGAAAGAGGAGTACTTGCCTCTGGATGGTCGAAACCACAAAGAGATTATCAAGTGAAGAAACCTTTCGTGAAAATCAAGGATACTTGCAATCTTTCCAACTTCTAAGGAATAAGGGACGGTATCTTGGTCATTATTAATCCCGGTGTTTTCGAGACCAAAAGATCGGGCAATAGAGTCGGAATAAATGGTAATGTATTCACCCAAGAGATATGAATGAATACTTTCAGTGTGTGTACTAGCTTCATTTTAGATGTAAACCGCATTAGAATATAAAATGCGGACTAGTTGGTGAAAGATAACGGGTTTAACTTTGAAAGTGTTATCAAATTTTCAAGCTTGGAGAAGGGGTAGGTATTTAAAGTTCAATTCTTGCATTGCTGAAATAGAAGGGAGACGCTCACCCCTAATAGCATAAGACTCAAAATAGTTTAGATATCGTGAATAAAGATTTCTACGATTCAGTTCATTAAAACATGAATTCACTATGGTCATTTCAGTTGGGTTGGGAGGAGGAATTGGCGGAGGGTTAGGAGATGGATTAGCACGGGAGGAAGATGATCGAGCACGTTTATAAGACATGGTAAAAAAATCAGAATGAGGTTAAAACCTGCAAAGAAAGACAATACATATGTATGCAATCAATTAATCCCAAAACTCAATATGAGTCCATAATTCAAGGTATTTTTTAAAAATAATGGGCAAATAAAAAAGATGTGATTAAAATTTTTTTCATGAAAAACAAAAGTATGAATACATAATATATATATATATATATAGTTATGAACAAACGTTTTTTATGAAATTTCAAAAATAATGATGTTGTTAAAAAATTGTAGATTCTAGTGTAAAAACGCAAAATAAGTAAAGCCCATTCACTAATGTAAGTAAAAACTAACTATAACTAGCCCTAAATTCGAAATAAATAGGGTTTAAAAATAAATTACCTTGAAATTTAAGGATTGAGATGGAATTTGATGATGAATGCACGAATTTGATGATGCTAGCAGGTTGGAAAGTTGAAAAACAAAGCAAATTCGACTCCAAAATGATGGAATAAGGTGAATTTTGAGATGAGGTTATGAGTGGTACGGTTGAGTGATTTAGAGTTTAGGAAGAAAAAATGTGATATTTTAGGGTTTTATAAGCTGAACTCGACGGGTAGTATCGATACTCCAATAGGAGTATCGATACTTCAAAGCAAAAATTGAATGGTTCCTTCAATACCCTATCGAGGCTGTAAGAACAATATCGGTATTGGATAAACATTATCGATACTTAGTAAGAACAATATCGGTACTGGATGAACAATACTGGTACTAAGTACACATAATGGTTCAAAAAATGCAACAAAAACACATATGATGCAAATTCCAAAGCATAAATAGTGGTATAGGAAACTCTAATTGGGAAAATCAAGTATGTTCAAGCAAACAAATATTCACTTAAGCATGATTTGAATATATTGTTAATTTTCATGAAGAATCATAAACTCCCCTAACTAATAGCATAGAAGGCATTAAAGAAGTCATTTTGCATGCATTTTTCTTTAAATAAAAAAGTACAAAAATTATTTTAAACACAAAATCAAGGTAGGTTGGTTAGACCTAATTCTCTCCTAAGTGCCCAAAATCTTTCTTTGTCTAAGGGTTTTGTAAAATTATCAGCTACTTGATGCAAAGTATATACATATTCTAGAACTATATCTTCTTTTGAGACATGATCTCTAATAAAATGATGTCTAATTTCTATGTGCTTAGTTCTATAATGTTGGATGGGATTTTTAGTGAGACATATAACACTAGTATTGTCACACTTGATAGGAATGATACCCACATCAATTCCATAGTCTAAAAGTTGTTGTTTCATCCATAAAACTTGTGCACAACAACTACTGGCTGAAATATATTCCGCTTCGGTGGTAGATAGTGTAACACTATTTTGTTTCTTTGAAAACCAAGAAATTAACATATTTCCTAGTAATTGACATGTACCGGAGGTGCTTTTCATATCTAATTTGCAACCTCCATAATCCGCATCCGAGAAGGCATGCAAGCTAAAGTTAGAGTCTCTAGGATACCAAAGTCCTATGGTAGGAGTGTCCTTAAGGTATCTAAAGATTCTCTTAATGGCTTGTAAGTGAGACTCCTTAGGGCATGATTGAAATCTAGCACATAAGCAAACACTAAACATAATGTTCGATCTACTTGTGGTAAGATAAACCAAAGATCCAATCATAGACCTATAAAGTTTAACATCAACACACTTACCTTCTTCAGCTTTGTCAAGCTTTGTAGATGAGCTCATAGGAGTGGCTTGGGGTTTCACATTTTCTAATCCAAACTTCTTGAGCATATCTTTGATGTATTTTGCTTGATTGATGAAGATGTCATCTTTTCTTTGCTTGATTTAGAGCCCTAAGAAAAATGAAAGCTCCCCCATCATGCTCATCTCAAATTAACCTTGCATTATCTTAGCAAATTCTTGGCAAAGAACATCATTAGTAAAACAAAAAATTATATCATCAACATAAATTTAAACTACTAATAAATCTTTACCTTTACATTTTATAAACAAGGTAGTGTCAACCTTCCCTTTTGAAAAACCTTTTTCAATAAGAAAATTTGATAATCTTTCATACCAAGCTCTAGGAGCTTGTTTTAAACCATACAAAGCTTTTGTCAATTTGAAAATATGATTTGGAAATTTTGAATCCTCAAAACCAGGAGGTTGTTCCACATATATTTCTTCTTCTATAAAACCATTTAAAAATGCACTTTTAACATCCATTTGAAATAATGTAAATCCATGATAACATGCAAATGCTAGTAACATTCTAATAGCCTCCATCCTAGCTACGGGAGCAAAAGTTTCATCAAAATCTATTCCATCTTCTTGAGTGTACCCTTGAGCAACTAGTCTAGCCTTGTTTCTTACTATATTACCACTTTCATCTAATTTATTCCTAAATACCCATTTAGTACCTATAGTAAACTTATTACTAGGCCTTTCAACTAATGTTAATACTTGACTTCTCTCAAATTTATTTAACTTATCTTGCATAGCCATAATCCAATGTTCATCATTTAACGCTTCTTTGATATTCTTAGGCTCTATGCATGAGATAATTGCGACATAATTACAAATATTTTTAAGAGATGATCTAGTGGTTACCCCTTTGGATGGATCACCCAAAATCTCACCATATTTGACATAGTTGTACTCCCTTGGGTATGTGACTTCCCTTTCCTCTAGAGTTAGATTCTTGAAAACATCTTGAGTTTCCTCTTTACTTCTTTCGATGATGATTCACCAAGTTCATTTGGATTTAAGATACAAGCATCATCATCAACACAAGAATCCTCCTCGAAAGGGGATTATCATAAAAAACATGTATTGACTCTTCTACCACTAAAGTTCTTTTATTAAAGACTCGATAAGATTTAGAATTTAAAGAGTAACCAAGAAAAATCCCTTCATCACTTTTTACATCAAATTTGCCAATATTATCTTTTCCATTATTTAAAACAAAACACTTGCATCTGAAATGATGAAAATAACTAATGTTAGGTTTTTAATTTTTGAAAAGGTCATATGGAGTTTTCTTTAAAATAGGCCTAATCATTACTCTATTTATCACATAACAAGCTATATTTGTGGCTTCCGCACAAAACTATTTTGGCAAATTGTTTTCACAAAGCATGGTCCTTACCATTTCTTCTAAAGTTCTATTTTTCCTCTAAACAACTCCATTTTATTGAGGGGTTCTAGGGGATGAAAAATTATGGCTAATTCCATTTGAATTACAAAAATCACCAAACGCAATATTTTTAAATTCGGTTCCATGGTCACTCCTAACACTTGAAATAGAGTAATCCTTTTCATTTTGGATTATTTTAGAGAAAGTGAAGAAATTTTCTAAAGTTTCATCTTTTGTACTTAAGAAAAGAACCCAAGTAAACCTAGAGTTGTCATCAACCAATACAAATGCGTATCTACCCGAGCTATTAGTTCTAATAGGCCTAAAAAGATCTATATGGATCAATTGTAATTCTCTACTAGATGATATATCATTAATAGGTTTAAAGGAAGTTCTTTTGTGTTTACCTTTAGCACATGCATCACAAATTCTATCAAGATTAAATTTTAACTTCGGCAAGCCTCTTACAAGATTGCTTTGAACAAGTTTTTATAAAACATTCATGCTAGCATGTCCAAGTTTCCTATGCCACAACCAAAAATCATGCTTATATTTAGTAACTAAGCATACATTAGACATGTCAATATTATCTAGATGCATCATGTAAATATTTCTTATTCTATGGCCAACAAGCATAATCGTATTAAATGCAATGTCAACAATTTTACAACCATTAGACTTGAATAAGCCATTGTATCCCTTGTCACATAATTGACTAATACTAAGAAGATTATGATTTAACCCATTTACATATAAAACGTTTTCGATAAGAATGGAAGAGTTGTTACCAATAGAACCTATTCCTTCAATGTGACCTTTTGAATTGCCACCAAAGGTTACTACTCCTCCACTTTTAGCATTCAGCTCCAAGAACCGGTTCTTATCACCGGTCATGTGTCTTGAGCATCCACTATCAAAGTACCATGAGTTTGAGCTTTTGTTTTGTGCCATGTAGCAATGCTCCTCCACCTACAAACATAGATTAAGTTTTGATTTTTGGTACTCAAATTCTTTTGGGGCCATAGGCATTAGTTCCCAATAATCTAATCCTCTTACGTATCCATTTTTCTAGGATATCATTTTCTTTAGTAGTAATGAGTCCTTTAGGGACCGTATACTTCTAATAACTTTACCATTTGAGGTTATTTGGGGACCTCTATGGTTGTATGGTCTAAAGCTATTTCTAACATAGTTGGATTTTGAATTTTGTTCTTTTTCAAACCGATTTGTTCCAACTTTGTTAAAAAAAGCTTTAAGATCATCAAGTTTCTTTTGATGATCATCATGAACCTTTGAAAGTAGGTTGTGCAAGTCATGATTTTTCTTTTCAAACTCCTCTAGTTTGACTTGCATATCATTGACCTTACTTTCAAGTTCATTATTGGTCTTGGATAAGAGATCATTTTCATTTTTAATTTTGAAATATTTTTCTTATGTTTTGAAAGCATGATCTCAAATTCTGAGGCCAACTCGTCATAAGCCTCTTGCAACTCATCAAAGGAATATTCATGTAATGTAGATGAGTTATAGGTTACCTTAGATTCTCCCTCAATAGCCATGAGACACAAGTTGGCTACCTCTTCCTCTTCTTCGTTGGATGACTCATCATCACTCCATGTAGCTACATGTGCCTTGTGCTTCTTCTTGGAGGATCCATTCTTCTTTAATTATGGGCAATCAAATTTAACATGCCTCGATTTTTTGCACTCATAGTAAATTATAGGGTCATTCTCATTGGATTCATTCTTGAAGCCTTCTTTTCTTTGGAATCTTCTTCCTTTGTTGGACTTCATGAATCTTTTTAATCTTTTGGCAAACATTGTCATTTCTTCATCCTCATTTTCATCATTTGAGTCACTCTCATCTTTGGTGGATTTGAGAGCAACTCCAATCTTTTTTTTCTTTTTCATTTCCTTATTTTCTTCATCTTTCTTTTCTTGATCTTCTTCCTTTACCATCATTTCATGGGTAAGCAAAGATCCAATGAGTTCATCCAAGGTTAGAGTCTTTAGATTCTTTGCTTCAACTATGGTTGTATTCTTGGATTGCCATGAATTGGGAGGCTATAGACCATCTTTCTAACTAGCTTTTCATTTGAAATATCTTCTCCAAAGCCTTTGAGACCATTGATAATAACTGAAAATCAATTGGTCATGGATTTTATGTCTTCATCCGGTCTCATCTTGAAGTTTTCGTAATTATGATTGAGAAGACGAATTTTAGTTTTTCTTACTTCATTTGTTCCTTCATGAGTAACTTCAAGTTTATCCTATATCTCCAAGTGCACAAAATAAAATATGCATGGTCTTTACGTTGAGTTGGAACAATCTCTTTTCTTCTTCACTCCACATCTCCAAATCTCTGGTTGAAGTAGAGTGAAATTTCATCATGATGCTCCTTGCTCCTAAATCACTTACTTGAATAAAGGGTTTCATTTTATTCTTCCAATAGGCATAGTTGGCTCCATTGAAGTATGGAGTCTTGTTGATGGGTTAAGAGTCACAAACAATTTCGATATTTGATGTAGAGGCCATGGATGACTTGGATGACAATTGAACTCCTTTAGGATCTTCTCAAGCGGTGGTTAAACCTTCTAATGAGTCTAGCTCTAATACCAATTGTTAAGTCAATCGAAAGGGTGAAATAGCCAATAGGGGGTGAATTGGTAATTTAAAAATTGGTGGAAGCCTAAAAAGAAAAATTTAAACAAATGAACACAAGAATTTAGAGTGGTTCGACTTTATCAACCAAAGTCTACATCCACTGCCTTAGCTATCCACACTAAGGATTTCCACAAATTCACTAATTTGTATCTACCTTTGAGGACAAGGTGTAACCTTACAACTCCCTCAAGAATTATACCCCAAATTCTTGAGACACTCTCTCGAAGAGAAAATTACAAATTGCAAACTTATAAAAAAACCTCACAATGAATGTGTTTGCACAATTCAAGAACAAGTAGGAACACTTGAGAAATGAATACAAATAAGTACAAGAAGTGTTCTTTGAAAGCAAAAAGAATCTTGAAGAATGTTAACTTGATTTGGCTCAAATATATTGTTTATGGCTTTCTCTTTTGTCTCTTATCTTCACAAATGGCTTAGGATCTTGTTTATATACGCTCTTAATCAATTCCAACCATTTGAGTTGTTGTGGGAGTGAATAGAGCCGTTGAAGGGGCAGTTTCCTGCATTAAAGGCTACTCAAAAGCTTGTAGTATCGGTACTACATCTGTCAGTATCGATACTCCCTGCATTAAATACAAAAATTCGATCGTTTAGAAACATCGGTATATATACTGTCACAAGGGTATCGATATTGTACATAGTATCGGTACCATTTCAGTATACTGGAATTTCGCCGACTCAAAAACTAAAGGAGTAGTATCAATACCATAACTCATAGTATCGGTACTACTACTATAAGTAGTATCGATACCATATATGGTATCGGTACCATTTTAACATTATGTTTTGACAGTACCGATACTATTTCATAGTTTTGGGTTTCAGTATCGATATATGCATCGATACTTATTACAAGTATCGATACTATTATAGTATCGATACTTATGACAAGTATTGGTACTACTATATTTAAAAATCATTTTTGACTCGTTCGAAACCCTTAGTAAAAATTATTTCAAAAATATTTCCAGTATAGGACTCAAATTTTCAGTTGAGTGAGGAGTAAAATTGATGTTTTAACTTTAAAGAATAATTAAATATATTCGAATGATTGAATCGAATATAATCTTAAAATTTGTAAAAACTAATTAACAATTTTGTTTGCTATATCAAAATATCAAAGTGTTTTCAACATATGATTTATAATTAATTTAATATTTTAAATTTTTTGCATGAACCACGCGACCTCGATGGTAAATGAATTGTTTATCTTGGAACAGAAAATGCTTTGTACTTACCCCATATTAATAAAAAATTAATATTTTTAAATTAAATTTATTTATTTTTTATTTAATAATTAATTATTATATATATGAAATTATATTTAAAAATTAAATAAAAAATTTATTTAACATACTCGAACTCAAGAGTACAATTTAAAATCAAAAGATAAATTTATAATTTGAATCTTAGATATTTTTTTCTCATGATTATAATTTGAATATTAAATTATTTTTAAAGATTATATATATATATATATATAATCATTAAAAATAAATATGAAAACAATAAATTAAGTTTAAAAATATCAAAATCTAAAATCAATTATAAATAAACTATTACATTTATTTTAGTGATTTAAGTGTTGTAAATTTCTCAATTGGCCTAGATGTAAGTTCTACTTATCCATTTTTATTTATCATTAACTATATATATATATATATATATATATATATATATATATATATTATAATTGATTCGTAAATATTATATTTAGCTTATTGGTTAAGGCTTGCTTGATTACTAATTCATTTTGGGTTTAAATCCAATTAAGTTATTTTAATTTTTTTCTGCCTAAACTTGTACATGTTATATAACATATATATTATCTCAATAACAAGAGTGAGAATTAACTCAGTCGTTAAGGCATGCATAAGTTATCCTTGGGACCCAAGTTGAATTCCCTTGGGTATCAAAACTCATTTTCATTTATTTTCACTTCAATTCAAAAGGTAACACGTGTCACCTTTTTTAATTGGATTGAAAATTTATTAAATTAATTAATTTAAAATTAAAAAACCCTCTAATCAAATTGTTACATGTGTAAATTTGATTGGAGAAATAAATTTATTAAATTAAATTGAAATTAAGACCTATTTAAAAATTAAGAATTAAAGTTAATCCTGGTGATCAAATTAATTAATTCTAAAATCTAAGGGATTTAATCTATAAATTTAATACACGACTAGAATAAAAGATTTTAAAGTTAATGTTCAAATTAAGGCATTAGAGAAATTAAAAACATAATCAAGATCAAATTGCATTAAATGAAAATCCAAAGAAACAAATCATATACAAGTAGGGACCAAAATGGAAGAAAATAAAGTAGGGTTCAAGCGCCGTGAATACGTAATTTTACAAGGACTCTCACCCTAATTATACCAATTTTATACATCCACCCGAAACCCGACCCGACCCGAGTTTAGAGTAATTCCATCTGACACGACTTTTGAGATAAAACTCGACTCCGACCTGACTCGATTGACCTGAAATAATATAAAATTATTAATTTTATTTAATAAATAGGGACTTAATTGAAAATAATATAAAGTGGGATATTCTTACAATTATCCATAAATATAAAAGGTATTTTTATATGGGTTTGAGTCAAGTCGAGTCGAGTCGGGTTCGGATTTAGAGTGAAAAAAATTGATCTAACCAAAAAATATATATATAAATACCTTTTATTTATTTTTATTTTTTAAAAAAATAAAAGGTATTTATATATATATATATATTATTTTTGTCAGATCAGATTTTTTCACTCTAAATTCGAACCCAACTCAACTCGACTCAAACCCATATTTAAAAAAAACTGACCCAATCGGATCAGAATTCATCGGGTTAGAGTCCTGTGTCCATCTCTAACGACAGGTGACTATATTAAAATTATTTAAATAATTTAGTAATTATATTAACGTAAATTTAAGAAATAGTGGTTATTTCCAGATCAAGTATAATTGGGTGGTCATTATGTAGTCTACCCAAAAAAAAAATTAAACCCAGAGAGGCCAATTTTAATTGGGCTTAGAAGGTTAGGGTTTATACATCAAAAAGACCTGTGAAAATACACCGCCAAGCACACCATATTCGCCCCGACTCTTCAGCCTCTCTTTTAACAGTTCGAAGCTCTACCATCTCTCAATGGATGCCATGGTTTCTTCCGGGGTTTTAACCAGGAATAATACTCCTATTATAAGTCATTTACAACCGAAAAATCTCCAAACTTTAAAAAGCATCTCTCGTTTTAACAATACTAAAAACACCCACCATTTCTCAAATGCTTCCTTTCATCTTTCAACTACTTTTTCCGGCGGAAATCATGTTTTCAAGCAGGTTTTTCTCCTCACTCGGTTTAGATTTTGGAATATTGATTTCTTTTTAATGTTAGAGTTCTGATTCTGCTTGGATTAAAAAAAAGTTTATCTTTTTGAGGTGGTACACGTTAGATTTAACGAATACCTGCAATTTATTAGGTTTTAAACTGGTATATATGATTCTTTATTGTGTTTTAAGTGGCTTGTTTTTGTGGAAGATTAGATATATGTATATTTTTGTTCTAATTTCTTTATTTATTGTAGGTAGTTAATATTTCTAAAGATAATTCTTGTGAGTTCGAATTGTCAACCCTAACCGCGTTATCACCTTTGGATGGTCGTTATTGGGGTAAAGTGAAGGACTTAGCTCCCTATATGAGTGAATACGGGCTTATTTACTTCAGGGTTCTTGTTGAGGTAAATTTTTCATCAGCATTCTCTGTATATATATATATATATATATATATATATATTCATTTTTTAATTTAATTTCGTTGCAAATTGTTCCCCTTCCCTCTAATTTATATGCTAACTTGGCCTTTGGGGCTTTTGGTATTATGACTTTTTTGGCAATTTGTTTGAAATCAATTCACATACATCTGATAAATTGAATTGATCATACAAATTTTGGTTAACATAGTTCGGTTGTGAAAGTTCGGGTGCTGTGAATCAAAAGGCAACGTACGTTGTGTAACACCGGACCTGATATTGCAAACTTTAGAAATGAGTGTGTGAAATGCAAACTATGATACTTGGCTTCAAGTTGAGTGTTAGATATGGTATGTGTTTGATTGGGGTGTGATTATTTTTTCTACTAGCATACTCACTTTGGAAGGATATGTTTTAGAAACAGGTCGTCTGACGAAAATGAAAAGGCAACATATAATGCAAACGTTATGAGCACAGTTTTGGTTGATGTGGATGAATTTAGTGTATCCTCTTTGGTTTCTAGAAGGATACTTATTGATTATAAATTCTGTCAGATTAAATGGTTGCTGATGCTTTCACAAATTCCTGAAGTCATTGAGGTGCCAAGCTTTAGTGCGGAAGCTCGGTTTTATTTGCAAGGAATCATTGATGGGTTTAGCATGGATGATGCCTTGGAAGTTAAAAAGATAGAGAGAGTAACTAACCATGATGTAAAAGCAGTTGAATACTTCTTGAAACAGAAATGCCAATCACAGCCAGAAATTGCCAAGGTTGGGACATACTATTTTGTTTATATATATGCACTCTATCCTTTATGTTTGACTCAGGTTCATTCATTCCAACAATTTGTTTAATTGGTACAAATTGTGATCCATTTTGGATCAAATAACGTTTTCTCTCTGCTTTCAGGTCCTTGAATTTTTCCATTTTGCTTGCACATCTGAGGACATAAACAACCTCGCCCATGCACTGATGTTGAAAGAAGCAATGACCAAAGTCATGTTTCCAATAATGGATGAATTGGTCAAGGCTATATGTAAGATTGCTAAGGCTAATGCAAGCATTTCTATGCTTTCTCGCACACATGGCCAGGTAGAAGAGTACTCTCATTCTTGAAATAATCTTCTTACTCTTAATGTGTCGTAGCCACTCAGCCAATAATCTTTTGATTGATTTTTTGGTCTTTGAACTCTCAACTTCTCAAATTGATGCCACAGAGAGAGAGAGAAAGAGAGAGAGAGAGAGTCATTTATTCGTAGATTACTTCATTTTTTTTCTTTATTTGCATGTAATTTATTACTATCACTTGCTCTGTGGATGGCTGTTATTACGCAATAGCCTAAATAGTTGGTTTCTTTCAGCCAGCTTCACCTACAACCTTGGGGAAGGAGATGGCCATCTTTGCTGTTAGGCTAAGCAGAGAAATGCAAGAAATTTCCCGAGTTAAGATGATGGGAAAATTTGCTGGTGCAGTTGGAAATTACAATGCCCATCTTGTTGCATATCCTAATATTAGCTGGCCTCAAGTTGCAGAAGAGTTTGTGACTTCTCTTGGATTAATGTTTAATCCTTACGTTACTCAGGTGTGTTTCCTGCGTTTCTTCCTCGTTTGTTGTAAAAATAAATACCTAAGTTTAAGGAATGACACTTCTAGTTAGCCTTGTACTGGTATGATATGCAATGAGCTTATGCACTTCACTTGGAATAACATGTTTTTTGCTTGTTTGCAGATTGAGACACATGATTATATGGCAAACCTTTATTATGCGATTATCCGGTTTAACAATATATTGATAGACTTCGACAGAGATATATGGGGCTACATATCTTTAGGATACTTCAAGCAGGTGACTGTTTCGATGCAGCGAGTTGACTTTAAATTTAGAATCATTATTATTACCCCAAACTAATTATCATTTTGTTATTGGAATTTGGAGCAGATAACTAAGGCCGGTGAGATTGGCTCATCAACAATGCCTCATAAAGTAAACCCTATTGATTTTGAAAACAGCGAAGGTAATCTCGGTAAGGCTAATGAAGACCTAACTTATCTGAGCATGAAGTTGCCTATTTCCCGTTGGCAGGTAAGATGATTCTGTTTTAGGATAACAGCTTAATTTTATGCATGTAAAGTTAGTTCGTAACTAAATAAGTATGAGTCTGTTTTAACAAAATACATCTTGTGTTGAATTTGCAGCGAGATTTGACTGATTCGACTGTGTTGAGGAACATGGGGGGTGGACTTGGTCATTCCCTTCTTGCTTACAAAAGTTCATTACAAGGAATAGGAAAGCTCCAGGTATGTTGCATAACAGAAATGTTTCTATCCCCTTGAGTGCATGGTGATCATTTTAGTGCTGAAGGTTCTTAGTAATTAAGTGCTGGATTCAGTTATTCCTTTGTGAAAATTTGGAATTCATGATTCATCTATGACCTGTATTATGGAGCATTAGTATTTTTTTTTCAACTCATAATGATTACCTGTGTGATATCTCGCACAATGCAAATAGCCCTTGCTGATTTTAATGTAAACTGTAGTTTTGGGTGCTTTACTGCATACTTCCATCTCTCTGAAGCTCCATTTTGATTCCAGGTCAACGCAGCTCGGTTAAGTGAAGACTTAAACCAAGCATGGGAGGTACTTGCAGAGCCGATTCAGACTGTATGTATCTTTCGATCTTCATTTATCTTATTCTATATTTTTGTTCATCTTTTTGTAAGCTCAAAGTCATAGTAGCAGTTGGGGTTGGTACATTTATCTTATTCTGTATTTTGATTCATCTTTTTGTTTTAACTTGATCGGCAGGTCATGCGAAGATACGGTGTTCCGGAGCCTTATGAGAAGCTGAAGGAGCTAACCAGGGGAAGGGCAGTTACCAAAGAACGTATAAGGGAATTTATTGAAGGTTTGGAATTACCAAAAGAAGCTAAGACCCATCTAATGAAGTTAACGCCACATTCGTATGTCGGCGCAGCTGTTGAGTTGGCCGAGACGGTAGATTCTGCTGTGAATATGATAAATGGATCTGCGGTCTTTGAGACTGAGACTGGTATAAGTATTAAAACTGGAGTTAATTCTTTGAAATAACAAATTCAGAGAGGGTACAAGGTATGGAAAATTCCCTACAGATACTGTTTATTATGCCATCTTCAAATGATGGAAACAACTGAGCTGAAATTTTGTAAGCAACTTAATTAAAATAAAACCTCAAAGCTTCCAAAATATGATGTATACATTTTTTAACCAAGCTCCGGATCCTGATTTGCAATAAACAATGTTTTCCTTCCGGAGATTTTTAGAAATAATGAGATTACGAAAGTATAATGTTATTTCAGGAATATTACACTACCATTATTGGTAGGAGTGTAAGATTGTAGTGTGGCAGCAAAAATACAAGATTATTTGAATGAATATTTTATCAAATTATCTTTGAGATATATTTTTTTTTTGATAAATTTTAATCAAATTGCAGATATTTTAGAAAGAAACTACAAAAATATTTTAATTATTTATATTATTTAATTTTTTTTAAAATATATTTAACATATAATTGATATATTTAGTATATTAAATTTATATTTTTAAATAATTTCGTAAGTATCATATTCCTTTATATAAAATATAATGTAATATGAAAAAATATAATGTTGCAGTATCAAATGGATAAATATATTATTTTTTAATGTACAAACTTTGTTTTGTAATAATTTAAAATTAAATATTATTTTTTATAATAATATTTTTTAACTCATAAAATTTAAATGATTAATATATTAAATATAAAAAATTTTAATTAATTTTAATTAATAAACTTATTAATATTTTATGAAATCAAGCTCTTTGTTTATTATTGTTATTACGAGTGTAAATGAATAGAGTATTAAGTGAATTGTTTGTGAACCATTCGTATAATGTTCATTTATGTTTGTTTATTAAGTTAAATAAACAAGTATAGACAAAATTTTTATGTTCATTTAATAAATGAATGAACACGAATAGATGTGTATTCGGTTCGTTTATGTTCATGAACAAACTCGTTTATAAGTTCGTTTAGAAACTCGTTTATAAGTTCGTTTAGAAGCTTGTATATATAATAAGCTTATTTAAAAGCCCATTTATTTTTTTATATTTTGAATATTAGTGAAGATACCTACTAAATTGAATATATTATGAAATTTGGAGTTTAAACTATGAATCCTAAGAAGTTTAAGCACTAGTTGTATAGTTTTACCATTTTTCCTATTATAAAACAAAAAAAAACCTTTTCCGTTACTCTCTTTTCCCTTTTATTTTAAATGAACATATGTTCACGAATGATAAACGAACATGTTCGTGAACGATAAACGATCGCTACGACCTACGAACATGTTCACAAACGCTAAAAGAGCATGTTCACGAACATTTAAACTAAGATGTTCATTAACATTAAACGAAAAAGTTCACAAATGTTAAATAAACAAACACGAGCACCTATAGAAATATATAAACGAACACGAACACAATACTTAAAAAATAAATTAACACGAACTGAACATGAACATAGACAAATGAACATAAAACAACATTGTCCTTTCAAGTTCGGTTCATTTACACTCATAATTATTATATTTATAGACTCCTAATTATTATATTTATAGTTTTGAGTAAAATACGAAGAACAAGAATCAAGAATGATCTAAAAGAAAAGAATTGTTATTTTAAATATATATGTAACACCCATCTCCCGTATACCCTTTTGTATAAGAGATAAAGATGTCACATCACTATTATCAATGTTCCTCATTCGAAAACCCAAAAAATTTTGTTTCGTTTTATAAAATATTTAATTCGCTTATAATAAAGCATACATTAACTTAATTAGACTAGCAAATAGAGATATTCAAACACTTCACCATTTTATAACAGTTTAATCCAAATACTATTCAGAGCGTTTTTACTAAACTCTATTACATGCCAACTAAAATATATCAAAAGTAGACATGTATCTCATACGGTTACTGATGACGCGACTCTGGCTTAGATGTCCAAGGATCTCCTTACTCAGCTTGTATTCAACCTACGCGTGAAATAAACACATGTTAAGTATTACTTAGTGAGGCAAAAACTAATCATACAATGAAATCAATATATCATTATTCTTTATCGATCAAATACCAATTCATTATTTCCCATTCATTTTCATTTCTTTGTATTGCACCCGTAGTGCCCATACGATCATTCATAAACATATTATGAATCCCGTGAAATGTACACTTAGTGTCGAAACAATTATTCATCCACATAGGATAAATTCCGTGAAATGCATACTTTGTGCCGAAACGATTATTCATCCACATAGGATAAATTCCATGAAATGCACACTTAGTGTCGAAACAGTTATTCATCCACATAGGATGAATTCCGTGAAATGCGCACTTAGTGCCGAAATGGTTATTCATCCACATAGGATGAATTCCGTGAAATGAACACTTAGTGTTGAAACAATTATTCATCCACTTAGGATGAATTTCGTGAAATGCACACTTAGTGCCGAAACGGTTATTCATCTACTTAGGATGAATTCCGTGAAATGCACACTTAGTGCCGAAACGGTTATTTATCCACTTAGGATGAATTCCGTGAAATGAACACTTACTGCCAAAACGGTTATTCATCCATTTAGGTTGAATTCCGTGAAATGCACACTTAGTACCTATTTGGTAATCACTACATACATATTAAACAATCATACATATATGATTAGTGCAACATATAGTGACACAATTAAATGCACTCACCTGGCTTTTCCCGCTATGAATCCAAAATGCAAGGCTGATTACTCTGGTACTTTGCCTTTGCCCTTAGTTTTGCTTGTCTTGGGAGCTTGGTTTCAATCTACTCAAGTATCCATTAACACAAGCACCATACCCAATGTTCATATATTTTCTAACCATTATACTTAAAGAATACTCAAAATGACATATCATTAACTTTCTATAACTATATTAACCTACGTTTAACATTTCTGGCTCCATAGTATCGATACACTTACTATGGTATCGATACTACTATATTATGGCATCGATACCCCCTTCCGGTATCGATACCAATTTTAGATTTGATGTTACCTGGTATCAATACCCTTACCATGGTATCGATATTACCATACTATGGTACCAATACCTTCCTATGGTATCGATACCATTTTTGCATTTTGTCTCAAAATGGTATTGATACCTTTCCTTCGGTATCGATACTCCCCCTTCGGTATCGATACTAATTGAATCAGTATCGATACTACTTAATTAATTCATCTCATTTTAGCCTATTGTTGAAAACATTTTGATGTTTCGATATAACAAATTAATTAAGTGTTGATGAATTTTAAGATTTTATATTATTCGAATATCAAAATATTACTCCAAGTTTTCAAATGTCAATTTCAATCCTTACTTAAGTGTAAAATTGTGTTTCAATCTTAAAATATTTTTGAAACAACTTTTTACAAAGTATTTCGAACCTTAATCGAGCCAAAAATAAGTTTTAAATAGGGAAGTATCGATACTCCTCATAGGGTGTACTGATACCCCCATGAAAATTTTGGCTCTGAGAAAAACAGAATGCCAAATGGGTACTGATACCCCTCATAGGGTACCGATACCCCTATGCCAATTTTGGCTCCGAGAAAAACAGAATGCCAATGGGTACCGATACCCCCTTAAAGGTACCGATACCCCCTAGTCATTTAATGGTCGAAATATTTGAATTTTATAGTGTAGGTACCGATACCCATTGAAGGCGTATCGATACCCCACACTCCCAATAGCCTTTTTCAAGAGGATTTTCACACTACAATGGCTTTAACATCACCCCAAATGATTCCCAACGGCTAGAATCAATCCAAGGTGTATATAAACAAGTTTCGAAGCCATTGATCAACAAGAATTGAGAGAGAATCAAAAAGAAAGCCTTAAACATCAAGTTTGAGCAATTCAAGCCAATTTTTATTCAATATTCATTTTTGCTTTCAAGAACACTACTTGTACTCAATTGTATTATTCTTGAGTGTTCTTTCTTTGTTCTAGAATTGTGCAAACATCTTACCTTGTAAGGTTTGTCTGTAAGTTTGCGAAATTTGTATTCTTCTCTTTGGGAGAGAGAATTCTCAAGAATTTGGGGTATAATTCTTGAAGGAGTTGTAAGGTTACTCCTTGTCCTTAAAAGAAAGAACAAATTAGTGAATTTGTTAGAAAATCCTTACTGTGAATAGCTAAGGTAGTGGACGTAGACTTTGGTTGAGAAAGTCAAACCACTCTAAATCGCTGTGCAAATATTTTAAATTTTCTACAAAAGCTTCCACAAAATTTTTTTTGCCAATTCACCCCCTTGGCCGATTCGTCAATCGATTAACTCAATAATTGGTATCAGAGCCTCACTTATTTGAAGGTTTAATCTCCTCTTGAGTTGATTCAGGAAGAGTTATATCGATATTCAAGTCATCAATGACCTCTACTTCAAACTTCGAATTTGGTCTTGATTCAATGCTTGTCAACAAGCTTCCTTTCTTCAATGGAGCTAATTATGCTTATTGGAAGAATATAATGAGGTACTTCATTCAAGAAAGTGACATGGGAGCATGGAATATCATAGAAGACGGATACGTCATACTTTCCACTCATTCAAGATTATAGAGTGAATGAGAGACAAGAATGTTCTAGCTCAACTCAAAGGCTATCCATATTATTTTTTATGCTCTTGGACTAGATGAATACGGGAGAGCTTCATCTTGTACAACCGCTAAGGAAATATGGGATAAACTACAAGTCACTCATGAACGCACAAAAAAGGTAAAAGAATCTAAAATTAGTCTTTTAACTCATAGCTATGAAAATTTCAGGATGAAACCGGATGAAGACATCAAAGCTATGACGAATAGATTTTTCGTGATTGTCAATGGTCTCAAATCATATGGAGAGATCATTCCAAATGAGAAGCTTGTGAGGAAGTTAGTTTACTCTCTTCCAAAAGCTTGGCAATCAAAGAAGACGACAATTATCAAGGCTAAAAATTTAAAATATTTAACCCTCGATGAGCTTATTGGTTCTCTCCTCACACATGAAATGGTGCTTCAAGATGAGGAAGACCTCGAGAAAAGGGACAAGACAAAGAAGGAGAGACGGAGAAAAAGAAGAACGTTGGAGTTGCTCTCAAATCCAAAAAATATGAGAGTGATTCTGATGAAGATGACGATCACGAGGAAATGACATTATTTGCCAAATGATTCAGAAAACTAATAAAGCCTAACAGAGGAAGAAAATTCAAAAGAAATGAAGGCTTCAAAACTGAATCAAATGATAATGACCCTATCATTTTCTACGAATGCAAAAATTTCGGGCATGTCAAATACGATTGTCCATAATTAAAGAAAAAAGGGTCAATCCAAGAAGAAGCATAAGGCACACATGGCTACATGGAGCGATGATGAAGCTTCCGATGAAGAGGAACAAGAAGTAGCAAACTTGTGCTTGATGGCTTTCGGGGAGGATTCTCAGGTAACCTATAGCTCATTTAATTTCAAAGATTATTCTTTTGATGAGCTGTTAGAGGAATATACTGGGTTGGCTTCAGATTATGAGAAATTATTTTTAAAATACAAAAATGATATTTCAAAATTGAAAAACGAAAATAATCTCATATCCAAGACCAACATTGATCTTGAAAGTAAGGTCAGAGAATTGCAAATCAAATTAGATGATTTTGAAAAGAAAAAAATTGATTTGCATAATCTACTTTCAAGAGTGAATGATGATCATCAAAAGAAAATTGATGATCTTAAAATTTCTTTTGATAAAGTTGGAATAAAACGTTCTGAAAATGGAGAAAGTTCAAAATCCAACTTTGTTAGAAAAAGTTTTAAAAACTACAATCATAGAGGTCCCCGAATAACCTCTAATGGAAAAATCGTTAGAAGTATATGTGTTCCTAAAGAACTCATTACTACTAAAGATAAGGATATCCTACACAAATGGATACCCAATGGGACTAAGATTTTAAGTACTAATGAATATGGGCCCAAAAGAAATTGGGTACCAAAAATAAAAAATTAATCTATGTTTGTAGGGAAAGGAGCATTGCTACAAGGCATGAGAAACAAGTTCAAACTCATGGTACCTTGATAGTGGATGCTCAAGACATATGACCGGAGACAAGAGCTGGTTCATAGAGCTTAACGATAAAAATGGAGGAGAGGTGACTTTTGGTGATAATTTAAAAGGTCACATTGAAGGTATATGTACTATAGGTAATACCTCTTCCATACAAATTAAAAATGTTTTATATGTGAATGAGTTAAAGAATAATCTATTAGTCAATTTTGTGATAAAGGATACAATGTCTTATTTGAAACAAATGGTTGTAAAGTCATTGACATTGCATCTAATCGGATTATGCTTGTTGGTCATAGAATAGGAAACATTTACATGGTGCACTTAGATTCAATAAATATGACTAATTTATGCCTAGTTTCCAAGGATGAACATAATAGTTGGTTATGGCATAAGAGACTAGGACATACTAGCATGAGTGTTTTACAAAGACTAATTCAAGGAGATTTAGTAAAAGGGTTGCCAAAGCTAAAATTTGATAAAGATAAAATCTGTGATGCTTGTGCTAAAGGAAAAAACAAAAGAGCTTTCTTTAAGTCCATTAATGATGTATCAACTAGTAGAGTATTACAATTTATCCGTATAGATCTTTTTGGGTCAATTAGGACTATTAGCTTGGGTGGAAAACAATATTATTTTGTATTGGTAGATGACTATTGTACATATACTTGGGTTCTATTCTTAAGTACTAAAGATGAAGTATTAGAAAAATTCATCACGTTTTCAAAAGTAATCTAAAACGAAAAAGGTTACTCCATAACTAGTGTTAGGAGTGATCATGGTACTGAATTTGAAATCTTGGATTTACTGATTTTTGTAATTCAAATAGGAGTAGCCATAATTTTTCAGCACTTAGAACCCCTCAACAAAATGGAGTTGTTTAGAGGAAAAATCAAACTTTAGAAGAAATGGCTATAACTATGTTTTGTGAAAATAATTTACCAAAATACTTTTGGGTTGAAGCCTCAAATACCGCTTGTTATGTTATTAATCGAGTAATGATTAGGCATATTTTAAAGAAAACTCCATATGAACTTTTCAAAAATAAAAAGCCTAACATTAGCTATTTTTTTATCCATTTGGATGTAAATGTTTTGTTTTAAACAACGGTAAAGACAACCTTGACAAATTTGATGCTAAAAGTGATGAAGGAATTTTTCTGGGTTAATCCTTAAATTCTAAAGCTTATCGAGTATTTAATAAAAGAACTTTAGTGTTAGGAGAGTTTATACATGTTGTTTTCGATTATAATCTCCTTCTGATGAAGGATTATTGTGTTGACAATGACGTAGGTATTGTAAATATAAATGATGTTAGACATGACGTTGGAGAACCATCATCAAATGAAGAATTGAAAGATGAGGAAACTCAAGATGTTCTCGAGAATCCAACCATTGAAGAAAGGGAAGTCTCTTACCCAAGAGAATACAACTATGTCAAGGATGTTAAAATTATAGGTGATCCATCAAAAGGGGTAACAACTTGATCTTCTCTTAGAAATATATGTAATTATGTTGTATTTATCTCATGTATAGAGCCTAAGAATATTAAAGAAGCATTAAATATGAACATTGGTTTATGTCTATGCAAGAAGAGTTAAATCAATTTGAGAGAACTAAAGTATGAACATTAGTTGAATGGCCTAGTAATAAATCTACTGTAGGTACTAGATGGGTATTTAGGAATAAGCTTGATGAAAGTGGTAATATAGTGAGGAACAAGGCTAGACTTGTTTCTCAAGGCTATACTCAAGAAGAGGGCATAGACTACGATGAAGCATACGCTCTCGTAGCTAGGATGGAAGCAATAAGAATTTTATTAGCATTTGCATGTTTCAATGAATTAAAATTATATCAAATGGATGTTAAAAGTGCATTTTTAAATGGTTTTATAAAAGAAGAAATGTATGTGGAACAACCTCCTGGTTTTGAAGATTCCAAATTTCCAGATCATGTTTTTAAATTTGCAAAAGCTCTTTATGGTTTAAAACAAGCTCCTGGTATGAAAGATTGTCAAATTTTTAATAGAAAAAGGTTTTTCAAAAGGGAAGGTTGACACTACATTGTTTTTAAAGAGAAAAGGTAAAGATATATTAGTAGTTCAAATTTATGTTGATGATATAATATTTGGTTATACTAATGATGCTCTTTGCCAAGAATTTTTTAAGCTAATGTAGAGTGAATTCGTGATGAGCATGATGGGGGGCTCTTATTTTTCTTGGGACTCCAAATCAATCAAAGAAAAGATAATATCTTCATCAATCAAGCAAATTACGTCAAAGATATGCTCAAAAAGTTTGGATTGGAAAATGAAAAACCCCAAACCACTCCAATGAGCTCATCTACAAAGCTTGACAAGGATGAATGAGGTAAATGTGTGGATGTTAAATTGTATAGGTCAATGATTGGATCTTTGCTTTATCTAACCGCAAGTAGATCGGACATTATGTTTAGTGTTTGCTTATGTGCTAGATTTCAATCTTGTCCAAGGAATCACACCTAAAAGCCTTTAAGAAAATCTTTAGATACCTTAAGGACACTCCTAGTGTAGGACTTTGGTATCTTAGAGACTCTAGCTTTAGCTTGCATGCCTTCTCTGATGCGGAATATGGAGGATGCAAAATAGATAGGAAAAGCACCTCCTGTATTTGTCAATTCCTAGGAAATATGTTGATTTCATGGTTTTCAAATAAACAAAATTGTGTTGTATTATCTACCACTGAAGCGGAATACATTTCAGCCGGTAGTTGTTGTGCACAAGTTTTATGGATGAAACAACAACTTTTAGATTATGGAATTAAAGTAGGTACCATACCTATCAAGTGTGACAATACTAGTGATATTTGTCTCACTAAAAATCCCATCCAACACTCTAGAACTAAGCATATTGAAATTAGACATCATTTCATTAGAGATCATGTCACAAAAGGAGATATAGTTATAGAATATGTTGATACTTTGCATCAATTAGCGGATATTTTTACAAAGCCTTTAGATAAAGAAATATTTTGGACACTTAGGAGAGAATTAGGTTTAACTAACCTACATTGACTTAGTGTTTAAAATAATTTTAGCACTTTTAATTAGAAGTGAAAAATGCTTATAAAAATAATATTTTTGATTGCATTCCTTTCTAATAGTCAGGGGGAGTTTATGATTCTTTAGTGAAAATTAATTATTTGTTCAAAATGATATATTTGATTGATTGAATATTGTTAATTTTTCATAATATGAGTTGCTTATACCACTAGAGCTCATTAATTTAGCTTTCTAAGTGTTTAAATGTAGATTTTAGACATTTTTGTGCACAGTGTATTGATACCCCACAAACAGGTATCGATACCCCTTGCTAGGTATCGATACTCTTTCAATGTGTATCGATACGCTCTTTGAATGTGTATCGATACCCTCTTTGAATGTGTATCGAAACCCCTACATGGGTACTGATACCCCTATCAAGTTTAGGCTTTAAATCACTGAAATTTCAGATTTTTACCAAAACCAAAACTCTAAAACACTCGACCGTTCCCTCTCTTAAACCTAAAATCTCCAAACTCACCTCCAAATCAACCTCCTATTCAACCACAAAATCCTAACCCTGATGACCCCAAATTACTATTCGAAACTCGTGCTTTAACAAACATGGTCGTTGAGAAAATCTCCACCATAGGTTTGTTTATCTCTTCAAGTCTTATAAAATTTGGGAAGAACGTATCCCTTCTCTTCAAGCAATGATAGATATGAACTTTAAATATCTTCCTACCCTACAAACTTGGAAATTTGATAAACTTTTTTAACTCGAACCAATAGTTTACCAACAACTTGTTCGAATTTTCTATTCCAATGTCGTATGTGTCTAAAACGAGTCTCGTACTGAAACCATAGGTATTCGGTCTTATCTCCTAGGCCAATAAATTTATATTGACTCAGACTACATAGCTAACGCATTTGGTTTAGATAATAATGGCTAAGATAATGAAAAAGAACTATTAGGTACTCCTTACAAAGCCAAGTCGAGTGTGAGTGTGTTAGATCACCACGATCGTTTTCTTTATCTGATGATCTCTTGGTGGTTTAGACCATTCAGAGGCAAATACTCTTCTCTTAGAGCTTTAGACCTTTGGTTGACACATTGTATCCAGAAAAATAGGAAAATAAACCTACCTCAAATTATCTTTGTTGAACTCGTTGAAATCATAAACCTTGTTCCTAATAAGAAACTTGTTGAAACTCTAGTTTACGGCTATCTTATGAGTAACTTGTTTATCAAAGCCAAGCTTAAGGTACGGCTTAATGCAGACATCCCTCTTAAAAACGAAACCAACTTGACATCTTTAAAGAAATCGAGATGGAAAAAGGAAAATGACCAATGGGTTCGATCCGTTGAGAAAACACTGGGAGCTAGCTCTTCACAAGCTCCTCCGGCACCGGCAGTTGATGATGATCCAGAACTTCAAGAACTATTTCAAGTTATCGACGATCACGTACCCAAGGACGAGCCGACAAAGTAAGAGGATCAAATGCCTCCATGCTTTCGATCGTTTTTTGAGTCATTTGATCTGATTTTTGCATCCATAGAGTCCAATTTAACCACTATGGGGGCTCAACAATTGGAAATTCTGCGAAAGATGCACGTGAACAACGAAACAACGAACGAACGAATCAATGCGCTCACACATGAGATGGCCGCTATTCGAGCTCATTTTCCTCCTCCCGATCCACCTATGGATGATTAGACCTTGCCTTGCTTAGTTTTCTTGGATTGAACTTAGAACTTAATTGTTAAAACATTTTGATTATATTTTGGATTTGTGTTTTGGAATTTGGATGTTTGAATTGTTTGTTTGGATGTTTATTTTGGTTTGAATGATTATTAGTTATTTGAGCTTCAATTTAGTTTTCAAATATTACATTTTGCATCATTTAGAATATATGACCAATCACCATTACACATCATTTATGAATATTGATTATGGACTAATGGCTAATATTTCTCTTAATTGTGATCTCAGCATCTTACGCTTTATCTAAATATCAATTGGCTAATTTTTTTAAAAAAAACTTGTTTATAAAACGTTCTAGAGTCTTTTTGATTTAATAAAAAGGGAGAGAATAGAGTAAGGGGGAGTAATTTTTCAAAATTGATTTCAAAAATGATTTTTCAAAGAAAATCTTAAAATTACTAAAATGTTTTGTTATATCAAAAAGGGTGAGATTATTGAAAGCATTTTGATGTTTCGATATAACAAATTAAGTGTTAATGAATTTTAAGATTTTATATTATTCGAATATCAAAATATTACTCCAAGTTTTTGAAATGTCAATTTCAATCCTTACTTAAGTGTAAAATTGTGTTTCAATCTTAAAATATTTTTGAAACAATTTTTACAAAGTATTTCGAGCCTTAATCGAGCCAAAAATAGGTTTTAAATAGGGAGGTACTGATACCCCTCATAGGGTGTACCGATACCCCTATGATAATTTTGGCTCCGAGAAAAACATAATGTCAAATGGGTACTGATACCCCTCATGGGGTACCGATACTCCTATGTCAATTTTGGCTCTGAGAAAAACATAATGCCCAATGGGTACCGATACCCCTTTAGAGGTACCAATACCCCTAGTCATTTAACGGTCGAAATATTTGAATTTTGCACTGTATATACCGATACCAATTGAAGGAGTATCGATACCCCACGCTCCGAGCAGCCTTTTTCAAGAGGGTTTTCACACTACAACGGCTCTAACATCACCCAAATGATTCCCAACGGCTAGAATCATTCCAAGGTGTATATAAACAAGTTCTGAAGCCATAGATCAACAAGAATTGAGAGATAATCAAAGAGAAAGCCTTAAACATCAAGTTTGAGCAATTCAAACCAATTTTTATTCAATATTCATTTTTGCTTTCAAGAACACTACTTTTACTCAATTGTACTATTCTTGAGTATTCTTTCTTTGTTCTAGAATTGTGCAAACATCTTACCTTGTAAGGTTTTTCTGTAAGTTTGTGAAATGTGTATTCTTCTCTTTGAGAGAGAGTGTTCTCAAGAATTTGGGGTATAATTCTTGAGGGAGTTGTAAGGTTACTCTTTGTCCTCAAAAGAAAGAACAAATTAGTGAATTTATTGGAAAATCCTTAGTGTGGATAACTAAGGTAGTGGACGTAGACTTTGGTTGAAAAAGTTGAACCACTCTAAATTGATGTGCAAATATTTTCAATTTTTTGCAAAAGCTTCCACCAAAATTTTTATTGCCAATTCACCCCCTTTTGACTGATTCGTCAATTGATTAACTCAACACCTATAGTATCGCTAATGTTATATCAGTACCGATACCCATACCTAGAATTTCTAGTTTTCAACCCGATTTTCACCCAAATGGAGCTAAAGTTCGATATATAAACACCATACAATACTATTAAACTCTTCTTTAACTATTCATACTAGCATTCTTTCATTTAGCCTCTTAAAACATCTAACATCTTCCAAGAACAATCAATTCTAAGAATAACACCACTTTTCCTAATGAGTTATTAATCCAATCCAATGCTTCTAATCACTTATTTACCTCTTTGGCAAGTCAAATCTACCAGTAAACATCCATAAACACTCATATTTTAACATATCACTCAAAAATCCATTTTCTTCAATCTCTAATATCTCATCCATAACTTAGTTTTAATCCCATTAAATCCTTCCTTAAGCTTCTACCATACTCAAAGCTTCAATAACCAACAAAAAACGAAAGAATAAACTAGCCATTTGAAATATTCCCTTTGAGCTATGGGGAGAATTTTTCCACGGCAATAAGAAGAAAAAGATATAGATATAGATTATCTCTCATTTTCCCCCTTTCTCTATTTTAAATACCTTATTAACTAATAATTTTAAATTTATTTTCTTGTAAAGGACCAAAATGCCCTCTTAATAATCCATTGTCACAATTTAGTCTAAACCATTAATCCTAATCATTCTCATCTTTATCATTTAATCGAATAAATCCTCCTAGTTTTTAAATTCTTTCAATAAGGTCCTTAATTCAATATTTGGGACATTACAATATCATTATCTAAAATAACAAAAATTGTATAATACCTAAGAATTTAGAAATATATCATTGTCTAAAATAAAAAAAATTGTATAATACCTATGAATTTAGAAATAATGATATTCTTATTATTTTAATTAAAGGTGTTACTAACTATAATAATTTATTATCTGACAATAGTTTTTTTGGTGAATTAAATATAAAAATAAAACTTTAGGAAAATAAGGGTTCTTTTTGTTTTAGAAAATATAGATTATTTTCAATATCATTTTCATAGAAAACAGAAAACGTTAAAAAATGTGTTTGGTTGTAAAATTAAAAAAAATGATATCTAGAAGATGAAAAGAAAAATAAGTGAAAATATGATAACATGAAAAATATGTTTTCACTTATTTCAATAAATTGTTTTGGAAATTCAAAAAGTAAGGAAACATTATATCTAGATTTTTAACTTACACATGTTTAAATCATTCTAACAATAATTCTTTTGATTTAATGGTATCTGAAACCCTCAAACTTTTGTAAAATAGTCAATATGGTCCATAAACTTTTTTTACACTCAATGTAATCCTTAAATTAATTTATTTTAATAATTTAATTTTTTTAGAATTTTTTATATTTAATTTATTGAATATCTTAATAATTTTTTATATTTTTAATTTAAATAAATTTTAATTTTTTAAAAATTAATAAGTCCTCAAACTTTCTAAAATAATCAATTAAGTTCATCTATCACATTATCATCCATCGAGTATTGTCACAACAGTATCGTAAACTGTAAAGTTTTTGAACTTTCATGTAAACGTCGTGACAGTCAACGTTTGATTTTGTTGTTCAAAGGATTTGATTAATTTTTTTTTCTAAGTTTAACGATCACAGTTGGTGCAAAAAAAAAAGTTTAACGACTATGCTTATTATTTTTCCCAAAAATTTGAAGGTCTCAGTTACTACTAAACATAATTTTTATGTTAACCTCACCTTTGTGCGCTATTACTTATAACAATGTTTTTGTGTATTTTGAAAATTAAATTAATGTATAATATACATTAACATTATATTCTTATTTTAAACTAAAATAAATTTTGTGTTATGAAATTTCTTATCAACTTTATTGTTTTATATTTATATAACTCATATGTTAAATTTGTGTAATAATTTTTAGTAATTATAATCTAATTTAATTATTTAATAACCATTATTTTTATTTCTATTTTAGGTTTGAATTTAAGTTTTCTTTTATAGTAAGCAAACATTTTTTTTTATTTTTTTTATTTTCAAAAAATTGAAAACAAAAATTATTTTTCTAAAAATGAAAACAAAAAATATTTTATAGAACCAAACGTGTTCTAAAATTTTCTTAGAAATGATTTTCCCCCTCAAATCAAAGTTAAATATGAAAAAACATTAATTTATTAAAGTTGAGTATGGAAAGTTTTAGACATGCCTTCTCAAACTTTATTGTTTTATACTTGTATAACTCATATGTTAAATTTATGTAATAATATTTAATAATTATAATCTAATTTAATTATTTAATATCTATTTTTTATTTTTATTTTAAAAAATTAGGTATCAAATATATTTTTAGTATTTTAATTTTGAATTTAAGTTTTCTTTTATATTAGCCAAGCATTTTTTATTTTTTAAATTGAAAACAAAAATTATTTTTAAAAAAAAATAAAAAAATATTTTGTAGAACCAAATGAAATTTAATATTTTCTTAGAAATGATTTTTTTTCCTGAAATCAAAGTTAAATATGAAAAATCATTAATTTATTAAGGGTGAGTATGGAACGTTTTAGACATGTCTTCGCCATGTGGAGCTACAGAATCTCATCTAGATATTTATTTTTCTAACGAAATAATTACTTTGCATGATTGAGATGGTAGAGCCCAAGAATTATCTTACTATTTAGGGTGAAATATAACTTTAATAATATGATATTAAAATAAAATAAAAATTAAATTTTAGGATTAATTTTAAAAAAATTAAAAATTTAGATATTAAAATAAATTAAAATTAATAATTTAAATACTAAACACATAATTTACCCTACTATTTACTAGGGGTCTGGTTGTCGTGTGAAAATCATCCTCGTCCTTGGAAAGAAGCCATTACCAATCACTGATCACCAAGACATTACAAAGAAGGAAGCTTCTTTCTGAAAATAAAGTCTTTAGTGCTGTCTTGAATCAGTTCTAAACTACATATTCAATTAATATTAAAGTTAATTATATCACGTCTTGTATTATAATTATAATTTTAAATTGATTTTTAAAAACCTCCCTAAGACTTTGAAAACAATAAAACTAGTCCCTATACCCATGGTTGCCCGTCGTCATCATTTTTTGTCGATTGGACTTCCACCGCATACCAGTTACCCGACAAACAATCGACATAACAACACCCAAAGTCCCCTAAAATCACGACAAAATATACCCCATCTACCCGACGAAACGACAACAAACTCGATAAAACAACGACCGTTGCATCTCCACATCATCATCCGACTATTGAGATGGCAAGAAATGTGTCAGAGGAGGTGGCCGTGGTCGGAAACGAAGGTAGAATTAGGGTTAGGATTTGGAGATTTTAGAGATTTTAAGTTTTTTTATTGTAATTTTAGAAAATATTTTTTATAAATACAATAATATATATATATATATATATAAATTATTTCAAAATTAACTGAGCATGACACATATCTATAAACGAAATTTTTTAATGACCGTTACATTATGGGCTCCTAAAGTAATAATATTTGTAAGATTAGACACCAATATCATTCAAAAAATAAAAAAATAGTTTAGACATATATTCGTGAAAATTCTATATTTTGGGCACTTCCTATATAATTAAGCCTTTCTATGTTCAGTCATTTCTAGCTCAGACCCTGGTAGATCATGAAGCTTCTCTTTTTACTGTAAAGTTGCGATTTTGTCTTTATCATCACACCAGTGATTCCCACCCATATAGTCAAGAATAATTTCGGGTGAGTTGAGTTATTTATTGTTACGGGTGACCTTCAGTGATTTTGAAAGGTTCTGGATTTGGATCTGCATATTTTTGCAGCACTGCTGTGAATCTCACCTCATTGAATCACCATGTCAGCTTATGGCCATCAGATGGAACGAGAGTTCTCAGCTCAGAGTCTCTTGAGCAGGGAAGATACTGGTAATCTCATTTTTTCCTCATTTTACTTCATATATTCGAATACCCCTTCTGATATTCAAATATTCGATTACCTTTTTTTCTGAGAGGCTTTTAAGTATTGATTTGGGTCATTCCCGGCAGGAACGGAGATGGGAAGCCGATATGTGGTGGAATCGGGATTCTATATGACATCTTTTGCTGCCACAATCTTCATTGCCGGTCTTCTAACCACTGGTGTTCTATTGGTAACTTTGGTCGTCACATTAGCAGTAATGCTGCAATCTTGTGAAAGCAGGAGCAAGGGGGTAGTGCAGATTCATAAAGGCAGTGATTTTGACCATTATTGCAAGGCTTTTTCTTCACATGGCGAGCTCAACATCTTGAAACAATCCGATATTCCTCCGGTCTGCCGGAGTCTCGCCTTTGGATACATCGAACACGGAGAATACGAACGAGACTTAAATTTAACGATCTCGATGATCGAAAGCTTTTTCGAGACTATTTCACCGTCGAATAGTCATCCGGATGTTGTGTTAGTGGACATAGATGACATCCTTGATTCAGATCCTGCATTCTCCTGTCAATTAATACGTCAGCATCAGTAAGTCCCGTTGTTCTTCGCTATGTTACTTCGAATCTTCATTTTTTGGGGTTAATAAAACTCGAGTGCGGATCAGGTTCAACCTGCGATATGGCTCTAACAAACCAAGTGGTTCCATTGAAGATGCAAACAATCTGAAGCAGCGGCTAACTGTGGAATTGTGTATGAAACTTCAGTTCAGAGGATGGTCTTTGATCCTTTTATCGAGGAAGCCCGAGAGACTCCGAAATGTTACGATTGAACACCTTAATACCATAGGATTTATAAGTTGGTCTTCTTTGATTATGAGGTATGGTTGGTACTTGTCTTTTTCTTTTGATTATGAGAATAACAGTGTTAGCTTCTTGATACCAACTAGATTGTGGATGTTGGAGTTAAATGCATCATACGTCCTCAAACAATGACTTTCATTCTAAATTAATCCCTAACGTTTAAACATTCTATTTTCATCTTTAAACTACAATTTCGTTTCAACATCATTCCCAAACTTTGACTCGTATTCTAAATTAGTTTCTAAACTTTTAAGCATTCAAATAACCTTCCCAAAATCATTCAAAAGTGTGGGGATGAAATTGAAATATTTAAAAGTTTAGAGAGAAATATAGAATGAGGGTTATAGTTTGGGAATGAATTTGGAATGTTTTAAAGTTTAGATATCAATTTAGAACGAGAGTTATAGTTTGGGAATAAAATTAGAATGTTTAAAAGTTGAAGTATTAGTTTAAAATGAGAATCATAGCTTGATGACATATAATACAATTAATTCTTTGTATATTGGGATCTGTACGGTACAACTAGATTTTTCACTGTTCACTGTTCTTAAGGTTGTGTTGCATGATCCAAGTCAGATTCAGTATTCAAGAGAAGTGTTCAATTTTCCGGGAAAATATTGCAGGTCAGATAGCGAAATAGGAATGAAAAGCTGGGAATACTTTTGCAGAAGAAGAAGAGCAATTTCAATGAAACAAGGTAATGAGATAGTGAGTGTGATTAGCAGCCGAATGGACGCATTAACGGGCTCATCTTTGGGAAAACGTGTTTTTAAGCTTCCAAAACCTTGAGAATCTATGGCATTGAATCTATATTTTCAAATAATAATAATAATTTTTTTCCACAGAAAACACTAAGTTTGTACCAAAACCCGTGTATGTAATATATGTATATAAACACGTGTGTAATATATATATATATATATATATATATATATATATATATATATATATATATATATATATATTTCATTATCTAATGTTTAAATTTATCTATATGTTTTTAGTTGCATTTATTTTCTTAATTTTAAAATTTCATTTACTATTATGATATATAAGATAAATAATATCAAATTCAAATCAACTTAAAAATCTATTAAATAAGGTGTTATTGATATAACATTAAAATGATAATAACTTAATTGGTATTTTTATTAAAAAAGTAACTGTGCAACTCTTTTGAATTCATTGATTTTAGTTGTTAAAGAGAGTATTGTTTTCTTTGTAGTCTTGAGTTTGAGTAACTACGTGTGCAGGGCGAGTTTGCATTGTCAATAGTTAAGAGAAATTATGAATAATATTACCTTATAATCAATCTATATTACTGAAAAAAAATATGATCCTTTTAAAAAGATTAAGGTTAAATTTAATGAAAAAATAAATAATAAAGTTAGAATTTCATATATGTGAATATTTATAATTATGAAAAATGTAAAATCCTCGTGTCGGAATCATCTTTCGGGTGGGTCCAGAATTGAACTTCGACTTAAATATAACATGCTAGAGCCGCCACCGATCATTTTAAAAAATATTTAGGTTGATCGGACACCATCTTACATGATATGCGTTTTATCATAAATATGTCAGATTCGGGAGTCGGTTAAAATCAAGGAAGGATTAACACTCTTGAACTGCACTTTCGGTACCATTTTAATTTGTCGGTTATCTTAATTGCGAAAATTAAAATTTAAAGACTCAATTCGAATTACTTACCTTTGATTGGTCAAAATTATCCCTAAACAGTAAAAAAATGTTAGATTATAAAATATATGAAATATTAAATTTTAGAAAAAATAAATCAAAGAATGAAATATTAAATTTTTTATAAAAAATGTTATAAAAAATGTTAAAAGAAAAAAATAAAATAAAATGGAGAAAATATTAAATTTTAGAAGAAAAAAATATAAAAAAATGTTAAAAGAGAAAATAAAAAAGAAGTGTTAAATTTTAAAGAAAATACAAAAAAAATGATCAAATTGAAATGAATTAAAATTCATGGATCAAATTAATTCTAGGAATGAGCTGCAAGAGAAAAATAGAAGGTTAGGGGACTAAATTGCAAAATACAAGAAGTATAATCAAGGATCAAATCAAAATAATTCAAAATTCAAATGCCAATTTATAACCGGTGACCAAAATGCATTACATATCAAAATATAAGGGACTGCGGAAATAATTTAACTATTAGCTAATTACAACCTAGTCTCTTGGTTATAAATACCCAAAACCCAAAAAAATATCATTTTAAACAAAAAAAACTCTCCCCTCTCCAAAAATCTCTCAACCCAAGCCCTATCCGGTCAAGTGGCCGGCCAACCTCCGACGACCACTCGCCGTCCAATATGCTGCGAGCGGCGGCCGGAAAAACCAAACTTCACCAAAACGTTCCCCCAATTCAATGAGCCTGAATCCGAGGCCAAAATCTCGCAAAAAATCCTGAAAAGCTTAGATCTACGCCTAAAGTGTCTCTTTTTACCTTTACCGATGGTAACTTTTCAACTTTTCGGTAGTCGTTTCTCCTTTGATCCAAAACCGATGTTCCCCTTGCTTTTTCGATGCTTATTTTTTTATATACTTGTGATTTGGTTGGTTCGATTGTATTTGCTTTCTTTTTTTTTTTTTTGCTCTATGTTTTCTGTTGGTATATTGGTGGTATTTGGTTCGGTGTTTCTGTTGATGCCTGTTGAAAACATTTTGATATTTCGATATAACAAATGAATTTTAAGATTTTTTAAAATGATTTTCTAAGTATATTCGATATAATTATTCGAATATCAAAATATTACTCCAAATATTTCAAAAATCATTTTTAATCATTACTTAAGTGTAAAATTAAGTTTTATTCTTAAAACAATTTCAAAAAAATCTTTCAAAGTATTTCGAACCATTTCAAAGTCAAAAATTCCATATTGTTCAGAGGGAACCGATCCCCCCCCAAGGGGGTACCGATTCCCCCCTGAATGGTTTGGCTCCGAGATTTCCAGAATGCTCGGAGGGAATCGATTCCCCCATAGGGGGTACCGTTTCCCCCCTGTTCAACGGTCGAAATATTTGAATTTTACACTTAGGGAACCGATTCCCTATGAGGGGGAACCGATTCCCCCCCACGCTCCAAGCATTTTTATTAAATGTTTTCACACTTAAACGACTATATTATCTTCATTAATTATCCCCAACGTTCAGAAGTGATTCAAGGTGTATTTAAACAAGTTCTGAAGCCCCTTGATCAACATGAAATTATAGAGAAACAAGAGAGAAAGCATCAAACACCAAGTTTGTGCAAATCAAGCCAATTTTCCTTTCAATATTAATTTTGCTTTCAAGAACACCATTTGTGCTCATTTGTAATTATCTTTGAGGTTTCTTTTCTTGTTCTAGAATTGTGCAAACATCTTACCTTGTGAGGTTTTCCTTGTAAGTTTGCAAATTTGTAATCTTCTCTTTGGGAAAGAGTGTTCTCAAGAATTGGGGTATATTCTTGAGGGTGTTGTAAGGTTAACTCTTTGGCCTCAAAAGAAAGAACAAATTAGTGAATTTGTTGAAAAATCCTTAGTGTGGATAGCTAAGGTAGTGACGTGGACTTTGATTGAGAAAGTCGAACCACTCTAAATCGCTGTGCAATTACTTTCAATTTTCTGCAAAAGCTTCCACCAAATTTTTAATTGCCAATTCACCCCCTCTTGGCCAAATCCGTCAATCGATTAACTCAACAATTGGTATCAGAGCCTAACTCATTTGAAGGTTTAATCGCCTCTTGAGTCGATTCGGGAAGAGTTATATCGATTATCAAAGTCATCAATGGCCTCCGCTTCAAACTTCGACTCCGGTCTCGATTCGATGCCCGTCAACAAGCCTCATTTCTTCAATGGAGCTAACTATGCTTATTGGAAGAATAGAATGATGTACTTCATTCAAGCAAGTGACATGGGAGCATGGAATGCTGTAGAAGAAGGATACATCAAACCTCTCACTCATCCAAGGTTGTGGAGTGAAGGAGAGACAAGAATGTTCCAGCTCAACTCCAAAGCCATCCATATAATTTTTTGTGCTCTTGGACCAGATGAATACAGAAGAGTTTCATCGTGTACAACCGCCAAAGAAATATGGGACAAACTTCAAGTCACTCATGAAGGTACCGATGAGGTAAAGAAATCTAAAATTAGTATTCTAACGCATAGCTATGAAAATTTCAGGATGAAACCAAATGAAGATATCAAAGCTATGACGGATAGATTTTCAACGATTGTC
Source organism: Hibiscus syriacus (assembly GCF_006381635.1). Taxonomy (NCBI): domain Eukaryota; kingdom Viridiplantae; phylum Streptophyta; class Magnoliopsida; order Malvales; family Malvaceae; genus Hibiscus; species Hibiscus syriacus. The sequence goes on along the minus strand of NW_024063471.1, from coordinate 15,236,173 downwards.
AATGGTCTCAAATCATATGGAGAGATCATTTCAAATGAAAAGCTTGTGAGGAAGTTAGTCTACTCCCTCCCAAAATCGTGGCAATCAAAGAAGACGTCAATCATCGAGTCTAAGGACTTAACGTCCTTAACTCTTGAAGAGCTAATTGGGTCACTCCTCACTCATGAAATGATGCTCGAAGATGAGGTGGACCTCGACAAAATTGACGAGACACCAAAGGAGAAGAAGAAGAAGAAAAACATTGGAGTTGCTCTCAAATCCACAAAAGATGAGAGTGATTCGAATAACGATGACGATGAATAGGAAATGACATTGTTTGCCAAACGGTTCAGAAAAATGATGAGACCTTATCGAGGAAGAAAATTCAAACGAAATGAAGGCCTCAAAAATGAACCGAAAGATAAGGACCAAATCATTTGCTACGAATGCAAAAAGCCAGGGCATGTTAAATATGATTGCCCACAATTGAAGAAAAAGGGTCAATCAAAGAATAAGCACAAGGCTCATGTGGCTACATGGAGCGATGAAGAAAGTTCCGATGAAGAGGAGCAAGAAGTAGCTAACTTGTGCTTGATGGCATTTGGGGAAGATTCTAAGGTAACCTCTAACTCATCCGATTTTGATGATTTATCCTATGATGAGTTATTAGAGGAATATAATGGGTTGGCTTCGGATTATGAGAAATTATTTTTAAAATATAAAAACGATGTTTCAAAATTGAAAAATGAAAACAAACTCATATCCAAAACCAATAACGATCTTGAAAGTAAAATCAAATATTTGCAAATCAAACTAGAAGAGTTTGAAAAGAAAAATTTAGATTTGCAAAATTTACTTTCAAAGATCAATGATGATCATCAAAAGAAAATTGATGATCTTAAAACTTCTTTTGATAAAGTTGGAACAATACATTTTGAAAAAGGTGGAAATTCAAAATCCAACTTTGTTAGGAAAAGTTTTAGAAACTACAATCATAGAGGTCCCCAAAGAACCTCTAATGGAAAAATCGTTAGAAGTATGTGGGTTCCTAAAGAACTCATTACTACTAAAGATAACAATATCCTACACAAATGGATACCTAAGGGGACTAGGATTTTGGAAACTAATGAATGTGGACCCAAAAGAATTTGGGTACCAAAAATCAAAAAATAATCTATGTTTGTAGGGAAAGGAGCATTGCTACAAGGAACGGGAAACAAATTCAAATTCATGGTACCTTGATAGTGGATGCTCAAGACACATGACCGGAGACAAAAGCCGGTTCATTGAGCTTAACGCCAAAAATGGAGGAGAAGTGACTTTTGGAGACAATTCAAAAGGTCACATTGAAGGTATTGGTACAATTGGTAATACCTCTTCCATACAAATTAAGAATGTTTTATATGTGAATGGATTAAAGCATAATCTATTGAGTATTAGTTAATTATGCGATAAAGGATTCAATGTCTTATTTGAAATTAATGGTTGTAAAGTCATTGACATTGCATCTAATCGGATTATGCTTATTGGTCATAGAATAGGGAACATTTACATGGTGCATTTAGATTCTTTTGATATGACTAATTTATGCCTAGTTGCTAAAGATGAACATGATAGTTGGTTATGGCATAAGAGACTAGGACATACTAGTATGAGTGTTTTGCAACGGCTAATTCAAGGTGATTTAGTTCGAAGGTTGCCTAAGCTTAAATTTGATAATGATAAAATCTGTGATGATTGTGCTAAAGGAAAACAAAAGCGTGTTTCTTTTAAATCCATTAATGACGTATCAACTAGTAGAGTATTACAATTGATCCATGTAGATCTTTTTGGGCCAAATAGGACTACTAGCTTGGGTGGAAAACAATATGCATTTGTCTTGGTAGATGACTATTCTAGATATACTTGGGTTCTATTTTCAAGTACTAAAGATGAAGCATTAGAACAGTTCATCACATTTTCAAAAATAATCCAAAATGAAAAGGGTTACTCTATAACTAGTGTTAGGAGTGATCATGGCACTGAATTTGAAAATCTTGGATTTATTGAATTTTGTAATTCTAATGGTATTAGTCATAATTTTTCAGCACCTAGAACCCCTCAACAAAATGGAGTTGTTGAGAGGAAAAATCGAACTTTAGAAGAAATGGCTAGAACCATGCTTTGTGAAAATAATTTGCCAAAATATTTTTGGGCGGAAGCCACAAATACTGCTTGTTATGTTGTTAATCGAGTAAGGATTAGGCCAATTTTAAAGAAAACTCCATATGAAATTTTCAAAAATAAAAAGCCTAACATTAGCTATTTCCATCCTTTTGGATGTAAATGTTTTGTTTTAAACAACGGTAAAGAAAACCTTAGCAAATTTGATGCTAAAAGTGATGAAGGAATTTTTCTGGGTTACTCCTTAAATTCTAAAGCTTATCGAGTATTTAATAAAAGAACTTTAGTTGTAGAAGAGTCTATACATGTTGTTTTCGATGATAATCCCCTTCCAAGGAAGGATTCTTGTGTGAATGATGATGTAGGTGTTATAAATACAAATGATGTTAGACATGAAGTTGGAGAACCATCATCAAAGGAAGAAATGAAAAATGAGGAAACTCATGATCCTCTTGAGAATCCAACCATTGAAGAAAGGGAAGTATCTTATCCAAGAGAGTATAACTATGTCAAGGATGGTGAAATTATAGGTGATCCATCAAAAGGGGTAACAACTCGATCTTCTCTTAGAAATATTTGTAATTATGTTGCATTTATCTCATGCATAGAGCCTAAGAATGTTAAAGAAGCATTAAATGATGAACATTGGATTATGGCTATGCAAGAAGAGTTAAATCAATTTGAGAGAAGTAAAGTATGGACATTAGTTGAAAGGCCTAGTAATAAATCTACTGTAGGTACTAGATGGGTATTTAGGAATAAGCTTGATGAGAGTGGTAATATAGTGAGAAACAAGGCTAGACTTGTTGCTCAAGGATATACTCAAGAAGAGGGCATAGATTATGATGAAACATACGCTCCTGTAGCTAGGATGGAAGCAATTAGAATGTTATTAGCATTTGCATGTTTTCATGAATTTAAATTATATCAAATGGATGTTAAAAGTGCATTTTAAATGGTTTTATAAAAGAAGAAGTGTATGTGGAACAACCTCAAGGTTTTGAAGATTCAAAATTTCCAAATCATGTTCTTAAATTGACAAAAGCTCTTTATGGTTTAAAACAAGCTCCTAGAGCTTGGTATGAAAGATTGTCAAATTTTTTAATTGAAAAAGGTTTTTCAAAAGGAAAGGTTGACACTACATTGTTTTTAAAACATAAAGGTAAAGATTTATTAGTAGTTCAAATTTATGTTGATGATATAATATTTGGTTCTACTAATGATGTTCTTTGCCAAGAATTTTCTAAGCTAATGCAAAGTGAGTTTGAGATGAGCATGATGGGGGAGCTCTCATTTTTCTTGGGACTCCAAATCAAGCAAAGAAAAGATGGCATCTTCATTAATCAAGCTAAGTACGTCAAAGATATGCTCAAGAAGTTTGGACTGGAAAATGGGAAACCTCATGACACTCCAATGAGCTCTTCAACAAAGCATGAAGGAGGTAAATGTGTAGATGTTAAATTATATAGGTCAATGATTGGCTCTTTGCTTTATCTAACTGCAAGTAGACCGTACATTATGTTTAGTGTTTGCTTATGTGCTAGATTTCAATCATGTCCTAAGGAATCACATTTACTAGCTGTTAACAGAATCTTTAGATACCTTAAGGACACTCCTAGTTTAGGACTTTGGTATCCTAGAGACTCTAGTTTTAGCTTGCATGCCTTCTCTGATGCGGATTATGGAGGATGTAAATTAGATAGGAAAAGCACCTCCGGTACTTGCCAATTCCTTGGAAATATGCTGATTTCTTGGTTTTCAAAGAAACAAAATTGTGTTGCATTATCTACCACTGAAGCGGAATATATTTCAGCCGGTAGTTTTTGTGCACAAGTTTTATGGATGAAACAACAACTTTTTGATTATGGAATTGAAGTAGGTACTATTCCTATCAAGTGTGACAATACTAGTGCTATTTGTCTCACTAAAAATCCCATCCAACACTCTAGAACTAAACACATTGAAATTAGACATCACTTCATTAGAGACCATGTCACTAAGGAAGATGTAGTTCTAGAATTTGTTAGTACTTTGCATCAATTAGCGGATATTTTTACAAAACCCTTAGATAAGGAAAGGTTTTGAACACTTAGGAGAGAATTAGGTTTAACTGACCTATCTTCACTTAGTGTTTAAAATAATTCAGCACTTTTAATAAATACTGAAAAATGCTCATAATAGTAATTTTTGATTGCATTCATTGCTATTAGTTAAGGAGAGTTTATGATTCTTGATGAAAAATTAATTTTATGTTCAAATATCGATTAAAGATTAGTTTAATAGTTTGAACATAATTATTTTTCAATATATAAGTTGCCTATACCACTAGAGAAGATTAATTTAGCATTTTGTGTGCTTAAAAATCGGATTTTAGCATTTTGGTGCAGAGGGAATCGATCCCCCCCATGAGGGAACCGATTCCCCCTTTGAAGAGGAACCGATTCCCCCCACAGGGGAATCGATACCCCCTGGGGTTCTGTTAAAATCGGGCAGAACACCCCAAAATCCCCAAAACCCTTCTTCTATCTTCAAGCCGTTTCTCACCCTCAAACACTCAAATCTCCATTCTTGCCTCAAATCATTGATTTTAATCGGAATTCACTTCAAATATCATCTCCTAAACTTGCAATCATCATTAAAATTGTGCAAACAATATCTAAATCCCCTCAATCTTCATCTTTCAAGGTAAATTTTTCTAAACTCTCTATTTCATTGATTTTGAACATAGGATTAGTTTTAATTAGTTCTAGGTTGAAATAGTGATCGGGCATTGATTTTTTAGTGATTAGAAACTAGATGTTACAACTAATTTCATCAAAAACACAAGAATTTTCCAAAAATTTTAAATTTTCGAAATTAAAAAAAAAATTGTTGTTTTTCAAATTATTGTGTTTTGATTAAATTATGTTTTTGTTATGAAAACTATACATATATTGTTTCTCAAAACCATATTTTTCAAAAAGTTTTTCAAAAACTTTGCCCATTAGGATTGATTTAGAGAACCTTGAAATATTGAGGACTCAATTGAGTTTTGGGATTAATTGAATTGCATACATTTGTTTTTAAAATTGCAGGTTATCCAATCTATTCCGATTTCCTTCACCATGTCTAATCCTAAACGTGCTAGGTCTTCATCTAGTCGTTCTAGTCGTCAACCAAATCCTCCTCCTATTCCTCAAAATCCTATTCCAAATCTTGATCCTAACTTGACTATCCAAAATTCTTGTTTTAATCAACCGGGTCCTAAAGATTATCGTTATTGGTTTTACCAATATTTTGACTCGTATAAGATTAGGGAAGAACGTATCCCATCTCTTCAAGCTATGATTGCTATTAACTTTAAATATCTCCCTATCTTGCACGAATGGAAATTTGATAAACTTTTCGAACTTGAACCCGTTGTTTATCATAAACTTGTTCGTATCTTCTATTGTAATGCCGTTTGTATCAAAAATCGTGACAAAACCAAAACCATAGGAGTACGTTCCTACCTCCTAGGTCAATATTTCCATCTTGATCCGGCTTACATAGCGAATGCCTTAGGCTTAGATAATGAAGGTTTATCAAATGAAAAACAAGTTTTAGGCTCACGATATAAACGAAATGATAGTGCAAGTGTTCTAGATCTTCATGAGCGTTTTCTTCATCTTATGATCACTTGGTGGTTTCGACCATCCGGGGGTCGTTATTCTACTCTCAGAGCTTTAGATCTTTGGTGGTTTCATTGTTTTGAACACAATATAAAAATAAACCTTTCCGAGATTATCTTTGCTGAGATTGTTGAAACCGTTAACCTAGTGCCAAATAAGAAACTTTGTTCTTCACTAGTTTACGGTTGTATCCTTAGTAATCTCTTTTCTAAAGCCGAGCTTCGAGTTGGTCTAGATGCCTCCTTTCCTCTTAAGAAACAAATCAATCTTCTTTCTTTAACAAGAGCGAGATGGGTCAAAAATAAAGAATCCGGTGAATGGGTTCGATCTTCTGCAACTACTCCGGGAGCTAGTTCTTCACAAGCTCCACTCGAAGCTGACGAAGATCCAGAGTTTGAACAATTAATGAGGGATATCGATGAAGCCGAAGATGAGCCTGAGCAACCCGAGGAGCACGGACAACAATCGACTCAAATGCCTCCATATTTTCAATCTTTTATGGAGACATTTGATTTCCGATATGCGACCATGGATTCGCGCTTTAATTCTATAGAGTCTCATTTATCCACAATGGGAGCTCAACAATTAGAAATTCTTTGGGAAATGCGTGCAAATAATAAAGCAACCAACGCACGTATTAATGACCTCACTAACGAAATGGCCGCTATACGAGCTCGTTTTCCTCCTCCTGATCCAGATATGTGATTAAATGTTTTACTTTGAACTCCAAACTTATTGTTTTAACATTTTGAATATTTTGGAATGTTTGAATTTGTGGATTGTGAATTTGTTTGGATTTATGGATGGTGTGAACTTATATGTTTGGTGTGATTTTTTCATTATTGCATCATTTACATCATTATTAGCAATATGACCAATTTTACCATATCAAATTGTTTATGAATATTGATTATGGAGCTAATGGCTAACATTTCTCTTGATTGTGATCTTAGCAGCTTATGCATACATATACCTAATCAATTAGCTAAATGTTTTTCACGTTTCTTTGAATCTTTTTGATTTAACAAAAAGGGGGAGAAGTGTGTGTTTTAAGTGAAGTGTGTGTTTTAAGTGTGTTTTAAAATGATAAATGGGAGAAGTGTTAAAGTAAGGGGGAGTAATTTCAAAACTTGATTTCAAAATCTTAAAATTACTAAAATGTTTTGTTATATCAAAAAGGGAGAGATTGTTGAAAACATTTTGATATTTCGATATAACAAATGAATTTTAAGATTTTCCAAAATGATTTTCTAAGTATATTCGATATAATTATTCGAATATCAAAACATTACTCCAAATATTTCAAAAATCATTTTTAATCCTTACTTAAGTGTAAAATTAAGTTTTAATCTTAAAACAATTTCAAAATAATCTTTCAAAGTATTTCGAACCATTTCAAAGTCAAAAATTCCAGATTGCTCAGAGGGAACCGATCCCCCCCAAGGGGGTACCGATTCCCCCCTGAATGGTTTGGCTCCGAGATTTCCAGAATGCTCGAAGGGAACTGATTCCCCCATAGGGGGTACCGATTCCCCCCTGTTCAACGGTCGAAATATTTAAATTTTACACTTAGGGAACCGATTCCCTATGAGGGGGAATCGATTCCCCCCACGCTCCAAGCATTTTTATTAAATGTTTTCACACTTAAACGGCTATATTATCTTCATTAATTATCCCCAACGTTCAGAAGTGATTCAAGGTGTATTTAAACAAGTTTTGAAGCCCTTGATCAACAAGAAATTATAGAGAAACAAGAGAGAAACCATCAAACACCAAGTTTGTGCAAATCAAGCCAATTTTCCTTTCAATATTCATTTTTCTTTCAAGAACACCATTTGTGCTCATTTGCAATTATCTTTGAGTGTTCTTTTCTTGTTCTAGAATTGTGCAAACATCTTACCTTGTGAGGTTTTCCTTGTAAGTTTGCAAATTTGTAATCTTCTCTTTGGGAAAGAGTGTTCTCAAGAATTGGGGTATATTCTTGAGGGTGTTGTAAGGTTATCTCTTTGGCCTCAAAATAAAGAACAAATTAGTGAATTTGTTGGAAAATCCTTAGTGTGGATAGCTAAGGTAGTGGACGTAGACTTTGATTGAGAAAGTCGAACCACTCTAAATCGCTGTGCAATTACTTTCAATTTTCTGCAAAAGCTTCCACCAAATTTTTAATTGCCAATTCACCCCCCCTCTTGGCCAAATCTGTCAATCGATTAACTCAACAATGCCCCCCTTTCGGCCTCCCCGATGAAGCATTTATAGCCCCCAGTCAGGGTTGTTATCCGTTTACTTCGGGGGTCATTTTATTGTTTTATTGGGATTGAAATACTACATGATTATTTCGTTTGGTTTTGATTTTCATGAAACCATGTTGTGTCGAGAAATCGGGGTTGTTTGTTGTGGCTGGGATGAGGACTCTCCAAGAGTCCTCGGTTTGACCGACGGTTCACTTCTTGACCAATGGATGTGCGGCGTTAAAGGAGAGCAGTAAACCCTAGCTCCTTTTGGGTTGGGTCAGCCTCTTTTCTCCTTTGCTGGGCTCCCACCGGGTTTACTAGGTCAAGCTACCTGGTTGGGCTCTGGACTTAGACCCTTGGACATGAAATGGATTTGAAAAAATAATAAATAAATATAAATGAATGAAATATATAACTATATATTATATATGTTTTCAATATATTTTCAAAAACTATATATTATATATATGTTTTCAAAATGTTTTCAAAAACTATATATTATATATATGTTTTCAAAACATATGTATATTAAATAAAATCCTGAACGAAAATAGGTGTCTATACCTCGACTAAACTCCATGAAACGTTGTCTGATCCATGAAGCAAACTAAGTAGGCATGTAAACGAACCGTACGAACACGAACACGAACGGGTTATGTTCATGTTCGCTCGTTTAACTTTAACCGAACAAATGAACGAACACGAACATAAACGAAAAAAAAATTTCTTGTTCGTATTCGTTCATTTATATGATAAAAGAACATAAATGAACGAACATAAATGAATGGATGTAAGCGAACACAATAAACGAACGTAAACGAACATAAATGAACGAACGTAAATAAACATAAATTAAAATAGATTTTTTCCTAACAATTTTAGGATTAAATTGTTTTGAGCTTTTTTATTTGTATTTCAAATTAATTTAATTTTAAGATATTTATGGGAATCAGATTAAAATTTATTGGGCTTTAATATTTTAAATAGGTCTAGAGAGATTGGGCTAAACATAAATGAATGCACATAAACGAGCATAAACGAATGAACATAAACGAATATAAACGAACAAACATAAATGAACATAAATAAACGAACGTAAATGAACGAACATATTACCGAACGTTTACAAATGTAAATGAACGAATGAGCCATATGTTCATGTTCGTTCATTTAATTAAACGAACACAAAATCTTGTTCATGTTCGTTCGTTTAATAAATAAACGAACATAAATGAACTTCACGCCGAACAGTTCATGAACGGTTCGCTGTACACTCGGTTCATTTACAGGCATAAAACTAAAGCATGTTTGATAGGACTTTTAAAAAGTGACTTTTAAAAAAGTACACTAGAAAGGAACTTTTAAAATTGTTGTTTAGAAGTGTAATTTAAAATTTAATTGTTAAATATGAGTTTGGAAAGATTAGATGTTCATTATAAACACTATGTTGTAAATTAAAAAATATAGAATTTAAATTATATTTATACTTAAAAATACTATGATATATAAAATATATCACTTAAACTATAATAAAAAATATAAAAAAATATTTTAAGATAAGTTATTAATAATACTTTTAAACTATAATATTTTTTAAAGATGTTAATATCAAATTATTAAAATAAAATATAAATACATAATTGAGTGGAGTCTATGCGTTAATAAGAGTAAAATTATAATTTGCTCCTAAATACAAAGTTAAAAAATGAAATAACTACAAATCTTGGCTTTTGCAGTTAGTTTAAAAACCACTATTTTCATCATATATTTTTTTTTCATTTTTTAGTTTTGGTATTGTTTTTGCGTTCAAAACGGACTTTTTAACTAAAATTACCGTTTGAAAAACCACGCAAACATGGCCTAAAAGAACAAATATCAATAAGATGGTCCAACCATGCGAATCCTTCAATTTTTAAAAAGAAACACTCATAAATTTAGCTCTTCATGATGAAAAAAAAATACATATTTTTCTCACATTATTTACAAACTAGATGAAGTAAGGGAGGATTTTGAGTGTATATTTAGTTAGTTTCTTAACTGACGTCGTTTAGAAGGTAGTTTTCTGGTTCAAGTAAACAAAGCCCAGGCTATGAAGAAGCACTCAAATCTCAGGCTAACATGGCCAAGATGCTACGTTGTGCCTCTGATTGTCACAGTTAAAGCCGATGATGGTGCTGATACTGTCACTTTCACGTCTTGTAAGCTTACAACTTCTTTACTTTTCTTCTCCTTTTCATTGTTTTTGGTGGAATTCTTTGAAAGAACGATTTGGTTTTGTTGTTTGATTTCCAAGAAAATCAAGAGAAAAAGGTTCTTTTGTAAAGGGAGGTTGCAGGACATTGTTCTTTTACTCATTTTATGTTAAAGTTTGGAGTTTTTCTTGTTGATTTTGCATCTCAAGGAAAAATATCTGATTATGAGATGAAGCTGATGAAATCAACAGTGAACGTCTTTCATCAAAAACACTTGATTGCTTTAAAAACTGGAAAGATGATGGGCTATTTAATGTATTAGCAAGAAGTTATTTCTATAGAGATAGAGGCAATTTCGCTAGCCTTTGCATTGAGATACTTGATTTTATTTACAAAAGCAATCCGATTGTCCAAGGAAGTGACAATCATCATATTGCCTGATATTTCGATTGCAGTGGAGTACCATATGGAGAACATGGATTACAATAGGTTCTACTTGGCTCCACGGGTTGAAGAAGAGATGGCTGGACCTTCCGAGAGTGAGCGTAAAGTGAATTTCGAGACTAAATAAGATGTCAAGCCGCCTGAGATGGAAATCAAGTCCAGGGAGACGTCCAAAACCCCAATAGGAAAGTGAAGTAAAGGTTGAGGAAGAACCTAAGCTGGTGAAGATCAAAGGTGATGATAAAAACTAAGGTTGGAAACTGGTTCAGAGTTTACCTCGGAATAATGGTCGGGTTCGGCAGAGTGCATGGAGTACGATTGCACGACAATTGATGCAGGGGGATCCGAGACAGATGATGCTGAGCTGTCAGATTGCACCTTGATGGCGCTGAGATACCATGAATTGGAAGATCAGCGCAAAGGCGGGAATTGATTGTGACATGTTCCTCATTGGGGTCGTTTTGAGTATGTTTCAGTCTTTTGGCCATAACTTTGGCTAGAGGTGTCAGAATCGCGCATAAGACCCCAATCCGGAAAGCTCTTTTCGACACGCACGCTCTCCATACTCCATGTGGCCTTTTTTTTCAACCTCAAATTCTTCCGTTTTCCCCTCCGAATCACTAGATTTAGATATTTTTTATTATTTATAGTAATATTTCGATTGTCAATTAGGAAGTCAATTTAAATCCGATTTAGGCCGGATTTTTTTGAGATTGCTTATTTTATTTCGAATTTCAATGTAGAGTGATTTTCAGGAATTTTCTATTTTTGGCAAAATTCGAATAAAGACGATTTTTGGATATAACAGTCCGGCTTGTGGATTGATTTTGGCATTGTTTGATTTTATAATATTTTATTAAACCCTAGAGACTTTTTTCTCTGGTTTTTTGGGTGAATTTTCTCTTGTGAATCATCTGTTGGAGCGCCTGCAGGATAATCACTATTTTGTCTGGCGTCAGTTGGTATCAGAGCTTCAACATCTTTCTAGGAAATTTCACCAGTTTCAATGGCTGGAGGTCATGGTCATCGTGAGCAGGTTCCGAATGAAGAAGCCCAACGCCGTGATCACAACGTTCAGGATGTGATGATTGCGGATTTACAGATGATAGTGAGGCCTCTGATCACGATACCAATTCCGCTTTCGAAAACCCATATCGCAATTATGCTCTATTCCGGGAGCACCGTGGTCGGGAGGAGTGTCATGGAGACCTCGATTTTTGGGTCGATCTCCCTGCAGTTTTTGGTACGTTATAGGCTGGGGGATTCGTGGATTGGATTAATAAAGTGGAGCGTATTTTTGAATTTAAAGAAGTCCCCGATCGTGTGAAAGTGAAACTGATCGCCATCAAACTCAAGGGCAGAGCATTTGCGTGGTGGGAACAGTTGCGACTTTCACGAGAAAGACAGAGCAAGGCCAAGATCACTGATTGGGAGAAGATGAAGAAGAAGATGAAGGGTCACTTCCTTCCCTTCGGCTACTGGCAAACCTTGTTTCAACGACTTCATACGTTGAGGCAGGGCGCACGATCAGTCGATGATTACACGGAGGAGTTTTACTAATTGGTCGCCCGAAACGATTTATCTGAGACGGAGGAGCAAATGGTGGCGTGGTATTTGGGGGGTTTACGCCAGCCCTTACAAGATGTCCTCAGCCTTCATTCACTGTGGAGTGTTTCGGAAGCTTACCAGCATGCACTTGCTGTTGAAAAATAGCAAAACAAGAGACCAGTGATCAGGAACGATTACAACAGTCGACCAGTTCATCCTCAGGATTCCCGTCCTGCTCAACAGCCACCGCAGGGTAATTATAACCCTACTATTAGATGTTTTCGTTGTGGTGAACAAGGGCAGAGGGCGACTGATTGCAGGAAGTCTCTAGTCAAAAGGGCAAAAATTTGTTGATTGAGGAAAACGCGGAAGACGAGACTGAGGAGATTGGCGAACCCGTGTATGACGATGATGAGACTGATAATGTGTTGTATGGAGATGGTCATGAGACTCTGGTCGTTCGCAAGAGTTTACTTACTCCCAAGGGCGATTTAGGGGACGATTGGTTGAGAACCAATATTTTCCACACGACCTACACAGTTGCAGATAAAGTCTGCAAAATGATCATTGACAGCGGCAGTTGTGAGAATGTAGTGTCCGAGGAGGTTGTCCAGAAATTACAGTTGAAGACGGACCGTCATCCTAAGCCATACAAGCTGTCATGGCTAAATAAAGGCAGTGAGGTAACAGTTGATAGGCGATGCCTCGTGTCTTTTTCAATTGGTAGAAAATATTTTGATAATGCCTGGTGTGATGTTGTGTCTATGGATGTGTGTCATATATTGTTGGGTCGACCCTGGCAGTATGATCGCAGTGTCATTCATGATGGACGGAAGAATACATATTCCCTTAGCATCAAGGGAAAAAAGATTGTGTTGGCACCCCGGCGGGAAGGACTCACTCCTACCCCAGTAACCCATAATACTACTCTGCTTTCTATGTCCATGTTTTTAGATGAGATTGAGCATGGCTACGTGATCTATGCCTTACTACCTTGCGAGAACAATGCAATAGACGTGGATACAGATTTACCAGTAGAAGTGCAGCGGCTGCTAGCAGAATTCTCTAACTTGATGCCAGAGGATCTTCCTCCTGGGCTACCACCTATGAGGGATATTCAGCATCAAATTAACCTTGTTCCTGGGTCAAGTTTGCTAAATCGACCAGCATATCACCTCAGTCCCAAGGAGGCTGAAGAGTTGCAGCGACAGATGGAAGAGTTGTTGGAGAGGGGCTATATCCGAGAGAGTATGAGCCCATGTACAGTCCCTGCTCTGCTAGTGCCAAAGAAAGCTGGTTCTTGGCGTATGTGTATTGACAACCGAGCGATCAACAGAATTACAGTTAAGTACCAGTTTCCAATTCCCCGTCTAGATGATATATTGATCAACTATCTGGTTCTAAGGTCTTCTAAAAAATTGACCTTTGAGCGGTTACCACCAAATCAGAATAAGACATGGAGATGAGTGGAAGACGGCGTTTAAAACGCCACAAGGGTTGTATGAGTGGATGGTCATGCCTTTCGGGCTATCTAATGAGCCCAGTACGTTCATGAGATTTATGCATCACGTCTTGCGGCCTTTTATGGGGAAATTTGTTGTAGTTTACTTCGATGCTATCCTCGTTTATAGTCCGACATGGAATTCACACTTCGATCACCTCCGTGCTGTTTTTGAGATTCTAAAAACGGAGTGCTTGTTTGTCAATCAAAAGAAGTGTTCTTTCTTCACTACTTATGTGACTTTTCTTGGTTTTGTTGTATCTACTGATGGTGTTCATGCAGATCAGTCAAAGGTAGATGCAGTCTTGGAGTGGCCCAGACCAAAGACCTTACATGACATCCGAAGTTTCCATGGCTTGGCGTCTTTTTACCGCCGATTCATTAGAAATTTCAGTACTCTGATCGCCCCTATCACAGAGTGCCTCAAGGGGCGTGATTTCCAATGGTCTGAGGAGGCAGAGGCTAGTTTTCAACTGGTCAAGCAGAAGATGACCGAGGCTCCAGTTTTGGTACTTCCAGATTTTGACAAAGTGTTCGAGGTAAATTGTGATGCATCTGGCGTTGGCATTGGTGGTGTTCTGAGTCAGGCAGGTCGTCCGGTTTCTTTTTTCAGTGAAAAACTATCGGGATCAAAGAAAAATTATTCCACTTATGATCCGGAGTTCTATGCTATAGTTCATTCCCTGAAGCATTGGCGTCACTACCTAGTACAGAAGGAGTTTATTTTGTTTACCGATCATGAGGCCTTGAAGTATATCAATGGCCAACACAAGCTGAGTAGACGTCACGCCAAGTGGGTGGCATACTTGCAAGAATTCACTTTTACGCTGAGGCACCAAGCAGGGAGTTTGAACCGCGTCGCAGATGCCCTGAGCCGTCGTACCTTACTTCTCACCACCATGAGTACTAAAGTTGCAGGCTTTGAGATGTTCAAAGATATGTATGCAGCTGATCCTTCCTTTGAAAGGATATTTTAGGAGGTAACTGAGGGTCACCGTCATGATTTAGTTTTGCATAATGCGTATATGTTTCGTGGATTACAGTTGTGCATTCCAGATTGTTCATTGAGGCAGCAAATTATAAGTGAACTTCATAATGAGGGACACTTTGGCCAAGATAAGACCTTGGCCCTTATCTCTTCTGACTTTTATTGGCCCAAGTTGACTAGTGATGTGGCCCATTATGTGGACCGTTGTTAAGTGTGCCAGCGGTCTAAGGGAGTTCTCACCAATGCGGGCTTGTACACTCCCTTACCTGTTCCTGAAGCTCCTTGGTTCGATGTCAGCATGGATTTTGTACTAGGCTTACCCCGCACCCAAAGGGCCTCAGATTCTATCTTTGTTGTGGTTGACAGGTTTTCCAAGATGGCTCATTTTGTAGCTTGCAGAAAGACTATGGATGCTGATCAGATTTCCCATCTCTATTTCAAGGAGATTGTGCGTTTACATGGTGTTCCTCGATCCATCACTTCAAATCGTGATACTAAGTTCATCAGTCATTTCTGGAAGAGCATGTGGGGAAAACTGGGAACGCAGTTGAATTTCAGTAGCGCCTACCACCCCCAGACGGATGGCCAGACCGAGGTGGTGAACCGAAGTTTTGGAAACCTTTTAAGGTGTTTGGCAGGAACAAAGTTGAAGCAGTGGGATTTGGCATTGCCTCAGGAAGAATTTGCCTACAACAAATCAAAAAACAGAACCACAGGTTTAAGCCCATTTGAGATTGTCTATGGTCAGAACCCATCTGGGGTGCTGGACTTAGCCCCTATTCCACGTATAGGTCATTTCAGTCCTAAAGCAGATGAGATGGCAAAGTATCTTCAGGGTATCCATGAGCAGGTAAAACAGACCATTCATGAGAGCAATACCAAGTACAAGACTCGGGTCAACAATCATCGTTGTCACGTACTTTTTGATGTTGGTGATTTTGTTTGGGCTGTATTAACTTGTGATCGTTTTCCTGTTGGTGAGTATAATAAGCTTAAGGATCGGAAGATTGGACCTTGTGAGGTTGTGCAGAAGATCAATAATAATGCTTACAGGTTGCACCTTCCCAACCACTTGAAGACTTCTGATGTCTTTAATGTGAAGCACCTGAGTCATTGTTTTGTGGATTCTGATGACACTACTCTGAACTCGAGGACGAGTTCTTTCCAACCTGGGGTGACTGATGCAGGGGGATCCGAGGCAGATGATGCTGAGCTGTCAGATTGCACCTTGATGGCGCTGAGATACCATGAATTGGCAGATCAACGCAAAGACGGGAATTGATTGTGATATGTTCCTCATTGGGGTCGTTTTGAGTATATTTCAGTCTTTTGGCCATAACTTTGGCTACAAGTGTCAGAATCGCGCATAAGACCCCAATCTTGAAAGCACTTTTCAACACGCACGCTCTTCATACTCCATGTGGCCTTTTTTTTCAACCTCAAATTCTGCCGTTTTCCCCTCCGAATCACTCGATTTAGATATTTTTACTATTTATGGTAATATTTTGATTGTCAATTAGGAAGTCAATTTAAATCCGATTTAGGTCGGATTTTTTTGAGATTGCTTATTTTATTTCAAATTTCAATGTAGAGTGATTTTTGGGATTTTGCTATTTTTGGAAAAATTTGAATAAAGACGATTTTTGGCTATAACAGTCCGGCTTGTGGACTGATTTTGGCATTGTTTGATTTTATAATATTTTATTAAACCCTAGAGACTTTTTTCTCTGGTTTTTTTGGGCGAATTTTCTCTTGTGAATCATCTGTTGGAGCGCCTGCAGGATAATCACTATTTTGTCTGGCGTCAACAATCGACATAGACTGTTGTGATGCGACAGTAAGCATCGAACGAAAAGAAGAAGAGGTCCGGGAACGTGAATGACAGGCATCCGTGGTCTGTGCTGCTACATTCGGCTGTGAGTGACTAGGACCAGCGTTTTTCTGTTTGGAACGACAACTTCTACCACTGGCGGATGTACGTTGAACCAAGAGTGTACACGTACCCATCTTGAAACCCGAATTTCTTTATGTTAGTGGTTTATTTTATTAAAGATATCCACCTAAAATTTTATTAGTGCTCTTCTTGGAATCTAAATTTCTTTATGTTAGTCGTTTATTTTAATAAATGTGTCTACCTTGAAATTTCATTTGTGTCGACCCCATACGAATTTTTTTTTGTTATTAATACATGTGCTCACCCTAAAAAATATTTATGGATCCGCCACTGACTACGACGATCATCCAATGGTGAGGGAGCGATAGGGGTAGTGAATGGCTTGACGAATGGGGCGGTTTGTGTGGTGGAGTAGATGAACTTGCTGCCGACGTCTACTACGACAAACGGGAGGCTGAGGAGACTCAGGCTCACTTGGAATATCGACAATTATCGGCGTAGAAACAAAGGGACGTCGTTCGTGATTAATCGACAAAAGGTAATCACCGACTGTAACACCCCAACCTGTACCCGACCCAGATATGAATCTAAAGTGTCACATTGACTTTTAAACTCTTTGACTCTTTGAGAATTTGACTAAAATTTGACTTTTATTGTAAAAAAAAATTGAAAACACATTTACAAAACATATCAAAACATCTACAATTTAAATCATTATTAGTACATGCCAACAACATTTTAAATCAAAACTTATACAATTCAAATTTCTCTATGATTTAATAATTCTCACCAGTACATTGTCCTGCCCTTGCTTATTCAACTTGCTCCTCGAAGCTCGTGGATCCTACGTGTGAAAACAATCACACGTTAAGTCTATGACTTAGTGAGGCATTATGAGCTATATAAAATCATAAAACATTTCATAGAAAAATACTTGATATAAAAATCAATTCACGTTTCATATGAATGTCATAGACTTTGAAATCCTGTTCAATCCTTAATTACAATTACTTTTAAAAAAACTACAGATACAATTATACACTTTTCATTCTATATAAATTTGTTTAATTCATATTTATTGGTTTATTTAACCCATCGTATACCACTGAGAATTCAAGGTATGCGAGTACAATGAGGTTGTGCACTAATGTAGTCACAACTGCTCATATAAATTGCACCGAAGTACCACGTAGAATTTTTCCCGAAGGACTGCGAAGAATTTGTCCCAAAGGACCACGTAGAATTGTCCCGAAGGACCGCGTAGAATTGTCCCAGAGGACCACATAGATTTGTCCTGAAGGACTGTGTAGAACCCTTAACTCTTGGAATGCCAACTATTTTCCTAATTCTCATAAATATACTTTAGGCTTGTTTCATATAATTCTTTTTCATTTCATTATTTAAAGTGTGTCTTATTCATGTAGAGCACATTCACATATGTATTTTCACGTGGAACATTTTCACATAAACATATTTACATATCATTTTCACATAGAAAACCTTTACATAATATATCACATATTATTATATTTAAATCCATATATCATTTCATGTCAAATTTCATATAAAAAAATATATCAAAATATCATAAAAGATCATGTCATAATTCAAATCATTTACATTATCAAACTTTCAAGATTTGGCTCAACACAAACCAAATTATTCATAATTTATTTATCAAAGAATGATAAAAGTGTTTCATAGTAAAATTCAAAACATTTTCTTTCAAAACATTCGTGGTTAACTCATCGCGAGTCTTCCCCTTATTATATTTAAAAGTATAGTAAAATGCGCTCACCTTTGCCTCACATAAGTCGTAAGCATACATCATTTCATTGTATCTTACTAATTTTACACGTCAATTTTAGCACTTGCTTCCAATCAAATCTACACATTTAATATGACCCATGAATATCAGAGCTCAAATACATCAAACCAATTAACTTTTACTTAAACAAAATGAAACACCAAATTTAACATTTCAGACTTAGTAGTATCGATACTCTTCCTACAGTACCGATATTTTTCTTCTATGGTACCGATACCCATTTCAGTATCGATACCATTCTAATCTTCTGGAAATCATATTTCTATTACAGTATCGATGCCTTCCTATTGGCATCAATACCTTCACATCAGTATCAATACTACTTCAATCAGTATCGATAATGTTTATTGTATTCCTACTCTTTCTTTTAATTTAACCTTATAGTATTGGTATTGTTCTTTCAGTACAGATACCCTTACCCATAATTCATCTATTTGACTTCAAAAATTTACCCAACTTCACTTAAATCTCCTACTTAGACTCCATTCATGCCTATAAACTCATTTACACTTATTACGACTAACTTATATCCATTAAAACCCCTTTAACACCTCAATTTCTCCATAAAACTCTTGAAACTAAAAATCATATCAATTCTTCAAACATGTTCTTAATCCTTTCTAACACTTCTAACCCCCTTAATTAAACCCTTGACAAGTCAAATATATCTTTAAAAATCCAAAACAATAAATTTAAATCAATTCTCTTAAAAACCCATTTTATTAAATCACCATTAAATCCTTAATCTCTTAGTTTCAACTCGTCTTGAAGTTTTGTTAAGCTTCTATATCACCCAAAGAACCAAAACCAAATCAAAAATGAAAGAAACAATCAACTTTGAAATCTCTTACTTTAGCATGGAGGTTCACGGGGAAGAGGAGAAGAGAAGAGCAAACTTCCAGAGTTTTCCTTTATTTCCTTCTCCTTTGATCACATGTTAAATAACCCTTAAAATGAAATTTTAATTCATTTCTTGTCAAAATACCATTTTACCCTTTAATCCTTCAATCTTTGATAATAAGTCCTAAATAATAATTCCCAAAATTAATCCTTGAACTTTTCAGACTATCAAAAGATAACCACTAACTTTTAAATCCTTAAACTTTAGTCATTAACTCGATGTTTGGGATATTACAATTCTCCCCCTTAAGAAAATTAATCCTCGAATTTTCACTGTACAAAAAGATAAGGAACTTTTCTCTTTACATCCTCTACACGCTTCCACGCCACCTCTTCATCTTTTTGATTACCCAAAACACTCTTACAAATGAAATCATCAAATATTTTTAGTTATTTAGCTTCAAATACTATTTCTTCTTTATAGTCGGTTAAATTGAACTTCTATTTGTTCCGGTGCTATGATGTGAAAAAGATAGAATCAATATCTCTTGAGCATCAAAACATGAAAGACATTTGTGAATCCTTTCCATTCTGGTGGCAACACTCACTAATAGGCTACTGATCCAACTCCTTTAAGATCTCATAAGATCCAATGAATCTAAGACTGAGCTTTCCATTGTATACAAAACAAATAATCTTCTTCCAAGGCAAGACTTTGAGAAACACTTCATTACCTACTTGGAATTCAATTTCTTTCCTCTTCAAATCCATATAGGACTTTTGTTGATCAACAACTATCTTAAAAATTATCTTAAATAATATTCACTCTTTTTCAACTTCTTTGATCAAATTTGACCGCACTAAGTCTCGATATTTCAATTCAAACCAACTTAATGGTGTCCTATATTTTCTTCTATGCAAAACTTCACTTAAAGTTATCTTGATATCTTTCTTAAACTTGCTAACATACCACCCACTTAAAAAACAACTCGATGATAACTTTTTCCATGGCATATAAACATTCATCAGACTTTAGTTCTCCATTTTCCTACTTATTCTATACTTAACAAGAATTTCATCTTTCTCTTAAGATCCTTAAATCGATCCAACATTAAAGGCTTTAATTTAATTATACAATCAAAACACTATCTATCTTAAAAGATAATTTCATATTCAAAACTCTTAAAATGAAAGTGTCTCTTGACCCTATCATATTAGTACTGTACTAATCTTTCATGATTATAAGTGATAAACACGTCATCATTCTTCAAAAATTTCAATCCATTTCCTGTCTTTACACTATTTCGATTCAACACACACATTTGACTTTTGATATCCTTACAGATATAACATCCTTTACCTTGAAGTTAATAGTTTCCTATAAAAAAGTATTTCCAATTATTGCTAACTGGATATTGTGAATCAGTTGATTTCTTTCATACTTCTTTAGTAGCTTAACAGCATAACTAAAACTTTTTCTTCTTATGCAAACACACATCCTATAATTATAATACACATTGCTATGACTAACATAATCTTTTCCAAATTCTAATCATACTAACCTTGGAATTTATGACAATATTCTTTGTAACCTCTTAACATTTCTTGACACTTACCAATCTAATTAAGTATCATGCCTATCCTCAATAACTTAGAGAAAATACAATCATTGACTATATTTTTATCAATCCTTGTAATTTCATTCAACTACATCTCAAGTTTCCTTAATATACACATCCTTATCCTCTTAGCTGAGTCTAAATGGCCAAGGACTATAACCTTTGAGAATCCACACTTAATTTTGGTCAATTTAGAATACATATTTTCTCCTGATCCTTTAAACTCGATCACACATGCCTTAACATAACTTTTATAATATGAATAACCTGATCAGACCATTCATCTATCTGTGGATGGAAATTAATACTAAATTTAAATCGAGTTTTGAAGGCCTTGCTCAAATAATTTTAAAACCGTGAAGTAAACCTTAAGTCTCATCATATACAATTAAAACTGACACTCCATGCAGTCTATTCTCTCATTGATGTATAGTTTTGCATACTTATCCATTGAAAAATCATTTCGAACAAGAATGAAATGTGTGGTCTTTGCTAAATGATATACCAATACTATAAATTAAGTCCTTCTTATTCCATGTCAAAGGTAACCCAGTTACAAAATCCATGGTAATCTTTTTTTCATTTCTACTGAGAACTAAAAATTGTTTTCTTTCATTTCAAATTTATGTAATACCTTATTTTCAACATATCAAGCTTAAAAGCTAAACCTCTTTAAAAATCCTTGTAGTATTTAGTGCTCCAAACCATTCACTTTAATTTCTTATATCTTTATTACCTTAATATATCGTATACTTCTCCATTTTCCTTTATTTCCTGTTTTTTTTCCAGAACATGTACTTATATATATTCATCTTTTATTTTAACAAAAATAAATTGGAACTTTATCTTAGCATTCTTGGTGCTATCTTCTTCTTCCAACAATAAATGGACATAGTATATGAATTTCTATAACCTTCTTAATATACTTAGAAAGTTATATCATTTCTTTTTGTTTTACTTTCGACTTGGTAATTTGACCAACAATTCAAGTTTCTCCTTTTTATCACCATTGTCGCTAATCCAATACTTTGCCATAATCTTGAAACAAGTATAATATTTGTTAACTTTTACTCATAACTTAGAAAAAAATTTCCCTCTTAATTCAAAACTTCCTTGTAACATAGGTTATCTCTTTTTCTACATACTCCAATATCCTTCTCATAACAATACTAAAAACATCTTCATACAACTTATAATCAGTATTGATTGCCAAATTTATTGCAAATTCTTAACTTTGGTAATGTACAATCATTTATAAAGGATCTTATTCTTTATTATTCTTTATACTCAGAATTTCTCTACTTGATCCATCAGAACTAAATTCAAATACTTATCTAACCATGTAAAAAACTTCTTCCACCTTAACTTGTACAATTTCTGACAAATTTTCAAATCCATTTTACAAATTTTACACTTATATCGGACTTGCTATTCTAATTCTTGGCTTCTTATAAACTAAAAATTTCTAAATCCTTATTCATCGTTCGAAATAAATTTCTCTACTTCAAACGAAACCCACTTGTTTTATTTTCGGCACTACTGATAATCATTTTCAAATATTCTCTGCTACATTGCATTTATTTCTCCGACTTACTTTTCCAAACTATAAATTTTCAACTGATCTTATTATTACGTTCCTTGCATTTCCTTGTTTCTTACTAATCAAAATAAATGTTGCCTCCTTTACTAATAACTTGCTTATTGGGGAAGGGTTACTAAGAGTTCTTTATGAATATTTTAAATAATCAGAGAATTCCAAAAGATTTCGAATTCAAAATAACTTTTCAACTTTCTACTTAAACACTATTCATATGTACACTATACTTTCTACTATTTATCCATACTCTACTTCATGTCGTTCCTTTATCTTCATCAAATCTAATATCATTAAAAAGTACAATTATCGTTGGCTTTCGGGTACAATTGGGAATTCAATTCCCTAGCACATAAATATCAACGAAATCTAGTTCAACTTCAAAATTTTTCGCCAAACAAGCCTTAATCTATTCTAATTCTAATATTCGATCAAATTTATAAAGGAATGCTTCTATACTTTTAACTGCAAAACTCGTCAAACCTTAATAAGAAATCTTTAACAATACAAATCCTTTTTGCATCTTATCATGGCAGTTAATTATTCACACTTGTTTCCTATAAAATGTTTCCTTCTGAACCTTTCTAAATCATTGACCTTGAACAACCTTATATTAGGGCTTAATAATTTAGAGGTATAATCCGTAACTGAATTTATCCTGAATTATCGGTAGAGACTTATATACTATTCATCCTTTCTTGTGTGACCTAAAACATTTAACCATCACTTTCTATTCTGAAATAAAATTTAAATTCAATAGTTCTCATCTTATTCCTTATAATCGAATGTTTCTAAACTTCATATCCTGTTTTACCTCGGGAGCCCTCGTAGTCTGACATCTATTAATATCTAATTACTTAACTAGACTAGCAAGGACAACATACCCATTACACCATTAAATCAGAGATACTTGTTATTTCGTTGGCATGTACAAACCAAACATTTTTTTATAGTCAACCGGTCGGTCTATTTCGAAAATTTGACTCAACCTAAGCTCTAATACCAATAAATGTAACACCCGACCCGTACCCAACCCGGATACGAATATGAGGTGTCACATTGACTTTTAAACTCTTTGACTCTTTGAGAATTTGATTAAAATTTGACTTTTATTGTAAAAAAAATTGAAAACACATTTACAAAACATATCAGAGCATCTACAATTTAAAACATTATTAGTACATATCAACAACATTTAAAATCAAAACTTATACAATTTAAATTTCTCTTTGATCTAATAATTCTCACCAGTACGTTGTCCCGCCCTTGCTTATTCAACTTACTCCTCGAAGCTCATGGATCCTACGTGTGAAAACAATCACATGCT
Source organism: Hibiscus syriacus (assembly GCF_006381635.1). Lineage (NCBI taxonomy): Eukaryota > Viridiplantae > Streptophyta > Magnoliopsida > Malvales > Malvaceae > Hibiscus > Hibiscus syriacus. The sequence goes on along the minus strand of NW_024063471.1, from coordinate 15,212,375 downwards.
AAGTCTATGAATTAGTGAGGCATTATGAGCTATATAAAATCATAAAACATTTATTTAAAACATTTCATAGAAAAATACTTGATATGAAAATAAATTCACGTTTCATATAAATGTCATAGACTTTTAGACCCTGTTCAATCCATAATTACAATTACGTTTTAAAAAAACTACATATACAATTATACACTTTTCATTCTATATCAATTTGTTTAATTCATATTCGTTGGTTTTTTTAGCCCATCGTATACCACTGAGAACTCAAGGAATGCGAGTACAATAAGGTTGTGCACTAATGCAGTCACCACTGCTCATATAAATTGCATTGAAGTGCCACGTAGAATTTATCTCGAAGGATAACATAGATTTGTCCCGAATGACTATGTAGAATTGTCCCGAAAGACCGCGTAGAACCCTCAACTATTGGCATGCCAACTATACCCATAATTCTCATAAATATACTTTGGGCTTGTTCCATATAATTATTTTTCATTTCATTATTCAAAGTGTGTCTTATTCATGTAGAGCACATTCACATAGGTATTTTCAAGTGGAGCATTTTCACATAAAACATATTTACATATCATTTTCACGTAGAAAACCTTTACATAGTATATCACATAGTATTATATTTAAATCCATATATCATTTCATGTAAAATTTCTTAAACAAAAATATATCAAAATATTAGAAAAGATCATGTCATAATTCAAATCATTTACATTATCAAACTTTCAAGATTTGACTCTTCACACACCAAATTATTCACAATTTATTTATCAAAGCATGATAAAAGTGTTTCATAGTAAAATTCAAAACATTTTCTTTCAAAACATTCGAGGTTGACTCATCGCGAGTCTTCCCCCTATTATATTTAAAAGTATAGTAAAATACACTCACCTTTGCCTCACATAAGTCGTAAGCATACATCCTTTCACTGTATCTTACTAATTTTACACGTCCATTTTAGCACTCGCTTCCAATCAAATCTACACATTTAATATGACCCATGAATATCAGAGCTCAATTACACCAAACCAATTAACTTTTACTTAAACAAAATGAAACATCAAATTTAACATTTCAGACTTAGTAGTATCGATACTCTTCCTACTGTACCGATACTTTTCTTCTATGGTACCGATACCCACTTCAGTATCAATACCTTTCTTCTATGGTACCGATACCCACTTCAGTATCAATACCATTCTGACCTTCTGGAAATCAGATTTCAATTTCAGTGTCGAAACCTTCCTATTGGTATCAATTTCAGTGTCAATTTCAGTATCAAAAATTCCATGCTAGACCAACTTTTGAAATAGAGCAAAATAGATATATCACCTAATTTTTTATCCGACAGCATCTGTCCTTCACAAACTTCTGCAAATAATGAACAGATAAGGAATCGCATTCTACGAATATTGGGAACGGCTACAACAATTAAATTCATAGCAAGATGAACAAATCTAACGTTCCTTAAAAGGGTGAAATCTATGGAATGCTTAAGATCAAAAAGGGAAGAGAATAATTCACAATTGAATTGAAAATAATCAAATATGAAGCAACAGAAAAGCATGAAGATAACTTATCCAAAACAAAAGAAAATGAAAAGCATGAAGATACAAATATAGCTATCCCCGCCATAAGCCACTTCTCTCTGTATGATGGATAGCCAGTTCGAATGATTGATGTAATTACTTAATTTATATGTCCATAAAATGAACTCAAAATTTATTAGAATAGGGAAAAGGTTTGAAAGGCAGTTTCTGCCATTCCAGCTCTGGCCTGCTACATTTTGATCATGTAATACAGATAGAACTTGCATTGCTAAAATCTTATTTGAACTTCCCACATTAATCCGATAAATTAATCCAAGACAAAAATTTCACTTTTAACCAATTAAAAGCTGAAGAAATAATTAACAAGGTGCTTCTGTTTCATCCTCACCTAACAATGGCACTGTTTTATATCTAAGTCAAATTGCGCAAAATCAGAAAACAACTGACAGAAACGGGTATCCCCCACTAATAAGCATGTTCTTGGTACAAAGAAACAAGGGGGCTAAGGTAGAGAACCCAATACAAGATTCAACCAAGCATCAATCATAGACATAAGCATCTTACCTAGAACATCATCAACCAGAAACTAGCTTAGCAAAGATGGAGATTGCATTGAGTAGTATGAGAGGAACTCTCATGTATTGAGTGGCGCAAATGAGACCAATAAGCTGCCCTTTAAATGACTTTGTCCGCCCTGCAGAGAATTCCTAGAAACTCCATCCTTTCAGAACAAGAAAACGATCCTCGTTTAATATTGCCAAAGCATTTGCAAGAAGCAAAAACCCTTCCAATATCGTCCACAAGCCCATTTTCTGTACAAACAAAGGGTTCCTATCAATCTTCAGACAACTCAACTTCAAAATATTTCATATATAAGCCAAGCAATGAAGATCATGAAAAATCAGTCGCCTATAAATTTTAAGGAAAAAAAACCAGAAACAACAAAGATTCTTTAAACACTGCTCATATAAATTACACCGAAATGCCACGTAGAATTTGTCTCGAAGGATAACATAGATTTGTCCCGAGTGTTTAAAGAATCTTTGTTGTTTCTGGGTTTTTTTCCCTTAAAATTAAATAATTACTGAAAATGAAGACTTTTTAAAGAGATTTTGGCTGATATTGGTGTGGGCTATTAGACAAAAAGCTAAAAAGCTTTTATCATTTGATTCCTTTATCGCTCGTTTTCTTCTTTCATTCATCTTCTCCTAAAACAAGTCACAATAATTTTAGAAAGGCAAGATTGGTTTCATTGTAGAGCTTGAGAAGAGAGTACGGTAAGATCCATCTCTAAGCACGTGAGCTTCAATTCAAGCTCCATATCTCCCATGTCGACAAGATCACGAAAAGCCCTACGGGATTGCAGATTTGAACATTACAATTTAAAAGATCGAAAAAGTTGTTACAATTCAGAGTTTTTCAAGTCAATTTATAGTAATGGACAAGTTCTATAGAAAATGCCTCCCAGAGTTTTAAGGAGATATCTTTTCAGTTGACCTAATGAATTTGTCGATGGAGGAGTCAATTTGATCTTTAGAATAAACTGATGTTTAAAGTATCAGTATAATCTGGATTATGAAATCAAAAGAGTTATTCTAAAAACATGTGATGATAGGGGATTATTATAATAAAAAAAATCTGTCATGGTAGATAAGGAGATGATTAGTGATATGTGTGAAATTCTGCATGATTTTAATATGTTTTATTCCTCATATTTAATTTGGATAACACTAATTAGTCATTTTTTCGAATTGTTTTTGGTTAGGAGTTTTATTGAACCAAGTCAATCCAAAACCATCATTTGAAGGTATAATATGAACTCCAGCACGAATTCTTCCAAAATCAAATGCAGCGAACTTCGAGATTAGATCAACATTATCCAGAAGATAAGATGAGATTATCTAGTAGATAAATCGGGATTATATAGAAGATAAAGTAACATTTAATAAGAGCCATAAATGTTAAATTATTTATCCTTATCTTTTATGATAAACCTTTTGATTTAATTTTAGGCCATTAGTTTAAAATATTTTATCCTTATCTTATCTTTGATTTAAGCATTTGTTATTTTATTTCTTTAGGATCCTTGGGTATAGATACCCCTTAGGTTCAACATTTTTAGGTATATTTAATTTGATTATTTCCTTTGTTTCATTTAATGAAGTTCTATTTATTTCATATTTTTAATTTTTTTCTTTATTTTCTTTCACACAAAATGCTAAGCATGATCCAATTCATGCTTAGTTAACCTTTCACTTAGCCCAAAACTTTACCATGACTCAATTCTAGATCGAGAGAATTGAATTATGTACTTCACATCATTGAGAAAGTATTCTTTGATTTTCTGGAAACTAGGGGTGGAAATCGATCATTCCTTTAAAAGTTATGACACTTTCGACTCAAAAAGTTAACATTGATTTGAAGGGTGTTTTGACTTATAATTTGGAAGCCAGGTCGATAGATCATAATTTGGCTTCCTGTGAACATACTTACCGATGGTCTATTAAGGGGAATCAAGATATGGTTCAATAATCATACACGAGTCATTTTTAATTAGATATGGGCTCTTCTAGAGCTCAAAGCTTTCACAGTCCTAACGACAATTGATGTGGTTAGACCAACAAGGATCAAAATTTTCGAGATTGGTTTGGAGAGTCGGTTAATAGAGAGAAGAGTTAGTTGTAGGATTGGTCCATGTAGATTGTAACCGACATACTTTTGAGGAAGGAAAATTAATTTCGATGATCGATCAAAATTAAGGCTAGCAAAGCCTAAGGCTAAACAATCACAATTGAATTTTTTCTTTATCAATTTCGTTATTTACTTAATTTCTTTTATTATATCATTTTTAAATCTCCATTTTATTTTTTTCAGTTAAATCAAAGATTGAAATGAGGAGATGATTGAATTTCCTTAGTCCCAGTGGATCAAACCTATTTCTCTAAACTACATTTTATCTTTTGTTAGAGATTAGAAATGTTTTATTTGATGATTTTGGCCCTTGTCAATTTGGAGCCATTGTTGGGGACTTAGGCTTTAATTACTAATTGTTTCTTGTTCTATGATTAGGTCATTACCCACAGAATTTGAGTACGAATTAGAAATAAAAAAGCTAGCTTGAAGATTACAGAGAGAAACTATTTGACGAAGAAGATGACCACAACCCGAGTTCGAAGAAGGATCTTATACCAAAGACATTTGTTTTCGATGAAGAAGAACCAAAATACAAGACCGGACCAACTATTTGAGAACTTACTGCACTTGAAGAGCAACAACCATTATATATAATGTTTCCAAATAGAGAAACTTTGTTCGAGCTAAAAACATGCTTAATTAATCTTTTGCCTATCTTTCATGGTTTCAAAATGAGAATCCACACAAACACCTCAAAGAGTTTCATACGGTCTACTTGAGTATGAAACTCTAGGGAGTACCCGAAGATTAAATTAAACTCTGAGCTTTCCTTTTTTCTTTTGTTGATTCATCCAGAGAATGATCTTTTATATACCACCAGGTTTAATAGATACATGGGCTGACATGTCTCAATTAATTCTTAACAGGTTCTTCCATGTGGCCAGAGCGAGCGAACAAAAGAGAAGCATTGAAGGGATTTGGTAGAAGGCGAGTGAATCATTATACGACTGCTGCAAGCGCTTTGAAAAGCTATGCGCAAACTGCCCACAATTCGAATTGTCATAACCAGGGTTTCAAAAAACGGTCCGCGACCACGATTTCGGCCGCGATATAGCGGTTTCGCCGCCGTCCGAGTTACCCGCGACGGCCGCAATAGCGTGCGCAATAGCGCCCGTGACGACCGCAATAGCGCCCGCGACGGCCGCAATCACGGTAAATCCGAAATAACCGAAAATGCGACCGCGACCGCGATTTGAAACCCTGATCATAACAAACTCTCTCGCAATACTTTTATGAATTATTGCTTCCAATGAAGATGATCGACACGACTAATAGAGGAGCCCTTGCCAACATGACTCCTCATGCAACTATAGAGTTTATTTCAACGATGGCCACTAATGCCCAACAATTTCATCCAACTAATGAACCTACCAGATGAGTTCATGAAATAAGACCTTATTTCCATCGAAGCTAAAATTGAAAATCTTACTAATATAGTTAAAAAATTTCTTGCAGGTAAAACTAGTCCATCTCGCTTGTTCATCATCTACACCATGCCCTATCATCCAACAAATTGTTACCTAATGCTTCAAGAAGATACTACAGTGCATGTAGATGCCATTGGGAACTTCCTAAGACCTCCCTAAATGCGATACGACCCTAATTTAAACACCTAAACTATCAGATGGAGATACCATTTGAACCTTAGCTATAAGCCAAATGCTCGGTTTAATCAACAATATCAACCAAGGTGATGGTCCAATTAGTTGATAGATTAGTCATTTATCCAGAAAAGTCTTTGTAGATATTATGGTAAAGGTAAATAAGTTTATATTTCCATCAAAATTTTACATCATTGACTTGGAGAATGATTGCTCCAATAATTAATCTAATATCCTATTTGGAAGACCATTTTTGATTACTTCTCAAACCAAAATCGACGTGCAAAGCACAGCATTTCGAACCTTTTATGAAAATACGTGTTGAACATATTTTTTTGATGAGTTGTATAGAAACTCTAATGTTGGATTTATTAAGGCAAAAAAATAGATGTCAGTTCTAATGTGGACTCGCTGTCATTTGGTAAAAAAACTAAGTAAAGATTTAAATTTGATTCATTCTCAATCTAAACTTTTCCATCCATTTTTTAGGCACCAAAATTGGATTTAAAACCGATACCAGAACATTTGAAGTACACTTTTTTTTGCAGCAGAATGGAATGGATATACTGTAAGACGAAAGGGATAAATTATTACAACATATAGATCGAAAGCCAAAGTTTTATTAACAGTACTAAAAGCTTGGCACCCTATATCGTAATCTGTAAATCGTAAAACAATACCTGAAACTCTTAAAAAAATCCCATTTATGTGTTGCAATGGAGAGCTATGGAGTATGGATATCCTGAAACATTGGAGAGAGAGATTGTTCTAGTACATAATCGGTCGAGATAGAAACGTTTGTCGGGAAAAGGCTATAATTTTTTGGGTGTGTGTGTCGTCGCATGGAAGGGAGATAGTATATCGGGCGGGAGGAAATTGGGCGAGAGTGAGGTAATGGGCGGGATGAGGAAATATTTCAGATTTCCAATGAAAATATCAAACATTATATCATTTTGAAATTATCAATATCTATATATATAAAATCGATACAGATGTACTGAATAGAAACCCATTCCATTACAATAAAAACCAGATTTATTTTACTTTTAATAATATAAACGGGTTGTTCCATATAACCTAAACAATTTACAATAATATAAAAAGGTGCTACCTATATTGTTAAAAATATAACCTTGTTTTGTCTTATTTAACCATAACAAAAAAGGTTTCAGACATATAACTTAAATTGTTGAGAATATAAGAAGGCGCTACTTGTATTGTTATACATTTTAACTTGTTTTCGATTAAAGTTTCTTAATAAAAAAAGTTTCAAACTTATCATGTAAACGGTTGACAGTTAAAAAAAGGACGCTACATGTATTGTTATAAATATAACCTTGTTTAGTCTTACAAGTTCATAATGAAAAAGGTTTGACACATATAACTTAAACGATTAACAATATAAAAAGGCGCTACCTGTATTGTTATAAATTTATACCTGTTTTTTCTAACAGTGTATTAATAAAAAAGGTTCCAAACATATCACGTAAATGATTGACACTTTAAAAAAGGCACCACATGTATTTTTATAAATATAACCATGTTTTGTCATACATGTTCATAATTAAACATGTTTCGCACATATAACTCACACGGTTTCCAATATAAAAAGGCTAAACCTGAATTTTTATAAATTTAAACCTCTTTTCTCTTATAGTTTGTTAATAATAAAGGTTTGAAACATATCACGTAAACGGTTGATACTATAAAAAGATGCTACCATTATTGTTATAAATAAAACTTTTTTTTATCTTACATGTCCATAATTACACTGGTTTCATACATATGACTTACACATTTGACAATATAAAAAAGGTGCTACCTATATTATTATAAATTTAAATATGTTATATCTTATAGTTTTGTAATAATAAAGGTTTCAATCATATCACGTAAACGGTTGGCACTATAAAAATATTCTATCGATATTGTTATAAATAAAACTCCATTTCTTTTACATGTCATTAATGAAATAGGTTTCGCACATATAACTTATAAGGTTGACAATATCAAAAGACGCTACTTGATTTTTATATAAAACCGCGCTACATGGTTTCTTATATTAAAATCAATTCTGATCATCAAAGTATCAACTCATTCTTTGGAAAATTATGTGCACAACCAATCATGATTTTTATAGTATCAGACGTTCCTTTAGAAGTTTCGTTATATTGTAAAAACACTTTAGTTTCAAATAAATATTCGAATTATAAAAGTTCGATACTTTAGGATATGTATATAGGTACAGTTCAAATTGAAATATAATACTACCATTTTTCAAATATATTCGAAATATAAAAGTTCGATGTTTATTCTAACAATATGGATATAGTGGAAATTATACCATATTTGTATTGATACGCTTTGTAATACATTTTGACATACTTATAAATGCACGACCTAAAATGTTATATTTATAGATATTTTTTCCTTAGGTTTCAATAATAAGAACTGTTTGAACCATATAAGCCTATTTTTTCTTACTTATAAACTTGATTCTAGGGTTCTTATTTCATTTCATTTGGGGTTTTTGATTTTCGTATTGACTTCTTGTTTCATTCAGTTGTGTAAAGGATGCCATCTGCAAAGTCTTCCACAAACTCAAAAGGAAGAAACTGTCAAGAAATTTTCTATGACTATGGGAAGAAAGCTTTAATTCGTAGATCCCGAAAAGAAGCAAACGAAGGCCAATGATTCTCTGGTTGCCCAAATTGGTTCTAGGTTATTTCTTGCTCATGGAATGATGAAATGTGACAGTTTCCATAATTTTTTTTATAATAGTTAATTATTTGGTTATATGTTTTAAATGAATTTATTAAATGAGATGAAGGAGGATGGATGTAACTTCTTTCATTGGGTTAATGAAGATGTTGTAGAGAAATATGAGAAAGGCATTCTTATCAAAGTTATGACAAAACAATAACATGTTAAGGGAGAATTGGGAGTTTGAAGGTTGCTCAAGTATTGATGAAATGCAAAAGAGAATGTTGTGTGAATGAAGGTTCAAAATTACTAGAGGTTGAGGAGAAGTTGAGGAAGGCCAAGTGTGTAGCTTTTATGTACAAGTTTCTGATCTTTTCTTTATTGTTTTTGTTTTTGGTGAACTATATGTCAGGATGTGTGTAAGATTAGAATTGGCCACAACTTGGATGGTTCTTCAATCATTTTTTGGTATTTAGGTAAATTAAGTTCAGGGTTGTACTTGTTTGGTGATTCTTGTAGTAGGATCGACTTGCATCCATGCATATTATGGTTTTCAGCTTCATTATTCGTTTAAACGATAATATGGTTTACTGTGGATTTAGTTGAAAATTTATCGATACCTATACTAAAAGTATGGATACAAAGTACAGATAGCGTACTGTCTTATCATTCGAAATAATTTGTATCAGATGCATATTTAAACGTATAGATATCCTGAGGAAAATTGAACTTAAATAGAAATAATGTATTAAAGCTACATGGTCCTATAACTTTTGTCTAATAGTAGAAGACAAATTATTTAAGAAAGAAGTTCAATATATAAAATATCGAGACAGAATTGAAACCCTACTATGTATAGAGGGATACCTACTATGTACCCATAAAACAATGCACATCGATTGTTAAGGAAGAAAAGTCAGAAGACGCAGAGACATTGCATAAGATATTGATTTATAAGGAATTCTACCTTATGAAGGTATCCTCTTATAGTGGTAGAATTTCTCGCGCTAATACTGACACAAGTATGTATAATAGTTGTGTGATGTTTCGTGCCACCAGAAGATGATCTCTTTATAAGCAGGAGTCATGTAAAGTTGCACAAGCAGAACTTGCCTCATGTTAAGAAAGATATTCCTGACAGCTTTAAGGCTAACGTTGGTGTATAGATGGCTTTTTACCATCTACCGACGTTAACTATTCAAAATTTTTACATGCCACCAGAAGAGGATGCCTTCGAGAATTCATTACTTCTTCAAAAAGAACATAAGAGAAAACATAGAAGCAACATAAAAAGAGAAAGTAAATTGAAACAGAAAATTTAAAAATGTTTGATATTGTGCGGGTGGGGAGGGAGAGGACAACGATCCTCTTTAAAGACGTATGTGTTACCCTAGCCTTGTAACTTAACCAGTTTGTATTACTTTATATTAATTATTGTATAAGGATTTCTAAACCATTTAACATGACAACAATGCACAACCTATAATGTTATCCAGGAAACCATGTTTGTTTTACTATTTGATAATTAACACTATTTCAGCCTAAAAGTTAACCAGTTTAAGAATGAGGTGCAACCTCTAATGTTAAATAATAAACTAAGTTTGTATTAATTTTTCATAATATACACGGTTCCAGACTATAAATTAAGCAATTCAATTCACATCTAGGAGCAACCGGTTAGAAGGTTCGTTTAACTGGACTATTTCATCTTGAGGGTAGATACTATAGATTAAAGAATATTGATGAAATTAGTTCGATATTTTAAAAACCGATACAAATGGTAAGAGTGTCGAAACCTTTGTTTGAAATTTTATTTGAAATACAAATTTAGTTTATATTCAATTGGAGAAACTTGACATGCTCATATTCACATGGAAGAGGTACATTAAACCTAAACATTGGTTAACGGGAAAGTCAGGATGTGATTGATTAAGTCATGGAATCTTTACTATTTTCCTCATTGTTCACGGGAATGTTTTTTGCACAGACAGTTTGATTGTGTATGAACTGCAACATTTACTAGTACACATGTATATGTGTTGCACAGAAAATTTCAAATCGGATCGATTTTATTGAAATGTGTTAACAAAACTTTTCGTTCTCTGTGTGAGTGCAAACCTTATTGTTCTCAATGGAAAGAATTGTAGTGATTGTTTATTGTGCAGAGAAATCATTCATAATTTCATTTAAAGACGACATTGAATTGTTCACTATGATTAAACATGTCTCAAACAAGGTTGGTGCAGAGAGAGATACAAAATTGTCATCACTAAGATATAGGTTCCCTAGAGATCGGTTGAACAAGATTCAATAATAGGCTATCTTAACAATACTGCATCAATTCGTAAAATGATTGACACGTACAAAGAGAATTCCATTAACCATGCCGATTTCTTTGCTGAATATATTAAAGAAGAAGATGCATGTTCTTGCATTTCAACTCCAAAGTTAGAAGAAGATGCATCAATAAATATAGAAGCATAACTTGCAGCACTAGAGTTATTTGTTTAAAGGAGAAAACAAGAGAAAGGACAACGTGTAGACACCCATTTTTGTCCGGTTATAAATATAATATTATAATTATTAATATTATAATATAACTATTATTATTATTATAACAATTAAAATTATAATTATTATTAGTAATATTATTAATACTGTTTATTTTTATTTCTTGCAGGCCTTACAACAAGCCCAACTAGGCCCATTTACAAATGGTCATCAGACCCAAACCCGAAGACCCAACTCCATGCCACAACAAGCTAACAACCGAGCTACATCTGTCCTAACTGCCTTGATAACTTACATTCCAGCACCAATGGTCATGAGCTTGGTCACGGGCAAAAGAACAGATTGGCCACGTGAAGATTCCCTGAAAAAAATAACGGTTATGGAAGTTATGGAAAATAAGGAAAACCCGAGGAAAGCATTGAAGAGGGGGATTAGTCATCAGCGGTTAATCAGAAAAGAGGGGGCACAATTCAAATGGCAGTTTGGGAAAGAAAAACTGTAAACATGGAAAGTATTCATCAACAGGGGAGAGAGCATTTAGAAGGGGGACCACTAAAAAAACCACTATCAACCAGAGAATGCAACTGGAAACGATTTTGAAGAAAAAAAGCACAAAAGATCGGCCGTGAGAGATACTGGGAATTAACGTAGAGAATAGAAGCTAAAAATATACCCTCCCTTAGTGATCCATTTTACAGTAAAAACAACAAAAAAACGAAGCATTGCTGGTATTGGTAATTTTTCAAGGCAACACACAAAAACAGAGCATACAAGTGACTATTCTTCAAGAGGGAAGAAAAAGGATTGTAAAAGGAGGTTTTTTTTCCTCTTATTCGAAGATCAAAAGAAACAAAGGGGTTCTTTTTTTCATCATCGAATCAAAGCAGTACACAGAATCAAAAAAAGGTTTTTTTTAATTTCCATTCTTCGTTGCTTTCATATCGTTCTTGTGTGTGTATATGTTTTGAATCGAAATCAAACAAATAAGAAGATATTCTAAACGCTTACCTCAGTTGTAATTCGTCCCGCTTTGTTTCCTAGTTGTTCAAGTCCCGTCGAAATAAAGGGTGTGTTAGTCAGAGAAAAATGGATGAGTTCATTATCAACATAAAGAAGAGAGGGGTCAATTTACCTAGTTGAGGGTTGCTGGAGTTGAAGCCATCAGGGTGAAGGGGTTCGAACGATCGAAGGGCTGTTTTAAATAGGGGTTGTCTCCTTTAGTTTTTTAGAGTATAGAGAGTCAAAAATAGGGTTTTGATTTTACTTACCTTGCTAGGTTGAGTCTTCATCGAAGTAGGCCGTTTCATCTTTGTGAGAATGGTGCTGTTGAAGAAGAAAGTAAGGGAGGGGAAAGTGAAGAGCGACAGTACGTGGTGGTTCTGTTTTGTGAAGGGTCTCGATCGAGAGACCAAATGTGAGGAGAGGTAAGCATTAGGTGAGAGACGACTCTCCACTTTAGTTTTAGGTTAATGCCGTAAATTGCCATAATTTGGCATGTATACTTTAGGTTAAAGGTTTATTTTATGGGTTAGTCCTTATAGTTTAATATAGGTTTTGCTTTAATCCTAAACTCTGATTGGTTTCATGTTTCCTTATTTAGTTTCTTAATTATTTAGTTTTATTGGATATTGATTAAAATTAGAAAATTTATGGCCTTGTAATTAATTAGAATTTAAATTTATGGCCTTGTAATTAGTTTTACTGAACCTTTTAATTTAGATTAATTCATTTTTAGAGTAATTCTTTAAATTTTAATTTATTTTAATTTGGTCCATTGTTAGGTTTATTTTCTTTAATTAGTTGTTTATATTTATTTTGTATGATGATATGTTTGCATAGGTACGAGTATGTGAATAATTCAGTAGTAAATCACATGGCATTATTTTTGTATGAGATGTATGATACCCTTATGTGTAACTTAACCCCTATTACATAATTGGATTAAGGGTAATACACTTTTAATTTAAAATTGTTTTAAGTGGGTTGTCATAATGCATTTGAGGTCCGTTTTTAATGATTTTAAAATAAAAGTGTATCCCATTAGTGACGTCTTAAAATTGATCCATCACTTTAAAATTTGGGAATGGAAGAAAAAGAAATGTTTGACTATTTAAATTTATCGAGAAAAGGTTGTTATAGCTTTTAAGATCTGGTCTCGATATTTGTAAATAATCGAACATTCTTTATCTTTCTAAAAGGACTTGGTAATTTTAATTTAATTTATTTGGGTGCTTTTGAATATTATTAAATCCACATCTTTGTTTATGGGATAAAAAATCAAATTAAGTTTGAATTTGTAAAGTTCATTGCAAAGACGTTAATTAATCGACTAGGTACCGATTTAGGGTGTTGTGGAGGTGCTAATCCTTCCTCACTCGTAACCGACTCCCGAGCTCGATTTTGGTAATGCATACTTTAACTTGTTGTTTTAATTAAAATTAAACTTTATTTAAAATAACAAAAATGTTTTTGGTGTTTTTGGGTGCCCAATCACACCCTAATCAAAGATTGATGGCGACTCTTTGAACTATATTTTCTATTGTAAACGAAATCCCAAAATTTTCGAAACGAGAGGTTTTTTAAATTGCATTTGTTTTTTAATTAAAAATCAATTGAAAGAGGTAAATAAAAATTAATGTGGTTTTCAAAATCTTATTTTTTCACCTTTAAGAAAAAAATTGTTTCGACAGCTTGGCGACTCCACTGGGGACTTTTTTTTAGAGAGTCAGGCCGATAGTCGATTAATTAATTGTCTTTGCAATTGAAAATTATAAATTCGTTTTAGTTTGGTTTTTGATCCCTTGTTTGGTTTTTAATAAGTTTTGTTTGTATTTTGATTTTGTTTAATTTAATTCGATTAACTAATAAATAGTAGTACTAATTTGTTTGCTAATGGTTTCAGATTAATTGTGTGAATCTAGGAAATTTTGAGTGTCTTTATTGTGTGTTTTTTCGCTTTTCCTCACACACTACACAACTGCATTATCATGACATGAGCTAAAACCCCGCTCCGTCCTATATAAGTAGGAGTGAGAGACTATGCCCTCGTGTGGTTTTCACCTCCGCATGGGATAGTGGATCGCTCTTGGAGCTCACGCCTTATGGTTCTCGTGATGGTAATCACCTCCGCATGGACATAAGGAGGTGTGTTCTCTCGAAATTGAACTCGATCCCTAAAGCCTGTAATGGGCCAGGATTAAGGGTTCGGTAGCCCAAGGGGGCACCGACAAGGACAATTCGAGAACCTATTACTTTAGAACCGAACCAAACATATAGTGAACATAGAGCCTGGATTTAGGTCGAGCCTAACCCAAACCTTAAGAGTCCCGTGAGGAGGGTACACAAGGAAAACCTTTTTGAGCCATTTATTTTCACTTTTTGAATAAATACATGCGAACTAGAAATCATGCGGTTAGGTTTATTTGTCAAGAAAGCATACGAATTAGATATCATGCGGTTAGGGTTTTAATGTTCAAACAAGGCATGGGGTAGATATCATGTTGGGTAGGATCTACTAAAGCATGATTGGGTAGCGAGCATGTAAGGGTAGGTTTTATTTAATGATTATGATATTTATTATTTTGTTGCTGATATTATGTGTACTAACCCATTTTGTTGTATGTCTATTTTATTTTGATTTTATTGCATTCACATCTTCATGTCATCACAAGATGTTAATTCACAAGTGATGTACTAATAAGAATGTTGTTCATAATGAGACAAGAAATTCTTAACCATATAGTCAAAATCAGGAGATTCAAATATGTTCAAATGATCCATGAAGAAGGACATCCGATGAATGAAGAAATCTGAAGCTGATTGAAGACTTCCTTTAAAGGAGTGAAGGCCAAGATATTCCCTCAGAAGATAGATGCAGTTATACCAAGGACAAGAAGACCCTTCACAAAGAAATGAAGATCACTTCGTATTGAAAGTAAAAATGGAGACCTCAAGATTCAATTTAAGGACATCTGGCATCATCAAAGGTGATAAAGTACGCCGACAACTTTGGGTACAATATTAGATTCCATGAAGAGTACGACTCAAGGAAATAAAGGAATGAAGAATCACATTTATATATTTTGACTACATGGTGTACTGAATTCTTGTTGTCTAAATGAAGGTTGTTCTATGGTGGTCACTTTTGGAATTAACACCTTGTGCATTTGCATTTGCATTCTTATTAGCATTAATTTATTTATTTTGTTATTGTTGCTTTTTGTCATTTTGTTATCTCATTTGTACTAACTTGTTTCTAAGTTGTTTTTTCTCTTTGTCCGCATTGCATGATCATGACATATTCAAAAGGTATTGATTTGTGAGTGGTCATCATAGTAAAAGGTTTTCATGACGGACAAGGGGTTTCGTGATCAAACATACTATAACACAGTCAAGAAATGGCATCCTGAGAAAGCTTCGAAAATAGTGGAGAGTTACGCACATAAAGATCATATGTCTGACGAAGAGCACAAGGAGATAAGAGAGATAAAAGAGAAGATGTCCAAGATGATGGATATAATAGATGCTTTGTCCAAAGGAAAAGAGACTTCTACCAAAGAAAAGAAAGAGCTCGATGAAAACAATCTTGAGGTGTCAAATACGCAAGGGACTACTTTAGAACATGCTGATTCTGGCCAAAATGAGAAATCACGCACAATTATTGTTCGTATCAACAAGTTGTTTGGAAATGCCAAGGAAATAGTGGCAACTATAGAAGTTCAGAAGGATGAAAAGAAGACATGCAGTCAGAACTCGTTGGTGTTTGATAGTTTACTTCCAATATCAGGGGAAATAAAATTGGAAACTCCAATTCAACCCAAGTTGAGAGGTGGCTATGGTTGTGATTCCATCCCAATATCATATAAGGAATTGTATGATGAACTGTTAGAAGTCCGAGAAGTGGCCCCGCATTATGTGAAACCTTTACAACCTCAACATCCAAGTTGGTATGACATCAACGTTCGTTGTGAATATCATGCTGGAGTTCAAGGACATTCTATTGAGAATTGTTCTACCTTCAAACGTCAAGTCCAACTTCTACTAGATCATGGAGTATTGGAGTTTGAATTGAAAGGACAACCTAGTGTGGTAAGGGTATCAGTGATGACATCCAGAAAGAAGATTGTTTACCAAAATATGAGGTCCAAATTCACCATTTAAAGAGTGAAAATTATAAATTGAGCAGAAAGATGGAAGCCATGCGAGATGATTTTCAAAGGATCAATCAAGCTTTTAAATTTGCTGGTATAGGAAATGTCCCAGATGAGTGGATAATAGGGGTTACTAAACTTAAAAATGATGTTGAATAATTGAGAAATAATTGCAAGATGCACGAAGGTCGAGCCGAGAAGTTTTCTCATGATTTATAAATTGCAGAAAAAAGATGCAATATAGATGTTGATAATTTGGGAAGAATCAGGCCGAAAATCAGATGTTAAATAGGTCTATTGCCAATATGGAAATTTCATATCAATGCCACAAGCGGGAGAATGACGCTGAGCTAGAAGCCGTTAGATCCAAGAAAGAGAAGTTGATGAAGATTGTGGATGATTGTAGTGATCTTATACAAGAGCTTCATAACCACAATGACTTTCTTACAAGGAAGATTCAACAGCAGTGTCTACAGCTCCAAGAATCGGCACTCAACATAGAGAAAAGAGACAACGTTATGAAAGAAACTATGACCCAAGCAAGCAATGTGGCTCAGAAATGGGTTGATTTAGCTGGATTTGCAAGAGAATTGAAGCAGATTGAAAACTCGACCCCCGAGCATGAGTGGAAATTAAATTGACTTTTGAAGGAGATAGAAAAATTTGGATTGAAAGCTGTCCGTTATATGTAAAGTTTGTTTGATGTATCGAGAACTTTGTGTTCAATGAAAGTTGTTTTAAGATGGTCAATCTGGAATGACACCTTTTGTATTCACATCCGGCATTTGCATTTGCATTACATGTATTTATTTAAGCATTTTACATGCATTAATTATAAAAACACAAAAATAATTTATGGAAGGATATGTTACAGTAATCACAAGATCATCCATTCATACTACTTCCTCATCATCATGAATAAACAAATGGAAACAATGGAGCAATCTCATAAGGGATCACATGATCAGTTGCAAGAGCAGTTAGTCGGGTCACAACAATATACGAGAAATCAAGCATCGGGTTCTTTGCAAGGCGTATCGAATCAAATGGTCCAGGTACTGGTACCACAGGCTGCTGGCAAAGAGAAAATGGAGGATAAAGTAAATCAATCTCATCAGACTGGTACATCAAGAGTGATAATTTGCCCTGGAGCATCTAACTCAGACCTAGGGATGAGCCTCGTCAATTTTGAGTAATTTGAAGACAAATTCAGGTGGTTGAATGAAGCCATTGAAGATATAAAGATTGTTAATGCCCCTCACAAGTAGTTAGAAGCTAGAGAACTCAGTTTGGTCCCTGATTTGGTCATCCCACATAAATTTAGGGTGTCTAATTTTGAGAAATATGATGACACTAGTTGTCCCATAATTCATCTGAAGATGTTTTGTAGAAAGATGAAAGGGTACCTAAATAATGACAATCTGTTGATTCATTACTTCCATGATAGTCTTGCTGGGCCAGCTGTAGTATGGTATAACTATTTGAACAAAGAGCAGATCAAGACATGGGTCAACCTAGCTGATGCTTTTTTGAGGTAATATCAATATGTTAAAGGCTTTTCCCCAAAACGTCATGACATTCAAAGGATAAGAATGAAAGCTACTGAGAGCTTGAAAGAATATGCCCTAAGATGGAGAGGAGTGGCAGTACAAGTTCAACCTCCTTTGTTAGAAGAAGAAATATCATATATGTTTCACGATTCTCTTCCAGCTCATTTCTTTAAGTTAATGCTTGGAAAGTCGATGAATAACTTCAAGGATCTTATGATAGTTAGGGAGTTAATTGAGGATGCAATCAACAAAGGAAACTTGAAAGACACTTCCAAACGTCTAACTGATCAAAAGGAAAATATTGATGAGGTGAATAAATGTCACATCCATGGCTCCCACAACCGCAAATGAAAAGGGGCAGCAGATCACTCGAGTCATCCAAAGAAAGTCCCAAGATCAAAAAATACTTTAAAAGTGTTCCAAACTCCTATCTCAGATCTATATCCCCATTTGATTGAAGGTCAATACCTCACACCGAGGCCAGTGAAAGTGCAACCAGACCCTTATGCTCATAGCTATGATCAAGATAGTGTCTGTGATTTCCACTTGGGGGCATTGGGACATTCTACGGGAAACTGTAGGCCGCTGTTAAAGGAGATAGAGATGCTTGTGGAAAATGGGACGTTAACAGAGGAATTGGTGGAACAGTGGATGACGAGCTTGAGTGGGGCATCAAAGGACAATATGTAATATCCGTTTGAGTTAAGTACCACGACATTAGATGGGTAATGGGGCATCCTAGGTAGGAAGAGATCATTTCATTCTATCATGAAGCTTTATTCCATTTGCAACATCATGTTTGAACTTGTTTTTCATCATTTCTAAGTTTTTTTTGTAATGATATTTAAATGAATTCATGCTACTTTAAAGATGGCGATCATTGAATTAAATTTGCGATTTGAAATTATTTGAATATCAACTGAATTAAAAAACTCTATAAATGGTCAGAGTTATTGTTCTTTGACAAAGTGACATGATTGAAACCTGATAAAACAAGGACCCTGGGCCTTACCCCCAGAATATACAATCGAACACCATACCCTTTCTTGAAGGATATAACCTTCTCCTCTTATAAGGGAATGAACAAAAGGCTTGGTATTCAGGTATGCATAGGAATGGACAACATGAGGCATCTTTTTTGTATGATGTTACAAAACCGACTAGATTTCACTTCTGTTGATGACGTTCAATGATGATTATGATCTTTACAGATTAAATAGTCGAGTAGGTGAATCTAGTTTAGGTCAGTTGCTTGGAAATTGAACTCTAACGATGAGATTTTCTGACTTTCAACAACACCTAGACTATGATAGGTTCTTCTTGACAAGCTTAAGAAATTGGATCCGTATACCCAAATTATAATATTACATGTATACAATAAATCTTGAGCTGTCCCTCTAGAGCAATTGGTTAAACGCCCCAACTTTATGGATAGAATTCAGCTAGCCTGATAAAAATGATTATATATTATATGTATACAATAAAGTTGAGCTATTCCGCTAAAGCAATTGGTTATAGAGGAAACTCGAAAGCCCTGGCTTTATGAATAGATTATTATTCAAACCATGATCTTGATTGGGTACTTGGCAATTCGGTCTATGCTCCACTGTGATTATCAAGTCAAAGACTTTGTGATGATATGAACCCTTCAGCTAGCCCGATAAAGACAAACAATAAAGCTGATTTCAGCTAGCCAAACAATGGAAAATTAAATCAATTTTATGAATAAGGAGTTTCAGTAAAGATGGACTAAGGGAGTTAAGGAACTCCTATTATAGTCAATTTCACACGAGCACTCAGGAATTTCATTTTTAGACCGATATTTCTGCACTGCCTTTGTTAGAGGAGTCTACGAAGCTTGAACAAATGGAATATTTCAGAGAACTGAAATAGAAGTGTTCTAGAAAGTCTAGTAATTGATTATGCTAGTTGCATCATTTTGTCCGTATCCGATTAAAATGCCAAGCCAGAAGGAGGGGCATGTTGTGATGTTCATAAGGACCGAGAAAGAAATGTAAGTTTGTTGGTCGAAACCTTAAAAAATAGGAAGCCAACCTAAAGCCATCCCATCAATTTTGACACTTGTCAAAGAGCTATAACTTTGAAAACATTAAAGAAGCTATTGATTCTTTTGATATTCTGTGAACTCATGTTTGTTATTTGATTCGATTGTGAGCCTGAATTGAGGGGTAATGTTTTATAAAATTCTTTTATTTTTTGATCCCTAAAATAAGAGAAAGGGGAAAAACATTTTCAAACTGGACATTCTCAAATGTGAAAAGTCCTTGAAGTTAGAAAGGCTTATTTTGCCTCTGTTGTAGAAAAAATAAATGATGTCAGAATAATGAAGCATTTCACAGTATTGAAAGCAAGTGGTATGAGAGATTAGAAGGACTGAAGAATAAAAATTGTGACATTTCCTTGTGACGTTGTCAATAACCCATCAAGAAGATGATGATCTCATTATATACAACTTGTATAAAATGCAAGACATTTTGTTAGAGGAATTGATCACTTCTTAAGTGTTTATGACAATGTGAAGAGACACCCTCAAACTATTTGACAACACTACTGTGTAGTGACACCAGAATGAGAACATTCAAGTTAGGATATGTTGGGCATGAAGAAATCCATGAGTACCCACTTTGGGGCATGACCAGAAACCCAGATCATGTTGGGATGATAAGATTCAGACCAAGAAGATATTGAGAATGAGTCTCACGACTTTAAGTGTTAGGGGCAGACCGTGAATTTGAGCAGAGCTTACCTTGTAAAGCAAACCAACCGAGCATCAATCAATGACAGAGTCCTGAAAGAACAACTCAGAAAGTATAATTGAGCCAAGGATAGAAATGGGGCAACATAGTCGTATTTTTGACCATAGAAAGAAGTGGAGAGAGAAAGCAATTTCTCTGAAATGAAGATAGAAAATGAAGACAACAAGAAGATAGAAGAAGATCAGATAACTCTTCAGAAATACAATTTGGAAATTATGAAATGTTGCATGGGTATCTAAAGCAAAACCTGGAAGGAATGGTCAAGTAGAAGAAGACTGAGTTCTCCACTTTGAAATCAAATAAAGATTGAATTGACATTTTTGCATTCATAAGAACATCATTTACATAAAAGAAAATGCATTACACTGATACATTTCATTGTATTTGTGTTTCATGCATAAACACATGGTTTTTACAGATCTTCCAGTGAAAAGAGAATATGCGGGATGTTAAAATACCGATAATTGAAAGATAAAAGTTAAACATCAAATACATGGAATCATGTTTAGAGAGGTAAAACCTGAGGAACGCAGGGGTCAATCGCAGAGGAAGCATTACTTTGAAGCGAGGAACGAGACCCGACCTTTAAGTCATTTTATGAAGTGAAATGAGAAGGATTTCTCATTAAAATATGAAATTTGAGATTTTGAAAAATAAGTAAGGTTTCTTACCCAGTAAACAATTTAAGTCCTTCGGGCCATCAGTAAGTCTTTTGAGCATGATGATAAAATCCTTCGGGTAATCTGTAAGCCTTTAAAGCAAGATGATAAGTCCTTCGGGCCATCCATAGGACCTTTGGGTAGAATGTTTTCACATGAATTTGAATAATAATAAAGTGATGTTTTAAGGAAGTGAAACCTTTGAAAACTAAAAAGATAATTTCCAAAATTTCTCACTTAGTAAGTCCTTCGGGCCATCAATAAGTCTTTCGAGCATGATGCTTAAATCCTTCGGGCCATCATTAAGTCTTTCGAGCATGATGATTTTGGGAAATTTGTAAGCCTTCACTGAAGAGTAGTGAAGCAAATCCATCAGTAAGTCTTTCGAGCATGATGATGAAATCCTTCGGGCCATCAGTAAGTCTTTCGAGCATGATGATTAAATCATTCGGGTCATTTTTGAGTCTTTCGAGCAAGATGATAAATCCTTCAGGTCATCCATAAGTTCTTCGGGTAGGATGTTTTCACACCAAGATGATAAGTCCCCCGGACCATCTTAAGCCTTCACAGAAGACTAGTGAAGCAGAATCACACAAGAAAATTGTTCGAGTTCTACTCTCTAAAGCAAGAGGGAGCGAACCCGTAGGCAGAAGATTATTCGATTTCTACTCCCTGAAGCAAGAGGGAGCGAACCCGTAGGCAGAAAACTGTTCGAGTTCTACTCCCTGAAGCAAGTGGGAGTGAACCCGCTAGTCGAAGATTATTCAAAGAAGAGGGAGCAGATCCCTCATCAAGTTTCAAGGACCGAAGATGGAATTGGACAAAAACGCACTGTCTTTTTTTTTATCTTTGTCCTATTCTTATTAACACAAGAATAGACAAAGAGGGGCAGCTGTAGACACCCGGTTTTGTCCGTTTATAAATATAATATTATAATATAACTATTATTATTATTATAACAATTAAAATTATAATTATTATTAGTAATATTATTAATACTATTTATTTTTATTTCTTGCAGGCTTTACAACAAGCCCAACTGGGCCCATTTACAAACGGTCATCAGACCCAAACACGAAGACCCAACTCCATGCCACAACAAGCTAACAACCGAGCTACAACTGTCCTAACTGCCTTGATAACTTACATTCCAGCAGCAATGGTCATGAGCTTGGTCTCAGGCAAAAGAACGGATTGGCCACGTCAAGATTCCCAGAAAACAATAATGGATATAGGAAGTTATGGAAAATAAGGAAAACCCGAGGAAAGCATTGAAGAGGGGGGATTAGTCATCATCGGTTAATCAGAAAAGAGGGGGCACGATTCAAATAGCAGTTTGGGAAAAAAACTGTAAACAGGGAAAATATTCATCAACAGGGGATACAGCATTTAGAAGGGGGACCACTAAAAAAACCACTATCAACCAAAGAAGGCAACTGGAAACGATTTTGAAGAAAAAAAGCACAAAAGATCGGTCGTGAGAGATACTAGGAATTAACATAGAGAACAGAAGCTAAAAATATACCCTCCCTTAGTGATCCATTTTACAGCAAAAACAACAAAGAAACGAAGCATTACTGGCATTGGTAATTTTTCAAGGCAACACACAAAAACAGAGCATACAAGTGACTATTCTTCAAGAGGGAAGAAAAATGATTTTAAAAGGAGGCTTTTTTTCCTCTTATTCGAAGATCAAAAGAAACAGAGGGGTTCTTTTTTTCATCATCGAATCAAAGCAGTACACAGAATAAAAAAAAAGGTTTTTTTAATTTCCATTCTTCGTTGCTTTCATATCGTTCTTGTGTGTGTATATGTTTTGAATCGAAATCAAACAAATAAGAAGATAGTCTAAACGCTTACCTCAGTTGTAATTCGTCCCGCTTTGTTTCCTAGTTGTTCAAGTCTCGTCGAAATAGAGGGTGTGTTAGTCAGAGAAAAATGGATGAGTTCATTATCAAAATAAAGAAGAGAGGAGTCAATTTACGTTGAGGAGTTGGTCACCGGAGTTGAAGCCATCGGGGTGAAAGGGTTCGAACGATCGAAGGGCTGCTTTAAATAGAGGTTGTCTCTTTTAGTTTTTTAGAGTATAGAGAGTAAAAAATAGGGTTTCGATTTTACTTACCTTGCTAGGTTGAGTCTTCACCGAAGTAGGCAGTTTCATCTTTGTGAGAATGGCACCGTTGAAGAAGAGAGTAAAGGAGGGGAAAGTGAAGAGCGACAGTACGTGGTGGTTATGTTTTGTGAAGGGTCTCGATCGAGAGACCAAATGTGAGGAGAGGGAAGCATTAGCTGAGAGACGGCTCTCCACTTTAGTTTTAGGTTAATGTCGTAAATTGCCATAATTTGGCATGTATACTTTAGGTTAAAGGTTTATTTTATGGGTTAGTCCTTATAGTTTAATATAGGTTTTGCTTTAATCCTAAACTCTGTTTGGTTTCATGTTTCCTTATTTAGTTTCTTAATTATTTAGTTTTATTGGATATTGATTAAAATTAGAAAATTTATGGCCTTGTAATTAATTAGAATTTAAATTTGGTTCTAGAATGTTAACTTTAAATTGAACCTTTTAATTTAGATTAATTCAATTTTAGAGTAATTCTTTAAATTTAAATTTATTTTAATTTGGTCCATTGTTAGGTTTATTTTCTTTAATTAGTTGTTTATATTTATTTTGTATGATGATATGTTTGCATAGGTACGAGTATGTGAATAATTCAGTAGTAAATCTCATGGCATTATTTTTGTATGAGATGTATGATACCCTTATGTGTAACTTAACCCCTATTACATAATTGGATTAAGGGTAATACACTTTTAATTTAAATTTGTTTTAAGTAGGTTGTCATAATGTATTTGAGGTCCGCTTTTAATGATTTTAAAATAAAAGTGTATCCCATTATTGACGCCTTAAAATTGATCCATCACTTTAAAATTTGGGAATGGAAGAAAAAGAAATGTTCGGCTATTTAAATTTATCGAGAAAAGGTTGTTATAGCTTTTAAGATCTGATCTCGATCTTTGTAAATAATCGAACATTCTTTATCTTTCTAAAAGTACTTGGTAATTTTAATTTAATTTATTTGGGTTCTTTTGAATATTATTAAATCCACATCTTTGTTTTATGGGATCAAAAATCAAATTAAGTTCGAATTTGTTAAGTTCATTGCAAAGACATTAATTAATCGACTAGGTACCGATTTAGGACGTTGTGGAGGTACTAATCGTTCCTCACTCGTAACCAACTCCCGAGCTCGATTTTGGTAACGCAGACTTTAACTTGTTGTTTTAATTAAAATTAAACTTTATTTAAAATAACAAAAATGTTTTTGGGTGCCCAATCACACCCTAATCAAAGATTGATGGCGACTCTTCGAACCATATTTTTCTATTGTAAATGAAATCCCAAAATTTTCGAAACGAGTGGTTTTTTAAATTGCATTTGTTTTTAAATTAAAAATCAATTGAAAGAGGTAAATAAAAATTAATGTAGTTTTCAAAATATCATTTTTTTCACCTTTAAGAAAAAAATCGTTTCGACAGCTTGGCGACTCCACTGGGGACTTTTTTTATAGAGTCAGGCCAATAGTCGATTAATTAATTGTCTTTGCAATTGAAAATTATAAATTCGTTTTAATTTGGTTTTGATCCCTTGTTTGGTTTTTAATAAGTTTTGTTTGTATTTTGATTTTTTTTAATTTAATTCGATTAACTAATAAATAGTAGTACTAATTTGTTTGCTAATGGTTTCAGATTAATTGTGTGAATCTAGGAAATTTTGAGTGAATTTAGTAAATTTTGATTTCATAAACCTTACAACATATTCACCATTTATGATTTTTTTAGAATTCATACAAATTTTTACAATTAATTGAAAATGGTCGCACTACAAGAAAATATACCTTTAATGACACACGAACGATGACACACGCTAATTTATGACTTGCAAAACATGTGTGTCATAAAAAAATGTCATGTTTTTTAAAATCTGAACGATTTATGACTTACAATGATGTGTGTCATATTTAATAGTCATAATCCAAAAAATTTACAAAAACACGGAGTATAGATAATTTTGTGTGTCATCTTTAGGTGTCGTATTCTAATCCCCCCTTATTTTTCATCATTTCCCGCGCGCTTGATCTTCCCCCTAGTTAACAAAAGTTCAGGCCATGCTTCCCCCAATTTTCTCTGTTTTCCCTTTTTGTCTTTGCATCCTCCCACCGGTTTGGCCATTTACCACAACGCAGCCGAGGGAGTTAAAAATCAAGGGTTTTCACAGGTAATTCTCGTTCTATATTCCAAATTTGTGGGTTTGTTGATTTCTATTTTGTCTGATTTAATGGGTTTGATGCTTTTACTTCATATTTGTTTTTTTGAATGGAGATTTGTTGCATGCATGCTTGTTTATTTTTCTATTATTTATTTAATCACTACTGATTTGTTCATTTCATTCTTCGTTTAAGTGGGTTATTTCGTTTTTTTTACTTCAGTGGACTCTTATGCTAGTTCTTGATCTCTTTTTGATTTTTGGGTTTTGATGGATTATGTATTTTGGTTCAAAAATGTTGAACTTTGATTATCTCGTGATATATGTTTTGTTATGCTTGTTGAAATGTTTAAAAAAAATATCTTGTTTCACTTAACTTGAAGTATCATTGTCCGACATAAAGAGGGTATGGTGATATGACTCTCCAAGTACATGGATAAACCTCAAAAAGAATCCCGTATCCGTTACTGACTTTTGAGTCCAAGCGATATAGGTCTGAATGACCCTACAATAGTATATATTTTGAGGATTTTTGGAAGGTTATATTATGTTTGGGATTCTTTTGTTTAAAAAAAATGAGTGAGGGAGGTGCCTCTGCTTCCCAGTTCCCTTATATGTATTTCATTCGCTAACTAGAATGGTTCCAAGTTTTTACCTAATTGTCATGTTTCAGATGGATTTACTTTTGGTTGCTTATGGCTGTTGGTTGTTAACTTTTCATTAGTGAAGAGGCTTTAAATATCTGGTTCTGTCCTTTGCATTGGTACTTAATGTTTCACTAACACAACTTTTCCTGCCTTTTTCTGCTTTCTATGTTGTTTGGATTCTTCTTTTCATTTGATGTATCAATATTTGATATTTTGTGTCATACATATAGATATGTGGATATGACCTCCAAAGATCTTCTAAATGCATAGAAATAACTTTAAAATATCTAATAATACATGTATTCGACACTCATACTTACGTTCGAGTATCATAGTTTCCTTTTTATTTTTTTGCTAGTTTAACTAAACACTCCCTCTTGAAATTTAATTTTTGTTTTTGATAAATGTAGGTTGGCATAACTTTGGCACGGATGCTATCATTGGATGGAACATGACATTCCTTTGCTGAGTCTCTCTCAAGAAATGCCCCATACATAATATCCACAGTTCTCTGGGTATACTGGTTCGTGGCATCTTATCTTATTATTTATTTTAGTCGAATTTTGTAACTATATGTTGCTCCGACTTTTCATTCTTTTCTTGAAGTGTTTATTTCTAACATTTTTGTCTATCATATGGGTATTAGCATATGAATTTTAAGAATCTTCTGTCTAATATAATCATTTCAGACATGTACTCCTATATAATGTTCACACCCGAATTCAAGTATCATAAAATACGATTATTAACTTAGATTTAGGCAACATTTTTTGAATGATGATTACGAATATAGGCAATGAGGCTTTCTCATGTTACAACTATGTGCTTCAACTTAAATTACAACAAGCACAAGACAGAGATTTTGAGGCTAACACCATTAACATTAGAAGATATCGAATAGGCTAACACCAATAATTTATCTAACATTGTAAGGGTTTGTTCCAGTTTCAAATGGGTTTTTTAGATTTTATGAATGGGTCATAACCCTTGAACATTGTTCTATAGCATAGTACAAAATGAGTTTGTTAGGGTTACTTTGTACTCAGTAATTTGGGGTAAACATTTTGTTCTTAATATCTTACATAAATATTTCATCAATCATTAGTTATAAAGTTGTAGTTTTGCTAATACTTTATAATTATTTAGGTTGGTAAGTAATGGTCGATGGATAAAGCATGTATTTCGTCTGATAGGTTATCTGATGCATATGAAGTGGGTGTAAACATCTTTCTAGACTTTGAACAAAGTAATGATCCAAATTCATATCTTATTCGATGTCCTTGTATACATTGTATTAATTTGTGGCACCACTCAATTCAGACCGTGCGCTATTATCTGTTTGCCTATGGCTTCGATGAAAGTTATAAGGTTTGTTCTTTCCATGGAGAAAGACAACCCAAGCTTGATTCTAGATGCCCTAACAAATCTATTCCTCCCGAATTTGATTATACAAGAGATATGCTATATGTTGCCTTCAGAGATGTAGAAAAAGATTCCGATTCATTGAAGTCACTTCTTGAAGAATGTGAGAAGCCACTTTACGTAGGGTCAAAGTATAATGCACTTAGTGGATTATTGAAATTCCAACATATCAAGGGTCAATTTGGGTGGTCTGAGGCTAGTTTTGAAGTATTGTTAGGTGCCCTAAAATATGTCTTACCATTAAACAATAGAATACCTAACTCCCTATATGATGCCAAGAAATTGCTAAAAGGAGTAGGTCTACAATATGAAAAAATTCATGCATGTGAAAATGATTGTGTTCTATTCTGGAAAGAACATAAGAATGCTTCTCAATGTCCAACTTGTGGCACATCTCATTGGAAGAAGAATACCAAAAACGTACCTTCGAAAGTTTTGTGGTATTTCCCTCCCATCCCCAGATTTAAGAGAATGTTTTCGTCACCAGAAATGGCACAAAACTTAACTTGGCATGCACAAGGTCGGGCTAATAACGGTATGCTAAGTCATCCTCGCGATTCCCCCTCTTGGAAGCTTGTTGATAGAACGTGGAAAGAATTTGGAGAAGAAAAACGGAATCTTAGATTAGCCTTGTCCGCTGATGGTATCAATCCTCACAAGTCATTAAGTTCCAAGCATAGCTGTTGGCCGGTTATCTTAATAACTTATAATCTACCCTCTTATTTGTGCATGACAAGAAAATTCATGATGTTGACTCTATTGATATCAAGTCCAAAACAACCTGGTAACAATATTGATGTCTACTTGGCACCATTGATAGCAGATCTAAAACTCTTGTGGGAAACTGGCGTGAAGACATATGATGTTTATAAGAAAGAATACTTCAATCTAAGAGCAATATTACTTTGGACTATAAATGACTTTCCTGCATATGGTAATCTTTTGGGGTGTGTTACCAAAGGTTATTATGCGTGTCCAATATGTTCAGAGAATACTTGT
The DNA here is from genome assembly GCF_006381635.1 of Hibiscus syriacus. Classification (NCBI taxonomy): domain Eukaryota; kingdom Viridiplantae; phylum Streptophyta; class Magnoliopsida; order Malvales; family Malvaceae; genus Hibiscus; species Hibiscus syriacus. Next base: position 15,183,839 of record NW_024063471.1, on the reverse strand, counting down.
TCACAGTGATTGCCAAATTTGAAAAAAGTATACTTTCTTGGTCATAGAAGATTCCTACCACTTCAACATCCTCTTCGTAAAAGAAAAAAAGATTTCAACAATCAACAAGAGGATGGTGTTATAAAACAACCATTATCAGGTGAAGAGATTTACGACTATCTGACGGGGTTTGAGACTTCATGGGGTAAGAAGACAACGTCTAAGAAGAAAACGTGAAAGAAGAAAAAAGAAAGCATCGATGAGAGAGCTAAATTTTGGCACAATAAATCAATTTTTTTTAACTTGAATATTGGAAGAAGTTGCTCGTTCGTAATCAGTTAGATGTTATGCACATAGAGAAAAATGTGTGTGAGAGTGTTTATGGGACATTGTTGAATTTGCATGGCAAGACGAAGGATGGGTTAAGAGCACGACAAGATCTTGAGGCGATGGGCATTAAGCCTGAATTACAAACTCAACCAATAGGGAATCGTACTTGGCTTCTACCTGCGTGCTACACATTGAATACCACAGAAAAACACCAGTTTTATGAGACCCTGTCTACCATAAAAGTGCCTGATGGGTACTGTTCAAATTTTAAGAATCTCGTGTCTGATGATGTATCAAAGATGAATGGTTTGAAGTCTAATGATTGTCATGTACTGATGCAACAACTTCTCCCTTTTGCAATAAAGGGGGTGTTACATATGAAAGTGAGGAAAACAATCATAGGTTTGTGTCATTTTTTCAACGTGTTGTGTAGTAAAGTCATTGATGTTAATAAGCTAGGCAAGTTGCAAAGTGACATTGTATTAACTTTGTGTTTGTTAGAGAAGTATTTTCCTCCTTCGTTTTTTGATGTCATGATCCACTTGATGGTGCATCTAGTTAGAGAGGTGAGGTTATGTGGCCCAGTTCATTTTAGGTGGATGTATCCATTTGAGAGATACATGAAAACACTCAAAGGCTATGTACGAAATCATCATCGACCCGAAGGTTGTATTGCAGAATGTTATGTGGCAGAGAAAGCCTTGGAATTTTGCTCAGACTACTTAAAAAATATGAAATCAATTGGCAATCCTCATGAATGTGTTGATGAAAGAATTCGCACCGGCAAACCTTTATCACGGGATACAGTCGATGTTGTAGATGCTAAACTACTTGATGAAGCTCATCTTTATGTATTACGAAATACTGCAGATGTGGAGCCGTATATAGAGTAAGAATCACTGTGTCTTCTTTGTACTCTATGTAATGCATTAAACTTTTTCTAACTTCTAATATGATTCTATCTTCAAATATTATTTAGGCAACATATGTTAGAATTGAAGGATCATAACCCCCGTGCCTCTCGAAATAGTAAATGGTTGCAGACTCAGCACAGTCGAACATTTATTAGTTGGCTTAAGACCAAGGTTGATACACATTTCGCTAACGGGGAAGACATTTGTGAGAGTGTTCGTTGGTTGGCCAAAGGGCCATGTTTTGCTGTGAAGAAATATAGCGGTTTTGCCATAAATGAGTATCGATTCCATACAACATCTCAAGATGAATCAAGAACAACTCAATGTAGTGGAGTATCTCTAGTTGCACATGCTATGCAGATTGCTAGTGCAAAAGACTCCAATCCCGTGTATGGAGCTGTTACTTACTATGGTCGTATACAGGAGATATGGGATATTGATTATTGCATATTCACTGTTCCTGTTTTCATGTGTGATTGGGTTGATAGTCGTGGAATAAAAAAAGATGACTTTGGATTCACAGTGGTCAACTTTGCTAGGCTTGATCACCAATCTGAACGCTTCATATTAACTAGTCAAGCCAAACAAGTTTTTTATGTTCAAGATCAACAAGATGTGAATTTGTCTGTTGTCAGCTTCACACCACATAAGATGTACAAGTATGGAGCAAATGGTGAAACCGATGATATGTTGGAATACCATGTTACTTTTTATTTTTCACAAGACTTCCCTTTAGTAGATCTTGATGATGAGTTTTTGTGTACACGCCCAGATGGTGAGGGCATATTAGTTTAAAATATTTTTTGCAAAATAAAATCTTTACTTTTTGGTATGTTTTTATTTCAACATCTGTATGTTATTAATTCTGTCCCAACTGCAAGAAATAACAATGTACTAACTTTTTTTATTTCAATCATGTTGAAACAGGTTGTACTTAGTACCATGGATTTGGATAAGTCTTCGAGTCATGATAAAGACTCTAAACAAAGAGGTCTGACAATAAAGGGAAAAACTACTAAAGGAAAAGTTATCGTTACTTACAATAAAAAGGGTGTTTCGATTGGCGTTGAAGCAACGAAACTTGCTTCCTTTGAGGGCATGGTAGCAAGATCAATGGTGCCTATAACTTATGCCACTTGGTGAGATGTTGAACAAGAAAAAAAAGTAGACTTATGGAAATACATTTTGGTAAGTCTAACATCTGATCTTAACTTCCAATTAATCTTTTTTTTTGTTAAAAATAATATTTTTTTTAATTAACGCTTTATGTTTCAGATGAATTTTGAACTTGATCCAAGGAGTCGGAAGAACACCCTTCAATCCATTGGGACAAAGTGGAAGAACTTTAAGCATTATATGTATAAGAAATTCATTGAGAAGTTTAAGAATGACCCTAATGCAAATCTACTCAACCCTCCAGAGATGTATCCTTATTTGAAGATAAATGAGTGGAAGGTTTTTGTATCGCAAAGACTTTCAAAGAAGTGGGAGGTTAGAAACCAGTCTGTAATTGTTATATATATTAGTTTTAGAAACCAATCCTGACTGTTTTAATGTTTCTAATGTAGGAAATAAGTCAGAAAGGTAAAAAAATACGTGGACAACATAGATACAATCATCGGTTGAGTAGAAAAGGATATGCTGGACTAACTCTTGAGATTGTATGTAGTAAATTAATTGAATAGTTTAGATATGCAATTGTTTATGTTAATTCATTGTTGTTATTATTTTTAATTTAGATGCAAGAAACAAGAAAGGAGGAAGTCGAGATTGATAGAGCATTGTTGTGGAAAAAGGAAAGACAAATGAAAAAAGGAGGTTATGACCCGAATGTCCAGATTGTTGTTGATAAAATGGTAAGTTCTTGTGAACATTCCTACTTTATTTATTTTCATCTTATTGTTATAGCACCATATGAGCTTTAATCCTTTGAATATTTTGAATATGAATATTTGCTTTCACTACTGGAAGAGATGCAGAAGTCACAAACTTTAGGAGAGGTCAGTTGTGGAACAAATGACATGCTTACCCAAGCCCTAGGTACCCAGGAACAACGTGGGCGTGTACGAGGGATGTGCAAATTTGTAAGGCCACACCAATACTTTGTCTTACCCAATACCGTGAAGAACTACTTAGATGGTGAGAAGAAAAATATTGAAAAAAGGTTCAACCAAATTGAAGGTGCAATAGAGAAACTACAAAAAGGGATAAATCATGCTTCTGAAGGCGCAAGTTGCAAAGGGTGGGGCAAAGTAGATTTTGAAGACAACCCACCCGAGGAATTACTTGTAAGTCTTATTAAATTATAGTATGAATTAAATGTAAGTCTTGACTACAACTAATATATATATAATTTGTAGGATACTTCCTGTTATCTTGCGATTGATATTGCCTCCAATATAGTTGCCAAAGGAATAATAGTGAAGCACAATGATCTATCAGGTATTACAAAAAATATTAGTTTTCTTTTTGACTTTTTAGAATATTGTATCTTAGTAATAACTTTATATAACAGGTGAAAACATTGAAGTAATGATGGAAATGAGTGTGCAAGGAGAGGCTTTACTACCGTTTCCACTAGATGAGGAGTTCATTTACAAGGTTAAAGATGCAGTGGGGTTCCTAGTGAAGTGGCCTAGACATCTAGTCATTCGATGCTCTGATTTGGTAATATTTTCATTTATTTAAAGAAATTATATATGTCTAATTTAAATGATATCTTTATATTTTTTTTGTAGGAAAAAGTGTTGGCGTTTATGGGAAAAAAACGTGTGAACGGAGATGAAGTAGAAAGTAATAAAGGAAAAAAATGACAAAGAGAACTTGTTGAAAAGGAAGAGGAGAAAGGAGAAGGGACACCGAAGACGGAACAAGAGAAAGAAAAGGAAGAGGGTAAAGGAGAAGGGATACCGTAAAGGAAAAAGGAAGAGGAGAAAGAAGAAGGGACACCGAAGAGGGAAAGAAAGAAAGAAAAGGAGGAAGAAACACCGCAAAGGAAGAGGACGATAGCACAAATGAGGACAAGGCTAAGAGTTGAAAGCAACCGTGTTTTGAAAGTGTTTGCATGTATGGTTGATATACAACTTAAAAATGTGGAGTCCGTGAAAGTGCAATGTGAGGACGATATGTTTGGGTACGAGAGTTTCACGTACATAACTTGGGAAGATTTTGAAGTAGTTTTTACTGTGGATGAGATGACCGGTTCTGCGATTACTTGTTATATGATGTAAGTGCATAATTTTAATTTTATTCAAACACAATATATTTAATCATCGTACTTGTCTAATGTTAATATATAGGTACTTGTTTGAGGAAATCAAGAATAGGCCAAAAATAGATCATGGAATTTGTTTTATGAGCTCGTCTGCAATCTCGCCATCAGGACGTAAGGTAAAATTTTAAAATAGTGATGAGGCAATTCGAAGCGTTGCAGATCGATTGTCTCTAAGAAAGGACAATGACATCGTCCTAGTTCCATATAATCCCGGGTTTGTTTTTTCATTTGATTATCAATATATTTTAGTAACTTAATTTGGTTTTTCGTTTTTATAGAAGACATTGGGTGTTGGCGGTGATAGATATGAAAGCAACAAGTTGTTATTATCTTGATTCCTTAGGTCCCACCAATGTCCATCAGCAGTTGAAGCAAGTTATTGATGCGTAAGTAACATAAATTATCGAAACATTATAGTATATTATTTGATATATTTCATCAATTTTTATAGGGCAATGAAATTGTACAATGCTCAAAGTGGATCTAACAAAAGGGTTAGCCTCAATTGGATCAATGTTTTGGTGAGGACTTCGAACGATCATTCCTTGTTTAAATTACAGCTTTTATTTTGACTAATCGTTTATTGTAAACTGTTTGTAGTGTCCCCGTCAGTTGGGAGGTACCGAGTGTGGATATTATGTTTGTAAGTTCATGAAAGAGATAGTCGAGAACGGACTTTAAGTGCTGGTCAATAAGAATGTAAGCAAACGTTTCTGATACACATCTGTCATATCATACATACACATTAGTCATACAACTATCATATGGACTTGAATTAGGATGATATTATTGGAAATTCATCTACGATAACATCTTGTATATTCATATTAATAATAATTGTCATGCTCTTTTTATTTCTGTATGGAATGGAGGTTATCGTTAATAATTTGAAACAAACTTAAAAATCTTGTGAATTTAACTTAGTGAAAGATTACATTGATGGTAAATTTCTTGTTATTTGCTTCTATATATTGATAGATTCTGTTGTAAGTAATGAGTGAATTCTTGAATCTAATTACACGTTTTAAGCATGTGACAATCGATATTATTTTTCGATATATGAATCAATGTCTAAAGGAACAATTTGAAATGTTCGGTGGAGTTGTGAAAGCATTTGACACGTACTAGCACTTAAAATCCAAAATTTGATTTTGTCAAGTACTATAGACATAACAGGGACTCTCTTGTGGGTATTATTTGTGATGATATTGTTGTGAACAAAGTTGGAATTTTTTATAATGCTATTGATTTTATGACTTTGCATAATGTTATTATGCTTCAAAGAATGCATATGTAAAATTGGTCATTTTAGTACTCTTTAATAGTTCATTATATACTTCACTTTAAATAAGTATAAATTATATACTTATTTAATATTTTTTTACTTAGGTTGGCGATGGGAAAGAAGAATACACGGATGATGACATTGATGATATTCGCAAAGAATGGGTATCTTATGTGGCAAACTTTATTATGCCTTGATATTTTGTATCGACATATGATTAATACAATATTTTTGATAACTTAATGTGAATATATTGTATGCAAATGGACTGCTTATATATAATATGGTACATAGATTTAGTATTATGAGGCATTCAATGTGATTTAGTTTGATTATTTGTCAATCTACAATATATATATATATATATATATATATATATATATATATATATATATATATATATATATATATATATATATATATATATATATATAATTTCCGAAATATAATCATGACACACGAACGTTTGTGGTCTTTTTAAATGACGTGTGCATCAATGACACGCAATGTAAGTCATATATGCGTGTCATAAATTTATGACACACAAATGTATGTCAAACAGATTTATGACGGGGCCTTCAATGACGTGCAATGTAAGTCATACATGCGTGTAATAAATTTATGACGCACAAATGTGTGTCATCTTAATTTATGGGCTTCAATGAAACTCAAAGAACGTCATTAATGCGCATCATAAATGTGCATCATAAATGCGCATCATAAATGCGCATCATAGATTTATGACACACAATTGCTCGTCATCAAAAATTCATGTCGGTGGCTTCAACGACAGGCATTTGTATGTCATCCGCACCCATAGATGATGCAAAATGCACGTCATTAAAGGGTATTTTTCTTGTAGTGGTCCTTCACCATTTTATTCAATTCAAACTCAATACTAAAATTTTCAGCATTGGAATAATATTTTCAATCTAATACAATCTCATTTGTAAACTTGCAATTCAACCCCCAAACTTTCCAACATATTCAAATTATCCACCAAACCTTACATATTTTGTAATTTGATCCAAAACAATATTCTAACTTCAAATTCAACATTTAAATAACAAATTCCAGCATTGATCACTCATAATTGAACAATTAGACATCAATGTCTCATAATTTCTTAAACTTGCAAAAAGCATGTAGAATCATTCCAATACAAAATATAAAGCATATAATTTATTTTTTTTTGAATATTTTCCTTCTATTTTAACCCTTTGGCCGAACCTAATTAGAAAATTAGGACAAGAATTTCATTCAATTTAAAGCTTGAATTCAACCTCTTATGATCAAATTCATGAAATTCCAATCATCATAACATCATATTCAATCGAAATTTAACCAACTCCTTAAAATCCCTAACTTGGCTGAATTGATTATAGCCATTTCTAGATGATTTTGATCATCACACATGCTTGGAAATTAATCTACAACACCAATAACATAAAAAATCATCCTTTATTTCTTCAAAATTCAGCATGTTCTTCATGAAACCTAATCACGAATTTCATCATCCAAACATGTTTTCCCTGAACTAATTATACCAAATGATAGAGAATTTCAAGTAGATAAATTCTCTATCTAATAGCTTAATCCAAAAATCAATCATGGAATCTTAAAAATCAAATTGAATATCTCACTTATTGAGCTATGGTGGTTCATGGCTTAGAAAATAAGAAGTGAAAATTCTCTTGATTATTCTATAATACTATCTAATACACATGGCTTAATACTATTATAGTTGAATTTAAAATTTAATTAATGTGAAATTATCATTCTGCCCTTAATGAAACATGATGATTTCAACTTGCCGAAGCATGCAAAACATGATAATGTGAAATACACATGGCTTAATAAACATTCCCTTAATGAAATTATCATTTTTCTCTTCGTATGACAAGTCCGGTTGAATCCCAATTTCATTTGATGTAATCACATATGAAGGATCCGATCGATACTTCCGAAGCATCGATAAATGAAAAACATTATGAATTTTGTCCATTTTTAGAGGTAATGCTAACTAATAAGCTACTGGACCAACTCTTTATATAATCTCATATGGGCCAATGAATCTCAGACTTAATTTTCCTTTACGCTCGAATCGTAGAACCTTTTTCCATGGTGATACTTTAAGGAATACTTTATCACCTACTCAATATTCAATCTATTTCCTCTTCAAATCTAAGTAAGATTTTTTTTGTTAGTAGCTATCTTGAGATTTTCTTGTATGATCTTCACTTTCTCTTCCATTTCTTTTATCAAATCAGGATCGATTATATCTCAATCTTTTAGCTCGTACTAATTTAGTGGCGTTCTACAATTTATTCCATATAAAGCTTCAAATAGAGCTATTTTGATACTAGACTAGTAACTATTGTTAGAAGCAAATTCTACTAAAGGCAAGTAATTTTCCCATGTTCCTTAAAAATCAATAACACACGCCCTTAGCATGTCTTTAAAAATCTGGATAGTTCACTTAGATTGTCTGTTTGTGTACGGATGGAAAGTTGTACTGAAATTTAGTCTAGTACCCAAGGCTTTATGCAAAGACTTCCAAAAAGTAAACCTCGGGTCTTTATCAAATACTATTGAGATAAATACTCCACGAAGTCATATAATCCCCCTAATATACAACTCAACATACTTATCCATCGTGTAGTCAGCTCGAACTAGAATAAAGTGTGTTGATTTAGTTAATTTGTCCACAATTACCCAAATTGAATCTTTCTTGTTGGGTGTTAAAGGTAAACCTATCATGAAATTCATCGTAACTCTTTCCCAATTCCATTGAGGAATGGAAAAAGGTTGCAACAATCCAAATGGTACTTGTTGTTTTCTTTTCACCTGCTGACATGTCAAACATTTTGACACAAACTTAGTTATGGCCCTTTTCATACCTATCCACCAATATATGCTCTTTTGATCGATACATTTTATTTCCTGTAGGATCCATCGTCAAAGCACTATAATGAGCTTCCATAAAAGAAGATATTTCTTCAATTCTTCATCATTAGGAATACAAACCTGACCTCGATAATATAATTATTCATCTGATTTAACTTCAAAGTCTTTAGTTTCACCTTTATTCACTTGCTCGATCCTTGTTAAACACTTTTCATCTTTATTTTGAAGATCTTTAATCAGATCTAAAAATGTAGGCCTAAGCTTTAATTATGCAATGAGTGCACTTTATTCCTTCATCAATAATAGAGCATCTAAAGTTCTTAAAGTAGAGAATGTCTTTTGGCTAAGTGCATCAACCACTATGTTAGCCTTACCAAGATGATAATCTATAATCACATCATAATATTTATTCATCTCAATCCATCTCTTTTGTCTTAGATTGAACTCCTTTTGAATAAATATATACTTCAAACTTGTATGATCTATGTATATATAACATCCCTCATCACACAAATAGTGACAACAAATCTTCAAAGCAAACACAACAACTACTAATTCCAAGACATGAGTAGGATAATTCCTCTCATGAACCTTAAGTTGCCTTAAGCATAAGTATCAACTTTTCCTTCTTGCATCAATACGCATCCCAAGCCATTATGAGATGCATCACTATAGATCACATAGTCTTTACTTGATTCTCAGTAACTTGTTAAGTGGAGAAGCAATCATTGAGAAATTCTTGACAAGTCTTCTATAATAACCATCTAATCTCAAGAAACTCCAAACTTCATAAACATTTTTTTTTGTAGTTTTCCACTCCGCTATTCCTTGTACTTTCTTAAGATTGACTCTAATTCCCTCTTTCAAAATCATGTGACCAAAAAATCTGACTTCCGACAACCAAAATTCATATTTTGACAATTTAGCATAAAGCTATTTATCCCTTACTGTTTGAAGTATGATACGGAGATGGAATCGTTCTCTTCCTTTGTCTTGGAATAAATTGAAATATCATCAATAAACATGACCAAAAACTTATCCATGTACGATTGAAACACCAGATTCATCAAATCCATAAATTCTGTGGGGCATTGGTCAATCCAAATGTCATCACTACGAACTCATAATGATCACATCATATTATAAAAGTCATCTTTAGAATATCCTCATCTTTAATCTTTAGTTGATGATAACTAGATTGAAGATCAATCTTTGAAAATACTGATGCACCTTCAAGTTGATCAGACATGTCATTGATCCTCGGGATATGATAGTTTTCTTCACTGTCACTTTATTCAGTTGACGATAATCTATGCATAATTGCATATATTTGTCTTTATTTTTTACAAATAGCACTGGTACACCCTAAAGAGATAAACTTGGTCTGATAAAACCCAGACCTAGTAATTCTTGTAATTGTGCCTTTAATTCCTTGAGTTCGGTCATAGTCATTCTGTACGGGGCCATCGAAATAGGCGCGGTACTCGAAAATACATCAATTTTGAATTCCATCTCACGTTCAGGAGGTAATTCATGTAACTCATATGGAAATTCATGAACTATTAGAACATCTTCCAACCTGACTTTTGATGTCCAAGTTTTTACCACATTAGCTAGAAAAGCTTGACATCCTTGCAATAGTAATTTCTTAGTAGACACCGCTGAAATCACATTGGGCAGTGAATTTACTTTTTCACCAATAATATCTGAATCCTCTGAATATTTCAAAATTATTCATTTCAATTGACAATCTACCATAGCATGTTGCGGAGATAACCAATCCATGCTAAAAATGATATCAAACTCATCAAAAGGTAATTCCGTTAGATTTTTCGGGAACTCAAACCCTTGAATCTTTATCGGACAATTTTTGCTTATCCACTTCACTCTGGCACTATGACCCAGAAGGTTCATCGCTATCATATCACTCTTAATAGGTTCTACAAGAATACCTTTTTCTTTGACTAATTTTGTACTAACATAGGAATGTGTAGAACTAGGATCAATCAGAACAAACACATGTTCATCATAAAGATAGAAAATACCTACTATGATCTCCAAATTATCATGATCCTCCTCAGTCTTGATATTGTATACTCTTGTTGTAGCACATACATTAGATTGAGAAGTATACTCTAAAAATCATTTTCCTCTACCTCTGGCTCAACCTCTCTGAGATTCAGTTGTAGATCTCTCTGTCTATTCAAATCTCTCTCCAGTAATAATCAGACAATCTCAAACAAAGTGACCGATCTCACCACATTTAAAGCAAGCTCCTATAACCATTCTGCATACCCGTGCATAAGTTATACCACATAACTCATAGGGTAGAAGGCGTCACTGTGTATATGATGATTTGTCTACACCTACAGTTGCAGACTGGGATTGTCAGTTTTTTCCTATTTCATCAGCCCCCTTTCGGTTGGAAGCACTAGACTTTGATATGTTCTAGTATTGAGGATTATAATCCCAACTTCTTTTAGACTGATATGATGATGATGATTCTTCCGATCTTTTTCCTGTCTAATTTTTCTGATATGGCACAAATATTTCATTATGATCCATTTCCAGAGCTTTAGCTTGGTTTACCACATCTTGGAATGCCAGAAGCTCCAAAGCCAACATGAATTATTTCAACCTACAATGTAAGCCCTCAATAAACTAATCACAATAGTCCTACTCTGTGGGAACCAACTTTATAGTAAACCGGCTGAGCTTGTTAAACTCACACTCGTAGTTATACATAGTCTGGTTTCCATGCTTTAAATTAAGAAATTCCTGCTTCATTAGCTTTATAAAATGATTCCCAATATATTTCTTCTAGAAATAGTCTTGAAAGAACTGCCAAGTGACTTGATCAAGAAGCACACGCATTGTTGCATTAGTCCACCACATACACACCAGGCCTCAAAGCAAAGATACAACATCATCCAAGTTTTCCTCATTTTTGTAGTGGAGTCTATCCAACATACTCTTCATGTAACACTCATTTTCCGTATAGATTTCCGTACATAAGTCATTGGTGTCACATGACTTTTAAAAACTTTCAACCATTTGTAAAAGCCATAAAATTTTGTTTCGAATTTAAAACAAAAAATTTTAGTACAACAATAAAACAGTTGTTGAAACATATTACAAAAAATTATCACTTTAAATACATTCCAGTGCATTTTTCTTAATTCTGATTACATGTCAGCAATTTTTAAAATAAACATGATTGTCCTTCTTAATTCTGATTACATGCCAGCAATTTTCAAAATAAACAGGATTGTCCTACTATTGCTGATGAGAGTCAGCCTTAGATTGATAATAGCTACTACTGCACCCCTTACCCGACTAGTCTTTACTTTTACCTACACGTGAAATCAACACACGCTAAATATTTACTTACTGAGACATAATATTGTAAATAAACTGCAATTTATACATAAATATATCATGAATATTTAATGAGGAACTAAATTGCATACTCCATAAGGATCAAATAAATCTTTCTCAGTTAAACCAGATTTCTCTCATATAATCATTAAAATTATTCATAGTATGCCCAACATACCTATCCTTATGTATATTTTCCCAATTATTCTTTATTTGCACTATGTACGTTAAATAAGAAAGTAGTGAACATGTTTTGCACCAAAGTGCCCAATGGTTATTTATCTTTTATAATTACCATGAGTGGCACCTTACATGCCGTTAATACACTGTTATGTATTTTCATGTGTGGCGTCCTTTCATACCGATAATACATCGTTCTTCATCTAACTTACATTACTGACACATTTCTGCCAAAAATGCACCGTTAGGGATTTAACTTGCGTTAGTGGCAGTTTTCGACCAGGAATACATCATTTTCATCTAACTTGCATTAGTGGCACCTTTCTGCCAAAAAGTGCACCGTTAGGCATTTAACTTTTCATCTAACTTGCATTAGTGGCACCTTTCTGCCAAAAATGCACCGTTAGGCATTGAAAATGGGTTGCACACTTAGTGCCTATATGGTCGTTTATAAACATATGATGAATTTCGTGGGTTACACACATAGTGCCTATACAGTCGTTTATCAACATGTGATGAATTTCGTGGGTTGCACACATAGTGCCTATACGGTCATTCATCAACATATGATGAATTATGTGGGTTGCACACATAGTACCTATATGGTCGTTCATCAATATATGATGAATTTCGTGAGTTGCACACATAGTGCATATACGTTCATTCATCAACATATGATGAATTCCGTGGGTTGCACACATAGTGCCTATACGGTCGTTCATCAACATGTGATGAATTCCATGGGTTGTACACATAGTGCCTATAGTACACTTAGTACTAATGTGACAATGCAACATATGCATTTAGCCACATGCAATCTATAACTCTTAATGTACATATAAATGCACTCACCTGGTATGCCTCGTTCGTATGCTTTAAGGATGCCCCGCTATTTAGCAACTTTATCTTTGCCCTTATTCTTTATTGACTCGGTAACTTGGTTACGATCTACACAAGCATCCATTAAGTACACATAACATACCAATGTTAATATACTCTCAAACATTTTTACTTTTAATTATACTTAAAAGTACTATTATATTCAATTTCTATCAAAATTCATCATATTTTAATTTTCCAGACTAAATAGTATCGGTACCCCTACTATGGTATCGATACTTCTATATTATGGTACTGATACTCCCCTACAGTATCAATATCATTTCTGCATTCTAGAATCCATGGTATCAATACCTTTCTTATAGTATCGATACCCACATCATTATCGATACTAATTGCATCAGTATCGATATTGTTCATCTGATTTCCCCAAATTTAAACCTATAGCACCTGTACTGTTCTTCTAGTACCGATACCCTTACCTGGATTTTCCAATTTTTAGCTTGATTTTTACTATATTTTCATTTAAAACTCTTACTTTTACCTTAAACAATGCCCTTAAACTTAACATCACTTAACCCAACTAACTTTCCTCCATTTAGCTTCTTATAACATCTAAATTCTCCAAAGAACATCTCAAACTAAGAATCATACTAGTTTTTCTAACATGTTTTTAATCACATCCAAAGCTTCTAATCTCTTATTTACTTCTTTGACAAGTCAAATATACTTGTAAACATCAATAAAAACTCATTTTTCAATAAATCACTCAAAAACCCATTTTCTTCAATCAAAAATAAAACATCTATTTCTTAGTTTTAATCCTCTTTAACCCTTCCTTAAGCTTACACATCACTTAAGGGCACGAGACTAGGAGGAAGAACCCTTACCTTGGCTATGAAGGGCACGAGACTAGGAGGAAGAATAAGAGAAATTAGTTTGTTCTTAGTTTTTCCCTTTTTACCTTTTTTAAATACCCTAATTAAAATGTATTTTAAATTCATTTCCCTCTAAAGGACCAAATTACCCTTTCGTTATTCTATTCTTACTAATTGGTCTTAATCACAATTTCTAAAACATTTTCTTATACTTTACCATTTATTCAATTTAATCCTCTAAATTTTTAAATGTTTTCAATATAGTCACTGACCTGATATTTGAGGTATTACACTTCACATCATTAAGCCACATATTTGCTGCAATTGGGCCCTCATTAGTTTCTCCTTTAAATTTTGGAGCTCCCAAACTCTTTAGCTCTTTCATAACTAATGTTCTAGGAGCCTAGGGGGTAGGAGAAGGTGGAGACAGAAGAGGAGGTGCAAGTGTTATCTGATAGCGTGCCAATATCGCCTCTAAAGCATGGAGAAAAGTTCCATGATCTGGAGCTGGCACTCCCTCTTGTGTCGATGCTCCTTGTTAATCAAACTGAATATGAGGCACATGATCCACCTCGTTACTTCCATTACCAGTTCCTTCAGGAATCGACTGCTTAGTAGCTCATCTCGAGCCTTCTGAATCAGACATCTAAACAACCACATTTCAAATTTATGTTAAAAGGAGTAGAATCAATAATCAAATCTTATAGCCATACCATATCAGTAACATTGACATCTTAATGGCATGTACACATTTTCCACATAAAACAAGCTCGGTTTAGGCTAAATGTGTAGCTCTGATACCAATAAACGTAACAACTTTAACTCATATACGTCCCTAAATATGAGTCAAAGATGTCACGTGACATTTACAAACATTCTACAGTTGAAAACCAGTACAAATTTAAACCTTTGAAATTTTCTAATTTAATACTTTCAATAAAATAATTTAATCGCGTAAAGTCAATATATAATATTTAAACAACCAAATTGATATCAGTTTTAGGTAGCAACTTAACAATTTGATGTTGTTTCATGTCATAAAGTAAACTACCTAAAAACTGCCAAATTTTAAATTTCATTTCGATAGCATATAAAATATAATTTAATAAACTACTATTTATGCAAAATACTATTTTACCTACAATTTGTTATACTAAGTCCATATTATTTATATTATACAGACAATTTTAAAACTACGATAACCGAACAATATTATAAAACATATAATATACATGCCACTAATAAGTCAAAAGATCAGAGGATGATCAAATTGATACTGAATGAGAATCTGATTTTGACAGGTGATGCTCAAGATACTTCTCACTCCATAGACTTTTCCTTTCCTTTACCTATGCGTGAAACAATCACACATTAAATATAACTTAGTCAGGCATTATAAAAAAAATAAGGAGTGGTAAAATATAAAAATAACATAATATTTCAAGACAATATAATTTATTCAAATAAAACACTTGAAATTCCAAACAAACTTAAATAAGCCATCTCATAAAACATGTAAAATCAATATTTCATTATTTTATAAAATCGTGTCAACCAATGTCAAATCATAGTAATTAATAAATATTCAATTTCATTCAATCACATATTCATCACTTTCACATTCCAAATTTATTGCCCAATGTATATCTAAAGAGAACTCAAGGTAAGTGAGTCACTCGAGTGTGCGCAATATGCACATGTAAATGGTCATATACCAAGAATAGTAATATGCACTCAAAGGTGCCCATATCAATCTGCACCATAAGTGCCGCACGTGAAGTATCTCATGGCATGCCAGTTGTTCCTACGACTCTCCAGCAACATACAATGGGTTTTACAATAAAATCATATCATTTATATAACCATCATACCTATACCAGGAAATTTCGAAATATCATTTATAAAGAATCTATATGTTGGGCAATTCTTACCCTAAATAAAACATAAATTATTTCAGTAAACATTATGGAAATATTTCGTAATTTGATTCAAAACCTTTCCTTAAAAATTATCCGAGGTTGACCATCGCAAGTCTTCCTCGACCAGTAATTATTAAATAAATAAAATGCACTCAACTTTGCCTCACTATCGAACCATTACAACGATATTATTTTTAATCACGTACTTGATCCTTTGTCTTCAATTCAATTCAGTTACAAGATTTATTGTAGTCTAGACAACATCATGTACACAACATAATATTCAAAGTATATGTTAGCATTATACTAACATAAACAAAATTCAATAATAAAATCCATAAAATATAATTTGATAATTATTCGATATAAAATCATTTTATTTCTCAATAACAACTTCAATATTTCCAACATAACACTTCAATTCCTTATATTTTCGTATTTATCATCAAGACACTCAATTTCATAAACCTTACAACTTAGTCACCATTTATGAATTCTTTTAGTATTCATACCAACTTTTTCAATTAATTCAAAATGGCCCTTCACCATTTTTTTTCAATTTAATTCCAACACTAAAATTTCCAGCACTGAAATAATATTTTCAATCTAATACATTCTCATTTGTAAACATGCAATTCAATCCTCAAACTTTCCAACATATTCGAGTTATCCACCAAACCTTACCATATTTTGCAATTTGATCGAAAACAACATTCTAACTTCAAATTCTGCATTTAAATAACAATTTCCAGCATTGATCACTCATAATTGAACATTTAAACATCATTGTCTCATAATTTCCTATACTTGCAAAATGGTTCCTTTACTATCAGAATGTTCCAAAATGATCCAAATCAACTTCTAAAGCATGTAGAATTATTCCAATATCAAATATAAACCATAGAATTTTTTTGAAAATTTCCCCTATTAGAAAAATAGGACAAGAATTCTATTAGATTTCAAGCATGAATTCAACCTCCTATGATCAAATTCATGAAATTGCAATCATCCTAACATCAAATTCAATCAAAATTCAACCAACTCCTTAAGAACCTTAGCTTGGTCGAATTGATTATAACCATTTCTATATGATTTTGATCACCACACATGCTTGGAAATTATTCTACAACACCAATAACATAAAAAAACATCATTTATTTCTTCAAAATTCAACATGTTCTTCATGAACCCTAATCATGAATTTTATCATCCAAACATATTTTTCATGAGCTAATTATACCAAATGATAGAGAATATCAAGTAGATAAATTCTCTATCTAATAACTTAATCCAAATCAACCATGGAAGCTTAAAAAAAATTGAAAATCTCACTTACCTAGCTATGGGGGTACACGGCTTTGAGAATAAGAAGGCTAAAAATTCTCTTGATTTTTCTATAATAATATCTAATACACATGGCTTAATACTAAAATTCAATTAATGATAAATTATCATTTTACCCTTAGTGAAACATGATAACTTCAACTTGCCACCATAATATGTTCCATTTTAATATTCCAAATTCAAAGATAAACAAATAAAATTTGACTTTCCACCTTTAACCTGGAAAATAGAGCTTAATTCAACTGATCCATGTTAAATTTCACTATTCTAAACTATGGAAATATTATTTCTAACCTTTTTCCATCATCCTTCAAAATTTCTTGAAATTTCGATTCGATCTGATTACAAATTCTTATAAGACTTTACTACATTATAGCTCTTAATACAAATCCCAAATCAAAATTCTGATTCCCACAAAAACGTCAATTTCATAATAAACTATTCATTTACAGGATGAATTTCTTCTTGGGAAAATTACCATTTTGGTCATAAATTTTTTCCCCAGTTTATACTTTGGTCACTAAACTTTCAAGATTTTTATTTTAGTCACTAGTCCAAAATTTGGATTATTATAGTTTCGCTCCTTTGAGCAATCATTTTTTTCTTTTTTCCATATCATCAATTTTCTTTTCAACCGATCCAAACAACTCTTTTACTTCTACTATCAGTTCACTAACTTCATTAATCGCCACACTCTTTCTCAGTTTCTCCAGCCCATAAACAACTTTTTTTCAAGATCACCAACACAACACTTCATCCCCTCAATTTTACCTCTCTTTTTATCAACTTCTTCCACCATTCCAACGAATTCCACATTACTTTTTTCCACAAACTCCATTCCATCATACTTTTGGGTCTCAAACGGTTCCTCCATCCTCACTTGTCTATCATGAACCTAAAAAACACTTTGTTTAATTTGAAGCAACTCAAACATAACTAAATCAAGTTTCTCTAGCATAATTTCATTCGTACAACCCCCTTATAAGAATATTTATCTTCAGTATTTTCTTCCTCCATGGGAGGAACCTTCAAAATTAAATTACAATATTAACCGAACTTTTCAAATTTGTTATAAACGAAGTTTTAAAAGCATAATAACCAAACCCAACTTTTCTTACCTTTTTTTCCTCTTCAGTCACATCGATTTCAACTTTTCCATAATTCGCACCATATCTTCCTTACACCATGCAAGAATGCATGACATCCCAGGTTTTTTTACAGTGGCCACCCTTGCTGAATTCGACCAGAAATCAAACAACACAACCTGAATTCAATATGAACTAAATCATTTTATCCTCACATTCAGATTATTTAAATAAGTATTATAACAAAAGACATATTTACTACTTATTTACCTCTAATACAACAATGCAACCATTAAGGTATCTGTATTTTTTGAGCTTCTGAAAGCTAACTATTGCTTCAATTATTTTGTCAACAACAAATTTCTCCCAATTTAGTTCACCCTTCATCCCTTCCTCAACAACAGCTTCAAATTTTCCTTGCTCGGGGTTGTATCACTCGTTAGAAAAAAGAAATATCCCAACCATGTACAACAACCCTCTCGCCTTTAGTTGATCACCATCATATTTATCGGTTTTTATCTGTCTTAATATTATACGTCACACTCAGTTTTATTTCGAATCCCCCTCTGAAATACTTCTTCAACACAAACCTTTTATTTTTCAACCCCAAAATAGCTACAACCTTCTAAACCCCAACGGTAATGAATATCCACTGAACTTGATTCTACGGTTTTCTACATCAAAATTCTCTATCAAGTCCTGACACAACTCCCTACGAATTGGTCGTGCCTTTATTTCAATCGAAGACTCAAATCATAATTCTTTAACAACATCCAATTTTTCATTTCCTTTCAACACTTCCATCAATTCATTCATTCTTATCAATCTACATCTTGTCGACACTTCCTACATTTATTTAAAAACAAACAAATTGTTATGTTATGTTCTACACAACTTTTATAAAGCAAGTTACAACTTTATATAATCATGAAAGTATGACAAATACCTTCTTTTCATGTGCACTCCTACATGCATTATATACTTTTTTTTTTGTTTCTCCAATAATTTTACATAAAGATCATTCTCCTCTTCAGTCATCAACTTCCATTTTGCCGCTGCTTCTTTCCTCGCCTGCAATCAACTTTTGTTTATCAACAATGTCTATAATACTCTATCTCTATACCTTCTCAATTGATTCTAGATATATACATAAACAACTTTTTATTATCAAAAACTCCCTTCAACCGTCGACATTCACTCACACTGTAAACATTTCAAATTTCTCATCAATGTAAACATCTAAAATACTTTTAGATTATAAACCACCATTCAAACAAGTATTAAATAAATACATGGTTACTTACTAGGGGGCATTGTTTGCTTCAGCCTTTCTTCTGTCTCATTGGTCTCTCGATCCTCCAAGTCATTTTCTTCTCAAAGAACAAGCGACATGTCGTAACCTCCCATGTCTTTCATATTTTCCTCTCATAATTTTTCTGTCGTTTATGTCATCTTCTTCTTCTCCTTCTTTCTCATTCTTTACAATATGTTTTTCAGCTAAACAGTTATGTAAAATGTATATGCATTTCATTTCATAATTGATTAAATCCATAATTGATCATTATATTAACCGGTCATCTACAACTATATTTTCTTCCATTCAACCTATAATGTTACATTCTACTTATTTTACTAACCACACTACTTTTCCATTTATTCAACCTATACCATGAATTGATCGATTATATTACATCTTTCCCCTATAAAGTATGCCCTAATCCTTAAATCATAATTGAATAATTTAAAATTTTTCAAGCTAGGATTTCACGTTCAAATTGGGATTTCAGTTGGGTTCTTCACTATTAATATCTATTGCTTAGATGGATAACATATTCTCAACACTAATATCCCTCTTTTTCTTCTCTGTTTCTAGATTATACCTTCCTAGAACCGGATATGTTTTCTATAAATATTTGATACTTTTCCCTTTGTATCGAAATATGTAAAAGTTTGATACTTTTCAAGCCTTCTCGATTTCCTTCCTCTTTGTACATTCGAAAATATCGATACAGAGGGTAAAAGTTTTGATATAATCAGCTTTTAACACAAACTGTCCTACCTAGAAATAAAAAATGTTATCATCTAATATAATGATGTTGGTTGACATTTAAAATGTTACCCTTCTATCGGTCACACAATAAGTTAAAAGCATCTTTGTTATTAATATAATTAACATTTACAGTTGCACCGAAAAATGTTATCAGATTTTAAGTTGGTGTGGCCTTATTCATTCACAGGACAACATAATAAGTTCGTTGCTATCTCAAGAGTAGGTTACGATCTGAAATGTTATAAATTTAAAAAATATTCTCGAAAATTAGTATCGATACTTACCGGCAAAATAAGTTACGTGGTTAAGCCATTTTAAATTATTTTAACTTCCTTGCAACCGAATATATTATACTTAATTCAACATTTTTGATAGTGTTGAACCTATTTTCTTAAGTTTCTTTTAAACTTTCCGATTGCACCATTTTTTAGCCGTATATTACTGTCTTTCCTTAGAATTCCCCAATATCATTGAGTGTTTGAAGAGTAAGACTAATTCTATTATTATATTTATAGTAAGTGGAGAAATTTTAGAAAAAGTATTTCATAAAAAATGAAATTAAAAAGAATAATAAAATATCAAGCACTAATATTATTTTTTATTAAGCTAATATAATTACAAAGTAGTATATTTCGAAATACACTCAACCATTTAATTGTGAACGCTTAATCATCCTACTACAGTCGCTGCTACTCAAGCCTTTTAAGAACAACAAAGAGTACCTCTATATGAAATGTAACTATAAATTTATTATTAATCGAAAATATCACATCAAATTTTGTCATTGAAATAAATAAATTCATTAATATCAATAAAATTCATATATAAAATTTTTAATAGTCTAAGATGATATAAGATATTTATTCATAATTTTTTTATTAGTTATTAAAAACTTACATATACCTAGTAAATACGGTTGCTTGAACTCAATATTTTAAAAGAGAATAGCACTACTTTGATGTCACTTAATAGGTTTAGAATCTATAAATAAATCAATAACAAAGGACTATTTTTTATGAAATTAAAATTTGAGTATATTTCGTATAAAAAATGTATTTAACTATTACTATTTTAATTAAAATAAAAAATAAATTAGTTTGTTGGTTGGTCGATTTCTCATATGCCGGCCGCTTTCAAAATTGTACGCTTTGAGTAAAAAAAAGTAGAGGCTGAATAGCGTAATTCAAGCTTTTAAATTCATCTCCCAATCCCATTCCCATGACCGTGAACTGTATTCAGTAGCACCGGTTCTCAAAAATGCATTCGAGTAAAAATTAGATTTTATTTAACTACTTTGATTTTTTAAAAGAAAATATTTTTTTAAAATAAGGTCTAAATATAATATTTATGATATTTTTTCTTGAATTAAAAAAATATTTTTAGACGATGGATTTAAATTATCGTAGATATTTGTGAATTTAAAATTTATGTTGTACAAGATAGAGAGACATAAAAGGCATAATCTATAAAAGTCGTCTTCCAAAGCACACAGTTCACCACTGCATAGGCAGCTAAGAGGGGATGTAGACGAGGTTACTGCTGCCTTGTAATTGTCTAATTAACTTCATTGACCAAGTTATATATTGTTGTTTTTAAGGATGAATATAAAATTTTATATTAGTAGTGAATTTATAAAATTTTAAGAAATAAATAAATAATTTATCTTTTATTTTTTATTTTTTATTTGACAAACGGTGACATTAGTCTTGATGTAGGTCGTTGATAGTCTGTATTTTCTATTTTTTTTATTTTCTTATATTGTTTCTTATTTTTCTTCTGTTTTATTTTTTTAAATTTGTAATAACTTTGTCTTTATTATACATTTTCGCCTTTATGACATATTTTTCTGTCTTAGTACTTTTTTTTATCGTTTGATTGTTTTTTGTTAAAATTTTTCAAGATTAGATTTAACGACGCTTCGACTGATTGAAATAATACTTATTTGATATCATGTTGATCTTTATTTTTTGACACTCGGATTTGATTTAGATACACATTTTGTGTTTGGAGATAGGTTTTTCACAATGCTCGACTTTTATTTGAGATTGTGACAATTTTCAATACTTTAATCTCTCGTTATGGTTTGTTTACTAATAGATTCAGATATGTTAATATATATCTTTTATTCGATTTTTTAAAATAGATTTTTAACATTTTCTTTGTAAGCTTCTTATATGATCTTAAATGATTAGATTTTTTATATTAATGATTACAGATATATGTGTTGCTTATATGTTCATTGTAATATTGGATTTTATTTTTTTAATAGAACTAGTAATTTTATATGCATTAAAAAAGATAAAAATATATTCTTAATAAAAGATATAAAATATTTATATTATATAAAAATTTAAATTTTTTCATGTGGGGATCTTAAATTCTTAAGCTGCAAACTAAAAGTACATCAGCATCCAAAACATATCCGCGACTAGTATTAATCCCAACTCTGAGTACCATGAGACGACCTATTCATGTCTCTACTTTTGACTATTATACCGAATCCATGGCATGACCGGAGATGTTGTCATCTCCCACTACCTCTTCAATTACAACAGTAAACTACCAGCAGCAATGGTTCTCTTACCATCTTTTCAATACATTAAATCTCAATACGTATATATAATTGCCTTACTTGAATTGTTTCCCTTCATACGTTCCACCGAACCGCCAATTCAACGGTGCAACACCGTAAGACGCAACCGTCCGGCCGGTACTGGCGGTCACCTCAAAAGAGAGTGGCTGTCCGATAAGATTAATGTTGCAGTGCCAGTTCTGTCCCCAGTTCCTGGCCATTGGTATCCACCCTGTTTTGGAGCCCTTCACTTTGACTGCCACCACTTCCCCATCCAATCCCACATTGGTAATCAGCACCTGAAAGAAGTGAGCACTCCCACTCATGCTGAATCTAATCCCGCCCCTCCTTTCACACTTCACCCTACATATCAAACACTCATTTCATTCATGCGGAAAAAAAGTGTTGTTTAGTTTGAACATGTTTTTTTACCTCTTATACTGAACAGGCACATTATCAGCTCTTTTCTCTGCAATTTCGGCAAATGCAGCCTCAGACATCTCAAAGTGTTCCTTGGGGAAATTACACCAACCACCGTAATCGGAAGAAAGGCCATAATTCGGTGGACAAAAGTCAGTAGCCGTGAGGATGACGGAGGGGCTGCCTTGGAGACACCATAAGATGTGGTCAACACATCTGACCTCAAAGCAAGCTCCACATGTGCTGCCTTTGTTGAACAACATTGTACTAAGTCCAGCACTGTACTTCCCATAGCTGGCCTTATGAAGGTCCCCGTAACCACAAGCTCCTTCTGCAAGACCAGACCACTGAATGATATGAAGGGCCAATATGAAAGAGAATTATTGGAAAATTTTAAAAAAAAAGTACCAGTGATGATGGATCCATCTGTTTCTTTGGTATATGTTGCAGATGCTGACTTCCATTGTTCATCCTTGAGAATGGCCTGGGATTTTGTTAGCAGTAGAATCAAATGGATTACATGAAGTAGAAGGGCAGCCATTTGAAATAAATGAGGCCTCTCTCTTTTTCTCTCAGAAGTGAACTTTTGAGTTTTTCCTTTATTGGGATTGTTGTGAGGACAAGGGTAAAGAAAGCCTTCTACCCTTCAAGGGTAAAGGACCTCAGAATTGGTAATATAGGTGGAAACCGCATTCCAAGTGCATAATTTTGAAGTTAAGAAAAAGGACAAGCAGGATTTGGAAGTCCTTTGTTCACATCGTGGGGTTGCATTGCACCCAAAATCAGATTAAACATGGTATGTTTCTTTTTAGTTCCCATTTCATTTATTGTTTTGTTTCTAGTGGGAAATTTGGTGCAGAGGAAAGAGGGAGAAGGGTTTAAGGCTTTGATGTGGTGGCAGACAGACAGGAAAGGCGGAAAGTCTTGAGAGAATAAGAAAAATAAAAGAGTAATAATTTAAATTAAGAATCCTAATAACATAATTAGATTTGTTTGTGCAAATAAAGTCAAGATACATCCATTTCTCGTCTTTTTATGCAACCAAAAGAAATAGGTGAAAAATAGGGTCCCTTTGACTGTTTGGACATACATTCATTTTCCTTTCTTTTTTTTATGCTTTTGAATAACATCTATAAATACGCGGTTAGTGATGGGTTTTTTTTTGCTAGCTATCCCTGCCTGGATAATTTGATCATTATACAAATCTGAGTTGTGCTTATAGTTAACCTGAAACAGGGTTTTTATACTCTTGAAAATAGGGATTTTTATGGTAGTCGATGTTGAATCTTGCTTAGTATTAGTAGGGAGAAATTATAATAGAGGCTTTTTGCTTGCTCATCATTTCACCATGATTTTATTAAATCAAATTATTAAGTGAAGATAAAATAAAAACAAGTTTGTTATTGTTGAAAGAATAATAAATAATTGAATAAATTGATGTCATTTATATAAATCATGTCACTTAGTAAATAAACTTATTATAATAAGTCATATCATTTGATGAATTGACTTATTTTTTAATTTAAAGTCGCATCTATTTAATTATATTTATTCAACAAATCTCTCCACTAAAAGGTCTTAACTATTTGTCGAAAGGTCTTAACCTTTCAATCATTTCTCTCCTCTATATATAGGATAGTTAAGACACAAATCTTAGACACAAGTTACAACATGCAAGTTTAAAACTTTAAAATAGGAAAGTACTTAGAAAATTCCTTCGAAATTCGTTTTTTTCAGTGAAAGAGAAAGGTAAGATTGTGTTCGACTGATTACTATGGTTGTGCTTATTGGTGTGATCGTTTATTTTTTTTCCTAGGAGACTGTCGTAACCGATTTCTGACGATACGACGAGTCTCGACTCATTTTGTGAAAACTCGATTTTGTAAAAGAAATGTTTCGAAGTGACCATCGACCTTTTGGGTTAGGTAGGTCGAATACCCAAAAATATTCTTTTAAAAGAGTTTTTTTTTTAAGAAAAACGTCATTTTAAAAGATGCACTGATCCACTTGTAACCAGAAAATCAATTTTTTAGTAAGAAAAAAAGGTTCGGGGGTTGATTACGTGTGGGGAAGGATAAGCACCCCACAACGCCCAAAATTGGTACCCATTGATTATATATTGTCTCTAAATAGTAAAAATCTAAGAGTTCGAATATATATTTAAATTATGATTTCATTATTCTGAATTCAATCATACAAAAATTTTAAGGACAAAAAATTCTAAAGAAAAATATAAAATATTCTCTTATTTCCAATTGAAGAGAAAATACTCCCTAAAATACTTTAGGACGAATATTTCTATTTCCAACTAAAATAAAAAGAATATAATAATTTTTCTTAAGAATTCAATATTAAAATAATTTTTATTCAACCCAAAGAAAGAATTAAATTCATTAATCTTTTATTATATTATTAGAAAAGATAAGGGATATTCAATAATTTAAAAATACCCAGACATAATCCCTAATAAAATTAGCAAATTGTCTCGATAAGTTTAAAATAATGAATATTTCCTTTTCCCTTCAAAATTAATCAATTTTCAATGCAATCAATTTTTTAGGTTTTTCTAGTGGGAATATTTATTTATTTTAAAATATCGAAAAAGGACATCTAGTTATCTTAAGGCTATCCCTTCTTAATATTTTAAAATACATAAATACTACCCTTAATCCAATTATGTAATCGGTTAAGTTATTCTAATGAGGCTTTTAAACAAAATAAAATATGATACATTGAAGCACTTAGAGAAAAAATATAAATACACATGGATTAAAAGATCAATTCTAAATTTATTTTTAACTTTATATTACTTTATAAATATATACATATTTTCTAAATATTATATTAAACATAGAACATAATATTTATTCTAAAATATAATAAAAAAATATTTATATCATTCTATAATATTATGTACAAAGTAATATATAATAATAATAATAATACAAACAAAATAACTATATAAAACATAAAACATACTTTAATGGTAAAATAAATAATATACGTATGAATCTACTCACTATATGGTGACAAAAATAAATATATAATAACCTTAGGATCTTAAACATTAAATAAGTAAATATTCTTAGCATTAAACAAGAAAATAACAAATAGAAACACTAGAATCATGATAAAACCATAAACATAGGACTAAAATAGAAAAACATCAACATCAGTAGCCAATCTCGAACAAAAAAAATAATACAACCAATAGAGGACTAAATTACAATAATATAAAATCATGCATCTAATTCGTAAATCTTGTAAAATAAAAGAAACTAGGGACCAAATCACAAAACATGATGAACTAATAGGGACCTAAGGATAGATTAACCCTAAAAATTACTAAAACGTGAATCACCTTAAACATAAAGGACCAGAAGGGTGATTTAACCTAAAACTAGTGACCATAGTGTATGACAAGCTAAAGGTCCAGGGACCTTATCGTGGTTTACCCAAAAAAATTTAAATATCAATGCCCCATCCCTTTCCAAAATTCATTTCTGCCCGTGAATTTCTAAAATTCCCTTACTCTTTCTCTCCCTTTTCTCTTTCCTTCAACCCACAGTGGCTGCTCCCCCACAAGCCAAAACCAAAACCTAGACGACCGCCACTTGCGGTGGTCCAGCAACCCTAACTCAAACATGACCACCCTCTCATTGTTTCGACGACGGCACTACCCCGACTAAACCTCAGTAGCAGCAAGGTAAAACTACTCCCCTAAATCACTATTTTTTTTTATTTTTCGAAATAGAATAGAACCAAAAGTAAAAACAAAGATTTGAATACCTTCAAGAATAAATGCTGAAAAAAATGGTTGTATTGCTTTGATATTTTTTTTTTCTATTTTTCGGTCTGAATAACCGAGCCAGCCCTTGCTCTTGTTACATGGTTTGGTTCTTATAACCAATTTACATAGGTTTATAAAAAAAAATAAAACAATCCTAGGTCTACAATAGTGTTACTGTGTTGATGATGGTGTGCTTTTAATGCCCCGGATTTTATGGGGTTTTGTTGAGCAGGCTTGGGAAAAAATGGCAGTGGAGGCTGAAGGCATGATATCCCTAGGTATAGTTAGGTTAGGGTTCTGTTGGGTTTGAATGGGGGTTATGGGATTTAGGGGTTATGAAAAATAGTGGTTACAGTTGCCCCTCTTTGCTCATTGTTGTGAAACAAGAATGAAGCAAAGATAAAAACACCATTTTTCATATTGGTCTCTTCTTATCACATTGCAACATCTTCACTGCAAATGTCAATTATTCTCTTTTCATGATAGTTGACCCAATTGTGATGCCGATCCAGCTCCTTATGTGATGGATTTAGATGACAATGTTTGATCCATCTCATTCTGTGATGAACGAAATGTTGGTAATGTTCCAACTCCGTATGCAATGGAAACAAGTTAAGGTTCAACAAGTTCTTCTCATTATGAACTTCTTCTCCCTCATCGGATGAGTTCTTCTCATTATGAACTCTTCACTGAAAATGTTGATCCCTCGAGTGAGGTGTTGCTGATTCAACTCCATATGCAATGAATCGAACTAAGGTTGAACAAGTTCTTCTCATTATGACATTCTTCTCCTTTTTTCGGATGAGTTCTTCTCATTATGAACTCTTTTGGAAATGTTGATTCACCTCCTTCTGGGGTGAATTTGAAAGGAACAGGCTTTTTTCATCACAAACCTTCTCCTTTAAGACGGGTTCTTCTCATTATGAATTCTTCTGGAAATGTTGATCGGTTTATCCTCTCTTTGAAGAGTTTTAATCCTGCAAAAAAAATCTTATGTCGGTGATTTGTATTTAAAGTACCCGAAGGTAATTACCCGATGGTCCTTAATTCTGCTGAGATCCATTTCTTTCAATGGTGAAAAATATAGAATGATTCTCTGCTGAAGTCGAGAAATGAAATCTTTGTTGACTCTTTGAATTCCTTAATACTGCAAATTGCTGAGTTTTTGTCTTTGTTGGGTCCATCTTGGAAACGAGAATGCTCATTCTCATTGAAGTGGCCTAGAAAAGTCAAGTTGGAAGAAAGGCATTATTGAAAATGCTTCTAGGGAAAAATCTTAAGAATGACTCATGCGACATCCCATAAAAACGGTCCTAAGAAAGACTCAAACAATTCTCTAGAAAAATATCCTAAGAATGATGAAATAATTTTTCAAAATAGACTTTACAGATATCCTCATGAGAGGAAAATCAAAATTTGTCTTGTGTATGAAATGTATGATGCGAAGATGCAAATTCAGGTATGAATGCAGGTTTTCTTAATCTATTGGAAATGGTTGCAAGAGCAGTCTTCATTGCTAGATCAGTCTTCATTCTTTTCCTGGTTTGATTTTCTTCTTTATCTGTCGCGCCTGAGTTTATTCTTTTGAATCTTGACTTGTGCATCTTGCCCCAGTAAAAAAAAATTCTTTTGATAAATTTAGCTTCTTCAAAAAGATTCTTTTACAGTTATCAAGAAACCCCTAAAATTAGGCTTAGCTTCCTTTAACAACTCTTTGGAGATAATCATAAATAAACCCCTAAAAATCAGGCTTAGTTTCTAAAAATTCATTTGAAAACATCCTGCCCGAAGGTCTTATGGATAGCCCGAAGGACTTATGGATAGCCCGAAGGACTTATCATCTTGCTCGAAAAACTTATAGATGACCTGAATAATTTAAGCATCATGCTCGAAAGACTTACTTATCAAGAAACCCTTAAAAATCAAGCTTAATTTCTTAGTTGTCAAGGAACCCCTAAGAATTAGGCTTAGTTTCCTTTTAAAAACTCATTCAAAATCATCATCAAGAAACCCCTGAAAATCAGGTTTAGTTTCTAAAACTCATTTGAAAATATCAAGAAATCCCTTAAAATTAGGCTTAATTTATTTGAAATTCATTTAAAACATTAAGAAACCCCTAAAATTAGGTTTAGCCTCTTTTAAGTTCATTTGAAAACATCGAGAAACCCCTGAAAATCAGGCTTAGTTTTTAAAAGTCTTCTTTTGTTTCAGAAAGAAACTATCTCCAGCGAGATAAAATCTTCTATTTCGAGGGAAACTATCTCAAGCGAGATAAATTTTGGTTTTAAGAAAAACAATTTTGAGTGAAATGAATATTCTTGTTTTGAGTAAAATGTCTTAAGCGAGACAAAATATGTTTTGAGAAAAGTAATTTGTAATGAAACGAAATGTCTTGTTGTGAGAAAAAAATGTCTTAAGCGAGACAAAGTCTGTTTTAAGGGAAACTATCTCAAAGGAGACAAAATTTGTTTTAAGAGAAATTATCTCAAGGGAGACAAAATTTGTTCTTTGGAAAACTATCTCAGGTGAGATCAATTTTGTTTTAAATATTCCAAAATTTTTGGAGAATGTCTCAAGCGAGACGATGCTTGTTTTGAGAGAAATATATCTCAAGCGAAACAAAATTTGTTTTAAGAGAAAAATGTCTCAAGCGAGACAAATTTTTTTTTTTAAGAAAAACAACTTTGAAATTTGTGTTCCGAAGGAAAATGTCTCAAGTGAAACAAAATTTGTTTTAAGATAAAAATGTCTCAAGTGAGACAAAATTTGTTTTTAAGAAAAACAACTTTGAAATTTGTGTTCTGAAGGAAAATGTCTCAAGTGAAACAAAATTTGTTTTAAGATAAAAATGTCTCAAGTGAGACAACATTTTGTTTTGAGAGAAATAACAACCAAGAAGGCAGAGAGTCTGCTTGTTCCCGCACGTTGAGGAAATGTCTTCAGAAGATATAATTGTTGACTTCAGGAAGTTAAAGCTGTGGATGGCTTTGTTCTTTTAGGTTGAAGACATCTGGTCATTTTCGAGCTTTTATTTCTTGAAATATCGAAATGATGTATTTATGACTACCTATCTTGTATGTTTATGGGTGTCATGATGAAGTTTGTATTTTATGTGTTTGATGAATTATCGAATATTTCCTCGAGAGAGGGAAAAATGTCTTTAATGTACATGATGATTAATGTTTGATGCAAAGGTGCAAATTTCATGTGTCATGTATGTATGTGTTGATGTATGTACGTTTTCTCAGTGGGAAGTAGAATGGTTGCGAGAGAAATCTTCATTTTATCCCTAGCTCAGTTATTCTTTATTTCCACTAGGGTGAACTCTTAAGAACCTCGACCTGAGACAATTTATTTTCCTTGTCCCATCAAAATTTGCCCAAAAAAATTGGTTTTCCCTTGCCCCAGCTTCGATCTTGAGCTTTGGAGGGATATTTGTTGAATTCCAAGATATGTTTCCAGAGATATTATCTTGTTTGAAAATGTTTTTCTTCCTTTGAATTTTTTAAAATTTTAAAAAATATCAAAAGATTTTTTTTTAAATAATGCATTCTTCTAAGTTTCACAATTGCAACAAATCATAAAACAGGAGTTCATTGAATATCAAAAGAATCAACTACTCTTTAATCTTTGATAGTTACAAATCTTTGACAAATGTTAGGATCGAAAGGTTGGTTTTGAGGTTGGCTACCTAAATTTAAGGTTTGGTTTCTCAATTCATCTTTTTTTCCTTTTCTCGATCCTCGTGAAAATTAGGACATGCCATTCTCTTTTTAGTTTAACATTTTGATTGGAGGTAGACAAAATGTCACAACTAACATAGTCAATTGCTATACTTTTTAGAAAACTTTTGTTTTAGTTCTCTGAAATCTTCTATTTGTTCAAGCTTTGTAGGATCATCTAGTAAAGGTAGTGCATAAATATTGGTCTAAAAATGAGAGTTTTGAGTGCTCGTGTGATTTCGACTATAACAGGTGTTCCTCAACTCCCTTAGTCCATATTCACTAAAACTCCTTATTTAGTAAATTTGATTTAATTTGCCATAGTTGGGCTAGCTGAATTCAGCTTTATTGTATTTATATATTATAATTGCCTTGGTTTGGCTAGCTGAAGAATTCATGTCGTCACAAAGTCTTTGACCTGACAATCACAGTGGAGCAAACACTGAATTGCTAAGTACCCGATCAATGTCATGGTTTGAATGTAATCTATTCATAAAGCCAGGGCTTTTGAGTTCCCTCTATAACCAATTGCTTTAGCGGAATAGCTCAGCTTTATTGTATACATATATATATCCTAGGTATACGGATTTCATTTCTTAAGCTTGTCAAGGAGAATCTATTATATTACCGATGTTTGTTATAGGTAAGAAAAATCTCATCGTTAGAGTTCAATTTCCAAGAACTGACCTAAACTAGATTCAACTACTCGACCATTCTATCTGTGAAGATCATGATCCTCATTGAACGTCATTAACATAAGTAGGAACCAATTAGCTTAGCAATCTCATGTGCAAGTTGCCCCATTTTGTCAACTCCTAACACATACCTGAATGCCAAACCCTTGATTGACTCTGCATGTAAGGAGAAAACTAGATCGGTCCCTTCAAGATAAGGGTATGAATTATGGTGTATTTCTGGAGTAGGATCAAGGGATCCTTGTTTTGCAGGGGTTCAAACTTGTCATTTATCAAAGATTTACAATCTCAATTATTAAAGAAGTTTTTTAATTAACTTGATATTCAAAGAATTTCAAAATTGCCAGTTTGATTTAATATTCACAATCCTTAAAATAACATAAGTTCATTCAAATATCCTTACAAGAAAGTTGGGAAAAGACAAAAAAAAAAATTCCAACAAAATAATCTCAACATTTGCAACTGAGGTGGATAAAAACCTCCACTTGTTCATCTAGAATATCCCATTATTCCTAGACAGTTGGATGTCTAATTGGATTAGGGTATTTACCCTTATTTGATCCCCATATCTCGATTATTTCTCGTGTCAGGACTCCCTTGTCAACGAGCTTTTCTATCTCCTCCGTCAATGATATGCATTTATCAGTGGGATGGCCCAATGCCCCCAAATAAAAATCACAAGCACTATTCAGGTCATAGCCATAAGCAGAAGGGTTAGTCTTCATTCTCAAAGGCCTTGGGGTGAGATATTAACTCTTTATTAAAGGGGATAACAAGTCAGAAATGGGCACTTGAAAAACCTTAAGGGTCGTGTTTTTCTAAGACATCTTTTGTGGCCAGTCTCGGATTACTTCTCTTTTGATTTCCTTCTCATCATTTCCTATTTCCTTCTCATTTTTCAGCAAAAAAGAAGTATCGAGAGTTGAATCCTTTAAATTTTCCCCACATACTTTACTCTCATCGTTTTTGCTCTTTTCTTTCTTCATGTCTATTTCTGTATGCTCTTCATTTGTTTTGACCCTATCAATTCTGGGATCCGACTCCCAATTACTTGATTGAAAATGACTGATTGTTAACATCCACCTCTATAACTCCATGAGCCAACAAATCTTGTACTTTTCGTTTGAAGTTACCACAATTCTCAATGGAGTGTCCTCGGGCTTCGACATGATATTCACAAGAAACTTTCTCATTATACCAACTCTGATGAGGCGGTAACAGCGGCTTAGCCAAACGTGGAGTAATCAATTAGGCTTTGAGCAACTTGGAATATAATTTTCTATATGAAGATGAAGGGAAACTGAGTTGAGGCTCTTTTGATTTCATTTTCTCTTTGACAAATTTATGATCATTTTGAAGACATAGTGAAGGATCATTGAGATATTCATTTTGAAGGTTCAACTTTTGAATAATGTATTGTGGGAGACATTGGCTTGCAGATCCTCCCTCATTGATAAGTTTTAAACTTTTGGGGAGTTTAGGTTTTCCATCTTCAAAGTATAACAACCCTTCCGTGATGAGGTTTGGAACCTTTAATCTCATAACCGCACAACTTTCCATCGAGTGACTAAAAACTCCATACTGATAACTGCATGAATTTTTGACACCTTTCCAATCTGGACGCAAATAAGTATGAGGCTTTAGAGGAATAGGTGTTAGAAGGTCACTTTCAAAGAGAAATGGTAACAATTCTGAATATGACCCTGGAATCAGAATGAGAGGTATACTCTTCTTTTTCTTCTTGTTCTTTCTAGCCTTATTTACTGGCATTTGAACTTCCTCTATGCCTCTCTTCTTTGAGTCAGACTCAACTTTCATGTTAAAAGTTTAACCCTCAATCTTCATTTGTCCTAGTTTGATCTCTGTCACATTTTCTAGAATCACACCCGATTATCAGAATTGACTCAGATTACCATATTCCTCAGTATGTTCTTGATTATTTTTTGTCATCATATTGGCCACACAATCAACATTCAAAGTCTATTTGAAAGCCTCTATAGCATGATCCTCTGGTGATTTCTCTCCATGAATCAAGACATTCATCATTTGCATCATTTTAAACATTTGCTCCCTTGACTCATCCTGAAACTTCTTTTCTTGATCATTCATTTCTTTTTGAATCTTGACAAGTTGCTCTTGGAGTTTCTCGATTCTATTAACACGTGCTAAAATCTCATTCATGGCTCTTATCTTTCCGTAGGAAGACCAAGTTGACTCCAATTTTTAATTTCTGCCATGGAATACTCTATAAATTGCTCCCAAACTTTTATGTGTGGAAAACATTTGAAATGAATAAAATGTGAATATGTACTATAAAAAATGCTTAAATAAATGGCATGCAAAATGTAACGATGCAAATGTAGATGCAAATGCAACTAAGGTGTTGATTCCAAAGTAATCGTCATAAAACAACTTCCAAAGAATATACAATGTCTCAATACACTGAGGTATGGAAACTACAAATCACGTTGTATTGCTCGACTTCTTCAATTTTGATCGAATATGCAGGAAACAATCTTCTTTTATCCTTGGCTTGATGAAAGAAATTCCAATGTTTCGACTTCTTTTCCAAAAATGCATTTGTTGAGCGACCATATACGACTGACATCATCCACTATCTCGTGTTGGTTGTCGTTGTTGCCTGATGACTTCAATCATATTATTATTATATTTTTTTTGCTACTTGTATCTACATCGTCGTAGCACCCTTGAAAAGCTTATTTTACTGCATCATTTGAGCTTCATGTATTCCAGCTTGATGTACCTCTTCAGTTGTTTCCTGGAGCACTCTTCTGGACCATTGATGCGTTTTTGCATTTCTATTCTACCTCTTCGAGTGACATTTTCGTATTGAAAGCCTCCTAATGAGACTATTAAATCGGGAATCAATACCTTCTATGACATGATATGTATGAAATATGTGTTAATTCCAAGGTAATTATCCTATAACAACTTTTAAAGAACTCACAACGTCCTAACATGTCAAAGCGGATAAAAAATATCTACCCCTTTGTGTGACGTTGTTGTTTTAAAAACCTTCTAATTTTGATAAATAACTTGGGTATTAACAACATATTTATGCACAAAATAAAGCAACAAGACTAGTAAAAGATGTTAGCAAAAATAATAATCAAAGAGAGTAAATGTATGTTAGTGAAATATGAAAAGATTAAATTTAACTGGTAAATGAACCATAAAATAAAGTGAATAAAACACATAGAGGAAATTAAAACCCTAACCGCATAATTTCTAGTTCACATGCATTTATTAAAAAATATCTATTGAATAAATTAAAAGACGAATGTTAGAGTTTATTTCTTCTTTGTGTACACTTATTTAGGTACCTATGGACAAAGTTTCAGCATGGTCTTATATCGGGTGGGTTTCTACGGTTTACTATATGCAAAGTTTCAGTTCTAGGAGTAAATGTACTCGAATTGTCCTTGTCGGTGCCCCCTTGGGTGAGCCATACCCTCAATCCTCATCCATTATAGGCTTAAGCAGATCGAGTTTAATTCGAGAGGGTACATTCCCCTATGCCTGACACGGAGAATAAATTCTCACGAAGACATAGGGCATATAAACCCCGAAAACTACTAGCT
Source organism: Hibiscus syriacus (assembly GCF_006381635.1). Taxonomy (NCBI): domain Eukaryota; kingdom Viridiplantae; phylum Streptophyta; class Magnoliopsida; order Malvales; family Malvaceae; genus Hibiscus; species Hibiscus syriacus. Next base: position 15,148,675 of record NW_024063471.1, on the reverse strand, counting down.
AGGTCTGAAACGGAGAATAAATTCTCACGAAGACATCGCTTTCACTCCCACTTAAAGAGAAAGAGCTCGGGTATAGAGATTATGTTATGCAATGCATGTGTTGTGTGTGAGAAGAAATTATCAAACCTTTGACAAACAATCACTCAAAATCGAACTAAAAGGAATCTAAAATTTCAATATCTGAAAATTAATCAAATGCAAACATTAATATACAAGGATATAAAATAAAATAAAAATAATAAAATAATTGAAAGAAATCAAAAGAATCGTAAATTAAATAAAATCGAATTCTCAATTCCAACTATAAAGACAATATATAATCGATTTAAGGCATGATCCACTAAATCCCAGTGGAGTCGCCAAGATATCGTAACCGATTTCCGGCGATACGATGAGTCTCGACTCATTTTGTGAAAACTCGATTTTGTAAAAGAAATGTTTCAGAGTCGCCATTGACCTTTTTGGGTTAGGTAGGTCGAATACCCAAAAATCTTCTTTTAAAAGATTTTCTTAAGAAAAACGTCATTTTAAAAGATGCAATGATCCACTTGTAACCAGAAATTCAATTTTTTAGTAATAAAAAAGGGTTTGGGGGTCGATTACGTGTGGGGAATGATAAGCACCCCCACAACGCCCAAAATTGGTACCCATCGATTATATATTGTCTCTAAATAGTAGAAATCTAAGAGTTTGAATACATATTTAAATTACGATTCCATTATTCCGAATTCAATCATACAAAAATTCTAAGGACAAAAATTCTAAAGAAAAATATAAAATATTCTCTTATTTCCAATTGAAGAGAAAATACTCCCTAAAATACTTCAGGACGAATATTTCTCTTTCCAACTGAAATAAAAAGAATATAATAATTTTTCCTAAGAATTAAATATTAAAATAATTTTTATTCAACCCAAAGAAAGAAATTAAATTCATTAATCTTTATTATATTATTAGAAAAGATAAGGGATATTCAATAATTTAAAAATACCAAGACTTGATCCCTAATAAAGTTAGCAAATTGTCTCGATAAGTTTAAAATAATGAATATTTCCTTTTCCCTTCAAAATTAATCAATTTTCAATGCAATCAATTTTTTAGGTTTTTTAGTGGGAATATTTATTTATTTTAAAATATCGAAAAAGGACATCTAGTTGTCTTAAGACTGTCCCTTCTTAATATTTTAAAATACACAAATACTACCCTTAACCCAATTATGTAATCGGTTAAGTTATGCTAATGAGGCTTTTAAACAAAATACAATACAATACATTGAAGCACTTAGAGATAAAAATATAAATACACATGGATTAAAAGATCAATTCTAAATTTATTTTTAACTTTATATTACTTTATAAATATATACATATTTTCTAAATATTATATTAAACATAGAACATAATATTTATTCTAAAATATAATAAAAAATATTTATATCATGCTATAATATTATGTACAAAGTAATATATAATAATAATACAAACAAAATAACTATATAAAACATAAAACATACTTTAATGGTAAAATAAATAATATACATATGAGTCTACTCACTATATGGTGACAAAAATAAATATATAATAACCTTAGGATCTTAAACATTAAATAAGTAAATATTCTTAGCATTAAACAATAAAATAACAAATAGAAGCACTAGAATCATGATAAAACCATAAACATAGGACTAAACTAGAAAAACATCAACATCAGCAGCCAATCTCGAACAAAAAAAATAATACATCCAATAGAGGACTAAATTATAATAATATAAAATCGTGCATCTAATTCTTAAATCTTGCAAAATAAAAAAAACTAGGGACCAAATCACAAAACACACTGAACTAATAGGGACCTAAGGATCGATTAACCCTAAAAATTACTAAAACTTGAATCACCTTAAACATAAAAGACCAGAAGGGTGATTTAACCTAAAACTAGTGACCATAGTGTATGATAAACTAAAGGTCCAGGGACCTTATCGTGGTTTACCTGAAAAATTTTAAATATCAATACCCCATCCCTTTCCAGAACTCATTTATGCCCATGAATTTCTAAACTTCCCTTACTCTTTCTCTCCCTTTTGTCTTTCCTTCAACCCACGGTGGCTGCACCCCCACAAGCCAGAACCAAACCCTAGACGACCACCACATGCGGTGGTCCAGCAACCCTAACTCAAACCTGACCACCCTCTCACTCTTTCGACGACGGCGCTACCCCGACTAACCCCCAGCAGCAGCAAGGTAAAACTACTCCCCTAAATCGCTATTTTATTTTTTGAAATAGAATAGAAGCAAAAGTAAAAACAAAGATTAGAATACCTTCATGAATAAATGCTGAAAAAAACTGGTTGTAGTGCTTTGATATTTTTTTTCTATTTTTCGGTCTGAATAATCGAGCCAGGCCTTGCTCTTGTTACATGGTTTGGTTCTTATAACCAATTTACATAGGTTTAGAAAACAAATAAAAATAATCCTAGGTCTACTGTGGTGTTACTGTGTTGATGATGGTGTGATTTTAATGCCCCAGATTTTATGGGGTTTTGTTGAGCAGGCTTGGGAAAAAGTGGTAGTGGAGGCTGAAGGCATGATATACCTAGGTATAGTTAGGTTAGGGTTCTGTTGGGTTTGAATGGGGGTTATAAGATTTAGGGGTTATGAAAAATGGTGGTTACAGAGACCGACGTCCAACGTTACGCAAAGCACCGATGAGAGGACTAATCTATCTTAAGAAAATTATTCATACAAACCTTAACAAAACTTCCTTTTGTATTTATCTGATTCCGCTTATCCTCAATTTCATGCCAAAATACAAGTAGAAAATTCCATTTCTCTACTTCAATTCTTTATTTATTTTGCTTCGTTCAATTTATATAATAATAATTATTATTATTTTATGTCTCAGATTAATTATTTTTTTCTAACAAGCTTAAGATAAATTTCTTTTTTTTTTTTTAATTTGAAATAAGATTCTTTGAATTTAATCCTACTCGTGTACGAATGAAGTATCAAACAGGCACAAAACAAATATTGTTGGCTATTTGCAGATTTGAATGCAAACGGTGAGGCATTCTTTGCAAAACTAACATGTTGTTTGTTTCTTTGCTCTTGGTGATGTGATTTTTTTTTATTGCTCCCTATTTTTGATGATTGGATATGTCAATCATGGAAATTTGTATTCACCATGCTTTAACGTTGCTAATGATGGTTGTACCTTTTGGAGCATTATGAGTCTTTTCAATAATAAAGGAAATTTACAATTCATCGAAAATTGTTTGGAAACATAATTTCAGTAGAGGATACTTCTATGTGATTTAGTCTTACTTACAAACATTCAAATGAAGCTTACCATGAAAGGATGCACTTGTTGTCTAAGACAAGAATGTGGTTCCAAAGTGTTTGCTGCTTTGGAATTTGTAGAATTGACAAGTCATTCCAAATTGGTTAAAGACTTAATTTTATTCAAATTGTTTTCTTTTGTCTACAAGCCAAATCATTGGAACAAACATTAAGGTACGTAGAATATTATATTTTCTTTGGAAATGTTTAGTCTGCGTAGTATAATAATTTGCATGACGTCTTCTTTCTTGCTTGGACCTTCACAAACGTGATTTGGTTGTGGCAATTTGATTATCAACATGTCATTGGAAATTGCCAAATTGAGTGAAGAATAACGAAAGAGGCGTAATTATAATTATGAAAATTTTCTAATATTTGGTGTAAGTGGCAGCCTTCAATGTTTTGCATGCGCACACTGCACCTTAACCCACAAATTCTTGGTTAAGTTTGATTGTCAATGATGATAAGAAGGTTTGAGGTCCACCAACTTTTATTGATGTTGTTTTTTATAAATCTTCGGTGCAAGTGCAACCTTGGTCAAGAATCAAGGCATGTTGAATTCAAAACCTCATGTTTCAAGCGTGGTTAAGGCATGTTGGACGCAGTCTGATTATACGGTGATAAGGGGAAGCCAAGAAATTCAATGTGTGTTGGATCTTTCCAAGTTCAAAACATGTTGAACGTTGTAGGCTGCATGTCAAAGAAAATTCCAAAAGTAATTTGCAGGTTCAAAGCAATTTGCATTCTATGTAAATTAATTTATATACAATCCTTGGCAAAGAGATACGTTTTACCGTGATAAGGTACGACTACAAGAAAAGAAAAGGTTTTCTTTAACAATTGGTGATTCGACGAATCAATAAATTAATTGAAATTCTAATGTTGAATCAATAGACCACTGCACCACTGCATTATTTCTCTTTGCAAAACTAACATGTTAGTTGTTTGCTATTGGTGATGAGATTATATATATATACCTACGAAACCTTGTTGGATTATAAGGCTGCTTGTTGTATTTAATTTCTTCAAATTCAAGTTGTGCCTTATTTTTTCTTGTTGCGATGACCCAAAGATTAATGGTCAAAGTCTGATTGGCATCGATGAATATTAATGAATTTTGATCAAGAATTCAAGGAAAAATCATTTGGAAGTAACAACTCCGTTACATATTTTATTATGCTGTTTAATAGAATTGAAAGATAAAATAAATTGAGTATTTAATTTATTGTTAGAATTATTACAAAGTCTAGTTTCATGTTTTAAACGAAACATTGGACAATCCAACTGATTCACCTAAATTGTGATATGAAATGTTGTTTCCAGACTTCGAATAAATTCAACTTTATCGATGACCATGATTCACAATGAGAAGCATGTTAAATTCTATGGATAGAATTTCAAAACATTAAAACAATGAATGTTATATTTGACCATATTGAATATGATCACATATGTGCATGATGATCCTCCTATTATTAGAGAGGATGTGGTAAAAGTTATTATCACATTTAATGTTGTTAAAGTTTGGAAACATTTTGACTTTCTATGCTGGAAACATATATTGAATTGATTATTGGATACATTACATGAAGTGTATAGTATCCATAAGACAACTAAAGAATTATGCATTATAAAGAATTGAACATGAAATGATGAACATCAAAACTTGGGTTGTAACGGGACATGTGGGGGAGTTGTTATATAAGTTAACTACCTTTTAAATATGGTACCACACAAGAAAATGGAAAAGACTCCATATGAATTATGGAAAGGCAGAAAACCTTCCAAAAACTACTTGAAAGTGTAGGGATGTCTAGCAATTTGAAGAATACTCTTGAATTGCTAAAAGTATGTACCCAAAATATGCATATATTGTGATAACCAAGCAACAATTAGTAGAGCATACAATGCAATGTATAATAGTAAGTCAAGACACATGTGTCGTCGACATAATATCATCAGACAACTGATCTCAACTGGATTTATCTCCATTGGTTTCGCAAGATCAAAAGATAACATTTCAGATCTGTTAAGCAAATCGTTGAACTGAGATCAAGTTGATAAAACATCAAGAGAAATGGGACTAAAGCCTATGAATTTTTAAGGCTCTATGTGAAGGAAAATCCAACCTAGTTGACTGAAGATTCCAAGGTCTAGGTTCAATGGGACAACCTAATTGTATAAACCTTGTGAGGTCACTGTGGGGGTTCTTATCTCCTAGTCATTTCCTATGATGAAAATAGTGACTAAATTGTGGACAAAGTTAAGCAATTCTTTTAATGACCACTATATGTCTCGTTGAGCCGAACAACATAAGTTACCTATGTGAGAGTGAAGTGGAGTCGCTTCAAGGAGACTATTGGGGCATAGTTCTCTATGCTCTTGTAGAACCAGGAGATGTCCACGACTATATGGACATAACCATGAGAACTGAATCTTGCCAGGGAGATTGTAATACCCATTTCTCATATACGTTTTCCGTACACAAGTCACATGTGTCACATGACTTTTTAAAACATTTTTTTTATTTGTAACTCGTAAAATTTTGTTTCTAAATTAAAACAAAACATTTTATATATAATAATAATTAAAACATTTGCCAACTTTCCATAGTTAAAATAATCTTACTGTTATAACATATTACAGAAATTATAAGTCAAAATACAATTCCAAAGCATTTTCTTAAGTCCAAATACATGCCATCTAATTATCAAAAGTAGACATAAATGTCCTACAATTACTGATGAGGCAACCTTTGATTGATGATGTCCACTGTACTCCTTACTCCACTAGTCTTTGTTATTTCCTACATGTGAAATCAACACATGCTAAGTATTTACTTAGTGAGGCATAGTAATACAAAATGAATTGTACTTAAATATAAGCGTATCATAAATTATCGAAACACGAATGAAAATCGTATAAATCATATTAATACATAAGCTAGATTGGCGAACCAAGCTTCATTCACATAGCCTGATAAACTATATTTAGTATGCCCAGCATACCTATCAATCAATATTGTTCCAATGTAATCGTTTATTTGCCTAATTTATGTCAAATGAAATTGCAAGGTACATGCATTGCACCAAAGTGCCGAAATGCAAATTCACAAACTCATTATGAATTCCATGGATGCACACATAGTGCCAAAAGCACACATAATACTGATATGAAAATGCACCGTTATGCATTAAACAAAATCGAATGATGACTTTTATACATATGATTGTATATCGAAATTGTAAATCACAAACTCATTATGAATACCATGATTGCACATCTAGTGACAAAAGTACACAGTACTGATACGAAAATGCACCATTATGCATTAAACAAAATCAATCGATAACTTTTATACATGATTGTATATCGAAATGAACCTTTGACTCTCAATGCACATACAATGGGCTATTCAATCAACTTAGCATATTGCACAACATAAATGTTCATCTATTCATTTTAGAGCAGTTCATACTCTACAATTACTCTTGTATCAATTCCATAACTTTATCCTAGTATACCTCACTATTATGCTTTAAGGATGTCCGACTATTCGACAACTTTATCCTTGCCTTTTTGTTTACTAGACTCAGGGGCCTAATTACGATCTAAAAAAGTATCCATAATTACACATACATAAAGATATTAGTATACTATCTAATATTTACACAAAATAATAATACTTAAAAGTACTAATATTTTCAAATTCTAATAAAATTCATCCTAACTTAAAATTCCAGGATGAATAATATCGGTACCACTCCTATGGTATCGATACTACTATATTATGGTACCGATACTCCCTTCAGTATCGATACCATTTTTGCATTTTGGAATCCATTTCTCAATAATAGTATTGATACCTTCCTCTTGGTATCGATACCCCATTTCAGTACCGATACTACTTGCATAAGTATCGATACTGTTCATTGTGTTCATCAAATTTAACTCTATAGTATCGGTACTGTTCTTCCAGTACCGATACCGTTACCCAAATTTTACATATTTTACTTCAATTTCTTACCATATTTTCACCTAAATCTCTTACTTTTATCACAAATCATATCGTTAAACTTATCATTACTTAATCCAACTAACTTACATCCATAAATCTTCTCATAACATCAAAATCTCTAATGAACACTCAAAACTAAGAATCACACCAATTTTTCCAACTTGTTTTTAATCACTTCTAAGGCTTCTAATCTTTTATTTACCTCTTTGGAAAGTCAAATATACCATTAAACTTCAATATCAGACCAAATTTCATCAAATCATTTAAAAACAATTTTCTTAAATCTCAAATAAATCATTCATCATTTAGTTTTAATCCTTCTTAAACTTTCCTTAAGCCTCTATAACACTTAAGGTTTCAAAACCAACCCAAAAACGAAATGAAAACTAACTAGATAAAACCTTACATTTTTTATGGGGTATTGGGACGTGAGGAAGAAGAAGAAGAGAGACCAACAGAACATATCTTCGTAGTCTCCTATTCACTTTTATTAAATAACCCAATTAAATTAATATTAAATTCATTCAATCTAAATGACTAAATTGCCCCTTTATTCTTCCATTATTACTAATAAGTCTTAAACACAAATTCCTAAATAATCCCTTATAATTTTCAATTTACTCAATTTAACCCACCAAACTTTAAATCCTTTCACTATGTTCACTGACCCGATATTTGGGGTATTATAATTCCCCCTTAAGAAAATTTTTCCTCGAATTTTAAGACGTACCTGATGCGAAGAGGTGTGGAAATTACTTCCTTATGTCATCTTCTCTTTCCCAAGTAGCTTCATTGACTTTATGATTTTTCCAAAGTACTTCAACTAGAGGAATCTTCTTGTTACGCAATTCTTTGTTTCTTATGCTAAGATCTGCACTAGTTCTTCCTCGTAACTCAAATCTGGTCGGATCTCTATTTCATCTAGTGTGATGATATGCGATGGATCTGATCGGTACTTCCTGAGCATCGACACATGGAAAACATTGTGGATCATGTCCATATCGGGAGGCAAAGCTAACTGATAAGCTACTGGTCTAACCCTTTTCAGAATTTTATAAGGTCCAACAAATCTTGGAAACCGCAACACTTTCTTCCAAGGTGATACCTTCAAAAATACTTTATCCCCCATATGATATTCGATCTCTTTCCTTTTTAGATCAACATATGATTTTTTTGTCGATCGGAAGCTATCTTAAGATTATCCTGAATAACTTTCACTTTATCTTCCATTTCTTTCATTAAATCTGGGCAAACTAAATCTCGATCTTTAAGCTCAAACCAATTTAATGGCGTTTGACACTTCCTCCCATACAAGGCTTCATACGGAGCCATCTTAATACTCGATTGGTAACTATTATTATAAGAAAATTCCGCTAAAGGCAAATATCTTTCCCATGATCCTTTGAATTCAATCACGCATGCCCTTAGCATATCCTCCAATATTTGAATAGTTCGTTCTGACTGCCCATCTGTCTTTAGATGAAAAGCCATACTGAAATTCAATCGAGTACTCAATGCCTCGTGCAAGGACTTATAGAATCTCGAAGTAAACCTGGGATCTCGATCGGATACTATCGAAACTGGTACTCCATGCAACCGAACTATCTCTTTTACATATAACTACACATATTTATCCATCGAGTAATCTACCCGAATTGGATTAAAGTGAGTTGTCTTGGTCAATCTGTCCATAATTACCCATATTGAGTACTTTTTTACTGGGTGTCAAAGGTAGCCCGGAAACAAAATCCATTGTAACTCATTCCCACTTCCACTCAGGAATGGATGTCGGTTGTAGCAATCCGGAAGGAACTTGATGTTCAGCTTTTACTTGCTGACATGCCAGGCATCTTGCAACAAACTGTGATACATCTCTTTTCATGTTAGACCACCAATAACGACTCTTTACATCCTAATACATCTTATTCCTGCCTGGATGCATTGTCAAAGGACTATAATGTGCCTCGGAGAGAATATATATTTCTTCAGTTCTTCATTATCTGGAATGTAAAGTCTTCCACGATAATATAAACATCCATCAGTCCTCATTTCGAAGTCTTGGCCTCACATTTTTCTACTTGCACAATTCTTGCCAAGTATTTATCATCTTGTCCTTGTAGCTCTTTTATCCGATCTGTTGAAAACATTTTGATGTTTCGATATAACAAATAAAGTGTTAATGAATTTTAAGATTTTATATTCAATTTTAAATTATATATTGGATTCAATTATTCGAATATCAAAAATATTACTCCAAGTTTTCAAATGTCAATTTTACTCCTTAATTAAGTGTAAAATTGTGTTTTAATCTTAAAATATTTTGAAACAATTTTTACAAAGTATTTCGAACCTTAATCGAGCCAAAAATGAGTTTTAGGTATAGGTGTATCGATACACTCTTCGGATGTATTGATACCCCTGAATTTCGAATGAAATAATGGTATCGATACATAACCGAATGTACTGATACCCCTCATGTCATAATTGGCTCCGAGAAACATCGAATGCAATTAGTGTACCGATACCCCTAGGAGGTACCAATACACTTGGTCAAATAATGGTCGAAATATTTAAATTTTACACTGGGTGTAACGATACCCTTTGAAGGTGTACCGATACTCTTACGCTCCCAACAGATTTTTTTAAATGGAAAACATACAACAACGACTTTATTGACTTCACCAATGATCCCCAATGCTCAAAATCAATCCAAGGTGTATTTAAACAAGTTCTGAAGCCATTGATCAACAAGAATTAAGTGAGAATCAAAGAGAAAGCCTTAAACATCAAGTTTGAGAATTTTAATCCTATTTTCTATTCAATATTCATTTTTCTTTCAAGAACACCATTTGCGCTCAATTGTATTCATTTTTTAGTGTTCTTTCTTGTTCTATAATTGTGCAAACAATCTACATTATGAGGTTTTTCTGTAAAGTTTGCGATTTTGTAATTTTCTCTTTGGGAGAGAGTGTTCTCAAGAACTTGGGGTATAATTCTTGAGGGAGTTGTAAGGTTGCTCTTTGTCCTCAAAAGAAAGACAAATTAGTGAATTTGTGGAAAATCCTTAGTGTGGATAGCTAAGGTAGTGGACGTAGACTTTGGTTGAGAAAGTTGAACCACTCTAAATTGTTGTGCAAATATTTTCAATTTTCTGTCAAAGCTTCCACCGAAATTTTAATTTCCAATTCACCCCCTCTTGGCTATTTCGTCGATCGATTAAATCAACATGATCCAAGAACATCAACTATAACTTACGCTCAACGATCAAGGAGTCATCTTCCTTTAAAGACATACGTACATCCAAAGCCCGTAAAGTTGCTAAAGTCTTTCGGCTAAGTGTATCTGCTACTACATTAGCCTTCTCTCGATGATAATCAATGATCATATCATAATCTTTTAAAAGCTCAATCCATCTTCTCAGCCTCAACTTCAGTTCTTTTTTAATCAAGAAATACTTTAGACTTTTGTGATCTGTATAAATATGGCACCGCTCTCCGTACAGATAATGATGCCAAATCTTCAAACCAAACACGGCTGCTGCTAAGTCTAGGTCATGTGTTGGGTAATTTCTCTCATGAGTTTTTAGTTGTCTTGAGGTATAGGCCACAACTTTCCCCTCTTAGATAAGCACACATCCCAAACCGTTATGAGATGCATCACTAGAAACTACATAGTCTTTACCCGACTCAGGTTGTACAAGCACTGCTGCCTCGGTTATAATCTTATTTAGCATTTCAATACTTTCTTGACATTTCTCAAACCAAACAAAAGGCACATCTTTCTGTAATAACTTTGTTAGCAACAAAGCTAACATTGAAAAGTTCTTTATGAACCGCTTATAATAACCAGCAAGACCCAAGAAACTCCAAACTTTCAAAACATTCCTTGGGGGTTGCTAATCCACTGTAGCTTGAATCTTTTTGGGATATACTATTATACCTTCTGCGGAGATTACATGGCCAAGGAAAACAACCTCAGCCAACCAGAATTCACACTTGGATAATTTGGCATACAACTTCTTCTCTCGAAGAGTCTGAAGAACCACACGAAGATGAGCATCTTGCTCCTCTCTTTACTTTGAATATTCTAAAATATCATCGATAAATACCACCACAAAATGATCTAGGTAGGGTTAGAATACTCAGTTCTTCAAATCCATAAATGCTGCAGGAGCATTAGTCAATCCAAATGGCATCACCACAAATTCGTAATGTCCATACCGAGTCCGAAAAGTTGTCTTTGATATATCCTCCTCTTTAATCTTTAATTGGTGGTATCCTGACCGCATGTCTATCTTAGAGAACACTGCTGCGCCTTTCATTTGATCGAACAAATCATCAATCCTCGAAAGAGGATATTTATTCTTTATTGTTACTTTATTTAGCTGTTGGTAATCTATATTTAATCACATAGACCCGTAATTCTTTTTTCACAAAAAGCACAGGTGTTCCCCAAGGAGAAACACTGGGTTTGATAAATCCTCTGTTAAGCAGCTCTTGTAATTAGGCCTTTAATTCTCTTAGTTCCATTGGAGCCATTCGATACGGAGCCATAGAAACAGGTTCAGTATCCGGGTAAACATCAATATGAAATTCCACCTCACGGTCTGGAAGTAAGCCCAGTAATTCTTCCGAAAACTCCCTAACTGTTGGAATATCAACTAATCTCGCTTCTTAAATTCGAGTGTCTATTACGTTGGCCAGAAAAGTTGTACATCCTTTCGACATCATTTTCTTTGCAGTCATTGCTGATATCACATTAGATGGTGATTTCGTTTTTTCACCAATCACTACGATTTCTGAGCCTTCCTCATCTTTAAAAAATAATCGCTTCTTGTGACAATCCACCCATCCATGATGAGGAGACAACCAATCCATGCCTAAAATAACTTCAAATTTTTTGAAAGGCAATTCCATTAAGTTTTTCGGGAACACAATCACTTGAATCTTTATCGGGCATTTTCTACATACACGCATTACTCTTGTACTATGACCCATAGGGTTTACCGCTATCATCTCACTAAAAATTGGTTCTAAAGGAATTTCTTTAGCTCTAACCAACTTTGTACTAATATAAGAGTGTGTAGAACCAGGGTCAACCAAAACAAATATAGGCTCATCGAAAAGATGGAATGTTCCTGTTAAGATCTCAGGGTCATCTTGATTTTCACTAGTCTTAATATTACATATTCTGGCTACTCCACGAGTCTCTGGTTGCGGGATTATCTCATATTATCCTCTGAATCTACCTCTTCCTCTATTTCTATTCGAGGTTGCTACTGATCTCTCAGTTTAAACTAAATTAATCCCGGATTTCTTACAAAAATTTCGAGCATAATGACCTATTTCACCACAATGGAAACAAGCTCCACTAAGAAATCTACATACTCCACGATGAAATTTACCACAAGTCTGACATGGAGTATTTCTTTCTCCAGAAGCTCGACTCGAGCTAGCAGTAAAAGACTGTGACAACTTACTTTTCTGTGAAGCTACAACAGAACCATCTCTATTGTTGTATCATGAACTCGAACCTTGCCACTCTTAGCATGATGGGAAGTTGAAGAAGTTCCAACTCTTTTTCCTGTCTTCATACTTTGCTCTGCTGTTAGAGTCTCTTCTTGAGCTCTTTCAATAGCCTTAGCTCAATTTATAACTTCTTGTATATTAGGCAAGTTTAAAGCCAACATCATCTTTTCAACTTTGGCCTTAAACCCTTGATGAAAAAATCACGTCAAGCTTTGTCATTGGGAACTACCTCAGTAGAAAAATGACTCAGCTTGTTGTACTCAGTCTCGTACTCATGTATTGCTCGATCACCTTGTTTCATATTAAGAAACTTCAGCGGCATCACCCGCCTAAACTGCTCACCAATATACTTGTTCTTAAATTCCTCCTAGAAGAACTGCCAGACCACTTGCTCCGGTGGTGCATACATTGTAGCATTGGTCTACCACACTCGAGTTGATCCTCGAAGTAAAGATATAGTTGTGCCTAGCTTTGCAGAATCCAAACATTGAAGACTCTTCATCATCAACTTAATAGCATTTAACCATAAATCAGCGTCTATAGGACCTTCGTCCTCTTCTCCCCGGAACTCAGGAGCTCCCAAACTTTTCAGCTCTTTTGGGATCAACATCCGCGGTGATGGAGAAGCAGGGGGAGGCAGAGGAGGCTGGAATAGAGTCAAAATGGAATCGAGAGCTTGCATAAAAGCTCCGAACTCTTGCACGAGCATACCCTAATGTGCAGATGCACTAGCATTTTCGGATGGGATCAGATGCTCACTATTAGCTTCATAGTTCTCACTACTTGACCCTTCTCTATCCTCTTGATCAGTCGCTCTCCACGAATTCATAGATTCTGATATCTAATAAAACATACATAATAATAACACTCAAGTTAGTAAGGAGTGACATCAATCATCTAACTATATCATATCAGTAACCTTGACATCTTAGTTGCATGTAAACCCCTTTTTTTAAAAGTAAAATACACCCAATTTTAGTCGAGAATCGGCTATACCTGTAGCTCTGATACCAATAAATGTAACACCCATTTCTCATATACGTTTTAAAAAATTTACGTATTTGTAACCCGTAAAATTTTGTTTCTAAATTAAAACAAAACATTTCTATATAATAATAATAATTAAAATGTTTGTCAATTTTCCATAGTTAAAATAATCTTACTGTTATAACATATTACAAAAATTATAAGTCAAAATACAATTCCAGAGCATTTTCATAAGTCCAAATACATGCCATCTAATTATCAAAAGTAGACATAAATGTCATACAGTTACTGATGAGGCAACCTTTGATTAATTATGTCCATTACACTCCTTACTCCACTAGTCTTTGTTATTTCCTACATATGAAATCAACACATGCTAAGTATTTACTTAGTGAGGCATAGTAATACAAAATGAATTGTACTTAAATATAAGCATACATAAATGATCGAAATACGAATGAAAATCTTATAAATCATATTAATACATAAACTGGCTTGGTGAACCAAGCTTCATTCACATAGACTGATAAACTATATTTAGTATGCCCAGCATACCTATCAATCACTATTTTTCCAATGTAATCCTTTATTTGCCCAATGTATGTCAAATGAGAATGCAAGGTACATGCATTGCACCGAAGTGCCGAAATGGAAATTCACAAACTCATTATGAATTCCATGGATGCACACATAGTGTCAAAAGTACATATATTATTGATAAAAAAATGCACCGTTATGCATTAAACAAATCGCTCGATAACTTTTATACATGATTGCATATCGAAATGGTAATTCAGAAACTCATTGTGAATACGATGATTACACATCTAGTGCCAAAAGTACACACAATACTGATACAAAAATACATCGTTATGCATTAAACAAAATCGATCGATAACTTTTATACATGATTGTATATCGAAATGCACCTTTGACTCTCAATGCACATACAATGGGCTATTCAATCAACTTAGTAGATTACACAACATAAATGTTCATCTATTCATTTTAGAGCAGTTCATACTCTACAATTACTCTTGTATCAATTGCATAAACATTATGAAAACATATTGAAATACTGTAAAACATACTTTAAATTAAACATTCGAGGTTGACTCATCACAAGTCATCCTCATCTCATATAAGTACAATTAATGCAGTACCTGGTATGCCTCACTATTATGCTTTAAGGATGTACGACTATTCGAGAACTTTATCCTTGTCTTTTTGCTTGCTGGACTCAGGAGCCTGATTACGGTCTACACAAGCATCCATAATTACACATACATAAAAATATTAGTATTCTATCTAACATCCATACAAAATAATAATACTTAAAAGTACTATTATTTTCAAATTCTAATAAAATTCATCCTAACTTAAAATTCCAGGCTGAATAGTATCGGTACCCCTCTTATGGTATCGATACTTCTATACTATGGTGCCGATACTCCCTTCAGTATCAATACAATTTTTGCATTCTGGAATCCATTTCTCAATAATAGTATCGATATATTCGTCTTGGTATAGATACCCCACTTCAGTATCGATACTACTTGCATAAGTATCGATAATGTTCATCGGGTTCATCAAATTTAACTCTATAGTATCGATACTGTTTTTCCAGTATTGATACCCTTACCCAGATTTTACATGTTTTACTTCAAATTTTACCATATTTTTGCCTAAATCTATTACTTTTATCACCAATCATTCCATTTAACTTATCATTACTTAATCCAACTAACTTACATCCATAAATCTTTTCAGAACATCTAAAATCTCCAATGAACACTCAAAACTAAGAATCACACCAATTTTCCAACTTGTTTTTAGTTACTTCTAAAGCTTCCAATCTCTTATTTACCTCTTTGGAAAGTCAAATATACCTTTAAACTTCAATATCAGACCAAATTTCATCAAATAATTTAAAAACTCATCTTCTTAAATCTCAAATAAATCTTTCATATTTTAGTTTTAATCTTCCTTAAACTTTCCTTAAGCCTCTATAACACTTAAGATTTCAAAACCAACCCAAAAACGAAAGGAAAAACTAACTAGATAAAACCTTACCTTTGCTTTAGGGGCACGGGACATGATGAAGAAGAAGATGAGAGACCAACAGAACTTATCTTAATAATCTCATATTCACTTTTATTAAATAACCCAATTAAATGAATATTAAATTCATTTCATCTAAATTTTATATCCTTTCATTATGGTCACTGACCTGATATTTGGGGTATTACAGAGATATTTGTGTGAGGTATGTCATCGATTACATAAACAACATGACAGTTCAAGGACATCACGTCTACTGGACAATCAGTAAGGTAAACATATTTTAATAAGGGAATGTTCAAAGGGGGACGCCTACCTATCCTATGCAAATATCGAACATAGAATCTATAACGTGTCAGTGTTTGAAATCATCAATTTCATTCATGTGGAAGATTGTTGGAAAAATAATAAATAATTGAATCAAATTGATGTCATTTATATAAATCATGTCACTTGGTGAATGGGCTTAATTATAATAAGTCATGTCATTTGATGAATAGACTTATTTTTTAGTTTAAAGTCGCATCTATTCAATTAGACTTATTCAACTAATGTCTTCACTAAAAGGTCTTAATTATTCGTCAAAAGGTCTTAACCTTTCAATCATTTCTCTCCTCTATATATAGGATAGTTAAGGCACAAATCTTAGACACAAGTTACAACATGTAAGTTTAGAACTTTGAAATAAGAAAGTACTTAGAAAATTCCTTCCAAATTCGTTAATTCCAGTGATAGAAAAAGGCAACATTGTGTTCGAATGTACACTACAGTTGTGCTTACTGTTGTGATCGTTTGTTGTATCCTGGGAGACCGGTGTCCAACGTTACTCAAAGAACCAAGGAGTGGGCGAATCTGTCTTAAGGAAACTGTTCATACATGCCTCAACAAAGCCTCATTTTCTATTTATTTGATTCCTCTTATCCTCGATTTCATGCCAAAATACAAGTAAAAAATTCCATTTCTCTACTTCAATTCTTTATTTATTTTGCTTCGTTTGATTTATATAATAATATTTATTTATTATTATTAGTATTATGTGTTAGATTAACAATTGTTTTTAATAGTTCTTTGAACCCATATGTTGAAGTCAGAGTTCAATTGCTCTTGGTGGGATAAGAAGCCATTTTATTTATACCACAAAGGCCTTGAGGTTTTCCAGTGTCCCTCTTCATCCTTATGTACCATTTTTCTCCCAATGTTTGCCCCCACGAATTCTTTGGAATTACATAATTTGAACCCTTTGATGTTCCATACCTAACTTGGTTCCATACTTCCCATCGAATACTCCCTGTAAACCCAATTTAAATAAAAGAAACTATTTTTTTTCTACCAGAGTTTGAGTAGTTGTGTCTATGCATGTACATTGTCAATATATTAAGAAAACCTTTAAACATATACTACCTTATAACCATGTTATACTATTATAAAAAAGAGCTTATCCCACTATAGAATTGGAAATCTCTATCAGAAGCCTCAATGGCAACACTGACTGGTTGATGAGCCAGTGCTTTCAAAAGACTTTCTCATCATTTTCTGGCATGTCACAGTAACCACTAATGGTCGCCACCTCTATTTCCTCCTGAATATAAAACAATCAAGAGAAATGATTAATCAACCAACCCTTTCTTGTAAAAGAAGTTACTCAACTTTCCATGAAAATGACCTTTTCTTCATAGGTGCCTTGTTCCATAAGTTAGGGGTAGTCTTCACCTTTACAAAGCCCACCATTGGTGACAATGAACTCGAATACGTAATCCATCATACCTCTATTGCATCCATTGTCGAAACTTGTATCACAATCAATCAGCTCTTGTTCGGACAAGGAAGTTAAGTTCCCGGTTATGATATTGTTTATGCCCTCGACAGCCGCCACAACTGAAAAAGCCCAAAAACTACTTCCATTCATGTATTGTTTTAACCATCACTGTCATGAAAAGTGCAATTACCAACATCTGATTTAACAAATTACCACAATTACGTTGATTCTTAACTTGTGTTACAGCTCTTTTATTTTTCCAGTCCACAGAATTGGGCAAATCAATAACATCTCTGTAAGTTAACTCCCTAGGTGATTCCTTGGTTTTGAAAACACTGGTTTGAGTCCTAAATACTTGTTCTTAAACTCATCATGAGTCAAATCAACAAACTCGTTCAACCCGAGCCAGTAGCTGCTGAGTTCCTTGTTCTTCTTGTGTTACGGAAGATGGCTATCGGATAGAGCAAAATCACAACTGATAATTTGAGAAAATAAAAAATGAAGATAAAAGAGACATAAAATTTACGTGGAAAACCCCTAAATAATATAGGGTAAAAACCATGGGAACGATAGAAGAATTTCACTATGAGAAAATATGAATTACAACTTCTATCGATCTACCAAGGAGAAACAATGATAATTCTCTCTTGATAAAAAGTAGAAAACAACTCTCAAGAAACTCTCTAAATTCTCTAGTGTTGGGAGAAAGCTAGAATAATTTGGGATGATTTTGAAGCTAAATGGGTTAGGGTATTTATAGCTGAAGCTTAAGGGCTAATCTTGAAAATAACGTAAATTACAATGACTAAATGTGAGATTGTACCATTTCCAAAATTCAACTAAAATTTTGGTGCATTAATTATAGGCACTTTCGGTGCCTATATTACTGACTTTTCAATAATCTCCCACTCGAAGATTTGATTGGAACAATCATATATTCACATCATTCTTTCTACCTTGTACCATCATGTTGCTTACATCTCTGACAGGCCACAAGAGGATCGAAACCAAGTAAATGTATCAGCATTTACTGCCTTTGTCATGAAATCTGCTATGTTGTTTTTGGTATGGATCTTCTGCATATCTACCATCCTTTCTTCCACCTTTTCACGAATGAAATGGTACTGAACTCGTATGTGCTTTGTCCTTGAATCAAATGTTGGATTCCTTGCTAGATGCAAGGCACTTTGACTGTCATAAAATAGAGAGAAATACTCTTGATTGTGCCCAAGCTCCTCCAATAGCATATTCAACCAAATTGCTTCTTTACTGGCTTGTGTAGTTGCTACATATTATGCCTCTGTCGTGGATGTAGCCATAACTGACTGCAATTTTGAAACCCAACTTACAGCTCCACCAGCAACTTTTAACACATATCATGTAGTAGATTTTCTTTTATCCAAATCCCCTACATAGTAATAATAGACATACCCATTGATAAGTAAGTTTGATCATCTATAACATAATGCAACATTTGAGGTCCCTTTGATGTATCTCACGATCCTCTTTACTGTATTCCAATGCTCTTTGCCTGGATTTTCCATGTACCGACTAACTACTCTCACTGCTTGTGCAATATCTGATCTTGTGCATATCATAGCGAACATTAAACTTCCCACTGTCGATGCATACGGTACTCGAGACATCTCCATCCTCTCTTTTTCACTGCTAGGACTCATACTGGAGGATAATTTGAAGTTAATAGGGAGAGGGGTAGAAATTGGCTTACAATCTTGCATGCTAAATAGAGACAAGATCTTTTTCAAGTAATTCTTTTGTGAAAGCCAAATCTTCATATTACTTCTGTCTTGGTGAATTTGTATCCCTAGAATCTTGTTTGTTGATCCCAAGTCCTTCATCTCAAATTCCCTAGTTAGTTGTTCCTTCAATTCTTCAATATGATCTTTGTACATGTCATCCACATACAACAGCAATATAACAAAATTGTTATCATCGGACTTTTTGAAATAAGCACAAGGGTCTGCATTAAGTTTATTATATCCAAGGAATATAATGAAGGAATCAAATCTCTTATACCAATACCTCGGCGCCTACTTTAGATCGTACAGAGATTTGTTCAACCTGCAAACCAAATTCTTCTTTTTTTTTCTTCAAAACTTTCAGGCTGGAGCATGTAAATCTATTCTTCAAGATTTCCAAGTTATTTTAACATCTAGCTACTCTATATGTAAATTCAATGTAGGACATATTACCAAGACTACTCGAACTGTTGTAAATTCAAGTTATTTCGACGAGTTGTTAGAGCTTCAGAACTCTCTAGTTCTTGTTCATCATGTGCTCGTTCTGCTTCAGAAGAATCTCCTTGTTCAAGCTCCTTTTCTACATGTATATGTGTAGTCTCTGACTTTTCAGCGTTATCATTGTCTTCTTTTCTTTGTAGTTTATCTTTTACAAAGATAACATCCCTGCTAATAATCACTTTGCGGGCAGTGGGATCCCCATAAGTGATACCCCTTTACACCATCAGCATACCCCAAGAATTTTCATTTACTGGATTTTGGATCCAACTTTGAAATTTCTTGGGGGTTATACATTACGTACACTATACATCCAAATACATGGAGGTTTGAATAATCAGCTGGTTTACCAGTCAACATCTCCATTGGTGTCTTCAACATCTCCAATTATTGAGGAAGACGGCTTCGGATAGAGCAAAATCGCTACTGATAATTTGAGAAAAAAAATGAAGATAAAAGAGACAAAATTTACGTGGAAAACCCCTAAATAATATAGGGTAAAAACCATGGGCAACGGTAGAAGAATTTCACTATGAGAAAATAAGAATTACAACTTTTTTCGATCTACCAAGGAGAAAACAATGATAATTCTCTCTTGATAAAAAAGAGAAAACAACTCTCAAGAAACTCTCTAAATTCTCTAGTATTGGGAGAAAGCTAGAATAATTTGGGATGATTTTGAAGCTAAATGGGTTAGAGTATTTATACTTGAAGCTTAAGGACTAATCTTGAAAATACCCTAAAATACAATGACTAAATGTGAGATTGTACCATTTCCAAAATTCAACTAAAATTTCGGTGCATTAAATATAGGCACTTTCGGTGCCTATATTGCTGAATTTTCAACATCTTGTTGATGTGCTTCAAGTTATCAGTAAAAACCTAGAACCACAACAGCTTGTCTTCAATGGATTCATAAAATTTGGAATGCTTAGATACCCACGAATCAAAGAGCTCAACAAGTTTATCACTGGAACTCAAATGCTCTGGTGAATACCCCACAATGGAGAAATCATGAGCCACAGATGAAACTAGCAAACTTGATGCGGTGAACGTTAGAATGGAGAGTTTGGAAAGGAAAGAGAAAGCCATATAATTTTTTTTGGTTTCTAACACGGAATGAATAGTGAGTCAATTTTTTAGGGTGGGATTGTTTTATTGATTTATAGATTTTGATTGGTTTCTTTGAAGTGCATAATTGGAGAAATTTGCTTCTAGAAGACTGAGCCTTTTATTTCAAGTATTGCTTTATCTATCTAGGGTAAACTACATATTTAGTCAATCATCTATTTATGCAATTTTATTTTGATCACTAAATATTTTTTTATATGATATTATCTTTTAGTTAAATTTTGGTCACTGACATTAAAAATTAGCGGTAATATTGATGTATCACCATAAGGTAGTATCATGTTATCATTAAAAAATATTATGCAACAGTTTTGTTTATTTTTTAATAGTGAATGATCAAAATAGAATCAAAATGTAACGTTACATATGATTTTTAAAAATAATTTTTTATTAAATTTAAAAATAATAATTAAATAAACAAAATAGAAACATGAAAATAGATAAATGACTAAGTACATAATTTAATCTAAATTTTATTTATATATTTATTAAATATAGTTGTTTTTACAAGTACATATAGAATATTATCTTGTCTCGAGGAGTTCGGATTTGTAATCGGTTTCTCCAAAAGGTGTTCTGTTAATCATGAAACGGTCGAAAATCATTCGACTTCCTTTGTCGCCGACCTTGCTCCGCCATTGGGTCGTCGTAAGTTTTTGGTATGTTGCTCGTCATTGTCTCACCGTTCGGATTTTTGGAAAAAGACTCCAAACGTCGATATTGGTCTCCGATCAGAATGGGTAGTCTCCTTGTTTTCTCTTCATTTTCTGCTTTGTTTCTTTTCTCCCTTCACTTTTTTCTTTTTGCAGGTCACTTGTTTCACTCATTAAAAATACACGCACGTAAAACTAAAGTGGAAGTAAATAAAAAAATATTTTATTTCATTTGATTTTCCAAATACAAGTGGTTGCCTTCAAAATAGAAATCAAGAATGTTATTAATGGTTTGTGTAAATCAAACCAAAATTGAAGTTATATATATAATTATACTAAACTAAATGAATACTTTTTAGAGCAATGATTGAGCTTCTTATTAGCACTTCGAAATTTTATAAAATATTTATTCAAAAGACTTATCTTTAAATTAAATGTTGTAAAGAAATATGTGATGTAATGATAAGAAAAAATAATCCTCTTCTCATTATAAAATAAAAAAAAATGTCGTCAAGAAGTATTGTTGCGTGGATATCAGACTAACAAAGACAAATTCAAGTGATAACTGACTTGCGCCTTCCTAATGACTACTTTACGAGAGCGACTTGATTATTTTTAGGATAAATTATTTGAATTATCTCTTGATTATAGAGTGTTATTTTGTTGAGTATTTTGACTATTAAAAGATATACAATAATTCCTTAAGACGATATTTTATTAAGTCTCCTAACTATTCAAAGTTATAAAATAATCACATGACTATTCATATGTTTCAAATCCATCATTTTCCATTAAAAATTGATGGACATCTGACTTGGATATTAACATGTTAAATTGGATATGATAAAATTATATTTTAATGATATCATTAGTACTATCATCGCTTTCAAGTACTAGCTCGGCGTCAAAATATAAACGGAGAGTCGATCCACAAAATTAGTTCAAACAATTTTAGGATCATATTTCATCATGTCTCGGTCAACAGGTTAACATCCAGCTCAGACAGTTGTCAATTATTTAATGAGAAAGGACAAGTTTAGAACATATGAACAGTATAATGATCATTTTATAACTTTTAATAGTAGAAAGACTCAACAAAATATCGTTCTAAAATTGAGGGACCATTTTCTAACTTTTAATAGTTTAAGTACTCAACAAAATTACACTATATACTCAGGAGATCATTTATATATTTAACCCTATTTTTTGTGGTCTCCGAAATCCTTATAGTTGTAGCTTTTAAGTCTTACTTTGTTTCACCTAATCAAAACAAATTATAACGGTAAATATGTTTGGTAAACTACAGTCATGGTCATTAAAGTTTGGGTATATTTTTTATTTTTATCATTAAAGTTTCGAAAGTTATATTTTAGACACTAAATTTATCGATAAATAACAAAATGGTCCCTTGTACATTAACTTGTTGGGTTTTCCGGTAGAAAGTTCTGACCTCAGTGGAATAAAATGCAACGGAAAATTAAAATTTTTCTTTCCAAAACCCATCGAGGACCACTTGCATTTCATATAAATCGAAAGAAGGGTAAATGAAAATTACCTTGATTTGTTAAAGATTTTATTGGATACAAATTTCACCTAATCCAAGTGACTGCCCGAATGAGGATTGTGGGCTTGGTGCGTGTTTCTGCCTCAACCAACTCCAATATCAACACTAAATATTTTTTTAAAAGGACTTGACCAACCTTTTGGCGATATCAATTTAACCTACGCCTAAGCAAGCCTTCAACCAAATTTATAATGTGACTAAAATCGATTGTTTACAGATATTCAATAATTAAGAATACACATATTGTATTATACTCTATAAATTTGAATTTTGATATTCATCTAAAATTATAACATCTCTATTTAATAAAAAAAATCATTCATCTACATCGAGTATTGTGTTTTGTGAAAATCAAACTTGTTTTTTTAAGGGTTTACGGAGGTAGAGCGCTTCCGATCTATCTCATTATCAGTCATCTGTTTAATCTCCTCGGAAAATTCCAGTAGTACATATAGACACTTTGGGACAGTGCCCAAGCACATTTCGCAATCCCATCTGCGTTACGTTTTATACTCTTGAAAGTCAAAACTTTATTTTTCATACGCTTGTGTTAAACACATTGGAATTATTATAAATAATCAAATTAATTGACATAAATTTTTTTGCTGAAGCTTCGGTTAATTAATGTTCATTAAAACGCTTTTTTTAATATAGTACTCCATTTAAAGATGAACTTTCATAATTATTAATTGACTTAATCAACTTAATATAAATATTGTCGTAACCGGTTTTCGCCCGGGCACGAAATTTTTACTTGGCAGGAAAAGTGATGTGTGAATAAATGGTTTTTTTAAAATGTTTTGGGAGTCGCTATCGGCCTTTTGGATCAGGTAGGTCGAATACCTAAAAATTTTCTTTTAAAATAGTTTTTAAGAAAACATCAGTTAAAAGATAAACTGGTCTGCGTTTTAACCAAAAATTTGTTCTTTTTAATAATAAAAAGGGATTCGTGATCGATTACGTTTGGGGAAGGATTAGCACCCCACAACGCCCAAAATTGGTACTTATTAATTATAAATTGTTTCTATTATTAGAAATTTAAATATTCAAAGATGTATTTAATTTATAATCCTGATATTTCAAAATAATTTTATTTTTATAAATAAGATATTTATTTATTTAGAAATACCAGAAAAAGACTTTTAGGTGCTTTAAGACAGCTCTTTTCTTAGTATTAAAAAATTAATAAAACATTTATCTAAAAATAAAAAATAGATTAATATATATAATTTATAAAAGTAAAATATTTATTTATTTAAAAATATCAAAAAATGGACATCCAGTTGCTTTAAGACTGTCCTTTCTTAATATTGAAAAATAAATATATTAAAATATTATTTTTTTAAAGTAATTTATAAAATTAAATTTACAAATAGGATTTTAATAAAAAACAAATAAAATAAATAAATAAATGAATATGACTAAATAATAATAATAACAATAATGATTAAAGTAATAATTTAAACATATTGAAATTGAAATGATAATAATATAAATTAAATTGCAATTAAACATATAAATAAATAAAACAATAACAAAAAAAGAAAACTAAAATTATAGGATTAAAATATAAGATATATAAATTAATAGACAAAATGAAAATTATATAAAAAACAGTGACAAATATATAAAATATGAAACCTAAAGATTCTAATTTGAATTATAAAAAAAGATATGTACTAACAGTGTAATTTAGCCTCAATATTAATTATCCAGGTTAAAATAAATTTTATTAAAATTACCATGGACTAAATAAAGTATTTACCATAAATATGTAAGTATAATAATAGTGACTAAATTATAAATTTAATAGAACTATAAAGCCGAATTGAAATAATTAGAAGTTGATTTTAGTGACTGAAATAGAAAGTTACA
This sequence comes from Hibiscus syriacus, assembly GCF_006381635.1. Lineage (NCBI taxonomy): Eukaryota > Viridiplantae > Streptophyta > Magnoliopsida > Malvales > Malvaceae > Hibiscus > Hibiscus syriacus. The sequence continues at coordinate 15,123,509 of NW_024063471.1, read as the reverse complement.
AAACTAGGATGGCTACACGCGTGATTCTTCCCAGATGGAAATTACATAAAAGTCCCTCCCCAAAACGACGTAGTTTTGAGGAGGGTATAAATAGACCTTAAATAGCCTAAATAACCGGTCCGGCTGGTTACCGCCGGTTACTATTTCGACCACCGTCGATCACTATTCCGACCACTGGTCACTATTCACGGTGGTCAAAAAATATAAAAATACCCCCAAATCATAGATCCAAACACCCTAAAGCCGAATCCGACCTCCGTTTTTCCTAAAAACTCCTAGAATTTTCTAGATCTAAATTTATACCTTCGATATTTTGGTTTTCTGATGACCGTGATAAGCTCTCTCATTCCTTTTCCTTTCGATTTTTTTACTGCTGTTGGTAGATTGGTTCTCTTGCTTCTTTCCTTTTTTTTCTTCTTTTTCTTTGCATGTAAATCGAGTGCCTTTATAGGGCTTGTTGAGGTTCTTCTCGATGGATCTATCATATGAGGGTCCTTGGTGAGTCACCAGATTGCGATGTGTGCGGCTCTCCTTGAGTCTTCTAGAGTCTTTGGTGACGTGGATGTCATGGCAGTGGCTGGTTGGGGAACATAACGATGGAGTGGTTAAATGGAGGCGGCGGAGCAGTTGGAAAGGTGAGGCGGCGCCGAAATTATCACCCTAGGGTTGGTGAACCCTAGGGTTTCTACCAGATCCATTTTGGGCCGTTAGGGATGAAACCCTAGCTGTATCTAGATCGAGTCTGTTGGGCTTCCTTTGTAATTTGGCCTCCGGGTTATTGTATTTGGCCTGATTTGTAATAAAATTATTTATTAAATAATAATATTAAAATAATAATAATAATAATATGAGATAAAAACTTAGTGTTTACAACTGTCCCTCTTTGCTCATTCTTGTGTTGACAATAATAGAGCAAAGACGAAAAAACAATAAGTTTTTGTCCAGTTGACTTTTCTTGATTAAGATGGAAATGTTGAATAAATTTTTTTTTATTATGAACTTCTTCTTCTTTGGGACTAGTTCATCTCATTATGAACTCTTCCACTAGGGATGACAATTTATCTCCTTCTGTGATGTAATCTATTAAAAAGTTGAACAAATTCTTCTCATTATGAACTTCTTCTTCTTTTTCAAATGAGTTCTTCTCATTATGAACTCCTTCTGGAAATGCTGATCTCTGAAAGAGGGGTTGTTAGTTCGACTTCATATGTGTAACCCCCTAGACCCGGCCTATGCGTTTCGACTAAGTCTAGTGGATCACATTATGATTCTTAAAGACATTTTCTGAAACTGTTATTCAATCAATGTAAAATCACATTATAAATGTCATGAAATAAATTATACCATCAAAACCCAACTTGTAAATATAATACCAATAAGTAATAAATTAATTTAAAACAGGTCTTCAAAATCAAAATCACAATAAACCGAACAGTAATAGCAAAAGTGCCATCATCCTAAAATACGATACTTTAAAATAAGGTCCATGTCACCAAAATAAAGTCAACTAGCAAGATAAAACATTACAATCAGATATACGTCAAGAGATATGTTGATCCTCCAAGTGCTCGAACCGATGTATCTAACCAACAGTATCTGAAAGGGGGAAAAACATTTTCGAAAGGTGAGCTAGGCTCAGTGTGTCCCAATATTACCTTAAAATCACAATAGGTACATTAAACAAATCATAGCCCAGTAAATCTCATAAATTCATAAAAGAGTTTAACTTTTGAAAATCATAGTTTAAACTCTTTTCTTGTACACCATCAGTAATTTCCCAAACTATTTTCCATATAGCTTACTCTAAGCACACAACAAAAAGAAAGCCAACCTAAGGATAAGCTTTATAGCTTGTATCCTTAAGCCCGTAAGTCCAAGTCCATATAGCTTACCCTAAGCACACAGCAAGGGAAGCCCACCTAATGTATCTTGGGGCCCCAAGAGTCATATTAGGCCCATTCTATTTATTAGCTTGATCAGAGCTATACTATTGTAATTCAATCCAAAAGTTCAATTGCACCGTGACACAAATTCCATAAATCATCACATTAAATTGGTGCATCAATAAAACAGTAACCAAAGAACTCAGTGTACCTCATATTAAAACCAATAAAATAGTTCAGTAATAATTAGGGAACACACCTCGATAATAGGTTCAAATAGCAGATCTATTGATTGCTGGTTTCACCACGCTCTGCTACAGTTTTCGAACCTAATTTATAATAACACTATATTACTAATGGGTAACATAAACAAATCTTTAAAATCATAAAATTTACGGGTCTTAAGGGTGAATACTGGCATACGTGGTTTAATTGATCTAGAAGAGCTGGGTCGAGCTGTCGAACGATCCGGAGAGTCTCTTGTACCTTCAAACAATAATAATTTATCAGCCCTAAAATCCTACTTAATTGTTCAAAGCTAAAATTCTTAAGTATATAAGTATTTGCAGGGTTTGACTATCAATTTGGAGGATTTTGATTCTGAATTTGGTCAAACGGATTGCGGAATCGGAATCAGGACGTCGAAAAACATAAAGTATGACTTTTCGAAAATTTAAATTCTTGGTCAAAGTCAAAGTCAACCACTTTGACCGTCGATTTAGAGGCCTTTGGGTTCGAATTTGGTGAAACGAACTTCGGAAACGGATTTGGGACATCGAAAACTATCAGAATAGGTATACTTGAAAATTATTTACGGTCGTTTAAGGGTCGGTCAAAGCCATTTAAGGTTTTGGTCAAAGAAAGTCAACGGTCAACGGTCAATGGTCGGGTCGGGTCGGGTCAACGGTCGGGTCGGGTCAGACCGGTCAAATCGGTCAAAACCGGTCAAACCCGGAAAAATTTCTAAAATTTATTTTGAGCGATTTCGAGATACTTACAAAGATCGGTTCAAATTTTTGAACGGCGTAGAGCTCGATTTCAACTCGACCGAATCTTTGACTGCTCCACCTCCTCACGTGCCGCCGTCGACTGAGACCGAGGATGACACCGGCGGACTCGAAACGGCACAAGGAACACGATGGTGCAGGAGGTGTCGTAAACGGAGCAACGATCGGCGGTGAATTTGAGATTTTCTCGACGATAGAGCTAAAAAAAACGTCGATGCTTTGACTTGAAATTCCCGACGTTTGGCAGCATTTCGCTTTAATTAATTTAAGGGGATTGTTCCTGACTCGATAACGAACACGATGGTGATTTCAAAACGACGATCAGAATTCGGACGGCGTCGGGATCTAAGTCGGAAACCGGCGTAGGGGGAAGGGAATTTGGGAGCAATTGAGGTGTGGTTTTCTGTTTTGAAACAGAAAACCACGTTTATAACATAACATACCTAACTTTCTTGGGTAAATTCAAGGCTTGGTCCCTGAATTTTCTTTAACTCTAAAACAAGCTCCAAGTTTTAAAATCTTTCAATTTAGTCCCCACAATTTACCGATTTTCACAATTAAAACCTCCAATTTCAATTAAATATTATTTTGAAAATATCCGGGTTGTTACAATATGTGATGAATTAAGGCAAGGTTGAACAAATTCTTCTCATTATAAATTTCTTCTCCTTCTTCAGATGAGTTCTTCTTATTATGAACTCTTTCTGGAAATGATGATGCTGATATATCTCTTTTTGTGATAGAGTCATGCAAAAGGTTGAACAAATTCTTCTTATTATGAACTTATTCTTCTTCTTTAGATGATTTCTTCTCATTATGAACACTTCTGGAAATTTTGATCTATCTCTTTCTTTGATAGAATCGAGCAAAAGGTTGAACAAGTTCTTCTTATTATGAACTTCTTCTTCCTTCTTCAGATTAGTTCTTCTCATTATGAACACTTCTGTAAATGTTGGTGCTGATCCATCTCCTTTTGGGATAGAATCGAGCAAAAGGTTGAACAAGTTCTTCTCATTATGAACTTCCCCTTCCTCTTCAGATGAGTTCTTCTCATTATGAACTTCCTCTGGAAATGTTGGCCCATCGAGTGATGGAAATTTCTATTTCTAGTGAAACTGTCTCAAGCGAGACAAATCTTGTTTTAAGAAAAACAATCTCAAGTGAGATAAATTGTTGTTTCGAGTGAAACTATCTCAAGCGAGATCAGTTTATTTTAAGAAAAACAATCTCAAGTGAGATAAATTACTATTTGAAAACATCCTGCACTGAAGGTCTTATGGAATAGCCCTGAGGTTTTATCATCTTACACTGTAGGTCTTACAGATGACCCGGAGGCTTTAAAAACATCAGAAAGCTCCCAAAGGCTTTTTGAAAACATCTTGCACTGTAGGTCTTATAGATGACTCGGAGGCTTTGAAAACATCATGCACTGAAGGGCTTACAGATGTGGGAAATAGTTTACTAAGTAAGAAACTATGAAAATCATTTTCTTACTATTCAACAATTTCATTTTTATAAAAGATTATATGAGAAACTTTGGAAATCGTTTTCTTATTAAAATAATTTGTTAATTGGGTAACATGCCCCAAAATAATACTTCTTCTTTGAATTGCGTCCATCTATTCTTCAGATGTTTGTGTGATTCCTGCATTTGAGGTTTTGAATTCTACCTTTTTCTTGTAAGGTATTTTTCATCATGAATCTTCTTTTTCATACGAAAACTTGTAAAACCTTATGTTTGAATGTAATTAAATGTAGTAATCTAATGTATTTTCTGTTATGCAAATGATGTTATTATAAATGCATGAATGTTTATGCAATCTTCATTTGACTTCAAAGTGGTGAACTCGGTCTTCCTTCACTTCATCATTTATTTCCAGGGTTACCTTTGGATATCAGTGTAGCAACCTATGCCATAAAGCTGAAGAACCATTTGATCAACTTGTATCTTTGTGTCTCCTTTGTCTCATGAAAGTCTTATAAGAAATTTATGGAACTCTTGTCGTAGTCAGAACTATGACCTTGATGCTCCATTATTGTCTTTGATAACATCGGCTTTCTTCGTTTGGACTTGTGTAGAAATCCAATAAAGCGTTCATATTTGAAAAGAGAATCTATCATCTTTAAAGAGTGTATATGTAGATATGTCTGACTCAGTGGGGATTAATTAGGGGAGTAAAGTTTGTTCTAATTTAACTTTTAAAACACATCACAAGGAGGATTTATCCTAATTCCTTTCATGTCTTCACATCTAATCAGATCTCGAACAAGGCAACTTGGACTAAATCATGTCGAGATGCTTAACAATAACCTATCGTTCAACCTTAGTTGGATCCACTAGTTTCTTGTTGTTAAAATTTCTACTTCCCTTTCGGGGAAAGAAATCTTCATCATGTCTCACTTCTGACCTTGGGGTTGAAGATCAATAAATGAAAACATCATATGATAGCAACATTGGTTCAGCACCATAATCACTGGTTCGTAAAACATGTGACAATACATTCATCCTTTCTCGTGGCTTCTGCCCGGATTTTCGTAAAGCTTTTGATAACACATTCATATTTTTTTATGGTTTCTGTACGGATTTCTGTTCAATGAATCTCTTTGCACAGTATTCAAAGCTTTTGTATGATGTCACAAGACCGCTTAAGAACAAAACTCAGTGGGAATAGAAGTGAGATGTTGGTGTGTTTCATGACCAAAAAGTTGGTCAAATTCACAAAATATGTTAATGTTGAATTGAATAAGAGATACCAACTGATCTTGATATCATCTTGAGCAAGACAAGTGTGATACTGATCACGTTTTATTCCGTAATGAGAATTGTAGGAAGTAGAAACACATCAACTATAGAATCCATGTACAGAAGAAAGTTCATGGAATTCTTGTTGATGTAGATGAAACGCACATGATAAACAAAATAGATGAAAACTCAGTTCATCCTGACTGGCAATGATAACCCCAGTAACAACGGGAAAGGACAATATATGTAAGCTGAGCCTCTTTATTCAATGTCATCAAGTAAGCGAAATTGATGTGAAAAATGACTTTGTAACCTCAACAACATGATTGAAACTAACTGTCGGGAATCTCAAAGAAATATTTCCAATCATCACCGACATACAAAATATAAAATTCAAAGCCGAAATTTTGAGGAATTGAATCCTGGATCGAATGGTCTGCCTGGGGACCATCTTTATTCATGCAACTGTGATGTAGCTTAACAAAGATCATGCTGTCATGTGACACATGGTTAAAAAGATTAGGTATTTGAAACCATACTTGTTGAGTAAATATTTGTTCAACATCAGGACCCTAATGCAACTGTTTGATGAATGAAGCAATTATGTATAGTCAGCTCGACTGCCATTGCTTCTCCATTTTCATTCTTTATACTTTTCTATCTCATTGGAAATATTTGCTCAAGTCAATGATCTTGACTCATGATGATATGGGTCTTCAGCATGCCCTAAGATTTGCTGATATGAACATTCAAAATACATCAACACTCTTGATTCTGATTGAAATGGGGCTTTTAGCATGCCCCAACATTGACTATTACAAACATTCAAAATGTGTCAATATTCCTGATTATGATTGAAATGGGATTTCAACGTGCTCCATCATTTGCTTCTTGTTAATCTGAACCTCCAAAAATGCCCAAATATTCTATTGCCATGAGCTTTCAAAATGTCCCAACATTTTATTTATGGTTGAAATGGATCTATCTGAATTGGGCCTTCAAAATGCCCCCAACCTTCTGCTTCAGATTCACTTTCAATGTTTGTTTGTTTTCAATATTATGATCCCCACGAGTTCCAATTTTGACAATGCACTGTTGTGGGTACTTACAGCTTTGTCCGTGCCTCAAATCTGTTTATCATGAATACTCTCATTTTGGTGTCATTAAACAACAGTTGTCAAATAATTTGAGGAATTCTCTTCATGTTGTCACAAACTTAAGAAATACTCAATCATTCTGACGAAAATATCTGAGATATGTGTCTCTTCTAAATGATGTGCCCATTTTTTGTATCTAGTGGGATCTAGTTGGACAGAGTGGTATAAATCGCTTAGTAATTCATTCCAGACTGACACAGTGAACCTTGTATTCAGTGAAGGCTATTTCTGGAATATACTTTTCTGTGGGAGAGAAACCAATTTATGTTAACAATAATCTTACTTTGATGCAATAGCAAGACTATATATACAGTGGTACAGGTTCTTGAAAAATTCGCACTCATGCAACATGTTGATTCTGATAACTACTCATCTGATTATGAAGCAATCTTTCAGGATGATTTCACAGATATTGATAGTTCTTCTGATACAGAAGAACTCCTGAATTCTTATTCTTACGAGGAGAATAAACTGTTATACTTGCCGAAAATAGGGTACTCAGAGGCTGAGGCTTCAATAGCCATGGAGAGATGCGGCTGAATTCATCAATTACAGAGTTGAGAGATTTTATATGTGTTGCTCAAATGTCTAAGGCTGCTGACGCACTTATTCTGGTAGAAGATAGGAAACCATTATGCAATGACCCCAATTACAAGCAAAAGTGAAACTCGAGCTATGATTTTTGGAAAAGGAAGAAGCAGAGGAAGCTTGAAAAGAAGCTTCCTAATGAAGGCGATCATGCAGTTTATCTTTCAAATCCAATTATTGGTTTTAGGGTTTCTACCGAACCAGATCAGATAACTCAAAGAACAATTCCAAAAGATGATATTGGGCCTCCTTATTTCTACTACGAGAACGTGGTACTTGTTCTAGTTGGTGTTTGGACCGAAATGTCATGGTGCTTATACGATGTAGAGCCAGAATTTGTAGATTTGAAGTATTTTTGTGCTGCTGCACGAAAAATGGGCTATATTCATAATCTGTCAATTGAGAACATATGTCCTCTAATTTCGCTTCCTCTATGTACTATACATGATGCTTTTCTATTGACAACAACAAATTGTGGCCTTCTTGGGATCTAAGAACAAAGTTGAATTGTTTAAAAATATGTACAGGAAGTGTCAAATTGATAGAAAGGATCTGTAAGGCTTTTGAAGCTTATGACGATGAGCCACCTTTGAGTGTCCAGAAGTATATTCTTGATGAATGCCGAAAAGAAAATCTGGTATGGGTTGGGAGGAATAAATTTGTTCCACTTAAACCTGATGAGGTGAAAATGCTTCTAGGTTTCCCTTAAAAACCATACACGAGGAAGAGGATCTGCTAGAGACCTGTTCCCCGGTGGTATCAATGTTCTGTCTCTTTTCTCTGGAATCAGTGATGCAGTGGTTATCTTTTACTATCTTGGCATATCCTTGAAATGTGCAAGAACTGAATGGTGATCAGTTGGAACAATTAATGAATAGATTTGGCGAATTCGACCTTGTTATTGGTAGCATCCAGTATAACAACCTTACTGGAAGAAATAAACATCATCGGGATGAACTAGAAGATTTTTGTTGGTGCATTTTCTTGTAATGACTGCTACGGTGACTGGCTCTTCTACTACTTCAAGATAGACACCTCCATATCCAATTCTTCCTGAACCATGGAAAGGTTTAGTTGAAATGGGTTTTCAGTATGTCCCTTTAGTACAAGGTAATTATTCTTGATGAGTTGCTGATAATATCACAAGAAAGGGCATTACAAATTCAATTCTCCAGACTTTTTGGCTTCTTGGACCACTTTCTTTCAAGAATGTGAAATAATTCATCTTTTTGGCATCACTTTCTTTTTCTACAATAAAGGTAGAACATGCAACTTGCTTCAAGGACCTTTCTCATTTGAGACTGTCCTGTTTGAAAATGTTTTTTCTCATTTCTTTATCGAAGAATGAAAGAATTTTGTAAAATATTGCCTATTATAAGTTCACAATAGAATCAAATCATAAGACATGAAATTAATGAATATAAAATAAATCAACTACTCTTTTAAATCATTCAAAAATCATAGTCCTATGGCAAGTGTCAAAATTATTGATTGATTTAAGGTGTAGGTTGATTATGGTAAAGTAGGATTTCTCAGGTTAGTCCAGCATATATGTCTCTTTGGGCTTTCATTAACTTGAAGAAATGGTTGTTATGCTTATCTGGTAGAGATATTTCTTGTTGTTATGCTCATCTCGTAGAAATACTTCTTGTTTCCAGACTCTCAGGAACATCTTTGGGATGTGTGGTGCTTCATTAAGAGCTTAAGATCATCTCTTATGTCGTTGTTGCACCATTTAATATTCGAGCCACCTTTTTAGGTTTTTAACTCGAATCCTCCTTTGGTTTCAAGATGTTATTCAAAATTTACATCTTGAACCCCCTTTTATCATTTTTCATATCATGCATTAAAGATTTTAAAAACTAATTTTTGCAAATAAAAATCAATCTTGAAAGGCGGAATGAATTCTGAATATATTATCTTTTAATTAGATGCCTTCAATCTTGCTTTGCTTGACTTGGATCTGCTTTGCTGGGGATTTTTCCATAAGATTCATTCATCTCTACTATTTCTTGCACTTCTTGTTGAATATGAATCTTTGAACTAATAGTACTTAATCAACCTTGTAACTTGAGGGTCTATGAGTCGCATATTTTGATTCAATTTTTTCTTTTTTTTCCTTCTTTCTTTTTTTTTCTTTTTTCTTTTTCCTTTTTTTTCTTTTTTCTCTTCTTCAAGTATAATATTTCTTGACAGAATCTAAGTTTATTTTGTTTCTCATAACTTTCCCATCCATTTCTGCCAAAATCAATGCTCCTCTGGAAAAGACTCCTTTTTTACAACATATGACCCTTCCTAATTAGACATCCATTTCCCATGGAAATCTTTATGTATAGGCAATATCTCTTTTTTTAAAAAAAAACTAGATCACCCTCTTGGAACTCTCCCGTATGTACTTTCTTGTTGTAATCTTTCATCATCCGTTTCTGATGCATCTACCCATGGTAAATAGCTTTCATTCTCTTCTTATCAATAAGGTTTAATTGATCAAATCAAGCTTGGATCCCTTCAACCTCCTCCAATTTTACCTCCTTCAATATACAGAGTGGTGGGATCTTAACTTAAATCGGTAAATATGAACAATAAGGTATTGCCCCAGTGATGTTCGAACATTATTTCGATATGCATATAAGGCAAAAGGTAGCTTCTCGTACCAATCCTTGTAAGTTTCAGTGGTGTTTGTAATGATCCTCTTAACGTTCTTATTTTCTCCTTCAACTGCCCCATTCATCTTTGGGCGATATGTCAATGAGTTTGCATGCTTAAACTGTGCACAAAGTTCAGTCGTCTCATACATAGAAGTCTTTGTAAAAAGAGGTATCTCCAAGGGGATGAATATTCAAGATTAACTTTCATTTACATGAAAACAATGTAATTAATGCATGATATATTTATTTAAATCAATCTCTTTTTTCTTCTTTGAGTATGCCCTAATCACTCGAAATTATCTTCAATAAATTGATCCATGATGCCTCATCTCGTCTAATCTTGCAGGAAAATTGACGGATAATTTGAAAGTTTGGTTATTTTGAAGTTTTTTGGTTTATGATGGTTTTGTATTTGGAAGGACAAAAGTGTGACTTATGAAGTCATGTATATGGTGGAAGGTAGTATTATAAACCAGTAAACATCTGGAGTTGGTCTCTCAAAAGTAGGTAGAGACATTTCTTTAGAGTCTCAGATAATTGTAGTATTAGGATTTGGTTTTGGTAAGGGTTAAGTAATTGGCGTTGGATGGGATATGGAAGATATAATATTACCACTTGCCAAAGATCTATAATTCTTGAAAAATTAAAAGAATATTTAATCTACTTGATACTCAAGAATTTCAAGATTAAAACTTAATTCCTTGTTCATAACCATAAAAGCAACAAAAATTTATTTATTGTACAAAAGACGGAGAAAAGGAACAAAAAACAAGTTCAAACAAGATGCTGAAAATGAAAGGTACTACAGTGGTAGATATCAACTTCCATTTGTTTATTTATCATGCCTCATTATAATGTTGGGTGTGTAATATGACTAAGGTTTTTGTCCTCATTTGCCCTCCATTTCTTGATCATCTTTTGTGTCAACTTCTTTGGATAAACCCTCAAATGCTCAAATCTTTGTTTCTTCCTGATCAGCCTCTATCATCATCTTTTTCTTCCCTGAGTGGAAATTGGGCTCAATTTTATATTTAGAACAGCTTCCTTTGGTGATGATAGTTTTGTTCTAATTCTGAATACATCTTGCAGCTGTGATTGGAGTAGTATTCACCAAACTCTTTATATTGCCCACTGCTTCACTTGTCCTCAGAAAATTTGATACAAATATTTGGGGTTTCTTCAGAGTTATATTTTTTCCATTCATTATTAAACTTGTGGGCTAGTCTCGAATTACCTCTCTTTTTATTTCTTTCTCATTTTTTAGCATCAGAGAAGTATCAGGAGTTGAATCTGTCATACATACTTCATATTCCTCAATTTTACCCTTTTTCTTTTCAATAACTTCTGCTGTATGATCTTCATTTACCTTGACCTTGTTAACTTCATTTTGGGGTTTGAATCCCAATTGTTTGATCAAAATGGACTGACTATTAACATCCACTCTTATGATTTTATAAACTAAAAGGTATTGAACTTGTCGTTTGAAGTTACTACGATTCTCGATGGAGTGTCCTCGGATTCGAGCATAATATTCACAAAAGACTTTCTCATTATACCATATTGGATAATGAGGCAACAAAGGCTTAGCCTGACATGGGCCAATAAGATGGGCTTTGCGTAACTTAGGATATAACTTGCTGCATGAAACTGAAGGAAACTTGGGTAGAATTTCCCCTGACATCACTTTCACATTACAAATGTTTACTTTGCTTTCTTGTGACTGACGATCTAGATGTTTTCTTTGTTTAGCTTTCTTCAATGGCACTGAAATTTCTTCCATGCTTCGCTTCAACTTGATCTTTGTCGCATTCCGATTTTTGGAGATTTATCGAATTTCCACATTCCCTGACAAAGTTCTGGTCATTTACTTCCATTGTATCAACTACATCATTCATAATCCTATTCAAATCTTTCACAACAGGATCCTCTAAGGGTTTCTCTCCATGGATTACAATATTCACCAGGTCCATCAATTTGGTCAGTTGTTCCTTTGAATCATCCTGGAACTTTTTTACTTGATCAGTCATCTTTTGTTGTGTCTCGATAAATTGCTCTTGCAGTTTCTTGATTCTACCAACCCTTGCTAAAATCTCATTCATGGCTATTATCCTTCTTTAGGAAGACCAAGTTAACTCCACTTTGATTTCAAAAATTCTGTCATGGAATTCTCCACGAATTATTCCAGTTTTCATGATTAAATGCATGTAAAATAGTTTGAAAAAAAATGTAATTATGCAAATATGCAAATGCAAAAATGAAAATATAAATATAAACATAAAAATGAAAAAAATGCAAAATGCAAATGTAAATATGTGAATGTAATAATAAGAATGCAAATTGTGCAATACAAAAGAAAACATAAAAGTATAAATGAAAATGCAAAGATGCAAAATGAAAATGCATGTATGAAAAGGTGTTACTCAAGAGTGATCATCTTAGAACAGATTTCATTGAACACAAAAGTTTTCGTGCATCAAACAAAACTTTACATATAGGGGACAACTTTCAATCCTAACTTCAACAAAACATTACATATAGGGGATAACTTTCCCTCTTACCTTCTCTAAAACTAAGATTATTTCCATTCATGCTCAAAAGTTGAGTTATCAGCCTGCTTCAATTCCTTGTAAAGTCAGCTTGGTCTATCAGCTTTTGGGCCATATTGCTTGTCTGGACTGCAGCTTCTTCCATGACATTCTCTTTTTCCTTCATCTTTTGTGTCAATTCTAGGAGTTGCTCATTTTCCCTTGTAAGAAAACCTTTGTGTCCAAGAAGTTCTTGGATAAGATCTTCATATATGTTGCAGTTCTTTTTCAGTTTGGTGACCCCTGTTATCCACTATTTTGGGGTGTTTCCTATGCCAACATTTTGAAAGGCTTGACTGATCTTTTGGAAATCTTTATGTATGGTTTCCATTTCCGTGCTCAATTTCTTGTTTTGATCCTTCAAATAACATGCTTGAGCTTCATAAAAACCTCCTCTACTCTGAATGCCCTGACTGATGCTCTTACCATAAACTGCTTTTGGTATCAATCTAGCAGGATCTTTGTGTAATACTTTTGGTATTAATATAACAGGATCTTTGCGTGCATAACTTGCTTTTATCCTTGGGGTTTTCTTAGTATGTCTTTCCTTGGTTGTATCATATTTTGTTCGATCATAAATTTTTTTGTCCATTTATGAAGTCTTTCCAATTTGATGAACAGTCTTTCAAGTCAACACCTTTTGGTTATGCCATGATCATGCAATGTAAACAAGTTAGAGCAAAATAATATGCATGGGAAAAAATAAGAAATAAAATAAAATGGTTAATACCAACTAATGAAAAGAAAAGATTCTATCTATCATGGTATATATCCTAACCTCATGCTTTCTAGTTCCATGCTTTGTTTGGAAAAGTTAACCTAATTGCATGATTTCTAATTCGCATGCATTTATTCAGAAAAAAATCAAATCAAATAAATTAAAAGCTAGAGCTTATTTCTACTTTGTGTACACCTATTTTGGACAAAATTTCGGCATGGTTTCAGATCAGGAGAGTTTCTAGGGTTGATTAAATGCAGGGTTTTCAGTTCTAAGAGTAAAGGTACTCGAACTGTCCTTGTCGGTGCCCCTTTGGACTACCAAACCCTCAATCTTAATCCATCACAGACTAAAGTGGATCGAGTTCAATTCGAGGGGACACATTTCTCTATGCCTGACACGGAGAATAAATTCTCACGAAGACATAGAGCATATAAACCCCGAAAGCTACTTGCTAGGTCTGACACGGAGAATAAATTCTCATGAAGACGTCGCTTTCACTCCCACTTAAAAGGGACAAGCTTGATTATAAAGTTTATGTTATGCAATGCAAGTGTTGTGTGTGAGCAGAAATATTCAAACCCCTGACAAACAAATAAATAATAAAATTTAATACTTGAAAATAAAATAAAAACATTAATAAAAAAATAATATATATAAATATTAGGAAAATAATAAGTATATATAAAAATTTTGAAAAGAAAGAATTATAAATTAAATATATGAATTATTAATTTCTATTTGATAGAGACAATTAATAATTGATTTTAAAGTTTGACTCGTCCCCAGCGGAGTCGCCAAGCTGTCGTAACCGGTTTTCGCACGGGCACGAAATTTTTACTTGGCGGGAAAAGTGATGTGTGAATAAATGGTTTTTTTTAAATGTTTTGGGAGTCGCCATCGGCCTTTTGGATCAGGTAGGTCGAATACCTAAAAATTATCTTTTAAAAGAGTTTTTAAGAAAACATCAGTTAAAAGATAAATTGGTATGCGTTTTAACCAAAAATTCGTTCTTTTTAATAATAAAAATGGATTCGTGGTTGATTACGTTTGGGGAAGGATTATCACCCCACAACGCCCAAAATTGGTATATATTAATTATAAATTGTCTCTGTTATTAGAAATTTAAATATTCAAAGATGTATTTAATTTATAAATTAAATAGAACTATAAAGCCAAATTAAAATAATTAGAAGTTGATTTTAGTGACTGAAATATAAAGTGACAAAACTAGGATGGCTACACGCGTGATTCTTCCCAGATAAAAATTACACATAAGTCCCTCCCCCAAAATGACGTAATTTTGAGGAGGGTATAAATAGACCTTAAATAGCCTAAAATTCCCAAAATTCCTCATTTCTTCATTTTGCTTCTCTCTCGAAAGAGAGAGAAGCTCTCACTTCTCTCTAAACTTAGCCACCGGTCCACCACAGCCGGTCACTGGCCGGTTACCACCGGTTACTATTCCGACCATCGCCAATCACTATTCCAGCCACTGGTCACTATTCACGGTGGTCGAAAAATATAAAAATACCCCTAAATCGTAGATTGAAACACCCTAAAGCCGAATACGACCTCCGTTTTTCCTAAAAACTCCTAGAATTTTCTAGATCTAAATTTATACCTTCGATATTTTGGTTTTTCGATGATCGTGGTAAGCTCTCTCCCTCATTTTCCTTTCGGGTTTTTACTGCTGGTGGTAGATTGGTTCTCTTGCTTCTTTCCTCTTTTTTTCTTCTTTTTCTTTGCATGTAAATCAAGTCCTTTTATAAGGCTCGTTGAGGTTCTTCTCGGTGGATCTATCATAGGATGGTCCTTGGTGAGTCACCAGATTGCGATTTGTGCGACTCTCCTTGAGTCTTCTAGAGGCTTTGGTGGCGTAGATGTCATGGCAGCGGCTGGTTGGGGAACATAATGGCGGAGTGGTTGAATGGAGGCGGCGGAGCAGTTGGAAAGGTGAGGCAGCGCCGAAATTATCACCCTAGGATTGGTGAACCCTAGGGTTTCTGCCAGATCCATTTTGGGCCGTTGTATCTCTCCAGATCCAATGGATGAGATTGATGGCGGCTGGAGATAGGGATGAAACCCTAGCTGCATCTGGATCGGGTCTGTTGGGCTTCCTTTATAATTTAGGCTCCGAGTTATTGTATTTGGCCTGATTTGTAATAAAATTATTTATTAAATAATAATATTAAAATAATAATAAAATGAGACAAAAACTTAGTGTTTACAAATATTATATAATTTATAATTTTTTTTATAAAAAATAGATAATATATATAATATGAATTATATTTATTGACTTTAATTCTCTGAAAATAGGAAAGCAAAAGAAAACAACTGGAAACAATAAAAATTACGTGACTATTAAACAAATATAAAAGAATTCCACCAGATCTCGTCTAGTATTTTTATTGCCATATTTTTGAAAAAAAAAATTAAAACTTCATTTTATGATATATCTATTTTTTAAAATAATTGATATATAATCTGTTTTAAAAAAATATTATAAAATAAAATATTAATTTATTTTGTTCAATATATTGAAAATATTATTTAATTTAATTAATATTTCATGTAAAAATAATAATTGATAATAATAAATTAACTGTTAAATAAGTAAAATATTTTAGCCCTTTACTTAAAATAACAAATTCGTATTGATAAGTAAAAATATGAAAACTCTACCTGGTTCTAGATTAAATGAGTTTATCATTTTAAACTTTTTTCTTATCATTTCAATTTTAAGATAACGTTTATTTTAAAAAATATATATATCTTTTCACAGTATTTTTTTTAAAAAAAACCCAAGCTTATTGTCTTTTCTAACCTGTAAAACCGACTGAAACTGATTCGAGTCAAAACTATTTTTGATCTGAGCTATGACGATCCAAAACCGAATCGAGTCGGAACTGGTGTTGACATGAACCCGAGTTGGACCTGGAAATTGTGGATCTTAACCCGACCTATGCCCAACATGAGAACGACCTGAAGCCGAATTGAATAGAAAATATGATACCAAAACCCAAACTGCATCCGACTGATATAAACCCGAACCCGAGTTTGACCTGGTAAATAACTGATATTACCGGACCTGTTATGAATCTGACTTATTTTCAACCTGACTTGTAAATGATCCGACTTGTTATTGACATGATCTGATATTTACCTAACTTGACATTTATCTGACTTATATATTACCATTGATGAAATTATAAGATTTTAATAAAATTATGAGATTTTGAGTTTATAATAAATCATACTAATTAATATGATTAATTTTTAAATCTTATAATAAAATTAATTATGGTAATTAAATTAATAAATATACTTATTATATTAATTATGATTCTTATATTATGATTCTTATGTTATAAATCTTCAATATAATCATTAATTTTTTTTTATTAAGTAATTTATGCATTTAACATTATTAATTAAATTAATTATAATGATTACAAGTTAGAATAATTTATATATACTATATAGTTTATTAAATGACCATTAAAATTAATGAATTATATAATATATAGTTTATATATACTATATAGTTTATATATACCATATAGTTTATATATACTATATAGTTAGAATAAATTTATTTTCTATGTTAATTTTGATCATTAGATTAAAAAACTTAATTATGACCATTAAATTAGTTTAATTAAATGATTTATTTGTTGATTATTAATTTTACTAGATTAAAAATTAGATCATGTAAAATATCAATAAGTTTACATCGTTATTATAATGTATAAATGATTAATAATTTAAGTAAAATAATTAATACAAGTAAAGGATTAAAATAAAATAAATTTAAACTTAAGGGGCTTAACTAAGTGTTTAGAAACTATCCTATTACTAAATTAAACAAATACAAAATTGCAAGCTAAAATTAAAAGCAATTAAAACACGCAAGAAGACTAAATTGAAACAATTAAAAGTTTTTAAAATTAATATTGAATTGGAACTAAATTAAATTGATTTAAATTGAGGATCGTATTTAGTGCCCCAACAACGGTGACAATAAACATCATTAAAATATAATTTTATCATATTTTAATCAACAAATTAACATTCAACTTTGATAACCTTCAATTTTTAACGAAAAAAGATTAGTTTGGAACATATAAATAGTTGAGTTACCATTTTATAATTTTTAATAGTCGGTGACTCAACAAAACAACATCCTCTAATTGATTAACTATTTTGTTACTTTTAATAGTTGAGAAACTCAATAAAATAACGTCCTATAGTTGAGGTATCATTTGTATATTTTACCCAAAATATTAATCACATAATTATTATATGTTATGTATGAATTAAAGTAATTGTATAATAATTTATAAATGACATTGTAGAGTGCAAAACGACACCGAGGTCCCAAGGTTGATTTTGGTGGGGATCAATATTGCAATTGGCGGGAAGCTAAATTTTGAAAGGGTAAATATGGAATTTACTTCGCGTTACGGTCTCGAGTGCTCATATTTTTATTACAGAGCGATTGGGAAATACTAATAAATTGTCAAATTAGAGCTGATGGAGCTCAAGGAAAGTTGATGGCGCGTAGGAATACTTTCAAAGCGAGGGCAATTATGGTATAAAACAAGGCCAACGATTATATACAATGACCCCCTTTTTTTAGTTTTAATAAAAAATTCTTTCATCTATCTTTGGTTTAATATAAAAATAAATGTCTAAATTATACATTAAATTTATTTTATATGTTTAAAGAACTTTTATTTAAAATAATGCTTTTAACGTTACGACCTTCAATGGTGGAACTCAACATTATTTGTTTGGGAGGCATTTTAAAATATATATATATATATATATATATATATCAGTTATAATATTTTACTTCCTACTTCAACTAAAATGAATTTAAAAATTAAATACTTAATAACTTGAATAAAGTTCTTAACTCAAAGAAGATGAACAACCAAACAAAAAAAGAAGACAAAAAAAATTTTATATCATGAAATCTGAAATTATAAAGGAGAATATATTTTCATTCAATTAAAAATAAAAAAATAAAAAAAATGAATGTTAACTCTTTTAAATAAATGATAACTAAATTTTTAATATCATATTCTAATGTTATAGTAAATAAAACCATGTGTATATATATATATATATATAATTATTTTAAATTAAATTATATTTAAATTATTAATCATTTATACATTATAATAACGATATAAACTTATTGATATTTTATATAATTTCATTTTTAATCTAGTAAAATTAATAATCAATAAATAAATCATTTAATAAAACTAATTTAATGGTCATAATTAATTTTTTTAATCTAATGGTCATTATTAATTTATACTATATAGTTTATATATACTAATGAACTAATAATATATAGTTTATATATACTAATGAACTATATACTATATAGTTTATATATACTATATAGTTTATATATACTAATGAACTATATAATATATAGTTTGTATATACCATATAGTTTATATATACTATATAGTTTAAATATACTAATGAACTATATAATTTATAATTTTATATTCCATATAGTTTATATATACTAATGAACTATATAATATATAGTTTATATGTACCATATAGTTTATATATACTATATAGTTTATATATATTAATGAACTATATAATGTATAATTTATATATACCATATAGTTTATATATACTAATGAACTATATAATATATAGTTTATATATAGTTTATATATATATATTAGTGAACTATATAATATATAATTTATATATACTAATGAACTATATACTATATAGTATATAGTATATATAGACTAATGAACTATATACTATAAAATTTATATATACTAATGAACTTTATAATATATAGTTTATATATACTAATAAACTTTATAATATATAGTTTATATACTAATAAACTATATAGTTTATTAATATAATTATATAAACTATATACTTTATAGTTTATTAATATATATATATATATATATATATATATATATATATTAATAAACCATATAGTTTATATATAGTTCATATATACATTACATAGTTTATATACAGTATATAAAACTATAAATATAAAATATATAGTTTATAGATATTATATTAATATATACTTTATATATATATATATATATTAATATATTGTTATTATTTTTAATTTTTTCTGAACTTTTGAAATGAATGCAATTTACTATATTTTTCAGATTTACTTCACATTTTACAATTATTTTGATTTCATTCCTTTGCGTTCTTCACTTTATTTAAATTTTAGTTCGTTCATTTTCATATTTATTCAATTTAGTCATTAAATTTATAGATGCATATGAATTTGGTCCATTCCAATTAGTTTGGAACATATATATATTATAATAGTTTCAATTTTTTCTCAACTTCTGAAATGAATGCAATTTAGTCACATATTTTCTTCACATTTTATTTTTATTTCGATTTGATCCCTTTGTGTTGTTTAATTTATTTAAAAACATTAATTTCATATTTGTTCAATTTATTCCTTAAAATTATATTTGCATTTGAAATTGGCCCATACTTATTACTTATTTATATTTTTTAATTGGCCATAACTTTTTAAATGGATATAATTTAGTACTTTTTATATTAATTTCAACCTTACATTTTAAAATTATTTTGATTTGGTCACTTATCAATACGTGTTGTTTAATTTATTTAAATTTTTGTAATTTCATTTTTGTTCAATTTAATCCTTAATTTTATATTTTTCATAAAATTGATCCATGATTATTTACATTCTTAGTAATTTACTCTAAAACATATACAATTACAAATTGCAATTCAACGTTCGCGAAAGACGAAAATAGTTAATCCAAAAAATAAAAATTGACCCGATTTGAACTCAATCTGTATCTGATAAAGATTCACCTGAAGTCTATCCGAACCTGAATTAACCTGGTCTTTAACTACTTCAGACTTGAACTGTTTTAACCAGAACTGACCTCGATCAAAACTGAAAGTAAATCGACCTGAACCCAAACTAAACCTGGTGTCAAATCAACATGAAAATGACCCAACATGATTTGACCTAGACCCGACCTGATCCGAGTCGAAGCACCAAATTTACCTGACTTGACCTGTATCCGATTTTACCCGATCAGACAAAATCTGGCTGAAACCTGAACGATTACCTGATTTTACATCCATACTTATATAAAAGGTTTTCCCCATTTTTTATGAAGAGCTTGTATTATATTCAAACCATTGTTAAAGTTAAAGAATAAAAAAGATGGAAAGATATTATTAAGGTGTTGTACACTATATTATGGTTGGCATTGTCCTCACGTTGTACGTTATTATGATGTTGTACACGATAATTTTACCAAAAAATAAAAAAAACACTAAAAAAATCATTATCTATCGAAATAGAATTATTTGATCAATATCTATTGAATGTCACCCTTTAAGATGAAGTGTATTTGTAAACCGCGCCTCAGGCATACGTAGCAAAAGCGCGTTGCGCCGTATGTTGATTTGGCTGCACACGTGAAAGGTGCTTTATATAAAACACGAGGAATATGTAGAGAATCTTTAGAAAAATAGAGAAAAAGCTCTTTCACAAGAAGCACTTTCACCTTTTGCAGGGATTCTCTGTCATGTCATAGTGTCTCATCCAATCAGGCATGGGAGTTGTTGTGATGAATAGTTTTGAAAAGGGAACTTTATATCACAAATATGTTTCTAGAATATGTAGAGAATCTTTGGAAAAAAAGACTTTTTCACAAGAAACTCTTTTGACAATAAATGCTTTCACCTTTTATAGGGAATCTCTATCATGTCACAGTATCTCATCCCATCGGGTATGAGAGTAATTGTGATGAATAGTTCAACAAAGAGGAACTTTATATGCACAAATATGTTCCTAGAATATGTAGAGAATCTCTAAAAAATTCTTTTCACAAGAAGCGCTTTCACCTTTTGGAGGGAATCTTTACCATGTCATAGTGTCTCATCCCATCAGGCATGAGAGTTGTTGGGATAAATAGTTCCTTGAAGGAGAACATTATTTGTACATATATGTTTCTAGAATATGTAGAGAATCTCTACAAAAAAAGACTATTTTCACAAGAAGTGTTTTCACCTTTTGTAGGAAATCTCTGCCATGTCATAGTGTCTCATCCCAAAAGATATTAGAGTTGTTGGAATGAATAATTCCCCAAAAGAGAACATTATATGTACATACATTTTTTTTCTATTCATTTTAATACTTACATTAACTAAATCTCTACACTTTTTATCTCTAAATCTAAAACTCTTAAACTCTCAACATCATAATCTCATCTCTCATAGAATAAGTCGTATTTTTACTGTTGTTTATTATCATTGTCAAATTTTGCAATCCAAAATAATAGTTTTATTTTCTTCAAATCAAAGTATTATATTCCCATATCCTTAAAAAGAAACATCACTCTTTAGGAGTTAATAAAAAGATTTCTTTAAAAGTTCTCATAAATACATACAAATTAAACCTCCGACACATATGTCTGAAGTGGATTTTGACACAATGTATGAGCCAAAATTTCTTGATATGCCTAATATTGGAGACTATGGAATTAACTCATCTGTCAATGATGGTGAATTATATATTGGAATGTAGTTCCTATCTAAAGAGGTTGCAATGATGGTGAATTTCTTGATATGCCTAATATTCACAATTTATTTCATTATACAGTCAAACGAACCACCCATGAAAAGTATGTTTGTCATTATGTTCAACATGATAACAGATTTAACTAGATTGTTCGTTTATCAAAGAGAAAGAGAAAGAACAACATATGAGAACTAAATAGATACAATATTCCTCATACATGTTGTGCAAGAGGGATCAACCAGGATCATCAGAACTTGGATTCTAACATGTTTTTCCAAGCAATCATGCCCATTGTCAAAGCAAGCTTTCATATAGCTATTTTAGTGTTGATTTCTACTATACAATCACAATATGACTACACCGTCTCATACTAAAAACATGGAAGGAAAAACATAATAACATTATAAAATTGCTGAGTGAGTGGGATTCATCTTACAACAAGCTATCTAGTTGGTTTAATGTAACAAAAAGACTCAATCTTGGGATAATAGTTAAGTTCAAAACTCACAATGCATACGATAATGATAGAGTGATCCAAGGAAAATGCTAATTATGTCATGTTTTTATACTTACCTACTATGTATTAATGCAATCAAATACTGCAAACGGGTTGTCCAAATCATGGGTCTTTCTTGTATGGAAAATACAAGCAAGTTTTATTGTTGACAGTTTTCCAAGGAAGTAACTGAAGCATTATTTCAGTTACATTTTTCCTAGTTGATGGGAAGATACAGAGTCTTTGGTTTTTCTAATAAATTTACACTTTCATGTAGCAAAAGGGTAGAATGTGGAAACCTTCACATGTCCAACATTGTTATTGTATTTGAAATATTGCAACAAACTACCATACAAAAATTTAAGAATAATGATGAATTCCAATTACTCATACGCATGTGTATGCTATTTTTATTAAATTTTATTTCTAGTCATTTTCATTTTATTTAGTTGTACTTGTCACTTACTAGTACATATGGCTTAGGTTACGTACTCTTACCTCAAAGGTTTGAGTATATGCTACAAGAGTTGCAAGCCAAAAATGAACAAGGCTACAATTACATTAGACTCATCAACAAATAAATGTGGACAAATGCATACGATGTGGGATATCAATATGGTCATATGATAATCTCCTTGGCTGATACTATCTATTCAAGCTTAAAGGGGACAAGTCATTTACATGTAATTGCTTTGGTTAAGATGACATATTTTTATTTAGGTAAGCTTTTTCCGAAGCTTGGGAGACAAGCTCTTACTTGGATACAAAACGACCATATTTTCACACAAGATTAATAACAAATATACATAAGAAAGTTGCAACATCAAATGAGAGTTTAGCAATATATTTTTCTTGTACATGTGAATTATTTCATGTGTTGAAGATGCCACGGCCTTTCGAAAGAATTGAATCTAACTTTTTCAGACTGAATCTACAAGAAAGGTGGTGTGATTGTGGCTTTTTTCAAGCTCGAAAGTATCTATGCTCCCATGTCATATCATTTTGTTCATGTAATACCCTAATTTTGTCCTAAAATTAAAAAGGACCAAACATGTATTTTACCTTTTTTATTTTGGGAGCTTTAAAATCCAAAAAGTAAGAAGAAACAAGCCCCCTGTTTTGGTAGAAAAAAATAAAAGCAATAAAACATGGTCTTTGTATCCTTCATATCGGGGTTTTTTTTATATTGTCTTATTCTTGTTTTAGTGTATTTCACGCTTTGGTCACTATCAGGGGAAAACCACGCGTCAAGTCCCCAATCTTGGTATGTTATCTTTTTTGATCACTATTTGCTATGTTATTTATTTCAAGTTAACTACTAACTTTTATTTTATTGCACATTAACCACTGACTTTTATTTTCTTGCATTCTAACCATTGGTTATTTATTTATTTATTTATTGTTTATCATATTATTCGACCTTGTGGCCGATCCGGGGTACAATCCACAATATTATGATTCAGACTCTACTAACCACTAACCGCTAACTTTTCTAACTTACTAACATTCTAACTTTTATTTTATTGTTTATAGTAACATTCTAACTTTTTATTTTTATTGTTCATACTAACTTTTATTTTTATTGTTCTTACTAATTTACTAACATTTTATTTTATTGCACAAACTAACCTACTAATTTTCTAACATTCGAATATTCAACGACCTTGCGGTGACCCACCTTGGGGGAGGATCCACATTATTTATGGTCTGGGTTAAATGGTTAAAAAAACCCCTAATATTTATTTTATTTGTTCATACTAACATACCAACTTTTTATTTTTGTTGTTCTTACTAACTTACTAACATTTTATTTTATTGCACAAATTAACCCGCTAATTTTCTAACATTCGAATATTCAACGAACTTGTGGTGACCTGTTCTGGGGGACAATCCACATTATTTATGGTCCGGGTTAAACGGTTAAAAATAACCCCCTAACTTTTAAATTTATGCAATTTATTTCTATTTTTTATTTTTTTATTTTTCATGCACTTTGAATTCCAGCATTTTATTTTTCTGTCTTTTAATTTTCCTGCATTTTATTTCAGTCCCTTTAAATTTCCAGCATTTAATTTTAAGTATTTGCATTTAAGCATCTTAACTTACACTGCATTTTATTTTAGTCACTGATCTTGCCTATGGTATATTTACATCTAATGCCTACACTTTTCATTTTTTACGTTTCAAATTTATTTATTTATCCTCTTATTTGGCTGGTATTTTAATCTTAGTCGTTGGTTTATAAAGTTTGCATGTTGGTCCATTGTTTATGCTAGTAGGCTACCGATGTTTGACTCGTATTTTAGATTCAAAATCCAAATTGGTTATCTTTATTATTAATACCCTTTTACGTGCATATATATTATTATTTAAACTTTATTTTTATATAAATCATCACTTTTGTATATATGTAAATAAGAAAATTTTGTTGTGAGGAAGATCTATGAAGACATCTCTCAACTACAAAAGGTTTTTGTATTCGATTATCTTCTTTGTTTTACTTTTTTTATTTTATTATTTTTTATCTCATTCTTTTTTTTTATTTTGTTTATTATTTTTTTATCTTTGATATAAGGAAAAATGTGAGGCAATGTCTTTTTGTGAGGGGAATATATCAAAAAGTCTCCTAACTACAAATGAAGTGCATTCCCGAGGATTATTCGCACAAAAAGGTGTTATTTTATCTGAACATTTCTAAAAATTTAACATAATACTATATTCTTTTAAACTATATCATCCATAAAATTAAAGAAACACCATTTTGTGAGGGGAATCCATAAAAAAGTCTCCTGACCATAAATGAAGTGCATTTTCAAGGATTGTTAGTACAAAATGATGTGTTTTCTCTTATAAAAATAACTATATTTTTTTGAATTAAATAAATATATTTATTCTATAAAATATATATTGGGCTCTGTAATTTTTTGTAACCATTGCATTTTTCATTTGTCATCAAATTTTCATTTCCTTATTTACAAAAGCAGCGTTGCTTTAGCTCTTTGAAAGTTGACATATTCTTAAATAAAGTCGAATGAATAGAAGGATCGTAGTTGAAATATATTTTCGAGTTTGTAATTTCCAATATTTAAACATCATATAATCGTTTAGGTACCAAAAATTGGGTGTTGTGGGGGTGCTCACTATTCCCCACACGTAATCGACTCCCGAACTCTTAAAAATAAATTTATGGTAAAACACAAACCATTTTTTGTCTATTAATGATTTTTCTGAACTCATTAAAATAATATTTTAGGTATTCAACCTACTTAACTCAAATGTTGATGGAGACTCCAAAATCAAATTATTTCAAACCTAAATTTCATCATCTTCCCCCGAATATAATTTTTTAAGTATAACGAATCCCTGATGGAGACGTTATGACAACTTGGCGACTCCAATGGGGACTTAAAGAGTCATGCCATAAACGATTATACGTTGTTTTTATTCTTGGCAATTACAAAATTAAATTGCATTTAATTTATGATCATTTTGTTTATTTTGAGTTTCAACATATGATGTATTATTCTATTTTTAACTAATGGATTTCTTTTTTATCTTATTAGTCTTCAGATTTGAACATATTTTCGAACTTGTAGAAATGTTGTCTTGTGTCATGTTTTTCAAGGTTTGTGAGTTTCTCCTCTCACACACAACACATTCATTTACATACCATAAGCTCACTTACGAGCTTTGTCCCTTTTAAGTTGAGGTGAAAGCTTAGCCTACGGGAGATAACTTGTTTCTCCGCATGGGTTTTAGCAAGTAACCTTTAGGGTTCATATACCTTATGTCTACGTGAGATAAATTGTTTCTCCGCATGGACACAAAGTAATATGTCCTCTCGAATTGAACTCGATCTGCATGAGTCTATAATGGGCCAAGGTTGAGGGTTTGGTAGCTCAAGGAGGTACTGACATCAAGGAAAATTTGAGTACCTTTTCTCGTTAGATCCTAAACCATGCATGTAGTGAACCGTAGAACGGTCACCCTAGGTAGAGCCATGCAGAACCTCTGTCCATTAGTAGGTGCCAAAGTAGGTGTACACAAAGGAGGAACAACTCTAAACCTTTACAATTGCTTTAAATTAGTAGAATAAATTTCTTTTGAAAGTTGTGAATTAGATACCATGCGGTTACGATCAATTTCACGAAAATAAATCATTTTGGGTATAAATCATGTTTGGGTAGGATTGCTATTTAATGAAAGCATGCTCGGGTAGATATCATGATTGGGTATGTGTTATATTTAAACAACATTTTTTAATTCTGTCGATTATCTTACCTATACTAACTCATTTATTTTCTAAATCATTTTGGTGTCATCTTCACTTTTTTGCATTGTATTTCATCAACACGACATAATAAAAAAGTGTTGATCTGCAAGAGGGTATTTAAGTGAAAATTTTCATATAGAGAGATAAAAGTTTTCAATTAAGAATTCGCGTACACAAACATGCACCTATGGCTAAAAGAAGTTCGTAGAGTACAAGAAAGAAACTTTCTCAAAGATCATGCAACATTCGAGACTGGAAAGATGATCCACTGATCTGAAAAGTAATCCGG
The DNA here is from genome assembly GCF_006381635.1 of Hibiscus syriacus. Classification (NCBI taxonomy): domain Eukaryota; kingdom Viridiplantae; phylum Streptophyta; class Magnoliopsida; order Malvales; family Malvaceae; genus Hibiscus; species Hibiscus syriacus. Next base: position 15,096,514 of record NW_024063471.1, on the reverse strand, counting down.
TAGTAGAGTCTTATCTACGATCGCTCCATTGCTAATCACCAAGGAGTGATGCATGATTCTAGCACTGCAGGGGCATTAACTAAGTTAGGTTTAAGCACTTGAGGGACATAATTTTGGAGGATGAAGCTCTGAGATGAAACATCGACCCATTTCAGACTCAGCGTCCAAGCAAAAGCATACTTGTAAAATGGACTATCTTGTAATGTGAAGACTTTTATCTCTAACGAAATTATTCTATGATGTTCATCGTAGGGATCAACATTTTTTGTGTCTGTATTTACATATTTAAATTTTGTACTGCATTTATTTAAACATTTTCACATGCATAGTTCATTAAAATATGGGGATCAATTCATAGAGAATTCAATGGAAGTAGCCTTAGTTACGTGACGTAATGGAAGCAAATTTTAAAAAATTGAAGGAAGAATTGGAAGAGAATTTACAAAGAATGTAGCGAGATGGGGAAATTGTTTACTGCTAACTATTTCACCTGAGAAGCTTCCCAAAGGCCAAAAGAGGCTCTATATCCTGAAGGCTATGATATTGATGCCATATGTAGCTATCACATAGGAAGATCAGGACATCCCACTTAGAATTGTTGGACATTGAAGCTAAAGGTCCAGGAATTGATTGATTCAGGGGCATGAACATTCGAAGAATGATAGGACATTCTGATGTTGATCAAGAAGTCATTGCATTAAGAGAATTGTTTTGTTTGAACTCGTTGTTGTCCTGTCTTTAATACTTGCTTAAGATTTTTCTTAAGTCTTTTGATAAATGCACTAATGCTACTTTTTAAGGTTGTGAACCATTGAACAAGTTTTATTCTTGCAGTTCTTTAAATATAGAACAAATTACAAATTCTTTTAATTCTTCAAGAATTATAGATTTTTGACATATGGAAAGATTAGACCTTTCTTATCCCGTCCAAATCCAAAAATAATACCACTCAATTGTTTTACCGAAAAAATTCACGGTCACTACCAAAAGAACAAATTTTGACATTACAACCCTTTAAGACTTTGAAATATTTCCTTTATCTTTTTCAATATACAAAAGGTCATACCCTTACTTTTCGTTGAGCCAATAAAGTCACACCATCGTCTTTCTAGACGTAAAACTGACATTTTTCTACCAATAAAACCTGACGACATTGAGTACAAGATGTTCATTTGAATGTGAACCTTATTACAAGAAGAAACAATGTGGGACATCTAGAATCAACTTCCTAAAGATGAGCCTAAACAATTGAGACATTCTAGAAGAAGGAAGCAGAAAATAATGAGGAAATTAATTAAAAATAATTCTATCATGCATTAATTATATTGTTTTCATGTGAATAAAATTAATCCTGAAAATCTATCCCCCTGGGATACCTCTTCTGCAAGGAATTATGTGCATGAAATGATGAACGACTTTCTTTCATTAATTCTTCACAAAAGGAGAAAATATATATCCATTGTGTCCCCATTTGAGCCTGAATTATTTTTTTGATTCAACCTTAACCAAAGATTAATCTCCACACTAGGGGGCAAGATAAAGGAAATCTGCTCGCATGAGTGAAGGCCATCAATCTAGATAAGATACCAAAAGGTGAACCAATACAATGTGCAAAGATCAAATCAAAGCAAAGAGGAAAAAAAAAGAAAAAAGAAGAAATAGAGAAAAATAAGACAAGAAGCACATGCATAGAGTCCCTCGAGTCAAATGACTTATCAAGTTTCAAACCATAAGATTGACCAAGTACAATCATTCTAGAATCAATTCACCAGAAGATCATAGAACATCAAGAAAATAAAAGACATACGAGCAGACTCAAATCGAGCAAGACAAGATTGAAGGCATCAAAATGAATTAATCTTTGGTTCAATTACCCTTAAACACTTGTTTGGGCCAAGTTATCCCTTTCTTTCATAATCGTGAACCATAGCCTACATTACGTGCCTTAAAAGTCCTTTCTAATCATTCATGGATTTCTAAATAGAAGGGACTATCTTCAGATCTTATCCTGCCTGTAAGGATAAATTTTTTATTTGTAAAAGGTTTTCTAAAACCCTTAATGCATGATAAAGAGAAATGACAAAGGGAGTTCAAGATGTAACATTTTGAATAATGTCCTGAAACCAAAGGAGGATTCCATTTGAAAACTAGAAAAGGCACCTCGAATATGAAGATTTTGCAACTGTTGTACATGAGGCAATCTCACAAATCCCTTGATAAGGCATAACACAACCCGAATGTGCTCATGAGAGCTGAGAGCCAGAGAACATTTTTAGTAGATAAGCAGAGAAGCTACTCTATCAGATCAGTGAACATAAAAGAAATGAGAATGCCAAACCTTCGACCAAAGATAACATCCTGAGACATCTTATCTTTTCCTTAACCCTATCGCAAAGTTAGCATTAATCTTGACACTTGTAAAATAACTATAATTTTTTCGAAGGATTAAAATTGTAATTAATTTTTTGATATCCAATGAACTTTGGTTTTATGATTTGTCTCAATTGTGAAACTTAGAAAAGGGCAATTGTTTTCAAAAATTTTTCTTAAACATTTAAAAAAAATTCTTTTAATTGATATTTTTTCAATTTTGAAAATAAAAGAAGGAAAACATTTTCAAACAAGACAATCTCTCTGGAGTAGATCTTGGTCGACACGTGTCTCTCAGACACAAAGCTCATGCTTAGAATTAGTGCTAGAGCCAGAAATGATAAGTGTTGGGGCATTTTTTAGGGCCTATATCACCCATAAATGATAAATGTTGGGGCATTCTTTAAGGCCCATATCTTCCAGGAAGACAATATCATTGAATTAAGTAGACATTTATTTTCAATGAGACAGAAAGGTGTGAAGAATGAAAATGGTGAAGCAAGAAACTAGTGGAGACAATTAAACAGTGAGATGTCGTTAGCTTCTCAATATGATGTGATACAAATAGCCTCATTCGGCATTCAATTCAGATAGATCCTCCATTCAAGGCGAATAAATAGCACCAAGCACAACAAACACTACTATCAGGTTGAATGAATTTAAAGAAATGATCAAGGACATCCAATCTAAGCTTCATGAAGCTCCACAATTCCTCTTTTGTGTTTTACCTGATAAGAAAATTTCTGATCTTTATAAGTTTTTCCAAATTTGGCATAGTCACACAAGTGTATGGCTCCAACTAGGGTCAATAATAGCACCTTACGAATTTGCTTTTAAAAATCAATGCAAAACTTGGATGACTGAATTCGATGTTAGAAATTGAGCAAACACCTCTAGTTCCAGTTGTTTCTAAGGTCCCAACCATCATCCTTGGCATAAATGTGTCTCATGGTTCTCCGGGGCAGTCTGATATTCTATCATTTATTGCGATGGTCAGCTCCAGGAAATGACCTTTGATTTCCTGCTACAGAGTAGCAGCACGTACACAGTTTATAAAGCTTGAAATGATGGATTCTCTTTTCAAAGTAATAAGGAAAGATCTATTAGATTTCTACCCAAGTTCAGGTAAAGAAAACCAATTTTATCAAGAGAATTTTTTTTGCTGGGGCAATAAGTAATTGACACAAGTCAAGAAGTGCAAGAGTGCATGCTGGAGCAAACAAAAAGTGAAGACAACCAAATCAGGGATAGAATGAAGACTGCTCATGCAACTATTTGCATCACATATCAAGAAAACATGCATGAACATAAATATACACATTTGCATCATACATTCATCATCTTATGCAATAAAAAGGGGTTTTCCCTTCTAGTAAGGATACTTTTATGATCTCTTTTGAGAAACTAGTTTCGTCTTTCTCAAGATTGTTCGTCCAAAAACATCAATCTAGTCTTTCTTAAGACTATTTTTCCATGAAATCTTTATTTCATTCTTAAAAGACATTTTTCTTCTCTCATGAGAACATCATCTAAGTTTCCTCCCTCAAGGTCATTTTCTTTTCTCATGAGGATGAATTCAAAAGGCCATTTTTATCAAAAATAAAAATCAAATAAAATACATGAAATAAACTTCATCTACACATTCATAAAAACATTCAAGATTGTCATTCATAAATGCATCATTTTTATATTGAACTTTCAGGAAATAAAGTTTGGTGATAACTAGAGGCCCTTAACATGAAGGAACAATTTCATCCGCATATTTGACATCATGAAGTGAATGATCAGATATTCCAAAGGCAACTATATCTCCTCAACATCCAGGAGCAGACTGTCCATCACCTTAGAGATTGTTTCTCCCGAAACAAAGTTTTGTCTTGTTTGAGACAATTTTTCTTGAATTAAAATTGATCTCACTTGAGATTGATTTCTCTCAAAACAAATTTCGTCTTGCTTGAAACAATTTTCCCTCAAAACACAAAATTTGGAAATTGTTTCACTTAAAGCATAATTGATAATGTAACACCCATATCCCGTATACCTTTCTGTACACGAAATACGGATGTCACATCACTTTTAAAATATTTCCTCTTTTAAAAACCCGTAAAATTTTGTTTCCAGACTTTCATAAAACATAAATTTTTTAAAATAAAGCAAAACATTAATTGAATTATGATAATAGGTTCTACTTAAATACAATTCAGAGTATTTTTCATTCTTTAATTACATGCCAACTAAATTTTGAAAAGGAATAAGATTGTCCTAAATTTACTGACGGGTCAACCTTCGTTGATGATCGGTGATGCTACTGCTGCACTCCTTATGCAAATAATCTTTGCCTTTACCTATGCGTGAAATCAACACACGTTAAGTATCTACTTAGTGGGGCATAATACTATAACAATATCAAACTTTATACATAAATATCTTATGAATACTGAATGACGATTTAAATCGTAAAATCCATAAGGACCAGATAAGCTCTTCTCAGTTACACTATAATTCTTTCAATAAATCATCTAAATTATTCTTAGTAAGCCCAACCTAACTATCCTTCTATATATATATATATATATATATATATATTTCAATTATTCTTTATTTGCACGATGGACGTTAAATTAGAATATACTATACATGTATTGCACCAAAGTACCAATTGATCATGTATTTTTTAGAATCATTATAGGCGGCATCTTAACTATTGTTAACACACAATTTTGTATTTTCATTTGGGCATCATTTCATACCCATTATGTATTGTTTACATTTTCCTTTATAACATTCATTCATACCAATTATGCATTGTTGTACCTTTTATATCTATATGACATCCTTTCATACTACTTGAGCACCGTTATATCCAAATGCATTATAATTCCTTTAGTCTTTTACTCAAAGGCATTTAACCTTTCATCTAACTTGCATGATTGACACTTTTCTGCCAAACGCACAACTAGGCCATTTATCTTTTACTCAACAAACTTTAACAGTTCATCTAGCTGGCATAATTGACACCTTTATGTCAATTGCACAGTTAGGCCATTTATCTTTTACTCAATGGTCTTTAATCGTTCATCTAACTGGCATAATTGACACATTTCTGTCAAATGCACAATTAGGCCTCAAAGGCACTGAGCCTTTCATCTAACTGGCATAATTGACACCTTTCTGTCAATTACACAGTTAGGCCTCAAAGGCACTTAGCCTTTAATCTAACTGGCATAATTGACACCTTTTTGTCAATTGCACAGTTAGGCCTCAAAGGCACTTAGCCTTTCATATAACTGGCATAATTGACACTTTTCTGTCAATTGCACAGTTAGGCCTCAAAGGCACTTAGCCTTTCATCTAACTGGCATAATTGACACATTTCTATCAATTGCACAGTTAGACCTCAAAGGCACTTAGACTTTCATCTAACTCACATAATTGACACATTTCTGTCAATTGCACAATTAGGCTATTTATCTTTTATTTTAGAATAGTTTCTACTATAATAATTATTTATAATATCAATTAAATGTTTCAAATCATCATACGCTCTAGGGTTTATAACTATGGTGTCAATGCAATAATCCCACAATCTTACTATAATTTACTTGGATTGGTCACCCACTACCAGTACAACAATTTATCTTCTTATATGAACTTCTGATAATTGCACATATATTTCCCATACGGAAATTCATACACTTAGTATGAATCTCTTAACTTTTTGAACACAAAGTGCCCAATACGGAAATTAATACACTTAGTATGAATTTTTTAACTTTTTGCACACAAAGTGCCCAATACTAAAATTCATACACTTAGTATGAATTTCTTAACTTTTTGTATACAAAGTGCCCAATAAGAAAATTCATACACTTAGTATGAATTTCTTAACTTTTTGCATACATAGTGCCCAATACGGAAATTCATACACTTAGTATGAATTTCTTAACTTTTTGGACACATAGTGCCCAATACGGAAATTCATAAACTTAGTATGAATTTCTTAACTTTTTGCACACAATGTGCCCAATACGGAAATTCATACACTTAGTATGAATTTCTTAACTTTTTACACACTTAGTTCCATTTGGTAATCACCATACATACCTCAATATGTCCTATAACTATGACTATCATAACATATACGTATATAATTAAATGCACTCACCTGTATTGTCTCGTTATTATATCTAAAATGAAAAGTTGATCACTCTGGTACTTTGCCTTTGTCTTTAGTTTTGCTTGACTCGGGAGCTTGATTTCGATCTACTCAGGCATCCAATAAAGATACGTACAATATCAATTGTTAGTATATTTCCTAACAATTATACTCAAATGTTACTGAATAGTACACATTATTAACTTTCTATAAAAATATCAACATATTTTTAACATTTATGACTATTTAGTATCGATATCCCCACCATGGTATCAATACTACTATACTATAGTATTGATACTCTATTACGATACCGATACCATTTTTACATTATGTGATCAATGGTATCGAAACCATCCCCATGGTATCGATACTCCGCTCTTGGTATCGATACCACTTGAATCGGTATCGATACTACTCAAGAGATTCTACTGATTTTAAGACTATAGTATCGGTACTGTTCTATCAGTACCGATACCCATACCCAAAATTTCCAGTTTTCAACCCAATTATCACCCAAATGAGGTCAAATTTCGTTATGATTACACCATTCAATACTATTAAACTCTTATTTACCTATTCATACTAACTTTCCTTCATTTAGATACTTAAAGCATATAGCATTCTTCAAGATCATTGGATTCTAAGAATCACACTACATTTTCTAACTTGTTTTTAAACTAATCCAATGCTTCCAATCTTTCATTTACATCTTTGACAAGTCAAAACTACTAATAAACACTCCTATCTTAATAAAACTCATTTTCTTTAATCTCTACTATCTTATCCATATCTTTGTTTTAATCCTATTTAACCCTCACCTTACCTTAAATATCATTCAAGGTTGTAAGAACCAACCAAAATCGAAAGGAAATATTAGATAGATGAAACTTACCTTAAGCTATGGAGGAGAACTCTCAACCACGGGAAGAAGAAGAATGAGAGAAAAATTACTAAGCATAATATTTCACTTTCCCTTTTTCTTAAATCCCTAACTTTAAATGGGTTTTAAATTCATTTCATTCTAATAGACCAAAATGCCCTTTTAATATTACAATTCTTACTAATTGGTATTACTTAATCATTTCTTATACTTTACCACTTATTCAATTTAGTCTTTTAAATTTTTAATTCCTTTCAAATTAATCACTGACCTACTATTTGGGGTATTATAATTCTCCCCTTAAGAAAATTCATCCTCGAATTTAAAGACTTTATGCGTTTACCACAATACTTCAACTAGAGAAATCGTTTTGTTACACGGATTCTGTATTTCTATAGTCCAAATATGTATTAGTACTTTTTCATAATTCAATTTTAATCGAATCTCTATTTCCCAAAGTAAGAACATGTGATGGATTTGATTGGTCATTAATAAACAATGACACCTGGAAACAGTATAGGTCTTGTCCATTTCAGAAGACAATAACTAACTAATACAGTTTATTAAGGTTTAATAATTCTCGAACTCAGTCCAAACCGCAATACTTCCTTCCAAAGTGACACTTTCAGAAAAACTTTACCACTTTCTTGCTAGTCAACTACTTTTCTTTTTAGATCAGCGTAAGACTTTTGTAATTAGCACAACTATAGCACCGTTCACTATACAATTAATGACATCAAATTTTTTAAGGTACTCGACTACGGCCGACTCTAAATCATGCGTAGATAATTCCTATTATGAGTCTTTAACTTTATTAAGGCATATGCCACAGCCTTACCTTTGTACATAAGCACACTTCCTAAACTATTGATAGATGCATTAGTAAAAACCAAAAAAGCTTTACCCAACTCAAGTTGTATAAACATTGGTATCTCTGTTACAATCCTCTTTAGTATTTCAAAACTCTTTTGACCTTTTTTTCGTCGAAAAGTTTTTCACTAACCTTCGATAGTAAACAATAAACCCCAAAGAAATCCAAACTTCAGGATCATTCTTTGGGAGTTTCCAATTTACTACAACATGAGTTTTTCTTAAGATCTACTCTTATACCTTATGTCGAAACAACATGGTCAAAGGAAACCATCTTTGCTAACCAAAATTTCACATTTGAATAGTTTGGCAAATAAGTTCTTCTCTTGGAGAGTCTTAGTTAACTGAAAAAATCTATGTATAACCACATAGATTTATCTTTCTTTTTGCTAATAACACACATACTTCCCAAGATGAAATACTCAAGTTGATAAAACTTTGATCAATCAACTCTTATAATTAAGTCTCTAATTCTCTTGACTCACTTAAGTCATTTAATACTAAATCATAGAAACATGTTCAATACTTTAATAACTCTTAACCTTGAAATCCACCTTTCGATATGGAGGTAACTCAATAAATTTACCTGAAAAGACATCTATAAATTCCCAATTTTTTGTGAAATTATCAAACAATTATACTTTAATTATTTGAGTATCTATCACATTAACCATAAAAGTTATATATATAAATCTATATTTCTGACATCATTTTCTTCACAATCATTTTTGATATCACCTTGAACGATGATTTTACTTTCTCTCTAAAAACTATAATTTCCATAACCTCTACATCTTTCTGAAATAGTCATTTTTAGAGACAAACAACTTATATTCAATATGATTTTAACTTATCAAATGATAATTTAATCAGGTTCACCAGGAACATAGCCCCTGTAATCTTTATCAATTGTTTACTACCTGTCCAACTCATCTTTGCACCATGACCCACTAGGGTTTACTGCTATCATCTCACTCGAGATTAAGTTAAATATATTACTTATATTTTAAAATCTTTCATTTCCTTTTTGATAAAATCCATGTAACCTTCCAGATCCATTTAAAATATTCTCGAGCAATTGAAATATTTTCTCTCTCGATTATGAAAGTCTAATTGTCCACATTATTAAATAATAAGACTTGACAACTTTGTAGCAATAACATCATAGCAGTTAATGAAAAAATGACACTAGTAACCAAATTTACTCTTAAACAAACTCATAATCACTTGATCCACTAATAATTCATCTTTCTATAGGCTTTTAACGATCAATGTATTCACTGCTTACTCCTTTCCTCTTACTCAAATTAACAACACTTTGAACAATTTAATGTTTTACTTAAATATTTCTCAATTAATTAAGCTTACCTGAAGAAATCTCATAATCTTCACTATATTCAGAAATCTCCTCTGGATCCTTATCCGATTCTACTTCTCTTGTAAACCGTTCAAACTTTTTAATAGATTCCTCAAATGTAGAATCATCACTAAACATTGGGGCATTCCTTCCACAGAATAGAGGAAAATCCCTAGCAGCTTCTACCCTTTTACGACATGATACTAAAATCATGTTGTATTCTCTTGGGTCGATTTTAATCTCGACCTTCTTTTCAATATCATATACTTTCTTACCTCTGTCATTAGTTTCCGACATCTATTAGGACATACATAAGAATAACACTCAAGTTAATAATGAGTGACATCAATCACCATCTAATTAACACCATATCAGTAACTTTGATAATCTTAATGACATGTAATCCTTTTTACATTAAAATACATTCGATTTTGGACGATAATCGGCTAAACCTTTAGCTCTGATACCAATAACTGTAATACTCATATCCCGTATACCTTTTCGTACACGAAATACAGATGTCACATCACTTTTAAAATATTTCCTCTTTTAAAAGCCCATAAAATTATGTTTCCAGATTTTCGTAAAACATAACATTTTTAAAATATAGCAAAGCATTAATTGAATTATGATAATAGGTTCTACTTAAATACAATTTAGAGCATTTTTCATACTTTAATTACATGCCAAATAAATTTTCAAAAGGAATAAGATTGTCCTAGCGTTACTGACGGGTCAACCTTCGTTGATGATCGCTACTTCTACTGTTGCACTCCTCACGCAACTAATCTTTGCCTTTACCTACGCGTGAAATCAACACACGTTAAGTATTTAATTATTGAGGTATAATACTGTAAAGATATCAAACTTTATACATAAATATCTTATGAATACTGAATGACGATTTAAATTGCAAAATCCATAAGGACCAGATAAGCCCTTCTCAGTTACACCATAATTCTTTCAATAAATCATCTAAATTATTATTAGTACGATAATCTATCTATCATTCTATATATATATATATTCTAATTATTATTTATTTGGACGTTAAATTAGAACGTACTATAGACGTATTGCACCAAAATACCAATTGATCATGTATCTTTTATAATCATAATGGGCGACACCTTAACTACTGTTAACACACTATTTTGTATTTTTATTTGGGCATGTTTTCGTACCCATTATGTATTGTTTATGTTTTCCTTTATAACATCCATTCATACAATTATACATTGTTGTACCTTTTATATCTATATGACATCCTTTAATACCACTTAAGCACCATTATATCCAAATGCATTATAATTCCTTTACTCTTTTACCCAAAGGCATTTAACATTTCATCTAACTTGTATGATTGACACTTTTTTGCCAAATGCAAAGCTAGGCTATTTATCTTTTACTCAACGGTCTTTAACTGTTCATCTAACTCGCATAATTGACACCTTTCTGTCAGTCACACAGTTAGGCCATTTATCTTTTACTCATCGGTCTTTAACCGTTTATCTAACTGCATAATTGACACCTTTCTGTCAAATGCACAATTAAGCCTCAAAGGCACTAAGCCTTTCATATAACTGGCATAATTGACACATTTCTGTCAAATGCACAGTTAGGCCTCAAAGGCACTTAGCCTTTCATCTAACTGGCATAATAGATATCTTTCTGTCAATTACACAGTTAGGACTCAAAGGCACTTAAACTTCATCTAACTGGAATAATTGACACCTTTCTATCAATTGCACAGTTAGGCCTCAAAGGAACTTAGCCTTTCATCTAACTGGCATAATTGACACCTTTCTGTCAAATGCACAGTTAGGCTATTTATCTTTTATTTTAGAACAATTTCTACTATAATAATTATTTATAATATTAATTAACTGTTTCAAATCATCATATACTCTAGGGTTTATAACTATGGTGCCAATGCAATAATCCCACAATCTTACTATAATTTACGTGGATTGCTCACCCACTACCAATACGACAATTCACCTTCTTATTATGAACTTCTAATAATTGCACATATATTTCCCATACGGAAATGCATCACTCAGTATGAATCTCTTAACTTTTTGCACACAAAGTGCCCAATACATAAATTCATACACTTAGTATGAATCTCTTAACTTTTTGAACACAAAGTGCCAAATACAAAAATTCATACACTTAGTATGAATCTCTTAACTTTTTGCACACAAAGTGCCCAATACAGAAATTCATACACTTAGTATGAATTTCTTAACTTTTTGCACACAGTGCCCAATACGGAAATTCATACACTTAGTATGAATTTCTTAACTTTTTGCACACAATGTGCCCAATACGAAAATTCATAGATTTAATATTAATTTCTTAACTTTTTGCACACTTAGTGCCATTTGGTAATCACCATACACACCTAAATAATTCCTATAACTATGACTATCATAGCAAATAAGTACATAATTAAATGCACTCACCTGAATTGTCTCGCTATTATATCCAAAATGCAAAGTTGATCACTTCGATACTTTGCCTTTGTCTTTAGTTTTGCTTGACTCGGGAGCTTGATTTCGATTTACTCAAGCATCCAATAAAGACACGTACAATATCAATTGTTAGTATATTTCCTAACAATTATACTTAAATGTTACTTAAGAGTACACAGTATTAAGTTTCTATAACAATATCAACTTTTTTTTAACATTTTTGACTATTTAGTATCGATACCCCCACCATGGTATCGATACTACTATACTATGGTATCGATACTCTATTATGGCACCGATACCATTTTGCATTATGTTATCAATGGTATCGATACCATATCCATTGTATCGATACTCCCCTCTTAGTATCGATACCACTTGAATCGATATCGGTACTACTCAGTATATTCTACTGATTTTAAGCCTATAGTATTGGTACTGTTCTATCAGTACTGATACCCATGCCTAGAATTTCCAATTTTTAACCTGATTATAACCCAAATGGGGTCAAATTTCGTTATGATTACACCATTCAATACTATTAAACTCTTCTTTACCAATTCAAACTAACTTTCCTTTATTTAGCTACTTAAAGCATATAGCATCCTTTAAGATCATTGGGTTCTAAGAATCACACTACATTTCCTAACTTATTTTTAAACTCATCCAATGCTTCCAATATTTCATTTACCTCTTTGACAAGTTAAAACTACTAATAAACATCAATAAACACTCATATCTTAACATATCATTTCAAAACTCATTTTCTTTAATCTCTAATATCTCATCCATATCTTTTTTTTAATCCTATTTAACCCTCACCATAGCTTACATATCACTCAAGGTTGAAAGAAACAACAAAAATTGAAAGGAAACAATAGCTAGATGAAACTTACCTTAAGCTATGGAGGAGGACTCTCAACCACGGGAAGAAGAAGAAGGAGAGAAAAATGACTAAGCATAATATTTCACTTTCCCTTTTTCTTAAATCCCAAACTTTAAATGGGTTTTAAATTCATTTCATTCTAAAAGACCAAAATGCCCTTTTAATATTACAATTCTTACTAATTGGTCTTACTTAATCATTTCTTATACTTTACCACTTATTCAATTTAGTCTTCCAAAATTTTAATTCCTTTCAAAGTAATCACTGGCCTACTATTTGGGGTATTACAAATAATGTTTCAGATTTTTTTTCTTAAAAACAAATTTCATATCACTCGAGATAGTTTTCCCTTGAAACAAAAATTTTGAAATATTTTACTCCAAAAACAATTATTTCACCTGAGATAGCTTCTCTTGAAACAAATTTCTTTGCACTCACTTATTTTCATTCAAATATTTAACATGAATTCAACGTTAGCAAAGACTTCATTCCATAATTCTATGTTGGAAAACAATATTTCATTTCAAGTCAATCATTGGAAACTATGACTAGTTCTCCTCATCACGAAGGAACAATGTCGTTTTCAAAGACAAATTAACTCTAGATGACTAAACGTCCTCAACACAATGGAACAATATTGTTCACCAACCATATCTCCTCAACGCGAAGGTGAAATGTCATCCCCAGGCAATCATACTTCCTCAACATGAAAGAACCGTGTTATCTCAAAATTATCTTCTAAAACAACTAGACTTCCTCAACATGAATGAACAATGTCATCCAGCGACTAGATCACCTCAACGCGAAAGAGCAATGTCATCCTTAGACAATCAGACTTCCTCAACAAGAAGGAACCGTATTGTCTCCAATTTACCCAAATACTTCCATAACATCTTCAACACCAAATTACCTCAAGATTGACCCGACTTCCTTAACAAGAAGGAACATTGTCATCTTCAGCAAACAATTTACTGGAAAGCGGCTAGAACTCTTCAACACGGATGAGCAGAGTCGTCTTCAACATCGTATTATCTCCAGATTGACCCAATTTTCTCAACGAGAAGGAACATCCTCATCTTCAACAAACAATTAATCTGAAAACGACAAGATCTTTTCAACATAGATGAGCAAAGTTATCTTCAACACAAAATTATCTCCATATTGACACGATTTCCTCAACGAGAAAGAATAACGTCATCGTTAACAAACAATATATCTGAAAGTGACCAATATCTATTCAACATGGATAAGCAGTGCCGTCTTCAACACCAAATTATATCCAGTTTGACCAAAAGTTCTCAACATGAATGAGCAGTGTTATCTTTAAAACCTCTATTTTCAAACAAAGAATTAGAGCTCTAGATGAGGAGCAAACATCATAGCTAGACAAAATTAGGTCATTATTTATCTTTTTATCATCGTTGTTTACACAACCGACGATCAAAAAGTGGTAATTGTAATACCCAAGTTTTGTCCTAAAATTAAAAAAGGGAGTAAAATATAAGGACCAAACATGTATTTTACCTTTTTTTATTTTGGGGGGCTTTAAGAGAAAAAAAGCAAGCAGAAACAAACCCCATATTTTGGTAGAAAAAAATAAAAGCAATAAAAGAGGGTCTTTCTCTCCTTCATATCGGGGTTTTTTATGCTTATCTTCTTCCCTTTTTTCAGATATCTAGGTGTGGAGGCGATCGGGCTCCTCGTTGGAGCCTCAAACTGAGGGTTATAGGTAAGGTTTAAGAGAAGTGTTTGAGTTTGTTTAGATGTCGGTTTTGGAATACAACCGCTGGTAGTGGTGGTTGGGAAATGATGTCGTCGGTTGGGGAGTCAGAGTGCTGCCAAATGGTGGCCGGAGTTGACTGGTTCGAAGGCATCTCGATCGAACGCAATGAGGAGTGAGGAGAGGTGAGCAAGGTTATTTTTTTCTTTTTTTCATTCGGTTGAACGTCCCCGCTCGTCGGTCGGAGTCTAGAGAGGCCACCGGTATGATGGCCAACAACGTGAGAAGCCATGCGGCTCAAGGTGGACACCGACGTGAGGCCTTAGCCCTTGAGGATGCTAGCCATAAGTTGAGAAGAAGGCAACTATTCACATGAACTGTTTAGTTTGGGGGGTTGTTTTAAATTTTTTGGTTTAATCGCATGACAAGTCCCCAGTTTCATCATGTCTCTTATTTTGGCTACCCATTGTATTGGTTAATCGCCCATAAGTCCTCTCAGTTTCAGCGTGTTTAACGCTCTGGACACTATCAGGGGAAAATCACACGTCAAGTCCCCAGTCTTGGTATCTTATCTTTTTTGGGTCAATATTCTACTATGTTATTTATTTCAAGTTAATTACTAACTTTTATTTTATTGCACATTAACCACTGGCTTTTATTTTCTTGCATTCAAACCATTGGTTAATTATTTATTTATTATTTATCATATTATTCGATCTTGTGATGACCCGATCCGGGGTACGATCCACATTATTATGGTCCGGAACATGCTAACCACTAACTTTTCTAACTTACTAACATTCTAACTTTTATTTTATTGTTTATAGTAACATTTTAACTTTTTATTTTTATCGTTCTTACTAGCTTACTAACATTTTATTTTATTGCACAAACTAACTTGCTAATTTTCTAACATTTGAATATTCAACAACCTTGTGGTGACCCACCCTGGGGGACGATCTGTATTATTTATGATCCGGGTTAAACGGTTAAAATAGCCCCTAACTTTTATTTTATTTGTTCATACTAACATACTAACTTTTTTATTTTTATTGTTCTTACTAACATTTTATTTCATTGCACAAATTAACCCGCTAATTTTCTAACATTCGAATATTCAACGACCTTGTGGTGACCCGCCATGGGGGACGATTCATATTATTACGGTTCGGGTTAAACGGGTAAAAACAACCCCTAACCTTTAAATTTATGCAATTTATTTCTTTTTTATTTTATTTATTTTTCCAACATTTTAAATTCCAACATTTTATTTTTTTCTTTTAATTTTCCTGCATTTTTATTTCAGTCCCTTTGAATTTCCAGCTTTTAATTTTTAGTATTTGCATTTAAGCATCTTAGCTTACACTTCATTTTATTTTAGTCACTGATCTTGCTTGTGGTATATTTACATCTATTGCCTACACTTTTCATTATTTACGTTTCAAACTTATTTATTTATCCACTTATTCGGTCGATTTTTTAGTCATGGTTGTTGGTTTATAAAGTTTGTATGTTGATCCCTTGTTCATGCTAGTAGGCTACCGATGTTTGATCGTATTTTAGATTTGAAATCGAACATGGTTATCTTTGTTATTACTACCCTTTTTTGTGCATATAAATATTATAATTTAAACCTTATTTTTTTATATAAATTATCATTTTTGTATATATGTAAAAACTAAAATTCTTTTGTGAGGGAGATCAATGAAGACATCTCCTAACTACAAGGGAAAGTGTATTTCAAAAAAATTTCGCAAAAAAGTTTTTTTGTATTCGATAGTCTTCTTTGTTTTACTTTTTTTATTTTTTATTTTTTTATCTCGTTCTATTTTTATTTTGTTTATTATTTTTTTTTATCTTTGATATAAGGAAAAAATGTGAGGCAATGTCTTTTTGGAAGGGAAATCTATGAAAAAATCTCCTAACTACAAAGGAAGTCATTCCTGATGATTGTTCATACAAAAAGGCATTGTTTTATCTGGACATTTCTAAAAATATAATATAATATTATATTCTTTTAAACCATATCATCAATAAAATTAAAGAAACACCATTTTGTGAGGGGAATCCATGAAAAAGTCTACTGGCTATAAAGGAAGTGCATTTTCAAGGATTGTTCGTACAAAATGATGTGTTTTCTCTTATAAAAATAATTATATTCTTTTGATTAAATAAATAGCTTTATTCTATAAAGTATATATTGGGCTCTGTACATCATATAATTGTTTAAGTACCAAAACTTTGGAGTTGTGGGGGTGCTCACTTCCCCACACGTATTCAACTCTTGAACTCTTAAAACTGAATTTTTGGTAAAACGCAAACCATTTTTCATCTTTTAATGATTTTTCTGAACTCATTAAAATGATATTTTAGGTATTCAACCTACCTAACTCAAAGGTTGATGGAGACTCCAAAATCAAATTGCTTCAAACCTAAACTTCATCGTCTTCCCCCGAATATAATTTTTAAGTCTATCGAATCCCCAATGGAGACGTTATGACAGTTCATATTCCCATTTGGACTACAAAAGTTATGTTGATTCGGTCTATCTATTTTCACAAATATTCAAGGTATATGAAACTGAGTTTCCCCATAGGTAATGAAAAAGACCCATATGAGATTCAGATTTGCTTACAATTATACCAAATATGATTTTATTAAGGGAACCACGTCATCCAAAATCCAATCGAATTTATTATGATATGGATATTCGAGAGTAGTCAAAAGAGCCTAAAAGATGCGGGCATTGTAGAAACCCATGCTATAATAGAAAAAAGTCCATCTCTTTTAGCATTTATCAAGCGTGAACCATAATAATGTAAAAAATAAATTTCGTATTATATTTTTTGGTTTTGTATTTTATGTTATTTTAATTTTTAGTATTGTATTTTATATTTTTCATATAAATATTAATGAATTTATGTGCTTTTATTTGGTTTTATTCTTTTAACATTTTACATTCACAATCTCTTAACTTGCTCATTTAGGGAAAAGGAATTAAATGATATGAATGATATAAATAGAGGACTAAAATACACATAATTAAAATGTACTCAAAATAATTTAAAATACTACACAAATCTTAACCATAAATCGCTAACCCTAACCCTAAAATCATAGTGGTATTACTGGAGGTAAATGTGTGTTCTACATAAAACATCTTCCACGTGTGCTGCCAAATCAGTATAAGATGCGTTCTTCATAATACGCCTTTTCTACGTATGCCTAAACAGCGTTTTGGAGAATGAGTTTCATATGAAAAATGTGACATTTTGATAAATATTAATTAAAGAGTGCTATTTCGGTATATAATGATATTTTTTATATTTTTAGTTAAAATTGTTGTTGTCCAGTATATTTAATTTCTTTCTCCACTAATTTGAACTCATTAAATGACTTCAATTGTCAAATGGAGTATTATTTTTTGAGGGATCTTGAGTCCCATCAACTACGTCTATAAGTGAGTATACATTATCAATGACCAATAAAAATTCTAAACATATATTATATTTTAATCAGCCTAGAATACTAAAAAAACTCTCTAATAATCTAAACATGTCTAAAAGGCTAAAACTTTAAATCTATATAAATTAAAATAAAACCAATCATTATATATGAATTTAAGCTTATTGTATTAAACGAATAAGACATTGGATGTACCATGATTAATGATTAAACAACACCTAAAATTTCCCAATTTCCGGCATCCCATTAAGCCAAGAAAAAGAAATAGTTATCTTAGAATTCAAACTTCATCTTTTACAAAGAGAGATAATAAAATAGTCAATTGATAGGCCATGTGAGTACTACATTCTACCTCTCTACCTCTTTTTCTTCTCTTGTTTCTCATAGAATTAACACCATTATCAACCATTCCTCATTGTGTTTCTTGTTTCTTGTTAGAGAGTCGGCAATTAGCTCCATCATGCACATCTTTCAAAGGAGCCAAGCCCTTCTCGTCTCTCAAAACGAATAAAATGACCAGCCGCCATTGTCGGCATTACAAAGGAGGCTTTCCTCTTTTCTCTTAAGCTACACCCTTCCACCTCTTCACCATCACCTTCTTCATGGGCATTCCTCAGTGTTCGAGCCAGAAATGATAAGTGTTAGGGCATTTTTGAAGGTCTATATCATCCATAAATGATAAATATTGGGGTATTTTTGAATGCCTATATCTTCTAGGAAGACAAGATCATTGAATTGAGTAGACATTTATTTTCAATGAGACAGAATGGGGCGAAGAATGAAAATGGTGAAGTAAGAAAGTAGTGGAGACAATTAAACAATGAATTTTTGTTAGCTTCTCAACATGATATGATATATATAGCCTCATTCGACATTCAATTCAGATAGATCCTCTATTCAAGGCGAGTCAAGAGCACCAAGCACAACAAACGCTACTATCTTGTTGAAAGAATTTGAAGAAATGATCAAGGACATCCAATCTAAACTTCCTAAAGCTCTACAGTTCCTCCATTGTGTTTCACCTATAAGAAAAATTATGATCTTTATGAGTGTTGCCGAATTTGGCACAGTCAAACAAGTGTATGGCTCTAACTAGGGTCAATAATCAGCACCTTATGAATTTGCTTCTAAAAATCAATGTAAAGCTTGGAGGACTGAAGTTGATGTTAGCAACTGAGAAAACACCTCCAGTTCCAATTGTTTCTAAGGTTCCAACCATCATCCTTAACATAAATGTGTCTCATGGTTCTCCGGGTCAATCAGATATTCTATTATTTACTGTGATGGTCAGCTCTAGGCAATGGCCTTTGATTT
This sequence comes from Hibiscus syriacus, assembly GCF_006381635.1. Taxonomy (NCBI): domain Eukaryota; kingdom Viridiplantae; phylum Streptophyta; class Magnoliopsida; order Malvales; family Malvaceae; genus Hibiscus; species Hibiscus syriacus. Next base: position 15,077,016 of record NW_024063471.1, on the reverse strand, counting down.
CCAGCTACAGAGGAGAAGCACATACAAAGTCTCTAAAGCTTGAAATGATGGATTCTCTTTTCAAAGCAATATTGAAAGCTCTATTAGATTTCTACACAAGTTCAGGAAGAGAAAGCCAATTTTATCAAGAGCAAATTTTTTTTGCTGGGACAATAAGTAATTAATATGAGTCATGCAGTGAAAAAGTGCACGCTGAAGGAAACAAAAAGTGAAGACAACCAAATCAAGGATAGAATGAAGACTGCTCATGCAACCATTTGCATCACATATGAAGAAAACATGCATCAACATAAACATATACATTTGCATCATACATTCATCATCGCATGCAATAAAAAGGGTTTTTCTTTTCTAGTAAGGATGTTTTTATCATCTCTTTTGAGAAACTAGTTTTGTCTTTCTCAAGATTGTTCGTCCAAAAATATCAATCTAGTCTTTCTTAAGACTATTTTCCCTAAAATCTTTATTTCATTCCTAAAAGACATTTTTCTCCTCTCATGAGAACATCATCAAATTTTCCTCCCTCAAGGTCATTTTCTTCTCTCATGAGAATGAATTCAAAAGGCTATTTTTATCAAAATAAAAATCAAATCAAATACATGAAATAAACTTTATCTATACATTTATAAAAACATTCAAGATAGTCATTCATAAATGCATCATTTTTATATTGATCTTTCAGGAAATAAGAGTTTGGTGATGATTAGACGCCCTTAACACGAAGGAACAATGTCATCCACATATTTGACATCCTGAAGTGAACAATCAGATCTTCCAAAGGCAACTAGATCTCCTCAACATGCAGGAGCAGACTGTCCGTCACCTTAGAGATTGTTTCTGCTGAAACAAAGTTTCGTCTTGCTTAAGACAATTTGCCCTCAAAACACAAAATTTGGAAATTGTTTCACTTAAAACAAAATTGATAACATTTGAGATTGTTTTTCTTAAAAACAAATTTTGTCTCACTCGAGAGAGTTTTCCCTTGAAACGCAAATTTTGAAATATTTTACTTGAAACAAAATTTTATTTCACCGAAGATAGCTTCTCTTGAAACAAATTTCTTTCCACTTATTTGTTTTCATTCAAATATTTGACAGGAATTCAACGTTAACGAAGACTTCATTCCATAATTCAATATTAGAAAAGAAGATTTCATTTCAAGTCAATCATTGGAAACTATGACTAGCTCTCCTCAACACGAAGGAGCAATGTCATTTTCAAAGATAACTTAACTCTAGATGACTAGACGTCCTTAACACGAAGGAACAATGTCGTCCACCGACCAGATCTAATCAACGCTAAGGAGCAGTGTCATCCTAAAACAATCAGACTTCTCAACGTGAAGGAACCATGTTGTCTCCAAATTATCTTCTAAAACTGCTAGACTACCTCAACACGAAGGAACAATGTCGTTCACCGACCATATCTTCTCAACTCAAAGGAGCAATATTATCCTTAGACAATCAGACTTCAACAACACGAAGGAACCATATTGTCTCCAATTTACCCAAATACTTCCATAACATCTTCAACACCAAATTACCTCTAGATTGACCCGACTTCCTTAACAAGAAAGAACATCGTTATCTTCAGCAAACAATTTACCTGAAAGCGGCTAGAACTCTTCAACATGGATGAGCAGAGTCATCTTCAACATTGTATTATCTCCGGATTGACCCAATTTCTTTAACGATAAGGAACATCGTCATCTTCAACAAATAATTTATCTGAAAGTGACCATATCTTTTCAACATGGATAAGCAGAGTTATCTTCAACAAAAAATTATCTCCAGATTGACCCGATTTCCTCAACGAGAAGGAATAGCGTCATCTTCAACAAACAATATATCTAAAAGCAACCAAGATCTCTTCAACATGAATGAGCAGTGTCGTCTTCAACACCAAATTATATTCAGATAGACCCGAAGTTCTCAACATGAAGGAGCAGTGCCATCTTTAAAACCTCTATTTTCAGACAAAGAATTTGAGCTCTAGATGTGGGGGAAACATCATAGCTACACAAAATTAGGTCATTATTTATCTTTGTTATGTAATTGTTTACACAATAGATGAGCAAATAGAGCAGTTGTAATACCCTAATTTTATTCTAAAATTAAAAAAGGAGCAAAATATAGGGACCAAACATGTATTTTACCTTTTTTATTTTGGAGAGCTTTAAAAGCAAAAAAGCAAGCAGAAACAAGCCCCCTGTTTTGGTAAAAAAAATAAAAGTAATAAAATAGGGTATTTCTCTCATTCATATCGGGGTTTTTATGCATGTCTTCTTCTCTTTTTTCAGATCGCTAGGTATGGGGGCGATCGAGCTCCACCTTGGAGCCTCGCTGGTGTCGGTGTTGTCGGTGTAGGAGGTCGAATAGTCTAGGAATAACCTCAAACCAAGGATTTTAGGTAAGGATTAAGAGAAGCATTCGAGTTTGTTTAGGTGTCAGTTTTGGAACTCAACCGCCGGTGATGGTTGGGAAATGAGGTCATTGGTTGGGGAGTCGGAGTGTAACCAAATGGTGGTCGGAGTTGTCTGGTTCAAAAATATCTCGATCAAACGCAAAGAGGAGTGAGGAGAGGTGAGCAAGGTTATTATTTTTGTTTTTTTCATTCGGTTGAATGTCCCCGCTCGTCGGCCGAAGTCTCGAGAGGCCACCGGTGGGATGGTCGACAGCGTGAAAAGCGATGTGGATCATGGTGGACACCGGTGTGAGGCCTTGGCCCTTGAGGAGGCCACCCGTGAGTTGAGGAGCAGGTAACTATTCACATGAACTGCTTAGTATGGGGGTTGTTTTAGAGTTTTTGGTTTAATCACATTAAATGCCCCCAGTTTCATCATGTATCTTACTTTGGCTACCCATTTTATGGGTTAATCACTCATAAGTCCTCTTAGTTTCAGTGTGTTTCTCGCTTTGGTCACTATCAGGGGAAAATCACATGTCAAGTCCCCAGTCTTGGTATGTTAACTTTTTTGGTCTCTTTTCTGCTATGTTATTTATTTCAAGTTAATTACTAACTTTTATTTTATTGCACATTAACCATTGACTTTTATTTTCTTTCATTCTAACCATCGATTATTTATTTATTTATTGTTTATCATATTATTCAACCTTGTGGTGACCCGATTTGGGGTATGATCCACATTATTATGGTTCGGACCCTACTAACCCATAAACTTTAACTTTTTTAACTTACTAACATTCTAACTTTTATTTTATTATTTATACTAACATTCTAACTTTTACTTTATTATTTATACTAACATTATAACTTTTTATTTTTATTGTTCATACTAACTTTTATTTTTATTGTTCTTACTAACTTACTAACAATTTATTTTGTTGCACAAACTAACCCGCTAATTTTCTAACATTCGAGTATTCAACAACCTTGCAGTGACCCACCCTGGGGGACGATCCACATTATTTATGCTACGGGTTAAACGATTAAAAACAACCCCTAACTTTTATTTTATTTGTTCGTGCTAACATAGTAACTTTTTATTTTTATTGTTCTTACTAACTTATTAACATTTTATTTTATTTCACAAACTAACCCGCTAATTTTCTAACATTCGAATATTCAATGACCTTGTGGTGACCCGCCCTAGGGGACAATCTGCACTATTTATAGTACGAGTTAAACGGTTAAAATCAACCCCCTAACTTTTAAATGTATGCAATTTATTTCTATTTTCTATTTTCTATTTTATTTATTTTTCCAGCACTTTAAATTCCAACAATTTATTTTTATATCTTTTAATTTTGCTGTATTTTATTTCAGTCCCTTTAAATTTACAACATTTAATTTTCAGTATTTGCATTTAAGCATCTTAACTTATATTTCATTTTATTTTAGTTACTGATCTTGCATGCGGTATATTTACATCTAATGCCTACATTTTTCATTATTTATGTTTCAAACTTATTTATTTATCCTCTTATTTGGCTGGTATTTTAATCTTGGTTGTTGGTTTATAAAGTTTGCATGTTGGTCCCTTGTTTATGCTAGTAGGATACCGATGTTTAACTAGTGTTTTAGATTTGAAATCGAACTAGGTTATTTTTATTATTACTACCCTTTCACGCGCAGATATATATATATATATATATATATATATATATATATATATATTATTTAAACCTTATTTGTTTTACATAAATCATCATTTTTGTATATATGTAAATAATAAAATTTTATTGTGAGGGAGATCTATGAAGACATCTCCCAACTAAAAGGGAAAGTATCTTTCGAAGAGTTTTTAGCACAAAAGGTTTTTTGTATTCGATAGTCTTCTTTGTTTTTATTTTTTTTATTATTTTTTTTTATCTAGTTCTATTTTTTATTTATTATTTTTTTATCTTTGATATAAGAAAAAATGTGAGGCATTGTCTTTTTGTGAGGGGAATCTATGGAAAAGTCTCCTAACTACAAAGGAAGTTCATTCCCGAGGATTGATCACACAAAAATGCATTGTTTTATATGAACATTCCTAAATATTTAATATAATACTATATTTTTTTGAACTATATCATCCATAAAATTAAAGAAACACCATTTTGTGAAGGGAATCCATGAAAAAGTCTCCTTGCTATAAAGGAAGTGCATTTTCAAGGATTGTTCGTACAAAATGATGTGATTTCTCTTATAAAAATAATTATATTTTTGATTAAATAAATAGCTTTATTCTATAAAATATATATTGGGCTCTGTAATGTTTTGTACCCATTGCATTTTTCAATTGTCATCAAATTTTCATTTCCTTATTTACAAAAGCAACGTTGTTTTAGCTCTTTGAAAGTTGACATATTCTTAAATAAAGTCGAATGAATAGAATGGTTGTAGTTTAAACATATTTTTGAGTTTGTAATTCTCAATATTTAAACATCATATAATCGTTTAGGTACCAAAACTTGGACGTGGTGGTGGTGCTTACCATTCCATAGACGTAATCGACTCCCGAACTCTTAAAAATGAATTTTTGGTAAAAGGCAAACCATTTTTCGTCTTTAAATGATTTTTAACTCTTTAAAATGATATTTTATGTATTCAACCTACCTAACTCAAATTTTGATGGCGACTCCAAAATCAAATTGTTTCAAACCTAAATTTCATCGTCGTCCCTCGAATATAATTTTTTAAGTCTAACGAATCCCCGAGGGATACGTTATGGTAGTTCAAATTCCCATTTGGACTACAAAAGTTATGTTGATCCGGTCTATCAATTTTCGCAAGTATTTAAGGTATTTGAATTTGAGTTTCCCCATAGGTAATGAAAAATACCCATATGAGATTCAGACTTGCTTACAATTATATCAAATCTGATTTTATTAAGGGAACCACGTCGTCGAAAATCCAATCGAATTCATTGTGATATGGATATTCGAGAGTAGTCAAAAGAACATAATAGATACGGACATTGTAGAAACCCATGCTATAATAGAAAAAACTCCATCTCTAAGCGTGAACCATAATTATGTAATTTTATTTTTTTGTATTGTATTTTTTGGTATTGTATTTTATATTATATTAATTTTTAGTATTGTATTCTATATTTTTTTCATATAAATATTAACGAATTTATGTGCTTTTTATTTGGTTTTATTCTTTTAACATTTTACAGTCACAATCTCTTAACTTACTCATTTAGGGAAAATGAATTAAATTATATGAATGATGTAAATAGAGGACTAAAATACACATAATTAAAACTGTTTGGTCTTATATTTGTACAAAAAAAATTTAAAATGCTGAAAAAATCTTAACCATAAATTGCTAACCCTAACCCTAAAATCAGAGTGGTATTACTAGAGGTAAATGTGTGTTCTACATAAAACGTCTTCCACGTGTGTTGCCAAATCAGTATAAGATGTGTTCTACATAATACGCCTTTTCTACATATGCCTAAAGTGCGTTTTGCAGAATGAGTTTCATATGAAAAATCTGACATTTTGATAAATATTGATTAAAGAATGCTATTTCGATATATAATAATATTTTTTATATTTTTAGATAAAATTGTTGTTGTACACTATATTTAATTTCTTTCTCCACTAATTTGAACTCGTTAAGTGACTTCAATTGTCAAAGAGAGTATTATTTTTCGAGGGATCTTGAGTCCAATCAACTACGTCTATAAGTGAGTATACATTATCAATGACCAATAAAAATTCTAAACATATACTACATTTTAATCAGCCTAGAATACTATAAAAATTATTTAATAATTTAAACATGTCTAAAAGGCTAAAACTTTAAATTTATATAAATTAAAATAAAACCAATCATTACATATGAATTTAACCTTATTGTATTAAACGAATAAGACATTGGATCTACCATGATTAATGATTAAACAACACCTAAAATTTCCCAATTTCTGGCATCCCATTAAGCTAAGAAAAAGAAATAGTTATTTCAGAATTCAAACTTCATCTTTTACAAAGAGAGAGAGAATGAAGAATGCTCATGCCCCCGTTAGGATTAATCTTTTATTTACAAAAGGTTTTCTAAAACCCTTAATGCATGATAGAGATAAATGACAAAGGGGGTTCAAAACGTATAATTTTGAATAACGTCTTGAAATCAAAGGAGGATTCGAGTTGAAAATCTAAAAAGGCATCTAGAATATTAATATTGTGCAGCTGTTGTATAGGAGGCAATCTCACAAATCCCTTTATATGGCATAGCACAACCCGAATGTGCTTAGGAGAGCTGAGAGCCAGAGAACACTTCCAGTAGATAAACACATAAGCTACTCCATCAGATCAGTGAACATCAAAGAAATGAGAATGCCAAACCTTCGGCTAAAGTTAACAACCCGTGATATCTTATCCTTTCCTTAACCCTACCTCAAAGTTAGCATTAATCTTGGCACTTGTCAAATAGCTATAATTTTTTTTAAGGATTAAAAGTGTAATTAATTCTTTGATATCCAATGAAGTCTGGTTTTATAATATGTCTCAATTGTGAAACTTAGAAAAGGGCAAGTTTTTTTCAAATTTTTTTATTAAACATTTAAAAAAATTCTTTTAATTGATCTTTTTCCAATTTTGAAAATAAAAGAAGAAGAAAATCATTTTCATACAAGACAATCTCTCTGGAGTAGATCTTGGTAGTCTACACGTGTCTCTCAGACACAAAGCTCATTCTTAGAATTAGTGCTGGAGCTAGAAATGATAAGTGTTGGGGAATTTTTGAGGGCCCATATCATCTAGAAATGATAAATGTTGGGTCATTTTTGAAGGCCTGTATATTGAATTTAGTAGACATTTATTTTCAATGAGAGCAAAATATGCGAAGAATGAAAATGGTAAAGTAAGAAACTAGTGGAGACAATTAAACAATGAGTTGTCGTTAGCTTCTCAACACGATGTGATACAAATAGCCTCATTTGACATTCAATTCAGATATATCCTCTATTCAAGGCGAGTCAAGAGCACCAATCACAACAAACACTACTATATTGTAGAAAGAATTGAAGACTTGAAGCTCCATAATTCATATTTTGTGTTTCAACTAATAAGAAAAATTCTGATCTTTATGAGTCATGTCGAATTTGGCATAGTCACACAAGTGTATGACTTCAACTAGGGTTAATAATCAACACCTTATGAATTTGCTTCTAAAAATCAATGCGAAGCTTGGAGAATTGAATTCAATGTTAGCAATTGAGAAAACACCTCTAGTTCCAATTGTTTCTAAGGTTCCAACCATCATCCTTGGCATAAATGTGTCTCATGGTTCTCCGTGGTAGTATGATATTCTATCATTTACTACGATGGTTAGCTCCAGGCAATGGTATTTGATTTCCCATTACAGAGCAACAACATGTACATATTCTCTAAAGCTTGAAATGAGATTATCTTTTCAAAGCAATAAGGAAAGCTCTATTAGATTTCTACACAAGTTCAGGCAGAGAAAGCCAATTTTATCAAGAGCAAAACAAATTTCGTTGGGGTAATAAGTAATTGACACGAGTCAAGAAGTGCAAGAGTGCACACTGGAGCAAACAAAAAGTGAAGACAACCAAATCATGGATATAATGAAGACTGCTCATACAACTATTCACATCACATATCAAGAAAACATGCATCAACATAAACATACACATTTACATCATACATTCATCATCACATACAATAAAAAAGGGTTTCCCCTTCTATTAAGGATGCTTTTATAATCTCTTTTGAGAAACTAGTTTCATCTTTCTCAAGATTATTTGTCCAAAAACATCAATCTAGTCTTTCTGAAGACTATTTTTCCCTGAAATCTTTATTTCATTCTTAAAAGACATTTTTCTCCTCTAATGAGAACATCATCTTATTTTTCTCCCTCAAGGTCATATTATTCTCTCATGAGGATGAATTCAAAAGGCTCTTTTTATCAAAATAAAAATCAAATTAAATACATGAAATAAAATTCATCTACTTTCATAAAAACATTCAAGGTAGTCATTCATAAATGCATCATTTTTATATTGATCTTTCATGAAATAAAAGTTTGGTGATGACTAGACGCCCTCAACATGAAGGAACAATGTCATCCACATATTGGACATCCTGAAGTGAACAATCAGATCTTCCAATGGCAACTAGATATCCTCAACATGCAAGAGCAGACTGTTCATCACTTTAGAGATTGTTTATCCCGAAACAAAGTTTCATCTTGTTTGAGACAATTTTTATTGAAACAAAATTGATCTCACTTGAGATTGATTTCTCACAAAACAAATTACGTCTCGCTTGAGACAATTTGCCCTTAAAACAAAAAATTTGGAAATTGTTTCACTTAAAACAAAATTGATAAAATTTGAGATTGTTTTTCTTAAAAACAAATTGTCTCACTCGAGACAAATCTCCCTTGAAACACAAATTTTGAAATGTTTTACTCGAAACAAAATTTTATTTCACATGAGATAGCTACTCTTGAAAAAAAATTCCACTCATTTATTTTCATTCAAATATTTGACAGAAATTCAACGTTAGCAAAGACTTCATTCCGCAATTCTATGCTGGAAAAGAAGATTTCATTTCAAGTGAATCATTGGAAACTATGACTAGCTCTCCTCAACACGAATGAGCAATTTCATTTTCAAAGACAAATTAACTCCAGATGACTAGACGTCCTCAACACGAAGGAACAATGTCGTCCACCGACTATCTCTTCAACGCGAAAGAGCAGTTTCATCCTCAGACAATCAGTCTTCCTCAACGTGAAGGAACTGTGATGTCTCCAAATTATCTTATAAAACGGCTAGATTTCCTCAACACGAAGGAAAAATGTAATCCACCGACCATATCTCCTCAATACGAAGGAGCAATGTCATCCTTAGATAATTAGACTTCCTCAACGCGAAGGAACCATATTGTCTCCAATTTACCCAAATACTTCAGAACATCTTCAACACCAAATTACCTCCATATTGACCCAACTTTCTTAACAAGAAGGAACATTGTCATCTTCAGCAAACAATTTACCTGAAAGTGGCTAAAACTCTTTAACACGGATGAGCAAAGTCATCTTCGACACCGTATTATCTCCGGATTGACCTGATTTCCTCAACGAGAAGGAACATCGTCATCTTCAACAAACAATTTATCTGAAAGCGACTAGATCTTTTCAACATAGATGAGCAGAGTTATCTTCAACACAAAATTTTCTCCAGATTGACCCGATTTCCTCAACGATAAGGAATAACGTCATCTTCAATAAACAATATATCTGAAAGCGACCAAGATATTTTCAATATAGATGAGCAGTGTTGTCTTCAACACCAAATTATATCCAGACTGACCCGAAGTTCTCAACATGAAAGAGTAGTGTCATCTTTAAAACCTCTATTTTTAGACAAAGAATTGGAGCTCCAGATACAGAGCAAACATCATAGCCAGACAAAATTAGGTCATTATATATCTTTGCTTCGTCGTTGTTTACACAAAAGACGAGAAAAGAGGGACAATTGTAATACCCTAATTTTATCCTAAAATTAAAAAACGAGCAAAATATAAGGAGTGAGGAGAGGTGAGCAAGGTTATTTTTTTTTATTCGGTTTAACGTCCCTGCTCGTCGGTCGGAGTTTAGGGAGGCCACCGGTGGGATGGTCGGCAGCGTGAGAAGCCATGCGACTCATGGTGGAAACCAGCATGAGGCCTTGGCCCTTGAGAAGGTCAGCTGTGAGCTGAGGAGAGGGAAGCTATTCACGTGAACTGGTTAGTTTGGGGGTTTGTTTTAAAGTTTTTGGTTTAATCGCATGACAGACCCCCATTTCATCATGTCTCTTACTTTGGCTACCCATTTTATGGGTTAATCGCCCATAAGTCCTCTCGGTTTCATCGTGTTTCACGCTATGGTCACTATGAGAGAAAATCAAACGTCAAGTCCCCAGTCTTGGTATGTTATTTTTTTGGTCACTATTATGCTATGTTATTTATTTCAAGTTAATTATTAACTTTTATTTTATTGCACATTAACCACTGACTTTTATTTTCTTGCTTTCTAACCATTGCTTATTTATTTATTTATTTATTGTTTTTCATATTATTCGACCTTGTGGTGACCTGATCTGGGGTGCGATCCACATTATTATGGTCCAGACCCACCTAACCACTAACAGCTTACTTTTCTAACTTACTAACATTCTAACTTTTATTTTTATTGTTCTTACTAACTTACTAACATTTTATTTTATTGCACAAACTAACCCGCTAATTTTCTAACATTCGAATATTCATAAACCTTACGGTGACCCACCCTGGGGGACGATCCGCATTATTTATGATATGGGTTAAACGGTTAAAAACAACCCCCTAACTTTTATTTTATTTGTTCATACTAACATACTGACTTTTTTATTTTTTATTGTTCTTACTAACATTTTATTTTATTGTACAAACTAACCCGCTAATTTTCTAATATTCGAATATTCAATTACCTTGTGGTGACCCGCCCTAGGGGACGATCCGCATTATTTATGGTACGGGTTAAACGGTTAAATACAACCCCCTAACTTTTAAATGTATGCAATTTATTTCTATTTTCTATTTTATTTATTTTTCCAGCACTTTAAATTCCAACATTTTATTTTTCTGTGTTTTAATTTTCTTGCATTTTTATTTCAGTCCCTTTAAATTTCCAACACTTAATTTTTAGTATTTAAATTTAAGCATCTTAATTACACTTCATTTTATTTTAGTCACTGATCTTGCCTGTGGTATATTTACATCTAATGCTACACTTTTCATTATTTACGTGTCAAACTTATTTATTTATTTATCCTCTTATTTGGATGGTATTTTAATCTTGGTTGTTGGTTTATAAAGTTTGCATGTTGGTCCCTTGTTTATACTGGTAGGCTATCGATGTTTGACTCGTATTTTAGATTCAAAACCGAACTTGGTTATCTTTATTATTACTACCCTTTTAAGCGCATATATATATATATATTATTTAAACCTTATTATATATATATATATATTATTTAAACCTTATTTTTTTTATATAAATCAGTCTTTTTGTATATATGTAAATAAGAAAATTTTGTTGTGGGAGAGATCTATGAAGACATATCCTAACTACAAGGGAAAGTGTCTTTCGAAGATTTTTTCGCACAAAAGTTTTTGTATTTTATAGTCTTCTTTGTTTTACTTTACTTTATTTTATTATTTTTTTATCTCGTTCTATTTTTATTTTGTATATTATTTTATTTCTATTTTTATTTTGTTTATTATTTTATTTTTATCTTTGATATAAGGAAAAATGTGAGGCAATGTTTTTTCCCAAAAATCTATGGAAAAGTCTCCTAACTACAAAGGAAGTGCATTCTCGAGGATTGTTCGCACAAAAAGGCATTCTTTTATCTGAACATTTCTAAAAATTTAATATAATACTATATTCTTTTAAACTATATCATCCATAAAATTAAAGAAACTCCATTTTGTGAGGGGAATCCATGAAAAAGTCTCATGGCTATAAAGGAAGTGCATTTTCAAGGATTGTTCATACAAAATGATGTGATTTCTCTTATAAAAATAATTATCTTTTTTTGATTAAATAAATATCTTTATTCTATAAAATATATTTTGGGCTCTGTAATTTTTTGTACCCATTGCATTTTTCATTTGTCATCAAATTTTCATTTCCTTATTTACAAAAGCAACGTTGCTTTAGCTCTTTGAAAGTTGACATATTCTTAAATAAATTCGAATGAATAGAAGGATCGTAGTTTAAATATATTTTTTGAGTTTGTAATTCTCAATATTTAAACATCATATAATCGTTTAGGTACCAAGACTTGGGTGTTGTGGGGGTGCTCACCCTTCCCCACACGTAATCGACTCCCAAACTCTTAAAAATGAATTTTTGGTAAAACGCAGACAATTTTTCGTCTTTTAATGATTTTTCTAAACTCATTAAAATGATATTTTAGGTATTCAACCTACCTAACTCAAAGGTTGATGACGACTCCAAAATCAAATCGTTTCAAACCTAAATTTCATCATCTTCCCCCAGATATAATTTTTTAAGTCTAACGAATCCCCGAGGGAGACGTTATGACAATTCACATTCGCATTTGGAATACAAAAGTTATTTTGATCCGGTCTATCAATTTTCGCAAGTATTCAAGGTATATGAATTTGAGTTTTCCCATAGGTTATGAAAAAGACACATATGAGATTCAAACTTACTTACAAATATATAAAATCTGATCTTATTAAGGGAACCACGTCGTCCAAAATCCAATCGAATTCATTATAATATGGATATTTGAGAGTAGTCAAAGAAACTTAAAAGATGTGGGCATTGTAGAAACCCATGCTATAATAGAAAAAAGTCCATCTCTTTTAGCATCTATCAAGAGTGAACCATAATTATGTACTTTTATTTTTTTGTATTGTATTTTTTGATATTCTATTTTATGTTATTTTAATTTTTAGTATGTATTCTATATTTTTTCATATAAATATTAACGAATTTATGTACTTTTTATTTAGTTTTATTCTTTTAACATTTTACATTCACAGTCTCTTAACTTACTCATTTAGGGAAAAATAATTAAATGATATGAATGATGTAAATAGAGGACTAAAATATACATAATTAAAACTGTTAGGTCTTATATTTGTACTCAAAATAATTTAAAATACTAAGCAAATCTTAACCATAAATCGTAAACCCTAACCCTAAAATCAGAGTGGTATTAATGGAGGTAAATGTGCGTTCTGCATAAAACATCTTTCACGTGTGCTACCAAATCAGTATAAGATGTGTTCTACATAATACACCTTTTCTACGTATGCTTAAAGCACGTTTTGTAGAACGAGTTTCATATGAAAATTGTGATGATAAATATTGATTAAAGAGAGCTGTTTCGGTATATAATGACATTTTTTATATTTTTAGATAAAATTGTTGTTGTACACTATATTTAATTTCTTTCTCCATTAATTTGAACTCATTAAGTGACTTCAATTGTCAAAGGGAGTATTATTTTTTCGAGGGATCTTGAGTCCATTCAACTACGTCTATAAGTGAGTATACATTCTCAATGACCAATAAAATTTTTAAACATATACTATATTTTAATCAGCCTAGAATACTTAAAAAAAAAACTCTCTAATAATTTAAACATGTCTAAAGAGCTAAAACATTAAATTTATATAAATTAAAATAAAGTCATCATTACATATGAATTTAACCTATTGTATTAAACGAATAATACAATGGATCTACCATGATTAATGATTAAACAACACCTAAAATTTCCCAATTTCCGGCCTCCCATTAAGCCAAGAAAAAGAAAAAGTTATTTCAGAATTCAAACTTCGTCTTTTACAAAGAGAGAGAGAATAAAATAGTCAAGTGATAGGCCATGTGAACACTACGTTCCACCTCTCTACCTCTTTTTCTTCTCTTGTTTCTCATAGAATTAACACCATTATCAACCATTCCTCGTTGTGTTTCTTGTTTCTTGTTAGAGAGTCGGCAATGAGCTCCATCATGCACAGCTTTCAAAGGAGCCAAGCCCTCCCCGTCTCTCAAACCGAATCAAATGAGCAGCCGCCATTGCCGGCGTTACGAAGGAGGCTTTCCTCTTTGTCTCTTAAGCTACACCCTTCCACCTATTCACCATCACCGTCGTCATGGGCGTTCCCCAGATCCAAGTCCTTGTCTTCCATGGGGGACTACGCTGGTAGTTCCATCAGGAAATGGTGGGATTGGGGATGGTCTTGGGTTCTTTCCAGGAAACCCATGTTTGCCCAAGACCTTGAAATGAACGAAGAAGAAACTAGGGTTCTGGGTTGCCACAACAAAGGCAACTGGATGCATGTCTTTTACAAGATGAGATCTGAGATCAAGAAACTCATGGGATCTGATAAGGTTGGCCTCCCACAAACTCGCAGGTATGATTCTTTAGCCTACTCCAAGAATTTTGGCAAGGAAAAGAAAATCTATGGTTGATCGTTTGGGTTTTCGGAATGCTTGAATGGAGGTGTTCGACGAAATGTCTAAATGGGAATGAATTATCAATTCGTCGCTTCATGATTCAGATCATCACATCAGAAAAACTGCAGAATTCTACATTCTATATTCGTTTTTTCTTTTATCTTGTGTTCTCTTGTTCTGTTATTTCTTGGGTTTTCAGATTTTCTTTTGTTATCGTAATCCAAATGATGAATCGTGAAAAAAAATATTTTTTCCTGTAATATAATATGATTTATGTGTTATTGGAGTGTATTTTTTTCATTTATTTAATTTTTGGCATCGTCAATGGTATAATTACGATAAATGTTGTATTTCTTTTATTTATTAATGCAATATAATATTTAGATCTAAATTGCTCAATATGCAAGATATATTGTCCCATAGAAAAATACAATCGAAAAGTATGATAGATTTAGTGGTTTTGTTTACATTTAATTATGAGTAGAGAAAATAATATGCATATTATATAAATTATTAAAAAATATTTAATATATTTATATATAAATGATATGACATATTTTAGAATATGATATTAATATTCAAAATATATAATAAAATTAACTTTAAAAAAATAAGGGGCATACAAGTACATATGGAGATATATGAGCCGCTTTCTAAAAGCCGTCGGTGGGAGAGATAATATGTGCCATTCCAGTGATTTGCCAGCACAGATAAGGTTGGCTAATGAACATGTGATTTTGCAAAGCCGGCAATGACCCATCAAATTCAAACCGGAGGCCTCAATTTTTAAATATTCATTCTATACATTCATAGAAATTACTTTTGACTAACTCATTATTATTAGTGGGAAATTTTTTCCCTGTTTTCAACCAATACTAATTACTTGGATTCAGTTCAAGCAGCAATCAAAGCGTCGGTGCCCCCGTTTCCTCAACAAATATTGATAGGCATAGTTGTTTTGTGTTAGACAAATAAAATTTTATTTTTTTTCTAAAAATTCTATTTTTTTAATTTTAAATTATATAAACTGAGTCATTTAAGTTCGTTCAGATTTTTATTCAAATTTTAATTTTAAATCAAATAAAACTTTAAAAGTAAAAAAATTAAAACTAGATTGACATCATTTTAGTTTAACTAGGTAAATAATTCGCTTTGTAATTTTATCAATTATTTCTATTTTTCTTTTATTTTAAGTTTATTTTTATCAAATTTAAATCTTATATTTTTCATTATTGTAGAATGCTTATATAGATTTAATTACATTTTTTATTATAGACTTTTTTTTTACAATTTAGTCTTTTAACTTTTTTGGTTCCTTTACTATTTTTTTTTTTCAATTTTTCATCCATTTTAAGTTCATTTTGATCAAATTTGAACAACTTCTCCTCTTTCACTGTAGAATAATTATGTAACTACAATCCCTCTTTGTGATAATAAATGTTTTCTTTCCTCTATTCAGTCCTTAAACATTGCATTTTATTCAATTTCATCATCTTTAATTACAACTATTTACATATTTTTTATTCTCTAATTCATTAACTCCTTTATACTCTCATCAATTTTCCTCAAAATACATTCTTTAAAAAATATAAATATAAATATATTAAAAAATTTATATGATATTTGTTTTACTAAATAACATTACAAATCTCACTTACACAAGCTAAAAGAATACGGAGAAATATATATGTACATCATATATGACTAGAGATAATTTTTAAAATTTTTATCAATTAGTAATAATGATAAATAATTACATTTAAATTTTAATAGAAACTCAAACAAATACATTTGATTTGTCTTGACTCAAATTTCATAAACACAACACGATTCAAAAAAGAGTCAGAAAATTTGAATGATAAAATGATACTCGTAAACTCGACAAACTCAAATTTTTTCTACATGACATGATCGAAAACACACCCTAATTCAAATAAGTAAAAAATAAAAGTATATTTTACTTTATTATTTAAAATATTTTTATATTCATATTTGATATATGGCTTAAACAAATCAATTCTCGAGTTAATAATTTTGATCAAATTGATCCCTAAACTTTTTCTTTATCAATCTAGCCTTTAAAAATTTTCAGTCAAATTACCGTATGAATTTAACTAATATGGTCATTATCCCATGAACTTTTAAAATTTGTGTTGAACACTTTGACGAGCCCAACTCACCCACTACAGAGGACCTATGATATATCAGTAACATTACACCAACTCTTTTGACGTTGGTTAGCCTTTTATCTTATGAATTCTTAGTGCACAATAATACTTAGGCGACATGCTAACCATATATCATTCAGGTGGCAGAGCCGACCGTATATCAATCAAGCGCTAACCGATCATATATCAATCAGGCAGCATGGCTGACCATATAATAAAACTAATACAAGTGCACTAAGAACTTAAAACAACTAAGGCATAATTGAAAAACTTAAGAAAAGAGAACATTTTCATTAATACTAAAGTACAATTACAAGATGACATCATTACCCCACTATTTTTCTCTTCTCTGCCTCTAAGCTCTCTTTCTCTAACTCACACTTTTGACACTCTTTTCCCACATTTTCACTCTTACTACAATGGTAAAGATCGCCCTTATTTATAGATTCTAGTGACTATTGGATTCTTAACACATGTAAACATCTTAACCATTTCATATTATAAATATCTATATTAGTTTATGGATAACTATATATATATATATATATATATATATATATATATATATATATATATATATATACATATATACAAAATGACACTTATAGATTTCCCTAGAATTTATATTGATTTTTAACTCTCATCCGTAATGCAAACTTCCTTATGTGGATGATTTGCTGACCATTCCAAGTGTTTCTCTAAACTTCTCAAACTTTGGTCAACTCAAACTCTTCGTGAAAATATCTACAACTTGTCCATCTGACTTTTTGTGGCACCATCTTGATTTCCCTTTCAAGGACCTTCTCGCGAACGTAGTGATGGTACACTTTATATGTTTTGTCCTTGCATGAAAGACTGGATTCTCTACTAGACATATGGTTGATAGGTTATCGCCAAAAGGTATTACTTGATAATCTATTGGCTAATAAATATCTTCTAATAGTTGCTTCAACCAAGTACTTTCTTGTGTTGTATGCTATCGATCAATGTTCTGCTTCAATGTTTGATAATGATATTGTTGTTTGTCTCTTAATACACCATGATATTACTTCTGATCCAAGAATAAACATGTATCTCGTTATCAATTGTTTCTTATCATAATCTCCAACATAATCAGTGTCACAATATTCAACCACTTGACATTAATTTGTTTCCTGTAGAAAATACCAAAATTAATAATGCTTTTAACATACCATAAGATGCGTCGTACTACGTCAAGATTAGGCTTATTTGGATTTCTCATGTATCGAATAGCTACTCTAATTGCATAAGTTATGTCTAGTCGACTTAGTGTGAAATATATAAGACTTCTGACCATGATATTACTCCTAATCCAAGAATAAACATGTATCCCGTTATCGATTGTTTCTTATCATAATCTCCAACATAGTCAACGTCACAATATCCAACAACTTGACATTCCTTTGTTTCTTGTACAAAACATACCATAAGATGCATCATACTATGTAAGATTAAGCTTATTTGGGTTGCTCATGTATCGACTAGCTACTCTAATTGCATAAGTTATGTCTGGTTGGCTTAGTATGAGACAGATAAGAATTCTGACCAATTTTCGATATATTGTAACACCTTTTAAACTTTTTCCTTTATCAGCTTATAATTTATATTAACATCCATAAGAGTTGAGATAAGACTGCAGTAAAACATCTTTTACTTATGTAAAAAATCCTTTGCATATTTTTACTATCCTATAAATAATCCTTCATTCGTGTGCTCCACTTAGAGGCCAAGAAAATGCTTGAGTTATCCAAGTTCCTTTATATAAAATATAATAGAATGATTTTCTATTATTGTTTTTTTTTTGGATTTCCTAGTAATGATCTCTCATGATGATTAAGTAATCCATATATACTAGCATTATGGCTAGTTTTTCTTGATTTTATTTCACAAATAAACTAGAATTTGAATGAGAAACTATAAATCCACTTTCTACCAAAAACTCACCGATTTTCTCATACTATACTCTTGGAGTGTATTTTAAGCCATAAAATGTCTTATTTAGCTTGTAGACATACTCGGGATGGATCTTGCTCTCAAAGCCTCTCGTTTCTCTATATAGATGTTCTTGTTAAGTTACTCAGGTTATTAAAACATTCTTGATATCCATCTGCCACAACTTCTAAGACTTGCTAGCAATCAAAGCTAGTAAGACATGAATTGTTGTAATTTTTGCAATGGGCCAAATGTTTTGTAACGCCTTGATTTTTGAGTTAGTAGTTTTGGGTAAACCCAGGTGTGTTTTAAGTAGAACAAAACACCATTAGTTGTGTTGGGTTAAGTTTGGCTTATTTTAGTTTGGGCTTGAACCCATTAAGGCCCAAAAAGGTGTTTTTGAACTAGACCTAAAAAAATGAGGACTAGGAGAGAAAATAACTCCTAAGTTATTTCAAAGGCTAAATTTCATTAAAAGAAGATGATGTCAATATGTAGACTTCTCATATATCTTTTTCATCAACATTTGTCTTCTTTCTCTTTCCATCCAAACTCAATTCTTCATCTCATATATTGTAGTTGAGAAAATATGATAACTTTGTAAACTTCACTTTCCAATTCAAAAATCTAAGTTAAGAAATAGAATCCACAATCCTCTAGCTTCTTCTTAAACTCATTTTTTTTAAGTTTTGGCAATGGAAAACCATAAGTGGGGTTTAAAGTAGGTTTTGGATTTTAGGTTCCCTAGTGTTCCCACTCTATTTTTAGAGATTTAGAATCATGTTTCTAACCTTCATAAGCCTTTAGATGAGTTAGTAACTCATTTTATTGCTTCTGATTAGTGAAAGAAATTGGGGAAAACTCCAAAGGCAAGAGAAAAGAGAAAGTGGTACTTCAGTGAGCCTTGGGTTGATTCTTTAGCTTTTAGTAGAAATGTAACACACTTTTAACCTGTCCTTACTACTTGTAGATCAACATGTGTAGTTTTGGTGCTTGTATGGTGTATGAGTTATTTGGGTTGTATCTAGACCTATAGTATAAAAATAGTTATTTGATGTTGTTCATGCATAAAATGGCGGCCTTTCATGACACCTTGACTATACATAAGCTTTAAATACACTTTGAGGACCTTGGGACAGTCTTAGGGGTATTTTGGAAGGTTTTACACGAGAGAAGCATGACTTTCTAGGTTGAGAGTATCGACACCCTATGAACAATACATATAATGTTCGTTTAGAATGGAAAATTCAAAGGGCTAGTGTGTGTAGGGTATTACTACCCATTCAAGGCGTATCGATACTATTAGGGGGAATATTGATACTACAGAGCTTCATATCGATACCTGAGAACTTGGTCAGATTTAGTGGGCTATTTTGGTAACGGTATCTAGGTCAGCAAAGATGCCATGATTGGGAAATATCGCTACCAAGGTAGGGTTATCGATGCTAGTGAATGCTTCCAAACATCAAATGTAATTTTGGTAACGATACCTGGGGTAGTACTGATACCCCAAAATGGGAGTATTAATACCCTAAATTGGGGTATTGATACAGAGTGTTGTGTCATGGATACAATAGGCTATTTTTATATCGATACTTGAGAAAGTAGCGATACCAAAGGAGGAGTATCAGTACCATCGTGAATATATGGGCTATAAGCCTGGATTATGTTAGAGAGCCATAACGGGGTTCTATTTAGGGTGAAAACTATTCAATAAGCTTAGAACTGAGAATATCAATAATTTGTGTGATAACATAAGATCTTAATGAGATAAAGTTCCAAAAAACTTATGCCCTTGTGTGATGCTTGAGAAATGACGATGACACTTGAGTTACTTGTATGACAATTCAATAGAAGAGTAGGGATTATCCATATATATCTAATCTAGTACTATGGCATTTAAACTGCTATTTAGATGTTATACTGAGTTTAGGTGACCCATACATGTCTCGAGTACTTGAGAGGAATAGACTAGTTTGGTGAGGTATCGCAATGTGAGCTAGACCAAGCTTAGAGTATTATAAGATGCTGATACTATGTGACCCAGATCTTACCCAAGATACCCTTAGAAGGAAAAAAGGGGTGTGAGTTCCGTGATGCTATAATAACCTCGAGCTACACCATGATGCTTACTTTTGTTACATGATAAATGTACTAATGATTTCATGGCTATGAATGTATTATACTCATATGTTGGATGCATGTAGTATAGTTATTTGTGTGACATTGAGCTTGTTAGCTTAGTGTATAAAACGTGTTTCCGTGCTCATGTTCTTAGGTGGCAATTTGAGGAGCCTTTCACTAGACTACTGAATATTCAAACTTGATCATTTCCATAGTAAGTCTCAAGTATTGTGGTGGGCATGTACTGTCATAGACCTTATTGCATTTTTCAGCCATGAAATATGTTTTTAAACTTATGTATTTTTAGAGACTATTGTTGGGAGTTCTCCCATATTTTGTATACTTATATTATATTTAGTATTTAATGTTGTCTTAAATTTATGAATGCATTTGATTTATTTAAAAAAGGGTTATCCACATAGGTGGTTCCATGAAATATTGTAATTTTTCATATTTCCGTGTAGATCAAATTATGATGTTACATTTAGTAGTATCAGAGCATCATATTTATTCTTTCCTTGGACCTGCGAGTTAGAGTTATTAGTTGTTGATGAATTACATGCCTCAAGTATACTTAAATGTATGGAAATGGTGATGCTAACTCTTATCTTTTCTTAAAAACTCGTACGATATGACAGATGATCCCACCTATAGTCAAGAGGGTCGTGAGGAGAGTCATGTCTCTCTAGATGGAGACATAAGAGACAACTTTGTTCCTGACTCTGAGGACATAGGTATCCAAGAGGAGGTGGACATAGATGAGGTGGCCTTCTTTAGAGACATCACTTAGGCGTTGAAGCACATAGATAGTGCCATTCGTAGAGCCACCGCTGCACTTGCTCCATATATTCTACCCTAGTAGCCTATCATAAGTCCCCCATAAAGAGACTTCGTCATTACAAGATGACCAATTTTCTAGGTTCAGATGACGAAGACCTTGTAGTTGTTGACCATTGGCTTTATGAGCGCCTTCTCACTCTGCTAAACCTATATCTTACCTTAGATCATATGTTAGAGTACATCACCACCTTACTAAAAAGTGATGCGATAGATTGGTGAGAGACCATGAAGATGACACTAGAGCCAGAGAGACCGACTTGGGAGCTATTTCTATAAGAGTTTACATAAAAGTACATCGATGAGGCCCACAACAATAACACGAGGGTTTGATTCTTGCACTTGACCCAAGGTGATCGCTTCATGTATGAGTATGAGAGCGAGTTGTTACGTTTGAGCCGCTATGCACCAAAGTTAGTGGCGACCAAGAAGTACCACTATAGGAGGTTCAGGAAGGGCCTCAATATAGACATCTTCACTGACTTAGCAGCCGATCCACCTAGAGTCTTCTCCGAGTTGACCCGTCAAGAAAAAGTGGATAAGTAAGTTCAGAGCATGAGGGATAGGTTATCGAGTAGCTCTGTGGGGAAAATTCGTATATGTCTAATACTGTCAGATCATCCTAGACTTTAGCCAAGAGAGCCAGATATTCCCGAGGGTTGTAGAGATTAGGTGTGAAATATCAACTACCTAAATTTTTAGGTACCTAAAGTACTGGGCACACGAACTTTTTGGGTACTTAAAAATCAAACCATAACCCGGCCTGAAATATTAGGGTACCCGTAAGTCGAGAACTAGCATAATCAGGGTACCCGCTGGTTCGGATAATATGGTACCCAATTCCTTTATTTTAAATAAAAAAATATGCACTAATTTTTTCTGAAAAAATAAAATTCAAACTAACTTAAATGCTTAAAAATATGAATTACATAATCTAAATATAAAGTTTAAAAATTCAAATTGCATAATCCAAATATAAACATAAATTTTAAAAGTCTAACAAAAACGCAACTAAAGATAAAGAAACTAAAGAAATTACATAATCCAAATTTAAGATTAATTTATTTTATAAAGAACAAGATCGCATGCTTTCAACAACTAAAAGCCTTCACACTTGACCTAAATTGAGGATTGAGTTTAATAAATTTTAAAATTTTGATAACATAAAAATGTCTATTATTAAGAAAGAAGATGCATATAAAATAAGAAAGAATATGCAAATATTTACAACAATTAAAAAGTAAGAGAAATGAATTACACTTACCAGTTTGGGTCTCTAACATACCTGACTAGTCGATGAAATGAAAACACTGAGGGACAATGAAATGGAAGCATTAGTTTGGGTCTCTCACCCGCTTGATCTTCCGACGATCGTGCGTGAACGCCTAAACGACGGCTTGTGAGAGTGAGGAATTGAATTTTTTTAATTTAGGATTGGGAAAAGGGGATTCGTAAGAATTTTGCATGCCTACTAGTGTTTTAAACTTGTAATAAAATATACTAAAAAGTATAAAAAAACTAAGCTAAAAAAGTATTGGGTATCATGTCTTTGGGTACCCGGTTAGGTAATATTTTATGACCCAAGACCGACCTGAAAACCCAAAAAATATTAGCGGGTCGAGTACCTACCCCTGAAAATTCATGTATTTTTAATATAATTACCCGATAATTTTTGATCGGGTCAGTGAGTCAATAGGTCAGGTCATCCGGGACGAATATTTTTTAACACCCCTATTAGAGATTTCTAGCTTCTTAGTCTCAAAGGTCGGGATAGGGTCCAGTCAATTGGTAATGACTAGAGGGTCGTAAGAGACTGCTAGCTCCACATCTATGGCGAGTAGTGGTGGTTCAACCAAGATCATGCAGCCCCGACATGCAGGCATTATGAATGGATTGGTTATCCGAGCACGATGCGTGTCTGAGGTGTAGAGCTAAGCAACTTAAATTTTGTAATTCAGAAGATCATAATGGCAAGCAATGAGCTCAGTTGTACCTCGAGGATTGTTTAAGGCCCACAAGTTGATTAGAGCGAGTTGTGAAGCATTTTTTGTTCACGTAGTTGACACTCGTGTTCCAATTTTAGTTTTAGAGGAGATTCGTGAAGTGAGAGACTTTCTTGATGTATTTTCGGAAGAGTTTTCAGGTTTACCAACTGATAGAGAATTGGATTTTGGCATCAAGGTTATGCCAGGTTCAACTCCAGTGTCCATCACTCCCTATCTCTTAACACCCACAAAGCTAAAGAATCTTAAGGCAAAATTTTAAGAACTTCTAGAGCGGGGATTTATTCGCCCAAGCGTGTCATTGTGAGGAGCGATAACTTCGTAAAAATACTCAATTTCTAGTCTTTTCACTTAAGTTATTGCTCGTCTAAACAAAGTAAGCACAACATTTTAATTACATTTAGGTTATATTTGCTTGTGGTGGATAAGTTTTGCTTCGACAATATTTATTTGGTTTAACTGATGCTGCTGAGGAGAAAGGGTTTGTGTGGATTGTGTATGTGAAGGAAACTTACAGAGGAAGAACATTTCAGTCGCGGCAATGTAATTTAAAAGGGCCAATGGAACAGAGAAGAACTTGAGGAGTAGATTTATCTTGCCAAGGCAAGGTTTATCTGCAAAGTCTGAAGTGGATATGACGAAACCGCCTATGTTACATGCCAGCTGGATAACCTTCTTCACGTGCAAGCAGGCCCTAAATATTCTGACAGTTGTCAGCCTCCTTTCCTTTTTTAGTCTGGACGAATAATAACACCTATTTAAGGAATCTCAAATCATGTGAAACCCTAGGAGATTCCTCCCTATAAATATCTAGCCGTAGCCGCCGAAGAAAGAGGCAAGGAAGAAGAGAAAAGAGCTTTGCTGAATGTGTGAGCGAGCAACTACAGTGCTTTCCAGCGTTTACCAACCAACCTTCCTTGGTGTCCTCCATAGCCAGGCTATAGCAGAGCGGTGATCAGGTCTAGAGAGAGGCTGATCACCAGGGCAGGCGCGGTACTGATCAGAATTGTCATGACAGAGCCCCCAATTTTGGGAGTCGTTCTTCCTTTGTTCTTAAATTCTTTACATGTTTGGGGTTGTTTTAAACGATGATACTTGGATGACTTTTTTATAGCACCATGACTGTCTTACTTGGTGTTAATCTTTATTTTGCCTAAACAATTATTTTCTGCTTTATGAATGATGAATTATGATTTTCCTCATGACTATTTTGTTCATTGTTTGAATATTTTACCTTGACACTGTAAGAACTTTGAGACATTGCCTGGGGTATTGGTGAAACATGTCTTGGTAATTAAGAGTATCGAGAGATCGCCTTTTGTATAGATAGTTATTCTTAGATTCGAGAGAATTAAGATAGATCTATGTGAACAATGGAATGGATCCGTGATGGTGATGTTCTAACTTGTCTACCTTAGAGATAAGGAGTTGGTTTCAATTGACTAAAAGGGATAGACACTAGAGTAGGATAGACAACGACTATAGTTCACATTGAGAGGTATTTCTACAACAACAGTCTGACAAACTAAGGGTTGTAGTTAACGCTAAGTAGTATTGCCATAGCAACCGTCTAAGAATACTTAGTAATCTTATCGGGCAGCTTAAGTAAAACATAATAATTCATTCTAGACTTAGGATAATTGTTGTCAATACAAAAGATTAGCGTAAGTTCTATGTGATAAGTCTGAATATGTGAGGTTGTTTGAATTATATTTAAATCAAAACTTGTCTTTGTTTTGTTTTATTTCAGTAGTCTGCATATTTAATTTGTCTCGACCAAACTTTTCTGCAATCATACATTATAGTATTTCCTTGTTTTATTAATATTATCTATTTAGTTTGACAAGATAGTAGGAATTAGCTTGTGACAACTAGTTCTAGTTGTGGTGAAGATTAAAATTCTCGACCAATGCCTGAGGAGGCGATAACTCACTTAACCTATATTACTTGATTCGATTGTGTATACTTGCACATAATTGCTTGCCTTAGCATATACATTTACAAGCGATCAAGTTTTTGGCGTCGTTGTCGGGGATTGGTAACTAACGAAATTTGTATTCGCCATAACAAGTTTTTCTTGTCACCTTATATTTATTCAGTCTAACGTAGTTTATTATTTTCTTTTGTAGGTTTTTATTGCATGAAATTGAGATCTACTAGTAAACCATTAGAACCATTCGGCTCTGAAGTTGAACAATCATTCAGACAGAGGCTACCAGACCAATGAACCAGAGAACATTTAAACCAACTACAATTACAATGCAACAACATGTGAGATCATGACGATACCGATGCAACAATTAATATTCATGTTGCAATACCAAGAGCAATACGAGATCATTTGAACCCAATTCTCAATGACCTCAATCCAAGCATAGTGGCACCTGGAATACAAGCAACTCATTTTGAACTTAAACCAGTAATGTTTAATATGCTAAACTCTATTTTCCAATTTGGTGGTTCACCCAATGATGATGTTAGACAACATATTCATGTTTTCCTTGAAGTATGCGACTCGTTTCGACAACAAGGACTGCATGAGGATTTGCTTAAACTAAAACTTTTCCCTTATTCCCTACGTGATAGAGCGAGAGCTTGGCTCAATGGAGTTCCTTCCAGCTCGATGGAGTCATGGGAAAATTAATGCAAGAGTTTTCTACTATAATCCGCCCAATATGAATACAAAGCTTCGCAATGACATTACAAGTTTTCACCAAGGAGATGATGAATCAATGTATGAATGTTGGGATAGGTATAGAAGTCTACTTCGCAAATGTCTCAACCGTGGATTTCATGACTGGACTCAAGTAGTGATGTTTTATAACGGAGTTAATGCACCTACTCGAATAATGTTAGATGCCTCAACAAATGGCACCTTAATTGACAAATCACCCAAGGAAGCCTTTGATATCCTTGACAGGATAATAAATAATGATGATCAATTCCCAAATACAAGATTGGGAACTGACATAAAAACATCTATAGCATATGAATTAGAGGGTAAGGATTTGGTAGCTGCTCAACTTTCTGCCATAACCAATATGTTGAAAAATTTACAACGTCCTAATGAGGTAAGAGAAGTCAAGGTAACCAGTAACGCATGCAAATTTTGTCATGACAACCATAATGAGAGTGAATGTCCGAAAAACCATGAGTCAACCAATTTAATGGGCAATTATAACCAGAGCAATAATAACCCCTATTCAAACATGTACAATCCTGGTTGGAGACAACATTCAAACTTTTCATGGAGTAATCAAGGGAACAATAGCAATCAAGCTGCCAGTTACAACAGGCCACAACAGAGTAACGCAGACCATTAACATTTTCAGAATCAGCATCATCAGTTGCCCTGGCAAAACAATAAAGGTACAACTTCTTCCTCTAATACTAATTCAAATACTAACTCCTTGGAGTTATCATTGCAGGAATTTATGGCCTCGAAAAAAGATTTCATGGCCTCAATAAAGACCTTGATGCACAAACATTTTGCAACAATTAAAAATCAAGGAAATTTGTTACAAAGGCAAGCCACACTTTTGCAAAGCCATAGTTCATATTTATGAGCATTAGAGAATCAAGTGGGCCAAATTGCTACGACATTACATTCTCTCCCACAAGGAAATCTCCCTAGTGATACCTAGATCACTAAATATCATGGAAATGAGCAAAGAAGTGTACTTACACTAAGGATTAGAACACAGGTCAACCAAAATGACAAGTTTAGGGGAGAACACCTAAATAGTCCTCGCCATGGCAGAATACAACCAGATGATCAAGCTGAAAATGAGGAACAAGATGAAAGGCCTGAAGAGAAGGAAAAGGATGGAGGCTCAGAAAACATCGTCTAAATAATGACAAATTCATGGCCAAGGCTAGAGATTCCTCAACACCAACAACATATAATGTGAGACCTCTACCACCATTCCCTCAATGATTGAAGTAGCATAATGATGACATACAGTTCAAGAAATTTGTTGATGTTGTGGACCAGTTGTATATTAATGTGCCCTTACTTGAAGACATAGAGCAAATCTTTTCTATGCCAAGTTTCTTAAGGACATCGCTACAAAGAAGAGGAAGGTAGAACGTGTTACCACGATAACAAAAATGTATTATGTAGTAAGCAAACTCCCACCAAAACAAAAAGACCCTTGCAGTTTTATAATACCATGTTCAATTGGTAATAACTTTGTAGGATGAGCTCTTATTGATTTGGGATCAAGTGTAAACTTGATACCAAAGTCCATATTTATGAAACTAGAAGGGTATCACACTTGTCCAACCACAGTTATCCTATAATTGGTTGATCGGTCTTATGTGCAGCCCGAGGGTAGAATAGAAGACGTCATAGTAAAGGTGGACAAATTCGTATTTCTAGTTGATTTTCTCATTATAGAATGTGAAGCAGATGAAAACACACCTATCATTCTGGGATGACCCTTTTTAGCCACTGGAAGAATCCTAATAGATTTTTAAAAGGGAGAGTTCACAATACGAGTAGGAGAACAAAGCGTCACCATAAATGTATTCAACTCCATGAAATATGTGGATGACTCAGAGGAATTCCAATGCATTAGAAAAGTAGAGGAAAGGGCAATCCTTGGAAATGATGGATATCTTAGGCTAGACGAATACAACTCTTTGTACAATGACCCTACAATCGAGATGCACGAACAAGAAAACTTTGGCCCAGGCGAATTATTTTCAGAAGACGATTCTGAGAATTATGGCTCTAACAAGAGAAATCTGAATAAAGCACACAATGGGTGCCCTGAAAACGACACCAATACAGGATATGAAGGAAAGACAAATGAACAATCGAGGATTCTTCATAATAGATCAGGTATAAAATTCGAACCCTTAGATTTTGATGAAGTTAAGTCTCCAGAAACATCTTTACAACATGCACCCAATTTGGAACTTAAAACTTTTCCATCACATTTGAAGTATGCATACCTAGGAATTAATGAAACTTTACCAGTAATAATCTCTTCCAATCTAACCTCCGAACAGGAGAAAAGTTTGTTGAATGTTTTGTCACAGCATAAAAAGGCTCTAGGATGGACGATGACATACTTGAAGGAAATTAGCCCTACCATATGCATGCACAAAATCAATTTAGAAGATAGTCATAGTACTTCGGTGGAACCCCAAAGAAGGATCAACCCGATCATAAAGAAGGTATTTATGAAGGAAATTATAAAATGGTTAGATGCGGGAGTGATTTATCCTATATCCTATAGTTCATAGGTCAGCCCGGTGCAGTATGTGCCAAAAAAGGGTGGTGTGACCATGGTTAAAAGTGAAAATGATGAGCTACTCACTACTAGAATAGTCATGTTTTGGCGTATATGTATGGATTAAGGAAGCTTAATAAAGCAACGAAGAAATACCATTTTCCCTTACCTTTTATCGACCAAATGCTTGATAGTTTAGCTGGAAAAGCATTTTATTGCTTCCTTGATGGATACTCAGGATATAATCAAATAGCCATAGCCCTGGAGGATCAAGAGAAAACAACTTTCACATGCCCATACGGTACCTATGCATTTAGACGAATGCCGTTTGGGTTATGTAACGCTCCAGCTACCTTCCAAAGATGTATGATGACAATCTTTTCAGATATGGCGGAAGAATGTATAGAAATATTTATGGATGATTTCTCCGTCTCAGGTGACGATTTCAATCGATGCTTCAACAATTTATCCAAGGTACAGAAATGATATGAAGAAGCCAACATAGTACTAAATTGGGAAAAATGCCATTTTATGGTAACCGAGGGAATAGTGTTGGGTCACAAAATTTAATTTCAAGTCATTGAAGTCGATAAATCCAAGGTGGAAGTAATCACAACCCTTCCCCCACCCACCAACGTGAGAGGTGTACACAGTTTCCTTGGACATGTAGGCTTCTACAGGCGGTTCATAAAATATTTTTCTCAAATCTCTAAACCCTTGTGTCTTTTAATTAACCAAAATCATCCATTTAAATTTACCAATGATTGTCTAAATGCTTTTACAAATTTGAAGAAAAAACTTTCAACAACACTAATCGTTATCCCACCTAACTAGAACGAATCTTTTGAGCTCATGTATGATGATAGTAATTATGCAGTCAGAGCAGTGCTAGGGCAACAAAAAAGTAAGATCTTTCATGTTATCTACTATACGAGCCATACTCTTAATGATGCACAAGTGAACTATACAACCATTGAAAAAGAGCTCTTAGAAATAGTATTTGCATTCGATAAGTTTAGGCCATATCTCATAGGCACTAAGGTAATTGTGCATATAGATCATTCTGCCATTAAATATTTGATCAATAAAAAAGATGCAAAGCCTACGCTAATTCGATGGATATTATTACTACAAGAGTTCAATTTAGAGATCAATGATAGAAAGGGTACAGAAAATCAAGTGGCAGACCATTTGTCTAGATTAGATAACAAATCTGATTGTCATGATATAATAGAAATTCAAGAGGATTTCCATGATGAGAAAATATTATTTGTCACGGCTGTGCCATGGTATACTGACATAGTTAACTTTCTTGTTAGTGTTATTGTTCCTTATGATTTATCTAGCCAGGGCCGAAAAAAGTTTCGACATGATGTGAGACACTATTACTGGGATGAACCGTTTCTATTCAAGCAATGTGGAGACCAAATAATATGAAGATGCGTTCCAGAAGAAGAGCAGAAAAAATTCTACTTCAATGTCACTCTTCACCGTATGGAGGGCACTTTGGTGGAATGAGAACAGCGGCAAAAGTACTTCAGTCCGGATTCTATTAGCCAACCTTGTTCAAAGATGCAAATGAATTCTATAAGTCATGCAATAGATGCCAACGAATAGGAAACACATTAAAATGACATGAGATGCCATGGAAAAATATTTTGGAGGTTAAACTTTTCGAAATATGGGGAATATACTTCATGGGACCCTTTCCCACATCATTTGGAGATTTGTACATTCTCTTGGCAGTGGATTATGTATCCAAATGGGTTGAAGGCATTGTAGCACCTAAAAATTATTCTAAGATAGTGCTAAAAGTTTTGCACAAAAATATATTCACACGTTTTGGAACTCCACGAGCTATCATTAAGGATGAGGGCACACATTTTGACAATAAAATGATTGCCAAGAAATTGAAACGATATGGAGTGTGACATAGGATTGCTATGGCATACCACCTCAGACTAATAGACAAGCCAAAGTGTCTAATCAGGAAATCAAACAGATCCTTGAGAAAGTCGTCAACCCAAGTTGAAAAAACTGGTCGCCAAAGCTATATGAAGCACTATGGGCCTATCGCATAGCGTTCAAGACACCGCTGGGAATGTCCCCATTCAAACTAGTCTATGGAAATGAATGCCATCTGCTTGTGGAACTTTAACATAAAGCCTACTGGGCTAACAAAAAGTTAAACATGGATGCTCAGCTTGCGGGAGAAAAAAGACTCTTGAAACTGAACTAGATGGATGAATTCAGAGTACACACATATGAAAATGCCCGTCTATACAAAGAGAAAACAAAACGATTGCATGATAGAAAAATATGACCTAGACAATTTTATTATGGACAACATGTACTGCTCTACAATTCACGACTTAAGTTATTCTCAGGAAAGCTAAACTCACGATGGCCAGGATCGTTCATCGTACATCAAGGTCATAACAATGGGGTAATAGAAATCAAGAACCAAGATGATGGTTCCATCTTCAAGGAGAATGGGCAGAGGCTAAATGAGTACAAAGGAGCCCTAGTCATGCGCAACTAATCGGCATCAATGGCACATGATGCCCAAGAGTTTGACTTACTTACCTGAATAAAAATTCATTGCCTAGGCAACGGAAATCTGAATTTTGTACATAAATAAATTAAGTTATTTTTTACACACATTATCCATTTTTCTTTATTTTATATTTTTTATTTATTGCATGCATGCAGCGTATACGTGGCAGCATGGGGAGATAGTTCACGCATGAAAAGAGAGAAAACCCTAGGGTAAGAGGTTTGGGTGGCAAAATTAAATAGGGAAAGTAATATTTTTCCCAACTTTACGTCCAATCAAATATCACACAATAAATGCCAAATCTTTTCCCCTCGTTCTTTGACCAAATTACCCTAAAGAAACCACCCATTACTTTCAAGAAAAAACCACCAAACTCCATCTTCTTCATCGTGCTTCACTCTCTTTCTCTACAGCAAGAAATTGTTTTTCTTTCTTTCAACAAAATCTTCCCCATCGCCGCTGCGAACTTCACTGCACCAAACAAGTATCATTTCCAAATCAAGGAAAACCCTAGTCCCAACACCGAGCTTCGAACGTTTCTTAATAGCCGAAGCACGCTTCAAAATCCTTCAAAAATGACAAGTGTTTTTGGAAGACGGGTTCGTCTTTCCATGAAAGGATAAAGAGCCATTTGGACCGGAGGTCATGGATGTGATTCGAAAGCACGATTGGGAGAAGTTTTTTCGCCACCCCAAAGCCGTAGCACTAACGATGGTCAGAGAGTTCTACGACCATCTCGAAAACCCATCCAACCACACGGTGTATGTACGAGGAAAGCTCCCTCTATTTTCCCCTTCATCACTCAATAGATACTTTAAGTTGGGGAAAGTGGAGGAGCAACATAAGAAATTTATGGCTGAGGCAGACCAGGAACCTACAACGGCGTACTTGAAGATCTTTGCTTCGGGTAGGCTAAGTTTAAAGGGAATGCTCCAACAAGGAAGAGAGTAGATCGCCGAGCCCTTAAATCGATCGTTAAATTGTAGAACTTTTTTCTCAAGGGCAAGCTTATGCCAACATCTTACAAAACAACTGTTCTCGTGAAAAGATTGATGATGATTTTGCACTCGATAATATACATGAGAAATATTGATGTTGGATAACTCATCTTCGAGCAAATCCATGAATGCGCCAAAAGA
This sequence comes from Hibiscus syriacus, assembly GCF_006381635.1. Taxonomy (NCBI): domain Eukaryota; kingdom Viridiplantae; phylum Streptophyta; class Magnoliopsida; order Malvales; family Malvaceae; genus Hibiscus; species Hibiscus syriacus. The sequence continues at coordinate 15,044,547 of NW_024063471.1, read as the reverse complement.
AACCTGGGTAATTTATTGTTTCATAACTTTAAAACTGCTCTGTGCAGGAAAAAGAAGGTCCCCGAGGAGCCCTTTGAGGATTTATTAAATCTAATGAGGGTATAACAAAAAATAAAGTACCTGAGCTGATGAGTTTCGATGACAACGTCCTGCATGAAGGCCTGAAAAGGGGAGAAAAATATGTTACCGCAACCAGAATGGCAGCAGTAGTCACGCACATGTGAGAAGTGCGTGAGAAGATAGGGCACCTAGATGATCATATGAAGACCTTATTCGAGTACGTCAAGGCAAGGGACACACAACTCAACGCCTTTTTCAAGGAGTTGCTCTCGATCACAACCGACAATCTGCCATATTTTCCCAACATCATTCTCAAACACACTGCTGGTGGCAACATATTCCATGCCTCGACATTGAATATCCTCCCAGAGGTACCCACAAACGTTCCATCACTGGCCACCCATGTCTTGCCTGTACCAGAGGAAGGTCATGGCGACACAGAAGAGTTCCTCAGCTCCTCTTCCTTCTCAACCTTCGAGAGCACTCAAGAGACTCCACCCAACTTCTTCTCCAATGAAGATTTCACTCCAGCACTGAAGCAACCCGAGCAAGGTCCTATACAATCCCCTGTCCTTCAAGCAACGCCAGTTCTTGAAGCAGCTCAAAGTCCAACACCAGTTCCTACACAACCGACTCCTACTGTCGAGCAACGAACTCCAGCATGAGCCTCAACCAAAAATAAATACATCAAGCGAACGACATACCGTATCCTTCAGCCATCACCCTCAACGATAGTAGTAGTAGCATCGGGATCAGAGATTCTTTCTTCTCTCAAACGACGCCGAATGAGGGCGTCCAGTCAAGACACACCACCACAGTAAGTTTGCATTTAGTTTTTCTTTTATTTTTGCATTGGCATATATATTCATGTACTTTTAGTTCTCATGCATTGAGAATAATGCATCCCTCAAGTTTTGGGGAGGTATTGTGCCATATTTTGCCATAATTTGTTAAAAAGCAATTGATGATATTTGGTTGAAAATTTTAGTTATCATGACATGAGCATGTTAAGATTATTGTTTGGAATGAATTAGGGATGCCCGATGATGAATGTATAATTTGATTGCCTAGGCCATAATTATTGTTAAGACTGTCTAAAAAAGAGAACTAACCCTAGGCCTGATTTTTTGAAATTTACAAACACGATTGTAGGCTGTCCCTGCTTAAGGTAATCAATAAAATTTTTAGGAAAGAACTTTCTGCTTGCCGAGACTTCAAAAATATTTTAAGGTTAAGGTGGAACTCCCTAGTGTTTAAAACTTGAAAAATTAAAGGGACACTCCTCTATGCAAAGGCATGAATAGAAAAAAAAACTCCATAAGAAATTAAGAGTTGCCGAGGCATATGAGTGAATGAAAGTAGTCACAGGATGACTCTACCTGACTAGCTTGGGGGTGGAAGATATGCTTCCTTTCACCTATAGTGTGGGACGGTAGGTGTGATGAGCTGACTCCCAAAAAAAGTTGATAAATAATTAGGCGTATAAACTAAGCCTGACAAATAATTTGATGCCTTGACAACCCAGAAGCACTTAATTTAAGTTTTCTAATTACCTTAATGAGTAGATTGACTACAACCACGTATACACAATAGCAAGGATCCTGAATAGGGAAGGGACTTGACTGATATGACTGATGAACATGTTGAGGCCAACTATTTTTGCTGATGGCTGAAATCTAAAACCATATGATTTTCTTAACAATTCTTTTCCATGACAATTTTAATTTTCTTCTAGCTATTGTACATTGCTTGAGGACAAGTAATAGCATAAGTTTGGGGGTGTGATAACTCCGTAAAAAGACTCAATTTCTAGTCTTTGCACTTAAGTTATTACTCGTCTAAATAAATTATGTAGAACATTTTAGTTTCATTTAGGTTATATTTTCTTGTGGTGGATAAGTTTTTCTTCAGCAAGATTTATTTGGTTTAACTGATGCTGCTGAGGAGAAAGGGTTTGTGTAGATTGTGTATGTGCAGGAAACTTACAGAAGAAGAAGATTTCAGTTGTGACAACATAATTTGCAAGGGCTAATGGAGAAGAGAAGAACGTGAGGATCAAATTTATCTCGCCAATGCAAGGTTTATCTGCAAAGTTTAAAGCGGATATGACGAAACTGCCCATGTCACATGCCAGCTGGATGACCTCCTTCACGTGCAACTAAGCCCTAAATATTTTGACAGCCTCCAGCCACCTTTTCTTTTTTAGTTTGTACGAATAATAACAGCTATTTAAGGAATCTCTAATCATGTGAAACCCTAGGAGATTACTCCCTATAAATATCCAGCTATAGCCGCCAAAGAAAGAGGCCAGGAAGAAGAGAGAAGAGCTTTGCAGAAAGTGTGAGCGAGCAACTGTAGTGCTTTCCCACCATTTACCAACCGACCTTCCTTGGTGTTCTCCATAGCCAGACTATAGCAGAGCGGTGATCAGATCTCGAGAGAGGTTGATCAACATGGCAGGCGTGGTGCTGATCAGAATTGTCACTATAGAGCCCCTAGTTTTGGGAGTCGTTCTTCCTTTTTTCTTAAATTCTTTACATATTTGGGGTTGTATTAAGCGATAATACTTGGATGACTTTTTGATAGCGCCATGACTATCTTACTTGGTCTTAATCTTTGTTTTGCCTATAAAATTATTTTTTGCTTTATGAATGATGAATTATGATTTTGCTCATGACTATTTTGTTCATTGTTTGAATATTTTACCTTGACACTGTAAGAGCTTCGAGACATTACCTGGGGTCTTGGTGAAACATGTCTTGGTAATTAAGAGTATAAAGAGACCGCCTTTTGTCTAGATAGTGATTCTTAGATTCGAGAGAATTAAGATAGATCTACATGAATAATGGAATGGATCCGGGATGGTGATGTTCTAACTTGTCTACCTTAGAGAGAAGGAGTTGGTTTCAATCGACTAAAAGGGATAGACGCTAGAGTATGATAGATAACGACTATAGTTCACGCTGAGAGGTATTGCTACAACAACAATCTGACAAACCAAGGTTTTAGTTAACGCTGAGTAGTATTGCCATAGCAACCGTCTAAGAATACTTAGTAATCCTGTCGGGAAACTTAAGCAAGTCATAATAATTCATGCTAGACTTAGGATAATTGTTGTCAATACAAAAGATTAGCATAAGTGCTCTGTGATAAGTATGAATATATGAGGTTGTTTAAATTATATTTAAATCAACACTTATCTTTGTTTTGTTTTATTTCAGTAGTCTGAATATTTATTTTGTCTCGACCAAACTTTTCTGCAATCATACATTATAGTATTTCCTTTTTTTTATTAATATTAACTCTTTAGTTTGACAAGATAGTAGGAATTAGCTTGTGACAACTAGTTCTAGTTGTGGTGAAGATTAAAATTCTCGACCAATCCCTGAGGAGACGATAACTCACTTACACTATATTACTTGATTTCATTGTGTATACTTGAACAGAATTGCTTGCCTTAGCATATACATTTACAAGCGATCAATGAGAACCACTTTTATCTGTAAAGAAGAAAGACAAGTTAATGAGGTATGCATTGACTATCGTCAATTAAATAAGTTAAATGTGATGAACCAATATTTACTTCAGATAATTGATGATTTGTTTGACTAACTCAAAGGAGCCAATGTGTTATCCAAGATTGTTTTGAGGTCTAGGTATATCAGGATAAAGGTTAAAGAAGAAGATGTAGCAAAGACTACTTTTAGGTCCTAGTACGATCACTATGAGTTGCTAGTAATGCCTTTTAGTCTCACCGATACCCCAACTGCATTCATGGATTTGATGAATATGATCTTTCATCAGTATCTAGATCAGGTCATTGTGGTATACATAAATGAAATCTTGGTATAATCGCATTCAGGAGAAGACCATGATCGTCACCTCTATATTGTGATACAAACCCTGAGGGAGCATGAATTGTTCATTAAGTTCAGTTAGTGTGAGTTTTGGTTATCAGAGGAATCATTTTTAGTTCATGTAGTATCAGTCGAGGGTATCCGAGTTGATCCTCAAAATATTTGAGCAGTGGTTAAGTGGGGACCACCACAGGATGTATATGAGGTACATAGTTTCTAAGGCTTGCTAGATACTATCATTGTTTCAGTAAGGGTTTTCTTTGATTGAATCTCTGATTACTAAGCTACTGCAGAAAAGAATATTGGTTTTTGGGATGATAAACGTCATTAGAGTTTCGAGAAACTAAAGAAGGTTTTGACTCAGGCACCAGTGTTAGCTGGAGTGGGGTAAGGATTTTACCATGTTTAACGATATTTCACTAAACGGTTTAGATTATGTGTTGATGCAAGATGGTCAAATGGTTGCGTATATGTCCCAACATCTTAAATCACATGAATGCAACTACTCCACTCATGACTTAGAACTGGCAACCGTAGTATTTTCTCTGAAGGTTTGGAGGCATTATATCTTCAGGGGAAAATGTTACATTTTCATTGACCATAAAAGTTTGAAGTATTTTTCACTAAAAAATAAATGAATTTAAGGCAACATAGTTGGGTGGAATTGCTTAACAATTATGCATGGGTGATCGATTATCACCCATATAAAGCAAATATGACGATCGACGCCCTGAGTTGAAAGACAATGTCTAATTTCCAAGCCTTATTTTTGTATTTGAGTTTAACCCTAGATAGTGGTATATTAGCTGAGTTATAGGTTGAACCTAAATTAATTAAGGAAGTTAGGGAGCTTCAGAGGACCCATGACCATTTGATAGTTAGGTCCGAACAAACTTGACGAGGTGATGTGCCTGATTTTGAGATGAATAATGGTGATGTATTATATTTTCGGGTTCAATTATTTATTCCATTGATTAAAAAGTTACGAACCAAGATCCTTTGTAAGGTATATTTTAGTCCATTCTCGGTTCATCTAGGAGGAAAACAGATACATCAAGACCTTTGTAAATTGTATTGGTGGTCGGGTATAAAAAATGAAATATATGAGTTTGTGTATAGGTATTTGGCTTGTCAGCAAGTAAAAGTGAAACATCAGATCTCATCAGGGTTGCTTCAGCCCATTCATATTCTGCATTGGAAATGGAATAGAGTAACCATGGATTTTGTAACTAGATTGCTGATGAATCGAAGGAAACACAATGTAATATGGGTAGTGCTCGACAAATTGACCATGTCCACTTATTTTTTTCCATTTCACATGGATTTTCTAAAGAGGTTAACTAGAATATACATTCAAAAGATAGTGAGACTGCATGGAGTATCAATGTCGATCATCTCTGATCGAGATTTACTTTTCACATCGAGGTTTTGGAAAGCAATTCATGAAGCCTTCAGTACCTGAATTTATTTCATTACCGCATTCCATTAGATTTTTAAGGACATAGTTAGATCTTACATATTAGACCTTGAGGGTAGTTGGGAATTTTAATTTTCATTGGTTTAGTTTGTCTACAAAAATAGCTACCAATTTACTTTTCAGATGTCCCCCTTTGAGGCCTTATATGAGAGGAAGTGTAAGATGCCTTTGTGTTAGACAATGCTTAGTGAAAGTAAATTGGTTGGTCCTGACCTAATAAGAGAAGCTGAAGAGAAGGTTCAAGTAATCCAGAGTCATTTGAAATAAGTTTTTGACCGATAGAGATAGTATGTAAACTTGAATAAAAAAGACAAAGAGTTCAAAGTGGGAGACAAAGTTTTCATCAAGGTGTCACCTAGATACTTTGGATCTTAATATCAATACTCAGGAACTTGATCAAATTCTAGTTGGTTATTTTGGTATTGACACCAAGGTCAGTAATGGTACCATGAATGGGAAGTATCGATATCAAGGTAGGAGTATTAGTACTCCTAATTTTTTTCTAAACATCAAATGTAATTTTCTTGTTGATACCACTAAAGGTGAGTATCAATGCCCTGAATAGGGAATCGATACCGAGTGATGTTTCATGGATACAGTGAACGATTTTGGTATCGACACTTGGGGAAGTATCCATACCTTAATAAGGGAAGTATCGATACCCAAGGAGGAGTATCGGTACCATCGTGAATATATTATCTATAAGCATAGATTACATTAGAGAGCTATAACGGGATTCTATTTGAGAGAAAACTATTCAATAAGCTTACAAGTGAGAATCTTAATAATTGGTGTGATAACATAAGATATTAATAAGGTAAGATGGCATAAGACTTATGCTCTTGTTTGATGCTCAGGAAACGATGAATAGACTCGAGTTACTTGTATGACGATTCAATAGTTGAGTAAGAATTATCCAGATATATCCAACCTAGTGCTATGTTATCGCTTGTAAATGTATATGTTAAGGCAAGAAAATATGTGCAAGTATACACAATCGATTCAAGTAATATAGGGTAAGTGAGTATCATCTCCACAGAGATTGTTTGAGAAATTTATTTCCACCACAACTAGAACTAATGTCACAAACTAAGTCCTACTAAAGTTGTCAACTTAAGAACTAATATTAATAAAACAAAGAGGTGATTTAATTAGTGCATGAAAGTTTGGTCGAGAGAAAATAAATATGCAGAATGCTAAAGTAAATAAAACAAAATAAGTGTTGATTTAAATCGAATGCAAACAACCTCACATAATCAAACATATCATAGAGCACTGATGCTAAACCCTTGCATTGTTAACAATTATTTCTAAGTCTAGAATGAATTATTGTGACTTGCTCAAGCTTCCCGACATGATTACTAGGTATTCTTAGACGGTTGCTATGGCAATACTCCTCAGCGTTAACTACAATCCGTTATTGTAGCAATACCTCTCAGCGTAAAATATAGGCATTATTTATCCTACTCCAGCGTCTATCCCTTTTAGTCGATTGAAACCCCTCCTTATCACTAAGTTAGACAAGTTAGAACTTCACCATCATGGATTCATTCTATTGCTTAAGTCGATCTATCTTAACTCTCTCAAATATAAGAATCACTATCTAGACAAAAGGCAATCTTTCAATGCTCTTACAATGCCAATACATGTTTTACCAAAACCCCAGGTGATCTCTCGATGCTCTTACAGTGTTAAGGCAAAATATTTAAATAATAAGTAAATCAGTCATAAGCAAACCATAATTCATCATTCATAAAACATAAAAATATTGTTCAGGCAACACAAAGTTTAACACCAAATAAGATATTCATGGTGCTATCAACGATCATCCAAAATTCAACGTTTAGTACAACTCTAAATAGATAAAGAGTTAAACAAAGGAAGAATGACTCCTAAAATCAGGGGCTCTGTCGCAACGATTCTGATCAGTACTATGTCTGCCTTGGTGATCACCTCTCTCGAGGCCTAATCACCGCTCTGCTAACGTCTGGTTATGGAGGACACCAAGGAAGGTCGGTGGGTAGACGGTGAAGAAGCACTACAGTTGTTTGCTCACTCCTTGGGTAAAGTTCTTCTCTCTTCTTTCTTGCTTCCTTTCTTTGGCGGCTATGACTGGTTATTTATAAGGAAAAATCTCCTATGGCTTTGCATGCTTTTTGGAATTTCCTTAAATAACCATTGTCAAATAAATGTCCAAACTTAAAAAGGAAAGGTGGCTTCCAGAATAACTAAGGCTTGCTTGCACATGAAGTAGGTCATCCAGCTGGCTTGTGACATAGGCAGTTTCATCACACCTGCTTCAGACTTCTACAGATAAACCTTGCCTCGGTAAGATAAATTTTCTCCTCACGTTCTCATATGTTCCATTGGCCTTTGCAAATTTATGTTGTCACTACTGAAATATTCTTCTCCTGTAAGTTTCCTGCACAAACACAATCCAAACAAACCTTTCTCCTCAGCAGCATCAGTTAAACCAAATAAATCTTGCCTAAGCAAAATTTATCCACCACAAGCTAATGTAACCTATATGCAACTAAAATGCTATGCATACTTTGTTTAGACGAGCAATAACTTAAGTGAAAAGACTATAAATTAAGTCTTTTTACGGAGTTATCACACCCTCAAACTTAAGCTATTGCTTGTCCTCAAGCAATGTACAAAAGCTAGATGAAAATCAAAATTGTCATGGCAAAGTAGAGCTAAGGAAATCATACGGTTTGAGATTTCAACCCTCAGCAAAAATTGTTTGGCCTCAACATGTTCGACAGTCATGTAAGTCAAGTCCCTTCCATAGTCAGGATTCTTTGCTAAAGTGTGTGCGTGATTGTAACCAGTCTTTGCATAAAGGTAATTAGAAAACTTAAGTAAGCATTTTTGGTTTGTCAAGGCAACAAATTATTTTTCAGGCTTAGTTTATACTCCTAGTTATTTATCAACTTTTTTTTTCGCAGGGGAGTCAGCTCATCACAACTATCGTTTCACACTCTAGGTGAAGGGAGATATCTTCCACCCCCTAGCTATTCGGGCAGAGTCATCATGTGACTACTTTCATTCACTCATATGTCGTGGCTACTCTTAATTTCTTATGGATTTTTTATGTTTATGCCTTTGCACAGAGGAGTGTCCCTTCTTATTTCTCAAGTTTTCAAACACTAGAGAGTTTTTACTTCACCCTTAAAATATTTTTTACACTCTCGGCAAGCAGAAAGTTCTTTTCCAAAAAATTTACAAATTACCTGAAACCAAGACAACATACAATCGTGCTTATGAACTTCAAAGAATCATTCCTAAGGTTGATTCTCTTCTTTAGACAGTCTTAAAATTAATTCTGGCATAGGCAATCAAATTATGCATTCATCATTGGGCATCCCTAATTCATTCCTAACATTAACCTTAACTTGCTTATGTCATGACAATCAAAATTTTCAACCGATTATCATCAACTGCTTTCTAACAAAGTATGGCAGAATATGGTATAATACCTCCCCCAAACATGATGGATGCATTGTCCTCGATGCATGAAATTAAAACTACATGAATCTATATGCAGATGCAAAAAAAACTAAAAATAAAATAGAAACTCACTGTGGTGGGGTGGCTTGGCTGGACGCCCTCGTTCAGTGTCGTTTGGGAGAAGAGGGACTCTCGGATCCCGAGTCTACAACTGCTGGTTAGGGAGATGTATGAAGTATACAACCTGCGGTTCTCTTGTAGCACTTCTTGCTGGACGAGGCTCTTGCTGGAGTTGATTGCTCAGCAGTAGGAGTTGGTTGTGCTGGAACTGGTGTTGGACTAGGAACTGCTGTTGGGACTGATGTACCTTGACTGACAGGGGACGGAATGGGATCTTGCGTAGGTTGCGGCGGTGCTGGAGTAAAATCTTCATATGTGAAGAAGTGGTGTAGAGTATCATCACTGCTTTTGAAGGTTAAAAAGGAGGATTAGCTGAGGAATTCTTTTGTGTTGCCTTGGCCTTCCTCTGGTACTGGTGGTACTTGAGTTTCTAGTGGTGGCACATCAATGGGTACTTCTGGGGGAAATTCTGGAGGGGTATGCGATGTCGAGGCATGGAATGTGCTGCCGCCCGTATTTTATTTGAGGATGACACTGGGGAAGGTCGGCAGTCTGGTGTTTGTGTTCGGAAGCAACTCATTGAAGAAATCGTTGAGTTGCATATCCCTAGCCTTGACATACTCGAAGTAAATTTCCATGTGGTCCTCTAGTCGTCCGATCTTTTCACGCATTTTTCAAGTGTACGTGACCACAACAATCATTCTAGCCACTGCAACCGATTTTGCTCCTTAGTTCAAACCTTCCTGTGGGTCATCGTCATTGAAACTCATAAACTCGGGGACCTTTTTCTTGGTAACACCCTCCTTGGGTTTAATTAAATCCTCGAAGGGCTCCTCATGGACCTTCTTCTTCTTGCATAATGTGGTTATCAAGTTTGGAAATAAAAGGTTACACTGGTTTCTCTTGGTATATTCATGGATCTGTTCGAAAATAAGTTCTCCAACGTCGATCTTCCTCCCGTATATGATCGAGTACAAGAGCATCAGTCTCTTCATGAGGATAGTGGAGTTGTGGGACGTTGGCATCAGCTTACCTTTGAGAAAGTGGTTCCACAACTTCACGTGCGGTTTTAGTGCTCGACGATCTACTCTTTTACTCGTTGGGGCATTCCCTTCGAACTTGGCCCACCAAAAATATAAATCATGTAGTACGCCATCGTACGTTTCTTGATCAACCTCAGCCACAAATCGCTTGTACTGCTCCTCCACTTTTCCCATCTTAAATGTCCGGTTAAGTACAGAGGGGGAAAATCGAATGAGCTTTCCTTACACATAAACTATGTAGATAAACGGGTCCTCGAGATGGGCGTAGAATTCCCGTACCATCGTCGGTACTACGGGTTTGGGATTGTGATCAAACTTCTCCCAGTTGTGTTTCTTTATCACGTCCATCACCTCTGGTCCAAACGGACAAATCCATCTTCCAAATAGACTTGACGTTTCTGAAAAATTTTGAAGCGTGCTTTTGCTTCGGCTGTTTGGAAACGTTCGAAATTCTGTGTTGGGGCTGGGGCTTTCCTTGTTCTTACCATTGTTCTTGGTTGATATCAGTGGTGATGATGGGGAGGGAAATAATTTTCTTTCTTAGTGATGAGAGGTTGAGGCACGATGAAAAAGACGAAGCTGAGCAGTTTGTTTCTTTGGAAAGTAATGGGTGGTTTCGGGGTAGTTTTGTCCTTTCTTGGAGGGAAAATATTTGTGCATTAATGAGAAATATATGATTGGACATAAAGTGGGGGAAAACGATATCTTTCCCTCTTTATTCTGCCTCCAAAACCATGCGTCTTAGGTTTTCTTCTCTTCTCATGCATGCTCTTATTCCCCATGTAGCCACGTGTTCTTTGCTTACCTACAATAAATAAGAAAATAAATTAAAACATATAATGAAAGAAGAAAATAACTAAATTTATTTATGTACAGAATTTAAATTTTCGTTGCCTCGGCAACGAAATTTTGTTCAAGAAAGTAAAGCAAACTCTTGGGCATCATGTGCCAACGATGTCGGTTTGTCGTGCATGACTGGGGCTCCTTTGTACTCCTTGAGTCTCTGACCGTTAACCTTAAAGATGGAACCATTGTTTTAGTTCTGGATTTCAATTGCTCCATTGTCATGGACTTGGTGTATAATGAATGGTCCGGACCATCGTGATTTTAACTTGCCTAGGAATAACTTAAGACTTGAATTAAAGAGCAGTACTTGTTATCCATAATAAAATTGCCTCAGCAGTATGTTTCTATTATACCATCGTTTTGTTTTCTCTTTGTATTGGCGGGCATTCTCGTATGCATGTTCTCTAAATTCATCCATCTCGTTCAGTTCCAAGAGTCTTAAATACTGTACGATAAGCCCATAGTGCTTCATCTAGCTTCGACGACCAGTCCTTTCGATTTGGGTTGACCACTTTCTCAAGGATTTGTTTAATTTCCCGGTTAGACACTTCGGCTTGTTCATTCATTTGAGGGTGATACACCATAGAAATCTTATGTCGTACTCCATATCACTTCAATGCTTGGCAATCAATTTATTATCAAAATGAGTGCCTTCATCACTGATGATAGCTCGTGGTGTTCCAAATCGGGTGAATATATTTTTGTGCAAAATATTTAACACCGTTTTGGAATCATTTTTAGGTGTAGCAATGGCTTTAACCCATTTTGATACATACCCCACTGCCAAGAGAATGTATAAATCTCCAAAAGATGTGGGAAAGGGTCCTATGAAGTCTATTCCCTATACATCGAAGAGTTCAATTTCCAGAATATTTTGCCATGGCATCTCGTGCCTTTTTTATATGTTTCCTGTTCGTTGGCATCTATCACATGACTTATGAAATTCATGCACATCCTTGAATAAGGTTGGCCAATAAAATCAATATTGGAGCACCTTTGTTACTGTTCTCATTCCAGCGAAATGCCCTCCATATGGTGATGAGTGGTACTGGTGTAGAATATCTTTCTGCTCTTCTTCTGGAATGCATCTTCGAATTATTTGGTCTTCGTATTGCTTGAATAGAAACGGTTTATCCCAGTAGTAATGTCGCACATCATGTCGAAACTTCTTTCTGCCCTGGCTATATAAATCAGGAGGAATAATACCACCAACAAGAAAGTTAACAATGTCAGTATACCATGGCGCAGCCGTGACAAATAATATTTTCTCATTAGGGAAATCCTCTTTAATTTCTTTTGTGTCAACACAATCAGGTTTTTTATCTAGCTTAGATAAATGGTCTCCCACTTGATTCTCTATACATTTTCTATCCTTAATCTCTAAATCGAACTCTTGTAGTAATAATATCCATCAAATTAGTCTAGGCTTCACATCTTTTTTATTAATCAGATATTTAATGGCTGAGTGATCTGTATGCACAATTACCTTAGTGCCTATTAGGTATTGCCTAAACTCATCGATTACAAATACTACTGCTAAGAGTTCCTTTTCAGTAGTGGAATAGTTAACTTGTGCATTATTAAGAGTACAACTTGCATAGTATATGACGTGGAAAATTTTACTTTCCTGTTGCCCTAGCACTGCTCCGACTGCATAGTCACTGACATCGTACATGAGTTCAAATGGTTCGTTCCAATCTGGCGGGACAACGATTGGTGCTGTCGAAAGTTTTTCTTCAAATCTGTGAAGGCATTCAAACAATCATTAGTAAATTCAAATGGATGGTTTTGTTGAATCAAAAGACATAAGGGTTTAGAGATTTGAGAAAAATCTTTTATGAACCGCCTGTAGAAGCCTGTATGTCCAAGAAAGCTTCGTACACCTCGTACACTGGTGGGTGGGGTAGGTTTGTAATTATGTCCACCTTGGCTTTATCGACTTCAATGCCTTGACATGAAATTTTGTGACCCAACACTATTCCTTCGGTCACCATAAAATGGTATTTCTCCCAATTCAGCACTAGGTTAGCTTCTTCACATTGTTTTAGTACTTTAGATAAATTATCGAGGCATCGTTCAAAATCATCACCCGAGACAGAGAAATCATCCATAAATATTTCCATGAATTCTTCCACTATATCTAAAAAAATTTCCATCATCCATCTTTGGAATGTAGTTGGAGCATTACACAATCCAAACGACATTCTTCTAAATGCATAGGTACCATACGGGCATGTGAAAGTTGTTTTCTCTTGATATTCTGGTACTATGGCTATTTGGTTATACCTTGAATATCCATCGAGGAAGTAGTAAAATGCCTTTCATGCCAACCTATCAAGCATTTGGTCGATGAAAGGAAGGGGGAAATGGCCTTTCTTTGTGGCTTTGTTGAGCTTCCTGTAATCAATGCATATGTGCCAACCTGTAACTGTTCTTGTGGTGAGGAGTTAATCATGTTTGCTTTTAATCACCGTCACACCACCCTTCTTTGGCACACACTGCATCGGGCTAACCCATGAACTATTGGATATAGGATATATTACTCCTGCGTCTAACCATTTTATGATTTCCTTCGTGACAACCTTCTTCATGATTAGATTGAGCCTTCTTTGAGGTTCCACCAAAGTGCTATGGCTATCTTCAAAGTTGATTTTGTGTATGCATATAGTCAGACTGATTCCCTTCAAGTCTGCCATTGTCTATCCGAGAGCTTTTCTGTGCTGTGACAAAATATGCAACAAACTATTATGATGTTCGGAGGTTAGGTTGGCAGAAATTATCATTGGTAGAGTTTCTTCAACTCCTAGATAAGCATATTTCAAATGTGATGGCAAAGGTTTAAGTTCCAGTTTTGGTGTTTGTTGTAAGGATGACTCTTGAGACTTTACTTCATCATATTCTAAGGGTTCCAATTTCATACCTGATCTATTATGAAGAAGTCTTGATTGATCCTTTGTCCCTTTTCTGAATCGTGCATTGGTGTCAATTGCATGGCGTTCATTGTTCAGATTTTTGTTTTCAGGGCCATGAATTTCTTAATCCTCTTTTGAGTTTAATTCGCTTAGGCCAAATGTATCTTGTTCGTGCATCTCGGCTGTAGGGCCGTGATACAAGGTGATGTATTCATCGAGTCGTAGAGATTCACTTTGTCCTAGGATTATCTTCTCCTCACTTCTCTAATGCATTCGTACTCTTCTGAATCGTCCACATATTTCATGGAGTTTAATACATTGATGGTGACACTTTGCTCTCCTACTCGCATTGTGAACTCTCTCTTTTCACAATCTATTAGGATTCTCCCAGTGGTTAAGAATGGTCGTCCCAGGATGATCGGGGCATTTTTATTGGCTTCGCAATCTAGGATAAGGAAATCAACTGGAAAGATGAATTTATCTACCTATATGATTACGTCCTCTATTATGCCCTCTGGCCGCATATATGATCGATCGGCTAGCTGTAAGATGACTGAGGTTGGGAGGGCGTGATACCCGTCTAATTTCATAAATAAGGACTTTGGTATCAAGTTCACACTTGATCCCAAATCAACTAGAGCTCATCCTATGAAGTTACTACCAATTGAGCATGGTATTATAAAGCTGCCAGGGTCTTTTTGCTTTTGTGGGAGTTTGCTTACTGCTGAACAGATTTATGTTGCCGTGGCAACACGCTCTACCATCCATTTCTTCATAACAATGTCTTTAAGAAACTTGGCATAGGAAGGCATTTGCTCGGTGGCTTCAAGTAAAGGCACATTAATACACAACTGATCCAGAATATCAACGAATTTCTTGAACTGTATGTCATCATCATGTTTCTTCAACCGTTGAGGGAATGGTGGTGGAGGTCTCAAATTCTCTGTTGTTATTACTGAAGAATTTCTGGCCTCGACCATGAATTTCTCATTGTTTGATTGATGCTCTGCAGTTCTTTCCTTTTCGTCAGATGCTTTTTCTCGTTCAACATTTTCAGCTCGATCCTCAGGTTGCGTTATGCCATGGCAAAAACTGTTTGAGTTTTCTCCCCCAAACTTGTCATCTTGGTTGATATTTTTTCCACTCCTTAGTGTAAGTACATTGGATTGTTCCTTCACATGATGCTTGGTGATCTCTGTATCACTATGAAGATTTCCTTGTGGGCGAGAATGTAGTGTTGTGGTAATTTGTCCCACTTGGTTCTCCAGTGCTCTTAGGGATGAACTGTGGCTTTGCAAAAGTGTTGCTTGGCTTTGTAACATATTTCCTTGATTTTTAATTATTGCATAATGTTCATGCATCAAGGTCTTTGTGGAAGCCATGAAATCTTTCGTCGAATCGATAAATTTCTGCAATGATAACTCCAAGGAATTAGTATTGGAAATAGTATTAGAGGAAGAAGCTATACCTTTATTGTTTTACCAGGACGGCTGATGATGTTGATTCTGAAAAATGTTGATGGTCCAAATTATTTTGTTGTGGCCTGTAATTTGCTACTTGATTGTTGTTGTTTCCTTGATGACTCTATGAGAAATTTGGGTGCTGTCTCCAACCAGTATTGTATGTGTTTGAATATGGGTTGTTGTTGCTCCGATTGTAATTACCCACGAAATTGGCTGACTCATGGTTTTTCGGGCATTCACTCTCATGATGGTGGCTGTGACAAAATAGGCATGCGTTATTGGTCACCTTGACTTATATTACCTTATTAGGACGTTGCAATTTTTTCAACATGTTGGTTATGGCAGAAAGTTAAGCGGCTATCGAATCCTTGCCCTCTAATTCATATGCTCCAAAAGTTTTTCTACCGGTCTCCAAAAGTTAAGCGTCTAATAGTGAAAGTCATGGTTAACACATTTACGAAGTAGGCTTTTGTACCAATCCCAACATTTGTACATTGATTCATCATCTCCTTGGCGAAAACTAGCAATGTCATTGCGAAGTTGTGTATTCATATTGGTTGGATTGTATCGCAGTAAGAAGCTCTTGCATAAATCTTCCCATGACTCCATTGAGCCGGAAGGAACTCCGCTGAGCCAGGCTCTTTCTCTATCGCGTAGGGAATAAGGGAAACGTTTCAGTTTTAGCACATCTTCATGTACTTCTTATTCCCGAAACGAGTCACATACTTCAAGGAAAGCACGAACATGCTATCTAGCATCCTCATTGGGTGAACCACCAAATTATTCGATAGAGTTTAGCATGTTAAACATCACCGATTTGAGTTCGAAGTGACTGGTTTGTATCTCAGGTGCCACTATGCATGGATTGAGATCATCGAGAATCGGGTTCAAATGATCTCTTATTGCTCTTGGCCTTGCAACTTGAAGATTGATAGCTACATCAGGTCCTAAATCTCCATGTTGTGTTGCATTTGGAGTTGATTTGATTGTTTTCTGGTTCTTTGGGCACGCAACCTTTGTCTAAGTGATTGCTCAACTTCAGGGTCGAATGGTTCCAAAGGCTTACCAGAAGATCTTAAGGTCATGCAATAATAAAAACCTACAAAAGAAAATAGTAGGGATAATGGAGATAACACAGTTCCTACGTGATGAGGTGTTTTGACTATCTAAGGATCATGCGACTCCTTCGTGATGAGGAGATCTGATATGTAGATGACATTGTTCCTTCGTGATGAGGACGTCTGGTCATCTATAGGGATAATAGAGATAACACAGTTCCTACATGATGAGGAATTCTGGTTATCTAAGGATGACACGGTTCCTGCGTGATTAGGAGATCTGGTCGGTAGATGACATTATTCCTTCGTGATGAGGACATCTAATCATCTTTAGGGATAATTTATTTCCTGAAAGATCAATAAATGATGCTTTTATGAATATCATGATTCTATTTATGCCTAAAATGTGTGCAATGACATAATTTAGTATATTTCCCTTTTCGAATAAGGACCCTCTCTCATTGGCCATCTTGTGACTTGTTTCATTTTAGGTACATCAAACATGACTGGTTTACCCTAGCTGAACATCTTGATCCCGTACTCTTTGATCGTAGATAACATAACTGATTTACCCTAGCTGAAGACCTTGATTCCATACTCTTTGATTGGATACAATCTTAGTTTTCTTTTTTTGTAACTCTGCCAATACCAATGACCAATCACTTGACAAATATTTTAGATCATCCTCAAATGGCTGAAACTTTCTATATACTCCAAGGTTTTATTTTCAATGTATCATGCCATTACGCAAACTTCCATATTAAAACCATTTTTAGTTTCAGAAAACTGCACTTTTCAAAAACCTTTTGTACAATAATACATCATGATTTCATGTACTTAGTGTTAAACTACATGTTTCTAATTTTCAAAGCTAGATGCATGTAACAAAGAGAATTAACAAGAAAAGATCTCTTTTTATTTATGTAAAGAGTCTTTGAGTGACTACATGGCAAACTTTTACTTGAAAAATATAAAAGGAAAAGAAGTAGGCATTTTCAAATATCAATAGCACAAATGCTTTTGAACTAGTACGCCACAAAGTGACTCGAGTGTAGCTTTTGTCAAAAAGATCTCTAGAGTCGTGATAATATGTAAAGGTGTAAAGTCTCTTCTTGACTATAAAATCTCCAGATGTTGGGCATCATCAACCAGTATTTATATCTTCAGCCATGATCACTACTTGATGTCGTTACCCAATCCAATAACTTCTCAATGAAATCAGGATCTTCACCAAGCATGAATCCTGAATTTATAACCCTCAAGCCGCCCTTTATGAGTTTTCAACTTGAGACCTCATTTGGTTTCAAGACATCATTTTTGAATTTTCATCTTAAACCTCCTTTTATTTTTTTATTTTTACTTTTATTTTTTTTTTCTCAGGTAAAAAACCTTTTAACAACTTCGGAGTTCAACGAGTAAGGTAATTTCAGCCCATCCATCTTAGCGAGGACTAGAGCTCCTCTAGAAAAAGCTTTCTTTACAACATAGGGTCCTTCCTATTTTGGCATCCATTTCCCTTGGAAATCCCTTTGAATAGGAAGGATCCTTCTAAGTACCATATCTCCTTCATGAAACTCTCAAAGGTGAACTTTCTTATCGTGTGCTCGTATCATTCATTTCTGATACATCTGACCATGACAAATGGCCTTCAATCTCTTTTCTTCAATCAAATTTAACTGATCATATCTGGCTTGTACCCATTCTACCTCATATAGTTTTACCTCTAATAAAACTCAGAGTGAAGAAATTTCTACCTCAATAGGTAAGACAGGTTCCATCCCATAAGCTATAGAAAACGAAGTTGCTCCAGTCGATGTTCGTATTGAAGTTCTATAAGCTAACAGAGCAAATGGTAATTTATCATGCCAGTCCTTATAAGTCTCAGTCATCTTTTCTATGAGTCTCTTGATGTTTTTATTATCCACATCTACTACCCCATTCATCTTTGGGCGATAAGTAGTGGAATTATGATGTTTTATCTTAATTGTTCATAGACTGATTATATCATCTTGTTGTTTAAATTCAAGGCATTATCAGAAATAATCCTTTCTAGTAGACCATATCGACAAATGATTTCTTTTTTCAAGAATTTACATACTGTTGACTGAGTGACATTTGCATAAGAAGTCGCTTCTACCCATTTGGTAAAATAGTCTATTGCTACCAAATTGAAATGATGGCCATTTGAAGCCTTGGGCAAAATTTGTCCAATAACATCTATGCCCCACATAGAGAATGGCCATGGAGTTGTTATCACGTCTAACGGATGAGGAGGGGTATACATCATATCTCCATAAATCTTACACTTGTGACATTTTCGGGCATGATTGATAGAATCAGTTTCCATAGTTGACCTATAGTATTCAAATCTCATAATTTTTCTAGCAATAGTATGCCCATTGGTATGAGTACCACATACTCCTTCATGCACCTCTTTGAGAATCATTTTAGCTTCTTTGTTGTCCATGCATCTTAATAGGACACAATCCAAGCTTCTCTTATATAGGATCTCACCATCGAGTACATACCCTGATGCCATTCTTCTGATAGTTGTTTTATCATTCTCAGTTGCTTGTTCAAGATAACTTTGATATCTGATGTATTGAAAGATTTCATAATACCAGGGGTTTGCATCATCTTCTTCCCCAATATTAAAGGAATGAGTTGGATACTCATAAGCCTGAATTTCTATGGGCATTATATTTGAATGATCATCTACCTTGAATGCAGCTGCCAAAGTGGCCAAGGTATCTACCATTTGATTTTCTTTTATAGGGAGGTAATTGAAGGTTACTTCTTCAAATTCTTTGATAAGTTCCAAGACCAATTTACGGTATTCTAAAAGCTTGAGATCTTTTGTCTCCCATTCTCCCCTAATTTGGTAAATTACTAGAGCTGAATCCTCATATACCTTGAGCATTTTTACCTTACGTTCAATGGCAGCTCTAAGACCCATAACACATGCCTCATACCCAGCCATATTATTTGTGTAATCAAAATTGAGTTGGCTGGTAAAAGGATAATGTTATCCATTTGGTGAGACCAAAATTGCCCCAATTCCATGCCCCAAGGCATTTGAAGCACCATCGAAGTTTAACTTCCAATACTCATTGGTCGATGCAACTAATTCTTCCAATGAAATTTCCATTAGGTCTTCGTCCGGGAAATCAAAGCTTAACGGCTCATATTCTTTAGAAGTTCTACTTGCAATAAATTATGCTATGGCACTTCCTGTAACCGCTTTCTAACTTACATATTGGTTATCAAACTCTGAAAATAGGATATGCCAATGAGCTAACCTTCGAGATAGTGCATGTACATCCATCAAATACTTTAAAGGATCGAATCTGGATATAAGGCAAGTAGTGTGATATAACATGTATTGCCTGAGCCTCCTAGTAGCCCATATCAAAGCATAACATAATTTTTTGATTGGCGAATATCTAGCCTCAAATTCATTGAACTTCTTGTTGAGATAGTAAATACCTCTTTCCTTTTTCTCAGTTTGATCATGTTGTCCTAATACACTCCCATTGAATTTTCCCAAACTGATAAATAAAGAATTAATGGTTTTTATGGGATGGGTGGTACCAAGATTGGGGTACTTGACAAATATCATTTAACTACTTCGAAGGCTTCTTGCCAGTCGGCATTCCTTGCCTCAGAATTATTCTTTCGAAGGAGGCGAACAATGGGATCACATTTCTCAGTCAATTGCGATATAAATCGAGCTATATAATTCAGTCTTCCCAAGAATCCTCAAACCTCTTTTTGTGTTTCTGGGGGTGGTAAATCTTAAATGTATTTGACTTTTTCTGGATCTATTTCAATTCCTTTCTTACTCATAATAAACCCCAAGAGCTTTCCAGATATAACCCCAAATGTACACTTATTTGGGTTAAGCTTCAACTGGAATTTCCGTAGTCTTTGGAAAAGCTTTCTCAAATTCTTAATATATTCATCATCTGACGTGGCTTTGACAATCATATCATCAACATAAACTTCTATTTCTTTATGCATCATGTCGTGAAATAATGTTACCATAGCTCTTTGATATGTTGCCCCTTCGTTCTTCAACCTAAACAACATTACCTTATAACAAAATGTTCCCCATATGGCAACGAACGTTATTTTATCCATATCATTAGGGTGCATTTTAATTTGATTGTAGACAGAAAAATCATACATGAATGAGAAAAAAGAATTTTTAGCAGTATTATCCACTAAGGTTTCTATGTGTGGCAAAGGAAAATTATCCTTTCGACTAGCTCTATTGAGATCTCAGAAGTCAACACAAATATGGACTTTACCATACTTCTTTGCTACAGGGACAATATTTGCCACCCACTCAGGGTACTTGGCCACTTTAAGAAACCTGACATCAAATTGTTTTTTCACTTCTTATTTTACTTTTAGTATCATTTCGGGTTTCATTCTTCTCAGCTTTTGTTGCACAAGCTTACATTCAGGCTTTATTGGTAATCTATGTACCACCAAATATGTATCCAAACCAGGTATGTCTTTATAGGACCAAGAGAATACATCTTTATATTCTCGAAACAGATTAATCAAACTCTATTGTCCTTTATCAGATAAAGTAGTGTCACTTTTTACTTATTTATTATCCTCTTCTGACCCCAAATTCAACATCTCAATAGATTCCTCATAAGGTAGAATATGCTTATCCTCTTTTTTCATCATTTTTAGAAGCTCGAAAGGTAAGTCATATCCCTCACCATCATCATAATTCTCGACTTCCCCTTGATATATAGGCTGCTCGAAGTTAATTTCCGGGTCAGTGTCATTAGTATTCATGTTATTGATATGTGAGGTCCTGAAAGAAAAAATGAACAAGAGTATATATACATATAATCATACGGGAGGATCTTATCTCATGTCAAGATAACAAAGAATAAAAAGAATGTATGTGAAAATGTTTGCCATTTGGAATTAGTTGGAATGCAACTTTTATTGAAAGTAAGAAAAAAAATATAGTTTAACCCTTTACCAAAAAACAACTATTGCTCCAGGGTATAAGAAATAGGGAAAGTTCTTGTGTATTACTCTGAAAAAGACTTGAAAACTAGAGGTAATTCCTCCACAGTCCAATTATTCAATTCATAGCCTGGTGGTGCAGGGTAGATGACCATATATTTCTTTTCTTCAGATTCATCATATGATATAACATTGATACTCAGCTCTTTCAAAGTATTCTCAACAATCAGTTCCTCATTTTGCTGACCCTTTCGGAACATGTGTCCTCCCAACACAAAAGTATTACGCGATGGTGGAAAAGTCATTGGCTCCCAGCTGAGGTCTTTTTCAGCTAGCTTTCCTTTCCTTATCTCTTGATTCTTCTTAATGCCTCTATTTCTCCCTTACAGTTGGCTGATATCCCAAACCAAATCGATCTTTCTTAGTGATGTGAAAAACTGCATTAACTGGTCCCTGTAAATGACTTCTTAACCCTTTTGTGGCTTTTTCTCATTTTCCCAAAGTTAGTTTGAGCTCCATCCTAGTGTAATTCGAAAATCCGGGATTGGGTCTATTTATGACTTCGGCCACGAATGTGGCGTTAACAAAATCTAATTATCTAAATAAGCATTCAATAGTTTTTTCATCCATTTCAACATATGGAGGAATGGTGGAGACAGAAGCAATGATGTATTCTTCATCATTAAGGCATACCAGTCTCCCATCTATTACAAATTTTAGCTTTTGGTGCAGTGTGGAGGGAACTGCCCCTGCTTGGTGAATCCAAGGCCTCCCCAGTAAACAATTGTATGTGGGTATAATACCCATCACAAGGAATTCTACCCATATGTAGCTAAGCCTATAGTTAAAAGAATGTCAGTTTTTCATAAGACATCCCTTTTGGTTCCATCAAAAGCTCAGACAATGCTCTGACTATTTCTCATGAGTGTGCTATCAATTGGTAGTTTCTTCAAAGTTACTAATAGTATTACGTTTAAAGCTGAGCCATTATTGACTAAAACTCGAGATAAAATATGTCCTTTGCACTTAACTGTGATATGCAGGGCTTTTGAGCTACCATTCATCCCAGAGGGGATTTCATCTTTAGAAAAAGAAATGAAATTGTCAGCATGTATATTTGTGACCAACCTATCCAGCTTATTTACCGATAACTCTTTCGGTACAAAAGTCTTATTCTACACTTTCAGTAAAGCATTTTGATATGCCTCAGAGCTTAATATAAATGCCAAGACTGATATACGAGCAGGAAATTTATGTAATTTCTCAACAATACTATATTTTTTATGTTTGAGGAACTTCAAGAATTCTAAAGCTTCATTCTCAGTCACCGGCTCGTTGATGACATGTTCATCTTCTCTTAATTGTAGGTCAATAATATTTCCTTTGTCCTGTTTCTCATGTTCTTTTGAATAACATCTTGCACTTCGAGTAAAATGTCCAACCTCATCTAGTTCTTCATTTACTTTTACTATCTCCTCCATTTTATAGTCATATTTCCATGGCACCTTCTTGTCATCTTTATATGAGAACGGGGAAGGAGTTATGATAACCATCTCCAGAGATATTTTCTCTGATACGTGATTCCTAGGCATAATAATAAGAGGACAATTAGAATTATAAACCCTCTAGAAGATCCTTCAGAGGCACAAATATCCATTTTCTCTTCTTCTGGTACTTCTTTGAAAATTTCCATTTCTTTTTCATCCAACATATTTTGTACCAAAGCTCGAAAATTCGGGCACTGTTGTATAATGTGTTCTTCAGAGTTATGGTAATGGCATGCATTTCCACTATTTAATTGCTCAGCTGACAAACTGGGCATCAATATACCGACTTTGATCATTTGACCCCACACCCAATACATAGGTGATTCCACCTCACTAACTTCTGTTATAAATTTCTTCCTTTTTCCTTCAATAACAGCATTGATTCACGTACCTGAGTGGTTTGGCAATGGGTTTTGAGCCACATTTGGTTTCTCAATGTCAACAAAATTGATGACATTGTTTGTTCTAAGGCTTTAAACAAGTTTCTTTAATGACATGCAATTCTCAATAGAGTGTCCGCGAACTCCTGTATGATATTCACATTGTAAGCTAGCATCGTACCACTTAGGGTATGGAGATTGTTTTAGTGATATATGATAGGGTGACACTAAATGTTTGTTATACAATATCTGGAATAACTTCTTGTACGTCATAGGAATTGGATCAAACTAGGGCTTCTATCTTTCTTGCCTTGTCTCCCTTACCCTTGTTTGGCAGGGTTTTATGCAGATGATCACGTGTCCTCAGGTCGAGACACCGTGATGTTATTGTATTCGTATTTCCTTACATTATTGACCTCACTCTCCTTATTTTTCATTTGAGATTTCTTTCTAGATTCACCGCTATCAAGTTTCCCACTCTTAACTACCATTTCAATCATATCACCAGTTGTGACTATGTCAGCAAAGCTTTTAGAGGAATTCCCTATAAGGTGAGTAAAGAAATGAGCTCTTAAAGTATTTACAAAGAGCATAATTGTCTCCTTTTCTTCAAGGGGTGGATGCACTTGTATATCTATGTCCCTCCATCTTTGGGCACACTGTCTAACATTCTCATTAGATATTTTTTCCATGCTCTGCAGCATAAGTCGATTGGGTCTTTCATCTTTCACATGTTTTTATCGTTCAAGAAAAGCTTTTGCCAAATCTTTCCAGGATATGATATAAGCCTTGTTTAATTGGATGTACCATCAAATGGCTGAACCTGTTAAGCTTTCTTGGAAATAGTGAATTAACAACTAATCATCCCCTATATAACTAGTCATTTTTCTACAGACCATCGTGATATGAGTAGAGGGGCATTTTGTATCGTCGAATTTTTCAAACTCTGGAACTTTGAATTTATGTGGTAATACCAAATAAGGTACCAAACTCAATTCTTTAGCCTTAATTCCATACATGCTAGGGTCCTCTTCCATAGCCCTAATTTCTTCTTCTAGTTGTTTCTATTTTTCTTCATTTTGTTTGTTTGACTCTTTCTTGCCCTCCTGATCAAAATCCGGGACATCTTCAGTTTGTTGTTGGTTTATAGATGCACTAGGTAAGTTTATGTTTACTCTTGCTGATTATGCAACCATTCCTTGCTGTGCTCTAACATGAGGTGATGTAAAACTGGGGAGTATAAAGGTTCCTCAGTACCATCAATAACTTGACCTTTTTCACGATTTTCTCGTGGTGTAAAACTTGGAGGGTACAAAGGTTCTTCGGTAGTAGTACCAACAGCTGCGGTATTTTCTTCGTCTGTATTTTTCCTTGTAACCTACTTGCAAATTTTTCCATCAGATCATTATGGGATTTCAATATTTGTTCACGCATCTCTTCCTGATCTTTATTGAACCTCTCTTGTATTTCAAGCTGAGTCCTTTCGATTTGGGCGATTTTATCGTCCATAGCTCTTTTCCGAGTATGGTATGGATGCTTGGAGGTATCTAGTATTCTTTGAAAAACAAAATCCTTTTTATGTTAATTTTAATGTTTTGAAGATGAATGTAGATTATTTATAAAAAAATAAAATGCCGAACAAATGATTATAATAATGCAAATAAAATGTAGAACATAAAATTTAAATAAAATAAAATGCAAATGCGTATGGAAAGCCATTGATTCATAAAACGTGATCAATCTTAGGACAACTTTCATTTAGGACAGAAATATCCTTATTACAAAATGATTCCATTACAGAAAAGGCATAGCTCTATTATTCAGCTCCATTATCACATTGACAAGTCGAGTGACCCTTTTTCCCAAATCTGATGCTGGATTTGTATAGCTCTCGATAACTTTTGCTTGGATATCCATCTCTCCCAGTTGTCTTGCAATACCATTTAATTGATTCATAGTTTCGATTATCACTTGATTCACATTTGTTTTCCAGTCCTCAAAGTGATTGCTTTCGTTCTGCCAATGCTTCATGATACTTCTAATAGTGCGCTCAATACTAGTGATTTGTACTTGATTACTTCGTAAGGCGTCCTCTAGATCATGAACCTTTCTTTGCAATGTGTTATTTTCCTTAAGGCTAATCCTCAGATCTACCGACCTATGCTGACCATTTTCTGTAAATAAGGAATTTTTTTAACTGCAAAATATAAGCATTATACTTTTCATTCTTTGCCTGAGCCTGAGCTAACTCTTCCTCATACCTTGCTTCCATTTCTTGTATCTCTTGATGGAGGACCTCTATTCGCTCATTCTTTGTCCCATATCTTCGTATCCAAAGGAAAACTTCCTCCTGCTTGCCTTGGAACACATGATCTTGATGTTGTTTTTCTAATTTCAATTCTCTAATACTTTGCCTTTTTTCAGCTTCAAGTTCATCTATTCTTTGTTTTCCTTTCTCCATCTCACTGAAACTACTATGATTTTCAAGTTTGAGCCTCGTAATCTCAGTTTACAATCTTTGTACTTCTATGGTGAGTTTCCCTTCTTACTTCTTGCTAATGGTGTGTCTTTGTCTCAATTCTTTAGCTTATTTTCGTTTACCACTCAATGCTCAAGCCCAGGATTTTTTCTATGTTTCAAGCTCTTAGTCACTTATCTTTTTCTCTGACCCGACGTTCTCTTTCAGCTCTGATGTCTTTAACTCTACGATCATTTTCTACCTTATGTCTGCAAAATTGGACTCAACTTTATCTTTCCTTTTTTGCATAAGCTCAAATTGTTTACTATATAATCCACTATCAAGGTCTAACATGAAATTCTGTTGCCTAAGACTTTCACACTCTTTTTCCTTCTTGGCAATTTCAGATTCATACTCATTCCTCAGTAATTCCAACTCAAATGGTACGTATCTGAATTGCTCTTCCAAAGAAATAACTTGATCACAATCAACTATGGGAATGATGTCATTCTTCCGTATAGCTCTCCAAGTCACATAATTTGGTGTTAATATGACCTCAGCTGCTACCACATCGGTTCGAAAGATTGACATTCAAGAATCTGACATTAAGCAAGCGGTCTTTTTGTAATGATCTCTGTGATACCCAAATTTGGACTTACTTAAGCCTGAAGTAGTAGTTGTCGAGCCCCATATTGCCTTAACACCATTAATCGAGCATAACCTACTCCACCCCATAACCCTAACAGGGTTACCCAATCAAAATCCTCACATTTGTATAATATGTCAACAAAGGCTAACCAAAGGACGCGCCATACTATATCGTGATCTCGTAGATTTCTGAAAAGTGAGACCCAATCTTTTCTAGTGAGATGCTCAGACCATTCTTTGGTGAGGAAATCCTTTAAAGATGAATAGGAACTTGAGAATCGATGACTATATTCCCGATCAATCTTTCAAAAATGGCTACAGATCCACATAGTAAGCAACTAAATGCATCCGAAGAAGCGGGTACTTTATGCTCTTTTGCAACGGTTAAGCGACATGAATGTCTCCGCTAAAACTGAAGGAACATGATTCACCTTCCTTTCTACACGTTCAAACAAATCCACTATAACAGATTCTATATGGAAAAGAACTTTTGAGAAAACTACTAACCCGTAAATTCCCATAGCAAACATTTCTATGCTTTTCTCCATATCATTGTGTTTGCATTCTTATTGTCTTTGAGTAGATTCTGTCAAAGTGTATTGTTTCAAAATGAAACAGAGAGGTGTACTCTTCCAATATGGAGTCATGTCTTCCTTGTTGAAAGTAAAACATCTAGAAGTTGGATTCCAAAATTGGATCAAAGTTTTGATCAAAGGTTCATTTACTTTCACATACAACAGAAGAGCTATGTCACCATACTTTTGCCAGAACGGATACCTCGTATCAGATTTTCAGTTCTCCCAGATTTCACATAGCCCTTGCAAATAATTTTTCTTTAAACTGACTAGAGCGATCTCCAGTAGCACTAATATATAGTCTTTGGTTAGGCTATCCCTATTCCTCTTTTAATCTTCCTCAGACCATGACCTCACTTCTACATTCTTTATTCCTTGTCACTACAAGAAAATATACATTTAATTACACACGAACGATGACACACGCTAATTTATGACTTGCAAAAAATGTGTCATAAAAAAATGTCATGTTTCTTAAAAAATGAACAATTTATGACTTACAATAATATATCTCATATTTAATAGTCATAATCCAAAAAATTTAGCAAAACACGGAGTACACTTTTCATTGTGTCATCTCTAAAAGTCGTCTTTTAGTTTTCTCCCCATAATTTTAATCTTCTTTTGAATGTTGCCGCTGATAATTTTGAAGCTTCTCAGGTTCAAGCTTTAGAATATTTTAATAACAATGAGAAGTGTGGATGAGGTTTGGAGGGAAATTGTATCGGGCGAGAGGAAATAGATCACGATGAAAGAGGAGGAGGCGAACAAGATGATGACTTTGTAGGATTTCTTGGCGAAGTCTAGTGTTGTGGAGGAATAGGAGGAGTTTAAGTTGCATGCGACAATACCAAGATAATAAATGCGGTGACCTTCACTATCGAGAGAGAAGACCACACCATCGGCAACATCCTTCGAATGTACGTTTCATACAATCTTCTAGCCCTATAAAAGTTCCATCATTTTTTATTGATTTATGTTGGATTAGGTGGCTTAGTGTTTTTCTTTCCCCCTTTGTTTTTAACGATGATTATCAATCAGATAATTGCATAGAGATGAGAACATTTTCTTTGCTTGTTACAAGCTTCCTCACCATCCGCAGTATAAAATCCTTGTTAGGGTTAGTCTTTTTGTTTGTAGGATAGGCTAAATGCTTGTAATTTTTGAATCTATCCTTTGCATTTTTTTAACCAATTTGATGCAATTTCTAGATCCACACGACCAGCCAGTCTTCTCCAATGCAAGCATATAATCAGGCTATCAATGACCTGGATAAGGAACTTGATCATTTAAAGAATGTATTTGAGAAATTGCATTTGTTTTGTTTTTAATTTCATAACTTATTAGTACTACTATTATAAATTTCATTTACATTAGGGAAATTGCAATGTTTCACGAAGCAATTGTGTGTCCAACTGCAATATAGTTAATACAATCTAACATAGGATTTTATTAAAAAAACTAAAGTGTTTATACCGCACTCTCTAAATTTATGATGATTTCCTTATATCCCATAAAAGTCTTTTACCTTGTTGTACACTAGTTGTTAGTGTTTTTATGTCATTTTTACTCGTTAAGTTGGTTGCTTCGCATAATTAGAAAGATATGCTTAAGGTGCATTTACAGGAAACCGGTGGGAAGGGGTGCATTTCAGATACTGAATAAGATTGAGGGGTCAATTGTTGGGTTCGGGAATAGGATGGAAGTTATTGGGAGTGGAGGTGGTGGAGGGAGAGGGAAGAGAGGAAGAGGTTTTTAGTAGAGCCGTTGGATAAAGCGGCATAGCTGTGGCAGAGAAGGATGATTAAGAACAGGGAATTTGTTGCTCGGTCTCGGGAAAGGAAGCAGGTATACAATTGGATTAGTTCTTTTTATTGAATTGTGTCAACTAATAAATTGTTTCTACTTTATTATTATTCTCAATTTCGTTGATAACTTTGTTTCACTTTCAAAATTTCCCTCAAATTTTCTGATAATGGGAAGAAACGAAGGGTTATCTAGAGGAAATTTTGGATTTTCTTCTATTTTTTGGAATCTTTAAGTGTAGCATTTGGTTTCTTATTTCTAGATTTTTGGAGACTTCACATTGCTTGAAATATTTTTTTTTGGAATCTGATTTAGGAGAATATGGAGCATTTTGCTTGAGAATGTTGAAATTGTGTTATTTTCATAAACTCATACAAGACTCTAAAGATGAGCCTTCAAAGCTAGCAACAAAACTTTATGTGGTATGGGTTTTTTTTTGGTTAATTAAGTGGTCTTTAACTCTTTATGGTGCTCACGTTACAGAGTTGGCTCTTGATTTTTATACCATTTATTTCCGAAACTGACTTTTATTATCTGTTAATATTTCAGATAATGCAACACATGAAATCTAGTTGGAAGGAACATTCAAAGTCGTTCCAAGTAATATCAAGGAAAAATATGGTTTGATGTTCTTTAAGTCTTATGAATGAGCACAAGATTTTGTAAACTAGTGAGAGAAGTGTTGTTATTTTCATCTAGATGGACATAGTGATTTAGAAAATGGAGTTAATTCAAATAATGGGGGATCTAATGACTAAATTTGTTTGATTGTTCAAGTTCACTGATTATAATTTGTCATTTGAATTCTTTGTTTTTTATTGCCTTTAAATGGATGAAAGAACCTTCATTTTCTTTTTATAGATAATGAAATTAGAAGTGGAATTATTTTAGTATGTATTCAGGTTGTCCTGCAATGGTTGAAACACCTTTGACTAAGAGTGTATTCCCTTCTGCTATCAGAGCATTAATTGCCCTACCATGAATGAATTATGAATATGGTTGGACATAAGTTAAATAGATCTCAGTTACGTGGTTTTTTACTTTGTCCCATCCTCTTTTTCCCCAAGCAATATGTTCTTACCTTTTTCCTTTTTGTGTGGAGCTATGTTTAACATTGTACTAAGCAACACATGGTTGAATTGAAGTAAAAAATATGTGTTTAAATTAGGTTCTTCACTTATGTGGTTGTTGTTGTTCAGATTTATATATTTGACTCTAGGATTATATGTATACATTTTCTAGCTTGAATTAAAGTGTACTCTCACCTAAAATTCAAATTGCATCTAACATGTCCTTATTCTCCAGTTTCTCCCCTCTTTTACTCTTATATATTTGGATAAATCTACCTTTTGCATTTGACTTTTAGCTAATCTAACTATTAGTTAACTATTAAGTTTCTAAAGACTCTAAAGCAAGTTTGGCACAAAATGAGATACCTAAGTTTGATCCATTTTCATCCAGCAGGTAGCCCATTGGCCCTAGCATTGCTAGACATGAGTATTATCAGGGAGTTGGAACACACAGGGGTAGTTAGTCTTTTGATCATGGAAACCCATCAAGTTCAGACACCCGGTCTGCTAACTCCCAATCACAAGACAAACAAATGACTCAAAATAATAATAAGAAGGTTGTAACTGCAACTAAGCAAAAAAGGGTCGAGTTATCAGCACCATTGGAACCAAATTTTGATGAATCTCTTAACGCTGTTATTGTTGTGGAAAAAGGCAAGACAAATGAAAATAGATGTTATGACCCAAATGTCCAGATTATTGTTGATAAAATGGTAAGTTCCAGTAATTATTTCGAAAGGAGTTGATTTAAATGTTACCCAGGACGTTATTAATTGCGAAACAGTGAGCATATAAATGATTAAATTGAAACTGGTTGATTTTTTGGTTTTCTATGATGAACTTGTGTTACCATAATGAAGTGGAGTTTCTGAGCTAATAACAAGGTTGTCATATTTTGAATAGTTTACAGGGTTCAGTTTTAGTGTAAGGATTTAAGATTCATTGTACCTTTTGTTTTTCAATGTTATAAAATAAGATTCAGGTTGATTTCCTTTGTGTGCATGCAAATTATACTAACCCCATAACTTGTCCACCCATGGATTTACCTAGGCCCTGTGCTTTTGTTTGAGATTGGTTTATTTGCTTTATGATGTAAAATGTAAGTTATATGTAAATCTCTCCTTTTTGCAGCAACTATGACCAAAATTATAAAGGAAATATTACCTCTAGATATATGTGTTGCTAGAAATGCCTCGAATAGGACATTTGGATATGTTGTTATGGTTCATGAGCACCTTTCTCTTTAAATTTTTGTTTCCATATCAAGCTATGGTTTTACTAGAGCTATCTCTGTTTTTGTTATGCATGTTTTATAAGCTCATGGAATTGATAGTATTAGCAAAGTCTAGGTGCTAAAGAAAAATATTATGCGCTTTTCATTAGTTCCATCTGTATTCAGATATGGTTTTATATCATCCTTTGTTATCATGAATATTTAGCCACTTTTAATGTTATTGGTGCACCAATAATTATTTCCATGTTCCTTATTGTTAATCACTTATTATTATATATCATTTGAACATGAGAAGTGCAGCATCTGAACTTTCATTTGCGTTTTGATGTATAATAATTATATTAACTATGTTTTATTATATTATAATTGCAATTTATAAGTCTTTAATCCTTTTGTAGTACACTCCTACAATTGATATGTGGAGTATAGGATGCATATTTGCTGAGATGCTTATAGGAAAACCACTTTTTCCTGGAAAAAATGTGGTGCACCAATTGGATCTCATGTCTGATATGCTTGCCACTCCCCCTCCTGAATCTATATCAAGGGTTAATTAACTTGTTTCTTATATTTCACTTGATTTATTTTCACTTCAACCTGACGCTGATTTCAAGCTTTGTTACTGAGATTCTAATAAAGAGATTAGATACAGTTTAAAAAAATCTTCTTGTTTCTTAATATGATGTCCAAGATTGTCCTTATACAGTTTAGATAAAACTTAGTAAAGTAATACTTTTTTGAGTGGTTTTGTAGATCGAATCCTCATTTCAAGTTATGTAGTGCTTAAGCAAAATATAGGGGGTGGGGGTCTAGAAATTCTAAATTCCAGTTGATAACAGTTGCTTCTAGCATTACAAATAACGATATTCTTTTTCTTTTTTCAATCAAATAGTGGCGTTGAGCGATTCAAATGGCAATTTGCACATTTGGAGGAGCATTATGGTAAAGGTGAAAGAAGTACTCCACTTCTAAGACATCATGCTTTTTTTCCTATGTATGCTTCATAAAATTTTAGGAATCATGTTATTTCCATAATTTCTCCCCCAAACTTAGTCTGTCTAGTTCATGTGTCATATTTCAATTTGCCTAAATATCGTCTTTACAGAGAGCGAGTTCCTGATCCCAAGGATGAGAATGATCAAGTTGATGGTGATAATAACGCTGCTTTAATGACACAATATGGTTCTGAAATACAAGTTGAAAAAGCACTGGAAGGTTGGATGTGGTATCTGGCTACTGTTTGATCATTACCGCACTCTATTGGATCAGATATGCAGAAGGTATGAGTTGAAACTTGGAAGAATTGTATTGCACTTAGTAGTTCTCTAACTTATCAAAGTTCTACAGAATCTTAACTAGTTAACATACTTAATAGTATGCAATGAATCTTCCAAGTTGTGTTATTTTTGCTTAGTAGACAAGGTGTGAATTTTTCTGTTGTCGGCTTCACACCACCTAAGATGTACAAGTATAGAGCAAATGGTGAAACTGATGATATGTTGGAATACCATGCTACTTTTGATTTTTCACAAGACTCCCCTTTAGTAGAAATTGATGACGATTTCTTGTGTACACGCCCGGATGGCGAGGGCATATTAGTAGAACTTTATTATGTCGTGATATTTTGTATCGACATATGATTACTTTTTGATAACTTAATGTGAATATATTGTATACAAATGGATTTCTTATATATAATATGATATATATATTTAGTATTATGAGGCATTAAATGTGATTTAGTTTGATTATTTGTCAATTTACAATATATATATATATAATTTACAAAATACAATTACGACACACGAATGTGTGTCATCTTTTTTAATGATGTGTGCTTCAATGACACGCAATGTAACTCATACATGCTTGTCATAAATTTATGACACACAAATGTGTGTCATCTTAATTAATGATGGGGGATTCAATGACGCTCAATGCGCGTCATAAATGTGAGTCATAAATGCGTGTCATCAATGCGCGTCATAGATTTATGACACACAATTGCGCGTCATCTAAGATTCATGTCGGTGGCTTCAATGACAGGCATTTTTGTGTTATCTGCACCCATAGATGACGCGCAATGCGCGTCATTAAAGGGGTTTTTTCTAGTAGTGTGTTGTGAAAACTTTTATCCATGTTATGACCGCTTTCTATTCTGATGACCACTTTGTGAACCAATACCTTTATTGATAAATGATCATGCAGTGCAACAATACTAAAAACAAACAAAAATCAGATTGCATTAGTATATATAATCAATAATCAAATAATCAAGAAAATATATCCAATAAATCCTAATATTTTAGTTCGCATGCTTTAAATAGAGATATAAAACTTAACCATATAATTTTCTAGTTCTCATACTTCTTACAAAAATAAATAAATAACTTCGAGGAAAAGGTTAGAATGAATTTCCCCTACATAAAGAAATTCCATATTACGGGCAAAAATTCGGTACTACTAACAGGGTACTCAAATTGTCCTTTGTTGGTGCCCCTTGAGACTACCAGATCCTTGATCCTCACCCATTACATGCTTAAACGGATTGAGTTTAATTCGAGAGGATTTATTTCCCCATGTTCATGCAAGGAAACTCAATGTTTCACTCGTAAACATAAGGCATATGTATCCTAGAGTTTACTTGCTAAAGCCCATGCGGAGAAAAATAATTTTTCTCACGTAAGCATAGCGTTCACCCCTAACTAAAGGGACAGAGCATAGTTAGAAGGCTCTCAATACCAAATAGTTGTAGTGAGGGGAAACTCACAATTCTTTTCTTCAATCGCAGAATAATCAACCTAAAAAAATTAGAAATCTAAAACACAAAACTAATCACATTAGTATAACTTAAACAAAAATCCATTATCAAAATTTAAATATAATTTATATTTTCTATTTTATCTAAAAAGATAAGGTATAATCGAATATAGTTTGACTCTCTAAAAAAACCTCCCCAGCGGAGTCACCAAGTTGTCAAAACGGTCCCCGTTGGGCTTTTTAGGGCTTTCTTGGGAATCGATCCGATCAATAACAGCATCTTCAAGGATACTTTTATTTGAATGGGATAAGAAGGAAAAATATCACGAATAGGTAAGCCGTCATCTCATCTCCTATCATTGTGGTAAAGAGACGCAAAAAAAATTGGTAGCCTCACCACATAGAATATCATCGTCAAAGCTCCACTCCTCGTTGTGGATTTTTAAGGCTTAGATGCAGTTGGCCTTCCATCTAGCAAGCGCTTGATTGTGGAAAAACTTGTTGTTATGTCTCCCTCCATGCACCGATTACTTCTCGATTTCTGCTGCTAGAGAAGTTCTTCATAATCTAAACCTCTTCAAGTTTCTCCCAGGTTCCCATCTCCTCACTGATTAAATGGTCACGTCCCAAATTGTCTAATGCCTCTTGGATATAGGAGCGTTTAGCCTTAAGCTTCTTTTTCTACAAAGATATTACCATAAAGGTTTTTATTCCAAATGGTTAGAGTGGAAGCTATCTGTTCGATAGCACAACTTATGGGACCTTCTGTGTGTCACTTCTCATAAACAAACTTATTGGATTGTGGATGTGACAGGTGTCATTTTACTGTCAAAATAATTCTGGCTTCTTAAAAATAAATAAATAAATAGAGTAGAGTAGGGAAGTAGGGTCGGTCTACAGGGACTCTGGTGTTTCTGATGAAGTGAACTTTTTGATTTAGAAAATGATGAGATAAGGTAGAGTTTTGAATGAGATTAAATAGGGGGTTTAAAAGTTATTTTTAAAATAAAAGATAAGAAAATAAAAGAAAATAATTAATTAAATAAATTTAAAGTGATTAAGATAAAGAGAAACTTATAGTGAAATTAGGCTCGGACTTCAGCTTTTACCTCAAATTCCTATTGATCCTCGGAATAAATTTTTGCTTCGGTTATTCGCCAGTTACAGTCTACAGGGCCCAACCCTGTAACTTGTTTTTCTCTCTTGTGAACTGATAACCCAAAATCTATTTTTGGATATCAGTCCTTTACGGAGACTAACTATGACTATCATCCTCAGCGCCAAACTATTTTATAGATATGGAAAAACCTAACTCGGACTATGTTGCCTCGATGAGAATCGAGCCCGATCTCAATTTCCCTTAGCGAACCACTGCTAAGTGTGTTCACAAGAAGCCGAATTTGCTACCAACCGATTCTTGCTCCCAACTATAAATCAGAACAACTTCCAAACCAACATCGACTTTTTGATTAAAAAAACATTTTGCTTTTTAAAAGATAGGTCGATTACCAATCTTATTCCTCCAAAAAATCGAGAAAATAACTCGAAGTTATTTTAGTTCTTTTTAATCCTCTAAATATAGATTGAGTCATCGCTTCATCCCTTGGCTATTGAGAGATTAGTTAAGTATGGCAATCATACATAACATATTTGAAAATAAAAATAAAACAAAGGAGAACTTTGAAAAAGAAAAGAAAAACTTTTATAAAACCAGAGGAAATAATAAGAATGAATTCTGAATGTGTTTCTAGGCTTACCTTTATAGGATATTTATAGCCTTCAAAATCCTAAATATAAGGAAAATATAATTCCTAAAATAAAGAGATAATTCCTAATGAAAATAATTAAACTACTAAACTAAAATACTAAAAACAATGATAAGATAAAATATAATATAATATTTAAACTAATGTCTTAAAAACATGAGTTTAACTTAAATTCGAATTACATAAATGTACGGATGATCCATTCGTCCTTCTAGAAGCATTGATTGGACCTTCTAGAAGGTGCTAACTCATCGCCTCGTCTGATGCGTCATGCCCGGAGTCATGGCCACTAATCCATCATTGATTTCGAAAATAAAAAATAAATGCATAATTATGTCATTTTAGTGCAATTTCCATAATCTAGTTTCCTGCACAAAAAATGAATTAAAACGAACAAATCATCCACAAAAATTAACAATTAAGGAGCAATTCAAAGTCAAAATAATAACTAAATAAAGCACCTATCAAATTCCCCTTCACTTATTCAATACTTGTCCTCAAACATTCCTCAATTAACACATCAAAAAGCACTAGTTTCCATCTTTAATTTCACTTTATTCCTTAAACTTCCAATAGAAGTAAGTTCATGAAAATTACAGAATTCAAGATAGAATCAAGAAAAGACACAACTAAGAAGAATTTAAAGCAAGCAAGATATCTCAATTATTTTTCAACATCAATAAAACATAACTCAATACCTCACAAAGATTCACACATATCCGCTCAAAGTGTTTAGGGTAAAATGAAATCCCTCATACCAAAACTGATCAAGATATTACAGTAGGCTTGGAATCCAATCAAATCTTAACTACTAAAAGTGAACATAATGCAATAATCAGGGTGTAATTGGGATTAGGTTAGGTAGGGAAAAGACCATGATATCAGTTTAAGTACCAAGACAAGAGATTTAAAAATTATTCCTAAAATAAAGTAAAATAAAAGTAAAAATGTAAACATATAATGGCCATGAACATAAACATCTTTTTTTCAATATTTTTCTATTTTTTTATGGTTTTCCTCTTGTTGTTTTATGCATTGTACTGCTGTTCAAACCATTATTTTCTTACAAATATAAAATGAAAAAAATAATGAAATAATAAAAGAAGAAAGCATTGTACTACTGTTCGGACCATTATTTTCATGCAAATATAAAATGAAATAATAATGAAATAATAAAAGAAAAAAAAACATATATCAATGGAAACAACTAATCTACTTATCTTGATAAGGGTAGAAAAATGGATAAAAATAAAGGCTTGGTTTTAATTATGTGGTGTAAAACAAAAAAAAAAGATAAAGGCTCAAAAGGTAGTTCACTAGTGGATATATAAATGAGTAGGCTTTTTTTGTGCGAAAAAAGTGGGTTTGATCCTAAGTGCCCCTATCACATTAAAACATTATGACCAACATGTAGTCTCAATATGCATTGTGATTACAAGTTCTAGAATATTATAACTAGTTCAGTACACTCAAGTCAAACATTGAGCAAGAAAGAAAATGAATGCTCGTTAGGCTCGAATCTCATAAGAAAAGGCTTATATGTACTGAGTCAAGTTCATCTCCATCAACAAATGCATGAAATATCAATAATCACCAGCTGTACCAATCACCATCATGCAAATTAAATTCGATCAAAACATGGTCACAATCCAAAAGGAAGCAAAAGTATAAAGTAAATTTCAAGATAAGCAACTAACGATTTGAACACATCAATATCTGAACAACTTAATTCCAAACAATCAAATAAGCAAGCAAAGAATTTGATAGCAAATTTTACCCTCTCACTTAGATTATATTGTCCTAGTATGAATATAAAAGCATAATAAAGGGAACATAATTACTCCCCTGGTTGAATGAAAACCGCGACCGAGACCACGACGAGACGAACCTAGTCGATGATAGGACATTATCTCAACTAAGTTAGCCTCGAAAGAATCGAGGAACCCATGAACTTCATGGATTTCACTATGCGGATGTTCGTCCGATAGTGGATGCAGAGTTATCCTCCGAAGAAAAACTCATTGTTTACGAGGCGTGATAGTGCCGAGAGGAACTATATGAGGAATGTAGCGGGTTCCGGCAAGGAGGCCCATTGTGTACAAACTACTAGCATCCAAAGCATCCATTGCAAAAGCAGACGTAAATTGGGAAGTGTCAAATGTCAATAGAATCAAACGAGATGCAAAGCGAGTAATATAAAGGGCGATCGGAGCGCACAACCTGCTCAAAGGTACAGGCGAACCAAAATCCCAAATTTACCTTCATATCAGTCTGTATACACCATAAAAAGAACAATTCAACCTTTCTTAATGTGGACACAATATTATTTCGTCCGGAATAATTGTATGTTAAGAACCGGTGGATAAAGCGGAGAGCAGGGTTATGAATGTGCCATGCTTTAGTAGTGTGTGTATTGTACTGAACCCTCGCCTATCCTGTGAGTGCCTCATAAGCTATGTCAGTGTCGAAATCCTAAGGCATCTCAAGTAAAGCAGTAAGATATCCATGATCTGTGACATCCCTAATGAACCCCATAGAAAAAGCGAAATCATTTATAGACATTCTAAAGTATTGGCCAAGCAATCGAAAAGATATAACATCAGAATAGTCGATAGAAACGACTCGATGTTGTAAGAAGGTAAACGTAGCATAAAATTCGAACACTAATTCATAATACGTGCTACACCTAATTTCAAGATACAATTCCCAACTAATGGTAGAAAAAATTTTAAAGACAAAATCTCGTAAATGTAAAGTATCAAGAGTACGAGAGTGAATATATTTGCAAACCAGAAATTGGTGATGTCGGATCCTGTCAAACATCCAGGACTTGTCATCATAAAATTGAAGATATCTCTGAAGAACTTCTTCAATTGGGACCGAAAAAGTTTGACCCTGATGGTGTCTTTCAGAAGAAACGTCATTATCAATGTCACTCCTGTGAGCAGAATGCTCACCAGATTTGCATGCAAAGCTTGCAGCAAATGAAGGAGATAGTGGTGGCACAACATGCTGATGAGAATAGGAAACAGCGGCAACACTCGTCCGAATGGGAAAACCTTGTTCAAAGTCCTATGTAAAACCAAAAGTAGGGTGCCACATTAGTAAAGGTTCAATTTCCAACGGTGTAGAGTTTACCTCGGGTTGTTTAGTGATAGCATACGATGGTGGCACATCATCGGGCATCGACTGAGAAGTGAAACCCAACGACACAGAGTAGAACGTTGGGGTGGCCGATGATGAAGGTCTGGACATTCGTGGATTGCTTGGACCGATAGCATGATTATAAGAGAATACGGTTTGGCTAAAAATTGGAGAAGCGACGGTGGGTTCGTCCATAGGCATTGGAGTTTACGGTGGAGAGCCTTACGACCGTCGCCCACTACGATGAAGATGAGGTGGATCGGGTAGCAAGTCAAAATCGCTTGGAATGGTCATAAAGTTCGGAGCGGCATGGAGATGGGTCCTCTAAGTTTGAGCGCCAGAGGATCACCTTGGTTAGCTTGGTTACGCATTATCACCATCTTGATTAAATTAGAGGGAAAAGAAGACTGGAGTGGAGGCGGTTGCAAAAAGAATCAGTGGTCGGTGGCATGATGGATATGGAGGTTGATTTGTGAAAAGAAGAGAAGAAGATGGTTACTTTTCGCACGGCTCGGGGGAAAGAATAAAGAATGAAAAAAAATTGTTTAATGGGGGCTAGGTCACATGGGTTATAAAAATAAAAAGAGAGAGTTTGACATTGAGTCAAACTAAAAAGGTAGAATAAAAAATAGGGATAAAAGGGAAAATAAAAATAAAATAGGAGCTGGGATATAATCGATCTGTCGTAACTGGTTTTCGCCCGGGCACGAATTTTTAACTTGGCGGGAAAAATAAAATGAATAAATAATGAGTTTGATTAAAAGAAATTTTTGGGGAGTCGCCATTGATCTTTTTGGGTTAGGTAGGTCAAATACCTAAAAACAATCTTTTAAAATAATTTTTAAGAAAACATAATTTAAAAGATAAAACTGATCTGCGTATAACCAAAAATTTTAATAAAAAAATGATTCGTGGTCGATTACGTTTAGGGAAGGATTAGTACCCCTATAACACCCAAAATTGGTACTTTATTTATTATAAATTGTCTCTATTATTGGAAATTTAAGAATTCAACAACATATTTAATTTATAATCCTATTATTTCAAATTTATTAGTATAATTTTAAAAATATATTATATTTTTTAAGATATTTATTTGTTTAGAAATATTAGAAAATGGCTTCTAGGTGCTTTAAGACAGCTCCTTTCTTAGTATTAAAAAATAATAAAATATTTATCTAAAAATAATTAAAATATATATAATTTAAAATATTTATTTATTTAAATATATCAGAAAATGGACATACAGTTGCTTTAAGAATGCCCTTTCTTAATATTTGAAATAAATAAATAAATAAATAAATATTAAACATAATAATTTTTCCTAAGAAAATAATTTAACTAAAATGTGTATTTTCTGGTTTTTAAAAGTAAAATATTTATTTATTTAAAATACCAGAATAGGACATCCAGTTTCTTTAAGACTGTCCTTATCTTTGATATTAAAGATAAATAAATATTAAAAAGAATATGATAATAAAAACGAAGCAAATATATTTTATAAGCAATATATTTATTTATTTTTAATATATCAGAATAGGACATATAGTTGCTTTAAGACTGCCATTTCTTTATATTTAAAAATAAATAAATCTTGTTATCTACTCAAATTATAAAAATATTGTATTTCATGTAAATATTAGTGAATAAAAACATAAATAATAAATTAAATGAAATACTAATTTAAGCATATAAATGATAAAAATATAATAAAATAACCAAAATAAAATGATATCTAAATTAATGAACCTAACTCGAAATATTATAAAAATATAATTAATAATAGTGTAATTATCCCTTTATTAATTGGTGATTAAGATAATAATTATGAAAATTAAAGGCTCTAACTTGAATAATAAAAAGTTTGAATACTAATAATGTAATTTAACCCTATTTAATTAATTTGGGTTAAAATAATAATTACTAAACTGTAAGGGACTAAATTAGACATTTACCCTAAATATATATATATATATACGGATAAGGACTAAAATAATATCAAATAAAATTACGAGACTAAATTAAAAAGATCAGAAAATAGCTCTAGTGACTAAATTACAATGTTACAAATCTATGGGTGTTGCAGAAATGATTTTCCCAAAAGGGAAATTACACAGATACCCTCCCCTAAAACGACGTAATTTGGGAGAGGGTATAAATACCCTAAAATTGGCCTAAAATGGCCATCTCCTTTCATTTTCATTTTTCAGCTTCTCTCTCTTAGAGAGAGAAGCTCTGCATTCTCTCTAAAACAGAGAGGGAGACCACCGGCCGGCAGCCGTGCTCCGGCACCGGTCACCACCGCCGGTCACCGTCAACCGTTGACGGTGGCCGGAAAATCCCAAAATACCCCAAAACGGAGCTCTAAACCCCCGAAAGCCGAACCTAGCCTTAGTTTTTCTTAAAAATCTCCTAATCGAAGTAAATCTAGAAAACAAACCGACGATTTTACCTCGGTTTTTACACAGTTTCCGGCTATGTTTGGGCTTTCCGATGGTAAGTCTTTTTCTCTCTTCTCTCTTTTCTTTCGATTTGATGTTATGGCGATAACTGTTGGTGTGTGTATTTGCTCTCAATGGTTGCTGTGGGTATCTCAATTTTTCTACTTTCTTTTTTTACTCGGGTTCTTCGTTGCTATCTCTCTTTATCTCGCAGTTGTGGTGGCTTTTATAGCCACCTCCGGTGCTTGTCTTGGACCGGTCCTAAGAGTGGAAGCCTCGGTGAGTCACCAAAGCTATGATGGTGACTCACCATAGGGATGTAATATGGGTTGTCATATGGTGTTCTAGAACCTAAAGCGGTGAAGTGGCGTGGCAAAAGCAGCGTCGGCAAGGCTGATTGGGTCACCTGGCAGTAAAGTCGGCAGTTGTATGGTGCATCAGAGGCGGCGGCAGCAATGCTATTGTTTAGAAACCCTAGCAAAAACCCTAAATGTTTAGAGTTTCCCTCTAGTCTGGGCCAACTGTAAATAGGCCTTATAAATGGGTTTAGGGTTATAGGCCTCTAATGTATTTTTAATTTATTTATTAATAATATATAATAATAATAATAATAATAATAATTAAATAATCAAAATAAAAGTAAACTGAAAAATTAGTGTCTACAGCTGCCCCTCTTTGCTCATTCTTGTGTAACAAAAATAGAGCAAAGACGAAAAAGACAATAATTTTTCATTTGACTTCTTCTGAGTAGGATGAAAGTGTTGAAAACATCATGCACTGAAGGGCTTACAGATAACCTGAAGTTTTTGAAAACATCATGCACTAATGGGGTTACAGATGACCCGAATGTTTTGAAAACATCATGCACTGAAGGGCTTACAGATGACCCGAAGGTTTTGAAAACATCATGCACTGAAGGGCTTACAGATGACCCGAAGATTTTGAAAACATCATGCACTGAAGGACTTACAGACGATTCGAAGGTTTTGAAAACATCATGCACTGAAGGACTTACAGATGACCAGAAGGTTTTGAAAACATCATGCACTAAGGACTTACAGATGACCCGAAGGTTTTGAAAACATCATGCACTGAAGGACTTACAGATGACCCAAAGGTTTTGAAAACATCATGCACTGAAGCGCTTACAGTTGTTGGAAATAGTTTACTAAGAAAAAAAAACTATGGAAATCGTTTTCTTACTTTTTAAAAATTTCATTTTTAGAAAAGATTAAATGAGAAATTTTTGGAAATCATTTTCTCATTGAAATAACTTGTTGATTGGGTAACATGTCCCAAAATAAAGATAATGCCCATTCTTGTGGATTGCGTCCATCTATTCTTTAGATGTTTGTGTAATTCCTTCATTTGAGGTTTTGAATTCTACCTTCTTCTTGTAAGGTATTGTTCATCATGAATCTTCTTGTTCTTACGAAGATTTGTAAAACCTTATGTTTGAATGTAATTAAATGTAGCAATGTAATGTATTTTCGGTTATGCAAATGATGTTCTTATGAATGCATGAATGTTTATGCAATCTTCATTTGACTTCAAAGTAGTGAACTTGGTATTCCTTCAATTGATCATTTATTGTCAGGGTTACCTTTGGATATCAGTGTAGCAGCCTATGCCATAAAGCTAAAGAACCATCTTATCAATCTTGTATCTTTGTATCTTCTTTTCTTGCATTAAAATCTCAGAAGAAATGTTTCATTTATGGAACTCTCATCATAATCAGAATTATGACCTTGATGCCCCATTTTTATCTTTGATAACATCGACTTTTTTTTGCTTGGACTTGTTTAGAAATCCAATAAAGCTTTCATCTTTGAAAAGACAATCTATCATCTATGAGAAAATCTATAATCTTTGAAGAATATAGATGTAGATATGTCTAACTCAATAGGGATTAATTAAGAGATCAGCGTTTGCTTTGTTTTGACTTTTGCAACACATTATAAGGAGGATGTATCCTAATTCCTTTCATGTCTCCACGTCTAATCAGATCTCCAACAACAACCTGTCATTCAACTTTAGTTGGCTCCACTAGTTTCTTGTTGTTAAAAATTTCAGCTTTTCTTCTCTGGAAAGAAATCTTCATCATATCTCACTTCTAACCTTGAGGTTGAAGAAGACAAACTTCATCTTGGATTAATAAATGGAAACCATCTGATCACAACATTGGTTCAACACCATAATTACTGGTTTGTAAACATTTGCCAACACATTCATCATCTTGTGGCTTTTGCCCAGATGTCTGGTCAATGAAGCTCTTTGCATAGTGTTTAAAGCTATTGTATGATGTCACAAGACCATTTGAGATGAAAACTCAATAGGAATACAAGTGAGATGCTGGTATGACCAAAAAGTTGATCAAATTCACGAGATATGCTAATGCTAAATTGAATAAGAGATACCAATTGATCTTGATATCATCGCGGGCAAGGGTGATATTGATCACGTTTTCTTTCATAATGAGTGTTGTAGGACACAGAAACACATCCGCTATAGGAGCCATGTACAGAACAATATCCATGGAATTCTTTCCGTTGGGGATGAAACGCACATGATAAAACCAAAATAGATGAAAACTCAATTCACCCTGGATGGCAAGGATAACCACAGTAACAACGGGAATAAGGATAATATACATAAGTCAAGCCTCCCTCTTCAATGTCATCAAGTAGGCAAAACTGATGTGAAAAATGATTTTGTAGTTTCAACATAATGATTAAAACTAATTTCCAGGAATCTCAAAGAAATATTTCCAATCATCATCGACACAGAGAATGCAAAATTTAAAGCCAAGATTTTGAAGAACTGAACCTTGGATCGAATGGTCTACCAGGGGACCATCTTTATCCATGCAGCCATAGTGTAGCTTAATAAAGAACACATTGTCATGTGACACATGATTAAGAAGATTGGGTATTTGAAACCATACTTGCTGAATAGCTTTTTGTTCAATAACAGGACCTTAATGAAACTGCCTGATGAACGAAATAATTATGTATAGTCAGCTCCACTGTCACTGTTTCATCATTTTCATTCTTCATACATTTCTGTTTCATTGGAAATATTTGCTCAAATCAATGATCTTTCCACAAGATGATACTGACCTTCAGCATGCCCCAACATTGGGTAATACAAGCGTTCAAAATGTATCAAAATTCTTTATTCTGATTGAAAGGGGCTTTCAGCATGCCCCAACATTTGCTTCTTGTTAATTTGAGCCTTCAAAATGTCCCACATGGATCTGTCTGAAGTAATCTTTAAAATGCTCCAACATTTGTTGTTACAGATGTTAAAAATGCATTCACATTATTTCTTGTTGAGATGAGCCTACAAGAATGCCCCACTATTCTATTTCTGGTTTAAATGGGCTTTCAAGATGTCCCGCATGGATCTGTCTGAATTGGGCCTTCAAAATACCCCCGACCTTCTAAACTGTAAGGCTTACTCTCAACGTCTGTTTGACTTGAATATCATGATCCCCACAAGGTTCAATTTTGACAATACATTGTGGTGGGTACTTATGGCTTTATTCGTGCCCCAAATCTGTTTTC
The DNA here is from genome assembly GCF_006381635.1 of Hibiscus syriacus. Lineage (NCBI taxonomy): Eukaryota > Viridiplantae > Streptophyta > Magnoliopsida > Malvales > Malvaceae > Hibiscus > Hibiscus syriacus. The sequence continues at coordinate 14,999,868 of NW_024063471.1, read as the reverse complement.
TCATTCTAGTGTCACTAAACAGCATTTGTCATGTAACCTGAGGAATTCTTTTCATGTTATCATGAACTTAAGAAATAATCAATCATTCTGACAGGAATATCTGAGATATGTTCCTCTTCTGAATGAGGTGACCATTTTCTGGATCTGGAGGGGTCTAGTCGGACAGAGTGGTATAAGTCGCTTGGTAATTCATTTCAGGTCAACACAGTGATCCTTGTTTTTAGTCAAGACTATTTCTGGAATATACTTTTCCATGCAATATGTTGATTCTGATAACTACTCATCTGATTATGAAGCAGTCTTTCAGGATGATATCACATATATTGATAGTTCTACTGATACCGAGGAAATCCTGAATTCTGATTCTGATGAGGAGAATAAACTATTATACTTGAAAATGGGGTACTCAGAGGATAAAGCTTCAATAGCCATGGAGAGATGGGGTCCGAATTCATCAATTGCAGAGTTAACATATTTTATATGTGCTGCTCAAATGGTTAAGGCTACTGACGCACTTCCTCCGACAGAATGTAGGAAACCATTATGCAATGACCCCAATTACAAGAAAAGACCAAACTCGGGGTATTATTTTTGGAAAAGGAAGAAGCAGAGGAAGCTTGAAAAGAAGCTTATTAATGAAGACGATCATGCAGTTCATCTTCCAAATCTAATGATTGGTTTTAGGGTTACTACCAAACTAGATCAGATAACTCAAAGAATACTTCCAGAAGATGCTATTGTGCCTCCTTATTTCTACTACAAGAACGTGGCACTTTCTCCAGTTGGTGTTTGGACCAAAATGTCACGATACTTATACGATATAGAGCCAGAATTTGTAGATTCAAAGTATTTTTGTGTTGCTACATGGAAAAGGGGCTATATTCATAATCTGCCCATTGAGAACAAATTTCCTCTTATTCTGCTTCCTCCATGCACCATACATGATTCTTTTCCATTGATAAAGAAATGGTGGCCTTCTTGGGATCCAAGAACAAATTTGAATTGTTTACAAACATGTACAGGAAGTGCCAAATTGACATAAAGAATTCGTAAGGTTCTTGAAGCTTATGATGATGAGTCATCTTTGAGTGTCCAGAAGTATGTTCTTGATGAGTTCCGAAAATGGAATCTGGTATTGGTTGGAAGGAATAAAGTTGTTCCACTTGAACCTGATGAGGTGGAAATGCTTCTAGGTTTCCCTAAAAACCATACACGAGGAGGAGGATCCGCTAGAGGTAGGTTCCCTGGTGGTATCAATGTACTGTCTCTTTTCTCTGGGATCAGTGATGCAGAGGTTGCCTTCTAATGTCTTAGCATACCTTTGAAAACAGATGTGCAAGAACTGAATGGTGATCGGTTGGAGTAATTGATTAGATATGCAAGAACTGAATGGTGATCGGTTGGAGCAATTGATGAGTAGATTTGGGGAATTTGACCTTATTGTTGGTGGCATCCAGTGTAATAACCTTACTAGAAGAAATAAATATCATTGGGATGAACTAGAGGATTTTTGTTGGTGCATTTTATTGCAATGACTGCTACAGTGACTGTCTCTTCTGTTTCTTCAAGATATGCACCTCCATATCCAATTCTTCCCGAACCATGGAAAGGTTTAGTTGAAATGGGCTATAAATGTAGAATCTATTCCCATGTCTTATTTTGTGCCATAAGTTCTCGATTTCATGTTCAACAATCTTCTGAAGGATATAATGAATATAATACTGACAAGGAAAATGATCGACATGGAAGAAGTAGCAATGATGTACCAAGACTTGAGCCAGTATCATGGTATAACCGGAGTGCAAGTGGTGACTTGTTCATTCCCATAATACACTTAATGGGACTTATGACTCTGTGATTGATCTTCTAGAGAACAAGGATTGATGGCTGGGGAAAATAATTTGTCTAGTGATGCTTATCGCCCTCAACATGAGATAAGTGATAATCTTTCTTGATGAATTGCTAATAATGTCACAAGAGAGCATTATGAGTTCAATTCCCTAAATTTTCTGGCTTCTCAGACCACTTGATTTCAAGAATGCTTCATCATTATGGTCTGACTTATTCTTTCTACAATAGATGTAGAATAGGAAACAATTTGCTTTAAGGACCTTCCTCATTTGAGACTGTCTTGTTTGAAAAATGTTTTTCCTCATTTCTTTATCGAAGAATGAAAAAGTTTTGTAAAATGTTGCCTATCACAGGTTCACAATAGAATCAAATCATAAGCATGAATTCAAAGAATATCAAAAGTATTAACAACTCTTTAAAATTTAAGAATTATAGCTCTTTGACAAGTATCAAAATTTGGGGTTGGTTTCAGGACGGCCTTCCTATTTTCTATGGTTATATCTATTTAAGATGTCACTCATCTCTCTCTTTGTGAACTTTGTCACATGTCTTACTTTAAGGACTTGATATTTTAATCGGATGCGTAAAAAATGACGCAATTAGGATTGCCAATTACTAGACCTTCTAGAGTTCTTCCATTTCAATTCTCTGGAATCTTTCATTTAGACTCATCTAATCAAAGTAGTGAGAAAATATCTGTCTAAAAATGAAATTTATGAGTGCTTGTGTGAAGTTGACTATAACAGGTGTTTCACAACTCCCTTAGTCCATTTGTTAATACATTTTCCATTTTGGCAAGTTGAATTCAGCTTTATTGTATATAATAATATAATCACCTTTATCAGGCTAATTGAAACTTATCCATAAAGCTGGGGCGATTAACCAATTGCTCTATAGGGACAGTTTTATTGCATATAATAGTATAATAGGTTAGCTGAATATTATCTATAAAGCCGGGGCTATTAACCATTTGCTCTAGAGGAACAACTCAAGCTTTATTGTATATAATAATATAACATGAGTATTCAAATCCAATTTCTTAAGCTTATTAAGAAGAACTTGTTATAGTCTAGGTGTTTTGGTGGAATTCAGAAAATCTCTTTGTTAGAGTTCAATTCCCAAGCAACTGACTTAAACTAGATTTACCTATTTGTAAAAATTATGTTCATCATCAAACGTCATCAATAGAAAAGTATTCTAGTCGGTTTTGTAATGTAATACATCAACGGTGCCCCATGTTGTACGCTCCTATATATAAATACCAAGCCTTTTTGTAATTCCTTTTAATAAGAGAAGGCTATCTCATATTTGTAATAGAATAGTGTTTCGGTGTATTTATTCTGAAGTAAGGTCAAGGGTCTTTGTTTTTCTGGTTTTCAATCTTGATATTTTGTCAAAGATTATAACTCTAATTATGCAGAGGTTTCTTTTAATCGAGTTGATATTAAAAGAACTACAAGATTGCAAAATTGATTCAATACTCATAACCTTACAAACAACACAAATTTATTTATTGCACAAAAGGTGGAGAAAGTAACAAAAACAAGTTCAAACAAGATGCTGAAAATAAAAAGGTACTACAGTGGTAGATAACACTTCCACTTGTTTATGCATCATTACTCCTCTAATGTTGGGGGTGTAATCGGCCCAGGATTTTCATCCTTATTTGCTCCCCATTTCTTGATCATCTCTTGTGTCAAGACCACCTTGTCAATAAGCGTATCTATTTCTTTTAAAAGTGTCCAATAACTCACTGTTGAATGCCCCTTCACCCCCAAGTGAAAATTACAGAAGCTATTTTGATCATAGTAATGGGAAGAAGGTTTAGGTGGTACTTTTGTTGGTCTTGGTGTAATGTATTGACCTTTAACCAAATGAGGATACAAGTCCGAAATGGAAGTTTGGAACACTTCCAAATTTTTTCTTGATCGCATGACTTTCTTTGGTCGATTCGAACAACTACTTGCTCTTTTCCTTTTGCAATTGCGGGGACTATAGATGCTACATTCATTCACATCATCAGCTTTCACTTTCTGATCCTTCGGGCTCTTGGATGTGACTTTTGAGTTTTCTTCGCTGATTACATTCTCAATTAATTCTCCACTTGTCACAAGATTCTCGAATTCCTTCATCGGATTTGCCTGCATTAAATCGAAGAAAGGAGCGGGAAGGGAATCACAAAACATACGTGATATCTCTTTTTCTAACATGGAAGGTTGAACTTGTGTTGTCACTCCTCTCCATCTTAAAGCATACTCTTGAAATCTTTCATTGGCTTTCTTCTTTACTCTTCGAAGATCCATACGTGTTGGAGCTAAGCCTTTAACATACCGATATTGTCCAAAAAATGCATCAGCTAGATCAACTCATCTCTTTCTGTTCTTGGGTCAACTGATTGTACGAGACTGTTGTTGGCCCGACAAGACTATCATGAAAATAGTGAATTAATAGATCATCAGAACTTAAATATCCTTCCATTTTTCTGTAAAACATTCTCAGGTGGATTAGGGGACAACTGGTACCATCATATTTCTCAAAATCCGGTATTTTGAATTCATGGGGAATAACCAAATTTGGAACCAAGCTGAGCTCTCTCGCCTCTAATTCTTTGTGAGAGGCATTAACACCTTTCATATTTCTGATTACTTCATCCATTCTCTTGAATCTCTCCTCATATTGTGAATAATTAATGAGGCTATTCTTTGGGTTTGATTGGGATGTCCCAAGGTATGTTATCATTCTCGGCTCCTTAATCTGACAGCATGGTTTCTCTTTATCAGTTATCTCTTCTTTATCAGATGTCATCCACTGAATAATTTGATTTGATCCATCTGGTACTGAATCCGATACTTCTTTCTTTGTATCCTGAGGTAACCCCATCAATTGTTCTGACCACTTATCTTGTAGTCCCTCATAAGATTTCTCCATTGTTTTCATGATGATGGTACAGTAAAATGAATGAATGATCTTGATTTTACTGTTACAAAACCTTTCATTAATTATTTACATGTTTTTCTAATTAATGTATATAACAATATTTAAAATAACAAATGTAATGTAAATATGAAAAATACATAAATGCAAAAATAAGAATGCAAACTGTGCAATGCCAAAGCAAACATAAGTATGAATACAAAAATGAAAATGCAAAGATGTAAAATGCAAATGCATGTATGAAAAGGTGTTAATCAAGAGTAATCATCTTAGAATAGATTTCATTGAACACAAAAGTTTCCGTGCAACAAACAAAATTTTTACATGTAGGGGATAGCTTTCACTCGTAATTTCTCTATTTCCCTTAAAAGCCAAATTAACTTCCTCTCATGCTCAGGTGTGGAATTATCAATCTGCTTTAATTCTCTTGTGAAGCCAGCTAAGTCTACCAGTTTATGAGCCACATTACTTGTTTGAACAGTAACTTCATTCACGACATTGTCTTTTTCCTTCATTCTCTGTGTCAACTCTCGAAGTTGTAAACAATGTTGTTCATTTTTTCTTGTGAGAGAATCTTTGTGCTCCATAAGTTCTCGTACAAGATCTCCATAATCTTCTAAACATTTCTTCAATGTCTTGTTCTTGTCGAAGTGGCTTTTAATTCAGTATCAATCTCATGCTGATGGATCTGATATGCTGCTTCCATATTGGTCATAGCACTATTCAACCTTTGATTTTCGACTTGGCATATTTTCAATTCACTGACAGATGTATTGCGTCTTTTTTCTGCAACTCGTAAATCATGAGAAAACTTCTTGGCTCGACCTTCATGTATGTTACAGTTCTTTTTCAGTTTGGTGACCCCTGTTATCCACTCTTCTGGGGTATTTCTTATGCCATCATTTTGAAATGTTTGACTGACCTTATGAAAATCTTCATTCAAGGTTTCCATTTTGGTGCTCAATTTATCGTTTTCAATCTTTAAATGATGTATTTGAGACTCAGACCTTAGCAAATCTTCTTCTTTTTGGGCGCCCCCACTGATATTCTTACCTTTGACTACTTTTGGTATTAATCTAGTAGAACCTTCAGTTACCAAACTAGGTTGATCATTTATCATAAATTGTAAGGTTCCACACTTCAAAAAGACTTTGGACTTGACGTTTGAAGGCAAGACAATTCTCGATGGTATGTCCTTGAGCTCCGACATGATATTCACAATAAACGTTGATGTCATACCAATTCGGATAAGGAGGTTGGAATGATTTTATGTAGTATGGAGCCACTTCTTGTGATTCAAGTAGCTTTTCAAACAACTCCTTATATGATATAGGGATAGCATCAAAATGAGAACCGCCTTTTGTCTTGGATTGAACCTGAATTTTAAACGTCGGGAGCAAACTAAACTTCGACGATTTCAAATTACATGATTTCTTCTTATTTCTGGGAACTTGTACAGTTGTCACCATTTCTTTCGTATCTCCAGACAGTTTGTAAATACGAATGATGATTGTCTGTAATTTCTCAAATTGGTTAGGATCAGAAGTCCCTTGCATATCTGAGATTGCAGGGTTATGTCCATTGATATCTCTCTCTTATTGTGCATGAATCTCTTTTCCTTTGGCCAAAACAGATATTTAATCCATCATCTTGGACATTTGTTCTCTTATTTCTCGTATCTCCTTTTGCTCCTCAACAGGCATACCATCTTTGGGTGCATAGCTCTCCTCTATCCTCGGAATTTCCTCAGGATGCCATTCCATGGTTGCGTCATATTTTGTTTGATCATAAAACTTTTTGTCCATTTATAAAGGTTTTCCAATTTGATGAATAGTCTTTCAAGTAAACACCTTTTGGTAATGCCATGATCATGCAATGTAAACAAAAGAATATAAACAAATTAGAGCAATGTAACATGCATGGAAAAAATAAGAATGAGAAAGGAAAAACTAAATTGGTTAGTACCAATTAATGGAAAGAAAAGATCCTATATATCATGATATAAAAATCCTAACCTCATGCTTTCTAGTTCCATGCTTTGTTTGGAAAAATTAACCTAACTTCATGATTTCTAGTTCGCAAGCATTTATTCAGAGAGAAAAATAATAAATTAAATTAAAAGTTAGACCTTATTTCTCCTTTGTGTACACCTATGGACAGAGGTTCAATATTGTCTTAGATCAAGAGAATTTCTAGGGTTTATTATATGCAGGGTTTCAGTTCTAAAAGTAAAGGTACTCGAACTGTTCTTTGTTGGTGCCCCCTTGGGCTACCAACCCTTAATCCTAGTCCATTACAGACTTAAACGGGTCGAGTTCAATTCGAGGGGACGTATTTCTCTATGCCTGACACGGAGAATAAATTCTCATGAAGACATAGAGCATATGAACCCCGAAAGCTAGTTGCTAGGTCTGACACGGAGAATAAATTCTCACGAAGACGTTGCTTTCACTCCCACTTAAAAGGGACAAGCTTGATTACAAAGCTTATACAATGCAAGTGGTGTGTGTGAGGAAAAATGTTCAAATCTCTAACAAACAAATAATATGAAATTTAAATACTTGAAAATAAAATAAAAATATATAAAATAATACATATATAAATATTATAAAAATAATAAGTATATATAAAAATTTTGAATGAAAAGAATTATAACTTAAATATATGATTTTTTTAATTTCTAATTGATAGAGACAATTAATAATTAATTTCAAAGCTTGACCGGTCCCCAACAGAGTCGCCAAGCTGTCGTAACTGGTTTTCTCCCGGGCACGAATTTTTAACTTGGCGGGAAAAATAAAATGAATAAATAATGAGTTTGATTAAAAGAAATTTTGGGGAATCGCCATTGATCTTTTTGGGTTAGGTAGGTCAAATACCTAAAAACAATCTTTTAAAATAGTTTTTAAGAAAACATAATTTAAAAGATAAAACTGATCTGCATATAACAAAAAATTTAAAAAAAAATGATTCGTGGTCGATTACGTTTAGGGAAGGATTAGCACCCCTATAACGCCCAAAATTAGTACTTTATTTATTATAAATTGTCTCTATTATTGGAAATTTAAGAATTCAACAATATATTTAATTTATAATCCTATTATTTCAAATTTATTAGTATAATTTTAAAAATATATTATATTTTTTAAGATATTTATTTATTTAGAAATATCAGAAAAGGGTTTCTAGGTGCTTTAAGACAACTCCTTTCTTAATATTAAAAAATAATAAAATATTTATCTAAAAATAATTAAAATATATATAATTTAAAATATTTATTTATTTAAATATATCAGAAAATGGACATCTAGTTGCTTTAAGAATGCCCTTTCTTAATATTTGAAATAAATAAATAAATAAATATTAAACATAATAATTTTTCGTAAGAAAACAATTTAACTAAAATATGTATTTTCTGGTTTTTATAAGTAAAATATTTATTTATTTAAAATACCAGAATAGGACATCCAGTTGCTTTAAGACTGTCCTTATCTTTATTATTAAAGATAAATAAATATTAAAAAGAATATGATAATAAAAACGAAGCAAATATATTTTATAAGCAAGATATTTATTTATTTTTAATATATCAGAATAGGACATCTAGTTGCTTTAACACTGTCCTTTCTTAATATTTAAAAATAAATAAATATTGTTATCTACTCAAATTATAAAAATATTGTATTTCATGTAAATATTAGTGAATAAAAACATAAATAATAAATTAAATGAAATACTAATTTAAACATATAAATGATAAAAATATAATAAAATTATAATAAAATGACCAAAATAAAATGATATCTAAATTAATGAACCTAACTCAAAATATTATAAAAATATAATTAATAATAGTGTAATTATCCCTTTATTAATTGGTGATTAAGATAATAATTATGAAAATTAAAGGCTCTAACTTGAATAATAAAAAGTTTGAATACTAATATGTAATTTAACCCTATTTAATTAATTTGGGTTAAAATAATAATTACTAAACTGTAAGGGACTAAATTAGACATTTACCATAAATATATATATACGGATAAGGACTAAAATAATATCAAATAAAATTACGAGACTAAATTAAAAGGATCAGAAAATAGCTCCAGTGACTAAATTGCAATGTTACAAATCTATGGGTGTTGCGGAAATGATTTTCCCAAAAAGGAAATTACACAGATACCCTCCCCCAAAACGGCGTCATTTGGGAGAGGGTATAAATACCCTAAAACCGGCCTAAAATGGCCATCTCCTTTCATTTTCATTTTTCATCTTCTCTCTCTTAAAGAGAGAAGCTCTGCATTCTCTCTAAAACAGAGAGGGAGACCACCTGGCGGCAGCTGTGCTCTGGCACCGGTCACCACCGTCGGCCACCGTCAACCGTTTACGATGGCCGAAAAATCCCAAAATACCCCAAAACGGAGCTCTAAACCCCCAAAAGCCGAACCTAGCCTTAGTTTTTCTTAAAAATCTCCTAATCGGAGTAAATCTAGAAAACAAACCGATAATTTTACCTCGGTTTTACACAGTTTTCGGCTATGTTTGGGCTTTTCGAGGGTAAGTCTTTTTCTCTCTTCTCTCTTTGCTTTTGATTTGATGTTATGGCGATGATTGTTGGTGTGTGTATTTGCTCTCAATGGTTGCTGTGGGTATCTCAATTTTTCTGCTTTCTTTTCTTGCTCGGGTTCTTCGTTTTTGTCTCTCTTTATCTCGCAGGTGTGGTGGCTTTTATAGCCACCTCCGGTGCTTGTCTTGGACCGGTCCTAAGAGTGGAAGCCTCGGTGAGTCACCAAAGCTATGCTGGTGACTCACCGTAGGGATGTAATATGGGTTGCCATCTGGTGTTATGGAACCTACGGCAGTGAAGTGGCGTGGCAAAAGCAGCATCGGCAAGGCTGATTGGGTCACCTGGCAGTAAAGTCGGCGGCTGCATGGTGCATCAGAGGCGTCTGGAAGCTGTTGAGGCGGCGGTAGCAGTGCTAGGGTTTAGAAACCCTAATTGAAACCCCAAATGTTTAGGGTTTCCCTCTAGTCTGGGCTAGCTATAAATGAGCCTTGTAAATAGGTTTAGGGTTATAGGCCTCTGATGTATTTTAATTTTTTTATTAATAATAATAATAATAATAATAATAATAATATAAATAATAATAATAATAATAATTAAATAATAAAAAAAGTAAACTGAAAAATTACTGTCTACATGATCGAAAGAGATTGAATATTGGGATTGGTTTAAAATTATAAAAGGTGTAGATAGTGATAGGTGAAAAAATAAGGTAGCTCCTGACAAAAACTGAAAAAAAAATTGAAGGATTTGAAATTAGAAGTTTCGGTAGCAGAGGGAAAGATATGATTTACGGTGCGCCTGTAGGGGGGTGTGTTATGCTAACCTACACCGCCTCCTATCTCTATATTTGAAACACTGCTCCTTGGTTATATATTCGATTGAATTTTAAATTCATTCGGAGAAAAATAAAATAAAATAAAATTAAGCATATGAACAAACAAAATAAAATAAACTTAAATGAAATAAAGTGTGCTAAAAATAAAATAAAACGAAATGAGTTGCCTCCCATAAAGCGCTTTTGTTTAACATCATTAGCTCGACGACCCATTTTTTTTAGTATATGGGTTCCTCTAATTTGATTTCTTTGATTAGACCAACCAGAGCACTTTCATAATACGACTTCAACCTTTTACCATTAACTTTAAATAGAACTCCTGAGTTATCTTCAACTTCAATAGCACCGTGAGGAAATACTTGATTTACTGTAAATTGTCCAAGCCAATTTGATATGAGTTTACCTATAAAAAGTTTAAATTTAGAGTTAAATAGTAAAACCTTTTGACCGACAGAAAAGGTTTTAAAAGACATTCTACTATTGTGAAATTCTTTTGTTTTTTCTTTAAATAATCGAGCACTGTCATAGGCATTTCTTCGAATTCCTCAAGTTCTTGAATATGTAATTTTTGAGTCTCACCAACCACGTCCATATCCATGTTACATTGTTTAACTGCCCAATATGCCTTGTGCTCTAATTTAATCGGCAAGTGACATGGTTTACCGAAAACAAGTTGGTATGGATACATACTAATGGGACGTTTATAAGCGTTTTGGTATGCCCAAAGTGTATTGATTAATTTTAGACTCCAATCCTTACGGTCTTGTTTAACAATTTTCTCAAGAATTGTATTTATTTCTCGATTCGATACTTCTGCTTGCACATTTTTGTATGGATGGTAAGCGGTAGCAATTCTTTGAGTTACTCCAAATTTTTTCATCAGTGATTCGGTTACTTGGTTAATGAAATGGGTTCCTCTTCACTTATTATAGCTCGTGGCGTGCCAAACCTGGAAAAGATAGAATTTTTCAAAAACTTAACAGTAGTTTTAGCATCATTATTTTGGGTAGCCTTAGCTTCCACCCATTTAGAAACATAATCAACAACCAAAATTATATAAGTATTTTCAAATGAAGAAACAAAAGAACACATGTAATCGATTCCAAAAACATAAAAAATATCACAAATTTGTACCAAATTAAGCGACATCTCTTTCTACAGCTTAAATTACATGTACGTTGACATTTTTCACAATTACAAATTAAATAAGAATCTCGAAAGATTTTAGGCCAAAACAATCCACATTTAAGAATTTTATGAGTTATACGTTTTGCCCCAAAATGACCACCACAAGAGTAAGAGTGACAAAATTGTAAAATTGAATTTACCTCATTTTCGGCAATACATCACCGAATTACCTAATCCGAGCAGTGCTTCCATAAATAATGATCATCCTAAATACAATATCGAGATTATTTTTTAATTCGATTGATTTTAGTTCTCGGCAATTCTAATGGTAACTTAGTTGTGGCCAAATAATTAATAATATCTGTAAACCATGAAGTTATGCATTGCGTCACCATCAAATTTTCTTCAGTAAATTCTTCTCGAAGTGGTGGATCAGTTATGGAAAAGGGAATTTGACTCATGTGATCCACTACCATATTTTCGCACCCCTTCTTATCCTTGATTTTTAAGTTAAACTCTTGTAAAAGCATGATCCATCGGATATGTCGTAATTTTGCCTCTTTTTTGCTCATCCAATATCTTAAAGTTGCATGATCATAATAAACAATAATTTTAGTGCCAAGCAAATAAGATTTAATTTTTTCTAAAACAAAAATTATAGCAAACAATTCTTTCTCCATTGTTGAATAATTTCTCTTAGCCAAATCCAAGGTTCAAGATGCATAATCTATGACATGCAGCTCCTTTAATGAATCAAATGACTCCTTGCATTCTGAATTAAAATCAAACTCTTGATTCTTCTGAAGTAGATTGCATAAAGGTTGTGCTATCTTCGAAAAGTCTTTAATAAACTTGCGGTAAAATCCTATATGTCCAAGAAAATAACGAATTTCCCTCATAGTTGTGGGGTAAGGAAGTGAGTGTATAACATTCATTTTTGCTTTATCAACGAAAATCCCTTTTGAAGAAACAATATGGCCTAGAATTAACCCCTTATCAACCATAAAATGACATTTTTCGTAATTTAAAACAAGGTTATATTCTAGTCATTGTCTAAGCATATTTGTTATATTTAATAAAACATTCATTAAACGAATTACCATAAACAGTAAAGTCATCCACAAAGGCTTCAATACCTTTCTCAATATAGTCAGAGAAAATACTAACCATACACTTTTGGAATGTGGAATGTGCATTGCATAGTCCGAAAAGGCATACGTCGGTAACCAAAGGTGCCAAAGGGAAATGTGAATGTTGTCTTTTCCTAATCTTCTAATGCCATTGGAATCTAAAAAAATCTGAAAAGCCATCAAGACAACAATAATGAGATTTACCAGCTAATATTTCTGTTATTTGATCTATAAATGGAAGAGGAAAATAGTCTTTTTAAGTTAACGAGTTCAACTTCCTGTAATCGATGCAAACTCTCCATCTATTCTAAACACTTGTTAAAACTAACTCACCTTCCAAATTTTCAATTAGCGTAACTCCGATTTTCTTCGGAACCACATGGACTAGACAATACCAATTACTGTTTGAGATTGGGTAAATTTCAACTGCATCAAGAAGTTTCTGGATTTTATTTTTTACCACTTCCATCATAGGTGGATTTAATCGGCTTTGTCCTTCCCTTGACGGTTTTGTTCATTCTTCAATCTTTATTTTGTCCATGTAAGTTGAGGGGCTAAGTCCCTTGATATCAGTAATAGTCCAACTGATTACCCTTTTATACGTTCGTAACACTATAACCAAGTCATCCTCTTCTTTTTTTGATAACTTACTTGAGATAATAACCAGAAAAGTTTTGTTTTCGCCTAAAAATACATACATCGAGTGCTCCAATAATTCTTTCAAATCGACTTAAGGTGCCTGTATAACAGAAGGTAACAACTTACGATTTGAAGGAATAAAACATGTATCAGAATTAACCGAAAAGATTTCTTCAAACTCCTTGGTTTCATAGTCAAGTTCTTCCAATGCCCTACACAGATTATTGACAAAGTTATGTTCTATAAATTTTTCAATGGCAGGCTCAATGACATCTACAAAGTTTATACTAGCATCATTATCAGGATAACGCATTGCTTTGTATACATCAAATTTTACGATCTCATCGTCAAACTCCATTGTAAGAATTCCACTTCTTACATAGATTTTTGTATTTGTTGTGCTAAGAAAGGGATGACCGAGAAGTATTTCCGAACAAGTATTTGTCTAGTCTTTTTCCATGTTAATGACATAGAAATCTGCTGGACATATAAGCCCATTTACCTTAACTATGACATCTTCCAAGAGTCCTTCGAGATAAATTATCAATTGATCCTCCAGTTGTATTGTTATTCTTGTATCCTTCAAAGGCTCATTAGAAAATAAGTTGTACACAGATAATGGCATTATATTTATAGAAGCTCCTAAATCACACATTGCACGTTTATTTACAACTTTACTACTTTTGCAAGGTATAACAAACATATCTTGATCTTTTAATTTTTGGTGGAAGCTTTCGTTGGAAAACAACAGAAACATGCTCTCCCCGATTCACCTTTTCTGTTCTGGTAAGCTTTCTTTTTGTAGCACAACGGTCTTTAAGAAATCTAGTATACCTTGGTATTTTTCAGATTACGTCAAGGAGGGGTATGTTGATTTCAACCTTTCAGAACACCTTTAAAATTTCCTTCTCTTCATCTTGTTTGTCTCTTTTTACTAATCTGAAAGAAAAAGGTGGCGGAGTTTCATAAGGAGATGGTGTTGGATCAAGCTTTGAAAGTTCTTTCATATTTCTCTAGGGATTTGCGTCAATCCCCTTTTCCTTAGAAGGATCTGCGCCAACTGCTTCTTCTTCTACTTGGGGTTTTAAATTTTCTTCATTACTTTTTGGATTTTATCCAACATCCTCTGGGACTGGTTGTTCGATAATTGTACCACTTCAGAGAGTGATGGCACTTACATTATCTCTTTGATTTGACTCCGTTTGAGAAGGTAACTTTCCTTGTGATTTTAATCTTCCCACAGTTTGAGCCAGTTGGCTCATTTGTTTATCCAATTCTTGTAGATGGGACTCGATTTGATTTTGGATTTTTTCTTGGGATAAGGCCAAACGTTCAACAATGGATTCCATAGAGGACTTTTGTGGTTGAAACGTTTGAGGGGGACTTTGTTGATAGGCTTGATTCCGCCTTGTGTTTTGCCCATAACTCATATTTGGATGGCCTATACATCTTGGATTGTAAGTATTGGAGTATGGGTTATAGGGTCTCTGGGGTGGTCCCGAAAAGTTCCCTATAGCATTTGCTTATATGCCAACTTCCTCCTGAAGCATTAGACAACAGTCTGTCGGATGATCTGGCATTGTGCATATTCTACATACTTTTGCTGATCCAATTTTCCCTGCAACCAAAGAATTAACTATGTTAGTTAATTTATCAATTTTTTCTAAGGAAATAGTACTTATCTCGTGAACTCATCAGCTGGGTTCACTTGATGTGCCAAACTGTTGAGAGTTGGCAGCCATTGTCGAAATTAATTCCCCCGTTGCAGCTGGTGTTTTGTTTACAAGAGCTCCTCCACTAGCAGCGTCTATAGTTTTCATCTCTATTGAAAGTAGAATTTCATAGAAATATTGGAGGAGTGTTTGCTCAGATAATCCGTGTTGTGGACAGCTTGCACAAAGCTTCTTAAATTGCTCCTAGTAATCATATGATCTGCCATTGGTTTTGGCGTGTTCTCTGCGCCTAGTGTATCTTCGGTTATCGGTTCTTTGTTTGTATCAAAGGAAGATGATCCTTCTAGATCTGAATGCTTAAGTTGCTCATGTTGTCGTTTCCTTCTTTTTTCCCGAAGCGTTTTTGCGTGAATTCGTATGGATCGAGCTTCAATGTTTGCATCAAATTCCACCAAATCACATGGATTACTTCTGGTCGTAAATCAAAAACAACTTTATCAATTACTTTAGCCGAAGTCCCCGATAACATTGCCAATTTTGACACGTGTCACTTTACTATCAAAATAATTTTGGCTTCTTAAAAATAAATAAATAAATAAAGAGTGAGAGAGTAGAGTAGAGAAGCAGGGTCGGTCCACAAGGGCTCTGGTGTTTTTGATGAAGTGAACTTTCTGATTTAGGAAAGGATGAGATATGGTAGAGTTTTGGATGAGATTAAATAGGGGGTTTAAAAGTTGTTTTTAAATAAAAGATAAGAAAATAATTAATTAAATAAATTTAAAGTGATTGAGATAAAGAGAAACTTATAGTAAAATTAGCCTCAGGCTTCAGCTTTTGCCTCAAATTCCTATTGATCCTCAGAATAAATTTTTTGCTTTGGTTATTCGCCGGTTACATTCTACAGTGCCCAACCCCTGTAACTTGTTTTTCTCTCTTGTAAACCGATAACCCAAAATCTATTTTTGGATATCAATCCTTTACGGAAACTAACTACGACTATCGTCGTTAGCGTCAAACTGTTTTATATATATGGAAAAACCCGACTCAGACTATGTTGCCTTAATGAGAATCGAGTCCGATTTCAATCTCCCTTACCGGACCACCGTTAAGTGTGTTCAGAGGAAGTCAAAGATTTATATGTAATATTTTTAAGTTTAAGATATTTTCGATGAAATATATATTAGATTTACATTTTAGATGTAAAAAAATGAACTAAAAATTGAGGTCCAACGATTTTCAATTGTAGCGACTGAAAGTGATCAGCGAAGATGGTTAGTGACGACGACGACAGAGAACTTTGGCCAAATTTATATGTTAAATTAATATTTAATATATAATTCAAGATTCAAATTAATATTTAATATATAATTCAAGATTCAAATTAATATTTTATTTAAAGTTTAAGATTAAAATTAAATTTTATTTTATTAAGTTAACATATCTTCAAATTATTAATATTGAGGGTGTCATCGATCAAAATGATATGAGTGTGTTTTTGGCATAAGGAAAAACGGACAGATGAAGCTAAATTTGCATGTGATGTGCTGATCATGAAGATGGGAGTAAGGTTCAAAAGCTGATATTTTTAGGGGGGGAAAACATGGGAACCGATAATAGAAGAGAAAGGCTTATCAGTTTCGTTCGATGAAGAACAAAAATTTAAATAAGAAAGAAAAACACAAAGAGAGAAGAGATGAGAGAACCAAGCCTTGACCCTGTATAAAGAGATAATAGAAACATTAATTATATTTATATGCAAATATTTATTAATAATAAAATTTATTTATATATAAATAGATATAGATAAATTTTTATTTTAAAAATAATCAATAATTAAATAACTAATAAAAAAGTTTAAATTTTAAATGATCATCTATCCGCTTTAACTAAAGCATGATTGTCAATGAATAAAAATTTATATTTTTTGAAACTTGAAATGCCAACCTTTATTAATCAAAGCAAAAAAAGTCTAGAACTATCCCCTAAACTGAGTGTGGTGGTGGTGGTGGTGGTGGTGGTGGTGGTGGTGGTGGTGGTGGTGGTGGTGGTGGTGGTGGTGGTGGTGGTGGTGGTGGTGGTGGTGGTGGTGGTGGTGGTGGTGGTGGGGGGCGGGGGCAGCTGGAATCAAACAAATTGAAACAATAACATGGACATTGAATTTCGTTCGGATCATTAAATTAGATTTTTTCTTCGGGATTAACGTCGGTTACTTTGTCTACAAGGTCAATCCTCGTGATTCTATTTTGTATACCGAATACCTAAGACAATCTTTGATTCCGGCTTCGGAAATTGATATGATCAACATCAATTGTCGTAGATCAATAATCGTTTAAGTTCGTGAAGACCGACTCGGATTGTTGTTTCAATATCTATTAATTCCGATCTCAATTCCCTCTTGGCAAGGCTATCTCGATAAGTGTGTTCTCATGAAGTCGAATATACTTTCAATAAGCTGATCCTTACTCCCACATATTTAATCGCAAGAACATCTTAACCAATGTTAATTTTTTATTTTGAAAACTGTTTTGATTTTTAAAAAAAACACAGAGATTAAAAGAGATATTATGAAATTATTAAGGTGTTTTTCAATTCATACGTTGGAATTGAGTCATCGCTCCAGCTCTCGGCTTATGAGAAAATTAGCTAAGCATGACAAAAGTTATACTTAGAATTTTTAAAAGCAAAACTTAAAATAATAGAAAAATAAAAACTTGAAAAATAAGAGAGACAACTTTTATAAAACTAGAAAAGAGAAGAAGAATAAATTATGAGTTGTCTTTTTAGGCTTATCCCAAGAGGGTATTTATAGCCTCTAAAAACCTAGAGATAATCATAGAAATTAAAATAAAAATAATCCTAAATATAATTTCAATTGTTTTCTAAATTTAAACTTTAAATTTTTTTTAAAAAAAAAACTCCTAATATAACTTTGCATGTCCACCATCTAGAAGTCGCTGACTAGATATTCTAAAAAACTGTTGCTGACAGACCTTCTAGAAACTATTACGTCAGACCGTGTCATGCCAAGAGTCGTGCCCATGTCTCCAGCCATGACAAAATAATAAAAAAATAAAGAATGCTCCTGTTTTATTATTAAATTTGTAAAGTAAAATCCTGTACGAAAATAAGTTTAACACAACAAAATTAACTGCAATAAATTCATAAGATCTAAGAATTAACGAGCAAATATTATCGATTCAGAACACTCATCATTTCATCACTCCATACCCAACAATATTCTTGATTGTATTTAGATAACAGAATCCCGACGGTCATGGCTACCTCCTCCTCCATAAAAATTCAACATACCAGATCCTCCTTCCATGGTTTCATCTCATTGTTAACTAGGTTAGCTACTTTGTTTAATATTAAACACGTGGAGATTCAATCCTTCTCAGTCTCGCACTCGGTAACCAGTACTCATTCCATGTTGATATGGAAGCCCGATTCCCCACTTTCCATCTTAAGCCCTTCTCCAATAAACCCTTCGCACTCCACACGCTTGTCCTAATGTATGAAGGCATCGAACTGAGTCTAGAGCTAAAAAAATCACCGTTCGGGTAGTAATTTTCTCTAACTAGACGACCAACTAATGAAGAAGGATTCATCGCAAGTCTCCAACCTTGCTTAGCCAACAAGCCTATGCTAAACTTTGTCATGTCTCGGAAACCTAGGTCACCATTGTCTACTCAACTCTTCCAACGAAAACCAATGAATGCCTCACTTACTCTCTGATTTCTACCACCAAAATCGCGCCATAATACCCTAAATATCCTTGCACAGTGTCTTCAGGAGTAAAAAACAGTACATAGCGTACATGGGGATGGCTTGGAGAATCGACTTAATAAAGGCTCCCTTACCCCCTTGCGATAAAACTCGGACGCACCAATTTTTGGTCCTATTTCTAAACTTGTCCTTCAAACTCATAAAAGTAACAATTTTTTTATGGCACAAAATTACTGGAAGCCCCAAATAACGTTCCGGATGGGATGTATTCGACACTTCAAAAATATGAAAAACATGTCTTTGGTTAGTCATAACATTTGAGCTGAAAAAATACCTGACTTGTCTAGATTTATTTGCTTGCCTGAGCTATTCCTATACATAGTCAACATGCGCTTGATTTGAGCGGTCGTGACGACATTAGCCTTCCCAAATATTAAGCTATCATCGGTGAAGAGAAGATGCAAGATTGATGGGGCATATTATTTATACGAAAACACTGAAATTCCACCTTTCCTCTGCGTAACGGATTAGAGCTGACAACCCTCGCTAAAAATAAAAAATAAATAAGGACTTAAAGGATCACATTGACCCAATCTCCATTGAGGGTGAAATTTCTCCCCCGTTATTCCGTTGAAAATGATCGAATAGGACACAGTACTAACACATTGTCTAATTATCTCGATCTAGCTAGGGGTGAACCCCATTTTTTCCATTACTACCTAGAGGAAGTGCCATTTAACCTTGTCGTAAGCTTTACTCATATCAAGTTTTAATGCAAAAATGACCTCTACGAACTATTTACTCATATCAAGTTTTAATGCAAAAATAACCTCTACGAACTATCCTCTTGTGTATAAAAGGGTGTGGGTGTAACAATTCATAAGCTGTGACAATGTTATCAGTAATTAAGCGACCCAACGAAAGAACTTTGTGCTTCATCAATACAGACATCAAGCAACCTCTGCATTCTATTCACTGACGTCTTTGTGACAATCTTTAAAAGCACATTACAAAGGCTAATAGACCGAAAGTGACTCAAGTTCCTCAGAGACTCGATCGTTTGGATAAGTATTATATTATTATAACTTATAATGCTCATATCCTCCCTACCTTCGAGTAAAGCAATGTAGTAATCCGCAACCTCCTGACCAATTAAATGCCAAAATCTTTGGTAGAACAATGCTCTCACCATTTTCTCCTGCCACTTTCTGAGGACAAAGAGATCTAATTCGCACTAAAGATGTCCTCTGTCGTTAAAGGCTGTGTTAGAGAATTATTCATGTCTGCCGTAATTCTCATCTCTATTCCCTCTAGAATTGACGAATCTATTTGGGAATGACTTGCCTTAAATAAAGTCTGAAAATAATTACGAGCAAAAACTCTATGTTCTCGACATCTTCAACAACACTGCTATCTTCCTTCACTAGAGAACGAATAGTATTTTTGCGTTTCCAACTCGAAGCAAATCTGTGAAAAAACTTGTATTATTATCACCATGTTTGAGCCAATTTGCTCTTGCCCTTTGTTCCCAATAGAGTTTCTCCCTGTCAGCTTCCTTATTCATATGCAATTTTGTCTTAAGAATCTCACATAGTATCTCTCCCATTGGGGATGATTCAACCAAACCCTCCAATTTCCTTTTGAGATCTGTGATTGTAAGTTGGTTCCTATGACAAGTCCTCTTAAACCATAAATCTAGCCCATGGCAAACATAATTTATCTTTTCGGGGACTGATCCATTAGCGTCACTCCACAACTTCAGTTTTGCACGTCTCCTCTAGTAAACAACAGACTTCAAACTTGAAATGCCAACATCTAGGGATATTGTCCAATGCAACCGCATTTAGCAATATCGGGCAATGCTAAAAAAAGCTATACGAAAGATGTTGCATGGTATAATTGGGGAAACGGTTCAGCCATAAATCATTTTCAAACCCCGATCCAATCTCTCTTTAATATTTTTCACCAATGTATGACCCCTCTCCCAGGTGTACCATACCCCTGTATAACATATTTCATTCAGATCACACTCCCCAATCGCTTGCGAATCAGACTTTATTCCTCTGTTGCCACCATCACCATATCCAATCAGGGCTGTTTGCCTACAACATTTTCCTTTGGAATACAGATCCATGATTGATTCCTTTTTCCACCTACATCACTGCTATATGCTACATTGAAAGAGATCACTCCATTTTCACTGCCTCTTTCTTCCTCTACCTCTTCCACGTAGCCAAGGATTGGGTGCATAGGAGGGTCACTTGGAGGTGCCTTCAGAGACGCGCCCGATTGAGGAACCAGATTTTGTTTCGATTGAAGAATACGTAGTGAACAAAAACCTTCCCCATGTCTTAGCATCCCACACAAAAAGCAAAACATCTTCAGTTTTTCATATTGGAAAGTGGCATAGGTGAATCCTCTAATCACCAGGGCAACTTTTTCTTCCGTTTAATTGGTTTCCTCACATCTATCGACACCCTTATGCACAAAAAACCTTATATCCCAAAGATATCATTGTCGCATCGAACATTACAAAAGTCCCAACAAAATTTCCCAATTGCCTCGCCGCCTGCATAGAGATAAAACCCACCGACAAATCATTCACTAACACCCAAAATTCCATAGTGTTTAGATCAACCACCTTCGGATCCTTGCCTTGTTGCAGAGAGTGCATAATCAAAAGATGAGAATTGAAATACCATGGTCCCCCTTCTAGACCGGTTCCACAATAACCTCATGATAAAGCCGAAAAAGATATCTCCCTTCTCCTAATTCAGTTATGGATATCACTCCAATACGATGCCAAACGTTCTCCATAGCCTGCAGATTGATACTCCCTGTTGTCAAGAATCTGCCCACCAAACAATGATAGAAAGACACCAATGGTTTGGAAGACGTTTGATCAAAAACAAGTATATCCTCATTCTTCTCCATAAGCTCTAACGATTCCATGTCCTTCTTGATGTCCCCCATAATCCAAAGATAAAAAGCACTATCAAAGCACCAGCAACCAAAACTTTTCAAAAAAATGGTCCACATGGCTAACAAAACCTAAAGATGGGTTGAATTTAATTATTTGATGAGTCAATCTTAGTAATAACAAATTTATTAAATGATTTCATTGATAAAAGAGAGTATAGTTGATTAAAGATTTTAAATTTAAACAATTATATTTGTTATATATATATATATACATATATAGCCAATTAAAAAATTAAATAAAAATTATATTATAATCACTTTATACTAATAAAAAATCTTAATAACTATGTAAAAGGGTAGAATGTCGGCGAAAGTCTGCATATAGATAATCAAGGTCAAAGGTGTAATCCTATAATATTTTTTTGTAATTTTATTGAACTATTTGGGCTAATTTTTTTTTGAGTAATAAAAATAATAATAAAATCAAAGTACTATGTACTTATTATAATATTATTTGATCTAAAAGTTATTTAAACTGATTGAATTGATTAAACATAATAAGCTTAAAAGTCTGTTGTCCTTTAAAATATATATTTTTTACCGAGTTCTGTTTTTTTAAATTATTGTCTTTTAATTTTATAAGTTTTGTTGTTTAATTTGTTAACATTGTTAAAAAAATTGATCAATCATGTCAATGAAAAGAGTAAATGTTAGGTCAAATCTTTTAGATTTTATTTTGATCAATTCAATCTCTAAAATTTTATTCCATTCAAGTAATCTTATTTAATTTTAATTTTATTCCTTGAGTGCTTCGCGTATCACCATCGGGAAAGATAGGAATTTAATACAATCATAAGTTTTGACATCCGCTAGCTTCGCCATCAAATCTGTCACCTTATTTTTGTTCCGAGAAACTTACTGAAGATGCATCGTCCAGTCTCGTGTTAACATAACAACAATATATTTCAACAGAGTTATCCTATTACCTCATTTTACGGCAGTTCTGATCGCTTCCTGAGCCTATGAGCAATCCAAATATAATATAATTCGAGATTCCTGCAGTTCCCAAGTACATAACAGACCTGTATAAGCTCCCTAAAGCTCGGCTTCAAAAACCGAGCTAATACATATAAATTTGGCAAATCCCAACTTTTATTCACCTTCATGGCCTCGAATAATCCCTTCATAGTCGGTGAATCCATTCTCCCGATTTATAACTCCATCTAAATTCACTTTCGTCCAGCCAGAGTTGGGTCGCTTCCATAGCCCTCGGCCAACACTGCAACTTAACTTTGATGTCTTATGCAGTGACCCCAACATTAAGGCCAAATAAGTAACCTCCATCAAATTCTTTTCCTGTTCAAGAACCGATTGGTTATCCTCTAGTGCCATATCAAAAGCAATAGAAGTTCGATGCAACCAAATGCACCAGATAAGTATTCCAAATAAAATATCCCAATTAGCAGCTTGCCAAACAAAACCTTTAGCATCCCCAAGATTCATGGCTAGCCATGCATGTAAATCCATCTCGATACATTCCTAAAGATGTTCCAACTTCACAACTACATGCCAAATCGTAACAGTCGAAGGGCATTGACAAAGCAAATGGTTAATATCTTATACTATTACAAAAAATTGGACAACTACAATCCGTCGTAAAATGACAATGCATATGCTCGACATTTTTCATTACACAACCACAACAGATTAGCCAAAGAAAAAGCTTAATCTTTGGTAGTCCCCGATATTTATGAATAACAACCTGTATCTCATCTTCCACAGCGTTGATACTCTTCTCTTGGCTCGCATAAGCAGATTTAATGGTGAATCGTCGATCCCCCCATAAGGTCCATCCCACCGTATCTGAAGCAAATTGTGGCAAAGGGATCTTCTTGGAAGCAAGTAACAATATTATCCTTGGTAAAAGTTAAGCCTCAAAATAACTCCATCTCCAATTTCCATGCTTATTGGTCATGTTCGCAATTGTTACACGTTGAAGACCGATTGCTCCGGCAGAGGTAACATGGTTAATTAGTGGACCGTAATCATCAAGTCATGCATCAAACAAAAAATCCACCTTACTACCATTGACAATACACTAATTTATATGTCTACATGCATCGGCCTACACACATAATAGTCCTCTCCACAAGTGAGAACAATTAGAATTTCGAATAACCTATAGAACACCATCGGACTGGGCAATTATATATCTCTATAATAAAAACCTTAATAAAATCGAACAAACACCAATCGAATCAATAGACAAAAATAATTAACATGAACTTCATAAAATATAATTAAAAATATATGCATCCATGGTTTAGCAATTCCAACAAAAAAATTCAACTAAACAAAAATAAAAACCCCTTCTCAGAATCTTTTTATTGTTGTTGTCAATCACTAGTCACCACCTCTCGGTGTTGACTCTTCCTTCATGTCCAGTTGCTACTTTTTCCCAAAATTACACAAGCGACCATGGTTTATGGTAGACAAAATAAAAGAAGAAAATATAACCTTAAAAAGCTTTTGTTTAGTTACAATTGCCTCCTTTATATAATGATTAAAAACCTAAAATAGAGTTTAAGCCCGCATTAAATTGACATTCCTTTTTCCGTTAAGACTCCTTTCCATATTAAAATTATGTATAGTTGTCAACAACTTTATGTCCGTGCATCGATTACGAGAGAAACGTCCCAGTAATCCTACCTCGTATCAACACTCAACAATGTTTGTAGCATCAGAGAATTTCACAATATAAAGATAACAATATTACATAAAAATATCACAATTAATCCAAAAAATTACCAACTCACTCCCAACAATGCATATAATGCAACATTAACTAAAAGCACTCTAAATATGATTCTAATATGCTAAAGTGCAAACATAAACCTAAGTAAAGAGGCCTTAAACAATAACTCTTTTGGAGAGTTATCACACACCCAAACCTATGTGTTTGTTTGTCTTCAAGCAACTACAATGCAAGGAATAACTATGTTAAACAATAAATATGGTAAATAAAAATGCTACCAAGCCAACTAAGATTTTTAACTCAGTTTTTTAGTTCTTATAATATTTTTTATTGCAACAAATGTGGTAGCATTAATTGATCTTAAACTAAGGAATGTATTGTCAACTTACCAAAGTCAAAATCTATATAGAAATAGTGTGCAAGTAAGGTGTAACAAAAAAATATTTAGTTAAATTAGAAAAAATTGATCTTACTCACTTGTTTAAATTTTTGATGTTATAGCAACATCATCCTCACTTTATTTCATTGTTGGAGCTAGTGTCGGGCACCTCTAGGATCTATTTTTATTTCCACTCATTACTATAGCCAATTTTAGGCAAGTCTAGTAAATTGGAAACTAAAAAATATTTTTAGTTTCGAGCACATTAGTAGGGTTTAACAATTTCTAATGTCTCTAAGTATTGAAAGAATACACCCATTGTGTTAAAGCTTTCCATAAAATTCTAACCTTAGCAAGAATCTAACGCATTCCTCATACATTTCATTACTTAAAAAGAAAATTCCTCATCAAACTTCATCAAAAAGACTGAAATCTTTCATCAACTACGACGCATCCTAATCCTCAATGTAGTAACAATAATGCAACATAAACACGAAAAATGCAAATGCAACAAAAAAAATTGAAGTGTAACATCACAAATGAACAACAACCCCCAAACCTAAAATGTGCATTGCTCTCAATGCATGAAAACAAAGAAAAATAATATGAATTTAAATGTAGAATGTAACGTGGATAGCAATACTCCCCTAGTGAGTTGAAGTGATGTGCAATAATGACAGTTTGGAATTCAAGAAGATGCTAGGCATTAATGATTATTTGGATCTCCATCTAAAGTTGTGAAACGAAGTCAGCAATAACAGTATGAACTAAGGATGATGTGGTGATCAATGTGGGTGTAATATCTGGAAATAAAACTTGAGATAAAAGCATTAAATAGATCTAGCAAACAAAAAATATATAATATAATGTCATAACATGATTTATTAAAAGCATGTAAAAAATTATTTCACATAATGAAATTGAAGTTTGTGGTGACTTCTCCTGAGACCTAGTAAAACGATATCCCATTTTCCTTGTTGATGGTTTCTATGACATAATTCTACAGCTTTAGATCATTTGCAATTGTGGGATCAAAACATTGTTCAAAGCAATTATTGCTTGTTGAAATCAGTCATGAAGTGCACTTCGTCATTGCCACCATAGAGAGTTGTGGCTTTATAGTCGGCATTAGGCAATGCAAAACTACTATTAATGCCAGGTTCAATACATAACCATTGGTTCCCCTTTACCTCGTCTGAGTCTTCTTTTTTCACAATGATATTAAAGAGTTTTTCAATGCTCCCACATTCATCTAATTGCTCTTGTACTATTGCTTCAACAATGTCAACAACATGACATTCTTCCTCTCATCTCATTGAAAAGGGTTAAACACATTATATGTAATTTGTTGGTCTTTGAAACGCAATGTGAGTTATCTCTTTTCAACATCAGTCAATGTTCATCTAGTATCAAGGAATGGTCTTCCTAGTATTATGAGCACATTTTTCTGATTTCATAGTCTAAAATAATGAAATCAACTAGATCGATAATTTATCCACTCATATTAGCACATTGTCAATCTTACCTTTAGAGTGGACAATGAATAGGTAGGTAAGTTGAAGAGTAACTGGTATGGGTTGTGCTTTACCAATGCCAAGCTACCTGAAAATAAACAAGGCTATTAAGTTTATGCTGGAACCTAAGTCACATAAAGCTCCACCTATGTATTGATTGTAAATAGTGTAAAGAATAATAAAACTCATTGGATCCTTTAACTTTGGAGGCAATTTACTCGGGACAATGGCGCTACATCCTTCAGTGAGTGCAAAAGTTTCAAATCACCAATCTTATGTTTCTTGGAAAGAAACTTCTTCATAAATTTAATGCAGTTTGGTGTTTGCTCCAATGCTTCCATCAATGGTATGTTAACAACAATTGTCTCAGCACATCAATGTATTTTTTAAATTGCTAGTCCTCCTTGCTTTTCTGGAATGTTTAGGGGAATGGAGGAGGAGGTCTTGGATTATGCTACATAGGTAATGTTGGTGGCATCACAAGTGGAATTTTTGTCGGCATTGCTGGAGGCAATTTTCCAAAATTAGTACTCTATCCTACATCCTTTGATGTGCCATTAATGCTAGATAATTAAATCACCTTTTCTAGTTCCTTGCCTTTTGATTGTTGTCTAGGCCTCTCCTACTCTTTCTTTTTGTTCTCATCATGGTTTCTGATTTAAATTCCACTTCTCGTTGAGATAACCTTGTAATGCACATTTCTATTCACCTTAGGATCTTCAGTATAACTTAATAATGCTCCTAGTTGTCTGTTGCTTAAAGCATTTGCCAACTGTCCAACTTGATTCTCTAATGCTCTTAGCGATGTTGATTGGCTTTAGATCATATCTTCATTTCTTAAGATATAATCCTTCAGTCGAGACTCAAGCGATATTGACGTTATAGCTTTGTTAGTAGTCTGCCCTTGATAACCTTGTTGGTTTTTATGTTATTGTGGCATTGTTTGATGATATAAATGACGATGTTGCAGCATTGGCTACTACTGATTATACTATATTACTACTGATATTGTTGTGTATTCCCATAAGTGGATTGTAATGCTATATTAGGGTTGGGATAATTCTGAAAATTTGAATTGTAGGTGTTCCCATATGTGTTGCGTCGTCATTCTTGTTAAAATTTCTCACAAAATACATAAACTCGGGGTTTTATGAAAATTCATCAAATTTATGGTTATTACCATCAACGACTAAATTAAAAGGATACAAATATTAAAGATAATTAAAATATATAAAAGGATTAAAATTAAAGTACAAAAAAAATGAAAGAAAAAATAAAATAAAAATAGTAAATTTAAGTAATGAAATTAAAGAATTGAAATTAAATAAGTAAAAAGTAAAGGGCAGAAATTTAAACGTGTATAAAATTAAATAAAAAATAAAAGAGCAATAAAAATAAAATGTTAGTGTTAATTTTTAATATTTAACTCGGACTGTAAATGATGCGAGTCGTACCCCAGGATGGGTCATCGCAAGGTCGTACTATGTTTCGAACATAAAATAAAATACATAAATAATTAAAAAATTAATGGTTAGTAACTAGTTGTTAGAAAAGTTTGTGGTTAGTGTTAAAAATGTTAACAGAGTCCGAACTGTAATAATGTGGATCATACCCCGGATCGGGTCACCACAAGGTCTTATAATAATTTGAACATAAAATAAAGTACATAAATAAAAAGTTAGTGGTTAAAAGTTAGCAGTTACATGTTAACAGTGTCCGGACTATAATAACGTGCATCATACCCCGGATCGGGTCACCACAAGGTTGTATAATGATTTGAAAATTAATAAAAATAAACAAATTAATAAAAGTTTACCTTTTTTCTTAAAACCAAAATATTACACCCCCATTTTCACGTAAACTGTCGAGAAGCTTACCAAGCTTCAACAACCCATTCGGTCACTACTAGCTGGCCCTCATACTCTGGGCACCGGACCAGTGAGCACCCTACTCCAATCGGTGACCCCGACTATGACCAAAGACAGCCTGACTGAAGGCTTAAAGGCCGAAAACTTTCCCCTAGGCATGGTTTGGCTGAGAAGCTCCTAAAGCTTCCAAACTCATCACAGGCCACCGCCCGATGCCACACATGGGTGGCTACTCACCTCAACCACCACTTATGGTGGCCAATGGCCCTCAAAACAAAAAAAAACCTATCCCAACACTCTCTCTTTTAAAATCCTAGACTGAAACCTATAAAACTTTAAACACCCCAACACACGGCAGAACGACCACCGACCACGACCTTCTCGCCAGAGAAGGTCGACCCTACTCAGGTAGACCATTCTCCTCTCTTTCCTCTTATTGTTTTTGAAAATAAACCCCCTCATGCATCATGTTTTTCTTCAAAGCAAGAAGAAAGAAAGAAAGAAAGAAAGATTGTGAAGCCAAACTCTTACCTTTATTTTTTCTAGTTTTTTCAGGGAAAAGGGGGCTATACAAAGTGGTTGGTTGGGGTATTTATAACCCCAACTGCTACAATATATTATATCTTTTTTAATAATAATAATAAAATAATAAAAATAAAAAAAATAATAAAAAAGGTGATTACAGTTGCCCCTCTTTGCTCATTATTATGAAACAGGAATAGAGCAAAGATAGTAAGCACCATTTTTTATCTGGCCTGAGCTACTAAAATCTTGAGCTACAAGTTCTCATCGGGCAAGTTCTTCTCATTATGAAGTCTTTGTTGGGTATGTCAATCCACTTCCTTGTGCGATGGGTAAGACCTGGTTGAAAAAGTTCTCATTATGAACTTCTTCTTTCGAAAATGTAGACCCAACTCTTTTACGATGGTTGACCCAAGGTGATATTGATCCAGCTCTTTCTGGAATCGTGTCATAGCTGTAATTGATGTCATCTTTTCTTCATTCTCTTGGCCGAGTCTCTATCTCCAGTTCTTCAAGCTTGATCTCATACCAGCATTCTTCCTTGATCCTCCGCCGAATTGTCCACTTATTTTACAATTTAATGGATTGCTTCAATGGGTATTTGAAAATCTTCTCATCTGGCTCGTTCCATCCTCACAAACGACAAACCTGAGAAGAATACATCTACCATTATCTATCACATCTAGTAATTTATTATTATTATTATTATTATTATTATTATTATTATTATTATTATTATTATTATTATTATTATTATTATTATTATTATTATTATTATTATTATTCCACTTCTTTCATCCTGCCCGAAGGTCTTACAGATGAAAGACTTACTAAGTAAGAAACTTTGGAAATTGTTTTTCTTACTTTTCAAGAAAAATCAAATTTTAGAAAAGATTTAAATCAGAAACTTTGGAAATCACTTTCTCATTTATTTTGAAAAATAATATGAAAAAAATCATGCCCGAAGGTCTTATGGATGGCTTGAAGGACTTATCATCTTGCTCGAAAGACTTACAGATGACCCGAAGGATTTAAACACCATGCTCAAAAGACTTACTGATGGCCTGGAGGACTTACTCATCAAGAAACTCTTGAAAATCAAGCTTAGTTTCTTAAAAACTTTCATTTACAATTATCATCAAGAAACCCCTAAATTTAGGCTTAGCTTCTTTAAAATTCATTTGAAAACATTAAGAAACCCCTAAAATTAGGCTTAGCTTCTTTAAAATTCATTTGAAAATATCAAGAACCCCTGAAAATAAGGCTTAACTTATTTCAAATTCATTTGAAAACATTAAGAACCCTCTAAAAATTAGGCTTAGCTTCTTCATTTGAAAACATCAAGAAACCCCTAAAAATTAGACTTGGTTTATAAAAAAATCAAGAAACCCCTGAAAATCACGCTTATCTTCTTTTAAATTCATTTAAAAACATTAAGAAACCCTTAATAAATTGGCTTAGCTTCTATATTTGAAAATATAAAGAAACCCCTAAAAATCAGGCTTAGTTTCTTTAAAAACCCATTTAAAAATAATCAAGAAACTTATGAAAATCAAACTTAGTTTCTTTAAAAATTCATTGAAAAATTATCAAGAAACTACTGAAAAGCAGACTTAGTTTCTTTAAAAAATCATTTGAAAATCGCCAAGAAACTGATAAAAATCAGACTTAGTTTCTTTAAAAACTCATTTGAAAATCATTAAGAAACTTTTGAAAACCAGACTTAGTTTTTTTTAAAGCTCATTTAAAAATTGAAAAAAAAACATTCCAAAAATCAGACTTAGTTTCTTTAAAAACTCACTTGAAAATCGTCAAGAAACTTTTGAAAATCAGACTTAGTTTCATTAAAAACTCATTTAAAATCATCACGAAACTTCTGAAAATAAGACTTAGTTTCTTTGAAACCTCATTTAAAAATAATCAAGAAACTTCAGAAAATTGGACTTAGTTTCTTTAAAAACTAATTTAAAAATCGTCAAGAAACTTCTGAAAATCAGACTTAGTTTCTTTAAAAACTCATTTAAAAATAATCAAGAAACTTTCGAAAATCAGACTTAGTTTCTACAAAAATTCATTTAAAATCATCAGGAAACTTCTGAAAATCATACTTACTTTCTTTAAAAACTCATTTAAAATCATCAGGAAACTTTTGAAAATCAGACTTAGTTTCTATAAAAACTCATTTGAAAATCATCAAGAAACTTTTGGAAATCATACTTAGTTTCTTTAAAAAAAATCATTTGAAAATCACCAAGAAACTTCTAAAAATCATACTTAGTTTCATTAAAAATCATCACGAAACTTCTAAAAATCAGACTTAGTTTCTAAAAAAAACACATTAGCTTGGTAACATGCCTAAACTCAAAAATGATGATTGTTCTGTGTATTGGGTTCCTCAATTGTTGAGTTTATGCTACTCTTAATGTAATTCCCTTCATTTGAGGCTTGAATTATGACTTTTGTTTCTTTTCTTTTCGTGAAAAATCTATAAGAATTTTGTATATATGTATGAATGCACTTAAATGTATCTAAATGTAATGCATGACTTTCTTATATGCAGAAATGTTAATTATTCTTCTTCTCGCTCCAAAGTTGAGACCTCAGTCTTCCTTCACTTGATCATCTTTGTATGGAACCTGCCTCAATATCTATGTAGCGAGTTGTCAGCTCAGGTTTGCAATCTTCTAAGGATAATTCTGATAATCTTGTGGTCTTTGTTTTCTCTCTTCATTTCGGAGGAAATGTTTTCTCTCTTGAATTATTGTTATGATTAGGTATATGGTTTGTTTCTCAAAACTCATATTCCAACTGAAGTATGAATGGTTTGTTTCTCTATGTGAGCTCTTTTTGTTTTCATGTTTTTCCCTTGGTACTCCTAATAGTGAGGCTCATTCACCATGTTTGTTTGATTTAAATCTTGCTATCTCAACGAGATCTAGTTTTGGTAACACCCTATTGTGGGCATTCATGATTCACTTCGCACTTAAACATCTTAATCTTGAATGGTCTCACTCTGGTGTTACTAAATAGTAATGTTAACGAATAGCTTGAGGGCTTCTCTTCATACTACAATGGTCACTTAAGAAGTGATCATTTTTTCTAACAGAAATGACTTGCATTTTTTCTATTAGCTGAGATATGTTCCCCATTCGATTAAGGAGATCATATGCTTCTTGGTGGGTTACCGAAAATGTCACAAGGAAGTGTTAGAAGTCATTAAGATCTCTCAACTATTTCCTTTCAAGATTGTGAAATGTTTTATTATTCTGGCATCGTTTGTTCTTTTTCCAATTGAGACGGGATGAGCCTCATCATCTTCAAGGGCCTTTTTCACTTGAGATTGTGCTGTTTGAAAATATTTTTCTTCCTTTTTCAATTTTAAAAATGTGAAACAAAATTGATGAATACATTTCGAAAATGTGTCATTTTATTCAGGCTCACAATCAAAACAAATTGTAAAACAAGAGTTCATTGAATATCAAATAATCAACTTCTCTTTTAATACTTAAAATTTTATATACATTTTACAAGTATAAAGATTAACGCTAATATAAAACTTAGGTTAACTTGGGAAGGTAAGGTGTTTCAGATTGATTTGGGGAGGTAATGTGTTATGAGTTGGCTTCTTTGGTTGAAATCTTGTATACTTGATTATAATGTTCATTGATTTGATGAAGTAGCCGTTATGCTTTCCTTCCGAAAATGTTCACCGGTTCCAAGCCCTTATGAGCGCCTTTGGGTTGTGTAGTGCTTTATCCAGATGTATAAGATCATCTTCTGTGGAGTAATTAATAATCTTCGTATTCGAGTCGCCCTTTTAGGTTTTAAACTCGAACTCTCATTTGGTTTCAAGATTCCATCTAAAAGTTTACGTCTTGAACCCTCATTTTATTATTTTTCCCTATCATGCATTAAATATTTTAGAAAATTATTTTTTGCAAATAAAATTAACCCTGAGGGGTGGAATGAAATCTGAAGATAGTCTCTCCAATTAGAAATCCATGTATGATTAGAAGGGACTTTTTAGGCACGTAACGTAGGTCAGGGTTCATGGTTATGAAATAAAAGGATAAATAGGTCTCAATAAGTGTTTAAGGCTTATCTAACCAAGGATCAATTTGTTATGATGTCTTCAATCTTGTTTTACTCGATTTTAATCTGCTTGTGTGTCTGCTATTTTCTTTTTCTTTTTTTTTTTGTATTCCATGATCTTATGGTGAATTGATTCTAGATTATTGAGTCACTCGTCTTGAAATATTTGATAAGTTTTCTTTTTTCTTCTTTCTTTTTTTCTTTCTTTTTTTCTTTTTTCATTTTTCTTTTACTTTCTTTTCTTTCTCTTTTTTATGTGTTTTCTTCTTTTTGCTATATCTTCTCTTTTTTCTCGTTGCGTTGTCAACTTTATTTGATCTTTGATCACTTCGTATTTGATCCACCTTGTCGTACCATGTTATTTCTCACCATGACTTAGCTCTATATCAAAATCTGGATTGATGATATTCACTCATGCGAGCAGATGTCCTTCACCTTTGCCCCCTAGTGTGGAGGGTGATCCTTGGTTAGGTTGAATCAGAAGAAAATAATTCAGGCTCAAATGGGGATAATAAAGGATATATATATTTAAAGGATAAAAGAATATTCAGGATTAACCTTATTTACATGAAAATAATGTAAGTAATGCACGATAGAATTATTTCAATGATTCCCTTTATTTTTCTTCTTCCATTTTCCCTTGGTATTCCCTAATTATTCGACTTCTTTTGAAAAAAACTTGATCTGTAACACTCCATCTTGTCTTTTTTTGCAGGAATGGTCCTAATACACACATACAACTTGTACTTTATGCCCCAAGATTTATTGAAGTTGGGAAAATAATGTTAGTTCTGCGTCTAGGAAAGGAAATGTGCGACTTTAAAGTTATAATTCTTTAAAGGTAATGTTATAGAAAGGTTAATTTTTATGAGAAGGTAAATACGGGTTTTGGCGTCTCGGGAAGGATAAGGGCATGACATTATGGTTTTAGAGGGAAGTGATGTCAAGGTTCGGTCTTTTGGTGGTAAACATGTGCTATTTTGAGTAATGAACCAAGCAATGGTTCTTTGGGCTTTGGTTGAGGTATGGAAGGTCTAATCTTGCCGCTTGTCAAAGATCTATAATTAATGAGTAGTAAAATAACATTTAATTTATTCGATATTCAAGGAATTACAAGATTAAAACTTGATTTTTTGCTCATAACCTTGGAAAAAGACATAAGTTCAATAAATATACATATATATATTGAGTATAAAAAGAAAAAAAACACGTTCAAATAGGACAAAGTCAGTGCAATAAGGTTTCATTTTTCCTGATTTGCACCAGAATATCTCGTTACACGTTAAAAGTCAATGCCCTTGGGTCAAACAAATTCTGGACCTTACTCTTTGATGTCTCATAGATCTCGCCGATGTGCCTCGAACTTTTGACGGTGCTAACATCACGTCCATAGCTCTTAATCCTTTTTTAGGTACGAATGGGATGACTTCATCATACCTCAAAAATTTTTATCACAAGATTCTCAGCAAGTTTCTCCCAGGATCCGTGATTAATGCATGTTAAGATGCAATGTATAATGTATATATGTGAATGCAAAGATGCATAGATGCACATGTGAATCAAATATGTAAAAATGGGAGTGCAAAATACAAAATGCAAATGCAACAAAGGAATTGATCCAAAAAATAATTGTTCCTTGAGAAATTCTTGAGAAACCAACAATGTCTCGGTACATTGGGGAACCAAAAATCTTGTCCATCTTCAAGTTGTCTAGCTCCTGCAAGCGTTTGGGTATTACATCATCTTCAAAGCTTCTACTTTATCTCCTACTTTCAAAAATTTTATGAGCTAGTTCGTGACCTTCAACTGTTCGCTTCAACGTCGAATTTTCTTGAGTCCAACTTGTTACCTCAGTAGGCAGACATTTGACTTGTTTCCTTAGTAGGTAGGCCATCTCTTGATGCTACTTGATATACGTAGAGAATCTTCGAAATTCTATCTAACCCATTAAAAAACATTGTTGTGGGCATTGTTTGTCAAGAACCTTCTAAAAGACCAGTATTTCAGGGATCAATACCTTTAAAGGATATGTCATGTTCACGCAAAAACACAATAAATCACAATACAAGACAAAAGGAAATCAAGTTAGTAGAAACAAGGCAAAAAGAATCAAGTTAATTAAAATGATTATTCAAAGATATGTAAGCTTATAAAAAATAATCAAATAAGACTCAAAAATGATACTGAAAAATAAGCATACAAAGGCAATTAAGTGTCCTAACCGCACGAGCTTATCTCGGAACTGATATCTAGACATACAACTTAGGATGCTTTCCAAAGGTAATTTGTTAGAACCACACGAGGAAGTCCGATACTCCCCGTGAGGTGTGACTTTTCCCATACTTAAATAGATCGGGATTGAGCTCGGGTTTAGAGCTATGATATGCAACAATCCTAAATATTCAAAGAAATGTAAACATTAACCAGAGAGAAAATCTTTTTTCTTTGAAATAACATAATGAATTGTAAATTAAAAAAATCAAACTCATAATTTCCATAATCCTAAAAATAGGGTAACTAACTCGTGGTTAGACTCTCAAGTTGTTTTTTTAAAAAAACAAAATGTCCCCAGCAGAGTCGCCAAGCTGTCGACACCGTTTCACCCGGGAGTGGAAAACAAGTACCGACTTAGGGGTTTTTCTTTGAAAATGTTTTGAAATGTGAGGAGTCACCACCAATCATTTTAAGGTGAGATTGGGACACCATAAAAATCGGATGATTTCAATAAAACATTTTATTTTATCAAAAAAACCAAGTTTTGGGGTCTGTGAAAATCCAAAAATCAGGTTCGGGAGTCGGTTACGCATGGGGAATGATTAGCACCCCCTACAAGAGCCCAAAAATTGGTACCTAGTTGATTACCTTATAATTAGAATAGAAAATTTTGAGTTAGAACTTTATCTAATTTAAAAATCATTATATATGCAAAGTTGTAAAGGATATTCGTTTATTAAAGCCAATAGCATTTTCCCCTAGCATGATTTTGAGAGATAAACTATTGTGCCCAATAACTGAACATTGCTTCGATCTTTTAGAAATCATGATGCATTTTTGAAAAGGATGTCGACCTATTTTTTGAATCACAAGTAGTCACCCCCTGAGCATGCTTGCGGGTGATATACTACTGACTTCCTTATAAGTGAACATTGCTTTGGGTTTTAAAATAAAATCAAATGCAATCAAACAGTTTATTAATCTTAATTAAACTAAGGATGCATTAAGGCTTTCTCTACTTACAGTGTCAAATTATGAAAATTAAATAACCTATAGGCATAAACCTAAAAATGTAGGCTCTAATATTAACCCTATTTGATTTTAATCAATTATTGAATCGAATAATTGAGATGGTCCCTTGAGCATTTAGACGAGGGCCAACTTGAATTATTCACTAAATTAAAAGAACTGGATTGAAATTTAACTAAAGTATAGGTTCTAACATTAACTTAAATTAATTTTAATCAATATATCAATTCAAATAATTAAATTGGAACCTCGAACAAAAGCGAGGACCAAATTAAGAATTCTCTTAATTTAAGGACTAAATATGAATTGAATAATAAAAAGATTATAGACCAAATCTAAAAGGGTGATCAATCAAGGACTAAATTAAAAGGATACAAATATTAAAGATAATTAAAATATATAAAATAACTAAAATTAAAGTAAAAAAATTAAAGATAAAAATAAAATAAAAATTAGTAAATTAAAGTAATGAAATTAAAGAACTGAAATTAAATATGTAAAAAGTAAAGGGAAGAAATTTAAATGTGCATAAAATTAAATAACAAAAATAAAAGAGCAATAAAAACAAAATGTTAGTGTTAATTTTTAATATTTAACCCGGACCGTAAATAATGTGAGTTGTACCCCAGGGCGGGTCGTCGCAAGGTCGTACTATGGTTCGAACATAAAATAAAATACATAAATAAATAAATAATTTAAGGTTAGAAAAGTTAGCAGAGTCTGAACCGTAATAATGTGGATCATACAATGGATCGGGTCACTACAAAGTAGTATAATATTTCGAACATAAAATAAAATTCATAAATAAAAAGCTAGCGATTAAAAGTTAGCGGTTAGATGTTAACAGAGTATGGACCATAATAATGTGGATCATACCCCGGATTGAGTTACCACAAGGTCGTATAATAATTCAAACAAATTAATAAAAACTAACAATTAGGAGTTAATAGAGTCTGAACCATAATAATGTGGATCATACCCCTGATCGGGTCACCACAAGTCATATAATGATTTTAAAATTAATAAAATAAATAAATAAAAAATAATACATCATATTCGAAACAAGTAAATAATAATAAGAGTAGTGACCATAGTACAACAAATAATAAAGCAACATCTAAATTATAACAAATAAAATAGCAAAATAGTGATCAAATCAAATTAAAAATAAAACAGAGGGGTCAAAATCATAACAAATAAAAACAAAAAAACATGGTGACCAAGATGCAAATACACGGTAGAAGTGGAGGGGCCTGAGTGTGATTTTCCCTAAATCATATGGCTAGAATAAAAAAATATTACTAAACTAGGGGGCCTAGGTGTAATTTACCCTTTTATTAAAACCAAAATATTCTCCCCATTTCACGTATATTGCCGATAAGTTTACCAAGCTTCAACAACCTATTCAGCCACCGCTCGTCGGGCCGATTACCACCCTACTCCAACCGGTGACCCCAACTACGACAAAAGCCAGCCCGATCGAAGGCTTAAAGGCCGAAAACTTTTCCCCCTATGCATGGTTTGGCCGAGAAGCTCCCAAGGCATACAAACTCATCACCGCCCGACATCATACATGGGTGTCTACTCACCTCGGCTACCACATATAGTGGCCAATGGACCTAAAAAAACCCGATCATAATGCCCTATCTTTTAAAATCCTAAACCAAAACCTATAAAACTTTTAACCCCCAACGCATGGTCGAACGGCTACCGACCACGACCCTCTCACCGATGAAGGCTAACCCTACTCAGGTACACCATTCTCCTCTCTTTACTCTTACTTTTTTGAAAACAAACCCCCCTCATGCATCACGTTTTACTTAAAAGCAAAAAGAAAGAAAGAAATAAAGAAAGAAAGTTAAGCCAAACTCTTACCTTTATTTTTTCCAGTTTTTTTGGGAAAAAGGGGGTTGTACAAAATGGTTGGTTAGGGTATTTATAACCCTAACTGCTACAATATATTATATCTTTTTTAATAATAATAAAATAAAAAAAATAAAAAAGAATAAAAATGGTGATTATAGTGATGAACCTGATATTAATATTGATGAATATTTGACATCATATCAACCTACCCCTCATATGCACGAGATAGAATATGATGCGATAAGGGCACCTGAATTCCCAGAGATGCCACATTTAACTTTAGGCTACATGACTGAATCATCCAAAAACTCTAGTGAATTATCAGTTGGGAAGCAATATATAGGAAAAAAAGAAGCTACACTGGCGATTAAAGAGTATTGCATAAAAGGCCATATAGATTGCAAGGTTGCAGAGTCCAACCAGAAAACTCTGTACGTGAAGTGTGTTAAATATGGGCCCGAGTGTAAGTGGTTGATTAGAGTGTCCAAAATACAGAGGCAAGATGTTTGGGTCATCATAAGGTATAATGGTCCACACACATGTTTGCAAAACTCTATTGAACAAGACCACCGACTACTGGACTCCGATGTAATATGTCAATATGTGAAGGTGTTGGTTGAACAAAATCCAAGGATCCCTTGCTCGATGTTACTTGCATCTATTCGATACCAGTTCATATACAATGTAAAATACAAACCTATTTGACATGCGAAGGAGAAGGCAAGGAGGTTGATATATAGAGATTGGAATACATCATACAATGAGATACATGATTTGTTACAATCTATGAAACCATTTATTACTGAAACCAGAAGTCTCATACCATGCCCGTATACAACCCAGAATGTCAACTTGTTCAAGGGAAGAGAATATTTCGTAGACTCTTTTGGGCATTCAAGTCATGCATAGAAGGTTTTCCATTTTGCAAATGTATGGTCCAAGTACATGGTATGTGGTTATACGATATAAATATAAACATATATTATTGATAGTAGTTGCATAGGATGATCAATGAAATATCTTCCTAATTACATTCACCATTATTGAAGGAGAGATGACAGAGGCTTGGAATTTCTTTCTGACTAATCTATGTTAGTATTTCATTCGAGAAGATGGAGTTTCCTTGACATCCGATCGAGGAACAGGCCTTTTGGTAGTAATTGAATGACAGGGAAGTCATTGGACTCCTCCGCACACATATCCCACATATTGTATCTACCATATTAGTAAGAATTGTATTGAGAAGTTTCATAATGGCCATATTCGTAGGGAGATAGTCAACATAGGTAAGTTTTATTTTCAACATGTGTACCCATTTATGTGTTTGTTTATAAATTGACGTTAACACAATATATATTATGAAACAGGATATAAACTACGCCAACCAAATTTTGATAAGAGATTGGAGGATTTGAAAGTTACAGATAAGCACGTTTGGAAGTGGACGTCAAAAATTGAGCAAGAAAAGTGGTCGCAAGCATATGATGGTGGTCGGCAATATAGACACATGACAACAAACCTTGTTGAGGCCATTAATTCAGTACTAAAAGGTACACACCATCTCCCAATAGCGAGTCTGGTGAAAGATATGTACTTTAGGTTGGCTAAAGTTTAGTCTGATAAAGAGAAAGAGATTGAGTGTTTGATAAATTGAGGTAAAATATGGGCTCCGACAGTGGTGGAAGCAATGGCAACGAATGAGTGATTGGCAACCTCAATGTTTGTTCATGACTTCGATTGAACTGGACATACTTTTTCTATCATCGCATGTATGCGACGCAACAAAGGAGCAGAGAGAGAAACATTTATAGTTAATTTACAACAAAGATGGTGTGATTATGGCCACTTTCAGGCATGGAGATATCTGTGTGCTCATGCAGTTGCTACATGTATGCATACTAAAATAAAGTCATACACTTATGTTGATGAGCGATTTCATCTATAGAGGATTTTAAATATACATAGCCATGAGTTCATACCGATCCCAAATTAATCATATTGACTGAAACAACATCATGATGAATGGTTGTCAAATCCACTGCTTCGTAGAAGTTCAGTGGGTCGATCTGAGTCTACTCGTATTCATACAAGTATGGATATCCATATTAGAGAGAAATGTCAACTGAAGAGATGTTGATTATTTAGAGGTGAAGGTCATTCAAAAAGAAATTGTCCAAACCTTCTACGGTACAAGCCTCACTAGTAATCTTATTTCTATTTGAAAAAATAATTGAATTTATTGTCTATTTATATTTCAATGAATTTTTTGTTTTATCTATTTTTTGAATTGATATGATGGATATTTGTTGACGCTATATTTTAATGAATGTGATTAATATCAATAGTTGAATTAATGTGATTAATATCAAAATTTGAATAAATGTGAAGGATATTAATCTTAGTGTCAACTTAAAATTTATTAATTCAAACATATAAAGTGTTTACAACTTTTTTTGGTGCCTGGGTGTTGTGGAATAATAATGTCGAGGCATACGTCGGTTTCGTTGTGGCAATTGCAGTTGTTCAAGAGTTTGTTCATCATAACCAACCTGCTCATTCACCAAGGGCAAATGTTCTAGTGTTGTAAATACATGCCCACCACCACTTTCCTCTCCCACCTGAGGACAAATACTCATATTTGACATCATAGATTTCATCTGATCAAAATCATAGATTTCACCTGAGGAATAAGCTAAGGAGTGTAGGTTGTTACACCAGAATCACTAAACACTTGATGAAATGATCAAGTACCTCCAAAAGATTCTGATGGGATATTATCCATTGTCACTTGTTCTCCTCCATGGTGAGATGAACTCCCACTCCGTCTTGATTTTTAGGCTTTACCAAATTTTTTCTTATATTATATAAATTGTCGTCTTTTTATGTTCGTTGGCAAGAACGATTTTCCATATTCCCAATAATAATTCAGGTAATTTGAATTCTGGAAGTCAACGTCATCCTCTTGAATGGGAGTGAGAGTTGATAAGTATAAACCCTATTGTTCCAAAGATTGATATAGTTGGCATGCCTCACAGCCTAATCCTCAAAGTGCCTACCCCTCTCATCTAATATATGGTGAACGTTATATTCTATGGAATCCGCAGAATAGGTTGGTGGAAGTCGAGCTACCTCAACCCTCTATCAGAAAATTAGAAATCAACAATAGCGAAATGGATCAATAGTATAACAATACACCAATATTGACAACCCTCCCAGACTTGTTGCGGCACACACGATACAATTTGTCCATCATCGTACGACCTTCATATAAACTATAAAAGAAAATTATATAATAACATCAGACATCCACCGATTTTCATCGTACACGTATTATATACAACTAATGACGCCTTGCACATCTCGCGATATAAAAACACCAATATTGTCGATCCCCAAATATATTGACGGGTATTAAAAAATTTACCCAAAACGGAAGATATTGTATATGAACAAGATTACCGAATTTATCTGGCATCAAGACTCCCCCGATCAACCGTAATATATGCTCGAGTTGCATATATAATGTCTTGCTCAATACTATAATGACCGAGCTTAAACTCATTCGCCAACCATGATAACCTCATGCGTGACCCTTTTGTAAATGTTTTTTTTTCTGGCACCTTCCTAAGGTACAACATGCATATTTCAAACATGTCCTGGTCATTGTTTCCTACCACTGCCATTCCATTTTTAGGGACCCCAAGTTGTAAAGCCACATCCTCTAAAGTGATCGTACATTCACCACACGGAAGATGAAATGAATGAGTTTCTGGTCTCTACCATTCAATTAAAGCACTGATCAAACCGGGTACCAACTTATATTCTCTTACAATTGTTACTTCATAAAAGCTCACCATTTGAAAATTCTGGACAATAAGTTCATAAGGCTTATCACAAATGTTCACTCGACTACGAATGACTCGTTGTTCGAGATCCTGCAATTTATTAATCCATGTAATTAGAATTAATTCATCGTTCTCAAATAAAATATATTATTCGATCATAATACTAGTGCTCCCAAATGACTAGAAATGTATCGATCATCTAGTCTCAAAAGAACGTTTAGTTCTATCATGCTTCAACAAATCTATAAAATAATTAAATATTTCAATTTATAATATTAATCATAATTAAAGAAAATTTAAACAAAAAAATCTATTAAATCAAAATAAATAGTCTAATTAATTTATATTTACAATAAAAACAAAAAATAAAACAATAAAATTTAAACTAAACTTTTCAAACCACTCAAATATGATTTAATCTGTAATATCAAAAAAAAAAATAGTTCAATAATTTATATTACTCAATAAAAAATAAAAATATAACTTAAAATAAACTTACCAAACTACTCAAATACAACTTAATATGTAAAATCAAAATAAATAGTGTAATAATTATAATTTAAATTAAAAACAAAAATTATACTAAAAATTACACGAAAATTATTTTTTTAACTTACCAAACCATTCAAATATAGTTTAATCTGTAAAATCAAAATAAATAATATAATTAATTTATATTTACAATAAAAACAATAAATTTTAAACTAAAGTTACCAAACCACTCAAATACGATTTAATCTGTAAAATAAAAAAATAGTCTAATAATTTATATTACTCAATAAAAAATAATGTAATAATTTAAACTACACTAACCAAATTTTACTCAAATACAACTTAATCTGTAAAATCAAAATAAATAGTCTAATAATTATAATTTAAATTAAAAACAAATATTACACTAAAAATTACACGAAAATTTAAGTTAAACTTACCAAACCACTCGAATACAATTTAATTTCTAAAATCAAAATATATAATCTAATTTATTTATATTTCAAATAAAAATTAAAAATGAAACAATAAAATTTAAACTAAATTTATCAAATCGCTTACTAGACCAATCGAATTCTTTCTTCTTTCGGTCGAACTCCCCCGCAAATGCTACCTTTCTCTCGGCCTCACTCAGATTTAACCCAAAGGCTCTCCCTCAGAATCCCACTCCCTCCCCCATTTTATAACATTTCTCGGTTCTCTATTATTGGTCTAATAATGGCACCATT
Source organism: Hibiscus syriacus (assembly GCF_006381635.1). NCBI lineage: Eukaryota > Viridiplantae > Streptophyta > Magnoliopsida > Malvales > Malvaceae > Hibiscus > Hibiscus syriacus. The sequence continues at coordinate 14,957,159 of NW_024063471.1, read as the reverse complement.
ATTAGACCCACTCCCCTACTCCCCCACGCCATGCATGTGCTTCTGCATATTCCCACGTCATGCAGCAGCTTTAGTTCAGAGTCAGGGCTGTAGTCGAAATAAAACTAAAGCCGTCGCGTATTCTCGTAGTCTTCTACATGGACTGAAGACGCCATGTAAGCTTGGAGTCTTCCTATTTTTCCTGAAGACACCAGGTAAGGTTGGAGTCTTCGTGGTTGGCTTGAAGATGCCATGTAAGCTTGGAGTATTTGGCTCAGTACTGTAGATTTCACCCCGGATGGGGAAATAATCTCGAACATGCATTATTTTGGGAATTAAATATGTGGAGATGCATTATTTCAGACATTTTGCCCAAACTCAACATCACATTGTTCCCACATCTGCACCCACTCTCATAATTCTTTTTTTGCTTAACATTCCCCATGCTTAGTCGAAACATAAGATTCAAAACCAATGACTACATTAATTTTAACACAAAACAAAGGAAAAGTTTTTGAAAGTTGCTCGGTAAAACCATAAGCCAATTGAAATCGTTCAGGCACATAATTCACACAAATCTATCCATTTGTAACTCGTTCCCGAACAAAATGAACATCAAGCTCCACATGCTTTAACCGCATATGAAAACACAAGATTCGTACTCATAGCCACAACATTAGTACTTCACTCCAAACAACACATGTCTGCAAGTAATGCTTGCAACCACATAAGTTCTGACACTACATAAGCGATACCACGCTACTCAGCCTCTGACGTATATTGACACACGGATCGTTGTTTCTTTGAACTCCATGGAATAAGATTATCTCCATAGTACACATAATACCCTGACACCAAACGTCGATCATCAGAATTATTTGCCCAATCTGCATCCGAAAATGCACACAACGAAACATCATTCTCTATAGCGCAAAACAACAAACCATACTCCATTTTTCTGCTTAAATAAAGCAAAATTCGTTTAACCGCCAACCAATGCAACTCACATGGTTGATGCATGTATTGAGCCACACAATTAACACTAAAAGAAATATCTGGTCTGGCATGGTTTAGACACAACAATCCACCAACCATGCTACGATACAAGTGAGGATCATCAAGAGGTCATCCACCATCACGAGACAACTTAGGAAAAGATAACATCAGCGTAGGAACAAACTTAGCATCACACATACCCGCACATGCCAACAGCTCACAAATATACTTGCGTTGACTAAAAAGTAATGCTTCTTCACATCTATTAGCTTAAAGTCCAAGAAAAAAACTATTCACCTAGATCCTTTAATGAAAAACTTTTGGCCAAGAAACCATACAACTTCCTCAATTAATTCATCCCAATTCTCTATGATAAAGATATCATCAATGTAAACTAGAACAAAAACACATAGATCACCATCGTGTCAAACAAACTAAGATTCATCCGCTTTGGTTCCAACAAAACAAATACTAAGAAAAAATGATCGAAGCTTAGCATACCAATTCTGTGGCACTTGCTTTAATCCATAAAGAGACTTTTGTAGATTACACACCAAACACTTTCCATTGGTAGACTTATGCTCAAAGCCAGGAAGTTGAATCATAAACACATCCTCAGTCAAGTCTTTATTCGAAAAGGCATTGTTCACATCAACTTGACAAAGTATCCAATTATGTTATACTGTCAACGATAATACCACATTTACAGTAGTTGTTTTCACAATCGGACTAAATGTGTCCCTAAAATCTTGTCTAAGGACTTGAGGAAAGCCTTTCGCCAATAGTCTCACTTTAGGACGAGCAATCGTGCCATTTGGATTTCGTTTCAACTGAAATAATCATTTACACCCAATCGGAGTCTGTCCTTCAAGTAACAGAACTAAAGTCCAAGTGCCACTATTAATTAAAGCATCATATTCGGTAATTGCAGATTCCTTCCATTTTGGTACCTCAGACGCTTGATGAATCGTTGTTGGTTCAAGTTCTTCACGACCAAGGGCCTTAGCATGAAAAACATTCCCATGTTTTCTTCCGGTAATCATAGGATGAGAATTAAAAGATTGAGTTGAAGGATTGTCACCATTACTACCCATGTGACCAAAAGTCATGTCATTATTAGCAACAGACACAAAAAATTCAGGTGCCACATCAAAAGAGAAAGTTGAACCATCATGCCCAAAGTGTGTATCGGCATTAAGACCCACAAATACAACTGCATTGTCATCAAACACCTCACCACCCGGGTCAACAACCACGTCATCACCACCCGAGGCAGCAGCTAATGCGCTACTCGAGTTAGTAGCCACATCACCAACTATTGGAGCATAAGAAATGTCTTGCAGAACATTATGATTATTTACTCCTGTAGAATTAGCCATGCCCAATTAATCATCAAATTCATTATTACTGGGCATCAATTGTTCCCCACTACTTGTTTGTAACAAGGGAGCAAAAGCTTCACGTAAAACACTGCCAGCTCCAGGCACAACAAACATATCAACATTTGAGCAGTCTGTGGATGAAGTAACCAAAGAACTACCACTAGTAGCAAAAGAAAAAAAATCATCAAACACCACATGTCGAGATATGTACACCCACCCATTGTTCACCAAACAACAATAGCCTTTTTGATTGGGACTATAACCAAGGAAAGTACACAGTTGTGATAAAAAATTAAACTTGTGAGATTGAAACGTTCATAAACAAGGGAAACACAGACACCCAAATACCCTTAAGTAATCATAACTTAACACCTTATCAAACAATTTCTCGAACATAGACTTGTCAAGTAGAACCTTGGTTGGTAAACGATTAATTAAGTGAATGGGAGTCACAAAAGCATACGACCAAAACTTCAAGGGCAATGAGGCTTGATCTAACAACGTCAAAGCCATATCCACCACATGACGATGCTTGCACTCAACTACCCCATTTTGTTGAGATGTATGAGGGCATGTAACACGATAAATAACACCACCATCTTGAAGAACTTTGGAAAATAGACGATACTTGCTTCCCTAATCACTTTGAACCTCTTTTATACACGCACCAAATCAAGTCTAAACCAATTGTTGAAACAAGGGAAACACACTCAATGCTTGCAACATATCACACAAGAAATAAATCAACACATGACGGGAAAATGCATCCACAAATGAAACATAATATCGAAACCCATTAGAAGATATATGAGGAGGTCCCCAACGATCCGTAAACACCAATTGAAATGGCACATCATGCTTAGTTTGTGAGTCAACAAACGAAAAGCTACGATTTTCCCATTTGTTATGTAACACAAAGAGTCTTATTCAATGTATTCCGAAGAGGAAGATTACAAGAACTACTCACTCTCATCAACACATCACGAGAAGAATATTCTAGTTGCCTATGCAACACATCATAATCCATACTAGTTGTATGGGAAACATTTGATTTAATACAAATATCCTTCAAACAAACTAATGAAGTATCAAACTCATATAAATCAACCTCAAGGACTTCAAGTAACACTGCTTTGGATCCTTCATCACGAACTACAAAACGCCTAGCATGGAACTCCAAAAACACCCTGTTGTCTCTAGTAAGCTTAGACATCGAAAGCAAGTTTTTAGTAATATTGGTCACATGAAGTAAACTATTCAGTTGTAAAGCACGAGTAGATGTAGCTAAAGAAGATCGACCCAAACTAGTAATAGGTAACCCGTTACCATCACCAATGACAAGCTTACAGGGACCATGAAACGTGGTATTATCCTAAACAAGATTAGCATCGGCAGTACTATGGTGCGTGGCCCAAAAATCAACACACCAGGAGAAACGTTGATTACCGTTATGCCGAGGGGACGCAGAACCCGACCAATTTCACCAACCTATGCAGTATGAAAAATAGTATCACCACCTGCACAAGAACAACCATGACCTACAACATTATTAGCAAAAGAGCACGTATTAACTGAAGGACTTTAAGCACCATGAGAAGAATCATTCAAAGTAACAGTAGCACCAACACCCGAAAACGACTGATCAAACCGATACGAACCATAGTCACCCAAGTGCCCAAGTTTACCATAAAGTTGGCATTGAAATCGATTACGGCCACGACCTTTACCCCTAGTCATATCGTGAAAACCACGACCTCTGCCCAACGAGGAACCCGTAGTCACCAACTGTCTAGCCATTACTCCAGATAACACACCATTACCGTGATAAATCACAACACCATCACCTAAAGAATCGGTAACTGTCCTTTTCTCCATACTTGCACTAAGATGAATACTATCAATCTGATCAAAGTTTTGTTGTTGAGTCTCAGCATCAATAAGCATGGAAGTTCACGACTAGTCGTAATCACTACCATAAAAGGTCGATACTCCAATGGAAGGCCGTTCAAAATATTCATTATATGCTCGTATTTTGACACCGGAGCTCCATACACATCCAAAGCGTTACACACTTCCTTCACTTGAGCGATGTATGTCCTCATGTTTAGATCACATTTCTTCATTAGATGCAACCTATAGTGTAGATTCATGATCGTGGTTGGAGATTTATTTGCAAAAAACTTAGTAATCTTCAACCAGATTTCGGTTCACGTCTCAACTCCGGTGAGGTGAGGAAGAAAAGGGACCAACATTGGAGAGGAGCCAAGATGCCAACGTACTGTCTTGGGCAACAAAGGTTTCATATGCATCATTGTCCACGGTTGATCCATTCTCAAGAACCACCATGGTAGGCAGTGGGGGAACACCAACAATGAGTACTTTATCCAAGCGACGGCTACGAACGGTAATCAAGATTTGTTGTTTCTATAACAGATAATTGAATTCATCCAAAACCACACTAACCCACTTGTTGGTGAAAACTCCACCACTGCCAGAATCACCAGAGAACGACATCACCAGTAAGGCATAGCAAAGAGGAAGCCACAGAACCCATGACTTTTAGGTACCATGTTGAAATCTAAAAAACTTATTTTATTATTGATGAAAAGGGGTTACAAAAGCAAGGTACAATCAATCTATTATATAGACTTGATAGGATACTTCTCGAACACTCCTCTCACTTTATAACTGTACTCCAGTTGCCATACAAAGGGACCCACACTATAACCAACTCAGCATCACGTTGTTCATACATCTGCACCCACTCTCAATTCTTTTTGCTTAACAGTATTTCAATTTGCTTATTTATGAATTGCGATTAGATAATTAAAGAGAACAGTAGAACAAATTATGATTAAACACTGCTTCCTTTATTCTCTTGGAAGATTACACCACAATTTCATCAAAACGAATCTCCATTCACCATTGTCGCAATCCATTCATGATTCATGTACCCCAAAAATGAAAGAAGAAATCATTATCAAATTATATTTGATCTTTTATTCATTTTGGGACAAATCTGTACATAAGAATATAGAGAAAGATTCCAATGTTTTATTTTGGTAAGAATAAATAATTGGTTATGAGTTTGAGCATATCGTCTACAAGGATATTTGAATGTTTATTATTAAATAGTATCTACGTGTAAGACTGCCAAATCCAAATCAGCCAGCATGCATAAAGCAACGCATACCATTCTATACAACTCATTGAAGTAAAGCAATAAAAATATCCAATGCATGTCGTTCTTTACAACTCATTGAAGTGAAGCAATAAAAATATCCAATGCATGTCATTCTTTACAACTCATTGAAGTGAAGCAATAAAAATATCCAATGCATGTCATTCTTTACAACTCATTGAAGTGAAGCAATACAAATATCCAATGAAGATCAACGAAGGAATCGTAAACCCCTTCCATCCACACCACAAACTTAAGCTTGAATACATAGAGATACCATTCAACTGTGATGGCAATAAGGAAGCCAACATCGACCTCAAATACAGTTGATGACAATGTGAATATGAGTTTAACTTGCACAAGGCCTGTGCAAACCCATCTTCAACCATTACTATATCCTACTCTATGGTTGTATCATATGGTCCTATTTCGTCACTCTTTTTAAATATCCTGTGCTCCTCATGTGCAGTCAATTTCCTCATTTCTTCAATTGAAATACCTAGGCCCTTTTTCCCCTTTCTTAGAAATCCCTAACTCTTCCCCGAATTTTCTTAATTTCATTTTACGAATTCCCCCTTGAACTCCTTCGATACTCTCTTCATTCTGAGTCCCGACCATGACAAGTTGCTGCTTGAAAGTTAGGAGGCCGTGTATTTCAATGTTAATAAGTACAACGTTGCAGAGTTGTAGACGAGGATCTCGACCCTTGATTAGATAATGAAAAAAACGTAATGAGGGAAGAGAGAGGAAGGCAAAGAAATATTGTGAGATGGCTGATGGGGCTTCTCGTCTTATTGTCTCCACCATTTTTGGGATCCTACAGCTATAATTGGTGCCATGGTGGTTGGTCTGATGTCCAAATAATATAATTCTGAACTCTAGAAGAGTAAATTAACAATAGAGAAAATAATTTTTAAATAATTTGAAAAGTTGAAAAATAACTTCAATTTATAGGCAGATCTCCATGAATAAAACGAGAAAGTGAGCAGCAAAATTGGCTGGATTAAAGCAATAATCAACGTGAATTACAGTTGCTATTGTAACACCTTAATCCAATCCAACCCAAAATCCAGATGATTAGCATGTCAGCCACCTAAGTTGCTAACCATTTTTTTAAACATTTAACCAATTTACAAAGGATAAGTATTGAAAATATGGGGAGCTACCAACAAAAGTCTCCAAAAATACGTAAGTGTAAAACAAAATTTACAACTCAAATAAATAACAAGGTTCTATGACAATACATGACAACTATAATACTCAAGAATACTCTATAAGAAGAACAAGTCTGGAAATCCAAAATCTGACGAAGAGCTCCTCGCTGGCACCTAAGAACCTACGCACAGAAACACATTCCATATGTTGAGCTCACAAGCTCAATGCCACACAAATAACCCTACTATACTACATGCATCCAACATATGAGCATGCTACAAGTATAGTTATGAACATTTGCATACATTATCAAAAGAACCAAAGTAAGCATAGCTCGGGGTCACATAGCATTAGCAACTCCCTAACCTTGAGTTGGTTTTGAGTCACACAGTATCAGTACCTCGCTTGGCTAGTCTACTCTTTTAGAGTACTTGCGACATGTCCAGGTCACATAGCATCGACACAACATCCAACTAGCAATTAAAGTGCATAAACACTGGATTGGTTATATCCGAATAATCCCTTACTCAACTATACCAACGTCACGCATGAATAAATCAAGTGTCCTCAATGTTTTCCCAAGCATCAAGCAAGACATAAGTCTTATGGAATCTTACCTCATAAAGATATTATTTTATCACACAATTATTAATGTTTCCACTTGTAAGGTTTTCCTCAACCCAAGACTCTTTTTCATCCTTCCAATTCAAGCTAACCTAATAGCCCAAAAAATTCATGAAGGTACCGATACTCCCCCTTGGGTATCGATACTTCATCTCCTATGGTATCAATACTTCTCCAAGTATCGATACCAATTTTACCTTGTTTAGAAAAATGCATCGATACTGATACCCCATATGGGAGTATCAATACTCTACCCTAGGTATCAATACTCATATGAGTACCAATACCAAAATGGATTATTGGAATCTAATCAAGTCCCTGAGTATCGATACTAGGCCTTGAGTATCGATACCATCTAAGCAGTACCAATATTCCTTGATGGGGTATTGATACTCTTCTCACAACTCCCTTTGAATTTTTCCCTTCTACAACGAACAATATTGATATTATTCTTACAACACTGGTACCCTATGCTTAGAAAATTCTATTTCACTCGTCTCAAACTTTCTAAAACACTCCTTGAGTGTCCCCAAGACCCCTAAATGGTGTTTAGAGCTTAGTTAGTACTTAAGGGTCATAAAAGGTCATCAAATGCACTCAAATGCACCATAAACTCATACGAGCACCAAATATTACCCATGCTTATCTATAAGAAGTAAGGAAAGGTTAGAAGTGTGCTACCTTACACCTAAGAGTTGTAGGAACCACCTCAAGCTCACTCAAGAACTCCCTTCTCTTTGTCTTTCACCTTTGAGTTTTCACCCACTTCTCTCACTATAATAATCAATGGAAATGAGTTATTAACTCATATAAAAGACTTAGGAGATGTAGAAGGTTATTCTAAACATTAAAATGAACTAGAATTCTCAGAGTTCCCAAACTCATAAAACTCCCACTAAACCTTTTTCTATGGCCAAAATTCTGAAAGAGGAGTTTGATTGGAAGCTTGAAAGATGATGACTCTCTTCCTTACCTTTACTAGTCTGGAATGAGAATGAAGGTTAATAAGTATTCACCTTTGCTTGGTCACAATAGAAGAAAAAAAGAAGTTTTAATGGGGAAAAGAAGAGAAAGGATAGAAGAAAAAGAGATAAGAGTTCTGCATAGGTGACTTCATACACATTACGGATTTTCAAATTTTGAAATAAGGGGTAAATTGTTGTTTTGTTCCTTCTTAGTTTAACCCCAAATAAAAATACCCTTTTTAATACTAATTTGGCCTCAACCCAAACCCAATCAATTCATTATTGGGCATGAGTTTCTCACAAGCTTATTAGGTTTATTTAATTCTCTCTCAAGTTAATATGAAACTTCTAACTCAGAAATTGGTGTGTTACAACTATAATTAGTTGTTATGACAGCTGCAAAATACGAAATTAATCTAGCTAGAAAAAAGGTTTGGTTCAACCAAGCAGACAGTCAACCACAATCCCGTAAATCAAGCTACATTGTTTGTTACAACCTATATATTAAAGAGAAAATGTTATGTTCAATTTTACAGATTTTTTCCAAAAATATTTTACACATGGGGTATGTTTCAAGGATACATGATTTTATACACAAGAATCGAGCCAACCGATCGATTGACGATGACACGTACGTGCGAGGGACTAGTTTTACTCATTCAACAAGAAAAGGAAAGAGTTTTCATATATAAATCTTTCCAAAGGTATTTTCCTTTTGGGATACATGCCGTAAAAGATTTAAAGCATTACTAGTAGAGTTTACAAATCGAGTTAAGCTCAGCTATATTCTTTTTCAATCGAGTTAAATTCAACAGTATTTAAACTTAACTCAAACTTGTTTACAACCCTATAATATCAATATAAGAGTATAATGTTATTGGTAAAAGTATCATAGTCTTTCTTTTATATCGTAGATTATATTTTCATTCTTCTATTGAAAAAAAGGTAAAATTTTTTATGTATATTTTAAAAAGAGTAAAATGACTTTTTCCATAAAAAATTGTCTACTTTTTAGTTAATTATATTATAAAATAAAGTAAAATGAAATTTATAATCTTCAACATTATATTTTTTTTATCAATTTAACCTTCAATATTTATATAAAAATAAAATTTTAAAAAATATTGTCATTGTATTTGAAGATAAAATTATATATAATTATCCAACTTTGGACTCTCGTTTAATTTAATCATTCTAATTTAGTTCAATTTTGACTAAAAATAGATTTAATTATTTAATGGTATAAATTAATCCATTATTACATGATCAAATCAATTATCTAACTCTTTATTGAGACGCATATATAATTATTATAGTCATGTTCTAAAAAAGTATAAACCAAATAATAATACTTCATTTGAATCCCCAAATTTTAGCATAGTAGTTTTGGGTCTAATGAGAGGTATGTGAAACTAGTGGAGTTCGAAATTAAAGTTGTTGAGTTAAGTGTGGGCTTAATTAGTTGTGATTGATGAGGGACTAATAGTGTAATTTTCCCATTTTTAGAAAAATGAGAGCTTTCATATCTCCATTAGTCTTCATTTTCTTCATTTTCATTTCTCTTCTTCCTTTTCTTCCTCTCCAAGCGTCAAAGCTAAAGGTGAGTCCTTTGAGCTCTTTCCTACATCTTTTAAGCCTCAAATTTGTCCGCAATCCTTTCATCAAACTTGTTTTGATGATTAAAAGCCTTGGGCTCTTTATTTACTAGATAAAATGGGGTTGAGAAACCAAATCCTAGAGGAAGTGAGTGTGGCTAAGAAAGGAGCTTCATTTTGGGATTCTAGCATCAAGGTAGTGTATTTCTAATCTTTTTTGGTGTTAAGACTTTCATAAGCATGAAGATTCGTTAATACTTGAGTGTTTGGGATGATTTAAATGTATTTCTAGCACATGGTTTGGGATCAAACTAAGATCTTTGGGAATATTTTTTTGGTGTTTCCCGAGCCTAAATAAGGCATTTCTCGGTTCAAGTATCGATACGAGATGAATAATATCGATACGAGATGAATAATATCGATACCAAAAGAACAATATACATACTTTAATATCGACAATGGAATTATAGTACCGATACTGTAATATCAACAATGGAATAACAATATTGATATTATAATACCATAACTGAAATTACAGTACCGATATTGAAGTGGTTTTTAGCAAAACATAAGTTACTTTTTGTACCGATACTCAAGGGGGCATCGATAATTGACTAGATGGTGTTGATACTACATGTAGGGTATCGATACTACCCATTTTGGATGGTTAAAATCGACTTCGTTAAGGCATGTAAGATTTAAGGATGACCCATAATAGTGAAACTTAGTCCGTGAGGGACATAAATGGCCAAAGGTTCCTAGAAACACTTGTAGGAGTGGTTATAACCAAAGAAACTACATTAGGCATAATACATCCAATTATCCTTAGTGAGCATATATCGAGTAACTAAGAACGAAGAATCATTGTAGAGGATGTACCGAAATGTGGTATGATATACTAATCGAATTACGTAATAGCGAGATCTTGTACCACGAGAATGTTGGTGAATCGTGGATGTACATTTGGTCCTCTAATTCAAGGTTAAATTGAGGGAAAGCGTGATGAAAGCGACTAGAGTATCGCTACCAAGTAATAAACCTGAGTCAGGTATTAGGCTAGCAAATAATATTGTAAGTGAGCAACATAATCAGTAATCGTTACAAGATCATAAAACACAAAGAGATCTCCTTAGAGAAAGAAATGACTAAAATGCCATTCATATTTAAATGATCATATAGAGCAACTTAACATACTAACAGACTAATAAACCTCGCATAACGTTATAGATGAAAGGATGTGTGATATAGCAACTAGTGAGGGGATTACCTTACTTTAGTATGTTGATTTATGCTAATGTGTGGCGAGGTTACCTCAGTTTCCCTCATATATGCATGTATAGTTGCACATTACAGTAAATATCATTAGAGCTTGGCTTGAAGGCTGTGTGAGACCGACCCAATGCTTTTATTAAGAAAGAATTGTATCGATGTTGTGTGATTATCGGGTCCCCCACAATGATATACCTAATTGCTATGTAAAACCAAGAGATCATTCAACAACTTAGTGAGAATTTTACTGATTTTGTGATTGTTGGGTTCCCTTAGCTAACTAGTGTCTGATGGTTATGTGAGACCAGATATTAGCATGTGTCATGTATTGCATTTAGGTAATGCACAATAGTTATAGTCATTGTGGTTAGAGACCTAATAGAGGTGTACTCATGGCGAGGCCCTTGGTAGAGGATTAAGGGAAGCATGAGACTCCTACTATAGCGATAGAACAGTTGAACCTTAAGTTGTTGTAATTAATCATGATCATACATGTACCTACTACTTAGAACAATGTCTTTAGCAAATTTGTGTTTATGAGACTCATAATCCTACTCTAGATTAGTGATTATACTATTGGGATTTGTAAGCTCAACATTCAGATATTTTCCTTTCATAGGTTATTAGCTTGAACCGTTCATGGAGCACCGTTCCAGCAGGACTTCCAATATCTCTCTCTAAGTATTGTATTGTAAATTTAGTGGGCATGTGTATTCATAGAACCTTACTCATGTATTTGGTTTATCAAAATCTGAGTTTGTATTGTTTTGGTTTTAAACAATGTGTCACAGAGCTTCAATTTATAAAAGTGTTTTATGATTGTCATGTATATTTATTTTGATACCATGTAGTGTGTTTTGAAATGAAAATGAACAAGTTTTGAAAATAAGGGGTTGCCTAGGCAACCCAATGTGGCACTTTAAGCCTAATCGAGTGTAGGGTGTACATGAACTCTTTTCATTTAGTTAAAATAATCGATAGTTCAAATGAAGTGTTATTATTTGATTAAGATAAGGTGAATTAATTTACAATTTTATATGTGATTTGAATATAATAAATGAAAATTTATGTATGTAATTTTTTATTAAACTAAGGTGATTATAAAGTAGTATTTGTTTTATGTCAACCATTTGGTAATGAATGATCAATCACCCATACTGTAATCATTGATGCTTGAACGCATGATTTTTAAAAATGACAATCATTTTTTAACCACTGAAGTAATTTGGTTCGTACTTATGTTTATGATTTTTAAATACAAGACTAAAAGCTAACTTTATGATTCATTAACCTAAAAAAATAATTCACATGTACTCTGCGCAATGCAAGCATTTTAAAAAAGAAAAATAAAAAAAGTAATCATAATTTTCATATAATACCTCACTACATTTGACAAAGGAAATTAAAAATTAGGATTAACGATGATTATGTTATTATACTAATTGATTATTAAATATAATTCATTATTATTATTTGTGCCTAAATTTGATGTGTATAAATATTTTATTTTTATATCAATTATAGTTAGTGACAAATCTAAAATTTAAAAAATAAGATTCAATATTTTAATATTCTATTCTACGAAAATTTGAGTATACACTTTATTTTTCATTAATAAATTAAACTAAATTTAACATTCTAAAATAATAAATGTGCAATTGTTCCCCTAAGGAGCCATGTACATCTGCCTTAATTACAACATTCAGTTAGCTTTAAATTTGCTTTTATTTAGTTGAGTAATACATATTTATGTCATATTTAATTTGAATCAATTATTAGATAGATCGTGTCAAGATCATTTTTGATAAGTTTTTGAATCACGAAAATTCATGATTAAATTTTTAAGAATTTGGATTTTAAATTTTTTATACAACTTGTTCTCCTCTCTAAAAATAAAAGTTATAATAAGAGGGGTAATAGAGATGAAAGTGAAAAATAAATATGTTTTATTAAAAAATAAAATAAAAACATTATAAAACTAAAAATGTTAACTTTTATAATATTTTTTTGAATTTCATCGAATAAAATACTAAATTTTCATATATTCTAATCTTAACAAATTACTTAATTTACGTGTCATAAGATTATTTTTATTTTTTTAGATGAATATGCACATTATATTCCAACACAATCTAACCATACAACCAGAGCAAAATCAACATATACAAACTTGAGCAGAAAAATTCCAGAAAGGGAACAAAACAACGAACAAACCTATAAATAACTAGCTAGTCAAACTTTAAGTCAAATAGAGAGAACTATTAACAACCCCTCCCGACTTGATTCTCATCTCACGCAACCTCAGACCAACCAACTCTTTACCCTGATCCACTATAACATCCGCAGAAGCAGCCAAACCTCAGAAATGTCTCCGGTTTCTCTCCCTCCAAATATAGAAAATGCAACAACTCCAAGACATTTTCAACAAAGTAGAGAGCAAAGATTTACCTTTCAAAGATTGGAAAGACCATCTTAACTCTTGATTCCAACGAAACACACAATGTTATCGATCATACAGCCTCAAAACACTCCCCCAAACAACCTTCGAGAAGCAACAGTGAAAAAACAAATGGTCTCTAGTTTCCTGCTCAACCGAGCAAAGTTCAAAAACACCATCCATGGCCATTCCAAACGAGATAAGTCTATTCTTGGTAGGAAGCCTATCCAACATGGTCATCCAAATTCCAACCAATGGTAGAACAATTGGGAATGTGACGTGAGTGCCACACAGGCCTTTCCTAAGGGACCTTTCATCGGGTCTCCCTCACCACACTCCAAATTCCACGAGTAGATGAGAAAGCATGATCGAGCAACCCTTGAATGCTAGCAGCATTTCCTAGAACATGAAGCAAGCTCCTCCAAGCCTAGCTATAATTTCGAGGACAAGACAAGTCCCAAAAAGATTTATTCTAAATGATATAAGCATGGATCCAAGCTACCCAGATAGAACCATCATTGAACAACACTTTCCTAATGAAGCCAGCCATGCAAGCCTTATTCCACACCTTAAGGTCCTTGATCTCGAGACCCCTTCAGTTTTAAGAGAAAATTTTTGATCCCAACTAACCCTAACACCCTTAATAGTCATATCTTCTCCTTTCCAGAAAAACCTTGAACAAAGTTGATTAGTCGTCTTACTAACAGCCCCGGGAAGTATCACTTGGCTACTCCAATAATTTTCTATACTATAAATGACAACACAAATGAGCTGAAGCCCCCAACATACAAACACACCTTAGACTACCAACCATGAATTTTTGAGACAATCTTCTCAATCAAAGGACTGCAACCTCTCACAGTAAATCTCTTAGTAGCCAGAGGGATGCCCAGATACTTGACAAGAGGTTTCCCACTCCTGATGCATGTGATCTTGAAAACATTATGAATAATAGAAGCTTCAATCCCATACGAGAACAACTCAAATTTCCCATCATTCAACTACAACCCGAAAAATTTGTAAAAGGCTTTCAACACCTCCCTAATACCCAGGATAGAATCAAGAGTGCCTTCAAGAAAACCATCAGATCAGCAGCAACGCAAATATTGGTAAGATGAACTCTATGGCATTTAGGATGATATTGAACCACACCATGCTCAACTACTCTATAGAGAAGCTTGGACATAATGCTCATGGACATAACAAAGAGGTACGAGGACAAAGGATATAACAGATATAATAGATAGAGAAGTTTAACATACTAACACCTTAAAAATGAGAGAGGTGTAGCCATCAAGCCCAGAAGCCTTATCAGAATTTTGGGCAAACATAGCAGTCTTGATTTCCTCGTTAGAGACCCTCCTCTGCATACACTCCTTAACAAGATCCAAAAAGTAACTCCGAAAATATCTTTAAGCATACCTACATCAACACCAGTAACAGAATAGTCCCACTTGCCCAACATATTACGAAAGAATGAAACAACCTCATTGGAGATATGAGCTTGAGACTCCAAGACATGCCCAAGATCAGTCACTAATGAGCGAATCGTCTGCTTATTTTGATTAACTGTCACCATAGAATGGAAAAATCGGGTGTTCTGGTCACCCTCTTGCACTGAACGAGTAAAAGTATTTTGTTTCAAGAAACTATTTTCCATATCATACAACACTGTGTAATCATTACTCATAACCCTCTCATTGGCTTGTAAATCCTTATCCAAAGGAGAATAAAGAACTTTCAATTTAACTCTCTTCAATTCGACCTTCTTCTTTTTAACCTGCAAAGAAATCTTCTCATATTTACTCACATTCAACTTCTTCAACTCAGGCTTAAGCCTCTTGAGTTTCATAAACAACCTCATCATGGATTATCAACATGAACAGGCAAACTCCAACTATCCCTAACAATTCTAAGGAAATCAAATTCCCTATTCTAAAAGTTAAAAATATGAAAAGGCTTGGGGAGGGATTCCTGCCTCTTATCCATCCACACGAACCCTGAATAATGATCTGATAAACCAGGCACAAAAAATTCTACTTGCCTGTGAGGGATATCTACCATCCAAGAGATAGAAACCAACACCCTATCCAACTTACTTGCAAGAAAAGCATTCCTTTACCGATTAGACCAGGTAAAAATAGGACCACAAAAAGCATGGTATAACAACCTCAATGAATTAATACACAGACTAAAGTCCTCAATGTAATGAGATAAAGTGCTAACAATAACCTTAGAACATTCCTCTTGATAAGAAACAATATTAAAATCACATGTTGCCACCCAAGGAGAATCCCCAACAATTTTTTAATGACCCCAAGATACTGCTAGAGCCTCACTTTATCCGCCCCAAGATTAAAACCATAAACTGTTGAAACATAAAAACTAACTACCCTACCAAGAACCAAACACGTAACACACTGACTTGAAGTAGCAACTTCCACTACATCAACCGACCTCTTACTAAGAAACCAAATCCTTCCAAGGTCAGAACACGCATAGTTGTGAAAACGTTTCCAATCCATAAAATATATGTCCCAAATAGATTGCATGTTACTCTCTCTCACCCTAGTCTCCAACAGACACACCACGTCAAAATCAAGATATTGAATTCTCTCCAACACACCCTTTTGCTTTAGGATGATGTTAAACCACTTAGTTTTCCAAAGAAGGAGTTTCATATTAAATAAGGTGTCATAACCGTTTTTTTAGGGTGAACAATTATTTATTGTTTTTTTTTAAAAATAGTTATGATTTTAATTTGGAAAATTAGTGATTTGAAATTAATTTGGATTAAATTAAATAGAGTCGCCATAGACCTTTGAGTTAGGTAGGTCGAATACCTAAAAACGTCTTTTAAAACAATTTCAAGGAAAATCATTTTTAAAGACAAAATTGATCTGCGTTACCAAAGGTTCATTTTAAAGGGTTCGGGAGTCGATTACGCGTGAGGAAGGATTAACACCCCACAGCGTCCAAAATTGGTACTGTATTGCTTACACATTGTCGTAAATGGTGGAATTTATGAGTCGAATATAAAGTTAAAATGTGATCCATTTATCGAACATTTGTTAATTTGCTTCGAATGAACTATTTAAAGAAAATCCTTTAACTTGATAAAAAATCTTGAAATTTGCAATCTTCCTTCAGGAAAGCTATTTCAACCATTTTCCATTGTTAAAGAAGATTCTATCGTCGAATATGTAAAATATGCATATCAAATATAAATTAGAAATTGACAGTTGCAGAAAATAAAATACATAACTTGCATTGTTCGATGTAAAATAAAAATGAATTAACAATTAACAAATTAAAATTGATTTATTTCAAGTTTCATTTCGTTCGAATGTCGTGTCGGATTATATCACTTCGATCAAGTGATATTTTCCACGCCCGTTCTACAAATCGTTGTTCTTGAAAATATTCGAATAAAATAAAGGAGTATAAAAATAATGATGAAAAAAATATTACATGCATGCTCGTAAACGTATATCTAATGTAAATAGGATTAATAATATTTATTTAATTTATGTGTGTATGTGTGTGCTTATTTGATGCATAAAAGTATGCATAAGATATAACATGGCCATATATATCTTTAGTATATAAAATACATTTTTATTACATAATCTAAGTAATGTTTCATACATATATATATATAAACTAAACTATATAAAAACATGTGGGAACCACTTGTTGGAATCCTATGACATTACTTTTGTCAAATTTGAAACAACACATAACATATATTTGTTCAAAATGTGTGGAAAACTTTTTACACATCAAACATCTTACTTTAATATCACATTCATAATAATTATGCACATAAAACGATTAGTATTAAAGTAAAAAAATGTTGAATCTTACACAAAAATAACATTTCTATGCAACAAATCATATAAAAAATCGTTAAAATGAAAAAATAAAAAAAAATCGTACAACATGGATAAAATATATATATTAATTCAGAAGGCATAAAGGATCAAAATGATTTGAAATGTAATTTGCCAATAAAAAAATGGAATTAACCACTACACAGATCAACAACAAATAGAGACTAAAACGTACTAAACTAAAAGTTAACAGTTTCAATATGTATTTATCCGAAAATAAATAATACACGCATGGTGACCAAAACATAAATATAACACAGTTTAGACTCAAAATAAAAATGCAAGAACTTTCATTTGATGACTAAATTAAAAAATTTACAAAGGTCATCACCAAAATCAAACATTAACAATACTAATATAATAGGACTAAAACACAAATATTGAAACATAAGAGCTTTGTAATAAAATAAACATAACTTCATTTAATAACTAAAAAACAAGTTTATAAAGTAACATGGACTAAAACATAATAACTGAAAATAAAATGCTAAAAATCAAATAATATGGAACTTCAGTATATGACTAAAATAATGCGATTACAAAGCAAAGGGACTAAAAACATTATTATACCGTAAGCTAAAAACACGCATAAACCCTTCCCCAATACACTATCGTTTTGCTTGATGTTTATACGCCCAAAATGGGGTTTTCCTTACCCATTTACCTCATTTTGTGTTTTACCTGAGAGAAAAGGAGAGAGAATGAGCGAAAGAGTTCCAGAGAACTCTCAAAGGTCGGCGGCCCTCCTCCGTGTCAGCCGCCACTAACCGACGGCCACCGCCGTACGTCGGCGTCGGAAGGAAGAGAAGTGGGTATCACTCGAAGCCTCTCGTGGCCTAGAGCAAGGATTTGAGATCCTTTTAGCCTAAAAGTAACCCAACAACCGCAAATCTAAGAAGAAACCTCTCAGTTTCTTCATCTCCGGCGACCTAAGCCTTCACCAGAATTTATCAAGGTCTGCTCTCTTTCTCTTCTCTTATTATTTTTCTTGTTTATTTCGATTCGAAAATATTCCCCTGATATTTCTGATTTTTGTTCGAATGTGGCTCTTCCTTTTCGATCTGGTTTCTTTCTAATATATCATTGCATGCCTGATTTTCGTGATGTAGTAGGTTTAAGGCAGGTAAATTTAATCCCAGATTTCCTGGGGTTAGGTACAACAATTTTTTTGACTTTTTTTGGATTTGGATTTTTAGTGGATTTGTGTATTTTCTTGGCAGATTTCGGTGATAACGACGGTGATAATGTTGATCGGCGATGGCTCGGCTTGGCTGGCAGCTCATCGGTGGCTCGAATGGAATCTGGATTGTCAATGGCGGCGGTGTTGAGCTGTTAGGGGACGGTGGTTGCTTTGATGGCTTTGGTTTAGGGTTTCAAAAACCCTAAACTATTGAGATATCATATGAGTCAGTTCGAGTCCTGGGCCTCGGGCCTGGGTAGGTTATTCGGGTTTGCTGCTGGGTTAAATCCGGATTTGCTGGGTTTGGTTGTAACTGGATCAGATTTGGGTCTTGTTGTAACGGGCTTTGACCGGCTCCAACCGACACTACCGCTTGGCAACAGTTCAAAGATGACGAGGCCAAGGCTCGGTTCCAAAACTTCAAGAACCGGAAACTCTTTTTTGAGTTAGGATTTATTTTTACCGAGGAAACTGATGGTGGTTTTGGACCCGATGTTATGGACATCGTGACACCGCTCAAGTGGAAGAAATTTACTCGTCATCTTGGTTCAGTGAATGCCTCGGTGGTTAAGGAGTTCTGCGCAAATATTTCCAAGCCCAACCAACACTCCATCTTCGTTCGAGGTAATCAGATCCGTTTTACACCTTCTGCTATTAATCGTCATTTTCATTTGCAGGATGTTGTAGATAACCATGCCAAGTTCAAAGATGAGGCTGATAGCAACACATACGATGGGGTCTTGGAGGACCTTTGTTTTGAAAAAACTGAGTGGAATGGGCGTCAAACAAGTCGATACTCGGTCAACCGAGAACGTCTTCAGCCGTGCGCCATGTTATGGAATCACTTCCTTAAGCATAAACTCATGCCGACTTTTCACAACACGACGGTATCACTTTCACACTTATTGCTTTTACATTCTATAATGGAATCTCATCCGATCGATGTGGGTTGTATTATTGTTCAGCAAGTTAACGACTGTTTGGGTAAAAAGGCAAGTGCTTTGGTGTTTCCTAACTTAATTACCGCTTTATGTCGTAAGAAAAAAGTTGAGGAAAATGCTTTTGATGAAATTTTACCTGGTTTATCGGGCATCACTAGAGCCAGACTCCCACTGCTATTAGGACTTGAAAATCCTAAATCTAAAGAATCTGTTCATGAGCAATCTGCAGGTACTACACAATCAAATACCGAGGCAAGGTTACTTGCTCTCGAGGAAGCTGTGATGCAGACTCAGACACACCTGCATGCTTTACACGGTGACATCCGTAACTTCTTTGGATACGTAAAGCATAGAGATGCTGAGGTGGAAACAATGTTTTAAGAAATTATTCCCCATGGTCAACGGAATTTCCCTGGCTTCCCAGACGAAATTCTGCCGGCATTTAATGCCGAGGCATCTCCAGAGCCCGAACAAGATGCAGCCGATCCTCTCGTTGATGATCCAAGTCCTACTCCGCACCGTTCCAAAACTCCTGAGTATCTGGTCACTGTCCCTGTCGAAGAAACACCCAGCCCTGTCCCAGCACCCAAACCTTCTCCTACACCACGTCGTGGAAAATGCATCAAAACCACGGCTGGACGCTCCAATATTGAGCATTATTACTCCACTTCGTCCGAGTCTAGCCCAGCACCTATACGCAAGCGCACCCGACGAGGAGCTGCTAGCACCTCCAAGGCAACACCACGCACTCATTGAGGCATCTCTCTTACATCCATTCTCATTTAGTTGCATTTCATTGCATGGCATATAGTTTATATTTAGTATAGTTCTCTTTCAGCATTGAGGATAATGCTTCCCTTAAGTTTAGGGGAGGTATGGTTCTTGGTAGGTCATATGCATGATAGCATTAGCATAGGTTTATGCCATGGCATCAGAAAATGGTAGGATAGTTAGATGAAATGTTTTGAGGATACCCGATGATGATAATGTTAGGCTAGAATCTGAATGTAAATGACTGTTGAGAATGATAGAACTCACTCTAGGGCTTGATTCTTTGTGAAAAACTTTTACACGATTTGTATGTTATCTATACTTATAAAATTTAGAAAATTTTTATGAAAGAACACTAGTTAGTTTTGGCATTGAAATATAGTTTTGTGCTTAAAAGAAAAATAAAAAACAAACTCCCTTAAAAATGAAACTGTGAATAAATGCTTAGGCATAGCTGTAGAGGACACTCCTCTTTACCGTGGCATTGCCTGGAACTTTCTTTAATAAATGGTAGCCTTGTGCATATGAGTGAATGAAAGTAGTCACGGGATGACTCTACTTAACTAGCTCGGGGGTGGAAGGTATGCTCCCTTTCATCTAGAGTGTGGGAGAGTATGTGTGATTAGCTAACTCCCTTCGTAACAGCATTAAAAAAAATCAAAGAAAAGGGAGTAAAAATGTGCTTGATGAATAAGTAAATGTCTTGGCAAAAAATAGGGGGCTTGATTAGAAATAGTCTAAGTTTGCTAAGTATAGATTGGATACAATCACGCACACACACTACCACAAGGGATCTTACCCTAGGGAAAAGTACTTGAATTCTTGATAAGTCTAGCATGTTGAAGCTTATTTTTTTCTGAGGGTTGCAATTCAATTTTGTCCTACGCCCCTACTGTAGAAAATTGACATGACATTCTGCTTATGTAACTGCTATCCATTGCTTGAGGACAAGCAATAGCTTAAGTTTGGGGGTGTGTTAACTTCCTAAAAAGTCTACTTTTAAGGCCTTTTTCACTTAAGTTATTGTTTGTTTAAAAGCTCATTTTAGGCATTTTAGGATCATGTAGTTGCATATAGGCATTTGTGGTGGTTGTGCTATTTTATTTCTTAATGGTGCTATTTGAGGGAAAGGTGTAGTTTGTTTGTGGTGTGCAGGGAATAGCAAGAAAAAAGGATTCTTTGGGAAGTAATGCCGCAGCATCACACGTTGCTAAAGCAGATTCAAATGCCTTGGCATTTCCGGCGCAGAAAAAAGAATAAAAAATATTTCTGCATAAGGACAGCTGGCACTGGACAGCTGTCTCTGCACGTGAAGGATTGTTGTAACCGCCTGCCAGAGCTGCCAAAGGACCACTTCCAATTGGAGGATAAGGTTCACACCCAACATGTGATTCTAGGGGTATGAGGGGTATTTTGCACTCAACAACCTCATCATTACCCCTAGATATTTTTTATTATATATGACACCTCATGGGGGAGAAAAAAATGGGGGAAAGAGAGGAGGACACATACGGTTGCAAAAATCACATTTTTATTTTTTCTTTTCCTTTCTTCTTCCTTGGGATATTCCTCCATTGATAAAGCTCCAAGGAGTGGCGAGCTAGGAGCCGAAATGAGCTAGCGATCTAGGTGGTTCACGGTGGCCGAGAGGAGACCTCCGGTGGCGCGTCGAAGGCTTCTTCTCAACTTCCCTTTTTGCTGCTATTTTATATTTATTTGTGGGTTGTTGGAACAAATATTTTCATGACTTTGTGTTTGGATATTTTGAACCCTACCATGAACTAACTTATTTGGTGGTGGTTGATTTAATGGTTGTTTGAACTTTATTTTTAATGGTATATTTAAGTTTATTTTGGTTCTTTATTTTCTTTGCTTATGAATGCTTCACCATCTAGGCTTGTAAGAGGCATGAAAATGTCCATTTCTTAGATGAAGGTTAGGTATTCGGAAGAATCCTAGATTAAAAATACTTGTAAGTATTCGGAAGAAACGCAAGATAAGATCCTCATAAGCAATTTGTTATAGTATTTTCAAGGGGCTTTGAACCGGCCTAGGAATATTATAACTTAATCCCTTAGATCTCGGAAGAGGCTAGGATAGGATTTCAACGAATAAAAAGGGTGCCTTTATCAATAGGGTAGGTTGGCCAACATCGTTGAGTGAGAGCAGATGCCTTTGCATCCTATTTTGTTAGGTTCTTTAGAACACTTTAGGAAAGCCCTGTCGAGTAAGTAAAGACCTGTTAGCTAAGTAAAGACCAGTTAGCTTAAATATACTTGAGAAATAAGTTTAGCATCCGTAGATCAATTCCTACCATTCATTCTCTTGGAAGCTTGTCACGTGAGGATTATTTTCTTTTCATTTTATCTTTATTTACTGTTTTTACCATTTTTCATTGCCTTGACATTTCACCATACTCAACATCAAACATCCATAATTGCCATTGCATTTCCCTTTGATACACCATCAGACCATCACTACATATCCACCAGTATACACATTTACATTGCCGTGACATTTGTATATATCAAGACTAACTATGCTTAGATAGAATAGTGCATTGCTTTGGTTAGACTTTTGTAATTTCACCCAATCCTTGTAGAGACAATACTCACTCATCATTATATTACTTGAGCGATTGTGTATACTTGCACATTATTTGCGTATAATTTATAGTAATCACAACACACGAACACCTTCTTGTTTCTTTGATGCTCATTGATTTGATAGGGTAGCTTGTATACTCCTCTACTGGAATTTGTGTGATTGCCTCAGCCGCACCATTTTTATATTCGAGCCACCTTTTTAGGTTTTTAACTTGAATCCTCATTTGGTTTCAAAACGTCATTAAGAATTTAC
Organism: Hibiscus syriacus; assembly: GCF_006381635.1. NCBI lineage: Eukaryota > Viridiplantae > Streptophyta > Magnoliopsida > Malvales > Malvaceae > Hibiscus > Hibiscus syriacus. The sequence continues at coordinate 14,933,932 of NW_024063471.1, read as the reverse complement.
GTCTTGAAGCCCCTTTGTTATTTTTCTATCATGCATTAAAGATTTTAGAAAACATTTTGCAAATAAAGATTAATCCTGATGTGCGAGATGAAATTTGAAGATAATCTCTTCTGTTTTAGATATCTATGCATGATTAGATATGACTTTTAAGGCACGTAATGTAGGCCATGGTTCATGGTTATGAAAGAAAATGATAAATAAGCCCAAATAAGTGTTTCAGGGTATTAAACCAATGATCAATTCATTCTGATGCCTTCAATCCTATCTTGCTCAATTTGAATATGCTCGTACGTGTCTCTCTCTTGATGCTCTCTAGATGCTCCATGATCTTCGAGTGAAGTGATTCTGGAATGATTGTGCTTGATCAATTTCATTGTTTGAAGTTTGATGCGCCATTTGACTCGAGGGAATCTTTACATGTTCTTCTTGTCCCTTTTCCTTTGTTTATTTTCTCTTTGCTTCTTTTCTTTTTCTTTTTCTTCTTCAAGTGTAATATCGCTTGACTGAATCAGGATTCACAGGATTAGGCAAATCGTCTCCATCCATTTCAGTCAAAACCAAAGCTCCTCCTCAAAAGGCCTTTTTTTACAACATAACGACCTTCCCATTTTTGCATCCACTTCCCTCGAAAGTCTTTTTTGCATATGGAGGATCCTTTTCATCACTAAATCATCTTCATGAAATTCTCGAGGTTTGACCTTCTTGTCATAAGTTCGTATCATCCTTTTTGGTACATTTGGCCATGACAAATAGCTCTTGTCTTTTCTCTTCAATCAAATTAAACTGATCAAATCTACTTTTTACCCAATCAGTCTCATCAAGTTTCAATTCCATCAATACTCTCAAAGAAGAAATTTCTACTTGAACAGGTAAAACTACTTTCATCCCATATACCAAAGAAAATGGTGTTGCCCAGTAGATGTGCGAACGGAGGTGCGATAAGCAAGCAGTGCAAAAGATAATTTATCATGCTAGTCTCTATATGTTTCAATTGTTTTTGTGATGATCTTCTTAATGTTTTTATTTGCTGCCTCTACTACCCCATTCATTTTCTGGCATAAGGAGCCGAGCTGGGATGTTTGATCTTCAACTTTGTGTAGAATTCCTGCATTAAATCATTGTTCAGATTCAACGTATTATCTGTAATGATCCTTTCTAGTATTCCATATCTGCAAATGATTTCTTTTTTTAAGAATCTACAAACTGCTCCTTTTCTGACATTAGTATAAGAGGAAGCTTCAACCCATTTGATGAAGCAGTCAATGGCCACTAAGATAAAATGATTTCCATTTGAAGTCTTCGGTGAGATTGCTCCAATGAAATCGATGCCCCACATTGAAAATGGCCAAGGTGCATTCATTACATGGAGTGGTGAAGGAGAAATATGTATTTGGTTATCATAGATCTGGCATATATGACATCTTCGAGCAAATCTGATGCAATCTCTTTCCATAGTAGACCAATAATATCCAAATCTCATTATCTGTCTAACCATTGTGAATTCATTTGCATATGTTCCACAAACCACTTCATGGACTTCTTCAAGTATTTTCTTGGCCTCAATTTTATCCACACATCTCAAAAGCATCTGAGCTTTGCTTTTTTTTACAAAATGTCTCCATCGAGAACATACTCTATTTCCAATCTTCTTGAAGTTCGTTTGTCATTCTCAGTTGCCTCAGCTGGATAAGCTCAGTACTTCACATACTGGAGAATATCATAATACTAAGGGAGATCGTCTTCTTCCTTTTCCTCAATGTTGCAATAATGAGCTGGCATTTCTCTTATACTCATTCGAATATGCATCATTCGAGATTAATCATCAGCCTTAAACATGGCTGCCAACATAGCCAGAGCATCTGCCATTTGATTTTCTTCACGGGGAAAATAAGTGAAAGAAATTTCTTCAAACTCTTTGATCAAATTCATCACCAAGTCCTTGTATTCTATCAGTTTGGAGTCTCGAGTCATCCATTCCCCTCGAAGTTGATAAATAACCAGAGCAGAATCACCAAATACTTCTAAGCTTTTAATTTTGCTCTCAATTGCAACTTGAATACCCAAAATATATGTTTCATATTATGTCATGTTGTTTGTGCATTCAAATGTGAGCCTACTAGTAAAAGGATAATGATCTCCTTCTGGTAAAACTAGTATTTCCCCAATTCCATGTCCCACAGCATTCGAGGCACCATCAAAGTTCATTTTCTAGCCTCATTATTCGGAGCATTTTCTTCTGCTACAAATATACTCATTAAGTCCTCATTTGGAAAATCAAATTTTACTGGCTCATAGTCTTCAAATGTTCTGCTTGCCATGAAATCAGTAATAGCAACTCATTTTACTGCTTATAGACTATGTCAAATTCAGACAACAACATTTGTCATATTGTCATTCTTCTGGTTAAAGCAATTGATTCTATCAAGTATTTTAGTGGATCCAACCTTGATATCAACCAAGTGGTGTGATACAACAAATATTGTCTCAGTCTCTTAGTAGTCCATACCAAAACACGATACAACTTTTCAATTGAGGAATATCGACTCTCACAGTCATTGAATTTCTTACTGAGATAGTAAATAGCTCGTTCTCTTCTTCCAGTTTCATCATGTTATGCCAATACACATCCCATTGACTTCTCAAAGACAGTCAAGTATAAGATCAATGGTTTGTTTGGGATTGGTGGCATTAAAACCGGATCACTAGTCAAGTAATGCTTAATTTTATCACAACATTCTTGGCAACTATCATCCCATTCTCCTGGGTTTTGCTTTCTCAATAGTCGGAAGACTGGATCACACTTCTCAGTTAATTGAGAGATGTCTAGCAATATAATTTAACCTCCCCAGAAATCCTCGTACTTATTTTTGCATTCTAGGGGTTAGTAATTCCAAGATTGCTTTGACTTTATCAGGATTAATCTCCATCCCATTTTCACTGACTACAAATCCCAATAATTTCTCTGAAGTAGCTTCAAAAGTGCACTTGGCTAGATTAAGTTTGAGCTGGTATTTTCTCAATCTTAAAAATAGCTTCCTTAGGACCTTCACATGTTCTTCTTCAGTTTGTGGTTTGGCAATCATATCATCCACATATACTTTTATTTCTTTATGCATCAAGTCATGGAACAAAGTAACTATGGCTCTTTGATATGTTACCCCGACATTCTTGAGTCCAAAGGGCATCACCTTGTAACAAAAGGTCCCCCACATTATCACAAACGTTTTCTTTTCCCTATAGGTTCACTTTGATTTGATTGTACCCTAAAAAATCATCGATGAAGGATAAAAGAGCATGACCATCTGTATTGTCAACTAATGTGTCAATATATGGCAGTGGAAAATTATCTTTGGGACTTGCTCAGTTGAGATACCAGTAGTCTACACACATCCGAACTTGGCATTTGTTTCATCTTTCGATATCTACTCTGGATTGATGTCTTCACTCATGTGAGCAAATTTATTCCACCTTACCCCCCAGTGTGGAGGGTGATCCTTCGTTAGGGTTGAATCAGAAGAAAAATACTATAGGCTCAAAAGGGGACAACAAGAGATATATATATACATATGTGGGTAAATAAAACAAAGTCATTCATCATCTCATACACAGAAGTCTTAGAAGAAGAGGTATCCCAAGGGGGATAGATTTTCAGGATTAATTCTATTCACATGAAAACATTATAATTAATGCATTATAGAATTATTTCGAATTCATTCTCCTTTTCTTCTTCTTGCTCCCGGCATGCCTCAATTGTACAAGATCAACTTCAGAAAATTGATGCGAGATGCTCCCAGTTGTGTCTTCTAGTAGGAAGGTTCATGTTCAAGTGAACATCTTGTACTCAATGCCTTAGGTTTTATTGGTTTATAATATGTCAGTTTTGCGTCTAAAAAGACAATGGTGTGACTTTATTGACTCAAAGAAAGGTATAGGTATGACTCTTTGTGTATCCATGAATTGTTTTGGGTCAAAAAATTGACGGGGGGTTTTTTTATACAGTATAAGAAAGGTATGATCTTGCCATATGTCAAAAATCTATAATTCTTGAATAATTAAAAGAATCCTTAATTCATTCAATATTCGAATAACTAAAGATTAAAATTTGCTCAATTATTCAACCTTAGAAGGTAGCATAAGTTCAGCCATTTAAAAGATTAAACAAATATAAAGACAGAACAAAAACGATTTCAAACAAAACAATGTTCTCATTGCAATGTGGTAGATGCCATGCCCCCATTCTGTCATTCTTCTTCGATTGTTCATGCCCCTGAATCCATCAGGTTCTGGATCTTACGCTTTAGTGCCTTACAATTTTCAAAAGAATATCTGGAGCTTCATATGTAGTCGTTATACAGGAGATCAACATCGTAACCCTCAGGATATGAGAACTCTTTTCTCAGATTATTCTGGAAGGCTCAGTCCTACAACCACCTAAACAACCTCTAATTGTACTAATTTTAACTTTTTGCTTCCATGTAGTGTCATGTGGTTAGGTCTGCTTCATAGAATTCTCCATGAATTAGCTCCCTATTTTTTTATGAAAATGCTTAAAAATGAAATGCAGATGCAAAATGAAAATATGTAAATGCATATGCAAAAATATTGATCCCAACGATGGATATCATAGAACAATTTTCACCAGTGATAAAAGCTTTCACATTACAAGACAGTCCACTTTACAAACATGTATTTGCTCAGATGGTTGAGTCTAAAGTAGACCACTGTTTCGTTTTAGATCCTTGTTTTTGAAAACTATGACCATGGAAATCGGGTCTCACATGCTGTCTCAGCAGGGTGTTATTATCAAACGAATGATTGTCATTGAAGAAATGGTCGGTATGGATGTCCTTTATAGTGATAAGATGGGAACATTGACTCTTAACAAACTGAGTGCTGATAGAAACTTGATTGAGGTATTTGTAAAGGATGTCGACAAGGAGCATGTTGTCCTGCTTGTAGCAATAGCCTCTAGATTTGAAAATCAAGATGCCCTTGATGCTGCCATTGTTGGAATTCTTAATTGATTCAAATGGTAACTGGCACCGAGTAAGAAAAAGTGTTATTGAACAGATCTTAACCCTTTTCAATGCAAAAGAACATGTTAAGAAGAATGTTCATTCTATCATAGATAAGTTTACATATCATGGACTTCGGTCATTCGGTGTTGTAGAACAACATGTGCCAGAAAAATAAAAGAAGGTGATGATACTCTGACAATTTGTTGGTTTGTTGCCTCTGTTTGATCCTTCAAGGCATGACTGTGCAAAGACCATTCATAGAGCTCTTAATCTTGGTATCAATGTCAAGATGGTTACATGTGATCAAATTGCCATTGAAAAAGAGACTGGACAACAACTAAGAATGAGAACAAACATGTATCCATCTGTTTCTTTGCTTAGCCAAGACAATGATGCAAGCATAACTACCCTTCCCATAGAAGAGTTGATTGAGAAGGCAGATAAGTTTGTTGGCGTCTTTCCGGAGGACAAATACGAAATATTGAAGAAGTTGCAAGAGATGAAACACATTTGTGAAATGATTAGAGATGGTGTTAATGATGCTCCTGCTTTGAAGAATGTTGATACTGATGATACTGATGCGGCACGGAGCACTCCAGATATTGTTCTTACAGAACCTGGACTAAGCATTATTATTAGTGTGGTGTTAACTAGCAGAGCCATTTTCCAGAGGATGAATAACTACACTATCTATGCAGTCTCAATTATTATCTGTATTGTGTTTGAGTTGTGTTTATTGTTCTCATATGAAAGTTCAATTTTTCACCATTTATGGTTCTGATCATTTCCATTCTAAACGATGGAACCATCATGACAATCTCAAAGGACAGAGTAAAGCTGTCTCCCTTGCCTGATGCTGGAAATTGAAAGAAATATTTGCCACCAGAATTGTGCTTGGAGGCTACTTGGCATTGATGAGTATCATTTTCTTCTGGGTTATGCATGATACCGACTTACTCTCAGAAAAAATTGATGTAAGGTCTCTAAGGGACAGGGATGATCAAATGATGAGTGCTTTATATTTACAAGTGAGTATTGTGAGCCAGACTCTAATTTTTGTGACTAGATCACATAGCTAGTCTTATGTTGAGCATCCCGGACTGCTACTGGTCACTGCCTTTATTATTGCACAGTTGGTTGCCACTTTAATTGTTGTATATACAAACTGGGGATTTGCAAGGATTCAAGGAATAGGATGGGAATAGGCTAGTTTCATATAGATTTACAGTGTTATTTTCTACATCCCACTTGATCTAATGAAGTTTGTCATTCGTTATATCTTAAGTGGAAGTCAGTACGGAAGTCAATGCGTCGCTCATAGAGATTAGATGATCCTAGATAAGAATCTACTGTTGAGTTACTCCTCGGATCAATGAATCATCATTTCAGTCTCGACTACTGCATAATCGTTGAGATTACTGTTTCATCTCGAATATTCGTATTTGGAACTGATGCCCCTCAATGCTCTGTAAAGTAACTCCGTTAATGCCTCGACGCTGCTGAAGTCAGTGCGTCACTTTGTGATGACTAGTGATGACATGATTGTAGAGAAAACTCCACTGCTGGATTACTCCTCGAATCAGTGGATCACCACTTCAGTTTCAAATGCAGCATGATCTTCGAACAAGTCTCATTTTCTTTTCTCAACTTTTTAGCCCTCGATGCATGTCTGTGTACGCAACCGTTTGATTGAAAAATTTTATCTCTTCTTTCAGAAAATTTTCTCATGAATATCCCCTTGCGGATCAATACTTTTCGCATTATGTAATGTCGATGCAATGCAATGCAATGCAAAGAATGATGAAAAATGACACAATCAAAAGAAAATAAATAGGTTAGTGTACATAAACAAAAGGAAATAAATTAGTTAATGTACACAAACAAAAGGAAAGAAATCATTTAATACAGGTGAGACAATGAATACAGATAAAAATGTTATTCAGAGATTAATATAAAACCTACCCCGTCATGATATATACCCGAACATACTTTGATTAAATAAAATTACTACCCGTACATGCTATCTGCCCAAAATAATTTTCAAGAAATTAATCTTAACTGCATGATATCTAGTTCGCATGTTGTTATTCAACAAGATTTAAAGCAAAAATGAAAGGTTCAAAAATGTTCCTCCTTTGTGTACACCTATTTGGGTACCTACTGACAGACAGAGGTTCGGTATGACTATACCTAGGGTGACCGTTCTACGATTCACTATATGCATGGTTACGGCTCTAACAGGAAAAGGGTACTCGAATTGTCCTTGACGTCGGTGCCCCCTTGGGCTACCAAACCCTCGATCCTCACCCATTATAGGTTTTGAACGGAACGAGTTCAATTCGAGGGGATTCACTGCCTTATACCCATACGAGGAATAAATCCCTACGAAGGTATAAGGTATGTATCCCATGGGTTATTTACTAAAACTCATACGAATAATAAATTCTTACGAGCAAAAAATCCACCTGACAAAATTGGATCGAAGATCATGTCTACAGCTTATGTTATGCAAATGTATGTGATGTGTGTGAGGAGCAACATACCTACCTTTGATAAAAAAAACATATACGAGAAAACTAGACAAACTTGAACTAAGTTGCAAGCAAAAAATGTTAGTATGACAATTAAAAAATCAAGCAATTAAAAAACTTCAATGAATTGATCATAAGTTAACAAAAGACTCGAACTCATAATTTCGACCACAACGACAATGTGTAAGCGACTTATAGCTTGACTCTCTAAGATTTCCCCAGCGGAGTCGCCAAGCTGTCATAACCGTTTTTTAGGGTGGAACAATTATTTATTGTTTTTTTAAAAAATAGTTATGACTTTAATTTGAAAAATTAGTGATTTGGAATTAATTTGGATTAAATTAGACAGAGTCTCCATCGACCTTTGAATTAGATAGGTCGAATACCTAAAAACGTCTTTTAAAACAATTTCAAGAAAAATCAATTTTAAAGACAAAATTGATCTGCGTTACCAGAGGTTCATTTAAAGGGTTCAGGAGTCGATTACGCGTGGGGAAGGATTAACACCCCACAACGGCCAAAATTGGTACTGTATTGCTTACACGTTGTTGTAAATGGTGGAATTTATGAGTCGAATATAAAGTTAAAATGTGATCCATTTATCGAACATTTGTTAATTTGCTTCAGATGAACTATTTAAAGAAAATCCTTTTAACTCGATAAAAAATCTTGAAATTTGCAATCCTCCTTCGGGAAAGCTATTTCAACCATTTCCCATTGTTAAAGAAGATTCTATCGTCGAATATGTAAAATATGCATATCAAATATAAATTAGAAATTGACAGTTGCAGAAAATAAAATACATAAATTGCATTGTTCGATGTAAAATAAAAATGAATTAACAATTAACAAATTAAAATTGATTTATTTCAAGTTTCATTTCATTCGAATGTCGTGTCGGATTATATCACTTCGATCAAGTGATACTTTCCACGCCCGTTCTACAAATCGTTGTTCTTGAAAATATTCGAATAAAATAAAGGAGTATAAAAATAATGATGAAAAAATTATTACATGCATGCTCGTAAACGTATATCTAATGTAAATAGGATTAATAATATTTATTTAATTTATGTGTGTATGTGTGTGCTTATTTGATGCATAAAAGTATGCATAAGATATAACATGGCCATATATATCTTTAGTATATAAAATACATTTTTATTACATAATCTAAGTAATGTTTCATACATATAAGAATATATATATATATATATATATGCATAAAAACTAAACTATATAAAAACATGTGGGAACCACTTGTTGGAATCCTATGACATTACTTTTGTCAAATTTGAAACAACACATAACATATATTTGTTCAAAATGTGTGGAAAACGTTTTACACATCAAACATCTTGACTTTAATATCACATTCATAATAATTATGCACATAAAATGATTAGTATTAAAGTAAAAAAAATGTTGAATCTTTCACAAAAATAACATTTCTATGCAACAAATCATATAAAAAATCGTTAAAATGAAAAAATAAAAAAAAAATCGTACAACATGGATAAATATATATATTTTAATTCAGAAGGCATAAAGGATCAAAATGATTTAAAATGTAATTTGCCAATAAAAATATGGAATTAACCACTACATAGATCAACAACAAATAGAGACTAAAACGTACTAAACTAAAAGTTAACAGTTTCAATAAGTATTTATCCAAAAATAAATAATACACGCATGGTGACCAAAACATAAATATAACACAGTTTAGACTCGAAATAAAATGCAAGAACTTTCATTTGATGACTAAAATAAAAAATTTACAAAGGTCATCACCAAAATCAAACATTAACGATACTAATATAATAGGACTAAAACACAAATATTGAAACATAAGAGCTTTATAATAAAATAAACATAACTTCATTTAATAACTAAAAAACAAGGTTATAAAGTAACATGGACTAAAACATAATAACTGAAAATAAAATGCTAAAAATCAAATAATATGGAACTTCATTATATGACTAAAATAATGCGATTACAAAGCAAAGGGACTAAAAGCATGATTATATCGTAAGCTAAAAACACGCATAAACCCTTTCCTAATACACTGTCGTTTTGCTTGATGTTTATAAGCCCAAAATGGGGCTTTCCTTATCCATTTACCTCATTTTGTGTTTTACCTGAGAGAAAAGGAGAGAGAATGGGAGAGAGAGTTCGAAAGAACTCTCAAAGGTCGGTAGGCCTCCTCCGTGCCGGCCGCCACTGACCGGCGGCCATCGCCGTACGCCGGCGTCGGAAGGAAAAGAAGTGGGTATCACTTTAAACCTCTCGTGGCCTAGAGCAAGGATTTGAGATCATTTTAGCCTAAAAGTAGCCCAACCACCGCAAATCTAAGAAGAAACCTCTCGGTTTCTTCATCTTCGGCGACCTAAGCCTTCACCAGAATTTATCAAGGTCTACTCTCTTTCTCTTCTCTTATTATTTTTCTTGTTTCTTTCGATTCGAAAATATTCCCCTGATATTTCTGATTTTTGTTCAAATGTGGCTCTTCTTTTTCGATCTGGTTTCTTTCCAATATATCATTGCATGCCTGATTTTCGTGATGTAGTAGGTTTAAGGCAGGTAAATTTAATCCCAGATTTCTCGGAGTTAAGTACAATAATTTTTTTAACTTTTTTTGGATTTGGATTTTCAGTGGATTTGTGTATTTTCTTGGCAGATTTCGGTGATAACGACGGTGATGATATTGATCGGCGATGGCTCGGCTAGGCTGGCAAATCGTCGGTGGCTCAAATGGAATCTGGATTGTCAATGGCGGCGGTGCTTAGCTGTTAGGGTATGGTGGTTGCTTTGATGGCTTTGGTTTAGGGTTTTAGAAACCCTAAACTATTGAGATATCATATGGGTCAGTTCGAGTCCTGGGCCTCGGGTCTGGGTAGGTTATTCGGGTCTGCTGCTGGGTCAAATCCGGATTTGTTGGGTTGGGTTGTAACTAGATCAGATTTGGGTATTGTTGTAATGGGCTTTGACCTGAATAGTTTGTATACAAAATTAATAATAATAATAATAATAATAATAATAATATTAATAATAATAAATAAGTATAATAATTTAAGCCCGGACAAAAACGGGTGTCTACATAAGGGAAAAAGTTTCATCTTGTTTCTTCCCTCTTCGAGCATTATTCTTATTCTTCTTAAGGCCTTGCATCAAAAACAACTAATCCTTTAGCATCCCCATGACTTCATCGAGCATCAATTGGAGAATGACCAAGCTGCTCCATAGCTTGCTTCCCCTCATCAATAATAGTAGGCTTGCCCACAGCAATAGAAGCACCTTACTTTACCAAGCTCAAACCTCTTGAACTGGCTGATTCAGGCTCTCTCAAACACTTGACCCATAGTTGAGGCCTCCTCCGAAATTTGTCGATCTATAACAACCCCATTCTGATCCACCAAAACATTCGCAGAATCCATTCCAGTACCAAAAACCTCTATAACACCTCCAACCAGAACATCTGATTTCATAACATCCTCAGAAATTTCAGTCATAACTTTTGGAACCTAAACTTCCTGGCTTTGCATTAAATGTTTGCAAGCCTTCTCACTATGACCAAAAACACGATAGAGAGAACATCTAGGGGGAGTTCAAGGCATAAAAACTTCAATTGTAGCCATATAACCATCCCTTAACTCTACATTAACAAATCAAAGAACCTCAAAACCAGCCTCTATTTCAACACATACTTTAAAAAAAGCAATTCTATGTCTATGTGCAGTAAGATCATTCATATACATAGGGGTCCCTAGAGAACTAGCAATATAACTCAAGCCAATTCTAGTGAATAGCTCTATGGGAATACAATTCAAATGGACCTAAATTGAAACTCTATCCATGTTCAACTCTAGAGACTGCAAATTAGGTGTTCATTTCCTCATAAAAATAGGCTTATTATGGATATGCCAAGGCCCATTCGAAATCACCTACTCACATGACTCAGAAGTAGTAAATTGAAACAAAAATAGCTTATCCCAAACAGAATTGATAACAATCTCGCCAAATTTTCCCCAAATCGAATTAACTAAACATTGTAAAGTAACGAAATTAGGGGGTTAACCCAAAAATTGAGCCACTACTAAATTTTTCCAAACCAACACTCCCGCATCAAAGACTACAGCAAGTGGCTTAACCTTGATTTCACCATTCTCACGATAAGGAGGAAAAAATTGGAGAGAGCGATCCTTCTTAGCAACAAAAAGGCTCCTCTATTTCATGTAACTCGAACTAGTGCCATCTCGCGAACTCATGCACAATTAAACCCACTATTATAACCAAACCATATATAAAAAAAGAAAACTTAACCAGGATGTAATCATGCCAAACCATCAAGAATAAAATAAATATTAGATTTGTGAAAGCATACCTGAATCCATTATTGGATGTTACGTAGAAGGCTGAAATCTTGAAGATTACCCTTTGGTTGTTATCTTCCAAGAAGATAGAATTCCCTTTAGTATTAAATCTCTAACTGTAACACCCATCTCCCGTATACCTTTTCGTATACGATATATAGATATCACATCACTTTTAAAATAATTTTTCATTTATAAAATCATAAAATTTTGTTTCGAAATTTTAAACTAAAACATTTTACTACCATCATAAAACAGTTGTTGAAATATACTACCAAAATTTCCACTTTATATACTTTCAAAAGCATTTTTCTTAAATTTTGATTATCTGTCAGCAATGTTCAAAAGAAACATGATTGCCCTATCATTATTAATGAGAGTCAACCTTAGATTTATGATAGTTGCTATTGTACCCCGAATCCGACTAGTCTTTGCTTTTATCTACGCGTGAAATCAACACACGTTAAATATTTACTTAGCGAGGCATAATATTATAAAGAAACTGAAATTTATACATACTTATCTCATGACTATTAAATGACGAATTAAATCGCATATTCCATAAGAATCAAATAAATCATTATCAGTTCAACCAGATTTCTTTTATACACTCATCGAAATTATTCTTAGTAGGTCCAACCTACTTATCCTTCTGTATATTATTCTCAATTATTCTTTATTTGTCCAATTTACGTTAAATGAGAAAGTAATGCACATGTATTGCACCAAAGTGCCAATTAGTCCTTTATCTTTAATAATTATCATGAGTGGCACCTTATACACCATTAATATATCGTTATGTATTTTCATATTATCAATTTACTATTTAATTTCATTATAAATTATATAGTTTACAACTGTAGTGCCAAAACAATCATTCCTCAAACATTACTATAATTTACGTTGGTTGCACCGCCACTACCAATACGGAAATTCATAAACTTATTATAAATTTCTTAGTATTTGAATTAATTTGTATCATCCATTTAATCAAATAAATCTTCACATTTTAAATCTTTCCAATAAAGTCACTGACCTGATATTTGGGGTATTATAATTCTCCCCTTTAGAAACTTTATCCTCAAATTTAAAGACTTTATGTTTTTACCACAACACTCCAACTAAAGTAATCGTTTCGTTACATGGTTTTTGGATTTCTCGAGTCTAGATCTGCATTGGTTCTTTTTCATACTTCAAATCTAATCAAATCTCTATTTTCCCTAATGTAAGAACATGTGATGCATCTGACTAGTAATTAATAAGCAACGACACATGAAAAACATTATAGGTCTTATCCATTTTGGGAGGCAAAGCTAACAGATAAACTCTCATAAGGTTAAATAAATTCCCGGACTCAGCCAAAACCGCAATACTTCCTTCCAAGGTGATATTTTCAGAAAGCTTTATCACCTTTTTGCTATTTAATCTCTTTTCTCTTTAGATCAGCATAATACTCTTGTTAATCGGAAGCTATCTTAAATTTATCTTGGGTGACTGCCATTTTATAATCCATTTTTTTCATTAATTCAGGGCCAAATAGATTTAGATCTTTTAGCTCAAACCAATTTAATGGTGTTTAACCTTTTCTCTCACATAAAGCTTCGTATACAACAATCTTGATGTTCGCTTAATAACTGCAAAATGTTATGTCCATCTTTTCTGTCTCTGATTCATTCTCTTTAATTCCCCAAGTATTTTAGACTTTTGTAATCAGCACAACTATAACACTGCTCACTATACAGATAATGACGTTAAATCTTTTAAGGCAACTCGACTACTACCGACTCTAAATCATGCATAGATAACTCCCCTTATGAGTCTTTAACTTTATCGAGCATCTGCCACAACCTTACCCTTTTGCATAAGCACACTTCCTAAACCGTTGATAGATGCATCAGTAAAAACCACATAATCCTTACCTAACTCAAGTTGTATAAACATTAGTGTCTCTATTACAATCCGTTTTAGCATTTCAAAACTCTCTTAACCCTTTTTCGTTCTACAAAAGACATATCGTTATTTAAAAACTTGGTTAGGAACAAAGCTCACGTTGAAAAGGTTTTTTTTCTCTTCACAAACCTTCGATGGTAATCAGTAAGCCCTCAAAGAAATCCAAACTTCAAGATCATTCTTTGGGAGTTTCCAATTACTATAGCATGAGTTTTTCTTAGGATCTCTTCTTATATCTTATGCTAAAATAACCTAGCCAAAGAAAGTCATCTCTGCTAACCAGAATTTCACATTGGTATAGTTTGGAATAAAAGTTCTTCTCTCGAATAGTCTTATTTAACTGTCAAAATCTATGCATAACAACATAAGTTTATCTTTCTTTTTGCTAATAACACAAATACTTTCCAATATGAATACTCGGACTAATAAAATTTTGATCAATCCACTCTTATAATTGAGCCCCTAAATTTCTTGGCTTATTTATTTCATTTGATACAAAATCAGAGAAACATGTTCAATACTTTAATAAACATCAACTTTGAATTCCACCTCTTGATCTGGAGGTAACCCCATGAATTTATCTAATAATACATCTATAAATTCCCAATTTAGTGAAATTATCAAACAATTCTACTTTAATTAATTGAGTATCTATCCTATTAGTCAGAAAAGCGATATATATATATATATATATTTCTGACATCATTTTTTTCACAATCATTACCGATATCACCTTGAGCGATGATTTACTTTCTCACCAAAAACTATAATTTCCATCAGGTTCACCTGGAACATAGCCCCTGGAATCTTTATCAAATGTTTACTACCAGTCCAACTCACACTTGCATTATGACTACTAGGTTTACCACTATAATCTCATTCGAGATTAAGTTGAATAGAATACATTTATTGAAGTATAAAATGGGTAGAAAATCATTTTCACAAATTACCTTTTACAAGTAACTCTATTAGGTCCATAAAACTTAACATTTATTCTTAACAACCTTATAATCAAATGATCCACTAATAACTCCTCTTTCTATAAGCTTTTAACAGTCAATGTATTTACCGCTTATTGATTTCCTCTTACTCCAGTTAATAATACTTTAAATAATTTAATGCTTCACTTAAGTATTCCTCAATTATTTAAGCTTACATGAAGAAACCTCGTAATCATCTCTAGATTCAGAAATCTCCTCTAGATCCTCATCCGATTCAACTTCTCTTTGGTCGATTTTGATATCGACATTCTTTTCAATATCATCTACTTTTTACCTTTTTCATTAATTTCTTACATCTAGTAGGACATACCTAATAATAACATTCAAGTTAATAAGGAGTTACATCAATCACACTCTAATTGACATATATCAGTAACTTTGACAATCCTAATGGCATGTAATCCTTTTTCTTAATTCATTTAAACTTGGTTTCAGCCGAAAATTGGCTAAATTTGTAGCTCTAATACCAATAAATGTAACAACCATCTCCCGTATACCTTTTCATACACGAGATATAGAAGTCACATCACTTTTAAAATAGTTTTTCATTTATAAAATCGTAAAATTTTGTTTCAAAATTTTAAACTAAAACATTTTACTACCATCATAAAACGTTGTTGAAATATACTACCAAAATTTCCACTTTATATACTTTCCAAAGCATTTTTCTTAAATTTTGATTACATGCCAGCAATGTTCAAAATAAACATGATTGTCCCACCGTTACTGTTGAGTGTCAACCTTAGATTTATGATAGTTGCTACTGCACCCCGAATTCGACTAGTCTTTACTTCTACCTATGCGTTAATCAACACACGTTAAGTATTTACTTAGTGAGGCATAATATTATAAAGAAACTAAAATTTATACATACGTATCTCATGACTACTAAATGATGAATTAAATCGTATATTCTATAAGGATCAAATAAATCATTCTCAGTTCAACCAGACTTATTTTTATACACTCATCGAAATTATTCTTAGTAGGTCCAGCCTACTTATCCTTCAGTATATTCTTCCCAATTATTCTTTATTTGTCCTGTGTACATTAAATGAGAAAGTAATGCACATGTATTACACCAAAGTGCAAATTAGCCCTTTAACTTTTATAATTATCATGAGTGGCACCTTATACACCATTAATATATCGTTATGTATTTTCATATTATCAATTAACTATTTAATTTCATTATAAATTCTATAGTTTACAATTGTAGTGCCAAAATAGTCATTCCCCAAACATTACTATAATTTACATGGGTTGCACCCCCACTACCAATACGGAAATTCATAAACTTATTATGAATTTCTTAGTTTTTGAACTAATTCGTATCATCCATAAGGATTAAATAAGTCCCTATTATTGAAACCAAACTTCTTTCATACTATTATCATAAACATCCTTAGTATGTCCAACATACCTTTCTTTCTTATACATTTTTCTTTTTATTTTTCTTTAGTAATTATTTGTTAATTTCATTTATGGCATCCTTTCATGCCTTAATGCATCCTTTCATGAATTTCATTTATGGCATCCTTTCATGCCTTAATGCATCATTTCATGTATTTCATTTATAGAATCCTTTCATGCCTTAATGCATCCTTTCATGCATTTCATTTACGACGTCCTTTCATGCCTTAATGCATCCTCTCATGCATTTCATTTATGGCATCCTTTCATGCCTTAATGCATTCTTTCATGCATTTTATTTATGGCATCCTTTCATGCCTTAATGCAACCTTTCATACATTTCATTTATTGCATCCTTTCATGCCTTAATGCATCCTTTCATGTCTTAATGCATCCTTTCATGCATTTCATTTATGGATTCATTTTAGAGTAGTTCATACTCAAAAACTCATTCATAATATCCTTTCCATATATATATAATGATATCATATTAAATACTATAAGACATATATTAACTTAAAATGTTCTAATTTGAATCATTGTGAATCTTATTCATCTCAAATAATTACAATCAATGTACTCACCTGGCTTGCCTCGGGATTATATCCAGAACACAAATCTGATTATTCAGCTACTTCACTTTTATCTTTCGTTTTGCTTGACTCGGGAATTTGATTTCAATCTTTTGCTATGGAGAAGAGTACCACCCACGGGAAGAAGAAGAAAATGAGTAATTAACTTCCCTTCCCTCTTTTCCCTATTAAATCCCTAATAAGGATATGTATTTTAAATTTTTTTTTCTAAATAACCAAAATGCCCTTTTAATCATCCATTGTTACAATTTAGTCTAAACCACTATTTCAAATCATTTCTCATCTTTTATCATTTAATCAAATAAATCCTCACATTTTTAATCTTTTCAATAAAATCACTGACCTGATATTTGGGTATGACACTAACGAGGATAAGAGTAATACAAGATATCTATTTCTTAGGAACCATAACACCTTTTTATAGATCATTGAATCAGTTATTGTATGTACTTATAAATCTGCCCCTCATCAAATTATAAATACAACTTTAATATTATCTACATTTTTATTTCCATTATACTTCTAATACCTTATGAATTTATAACATAATTGGTCACTTAATTTATTCATATTTTATGATAAAAATATACATTATAAATATATGCCCATAATTATGGATATTTATCCAACAATCTCCAACTTGGGCAACACATGTTTACAGATAAATGTATAACTGATAACTTTCTAAAAAGGCTACTTTTAAGGCCTTTTTCACTTAAGTTATTATTTTTTTAAAATCTCGTTTTAGTCATTTTAGGATTATGTAGTTGCATATAGTTGCATTTGTGGTGGTATTATTGTTTTATCTCTTAAAGGTGTTGTACGAGAGAAAGGTGCAGTTGTTTGAGGTGTGCAGGAAATAGCAAACAAAAGGTCTCTTTGGGAAGTAATACCGTGGCATCACACGTTGCTGAAGCAGATTGAAATGCCTTGGCATTTTTGGTGCAGAAAATGATAAAAAGATATTTATGTACGATGACAGCTGGCTCTGTACGTGAAATGATGGCTGTAACTGCCTACTGGGGGACCACTGCCACCTGGAGGATAAGGTTCACGCACAAGGTGTGATTCTAGGGGTATGAGGGATATTTTGCACCCAACAACCTCATAATTACCCCTAGATATTTTTATTATATATTACACCTCACAAGGGGGTGAGAGAGATATTGAAGACAATTGGGAGACAGGATTTTTAGCAGTATTTTATTTTATTTTTCACCGTTTCCCTTTCTTCTTCCTTGAGTGGTGTTCCTCCATTGATAAGCTCCAAGGAGTGGCAAGCTAGGCGTCCGAGAGGAGTTAGCGAGCTAAGGCGTTTCATGGTGATCGAGGAGACCTCTGGTGGCACGCATCAAAGGCTTATTCTCAAATCCCTTTGCTGCTATTTTTCTATTATTTCTTGGGTTGTTGGAACAAATATTTTCATGGCTTATTCTATGGATGATTCGAACCCTACCATGACTTAACCTTATTTGGTGGGGTTGTTTTGATGGATGTTTAAACTTTATTTTAATGGTGGATTTATGTTTATCTTTGTTATTTGCTTACTTTGCTTATGTATGTTTCATCATCTAAGCTTGTAAGAGGTATGAGAGTGTTGGGATGACATGAATACTCAGTTAAGGAATGACATAGCATCCTTTCGCCAGGGCGATGATGAATCCATGTATGAGTGTTGGGATCGTTACAAGAGTTTGCTTTGAAAGTGTTCAAATCATGGTTTTCACGATTGGACTCAAGTAGTTATGTTCTATAATGGAGTCAATGCACCCACGACGGTGTTGTTGGATGCCTCGACAAATGGGACATTGCTGGATAAATCACCTACTGAGGCGTTTGCTATTTTGGACAGAATTGCTAATAATGATTATCAATTTCCTTACTCAAGGCTTGGGAGTGGAAGGAAAGCACCTGAAGCATTTGAGTTAGATACCAAGGATTAGGTGTCCACTCAACTCTCAGCTATCACTAATATGCTTAAAAATTTACAACGTTCCACTGATGTGAAGGAAGTGAAAGTAACTAGCTTGGCATGTCTGTTATGCCAAGGCAATCATCATGAGAGCGAATGCCCGACCAACCATGAGTTCATCAACTTTGTAGGTAATTTCAATCGAGGCAACAACAATCCTTACTCTAACACTTATAATGCAGGATGGCGTCAGCATACCAATTTTTCATGGGGAAATCAAGGAGCCCACAATACTAGTCAACCCACTCGGTAGCAGAATCACAATGAGCCTCAAGGTTACCAAAATGCTATTCCATGGTATAATACCAAAAAAAGAGGTTCATCATCAGTGAGCATGAGTTCATTGGAAGCTACAATTCAAGAGTTCATATCTATTACGAAGATAATACTGCAAGACCATTCTACTTCAATTAAGAATCAAGGAGTTTTACTTTATAGTTAAGGCGCCTTACTTCAAAGCCATAGCTCGTCTCTAAGAGCTTTGGAAGGACAAGTTGGTCAGATTGCTACGGCATTGCAAGAGCGTCAGCAAGGACATTTGACAAGTGATACTTAAGTCACTAAAGCACATGGAAAGGAGCATTGCAATGTGTTAACTCTTAGGAGTGAAACACAAATCAATCAACAAGTCAAGGCTAGTGGGGCACAACATGATGACTCTACTCCCACTATTGACAATGGTGAAGCTAAATTACATGATAATATCATTTATAATAATAATAAGGAGGAGAGTTCTACTAATAATTCTATTAAGGCACCAGATTCTGATGCCATGGCAAAAGCAATTCCTATTCCTGCAGTTAAGGAAGCTAGACCCCCACCACCCTTCCTACAAAGATTGAAGAAGCATAATGATGAATTTCAATTCAAGAAGTTTGTGGAAATTCTTGATCATCTCCATATCAACTTACCTCTTTTGGAAGTTATTGAACAGATGCCGACGTATGCCAAATTTTTGAAGGAAATATGTACCAAGAAGAGGGAAGTAGAGACTTATGAGATTGTTGCCACGACAATAGAATTTTGTTCTTAAATGAGTAAGTTGCTGACAAAGCAAAATGATCCGGGCAGCTTCATTATTCCTTGTTCGATAGGAGCTAATTTTATTGGAAAGGCACTGTGTGATCTTAGTTCAAGTGTCAACTTAATGTCGAAATCTATATTCTTGAAGCTTGGTATAGGAGATGCAAGACCCACCTCGGTTATTTTACAACTTGCCGACAGATCCCATGTTAAACCTGAAAGGAGAGTCCAAGATGTCATTGTAAGGGTGGATAAGTTTGTGTTTCCAGTTGACTTCTTAATTTTGGACTGTGAAGTTGATGCCAAGGCACCTATTACTCTGGGAAGACCTTTCCATGCCACTGGACATATCTTGATAGACTGTGAAAAGGTGAACTCACCATGAGAGTGGATGACAAATGTGTGACTGCCAATGTGTTTTGAACTCTCAAGTATGTCAATGACATAGAATTATGCCAAGGCATTTCTAAATTGAACTCAATAAATGAAGAAGAGCTTTGCCAGAACAATTTCATTCAACTAGCAGAAAAAGAATATTAGGTGGATGAGGAAAGCTTAGTGGAGTACGACAACTTCCCAATTTTGGAGGAGCAATCTAGCTTACTATAAGCTAGATCAAGGATGAATTTTGAACCTCTGAATTTTGATGAATTTATTCCTCCTACGTCTTCATTATTGCATGCACATACTCTAGAGTTTAAGACTTTGCCAGGGCATCTTAAATATGTTTATTTGGGTTGCAATAGAACTTTACCGGTGATTATTTCCGCTAACCTTACTGCTAACCAAAAGCAAAGTTTGTTAAGTGTTTTGATACAATATAAGAAAGCAATTGGTTGGACTATGGTCGATTTAAAAGGAATTAGTCCTACAATTTGCATGCATAAGATTATGCTTGAAGATTGCCACGATAACTCAATAGAACCACAAAGAAGACTCAAACCTATTATAAAGAAAGTGGTGATGAAAGAAATTCTGAAATGGCTTGATGTTGGAGTGATTTACCCTATCTCAAATAACTCATGGGTGAGCCCTGTACAATGTGTTCCGAAGAAAAGAGGCACGACGGTGGTTACTAATAAGGATAATGAGCTATTACCCACTCGCACTGTTACCGGATAGAGGATATACATGGACTATCAAAAATTCAACAAAGCTATAAAGAAGGACCATTTTCCTCTATCTTTCATCGACCAAATATTGGATCGATTGGCTGGCAAAGCATTCTATTACTTTTTGGATGGGTACTCGGTGTACAATCAAATTATCATCGCACCAGAGAACCAGGAAAAGACTACATTTACTTATCCCTATGGCACTTTTACCTTTAGGAGGATGCCTTTTAGACTCTGTAATGCCCCGAAAACATTTCAGCGTTGTATGCAAGCCATATTTTTAGACATGGTTGAGGATTTTCTGGAGATCTTCATGGACGACTTTTCTGTATCTGGAGACAATTTTAAACGATGCCTCAATAATTCGGCAAAAGTTCTTAAAAGATGCGAGGAGGCTGATTTGGTCTTAAATTAGGAAAATGTCACTTTATGGTGACTGAAGGCATTGTGTTAGGTCACAAAATATCTCACAAGGGTATCGAGGTAGACAAGGCAAAGATTGAAGTAATTGAAAAGTTGCCACCACCAACTTCGGTTAAGGGTATAACAAGTTTTCTTGGACATGCTGGATTCTATAGAAGATTTATCAAAGACTTCTCCAAGATTTCTAAGCCCTTGCACACATTGCTTCAACAAAACCAACCCTTTGTGTTTGGCGAGTTATGCTTCGGTGCATTCATTGAGCTGAAACAACGATTGATCTCGGCACCTATTGTAGTTACTCCCGATTGGACATCACCATTTAAGCTGATGTGTCATGCAAGCGATTATGCCGCAGGAACTATTTTGTGGCAATGCCAAGGTAAACTTTTTCATGTTATATATTACTCTAGCCACACATTGAATGAAGCACAATTGAACTACACCACTACTGAGAAAGAATTACTTGTCGTGGTATTTGCTTTTGATAAATTTGGACCATACCTAATAGGCACTACATTTATTGTTCACACTAATCATTCGGCTATAAAATACTTAGTGAACAAAAATGATGGAAAGCCTAAACTTATTAGGTGGATCTTACTTTTGCAAGAATTTGACTTAGAAGTGGTAGATAGAAAATGAACTGAAAATCAAGTTATTGATCACATATCAAGGCTAGAGAACAATTCTGAATGCCATGACACTATAGATATTCAAGAGGAATTTCCTGATGAGAAAATTCTATATGCCACGGCCAGGGTTTCAAATAGCGGATCGAAAATGCTAAGCGGTCTCTATTTCAAGGTAGCACCGCCGTCCGAAATCGGTATTAATGATTTTAGCGGTGGGTAATGGATTCACATCAATAGCAATCTATTACGCCCATAATTTAACGGGTAATGGTGGGAAGCAGCAATAATGGGACACTATAAGCGTTATTCCACCGTTATTGCAAAACAAAAATAAAATTCAATCAAAAAGGCCGAAAATTTCTACGGTTAAAAGAAACAAGATCTAGGTTTAGAAATTAGAAGGAAAAAAAATTATACTCTTCTCTTCCCAAGACGGCTTGAAATTTCTACAGTTGAAAGAGGAAGAAGAAAGTAAAAGGAAGAAAAAAGTAAAAAGGAAAAAAGGGGTTATACTTAGGAAATAAAACAGTACCAGGAGGAATCTTCATGGTCATCTGACTGGAATGTGCAAGAAATGAAAGCAGTGGAGTTGGGAAGCTTAGTTATGGGTTTGTGAGTGAATGTGAAACGGTGAAAACATTTAGTTTGTGAAACCATAAGGAAAGTTTGATGAGAATATTAATATGAAGGCTGGGCCTTGGGTATTTTTGAAGGCCACTCGGCTGGCCCACTCCGACCTTATTTTTTTAAATAAATTTTAAAATATCCTAATTATAATATAAATATCTCTCACCTTTTTAAATTCTATAATTTAATTCTTAATTTAGATTGTAAAATTTAATTTTAATTTAATTCTTAATTTAGTCCTACTTTGAGTAATCAAAATTTCTACTATTTAAATTTTACACTTTTATTTTAATTATATTTGATTTAACCACTTTATGTTCTTTAAATATATGTCACTTTCGCTTAGAAACCATTCCAAAACTCATTAAAAATGATTCCTTATAATTAAAATTATTTTTATTATGTTTTAAGATAAGTTGTGCGAAATTTAAAAAATTCACGACCGCGACACCCGCGGTGACCGCGATGGCATCCGTAATATCCGCAACCGTGATAAATGCGACACGACCGAAACCATGACCGTGAACGCTATTTAAATCCCTGGCTACGGCAATCCCGTGGTACGCTAACCTTGTTAATTTTCTTGTTAGTGGAATATTGCCTTTTGATTTGAATAGCCAGTCTAAAAGGAAGTTCAAGCATGATGCAAAACACTATTTTTGGGATGAGCCATTTTTTTAAGCATTGTGTTGATCAGCTCATTAGACGATGTGTACCTGAAGAAGAACAAAGTGACATTTTGTACCATTATCATTCAACCCCGAGTGGAGGTCATTTTGGTGGAGCAAGGACTGCTGCTACGGTCTTGCAATCAGGCTTTTATTGGCTAACTCTGTTTGGAGATGATAAAACATTTTACAAATCTTGTGATCGATGCCAGCAGACTGGAAACATCTTCAGACGTCATAAAAGGCCACTGCAAAATATTTTGGAAATAGAGCTATTTGATGTTTGGGGAATCGATTTCATGGGAACATTCCCATATGCTGGAGGAAATTTATATATCTTGCTTGCTGTGGATTATGTATCAAAGTGGGTGGAAGCAATAGCAACATCAATGAATGACTCTAAAACCGTACTCAAGTTTTTACACAAGTATATTTTCACTCGGTTTGGAGTACCTCGTGCTATCATTAGTGATGAAGGAACCCATTTTGATAACAAGTTAATTGTCAAGTCATTGAAGAGATATGGAGTTCGACATAAGATTTCCATGGCATATCATCCGCATACAAATGGCCAAGCTGGGATATCCAATCGAGAGATCAAGCAGATTTTAGAGAAAGTGGTGAACCCAAGGCGTAAGGATTGGTCGCCAAAGTTAGATGAAGCACTTTGGGCATATAGGACAATATTCAAAACACCTTTGGGGATGCCACCATTCAAGCTCGTGTATGGGAAAGCTTTTCATCTCCCGGTTGAACTTGAACATAAGGTATATTGGGCCATTAAGAAATTGAATTTTGATGCTCAACTAGCTGGGGAGCAGAGATTACTGGAACTTAATAAAATGGAAGAGTTTAGAGCACAAGCCTATGAGAATGCTCGGATATACAAGGAGAAAACCAAGAAGTGGCATGACCAGAAACTGATGCCATGGCATTTTCATGTGGGCCAACAAGTATTGCTTTATAACTCCAGACTCAAACTTTTTCCTGGGAAGCTCAAATGTCGATGGTCAGGGCCACTTGAGGTGCATTATGTCTATCCCCACGGAGCTGTTGACATCAAGAATATAGATGATGGGGCGATCTTCAAAGTCAATGGCCAGAGTTTGAAAGCCTATAATGGAGTTCCACCACCACACAACAAGGAAGTGTTGAATCTACATGATGCTGAAGAGTGCCCAGCTGAGAACCAAATTTCGAAGCCACGACATTGAATTTCGTGATTGTGCATAAATAATAAATTTAATATTTTCTTTATTTTAATTTTTTTAATTTTTATTCTTATTTTATTTTGTAGATAATTTTTTATTTAATTTGTAGGGACCACAGAACTGCAGCCGTGCAAGGAGCGATTATCAAAGGGAGGAAAGGACAAGCAATTAATTGGGGAAAAGATTATTTTTTGATTTATTTCTTTTTCTTTTATTTTATTTCTGATTTTTACTTTTCTTTTTCCACTGTTTTGTTCCATCATCATCATTACTTTTGCAGGTTACTTTTTTCCTTTCACATAAACCCATTAACCCCCACCTACTCATTTCTTTCAACCGTCCTATCACCCATTTCTCTCTCATTTTTAACTTTTATCTTTTTCTTTTTTTCTCTCTCATTTCTTCATCTTCTTCCTTCATTCTCCCCATACCCGAAAATTTTCAAACTTTCAAAGCTCTTAAAGCTTCTTCCTTTTTCATTTTTCTTGCTTCACAAATATTGAAAAAAATGGTGTGCACAAGACCAACCAAAGCCGAAGCTTCCACTTTGCAGCAGTTCGAGAATGATGAAGCCAAGGCACGGTTTCAAAAATTCAAGAACATAAAACTCTTCTTTGAATTGGGTTTCATTTTTTTCCGATGAAGTCGATGGTGGCTTTGGACCGGACGTGATGGACATTGTTACTCCACATAAATGGAAAACGTTTGCAAGGCATCTGGGTTCGGTGAATGCTTCACTAGTTAAAGAGTTTTATGCCAACATCTCCAAGCCGAACCAACAGTCCATTTTCGTCCGA
This sequence comes from Hibiscus syriacus, assembly GCF_006381635.1. Taxonomy (NCBI): domain Eukaryota; kingdom Viridiplantae; phylum Streptophyta; class Magnoliopsida; order Malvales; family Malvaceae; genus Hibiscus; species Hibiscus syriacus. Next base: position 14,908,582 of record NW_024063471.1, on the reverse strand, counting down.
GGTAAGCATATTCGTTTTACACCATCCGCGATTAATATATATTTCCATTTGCACGATTTTGAGGAACAACATGCCAATTTTGAAAATGAGGTTGATAGAACTACATATGATGAAATCTTTGGAGGACTTGTGCTTCGCCAACGCCGCATGGAATGGTCTCCAAGCCAGTCGCTATTCGATCAACCGTGAGCATCTACAACCACGCGTCAAGTTGTGGAACCATTTTTTAAAGCACAAACTCATGCCTACATCACACAATACAACGGTATCTTTTTCTCGTTTAATGCTTTTACATTCAATCATGGTAGCCTGTCCTATTGGTGTGGGTCGAATCATTGTTCATCAAGTTCATCAGTGTTTAGGTAAAAAGAAAAGTGCTTTAGTGTTCCCTAGTTTAATCATTGTTTTGTGTCGTAAGAAAAAGGTAAATGAGAATGCTTTTGATGAGATTTTATCTGGAGTTTCGAGCATTACTAGGGATAGATTACCACTGTTATTGGGACTTGAAAATCCAAAATCTAAAGCCCCTGCTCATGAGAAGTCTACAGGTACTGAACAATCAAATGCCGAGGCAAGGTTGCTTGCTCTCGAAGAAGTTATGATGCAGACTTAGACTCACTTACATGCTTTACATGGTGACATTCATAATTTCTTTGGCTATGTTAAGTAGATAGATGATGTGGTGGAAACGATGTTCCAAGAGATCCTTCCCCATGTTCAACATAATTTCCCAAGATTTTTGGATGAAATTTTGCCGGTATTCAATGTCGAGGCATCTTCTGAGCCAAAGCAAGATGAAGCCGATCCTCCAATTGTTGAACCGACTCCTGACCCGTAATGTTTCGAGACCCCTAAATCACCTGTTGCACCTGTTGAGGAAACATTCAGTCCCGTTCCTGTACCCGATCCTTCTCCTGCACCACGTAGTGGCCGACGTGCCAAAACCTCGGTTGGACGCATCAATATAGCGTGTTACTACCCTAGTTCTTCAGATTCCAGCCCAACACCACTACGTAAACGCACCAGACAATGAGCTGTCAGTAGCTCCAAGGCAACACCACCACGCCAACGATGAGGTACCTCACTTGCATTCATTTGCATTTACTTTACATTTCATTTCATGGAATATAGTTTTTATTTTTAATTTAGTTTAGTTCTCTTTAAGAATTGAGGACAATGCTTCCCATAAGTTTGGGGGAGGTAGTGTTCTCAATAGAGCATATGCATGATAGCACTAGCGTAATATTATGCCATGGCATCAGTAAATAGTAGAACAGTTAGATAGAATGTTTTGAGGATACCTGATGATGATGAACTTATTAGGCTAGAAATTGAATATAAATGACTGTTGAGAATGATAGAACTCACTCTAGGGCTTGATGTTTTGTGAATTATTTTTACACGATTTGTATGTTCTCTATACTTAGGAAATTTAGAAAAATTTTATGAAGGAACTCTAGTTAGTTTTGGCATTGAAATTAAGTATTGTGCTTAAGTGATAAATAAAAAATAACTCCCTTATATATGAGACTGTGAATAAATGCTTAGGCATAGCTGTAGAGGGACACTCCTCTTTGCTGTGGCATTGCATGGAACTCTCTTTAATAAATGGCAGCCTCGTGCATATGAGTGAATGAAAGTAGTCACGGGATGACTCTACTTAACTAGCTCAGGATGGAAGGTATGCTCCCTTTCACCTAGAGTGTGGGAGAGTAGGTGTGATGAGCTGACTCCCTTCGTAGCAGCATTTGAAAAAAAATCAGTAAAAAGGGAGTAAAAATATGCTTAATGAATGAGTAAATGCCTTAACAAAAACTAGGGGACTTGATTAGAAATTGTCTAAGTTTGCTAAGTATTATAACATAATTGGTCACTTAATTTATTTATATTTTATAATAATAATATATATTATAAATATGTGCATTATGGATTTCAATCCATCGGCCACGAGTAAAACAATCAAAGACGAACATAAAAAAACAAGGAACAACGAAAAACGCCGACAAACAACAGAAGACCCACTAACGTGCAACGAGAGCTTTCCCTATTCCTCAAAAACTATGATTTCTAGGATTATTTTTATCCTTCTATGGTCATATCATTATTTAAAAGTTGTTGTTGCTGCTAATAATGATAATAATAATAATAATAATAATAATAATAATAATAATAATAATAAATTATTTTTAATTAAGAAAAGAAAAAGTAAGATTAATATATTATATATTATTATATGTAAGATTAATATAGTATATATTATTATATTTTGTTTCTGACTTTAGGTGTTAACCCTCTTGTCTTTTGTCTAATTAATTAACCACGATTCTTTCGTGAGTCATTGGCACTTTTGAACGTCATCAGTTCGTTTTTATATTATGAATGTTATGCGTTAATTTTCAACATTGAATTTCACAAGCAAATTTAGAAAAGTTTTGAGAGTCATCCTATTCTAATAATTCAATTGTGTAATTACTTAATGAAGTTTTTGTTTATTACTCTTGGGAGCAAAGTAACCACGACTTTATCTTGAACTTTGTTATTTATGTTTTTAATGGACAAAGATGAGTCGAAAAAAATAAAAACATATTTATAATAATATTAATTATCATTCATAAAACTAATTTTAATTAAATTTATATTCGATTAATAAGTAATATCAACTTAATCTATCATTAATATAAATATGTTTATATAAATATCAATCATATATATTTATAATCCAAAATATTAAACATCAAATGAAAAAATACAAACTCATTAAAGGTATGGTAATTTTTTTATTAAAGAGATTAAACGACATAATTTAAGAAATTACATTTCATTTTTAAAATATAAACATAAAAAAGTGGTGAAGATAGAAAAATAGATAGAGGATGAATACCAAAATTAAATATATAGAGAGTGCTTATAGTATTTTAGGGTAAATTTGCATTTAGTATCTCAACTATCACTTTTGTTCCATTTAGATCACTTAACTATTTTTGTTTCAAAATCATACGTAATGATTAGCTTTAGTTTCATTTTGGTCACCCACGGTTAAAACATTAACGGTGGTGCTAACATGTCACCATTGAAAAAAAAAATCACGTCAACAGTTCTGTTAATTTTTTAATGTAAGATTACCAAATTGAAACTCAAACTAAGTGTTAAGTATGATTTTAGAATAAAATAAAGTTTAGGTGTCAAAATGGAATAAAAGTAACAGAATCATACTAAACATGTAGTTTACAATAATAAGGGTAAACTACACATTTAGTATCCCAACTATCCCTTGTGATCGTCACTTAACCATTTTTTTATTTCAAAATCATACCGAATGTAAAATGTGTGGTTTTGATTTTATTTTGATCACACGCATTTAAAAAATTAAAGGTGGTATTGGTATGTCACCATAAGATAATATTAATGTCATCATTGAAAAATGCCACGTCAATAATTATGTTAATTTTTTTAACGGTGGGTGACCAAAATAAAATAAAATCAAAACTAAACAATAATTATGTTTTGAAAAAATAGTTAAATGACTAAAACAGAGTAAAATTAACAGTTAAGGTACTAAACGTGTAATTTATGTGTTTTTTATTGTATTTTCAGTCAAAAAAAAAAGTGTGGACCAGTATGCTCGAAAGTCTATGTTAAGCATCTTCCAGGAATCAAGGCCTCTGTCCCTCTCTCTCTCTCTCTCTCTCTCTCCGTTTCCTATGGTTGAGATTGAAAAGTTGAATAGTATAGTGGATGGCTTTTCTCCAGTTTGAATTTTGAAAACAAAGCTATATGTGCATGCTTGGAAGCTTCTCAATTCTTTAATCCATTTGGAGTAAAATAACTCAATTCCTTTGATTTTCTCTCCCTATATTCCCAGTTAACTTCCATATTCAACAATTTCAGTATTGCACTTCTTCAAATTATCGCCTTTGAAAATGATATATATCTAAAAGATAAGTGCTTCTTTTTTATTTGTATTAACTAATTAATTTGAATTAGATAATATAAAGGTATATTTAGGAGTCATCTAGTTTATTTCATTCATAATATTAAATTTTAAATTCTTGATCTTATTTAAAGGGTCTAATGTCTTATCTTACTAGAACAACTATATTTATATTTAATACCTTATGACATCAACAAAGGGCAGAGCTACACTAAAATGTGAGAGGAATCTATTAGTAAATGTATCGGCAACTAGCAAGTTATAACAAAATAATAAAAAAGAGATAGAAGGTATCGCCTCATAAGCAATCTTGTCCGAATTGATAGTCATTATAATGGAAGTTATCTCCCAAAGGTTAACAAAACCTTTTAGACTTCGTATACCCAAAATAAATAAATAAATTCATTTGTGTTGGTCTCTTTGAAACAATTTTTTTTTCCAAAAAAGAAAGGAATGAGACCATTAATTATGTGTGCCAATTATGCAGTGGACTGTCCATTTTATAAGAATAATAGATGTATAAAATTATCAAATGATAACTACTATTCAAATCACTCCCCAAGTCCATTCTCGCTATTTTTATTACTCACAATCCTCACTAATGTAAATAAGTAGGGAACTTTGGATGTAATAAAAGAGCAGCAACAAAATTAACCACCTAAGTAGTAGTGAACGTATCTAATATATGAAACATATGTTACCAGTTTATTGGTTGATTAAAATTAATTAAAAAATAATAAAGTGGAAATAATACTAATAGTAAAAAATTATTATGTCAACAGTAATGTTAGCTTTTTTAATGATGGTGACCAAATCTAACATTAAATGTGATTTTAAAAAGATAATTGAGTGATTTAAATAAAATCACATAATTAGGTGTTGACTAAACATGTAATTTATCATAATATAAATTATTTTTATTAATGTTTGATTCTGAATTAAAATAATATAAACTGATTTATTTTATTTTGTTTCCTATTTATTATTATTATTATTATTAATTTTTTTGTAATAAAGTTTAAAAAGAAAAAGTCCATCTATAATAAAAAGTGCAAAATTTTTAAATTAGAAAGTGCATTTTTGAGTAAGAAGCACAAATGGGGCACAATTTGAGGGTAATTAGATGAAACTTCCAGTTTCAAAATACCATTTAATCTTAACTTTATTTTATGCAACGAAAAAAATTAAATTTCCAAAAAGCTGTGTTAATTGCAATATGAAAAGAATATCACATATAAGTTCACGAAAGAATTGGTTGTTTAAAAAAACTTAAAGTTCATTGCTTGATTTGATTGTACTCAGGTTTGAATAATTTCTCTCTCTCTAAAATAGATTATTTTTAAATAAATTAAAACAAAAAACATTCATAATTATAAAAATAAAAATTCAAATACGACAACTTAAGAAACGATTTTATCCAAAATCTAACCCCACCAATCCGCCAGACCTAGTCTGCCTAACTCTTCTTCCATGGGAAGCAACAAAAAAAGGATTCCAATTAGGGTATAGTAAAATTCGATTAGACTTTGAAATGCTATTTTTTTTTTCAATTTTGATTTATTTGAGTCAATTCAAATTATTAATTCGGTTTTCGAGTTCGAATCGAGTTGAAATTTTAAAATTTTAAATTAGTTAAAAATCTAAAAATTTGACTAAGTATTGTGACGGTTTTACAATTTAATTATTGATTTCATTATTCTTGCATTTTCTCATTCATTTTAAATTTATTTTTATCAAATTTGAACCACATGCACTTAAACCACCGTAGAATACATATGTTCTTTTAATTCATTTTTTTATAATAATTTTTTAATTTTTCAATTTAGTCCCTCAATTTTTCATAATTACCTAATTTCTTCAATTCATCTTTTATTTTAAGTCTTTTTTTTACCAATTTAAACAACATGTTCATATACCACAATAGAATACCTATGTAACTTCAATTCTTTCTTCTTCTTTTTTATACTAAAAGTGTACTCTTCTTTTTTATTTAGTCTCTTAACTTTGTATTTGTCACACCTCAACTTAGGGCCTAAATTTTTTTCTTAAAATTATTCTGAGGATTAAATTGAAATTTTAATTAAATTTAAGGACAAAAATGAAATTTTGATTAAATTCAAATAAAAATTCAAAAAATACTAAATTTAGAGGACATATAGTGTAATTACACCATTTTTCGTAAGTGTGGGTTTAAAATCTTTCCTCTTATAGAAGGAGACCTGTGATCGACGTTTCGTCGGTGACTTGCTTCATTTTTTATTGCCTATAATAATATATGTTGATCGTTAATTAATTAGCGATTGCCTATAATAATATTTATTTTAATAAAAAATTAAATGCTGAGAATTAAATTATTAGACAAAGGGAATATAAGACAAAATAAATGGAGTATTCGTACAAATGTGGAAATAAAATTTGTGATTATACATCAGATTTTTTTGTGGAAAATGAAAATAATGGGATGGTGAGGAGGGAGTCAAACAACGGAGGGGAAAGCTTACCTTTTTTTTTTAATATATACACTAATACGTAAGAGATGGATCACCTAGCTTTCATTTAATCTCCTCTCCTTCCTTTTTTTTCCCCTGCAACTTTTCGCCCTATATAAAGCTCCCATCAGTGATTTGAAATATTTAGCTAAAGCTTGAAGAAGATGATGTTGTTAAATGGAAATTCCATCCGAACTATGTTGATAATCTTTTTCAGCCTTTTGCATCTAACCGCAGCCTCATTCAAGAGGGAAAGACCGATTCATTTTGATAGCTTCATCGATAGCCAAAATTCATCACTCACCTTCATGGGCGGCTATTCCGGAATTCAATTCGGAGCTCTTCAGCTAACGCCCGACACCTCCAACCCCAACGTGCTCTCCATCCTCTACAACAAATCCGGTCGCATTATGTTCAACGAACCCTTCAGGCTTTGGTCTTCAAACCACGAATTGGCTTCTTTCACCTCCTCCTTTGTCATCAATATCTTCAGGACCGGGAGCCAGAGAGCCGGCCATGGCCTTGCTTTTCTCATCGCCCCCAATATTTCAGCCATGCCGGAGTTTAGTTACGGTCAATGGCTTGGTCTCACAAGCGCCTCCACCGATGGTAGCGCCGACAACCAAATCGTGGCTATCGAGTTTGATACCCTAAGGCAGCCGGATCTGGAGCTCGACCCAGATGACAACCATATCGGGCTAAACATCAACTCCGTGGAGTCAAAGAAAGTTGCTTCTCTCAACGATTATAATATTACATTATCACCTCACGTCGGCACCAATTACTCAGTCTGGGTTGATTACAATGGTACCTCGAAGGTCATGGAAGTTTACATGGCGAGACAAGGGGAATCCAGGCCCTCAAATCCCATTCTCTACGACACCATCGACCTGAAAGAATACGTGAAACAAGATTCCTTCTTCGGGTTCACCGGTTCAACAGGCTATCCAGAGATCGAGTTGAACTGCGTGTGGCAATGGAGTTTGGACATAGATATGATTCCCAGGGAAGAAGAAGGGAAAGGGGTGATGATTGGTCTGGCAATAGGCATCCCATTGGTGACAATCACGATCTTGGTACTTGCCACTGTGTGGTGGTACATGAGGAGGAGGAGGAGAAAGAGGCGGAATGAGGAGGGAGATGGTCGGTTCGGAAAGTTGAAATGGTTGCCTGGGATGCCCAGAGAGTTCAGGTACAAGGAATTGAAGAAGGCCACCAATAAGTTCGATGAGAGCATGAAGCTTGGGGAAGGTGGGTTTGGAATAGTCTACAAAGGCGTCCTCCATCTCAACAGTCACAACCAAGGCGTCCAGGTGGCTGTCAAAAAGTTCTTAAGGGATAGTATTAAAGGGAAGGATGATTTCCTGGCCGAGCTCGCCATCATTCATCGGATCCGCCATAAAAATCTCGTCCGCTTAGTTGGTAAATTCCTTCTTTGTTTATTTTTTTTAATACTCCATACTAATCCATTAACTTTGAAAATGATATGCGCCAATTTGGAAACTAAATAGTTGGTGCTTCTCCAAATCTAATGTCCTGGATTTTCTTTTACTATTCTATTAATGATGACGTGCCATTGGTCACATATATAGTAGTATTTATTAACCATGACGTGCAAGTTGCCATATGCAAACATACTTGTATATAGATATCTATCCAATGTGTTGCTAAGGATGGGAATGGGACCCGAATCTAACGGGTTCTGACCTGATCGGGTTGGTTTTCTTTTTTAAAAATATCAGTTTCGGGTCTGGTTTTTTTAAAAGGGTGATGTGTGGGTCGGGTCGGGTCGGATTAGAGTTTAGGGTGAAAAATACTCAACCCAACCCAAAAAAAATATAATTTTATCTTATATATTTAAGAATAATTACAATAATACTTTTATATATATATATATACACACACAATTAAATTAATGTTTTTATTGAATAAAATAATATTTTTTATTATTTCAGATCAGGCCAGATCAAATTCAAATTTTATCAAAAAAATTCGAGTCGAGTTTAGATTAAGTGAAGGATAATATTTATCGGGTCAAATCGAGTGAAGAATGTACAATTTTTGGATCGAGTCAGTTGGCCGAAACTTGACCCAAACCAGTCCATGCCCATCCCTATGTGTAGCCCCTCCTAAACCCACCCACCCACCCACCTTTCCAAACAAATAAATAATAAAAAAATAGGATTAAATCTAATATTTACAACTAAGTTTAGATAGACAATGGGTCCGTGAGTTACCAATGACTTTGTCAGTTTTAGGTAATTATATGTTAATAATTTTTTAACTATTAATAATATATATATTACATATGTAACTATTTTAATTTATTACTTTAAAAAAGAATAATACTCTCTTTAACCACATAATAACTCAATAAGTTTTTGGCCATTTAAACCATTTTTTAGTTCAATTTTTATAATTATTCAAAATATCTATCAATTGTTAGATTAAATATTAAATATTTATATTTTAAAACTTAAAATTTAATAATTAGAATTTAGAGTTTAGTTTTTAAATTTTATATATTTTAAAAAATTACTATTAGAGTTTAATATTTTAAATTTTATGGTATCTAGCTTTAAGATTTAGTAGCAGTTAATATTCAAGGATTTAGTATTTAATATTATTATTTAATTATAAATAAAAAAATCATGAATTTGTGCTTAAATTAATTAGGGAATGACGGACTGTTAGGCCTTTGAAACTCAATTTAACTTTAATATTTAATTGATATATAAATATAATAATGAAATATTTATTCTAATTTAACCGTAAATATAGAAATTCTATTTTAATTCAAATGTTGATCTTGTAAAAGATGAATATATCAATCTGCTTTCGTGTTAGATAGTGTGGATGTAATATGTGAAGGGTAAAGTACTAGTTTTTCAAATAAATTTTAAAAGAGTAAAATTTAAGACGTATCAAATAATTGATTTCACAAATATTTATTAAATTTGATTGATACGTGTGATTATAAGATTAATAAGAAGTGTGGATCAAATTTCCATGTTCAGGATGGTGCTACGAGAAAGGGAAGCTCCTACTAGTGTATGATTTTATGCCAAACGGCAGCGTGGATGACCACCTGTATGGCAAATCCAGGCAGGGCACTCTGAATTGGACTCATCGTTACAAGATACTTACAGGTATTGCATCAGCTTTGCATTACCTGCACAACGAGTATGATCAAAAGGTGGTGCATCGAGACCTCAAGCCCAGCAACATCTTGCTTGATCTCGACTACAATGCACGGCTGGGTGACTTTGGTCTCGCCCGAGCCCTTGAAAACGAAAGACATTCCTATTCTGAGCTCGGGTTATCTGGTGTCCCTGGTACTATGGGTTATGTCGCCCCTGAGTGCTTTCATACGGGGAGAGCAACGGTCGAATCCGATGTTTTCGGCTTCGGGGCAGTTGTGCTCGAGGTTGTTTGTGGCAAACATCCTGGAATCAAGATCCCACACCAACACGATCTTTATACTTTAGTCGATTGGGTTTGGATGTTGCACCGCGGAAGGAGACTCATGGAAGTCGTCGATGAACGCCTCAACGGTGAATTCAATGTTGACGAAGCGACGAGGTTGTTACTTTTGGGGCTGGCCTGTTCACATCCAATTGCTACAGAAAGGCCTCAAACTCGAGACATCTTTCAAATTATGAACGGAACCCTGCCGGTCCCTATCGTGCCTCCATTCAAGCCAGTGTTTCAATGGCCTTCTGGTCCTCCATCTATTAGCTCCATCGACAATTCGCTTTCTAGCTTGGCATTGCCTTCACAAGATAGTGTCGGAATGGCGACGTCGCGGAAGAATTCGATGCGGCCGTAGGTTTTTTAACCCCTCCATCTTCGTATGGATACTTAGACCACAATGATCGGCTACAAGAAGAGACTCCAATGAGCCTTGGAAAATTGAAGGCATGATCCGGGACCAACAAGATCCCACACTAATCTTTAGAATAGGTTGATGTTGAATATTAATGAATCATTTGTTTTATCAGCTATTCAGGTTTCACATGTACACCTTTTATTTTGTCTTTTACATGTATACATAATCCGTTTGTAAGGGGGTAATTCTTTTAAACAATAGAAACTTTTTGTGGGTGCAGGTTAGACCTGTGGTGTGGGATATTACCTACTTCATCAATTTTCTCGGATTATTTAGTACCCAAATTTCATCAATTTATTATTTCTCTTGATTTGAATTACTATTTTATTTATTGAAGTCCTCTAAGAGATTGTTGAACATCTCAAACCTAAAACCCGCGCAAATATGTTTTTGACAGAAGCCTATTAAGATATTCGTTCAATAGTTAATATTTAATTGATAAAATAATATTATTTTTTTAGATAAGTAACTTGTATTCATCCAAAGAAAGCAGCAAAAACTGCTACAAACAACAGTAAACACTATATCAGTCCCCAACTCATATACAAGTGCTTATTTATATCATCTCTTCTATGTGTACAGTGCCTATAAAATTTGTATTTAATAGTTTCTTTAATCATTGTAACATTGCTTCTACTGAACACGAATACCTCCTAAAAACTCTATGGTTACGCTCCTCCCAAATGTAATACAAATAAACAGTCCAAGCGAGCTTTAAAATCCACACTCGGAGAGACTTACCTCTCAAGTTATCAACCAACTAGTGCATTCGTTCACCCCATCTGTACAGACCAGAACGAATCCTACAAGCAACAAGAATAGCATCCCAAACTTCCTTAGCAAAGGAACAATTAGCAAAAAGATGGTCACAGGTTTCCAGATCGTTGCCACACATAATATAGCCATTGTCCATTTCCAAGCCAAATAAAATCAACCTATACTTAGTAGACAATCTATTAAGGATAACCGATTCAACACTTTTAATAATCCAACTGAAATGGCCTTTTCAAACCACCTCCCAAAAACTCACATTTTTAAAGAGTATTCTTTTATCCAAGCTATCCAAATAGAACCTTCATTAGCTAGAATATTTTTAATTAGCAACAAGAAAGATGTTTTACTCCACAAGGAGAGATCTCTAAGGCCCAGACCACCCTCAGATTTCAGTGAACAAATCTGATTCCATCCAACACGAGCTCCTCTGGAAGGAAAGTCGCTGCCTTTCCAGAAAAACCGCATGCATAGCCTCTCAATGTCCCTGACAATCCCCTTGGGAAGGATGAGCTGCCTGCTCCAATAATTGAAAATATTATACAAAACAGTCTTGATCAGTTGAAGTCTACCCCCAAAGCTAAGCTTTTTACTAGACCATTAAGAAAACTTGTCCTTAATTCTCACCAAAAGAGCAACACAATCCTTACTAGTAAGTTTCCGAGTAACTAGGGGAACTCTGAGATATCTAACAGGTAACTGAGCCACTCTAAAGCCAGTAACAGATTGTATCAGGTCAAGGGTACTCCCACTTAACCCACAGAAAAATAGTTCAGTCTTCAGAGCATTTAGCTTAAGACCTGATAGATCATAAAACCCCTCAAGGGTGCATTGGACACCAAGGACAAATTCAAGAGAACCATGACAGAACACAAGGAGATCATCAACAAAACTAAGGTGAGTTAGGGAGATTCTTCTACATTTAGGAAGGAATCTAAAAATTCCATGCTTAGCAGCATTGTTCAGCATAGCAGCAAGAACATTCATCACTATGACAAAAAGGTAAGGAGATAAAGGATCACCTTGTCTAATGCCCCTTGCCCCCTTGAAATACCCCACCAAACTACCATTCAAGCAAACATAATATATTGGGGTAGTAATACAAACCCTGATCCAGTTGCAAAAAATTTCAAGATAACCCATAGCCTCAAAAACAGTTAGTAGAAAGTCCCAATTAATGGAGTTAAAAGCCTTCTGCAAATCAATTTTAACAGCACATCTAGGAGATAGGCTTTTCCTAGAATATCCTTTCACAATATCCTGGGCTAATAGGATATTATCAACAATGCTCCTACCCTTAACAAAGGCTGACTGGTTGTAGGATATCATGCCAGGGAGGTAGGGTGTAAGCCATTAACCAGAATTCTGGTGATGGTTTTGTAAACTATTGAACAATAGGATATAGGCCTAAATTCCCTTTCCATACATTCATTTAAGGACTTTGGGACCAGAACTAAAATTGGATCTTTAAAAGTAGGCAGCAAGTAAGAAGTATGGAAAAATACCTCACAGCAGAAATAAAGTCACTGTCAACAATGCTCCAGGCAGATTTAAAGAAGCCAGAAGTATAACCATTAGGGCCTGGACTTTTGTCCTTTTCTTGTTTAAAAAGATTTTCTTTAATCTCCAAATCACTCACCTCCTTTGTGAGTAAGGTGCCTACACCTTCAAGCAAAGAGTAGTTCAGTAAATCTTTCAAAGCTTCAGCTGAACACCCTTTAACTAGAGAATCAGAAGAGCCAATGAGGTTAGTGAAGTAACCCACTAACTCAGTAGACATTCCTTCAAAAGAGTCATAGCACTGCTCATTCTCACTTTTAATGACCCTAATTGTATTCTTTTTCTTATTGGAGTGAACCCTCTGATGAAAAAACTTGGTATTCAAATCACCCTCCCTTAGCCAATGAACCTTGGCTTTCTGTCTATAAAAAACAACTTCAAAAACTTCCAAATAAACTAAATCAGCATGGATCTTCCTTTCTTCTTCAATCTTCCTCTAGTTAATGTGAGCCAGATTGAAAATCTGGATCTGCCCCAATTCAGCCCTCTTATTTTTTACTCTACCAGAGATATCATCAAAATATTCTGAATTAATCTTCTTAAGTATAGGCTTAAGTATTTTCATCTTGTTAAACAAACAACACATAACATCCCCACCACATTGGCCCTGCCAAGAATCCCTAACAGTATCAAGGAATTTTTCATGACCAGACCAAAAATTAAAAAAATTGAATGGCCAAGGATTCTTGATCATAACTCTCTTGTGAGTCCACAGTACTCCAAGGCAATGGTCAGATACCCTCTGGGCCTTGAATTCAACGAACGAATCAGGGAAATCCACCAGCCATTGATCATTGACAAGGATTTTGTCCAACTTTCGAGCCATATAAGAGCCTTCTTGCTTATTGGACCAAGTAAATAAAGGTTCAAGGAAAGGGTGGTCTATGAGCTCAAGGTCTTCCATACAGTCTTGAAAACCCTTCATATCAGAAGTGCAGTGGATCCCAATGATGTCAAAATCAGAGATCTCCTCATCTTTGGCAATGATGTTAAAGTCCCCCCCCAATCAGCCAAGAGGAGGAACCAATATCCTTCCCAACTATACTCAATTGTTCCCAGAGGCTCCTCCTAACAATACCACTGTTAATGCCATAAACAACAGTAATAATAGTCACATGCCCATTAATAGATCCAGTGATAGAAATGGCCTGATCACAACATCTCAAAACAGAAAATGAAAGGTGCTTCCTCCAAAAGATCCACAATCTATCTCCTTCAGTAAATTCATAATTTTCAGCAAAATATCATTCTTCAAACAGAGTAGTAGTAAAGATAGAAGAATTCTCACTTCGAATGTGAGACTCCATCAAACAGAAGATATCAACCTCACAAGAAAGTAATCTCTTTAACACCTTCATCTGTTTAAGGGGGTTATTAATCCCCCTAACGTTCCAGAAGCTGACAATCATCAAGAGTAAGCAAGCTGAGCACTAACACCTGTGCTCAAATTCACCACAGAGCTCCTGACTTTCTCAAGGTGATCTTTCTTTTTGGTTTTTATTTCATTAAGCAGCATGGCTACCCCCATAGAAGCCACTCGGGCTTTCCTGGTACCCTTAGCTATAACTTCCAATTTACTTGAAGAACTAGTAACCTCTTTTTCCTCCCCTTTTGCTTCTTCTTCAGAGAAACCTATAGGGTTGGGAAATCACCAGATTGGACAGTGCTCTATAGATGAATAACATCAACAGTAGGTACCCTCTCATGTACAATAGACTCAGAACCTGACAGCTTCTGTGTCACAGTAGCATCTGACAGCTTCTGTGTCCCAATAGTAATTAGTGAAGAGCTAACAATATCCTTACTAACAACCATCAAATTAGGCTTACTGTTCTATTATAGAGCATGCACTGTTGTCTCCACTGCATTACCCACTAGTAATTCTTTAGAGTTACAAACAGAATCAGGAGACAGGACTGAACATTGATTAGTCTCAATAGATGCATCAGTTGTCCCTGTACCAGCTGTAACAGTAACATGCAAGTTACCCTTACTATCAGATTCTATGACCTTGCTATCCTTTTTCCTCCAAATTTGCACCTCTTTTGGTTTCTGAAGGGGTTGCCTAACATCGGAACACGAGTTGACATGGTGCCCAAATGATTTACACTTAGTACAGTATTCGGGCAACCAAGGAACATGAACTCTCACATTCACATAGGAACCATCCTTTAAGATAACCTGAATGAAATCTGGAATGATAACACCAGTTTCAATTTCCACGCACACCTTAGCAAATTCGAGTATCTCTCTTGAAGCTGTTATAGTGTCCATGTACAAAAGATTACCTAAGGCACTAGCAAGGTAGCTTAGTCCCTTTTGGGAATAGAGTTCTAATAGGACATTATAAAGCTGTACCCAAATCGTTACACATGAGAGGTCAAAACTGAGCTTCTGCATACCAGGTGACAATCTCCTCAAGAACAATGGCTTGTTCTGAACATGCCAAGGTCCATTATCCAGGACCCAGTCCCTCAATCCAACATCTAAGAATGAAAAAAATGAAGAGATTAGGGTCGGCGATACAAAACTTAACCTGAGAAGGAATCCCCCAAATCGATTCAATTATACGCTGCAAAGATCCAAAACTGGGAGCCGATCCAATAAATTAACCTACTAGGGGATGATTCTAGTCCGTAATACCTTCATCAGTCACCTCAGGCGGAGGCTTAACGGTAGCCACACCATTCTTTAGCTCAGGGGGAAAGAAATCAAGAGTTTGATCCTTTGAACCCACAAACAAATCCTTCTAATCCAGACTCAAAGAGCCCGACTCCATAACAATAATAGATCAAGAAAACCCCCAAATAATGAGAACGAATAAAGATTAGAAAAAAGGAAGAAAATCTAAGAGATCATTAGGCCTGCTAACGTACGCCCAAAGAGTCTCCATGAAATTAACTATCAATGCACAAGACTTTATGTAATATTGACTGATAATAATATTGTTTCGTATAATTATTTATTTAAATAAATATTATAATTTTATTAAATAAAAAAAACAAAATACAATAAATACAATACAATCTACCATCAAAATTCAAAGCATACAAAGAAAATAAAATGAACACTTCTCTCAAATATACGTTTGATCTCTAAAACAAACCTTACAACTATCAATAATTTCTATGTCTCTATTTAAAACTAGATACATTATTGATGTAGTTGTAAAAATTGAGAGAATCAATCTGACATAACTCTATGGATGATTTTGCATGCATAGATAGATTGTCTCAAAAGTGAATTTAACTATGAAATACTGTTGACATTTTCTTATAAGGAACACGAAACATCAAATTATCATAATGATATAGAGAAAACTGAACCATAAAAGAAGACTAACAATCATGTCATAATTTTTTTTAAAAACAAATGCTTTAAGAATATGCGGGAAAAAAAAGAAACCAAAACACAGAGAATGTTTATTTAGATTAAAAAATTAAATAAATAAGAAAAAATGATGAATAGTCAGAATTTATTTGATTTTTTTTATAAATTGGAATTTACTTGCCTTGAAACAATTCATTAGAAGTTAAAACGAATAAGGTGAGAAGGGTGGCCTACAAATAACGGGCCATAAAGTGATTCTCATTTTGGGTTTGGCTCAAATAATCAGAATTCTTTAATCCAAACAACTATAAAAACAGTTAAGCAGCGGAGAAACCGTTCTGAGCCTTTTGTTTGGAACTCCCCGCTGCCTAACCTCAACGATGGTAAACGAACTTTCCTTCTCATATATTTGATCTTCTTGTTATGATTTATTAGCTGGATTATAATCGAATTTCGTCCTCATTCTCATCTCCAAATAATGGATATGCTTCTTGGCGCTGATTAGTTTCATGATTCGCATTATCATGAATTTTAGTATGTACTCTCTCTGTGTGTTTGTTCCCGTGATTTTAAATTTCTTTTTGTTATGTCTCTTCGTATCCCATTGGATCTGCAGTTTGATTCAACCGTTTGTCTTTTCATCCATGGTGTATTTATAGACTTAACTGAGATCACAGTCTGTAATTTTTTTTTGAAGTTACAGACATCATCTTAACCACACATCTTTGTTTGTTAAATGGGATAAATAAATTATTCACTAACCATTTTAAAAATGAACGGTAAATGATTGTTGTTAACTTCTTGTATGAATTACAGATTTTGATGGAAGGGTTTTCCTTTTTGTGTTGTAATAGCTTCATTTGGATGGTTCTTCCAAATTATTATTATATCCAGCTTATTTCCTTATTTCAACTTATTTACTTGAACTTTTTTTCCTGATTTCTTATGATATTCAATTATACTTAACATTTCAGTTCGTGGTTTAATTTGAATGTTCATCGGTTGAGCTACTTTTTGTTATTTCAAGTGATTTCTATGAAAATATTCTGTTTGCAGTTTTAAAATGATATCTGTGGCGCATTTACTTGTTATGTCAATGTGCTTCTTTTTTTTTATAGAAATAGTGGGTCGAAACTATTAGTGATATATAACGGAAATGCCATGATGTATGCTTTAATTATCCAAAAATTTGTCAGTGAAGCACCAGCTATAGGATGACTAAGCTAAATGTGCTAATTGTAATGACTACAACATTATATATATTTAACATTACGAGCAGGAATAAGGGTTTCTTGAAGATCTGCTAGGACTAGAAATCTTTTATGTTAATACTGCAAAGTTACACGTTATACGGGGTAACTCTCAGCTCTCACAGTGCTAGCAAAATGTCATCTTTAATTCATTTTGCGCTTGCTTATCACTGCTATTACTAATCTGTTTTATTTGTTTAATTTTACTTCAGAAACTTAAAACCAAGCTTCATTTTAGGTTGTTGTATTGCTTTTATCTGGAATCAATTAGCCTTTTTGTGTTTCAGATTCACTTTGTACTTCTAATTAGTCGACAAGGGAAAGTTAGATTGACAAAATGGTATTCTCCTTATTCTCAGAAAGAAAGAACAAAGGTATGGCCAACGCATTTGATTCAATTCTGCATTATTTATGCAAAGTTTGCACCATAAAGGTCATAGTCTTTATAAGATCCAGGTGCTTTTTGTTTTTCTTTTTCAGCTCCTTGTCTTTAGTATTTTCTTGATGTTCTTTTGAATCTGCTCGTCTTTATGGTATTAATGCTTTACAGCAATGCATTTGAGAAGGTTATCCGTGAGCTCAGTGGATTGATTCTCACAAGAGGGCCAAAACTCTGTAATTTTGTGGAATGGAGAGGACTTAGAGTTGTTTATAAAAGGTAATGCTATAATGTGTTCATTTTACCATGAGTTTATTTGACCTTTTCAATGATTAGTTACTGTGCTGGGATAAATTGTGCAGATATGCTAGTCTTTACTTCTGCATGTGCATTGACGAGGATGACAATGAATTAGAGATTCTAGAAATTATTCATCACTATGTGGAAGTTCTTGCTCGATACTTTGGCAGTGTGAGTGAACATTATTAAACTTGGCCTTTGCTGGGAGTATTAATGGTTCTTTTATATTGACAATTGATTATGAATTCATTTTATATCCGGGTTTGTGAATTGGACTTGATATATAATTTTCATAAGGTACGTTAGTGTCGTTAAGAGCACAAGATGTATTCCATGTGCTAGATAATATGGTCTTAGAGGGATTTAAATAGCAGTCTGCTACCACAATAGCGCCCACTATATAGATGCAGTCCGAAATCGTTATTGCATGACCCCGATACCCACAGTCACTGCAATAGCGTCTGCTATACCCGCAATCGTGATAAACGCAATGCAATTGAAAACACTACCGCAACCGCAATTTAAATCCCTGGGCCTTAGGCGTGCATTTGTTTTCTAGTGGTAAGACGCATATGCTTGTTATGCTTTCAATGTACTAGGGACGGGGTTTACTTTCCACTACATATTTTCTTTCCTGAATTTTACATCTTGTGTTCAATTCGTCGTTCTGTATCCTCCCACTCCACTACCTTTTCATTCTTCCCATCCCTTAACACACTATCTGTATCCTCCTTTTCTTCCCTTTATATTTCTTGAAACAATAAACTATTAACTCTCCATGCTTTCTCCCATTCCAGGGTATCCCTCCAGTCTCAATCATTTTTAAGAAATATACCTTGCATCTTTCTAAATTGAGTGTGCATTATGCTTGTTATTGAGTGGTTCATATGCCTTTTCTTCTAGTATGGGACCGACCATGAACTTTCTTCCACATTTCTAATGATTCCCCAGAATTATGTGGTTCATATCATTTCTTAACTGTTTGACATTGAAGGCTTACTTTATATTGGACGAACTCTTACTTGCTGGTGAACTTCAAGAGTCGAACAAGAAAACTGTTGCACGTTTAGTAGCTGCACAGGTAAAATATAATTTTTCATTGTCCGATTCTGTTTGTTTTGTCGTAATTCTTAGGGAACAAGTTTGTTGAGTTGTAGGATTCATTGGTGGAAACTGCAAAAGATTAATAAAATAAAAAAATAAATTTGAAATTGATAAAATTCATACTCTTTTTTTATATTAGAAAATGATGATCCATACTCTTTTTTTAATGTTGGAGTCAAATTAATAAAATAAAAAATAAATTTGAAATTGATAAAATTCATAAACACTAGGAGATAAATTTATTATTATGTATTTATTTTTTTTTAAGAAAAAGAACATTATTTGAAGCAATGAAGTTTGGTGGGTATGGCAACGCAGACACAGATTATAAAGCTAAGAAAATAGGAAGCATTACAAAAGATCCATGTCGATAGAAGTAAGGAGCACCCCATCATCTTCCCAATTTACATCTTTGGCGTCACTGTCTTTCCCTATTAATTCAAGTGGCACCTCTAATGGCGGTGGACTCTGCAAACCAATCAAAATATCAATTATAGCAGGCAACCAAAGGAACATCTAAGAACTGAAAACAAATATTCAAAAAAAAAATTGAAAACAAATAATATGTCGGGATTTAAATAGCAATATATTATTAGAATAGCAGCTGTTATATAGTAGTAAAGATATCATTTGAAATTATTATTGTATAACTACAATCAGAGATGGATCAAGAGGGCATGTAGTAGCATTGGTCCCCTGAAAATTTAAAATTGTCATATATTTTAATTTTTTTTTATGTATTTTCTATTGAAACTCTGTTTTCACGTCCTTAAATTTTATAAATTCAAATTTGCCTCTTTAAGCTCAAATTCGTTTCCTTAACATAAAATCATACATTTATCTTTGACTACAGTATGATGACCGTAATATGAGTTATTATTGCCATGATTATGATAAATACAAGTATTATCGTAACTATAATTTAAATTCCTGCTTGAGATGTTAGTAGAGGGAGAAAGTTTTGGATGCATATATGTATTACCATGCAGCGTATAAGAGGCCAATGGATGCCACGGAAGAAAGGGTGTTCTTTTATTTCATTGGCACCTGTAGTCGACCCCAACCGGCTGCCTGGATCTCGGTTCAACAATGCATTAATCAACTGCCTCGCTGCAAGACTAACCTGCAAAAGTAACTATGTTTTCAGCTACAACTAGAAAATATAAGTTTATAATCGTAACCAACACTTTTATTCCATTTTTGTCGTTCAGCTATTTTTTTCTAAAATCATATTTAATGTTACGTTTTGGTCACTCGTTAAAAAATTAACAGAACTACTGATATGATATTTTTAATTTTTTTCAATAATGAGTCGACATTATATTATGATGGCATATTTACATCATTGTTAGTCTTTTAATGGTGGGTAATTAAAATAAAACCAAAACTAAACGTTAGATATGATTTTGAAAGAAAAAAATAGTTGAGTTACAAAGGAAAAAAAATGATAGTCTGCCAAAATTTAAAATACCAGGATGGGGGTAGAGATAATACGGGAATGCTGCTTGGGAAGGTAAGGTCCTTATGCATGATGTTGGAGAAAGTCCTCTGCCTGTTTTTACCTCTGAAAGGCGTACGCCCATACAGCATCTCGTACAGCAAAATACCTATATAATTCCATCAATGTACATGTGAATGCAATTTGGAAGAAAACAAGTTATGTCTTCACCCTGTATACCATACTATACTTACCCAGTGCCCACCAATCGATTGCACTACTGTGTCCAGCACCTGTAATGATTTCCTGTAAAATATAACCATGTTTTAATACTACAAGTCCGGACTAAACATTATTTTGCTTCCAATCTCTTTCTTTTTCCCGTACGCATTGTGTTCGATCGGGAACTTGATAGAAATCGGATTTAATGAATACTGCATACCGGAGCAATGTATTCTTCAGTTCCGACAAATGAATTCGACTGCGTAGTTGGTTCTGCAACAAACGTTGGAGGAGGTTGATTCCTGGATCTCCTTCTCTTCTTAGGCAAAGGATGTTTTAAAACCTGTAAATATCACCCTCACCTTTAATTCCATGCAAAAACCTATATCATATATTATCAAATGCGCCATATATCTAAATCCAAACCAGAATTGAGAACACACATACCTGGGGCTTATAGGGAGTCATAAATGATAAATCAAAGTCCGTTAACACAACATGTCCATCTTTCTGCAGTAGAATATTTTCCGGCTTCAGATCCCGATATATGATTCCTATCACAAGCCATTACAAATGAACCATAGTCAGCATTGTATCAGATAACAGTTGCTTAAATCTTGCATAGAGGCATTGTTCGATTCAATTTTTGTGAATTGAATAAGTTTTCAAAGTTTAGATAGTAGATTTACTATACATACCTAGACAATGAAGATATTCCAGACCAATGACAACCTCTGCTACATAAAACCTGAAAAAAAAACAACATCAACTTAAACAACCTCTGCTGCATAAGAATTGAGCATACAAGAAATACCAGATATCCCACTGATTTTGACTAGAGGAAAAAAGGGTAATAGGCCATTGAGAATTAGGTGTACCTTGCAGAATCTTCTTTGAAGAATTTCATAGGCTGTTTATCGAGCAAGTTAAATAACTCGCCACCAGGGCAAAAGTCCGTTATCAAACAGACGTGTGTGGGAGTCTGAGGAGATCAAGAAATTATTAGTGTAACTCATTTACAACTTAAGAATCCAGAAAACTTGTATACTATAGGATGAGCTAAGAATTTGAACAGGAAAACCTGAAAAGAGGTGTACAAAGAGGGAAGGAAAGGATGATCCAGGAGTGAGCTGATTTCCCTTTCAACGCATGCTCGATGAACCTGTACAATTGCTTGCATCAATATTCATATACATAATCCAACTCGGATTCGAAATGAGTATTTATATGTACAACAAATTATGCAATAAGCAGACCTTGTTACGGTTCAACATTACGGACTTCTCCATTGCCTTCATAGCAAATAATTCTCCAGTACCTTTCAGTTCCACCAGATGAACACTGCAACCCAATGATTTAGATTAGACAGGGAAATGAAGTAAGAATTCATGGCATAACTAATGATTTGAGGTACAAGCACACAGTGGTAAGAATTCATGGCATAACTAATGATTTGAGGTACAAGCACACAGTGGCATGAAAGAACTACCTGCCAGTGTCACCACAGCCTAAAGGTTTTATGGGTTTAAAATGATGCAGCCCAATTTTTTCGTCACGAGAAGTGATCTGTATTACATGTAAAACATCAGAGACTACATAAGAGAAGAAATAATGAGTTTACAAAATGGAAAAAGTGGTACCTTCTGAATTGCTAGCCATGAAGGACTATCTCTTTTGTGAGGCCTTGGGAAGACTGGTTGAGAATGGATTGCCCACAAATCTTCTGGTCTCTGAACATTTTACCAATATATATATATATATATATATATATATATATATAATATATATATATATATATATAAAGTCTCATCAACTATGATTCATATCAGACAGCTCTTAGTTATAACTTATCGAATGCTTTGTTCCATGCAACTTGAAAAAATATTGACAACGTTAACACTGAGATTTTGATTTCTCAATCCAATTGGAAGAACATATTTGTTACCTTTACATCGATAATTAAGAAAATGCTCTAAATATTTCTATGAGAAAGAAAGAATACCTTACCAAATTGGCATCAGGAAGTTCGCGAACTGCTTCATCGACATTTTCTGCTGTGGCTTTAACCTGATTAAAGAAAATGATATCCTAGTTCAGCATCGAAGGTATGTTATGAAAAAGGACAGGCATTTCCAATCTGTATATTATTAGAAGAAGAAAATGATTACGGACCAACTTTGCACTTTGTAGCTCTGTCTGCTCAGAGAGGCGGTATCGTAGGGGTTCGACATGATCACTTCCATCAAGTTGGACGCCTATGAAATATTGAAGTTCACCCTGTAAATCACCGGGAGTTTGTCACGAGACTTTCTGAGGAAAATAACTAAAACACAACATTTAAAAAAACCACGCGAAAATGTGAAAATCATCATGGCATGTAAGGAAAACACAAACATGACATAGATAAACGGATTGCCAGATGTAACTGTAACCACCTTATGGTCACGCATAGGTTGCAAGTGAAATAAATTCCAGAATTTCTTGCCTGCAAGTCATACAAATTGTAACAATTCAATCAGAGGATGTTTCCGTCAGTATGCATATATATATATATATATATCACGAACCGCTCTTTGTGTAGTTGATCAACTGAACAGTGATTTCCCTTTGTTCTCTGATAGCATCTCTTATCTTTGAGACAGTCGCCTGATCTGTTTCAGGTCCTTGAAGAAACCTGTTATAACAAATGCCATGTTATTGGTTTGATACGATTCATCTAACAAACAATGGAAAGCAACTTATATTTTATGGTTGGCTGAAATATCAAAATTATTATAGTACATATTATGTACCTGCAATTCCTTCCCAAGATTTCCTCTCGTGTAAATTCAGTCAATTCAAGAAAGCTATCAGATGCAAATATCTGCAACATTGTAGTGGTTTTTCAGGTACGATATATGTGCTTTACCTTGTGAATTTAGATTGAGTTGGGTAAGGAAAATGATACTGAAAGAGTCTTCCTTACAATGGGATTATCAGGGAGTCTAGGATCGGTGATAACGAAGTT
The DNA here is from genome assembly GCF_006381635.1 of Hibiscus syriacus. Taxonomy (NCBI): domain Eukaryota; kingdom Viridiplantae; phylum Streptophyta; class Magnoliopsida; order Malvales; family Malvaceae; genus Hibiscus; species Hibiscus syriacus. The sequence goes on along the minus strand of NW_024063471.1, from coordinate 14,884,912 downwards.
CTTTTCGATGCGTTCCAATGTTGTTGCTAAATCAATTCCTTGGCGTATGTCCCTTTCCCTTTCAGCACGTTCCCAACTGTCGGTGTGTTCGATGTCTTTGGTCATTAACTCCTCTGGTTCGACAATTGGTTGTTTTTCCTGTATGGCTTCAGAGCTGGAAGACCTGCCTTTTGACCTGGGGGAAGATATCATGCATCAGATATACCGATTTCAGATCCACATGGTGCTCATAGTTAAATCAAATTTGAGTGGCAAAGTAATGCATACTTGAGAGAACTTAAGCCAGAAAAACTCACCCAACTAAAGAAATGTGCACTGATTTTCGATCTTTCTTGTCAATATCCTGCATAGGAGTAGCAGCACTGATGTCGGACCGAGGAGTATATCTCCCATGGGCACTACTGTTCTCAATTTCAGCAGATTTAGGCAGAACATAATCAAGGTTGAATTTTTCAGACTCTTCAAGCTTGTTAGTGGCATCATTACTTGTTTGAATGTGGGATTGAGGGTGTTTCACTGTTTGGACAACCTCTGTGATGGAATCTAAAGCTTTATTCTTCTGACGAGCTGTTCCAAAATGTGGAATTATTACATATCCGAACTGAAATCACATCACAAAACACCCCGACAACTGGAGTATAATTTACCGTCGTAACGAATTAACGACTGTGGCAGTCCATTAGGCCTCAATGCCTTTTCAACGGCACCTTCTGTGTATTTGCTGACCTCCACCTGCATTCTGCATAAAACAGCACTTAATAGCTATGCATGCATTTGGGAAGGAAAAAAGAATAGTTTAGTTCGAAATTCGGTATCTGTATGAAGATAATTATGAAGAAAATTTAAGGAAAACTAACCCAATGAATTTGATGGTTTTCCCATTATCATCTTTTATGGGAGTCACAGTGAGTAGATTCCAGAAAAGAGTTCCATCTTTCTTGTAATTCAAGAGCCTGCCACAATAGCTTTTTCCATTCTTAACTGCATCTCTGATCTTGGCGACCTCATTCTGGTCCGTGTCCGGTCCTTGTAGAAAACGGCTAAACGAAAAATGTGGTGAAAAATCATGTGTTATGGACAGGCATATAAAATTGCAATGATTTTGTGCTGTAGAATGATTGCAAGTTGTCCCCTAGGAAGTTGGAAGACTTTCCAGTCATATCACATATTTAGAAGCAAGAACTTACCAATTTCTTCCTATGACCTCCTTTGCGGAATAGCCGGTCGTGGTGAAAAATCCGCTGCTTGCATACATTATAGGGCAGTCGGGTTTTGTGGCGTCGGATACAACAAAGGTTTGTTGCAGGGTTGCCAAAGCATCCTTCAGCTCCTGTGACACCCTAGGAACTTGTTCCAATCCACAACTTGATTCATCTGACGTCCTTGCCGATCCAACCGAAAATTTGTCTAATGAGTATTTGTTGGGATTGCCTTCTCCACTCGGCTTCATCGTTTTGCTGATCACTTTGAAACTACCATCTCCAGCATCTGTCTGCAATGCAAGACCCCATTCTGCAGTTCTTTCAGCTATGCTGGCTTCAGTTAGAATTCTATGAGAGGACTTCCCATTTGGATCTTTTCCACCGCCATTCAAGTTTTTGATGGAGTCGTCAAAGCTTCCGATGTTGGACTTGCCGGAAGCCTCTCCTCCGAAAGCCATCCACTTGTCCGCAGGCTCTTTCCTTTCTTTAGAAACGGCGTCGGTCGATGATCCTTCCTCTTGCACTTTAGTCACTGAAATGGAACCCTCAACTGTAGCACTAGATTGTCCAGCATTTTGAGTACCTGCGGATGAACTCGGCTGTCCCCCGGCCATTGGTACCACTATTTCCTACTTCTCTTTGGTGAATAATTAATCGCGAGGCTGCATACAACACCGAGTCAGAATCAGTATAAATGAGTCTTAGGGTCAGAACTAGATATGCAGAAAAGTTGTGTGACACTGATTCAGTTCTGCAACATATAAACCCATCTACTAAGCAAAAAATGAAATTCGGAGCAAACAATTAATCGAATAGGGAGCTTGTAGTTGGAGAATTGAAAAGAGTTTACAGTAGTAATGACCTTTGCAGACGAAACGTAGATAACAAGCAAACTCCAGTGGTAATTTCTGAAGAAAATGAGCTCAAACTTGAACAACAATGGGGGTCAATGGATGAGGAAAATGAAGCAGCAGAAGCTTCCAGGGTCCTGTTAAAAAGTCAAACACGTTCAAGACTCCTTTTTTTCTCTCTCTACACATGAAGAAACATATCTGTTAAGTTTCTGGTTCTGGACCTCTGGTTCCTCCCGGGTTGGGTGTAAAAGGAAGGAGAAAAAAAGGCTAACATCAGGATAATGTTCAATAAATAGAGACTTCGGAATTCTAACGCCATAACCATAGGCAGTGTTCCCATAACTTTCTAATTTCCATCAGAGCCTTATGTTCTACGTGCATCAAAGCCATTCATTTGTTCATTCGGCACTCATTTAATCCATTATATTCACGCGTACTTGTTCATCTCGGTCTAACATTTACAATCATTAAAAATTACTATTTGTCGAGATCAGAAACATGTACTTTTGTGAGGCTACAAAGACGCCAAATGTAAGAAATTATCTGAAGATAAATCTCGCTTTCACTTGGAGAAAACCTTGTTGTGTTGCTTGAGCAAAATATATATATATATAGGTCAGATTTAATTACACTATGTGAGTTTTTTTAATTAATCATATTGATATCTGATCTATTGATCGATTAATCTTAATCTAAATTGGGTACTGTAGAGGCGAAGACGACCCTCTTAATCCAGTTTGCACCATTCGCAAACGTCAGGATTTGAACCCTGATCTTGCTTAAGGTACTTAGTTCCTCATCTCATTAGATCAACTAGTGAATGAATAGAAAAAATATTATATCTTTTCATCCAATAACTTTAAATTGATGTAAAACTAAAATAAAATAAAAAATCTTACATGACGTAATTGCAATATATGCATATAAACCTAGCAACTAATCAATGTGAAGGGCCACAAACATGGTGGAGGGTTTTGTTCATCAAGAAATGAATATAGGGCCAAACCCGATCATTCAACTGTCCCTTCATTTATAAACATTTTGATTTTCTACCACAAGTTTCCTCTCATCAAATTGACAAGAAAATATCATGTTGGATCTATGTCATGTGCCATGATTGATTCAATTTGTACCAACTCGTTTACATTTGTTATATTTTATTTGAGTGTTCTTATTTTATCTTTCAAGTCAGAATCTGATTTTATCATAATTAAAGTAAGAAGTTAATTTTCTTCCTAATTAATTAAAAAAAAGCATTTAAAATTTTTAGTTAGACTTTAATTTTTTTTTAAAAATGAAAATTGAACAATTCATAATTTTTAAAAATTTTAATTTAAATCTCTAATTTTGTTAAGTTTTAAGTTGACCTCTAAATGCTGTCACCAAATTCGGTCACTGAATTTACTCAAATATATTTTCTTATCTTACCTATACTACAACAGCTATATACTGTCCTTCATGGGGAGAGATGCCAATAGGTGTGTAATGTGTACCAATTGAGAGGGTACTAAACATCCAGTTTTGGGACTAGTATTGCTGCCATTTACTGTATCCAAGAGAAGCTATTATTTATTTATCAAATAAATTTAGTCAATAAGAAATTTCTAACCAATAAAATTATACTTTAATGTAAACTACATATTAATTATAATTTTGTATCAATATCTACGCTAGCTAAACTCACAAGCATCAAGTGGCTTACCTTCTTCTTCCTCAACTCTCACCTATCGAGACAAAACATTCATGCATGCTGTGCATTGGTGCACATATAAAAAGCAGCCAGTCCATCAAAATTCAGGGGGAGTGGAAATGGATGAGGTGAAAGGCAAAGTTTGCGTGACAGGTGCTTCAGGCTACTTGGCTTCATGATTGGTTAAGCGTCTTCATTAAATTGTGTGGTTATAATGGGCATGAGGGGCAGCAAATGAGAAGAAATTAGCGCATCTGTTGAGACTCCAATTGGTGAGGTCCGATCTGATGGATGACGACAGCTTCAACAATGCGATCATGGGGTGCGAGGGCGTCTTCCACACTGCTTCCCCCGTCATTAAACCTTCATTTGATCCCAAGGCATCTTCTTTTCTTCCGTTTCTGATTTTCAATGAAACAATAGCTTTTTTCTATGTTGCTCGAATACGTCAACTTAATGTTATTACAACTATCCGATACGTCTCTGACATGGGTATAGAATAGGCACAATTTGGACACCTATCGGGATGTTCCATATTGAAGTGATAGACCAGAACTAATTGAGCATGTTGGAGAGATTTCTCACGAGATCCTTTGATTTTCAGGCGTGTATTAAAAATTATTTTTAGATTTAGTTTAAGAAAATATTTAGAAAATAATTTTAAATAAGAAATTAAAATCGATTTCTAATCCTTAAATATCACCTGATTTACGATGAATTTTTGTATGCGAATAGAATATTTTTGGGTTGTGATATCTTAATAGTTTTTCAGTTATATTTTGATGCATCTTGAAAAACTTAAATTGGAATTGGAAACTCAAAATATTTTTGTTTTAACGAATATAGTACAAGCAAAATATGAGTAAAATATGTGATTTTGTAATAGTTAGAAATTTTAAATTTACTTATATTACCCTCATCAAATCGTACCGTGTAATTTTGGAAATTAGCGTCCCGTATCAGTATCAATTTAACAAATAGCTTTTTGTCAACTAAATTGGTATAAAGGAAATGTAAAACCTTGAAGGATTTTGTTTTCCTGTTTCTCACCGTTGTCATCAGACGGAAATCCTGGAACCGGCTGTGAAGGGCACAGTGAACGTGCTACGCTCATATAAGAAGAACCCTTATCTGAGGCGCGTGGTTCTCACATCATCTTCTTCAACTGTAAGAGCTAGAGATGATTTTGAATTCAAAATACCACTTGATGAGTCTTCTTGGAGCTCCATTCAACTCTGCGAGACTTTGCAGGTAACTTAACCATATATTTGTGACTAGTGTCGTTATACTGTCAAAATAATTTCAGTTTATTAATAAATAATAAATAAAGAGAGAGAGAGTATTGTTGGAAAGCAAGGTCGATCCACAGGGATCTTGATGTCTCCAATGAAGTGAAATTTCTGATTTAGATAAGGATGAGATAAGATAGATTTTTGGATGAGATTAAATAGGGGGTTTAAAAATTGTTTTTAAAATAAAAGATTATAATCAAATAAAAGATAAAGATAAAATAAATAAATTAAATAAAATATAATGATAAAAATAAAAGATAACGATAAAATAAATAAATATTTAAATTTAAAGTAATTAAGATAAAGAGAAACTTACAGTGAAATTAACCTTGGGCTTCAGCTTTTGCCTCAAATTCAACTTTATCCTCAGAAGATGTTTTTGCTTCGGTTATTTGCCGATTACAGTCTACGGGACCCAACTTGTAGTACCCAAAAAATTTATATAATGATCAAAATGCAAATTTTCCCAAAAGTAATGTTATTTCATAAATGGATTTATTTAGTGACCAAATTATAAATTTGTTAAAGTTTGGTGACCAAAGTATAAACTTTGAAAAGTTTAGGGACCAAAATATAATTTTAAAAAGTTACATATGGGTCACGAAAATAAGTAAATAAAAATATTATTTTCACATTTTTAAAATGTTGGAAAATAATATTTAATGGTTTAATTCCATGTTTAATTTGAATTGTTTGATTAAAGTGACTGAATTGTAATTTTTAGAAAATTGCAAGGGCAAATCGGTAAACTAAGATATTTTTTGTTCATATTTGACTTATGGATGAAGATAAGGTTCAGGTGATATGATTTGAATGATGATAAGGATAAGTATATTGGTTTTATGGTAATTATGAAGTTATATTAAGGGTATATTGGTATTTTCTTAAGTTAATGATTTAAATAATATTTTTAAAGGATTGTAAGCATGACATCAATAAAAAATATCATGCAATTGTTCATCTTCTCAAGCATCTTCACGTGAGAAAGCTTCCAAGGTAAGAAAATATTTTATTTTCAATTTTTGAGCTAATTCCTTTGGAATTGGAGTTATGTCGTGAAATAAGAAAGTGATCTACGCGAAAAATGCTATCATTTGGTACCAAGATTGCTTTCTAATCTTGCTGGATTTCAAAGATATCAAATCTAAGGGTTTGTGTTCATATAAGGGATCATGAAACTGATGATGAATCTTGATGTTTTTGAGGTTGTAGATTCATTTTCAAGCTTGATTGATAGTTATAACATGTTCAATCTTCTTAGAATAATTTTTTAAAATTCAGCCAAAAGAATAACTTTGTAGAACTTTTTGTTCTGATAAGAATTGATAAGGGATTTGATTATAGATATGTTATAAGGTTGATTTAAAGTTGATTTCATGCTTGAATTAAATCAAAATAGAGCAAAATCATGGAAAACCTAGTTTTTGATCTTTAAACCATTAGGCTTTGGTCTTAAAGGATGAGAAAAATTATGAAAAAATTATATAAGGTATGGAAATGATATAGAAAGTATTTTACAGGCCTTAGAAAATTCGGGACCATTTTGTAATTTTCAAAAAGTTGAGGGACCAATTTATAATTTTGGAAAAAGTTGGGAATGGTTGTATAATTGTCTAATAGTTGATGTACTATACTGGAAACTATTGTTTTGGAATTGAAATGAGTGTTTAAACGTGAAATATGACTATTTTGGAAGTTTGAAAAGATTAGTGATTTAAGTACAACGTTTGCATAGTTGAGGAACTTAAATGTAATTATGCTTTTGTAAAAGCATTTGAATGGTAATAATTTTAATGCTGGAATTTTTGATATTAAAAACCTAAGTGATAAAATGGTGAAGGACCATTTTGAGTAAATTGGAAAAGTTGGTTCCAATGTTAAAAGGAATTATTAAGTATTAAGTATTTTGATACAAAATGAGTTTCAAGTATATTATGGAGTTATTTTGGGATATGTTTATGTTAGTAAAATACTAACATATGTATCATTATGAATTTGTGATTTATACAGATTGTGATTGATTTGCTATTGAAGCAAGTCAAATATAAAAAGGGTTTATTGTGGAACATAGCGAGGCACATATATTGGATATATAAAGTGTCAAGGTGAGTGCAATACATGCATGAAATTATACATTGATGTTTTATACGTCATCAGGAAGACTTTTGATAAGTCGACCTTGTTTATATCAGCAAGATATTATGTCATTTTTTTTATAAATTGACATGTCATTGATATGTCATAGTATGAAATTATAATGCATTGATCATGAAAATGTGATATTTTACCATGAATTTTATTTCGGGTATGAACTGCCAATGTTAAATTATGATAATATACTTTGCCATGGATGGATCAAATAAAATATACTATATGCCCAAGTAAGTTATTGAGGGACAGGGTATAGTTGGCATGCCATGAAGTATAGCAGTTGTAGGTTTATAATACACTTCTGTATATATGGTGGGCACAACCTTATGTGTAATACACTTCGGTGTATATGGTGGGCATGACCTTATGTGTAATACACTTTGGTGTATATGGTGGGCACGACCTTATGTGTAATACACTTCGGTGTATATGGTGGGCACGACCTTATGTGTAGCACTACAGTGCAAATATTACTCAAATACCCAGGGTTCTCAGGGTTTTATATTGGGATATGGGCTATTGTTTATGGTATATGATTTATAGTTTATTGGTTAATAAATGATAACCATGCAAATAAGCTTACGAGCTTATGGAATAATGGCAAGCATATTGGTAAAATAAGCATACGAGCTTATGGAATAAATGGAAAGTATATTGGTAGAATAAGCTTACGAGCTTATGGGATAAATGATAAGAAATTTTATATCATTTTTTATCATTGTAAAATATTGGATATGTTGGTAACATGATTTTATGGCATTTTGAAATTGACATTGGAATTCATGCATGAATTGTATTGCACTGTTTATTGTTTTAATTGCCTCACTAAGTTTATACTTAGCGTGTGATGATTTTCATGCGTAGGTAAAAAGCCAAGAATAGAGTAAAGAGTACAAGGAACTCCGAGCATCCAGAAATACACTACAATATCAGTAAGACATCCTGTGATGAAATGTTGACTTTGTTAGTGGCACGTAATTATTAATGTCTTAGTTGCTCTGTTAAATTATTTTGCAACTGGTTTGTAATGGTTTAACTAAACTGCTTTACTCTGATTTAATATGGATGGCTTAAATCCATATTAATATACATTTTAAATAGTATGTGATAAATGGATATGATATGCTATTTTTATAATATTAGTTACCATTCCTATAAATAAATTTTAAATCACTTTTGAAATGGAAATGGTTTTAGAAAATCGGGTGACATCTATAATCTGTATAGGTATAATTATACGGGTTATGGGTGTTACATTTATTGGTATAAGAGCTATAGGTTTAGCCGATTCTAGGACTAAACCGAGGTTGTTTAGAGTTAAAAAGTGTATACATGCCACTAGGATGCCAAAAGTTACTAATAGTTGTATATATACTGTGATGATGCTTATTAGGAGTAAAGTTACTCTTTACTAATGTATGATGATTCTGACTATGTTCAAATGTCAGAAATTAAGGACAAAGGTTAGAAAGTTGATAATGTTGAAAAGAAATTCGAGATTGAAGTCAACAAAAAGGAACCTGAGATGACTGCTGTAACACGCCTTAAAAGGGTGAGTGTTGTTAGGGATTTTCCTCATATTGTGGAAGAAATACCCCGGCTTTCAATGAAGTTTCTGAATTGGAAGAATCAATTAAAAAGTTTGAACGACTTACAAGAAAAGTCAAATCGGATGAGGATCCAGAGGAGATTTCTGAATCTAGTGATGATTTTGAGGTTTCTCCAGGTAAGCTTAAATAATTGAGAAATATTTAAGCTAAGCATTAAATTGTTTAAAGCATTGTTGATTTGAGTAAGAGGAAATAAATAAGCGGTAAATATGATTTTTGCTAAAAGTTTACAGAAAGCTGAGTTACTAGTGAATCAAATGATTATGAGTTTGATTGAGAATATATATCAAATCCATAAAACTTGATAGAGTTACCCTGCGAAAGTAAATTTGTGAAAATGGATTGTTTAATCATTCCATGTTGTAATGAATTATTATTTAGATTAAGATGGATCTCAAGAACTTGAAAAGTTCCAGGTTCGTAGTGAGAGGAAAAATAGTAAATTTGCTTGATAGTGCGACTATGAAGTTATTGCTACAAATTTATCAAGTTTTCTTATTGAATGATATGAACATTGAGACTTTCATTTGATATTAAAAATGTTTCAACTGTTCGAAAATATTATCTTTGGATTTGGAAAAGTTATACAAATTTCCTTAAGAATGAATTAAGGAATTATAAAGTAGAGATATTCAATTCTACTTGATATCAAGTGATATTATGGCGGAAGACCTATGTGTTATGATATAAGTGTTAGTCAAACAAATAGTAAATGTTCGATAAAGATTCAAGAGCTTATGTTCCTGATGAATCGATGGGATTATCATTAACGAGTTTAAGATCATTTTGATCATGAGTTGGTTGTTTCTATATTAAGGTTGGGTTAATGGTCGCAAGAAGCGATTAATTTAGAAACATGCAGAGAAAAAAAAATCAGTGATTGATAAAAAAGTAAAATCATCACTAATGTGATATCAACAATGGTTATGATTAAGATGATGTAAAAAGGATGTATAGCTTTTGTAGCTAAGGTGATAGATACTCAAGTATCTGAAATAAGATCATAATATATTTCCATAAGTCAGGAATTTCCATATGTCTTTTTAGATTTATTATTTGGATTACCTCTAGATTGAGAGGTGGAATTCAATATTAATGGTTATCAAGGTATTAATCATGTATCTATGGGTTCGTATCGAATGGTTGTAATTGAGTTAAGAGAATAAAGAACCAATTGCAAGAACTGCTAGATTGAGGATGCATTAGATCGAATATTTCACCTTGGGGTGAACCAGTGTTGTTTATTAAAAAAAGGGATATATGCGATTATGCATAGATTATCGATAGTTAAACAAAGTAACTATCAAGAACAAGTATCATCTTCCGAGGATTGATGACTTGTTTGATTAGCTTAAGGAAGATGTTCTAAAGATAGTTTTCAAACTATGAGTTCGAAGTAATGCCGTTTGGTTTGACAAATGCTCTGACAACATTCATGGATTTGATGAACCAAGTATTTCAATTTTACTTGGATTAATATGAGGTTGTCTGTATTGATAACATTATGGTATACTCGAATACAAAGATAGAGCATGATGCATATCTTCGTATTGTACTTGAGATACTTAAGGATAAAAAGTTATATGTCAAACTGTTAAGGTGTGAGTTTTGGCTATCAGAAGTTGATTTTCTTAGTCATGTTGTCTCGATAGATGACATAAGAGCTAAAAAAATATAAAAAAACTGAAAAAGAAAGAAGAAAAAGAAAACGAAGAAAAAAACAAATAGAAAAAGAAAAGAAAAAGAGAAAAAAATGAGAGATGATTAAAAATATATATTTCACTGGTGGAAAAATAAATATATGAGACTAAAGACTTTGAAGTCAACTCTGATGAGTGTCTATTTTATCAAGAAGAATTTGTATTCCTCATGATGATGAGTTAAAGAAAGATATTCTTTTTGAAGTACATTATAGTCCACTGAATATGCATCCAGGTGGAAACAAAATGTATCAAGATGTAAAAAGTCATTTTCGTGGCCAGGTATGAAAAGAAACATTATTGAGTTGTTGCTACATGTTTGACATGTCAACAAGTAAAAGCTGAGAATCAAGTGCTCTCAGAATTGTTGCAACTGATATCTATTCCAGAGTTGAAATAGTAAAGAGTCACTATGGATTTTGTTACTAGACTACCTTTGACATCAAATAAAAAGGATTCCATCTGGGTGATAGTGACCGATTAACTAAATCGACACATCTCATTCTGATGTGAATGGACTATGCATTGGATAAATATGCAGCGTTATATATCAAAGAGATAGTTCGGCTACATGGAATGCCAATATCCATTATATCTAACAGGGATTCAAAGTTCACTTTAAGATTTTGGAAATCTTTGCATAAAGTTTTAGGTAATTGATTGAATTCCAGTACGACGTTTCATCCACAGACAGATGGTAAGTCAGAAAGTACTATTCAGATATTAGAAGATATGTTGAGTGCATGTGTGATTGATTCCAAGGAATCATGGAAAAAGAAAAGTATTTGTTTTTAGTAGAATATTCCTACAATAACAGTTATCAATTGAGCATCAAGATGGCTCGATATGATGCTTTATATGGAAGAAAATGTTGAACACCATTGAATGGGTTCGAGTTAAAAGATTGAAATCTTGTTGGCTCAGATTTATTTAAAGAGGTTGAGGATAAAGTATATATAATTCATGATAATCTCAAAATGACATTTGATCGGCAAAAGTCTTATGCAGAGTTGAAACGAAAAGAAATTGAATTTCATGAAGGTGATAAAGTTTTTCTTAAAATATTGCCTTGGAAAAAGATTTTGCACTCAAAACGCAAAGGGAAACTAAATCTAAGATTCATTGGACCTTATGAGATATTAAAAAGAGTTAGAATGATGGCTTATCAGTTAACATTAACTCTGGAGGTAATTGAGATCTAGAGTTGAACAAAGTTCACAATGTTTTTCATGTGTCAATGCTTAGAAAGTATCGATTGGATCTTTCACATGCCATTGCATCAGAGGAAATTGAGATCCGACCAGATTTGACTTATTAAGAAGAATCAATTCGGATATTAGCTCGAGAAATCAAAGAACTATGTAGCATGACAATTCCTCTAGTCAAAGTGATTTAGCAAAATCATAATGTCGAGGACGTTACTTGAGAAAGAGAGGATGATATGAAGAAATAATATCCATACCTTTTCATATCAGATTGAATATTTTGATTAAATAGCTTCCAAATCTAATGATTAGCATGATCTTCAGAAAATCCTCAAATTAAGGAGGAAAAATCGAAATTGAAGAAGTTGGCAAGACCAGAAGAGGTTTTCGCATAATGCGAGGGCACGTCTTACCAATCCGTGTAACCCTAAATTATGTCAATCCGTATAAAAAGGAAGTTAGGGTTTTCATAGAAATTTTAAAATTCGAGGACAAATTTTATTTGAGGGGAGAATTGTAATACCCAAAAAATTTAAATAATGACCAAAATGCAAATTTTGAAAGTTTGATGTTCAAACTAGAAAATTAGGAAAAGTTTAAGGAATTAACTGGTAATTTTCCCAAAATAATGTTATTTCGTAAATGGATTTATTTAGTGACCAAATTATAAATTTGTTAAAGTTTGGTGACCAAAGTATAAACTTTGAAAAATTAAGGGAACAAAATGTAATTTTAAAAATTACATATGGGTCACGAAAATAAGTAAATAAAAATATTTTTTTTCACATTTTTAAAATGTTGGAAAATAATATTTAATGGTTTAATTCCATGTTTAATTTGAATTGTTTGATTAAAGTGACTAAATTGCAAATTTTAGAAAGTTGCAAGGGTAAATCGGTAAACTAAGATATAATTTGTTCATATTTGACTTATGGATGAAGACAAGGTTTAGGTGATATGATTTGAATGATGATAAGGATAAGTATATTGGTTTTATGGTAATTATGAAGTTATATTAAGGGTATATTGGTATTTTCTCAAGTTAATGATTTAAATAATATTTTTAAAGGATGATAAGCATGATATCAATCAAAAATATCATGCCAATGTTCATCTTCTCCATCATCTTCACGTGAGAAAGCTTCCAAGGTAAAAAAATATTTTATTTTCAATTTTTGAGCTAATTCCTTTGGAATTGGAATTATGTCGTGAAATAGGAAAGTGATCTACGCGAAAAACGCTATCATTTGGTACCAATATTGCTTTCTAATCTTGCTGGATTTCAAAAATTTCAAATCTAAGGGTTTGTGTTCATATAAGGATCATGAAATTGATGATGAATCTTGATGTTTTTGACGTTGTAGATTCATTTTCAAGCTTGATTGATAGTTATAACATGTTCAATCTTCTTAGAATAATTTTTAAAAATTCGCCCAAAGAATAACTTTGTAGAACTTTGTGTTCTGATGAGAATTGATAAGGGATTTGATTATAGATATGTTATAAGGTTGATTTAAAGTTGATTTCATGCTTGAATCAAATCAAAATCGAGCAAAATCATGGAAAACCTAGTTTTTGATCTTTAAACCATTAGTCTTTGGTTTTAAAGGATGAGAAAAATTATGGAAAAATTATATAAGGTATGGAAATGATATAGGAAGTATTTTATAGACCATAGAAAATTTGGGGACCATTTTTTAATTTTCAAAAAGTTGAGGGACCAATTCATAATTTTGGAAAAAGTTGGGAATGGTTGTATAATTGTCTAATAGTTGATGTACTATACTGGAAATTGTTGTTTTGGAATTGAAATGAGTGTTTAGACGTGAAATATGACTATTTTGGAAGTTTGAAAAGATTAGTGATTTAAGTACATCGTTTGCATAGTTGGGGTACTTAAATGTAATTATGATTTTGTAAAAGCATTTGAATGGTAATAATTTCAATGCTAGAATTTTTGATATTAAGAACCTAAGTGATAAAATGGTGAAGGACCATTTTGAGTAAATTGGAAAAGTTAGTTCCAATGTTAAAAGGAATTATTAAGTGTTAAGTATTTTGATATAAAATGAGTTTCAAGTATATTATGGAGTTATTTTGGGATTTGTTTATGTTAGTAAAATACTAACATATGTATCATTATGAATTTGTGATTTATATAGATTGTGATTGATTTGCGATTGAAGCAAGTCAAATATAAAAAGGGTTTATTGTGGAACATACTGAGGCACATATATTGGATATATAAAGTGTCAAGGTGAGTGCAATACATGCATGAAATTATACATTGATGTTTTATACATCATCAGGAAGACTTGTGATATGTCGACCTTGCTTATATCAGCATGATATTATGTCATTTTTTTATAAATTGACATGACATTGATATGTCATAGTATGAAATTATAATGCATTGATCATGAAAATGTGATATTTTATCATGAATGTTATTTAGGGTATGAACTGCCAATGTTAAATTATGATAATATACTTTTCCATGGATGGATCAAATAAAATAGACTATATGCCCAAGTAAGTTATTGAGGGACAGGGTATAGTTGGCATGCCATAGAGTATAGCAGCTGCAGGTTTATAATACACTTCGGTGTATATGGTGGGCACGACCTTATGTGTAATAAACTTCGGTGTATATGGTGGGAACGACCTTATCTGTAGCACTACGATGCAAATATTACTCTAATACCCAAGGTCCTCAGGGTTTTATATTGGGCTATGGGCTATTGTTTATGGTATATGGTTTATTGGTTAATAAATGGTAACCATGCAAATAAGCTTACGAGCTTATGGAATAATGGCAAGTATATTGGTAAAATAAGCTTACGAGCTTATGGAATAAATGATAAGTATATTGGTGAAATAAGCATACGAGCTTATGCAATAAATGGTAAGTATATTGGTAGAATAAGCTTACGAGCTTATAGGATAAATGATAAGAAATTTTATATCATTGTAAAATATTGGTTATGTTGGTAACATGATTTTATGGCATTTTGAAATTGACATTGAAATTCATGCATGAATTGTATTGCAATGTTTATTGTTTTATTTGCCTCACTAAGTTTATACTTAGTGTGTGATGATTTTCACGCGTAGGTAAAAAGCCAAGAATAGAGTAAAGAGTACAAGGAACTCCGAGCATCTAGAAATACACTACAATATCAGTAAGACATCCTATGATAGAATTTTGACTTTGTTAGTGGCATGTAATTATTAATGTCTTAGTTGCTCTGTTAAATTATTTGCAACTGGTTTGTAATGGTTTAACTAAACTTCATAAATCCATATTAATTTATATTTTAAATAGTATGTGATAAATGGATATGATATGATATTTTTATAATATCAGTTACCATTCCTATAAATAAATTTTAAATCACTTTTGAAATGGAAATGGTTTTAGAAAATCGGGTGACATATATAATTTGTATAGGTATAATTATACGGGTTATGGGTGTTACACATCCCCTGTAACTTGTTTTTCTCTCTTGTGAACCGATAAACCAAAATCTATTTTTGGATATCAATCCTTTAATGAGATTAACTACGACTATCGTCGCTAGCACCAACCTGTTTTATAGATCTGGAAAAACCCGACTTGGACTATGTTGTCTCAATGACAATCGAGTCTGATCTCAATATCCCTTAGCGAACCGTTGCTAAGTGTGTTCACAGGAAGTTAAATTTGCTACCAGCTGACTCTTCCTCCCAACTATAAATCAGAACAACTTCCGAATCAATGAGCTCTTTTTGATTAAAAAGTGTTTTGATTTTAAAAAGATAGGTCGATTACCAATCTTATTCCTCTAGAAAATAACTCGAAGTTATTTTAGTGCTTTTCAATCCTCACAATAAGGATTGAGTCATCGCTTCAGCCCTTGGCAATGGAGAAATTAGCTAAGTATGTCAATCATACTTAGCATCTTTGAAAATAAAAATAAAAATAAAAAAAATTTGAAAAAAGGAAAAACTTTTATTAAAAACCAGAGAAAGAATAATAATGATTTCTGAATGTGTTTTTCGGCTTACCCTGAGAGTGTATTTATAGCCTTCAAAAATCCTAAAAACAAAGAAAATATAATTCCTAAAAATAAAAATAATTCCTAATGATAGTTCTTAAACTATTTAAACTAAAATACTAAAACAAGGATAAGATAAAATATAATTCTTAAAATATTTAAACTAAAATCCTAAAACCATGAGTTTGAGTTGGATTCGAATTTTAGAAATTAGAAAGACTCATTCGTCCTTCTAGAAGTGCTGACTGGACCTTCTGGATTGTGTTGACTCATCGCCTCGTCAGATGCGTCATGCCCAGAGTTATGCCCACTAATCTTGCCTTGATTCCAAAAATAAAAAACTGCATAATTCTGTCATTTAATTGCAATTTCCATAATCTAGTGTCCTGTATAGAAAATTAATCAAAACGAATAAATCAACCACAAAATTTAACAACTAAGGAGTAATTTAAAGATAAAATAATAACTAAATAAAGAACCTATCAAATTTTTACACTTTTTCAATGTTAGTCCTCAAGCATTCCTCAATTAACATATCAAAATCACAAGATGTCATCTTGAATTTAAATTTATTCATCAAACTTCCAATCGAACTAAGTCCATGACAATTGTCGAATTCAAGGTATAATCAAGTAAAGACATAACTAAGAAAAATTTTAAGCAAGAAAGATATCCTAATTTATTTACCAACTTTAATGAAACATAACTCAATACCTCACAAAGATTCACACATATCCGCTAAAACTATTTAGGGTAAAATGAAATCGCTCAAACCAAAACTAATCAAGATATTACCATAGGCTTAGAATCTAATCAAGTATCCACTACTAAAAGTGAACATAATTCAATAATCAAGGGGTCTTTAAATCAAGGTGTAATGGGGCTTAGGCTAGGGTAGGGGAAAGGCCATGATGCCGGTTTAAGTACGAAGACAATAGATTTACAAAATATTCCTAAAACAAAATAAAATTAAATTAAAAATATAAACATATAAAAAATGAACATAAACATCTTTTTTTCAATCTTTTTTTTATTTCATTTTCACTCTTTTTTTGCTTTTTTGTTTTGTGTTTTCTCTTGATGTTTTCTCTTGGTGTTTTCTGCATTGTATTACTGTTTGAACCATTTTTTGCAAATAGAAATATGACAAAAATAATGAAATAATAAAATAATAAAATAAAGAACATATACCAATGTAAAAAACTAATCTACTCATCTTGAATAGGGCAAAAAAGAATGATAAAAATAAAGACTTGGGTTTAATTATGTGGTTTAAAACAAAGAAAAAGGAAAAAGGCTCAAAAAGTGGTTCACTAGTGGATATATAAATGGGTATCTTTTGGAAAAAGTAGGTTTATCCTAGGTGTCCCTATCACATTAAAACATTATGCCCAATATGTAGTCTCGATATGTTGTAAGATTACAAGTTCTAGAATATCATAATTAGTCCGACACACTCAGTCAAACAATGAGCAAGAAAGAAAATGTATGCTCGTTAGATTCAATTCTCACAAGAAAAGGCTTATATGTACCAAGTCAAGTTCATATTCATTAATAAATGCATGAAATATCAATACTTAGCAGAAAATTACCAGTTATGCCAATAACCATTATGCAAATTAAGTTTCATCAAAACATGGTCACGATCCAAAAGGAAGCAAGAGTATAAAGTGAATTTCAAGAATAAAAACTAAAGATTAACACATCAATATGAGAACTACTCAATTCCAACCAATCAAGAAAGTGAGTGAAAATTTTTGATAGCAAATTGTCTCCCCTCTTTTAAACCATATTGTTCCATTATGAATAGAAAAGAATAAGAGAGGGAACATAATTACTCCCCTAGTTTAATGGTTGTCGGAGCCATAAATGGCGATTGTGAAGGAACGACAGAGGAGGTGTGATGCGACAGTGAAGGCTTGTTTGGTCTCGCGTTCGCACCACTGTGAGGAAAGGGGAGAACTCAGCAGTGCAAGGAGGCAGGGGACGAGCTACAATAACCATCGCAAGGAAAGCGGCGTCCGGCGGTGTGGGCAGTGGGTTAGAGTGAATCGACTGGTTAAGGAAAAAAAAAGAGAGGGAAAGGAAGGGGTGGTATTGTGCGGCTGGGCAAAGAGAGTTTGGGGGGTTGGCTTTTAATTCACGTAGGTATATAGAACAAAAAAGGGGAAAATTTGAAAAGGAGTTAAAAATGTCAAATTAATGATTAGAAAATTAAAGAATTAAAGTTAAATAATAAGTGATAAGTGATAAGGTGAAAGAGTTAGGATTGGGGATGGGTTTGAGTTTTAATTATTTGAAAAAAAGATACTGATAGGTATGGTCCATGGTGAGTAAAAATAGGAAGGAAACGAAAAAAAAAGAAGTTGAAATAATTTGGAAGTTTGGCCAGTCAAAGTGTGGAAGAATTGGGATTGTTAAATTATTAAAAGTATTATATAGATATGATAAAAGGATAAGTGGGACCATGAGAAGTTTAAAAAGAAGGAGATTGGTTTAAGGTGAAAAAGATGGTAAGGTGGGATCTGCTAAAGTTTTGAAAGAAAAATTAAATTCTCCCAAAATGTGAGTTGGCGGCAAAGTATAACAAAATTGTATTTGAGAGTTGATATCGTGCACCATATGGGGCTGAGTTATGTTAACCTGCACCACATCCTTTCTCCAAATATGAAACATTGCTCCTATAGCTATATATTCGATTGAAATTTAAATATGTTCGGAGAAAAATAAAATAAAATAAGAATTTGATAAAATAAACATAAAATGGAATGAAATAAATTTAAATGAAATAAAGTGTGCTAAAAATAAAACTAAAATAAAATGAAATAAAACGAAATGGGTTGCCTTCCATCAAGCGTTTTTGTTTAACGTCGTTAGCTCGGCGACCTGTATTTTAGATTATAGGCTCCTCTAACTCAATTTCTTCGAGAAATACTTTTTCCACTTCATACATTTTTTCATCCAAGAACTTTCTTATAAGAAATTCTATGATCATATACTTCTTTTATTTTTTTCTTGTAGATTTTGGCTTTCTCATATGCTTTTCTTCGAATCCTTTTCATCTTGTCTGAAATAATAACGGGTAAAGTATCTCTTTTTCCCAAAAATGCATTCTTCAAGTTTTCTGAGAACTGCTACAAATCGATTTGAGGAGGTTGCAGAACAGAATGTAGCATTTTAGGATTTGAGGGAGTAAAGCATGAATCAGAATTAACCGAAAATATTTTATCGAGCTCTCTGATTTCATTTTCAAATTCCTCCAATTCCCTACATAGATTATCAGTAAAATTAGATTCCATATAATCATTAATGGGAGGCTCAATAATATAAACAAAATTAATATTACCAACTTTATCTAGATGTCGCATTGTTTTGTATACATCAAATTTTACGATCTCACCGTCAAACTCCATTGTAACAATTCCACTTCTTACATCGATTTTCGTCTTTGTTGTGATAAGGAAGGAACGGTCCAAAAGTATTTCTGAACAAGTATTTGTTCAGTCGTTTTCCATGTCAATGATATAGAAATCTTCCAGAAATATAAGCTCATTTATCTTCCAAGAGTCATTCGGGATAAATTATCGATCAATCTGCCAGTTGTATTGTTACTCTTGTATCCTTCAAAGGCTCATTAGAAAGTAATTTGTACACATATAAAGGCATAATATTTATAGAAGCTCCTAAATCGCACATTGCACGTTTAATTCCAACTTTACCAGTTTTGCAAGGTATAGAAAACATATATTGATCTTTTAACTTTGGTGGAAGCTTTTATTGGAAAACAACTGAAACATGCTCTCCCAATTTCACCTTTTCTATTCTGGTAAGCTTTCTTTTCGTGGTACAGAGGTCTTTAAGAAATCTAGTATACCTTTGTATTTTTCAGATTACGTCAAGGAGGGGTATATTGATTTCAACCTTTCGGAATACTTCCAAGATTTCATTCTCTTTAGCTTGTTTGTCTCTTTTTACCAATCTGGAAGAAAAAGGTGGCAGAGTTTCATAGGGTGATGGTGTCGGATCAGGATTTGAAACTTCTTTCTTTTGTCTTTGGGATTTGAGTCAATCCCCTCTTTCTTAGGGGATCTGCGCCAACTGCTTCTTCTTTTATTTGGTATTTTGAATTTTCTTCATTCCTTTTTGGATTTGCGTCAACATCATCTGGGACTGGTTGTTGAAAATTGTATCGTTTCGGAGGGTGATGGCGCTAACATTTTCCCGTGGGTTCACCTCGGTATGTGATAGAAGCTTACCTTGTGATTCCAAGCGTCCCATGGCCTGAGCTAGTTGACTAATTTGCTTATCTATTTCTTGTAAATGAGCCTCAGTACGATTCTGGATTTTTCTTGAGAAATAACCAAACTCTCAATGATATATTCCAAAGAGGACTTTAGGGTTCATGAGATGGTAGAGGTAGCCTTGATTGATATGCTTGATTAGGACTTAGGTTTTGTCCATATCTTAGATTTGGATGGTCTCTCCATCTCGGATTAAAATTATTGAAGTATGGGTTATAGGGTCACTGGAGAGGTCCCGAAAAGTCTCGTACATCATTTAGTTATGCGTTAACTTCCTCCTGTAGCATTGGACAACAGTCTGTCGAATGATTTGGCATTGTGTATATTCCACATACTCTTGCTGATCCAATTTTTCATGCAACCAAAGAATTAACTACATAATTTAATTTATCGTTTTTGTTTTCTAAGG
This sequence comes from Hibiscus syriacus, assembly GCF_006381635.1. Lineage (NCBI taxonomy): Eukaryota > Viridiplantae > Streptophyta > Magnoliopsida > Malvales > Malvaceae > Hibiscus > Hibiscus syriacus. Next base: position 14,864,461 of record NW_024063471.1, on the reverse strand, counting down.
AAATAGTACTTATTTCGTGAACCCGTCGACTGGATTCACTTGAAGTGTCAAACTGGTGAAAGTTGGCAGCCATTGTCAAAATTAATTCCCTTGTTGCAGCAAGTGTTTTGTTTACAAGAGTTCCTCCACTAGCAGCGTCTATAGTTTTCATCTCCATTGGAAGCAGTCCTTCATAGAAATACAGGAGGAGTGTTTTCTCGGATAATTTGTGTTGTGGACAGATTGCACAAAGCTTTTTACATCGGTCCCAGTAATCGTAAAGTGATTCTCCATATTTTTGTCTTATTCCCAAAATACTTCTCCTTGATTCACTTGCTTTAGCTATTAGGAAAAACCTATCAAGAAAAATCTTAGTTAAATCAGCCCAAGTAGTTATGGGATTGGGAGGTAAATAAAATAACTACTTTTTTGCTAAACCATATAAAGAAAAAGGGAAAGCTCGTAGTTTTATTTGTTCTTCAGATACTCCTTGAGATTTCATGCTTGAACAAACTATATGAAACTCTGTGAGATGTGTGTGTGGACTCTAACTGGGAAGCCCATGAAATATAGAAAGAAAATGAATAAGGTCCGTTTTTAGAGTAAACAACGTCGTGCCTTGAGGAAAAGTGGTGCAGAGAGGTTGTTGTATGGCAGGTTCTGCAGCTAACTGGCAAATTGTTTGATCTTCCATTGGTTCTGGTGTGTTGTCTATGCATAGTGTATCTTCGGTTATCGATTCTTCGTTTGTATTGAAGGAAGATGATCTTTCCAGATTTAATTCTGGATCTGATTGCTCCAATTATTCCTGTTATCATTTTCTTCTTTTTCTCGAAGCATTTTTGCATGAATTCGTCTGGCTCGTTCTTCAATTTATGGATCAAATTCTACCAAATCACCTAGATTACTTCAGGTCATAAATAAAAAAGAAACAACTTTATCAATTACTTTAGCCGAAGTCCTCAACAAAAGTGACAATTTTGACAGGTGTTGTTTTACTTTCTTAATAATAAATAAAGAGAGAGAGATTAGAGTAGGGAAGCATGGTCGCTCCACAAGGACTCTGGTGTTTCTGATGAAGTGAACTTTCTGATTTAGATAAGGATGAGACAAGGTAGAGTTTTGGATGAGATTAAATAGGGGTTTAAAAATTGTTTTTAAAATAAAAAAATAGAATAAAATAAAAGATAAAGATAAAGATAAAATAAATAAATAAATAAATAAAAGATAAGGAAATAAAAGATAAAGATAAAATAATTAATTAAATTTAAAGTAATTAAGATAAAAAAAACTTATAGTGAAATTAGCCTTGGGCTTAAGCTTTTTCCTTTAATTCCAGTTGATCATTGGAATAAGTTTTTGCTTCGATTATTTGCCAGTTACAGTCTGCAGAGCCCAACCTTTGTAACTTGTTTTTCTCTCTTGTGAACCGATAACCCAAAGTCTATTTTTGGATATCAGTCATTTAATGAGACTAACTACGACTATTGTCGTCAGCACCAACCTGTTTTATAGATTTGAAAAAACTCGACTCGAACTGTGTTGCCTCAATGAGAATCGAGCCCAATCTCAATTTCCCTTAGTGGACTACCGCTAAATGTGTTCATAGGAAGTCAAATTTGCTACCAGCCGACTCTTCCTCCCAACTATAAATCAGAACAATTTTCAAATAAATGAGCTCTTTTTGATTAAAACACATTTTAATTTTAAAAAGATAGGTCGGTTACCAATCATATTCCTCCAGAAAATTGAGAAAATAACTTTAAGTTATTTTAGTGCTTTTCAATCCTCAAAATAAGGATTGAGTCATCGCTTCAGCCCTTCGCTATAGAGAAATTAGCTAAGTATGACAATCATACTTAGCATCTTTGAAAATAAAAATAAAAATAAAACAAAGAAAAATTTTGAAAACGAAAAGAAAACTTTTTTAAAAACCAGATAAAGAAGAAGAATGATTTATGAATGTGTTTCTAGGCTTACCCTAAAAAGGTATTTATAGACTTCAAAAAATCCTATAAACAAGGAAAATATAATTTCTAAAAATAAAAGATAATTCCTAATGATAGTTCTTAAACTATTTAAACTAGAATACTAAAAAGAAGGATAAGATAAAATATAATATAATTCTTAAAAATATTTAAACTAAAATCCTAAAAACATGAGTTTGACTTGGATTCAAATTTTAGAAATGCGAAAGACTCATTCGTCCTTCTAGAAGCACTGACTGAACCTTCTGGAATGTGCTTACTCATCGCCTCGTCAGATGCGTCATGCCCGGAGTCATGCCCACTAATCTGACCTTGATTCCGAAAATAAAAAAACTGCATAATTCTATCATTTAAGTGTAATTTTCAGAATCTATTGTCCTGTACAGAAAATAAATCAAAACGAATAAATCAACCACAAAAACTAACAAATAAGGAACAATTTAAAGATAAAATAATAACTAAATAAAGCTCCTATCAAATTGCAGGTAACATTTTAAGTCTATAGCTACTCTCATCCTAAACATGGAAATGGGCTGCATTTCAAAGGTTTGGTATGTTTTAGCAAAAACGCTAGCAGAGAAGGCAACATGGAAGTTCTGCAACGATAACAACATAGATCTGGTAACCGTCCTTCCTACCTTCGTCATCGGACTGAGTGTGCCGCCTGATTTATGTTCCACTGCCTCCGATGTCCTCGCCTTGCTCAAAGGTACCGAAACCGAACATTTCTTATAATGCTCAACAATCAAGATCGATTAACGAAAGGTATTGTTCCATACCAATTGGGGGAACCGAGTAATTCCAAAGGCATGGGCGGATGGGATATGTTCACATTGTTGATGTTGCACTTTGTCACATCCTTGTGTACGAGCACGATGCCGCAAATGGGTGATACATATGCAGTTCTATGGTGATTGAAACAACGAGTTGGTATCCATGTTATCGGCTCGTTATCCGTCACTACCTATCCCGAAAAGGTTTGTGCAACTAGATATACCATCTTATCAATTCAACACATCAAAGATAAGAAGTTTAGGATTCAAGTTCAGGCCTGTTGAGGAAATGTTCGATGATTGCGTAGAATTGCTGGTCGAGCAGGGCCTTCTCTCCCTTCACGCCGCAGATCGGAGCCCACCTTCGTAGTTTAAATTTGTCAACCGGAGCTTTCAAACTAGCTGTTTGACGTTGGTTTTAAGTTGAAATCAAAGCCTAAGATTGCACTTCCCCTTTCAATAAGCCTTTTGTTTGCGGGAGCAATAAGATACACGTCATTTTTTTATTTTTGAGTAGAGAGCACCTTTAGTATTTAAACTTTCGGGTTAATTCCCAATTTAGCACCCAAAGTTGTCCCCGAAAAAATACTTTGGTACTTTTTTTACAGTTTGGTACGGAAGTTACAGATCGTTAATCATGTTAGTCCAATTCCAAACCTGCTAAAAAAACTAGTACGACTCACTAGGAACATATTATGTGATATAAATGTTTATTATATTTAAAAAAACCAAAGAAAACCTAAAAGCTAAAAAGATTAAAAAAAGTTATAAAAACGTTCAGAAGTTATAAGAATTTTTATTGAAAATTATAATTAAGTATTATGAAACATAAAATTAAAAAAAATAAAATTAAAAACTCCAAAAAATAATAATATTCTAAAAAGATTAAACATATAAAAAATTGAAAATAAGAAATCAACAAATAATGAAAAGGTAATTTAAAACAACGAAAAATAAAGAAAAAATAAAAAATGGCAATTTGATGTGTGTGTGTTTTTTTTAAATATATCTTATTTTTTGGAAAAAATATTTTTATTAATATTATAATAAGGCTCGGCAAAGATATTATGGTCGAAGCTAGAATATCAATTTTTTGGATAAATGCTTCATTCTATCTACAAACAGACCTATCAATTTGCACCTAACTGCCACTATAATAATTCGAAATATATGATCAGCCTGTACACTCTTGTACTAAAAAATACGAAAATTCTTTTCCCACACAAAAAAAAATCAAGGAGTTCCACACAATTTCCATAACAACCATAAGAGACCTCCCCTTGAGGCATCTCACAACCCACCTAGGTTTCCAAATCCAATACCTCACCACAAGCTACAAGTGACAAATATGCAACACACCCGCCCACACTGACCTAGAGAAAGGGAATCCAAAGAAAATGTGATCCCTTGACTCCAACCCGCTCCCACAAAGAACAAAACTAACATCAACAACCAGACCAAAAGAAATCAGCCTATCCCTTGTAGGCAGCCTATTTAATGACCATCCAAGAGATAACTAAATGCCTCGAAATATGGAACCGATGCCACGCAACCTTGTTCTTCCTAGGCATCAGTGCATCCCAAACCCCTACAACCGAGATCCTAGGATCCGAGAAATCTAAAGACGACAATCGACCTCATCTTCAACATCCACCTCCAAATCCAGCTACTCCCACTCACAACACTAACCTGCCAAAAAGTAAACCCTCTCATCACATACTCATACAACCAAGCAATCCACAAAGATCCTTCCCTCCTCAAGACTGCTTTAATCAGCATAACCACACAAGCTTTATTTCACACATCAAGATCCTTTAGACCTAAACCCCCTCCGACTTGGGGCAACTAATTGTTTTCCAACTAACATGCGCTCCCCTCGCAGCCTCATCATTATTCATCTAAAAATAAAGAACACACAACTGATTATTCAATTATGTTTTGCATTCGAAAGAACCAATTGCCTACTCCAAAAAACCACAGTTTGAATAAGTTGGACTTTACCTGCATAAGACAACTGACGAGCAGCCCAAGTTTGAAATCTTGCCTCTATTCTATCCACTAAAGGCTTACAATCTTTAATGGCGAGCTTCTTTGTAACCAAGGGAATACCCTAGTAACGAACCGACAACCTGCCACTTTTAAGACCCACATCATCCCCAATCATTTGCACCTCATTCCTCAAGAATCCAGAATATCATGGAACAAAAAATTAATTCAAAAAAAATTGTTCTGAAAAAATTATCTTAAAAGTTATAGGAAGGCATAGTGATTTACAATAAACCAGAATAAAGAGAGAGATTGCATACTTCTTCAAATTATAGAATAGTAGAGTGTTGTTCATGCTCAATCGTAACCCAGTTCTAAATGTCTTTTAATTCTATTTTTAATGGCTTTAAATTATGTGTTAGAAATGACAATATTGTCTTCACTATCTAGTGTATAAATAGTGGGTAATTTCATTTATTTAAATATCCCTAAGAAAATGTTTTCTTTATAAACACTATTTTTTGTTTTCATAAACCTCTTTCTGAGTGTTAGTTTTGAGTTGAGAAAAAGCAGTACCACCGCAAGTCGACATCATGTTTCGAGTGTACGAAATTGGTAGAGTCATCCGAACCTCATGAGTGTGTTCATCCATTGTAGTGATTAGACAAGTCAGAACAAATTTTCTTTCTAAAGAAGTGGTTAGCTCCATGAAATAGTTGATCGGTTCTTTACTTAAATATTTTGTTTAATATTTTCCCATCAGTGTTGACGCCTCATTTTACAACAATCTATTTTCCTACAATACACCATTACATTGAGGAAAATAGGGAGCATAAGTCTCGTGAATTATGACATTATTCTCATACACCTCATTAAGAAAATTATACTTGTATTCACGACCTCTATCGTACCCAACCCGTTTTATTCTCATATTGAGCTGATTGTCAACTTTTTCCCTATAAATAAGAAAGAAGTTTTCAACTTAATCTTTGTTCCTAATGATATATATTTTTATATCATGAAAAGTTATATACAAAGTTAATATTGTTATTTTTTCTCTCCCTTTACTCTCAGAGTTTCTAAAGTAAGCTAGATTAGTATGAATAAGTTCTAACAGTTTAGTCTTACTCTTACAAACAATTTTAAAGGAAGATCTAGCATGCTTGGCTTCTACACAAATTTCTCATTTGTTAAATATATTATTGTCTAGATTAAGAAGTAGATTAACTTTAATAAATTTCTTAAGTGAATGAATATTCACAAGTGGTGGTTTTATTACTTTTATTAGACTCAATTTCGATTATAAATAAACCTTCATTTTAATATCTTTTCCCAACATAATCATTATTATGAGAAAATATGAGTCAATCTTCTTAAAAAACTAGTTTGATGTCTACTTTATTGAATAATCCACCATTTAATCAAATTTTCATGCAAGGTAGGTACATAGAGAACATTATTCAAAGCTAAAGTTTAAAGGTAGCTTTAGTGAAACCTTCCCTTTTTCTATCTCTTTAAAGATGTTAGAGTTCCCTATATGCATTTTTTCACCATTTTTTCACATTCTCAAATTTGGTGAATAGCTCTCGTTTGACGTAAAAGTTTTTGGAAGCGTAAGTACCTACTATCCACCCATCATTATTCTCTATCAACTTGACTTCATAAACCATCACTACTATGACCTCGTTAGCATTTTTATAACGTTCATTTGTGGCTTGTTCTCATTTTGTTGGTCTGATCATTGTTGGTAATGATAGACTTTGTGTTCGGCCCATCCACACACATAGCAATTAGAAGGCTTTCATAGAGCCTTGTCCTTCAATGACTTCTTGAAGTTGACATCCTTCTAGGTTTTGATTTTTTTGACCACCTCGTCTCTTGGACTTATTAAATTAAACTCTAAGGCAGACTTGGATTCTATCAAATTAGCCTTAAATGACACATTTTTAGAGCAATTCAAATTATCCTTAATGTTGTTCATGTTGTTTACTAGATCCTCAATTCTGAAAACCCTTTTCTTGAAGAGAATATCCTTTTGGATGGGTATTTAAAGAGTCTTCCTTTTCCTCATTTGTTGAATACAAGATAACTCCCTTATGTGCACACATCACCATTGTTGTTATATGTCTGGCCAACTTAACTATGTCTTGAGTGGGTGGTCCTAATGAGAAAGACTTGATGAATTTACCGATTTTGGTTTAATATCTACTCTTAATAAGTTCATAAATAGTGTTGAGTGGGTAATCCTATTGCAAAGAACTAGATGAACTTGTTGCTAGAAAGGATGAGTTTTCTTAAACTCTTAAGGAATTCAATTTAAGAGTTTGAGTGATCTTATTTGAGAATGACTTATTGAATTCTCCATTTAAAGATGTTGATTATTTATTCTTATCTCAAAGTTTGGGCGGTTCATTTAAAATGAACTTAAATAAATTCACCTTATTTATCGTGAGATTGAGTTGTGCTAAAAACTCTTAATTATTTCATAGCACAATTTTGGGCAGTTTATATTGAGATAAACCTTATGAAATAACCTACGTAAGTGAGAAGGACTAGTCACCTTCTATGAAATATGTTAGGCCATTTTTCTAGTACACTTATTATATGTAATACCCCAAATTTTGATAAGTGACGAAAATATAAATTTTTAAAAATTGGTGACCAAAGTATAAAGTTGAAAAAATTTTGGACTAAAAAGGTAATTTTAAAAAATTTAGGTAATTTGTCCCCGTAAATAAATTGTTCACCCTTAAGCGTGGGGTTTTATGGAAAACACATTTTGGATCAGGAATTTATGTTAAAAACTATAAAGTGTTAAAGTCTGTTGAAATTTTCGTAAATCGGATCGAAAAAAATTATGGGAAAAATTGAAGGTTATTAAATCAAGCTTAAAAATATTATTTCCCCATGTTAAAATGATGGAAAATAATATGGACCATTGGATTTGAGAAATTAATGCAATGTTTAATTTGGATCGTTGGATGAAAAATGACAAGATTGAAATTTTTGGACAGTGCCATGGGTAGAGTTGAAAAGAGTGAAATAATTTGTTCATCTTTGACTTTTGAAATATGATAAGTGTTTTGTGGCTTGGTATTAAGGTAAATATCAAGTTTCATTAAGGGTAAGATGGATATTTCATATTAAATGAATATTTTATTCATTTAAGCTTAAATTAAGATTAAATTAACATGAAATGACTTACAATTTTCATTTAAACTTAGCCAAAATCATCTCCATAGCCGTGAGGTCCCAACCAAGGTAAGAGAAACTCTATTTTTCATTTTTGAGTAATTTTTTGGATTTTGGATTAAGACGTGAAATAGAAAATTATTCTATTCGAAAAACATTATCATTTGGTACCATCATCGCTTGTTATTTTGGGATGTGTTCAAAGATTCCAATCCTAGAGTTTATGTTCATATTAGGTTTTAAATAAATGATGTTGGATTTAGATGATTTTGAGATTGTAGAATCGTTTCCAAGCATGATTAGCGATTAAAATCTATAAATTTCTATATAAGCTATTGGTAGGTTCGACTAAACCCTAATTTTGGGAGAAAGATGTGATTTCATGCAATTAAGTTAGGTTTTTGGTCTTAAGATGATGAATTGAGGTTGATTTCATGATCGAATCAAGTGAAAATAATGAGATGTATATCCCTTAAGCATTCAACCTTGAAGGAAATATTGGGGAAAATTTTTGAAAATTTTCATGTGGCTTAGAAATGATATTTGGAAGGTTCTACAATCCTTAGAAATTTTTTGGGCCATTATGTAATTTTTCAAAAATTGAGGGACCTATTTGGAAAATTTTAAAAGTTATGGGCTGATTGTGTAATTATTAAATAGTTGGTGTACATTGTTGGAAATTACTATCTGAGGTCTGAAATTGAAGTTGGAATGTGAAAATTAGTCGATTTGGAAATTTGGCAAAGTTAAAATACTAAATGGTAAATATTAGGAAAATTAGTGGCCTAATGGATAATTATGGTATTGTTGAGGTATTGGGCTGGAAATTAAATGATGGAAATTTATTGGGCTTATTTGGGCTTTGAATTGAAGAATTAATGATAAGTGTCCATTATGAGTAAAATTGAAAAGTTAAGATGAATTTTAGAATAATTCAAAAATAATATTACTTTTGAGTATTATTTTTCTGTATAAATGTTAGAAGGAGTACTAACATATATTTTATATTTTTATATGCTTTGTATGGATGGTTGTGCAGATCGTGATCAAACTCGTGATACGAGTAAAGCGAAAGGCAATGAAAATGTACAAAAATAATCGGATATCGATAGTAAGGCATAATAGTGAGGCACATTAGGTTAGTGCATTTATTATATACTTATATGATATGAGAACTACTTGCGATGAGTCAACCTTGAGTGTTTTTATTAAATATGTTTTGAATGTATTTTGATATATAAATATTTTCATAAAGTTTATGAAAATGAGTTTATAAATGATTTTAGGGTATGAACTGGCCTAAAACGAATGTATGTGTTTCACATAATTTATCATTTATTGATGGTTTGAAATAAATATTTAACCAGCGATTTCTATTTTAAAGCCTATTGTATGTACATTGAGAGTTATAGGTGCAATTGTAATACCATAAATAAGGTGGTATTGTAGTAGTACTTTGTGTACTGTAGCACTATGTATGTAATTGTCATACTTTGTGTGTGATGGTTATCGATCGATTTTGTTAATGTATTATTTCATTTTTAAGTAGTACATTTATTGTACAATGTCAATATGTGTGCAAGGATGGTAGTCGTACAGGATTACTACTCTGGAAATTGTTAATATAGTGTTGTTGTGTACCATAGTACCCTATTTGTTATTGTGGCACTTAGGTGCTTATTAGGTACCTTGCATTCTCATTTGTCATACATTGGGTTGTGTATGGATTTTTTTTAAATACATCGATTGATAGTATGCTATGCATATGGAAATAATATTTTGCAAATTATTTGACGGAAACTTGGCTTATCAAGTCAGTTTTGAGTGTTTATATATTATACGGCTTCAAATCGTATTTGATCTTTATCGATATACCTATGTTTTTAAATGCCTTACTTACTTTATTATGCCCCACTAAGTGAATACTTAGCATGTAATTGTTTAACGCGTAGGTAATAGTGTAAGATCGGAGTAAGGAGTGTAGCTCATATCAACTGTCAAGGGTTGCCTCATCAGTAATAGTATGACATCTCTAGATGTTTAATTTGATATTACTAGCTGGCATGTATTAGTTATATTATGATGCTCTGGTATGGGATTTGATAAATTGTTGTAGCTTTATATTATATTTAAACGTAAACTACTACCTAATGGACTTAAACACTATTTTACATATTAGTAGCTAATAGATGTTTTTGATATTATAGGATTAAAATGTTTTATTTAAAGAAACAAAATTTTTACTGATTTTTAAGTATGTAAATCTTTTGAAAGTTATGTGACATCTACGGCTTGTGTATGGGGCGTATACGGGAAATGGGTGTTACATTTATTGGTATCAAACCTACATGTTTAGCAGATTCTCAGTCGTAAGTGAGTATATGTTATGTTAAAATTGTGTATATATCACTTGGATGTCAAAGTTACTGATATGGGTTGATATGATATGATTGATGTCACTCCTTATTAACCTAAGTTTTTGTTATTGTGTATGTCGTATTAGATATCAAAATATGCGAATTCACGGAGAACGAACGAATAAGAAGTTCGACAAGGGTCGGGCAGTGAGAGTAACGAAGTGAACAATGAGCATTTGACTCAGTCTAAACATGCTAGTGCACCGGCACATTAGAGTTCCAGTACAAGATCATTGAGCATTTATACATGCTTTTGATGCGATATTAGCTCGATATAACCCTCCTATAACTCCCCCTATTCCTCAAGCACCTCAGATGTTAATTCCGAAAGATTTGAAAAGCTTGAGAGAACCTGCTTTCAGGGGAGAAGAAGATGAAGGTCCAATTGATATGGATTTATGGTTAAATGACATCAAAGTGATGTTGGAAAATCTTCACTGCTCAAACTCTAAAAAAATTGGATGTAGTTGTATCTTAACTTCGATGATTAGCCCGAGTATGGTGGATGAACATCAAGATGTATGCACCACTTGAGCAAGTGACCTGGCAGTTCTTCCATGATGAGTTCAAGAACAAATATATTGGTGAACAATTCATGAGAGCAATGTTACTGAAATTTCTCAACTTGAAACAGGGGATCGATCCATATATGAGTATGGGGCTGAGTATAACAAGTTAAGACATTTTTTACTAAAGTGGTTCCCAACAACAAGACTCAACGTGACTAGTTCAACGAGGGATTGAGGCCTAATTTGAAAGAGATAATGTTGGCATTGAACTTCCTTACCTTGCAATAAGTGATAAACCAAGAAAAGTCAATTGAAAGAGCTCAAGAGGTGATTCTAGCAGTAGAACAAGCTTCTAGACAGGGAAAAGATCTGGAGTATTCTCAGCTTCCTATTATACTAAGGGAGGCAAGGGTTCAGGTTCCCGATACTATAATAGATACGGTTCTGTTGCAGCTTCACATAAGGGTAAACAATCTCAAACTTTTGCTGCTATCTAGGGCAGGGTATCCTGAGATCTATCTTCACCATGTCAGACCTGTGGCAAATTACATGGTGGAGTATGCATATTTGACAGTGGTGCATGTTATCGCTATGGTGATACTGGCCATTATGTTCGAAATTATCCTAAGAGATATAGGGACAAATTAGTGCAAACTGATAGATCAGTAGCAGTTTCCCATAGAGGTAGAGGAAGAGGTAGAATCTTAGGAGAATTTAAGTCAACTCAGTGACCATAGACTCGTGAAATATCCAGAATCTATAACATCAAGACTAATAAGGATCAGGATGACCCATAGATTATAATAGATACATTTCATCTTTTTGAGGAACATGTATTTATTTTGGTTGACCCTGGTTCTACGCACTCTTATATTAGTTCAAATTTGATTAGAGCTAGAGGAATTCCATTAGAACTAATCTCTAGTGAGAAGATAGTAATAAACCTATGAGTCATAGTGCAAGGGTGACTTGGGCATGTAGAAATTAGCCGATAAAGATTTAAGGGTATGTATTTCCTTCAAATATGATGTAATTACCTTTCAATGAATTTGAGATCATATTGGGTATGGATTGGTTGTCTCCGCATCATGGATGGGTTGATTTTCGAATGAAACAATTATTTTTTTAAGAATGTGGAGGGTTCAAAAATTATAGTGATTCATAAAAAAGCAAATCATCACCCAATGTGATATCAGCAGTGACTACGAGGAAAATGATGTCAAAAGGGTGTACAACTTTTATGGTTAATGTGATTGATACTCAAATATCTGAAATGGGGTTGGATGATATTTCAACAATTCGAGAATTTCTAGATGAATTACATGGTTTACCTCCAGATCGCGAGTTGGAATTTAAGATTGACGTTTATCTAGATACTGAGCATGTTTCTATAGCTCTGTATCGAATGGATCCTACCGAGTTAAGAGAGCTAAAAGCCCAATTACAAGAGTTGCTTGACTGAGGGTTCATCAGACCGAGTGTTTCACCTAGGGGAGCACCTGTGCTGTTTGTGAAAAAGAAAGATGGATCTATGCAGTTATGCATAGATTATCAGCAGCTGAATAAGGTAACGATAAAGAACAAGTATCCTCTTTCAAGGATTGATGATTTGTTTGTGTCGAAATGATTTTTTTTGGACGGGGAAAGGGGGTCTCGTTTCGAAAATAATTTTTGGATGGTCGGTTAATGAAAAAAAATGGTTCGAGGTATCGCCACCAATATTTGATTAGGGTGTGATTGGGCACCCAAAAACGTAGTTGTCATTTTAATAAATTATTAATTTTAATTAAAGCAAAAAATTTATGATCTGTGTTACCAAAATTTGAGTTCGGAATCGGTTACGTGTGGGGAAGGATTAACACCCCAACAACGCCCTAAATCGGTACCTAGTCGATTAATTAATTGTCTTTGCAATACAATTTACAAGTTCAAGTCTATTTTAATTTAATATCCCCTAAAATAATGTTTTTTAAATTAGTGGATGAAACATAATATTTAATTATTTCCTATCGAGAAGAACCAATCTCTCATACCTTGAACCAATCGGTTCTTACTCCAATCGAAATAAAGAAATATTAAAACTCCATTCTAAATTTCACTATCAATTTCAAAATAATAACACCCAAAATAATTGTAAGAGTGAAAAAGATAATATCTAATTATTTCCAATCTAGAATAAATAACCTTTTGTGCATTAAAACAATCATTTATTACCCCAATTGAAATAAAGGGGTATTACTATTTCGTCTTAAAATTACATAGTGATTTGAATGAAAACGATAATATCTAATGATTTTCAATCGAGAATAAATGACCTCTCATACCTTAAAGCAATCATTTATCACTCACACCCAAAAGAAAAGATATTACTATTCTCAATGTCGATTCGAATGTTATTGTTTTGAAAATTTATCGGAAAACACATTCAAAAATAAAAAAAAATAAAAAGCATAACAAACAAGTAATTAATTATTTACTTTACCACTATTTAACGAGAATAAGAATGTTCAATTATTTAAATATTTCGAGACGAGACCTTAGATTCCATCTAACAGTTTTTTCTCGACGAATTTAATTAACAGAACATGATCTTTTCCCGATTCCCAAATTTTAAAATGAGTTCGATTTAATTCGTGTCACTAAATGGGATAAACTTTCATTTTAAAATTATCAAAACTAACTTTCTTATACTTTAAGACAATCACTTTACTACAATATAAAAATGATCGAATATTACCCTTAGTCAATTTATTTCGAATTGAGTCAAGGGATGCTTATGAGGCTATCATACAAACTTAATTAGGACTAAAATGAATTAATATGCAAACAACATGCAAAAATTTAAAAAAAATAAAAGTAGGACTAAGACATAAATAATCAAACTATCGTGCCAAAATTAAAATAAAATCAAATATACAAGTGACTAACATAAATAATTTCAATATTAAATGCTAATATTACAAGAAATGAAAAATAAATAAGACATGGGGCTAAATTAAAATAAATTAAAATTACATTGCCAAATTAAAATAAATAAAAATATATGCTCATGTTTGAAATAAAATATACAAAAATACAGGGGCTATATAGAAAATATCCTTAAAAATAAATACCAGGCTTACAAAAGGGTTAATTACATATACAGTCCTACAGGCGACTAACGTGTAAAAACGCGCTAAAAGTAGGGGGACTAAACTGCTATTAGACCAAAAAAATTGAAACTCATGCATGCATACAACAAATAGGCAACCAATTAATCAAAACACAAACATTAAGCTTAGAGGTTACCCATTCCTTTTCAAGTGTGGCTAGAGCATTTGAATATCTTCACTTTTATCACCAGTTCTCCCACACACCTACAATAAACATTTAATTGGATTTTGGTATCCAATTGCTTTGGATCCTTGGACGTTAGTTTTAATGCACCTTGTTCCCTTAAGAACCCATACTTGTCTAATTCTAAAATGTTTTCCTTTCTTTATAGGACAAGTATGTTCCTTATGACCATGGAAATGACAATGTGAGCATTTTGCCACTTTTAAACAAAATGAGTTTTTTCTAGAGATTATTTTTTTCTTTTGTTAAGCTTTCAAGCTTAACTTTCAAATCAAAATTTTCTTTTTCTAAATCATCAATTTTGATTTTTGAAAGCTCCAAATAATTTTTGAATGTTTCATTTTGTTTTTCAAAATCAACTTTTGCTTTCAAAATAAATCATTTTCAACTTTAAAATTTGAAATTAATTTCTTATATTTGGAATTCATGGTCTCAAATTTCAAATACAACTCATCATATGCAACTTGTAACTCATTAAAAGAATAAGAATTTGATTCACTAGAGTTAGAAGATAATCGGGCTCTTCAAGAGCCATTAAGCATACTACCTTTGTTGATTCTTCTTTCTTGTTTCTATGGATCTCTTTGAGCTTATTCCAAAGTTCCTTGTCACTTGAGCAAGAAGAAACTCCTTCATAAACATCAGGACCAAGTGCACAAATTACCATGTGCATGGCCTTAGCATTTTGTTGAGTTTTTTCCATTCTTTGGGCACTCTATTTCTTCGTCTTCTTCTTTGGAGAAGAGTAGCCATTCTCGATCATCTTCCATGCATCAAGATCATTGGATTGGATGAATAGCTTCATTAAATTCTTTCAATGACGGTAGTTGGCTCCATTGAAATATGAAGGTTTGTCAATCGGTTGGGAGTCTTCCATGTGGAACGAGCCGGAGGTGGAAACCATATTCTCGATTGTGTTGGAAATGGATAGAGCTTCTTTAAAGATCGTCTCAAGGTGGTTAAACCTTCTAATGAGTCATGTTCTGATACCAATTGTTGGGATTTTAGGTGAAACCCAATTGAACAACTGAATAAATTTACCAAGTGGGGTTGAAGTGAATTTGAGAAAAATTTAAGGATTAAGGATATTTAAACAATAAGAAAATTGATGCACAAGGATTTAAAGTGGTTTGACTTCTCAACCAAGTCTACATCCACTAACTTAGTTCCTCACTAAGGATTTTTTAACAAATTCACCAATTTGTTCTTTCTTTTTCACGTGATAAAGAGGTAACATTTACAAATTCCTATATTTTCAATGGCTAAGATAGAACCACTCCTCTTTTACAAAAGGTATAAAATGTAAACAAGAAAAATCTCTACAAGGTAGGTGTTTACAAAATTTAAGCTCACTAAAACACTAATATTTACAAGAGAAATGAAAATAAGAAAAAAAAAGCTTTTTTCTTGTATTTAATTCCTTGGATAGGTGTTCTAACCCTTTTTCAAGTGTCCTTAACTTGTTTTTATATGTTGGAATGAGCTTGTGGCCGTTTTTAGCCATTGGGGATGATTTGGAGTTGTTTGAGATTATTTTTCTATAAAATAAAATTGCTCAGGATAGGGAGTATCGATATTCCTTTAATGAGTATCGGTACTACCTTTATAATTTTTAAATAAACTAATTGTTAAAGACCGTTGAGCTTGACCAATATTGATACTACTGTGTAAAATAGTATCGGTACCCCTTTGGGTATCGGTACATATTTTGCATTATGGAATTTGAGCTATTTGAAAAACTACTGGTAATATCGATACTACTTAAAGAGTATCGATACTTCTCTTACCTTTGGTATCGGTACCATGTGAATAGTATCAGTAGTGTGTGTATAGTATCGATACTGTAAGAACAACATCCATACTACTACCCAGAAAATTAGTTTTGTGGTCAAATTCTATTTTAATGGACTTTAATTATTTTTGATAACTTTTGAAAACTTTGAGCACATTCAATAATTCCAAAAACATTTTACCTTAATTTGTTATATCAAAATATTATAAAACATGGTTCAACAGATAGTAATGAGTAAGGGGATGATCTCACCTAACTGTGATAAACTAAGATAGTGAGTAGCTGAGCTACTTTATTTGACCTTGTGTGGCCTGTGGGCACCCTTTATAAATGTGTGATTGCATTGATATCGACAGATAAATATCCCTAATGATTATCTTGACGATTATGTGACACCAAGTCAATGTTATATTTGAGCTATAATTGTAACGATGCTATATGATGATTGGGTTCCCCTTCATGTTCTTTACTTGATGACTATGTGATACTGAGGGATCATTTGCATGATTGGTGGAAATTTTAAAGAGGTTATATGATGACTAGGTTCCTCTATATGTGATTAGTACCTAACGACTATGTGATATCATGTAATATCATTGTGTTAATGTGATCATTGTTATTGCATGTGATCATGCATAGTTGTATGATAATTGTGTTAGAGATCTAGAATATATATACTCATGGTAAGGCCATTATCGGTAGGCTAAGGGAAGCATAACATTCATACCTTTGTGATAGAACTGTTGAACCTTAAGTAGGTAGCACTTGATTATGATCATGCATCTACCTATTACTTATTATCAAGTTTTTACAATGTTTATGATATTCGTAATGTTGTTATAGATTATTATTATTACTATTGGATTTTGTAAGCTCAACGTTCGGATGTTTTCATTCACATGATAATAGTTAATTCATTCGAGGAGCACTGTTACAGTAAGACTTTTACCATTTATTCCAAAGTAGTGTACTACTATTGTGGGCATGTGTATTTATAGGACCCTTATTATTATATTTAGATTCGTAAACTCTTAGATTATACTATATTAGTTTAAATTATGTGTCACGAAGCATCAGTTTGTAAAAGTATTTTATAAATATTATGATTGACTTTTAATGAATTCATGGTTTTTAAATGAAAATGAAAAAGGTTTTAAATTTTAACGATTTCCTTGGTAGCCTAACCTGACACTTTAGGCCTAACCATGTTTATAGTATTACATTTAGTGATTTCATAGCTTAGGTTGAGTCGACCTTAGGACCTAGTGGTTTATTATGGTAAGGTGTCAATGAATACATGCCCATAGGTTCTTGAAGTACTCTAATAAGCCATGAATATGATGGTTCTTTCTCTCTTTGATTGTGTTTTCAGAAAAATTTTGATAGCTGAGGGTTTCGAGATTAGTCTTGAGGGTAGGTTAGAGAGTCGTACCTCTCATTATGATATTCTTTAAAGATTTTACTTCCACACTTAGAGAGATAGTGAATCTTATTCCTAGAGTACATACTATTCAGCCACCCACCCCAAGTATAATAATGCCAATAGAGTCTCTAGTAGAGAGATGAATGAGTTGCAAAATAGTTGACTTCTATGATTAAGGAATAATGACCCAATTTTGATCGATCAACAGTTGAGAGGGGTCATGAGGACTTTGAGATAGTTTCACCTAACCCCCAGAGGGTAAGCTAGAGTGCACCACCGCTTTGCTCAAGGGTGATGCTAGTGACTAGTGAGAGACTGTAGAGATGTCCCTACAACCCAATATACCTACGTTGGATAAATTTCTAAGTGAGTTTAGAGGCAATTATATCAGCGTGGCACATATGGATAAGTTGAGGATACAGTTCTCCCAGTTGGTTCAGAGATATTGTACTATGTACGAGTACGAGAGAGATTTTCTTCGGTTAAGTCATTATGATCCGAAGTTAGTTGCAATCGAGTTCTTGAGGTGTATGAGGCTTCTTGAAGGGCTTCACATTGATATTCATTATGGAAAATATACCTAGAGTATTTTCAAAGTTAACACGATGGGCCAATGTCATGAAGAGGGTGCACAAGATGATGATAAGTTTGATGGGAAAGATTGACACTTAGAGTAGGAGGACTTTAGTACCAATAGATCTATCTTAGTCGATGGTAAACATGGGTAAAGATTCTAGTAAACGGATGACAACAACATCAGTTCTGTCACATCGATTGAGTTAGAGGTATGATATAAGGTCTCATAGGAGATCGTCAACGTAATAATTTGTAGAAAGCATGAGAGGTTATGATATAGTCTCGTTGTGTCTAGAGTGTGAACATTCTAGAAAGAGGTATCAAAGGAGATGCTTTTGACTCTCTAAGACGTGTTTTAAATGTGGATCTGTGAAGCATCTTATGAGAGATTTCCCTATCTTAGATAGTGAGGTTACAACTTAAACTAAAAGAGTGATCCTAATAGTCCATCATGTTGGAGGGTTTGTACATATAAGTGTTAATGTTATGATCGAACATGAGATTAGAGGAGTAGATCGACTTATTCTCAGGTCAACTCCACATGTACCAACTTGTCAGGCCACTGTGAGACCTAAAATGGATGCTGATGTCGCAAATGAGATGTCAGGTATGTTTTTAAATATCCTAGTTAATTATGTTACATTAATATATGTGGGTTTGTGATTTACTTTTTGGTGTCAAAGGTGAACTATGTAGGAAGAGTATTCTTATAGAGAATCTTGGTTCAAGGATTCAAGTTCCTAGTTTGGTGGCACTTAGTTAGGCAAACAATGTTTACCTTAGACGTTTGTTGAGAGCTTGGTTTAAGTTTAGTAGCTAACCTACTAGAAGTTGTCCCAAATGGAAATTTGATCTTAAGGTTTGCGTGTCTAGAGATATGTGAACTATATGAGAATATTTACTTGATCATTATTGAGTTGAGAGTCAAATCTAAGGAGACATTTAGCCATGGATACATCCACTATTATGTGTTTTAGGGGAGAGAATATAAGTGGTTTACCAAGGATAAGTATGAGACTATGAGGATGTTTGTCTACCTTAAAAGTCGATAATTGTGTAACCAACCAATAGAGTTTGAGTAATCCCAAGTATATCCTTGAAGGTAAAGGTCTCTAACTGAGGACTAAAAATATCAAGTTAATCACGTATGTCTATCATTAATCGTGCGTAGCGGGTTGTTCCAATATTTTAAGAGTAAGTTTGAGGTATTTGTCATGTAGAGTCGTTGGTTGTACGTTCTTGACACGAGAGTGACCTAGGTCGTACCCATAGTACCTTTTCTAGTGGGCTAGAGGGGTATGAGTCTTGTAATGCCGTGTGACCTAAAACTACACCATAATGTCTGCTTCTATGTTATGGTTTGGTGTTTGAGCTTTGTGACCCAAGCATTATCCTTGAGGTCTCCGTGTTAATATATGAGCATAGATATATATGACACCTAAGGTTAAATAATATCATGTAGCATTTTTATTTTAGTACTTAGGACCAAGTGAGACCAAGTACTACAGATGTAGATTATGTAATGTTTAACATCACTGAATAGCTCCTTGTTAGTAAGTGATCATGTGGCTGAGACGTAGATTCTTGGTTTCAATAAAGTCCGAGTGTATGTCCATGATGGCTCTTTTCTCTATGCGTAAACTATCTCAAAAAGTCAGATGTTTTTTCAATTATTTTAAGTGTGTATTCGATGTTTCATTGCGTCATCCTAGAAGTTGTGAAAATTCGAAGGGTGGCATATGAGTAAGCTACAAGGACAAAATAAGTGGTTGTGTTATAATGAATATGTAATAAATCACAGTTGCATAGCTGAAGTGTAAAGGTAAAAGAGACTTAGGATTAGTGTCTTTGGATTCTTTGATGGTTTTCTTTTTCCAATAAGAAACCTAGGTAAAAGTTGATGGATGATCGCGAATCACGTTTGTAGGATTGTGAGGTTCATATAATTGTTCTTGGGCTTCTCATTTGAAGACCAAATCGATGAGAGTTAGAGATAATTCAAGACTTTTAGGTGTTCGGTCTAGGAGTAGATTGTTGTTTGACCCTAGTAATTTTTTAGGATAAAATTACTTTTAGGAGATGAGAGTTATTACACTCCGATTTTTAAAGTTAACATGTAAGAGTTTACTTGAGAGGTATGTAGACTTTGATGAGTTAGAAATTGAAGTTTTTCGGCTGAGTATGGGCTTAATTGGATATAATTTACGCATATTTGGCCATGAAAAAGGAGTTTCGTGTAGAAGGCTTAAGTAGAAAGACCAAAAGTGCAATGAGCCCATTTGTTAAATAATGTTGATTTCTTTTTTCTGTGGGAGTGGGTTTGGGTAAAAGGTGAACATATTTCACCATTCTTTTCTCTTTCTTTTTTCGTCCTCTTTTTCTTCATCCATCCTCTCATTTATGCTTCATACTTCCAAGTAGGTGTATATCCCTAATACTTCCTATAATCGTTTTTATGTTAAGAAAATCCATTCTGTCCTTGTGTTGCTAGAGAAAGTGGGTGTGAAGCTCCTATATCAAGAAGAGAGAAGAAGAAGAGAGTAGCAACTAGCTAAAGGAGCTTCATTTTGGGATTCTAGCTTTAACGTATTATATTTATAATCCTTTGTGGTGTTCTGTCTTCCATAATCATGATGTTTTGTTGAGATTTGAGTGTTTAAACTTTTTAGGGTTTGAAGATACTCATTTTTTTTATTTAAATATTATTTATATTATTATTATTATTATAATTATTATTATTATTATAATAATTATTATTAATATTATTATTTATTATTAATATTATTATTAAATATTATTACAAGCCCAAATCCAACAGTAACCGGCCCAAATCCAGAAGCCCACAGGAAACCCTAAACCCAATTTAGGGTTTGTATCATCTCTTACCCCAGCCGCCAGCATCAAAGCCGTTGGATCTAGTTTTGATCCAACGGCCCAGATGGTCCCAACAAGGAAACCCTAGGGTATCATAACCCTAGGGACACGTCCCAGCCGCCGTTGCCTCCAGTGCCATGCCACATCGCCGTTGAAGCCTCCA
This sequence comes from Hibiscus syriacus, assembly GCF_006381635.1. Classification (NCBI taxonomy): domain Eukaryota; kingdom Viridiplantae; phylum Streptophyta; class Magnoliopsida; order Malvales; family Malvaceae; genus Hibiscus; species Hibiscus syriacus. The sequence continues at coordinate 14,843,453 of NW_024063471.1, read as the reverse complement.
AAAGCTCTGCTGCCATGATGAAAGCCACACACGTTGAAGCCCTATAGTGAGTCACCACCATAACTATGGTGACTCACCGAAGCTTCCCTCTTTGGACTGGTCTGATCCGAGCACTGTGGTGGCTATAAAAAGCCACCACCAAACCTGAAAAAAGGGGACGAGGAGAAAGAATCAGATATAACCAAAACAGAGGGGCAACCAACACACAAACAGAAAGCCACGGCAAGAACAGTGAACCAAACAGAGAGAAGAATACGAGAACAAATCGACACCCAATAATCAGAAAGAAGAGGAAAATGAGCATCTTACCATCATAAAAGCTTCCAAACCGTTTGGAACCACCGGAATCATTGTAAAACCGAAGGTAAAACCTTCGATTTATTTTAGATCTAGAACGATCTAAAGCGTTTTAGGACAAGCGAAGGCCATATTCGGCCTTAGGAGGTTGAGATCTACACTCTAGGGTAATTTGGGAATTCCGGCCACCGTTGGTGGCGGCCGGCGGTGGTAATCAGCGCTGTTGGTGGTGGCCGGCCGGCGACAGAAAACTAGAGAGAGGCGAGAGAGTCTTTCTTCTCTCTCAGCTAGAGAGAGAAGAGGAAAGATGAAAGTGAGAAGCTGGCCCTTAAGGGCCGACATTAAGGGATTTTTAAACCCTTCCCCAAACGACGCCGTTTTGGGGAAGGGGTATATCTGTAATTTCTCGCGTGGGTAAACTATACTCGCTGCCACCACAGTTTTGTAACTTTTCATTTTGGTAACTGAAATCAAATCTTGAACATTTTAATTCGGTCTTTCGATTTTATTTAGTTTATAATTTAGTCCTAGCCTGTATACTTATATATATTTAGGGTAAATACCATATTTAGTCCTTACAACTTTAATAACTTTTATTTTGACCTCTAATTAATTAATTAAGGATTAATTTCATTAATAACTTTAATAACTAGAGCTTTTAATCTTGATATGTCATAATTTAGTCACCAATTTTAATTATAAGTTTTATTACTTTTTATATTTAATTTTAATTTTATTTATTTTACTCATTGTTTATTTATATTTTAAATTATTATTTTCATAATTATTTTATTATTATTATCTTATTCGTATAAATATATATCTACATTCTTTTAAATAATAATGTTTATTTATTTTCAATATCAAAGAAAAGGGCTGTCTTAAAACAACTGGATGTCCTATTCTGGTATTTTAAACATTATAAAAATTATAATTTAGTTTTATTTAAATTATTAAAATTTTAATATTTTTTTAATATCGAAGAAAAGAGCTGTCTTAAGGCACCTAGAAGTCCTTTTCTGATATTTCTAAATAAGTAAATATTTTTATAAATATATTTAAATTAATATATTTTCTTAAAAATTATAGTAATAAAATTTGAAATAACATAATTATAAATTAAATATATCTTTGAATTTTTAAATTTCTAATAATAGAGACAATTTATAATTAAAAAGTACCAATTTTGGGCGTTGTAGGGGTGCTAATCCTTCCCTAAACGTAACCGACCACGAATCCCTTTTTATTATTAAAAAGAAAGAATTTTTGGTTATAAACGCAGATCAGTTCATCTTTTAACTGATGTTTTCTTAAAAACTCTGTTAAAAGATAATTTTTAGGTATTCGACCTACCTGACCCAAAAGACCGATGGCGACTCCCAAATTATTTTCAAAACCATTTATTTACATCAATTTTCCCGCCAAGTAATATTTCGTGCCCGGACGAAAACCGGTTACGACAGCTTGGCGACTCCGTTGGGGACCCAGTTAAACTTTAAAATCAGTTGTAAATTGTCTTTATCAGTTAGAAATTAAAAATTCATATATTTAATTTTTAATTCTTTTCTTTCAAATTTTTTATTACTTATTATTTTTATATATTATTATTTTTTATTTTATTTATTTATTATATTCAAGAATTAATTATTTTATTTGTTTGTTAGAGGTTTTAACATTTCTCCTCACACACAACACTTGCATAACATAAAGCTCTATAATTGAGTTTGTCCCTTTTAAGTGGGAGTGAAAGCGACGTCTTCGTGAGAATTTATTCTCCGTGTCAGACCTAGCAAGTAACTTTCGGGGTTCATATGCTCTATGTCTTCGTGAGAATTTATTCTCCGTGTTAGTCATAGAGAAATGTATCCCCTCGAATTGAACTCGATCCGTTTAAGTCTGTAATGGACTAGGATTGAGGATTTGATAGCCCAAGGGGGCATCAACAAGGACAGTTCGAGTACCTATACTCCTAGAACTGAAAACCTGCATATAATAAACCCTAGAAACTCTCCCGATCTGAAATCATGCCGAAATTTTGTCAGTAGGTATACACAAAGGAGAAATAAGCTCTAGCTTTTAATTTATTTTATTTCCTTTTCTTTTTCCTGAATAAATGCATGTGAACTAGAAATCGTGCGGTTAGGTTAAATTTTTCAAACAAAGCATGGAAATAGAAAGCATGAGGTTAAGATTTATACCTTGATAAATAGATTTTTTTCCCATTAGTTGGTACTAATTATTCTATTTTTTGTTTTCTTATTTTTCCATGCATGTTACATTGCTCTAATTTGTTTATATTCTTTTGTCTGCATTACATGATCATGGCATAACCAAAAGGTGTTGACTTGAAATACTGTTCATCAAATTGGAAAGAAATCGTAAATGGACAAAAAGTTTTATGATCAACCAAAATATGATGCGGCCAAGGAAAGACATCCTGAAGAAACTACGAGGATCGAGGGAAGTTCTGTACATAGAGAACCAGTTATATTAATACCAAAAGTACTCCACGAAGATCCTGCCAGATTGATACCAAAAGCAGTCTATGGTAAGAGCATCAGTCAGGGCATTCAGAGTGGAGGAGGTTTTTATGAAGCTCAAGCATGTTATTTGAAGGACTTGAACGACCAAAATAAGAAATTGAGCACAAAAATGAAAACCATGCATGAAGATTTTCAGAAGATCAGTCAAACCTTTCAAAATGCTGGCCTAGGAAGCACCCCAGAAGAGTGGATCACAGGGGTCACCAAGCTGAAAAAGAGCTGCAACATATATGAAGATCTTGTTCAAGAACTTCTTGGACAGAAAGGTTCTCTTAGAAGGGAAAATGAGCAACTCCGAGAAGTGACACAGAAGATAAAGGAGAATGTCATGGAAGAAGTTGCAGTCCAGACAAGCAATATGTCCCTTAAGCTGATAGACTAATTTGGCTTTGGAGAAATTAGGAATAAAATATATCCCTATATGTAAAATTTTGTTTGATGTACCGAAACTTTTGTGTTCAATGAAATCTGTTCTAAGATGATCATTCTTGAGTAACACCTTTTCATGCATACATTTGCATTTTGCATCCTTGCATTTTTCATTTTGTATTTATACTTTCATGTTTGCTTTTGTATTGCACAATTTGTATTCTTATTATTACATTCATATATTTATATTTTCATTTGGCATCTTTGCATTTTTTTTATAATACATTAAAACATTCATTAAAATAAGGATTTCAAACGAAGTGATCTTGGTTTTTCCTTGAAGCAAGAACGCTCAGCACGACACAAGAAAAATGTCTAAAGAAACTGAGGATAGGCTAGCCAAATTTGAGATAGAGCATAAAGAAATACAAGAGGAATTAAGGAGCAAGTTGGCACAAATTGAAGCTAATATCACAAATTCTCATATCGATCTACTGAACAATATGAAAGAAATGATTGAGAAGCACCAGACAGCTGGAAAGAGTCTTGTTGAAAACCCCACAAATTCTTTGGGCGTTACACCTGTTCATATTCCTAAATTAACCTCTGTACCCCAGGAAATTCAATCACTGATTTACTTTGCTGTTAAGAACTCACTATATCAAGCTGGAGCATCGTTCCCCACTTATTGTCCTACTACTTCTGAGTTGAAGCCTGATGAATTTTGTATTAGTAATGAGGTCCTTGACCTAAACAAATCAGTTGAGAAGGAAAAATTCACTCAATTACTGGAAAATATAGAAGAGGTGATAAAATCTATAGAGACAGTTGAGTCATTTTATGGGTTTGATGCCAAAGAACTAAGTTTGGTCCCTGGCCTGGTTATTCCACCAAAGTTCGAGGTTCCAGATTTTGAGAAGTATAATGGGACCACATGCCCTTCATATCATATCACTATGTATTGTCGTCGTATGACTGGCTATGTAGAGAATGAAAAATTGTTGATCCACTGTTTCCAAGACAGTTTATCTGGGTCTGCATCCAGATGGTATAATCAGCTAAAATGTACTCAAATACGTTCTTGGAGGGATTTAGCTCAAGCTTTTTTGGGTCAATACAAGCACATGACTGATAAGGCCCCTGATCGAACAATGTTGCAAAGCATGAATATGAAGTACAATGAAAGCTTTCGACAATATTCACAATGATGGAAAGACGTTGCTTCTCAAGTACATCCACCATTGACTGAAAAAGAGTTCACTACTTTGTTCATCAGTATATTAAAATTTCCTTATGTTAATCACATGATAGGGGTTGTCCCTAATAATTTCTCTAACATCATCATAAGTGGAGAAATCATCAATTTCCTCCCTTCCACTGTTCGAGTGAAAAATTGCATCCAAAAATTCTATTAGCCAGATCAATTACTCCACAACTTGATCAATCACAGTGGCCTCCAAATGAGAATTGGACCTATAAGGAAGTTCCTTGGATAAATTAGACTGGAATTCCAAATTGTTCAGCTAAGGTTCCTGGTAACCTTAAGAGAAATTTCCAAGACCCTTTAGAGCAAGAAATTCAAAAATGCAAGATAAAAGAAGGGGTTAAGGTTCAATGTTCAGAAACCATTGTTGCAACAAAAACTAATGTAACCAAATCCTACGAAGAATATCAGGCACAAGAAAATGGGAAAAGAAATCAAAAGGCTCCCATTGATGTAATTCGAGATTGGCCTATAGGTCTAAGAAAGAATGAGGCAGATATAACCCAGAAAACACCTCAGATACATGTATCAGATTTTTTGAAAATCAGTAAGGCAAAGGACAACTTAAGAAATCTGGTTAATATTACCCCAGTTATAGCTGAAATGAATATTCAGAACCCCCTCGATAACATGAGAGCATTCATTCGTTCAGAATGATCAAAGAAAGTGATAGCCTCGCGAGCGAGAAAAACTCTGAAGGTTTTTCAAGAATCTATCTCAGACTTGTACCCTCATTTGGTTAAAGGTCAATATATTACACCAAGATTGGTGAAGCTGTCACCAAATCCTTATGTCCATTGCTATGATCAAAATAGCTTCTGTAATTTTTACTTGGGAGTATCTGGACATTCAACAGGGAATTGTTGGTCACTGTTAAAGGAAATAGAGACGCTCGTTGACAAGGGAGTCTTGACACAAGAAACGATCAAGAAATGAGGGGCAAATAAGGATAAAAATCATGGACCAAGTACACACCCAACAATAGAGGAGTAATGATGCATAAACAAGTGGAAGTGTTATCTACCACTGTAGTACTTTCTATTTTCAGCATCTTGTTTGAATATGTTTTTTGTTCATTTCTCCGCCTTTTGTGCAATAAATAAATATGTGTTTCTTTTATGGTTATGAGTAAGGAGTCAAATTTTAATCTTGAGATTATTGAGTATCAAGTAGATTAAATATTCTTTTAATTTTTCAAGAGTTATAGATCTATTGGCAAGTGGTAAAATTATATCTTCAATATCCCATCCAATGCCAATTACTTGACCCTTACCAAAACCAAATCCTGACACTACATTTATCTGAGATTCTGAAGAAATGTCTCTACTTGTTTTTGAGACATCAACTCTAGATGTTTACCTTCTCGGATAGAGTTGGTTGGTTTATGATATTACTCCTTCTACCATATACATGACTTTAAAAGTCACACATTTGTCCTTCCAAACACAAAACCATCATAAACGAAAAGACCTCAAAAGAACCAAACTTTCAGTTATCCATGAATTTTCCTGCAAGAAGAGATGAGATGAGGCATCATGGACCAACTTATCGAAGATAATTTCGAGTGATTGGGACATACTCAAAGAAGAAGGAAAAAGTGATTGATTGAAATAAATATATCATGCATTAATTACATTTTTTTCATGTAAGTAAAATTAATCTTGAATATTCATCCCCCAGGAGATACCTCTTTTTACAAAGGTTTCTGTGTATGAGATGATGAACGGCATCATTTCATTTATCCTTTTAATATATATATATCCTTTGTTGTCCCCACTTGAGCCTGAATGATTTTTCTTCTGATTCAACCCTAACCAAGGATCACCCTCCACATTAGGGGGCAAGGTGAAGGATATTTGCTCACAAGAATAAAGATTGTCAATACATTTTTATTACGAAGACAAGTTTCCATGAAGTCATGAAAGTTTTGAACTACAAAGAATGTCAAATACAGAGTGCTTGAAGATCAATCCAATCAAGAATAATGGAAAACCTCCAAAATACAAAAGGAAAAGGAGGTGCTCAAAGCAATTGAAGTATTATACTCATCTAGCAAAGAAAGAAGAAAAAGAAAAAAAAACAAAAAAAAAACAAAAAAGAAAAAGAAAAAAATTGAATCAAGATGGGTGAATTATTGAGCCTCAAGTTACAAGGTTGATCAAGTATAAACAAGAAGAGCAAGAAATATTGAAAATATGAGAAAATGGAAATGAATCCAAAATTTGGCAGTCTAGAGGGATCCAGATGATGGAAAAATCCCCAACAAAGCAGATCCAAGTTAAGCAAGGCAAGATTGATGGCATCAGAATGAATTGGTCCTTGGTTTGATTACCCTTAAACACTTATTTGGGCCTTTTTATCCCTTTCTTTCGTAACCATAAGCCATGACCTACGTTACGTACCTGAAAAGTCCATTTTAATCATACATGAATTTCTAAGTAAAAGAGAATATCTTTAGAATTCATTCCGCCTTTCAAGATTGATTTTTATTTGCAAAAATTGGTTTTTAAAATCTTTAATGCATGATATAAAAAAAATGATAAAAGAGGGTTCAAGATATAAATTTTTAAATAACATCCTGAAACCAAAGGAGGATTCGTGTTGAAAACCTGAAAAGACGGCTCGAATATTGAATGGTGCAACAAACGACATAAGAGATGATCTTAAATGAAGCACCGCACATCCCAAAAGACGTTCCTGAGATTCTGGAATCAAGAAGTATCTCTACAAGATGAGCATAACAACCATTTCTTCAAGTTATTGGAAGCCCGAAGCGACATACTGAACCAACTTGAAAGAACCTACTTTACCAGAATCCACCTACACCTTAAATCAGTAAATAGTTTTGACACTTGCCATAGGACTATGATTTTTGAATGATTTAAAAGTGTAGTTGATTTATTTGATATTCATTAAACTCATTGTTTATAATTTGATTATATTGTGAACCTGAAAGGGGTAATACTTTGCAAAATTCTTTCATTCTTCAATAAAGAAAGGAGAAAAAACATTTTTAAACACGTCAGTCTCAAATGGAGAAGGTCCTTGAAGTAAGTTGTTGCCTAATCTACCTCTATTGTAGAAAAAGTGATGCCAGAATGATGAAACACTTCACATTTTTGAAGGCAAGTGGTCCAAAAAGCCAGAAAGTCTGGAGAATTGAACTTTTGACACTCTCCTATGACATTATTAGCATCTCATTAAGAAAGATTATCGTTTATCTCATGATGAGGGCGATAAGAATCACCAGACATATTATTTTCCCCAACCATCAATTTATGTTCTCTAGAAGATTACATTATAGAACCATGAACAAGTCATTACCTGCACTCTGGTTATACCGTGATGCTGGCTCAAGTCTTGATACATCATTGATACTTCTTCTATGCCGATCACTTTCTTTGTCAAGATGATACCCATTATGTCCTTCAGAAGATTGCTGAATTTGAATTCGAGGACTTATGGCACAGAATAAGACATTGGAACAAATTCTACATTTGTATACCGTACAGGATTCCAAAAGTTAAGATAACCAGTTTTACCATCAACTAAACCTTTCCATGGTTAGGGAAGAGTGGGATATGACAGTGTGTATTTTGGAGCAGCAGAAGAGACAGTCACTGTGGTAGTCATTGCAAGAAAATGCACCAGCAAAAATCTTCTATTTCATCCTGATGATGTTTATTTCTTCTAGTAAGGTTGTGACACTGGATGTCATCGACAACAAGGTCGAAATCGACAAATCTACTCATCAATTGCTCCAACCGATCATCATTCAGTTCTTGTACATCTGTTTTCAAAGGTATGCCAAGACAATAGAAGGCAATCTCTGCATCACTGATTCCAGAGAAAAGAGACAGGACATTGATACCACCATGGAACATGTCTCTATACAGATCCTCGTGTATGGTTTTTAGGGAAACCTAGAAGAATTTCCACCTCATCAGATTCAAGTGGAACAATTTTATTCCTTCCAACCCATACCAGATTCCATTTTCAGCAATCATCAAGAACATACTTTTGGACACTCGAAGGTGGCTCATTGTCATAAGCTTCAAGAGCCTTACAGATCCTTTCTGTCAATTTGGCACTTCCTGTACATGTTTATAAACAGTTCAACTTTGTTCTTGGATCCCAGGAAGGCCATCATTTCTTTGTCAATGGAAAAATATCATGTATAGTGTGTGGAGAAAACAAGATAAGAGGAAATATGTTCTCAATTGGAAGATTATGAATATAGCCCCTTTTCAGTGTAGCAGCATGAAAATGCTTCGAATCTACAAATTCTGGCTCTACATCGAATAAGTACTGTGATATTCCAGTCCAAACATTAACTGGAGCAAGTGCCACATTCTCGTAGTAGAAATAAGGAGCCCCAATAGCATCTTCTGGAAGTGTTCTTTGAGTTATCTGATCTGGTTTGGTATGAACCCTAAAACCAATCATTAGATTTGAAAGATGAATTTGTTCATAGTAGAAATAAGAAGACCCAATAGCATCTTCTGGAAGTGTTCTTTGAGTTATCTGATCTGGTTAGGTAGGAATCCCATAACCAATTATTGAAATTGAAAGATGAACTGCATGATCGTCTTCATTAAGAAGCTTCTTTTCAAGCTTCCTCTGCTTCTCCCTTTTCAAAAATCATAGCCCAAGTTTCGCCTTTGCTTGTAATTGGGGTCATTGTATAATGAATTCCTACCTTCTACTGGGAGAAGTGTGTCAGTAGTCTTAACCAGTTGATCAGCACATAAAATCTGTCAATTCTGCAATTGATGAATCTGAACCACATTTCTTCATGGCTATTGAAGCCTCAACCTCTGAATATCCTGTTTTTGTCAAGTATAACAGTTTATTCTCCTCATTAGAATAAGAATTCAGGATTTCCTCAATATCAGAAGAACTATCAATATCTATGAAATCATCCTGAAAGATCACTTCATAATTAGATGAGTTGTTATCAGAATCAACATGTTGCATGGGTGCGGATTTTTGATGAGCGTGTACCATTGTATATGTAGTCTTGCCATTGCATCAGATTACTGTTTGCATAAATTGGTTTCTCTCCCACAGAAAAGTATATTTCAGAGATGGCCTTCACTGAAAGATGATAAGCCACTGTGTCAGCCTAGAACAGATTACCAAGCTATTTTTACTTCACTGTCTGACTAAATCCCTCCAGATACAGAAAATGGTCACCTCATTCAGAAGACACATATTTCAGACATTTTTGTCAGAATGATTGAATACTTCTTAAGTTTGTGACAACATAAAGAGAATTTCAGTTACTTGACAATACTACTGTTTAGTGACACCAGAATGAGAGTATTCAACATAAACAGATTTGGGGCATGAATAAAGCCACAAGTACCTACAATAGTTCATTGTCAAAATTGGACCTCGTGGGGATCATGACATTTCAGTTAAACAGACATTGAGAGTGAATCAGAAGCAGAATATTGAGGCATCTTGAAAGCCCATTTCAAACAGAAATAGAATATTGGGGCATTTTGAAGGCTCACTTCAGTATGAATATTTGGGCATTTTTTAATGTTGAGCACACTTGTAACATCTGTATCAGCAAATGTTGGGGCATTTTAAATGTTCCTTCAGACAGATCCATGTGGGGCATTTTGAAGGCTCAGATTAACAAGAAAGAAATGTTGGGGCATGTTGAAAACCCTTTTCAATCAGAATCAGGAATGTTGATGTATCCTAAATATGTATATCAATAAAATGCTGGGACATGCTGAAGGCCCATATCATCATGTGTTAAAGATCATTGATTTGAGAAAATATTTCCAATAAGATAGAAAGATATGAAGAATGAAAATGGTGAAACAGTAACAGTCGAGCTAACCATACATAATTGCTTCGTTCATCAGGCAGTTGCATTAGGGTCCTGTTGTTGAACAAATATCTATTCAGCAAGTATGGTTTCAAATACCCAATATTCTTAAACCATGTGTCACATGAAAGTGTGTTCTTTGTTAAGCTACATCATGGTTGCATGAATAAAGATGGTCCCTTTGTAGACCATTCGATCCAAGGATCATTTCCTCGAGACCTTGAAATCTGAATTTGGCCTTTTGTGTGTTGGTGATAATTGAAAAATATTTCTTTGAGATTTTTGTCAGTTAGTTTCAACCATACTGTTGAGGTTACGAAGTTGTTTTTAACATCAGTTTTGTTTACTTGATGACATTGAAGAAAGAAGCTCATGCATGTATATTGCTCTTTCCCAATGTTACTGGGGTTATCATTGCCAGCCATGGTGAATTGAGTTTTCATCTATTTTGGTTTTATCATGGGTGTTTCATCCCCAGTGAAGAAAACATAATCAATATCACACTTGCCCTTGCCCGAGATGATATCGAGATCAGTTGGTATCTTTTATTCAACTCGACACTAGCATATTGTGAATTTGACCAACTTTTTGGTCATACTAACATCACACTTGAATCTCCACTGATTTTTGCTCTCAAATGGTCTTGTGACATCATTCAAAAGCTTTGAACACTAGGCAAAGAGCTTCAATGATTAAGAAATCTTGGCAGAAACCACAGAAAAGGATGAATGTGTTGTCAAACTCTTTACGAACGTCTAAGCAGAAACCACAAGAAAGGATGAATGTGTTGTCAAATGTTTTATGAACATCTGAGCAGAAGCCACAGAAAAATATGAATGTGTTGTCAAGTGTTTTACATCTCGACAGATAACACAGGAAAAGATGAATGTATTGTCAAATGTTTTACGAATCTGCTATTCTGATGCTGAACCAATGTTACGATCATATGGTTTCCATTTTTAATCCAAGATGAAGTTTGTCTTCTTCAACTTCAAGATTATAAGATGAGATATGATGAAGATTTCTTTCCACAAAAAGAGAGCTAAAATTTTAACCACAAGAAACTAGTTGAACGACAGGTTGTGGTTAAGCATCTCGACATGATATGGTCCAAGTTGTTGTATTCAAGATTGAATTAAATGTGGAGACATGAAAGGAATTGAGATAAATTCTCCTTATGATGTGTTTCAAGAGTCAAATCAGAACAGACTCTACTCTCCTAATTAATCTCTGATGAATCAGGCATATCTACATCTACACTCTTCAAAGATGATAGATTCTCTCTTCAAAGATGATAAATTCTCTTTTTAAATATGATAGATTCTCTTTTCAAAGATGAAAGCTTTATGGGATTTATACACAAGTCCAAGCAAATGAAGTTGGTTTTATCTAAGACAAAATGGGGCATCAAGGTCATAGTTCTGACTACGACAAGAGTTCCACAAATGAAACAATTCTTCTGAGACTTTCATGAAGCAAAGAAGACATAAAGATACAAATTGATCAGATGGTTCTTCAGAAATGCAAGCTTGATAGCATAAGTTGCTACACTGATATCCAGAGGTGACCCTGGCAATAAATGATGAAGTGGAGGAAAACTGAGTTCACCATTTTGAAGTCAAATGAAGATTGAATCAACATTCATGCATCATATTTAGATATTTGGAAAAATAGGTGCATTTTCATTCATTTTATCCATGTTGAATTTTGACAGGAATTTCAAAGATTTTAGCAAAGATTCAAATCCATCACTTGATGGATCAGCTTTTCCAGAAAAAGTTCATAATGAGAAGAACTTGTTCAACTTTTTGCTCAAATCCATCACTTGATGGATCAGCTTTTCCAGAGAAAGTTCATAATGAGAAGAACTCATCTGAAGAAGGAAGAAGAAGTTCATAATGAGAAGAACTTGTTCAACTTTTTGTTTGAATTCATCATTTGATAGATCAGCATTACCAGGTCAAGTTCATAATGAGAAGAACTCATCTGAAGAATGAAGAAGAAGTTCATAATGAGAAGAACTTGTTCAACTTTTTGCTTGAATTCATGATTCAATGGATCAACATTTCCAGTTCGAGTTCATAATGAGAAGAACTCATCTGAAAGAAGAAATTCATAATGAGAATAATTTGTTCAACTTTTTGTTCAAAACCATCACTTGATGGATCGGTTTTTCCAGAGAAAGTTCATAATGAGAAGAACTCATCTGAAGAAGGAAGAATAAGTTCATAATGAGAAGAACTTGTTCAAATTTTTGTTTGAATTCATCATTTGATGGATCAACATTGCCATATAGAGTTCATAATGAGAAGAACTCGTCATCTGAAGAAGAAAGAAGAAATTCATAATGAGAAGAATTTGTTCAACCTTTTGCTCAAATCCATCACTTGATGGATCAGATTTTCCAGAGAAAGTTCATAATGAGAAGAACAAATCTGAAGAAGGAAGAAGAAGTTCATAATGAGAAGAATTTGTTCAACCTTTTGTTTGAATTCATCATTTGATGGATCAACATTGCCAGGTAGAGTTCATAATGAGAAGAACTCGTCATCTGAAGAAGGAAGAAGAAGTTCATAATGAGAAGAACTTGTTCAACTTTTTGTTCAAAACCATCACTTGATGGATTAGCTTTTCGAGAGAAAGTTCATAATGAGAAGAACTCATCTGAAGAAGAAGAAGTTCATAATGAGAAGAACTCATCTGAAAGAAGAAATTCATAATGAGAAGAATTTGTTCAACCTTTTGTTCAAATCCATCACTTGATAGATCAGCTTTTCCAGAGAATGTTCATAATGAGAAGAACTCATCTGAAGAAGAAGAAGTTCATAATGAGAAGAACTCATCTGAAGAAGAAGAAGTTCATAATGAGAAGAACTCATCTGAAGAAGAAGAAGTTCACAATGAAAAGAGCTTGTTCAACCTTTTGTATAATTCTATCACAGAAGCAGATAGATTAGCATCAACCTTTCCAGAGAAAGTTCATAATAAGAAGAACTCATCTGAAGAAGAAAGAAGAAGTTCATAATAAGAAGAGCTTATTCAACCTTTTGAATGACTCTATCACAGAAGGAAATAGGTCAACATCATCCCCAGCGGAAAGTTCATAATGAGAAGAACTCATCTGAAGAAAGAGAAGAATTTATTCAACATTTCCATATTAATCAAGTGAAGTCAAATGAAAAAACTTATTATCTTTTCGTCTTTGCTCTATTCTTGTTAACACAAGAAAAAGCAAAGAGGGGCAGCTGAAGATACTCATTTTTTTCATTTAAATATTATTTATATTATTATTATTATTATTATAATTATTATTATTATAATTATTATTATTAATATTATTATTTATTATTAATATTATTACAAGCCCAAATCCAACAGTAACCGGCCCAAATCCAGAAGCCCACAGGAAACCCTAAACCCAATTTAAGGTTTGTATCATCTCTTGGCCCAGCCGCCAGCATCAAAGCCGTTGGATCTAGTTTTGATCCAACGGCCCAGATGGTCCCAACAAGGAAACCCTAGGGTATCATAACCCTAGGGACACGTCCCAGCCGCCGTTGCCTCCAGTGCCACGCCACCTCGCCGTTGAAGCTTCCAGAAGCTCTGCTACCATGATGAAAGCCACACACGTTGAAGCCCTATAGTGAGTCACCACCATAGCTATGGTGACTCACCGAAGCTTCCCTCTTTGGACTGGTCTGATCCGAGCACTGTGGTGGCTATAAAAAGCCACCACCAAACCTGAAAAAAGGGGACGAGGAGAAAGAATCGGAGATAACCAAAACAGAGGGGCAACCAACACACAAACAGAAAGCCACGGAAAGAACAGTGAACCAAACAGAGAGCAGAATACGAGAACAAATCGACACCCAATAATCAGAAAGAAGAGGAAAATGAGCATCTTACCATCATAAAAGCCTCCAAACCGTTTGGAACCACCGGAATCATTGTAAAACCGAAGGTAAAACCTTCGATTTATTTTAGATCTAGAACGATCTAAAGCGTTTTAGGACAAGAGAAGGCCATATTCGGCCTTAAGAGGTTGAGATCTACACTCTAGGGTAATTTGGGAATTCCGGCCACCGTTGGTGGTGGCCGGCGGTGGTAATCGGCGCCGTTGGTGGTGGCCGGCCGACGACAGAAAACTAGAGAGAGGCGAGAGAGTCTTTCTTCTCTCTCAGCTAGAGAGAGAAGAGGAAAGATGAAAGTGAGAAGCTGGCCCTTAAGGGCCGGCATTAAGGGATTTTTAAACCCTTCCCCAAATGACGCCGTTTTGGGGAAGGGGTATATCTGTAATTTCTCGCGTGGGTAAACTATACTCGCTGCCACCACAGTTTTGTAACTTTTCATTTTGGTCATTGAAATCAAATCTTGAACCTTTTAATTCGGTCTTTCGATTTTATTTAGTTTATAATTTAGTCCTAGCCTGTACACTTATATATATTTAGGGTAAATGCCATATTTAGTCCTTACAACTTTAATAACTTTTATTTTGACCTCTAATTAATTAATTAAGGATTAATTTCATTAGTAACACCTAGTTTTCATAATATTTCAAACTAGAGCTTTTAATCTTGATATGTCATAATTTAGTCACCAATTTTAATTATAAGTTTTATTAATTTTTATATTTAATTTTAATTTTATTTATTTTACTCATTGTTTATTTATATTTTAAATTATTATTTTCATAATTATTTTATTATTATTATCTTATTCATATAAATATATATCTACATTCTTTTAAATAATAATGTTTATTTATTTTCAATATCAAAGAAAAGGGCAGTCTTAAAACAACTGGATGTCCTATTCTGGTATTTTAAACATTATAAAAATTATAATTTAGTTTTATTTAAATTATTAAAATTTTAATATTGTTTTAATATCGAAGAAAAGAGCTGTCTTAAGGCACCTAGAAGTCCTTTTCTGATATTTCTAAACAAGTAAATATTTTTATAAATATATTTAAATTAATATATTTTCTTAAAAATTATAGTAATAAAATTTGAAATAACATAATTATAAATTAAATATATCTTTGAATTTTTAAATTTCTAATAATAGAGACAATTTATAATTAAAAAGTACCAATTTTGGGCGTTGTAGGGGTGCTAATCCTTCCCTAAACGTAACCGACCACGAATCCCTTTTTATTATTAAAAAGAAAGAATTTTTGGTTATAAACGCATATCAGTTCATCTTTTAACTGATGTTTTCTTAAAAACTCTGTTAAAAGATAATTTTTAGGTATTCGACCTACCTGACCCAAAAGGCCGATGGCGACTCCCAAATTATTTTCAAAACCATTTATTTACATCAATTTTCCCGCCAAGTAATATTTCGTGCCCGGACGAAAACCGGTTATGACAGGGTTCTTGATTGATTTATGATCTAAGTGGCATTTTTGTTATAAAGCTTGAGTTTTTATGGTGTTATATGACTTTAAATAACTTCCCTAAACTTTAAGGCATGTATTAGGGATAAACTAGGGAGTTTTAGAGGATTTTTGAGTGATTCTCGAGCCTTATTATGGGGTTTTTAGGTTGTAGTGTCAATATTGTTTATATTCTGGGTGAAAACTGTGTTTTATAGGTCATGGTATCGATATTGGAAAATTTTTCATGAGTTCCAAACTCTAGAAGTTTGGAAAATTTTCTTCAAAAACACTAATAGGAAGTTATTGACCATTTTCAAAAATTTAGAAAATTGACAGTATACTTTGAAAACCCTAGGGAAATATATGGACTATTCCTGTGATTTGCCCATTTGTTTATGAAACAAACCTATCCCTTTTCCATATCACGATTCAACCGTCCAACCTAAAACCAAAATTTTATTTCCTTTGAAAAACTTAAGAAGTTTAGGGGATTTTCTTGTAATTTAGCCAACAAATCTTAACAGTTTCATATACTCTAAAGTATTAACCTATTTTTTTTTTTACAAAAATGTGTTTTAATTTATATTTCACAAATATAAACAACCAATTTTAGAATTGATCTTTAAACATGATTTCTATCTCTATCTCTATTTTATTTGAATTTGATTTTATCAATCTATAAAGTATTATTTTTATTTATTATTTTTCCTAAACCCATATAATGCCACAAATATAGAGAGAACAAATGCATCTTCTCCCTTATTGTTTCATTTCAAATTATGTGACTATTAATCCAGTTATCTTTTCTAAAATTGTTTGGCCTCTCTCCACTAAACTTTTGACTCAAGATTCTGAATAAATTTTTTTTTGCTCGTTAGCATATTTATTGTTATAAGATTTAAAGTGTTTGTCTTACTGTGCTACAATCGTTTTAATTTTGTTTAATAATTTTAATGTTGAATCTGAAATAATATACGATCGATGTCGTGGTGATCTATCTAAATCTCTATATGTCTATGTCAGTATTCTGTGATTTTTATTCTGAACTACATATTGATTGGTTATTAAACATGTTTTTTGAATTACCCATGTGATGTCTCAACAACGTGTATTATGTATTGTGATTGTCTGTAATTATACATACTTCTGAAGAGTACTTTGATTTATGTACCATATGCCTTGCATTGTCATATAATTGGCATAAACATGTCAAACTTGTTTGGTTTTATGGGTTGGGATGTGAAGGAGGAAGCTTAGTGGTCCACCGCTTCTGTTTTATTAGATTATTGTTTCTAGTGGTGTAACATCATATGGTTCTCATAAACTATTTTTGTGAATTTTACAGTCACAACTTTAGTTTATGTGATTCATCGCATTATGTTTGGCATTTGGTTGATTATGAGTTTTGGGTAACTCATTTTATGAAGCTTAGAGGATAGTTGGGTAGTTAGAAGCTTATTAGCTCGTGCCTACTGGTTTGTTGGGAATTTCAAATTAGTTGTGTATACTTGTTTGATTTTCTGAATACTCTTTATCCACAAATTTTGACTACATTGAGCTCTATAGCTCACCCCTTTATTTCTTCCTTTAAGATATTTTAGGACATTATGATTTAAATATTGAGGAATAGAGTCTCAAATTTAAATTATTTTTGATAAAGTGATAATAATTGTATAATTATTTGAAAATAAGATTTTATATCTGTTAAATTTTATGAAATTGATTTCAAGGTCACTTTAGTGATTAATATGGCCTTCAAGATTCGAATCTAACGTCTAGGTCAGGTCTAGGGGGTTACATTAGTCCCTTAGTATCAATAACTAGGTTAAATCTATGTATATTTGAGGGTAAGTGTCTATACCAGATTATTGGAATCAATATTAGAGGGATC
This sequence comes from Hibiscus syriacus, assembly GCF_006381635.1. Taxonomy (NCBI): domain Eukaryota; kingdom Viridiplantae; phylum Streptophyta; class Magnoliopsida; order Malvales; family Malvaceae; genus Hibiscus; species Hibiscus syriacus. The sequence continues at coordinate 14,825,864 of NW_024063471.1, read as the reverse complement.
AATATCGATACGAGATTCTTGGTATCGATATTGGGGCCTGGTATCCATATCGATGTCTTGATACACATACTGGATGAATTGGTATCCATATAGGAGGCTTGGTATCAATATCGAATGAACGTTTAGCCATACCAAAAGTTTGGTATCCATACTGAAAGGTCAATATAATACTAAAGGCTTGAGATCAATGCCGAAGCTTTTTAAAGGACTAGAAATACCTTTAACAGTAAATGGACAAAATACCATTATGTGGTGTAAATTACGAAAATACCTTTATTGAGTAATAAATTTTAAAAGTACTCTTACAAAGATGTGTAACGAATAATTGTTAACTATGGATCGTTGCGAAGGATTTGCTCATAAGCGAGATGTTGTACCATGCCAATAATGTGATAGAGAAATCATGTACCATATTTTTTAATCTATATTTTGATATAAAAAATTAAGGGTAAAATGCTTTTGGAATTGATTTATTTTTTAAAGATTTGAAAAATAATTCCAATTCCATAAAACTATAATTTAAACACAAAAATATTTCTAGGTAAGTAGTATCGATACTGTTCTTACAATATTGATATTGCATGACTAATATCGATATTGTTCTTACAGTAATGATGCCAAATGTAAAAGAAGTATCAATACTCCCATAGTAGTATCAATACTACCTTTTGAGTTCAAAGTTTTTCAAATTCCAAAATACAAAATCGATATTGATACTCTAAGAGTATTGAAATTAATTTACATAGTTATATTTATACCATAAACCCTAGTATTGATATTGGTAAAGACCAATAATCATAAACATCTAGTTTATTTAAATATTATAAAAGAAGTATTGATAGTTCGAAAGGAAATACTGATACTCACTGTTCTATGCAATTTTATTTTGCCAGAAAAATAAGTCTCCAACGGCTAGAAATGACCACAAACACATTCCAACTTATAAAAACAAGTCAATGACACTTGAAGAAGGTTACAACATCTATCCAAGAAATCTAGAACAAAAGAATGACCCTTCACTCTTTACTATGTATTGTCTCTTGTACATATTGTTTTCAACTTAATCACAAATCTTTAGGATTCTTTCTTCTGAGCACAATTTTTGTATACACCTACCTTGTGAGGTTTTCTTCTTTACATTTTTTATCCTTTTATAAAAAGGGAAGTAGTTCTAGTTTGGTCTTTGAAAACTAGGGATTTGTAAAGGTCACTCTTAAGCCTAAAAATGAAAGAAAAAATTAGTGAATTTGTTAGAAATCCTTAGTGTGGAGCTGAGGTAGTGGATGTAGAATTCATAGAGGAAGTTGAACCATTATAAATCATTTTACAAATTTTCATTTCCTTTTACTTCCAAACCTAATATTTTCGTAAGGTCAATTTACCTTGTCTTGACACTTTTCAGTTAATCATTAGAACCTCAATAATCTTAACAATTGATATCAAATCTTATCTCTTTAAAAGGTTTAACAACCAAGAGAAGATCATTTAAGAGCTCTATCAATTTCTCCACAACTGAGAAGATGACTTCGATCACTAGCTTGTTCTACCTCGAGGACTCTCACTCCATCATAAGACATCCCTACTTCAATGGTGGCAACTATTCATATTAGAAGAATAAGATTGTTTTTTATTCAAGGTACTAACTTTTTGGTTTGGGATGCAATCACCAATGGTTCTCCCACCCCTCTAAGGAATAGGTCGAAATAGACAAGTGAAGATAAGAAGCTAGCCTAACTCAATGCCAAAGCCATGTACATCATTTTTTGTGCTCTTTGTTTGGATGAATATATTAGAATATCTTCATGTTCTAATGCTAAGGAGATTTAGGACAAGTTGGAGGTGACTCATGAAGGAACAAACCAAGTGAAGAAGTTCAAGATTGACATTCTCACTCTCAACTATGAAAAACTTCAAGATGAAGCCCAATAAAGACATAAAGACGATGTCCGATCGGTTCACTTCCGTCATCAATGAGCTTAAAAGTTTTGGGAAGGTTTATTTTAGTGGAAAAAATAGTGAGAAATATGCTCTCTTCCTTACTAATATCATAGAAAGGAAAGACAACTACCATCAAAGAAGACAAGGATTTGGAGATGCTCAATCTTTATGAACTTATCGGATCGTTGCTCATTCATGAGATGATACCCTAACGAAAATAAGAAGAAGAAGAAAAGAATGAAAAGAAGTATGAGGTAGACATTGCCTTCAAGTCCACCAATGATAATGATCAAGACTCAAGTGAATAAGTGGATGAAGAAGAAGAGATGGCCAAGCTCTTCAAAAGATTCAAGTAATTCATGACATCTAAAGAAAAAAATTGGGAAACATGAATCGAGCAAAAAAAAAAGGTCCCCCAGTCTTCTTTAAATGCCAAAGAACATGACATGTCAAACATGATTGTCTTCTCTTAATGAAGAAGGGATCAAGTAAAAAGAAGGCTTTCTTGGTTGTTTGGAGCGATGAATGTGTATCCAATGATGATGATAAAGTGACCAATATATGCCTCATGGCCATCCAAGAAGATTCAATGGTAACTTCTAACTCTAGTAAATTAAATTCTTATTATTTTAAAGAGTTACGAGGTGCATATGATGAATTGTACTTGGAATTTGAGACTATGAATTTCAAATATAATAAATTTATTTCTACATACAAAAAATGAAATTGATTTTTTTTGAATGTACAATTGGATTTAAAAAAATGAAATTTTGAGAAAATATTTTGAGTTTTAAAAAAAAAATAAAATTGAAGATTTAAAAAAAGAAAACCTTGATTTAAAAGTTAAACTTGAATGCTTAACAAAAGAAAAAGAAATCATTTTAAACAAATTCATCTAGTTCAATAAAGGTATATTGCTCACATTATCATTATCATGGTCACAATGCACATACTTGTCCTATTAAAAATAGATTTTTTAAAACAATTTGACAAGTATGAGTTCTTAAGGGAACTAGAGATATTGATTCTAACCCCCATGGACCCAAAGCTATTTCGGTACCAAAATTCAAATGAATGTCTCTTATAGGTGTGTTGGAGCAACAGTGATAATGGTAAAGATTTAAAAAAATTCTCTAGTCACATTAAAGAAGGATGGGTAACCTCTAAACTTAATGCTTATTAATTTTGTATATTGGTTGTCTATTTATTTTTATGCATGCATGAGTATTGAGCATGAATTATTACATGTTATGTTTTTATCTCATGTATGTTGAAAATATGTTATGATGAGCATAGTTTTAGTTTTTTAGTTCATCATAATGTCTTTTGGTCAAGTTATATTTTTTGTTTCGAGTGAATATTTTTAAAATACCTTGAACTTAATTTGAATGTTTGTGTATGTGCTTTCACTTACAAATGATATCTCTCTAACAATTGATATCTATTTTCAAATGCATAACATTTTCCAGTGTTTTATGCATATAAATTATAATATTTTATTTTTTGATATTGTATAAAATACGATAGACTTGGGTTTATTGAAATACATATACTACTAATATGTTTTCTCTCTTATCTTATTGAAATTCAATACTCTTTGAAGTGTCAAAGTTTTTGTGCTAAGACATTTCATGGAATATTTTTATTGAGGGGGAGCTTGATTTTATACTAGAATTTTTGTCTTACTCACTATTGTTATTTTGAACCAAAAAGTTAAATTATTTTTTATATAACAAAAAGGGAGAGAAATATAAGTTTGAAAATTTCAATTTCAAAAAGAAAAATGAGAGCTTAAAATATTTCCAAATATTTTCTATTTTTCAACACATGTTTTTGTTAAGAGTGAGCTTTTGCAACAAAAAAATGATATCAAAAGTTTTGTTATATAAAAAAGGAAAATGTTGTTGAACCTATATTTGATATAATAAATTGAGGGTAAAATGCTTTTGGACTTGATTGAATTTATTCAAATATTTTAAAAATAATTCAAATTCCATAAAAACTAGAATTTGAACATAAAATAGTTTTCTAGGTAAGTAGCTTAGAGTACCCGTACTATTCTTGCAGTATCGATGCCAAAGGCAAGGGAAGTATCAATACTCTTAAGGTAGTATCGATACTACATTTTGATTTCAAAGTTGTTCAATTTTCATAATGCAAATTTGGTACCAATACTTTAGGGGTTATTCACAAAATGTAAGATTACCTTTGGAAATGAAATTATTGAAATGTTACATTATTTAACATATTACTGGAAATGTTGTATTACTTTGTTTGATTTGTTTGGTAAGGATTAAGATTGCAGTGTTTGATTGAAGGAATATAAGATAGGGAAAATATATGTTTTACCAAATTATCCTTGAGATATATTTTATTTTTATAACAAATTGAATTATCAAAATTAAAGTCAAAATATTTACATGAAAGTTCATTAAAAATATAATTTCCATTATTTTTAATTTTAATTATTTATTTCTTTGAAAATACAGAAAATTATTTACACAAATATAATTATGTGATTATTTTTATGTACCAAGATATTGGGAGATGCACATACTTGCACCAGTGTAAGTATGTGTTTATTTTTTGGTACAAAGATATTGAAATATGTACATACATACACCAATGTAAGTATGTGTTTATTTTTAGGTACCAAGATATTAAGAGATGTACATACTTACACTAGTGTAAGTATGTATTTTTATAGGTACTAAGATAGTGAGAGATGTACATACTTATACCTGTATAAGTATGTATTTATTTTTAGGTACCAAGATATTAGGAGATGTAAATACTTACACCGATATAAGAATATGTTAATTGTTGCACTTTTTATTTGCACTACATGTATGAGTTGTACAATAAAATATCATATCAAATTATATGATAAAATAATAAAAATATTAAAAACATATAATATAAAAACCTTCTATGAAAAATAATCCTAAAAATAAATGTAATAAAAATACATACAAAAAATAAAATACTTGCACTTGTGTAAGTATCTACATGTCTGAAAGGTAGTACCGAAAATCCCTGCTATGGACAGTTTTATTTTACAAAAAAAAAAAGTTCTAAATGGCTCAAAAACATCATCAACGGCTTAAAACAACCACAAACACATTTCAACTTATAAAAACAAGCCAATGAGACTTGAAAAATTTTAAATTTTAAACACCTATCCAATAAATCTATATCAAGAGAAAAGTCCTTTCACTCTTTATTTTCTATTTTATCTTGTACATAATGTTTTGATTTTAATTGCAAATCTTTAGGATTCTTTCTTGTGAGCTCAGTTCTTGTAAACACCTACCTTGTGAGGTTTTTTTGTTTACATCCTTTATCCTTTTGTAAAAAGGGGAATGGTCCTAGTTTAGCCTTTGAAAAACTAGGGATTTGTGAAGATTAATCTTGAGCCTACAAAAATAAAGAACATATTAGTAAATTTGTTAGAAATCCTTAGTGTGAAGTAACATATGTAGACTTCACTGAGGAAATTGAATTACTATAAATCATTGTGCAAATTTTCTTTTACTTTTACTTTCACACCCAAATTTTTCAAAAGGCCATTTCACCCCTCTTGTTACTTTTTTCGTTGATCATTAGAGCCTCAATAATCTTAACACATGTGAATTTCGATAAGTAGTGACATACAAGTCATCCCTTCAATTCAATTATGAATTCAGGGAAAATGTGATGAGAGTGTCTAGGGAGTCACTAACAAATAATTAACCCTAAATCGAGTATTAAGCTAGCAAGTAGGATATTAATAAAATTAATTGTCGTAAAGGTTTAAAAATTAAAAGAACTCTTTAGAGGAAGAAATGAGGAAAATGCCCTTTTGCATTAGAATGACCATAATAGTGTGGTACAATGGGCTAATATACGTAAAAAAATCTAATAAACTTTTGCATAGCATTCTAGATGAGAGACAAACGTGATACTAACGAGTGAGAGGATAACCTCACCTAATTGTGATGAACTATGATATTGAGTAGCCAAGCTACCTTGTTTTCCCTTGTGTAGCATTGAATGATGTGTATGGCCTATAGACATCCATTTATGCATGTGTGATTGTATTGATGTTAATTGATGGATATATGTAATGCTTGGCATGATGGATATGTGAAATCGAGCCAATGTTATGTTTGAGTAAGAATCGTACCGATGCTATGTGATGATCATGTTCCCCTCCATGATCTTTACCCGATGGTTATTTGAGACTAGGAGATCATTTGCATGATTCTTGAGAATTTTACCAAGGCTAATGTGATGATTGGGTTCCCCATATGTAATTAGTACTTGATGACTATATGATACCAAGTATTATCATTATGTTTGTGTGGTGATTGTGTATTGTGTGTGATGATGAATAATTGTATGATACTATGGTTAGAGACCTAGTATATGTATACTCATGGAGAAGCTCGTAGTAGTGGAATAAGGGAAAATCATGAGACTCATACCACTATGATAGAATTGTTGAACCTTAAGTATGTAGCACTTGATTATGATAAACCATGTACCTACTACTTATTACAATGACTTCTAGCATGCTTATGATATTCATAATGCTACTCTAGATTAATGATGTTACTTTTGGGCTTTGTAAGCTTAGAGTTTGGATGTTTCCATTAGTAGGTTAGCAATTGAGCCGTTTGAGGAGCACTATCATAGTAGGACTTTTAACACTCCTTCCAGAGTATTGTACTATTACTACGAGCATGTGTATTCATAAGAATCTTATTATTATATTTAGATTTGTAAACTCTGAAATTATGTTATTTGATTTAAACTATGTATCACATAGCTCTGGATTGTAAAAGGAAAAATGTTTCAAAAAATATTAGTGGTTGCCTCGATAGCCAAATGTGACTTTAAGTCCAATCGGGTTTAGGGTGTTAAAAACATACTTCATTCTTTCTCGTTAATGACTATAGAAAGAGGTTGTTGATTTGGCATGATTGGTGAAAATCCCTAATCAAACAATTGGGATAATGTCACGTGTTCGAATCACTAAGATAACTCTTCTTAAAAGTGCTAGGAAGCTGACGTAATATTACCAACCTTGAGACCTATTGAGCTTATCAATTAAGAAGTAGTAGATGGTTGCACGATAGCACCGATAATAAAATCAAGAAAAGATCAACAGAGTGGGTGATAGAACTCCTGAGCCACAAAATGTGTTCCACCTTATAATAAGAGAAAATGTTCCAATACACCTCTTCGCTAATCACACCACCTACAGAAAATGAGTAAGTTATCCATGTAAATTTGGAAAATATTGCTAAACTAACTATTGCAAGAGTTACCTCCTCAATAGCTCCAGATGTTTCTTTAAAAGCTAAGGAGCATCATCATGCAAAGCAACATCAAGTCTATGATGGTATGAAGAGCTCCTTAATCGTTCCTTTGGCAAATGAACTCAGTAAGGTACACATATAACTCTCTTCATCCCTAACGGAATTGCTAAGTTATTAAGTTATTTTTAGGCCATTTGAATATTATTAAGTCTTTGTCAAACTTAGAGTCACCATTGATCATTTAGGGATGGGTATGATAAAAAATCCGTATGATTCATCTGCATCAATATCAAGATTATGATTAGGTTCGATAATCGATTACGAGTAGGGAAAGTTGTAGCACCCTTTGTTAAAAGTCCAAAGGTTGGCAACCAACTTTGAAAATGGTTGTCAAAGTTTGGTAAATGTTTCTTTGAAAATGGTTTTCAAAGTTTGGTAAATGTTTCTTTGAAAAATGTTTTTCAAAGTTTGGTAAATTTTGGTATATGTTTTTTGAAAATAGGAATGGGTAAATTCACTTTAGTCATTGCACTGTAGAGTATTTTCAAAGATTAGTCCCTAAGTTTCAACTATAAATACCCTAGCTCATTTAGCTTCAAAACCATCCCAAAAAATCATTTCTTTCTCCCAATACTAGAGAGCTTTCTTGTGAGTAGTGAGTGTTTTGTAAACACCTGTAAATTTTCTCTCTTAGTAAAAGATCTGCAGTAGTCCGGAGACGTAAGCACAATTGGCTGAACTCCGTTATCAATTTCGGGTATTATTTTTCCACTTTTATTTCGCATTCTCACTAATCTGGTTATAGAGAAATTAGTTGTACTTGGTTTATTTCCTAAAAACTGGCATCAGAGCTTTTGGTTATGAATTTTGTCAATTTTTTGCGAGGTTACTATTCATGTGAATAGTGAATTTCGTGAATAGTAAAAATTTTGTCGGTGATACGAGTTTGTCGACTACGAGTTTATCGACGGAGGTGTTCTAATACACGGTAGTTCACAAGAATTGTCAGAAACGATTCAAACAAAACCAGATTCGAGTGGGAGCGATGGCTGCAGACGAATGGAAGGTGAAAATTGAAAAGTTCGATGGTGCGGACTTTGGCTTTTGGAAGATGCAGATCGAAGATTTTTTGTACCAGAAAAATCTATATCAACCTCTCTCAGGAAAGCAACCAGAGGGCATGAAGAATGAAGACTAGGCTCTTCTCGATAGACAAGCCCTCGGAGTTATCCGACTGACGTTATCCCGCAATGTTGCTTTCAACATAACAAAGGAAAAGACCACGGCGAGTCTTATGGCGGCTCTCTCCAGTATGTATGAGAAGCCATTTGAGAAGCCATAAGCCTCAAGCAAAGTGCACTTGATGAGGTGATTATTCAATTTGCGGATGACGAAAGGGGCATCGATGACACAACACCTAAATGAACTCAACATATTCACAACCCAATTGAGTTCAGTGGAAATTGGATTCGATGATGAAGTTTGAGCTTTAATTCTCTTATCATCTCTACCAGACAGTTGGAATGATACTGTTACAGCAGTTAGCAGCTCGTCGGGAAATAGTAAATTGAAATTCGACGATGTTCAGGATCTAGTACTGAGCAAAGAAATTCAACGGAGAGAATCGGGTAAAGCATAAACCTCCTCAGCCTTGCACACGGAGTCCAGAAGGAGAACTTCAAAAAGAAATTCAAATCGTGGCAGATCGAAATCCAGAAGGAGCAAATCAAGAACAGGAAAGAAAGATTTTACATGTTATAATTGTGGCAAGAAGGGTCACTTTAAAAGAGATTGTCGAGCACTGAAGAAAGATATCGGTGCACAAGAATATACCAACATGACAGAGGAGATAAGTGATGCCATGATTCTAAGTGTCAACACTCCGATTGAATCATGGATCTTAGATTCAGAGGCATCTTTCCACTCCACCCCATGCCGAGAAATCTTGGAGAACTATGTTAGTGGTGATTTTGGGAAGGTTCATCTAGCCGATGATGAAACCTTGAAGATCGTCGAAAAAGGAGACATCCTATTAAAGTTGCCAAACCAGACCACCTGGAAGCTGACAGGAGTGAGACATATTCCTGGCCTCAAAAGAAATTTGATTTCTGTAGGACAACTTGATGGAGAAGGATATAACACAACCTTTTCAAGCTGTGAATGGAAGATTACCAAATGAGCACTCGTCATTGCTCGTGGTAAGAAGACCGGTACTCTCTATATAACCTCAAATTTAGAGAATATCATTGCAGTAGCATATGCTGATGGAAAATCAAACCTATGACACCAAAGGCTTGGCCATATGAGCGAGAAAGGTATGAAGACACTTTTGTCAAAGGGGAAGTTGTCGGATCTAAAGAATGTAGATGTCGGACTATACGAGGATTACATCTTTGGCAAACAAAAGAAAGTCAGCTTTGCAAAGATTGGTAAGACACCCAAGGCTGAAAAGTTAGAGTTGGTTCACACTGATATATGGGGACCATCTCCAGTTCCATCTCTTGCAGGCTCATTATATTATGTCACCTTCATCGATGATTCTCCAAGGAAGGTGTGGGTTTATTTTCTGAAGAATAAATCAGAAGTCTTTGATACCTTCAGAAAATGGAAGGCCATGGTGGAAAATGAGACTGATTTGAAAGTTAAGCGGTTGAGGTCTGACAATGGAGGAGAGTACAAAAATAGAAGATTCAGAGATTTCTGCGCAAACAATGGGATCAAAATGGAGAAAACAGTTCCCATGACACCTCAGCATAATGGCGTAGCAGAGCGCATGAACAGAACTCTGAATGAACGTTCCAGAAGCATGAGGATACATGTCGGATTGCCCAAATTTCTATGGGCTAAAGCTATCAACACTGCAGCTTACTTGATCAACCGTGGGCCCTAAGTTCCTTTGGATGGCAGAATACCAGAGGAAGTTTGGAGCAAGAAAGAAATAAACCTTTCACACTTAAGAGTGTTTGGTTGTATTTCTTATGTACACATAGACTCTGCTGAAAGAAGTAAACTTGATGCTAAGTCAAACAAATGTGCCTTTGTTGGTTATGGCGGTGATGAGTTCGGTTACCGATTTTGGGACTACGAAAATCGGAAGATCATTAGAAGCAGAGATGTTATTTTCAATGAGAATGTGATGTACAAAGACATGTCAACCATAGAATCAAGTAGCTTCAATACTGAAGCTGAAACAAAGGAATTTGCTGAGTTCGAGGAGATTTCTGGAAATGATGTTCAGATCAGTCCTGAAGCAGTTCAAGAAGAACCAACCACACCAGAGCTGAGACGCTCCTCCAGAATTCCTAAACCAACCCAACGGTATTCTCCTTCTTTGCACTACTTGTTGCTGACTGACAATGGTGAACCAGAGTGCTATGATGAAGCAATGCAAGTGGAGGATTCAGTTAAGTGGGAGTCTTCCATGAAAGATGAGATGGACTCTCTTATGTCAAATCAGACGTGGGAATTAGCTGAATTACCACCAGGCAAGAAAGCGCTCCACAACAAGTGGATTTACATGATCAAAGAAGAACACGATGGGAGCAAACGCTACAAAGCAAGATTGGTTGTCAAAGGTTTTCAACAAAAGGAAGGTATTGACTACAATGAAATTTTCTCTTCAGTTGTAAAACTGTCTACAATCAGACTGGTGTTGAAAATTGTAGCTGCAGAAAATTTACATCTTGAGCAGTTAGATGTAAAAACAACTTTCCTTCATGGTGATTTGGAGGAAGAAATCTATATGAGGCAGCCAGAAGGCTTCATAGAGGCAGGAAACAAAAACCTGGTATGCAAGTTGAAGAAGAGCTTGTATGGTTTAAAACAAGCTCCTAGACAGTGGTACAAGAAGTTCGATAGCTTCATGGGTAGCAATGATTTTACCAGATGTCAAGCAGTTCATTGTTGCTACATCAAGAGGTTCGACAATAGCTTCATTATTTTATTGTTATACATTGATGACATGCTCGTTGCAGGCTCAGACATGCAAGAGATTATAAACTTGAAGAAAAAATTGTCGAAGCAGTTTGCTATGAAGGATCTGGGCGCTACAAAGCAGATTCTTTGGATGAGGATCAAGAGAGACACAAAGTCGAGGACTTTGATATTATCATAGTCTGAGTACATCAACAAAGTACTCTCCAGGTTCAACATGCAAGATGCTAAACCAGTAAGTACACCATTAGGTGTTCATTTCAGACTCTCCAAAGAACAGTCACCAAAGACGGAGGAAGAACGTGCACACATGGTGAAGGTGCCGTATGCCTCAGCAATTGGAAGTTTGATATATGCCATGGTTTCTACCAGACCAGATATTGCTCAAGCAGTGGGAGTTGTTAGCAGGTACATGAATAATCCGGGCAAGGTACACTGGGAAGCAGTCAAATGGATCCTCAGATATTTGCGGGGTACCACAAACAAAGCACTTTGTTTCAAAGGTAGAGATACGATACTGGCAGGCTATGTAGATGCTGACTTAGCCGAAAATGTTGACATCAGAAGGAGCACTACAGGGTATGTCTATACTCTAGGAGGAACTGCAGTGAGTTGGGTTTCTCAACTATAGAAGATAGTTGCTCTCTCCACAACTGAAGCAGAATATGTCGCTGTTACGGAAGCCAGCAAGGAGATGGTTTGGCTCCAAAGTTTCTTGGAAGAGTTAGGCAAGAAGCAAGAAAACAATGTCTTGTATTGTGACAGTCAAAGTGCTATCCATCTAGCAAAGAATCCGTCTTTTCATTCCAGGACAAAGCACATACAATTGCGATATCATTTTATCCGGTCTCTTCTGGAAGATGAGACGGCAGACATGTTGACAAAGACGGTGACCACGGACAAACTGAAGTTGTGTTCAGCTTCAGTTGGCATGCAAGAATAACAAGACTAGAAATGCTGCTGCATCGATCGATGTGTGAAGACATATTAAAATCAATCTTCAAGTGAGAGATTGTTAAAAGTCCAAAGGTTGGCAACCAACTTTGAAAATGGTTTTCAAAGTTTGGTAAATGTTTATTTGAAAATGGTTTTCAAAGTTTGGTAAATGTTTATTTGAAAAATGTTTTTCAAAGTTTGGTAGATGTTTGTTGAAAATAGGAATGGGTAAATTCACTTTAGTCATTGCACTGTAGAGTATTTTCAAAGATTAGTCCCTAAGTTTCAACTATAAATACCCTAGCTCATTTAGCTTCAAAATCATCCCAAAAAATCATTTATTTCTCCCAATACTAGAGAGCTTTCTTGTGAGTAGTGAGTGTTTTGTAAACACCTGTAAATTTTCTCTCTTAGTAAAAGATCTGCAGCAGTCCGGAGACGTAAGCACAATTGGCTGAACTCCGTTATCAATTTCGGGTATTATTTTTCCGCTTTTATTTCGCATTCTCACTAATCTGGTTATAGGGAAATTATTTGTACTCGGTTTATTTCCTAACACCCTTTACTTCCAAAGCTTAGCACCTTAAGGGAATTACGTTGTCTCTAAAAGGGCTCACGAAAACACAACAATTAATAGCAGCAATACTGTTGCTAAATATGCAAATGCAAAAATTAAAAAAATAATAATAAAGATGCTAAAATGCAGGCAAATAAAAGAATAGAATAATTTAATAATTAAATTCAAAGGTCACTAAAAAACAATTAAGTCAATTTTTAAAAGAATAAAATCAAAACGTTAACCAAGTTCTCAATCAAAGTCTCAAACCAAATGGATTATCAAATTATGGATCAAGAGAATTAAATTAATGAATTTGCAAAATGACAAATGAATTAAGCCCAATTACTAATTACAAGATTTATGACGCTCATAAATTAAATTTTAAATACACACATCAAGCTCATGATTCAAAATCTTCAATTAAAAGCCCGAATGTAAACTAATCTCACAACTATCAAATCATCACCTTAAAGTCCAATTATAAAGGTGAGAACAATTTATGGATGTGGCTAGACGTCAAAACTGGGGCCAATTAAAAATTAATTAACGAATAATTAGAATTCAATGTCACTGGCGAGTGTAGAATGTCGTGCAAATGTGCAAGTGTACACGTCACATAAATAATAAAGTGATGAATAAGATCGTTATAATATTTTAATTTTGTTTAACCGATCAAATCAAATTAGAAATATTCGAGGAATAATTTGAAGGTTATTCTCATCGACACTGAATTGATTCGAGTGGTATTGGTGAAATGGATGGAAAATAATTGGACTTTGAAAATTTTCAAATATTTTTTTATTTGGGTTGACTTACTTAGGCTTTATGGCCATTCATATTTATTTTAGATTCTGAAGTTTTATCATTTTCCCAAATAGACTCAAATCACATCAATAACTCATATCACAAATGTCCATTTACAAAAGTAAACCAAACACTTGAAATCCATTTACAAAAATTAAATTAATTCCCATTTACAATCAAACCCAACCGGCCCAAACATTTAGGTTTACCAAAAAAAACCCTAATTTAAATGATACAACTGCCGTCGCTTCCTATGGATTGCCAGCAAGGATCCAGCAACAAAGTTTGGTTGCCGCCAGTAACCAACTCGTACCACTGGCACCTACAAAAGCTTCTCTAAAGAGCCTCATCAACAATTCATGCAAAAAGACACATAAATAAAAATGGATATAATTTTCAAATTAGGATATTTTTCTTTGGATTCAACATTGTAAAAATGGGTTATAAAAACCCCCGATTAAAAAAAAAGCAATAGAAATCACAAACGTTTTCTTGAACCAGGCAATACGAATGCAATAGAAATCAACAATTTTTCTCGTATTGTTCAGTAAGGTCCTTTTATTTTTTTTCATATTCGAACCAAATAATAAGAAAAGAAAAAGAAATAATCATGGTTAGGTCACTTCACTTTACCCGTGTTTTTCTATTATGGTCCATGCTTTCATTTTTTCATTTTTGATTTTAATGCACTGTTTTTCTTTTATTTCATTTTAGTCACTTCATTTCTGTGATTATGTTTCAATTTTGGATCACTATTTTTTTTTATTTCAATTTAATCATTTTTCTTCTGTTTTTCTTTATTTTTCACATCCGAACCACTGATCGATCTTGCAATGAACCGCCCTGAGGTATGATCCTCATTATTACAGTCCGGGTTAAAAATTAAAATATTAATTTTATTAACTTTACATTCATTTTATTTACATTTCAGTATTTTAATTTTCAGTTCATTATTCTGCCCTCTTACTTTTTACTATTTATATTTTAATCTTTTTAAATTCCAACATTTACCATTTCTACTTATTTTTAAGTTGAACTTCATATTCTGTTTCATTGTTATTTATGAGTATATGTCATTTCCATCCCATGTGATTTACTTACTTGTATACTTGAAAATAATGGAGTATGCTTTGATAAAAAAATGAAACTGATCAATGTTCAATAAAATGATCACATTTTAAATTTTGACTCGAATCAACAAATTTCACCACTATGACAACATATAAGCGATCATGTGCCAACTTCGGGCATTGTAGGGGTACTAATCCTTCTCCACACATAATCGACTCCCGATCCCTTAAAATGAATTTTTAGTAACACATAGGCCCATTTTTGTCTTTTTTAAAATGATTTTTCTTAATTTTTTTTTAAAAAAATGCTTTTAGGTATTGACCTGCCTAACCCAAAGGTCGATGGCGACTCCCATCATCATTTAATAAAATTTGGAAGGCAAATTTTTATTTCATTAAAAAATGGTTAGGACAGTTTGGCGACTCCACTGAGACAATTTGAGAGTCATACCATTAATCTGTTATACATTGTTGTAGTGGTAGAAATTATGGATTCGAGTCTAAAATTATTTATTTCTTGTTGGATACACGCCTTATACCTCCGTGGGAATTTATTTCCTTGTATTCGTATAGGGAAGTGGATATCCTCGAATTGAACTCGTTCTATTTAAAGCATGTAATGGGTGAGGATCGAGGGTTTGACAGCCTAAGGGGACACTAACATCAAGGATAATTCGAGCCATTTCCAATAAAGCTAAAACCCTACATGTAGTGAACCGTAGACTGATCACACTAGGTAGAGTTATACTGAACCTCCGTTCGTCCGTAGGTACTGAAATAGGCATACATAAATAAGGAACGTACTCTAACCTTTGTTCTATTTACTTTAAGGTTATAATATATATTTACTTTTTCGAATAAGTTATGTGAACTAGATACCATACAGTTAGGATTGATTTCTTGAAATAAAACATGTCGGGTAGAAAATTGGTCCGGGTAGGATCGCTATTCAAAAAAAGCATGTTGGGTAGATACCATGATGGGGTAGGTACTATATTCATATCTGAATAACATTTTATTCTTTATTGATTATGTTATATGTACTAACTCATTTCTTGTTCTTACGTCATTTTTCACTTTTTGCATTACATCATCATGACATAATACAAAGGTGTCGATCCGCAATTGAATATATAAGTGGAAATGTTTCAAAGAGAGAAAAAAGTTCTCAATCAAGTAGTCGATAGCATGACATTCAAGATTGAAGGGTATTAAAAGGACATCATCCGAAATGAGCCATACTTTTAATAAAGCCTCTACACAAGCCCATGGTAATGGAGTACTTAAAAGATCGATTCTTCGAGAACGAAGCACTAGGATGAAGCATTGACGTACCTTAGACCAAGCGCTCAAGTAAAGACATGTCTGTAAAATGGACTACTTTGTAAAACGAAGAATTTAATCTCCAATGAAACTTGTTCTATGATATTTATCTTTGAGATCAATACCATTTGTATATGCATACACATCTGTGAATCCCCACGTTTGAATCTGTATGCAATTACATTTATTGAAGCATTATAACATTCATTCATTTAATAAAACACCGAATAATAATGAGAGGTTTTGATGGTACTGATCCTGACCCCTACTAGTAGCAAGAATACTTCACGCCCGCCCAGTACAAAGAAAATGACTAAGGAAATGGAAGACAGACTAAAGAAAGTTGAACAAGAACAAAAGGATATACAAAAGGACATGAAAAGTAGATTGGCTAAGATCGAAGTGGACATTGCAAACTCACAGCTCGATATACTGAAGAGGATAAAAGATATATTCAAGAAACATATCACTGTTGAGAAAGTTACTACTGAAATCCCTACATCGTCTAGCTGAAAACCCACGTATCCTTTGGGTTATACACTCATTCACATTACCGTGGATACCCTTGTACACCAGGAATCTCAACCTCAAGTGTTATTTGCTGTTGAGAACCCACCATAATATTAGGTTGGAACTTCGCTCCACACTAACTATTCTATTGCATTTGGGATGAAGTCAAGAGAGTTTCATGTTGATAATGGGATCCCTGATCTAAATGATCCAACTAAGAAGGAAAAACTCTCTCGAAAGGTGAAAATTTTGGAGGAGAGGATAAAATCTAGTGAAATGGGTTAGTCATTTTATGGGTTTGATGTTAAAGAGTTGAGTTTAGTCCCCGACTTAGTCCTTCTACCGAAGTTCCAAGCTCCTGACTTCGAGAAGTATGATGGGACCATTTTCCCTTCGTCCCACGTCACCATGTTTTGTAGGATAATGGTTGTCTACTTAGAGAATGAGAAGGTGCTGATCCAATATTTTTAAGATAGTATGACTGGTCCTGCCTTCAGATGGTATAATCAACTAAGTCGTACTCAAATATGTTCTTGGAAATATTTAGCTCAGGCCTTTTTAGTTCAATATAAACATATGACTAATATGACCCCTGATCGAACAACGATGCAAAACATGGAGATGAAGCGTAATGAGAGATTTCGACAATACATCCAGTGATAGAGGGACGTTGCATTCCAAGTGCATACGTCAGTAACTGAAAGATAGTTCATCATCATGTTCATCAATACATTAAAATCTCCCTATATCAACCAACTAATAGGAGTTAGTACTAATAGTTTGTCTGACATCTTCATGTGTGGAGAAATGATCGAAAGAGATATCAAGCATAGTAAGATAGGGGACACTAGTAGTGTTGATATCTAGACAATAATTGAGGTCAACATAGTGGGATCTTATTTAAGTAATCATAGGACCAGATACCATAAGGTGAACCAAGAGAAGACTTATATTGACCCACTTCTGATGACATATGAGGAATTGCTCCTAACTGGTTGAGATGAACCTGGTGACTCCAATACAATCCATGCTAAAGGAACCCCTATTTCTTGAAGACTATGACGTTAATGTAGTGTGTAGTTACCACATAGGAAGCTCAGGGCACACAACCAAGAACTGTGGAGCATTGAGGCGTAAGGTTTAGAATTTGATCCATTAGGGGGCATGGAACTTCAAAGAGTGATGTGGCATTCTGATACGAGTAAAGAAAAATTCATTACATCCACTACGAATATTTGTTGCACTTGCATGAAAAAGAATTTTATCTTGTTTGAACTTGCTTTTCATTATTCATTTTTAAAAGTTTGTAAGTCACTTTATGCTCGAACATATTAAATAAAATGTTACCTTCTGAGGTTATGAACAATGGCAAAGTTTAATCTGGAAATTCTCTAGATATCAATTGAGTTAAAAGCTCTTTAAATAATTAAGGTTATAAATCTTAAACCCTGGTAAAACAAAGATCCTTAATCTTACTTTGGAAGGTACAACAGAACATTATACCCTTCTCTTGTAGGGACCAAGATAGCCTTCTCCTCTTACGAATAGACAATCGAAGGACTTGGAATTCATGTATGTATAGGAGTAGACAAAATGAGGCACCTTGCATATAAGGTTGCAAAGCTGATTGGTTTTTACTTCTGTTGATGTCATTTAATGATGACCATAGTCTTTTATATGGAATGGTGGAGTATATGAATTTAGTTTGGGCCAGTTGCTTTGAAATTGTGCTCTAAGGATGAAATTTCCTGACTTTCACTAACACTCAAACTATAAAAGATTCTTTTTTATGTGCTTAAGAAATCTTCAAATAAAAAACTTAGGGAAATAATAAAAGCCAATTTCAACATTGTTGGGGGCACTCCACTGAAAGTATTAAGCTGTTAATCTTCAGAGACTTTCTGACACTTGAATCCTCTAATTAAGGTTATTCCACTAAAGTAATGGGCTACATCAAGAGCCCTCACTTTATGAATATGATTACATTCAGATTATGACACTAGTCTCTATGTGTCGAGATAAATCTCCCAACAAAATCAAAGTGAATATACGAACACCAACTCAACGAAGTATAATTTAAAGAATGGTATTAAGGCCTGAAGAAAATTTGCATTGAGAAGAGTTATAACGAAAGATGGACTAAGGAAGTTGAGAAACATTTATTATAGTTAATTTCACAAACACTTAGTAATTTTGATTTTAGACCAATATTCCCGTATTACGTTTATTAAAGGAGTCTATTAAGCTGGAACAAATGGAAGATTTAAGAGAACTAAAATAGAAGTGTTCTTAAAGGTCTAGCAATTGACTATGCTAGTTGCAAATTTTTATTTGCATCCGATTATGTAACACCCTTAACCCGTATACGTACTCAAATACGAGTTAAAGATGTTACACTAACCTTTATTAACATTTCCTACTTGAAACATCCGTAAAGGTTTGTTTTATTTTAAAATTACAATTCAACGATTTAAAACTAATTTAATTAATCACGCAAAATCATAAAATAACATTTTATCATTTGATTTAAAATTCTATTTTAAGCAGCAATTAGGCAATTCAATGTTGTTTCATAAAACAACATTGAAATGCCTAAAACTACCTAATTTAAAAATCAATCCAATCAACATTTAAAGCATAATATTATAAAATACTATTCTTCTATACTACTACTTATATCAACTACCAACCATAGTAAAGTAATTCTAATTTACTATTAGATACCATTTTAAAAAAAATAATCTATTAGAGCATCGAACATATATAATATACATGCCACTAATAAACCAAATTAAAAATTTAGGATGTTTTATTGATACTGTAGGTTGGTACTATTTTCGAAAAGAAAGATGCTCGTAATGCTCATCACTTCACATCCTTATTCTTATCAGTACCTGATAACTCCGTAAAAAGACTATGCTTTTTGTTTTTTTTTTTGCTTAAGTTATTGTGTGTCTAAAAGTCATTGTCATAGCATTTTAGTTGCATCTAGTTGCATTTAGGTCATATTCGCATGTGGTGGATAAGTTTTGCCTAGGCATGATTTATTTGGCTTAAATGATATTACTGAGGAGGAAGGTTCTTTGTTGGCTATGTTAATGTAGGAAATAACTAAGGAATAATTTATTTGTCGAGACAAAAACTATTTCCCAAGGCTAAAGGAACAGAAGAAGACGACAATGAGGAACAAATTTATCTTACCAAGGTAAGATTTATCTTACAAATCTGACGTGGCTCAACAATTGCTGACATCATTTTCCCACCTTCATCCTCACATGCAATCACATTATTTAAGAAAATTGACCACTTCCAACCGCCTTTTCGTTAATAACATGTGTAAGTCAACGAGGGTATTTAGGGATTTTCTTGGATATAAAACCCTAGAAATTCCCACTATAAATACCTCATTATAGTCGCCCAGCAAAAGAGAGAAGCAAGGAGAAGATTTACCCTAGGCATGGAGTAAGCAGCTGCAACTCCTTATTTTCCACCATTCCCCCACTTAACCATCCTTGGTGCCCTCCACAGCTGGACTTAACTAGAGCAGCGACTAGGTCCTCGAGAGAAGATGGCCAGTGAAATAGGCGTGGTGGTGGCAGAATATCATGACAGAGCTATGTTTAGGAGTTTCTTCCTAAGTTCTTAATTTTTGATTCGCTTAAAGGGCTTGTACTTTATGTTTAACTCTTGAATGATATTTGACTTACCATGATATGCTTTACTTGGTATTAGTTATGGTTTTGATGAAACGTTGTTTTGATGTTTTTGAATGAAGAAATTTGTTTATGCTTAATATTGTTTTGTTCATCATTTTAATATTTTGCCTTGACACTGTAAGAGTTTTTGAGAGATTGTCTGGTGCCTAGACAAAACATTCCTAGACTTTGTAAGAGCTTTCGAGAGATTACCATTCTTCTAGGAATAGATGCCTAATATCGAGAGAGGTAAGGAAGATCTACGTGAACAATGGGACTGATCCAGGATGGTGAGGTTCTAATCCGCCTTAGAGATAAGGATAGAATTTCATTCGACTAAAAGGGGTAGTTACTTGTGTAGGATATGCAACAAATGTAGTTTACACTAAGGGGTATCACCAAATAATAGTTTGAAAAACCAAGGGTTTTAATTCACATCGAGTAGTATTGTTGTAGCTACCGTTCTTCAATACTCCAGTAATCATGTCAGGAAACTTAAGTATAACACACTAAGTCATTCTAGACGTAGGATAATTTTTCATCTTAGCAAAACCAACCTAAGTGCTCCGTAAAGAAGTCTGCCTGTGTGAGGTTTCTTTGAATATATTGAACCCAACACTTTTAATTTCCTTTAATAATTTTAATTCATTTACTTTTACAATTTTTCCTTTCCACGAATAAACTTTTCTACACACCATACTTCATTATACTTCGTGCCTAGACAATACTTTCATATTCTATTTGTTTTTGTTTCGAAAAGAAGTTCAGGACTAGTTCGTGATACATAGTTCTAGCTATAGCAAAACATAAATAATTCCCCCCAATCCCTAAGGAGATGATAACTCTGCTTACTACTATATTACTTGCATCGATTGTGTACACTTGCACAGATTTTCTTGCCTTAGCATATACATTCACAAGCGATCAAGTTTTTGGCGCCGTTGTTGGGGATTGGCAACTGAAGGAATGTTTTATAATTTATGCCATAGAAAATTTTTATTTCTTGTCACATTTTATTTTATTTAGTTTAACTTGTTTATTTTCTTATTTTATGTTGAAGTTTTTTGTTGTTGCATGACACTGAGATCTACTGGTGAACCATTAGAACCATTCGACCCTGAGATCGAACAATGATTCAGACAAAGGCAACGTAACCAATGTACCAGAGATTATATGAATCGACTGCAGTATCAAGCTAACAATAATATGGGATATCAGGCAGATCTCGATGTTGCAGCAAATAATCTTCTTAGAGAGACTGTAAGACCACGAGCAGTACGAGATCACTTGAATATAATTATTTACGATCTCAACCCTGGAATCGTGGAACCTGTAATACAAACAACCCATTTTGAACTTAAACTGGTGATGTTCAATATGCTAAACTCCATCGGTTAATTTGGTGGCTCGCCTAATAAGGATGCTAGACTGCATGTACGTCCCTTCTTTGAAGTGTGTGATTCATTCAGGCAACATAGAGTGTATGGAGACGTGCTGAAGCTTAAACTTTTCCCCTATTCTCTACATGATCGAGCATGAGCTTGGATTAATGGAGTCTCTTCTAGATCAATGGAATCTTGGGATGACTTATTCAAAAGTTTTATAATTCACTACAACCCGCCTAATATGCACACCCAGCTCTGCAATGACATTTCATGTTTTCGCCAAGGCGATGAGGAATCTATGTACGAGTGTTGGGAAAGATATAAAAGCTTGCTTCGCAAGTGTACTAACCATGAATTCCACGTCTGGACTTAAGTTATGATGTTTTACAATGGAGTCAATGAACATACTCGCATGATGTTAGATGCGTTGGCAAATGGAATTTTTCTCGATAAATCACCCGAGGAAGCCTTTGATATCCTCGATCGAATAACCAATAATGACTATCAATTCCCGTCTACAAGGCTTGGAATCGACAGAATAATATCTGGGGCGTAGAAACTTGACAGTAAGGATTTAGTTTCTACCCAACTTTTTGGTATAACTAACATGCTTACAAATTTGCAGTGTTCTAGTGAGGTGAAAGAATTCAAGGCTACTAACATAGTATGCATTTTATACCGAGGAAACCATCATGAGAGTGAATACCCAGAAAACCAGGAATCCATCAATTTTGTGGGCAACTTTAATAGAAGAAATAACAACAACTCCTATTCCAATATATACAATCCTGGATGGCGACAACATCCAAATTTTTTATGGGGTAATTAAGGGAATAACAATAACAATTATGCATAAATTTTTAATAGGCCACAGTAAAACATTTATGAACACTCGAGTTCGCAACATCAACAGATGCCATGGCAAGGTAATAATAAAAGTAGCACATCTTCTTCAAATTCTAACACTTTTGAAGCTTCATTGCAGGAATTTATGGCCTCAACAAAAGATTTCATGGCTTCAATAAAGACCTTGATGCACAAACACTCATCAATAATCAAGAATCAAGGAAATCCATTGCAAAGCCAAGCGTCTCTATTACAAAGCCATAGCTCATCGTTGAGGGCATATGAGAATCAAGTGGGATAAATTGCCATAGCATTACATTTGCGCCCACAGGGAAGTCTCCTTAGTGACACTCAGGTCACTATGCCTCTTAGAAAGGAGCAATGCAGTGTGCTCACATTAAGGAGTGGTGCTCAGATTAATCTTGAGGATAATTTTGGGGGAGAGCAACCAGAAAATTTTAGCCAAGGTACGACACATGAAGAACTTGAAAATCAATCTGAGATTGCTGAACATGCATAACTAGCTAAAGAGAAGAAAATAATCGAGGGTTCGACAAGTCAGTACACTATTAGTGAAAAATTATTTGTCAATGCAAAAGTTGCTTCATCACCTATGGTAGATGAAGTTAGACCTCCACTACCTTTCCCTCAGCAGTTGAAGAAACATAATTAAGAGAATCAGTTCAGAAAGTTTGTTGATGTCCTTGATAAGTTGTATATCAATGTTCCATTACTTGAAGCCATTGAACAGATGCCTTACTGTGACAAATTTCATAAAGACATTGTCACAAAAACGAGAAAGGTGGAAATAATAGAAATTGTTGCCACTATAATAAAATATTATTTGTCAATGAGTAAACTTTCGTCACAGCAAAACGATCATAGCAACTTTGTTATACAATGTTCCATCGGTGATAGATATGTTGTAAGAGCTCTTTGTGACTTGGGGTCAAGCGTAAATATGATGCCCAAGTTTTTTTTTTTTTTTTTGAAGCTTGGAATGGGTAATGCTTGACCAACCACTGTAATTTTACAACTAGCTGATCGATCACATGTTCATCCCGAGGGTAGAATTGAAGATGTAATTGTTAAAGTGGACAAGTTTGTTTTTCCAGCTGATTTCCTTATTTTAGACTTGAAGCCGATAAAAATACCCCTATTATCCTTCGATGTCCATTCTTAGCTACAGGGCGTATTCTAATAGATTGTGAGAAGGGAGAGTTCACGATGAGAGTGGCTAATCAATGAGTCACAATCAATATCTTCAACACTCTTAAATACGTTGATGATTATGAAGAATGCCATTACATTGAAGACATTGATTCATTGGAGGAAGATGGAACAAAAAATTATGGTTAAGGAACACAATACTTGTTGCCATGGTGAAATTTTTCTGAATGAAGCATACAAAAATATTTACCTAGGTGAAAGTTTCTTGATTGAAGTAGATGAAAGACATATTGAGAGCAGACCACATACAAAGCCTGAGGAAAATTCATTGGAAGAACAACAATCTAGTTTACTTCAAGCTAGACCATGTATGAGAGTCAAACCCCTTGATTTCAATGAATTTATTCCTCCAAAACATTCACTACAACATGTTCATACCTTAGAACTTAAATCATTGCCATAACATTTGAAGCACGCTTATTTAGGTAGTGATAAAACTTTACCGATTATAATTTCTGCTAGTCTAACCCCAAAGCAAGAGAGACATTTGTTAAATATTTTGTCAAAACACAGAAAAGCTCTCGAGTGGACCATGACAGATTTAAAGGGAATTAGCCCTATGATATGCAAGCACAAGATCCAATTAGAAGATATCAATAATAATTCTGTGGAACCATAAAAGAGACTTAACCCAATAATGAAAAAAGTGGTGATGAAGGAAATCATAAAATGGCTGGATACTGGAGTGATTTATCCAATATACAATAGTTCATGGGTCAGTTTGGTGTAATGCGTGCCAAAGAAGGGTGGCATGACCGTGGTTAAGAATGAGAATGATGAGCTTTTGACTACAATAACCGTCACGGGCTGACAGATATGTATGGATTATAGGAAGCTCAACAAGGCAACAGAGAAAGACCGCTTCCCCCTCCCTTTCATTGATCAAATATTTGATAGGTTAGAAGGCAAGGAATTTTACTATTTTCTTGATGGATATTCTGGATACAATCATATTGCCATAGCAGCTGAAGATCAGGAGAAGACCACATTCACATGCCCGTATGGTACCTACGCTTTTTGAAGAATGTCGTCCAAACTATGTAATTCTCCGAAAATTTTTTAGAGGTGTATGATGGCCATTTATTCAGATACGGTGGAAGACTTCATAGAAATATTTATAGATAACTTCTCCATCTCGAGCGATGACTTTGACCGATGCCTCGACAATTTATCTAAAGTGCTGAAGCGATGCGAGGAGTCCAACCTTGTGCTAAATTGGGAAAATGTCATTTTATGGTGACCGAAGGAATTGTATTGGGACACAAAATTTCTCACCAAGACATCGAACTGGTTAAAGCCAAAGTGGACATAATCGAGAATTTACCTCCGCCCACCACTGTAAAGAGCATTTGAAGATTTCTAGGGCATGCAGGATTCTACAGGCGGTTCATCAAAGATTTTTCAAAGATTTCAAAGCCTATGTGTCTGTTGCTTCTACAAAATCAACCATTTGTGTTCAACAATGAATGCCTCAACACATTCACAGATCTAAGGAAAAAACTCGCCTCGACACTAATTATTGTACCATCTGACTGGGATGCCACTTTTGAGTTGATGTGCGATGCAAGTGACGATGCGGTAGGGACAACACTAGGGCAAAGAAAAGGTAAAATCTTCCATTTCATCTATTATTCTAGTCGTACCCTTATTTATACACAATTTAATTATACCACCACTGAAAAAGAATTGCTTGTAGTGGTATTTGCTTTTGATAAGTTTAGGCCATATCTTATAGGAACTAAGGTTATCGTACATACTGATCACTCTGCCATTAAGTACTTAGTTAATAAAAAAGATGCCAAGCATAGGCTTATTAGATATTTTTATTATTGCAAGAATTCGATTTAGAGGTAAATGATAGGAAGGGTACTGAAAACCATGGAGCAGATCACTTGTCTAGGCTAGAAAACAAAAATATTTGTCATGACATGAAGGATATTCAGGAGGATTTCCCTGATGATAAAATTTTATTTGCCACGGTTGTGTCGTGGTACACTAACATAGTTAACTTTCTTGTTAGTGGTGTTATGCCTCCAGATTTATCTAGCCAGGGAAGGAAAACATTCAGACATGATGTACGCCACCATTATTAGGATGAACCATTCCTATTCAAGAAATGTGGCAACCAAATAATCTGCAGGTGCGTCCCTGAAGAAGAACATAAGGATATTTTATTTCATTTCCATTCATCCCCGTGTGGAGGGCACTTTGATGGGATGAGGATTGCTACAAAGGTCCTTCAATCAAACTTCTACTGGTCCACCTTGTTCAAGGATGCACATGAATTTTATAAGTCATGTAATCGTTGTCAGCGCACTAGAAGCATATCGAAGAGAAATTAGATGCCCTAGCAAAACATTGGAAGTTAAGCTTTTTGATGTATGGGGAATGGATTTTATAGGACCTTTTCCCTCGTCCTTTGTGTGATCTATACATACTATTGACGGTAGACTATGTTTCCAAATGGGTTGAAGTCGTGGCCACACCTCGTAATGACTCCAAGATTGTGTTGAAATTCTTACACAAGAATATATTCACACGTTTTGGAACACCACGAGCAATTATCAAAGATGAAGGTACTCAGTTCGATAACAAATTAATTGCCAATGCACTGAAAAGATACGGGGTACGTCACATAATTGCTATGGCATACCATCCACAAACTAATGGGTAGGCTGAGGTTTCTAATCGCGAGATCAAACAGATTCTTGAGAAAATAGTCAACCCCAAATACAAAGATTGGTCTCCAAAACTTGATGAGGCACTATGGGCTAACCGAACAACATTCAAAATGCCACTCGAAGTGTCACCATTCAAGTTAGTATTTGGCAAGGCGTGCCATTTGCCCGTGGAATTGGAACACAAAGCATTTTGGGCCATCAAGGAACTCAATATGGATGCATAACTAGCTGGATAAAGAAGATTATTGGAAGTAAATAAAATGGATGCATTTAGATCTCAGGCGTATGAAAATGCTCGTCTCTACAAAGAAAAGACAAAAAAATGGCATGACACAAAAATTTTACCTAGGTACTTTTTTTTTCTGGACAACAAGTATTGCTCTACAATTCATGACTTAAGCTATTCCAGGCAAGGTGAAATCTAGATGGTCAGGACCGTTCATTGTACATCAAGTCCATAGTCATGGAGTAATAGAAATTATGAACTTGGACGATGAGTCAACCTTTAAAGTGAATGGTCAAAGACTGAAGGCATACAATGGAGCACCCATCTTGCGTGATAAACCGACATCGTTACCTCACGATGCCCAAGAGTTTGCCTATATTTCCTGAACAAATTTTATTGCCTAGGCAACCAAAATTTGCACTCTGTATATAAATAATCTATGTTATTTTACTTTGCACAAGTTATTTTTTTATTTTTTTTTATTTTTATTTTTTTGTATTTAGGGTACACGTGGCAACATAGGAATGAAATGTATGCATAGGAGGAAGAAAAACCCTAATCTAATTGGTTTTGGTGACACTTTTAAAGAGGGAAAGATATATTCCCTTTATTTTATTAGTTCTTTAAGTCAAATCAAATATCTCATAATTAATACCATATCTCCTTTCCCATTCCCTTTTTACCATTTTACCCCCAAGAAATAACCCATTACCCACTATTTTTATTCAAAACTATATGTTTCCTCTTTCTCCTCACAGTTTTCTTGTTTTTCTTTCAACTTTTTTCTTCATCATTTTTTTCCTTTGCTTTTGCACCGTTTTCCACTGTGGGAATCCTCTACTCCTCCCTAGAATTTTTCACATTAAACACCATGGCCAGATCCAAGAGAAATCCAGGCGCGTCTACATCCTTTACCGCAGCTTCAAGATTTGAGCATTTCCAAACTGCCGAGGCTGAGTCGAAGTACAAATCACTACAAAACTGACAAGTTTATTTGGAGGATGACTTTGTCTTCACAGAGGCTGGTGAAGAACCCTTTGGACCGGAGATAATGGACATAGTACGGAAGCATAAATGGGAGAAATTTGCCTGAAATCCAAAGGTAGTGGCACCGGTAATAGTCCAAGAGTTTTACGCTCACTTAGGTGACCCATCCAAACACATTGTGTATGTGAGAAGGAAATCGATCCGGTTCACTCCCTAGGCCCTAAATTGCTACTTCAAGCTTGGCGAGGTGGAATATCAACATAAAAAATTCATGGCCGAGGCAGATCAAGAAACATATGATGGTGTGCTAGAATATTTGTGTTTTGGCTGGACGAAGTTTGAAGGGAATGCGCCCAACCGTAAGTGCATGCACCACTGAGCCCTTAAGCCGGTTACAAAGTTGTGGAATCATTTTTTGAAAGGCAAGTTGATGCTTACTTTACGCATCACGACAATATTGGTGAGGCGTTTGATCTTGTTGCACTCTATCATCTATGGGTGCACGATTGATGTTTACAATATAATTTTTGAGCAGATTTACTAATGTACGAAAAGGACCCGAGGTAACCTTCTTTTTCCCAATTTGATAACTGCTCTGTGCATGAAGAAAAAGTCGCTGAGGAGCCTTTCGAGGACTTTATCAAGTCGAAGGAATACATCACCAAAAAGAAGGTGCTCGAACTTATGAGTTTTGATAACAATGCTCAAATGAGGGATTAGAGTGAGGAGCATAATCAGTCACCGCAGTAAGAATGATAGACATGGTCACATCTATTAGAGAGACGCGAGCGGTTAGAGCGTCTAGAAGGTCACATGTAGACCTTCTTCAGCTATGTCAAGGCACGAATGCACAAATGAATGCCTTCTTTAAGGAGCTACTGCCGATTACCAATGAGGACCTACTTCCTTTTTCGAATGAAATCCTAAAACTCACAACACCTTCAGGCTACAACACCTTCAGGCTGCAACACCTTTCATGCCTTGCTATAAAATGTTCCACCCGAGCTCCCCGTGGATGTCACTCCTCTTACCACACATGTCTTCCCTATACACGAAGAAGGCCACGGTGAGACAGATGAATATCTCAGCTCCTCCTCCTCTTCTTCCAAGAACACCCATGAAATCTTGCCTGAATTATTTGATGATGATGATTTCATCCCAGTCCCTGACCAGCCTACACCCGAGCAAGTATCTGAACAGTCCCGGATCTCAATAATGAACCAATTCATGACCCTGAAGTAAGTAAGTCTCAAGACACCCATTTTGAGCCCTCCCACACCGAGGAGATGTCATCACCGGCTAGTGCCTTGAGCACGTGGCGTCGCATCAAGTGATCAGTTGGTCATCTTTCTAAGCCATCTCCCTCTTCGCTTCATTCAGAAGATATTAGATTTAACAGCCCCCTCCTCTCAAACGACGCAAAACCCACGCGTCCAGTCAAGCCTCTCCACCATAATGATGTAATATTTCTTTCAATTGCATTTGTATTAGCATTTTAGAGTAATTTTCATTTGCATTTGCATTCATTTTCATGCATTGAGGACAATGCATCCCTTAAGTTTAGGGGAGGTGTTGTACTCCGTACTCAATTTTTACATATGTGATAATAATTGGTTGAAATATTTGTTGTCATGGCATGAGTGTTATTAGGATAGTGTTGGAAAAAATTGATGATGCCCGATGTTGAAAGTAGTTTTTATTTCCTAGGCCAAAATTATTTTACATGATTGTTAAAGGCTAGAACCGACCTTAGAACTTGATTCTTTGTGACTCTTTAAATACGATTGTATGTTTTCTCTTTTTAATGTGTTAGAAATATTTTAGGAAAGAACTTTTTGTGCGTCATGGCAGTAAATGTTTAAAATGCTAAATTGAACTCCTTGTTATTTTAAATTGTGTTGAATTGTAAATAAATGCCTCGGCATAACTGTAAAGGGGCATTCCTCTGTGCCATGGCAAGACCTGGAAAAATCCCCTAAATAAATGGTTTCCTCAACATATGAGTGAATGAAACCAGTCACGTGATGACTCTTCCTTACTAGCTTGGGGTGGTAGGTATGCTCCCTTTCACCTAAAGTGTGGGATGGTAGTTATGATAAGCTGACTCCCCCTATTTATGCTTAAATGTTTTTTGAAGGCACATGTTGAATAAATAGGAGCGAAACTAGACTTGATAAATAATTTGATACATTGGCAAAACAGAAGTGCTTACTTAGGAATTTTCTAACCATGTTAAAGCATGGATTGCTATACAATCACACACACAAACTTACAAAGAGTCTTAACTTAGGAAAATAACTTGACTTCTCATATAGTCTACCATGTTGAGGCTAAACTTTTTGCTAAGGGCTGAAATTTTAAACCACTTGATTGTCCTAACTTTTTCGCTTTGCCATGGCAATTTATTTTTCTACTACTTATTATCCATTGCTTGAGGACAAGCAATAGCTTAAGTTTGGGGGCGTGATAAATCCATAAAAAGACTATGTTTTATGTCTTTTTACTTAAGTTATTGTGAGTCTAAAAGCCATTGACATAGCATTTTAGTTGCATTTAGGTCATATTCGTATGTGGTGCATAAGTTTTGCCTAGGCAAGATTTATTTGGCTTAATTGATACTACTGATGTGGAAGGTTCTTTGTTGGTTGTGTTGGTGTAGGAAATAACTAAGAAAGAATTTATTTTCTAAGACAAAAACTATTTCCCAAGGCTAGAGGAACATATTTATCTTGCCGAGGCAAGATTTATCATGTAGATCTGACGTGGCTCAACAACAGATTACATCATTTGCCCAGCTTCATGCTCATGTGCAATCACGCCCTCTAAGAAAATTAACCACTTTCAGCCTCCTTTCTATTCATAACATGGGTAAGTCAATGAGGGTATTTAGGGAATTTCCAAGGACACAAAACCCTAGAAATTCCCACTATAAATACCTCATTATTGTCGCTCAACAAAAGAGAGAAACAAGGAGAGGATTTACTCTAGGCGTGGAGTAAGCAACTGCAATACCTTATTTTCCACCGTTCCCCAATCGACCGTCCTTGGTGACCCCACAACCGGACTTCACCGGAGCAACAACAAGCTCCTCGAGAGATGCATGCCACTAGAACAGGCGTGGTTGTAGTTAAAATGTCACGGTAGAGCTCTATTTGGGAATGTTTGTAATACCCCAAATATCAGGTCAGGGACTATATTGAAAATATTTAAAATTTTAGGATTTATTTAAATAAATGCTAAAAGATAAGAAATGATTTGGAATAGTATTTTGAACTAACTGTATCAATAGATGAATTAAGAGAGCATTTTGGTCCTTTAAAGGAAAATGAATTTTTAAAATGAATTTTCTTTGGTAAAGTATAAAAGTAAGGGGAAACTAAGTTATCAAAAGCTATCTCTCTTTTCTCCTTTCACGTGGAAAAAGCTCTCCCCCATAGCAAATGTAAGGTTTTATTTGGCTAGTTTCTTCTTTCATTTTTGGTTGGTTTTTAAACCATTGAGTATTATAGAGGATTAAGGAAGGATTAAATATGATCAAACCTAAAAGATGAATGAAATATTGGATATTTTAGAAAATGGGTTTTGTAATGATATGTTAAGATATGGGTGTTTATTTATGTTTATTAGTATATTTGACTTGTCAAAGAAGTAAATGAAAGATTAGAAGCATTGGATGAGTTTAAAAACAAGTTAGAAAAAGTGTTGTAATACATAGATTCAAATGTTTTTTGGAGTTTTTAGATGTTTTAAGAAGCTAAATGAAGGAAATTTAGTAGGCATAAGTACAAGAGAGTTTAATCGTATTGTTGGGAGTAAACATAAGGAAATTTGACCAAATTTGCGTAATAATCAGACTGAAAAAAGGAAAATCTTAGTAAAGGTATCGGTACTGTTCTATCAATACCGATACTATAGGCTTAAAATCGGTAGAATCAACTGAGTAGTATTGATACTAATGCAAGTAGTATCGATACCAAGAGAGGGTATCGATACCATTGATAACGAAATGCCGAAATGGTATCGGTACCGTAATAGAGTATCAGTACCATAGTATAGTAGTATCGATACCATAGTAGTGGTATCAATACAATTGAACCAGAAATATGAAGATAGGCTAAG
The DNA here is from genome assembly GCF_006381635.1 of Hibiscus syriacus. Classification (NCBI taxonomy): domain Eukaryota; kingdom Viridiplantae; phylum Streptophyta; class Magnoliopsida; order Malvales; family Malvaceae; genus Hibiscus; species Hibiscus syriacus. Next base: position 14,794,319 of record NW_024063471.1, on the reverse strand, counting down.
ATTGTTATAGAAAATATAATAATAGTACTTTTGAGTATTGTTTAAGTATAAATGTTAGTGATTATACTAATAATTGATATTGTATGTGTCTTTAATGAATGCTTGAGTAGATTGAAATCAAACTCCCGAGTCAAGCAAAACTAAAGGCAAAGGCAAAGTAGATGAGTAATCAGATTGGTGTTTTGGGTATAATAGCGAGGCAAGTCAGGTGAGTGCATATATTATATGTTATGATAGTCATGAATGAATGAATGTTTAATATATGTATGGTGATTACCATATGGCACTTTGTGTGCAAAAACTAAGAAATTCATAATGAGATTATGAATTTTCGTATGGGCACTTTGTGTGCAAAAACTAAGAAATTCATAATGAGTTTATGAATTTCCGTATGGGCACTTTATGTGCAAAAACTAAGAAATTCATAATGAGTTTATGAATTTCCATATGGGCACTTTGTGTGCAAAAACTAAGAAATTCATAATGAGTTTATGAATTTTTGTATGGACATTTTATGAACAAAAACTAAGAAATTATATGAATTTATGTATTGGTAGTGTGTGTGCAAACCACATAAATTATAGGAATGTTTGGGAAATGAATGTATTGACACTACAACTGTGAAATATAGAGTGTTTAAAGAATTTGAAATAATAAATGGACTTTAAAACTATCATGATATACTTTTGTTTAGAATTTTGCTTATGATTATTTATGCCTCACTAAGAAATTTCTTAGCGTGTGTTATTTTCACGCGAAGGTTATAATTCAAGTTGAGTAAGGAGATCATCGGACATCAAAGCTAGTGTAGCCTCATCAGTAACAATATGACATTTCTTTTTGTTTATCTACTTAAGCTTAATGCATTTTTAATTTTTAGTAAATTAAAATGTTTTATAAAAAGAAATAAAATTTTATGGGTTCTCAAATGAGGAATTGTTTTAAAAGTGATGTGACATATGTATCTACTGTACGGAAAGGTATATGGGAGATGGGTGTTATATTTATTACTATCGGAGCTACAGGTTTAGCCGATTCTCGGTCGAATCAAGTGTAATTTTAATGTAAAAAAGGGTTTACATGTTTCAAGATGTTAAGTATACTGATAGAGTATAGAAAGATTATGATAGATGTCTCTCCTTACTAACATAAGTATTATCTTTACGTATGTTATACTAGATGTAAGATTCTACGAATTCAAGAAGAGCGACTGAATGAGAGAATAGAAATGGATCGGGTAGTGAAAGTTATGAGGAGACTAGTGAACATCCGATTCTGTCTGAGAACGCCAGCGCACCGGCACATCAAGGTATGCCCATTCCCGAGTTTGGAGCTTTTATGTAAGCTCTTGATGCAATATTGACAAGGTTCCAACATCCTCCTCCTCCCCCTGCTCTTTCAGCACCGCGAATGTTAATTCCTAAGGAGTTAAAAAGTTTGGGAGCTCCTGAGTTCTGAGGAGAGAAAGGTGAAGGTCCAATGGATGCTCATTTATGGTTTAAACGATGTGATGGAAATGTTGGAAAGTTTATAGTGCTCTGATCATGATAAACTGGGAAGACCTGTATCATTACTCTGAGGATCAACTCGGGTGTGGTGGTCAAATACGATAATGTATGCATCACCTGAACAAGTGAACTGGCAATTCTTCCAAGATGAATTCAAGAACAAGTATATCGAGGAGCAGTTTATGAGGTCAATGCTGTTGAAATTTCTTAACTTGAAACAAGGCAATCAAACAGTGCATGAATATGAGGCTGAATACAATAAGCTTAGCCGTTATGCTACTGAGGTAGTTCCTAATGATAAAACTCGACGGGATTGGTTTATTGAGGGTCTGAGGTCTAAGTTGAAAGAGATAATGTTGGCCTTAAATTTTCCTAGTCTACAAGAAGTTATAAACAGAGCTAAGGCTATTGAAAGACCTCAATAGAAGACTTTAGCAGCGGAGCAGAGTATACAAATGGGAAAAAGGATTGGGATGTCTTCATCTACACATCATGCTAAGAGAGGCAAGAGCTTAGGTTCCCGATATATTGACAGAGCTGATTATGCAGCAGCTTCGCAAAAAACTAAGCAGTCTCATTCATTTGCTGGTAGCTCGGGTAGAGATTTTAGAGAGAGACCTCTATGTCAGACATGTGGCAGGTCCCACTGGGAAGTATGTAGATTGGTCTCTATCACTTTTTTTCATTATGGTAAATCTGGTCACTATGCACAAAATTGTCCAAAGAAGACTGGAGATATATCAACTTAAACTGAGAGATCCGTAGCTGCACCAAGTAGAAGTAGAGGAAGACCAAGATGTCAATATGAGGCTAACTAGCGACAAGAGACTCGAGGAGTGGCCCGAATTTACAATATAAAATTCAGTGAGGATCGGGATGATCCGGAGATAATAACAGGTATATTCTATCTTTTTAATGAGTCTGTCTTTGTTCTAGTTGACCCTGGTTCTACGCACTCTTATATTAGTACAAAGTTGGTTAGAACTAATTCCTTTAGGTCCAATTTCTAGTGAAATGATAGCGGTAAACCCTATGGGTCATAGTGCAAGGGTAGCTCGAGTATGTAGAAAATGTCCAATTAAGATTCAAGGGTGGTGTTTTTGGAAAACTTGATGGAGTTTTCCTTTGATGAGTTTGAAATCATTTTGGGCATGGATTGGTTGTCTCCACATCATGGATGGGTAGATTTTCTCTGGAAATGATTATTCTTAAAAGATGTGGAAGGCTCTGAAATTGTAGTGATAGGTGACAAAGCGAAATCACTATCCAATGTGATATCAGTCATGACTGCAAAGAAAATGATGTCAAAAGGATGCGTAGCTTTTCTAGCTAATGTGATAGACACTCGAGAGTCGGAAGTGAGATTAAACGATATTTCAATAGTTAAGGAGTTTCCATAGGTTTTTCCAAAAGAATTAACGGGTTTACCTCTAGAACGTGAAGTAGAATTCATGATTGAGGTTTACCCGAGTATTGAACCTATTTCTATGGCTCTGTATCGAATGGCTCTAATGGAGTTAAGGGAATTAAAACCACAGTTGCAAGAGCTACTTGAGAAAGGATTTATTAGACCCAATTTTTCTCCTTGGGGAACACCTGTACTATTTGTGAAAAAAGAAAGACGGGACTATGCGGTTATGTATTGACTATCGTCAATTAAATAAAGTAACGATAAAGAACAAGTATCCTCTTTCAAGGATTGATGACCTATTTGATAAATCGAAAGGTGCGACAATGTTCTCTAAGATAGACCTAAGTTCGGGGTACCATCAGTTAAAGATCGAGAAGGATGATATTTCAAAGACAGTTTTCCGGGCTCGATTCACACACTATGAATTTATGGTAATGCCATTTGTATTGACTAACGCTCTGGAATCATTAATGGACTTAATGAACAGAGTATTCCAACCTTAGTTAGATCAATTCATTGTGGTATTTATAGATGATATATTAGTGTACTCCAAGTCAAGAGAGGAACATGATGCTCATCTTCGAGTGGTTCTTCAGATACTTCAGTCCAATTTCAAAATTTGGCTAGCTGAGATTGCTTTCCATAGTCATATAGTCTCTACGGAAGGCATAAGATTAAATCCTAAAAAGATTCAAGCCATAGTGGATTGGTAATCCCCAAAGAATGTTACGAAAGTTTGGAGTTTCTTGGGGCTTGCTGGTTATTATAGGTTGTTCATGAAGAACTTCTCAATGTTAGCTCTGCCTCTAACTAAGTTGTTACGAAAGGTTGTTCCTTTTGTTTGGATGGATCGATGCCAAGAAATTTTTGAAATACTAAAAATAATAGTAACCGAGGCCCAATACTTGTGCAACCAGAGTCAGAAAAGACTATGTCGTTTACAGTGATGCATCCCATAATAAGTTGAGATGTGTGCTGATGGAAAAAGGGAAAGTTGTGGCTTATGCCTCAAGACAGCTGAAGAATCATGAGAGAAATTACCCAACACATGATTTGGAGTTGGCAACAGTATTGTTTACTTTAAAAATTTGGCGCTATTATCTTTACGGTGAGCATTGCCATGTTTACATAAATCATAAAAGTCTAAAGTACTTGCTGACTCAAAAAGAGCTAAATTTGAGACAGAGAAGATGGATTGAGCACTTAAAAGATTATGATTTGATTATTGATTATCATCCCGGAAAGGCTAATGTGGTAGCTGATACACTCAGTCGAAAGACTTTTACAGCTTTACGGGCTTTGGATGCGCATATGTCTTTTACAGAATTTGGTATCTTGATTGTTGAACTAAAGTTGAAGCTGATGCTTTTTGATCGGGTAAAAGAGCTGCAAGGTCAAGCTGATAAATGCTTGGCGAGAATGGTGCAAGTCTAAAAAGAAGAGGTCAAAGATTTCAAAGTGAGGGATAACGGATGTTTATATTACCGTGGAAGACTTTGCATTCCCGATAATGATGAATTGAAGAAATATATTCTTTACGAGGCACATTATAACCCTTTGACGATGTATCCAGGTGGGAATAAGAGGTATCAATACTTGAAAAGTCATTATTGGTGTCCTGGTATGAAAAGAACGGTATCGAACTCTGTTGTAAAATGTTTAACATGTCAAGAAGTGAAAGTTGAACATCAAGTGCCTTCCGGATTGCTACAACCAATATCCATTCTTGAGTGGAAGTGGGAGCGAGTTACAATGGATTTTGTTTTGGGGCCACCATTAACACCAGGTAAAAAGAACTCGATATGGGTAGTAGTGGATAGATTGACCAAGATGACTCATTTTATTCCAGTTCGATTAGATTACTCGATGGATAAGTATGTAGAATTGTATATAAAAGAGTTAATTAGACTGTATGGAGTGTCTATATCGATGTGTCCGATAGAGACCCAAGGTTTACTTTAAGAATTTGGAAGTCTTTGCGTGAGGTATTGGGTACTCGATTAAACTTTAGTATAACTTATCATCCAAAAATAGATGAGCAATCAGAACGAGCTATTCAGATATTAGAAGATATGCTGAGGGCATGTGTGATTGAATTTAAAGGATCATGGGAAAAGTATTTTCCTTTAACAGAATTTGAGTATAACAATAGTTACCAACCGAGTATTAAGATGGCCCCGTATGAAGCTTTGTATGGGAGGAAGTGTAGAACCTCATTAAATTAGTTTGAACTAAAAGATCGAGACCTAGTTGGCCCAGATTTGATGAAAGAAATGGAGGAAAAAGTGAAAATTATCCAGAACAATCTAAAGATAGCCTCTGATCGCCAGAAGTCTTATGTTGATTTAAAAAGAAAGGAAATCGAATTTCAAGTGGGGGGTAAAGTATTTCTGAAGGTATCACCTTGGAAGAAGGTATTACATTTTGGGCGAAAATAAAAGTTGAGTCTGAGATTCATTGGACCTTATGAGGTTTTAAAAAGGGTTAGATCAATTAGCTTTGCCTCCAGAAATGGACAAGATCCACAATGTTTTCTACGTATCGATGCTTAGAAGGTATAGATCAGATCCATCCCATGTTATCATGCCTGAAGAGATAGAAATCCGACTAGATTTAACTTATTATAAAGAACTAGTACGAATCTTAGCTAAAGAAAACAAGGAATTGTGTAACAAAAGGATTACGTTAGTTAAAGTGCTCTGGCAGAATCATAAGGTAGAAGATGCTACTTGGGAAAGAGAGGAGGACATGAGGAAACAATTCCCACACCTCTTCGTTTCAGGTACTTCTTTAAATTTGAGGATGAATTTTCTTAAGGGGATAATTGTAATATCCCAAATATCAGGTCGGGGACTTTATTGAAAAGTTTTAAAATTTGGGGATTTATTTAAATAAATACTAAAAGATGAGAAAATGACTTGAAATAGTGTTTTGAACTAAATTGTACCAATAGATGAATTAAGAGGGCATTTTGGTCCTTTAAAGGAAAATGAATTTTTAAAATTCATTTTCTTTGGTAAAGTATTAAAGTAAGGGCAAAGGGGAAACTAAGTTATCAAAAGTTATCTCTTTTTTCTTCTTTCCCATGGAAAAAGATCTCCCCTGTAGCAAAGGTTAGGTTTTATTTTGCTAGTTTCTTCTTTCGTTTTTGGTTGGTTTTTAAAGCAATGAGTATTATAAAGGAATAAGGAAGGATTAAATAGGATCAAACCTAAGAGTTGAATGAAATATTGGAGATTTAAGAAAATGGGTTTTGTAATGATTGTTAAGATATGAGTGTTTATTGATGTTTTTAGTATATTTGTCTTGTCAAAGAAGTAAATGAGATATTAGAAGCATTGGATGAGTTTAAAAAAAGTTAGAAAAAGTGGTGTGATTCTTAGATTCAAATGTTCTTGGGAGTTTTTAGATGTTTTAAGAAGCTAAATGAAGGAAATTTATAGGGATAAGTATAGAAGAGTTTAATAGTCTTGTTGGGAGTAAACATAAGGAAATTTGACCAAATTTGGGTAATAATCGGGTTGAAAAATGGAAAATCTGGGTAAGGGTATCGGTACTGATAGAACAATATTGATACTATAGGCTTAAAATCGGTAGAATCAGCTGAGTAGTATCGATATTGATGCAAGTAGTATCGATACCAAGAGGGGGTATCGATACTATGAGGATGGTATCAATACCATTGATAACATAATGCAGAAATGGTATCGGTACCGTAATAGAGTATCGGTACCGTAATAGAGTATCGATACCATAGTATAGTAGTATCGATACCATAGTAGGGATATCGATAATATTGAACCAGAAATATGAAGATAGGCTAAGATTGTTATAGAAAATATAATAATAGTACTTTTGAGTATTGCTTAAGTATAAATGTTAGTGAATATACTAACAATTAATATTGTATGTGTCTTTAATAAGTGCTTGAGTATATCAAAATCAAACTCCCAAGTTAAACAAAACTAAAGGAAAAGACAAAGTAGTTGAGTAATCAGATTGGCGTATAGGGTATAATAGTGAGGCAAGCTAGGTGAGTGCATATATTATATGTTATGATAGTCATAAATGTTTGAATGTTTAATATATGTACGAAGATTACCATATGGCACTTTGTGTGCAAAACCTAAGAAATTCATAATGAGTTTATGAATATCCGTATAGGCACTTTGTGTACAAAAACTAAGAAATTCATAATGAGTTTATGAATTTTCGTATGGGCACTTTGTGTGCAAAAACTAAGAAATTCATAATGAGTTTATGAATTTCCGTATGGGCACTTTGTGTGCAAAAACTAAGAAATTCATAATGAGTTTATGAATTTTCGTATGGGCACTTTATGTGCAAAACTAAGAAACTATATGATTTTTTGTATTGGTAGTGTGTGTACAAACCACGTAAATTATAGTAATGTTTGGGAAATGAATGTATTGGCACTACAACTGTGAACTATAGAGTGTTTAAAGAATTTGAAAGAATAAATGGTCATTAAAACTATCATGATATACTTTTGTTTAAAATTTTGCTTATGATTATTTATGTCTCACTAAGAAATTTCTTAGCGTGTGTTATTTTCACGCGTAGGTTTTAATTCAAGCGGAGTAAGGAGATCATCGGACATCAAAGCTAGTGTAGCCTCGTCTGTAACAGTATGACATCCCTGTCTACTTTTATGTATTTAGTTGGCATGTAATATATTTAGTAAAAACGATATGAAAAACAATTGATTTACCATAATGTAAAATGGTGAAATGTTTGAACATTTCTTTTTGTTTTTCTACCTAACTTTAATGCATGTTTTATTTTTAGTAAATTAAAATGTTTTATAAAAAGAAAAAAAAATTACGAGTTCTTAAACGAGGAACTGTTTTAAAAGTGATGTGGCATCTGTATCTCATGTACGGAAAGGTATATGGGAGATGGGTGTTACAATATTTCTTCCTAAGTTCTTAATTTTCGATTCGCTTAAAGGGCTTGTACTTAATGTTTAACTCTTGGATGATATTTGTCGCACCATGAACTGCTTTACTTGGTGTTGGTTATGGTTTTGATGAAACGTTGTTTGATGTTTTTGAATGAAGAAGTTTGTTTATGCTTAATATGTTGTCATCATTTTAATTTTTTACCTTGACACTGTAAGATCTTTTGAGAGATTGCCTGGTGGTTTGTTTATGCTTAATATTGTTTTGTTCATCATTTTAATTTTTAACCTTGACACTGTAAGATCTTTTGAGAGATTGCCTGGTGCCTAGACAAAACATTCATAGACTTTTTAATATCTTTCGAGATATTGTCATTCTTCTAGGAATAGATGCGTAATATCGAAAGAGTTAGGGAATATATGCGTGAACAATGGGATTGATCCGGGATGGTGAGGTTCTAATATGCCTTAGAGATAAGGAGAGGGTTTCATTCGACTCAAATGGGTAGTTACTTGAGTAGGATTGGCAATAAATGCAGTTTACGCTGATGGGTATCACCGCAACAACAATTTGAAAAACCAAGGGTTATAGTTCACGCCAAGTAGTATTGTTGTAGCAGTCATTCTTGAATACTCTAGAAATCCTACCGGGCAACTTAATTATAGCACACTAAGTCATTCTAGACATAGGATAATTTTTTGTCTTAGAAAAACCAACCTAAGTGCTCCATAAGTAAGTTTTCCTGTGTGAGGTTTCTCTAAATATATTGAACCCAACACTTTTAATTTGCTTTAATAATTTTAATTCGTTTACTTTTACAATATTTTCTTGCCTCGGCTAAACTTTTCTGCACACCATACTTCATAATATTTCGTGCCTAGACATTACTTTCCTATTCGTTTATTTCCTTTCGTACTATTTATTTTTGTTTCGACAAGAAGTTCAGGACTATTTTGTGATACCTAGTTCTAGCTATAGAAAAACATTAATAATTCCCGCCAATCCCAGAGGAGACGATAACTTTACTTACTACTATAATACTTGCATCGATTGTGTACACTTGCAAAGATTTGCTTACCTTAGCCTATGTATTCACAAGAGATCAGTACCTACGCGTGAAAATCATCAAATGCAAAGTACAACTTAGTGAGACATTAACACAACTAAGGTGAGATAAAGCATAAAATATCATGATTACTTCAAAACATTAAAATATCATAAATGCTTCAAAATAATAAATGTAACTCAAAAAATCATTGAACTTTCAAACCGATTTATTCAAGCCATTTCCTTCCTTAGAAACCTGAAAAATCTTCTCATGATTTTATCAAAACCATGATAATCAATATCAGATATAATAATAATTTATATTTTTTCTATTCAGAACATATCTTAGAACTTTCGTATTTCATTTTTCTTTTGAACACTTTTCAGAACTTTCACATTTATTTTCATAGCCTAATATATATGTAAGAGAATGCAAGGTACGTGAGTCGAACATAATGTGAGCACTAAGCACTAACGGTGCCAACATCATCATTTGGACTAATGATGCCTTTCTTTAATGTACACGAATGTACCAGATCATCATCATAATTACTAAACTTAAAGGCATATCAAGTGTACCCACGACTTATAATGCAACATACAATGGGCTTTCAGATAATATCATATCCATTTATTAATCAAGCATTTCAAATCATAATCATTTTCATCTCATTAATATAAAATTCATAACTTCGGTAATTCGTACCCGATATCAATTTAGAGAATCCATTCGAATATTCTTTTAGAACATATCATATAAAAACATATTTGATAACTTTATACCCAAAATCATTCAATAATCATTCCAAAAAATCGTTATAAAAATATTTCTTAATATGATTTAAATTCTTTTTCCTTTAAAACATCAGAGGTTGACTTCTCACAAGTCTTCCTAAATCAGTATAATTAAATACATAAAATTCACTCACCTTATTTGCCTAGCTAGAACCTTTTATGCTCTTACTTGACCCTTTGCTTTCAACTCGATTCAATCACAAGATTTATCGTGGTCTAGATAAAATCATATGCAAAACATAAATATTCAAAGCATATGTTAGTATTATACTAACATAATCCAAATCCAATACTAAAATCCACAAATTATATCTGAGATAAAATCAATTCACTATTCAATAACAACTTCTTCATTTCCAAATAATTTCTCGAATTTCTTATATTATAATTTTCATCACCAATCCACTTAACTTTCACAAACTTCACAATTTAGTCATCATTTATGAATTCTTTTAGAGTTCATACAAACTTTCCATTTAATTCAAAATGGTCCTTGATCACCACTTAATTAAATCCAAACTTAATACCCAGAATTTCCAACATAAAATAATATATTCAGTCTAATATAATCCATTTATTTTTTATTCTTCTTTAACGTATTACTTTAACTTCTTACTTTGATTTCTTTATCAATTATTCTTTATAGTCAAATCCATTTAAATCTAAAAATTTTCAATATGATAGCATGTAGAGAAATTCAAACAATACCTTTGAAATGTCAATACATAAATACTTCATAGATTCTCGTTCCTTTCTAAAATAGAACTAATCAATAAATTATTGAACCAATCTTTTTAATAACCCAATACAAACCAATAATTCCTCAACTTCTTTTGTTCTCTAAATCATAATATATTTCCTTTCAACATTACTTTGAAATTTGAATTATCCATTCATCCTAAAATGAAATGCCTTCTTTTCCTTTCAACTTAAATACTTCATAGATTCTCATTCCTTTCAACTGATCTTTAACTTGATATTTAATCTCTTTTACTTTTCAGGTCCATTTAAAATTTCTATCAATTGATAAAGCTCTTACGATTCTTTCGAATAATGTCTACCTTATTTTCAATTTCCTTTCTATCCAAAACTCTTATATCTTAATCCTTTATTATATATAAAAACTCCATAACATTCATCATTCCTATCCATATGAACTTCATAGGGAGTTCTCCTGATCTTTGGCTAATAACTGTACTTATATATACAAAATTCCTTAAAACAAATATCTTTCAGTTGTTATTTCGAAACCAACTTCATATATCTTTATTCATCTCGTGAAATTTGAATTATCCTTTCATCGTAGAATGAAATACAACGGCGACATTAAAATTCTCAAGATATGATACAAAGATTTTCAAAATTTCTCTAAATAAACATTGAATTTATCAGATACAATTATACTTATTCATAGAATCATCAACTCGAACTGAGATAAAGTGCATAAACTTACTTATTTTAACCAACATTTCTTGGATAAAATCCTTCATGTTGTGTGCCCTAGAAAATCTTGTAAAAGTGGTCATAACTATTCTCTTCTATTTCCACCAAGTATGAAAATCAATTGTTGAAATCTCGAAGATATTTGATACCTTGTTTCAGCTTGTTTTCATATCATTCTTAACTTTCTATACCAACTCCATTATTCCATATACATCATAGTTCCTTTAGGGCTTATAATCAAAATATTGCCATACACCTTGAAGAAACATTCTTTCTTCAATTCCTTGTTATTTCGTATATACTTTACCTTTGTCATATAAACATCCCTTCAACTTAACTTCAAAATATTCAATTCCATATTCGTTTCCTTGATCCATTTTCACTATGTACTTCTCTTATTCTTTCATTGACCATTTAGCATTTTCGAAACTTATAATAAAGAAAAGTATTTCGGCATAAGGTATCAGCTTCCTAACTAATCCTTTCTCGGACGATTGTTGATAACTATCTTAGAATCTTTAAGAAATCCAATTCTTCTCCTTTTCTCAAATTCAATTTCTTTTGACTTGATTAATACTTTAAACTTTCATTTCTTTAAGATCAGTGGTTGTATCATCGCTCATCATAAATATAGTAACATCGTATCTTCAAAGCAAGCACAACAATTGCTATCTCTTGATCATAAGTCGAATAATTTCATTTATGAATCTTCCTCAATACATAAGTCACCACCTTTACTTATTACATTACTGCACATCCCAAAACATTATGAAATGCATTGCTATGAAACATCTAATCCTTATAGACTTCTCTTACTATAACAATTTTGCTACCTGTAAAGAATTTATAATTTGTATTATTATATATACAAAAAAATTATTCCTTTCATTTTATTAGAAACTAAATTTTAATACGAGTCTAACCATGCAAAGTAATCTTCCTAGTTCAACTTGTACAATTTATGGCAGATTTTCTAAGCCAGCCTACAAAATTTACTTGAGCAGAAATTGTTATTCCAATTTTTGACATACCATCGATTAAAAATTCATATCTTATAGTATATAGTTCGAAATCAACTTTTTCTTGTTTTACACAAAACTAGACAATTAGATGAATCCAACAACGTAAGAATCACCTTCTAATTCTTTCTATAGAATTTATGGCGATTTCCAAAGATACCCTTCAATTATAAAATCTTGGTAGACTTTACTATTCTGCATCTTGATTTTTCTTGATACTCATCAGTCCATATAAATGACATATCTTTTCTCCGTAAATTGAATAATAGGAAGGGAATTAATAAGAAATTCTTCACAACTTTTGATAACATAGAATTCTAAGAAACTTCAGAAAGATTCTTTGAAATTCCCACTCAACTATAACTTATACTTTTCAACGAACTACTCTTATTTCCTCTAAGTGATTCTAAAATATTATATCAGGATGTGTGTCATATCCTTCCTTTATCTTTAATAGATCAAATATAATTTAAGAATATTACCCAACCGATCCAAATATAGTTAAAACTCGATTTATCAAATACACAAACGCTACAAAATTCTAGTCGTTTCAAATCCTAATAACTGTTTTTATATCCTTCTCTTTGATCGCTACTAAGGATATTCCAATCGAAGATCAGTCTTAAAAAGTTTTAATGTACTTTTTAGCTAATCTAAAAGTTTATCCAACCTTTTGGAGGATACTCATCTTTTACTATCATCTCACTTAACTGATGATAATCAATATATGTCCATGTGAAATCATCTTTCCTTTCAAAATCGTTATTTACAAGCTCTAAAGCAACAAATTCAATCTTATTCCAATTTAACAATTCTTTTCATTACTCTTTTGATTTTTCTTTAAATTCTTATTGGGAAATCTTTACTAATATGACTTACCCACACTTTCTAACCTTGAAGGTTAATCGCTACTTTATCAATTGCAATTAGTTCTTATACAATTTATCATCTCTGAATTCTTCCTCCAATTACTATGCTCATGAAACCCTTTGAGGCTTTTCGAATTAAAAACTTTAGGAAACAATCTAATATTATCCGATAAAGAAATAACTACTTTATATTCAAACTTATTATGAATTCTCTTAAGGATAAAATAGTTTCATCAGATTCACTAAGAACTTAACTCTTATCGAACTTTTAGCGGACAATCTATATATCTCTTACCCTTGCCATCTGGTCTTAAGGGCTTACTCTTTACTCTACAACTTTACGTTAGTAAGGAGCAACATCAATAATTAAATCACCTAACCATACCAGATCAGTAATATTGACTTCTTAGTGGCATGCACAACTTTTTAACATAAAAAATCTTCGGTTTAGGATAAGAATTGGCTAAACATGTAGCTCTGATACCAATAAATGAAACACACCTGACCTGTATACGTACTAAAATAAAAATTAAAGATGTCACACTAACCATTATTAACATTTCCTACATGAAATGTTCGTAAAGGTTTGATTCATTTTAAAATTGCAATTCAACTGTTTAAAACTAATCTAATTAATCACGCAAAATCATAAAACAACATTTTATCATCCAATTTAAAATTCTATTTTAAGCAACAACTAGGAAGTTCAATGTTATTTCATATTAAAAATTGAACTACCTCATTTTAAAATCAATCAAATCAACTTTTATTATGCTAAAATACTATTCTTTGATACTACTACCTATATTTACTACCATCCATTTTAAGGAAGTTCTAATTTACTATTACAGACCATTCTAAAGTTAATCTATCAGAGCAATCAAACATATATAATATACATGCCACTAATAAACAAAATTAAAAATTTAGGATGTCTTACTGATACTATAGATTGGTACTATTTTCCAAAAAGATAGATGCTCGTAATCCTCCTCACTTCACATCCTTATTCTTTTCAGTACATATACGTGAAAAATCATCACATGCTAAGTACAACTTAGTGAGGGATTAGCACAACTAAGGTGAGATAAAACACAAAATATCATAATTACTTCAAAACATTAAAATATCATAAATACTTCAAAACAATAAATGTAACTCAAATAAAATCATTGAACTTTCAAACCAATTTATTCAAGCCATTTTCCTCCTTAGAAGACTGTGGCTCATTCGACAATAGAGGCTGAGTATCGCAACATTGCTGATATAGTGGCTGAAGTAGTCTGGGTTAGATCGTTGTTGTCTGATATGGGTGAAGAGGTTGCTGTAGTTCCTGTGGTACGGAGTGACAATACGAGTTCCAATGCCATGAGTGCTAATCCAGTATTTAATGCTAGATCGAAGCATATAGAACTGGATATACACTTTGTGCGTGAGAAAGTGGCCTGTGGAGCGGTTCAAGTGAACTATGTGCCTGCAGAGCACCAGGTTACTGATGGGTTGATGAAACCCTTGGCAAAGTCTGCACATACAGTGTTTCAATAGCAAGTGCAGATGGCAGAGAAGGAGAGAACTAAGAAGGACGGGAAGAATGTTGAAGTATAAGTGTGTGTTTACGTGCATGGTTGATAGTTGTGTGTACATGAGCTGTATGAGTTGGTTAGAGGCTTAGTTAGGATAGTTGTGTCTGTTATAGGTTGGTTATGAGATTGTTAACTAAGTCTATTAAGGCTGTTATACGAGTGTTCTTGTATTAAAGCATGATGTACTTCATTAATGAATAACAAGTCTTAGTACTCTCTTCAACTCTTTGGTAAGTTCTAGTGTAAACTTCAACATGGGTACACTTGATATACAATTAAGTTGAGTAATTATGATGACGACCTGGTACATTCTTGTACATTAAAGAAAGACAATGTTGGTGCAAATGGTATTATTGCACTTGGAGTGCATATTCTAATGATTATGTTGGCACCGTTGGAGCTTAGTGCTCACATTATGTTTGACTCACGTACCTTGCATTCTCTTACATATATATTGGGCTATGAAAATAATGTGAAAGTTCTGAAAAGTATTCAAAAGAAAAATGAAATACGAAAGTTCTGAGATATGTTCTAAATCGAAAAAAATAAAATATTATTATTATATTTGATATTGATTATCATGGTTTTGATAAAATCATAAGAAGATGATTTTTCAGGTTTCTAAGGAGGAAAATGGCTTGAATAAATTGGTTTGAAAGTTCAATGATTTTATTTGAGTTACATTTATTGTTTTGAAGTATTTATGATATTTTAATGTTTTGAAGTAATTATGATATTTTGTGTTTTATCTCACCTTAGTTGTGCTTATGCCTCACTAAGTTGTACTTAGCGTGTGATGATTTTTCACGTATATGTACTGAAAAGAATAAGGATGTGAAGTGAGGAGCATTACGAGCATCTATCTTTTTGGAAAATAGTACCAATCTATAGTATCAGTAAGACATCCTAAATTTTTAATTTTGTTTATTAGTGGCATGTATATTATATATGTTTGATTGCTCTGATAGATTAGCTTTAGAATGGTCTGTAATAGTAAATTAGAACTTCCTTAAAATGGATGGTAGTAAATATAGGTAGTAGTATCAAAGAATAGTATTTTAGCATAATAAAAGTTGATTTGATTGATTTTAAAATGAGGTAGTTCAATTTGTAATATGAAATAACATTGAACTGCCTAGTTGTTCCTTAAAATAGAATTTTAAATTGGATGATAAAATGTTATTTTATGATTTTGCGTGATTAATTAGATTAGTTTTAAACAGTTGAATTACAATTTTAAAATGAATCAAACCTTTACGAACATTTCAAGTAGGAAATGTTAATAATGGTTAGTGTGACATCTTTAATTTTTATTTGAGTACGTATACAGGTCAGGTGTGTTTCATTTATTGGTATCAGAGCTACATGTTTACCCGATTCTTTTCCTAAACCGAAGATTTTTTATGTTAAAAAGTTGTACATGCCACTAAGAAGAGTCAATATTACTGATCTGGTATGGTTAGGTGATTTAATTATTGATGTTGCTCCTTACTAACGTAAAGTTGTAGAGTAAAGAGTAAGCCCTTAAGACCAGATGGCAAGGGTAAGAGGTATATAGATTGTCCGCTAAAAGTTCGATAA
The DNA here is from genome assembly GCF_006381635.1 of Hibiscus syriacus. Lineage (NCBI taxonomy): Eukaryota > Viridiplantae > Streptophyta > Magnoliopsida > Malvales > Malvaceae > Hibiscus > Hibiscus syriacus. The sequence goes on along the minus strand of NW_024063471.1, from coordinate 14,778,141 downwards.
GAGTTAAGTTCTTAGTGAATCTGATGAAACTATTTTATCCTTAAGAGAATTCATAATAAGTTTGAATATAAAGTAATTATTTCTTTATCGGATAATATTAGATTGTTTCCTAAAGTTTTTAATTCGAAAAGTCTCAAAGGGTTTCATGAGCATAGTAATTGGAGGAAGAATTCAGAGATGATAAATTGTATAGGAACTAATTGCAATTGATAAAGTAGCGATTAACCTTCAAGGTTAGAAAGTGTGGGTAAGTCATAATAGTAAAGATTTCCCAATAAGAATTTAAAGAAAAATCAAAAGAGTAATGAAAAGAATTGTTGAATTGGAATAAGATTGAATTTGTTGCTTTAGAGCTTGTAAATATCAATTTTGAAAGGAAAGATGATTTCACATGGACATATATTGATTATCATCAGTTAAGTGAGATGATAGTAAAAGATGAGTATCCTCCAAAAGGTTGGATGAACTTTTAGATTAGCTAAAAAGTACATTAAAACTTTTTAAGACTGATCTTCGATTGGAATATCCTTAGTAGCGATCAAAGAGAAGGATTTTTCTAAAAACAATTATTAGGATTTGATACGACTAGAATGAGTTTAAGAAATGTTACTCGGATGTGGCAATGTTTTTGTAGCGTTTGTGTATTTGATAAATCGAGTTTTAACTATATTTGGATCGGTTGGGTAATATTCTTAACCACAAAATACAAAAGTCGATCGAAACACCAAGCCATAGTCTATCGTTCCACTCAAATATCGCAAAATCCTCTTAACCGCAAGCCAATGACCATCACAAGGTCGATGCATATATTGGGCTACGCGATTAATGTTGAACACTATATCTGGCCTTGTATGGCTCAGATACAGCAGGGAACCAACAACGCTCATGTACATGCTCGCATCTTGAAGTATCTTCCCAGCATCACACGTCAACTTGGGTGCAACCACCATTGGGGTAGGTGCTGACTTAGTATTAAGCATATATGTTTGCTTCAATAATTCATGAACAAACTTACGTTGACTTAACACCAATTGATCAGATGATCTACTGACTTCAATACCAAGGAAATAACCAAGATTGCCCAAGTCCTCCAAAGAGAACTTCTAACCAAGCTACCTGACAACTTCTTCAATAGCACCACTCGACTCACCGGTAATGATGATATCGTCTACATACACCAGAACCAGCGTGAAAACTCCACCAACCTGTTTCACAAACAACGACGCATCAACTGTTGTGCCACAAAAGCCCAACTCCAACAAAAACTGGCGTAGCTTGGCATACCACATGCGTGGTGCTTGGCGCAACCCATACAACACCTTTTTCAGCCTACAAACCAACCGAGTGCCATCATTAGCTACTTGTTCAAAGCCTGGTGGTTGCACCATGTAGACTTCCTCACCAAGCCCGCCATTAAGAAAGGCGTTATTAACGTCTACCTGCCTCAAACTCCATCCCCGAGTCACTGCCAGTGACAACACAACATTAACTATGGTTGCCTTCACCACCGGGCTGAATGTTTCATTGAAGTCACGACCCTACACCTGTGAGTACCCTCGAGCCACCAGCCGAGTTTTTTACCTTAGCACAGATCCATCGGCATTGTACTTAACCTTGAATAGCCACTTACATCCAACTACTGCACGTCCTTTTGGCAGCGGTTCAAGCTCCCACATACCATTCCTAACCAGCGCATCGTACTCAGCAAGTACAGTTTCTTTCCACTTTGGTTCTCGAAGAGCCTGACCAATCGTGTCTAGATCACTAATACTATCTTCAATTTGAGTAGCAAACGCTTTTGGTTTAAAAATACCCCGTTTACTGTGGGTGACCATTGGATGTCTGTTATTAGCTAATGAACACGATGTGCCATCATCTTCACACTGTCCATACGGACCAACCTCAATCGACTCATCCACCAGCAACTCACCGACTGCTCTGCCTGTTCTGGCACCATATTTGCCATATTCTATCCTGCACCAGTACTGACAGCTTCAGTGGACTGACTTACACTGCTGCTAGAAGCTCTAACCTCATAAGCCTCAGGTACCAGCCCACCACATACCGGTACATGCTCAGTTTCTCGTCCAGCAGCCTAATTACGACCTGTATGCACCTGCGAAGAAATACCACAGACATGCTAAGTTCCAGGAATCATCATTAGTGGCATCCCAGCACCTGAGTTTGACGAGACTACCAACTCTTTCTTGTCCACATGTTCGGCAAACGGGAACACCTGTTCATCAAAGATTACATGACGAGATATATAGATTCGACCATCAGGTGTCAAACACTGATAGCCACGATGATTTACACTATAACCTAAGAAAACACATGGTTGTGACCTATATGCAAGCTTGTACGACTGAAACACTAGTAGATGAGGAAAACATCTACAACCAAACACCCTTAGTTGATCATATGTTACAGGTTTCCCAAACAACTTCTCAAAGGGAGTATGCCCTTTAAGGACCTTGCTTGGCAGCCTGTTAATTAAATGGGTTGTTGTTACCACTGCAAATGACTAAAACTTCAATGGTAGAGAGGCTCGAGCTAGAAATGTCAATGCCATCTCAAACACGTGTCTATGCTTTCTTTCCACAATACCATTTTATTGGGACGTATGTGGACATGTCACCTAGTATTGAATTCCACATCTAGATAGCACAGCTAAGAGAGAATGAAACTCGCCTCCCAAGTCACTTTGCACAGCCTTAACCTCCTTACCAAACTGTGTACGCACTAGCTATTGGAATAACTCAAACGCTCAAACTGCCTGCCCTTTCTCTTTCAGAAAATACACCCAGGTGTGCCTTGAACACGCGTCTACAAACGACATATAGTATCTGAACCCATTTGACACAATATGCCCCGAACCCTATAGATCAGTAAAGACTAGCTGAAATGGACATTCATATTGTGTTTCAGACATGCTAAAAGGAAGCCTATGTTTTCTTTCCACAATACCATTTTGTTGGGACGTATGTGGACATGTCACCTGGTGTTGAATTCCACATCTAGCAAGCACAGCTGAGAGAGAACGAAACTCGCCTCCCCAATCACTTTGCACAGCCTTAACCTCTTTACCAAACTGTGTAAGCACTAGCTGCTGGAATAACTCAAACGCTCGGACTGCCTGCCCTTTTTTCTTTCAGCAAATACACCCAGGTGTGCCTTGAACACGCTTATACAAATGACACATAGTATCTGAACCCATTCGACACAATATGCCCCAAACCCCCTAGATCAGTAAAGACTAGCTGAAATAGACATTCATAATGTGTTTCAGACATGCTAAAAGGAAGCCTGTGGCTTTTACCCATATGACATGGAACACATGTTGGAAGCAATTCTTTATTCATACCACTTGGCAGTGAAACATTACAACGTTTACAAACTTGTAACAACACCTTATAGGATGGATGACCTAAACGATCATGCCATAGTACATAACTACTATTACTAGACTTATAAGCCAAATTCACTTCAGCAGCTTGAAGACGATCAGCGAACCAATTTCCAAACTTGTACAGACCACCAGCTTCTCTTCCTCATAGCATCACAACACCAGAAGTTTTATCTCGAACCACATAACGATCAACATGAAACTCTAAAAACACTTTATTATCCCTAACAAGCTTGGACATCGATATCAATTTCTTAGTTATAGAGGCCATATATAGTAAATCACTTAAAATTAAAGATCGAGATATAGTATGAACAGAGGTTCGACCAATCTTAGCAATTGACAGACCAGTACCATTCCCTACAACCAACTTACCAACGCCTGTGTAGTCAGAACCACTTGTAATTTCAGTATCATCAGAGGTAACGTGGTGAGTAGCTCCTGAATCTACAAACCATGAGGTGGGAGAAGAACTTGTTACAGCTACACTTGGAAGTGATATGAGTCAATCTTGACTCTCCAAGCCTGCTGCATTCACACTTAGTTTGCTCGTACATGGACAAACACTAGAGCTGATTTGACATACATTAGCTGTAGGCAACCGATCCTTGAACGAGCTTCTCGCATCCGGTTCATATATACCAGAAAATGACTTGTCAAACCTGTACCAGTATCGGTTGATAAGGTGGCCATTTTTGCATACAACTGACACTGAACCTTGGAATGCCCTCGACCACGACCAGCTTGATTGTTATAGGTTATGTGCTTGTCTGTCTTGACTTGATCTTGACAAGCGTATCGAGCATACCTATTACCCACAACATTCTTTACCTGTTCCACATTAGCAGTAACAACAACACTTTCAAAGCGAGTGAAGTTTTTCTGTTGAGTCTCAGCATCAATAAGCACCAAGACTACTCCTTCCAACGTCAACGCATCACGACTGGCTGACAGCACCGTTACAACCGGCCTATATTCTGCTGACAAGCCATTCAAGATCGTGGCAATGTGTTCAAGATCGGACACCGGGCTGCCACACGATGCCAACGCATCACATATCTCTTTAACTGGATATATGTACATGCGCATCCCTAATTCACCATGATGAACTGCTTTTAGTTGATAGTGCAGATACATCTCCGCCGTCGTTGATTTACAGGCAAAGATCTTGTTTATAGTGTTCCACACTAGCGTAGCCGTTTCTCCCCCCACTAGATGTGGCAACAAGGACGAATTGACCGTATATAACAACCACGAGGCCAAGGCATTGTCTTGTGCCACGAAAATCTCATTATCCTCATTCTCAGTTATTGTGCTATCATCGAGCACAACCGTTGTAGGCGGAGGAACAATCGAGCCAGAAAGCATCTTCTCAAGTCGATGGCTCCTCACCGTTAACAGCACTTGTTGTTTCCACAACAAGAAATTTCGTTCATCAAGAACAACGCTCAGTCGTTTGTTGGTGAATCCTTTCGAAGCAAGTCCCAAGTAATCGGTACTGCTCATAGCACCACTAGAAAAGTGGAGAGACCGGAGGCATCATATCACCAGCGTATGCTCAGCCGTTCACGAGCAGACCTTCACCACGCCACCAGATCACCAGCATCTTATACCATGTTGAAGTTTACACTAGAACTTACCAAAGGATTGAAGAGAGTATTAAGACTTCAACCATGCACGTAAACACACACTTATACTTCAAAAACCCACGCTTTCAATGCAACATACAATAAATTTTTCAGATAATATTATATCCATTTATTAATTAAACATTTCAATAAGAATCATTTTCATCTTAAAAATATAAAATTCATAACTTGGGCAGTTCATACCCGAAATCAATTTAGAGAATCCATTCGAATATTCTTTTAGAACATATCATATAAAAACATATTAGGTAACTTTATACCCAAAATCATTCAATAATCATTTCAGGAAATCATTATAAAAATATTTCTTAATATGATTCAAATTCTTTTTACTTCAAAACATCAGAGGTTACTTCCTACAAGTCCTCCTATATCAATATAATTAAATACATAAAATGCACTCACCTTATTTTCCTCTATAGAACCTTTTATGCTTGTACTTGACTCTTTGCTTTCCACTCGATTCGATCACAAGATTTATTGTGGTCTAGATAAAATCATATACAAAACTCAAATATTCAAAGCTTATGTTAGTATTACACTAACATAATCCAAATCTAATACTAAAATCCACAAATTATATCCGATATAAAATCACTTCACTTTTCAATAACAACTTCTTCATTTCCGAATAATTTCTCAAATTTCTTATATTATAATCTTCATCACCAATCCACTTAGCTTTCACACTTTACAATTTAGTCATCATTTATGAATTCTTTTAGAATTCATATATACTTTTCTAGTTAATTCAAAATGGTCCTTGATCACCACTTAATTAAATCCAAACTTAATACCCAAAATTTCCAGAATAAAATAATATACTCAATCTAATATAATCACATTTGTAAGCTTGTCATTTAACCCCTAAAAATTTCCAATCTTTTCGAATAAACCACTAAACTTAACCAAAGTTACAAATTAGCCCCAAACCACCATTCTAACTTCAAAATCAATGTCCAAACATTAATTTCCATAATTATAATACTTCACTCAAAGTAATACTTTAACATTTGAAAACTTGCAATTACATCCCGAAACCTTTTAGCGTAATTCAAATTAGCATCCAACTTTTCAAATTCTTGCAATATGATCCAAAATAATATTCTAACTTCATTTTTTACATCTAAAAATTAAATTCTGACAATGAACCCTCATAGTCTAACATTTATACTTTAATGTCCCAAAATTTCCAAAACTTGCAAAATAGTCCATTCACTATCACAATATTCCAAATTGACCTAAATCAACTTCTAAAGTATGTAGAGTCATTCCAATATCATTTATAAGCTTAGGGAAATTTTTCAATATTTTCCCTAATTTTTTTCTTCATTGTCGAATATAATAAAATGTATCTAGTTTGATTTTCAACATGATTCAAACATGAATTCATCTTATAAACATCATTACCATGCAATCTCAATTATTTCCATATCATATTCAATTCAAAATCAATATTTCCTTCAAACCCTGGCATTAAAAAAATCCTTATAAATGTATTTTCAATTGATTTTATTCATCACACATGCTTGAAAACAACTAAACATCTTTTAAATCAAAATTCATCATTGAATAATTAAAATCTAACTTGTTCTTCATCCACCCTAATAACCAAACCAATTATTCAAGTATGAAAACCATGAAATATTTATACGAAATGATAGAGAATTTCATGTAGATTAATTCTCTATTTCACACCTTAGTCCAAAAACCTAACAAAATGGATTTAAAATGAAAAATAATTTTTTCTTACCTTAGCTATGGAGGCACGGTTTGGAGGAGGAAGAAGAGAAAATTTCTTGATTTTTCCATCAAAATATCATGATACACTTGTCATAAAACTAATTAAAATGAATAAAAATTCATGTTATGGTAAAAGACCATTTTACCATTAAAATCATAATAATTGCCACCTTGCCATGCTACATCATGCTTACATCACCATTATTACATCATGCTTACATCACCATTATTACATCATCTTATCCATAAAAAATGTCATAATTCTGATTTTCCATGTTTGCCTTGCAATTTTTGAAAATTGCAATTTAGTTACTAAAATTCACAATTTTTGCTTAACATGAAAATTCGACCTTAATTCCACTGATCCATGTTAAATTTCACTGATATAAATTATGGAAATAATATTTATAACCCTTTTTTATCATCCTTCAAATTTTGTGAAATTCTGATTCGATCCGATTATCCGAATTCTTATCAGACTTTACTACTTTATAGTTTTTAATACAAATCCCGAATCAAAATTTTGATTCCCACGAAAATGTAAATTTTGGAGTAAAATATTCATTTATGGCCAAAATATATAACTTTTAAAAATTACAATTTTATCCTTGAACTTTTCCAAATTTATACTTTAGCCACCAAACTTTCAAAACTTACATTATGGTCACTAGCCAAAATTTTGGGGTATTACAGATTAAATGTCAAGCCAGAAATAAGGGGTATGTACAATGTTCCCAAAAACATATAAAAGAAGAAGGATTCGACTACTGAAACTTTAGAAAAATAGAAAAACCAACCTGAAACCAATCCTGGCAATTGTCAAAGGACTATAACTTTGAAAATTTAAAGAGTGGTTTATTCTTTTAATATTCAATGAACTCATGCTTTTTATTTGCTTCAATTGTGAGCCTAAGAAGGTGCATTATTTTGTTTCTTAAATAAAATTTTCAAAGGAAGGAAAATATTTTTCAAATAAGATAGATTCCCTAGAATGGTATCGTAGAAACCTGACAAAGGTCACTTAGACTTAGAAGCTTAGAACTAGAAAATACGGCAAAGAAATTGATTGTTGAAGGAAAACATTATTTGGAGAATTAGGAAAATCTTTTCATGAAATGAAGACTCGGCAAAGACAAAGGCTCCACAAAGATAATGAAGAAAATATTCAGAAGATAGTGGAGTCGCAATACTAAAATGACATCATGCATGTATATTTAGGCATTTGTAAAAAAATAGCATATACATTCATTTTTCATCAAGTTTTAAATGCTTGACAAGAATTTTAAAGGTCAATCGAGATTTCATTTCATAATATTGTGAGAAAGAAGATAATTTCAACAAAGATTCAATCCATAGTTTCACCTTTGAAAGAAGTGGATCTCAACAAAGAATTAAAGAACTTCGATTCATTACTTCCGGGTACTTTAAATACACATCAATGACATATGATAATCTTTTGAAGGTTTAAAATTATTCAAAGAGAAGATAGACCAAGCATTTTCAGTGGAAGATCTCATCCGATGAGAGAGAAGAAGTTCATAATGAGAACAACTTGTTTGGCTTGGCTCTTCCATCACATAAGGAGTTGGATCAGCATCATTTCGCTCGATTCAATCACATAAGAGTTAGATGAGCATCATCTCACTCGATATGGTTTCCTTTGAAACTCAAACTTCAATATCATTTCACATGAGGTTTAAATCCATCACATAAAGAGTTGGATCAATATTACCTTTTGCTCGATTTCATCACAAAAGAAGTTGGATCAGCATTTCAAGAAAAGGAGTTCATAATGAGAAGAACTTGTTTAAATTTGGTTCATCCATCACCTAAGGAGGTGGATCGACATTTCTAATGGAAGGGTTCATATTGAGAAGAGCTCGTTCGATAAGGGAAAATAAGTTCCTAATGAGAAGAACATGTTCAGCGTTGGCTCTTTCATCACATAAGGAGTTGGATCAGCATCATCTACTTCGCTCGATTCCATCACATAAGGAGTTGGATTAGCATCACCATTTCGCCACATAAGGAGTTGGATCAAAAATATCTCGTTCGAGTTCAAATCCATCACAAAAGGAGTTGGATCAATATTCCTAAGAGAATAAGTTCATAATGAGAAAAACTTGTTGAAACCTTGCTTAATTTCATCACAGAATGAGTTGGGTCAGAATTTCCAAGAAAATAAAGTGATAATGAGAAGAACTCATTATTGAAGAACATCAAGTAGTCACATTAGAGAAAAAATTATTGTTTTGTATCTTTTCTCTATTCCTATTTCACAACAATGAGGAAAGAGGGAAACCTATAATCACCAATTTTTCACTTGTACACATATTATTTTATTATTATTTTAATTAAAATTATTCAAAAAAAACAAAAGTCAAAAAAAGTAATGAAAATCCTTTAATATCTAGGCCATTCAATCCCCCAGCTGCTGCAGTATGTACAAAGGAGTTTGTGTCGCCTACATGGATGTGATTCACGCCGATGACCTTTCCAAGGTCAGCATCAAACCCATCGATGTCTTCCTCTGATATATTGCTAGATGTCACTCATTGTATGTAATTTTAGAATTGTTCTAATAATTACTACTAACGTTACAAGAACCTACAGGGTCACACCCTAGGATTGAAATGAGAAAAGATGTACAATTTGTTGTACGTTACTAAAATATATCTAAAGTTAAGATATGTATATTTGATATACATATGAATTTAATTATCCCAAATATATTAAGTAAGCATTAAAAGAATGTAATTTATATTACAACTCTTTTAATTGATATATATATATAATTCAGAATAATTAAATAAATGTTTTAAGTAAACATTAAAGATTGTAATTCTAATTATAAGTCTTTAATGTATATATTTAAGTTGAATTAATTAAATAATATTTTATTTATTAATTCAAAACAACTTTAAAAACCCTAAGATGTTAGGGTAATTGATATAAAAGGGTGTGTTAGTCGTTTTCTCTCAAAATAATTTTGGAGAAAACAAATATTGCTCTCAATCGGATGAACTGAGTAGAGGCCGAGACGTGATTTCGTGGAGGCTTTCGATTCGAATCAATCTACACCCACCAGTATTCACTATTGTTCTTGCTATTTTTCAAGGAACCCGTTGTAAGTATTCGCATCCTTTCCTCCCGATTTTAGTTTTTCGTACTTGGATCGCTGATGAGACCATCGAGTTTTGTTTCCGCTGCGCCATGGGGTGCGCCGACGGTCCTAACATTAACACCTTTGGATGACATGAATATGAAAATGCAATAAATCCAAAATAAAATATTAACATAATATAAAAAAATAAATAAAACCTCATATGTTGGCTACCCAATCATGCTTTAGCAAATCCTACCCAACATGATATCTACCCCTATGCTTTATCATTCACAAAAAATCATAACGGCATGATATATAATTCGCATGCTGATTTGAAAAATAAACCTAACCGTATGATCTTTAGTTCACATACATTTATTCAGAAAACGAAATTAAATGACTCAAAAAGCTTTTCCTTGTGTACCCTAATCACGGGACTCTTAAAGTTCGGGTTAAGCTCGACCTAGATTCAGGCTCTATGTTCATTATATGTTGGGTTCGGTTCTAAAGTAAAAGGTTCTCAAATTGTCCGTGTCGGTGCCCCCTTGGGCTGTTGAACCTTCAATCCTGGCCCATCACATGCTTTTGAGTTCGAGTTCAATTTCTAGGGAACACACCTCTTTATGTCTGTGTGGAGGTGAATACCATCACGAGGACCATAAGGCGTGAGCTCCAGGAGCGATCCACTATCCCATACGGAGGTGAAAGCCACACGAGGGCATAGTCTCTCACTCCTACTTAAATAGGACAGAACGGGGTTTTATCTCATGTCATGATAATGAAACTGTGCAATGTGTGACGAAAAGCGGGAAAAAAATACAATCAGACAAATACGAAAATCAATACTCCATTCCTTAAAACACACGATTAATCTAAAACCATTACCAAACATATCAATATAATTATTTATTGGTTAATCAAATTAAAAATAAAAATGCAAACAAAAAATACATTTAAAACCAAACAAATGTTCAAAAACCAAATTAAAACAAACTTATAACTTTCATTTGCAAAGACAATTAATTAATCGACAATCGGCCTGACTCTCTAAAAAAGTCCCCAACAGTGTCGCCAAGCTGTCGAAACAATTTTTTTTATATAGTGAGATTTTGAAAACCACTCCATTTTTAATTATTCCTTCATGATAAAATTTTAAATAAAAGTGAATGTGATTTTAAAAAAACTTCTCGTTTCGAAAATTTTGGGATTTCTTTTAAATAAAAAGGTATGGTTCGAAGAGTCGCCACAATCTTTGCTTAGGGTGTGATTGGGCACCCAAAAATGTTTTTTATTTTAAATATAATTAAAACAACAAATGGAGGTCCACGTTACCAAAAAAATGAGTTCGGGAGTCGATTACGCATGGGTAAGAATTAGCACCCCACAACGCCCTAAATCGGTATCTAGTCGATTAATTAACGTCTTTGCAACGAAAATTACAAATTCGAATTTAATTTGACTTTTGATCCCCACAACAATATAAATGTGAATTTTATAATTTTCAAAAGCACCAAAATAGATTAAATCAAAATTACAAAGCCTTTTAGAAAGACAAAGAATATTCGATTATTTAAAAATATCGAGACCAGATCTTAAATGAGTTATAACAACCTTTTCTTGACAAATTTAAATATCCGAACATTTCTTTTTCTTTCATGCCCAAGTTTTAAAGTGACGAATCAATTTTTTAGGTGTCACTGATGGAATACACGTTTAATATAAAATCGTCGAAAGTGGCTCTCTAATGAATTAAGACAAGCCACTCGAAACAATTTTAGATTAAAAGGATAATACCCTTAATCCAATTTTATAATGATGACAAGTTCTGCACATGAGGATAATATACATATTATGCAATAAGGATGTCATGTGATTCTGAAATATATCATATACATATCAAAACTTATCAACATGTGAAATAAATATAAACAACTAATCAAAAAAAACAAACCTAACAATGGACTAAATTAAATAATTTAATTAAGGAATTAATCTAAAAATCTAAATTAGGACTAAAATATCTAAATCTAAATTTAAGGACAATAAAAATTAACTGAATAATGCTAGGACTTAATTTTAGTACAATGAGGAAATGCAGCATGTTGATCAAAATGGCATAAATTAAAATAAAGTACAAATAAATTGGAAATACGACAAGGACCAGAATGTGACAACACGCCTAAATTAAAAGGACTATATCACAATTGTTCATTTTTTATAAACATAAAATTTATTAACAACTACAAAGTGAAAAATTACAAAATCAGTGCATCCTAATTGAAGTAAATGCAAAAATAACTTTATGGAGGACCAAAATGCAAATAAATGCTAAAACTAGAGGGACTAAATAACATTTTTACCCTAAAGACTTGGTGGCTAAAGAGCTAATTTACCTAAATGCTTTATATAAAACCTAAACTAAAATAAACCTAATCTAATTATAAACTAAACCCTCAGTCGCGTCCCACTTCAACTTTCTCTTTTCTCTTCCTCGATGGAACATGAACCAGATGCTAAAATCATCCATGGACAACAATACTTCGGTCGACACCCTTACCTCAAACTCCTTCAAAAATCCTAAAATCTGAGACCTAATCCTCATCCCTTTTCAACCCCAAAGTAAACCCTAAAAAACTCCTAAAATAAAAATGAGCAGCCCCTAAGCATTAATTTAGACAAAGAGAGGATTACCTTTAATTGGAAGTTTCTCAGCCCCGATGTTCGACGGAATTACTCTACAAAGGGATGGTAAGTTATTTGTTCTCTCCTCTTTCTGTTTGAATTTCCTTCGAAACGTTTATTTCCCTTGTTTTTATTCGAAACCTTGCTACTGATGTATGGGATTTTATGATTTTTCCGAATGGGTTCTGATAAAGGATGTTGAGTTCCTTTTTTTTTTTAGTTGAGAAAAAAATGGTCGGTATGTATGAATGATTATGGCTTGTTAATGATAATTTTCCCTCTCATTGGTTGTTTTTTTTACTCTTGTTTAAAAACAAGCATACACACACTTAACACCTTGGAAATCAAAATAGGAGACAATGAATACCTCAAAAAAAACAAAACTTATATTGCTTTCCACGGAAAAATGGGGAAGACCCCGTTACACTACTTTCATAAAAAATGAAAATGAGAAACCCCTTTTGTTACACCATATATCTTTTGAATATGCTAGAAGAGCCCCTCTATTTTTTACACTGTATTTTCTATCCTCTTTCATTTTCTTTACTACTCTCTATCTTTTTGATAATGAGTGTTCCCCTACTCTATTATCATCTCCCCCTTTTTCTGATGTTTCATTCATGTGATATACAGCCACTACCTCATTGGAATCTGTTGATTTTCATTGAATATTGGTAGTGGAGTGATGGGTGCTGCAGGGCATGGGCATGGGCAACTGCACGGGCGGCAGTAGCATGGGCGGCAGAGTAGTGGCTTCACTGGGAGGCATGGGCAGGTCGGGTTGGTACTCCAATTGGGTCGGGATGTAACGGGATCGAACTTGGCCTGCTCTTGGGCTCCGGGTTTGATGTTGGACTGCTGAATTTCGGGTTTCATTTGTTCCAAACCTGTTGTAATTATTATTATTATTATTTTAATTCGGGCCTCTAAACATAAAACCTTCATTTAGTGAATTAAATTACCATAACACATGATCAGAAGCATAACTACATAGATAATTAAATAAACACTCACTATGTAATTAAACACACTCATACAACTAATAAACTAAAGATAATATAAATAGATAATCACATGCACAACTTGGTAATAATAACTAATTAGTAATATATATATATATATATTAAACCGCTCCATTATAGCTCCATGATATGCGAGACTTGAAAATTCTTCGGAAAACATGTCTGCTCCCTATTCTTTCAGGGAGTATTAGACTCGAACGATCTTCAGCAAACTGTCTGCTCCCTATTCTTTTAAGGAGTATAAGACTCAAACAATCTTCAACAAACGTGTCTTCTCTCTATTCTTTCAGGGAGTACAGAACTCAAACAATCTTCTGAAAACGGGTTCGCTCCCTCTTCTTTCAGGGAGTATAGAACTCAAATATTCTTCTGAAAATGGGTTCGCTCTCTATTCTTCCAGGGAGTATAGAACTCGAACAATCTTCTGAAAATGGGTTAGCTCTCTATTGCTTCAGATAGTATAGAACTCGAACAATCTTCTGAAAATGGGTTCGCTCCATATTGCTTCAGGGAGTATAAAACTTGAACAATCTTCTAAAAATGGGTTCGTTCCCTATTGCTTCAGGGAGTATAGAACTCAAACAATCTTCTTAAAACGGGTTCATTCCCTACTGCTTTAGAGAGTATAGAACTCAAACAATTCTTCTCAAAACGGGTTCGCTCCCTATTGCTTCAGGGAGTATAGAACTCGAACAATCTTCTAAAAACAGGTTCGCTCCCTATTGCTTCAGGGAGTATAGAACTCGAACAATCTTCTAAAAACGGGTTCGCTCCCTATTTCTTCAGGGAGTACAGAACTCGAACAATATTCTAAAAATGGGTTCGTTCCCTATTACTTCAAGGAGTATAGAACTCGAACAATCTTCTGAAAACGAGTTCACTCCCTATTGCTTCAGGGAGTATAGAACTCGAACAATCTTATGAGAACAGGTTCGCTCCTTATTGCTTCAGGGAGTATAGAACTCGAACAATCTTCTAAAAATGGGTTCGCTCCCTATTACTTCAGGGAGTATAAAAATCGAACAATCTTCTGAAAATGGGTTCACTTCCTATTGCTTCGGGGAGTATAGAACTCGAACGATCTTCAACAAATGTATATGCTCCCTATTCTTTTAGGGACTGTAAGACTCGGAATTGATTTGCTTCAGTACTCTTCCGTTAAGGCTTAAGATGATTTACTTCACTACTCTTCTATGAAGGCTTAAGATTGATTTGCTTCACTACCCTTTCGTGAAGGCTTAAGGTAATTTGCTTCACTACACTTCTATGAAGGCTTAAGATTGATTTGCTTCACTACACTTCCGTGAAGGCTTAAAATGATTGCTTCATTGGTCGAACCTTGACTCAAATGCCATTTGAAACTATCCCTTCTTGGGAGTTTGACTTGATTAATGACTCCTCGTTTGATTTGCCCCAACCTCACGTGTGCATGTCCTTTTAATCAATTGATCCGCTTTTTTGTACTCAAGAATCTTTACTTTCTCTCCTACATCTGATGATCCCCACTTCAAAGTAATGCTTCTTCTATAGATTAGGCCTCTCTGTTCTTCAGGTTCTGCCTCTCTAAACACGATTCCCTACGTTTAAAGTTTGAATTCTTCCTTTCAACTTTTCGGGCTTTTGTAATAATGAATTTTCTCTTTTCACTTGAAGTTCTGTCAAAACCATGTGTGTGAATGCAAATGCAATTAAATGTAATGCATTTTCCTTTATGCAAATAATGTTCTTATGAATGCATAAATGTTTATTCAATCTTCATTTGACTCTAGAGTGGTGAACTTGGTCTTCTTCCACTTTGATCACTTATTCCCCGGGTTTACTCAGATATCAATGTAGCAACTCATAATTTTAAGCCTGAAACTTCTGAAGATCTGCTCGATCATCTTCTATATTCTCGTCATCTTTGTTTTCTATTTTCATTCCAGAGAAAGTGTATTCTCTCTCAAATACTTGCTATGGTAAGAAATATGACCTTGTTGCCCTATTTTTTTGAGACTATGCATATGACTATGCCAAACTCCATAAAGATCAAAGGGAGAACTGCGTCTATTCTGATTTGACTCTTGAAACATCGACACCAAGAGGATTTATCCTAATTTTTCATGTCACCACATCAAACATCAAATAAGGCTTGTTGATATCATATCATGTCGAGAGGTTTAACAATAGCCCATCATTCAACCTTACTTGGTTCCACTAGTTTCTTGCTGTTTAAAATTCCCTCGCCCTTTTCGTGAAAGAAATCTTCATCATTTTTCATTTTTAACCTTGGGGTTGTAGAAAACAACCTTGATCTTGGGTAATGGAAACAACACCTGATCACAACATTGATTCAGCATCATATTACTGGTTCATAAAACATTTGACAACACATTCATTTTTCCTATGGCTTCTGCCCATATCTTTCAACCAAAGAAACTCTTTGCATTGCATTCAAAGTTTTTGTATGGTATTACAAGGATACCAAAACTCAATGGAAATTAAAGTGGGATGTTTTGGCTTGCCAAGATTAATGCATATGAAATCACTAGAGTAATGCAACTGATGATGGAAACAATGATCATATATAGTAAACTCCACTATCACTATTTCACCATTTTCATTCTTCATACATTTCTATCCCATTGGAACTCAATGATCTTTCCCTTGGATAACATGGGATTCCAAAAATGCCTCACATTAATACTTCTAGCTGAAACAGGCCTTCAAAATACCTCAACATTTTTAGTTGTAAGACTCACTCTCAATGTCTTCTTGGCCTGAATTTTGTCATCTCAACATGATGTGGGTTCAGTCATGCCCCAATGTGAGTATTCATTGCTCCCCTCGTTCCAGAATCTCTTAAACTTGAATGCTCACATTCTAGTGCCATTAAACAATAGTGTTTTTGAATTGCTTGAAAACTTTCCTTCATGTTTCCATGGACACTTAATAAGTGATCAACCCTTCTAACGTAATATTCTTCATTTTGTAATGAGCTGGGATATGTGTCATTTTCGGATGAAGGCAATCATCTTATTCTTGACTGGTCGCACTCTTGCATTTTGCTATACACTGGGATATGTGCCCCTTTCACGAAGGGTGATCATCTTCTTGACATGTTGCTGATAATGTCACAAAAAAGTATTACAAGCTCTATTCCTCAGTTCTTCTGATCTCTCGAACTATTTGCTTTCAACATTGTGGAATGCTTCATTATTCTAACATCATTTATTCTTTCTTTAATGATTGAAGTATAATGAAACTCACCAGCTTCAAGGACCTTTTTTACTTGAGATTGTCCTGTTGAAAATGTTTTTATCCATTCTTTTATTTTAGAAATATGAAAAATTTATGAATAAATTTCAAAAATGTTGTCATTTTCTTCAGACTCACAATCAAAACAAATTGTAAAATAAGAGTTCATTGAATATCAAATAAGTCAAATTTTCTTTTAGTCCTTCAAAAATTATATTCATTTGAAAAGTGTAAAGATTAATGTTGATAAAAGGCTTACGCTGACTTGGGAAGGTAATGTGTTTCAGGTTAGCCTCATGCATCCTTGATTATGGCATTTTATTGATCTGATGAGGCAACCATTATGCTTCTCTTCTGGAAATGTTCACAGGTTCTCAGCCCTCATGATCGACTTCGGACTGTGCAATGCTTTATCAAGAGATGTATAAGATCACCCTTCTATGCAGCGGTTGACAATCTTCATGTTCGAGTTACATTTTCAGGTTTTCAACTCAAATTCTCCTTTGGCTTGAAGACGTCATCTAAAATTTTACGTCTTGAACCCTCCTTTTTTATATTTTCCCTATCATGCATTAAAAATTTTAGAAAACTAGTGTTTGCAAATAAAATTAACCATGAGGGACATAATGAAATCTGAAGATATTCTCTCCACTAAGAAATCCATGTATGATTTGAAGGGACTTTTCAGGCACGTACGTAAGCTAGGGAATACGAATGCAAATGTGGATGCCAAATGCAAATGCAAAAGGTGTTAATTCCAAAAGTGACCACCATATAACAACCTTCATTTAGACAACCAGATTTCATTACACCATGTAGTCAAAATACAATTGTGATTCTTCATTTCCTTGAACCGTACTCTTCATGGAATCTAGCATTGTACCCCCAAAGTTATCGACATATTTTATTACCTTTGATGACGTCGGATGTCCTTAAATTGAATCTTGAAACCTCCACCTTTACTTTCAATGTAAAGTAGTCTTCATGTCTTTGTGAAGGGTCTTCTCATCCTTGGTATGATTGTATTTATACCATGAGGGAATATCTTGACCTTGTGAAGGGTATCCTCATCCTTAGTATGATTGTATCTATCTCTTGAGGGAATATATTGGCCTTCTCTTCTTTAAAGGAAGTCTTCAATAAGCTTTGGATGTCCTTCTTAATGGATCGTTTGAACATCTTTGGATCTCCCGATTTTAACTACATGGTTACAATTTCTTGTCTCATTATGACCAGCCTTCTTATTAGTCAATCACTTGTGAATTAACACCTTTGGATGACATGAATATGCAAATGCAATAAATCCAAAATAACATAGACATAAAACCAAAATGGGTTAGTACACATAATATAATCAACAAAATAATAAGTATCGTAATCATTAAATAAAACCTACCCTCACATGCTGGCTACCCAATCATGCTTTAGCAAATCCTACCCAACATGATATCTACCCCCATGCTTTATCATTCACAAAAAATCCTAACCGCATTATATATAATTCGCATGTTGATTTGAAAAATAAACCTAATTGTATGATCTTATGTTCATATACATTTATTCACAAAATGAAATTAAATTACTCAAAAAGCTTTTCCTTGTGTACCCTCATCATGGGACTCTTAAAGTTCGGGTTAAGCTCGACCTAGATTCAGGCTCTATGTTCACTATATGTTGGGTTTGATTCTAAATTAAAAGGTTCTCGAATTATCCGTGTCGGTGCCCCCTTGGGCTACTGAACCTTCAATCCTGGCCCATCACATGCTTTTGAGATCGAGTTCAATTTCGAGGGAACACACCTCCTTATGTCTGTGCGGAGGTGAATACCGTCACGAGGACCATAAGGCGTGAGCTCCATGAGCGATCCACTATCCCATGCGAAGGTGAAAACCACACGAGGGCATAGTCCCTCACTCATACTTAAATAGAACGGAACGAGGTTTTATCTCATGTCATGATAATGCAACTGTGCAGTGTGTGAGGAAAGCGGGAAAAAAATACAATCAGACAAATTCGAAAATCAATTATCCATTCCTTAAAACACACGATTAATCTAAAACCATTAACAAACAGATCAATACAACTATTTATTGGTTAATCAGATTAAAAATAAAAATGCAAACAAAAATTCATTTAAAACCAAACAAATGATCAAAAACCAAATTAAAACAAACTTATAACTTTCATTTGTAAAGAAAATTAATTAATCGATTATCGGCCTGACTCTCTAAAAAAGTCCCCAACAGTGTCGCCAAGCTGTCGAAACAATTTTTTTTATATAGTGAGATTTTGAAAACCACTCCATTTTTAATTATTCCTTCATGATTAAATTTTAAATAAAAGTGAATATGATTTTAAAAAAAACCTCTCGTTTTGAAAATTTTGGGATTCCTTTTAAATAAAAAGGTATAGTTCGAAGAGTCGCCATAATCTTTGCTTAGGGTGTGATTGGGCACCCAAAAATGTTTTTTTATTTTAAATATAATTAAAACAACAAATGGAGGTCCGCGTTACCAAAAAATGAGTTCGGGGGTCGATTACGTATGGGGAAGGATTAGCACCCCCACAACGCCCTAAATCGGTATCTAGTCGATTAATTAACGTCTTTACAATGAAAATTACAAATTCGAATTTAATTGGACTTTTAATCCCCATAACAACATAAATGTGAATTTTATAATATTCAAAAGCACCAAAATAGATTAAATCAAAATCACCCAGCCTTTTAGAAAGATAAAGAATATTCGATTATTTAAAAATATCGAGACCAGATCTTAGATAAGTTATAACAACCTTTTCTTGACAAATTTAAATAGTCGAACATTTCTTTTTCTTTCATGCCCAAGTTTTAAAGTGACGAATCAATTTTTTAGGTGTCACTGATGGAATACACTTTTAATATAAAATCGTCGAAAGTGACTCTCTAATGAATTAAGACAAGCCACTCGAAACAATTTTAGATTAAAAGGGTAATACCCTTAATCCAATTATATAATGATGTCAAGTTCTGCACGTGAGGATAATATGCATATTATGCAACAAGGATGTCATGTGATTCTGAAATATATCATATACATATCAAAACTTATCAACATGTGAAATAAATATAAACAACTAATCAAAGAAAACAAACCTAACAATGGACTAAATAAAATAAATTTAAATTTAAGGAATTAATCTAAAAAATCTAAATTAGGACTAAAATATCTAAAATCTAAATTTAAGGACTAAATAAAAATTAACTGAATAATGCAAGGACTTAATTTTAGTACAATGAGGAAATGCAGCATGGTGATCAAAATGGCATAAATCAAAATTAAGTACAAATAAATTGGAAATACGACAAGGACCAATATGTGACAACACGCCTAAATTAGAAGGACTATATCACAATTGTTCATTTTTTATAAACATAAAATTTATTAACAACTACAAGGTGAAAAATTACAAAATCAGTGCATCCTAATTGAAGTAAATACGAAAATAACTTTATAGGGGACCAAAATGCAAATAAATGTTAAAACTAGAGGGACTAAATAACATTTTTACCCTAAAGACTTGGTGGCTAAAGAGATAATTTACCAAAATGCTTTATATAAAACCTAAACTAAAATAAACCTAATCTAATTGTAAACTAAACCCTCAGTCGCGTCCCACTTCAACTTTCTCTTTTCTCTTCCTCGATGGAATATGAATCAGAGGCTAAAATCATCCATGGCCAACACTTCTAAAATAAAAACGAGCTGCCCCTAAGCATTAATTTAGACGAAGAGAGGATTACCTTCGATTGGTAGTTTCTCGGCCCCGATGTTCGACGGAATTGCTCTACAAAGGGATGGTAAGTTATTTGTTCTCTCCTCTTTCTGTTTGAATTTCCTTCGAAACGTTTATTTCCCTTTTTTTTATTCGAAACCTTGCTGCTGATGTATGGGATTTTATGATTTTTTCCGAATGGGTTCTTATGAAGGATGTTGAGTTCCTCTTTTTTTTTAGTTGAGAAAAAAATGGTCGGTATGTATGAATGACTATGGGTTGTTAATGATAATTTTCCCTCTCATTGGCTGTTTTTTTTTACTCTTGTTTAAAAACAAGCATACACACACTTAACACCTTGGAAATCAAAATAGGAGACGATGAATACCTAAAAACATAAAGCTTATATTGCTTTCCACAGAAAAATGGGGAAGATCCCGTTACACTGCTTTCATAAAAAATGGGAATGAGAAACCTCTTTTGTTACACCATATATCTTTTGAATATGCTAGAAGAGCCCCTCTATTTTTTACACTGTATTTTCTCTCCTCTTTCGTTTTCTTTGTTGTTCTATATCTTTCTGATAATGAGTGTTCCCCTCCACTGTTGCCATCTCCCCCGTTGTCATCTCCCCCTTTTTTTGATGTTTTATTCACGTGATATACACCCATTACCTCATTTGAATATGTTGATTTCCATTGAATATTGGTAGTGGAGTGATGGGTGCTGCAGGGCATGGGCACTAGCAGGACATGGTCAACGTTACAGGTGGCAGAGTAGTGGCTTCACGTGGGAGGCATAGGCAGCTCGGGTCGGGTTGGTGCTCCAATTGGGTCAGGTTGTAACCGGGTCGAATTTGGCCTGCTCTTGGGCTCAGGGTTTGATGTTGGACTGCTGAATTCTGGGCTTCATTTGTTCCAAGCCTGATGTAATTGTTATTACTATTATTTTTAATTCGGGCATGTAAACATAAAACCTTCATTTAGTGAATTAAATTATCATAACACATGATCACAAGCATAACAACATAGATAATTAAATAAACAATCACTATGTAATTAAACACACTCATACAACTAATAAACTAATGATAATATAAATAGATGCACAACTTGGTAATAATAACTAATTAGTAATATATAAATATAAAATGGAGTAAAAACTCGAACGAGAACCCCAGACAAAACGAGCATCTACAATCAGTACATATCATATAACATTATTGCTCACTTATCAAGATCGATACTTAATTTATTTTTTCAAATATCAAATGTTAAATTAGTATCGATATTGTAATCAAGTATTGATATTATCTAGTACTCGTACTTCGCCAAAAATATTAATACTCAAGGTTTTCTAGTTGATGCATGGAGTATCAATACTAGCTATAGAGTATCTATATTGTAGGATTCTAGACAATATTTATTGTGATAAATTTAGGCTCCAACGACTATAACAACTCTCATACTAACTCAATCAAATAAAAATCTATGAAGGGATATATAAATAAAATCCTAAAATATATTTAAAAGCAATGGACCATAGAGAAAGCTTGTGCTTAACATTGAGTTCAAAGCGATATTACAGGTTGCTTGGTCAAATGAGTTTGAACTCATGCTCGTCCACTCTGATTGTTTGGAAGCAACCAAACTTTTTAAATGCTGATGCCACCCCAAGATCTCTGCCATTGGTGGGTTCGATCCAACGTCTAAGGGAACGATGCTGGTGTACTCCTATCACTTGGATTCTTCGTGTGTGCAACATGCTTGCAGATGGACTCGCAAACCTTCCGATCCAACATTCTTTCACCATGTACCTCCTTAAATCTCGCCTCCTAAATTCCTAGCTATTTATTACGGGGATATTTCTGGGCCGTCTTAGTATAGGTTGGTTAAAATGTAATTTCCATGGCTGCTGCCACTATTAAAAAATTCATTTGTAGTCAATTTTTTAGTTGCTTTTAAGAATTTTAGATTTTGTATTCATTGTAATTATTTCTCCTAATGTTCTAGAGTATTTTGGTTCTTAAATTGTACAAACTTTCTTTTTTTTTGTGAGGATTTTATAATTTGTTAATTGTAGTTATTCCAGAATTGTCCTAAAATTATTTTGGGTTCAAATTTTAAACCTTATCCTCAAAATTTGAACAAATTAATGAACTTGTAAAAAAAGTTTAGTATGGATAATTAAGGTAATAGATGTAAACTTTATTGAGAAAGTTGAATCACTCTAAATCTTTGTATTTATCTTTTCTATTTTTGACATAATGCAACAAAATACTATTAACATTTGACAGCGGTGTTACTTTTGGCCCCTATTAGTTTTTTAGCATTGTAGACACCTGTTTTTGACCGGGTTTTATATTTATATTTTTATTATTATAATTTATTTATTATTATTAATAATTTCTTTATTTTATTTTTTGTAGGAACCCATGTTCAACCCAACTACTCCACCACTACTACCCAAAAATAAGGGAACCTCTATTGCTATCTCCACCATTTCAATACCCCCACAACGTCCATAATCTCACCACCCACCTCTCCACGATTCTCGGCTCTTTTATCTCTTTCAATTCCATCAACAGAAGCGATAAAACGCCACTCGACCTTCAAATCTAGGGGGAGCTCAGTTCTTAAGCTTTGATTTCCTTTGTTTAACATCTGGAACACCAAGCCGAGGTCCAAGCCCATGGTCAACGTAAATACATGAATCTCTCTGATTCGCTCCTCTTCCCCATAATATATGTCGGTGGCTAACAAATGAGCAACAAGGTTTCCAGACCTGAAGATGAAATTAAACATGGCAAATGAAAAAGCCCAAGTCTGCTGCAAACTCCAACGCGTGATATGCTGCCACCGCTTTAACCATGAAGGCCGAGTCAAAATTCACTTTCACTGCTGGGTTTAGAGGCGGCTTCCAACGAACTATCTTATCAGCTTTGGTAACCTGGAGATGAAGGTTTACACTGGAATATTCATGACACAGAGCACGAACCGAGTGTTTTACCACTGCCCGAGGAGATACCAAGGAATTTGTATATGGTTCGACGCCTACATAGACTTCATTTGTTGCGTCGGTGAATCTACCTAAACCATGGATTTTGGAAGCATTTGTGGACCTGCTCTTTACTGGAGATTCAACAAAACTCTCAAGCTTGGTAATTCCAAATCCTCCTATTCCATTTAACTACACGTGCACAGCAACATGAAAGCCAGGTTGCCACATGCATGTTTCAGGTTATGGATTTGTGTCTTGTTTGTCAGTTAACTTTAAGAGTACTGTCACTCCACTATATTCATTTTTTTTTATTATTGTTTTTTAATTTTTTCCCTTTAATTTATTTAATGTTTATTTATTATTTATTATTTATTATTTAATAAAATATTTTTGATTTTAGGGATACTTTTCAATTAATCAAAGTTAAGTAATTTGAATCGAATATTTTAAATTTTAATTTAAATTTCAATTTTCCCAATTAAAGACAACCGTTAAATTAATTGGTACCGAAAAGGCGGTTCAAGGGTGCTAATCCTTCATTGACCGTAACCGACTCCCGGACCCGATACATTTCTGTTACAACGCAGATAAGGTAAGAGGGCGTCTGATCCACCTAAATATTTTTAAAGTGATCGGTGGCGACTCCAATCCATATTTTTCAAGTCGAAGCCCAATTCTGGGGCCCAACCGAAAGACGGTTCCGACAGCTTGGCGACTCCGCTGGGGACAGGTAAGTGAGTCAGGCCAAAATTAATTTCTGGTTGTCTTTTTTAGCGAAAATTACAAGTTTAAACTTTAATTTGTTTATTTGATTCTAATTATTTACCTTTGATTATTTTTCAAATAAATAGTTGTACTGACGTTTTTTAATGATTTCATATTTTTTCAAAATTGTCATCTCTAAGCTCTAAACCCAAGCTCCGAACCCGTTTTAAGTGGGGTGAAAGCGACGTATTCGTGTTAATTTATTCACCGCATATGCTTAACAAGTAGCCTTCGAGATTCATATACCTTACGTCTTCGTGTGAATTTATTCACCGCACAGACATAAGGGAATGTGTCCTATCGAGTTTAACTTAGTCCACGCAAGCTTGTAATAGGCTTAGGACTAAGGGTCTGGCAAGCCCAAGGGGGCACCAGCAAGGAGAACTCGGGTACCCTTTTAGAACTTAAACCGGGAGACTAGAGGGAATTAGAGCCCACCCCAAAACCTCATTTCAAACCCTAGGCTTCTTCGAGATTATTTCCTGCTTTATTTTCTATTCCAAAGCATGTGAACTAGACAAATATGCGGTTAGGATTTGTTTGAAATTAGCATGTGGGATAGAGATCATGTCCGGGTAGGAATAATAAGCATATGGGGTAGATATCATGTGGGGTAGGATTTTTTTTGTTCATTTTTATTGTTTTGATTTACCTCACTAACTCTTTTTATTTTTTTATTTTTTTATTCTCTTTCATTTTATTTTCATCACTTGCATTATTTAAAAGAGGTGTTGATCCACCAAAAACGTATTTGTTAAACATGAATAATCTGCATTAATGGACAAAGGGGTTGTAATACAAGAGATGAAAATGTAGAGGGCAATCTACAAGGTGACTATGCATCATATTCAATCCAGAAGACGTGGTGCCCACAATTGAAGAGTATATCACTCTGCTTCATTATAAAGGACTCAGGATGAACCGAGTCTAAATCAAGCACAACGAAAGTCTATCTTTGAAGAACTGACTGGCAAAGGTTGCAGGGGCAAGATGAGAAAAATGTTACTGACCCGGACGCTCCTTTCAAAACCTACGAGAACAAGATGGCGAAACCCTAGCTGAGCTGAATGTCATTGCTGACGAATTCAAGAAGAAAGTTTCGGATAGTTTCTATCGATGGAGGGCTCCAATGGTATTATCGTTATGGAACAAACTCAGGAGAAAGCGGAAGCCGGAGGTGCAGTCATTCGAGATTTTTTTTTGGGGCAAACAACTCGTCATTTGCACGATTCATCCAGATAAGCCAGAGCGGTTCAACAGGTGATTCAACCGGTGACAGACGAAGGTAGAAGACTAGTCAACATATCAGAAGCTGTCAGGATATTTTTGTCTCTTAAAAGATAAAACACTTTTGTCCCCAATAAGGATTATTTCTAATAACACACATTTTTAGATCAATGCCTCGAACATTGCATGCATCATGCATTCCTGCATATTTCGCATTACGTTTCTCTTTTTCATTACATTCACATGTCTAATAAAAAGGATAACATTTCGATCCTATGACATATAAGAAACTTTGCCAACAGTTGTTGACGTGCATGTGGTGTCACCCTATCCAGAGAAATCCATGAAGCCCCCGTACCCCAGGTAGTATGATGAGAACGCTAATTGCGAATATTATAGCAGTGTCCCAGGGAGCACTATCGAGAACTACTCCACATTCAAGAGAATCGTACAGAAAATACATAACAAGAATTGGATCGACTTCAACAACTTGGGGGCATCCAAGTGAGGAATATCATTTCATCATTTGAGGCATTCTGTTTGACTTTGTTTTTTTCCATTTTTTTTCAAGTTTTTGTAAGAACATTTTAATCAAATTTATGTTACTTTAATGGTGACGAGCAATAAATCACATTTGCAAACTTGCAATTCTTTGAATATCAACTGAATTAAGAAACTCTTTAAATGGTTCAAAGTTACGAATCCCTGACAAAGTAACATGATTTAAAACAAGGACTTTGACATTACCTAGAATATACACTCAAACACCGTACCCTGCTCTTGCAATTAACCAATGTGACATTTTCCTTTCATAAGGTGCAGACAACATGGGGCATCCTTTTGCATATGACATTACTATACTTTTTATTTAAGACGTTCAGTGATTATAATAATCTTCACATATGGAATAGTCGAGTAAGCAAATCTAATTTAGGCAGTTGCTTGGAAATTGAACTCTAAAGATAAGATTCCTTGACTTTTAACAACACTTAGGCTATAACAGGTTCTTCTTGACAATCTAAAGAAATTAAATCCGTAAAGCAGAGCTATTCCACTAAGGCAATTGGTTATAGAGGAAACTTGAAAGCCCTGGTCTTATGAGTAGATTACGTTCAAACCATGACATTGCTCGGACACTTGGCAATTCGATGTTTGCTCCACTGCTCTTGTCAGGCTGAAGACTCTGTGATGAAATGAACCCTTCAGTGAACTTGATAAAACTGGTTATAATGTTAAGTGGTCCCTCTAAAGCAATTGGTTAAACGCCCCGGCTTTATGGATCCAGCTTGCCAGATAACGGCAAATTAAATCAAATTTATCTAAGCATGAAATTTTCGGTAATGTTGGACTAAGGGAGTTAAGGAACACCTGTTATAGTCGACTACACACGAGCACTCAAGAATTTCATTTTTAGACTGATATTTTTTGCACTGCCTTGGTTAGAGGAGCCTACAAAGCTTGAACAAATGGAAGATTTCAGAGGACCGAAATAAAATGTCTAGTAATTGGTCATTCTAGTTGCGTTATTTTGTCCACACCCAAATGAAATACCAAAGCATATTTCGATATTTTAAAAAAATGACATTTTGGGTTACCAAAACCTTAGAAAGGAGGCCAACCTAAAGCCAACTCATCCATTTGAACATTTGTCAAAGATTTGTAACTCTGAAAGCATTAAAAGAGCTCTTGATTCCATTGATATTTTTTGAACTCACATTTACAATTTGATTCAATTGCGAACAATATTTTACAACATTTTTATCATTTATCTCTCCTAAAACAAGAAAAAAGAGAAAAACATTCTCAAGAAGAACAGTCTCAGATATGAAAGGTCTGTAAAGCCAAAGCTCGGGAAGCAAATGGGGCACGATTCATTCCAAGGACCAGATTGACAGGCCAAACATGAGACTCCATCCAAGAAATAAAACATAACTCATTCATGTTGCATGCATCTTAGACATACTTAAGAGCATCACATTTATCATTTTTAGCACACATATTTTTTACAGCTTTTAGAGTCAAATTTCAACTTCAAAACGAAATATACTCGATTCAAAAGCGCATTCGAAAATTGATGGTGGTAGGTCAACTTCACAGCGAAGGGACGACTGACTGTCAACAAACAACTTTTCAGTTTCATTCAGAGTCAATTTCAACTTCACAGCGAAGGATATTGGACTCGAAACAACACAAGTTCAACTTCACAACGAAGGGACGGCTGGTTGTCAACAAATAATTTCTCAATTTCATAGCCAATTTCAACTTCACAGTGAAGGATTTGGACTCGAGACAACACAAGTTCAACTTCACAACGAAGGGACGGCTGGTTCTCAACAAATAATTTCCCAATTTCATAGCCAATTTTAACTTCACAGCGAAGGATATTGGACTCCAGACAACGCAAGTTCAACTTCACGACGAAGGGACCGCTGGTTGTCAACAACAACTTCCCAATTTCAGAGCCAATTTCAACTTCACAATGAAGGATATTGGACTCCAGACAACGCAAGTTCAACTTCACGACGAAGGGACCGCTGGTTATCAATAACAACTTCCCAATTTCAGAGCAAATTTCAACTTCACAGCGAAGGATATTGGACTCCAGACAACGGAAGTTCAACTTCACGATGAAGGGACCGCTGGTTGTCAATAAATAACTTCCCAATTTCAGAGCCAATTTCAACTTCACAGCGAAGGATATTGGACTCCAGACAACGCAAGTTCAACTTCACGATGAAGGGACCGCTGGTTGTCAACAACAACTTCCAAATTTCAGAGCCAATTTCAACTTCACAGCGAAGGATATTGGACTCGAGACAACACAAGTTCAACTTCACAACGAAGGGACGGCTGGTTGTCAACAAACAATTTCCCAATTTCGGAGCCAATTTCAACTTCACAGCGAAGGATATTGGACTCGAGACAACACAAGTTCAACTTCACAACGAAGGGACGGTTGGTTGTCAACAAACAATTTCCCAATTTCAGAGCCAATTTCAGAGCCAATTTCAACTTCACAATGAAGGATATTGGACTCGAGACAACACAAGTTCAACTTCACAACGAAGGGACGGCTGGTTGTCAACAAACAATTTCCCAATTTCGGAGCCAATTTTAACTTCACAGCAAAGGATATTGGACTCGAGACTACACAACTTTCATTGGATTTCAACTTCACGACGAAGGATATCCAATTCAAGGCTCAACTCCACGACGGAGGGGCCATCCACGGTTTCAACTTCACGATGAAGGGAATCGTACACACAAGCAGCATTCATCTTTATATTGGATTTCAACTTCACTACGAAGGATATCCAATTCAAGGCTCAACTTCACAACGAAGGGACCATCCATGGTTTCAACTTCACGACGAAGAGAATCGTACCCACCGGTAATATTCATCTTCAGGAACAAGCAGATTATCGATCGCCTTTTAGATCGTTTCTCTCGAAACAAGGGGTCGTCTCGTTTAAGACTAATGTACTAAAAACTAAGTTTTATCTCTCTTGAGACGGTTTCTCTTGAAACATTTTGTCTCTCTTGAGACAGTTTCCCTTGAAACAAATTTTGTCTCTCTTGAGACAGTTTCCCTTGAAACACCAATCTTTGAATAGGTTTCTCTTGAAACAAAATTTTGCCTCCCTTGAGACAGTTTCTCTTGAAACGAAAAAAAAACCTTTGAAAATGTTTCTCTTGAAACACCAAACCTTCGAGTTCGATTACACTCAGCTCCAAGGCACATCATTTGCAACATAGCTTAAGGCAAGAAGGGCTATTTGTCAACCAAAGACCTGACGAGTTCGATTTCATTCAGCTCGATAACAGCGATGAATTACTTTCTGGAAGAATTTTCAAGCCGAAATATTTAAACTGAGAAGAAGACAAAGGCCCAATTCCAGGAAACTTAATCACATTTTAGAAGACCGGACAAAAACTGGTTGTCTTTTTCGTCTTTGCCCTATTCTTGTTAACACAAGAATGTGCAAAGAGGGGCAGCTGTAGACACCTGTTTTTGACCGGGTTTTATATTTATATTTTTATTATTATAATTTATTTATTATTATTAATAATTTCTTTATTTTATTTTTTGTAGGAACCCATGTTCAACCCCACTACTCCACCACTACTACCCAAAAATAAGGGAACCTCTATTGCTATCTCCACCATTTCAATACCCCCACAACGTCCATAATCTCACCACCCACCTCTCCACGATTCTCGGCTCTTTTCTCTCTTTCAATTCCATCAACAGAAGAGATAAAACGCCACTCGACCTTCAAATCTAGGGGGAGCTCAGTTCTTAAGCTTTGATTTCCTTTGTTTAACATCTGGAACACCAAGCCGAGGTCCAAGCCCATGGTCAACGTAAATACATGAATCTCTCTGATTCGCTCCTCTTCCCCATAATATATGTCGGTGGCTAACAAATGAGCAACAAGGTTTCCAGACCTGAAGATGAAATTAAACATGGCAAATGAAAAAGCCCAAGTCTGCTGCAAACTCCAACGCGTGATATGTTGCCACCGCTTTAACCATGAAGGCCGAGTCAAAATTCACTTTCACTACTGGGTTTAGAGGCGGCTTCCAACGAACTATCTTATCAGCTTTGGTAACCTGGAGATGAAGGTTTACACTGGAATATTCATGACACAGAGCACGAACCGAGTGTTTTACCACTGCCCGAGGAGATACCAAGGAATTTGTATATGGGTCGGCGCCTACATAGACTTCATTTGTTGCGTCGGTGAATCTACCTAAACCATGGATTTTGGAAGCATTTGTGGACCTGCTCTTTACTGGAGATTCAACAAAACTCTCAAGCTTGGTAATTCCAAATCCTCCTATTCCATTTAACTATACGTGCACAGCAACATGAAAGCCAGGTTGCCACATGCATGTTTCAGGTTATGGATTTGTGTCTTGTTTGTCAGTTAACTTTAAGAGTACTGTCACTCCACTATATTCAATTTTTTTTATTGTTTTTTTATTTTTCCCTTTAATTTATTTAATGTTTATTTATTATTTATTATTTAACAATATTTTTGATTTTAGAGATACTTTTCAATTAATCAAAGTTAAGTAATTTGAATCGAATATTTTAAATTTTAATTTAAATTTCAATTTTCGCAATTAAAGACAACCGTTAAATTAATTGGTACCGAAAAGGCGGTTCAAGGGTGCTAATCCTTCATTGACCGTAACCGACTCCCGGACCCGATACGTTTCTGTTACAACGCAGATCAGGTAAGAGGGCGTCCGATCCACCTAAATATTTTTAAAGTGATCAGTGGCGACTCCAATTCACATTTTTCAGACGGTTCCGACAAGCATATTACCCATAATGTCTCTTTTTGGGTAAAAAATCCCCTCAATGGATGAAAAATGTTAGTCAACTAACGGTTAACGCAGGAGATACTGACGTGTCATGTCTAGGTCATAATAAATGATGACGTGACAATAACACGTCAGTTTTTTAGAAAAATAAAAATTATTATTATTAATATTTATATTAAATTATTTATAACCACTCAAAGAGTGACCCGTGGCATTCTCCAATTGATGTTGATTTAAATGAAGTATTAAAATTTCTTATGCATGGAAAGGGACTAAAACCTGAGTCAAGGGCTTGAAATGGCGTGACTCATGCCACCAGGACAAGCTACTTATTTTGTTAGGTAATGAAACAAACCTTATTTAATATATAATTATTTTTAATTTAATGAAAACCCTAAACACGTGTAATATATATAGCAAGTTAAATCTCAAATAGGACATTCCGATTATTTTCAAAATTTCATTTGTTTATGTCGGAACGATCCTTAAGTTTTTTAGAACTATGGTGGAGATCGATCCAACTTAATCTTGGGAAAATGTTAGATTTCAAAATAAAACACATAAATATTTTTGGAGTAGCTATCGACCCTTGGATTAGGTAAGTCGAATACCTAAAAATACATTTAAAAATAATTTTAAGAAAAATAATTTTAAAAGATAAAAAAATAATATGTGTTTAACTAGAAATTCATTTTGGAAAAGGGTTCGGGAGTCGATTACGCGTGGGGAAGGATTAGCACCCCCACAACGCCCGAAATCGGTACCTAAACGATTATACGTCATCTAAATATTGAAATTGGCAAATTCGAATATACATTTAAATTATGATCCCTTTTAGAAAAATACAAGGTTGTTATTTTGCACGAACAATTCTCGAAAATACCTTCCTTTTCAGTTAAGGGGGCACTTCCATGAATTCTCCATACAAAATAATATTGCCCAAGTTTTTAGATAAAATACATATATTAAATATATTAAAACAAAAATTCATTTGAAAATAAAATATATTATTTTGTTCTAACAATTCTTAAAAACACATTCCTTGTTAGTTAAGGTGCGTTTCTATAAAATCCTCGAGTTCAATAATATTTGAAAATATTACAACTAGCAAGTAATTAACAAATATAAATTATCGACCAATATAAATTATCGACCAATATAATAAAAATGTTAACTTTAGGGATTAAACTATACAACTCACAAGAAATCAGGGTAACCATTGCAAATATTTTATAAACTAGGCACTGCAATCGTAAATAAACCAAATTTAATCATTCATGACCAAAATGGAAGTCATTAAAATAAGGCATTCAAATTAAAATAATCATAAAGATAAAATAACAAGCATAAAGGGACTAAAATGAAATAAAACTAAAAATAATAGCCAAATCATAATCAATTAGTGACTAAAATTAATGAATTCAAGATTTCATATCTAAATTATAAGAAAATAATAAATAGAATACAAACAGTGGCTAAAACGAATAAAAATAAAAATCAGTGACCAAATTTGAATAAGCTAAAATAATAAAAATGACTAAATTAAAATAATCACAAATTATACCACAAAATCAATATATAATGTTATCACTAAAAATAATTTTAAATAGATAAAATATTTATTTTTAGACATTATTTTTAAAAATGGAAAAAAAATTATGATACGAATGAGATAAATAAATAAATTTTTACTTTCACAAAATTTTAAAATTATAAATTTTAACTTTTAAAAAAACTTTTGAATCCATATTAAAAAAACTACATGTATATTATTTTCTAGAGTAAACGACACGTTTAATACTTAAACTATCAATTTTGATCTGTTTTAATATTTAAACTTTTATATTTTCAAAGTCATATATAACGTTTAGTTTTTGTTTCATTTTAGTAACCTGTCGTTAAAACTTTAACGGACGGGTTGACATGGCAATTATTATTTTTTATTTTTAAATTTTTAAATCATTATTTATATTATTATTTAATCTTATCCAGAAATCGGTGAGAAGTTTCGTCGTCCGTTGCTGCATTCGTCGGCCAATGAAGCCCAAACTTTTCAACATGTACCTTTTTGACCCCCTAACGTGATTTCGACCTCCATTTCATCGGGAAATGCCTCAATCTATCAAATTTAACGATGAAATCTTCGATTTCTTCATCCTCCTATCTACATGGTTCACTGTCCGATTGACCTGAAACTAAACTATGTTGGTCGATTCGTCATTCTCTTGTGGTCCACTATTCGGATTGATCGTCCGTCCACCAGAGTTATCACTGTTAGGAACCTAAAGGTTCACCTTTTTTTGTTTTTTGGTTTCCTTTGTTTTTATTGGTTTTTGTTTCCTTTTGTTCTTTAATTCTCCACTATCGTCATTCTCAAGCTATTATCGGCCATCACGGATGCGAAACACCGGGAAGCTTCTTTCTCTTCTCTATTATCCTTGTTGGTGTTTGGTTATGATTTTAAGGTTATTAAGATTGTGTTGATTAATTAAAGGGTAAAGTATACACATGGTCTGTAACATCCCAAACACCGGGTTAGTGATCTATTTGTAAAATTTTAAGATTTAGTAACCAAATTAGATCAATTGAAAAGTTTAGGGACTTATCTGGAAAATTAATTGTGTAGGATGAAATAGTAAATAAAGGAAAGATGGAAGGGTAAAAAGGTCTTTTAGCAAGGTAAATGAATTAAAAATTTGTTTTTGGTGTTTTTATAACACGTGGAAAAGGATTTTTAAGGGAAGCATATCCAAAGACTTCTCTTGTTCTTCATCTTTCTTCTTCTTCCTCGTGAGCTACTTAGTTAAGGTAAGAATCCTTTAGTTGGTTAATTCTTGTAAATTAGATATGATTTTGATTCTTGACGAGTTAGGAAAACTTAAGGAAGGTTTAAAGTAGTTTAAAACTCAAAGGATAGTAAGTTATGGATGATTGAATATAAGAGGTTTATAAGTGAAATTGTGAATAAGAGGAAATAAATGGATTTGGAAGTTGGAATTAACTTGTCATCAATTAAAATAAAGAGTATAAAATGTTAGAAATGAAATTTGAACATGTTGGAAATTCAGTAAGATTCTTGGTTTCCAAAGTTAGGGTGAGATATTGATGATGTTGATGAGTTATGGATGCATAGATGAGGTTTTGGGTGAAAAAGAAGAGTAAAAGAAAGAACTTAGTAAGTTATTGGTATATTTTCGAGATGCAGATGTGTAATATGGGTTTGTAGTATCGGTATTGTTCATCGGTACCGGTCATCTAGTACCGATACTACTTAGAAATTAGAGGTGATATTTTCGTATAGGTATCGACACTGGATGAACAATATCGATACCATCGAGCAAACAAGGACAAAATCTTCATGAGGTATCAATACTAAAGTGGTAATATCGGTACCATGGGTACCGATACCAATTTAAAGGTATCAGTACCATTTTTAGAATGTGAATCCAGAATCCAGAATAGGTGTCGGTACCGAAGTAAGGTATCGATACCACTATAGAGAAGTATCGGTAATGTACCTTGAGTACCGATACTAGTCCAATGGAAATAAAGAATCAAGTGTCTTTTTAAGATTCAACTTTGATGATTGGTTAGTAATGATTCAAATTATGATATTTATGAGTATTTTATATTCGTGTAGATATCGAGCGAAAGCAAAGTCCAGATAAGTCAACAAAGTAAGAGTTACCAAGAGAGGTAGATAAAAGATTGGTGTTGACTAGTGAGGCCAAGGTGAGTGCGTACTATGAGATATATAGTGTTTACGGAAATAAGACTTGTGATAAGTCTATTTCCCATATGGATTTCATGATTGCATAAATATATTCATGTGATTGATATGATCAGTATGAATAAATGGGTACATGCATAAGTTATATGTGCTGATATGAGATCATATATGTTGTACGATATATATAAAACATAAGAAAACAAATATAAGTTATATGACATGATCTATGTGATTACATGCATATTTGATACATGCTATGAGCCATTATCTATGTGTCCATTTGATTATATGAATATAAGAGCATAAGTAATACATGGTAAAGCCCATAGTATTTGAGATGAGAGCTAAGGGTATAATTGGCATGCCAAGAGTCGAGGGTTTTACGCGGTCCTTCGGGATATATATGTGATCCTTGGGAACTTGTATGTGATCCTTCGGGATATATGTTTGGTCCTTTGGAACATATATGTGGTCATACGGGACAATTCTATGTGGTCCTTCGGGACATTCTCTGTGGCACTTCGGTGCATTTTATACGAGCTGTGGTGACAACATTTGTGCACAACCTCAATGCACTCACATATATTTAGTTCTATGTAATGTACATGGGCTATTAAAATATATAACATGAATTAATATTTCATGATGAGTTATATTTTATTGTTATATGCCTGATCATTTATGTTCTTGTGATAGGAAATATGAATATCTTTATATGGTGATAAAAGTATATAATTTGCATGTTCATTCTCATTATTATACATATAATGCCTCAATAAGTTGATGACTTAGCGTGTGAGTGTTTCAACATAGGATCAAAGAAGTCAGAAGGGCTCGAGTAGGCAACTGGGATAACATAACTTCTTCAGATATCAGATCAGAAACAACTTAACAGTAGGTTCTTTTTGTTATATTAAGCAATGTTGGCATGTAATAAAAGGTTTAAGTTGTATATGCTCTGATCATTTTGTAAACCTTTTTGTATTGAATTTTTGTAAATTATTCAGTTTATTTAATATAAGTTTAAATTTTCTACTATTTTGTATAAGTACATTGTTTTGAAAAGTCAATGTGACATCGTATCCGGGTCGGGCACTGGTTGGGGTATTACATGGTCAATAAACTATATGATATTGCTTTATTAAGTCATTGACTATTAAAAGTTAAAAAACAATCCTCCAACTATAGAGTGTTACTTTATTGAGTCCCTCGACTATTAAAAGTTACAAAATGTTCACCCGACTATTCATTATGTTCCAAACTAGTCATTTTTCGTTTAAAAATTGACAGTAGTATGAGCTGAATGTTAACATGTTGTCTGTGATATGATAAAATCTAATCTCATAATCTTAAACAACTATCATATCCCAATCATCATGTTAATTTCCAAATTAGACAATTGCCAATTTTTTAACAGAAAATGACGAATTTGGAACATAATAAATAATCGAGTGAGCATTTTGTAACTTTTAATAGTTGAAGGACTTAAGAAAGCAACATTTATAGCCGAAAGATCATTTTGTAACTTTTAATAGTTGAGGGACTTAATAAAGCAATACCCTATAATCAGGGGATTATTTGTGTACTTCACCCTTAATTGAATAATAACATAAATAATAATTTAAAAATTAAAAATACTTAAAAATTACCCGTCAAATCATCCTTTAAGTTTTCAACAATTGAATACTAAAATGAAATAAAAATTAAACGTTAAATTTTTTTTTTTTAAAAATTGAAAATTTAGATATTAAAATGGATAAAATTTGATAATTTAAATAATAAGCTTATAATTTATCCTAATTTCTAACTCAAGAAAAATTTTCATTTGAAAGATAATATAAAAGGGGGACTAATGGAAATGAAATCGAACAAGTAGTGATAGTAAACGGTTGGATTCCAATAAATTGGATGAAATTTCAAATAATTTATTTTTGAATATTTGAAATTTCGAAGAAAAAAATATATTTCAAATCTCAGCAGCGGGAATCTTTTCTCTCTCTCTCACATTTTATTTTTCAAAACTCTCGGTGTCTCTCTCTCTCTCTCAAAAAAAAAAAAAACTCTCAAACTTTCTCCGATTCAAACTCAAGTAAATTTCTCTGTCCCGCATTATTTTTGCTTTATTATGTTTTCACTAATTTTATATTTCTCCCCGTTGCTACTCTTGATCGCTGATGGAATGCAGTAAAACAAAAAGTGATGTAAATTCTTAAAACCCTTAAGAAATTTGCCGTTTTGAAATTTTCTTCACTTTCTCATCTTCCAAACAGTGCTACATTTTGGAACCTTTTTGTGCGCTTAAGTTTTATGCTGTCTGTTTATCTTGAAAATATAAAAATTTCTAATTCTAAGTAGATTTTTAGTTCAAATTACTTCTTTATTTATTTATTTTTTGGTTGCTTAGGTTGAAAAGAAGCAGTTAAGTAAAATTTTGTGGAATTAAAAGGATGGGAATAGAGGAATACCATGTAATAGAGCTAGTAGGTGAAGGCTCTTTCGGTAAAGTATATAAAGGCAGGCGAAAATACACCGGCCAGGTAATTTTTAAAATTTCTATTTCCTTTTTATTGATTTTTTCAATCAATTTTTTTTTAGTTTTGTTGCATATTTTTTAATTTCAGACTGTAGCAATGAAGTTTATAATGAAGCATGGGAAATCTGAGAAGGATATTCATAATCTAAGACAGGAAATTGAGGTATTATCTATTGCCTTTTCTTGTAAGATTTGAAAATGCTTTTGCTGTTTGATCTTCTTCTTTTCTTTATTTTTATTTTGTAATTTGAGATTGAACATCTTACTTGTTGCAGATTCTGCGAAAGCTGAAGCATGAAAATATCATTGAAATGATAGATTCATTCGAAAGCCAACAAGAATTCTGTGTTGTTACTGAATTTGCGCAAGTAATGATCTCCTTTCTATGTATGACGTGCATAATTGATTTGGACAAGTATTTAAGTTACAGAATTTCTTGGTATGCAGGGTGATTTATTTCAGATTCTAGAGGACGATAAGTGCCTTCCCGAGGAACAAGTTCAAGCAATTGCTAAGCAATTGGTAATTTCATCTTACAAATGTTATCAAATTGAGTTGTTTGATATTTGGCTTCAAGCTTACTGATTTGCATAACATGAGAATTTCACATCTTTTGGGTGTTATTATGTAGGTGAGAGCGATGCATTACTTGCATTCCAACCGGATCATCCATCGTGACATGAAGCCACAAAACATTCTCATTGGTGCTGGCTCTATTGTTAAGGTTGTTTAGTTGATATGCATGTGTTTTGTATTGTGATTTTAGCGACGTGTCCTTGAAGAGTAGTAATATTCTATTTTTTTTAGTTTGGAGTTGATATAATTCATTCTAATTTTTCTTCAATCTTTAGCGTGTAACTTATGCAGTCTTTCACTTATTGCAGCTTTGTGATTTTGGGTTTGCACGGGCAATGTCCACTAATACTGTTGTGTTAAAATCCATAAAAGGTTTGCCTGATTTAGTATCTACCTGGCTTTTTAACGTACGCAGCTGCTTTGGAGAGTATCCTTTGGATTTCCCTTTATTTATGCTATCTCAGTACTGTTT
This sequence comes from Hibiscus syriacus, assembly GCF_006381635.1. Classification (NCBI taxonomy): domain Eukaryota; kingdom Viridiplantae; phylum Streptophyta; class Magnoliopsida; order Malvales; family Malvaceae; genus Hibiscus; species Hibiscus syriacus. Next base: position 14,739,906 of record NW_024063471.1, on the reverse strand, counting down.
TACAAATGGTTGTTAGGTACCCCATTATACATGGCTCCAGAACTTGTGCGAGAACAGCCCTACAACCACACTGTTGACCTTTGGTCTCTTGGAGTTATATTGTATGCTCAATTTTTTTTATTTTTCCTAATTTTAAAGTGATAATTTTTAAATGGTTTTTTGCTAGTTGAATAAGATTGCCACCATATCCTCTATCTGTTGTTTACATTGAATTGAACCCTACCATAAATCAACAGGTATGAATTATTCGTTGGGCAACCTCCCTTTTATACGAATTCCGTATATGCACTCATCCGACACATAATTAAGGTACACAATAGGAGGAATCTTCTTTGTAAAATACTCTCATAACACAATTACTGAAATTATTTCTTCTTGATTTTAGCCTTACTAAACTTTAAAATATGGAGTGCCAACTGCCAAGGAAATAATAATTTACAAGCAATATTTCAGGATCCAGTCAAATATCCTGACGAAATGAGTGCAAGTTTCAAAAGCTTTTTGAAGGGATTGCTTAACAAGGTTATCATTTTTTTTTCTGAATGAAAAGTTTATATGTTTATTAATGTCATAATCTGCTTTCAAGTTGAAATCTTGATTCGGTTTCTAATATCATTTGAAACAGGTACCTCAAAATCGATTGACATGGCCGGCACTTCTAGAACATCCATTTGTTAAAGAAACATTTGATGAAGTAGAGGCCAGGGTAACGTATCTGATGTCTGCAGTTCTTCCATTAAACAAGAAGGCAATTAGAAATTTTCCTTACTGCAAAACAGCGACAGTGCATGCTGCTTGCAATGCCAATTGTGTTTTTATCTTGTATATAAGAAGAACTTGTTTGTTTTTTCATTTCTGAACTTATTGCACATTGAAGTCTAAGTTTAGTGAAACATTCTAGGTGTGTGCTACAACCACTACAACCAGGCAATCTGATTTTGTACTGAGGGGTGAGGAAAACAATATCCAGACACCAAATGGTATACTATCACTATCACTTCATTTAATGCTTATTTGTGATATATTGGTTTTACCATATTTAACCATCATAAACTACTATGTCATAGGTAAAGAAAATTCGCCTGCACCTTCAGAGACTTGTAATGTTCCAAGCCTTCAGAGTAACGGTAAACAGAATAGTCCTAATAAAGTCCAGGGAAATTCTGTACTTAATGAGGAGTTTCCTGGATTTTCAAATCCCAAGGATGCTAAACAGACAGGTAGACAATGTTATGATGTTTCAGTTCCTATTTGTGCATTAATTTTTTTTCTTCTAGTGCTTCGTTTACTTTTTTGTTTGTTTTCTTCTGCATGCTGTTATTTTTTCATGTAAATATAATCCTCTTTTTGCTAAATAGTTTATATAGTCCCATGGAAGCTATAAATAAGGAACCTGTTCCATATGGGGTTGAAGTGTTTATGACAAATTAACTGATGCTCTGTAGAAAATAGTAGAATTTTAACCTACTTTTATTAAAGCCAATCTTACTGTCTCTTCTGCTAGTTTTCTTTAGCTTATTATCTCTTTAACGATCGATTTTGCTCTGTACATCTCATTGTTCTGGCATATTAAATTTCACTTACTTTTAGAGACTGGTACATCTTAGCTTTAATTTATGATATTTGACAATTTGAAAGAAATAAATTAGTGATAATTTTTCTCTGGTGCTTCATTTGACTTTTGTTCTTTCTTCTGCATATTGCAGTTTTTTCCATGTAAATGTAGTCTTCTTCCTTTTGGTAAATAGGTTATGTATTCTAATGGTAGCTGTAAAGAACAAACCTTACAAGTATGGGTCAAACCCTTTATGATAAGTGACATGATCTATATTTGCTTTCATTTCACTCAGAAAATAATAGTATCTTAATCTGCTGTGCCAATCTTGTTGTCTCTAGTTATAGTATGCTTTAGCTTATTATCTCTTTGGCACTTGATTTTTCTCTTTACATCTACTTGTTCTGGCATATTATGACATATATATCTGCAGGTAACTTGGAATTGGACAGATTAGAAAATAACTCCCGCACTGTTAATGGTGCACAAATTATTGGTCGGGATAATGAAGCCTTGGCAGTTATTTTGCTTCCAATTAAAAAATGGTCAGAAGGATCTCACAATGCTTGCAGGTAACCTATAACCTTGAGTTTATGGATTATCTTCATTGAGCATTGAGAATCTAGCTTGGTTCCCTTTTGTATTAGTAGCTAAGTTATCACAGCTCCCCCCTCCCCCTCATTTTCTGTTTCCCTTATGGAGCAAACCATGTTCAAAGTTGGTTGACAGTTTATTTTTAAGTTGCATGGTGAGATTTTGACCAACTTCCATTGCAAGATATGTTTTGGCTTATATATTTGTTTTCAAGACCTTTTGGGTGCATCTTTTTGTAAAAAGGTTCTTTCCATCATGATATCTACCATGATCTGAATACTAAATCTTATACTTATGTCTATATGCTAAGCGGAAAAACTGAACAAGTTAAGTGGGTGGAAAAGAGGTCACACTTTCTTAGTCGAACACTAACAATCAGCATAACAAAGAAAGTGTATCTAATGCTACTCAGGAATAGGATTACTTTGTATTTCCAAGCATCAAGTTAAAACGTATTTCTCAATTTCCCTAGTCACTGACTGCTTATTGTAATTCTTGCTAAATCGGGTTGATGAACACTTGATCCTAGGGAGAAATTCAGACATTAAAATGGCGCAAAATACAAATGAAAATCTCATGTCTGAGACTCCAATAATTGGAACAATGTAGTTATTGCAAAGTAAGCTACTCAAAATTTTCAAGACAAAGAATGCTACTCAAAATTTACAAGACAAAGAAGTACCCTAGGAAGCTGGAATTGTAAATTATAATCATCAGGGTGAAGTTGTGGAATGATTAGATAGAGTTTCTTGAATGATAAACATCATAATATTTATCAAATGTGATCATTTAGAAATGTTGGGCACAATGTTGCTTTGCCATTTGGTCATTTTGATAGTTTCATTTCATTGTGTAGGAAGCTGCTACAGTGGCTCAATGTTCATTCCCTTGAATTGAATACCAGATATTATTTCTTCAAGTCAGTTCTCATTTTTATGGTGCTTGTACAGGGGTCAAGAAATTCTCTATTCAAGTCAGTCTTTGAGAATTCTTTCCAATTTAGTTGCAGCCGGTGCTCTACATTCTGGTGGAATTCTAGATGAAATAATGTGTGAACTTCTTAATTTCGCTGCCATTTTAGTTGGTTTGAAATCATCTGATGTTAATGATTTAGTGGCAAAGGTATATTACTAAGTTCATCTGGAAATTTCTATTCCGTATTTCCTCTACCTTTCATGTTCCATGCTGATGTCTTATTGGGTTTTATGCATAAAATGGACCATCTTCTTGCTCACTCTGATTTTGAAAATTAGCGTACTTTTTCTTTGTAAACTATAAGCATGCTGTTTCCTTGTTTTATTTCCATTCTAAACGCTGCCATAGTTTTTGTTTTATTTTCTGTCATGTGTATGGAGCTTCTCTATGCTTTTTTTTTTTAAAAAAAAAAAACAGATGGCTTTATCATGAAAAGTTATAAAGAGACATCTAAAAATTGATCACTATTTTGTTTACAAAGTCTAATACACTTGTTATATATGGCTGAAATTTTCTGGTTGTTCTTGCAGAGTTTTTCAGTTATTAAAATCCTGTTGGCAGAAAATAATGGAATTGATGTTGCCACTTCCTATTTCAAACACTGGGTTGTCTTAGTTGAAATTTTCTCACAGGTATAGTTCTCTATGGTTTATATTGGTCTCTGCCAACAATTCAGACACCATTATGATCTCCCTCATTTTATTTATGTAGGTTGTCAGCCACACTGAAGATGCCTCTGGGAGAGTTTTCTCTGAGTCTTGTGCATGCATCACAACTATGTTAGTTGGAGTATCTCAGGGTCTACGAGCATATTCTTTGACTCAGGAACCTAATGTGAATGAATCACTGAAACAGATTTTGAACCATGCTGTGACATCCCGTTTGGTGGACCATCTTTGTTTATGTTTAGCAACTTCAGGCTCAAGTCTCAGTTCTGGATCCACAAATATGCTCCTTGCTGCTTGTGAAGCATGTAAAGCTATCTGGTCATTGATGGATGCTCATGAAATTTTTTTCGTTAAGGAAAATCCCAGTTTGTTTCCCTTGGATGCTTTGCGGAGTCATTCTTTAGCTCAACTTGACATCAGAGATCATGCTCGTGGTTGGCTGGCCGGGACAGAATCAGCAAAGGTTGTTGATGCAGTGACAAGAGCATTTGTCAGATCCAAGTCCGTGCAGTTTGCTATAGTCAATTGCCTTCATCGTGTAGAGCCAGCATTATCTGCCGCTATACATGTATGTCTTCCTCTAACTGAAAATTCTTCTGTAGTTAGGAGCTGCTGAATGCTAACATTTATTTTATATCTGAAGTAGTTTTGGTTGTCCAATGTTGCATAATATATTATATATTTATTGTTTCAGATTTTGTCAAGATGCTGCCTCCACAATGGAATTATTCCAACTGTTCTTTGTGGCCTTCCCAATTCTCTACCAGTTACTACTGTTGTTAGCGGGGGAGCTGATGGTACCATTGTTTCAGAGCTATTCTCTATATTATCTTTATGTTCATCGTTGAACAAAGATTCACAAATAGAGACAGCTAACTTGAAGTGTAAAATAAGCAATCCTTCCACCCTGATTCTGCATACATGTCTTCTCCTTGCTACAATTGGTCAATGTTTAAAATCTACCGGAAGAAATTCTGCGATATTTATGCTTACAACTTCCCCGAAGAAGCAGCTCTCTCGACTTACAGTACTTGCTCAGCTTGTTTCTTCTAAAGATACAACTATAACTTCATTACAACCTCATTCTGCAGCGGCTATGCTGGCTCTTGCTTCCATTCTATCACTTGAAGGTGGAATGTCTGTTGAATCTTCCATATCAGAAATTGCTGTGCCCTTGATTCCTCCAACTAGCACACTTTGTGATCACCTTAAAATTTCATCAGACACTGAAAATGAAGTTGGCCCTAGGAACGCTAAAGCAGTTCTCTCATACTGGCATGGTCTTAGGGATGGATGTGTAGGCTTGTTAGAATCCAAACTGAAATGGGGAGGACCGTTGGCTGTACAACAATTAATAGCAAGTGGCATCCCGTTACTTCTTATTCAATTTTTGGCCAGAAACCATTCAAACGCATCACGACAAGGAGTTGATAGCCCAAATGATGGAGTTGGCTTATCCCCTATAGGGGTTGTTTGGGCAGTTTCATCGATATGTTACTGCCTTTCGGGTGGAGTACTAACTTTTCGGCAAATATTGCTCAGCAGTGAACACATGAAGCTCATATGTAGTTTGATATCTGATGCTCATCTCAAGCTTGTCAGATCCTGGGTTGGGCCCGGTGGAGGGAAAGATGGAGTCAAAGATACAATAAATACAGTAATTGATTTCTTAGCATTTCCTTTTGTTGCTGTACAAAATGCTCCTGGGTTGCCGGCTACTACTGCTTCTGTAAATAGTGGGTTCATTCTCAACATGGGTTCACCTGCCGAGAGAGTATGCAAGGAAGACAAGGATATGGTGAAAGCAATATTGGAAGATATGGGGAAATATGTTAAAATCCTCCTGGAGGTTAGATCCTGTTCGTTTATTTCTTTCTAGGCCATGGGTTGGAGTAGGATGACTTGCACTGTCTGCTTTCTTGTGGGCTTACCATGAGAAAATATGCCATTAATATAATTTTCTTTTTTCCCTTTAATGATTGGTGCTTGCAGCATATTACTCGGTTGCTTTCTGGAGATTGTTTCTTTTTTCTTTAATTGCTTGTTGTCCCCTCAGCCCAGAATCAAATGTTGTGGAAAAACACATTTGATGGGATTGTATGTTTGATGGGATTGTCTGCTTTGCAGTCTCAGATTGATGTGGATGATGTTTAAGTAATGCTATGACCTCATGTTATTGAGATCTTATACTTTCCTCATTTAATATCTTCTGAAATTCTCAGGTTGGAGTGCCTGGCCTCATTCTTCGTTGTTTGGATCAATTAGAGTCAAAGGATATGGGAAGGACTGTTGCCTTTCTTGCCAAAATGATTGCACATCGACCACTTGCAGTTCAACTTGTAGGGAAAGGGTTATTGGATCCGAATAGAATTAGAAGGTTACTTGATTCTTCAAGTCCAAGAGATGCCGTATTGGACACTTTGATGATTGTTTCTGATCTAGCTCGCATGGATAAGGTCAGGTTACGTTTTCATTAACTAGTTACTGCTGCATTGTTAGATACAAATACCAACTTATGTCCTTTCCACGGTTCAATTTACCTTTCTAAAACACAACGCTGAGACATGTTTTCCAAATTTGATGACCGGCTCTTTTAGCAATTTAACCTGAAAACCTTTTCCCATTTTAGCAGTTTTACGAAGGTGATATTTAGGGATTGCCATGGATCCGGACCCGATGGGTTCTCATCTGACTCTATTGAATTTTCTTTCTTTTTTAAAAATTTGAGTGGGTTAGGTTAGAGTTTTTTAAGGGTAAGGTCGAATTCAAGTTTAGAATGAAAAATTTTCAAACCCGACCCGATATAATAGTATAATTATGCCTTATATATATATTTAATAATAATTGTAATGATATCCCCTCTTGATATATTTTTCAATTAGGTCCCTATCACTTAATAAAAATGAGAATTTTTTATACTTATATTTGTGTCAGTTAAGTGTGGGTTTTTACTCCAAAAATTGGGTCGGTGATGAGTAAAGGGGTATAATACTCGGGTGACCAAAAATCTGGCTAGATTCGACCTATGCCCATCCATAGTGATATTGTGATTTTTCTATTTTCATGTCTCCGAAAATTGAGCCATTTGTCACCATGGTTGAATTGTTATTCTTTCAATCATTTAGTGAGTCAAATTCCATTCCTGAAATAATTTAATTGACGACTTTTGCTTTTGTACCTTTTTTGTTTTTGTTTGATTCATATGAACTTATAAGAGATGCAAATGATTGTGTCCCATGAGCCGGTTATATACTCTGAAGTTCCCTTAGAAAGCTAGATAATGAGTTAATCTGGGGGGCTTTTATTTTCTCTCTAAAGGGTGATGAATCATGAATGCATGATGGAAGCTTGTGCTCTGGCTAATGAATTTTGGATATTGTGGTATTACAGGGTTTCTATGAATTCATCAATGGGGCTTTGATTTTAGATACTCTACGGGACTTTCTTGCTCATGAAGATGCCAATGTTCGTGCCAAAGCTTGCAATGCTCTAGGCAACATGTGTCGTCATAGTGCATACTTCTATGAATCACTGGTACGTACCACAGGACAAAGCATTCTTTTTTTGCCATGGGAAACTATAAGAACCATTATTCTATAATGTGTGTGAACATTTTAAAATTCATTACAGGATTTTGGAAATTATTCGAGATAAATATTGTGATTATATCGTTAGTATTGGTCATCAAACACGCATTATAAAAAAAGTTATATTTGCAGGCTATAGTTGTCAGATTTTTAACCGACCAATTTATTTATGTAGGCAAGACATCAGATCATTGGACCCCTTATTGATCGTTGTGCTGATCCAGACAGGCGGACAAGGAAATTTGCATGTTTTGCAGTACGATATATTCTTAACTATTATCAAATTCAAGCATCTGCTTGTTATATGCTTGTGGCTGTGGCATGTATGCATATAACTTAAAGCTGAGTATCTGTTGCTTCTGCAGATCGGAAATGCTGCCTACCATAACGATATGTTGTACGAAGAACTGAGGAGATCGATACCTCAACTAGCAATGTTGCTGGTTTCAGCTGAAGAAGACAAGACTAAAGCAAATGCTGCAGGTGCACTGAGTAATCTTGTGCGCAACTCAAACAAGCTATGCGAAGAAATCATCTCCAAGGGGGCTATGCAAGTATGTCCACATATTGTGTTGATCAACTCAAATTTACCATTGTGGTTATGAGAACTCGAAAAGTGATTCCTTCTTGCTTTTGTGTCTCGTGTTGACAGGCATTACTGAAATTAGTAGCTGATTGTTCAGTAGTTGCTTTAAACCCAAGCAAAAAAGATGCAATTATTGAGTCGCCATTGAAGATAGCCCTGTTTTCACTGGGAAAGATGTGTGCATACCCGAATTGCCGACACTTCCTTCGTTCATCAGAGTTGTTCCCGATGATCAGACAGCTTAGACAATCGCCGGAATCAAGCATTGCAAAGCTTGCTTTAGCTATTGTCAGCAAAGTTACTGATGCATGACTCTTGAAGGTAAAATCTTAACGTTTGATGGTTATTTCTTTTGACATACCAACATGATTTCCACTGAAGTCATCAATTATAGTTCTTTGGTCAGTAATGTTCCAGTCTTGAAAAACCAAAAGAACATAGCAAATGATTCTGAATCTTGTAATACAAGAAATATTATTTTGAAACATTCCCGTATTTATATGTTTGTATTATATTACTGTCTTAATTAAAAGTATTGATTAAATTATACCTCTTATTCACGTTAGGTGTCTAAAGTTTTTTTGGGTTCAAGTTAGGTGTCTAACATTTTATTTGTTATCATTTTAATTGTTTGGTCCTTTATAATTGTTTAAAAAAATCATCAACCACTCAAAGTGTGATACATGTTGCATTTATATATTTTTTTTAAATTTTTTTTAATTTTTTTAAAAATTATTATTATTATTTCAAAAAATCCCAAATTTATCTAAAATCTAAAAAAAAAAAAATCAAACCTTTAAAATTCTTAATTTCAGATTCCCTCATTGGCAGTCATCAAATAGTTAACTTGTCGCTCATACATTGATCGATCATTAGGGATGTAAAAAGTTTATTCGATTTGCAAAATTGATTGAATTGACTTGATTCAAAATTATTTGTGATTTGAGGTGATGGTGATCTGAAATCGATTCGAGTTGGAACTAGTATTGACTTGAACTCGAATTGAACTTAGAAATTGTGGATTTGAATTTGACCTGACTCGACCTGAGAATGCCTTGAACTTGAATCGAATCGATAATATGATATCCAAACTCGACTTGCATCCTATTGATATGAACATAAACCTAATCTGGTAAATAATTGATATTACTTGACCTATAATTGAGTCAAATAGTAAATGATCCGACTCGTTATTGAACTGATCTGATATTTACTTAACTATGATAAAAACACAATCTTATTATATTAAGTCTATTACAATATATATATATATATACATATTACAAAAATAAACATATTACAAATAAATTTCTTAAGCCCAAATATAAGTCTAATCTATATTTTGAAATTTGAAAAGTCAATTTTTGTTTGTTTGTTTTGCCTTCCATATCCTCATCTTCTAAAAGAATCTTTGACTTTCTTTTACATAAGGATAAGCAAACAATTAATGTGGTGTAACTTTTGAGGAAAGTATTGATTATTTTGCTACCTCATCAATTTATGTATAATATTTTTTAATTTATTTTTTAATAATTATAATTTTTATTATTTTTATTTTTAAAAAATAAATTTAATTATAATTATAATTTGATTAATTATAAATATAATGTACGTATAATGTATGCATAAATATAATAATATATATTATATATACATGCATAAGTATATGTCCAGTACCTTAGCTATCCACACTAAGGTGACGTTTGGTTCACTGGAATCCCTTGGAATTAGGGGGGATTGGAATCCAATTCCACCACTTTCCCATGTTTGGTTCAAGTTTTTAAAGGGGGAATTGGAATCCAATTCCATCAAGGGAGGGAAAGTAAATTCTATCCATAACATGATGTAATTAAAATCCTTTGGAGGAGGGAATGTGAAATTTGACCATACTACCATCATCAATCTTTTGGTATTCGGGTCGGATTTTTTTAAAAAACTTTTGGGATCGGGTCGGATTTTTTTTAAATTCCGGGTTCGGGTCGGGTCGGGTTTTTTTAAGTGTGATATTCGGGTCGGGTTCGGGTTTAGGGTGAAAAATACCCGACCCGACCCCAAAAAAATATATAATTTTACCTTATATATTTAAGAATAATTATAATAATACCCCTCTATATATAATTTTTTTCAATTAAGTCACAGTTTTTATTGAATAAAAATATTTTTTTATTATTTCGGGTCGGGTGGACCAAAAATCCGACCTATGGCCATCCCTAATTGGGATGATTTTAACTTATGATGTTTATTAGTATGACTTTTATAATTTATTGAAATGAATAACCAATCAATAAAATGAAAATTTAATATTTTTTAAATTTTTATAATATATTGCTACATGTAAGTTATAAAACAAACTAAAATTAAGCAAAAAAAAATAAATAAAAAGGACAATTCTGTCATTTTACATTACTGAAATCAAATTCATCTGATATGTCTGCGAACCAAACAGATTATGGAATTGGATTCCAATTCAATTCCCTGCCAACCAAACAAGTTTCAGATTCAAATTCAAATTCCTACAGATTTCAATTCCTTCACAGATTCCAATTCCCTCAGAAACATTCCAGCGAACCAAACGCCACCCAAGGATTTCCCACAAATTCACTAATTTGTCTTTCTTTTGAGGACAAAGAGTAACCTTACAAATCCCTCAAGAATTATACCCCAAATTCTTTAGAACACTCTCTCCCAAAGAGAACAATACAAATTTTGTAAACTTACAAAAAAATCTCACAAGGCAATGTGTTTGCACAATTCTAGAATAAGAAAAGAACACTCAAAGATGATTACAAATGAGCACAATATGTGTTCTTGAAAGCAAAATGAATATTGAAGGAAAATTAGCTTGAAATGCACAAACTTGATGTTTAATCCTTTCTCTCTTGTTTCTCAATGAATTCTTGTTGATCAATGGCTTCAGAACTTGTTTAAATACACCTTGGATTGATAGTAGCCGTTGTGAATCATTGGGTGATTTTAGAGCCGTTGTGGTGTGAAAACTCTCTTGAAAAAGGCTGCTGGGAGCGTGGGGTATCGGTACCTCTTCAATGGGTATCGATACCTGCAGTGTAAAATTCAAATATTTCGACCGTTAATTGATTAGGGGTATCGGTACCTATAAGGGGGTATCGGTGCCCATAGAGCATTATGTTTTTCTCGGAGCCAAAACTTGCATAGGGGTATCGGTACCCTATGAGGGGTATCGATACCCTCTGGGCAATTTGTTTTTCTCGAAGCGCTTCTATTTAAAAATTATTTTTGGCTCGATTAAGGCTCGCAATACTTTGTAAAATTTGTTTCAAAAATATTTTAAGATTAAAACACAATTTTACACTTAAGTAAGGATTGAAATTGACATTTAAAAATCTTGGAGTAATATTTTGATATTCGAATAATTTTATCGAATATACTTAAAAATTATTATAAAATCTTAAAATTCAATAACACTTAATTCGTTATATCGAAACATCAAAATGTTTTCAACAATCTCCCCCTTTTTGATATAACAAAACATTTAAGTAATTTTAAGGTTTTCTTTGAAAATCATTTTTGAAACCAATTTTGAAAATTAAAAATTACTCCCCCTTACTATATTCTCCCCCTTTTTGTTAAATCAAAAAGACGCTAAAACGATTTTAAACAAGGTTTGTGAAAAATTAGCCAATCGATATTTATAGATATAACTTTAAACTGCTAAGATCACAATCAAGAGAAAGGTTAGCCATTAGTTCCATAAATCAATATTCATAGTAATGTGTAATGGTAATTGGTCATATGTGTCTAAATGATGCAAAATATAAAAATAATTAAAATGAAGCTCAAATAACTAGTAACCATTCAAATATCATTCAAACTAAAATAAACATCCAAGCAAACAATTCAAACATCCAAAATCCAAAAACACAAATTCAAACAAATCCAAACATTCAAAATGTTTTAAAGACAATGTTAGGATCCATTATGATTCAACCTAAGAAAACTAGCAAGTGAAGTTCAAGCATCCGTAGGAGGATCGGGAGGAGATAGATGTGCCCATATATTAGCCACATTTCCTGTAAGCGCATCGAGTCTATCATCCACATCACTGAATCGATTATTCATTGCTTCGCAGGTAGCTCAAATCTCTTGTTGATTCTCCAAATGTTGAGTCCCCATGGCAGTCAAGTGGGACTCTAAAGATGCAAACCTCATATCCAATGTATCCATAAACGATTGGAAGTATGGAGGTATTTTACTTTCTTGATGTGCCGGCTCGTCGTCGATATCGTCAATATCTTGCATAAGTTGTTGAAGCTCTGGATCATCGTCCGCAGCTGTTGCCAGTACAGGTGGAGCTCGTGAAGACCTAGCTCCATGTGTTTTCTCAGGGGATCGAGCCCATTGATCATTTTCCTTCTTCCATCCTTATTTATTTAAAGATCTCATATTGATTTCATTTTTGAGAGGGATGGCTACATCAAGCCGAACTCTAAGCTGGGCTTTGATAAACAGGTTACTCAGAAGACAACCGTAGACTAGAGTTTCACAAACTTTCTTATTAGGGACAATGTTTACGGTTTCAACGAGTTCAGAAAAGATAATTTGAGGTAGGTTTATTTTCTTATTATTCTGGATACAATGTATCCACCAAAGGTCTAAAGCTCTAAAAGTGGAGTATTTGCCTCTGGATGGTCTAAACCACTAAGAGATCATAAGATGGAGAAAACGATCGTGGTGATCTAACACACTCGCACTTGACTTGACCTTTTAAGGAGTACCTACTACTTCTTTTTCATTATCTAGACTGATATTATCTAAATCAAATGCGTTAACAATGTAATCCGAGTCAATATAAATAAATAGACCTAGAAGATAGGATCGAAATCCTATTGTTTCGGTTCTAGCTTGGTTTTGGATACAAACAACATTTGAATAGAAAATTCGAACAAGTTATTGATAAACTACCGGTTCGAGTTGAAAAAGTTTATCAAATTTCTATGCTTGTAAGGTAGGAAGATATCTAAAGTTCATTTCTACCATAGCTCGAAGAGAAGGAATACGTTCTTCCCAAATTTTATACGACTCGAAGAGATAGACAAACCTATGGTAAAGATTATCCCTACGGCCAGGTTCGTTAAAGCATGAGTTTCAAATAGTTTGGTGGTTGGTTTGAACGACTAGATGATGTCCTAGGGCGTTTAGACATGGTTAAAGAAATCGAAATAGGATAGATACTTGCAATTTTGAAAACATATGTATGCAAATATAATCAATCCCAAAACTCAAATGAGTCCTCAATATTTCAAGGTTCTCTAAAATAAATCCTAATGGGCAATTTTGAAACCTATGTTTGAAAATCAATATGTAGCTTTCAAAACAACATAATTAAATCAAAACATTTTTTTATTTCGAAATTTTGAAAATTTTTGATCAAATCTTGTGTTTTTGATGAAATTGGTTGTAGAATATAGTTTAGAAAAATCATATAATCAATGCCCGATATATAGTGCAACCTAGAACTAATCAAAACTAGTCATAAGTTCAAAAATCAATAAACTAGTGGTTTTAGGAAAATACCTTGAAAATTTTCAGATTAAGAGGAAAATGATGATTTTTGCACGATTTTGATGATGCTAGCAAGATTAGGAGTTGAAAAATGAGTGAAATCCGACTTGAAACCGTTGATTTTGGGCAAAGTAGAGATTAAGGGAGAGAAAGAGAGTGAATAATGAGATAGTATTTTTTAAGGGTTTTGATAAAATAAGCAAATTTTAGGGATTTAAAGACCAGAACCCGATGGGGGTATCGGTACCCATTTAAAGAGGGTATCGATACACGTTGAAGGGGTATCGATACCTAGTGCACATAAAAGTTAAAAATCTGTATTTAAACACCCAAAATGCTAAAATAAATTTGCTCTAGTGGTATTGGCAACTCATATTACGAAAATTAACTATGTTCAATCAATCAAATCTATCATTAAACATAATATTAATTTTCTCTAAAGATCATAAACTCCCCCTAACTAATAGCAAAGATTGCAATCAAAAATATTATTTTTATAAGCATTTTTCAAAAACTAATTAAAAGTGCTAAAATTATTTTAAACACTAAGTGCAGATATGTCAGTTAAACCTAATTCTCTCATAAGTGTCCAATATCTTTCTTTATCTAAAGGTTTTGTAAAAATATCCGCTAATTGATATAAAATATCAACATATTCTAGAACTATATCTCCTTTTGTGACATGATCTCTAATGAAATGATGTCTAATTTCAATGTGCTTAGTTCTAGATTGTTGGATGGGATTTTTAGTGAGACAAATAACATTAGTATTGTCACACTTGATAGGTATGGTACTAACTTCAATTCCATAATCTAAAAGTTGTTGTTTCATCCATAAAACTTGTGCACAACATCTACTGACTGAAATGTATTATGCTTCAGTGGTAGATAATGCAACACAATTTTGTTTCTTTGAAAACCATGAAATAAACATATTTCCTAGGAATTGACAAGTACCGGAGGTGCTTTTCCTATCTATTTTACATCCTCCATAATCCGCATCAGAGAAGGCATGCAAGCTAAAGGGAGAGTCTCTAGGATACCAAAGTCCTAAACTAGGAGTGTCCTTAAGGTATCTAAAGATTCGCTTAACGGCTAGTAGATGTGATTCCTTAGGGCATGATTGAAATCTAGAAGATAAGCAAACACTAAACATAATGTCTGGTCTACTTGTAGTTAGATAAAGCAAAGGGCCAATCATAGACCTATATAATTTAACATCCACACATTTACCTCCTTCATCGTTGTCAAGCTTTGTTGATGAGCTCATTGGAGTGGCATGAGGTTTCCCATTTTCCAATCCAAATTTCTTGAGCATATCATTGACGTAGTTTGCTTGGTTGATGAAGATGCCATCTTTTCTTTGCTTGATTTAGAGTCCCAAGATAAATGAGAGCTCTCCCATCATGCTCATCTCGAATTCACTCTGCATTAGCTTAGAAAATTCTTGGCAAAGAGCATCATTAGTAGAACCAAATATTATATCATCAACATAGATTTGAACTACTAATAAATCTTTACCTTTATGCTTTAAAAATAATGTAGTGTCAACCTTCCCTTTTGAAAAACCTTTTTCAATTAAAAAATTTGACAATCTTTCATACCAAGCTCTAGGAGCTTGTTTTAAACCATAAAGTGCTTTTGTCAATTTAAAAACATGATCTGAAAATTTTGAATCTTTAAAACCAGGAGATTGTTCCACATACACTTCTTCTTTTATAAAACCATTTAAAAATGCAGTTTTAACATTCATTTGATATAATTTAAATTCATTGAAACATGCAAATGCTAATAACATTTTTATTGCTTCCATCCTAGCTACGGGAGCGTATGTTTCATCATAGTCTATGCCCTCTTCTTGAGTATAGCCTTGAGCAACAAGTCTAGACTTGTTTCTCACTATATTACCACTTTCATCAAGCTTATTCCTAAATACCCATCTATTACCTACAGTAGATTTATTACTAGGCCTTTCAACTAATGTTCATACCTTACTTCTCTCAAATTGATTTAATTTTTCTTACATAGCCAAAATCCAATTTTCATCATCTAATGCTTCTTTGATATTCTTAGGCTTTATGCATGAAATAAATGCAACATAATTACATATATTTCTAAGAGAAGATCGAGTTGTTACCCCTTTGGATGGATCACCTATTATCTCACCATCATTGACATAGTTGTATTCTCTTGGGTAAGAGACTTCCCTTTCTTCAATGGTTGGATTCTCGAGAACATCATGAGTTTCCTAATATTTTGTTTCTTCCTTTGATGATGGTTCTCCAATGTCATGTCTAATGTCATTTGTTTTTACAATACCTACGTCATCATCAACACAAGAATCCTTCCTCGGAAGGGGATTATAATCGAAAACAACATTTATAGACTCTTCTACCACAAAAGTTCTTTTATTAAATACTCGATAAGCTTTAGAATTTAAGGAATAACCCAGAAAAATTCCTTCATCACTTTTAACATCAAATTTGCCAAGATTTTCTTTACCGTTGTTTAAAACAAAACATTTACATCCAAAAGGATGAAAATAACTAATGTTAGGCTTTTTATTTTTGAAAAGTTCATATGAAGTTTTCTTTAAACTTGTCCTAATCATTACTCGGTTTATAACATAACAAGCGATATTTGTGGCTTCTGCCCAAAAATATTTTGGTAAATTGTTTTCACAAAGCATGGTTCTAACCGTTTCTTCTAAAGTTCGATTTTTCTTCTCAACAACTCCATTTTGTTGAGGGGTTCTCAGAGCTGAAACATTATGGCTAATACCATTAGAATTACAAAAATAAGTAAATCCAAGATTTTCAAATTCAGTACCATGATCACTCCTAACAATAGTTATGGAGTAACCTTTTTCATTTTGGATTACTTTTGAAAACATGATGAATTTTTTCTAATGCTTCATCTTTAGTACTTAAAAATAGAACCCAAGTATATCTAGAATAGTCATCTACCAATACAAAGCAATATTGTTTTCCACCCAAGCTAATAATTCTAATTGGCCCAAAAAGATCTATATGGATCAATTGTAATACTCTATTACTTGATACATCATTAATGGACTTAAAGGAAGCTTTTTGATGTTTTTATTTAGCACAAGCATCACAGATTTTATCTTTATCAAATTTTAGCTTTGGCAACCCTCTTACTAAATCTCCTTGAATTAGTCTTTGTAAAACACTCATGCTAGTATGTCCTAGTCTCCTATGCCATAACCAACTATCATGTTCATCCTTAGCAACTAGACATAAATTAGTTATATTAATAGAATCTAAATGCACCATGTAAATGTTTCCTATTCTATGACCAATAAGCATAATCCGATTAGATGCAATGTCAATAACTTTACAACCATTTGTTTCAAATAAGACATTGTATCCTTTATCACAAAATTGACTAATACTCAGTAGATTATGTTTTAACCCATTCACATATAAAACATCTTTAATTTGTATGGAAGTGGTATTACCTATAGTACCTATACCTTCAATGTGACCTTTTGAATTATCACCAAAAGTCACATCTCCTCTATTTTTGTCGTTAAGCTCCATGAACCGGCTCTTGTCTCCGGTCATATGTCTTGAGCATCCACTATCAAGGTACCATGATTTTGAACTTGTTTCTCGTGACTTGTAGCAATGCTCCTTTCCTTACAAACATAGATTAAATTTTTATTTTTGGTACCCAATTTCTTTTGGGTCCATATTCATTAGTTTCTAAAATTCTAGTCCCCTTGGGTATCCACTTGAGTAGGATATCCTTATCTTTAGTAGTAATGAGTTCTTTAGGAACCCATATACTTCTAATGATTTTTCCATTAGAGGTTCTTCAAGGACCTCTATGATTGTAGTTTTTAAAACTTTTTCTAACAAAGTTGGATTTTGAACTTTCTCCATTTTCAAAATGTCTTGTTCCAACTTTATCAAAAGAAGCTTTAAGATCATCAATTTTCTTTTGATGATCATCATTTACTCTTGAAAGTAAATTATGCAAATCAATATTTTTCTTTTCAAACTCATCTAGTTTGATTTGCAAATCCTTAATTTTACTTTCAAGGTCAACGTTGGTCTTGGATATGAGATTATTTTCATTTTTCAATTTTGAAATATCATTTTTGTATTTTAAAAATAATTTCTCATAATCCGAAGCCAACCAGTATATTCCTCTAATAGCTCATCAAAAGAATAATCTTCTAAATTAAATGAGCTAGAGGTTACCTGAGAGCTTTCCCTAATGGCCATTAAGCACAAGTTTGCTACTTCTTGTTCCTCTTCATCGGAACCTTCATCATCGCTCCATGTAGCCATGTGAGCCTTGTGTTTTTTCTTCGATTGACCCTTTTTCTTCAATTGTGGGTAATCGTATTTGACATGACCCGACTTTTTGCACTTATAGCAAATAATAGGGTCTTTCTCATTCGGTTCATTTTTGAAGCCTTCATTTCGTTTGAATTTTCTTCCTCGGTTGGGCTTCATCAATTTTCTGAACCGTTTGGCAAATAATGTTGTTTCCTCATCATCTTCATCTTCATCCGAATCACTCTCATACTTTTTGGATTTGAGAGCAACTCCAACATTTTTCTTATTCTTCATCTCTTTTTTGTCTCATCCGTCTTTTCGAGGTCTACCTCATCTTGAAGCATCATTTCCTGTGTGAGGAGATAACCAATTAACTCATTGAGGGTTAAGGATTTTAAATTTTTAGCCTCGATGATCGCCGTCTTCTTTGATTGCCAAGATTTTGGAAGAGAGTAAACTAACTTCCTCACAAGCTTCTCGTTTGGAAGGATCTCTCCATATGATTTGAGACCATTAACAATCGTGGAAAATCTATCCGTCATAGCTTTGATATCTTTATTCGGTTTCATCATGAAATTTTCATAGCTATGAGTTAGAAGACTAATTTTAAATTCTTTTACCTCGTTAGTGCCTTCATGAATGACTTGTAGTTTATCCCATATCTCATTGTGGGTTGTACAATATGGAACTCTCCCGTATTCATCTGGTCCAAAAGTACAAAAAATAATATGGATAGCCTTTGAGTTGAGCTGGAACATTCTTGTCTCTGCTTCACTCCACAATCTTGAATGAGTGGAAGGTATAAAGTATTCGTCTGCTATTATATTCCATGCTCCCATGTCACTTGCTTGAATGAAGTACCTCATTCTATTCTTCCAATAAGCATAATTAGTTCCATTGAAGAAATGAGGCTTGTTAACGGGCATTGAATCAAGACCAAGGTCTAAGTTTGAAGTGGAGACCATTGATGACTTGAATATCGATATAACTCTTCCCGAATCGACTCAAGAGGTGATTAAACCTTCAAATGAGTGAGACACTTATACCAATTGTTGAGTTAATTGATCGACTAAATAGCCAAGAGGGGGTGAATTGGCAATAAAAAATTTGGTGGAAGCTTTTGCAGAAAATAGAAAATAATTACACAACGATTTAGAGTGGTTTGACTTTCTCAACCAAAGTCTATGTCCACTACCTTAGCCATCCACACTAAGGATTTTCCACAAATTCACTAATTTGTCTTTCTTTTGAGGACAAAGAGTAACGTTACAAATCCATCAAGAATTATACCCCAAATTCTTGAGAACACTCTCTCCCAAAGACAATAATAAAAATTTTGCAAACTTACAGAAAAACCTCACAAGCCAATATGTTTGCACAATTCTATAACAAGAAAAGAACACTCAAAGATGATTACAAATGAGCACAATATGTCTTCTTGAAAGCAAAATGAATATTGAAGGAAAATTAGCTTGAAATGCACAAACTTGATATTTAATGCTTTCTCTCTTTTTTCTCAATGAATTCTTGTTGATCAATGACTTCAGAACTTGTTTAAATACACCTTGGATTGATACTAGCCATTTTGAATCATTTGGGTGATGTTAGAGTCGTTGTGGTGTGAAAACTCTCTTGAAAAAGGCTGCTGGGAGCGTGGGGTATCGGTACCTCTTCAATGGGTATCAGTACATGCAGTGTAAAATTCAAATATTTTGACTGTTAATTGACTAGGGGTTTCGATACCTATAAGGGGGTATCGATACCTATAGAGCATTATGTTTTTCTCGGAGCCAAAACTTGTATAGGGGTATCGGTACCCTATGAGGGGTATCAGTACCCTCTGAGCAATCTGTTTTTCTCGAAGCCCTTATATTTAAAAATTATTTTTGGCTCGATTAAGGCTCGAAATACTTTGTAAAATTTGTTTCAAAAATATTTTAATATTCGAATAATTTAATTGAATATACTTAAAAATGATTATAAAATCTTAAAATTCAATAAAACTTAATTTGTTATATCGAAACATAAAAATGTTTTTAATAGTTATAGTCAAGGAAGGATTATGACCCTTGTACTGCCCTTTCGGTACCAATTTAATTTCTTGGTTGTCTTAATGGCAAAAAATTGAAAGTCAAATTAAAATTTACAAAGTTCGATCCAGATTACTTACCATTGAAGAGTTTAAAATTGACCCTAAAAAATAATATGTTTATTGGTAGATTTGACTTGTCAAAGATGTAAATGGGAGATTGGAAGCATTGGATAGGATTAAAAACATATTAGAAAAAGTAGTGTGATTCTTAGAAGTGAATGTCCTTGGAAGATTTTATATGTTTTAAGATACTAAATCAAGGAAAGTTAGTATGAATAGGTAAAGAAGAGTTTAATAATATTTTATGGTGTAATTATACTAAAATTTGACCCCATTTATGTAATAATCGGGTTGAAAATTGGAAAATCTAGGAAAAGGGTATCGGTACTGATGGAAAAGTTCCGATACTATAGGCTAAAATGGGATGAATTAGTTGTGTAGTATCAATACTGATTCAATCAGTATCGATACAGACGAGGTAGTATCGATACCATGGTAAGGATATCGATACCAGGCAACATCGAATCTAAAATTGGTATCGATACCGGAAGGGGGTATTGGTACCATAATATAGAAGTATCGATACCAGGGTAGTAGTATCGATACTATTGAGCTTGGAACAACCAATTAAGTTAAAACTGTTATAGAAAATATAATAATATGTACTCCTGAGTAATGTTTAAGAATAATTGTTAGGAAATATACTAACAATTGATATTGTATGTGTCTATATGGATGCTTGAGTAGATCGAAATCAAGCTCCCGAGTGAAGCAAAACAAAAGGCAAAGGCAAAGTACCTAATTAATCAACTTTCAATTTTGGATATAATAGTAAGGCAATCCAGGTGAGTACATTATTGTAATTATTTTAAGATGAAGAAGATTTATACTGATTCAAATTAGAACGTTTAAATTGATGTATGTTCTATAGTATTGACTACGTTATTTCTTATATGTATGGAAAGAGTATTATGAATGAGTTCTAGAGTACGAACTGCTCTAAACCGAATACATAAATAAAATGCATGAAAGGATGAATTAAGGCATGAAAGGATGACATAAATAAAATGGATGAAAGGATGCATTAAGGCATGAAAGGATGCCATAAATAAAATGCATGAAAGGATGCATTAAGGCATGAAAAGATGCCATAAATAAAATGCATGAAATGATACATTAAGGCATGAAAGAATGCCATAAATAAAATGCATGAAAGGATGCATTAAGGCATGAAAGGATTCCATAAATAAAACGCATGAAAGGATGCTTTAAGGAATGAAAGGATGCCATAAATACAATGCATGAAAGGATGCCATAAATAAAATGCATGAAAGGATGCATTAAGTCATGAAAGGATTCCATAAATAAAATACACGAAAGGATGCATTAAGGCATGAAAGGATTCCATAAATAAAATGCATGAAATGATGCATTAAAGCATGAAAGGATGCCATAAATAAAATAAAATTTAACAAATAATTACTATAGAAAAATAAAAAGAAAAATGTATAAGAAAGAAAGGTATGTTGGACATACTAAGGATTTTTATGATAACAATTATAAAAGAAGTTTGGTTTCAATAATAGAGACTTATTTAATCCTTATAGATGATGTGAATTAGTTCAAAAAACTATGAAATTCATAACTTTATGAATTTTCATATTGGTAGTGGGTGTGCAACCCATGTGAATTATATAAATGTTTTGGAAATGATTGTTTGGCACTACAGGTGTAAACATTAGAATTTATAATGAAATTAAATAGTTAATTGATAATATTTCTAATTATTAGAGTATGATATGTTTAAAAGTAAAAGATTAATGGCCTAGCTGTGCATTTGGCAGAAAAATGTCAATCATGCAAGTTAGATGAAAGACTAAATGCCTTTGGATAAAAGACTAAAGGAATTATAATGCATTTTGATATAAATAGTGCATAAGTGGTAAGATGGACGTCATAAAGGAAAAAAGTAAATCGGGTGTCCTGACTATGTCTTGAGCGTAAGAAAATGTTGTTTTATGTCATCCTAGTTGTTATAATTTCTAGTTGTTCTGAGTAGGTTTTATTTAATGGTATTTTGGTGTAACTGGGTCCCTCAAAACTATCCCATAAAATCCTTAGGTTTCTTACCCAAAAGTTTTCATGGGTACCGATACTAAGACCCTCAGTATCTGAACTGACATCTATATATCGATACCAACTTGTGGGTATCGAAACTACTGACTTTTTAAAGGTTGATAACAAAGGATTAATATTGATATTCTAGCTTGAGTATCGATACTTTCCTGAATATCGATACTTTCCTGAGTATCGATACTTTCCTGAGTATCGACACTTTCTTGAGTATCGATACTAGATTTGGCTTCGATGTTTTAAAAAATACCTAAGTATCGATACCACTATTGTGTAACACCCATTTCCTGTATACGTTTTTGTACACGAGTCACGTATATCACATGACTTTTGAAACATTTTGGGTACTTGAAAATTAGTAAAATTTTGTATCTTTAGATAAAACAATTTAATAATATAGTTTATAAGAAATTCTTCAATTATATATATATATATATATATATATATATATTAAACACATATACTCAAATTAGTAATACTAATTCATATTGTCCATATTTAAAATTAGCATAAAATAATTCAATTAATCTATTACAAACCAGTTTCCATAATAGTTAAATAAAGCTAATAGGACTTTCATAAGTACATGCCACTAAACTGAGTCAAAATTTCATCATAGGATGTCTTACTGATATTGTAGTATATTCCTTTATGCTTGGAGTTGCTCTGTACTCTTTACTTCTTATCCTGGCTTTTACCTACATGTGAAAATCATCACACGCTAAGTATATACTTAGTGAGACATAATAATAATGAGGTGAAATAAATCATAAGTATATCATAACTATCAAAATACGAATTGAATATTACAACTCATTATAAATTCCGTGGTTTTTCACACATAGTGCCGATACAGTACTTCACAAACTCATTGTGAATTACGTAGGTTACACACATAGTGTTGATACGCTAATTCACAAACTCATTATGAATCACGTGGGTTGCACACATAGTGCCGATACGGTAATTCACAAACTCATTATGAATTACTTAGGTTGCACACATAAGCCAATACGATAATTCAGAAACTCATTATGAATTACGTGGGTTGCACACATAGTGCTGATACGGTAATTCATAAACTCATTATGAATTACTTATGTTGCACACATAGTGAAAATACGGTAATTCAAAAACTCTTTATTAATTACGTGGGTTGCACACATAGTGCTAATACGATAATTCACAAACTCATTATGAATTACGTGGGTTGCACACATAGTGTCGATACGGTAATTCACAAACTCATTATGAATTACGTGTGTTACACACATAGTATCGATAAGTTAAATACAACATATACATTAAACAAAATGCATCTATGATTGTCATAACATATAAGTACATAATAAATGCACTCACCTGGTATGCCTCTCTATTATGCCCTAATGTAGTCCGACTATTCTACGAATTTATCCTTTCCTTTCTGTTTGCTTGACTCAAGAGCTTGATTATGATCTACACAAGTATCCAAAATCACACATACAAATATGATGTTAGTATACTTACTTATATTCATCCAAAGTAATAGTACTTGAAAGTACTAATAATTTCAAATTCTATTAAAATTCACCCTAACTTAATATTTCAGACTTAATAGTATCGATACCCCTCCTATAGTATCAATACTTCTCTTCTATAGTACATATACCCACTTCAGTATTGATACCTTTCTAGAATTCTAGAATTTTATTTTTGATTATTGTATCGATACCTTTCTCTTGGAATCGATACCTACACCTTAGTATCGATACTTCTTTAAATCGATATCTATATTGTTCACAAGAATCCTCCAATTTAACATTATAGTATCGGTATTATTCTTCCAGTACTGATACCTTTACCTAGATTTTACCCATTTTGTTAGAATTTTAGACAAATCTCCAACCATACTATTAACTTATTATCACTTATCTAAACTAACTTACATCCATAAATCTCCTTATAACATCCAGAATCTCCAAAGAACACTCAAAACTAAGAATCACACCAAATTTCCAAACATGTTTTTAATCACATTTAAGGCTCCCAATGTAATACCCCAAATATCAGGTCAGTGACTATATTGAAAAGATTTAAAATTTGAAGACTTAGTTGAATAAATGGTAAAAAAAAGAAAATGATTTAAAATAGTGTTTTGGAATAAATTGTAGCAATAGATGAATGTAGAGGGTATTTCAGTCTTTTAAGGTGAAATGAATTTAAAATTTATCCTTATTAGGGATTTTAGGAAGAAAAGGGGAAAGTAGAAACAAAGAGAGTTATCTTTTCTTCTCTTCTTCTTCCCATGCAAGGACCACTCTCCATAGCCCAAAGGTAAACTTCAATTTAATCAATTTTTCATTTCAATTATGGGTTGTTATTACAACCTTAAGTGATATGTAAGCTAAAGGGAGGGTTAAATAGGATTAAAACAAAGGTATGGATGAAATATTAGAGATTTAAGAAAATGAGTTTTGAAATGATATGTTAAAATATAAGTGTTTATGGATGTTTATTGGTAGATTTGACTTTTCAAAGAGGTAAATGAGAGATCGGAAGCATTAAATAGGATAAAGAACATATTAGAAAAAGTAGTGTGATTCTTAGAACTGAATGTTCTTGGAAGATATTAGATGTTTTAAGACACTAAATAAAGGAAAGTTAGTATGAATAGGTAAAGAAGAGTTTAATAGTATTGTATGGTGTAATTATACTAAAATTTGACCCCATTTATGTGATAATCGAGTTAAAAACTTGAAAATATAGGCAAAGGTATCGATACTGATGGAACAATATCGATACTATTGGTGGGATGAATTAGATGTGTAGTATCGAAACTGATTCAATTAGTCTCGATACCGATGAGGTAGTGTCAATACCATGGTAATGACATCGATACCAAGCAACATCGAATCTAAATTTGGTATCGATATTGGAAGGGGTATAGGTACCATACTATAGAAGTATCGGTACAAGGGTAGTAGTGTCGATACTATTGAGATTGTAACGGTCAATTAGGTTGAAATTGTTATAGAAAATATAATAATATGTACTATTGAGTAATGTTTAAGCATAATTGTAAGGAAATATACTAACAATTGATATTGTATGTGTCCTTATGGATGCTTGAGTAGATCGAAATCAAGCTCCCGAGTCAAGCAATACCTGATTAATCAACTTTACGTTTTGGATATAATAGCGCGCCAATCTAGGTGAGTTCATTATTGTAATTATTTGAGATGATGAAGATTTATACTGATTCAAATTAGAACGTTTAAATTGATTTATGTTCTAAAGTATTGACTACATTATTTATTATATGTATAGAAAGAGTATTATGAACGAGTTTTAGAGTATGAACTGCTCTAAACCTAATACATAAATAAAATGCATGAAATGATGCATTAAGGCATGAAAGGAAGCCATAAATAAAATGCATGAAAGGATGCCATAAATAAAATGCATGAAAGGATGCATTAGGCATGAAAAGACACCATAAATAAAATGCATGAAAGGATGCCATAAATAAAATGCATGAAAGGATGCATTAAGGCATGAAAGGATGCCATAAATAAAATGAAATTTAATGAATAATTACTACAGAAAAATGAAAAGAAAAATGTATACAAAAGAAAGGTATGTTGGACATACTAAGGATGTTTATGATAAGAATTATAAAAGAAGTGTTGTTTCAATAATAGGGACTTATTTAATCCTTAGAGATTATGTGAATTAGTTCAAAAACTAAGAAATTCATAATAAGTTTTTGAATTTTTGTATTGGTAGTGGGTGTGCAACCCATGTAAATTATAGAAATGTTTGAGGAATGACTGTTTTGGCACTACAGGTGTAAACTATAGAATTTATAATGAAATTAAATAGTTAATTGATAATATGTGTAATTATTAGAGTAGGACATGTTTAAAAGTAAAAGATTAATGGCCTAGCTATGCATTTGGCAGAAAAGTGTCAATCATGCAAGTTAGATGAAAGACTAAATGCCTTTGGATAAAATACTAAAGGAATTATAATGCATTTTGATATAAATGGTGCATAAGTGGTATGAAAGGATGTCATAAAGGAAAATCGTAAACAATACATAATGGGCGTGAAAGGATGTCCCTAAATGAAAATACAAAATAGTGTGTTAACAGGTTTTAAGGTGCCATCCATGATGATTATAAAAGATATTATAATCAATTGGCACTGTGGTGCAATGCATTTATTGTAATTTCTCATTTAATGTAAAAGAGGAAAATAAAGAATAATGGAAAAAATATACAGAATGATAAGTATGTTGGGTCTACTAAGAATAATTCTGATAATTGTTTGAAAGAATTATGGTTTAACTGAGAAAGGCTCATCGGGTCCTTATGGTTTATGAGATTTAATTCATCATTCAATAGCCATAAAATACTTATGTATAAATTGTGCTATCTTTATAGTATTATGTCTCACTAAGTAAATACTTAAAGTGTGTTGTTTCCACGCGTAGGTAAAAGTTGAGACAAATTAAATAAGGAGTGCACCAGTAGTAGTAGATATCATCTGTTAAGGTTGACTCTCATCAATAACGGTAGGACAATCATGTTTATTTTGAACAATTGTTGGCATGTAATCAAATTTTTAAAGAAAAATGCTCTATAAGGTATATAAATGTTTTAATTTAAATTTTGAAACAAACTTTTAAGGGTTTTCAAAAGACAAAACTGTTTCAAAAGTAAGGTGACATCCAAATCTCGTATATGGATAGATATATGGGAGATGGTGTTATATTTATTAGTATCATAGCGATAGGTTTAGCCGATTCTCGGCCGAAATCTAATGTATTTTAATGTAAAAAGGATTACATGCCATTAAGATTGTCAAAGTTACTAATATGGTGTCAATTAGATGGAGATTAATGTCACTCCTTATTAGCTTTATTATTATTCTTATGTATGTTCTAATAGATATCGGAAACTAAAGACAAAGGTAGAAAAAAGTAGATGATATTGAAAATATGGTCGAGATCAAAATTGAATCAAGATAATCCAACATGATTTTAGTATCATGCCATAGAATGGTAGAAGCTGTAGAGATTTTCCTCCATTCTGTTGAAGGAATGCCCCAACGTTTAACAATGTTTTTGCATTGGAGGAATCTATTAAAAAGTTTAAACTGTTTATAAGAGTGAATCAAGATAATCCAACATGATTTTAGTATCATGCCATAGAATGGTAGAAGCTGTAGAGATTTTCCTCCATTCTGTTGAAGGAATGCCCCAACGTTTAACAATGTTTTTGCATTGGAGGAATCTATTAAAAAGTTTAAACTGTTTATAAGAGTAAATATGGTTACTAGTGTAATTTTTGCATTAACTGCTATGAGGTTATTGCTACAAAGTTGCCAAGTTTTCTTATTTAATGATGTGGATAATTAGAGTTTTATAGTTGAGAGAGAAAATGTTTCAATTTCTCGAGAATATTTTAAATGGATCTGGAAAGTTACATGGATTTTCTCAATAAGGAAATGAAAGATTTTAAAATAAAAGTATTCTATTTAACTTAATCTCGAGTGAGATGATAGCAGTAAACCCTAGTAGGTCATGGTGCAAAGATGAATTGGACAGGTAGTAAACATTTAATAAAGATTCCTAGGGCTATGTTCCCGGTGGATCTGATGAAATTGTCATTTGATGATTTAAAATCATATTGAAAATAAGTTGTTTGTCTCCAAAGACGATTAATTCAAAAAGATGCAGAGGGTATAGAAATTATAGTTTTAGTAAAAAGTAAAATCCTCACTTAAGGTGATATCGATAATGATTATGAAGGAATATATATATATATATATATATATATATATATATATATATATATATAGCTTTTAT
Source organism: Hibiscus syriacus (assembly GCF_006381635.1). Lineage (NCBI taxonomy): Eukaryota > Viridiplantae > Streptophyta > Magnoliopsida > Malvales > Malvaceae > Hibiscus > Hibiscus syriacus. The sequence continues at coordinate 14,712,011 of NW_024063471.1, read as the reverse complement.
GGTTAATGTAATAGATACACAAGTAATTAATGTAGAAATTGTTTGATAATTTCAAAAAAAATTGGAAATTTATAAATGTCTTTTATGGTAAATTGATTGAGTTACCTCCCTATTGAAAGGTGAAATTCAAGTTTAATGGTTATTAAGGTATTGCAATTGTTTCTATGATTTAGTATTAAATGACTTAAGTGAGTCAAGAGAATTAGAGACTCAATTATAAAAGTTGATTGATCAAAGTTTTATTAACTCGAGTATTTCATCTTGGGAAGTATGTGTGTTATTAGCGAAACAAAAGATAAATCTATGTGGTTATACATAGATTTTGACAGTTAAATAAAAACTCTTCGAGAGAAGAACTTGTTTGCCAAAATATTCAAATGTGAAACTTTGGTTAGCAGAGATGGTTTCCTGTGGCCATGTTGTTTCAGTATAAGGTATAAGAGTAGATCTTAAGAAAAACTCATATTGTAGTAAATTGGAAACTCCCAAAGAATGATCCTGAAGTTTGGATTTCTTTGGGGCTTGTTGTTTACTATCAAAGGTTAGTGAAAAACTTTTCGACGTTAGCTTTGTTGCTAACCAAGTTTCAAGGAAAGATATGTCTTTTTGTAGCACGAAAAAGGGTCAAGAGAGTTTTGAAATACTAAAGAGGATTGTAACATAGATACCAACTTCTATAGAACTTGAGTTGGGTAAATATTATGTGGTTTTTACTAATGCATATATCAACGATTTAGGAAGTGTGCTTATGCACAAAGCTAAGGTTGTGACCTATGCCTCAATAAAGGTAAAGACTCACAATAGGAATTATCTACACATGATTTAGGGTCGGTCGTAGTCGAGTACCTTAAAAGATTTGACATCATTAATTGTATAGTGAGCGGTGCCATATTTGTGCTAATTACAAAAGTCTTATGTTGATCTTAAGAGAAAAGTGATTGAGTAACAAGAAAGTGGTAAAAGTTTTCTGAAAGCATCGCTTTGGAAGTAAGTATTGCGGTTGGGATTGAGTTTGATAATTATTGAACCTTGATAGATTTTATCAGTTAGCTTTTTTATTCTGAAATGTACAAGACCTATAATGTTTTCATGTGTCATTGCTTATTAATGACCAATCAAATCCATTCCATGTTATTATTTTGGGAAAAATAGAGATTCGATTAGAATTGAATTATGAAAAAGAACCAATACAGATCTGGATTAAAACAATCCAGAAATCGCGTAACCAGAACGGTTCCTCTAGTTGAAGTATTGTTGTAAACACATAAAGTCTTTAAATTTGAGGATGAATTTTTTAGGGTGAGAGAATTGTAATACCCTAAATATCAGGTCAGGGACTGTATTAAAAAATTTGAAATTTGAAGACTTATTTGAATAAATGGTAAACGTTAAGAAAATGATTTAAAATAGTGTTTTAGATTAAATTGTAGAAATAGATCGATATAGAGGGTATTTCAGTCTTTTAAGGAGAAATAAATTTAAAATTTATCCTTATTAGGGATTTTAAGAAGAAAAGGGGAAAATAAAAACAAAGAGAGTTATCTCTTCTCATCTTCTTCTTCCCGTGCAAGGACCACCCTCCATAGCCCAAAGGTAAACTCAATTTAATCAGTTTTTCCTTTGGATTATGGGTTGTTGTTAGAACCTTAAGTGATATATAAGCTAAAGGGAGGGTTAAATAGGATTAAAACAAAGGTATGGATGAAATATTAAAGATTTAAGAAAATGAGTTTTGAAATGATATGTTAAAATATGAGTGTTTTTGGATGTTTATTGGTAGATTTAACTTGTCAAAGAGGTAAATGAGATATTGGAAGCATTGGATAGGATTAAGAACATATTAGAAAAAGTAGTGTGATTCTTAGAACTGAATGTTCTTGGAAGATTTTAGATGTTTTAAGACACTAAATGAAGGAAAGTTAGTATGAATAGGTAAAGAAGAGTTTAATAGTATTGTATGGTGTAATTATAACGAAATTTGACCCCATTTATAAAATAATTGGGTTAAAAAATGGAAAATCTGGGCAAGGGTATCAGTACTGATGGAACAGTGTCGATACTATAGGCTAAAATGGGATGAATTAGCTGTGTAGTATCGATACTGATTGAATCAATATCGATACTGATTGAATCAGTATCGATACCAACGAGGTAGTATCGATACCATGGTAAGGATAATGATACCATGCAACATCGAATCTAAAATTAGCATCGATACGGAAGAGGGTATCAGTACCATAGTATAGAAGTATCGGTACCAGGGTAGTAGTATCAATACTATTGAGCTTGGAACGACCAATTTGGTTGAAATTGTTATAGAAAATATAATAATATGTACTCTTGAGTAATGTTTAAGAATAATTGTTAGGAAATATACTACCAATTGATATTGTATGTGTATTTATGGATGATTGAGTAGATCGAAATCAAGCTCCCGAGTCAAGCAAAACAAATGGCAAAGACAATGTACCTGATTAATCAACTTTGCATTTTGGATATAATAGCGAGGCAATCCAGGGGAGTTCACTATTCTAATTATTTGAGATGAAGAAATTTATACTAATTAAAATTAGAATGTTTAAATTGATGTATGTTCTATAGTAGTGACTACGTTATTTATTATATGTATAGAAAAAGTATTATGAATGAGTTTTAGAGTATGAAGTGCTCTAAATCGAATACATAAATAAAATGCATGGAAGGATGCATTAAGGCATGAAAGGATGCCATAAATATAATGCATGAAAGGATGCATTAAGGCATGAAAGGATGCCATAAATAAAATGCATGAAAGGATGCATTAAGGCATGAAAAGATGCCATAAATAAAATGCATGAAATGATACATTAAGGCATGAAAGAATGCCATAAATAAAATGCATGAAAGGATGCATTAAGGCATGAAAGGATTCCATAAATAAAACGCATGAAAGGATGCTTTAAGGCATGAAAGGATGCCATAAATAAAATGCATGAAAGGATGCATTAAGGCATGAAAGGATACCATAAATAGAATACATGAAAGGATGCCATAAATAAAATGCATGAAATGATGCTTTAAGGCATGAAATGATGCTTTAAGGCATGAAAGGATGCCATAAATAAAATGCATGAAATGATGCATTAAGGCATGAAAGGATGTCATAAATAAAATGAAATTTAACCAATAATTACTACAGAAAAATGAAAAGAAAAATGTATAAGAAAGAAAGGTATGTTGGACATACTAAGGATGTTTATGATAAGAATTATAAAAGAAGTTTGGTTTCAATAATAGGGACTTATTTAATCCTTATAGACGATGTGAATTAGTTCAAAAACTAAGAAATTCATAATAAGTTTATGAATTTTCATATTGGTAGTGGGTGTGCAACCCATGTAAATTATAGAAATGTTTGGGGAATGACTGTTTTGGCACTACAGGTGTAAACTATAGAATTTATAATGAAATTAAATAGTTAATTGACAACATGTCTAATTATTAGAGTATGATCTGTTTAAAAGTAAAAGATTAATGGCCTAGCTGTGCATTTGGCAGAAAAGTGTCAATCATGCAAGTTAGATGAAAGACTAAATGCCTTTGGATAAAAGACTAAAGGAATTATAATGCATTTTGATATAAATGGTGCATAAGTGGTATGAAAAGATATTATATATATATACATAAAATGTACATCAATGCTTAATTGATAAGATGGATGTCATAAAGGAAAGACGTAAACAATAGATAAAGGCGTAAAAGGATGTCCCAAAATGAAAATACAAAATGTTGTGTTAACAGTATTTAAGGTGCCACCCATGATGATTATTAAAGATATATGATCAATTGGCATTGTGGTATAATGCATGTATAGTAATTTCTCATTTAATGTACAAAGGGAAAATAAAGAATAATGGGGAAAATATACAAAATGATAAGTATGTTAGGTCTACTAAGAATAATTCCGATAATTGTATGAAAGAATTATGGTTTAACTGAGAAAGGCTCATCGGGTCCTTATGGTTTATGAGATTTAATTCATCATTCAATAGTCATAAAATACTTATGTATAAATTGTGCTATCTTTATAGTATTATGTCTCATTAAGTAAATACTTAACATGTGTTGTTTCCACGCGTAGGTAAAAGTGGAGACAAATTAAATAAGGAGTGCAGTAGTAGTGGTATAAATCATCTGTTAAGGTTGACTCTCATCAGTAACGGTAGGACAATCATATTTATTTTGAACAATTGTTGTCATGTAATCAAATTTTTAAAGAAAAATGCTCTATAAGGTATATAAAGTGGATATTTTGGTAGTATATTTCAATGATTGTTTTATCATTGTGCTAAAATGTTTTAATTTAAATTTTGAAACAAACTTTTAAGGGTTTTCAAAAGACAAAACTATTTCAAAAGTAAGATGACATCCAAATCTCGTATACGAAAAGGTATACGGGAGATGGGTGATACACCCAATCTCTTATTTACTTCTTTGACAAGTCAATTATGCTTTTAAATTCCAATAACTAACCCTATTTCATCAAATCACTTAAAACCCCATTTTATTAAATCACTAATCTTTTAGTTTTAATCATCCTTGAACTTTCCTTAAGCCTCTGTATCACTTAAGGCTTCAAAACCAACTCAAAAATGAATGGAAAAACCAGTTTGAAGAAATATTACCTTTGATATGGAGGGTACGGGGACGACGAGAAGAAGAAGAAGAAGAGAACTAAGTTTTCAGCTTATCATATTTGTACTTTTTCCAATTTATTCAAATTAAACCTCTAAATTTTAAATCCTTTCACTATAGTCACTGACCCAATGTTTGGGGTATTAAATATTGGGGAGTATCGATACTCTACCCATGGTATTGATACCCCAATGAGTACCGATACCAAAAACGGCTACTAGAATATGCTAAGTGAACTTGGTATCGATACCACCCTATTAGTATCGATACCACACCTACAATATCGATACCCATTGTATGAGTATCAATACTTCTTCCCCAAAATCCATTTATTTTTAACATCTGAAGAATGGTATTGGTACTATTCTTCCAGTGTCAATTTTTGCACCCAAAAACACCCTATTTTAGTCACGAAAATGCCTCTCGAACACTCTCAAATGCCCTATTGTGGTCTCCAAATGTTATTAGAGTGTTATGTCTGATAATAGGGGTTATAATAAGTATGTAAACATGCTGAAAACACTCAAACACTGAAATCTACAATTAACATGATTTATGACTCATACACGCTAACAAACTCACCTAGTGATCTATAATGTAGTAGACTTGAGTTAGAAGTGAGTTACCTAGAATCCCTAAGCTGTTGGAAGTGTCCAAGGCTCAACTATGTGTTAGCTTTTCCTTTTCTTTTACTTTGGAGCTTTCTCAAACTTTCCTTATTAGACAAGAATCAAATACTTGAGTTTCTAGCTTGATCTAAAGGTTAAGAACGGTTCAAGAACACTTCATAAGGCTTAAACTCTCTAAAAATGGATTGAAACACTTAAGTTCCATAAACCCCATGTCGTAATCATTTTTTAACTAAATAAAAATTTATCTTCTAAATTTTATCAAATGATGGTGGGAGTCACCATCGACCTTTAGGTTAGGCAGGTCAAACACCTTAAAGCATCTTTTAAAACAACTTTAAGAAAAATCATTTTAAAAAGACAAAAATGGGCATGTGTGTTACCTGAAATTCATTTTAAGGAATTGGGAGTCGGTTACGTGTGGGGAAGGATTAACACCCCCACAACGCCCAAAGTTGGTACTTGATCACTTATATGTTTTTGTAGTGGTGAAATTTGTGGATTCGAGTCAAAATTTAAAATGTGATCCTTTTATTGAACATTAATCAATTTAATTTTTTTATCAAAGCATACACTATTATGTTCAAGTTCGTTTTCATTCGAACATTATATTGAATCGTACTACCTCGACATGTTGCACTTTTCATGCCCATTCTACAATAGATGTTCTTAAAAATTCTCACGAGTGCAAAATAAGCTTGGTGATGATTATTATCGAATAAAATAAAACAAGAAAGTAGGGCCAAATTCATAAAGTTGAAAAATATAATTAAAGGTCAGATTTGTATTGATGGGAAATTACGGGGCCTTGTCATGCATTAAAACCATTAGTAATGTGGGAAACTAAAATAAAAATTAACAACTAACGAAAATTAGAATCAATATCTGATGGGGACTTAAAAATAAGTAGAAAAATTAAATGTTGGAATTTAAAAAGACTAAAATTTAAATAGCAAAGAGTAAAAGGGGAGAATAATTAACTGAAAATTAAAATATTGAAATGTAAATGATAAGAATGTAAGGTTAATAAATTAATATTTTAATTTTTAACCCGGACCTTAATAATGCGGGTCATACCCCAAGGCGGATCACCGTAAGGTTGTACAGTGGTTCGGATGTAAAAAATAAAGTTAACAGTTAGTGGCATAAAAAATAAAATAAAAGTTCTTAATTAGAGGTTATTAGTGTTAGAAATAAAATTAAAATAAAAGTAAGGAGTTAGCGGTTAGTAATGTTTGTGTTTTAATCTGGACAATAATAACACGGATCGTACCTGGGGCGGGTCACCTCGATGTCGTACGATGATTTGAATACAAAAAATAAAAGTTAGTGGTTAGTTGTTAGGAGTTAGGAGTTAGGAGTTAGAAAAGTCAATAATAAAAAATAAAATAATAAAAAGAGTTTGGATCATAATAAGTGGGTCTTACCCCCAGATCAGGTCACCACAAGATTGGGTATTAGTTAGAAGTGATAAAATAAAGTTAGTAAATAAAATATAAATAAAAAACATGATTTGACTACTGTATAATTTACCTGATTTGAAGTCTGATTCCTGATTTACTAAAATTTAAAGCATGATTGCCTGACTTATAATCTCTGGTTACTATTTTACTGAATTGATTATTTGTTTGAACTCTAATTTACTGCTACCACTAGTTATTGTCTGAAAAATGTTTTTATTTGGGGTACTATGAGATTTGGTATGAAGACTTTGCAGGTTCAACTTCGATACTGATAATTCCTTATATAGGTTCAGCACCGACTGATAATTCCTTATGGACCTAAGGCGACCCTTGGGCAGGCTCTGAGGCCCTCGAGAACTTTCTTGGGTAGGCTCTCAGGCCCCAAGGTACTCCCTTATGTTATGCAGTTATAGGGAAATGCATATGGTGTTCGGTTGGAGGGTGATTCTAAAATTTTAAACTAAAAACTCTACTGTTATATTAGTTACTATGACCTGAATTGAGTTTAAAAACATAAGTGTATGTTTTATTTCTGGACAGTTGGAACACACTGAGTTCCCTAGTTCACTCCCCCAAATTTCTCTATTTCATATACTTTTTGGATAGGCGACTCGTATCTGGCACTTGGAGGATCTACATATTCGTACAGTGACTTTTTGTTGTAATGTTTTATCTTCCGAGTTGCATTTAATTTGGGTGACATGTGCCTACGTTTTAAAAATACTGCTTTATTGCTGATGTTAGATTTGCCTCGGTACTGATTTCAAAATATTTTATTTTTATGACTTTAATTTACTAAATTTGAACTTTGATGCTATTAATTATATTTTTAAAGATGTTTAATTATATGTTGGATTTTAAGTTATCGAAGAATGTCTTGGAAAATTTTTATTGTAAATCCGTTAGATCTGGTCTTGATGCATAGGTCGAGTCTAAGGGGTTACAAGATGACACTTATTTATTAACTTGTTGATCTTCCTTATTTTGGACTCTCAGATTGAATTTGGATATGCAATTTGTGTTCGTAGATAGTTTCCTCACGGTCTTAGACTTTGATTTGTAGTCATTCGTGGTATTCAATAGTTTGATCCAATGTTGTGGTTCATTCTTTGATGTAGTCAAATTTATTCATATATATCTTTTGTTTGAATTTTTTAGATAGAGTTTTAACATTTTCCTCACTTGATCCTTGTATGATCTTAAGTAACTTATTTTTTGTGTTGATGCTTATAGATAAACATCTTAATATATTAATTTATACTTATAATTATAAATATTTATTATAATTTAAATTTTTAATAAAAATATCTGCTTTTATAATTTTTTTGAAGTGAACAAATTTTATTATTGTTTTAACACGACGCACTTGACCTACAACGCTTTTGGCCTCATCTAAAAGGATCGGATCAAAGTATAATTCCTATTGAAATTATGCCTTCTCGATTACCTTCTCCTTTAAATTAAGCTATTCATCGAGAAAAGACAGTTGTTGAAAAAAATATTTTTTTTCAAATTGATACCTTTGGGTATCTAGGGTGAGATCCGGAACTTAATCAGAATGTACACCCAACCAACTTATTACTTTGAGTCTTGGAAGTGCCTGAGTATTGACTGAGATATATCCAGACTTTTTTATAACGAGATGATCGTCATCTACTAAAGTAACTCAGATGCCCTGACTATTTCTTGAATATCAAACAATGCTAGTTTTATGCTACTAGTTGTTGTTTTTAATTGTACTACATTTATTAATGTTATCACTTGTAGTTTTATTTGTTGTATTACATCTTCGCACTTTTTCGGTTGATCATTAGAGTCTCAAAATCCTAACATAAATCTTGGAGAAAAATAAAAGGCATAAGGTAACAAAACACCCCTAACGTTTGATAATAGTGTAAATTTGACTCTTATTCATTTTTTAGCATATTACCCATCAATGTTTAATTTTGGGTCAAAAATTTTCTCATTGGATGAAAATCATTAGTCAATTAACGATCAACGTTGGAGTTGATGTGGCGAGAGATGCTGATATGGCGCGTCAAGGTCAAAGAAATGATGACGTGGCAGTAGCATGCCATATTTTTCAAGAAAAATAAAAATAAAATTATTATTATTATTATTTATATTAAATTATTTATAATCACTTAGAGAGTGACACGATTCTAGGTCAAGGGTTTGAAATGGCATAGGTCATGCCATTAGACCAAACTGCTTGTTTTGTTATGTAATGAAATCAACATTATTTAACATATAATTATTTGGGAATTTAATGAAAATAATTAAATACGTGTAGTATATATTACGGGTAAAATCTCAGATAGGATATAATCAATTATTTTTAAAATTTTATTTATTTTAAACTCTAAAATATCAAATATTTTCCCTTTTCAAACACTTCACTTGTTCTTACACTCCAGTCCCACTCTTTCCACCATGCTCCTCCGTCGGCCTCACCGCCTCCGTCTCCTCCTCCACCACCACCAAGCGAAGTCCTTTTCCTCTCTCGCTATCCCACTCTCACACCCAAATAATATCATCTTGTCCTCCAACACTTTCCTCAACAAAACCTTCCATCGACCTTTTCTCCTCCTCCCTCCTCTCTCATTTAATTCGAGCTATTTCTCTCTTAATGTGTCACAAGAGATGTTTGAATTGGGGTTTTATGAGGAGAGGAAGCTTTTGAAGGAGGAAATGTAGCTCCATAGCTTGTTTTGGAAACGTTGTACGCTTAGGAGGTTGCGTTATCTCGACATTTGGCTACAGAAAGGTTAGGTGGGGTGGTGGAGGATTCTGAGTTGGTTAAGAAGTGGAGAGACGTTTGAAGGAATGATTATTGGAAGATGGTGTTAATAGGGGAAGGTTGGATGGTTTTTGTGTGGTGAAGACTGCCAGTAGGGTTGTCGGTCCCGGAGTCTCAAGGACGCTTTAATGCGAACTTTATCGGTATGTGTTTAATTCATCTTTGACGTTTCTTGTTCATTTCCTTTGATCCTTTTTACTCGGTGTTCGCATTCATTAGGCAGTATTATGCTTTAATGTAATTAGTCATTTCACGTTCTTAGCTGAGTAGAATTATACAATTTAACAATTTCTAAAAAAAAATTCAATTTAAAATTACTGTTGGAGGATTTATATTTATTATTTTAGTAAAATTTAATAATATTTTTTTAATTTTACCTTATATATATATATATATATATATATATCGATGTATGTCATTAATAGTACATTTTGGTATGTGACGTTCATTTTAGACTCATCCTAATATGAATCATTAATTTAAATTATTACAGCCGATCTACCAATTCATATCCTTTAATGCTTTATAAATTTTCTTTCCCAAAGAATCTATATGTTTATAAGCTACTACAATTAATTAAAAATGAATTATAATTATTTTATTCCAATTATTTTATTATGCATTCAGTTTTTATTAGTATTTGAATCCTAATTAAAATAGACAACATCTCTTAAAAGAAAAGTTAATTATCGTTTTCTTAATATTAATATAATCTTATCATTTATCTTATGTGTAATGTTGGAGCATGTGAAAAGCTGTGTACGTAGTCCTGAATCATGTTATTATATGCTCGTGAATGAATAGTCAACCATTTAAAACCTGTAACTTGTCATATTTAATTTCTTTAAAAAATATTTTAAAATTTTAAAATTATCGTTATTATAAAAAAATGTAAGGATCATCTGCTGCAAGTTCTAATCCACGATGATTACAAATTATTATTTTTGTCTTGTTGAAAAATTGGATCATATTTATATTGATAGCTGTAAATGTTAACTTCTTACACTTATGGTTTACCCTCGTGCATTTCTTGTTAAATGTGTAATCAGGTCCTTACTCTTGATATATTCTAACACATACGGTGTATCTTCGTGCATTTCCTGTTTGGATGAAATTAAAGAAATTGAGAGGGATAAAGATTCGATGTTTTAGGTTTTGAAACTGTCGACACTCGTTTTAGTCCGGATACCCGTTATTATTATTATTATTAACTATTTTGTATTATCTTTGTAGGTCATTACAATAAACCCGAATTACAAATAGGCCCGATTGAACCCAAAGGAGATTCAAGCCCACAATTACAACCAAATCAGCCCAGCAGATTACAACTCAAAGCCCGAAGCCCAAATTTGACCCGGTTACAACCTGATCCGAACCCGGTTTGACCTCCCACCTGAAGCCACTATGCTACCAACCCCATATTGCTGCAACTCATCATACCCTGCTGCCCATGCTGCTACCATACCCATACCCTGCCACTCGCTGCACATCCAATGTTGCACGCAACAATGTCAGGATGCAAATTAATTATTTGGACTTGAAAGTCTAATGGGTATACAAGGGGAACCCCAAAATAGATTAGGGGGAGGGCATTCGAATGGAAAATGTAAGGGGGAATGGGAGAGATAACAAGGGGGCTCATTCGAACAAACCAATGTACAGGGGAGACAACAACCAAAGAGCATTCGAAAGGGGATTTTTCGAAACCAAAATCGAAGGAAAAATAGTAAGGGGGCTTGGTTTTTTTTTTTTGTAAAAGAGGGTAGAACAAAATAAAAATAACAGATTGTAATAGGGGTTCTTTCCCACTTTGTTTTCGAGCAATGAAACAACAAGAAGTTTTTTTTCTCATATATTTTGTTTTCAAATCAACATCGAGCTATATATATATATATATATTTCTATATTTTCGAATGAATGCCAAATAAACTGAAAAACGAGAAGAGAATAGAAAGGCTTCTTACCATTCAGTCGAAGCCTCGCCGGCGATCGGAGGCTAATCTTGACGATCCAAACGGTGAAGATGTAGAGAAGCGGATGGAGAACCATATATTCGAAAATCGGGTCAATCAGACAATTGACGGCAGCGGATCGGAGAAAGGAAAATAGAACAGTCTTTGATTATTTTGCGATGATCGGCGCATCCCCCGATGAAACGGAGGCCAGATCGGGGTTGGGGAGGCCAAGGTGAACCTTCTGGTATAATTTGGTGGCCAACGACTACTAGCGACGGCATCGATGTGGCGGTGCGACCGGCGGTAGAAAAAACGTCAGTCGGCGAAGGTAACCCACCGACAACCCGCCGGTTTTCTAGAGAGAATGAAGTCCCTCTCTCTCTAAAATATTTTAAAAATAAAAAAATAAAAAAAGAAAAAGGTGATATTTATAAAAAATTTAGGGGAAATTGCACTTAGGTCCCCCTAAGATAGGTGTGTTTTTACAAAATGGTCACCTGAAGGTACCTTTTTTATGATTTACCCATTTCTGATTCATGTTATATATTTTTGGTTTAATTTATGTTTAATCCCTTTAATTTTATGCGTGTTTTGCATTTTGGTCATGTGTAGTGACTATTTAATTTTTTTAAAATATTTAGGGACTGATTTAGTGATTTTTCATTTTTATTTCTCATTACTAACTTTGTGGTTTATTTTCTTACAGGTCCTTCTATTTTATGTGTGTTTTATTATTTTGGTCACTAGTCCTCTGTTTATTTTTTATTTTTGATTTTGTGTTATAATTTGTGATTATTTTAATTTAATAATTTTTATTATTTTAGCTTAATCGAATTTGGTCACTGATTTTTATTTTTATTCGTTTTAGTCATTATTTGTATTCTATTTATTATTCTGTTATAATTTATATATGAAATCTTGAATTTATTCATTTTAGTCACTAATTGATTATGATTTGGCTATTATTTTTGGTTTTATTTCATTTTAGTCCATTTCTGCTTGTTATTTTATCTTTATGATTATTTTAATTCGAATGCCGTATTTTAATGACTTCCGTTTTGGTCATGAATGATTAAATTTGGTTTATTTATGATTGCAGTGCCTAGTTTATAAAATATTTGCAATGTTTGCCCTAAGTTCTTGTGGGTTGTATAGTTTAATCCCTAAAGTTAACATTTTTATTATTTTGGTCCATCATTTATATTTGTTAATTACTCACTAGTTGTAATATTTTCAAACATTATTTAACTTGAGGAATTTATAGAAACACGCTTTAACTAACAAGGAATGTGTTTCTAAGAATTTTTTGAACAAAATAATATATTTTATTTTTGAATGTATTTTTGTTTTAATATATTTAATATATGTATTTTATCTAAAAACTTGGGCAATATTATTTTGTATGTGGAATTCAAGGAAGTGCCCCCTTAACTGACAAGGAAGGTATTTTTGAGAATTGTTCGTCCAAAATAACAACCTTGTATTTTTCTAAAAGGGATCATAATTTAAATGTATGTTCAAATTTGTCAATTTCAATATTTAGATGACGTATAATCATTTAGGTACCGATTCGGGCGTTGTGGGGGTGCTAATCCTTCTCCACGCATAATCGACTCCCGAACCCTTTTCCAAAATGAATTTCTGGTTAAGCACATATCATTTTTTGTCTTTTAAAAATTTTATATAAAATTATTTTAAAAGGTATTTTTAGGTATTCGACCTACCTAACCCAAATGTCGATGGTGACTCCGAAAATATTTATTTGTTTTATTTTGAAACCCAATCTTTTCCCAAGATTAAGTTGGATCGATCCCCACCATAGTCCTAAAAAGCTTAAGGACCGTTCCGACAGCTTGACAACTCTGCTGGGGAGATTAGAGAGTGAAGCTGTAATCGATTATACGTTATCTTTTTAGTTGAATATGGAAAATATGAATGATTTTGATCCTTGTTTTATTTACATCGCATCATATCATACATTTTTTATATATTAGTTGTAATAATGTGTGATTTACATGTTTTAGATTTCTGACCTTTTTTTAGTTTGTTGGTTTTTTCGATCGAGGCAAGGGATTGTGAGTTTCCCTCAATCGCACTATAACCGTTCAAGTATTAAGAGCCTTCTAACTATGTTCGGTCTCGTTAGGTAGGGGTGAAAGCTACGCTTACGTGAGAAAAATTATTTTTCTCCGCATGGGCTTTAGCAAGTAACCTCTGGGGTACATATGCCTTATGTTTACGAGTGAGACATTGAATTTCCTCGCATAGACATGGGGAAATGCATCCTCTCAAATTGAACTCGACTCGTTTATACCTATAATGGGTGAGGATCGAGGGTCTGGCAGGCCTAAGGAGGTACCAACAAAGGACAATTCGAGGGCCCTGTTAGTAATACTGAAACTATGCTTGTTTCATATTGAATCTCTGTCTACGGTTCTTCAAAAGTCACAAAGGGGAAATTTACTCTAACATTCTTTTTTCAAATCTATTTAATTATTTTGCAAAAAGAATGAGAACTAGAAGAGTATGTAGTTAGGTTCATTTTTTTTCCAAACAAGCATGCGAACTAGATGGCATGAGGTTAGGATTTATGGTGGTAGAAAACATGTATGGGTAGAACTGTTATTAAAGCATGTCAGGGTAGATACCATGTTGGGTAGGATCTTTTCCTTTCATAAATATTTCTTCTTCTTTTTGGTTATGTGGTACTAACAATTTCTTTTGTTTTATCTTATCTTTATATGCCTTATGTTTGCATTTGCATTTTCACATCATAACCAAACAAGGTGTTAATTCACAAGTGATTGATCTAATCTGAAGACCTTCATATCGACATAAGAGTTCCATAAATTGGTAGTCAAAACCGTAAGGGCGAAGACTTACAAACAAAATTGATAGACAGGGGAAGAGCTTAAAGCTAATCGAAGACTCCTATTAAGCGAACGAAGATTGGGATAGTATCAAACAGTCAAATGCTAGTTGAGTCAAGAATGAGAAGATTCTACATGAGATATTGAGGTCGTTTTCCTCTTGAATAATCCCATGGAAATGGAGGTCTATAAATCCAACAATTACAATAGGTGAATTAAAATGAATATAGGTGGATTAACACTTTGAGAAGTCCAACAACGATTGCGAAGATATTATCAAGACGTGATAAATGCCTAGATGAAGTAAATGAAGCCTGTCTGTCTAGTGTAAGGAGAACTTATGGTCTGATGAAGGTTATTCTATGTTGTCTTTTTTGGAACTAATACCTTGTGCATTTGAGTTTGCATTGGCACATTTGTTTTACATTAGCTTATTTTTCTATTTGTTGCCTTTATAATAATTCTTGTCATTTTGTTATCTTATTTGTACTAACTTGTTTTTATGTTGCTTTTCTTTCTGCTTGCATGGCATGATCATGACATAATCAAGGTATTTATTTGTGAGCGGTTATCAGAGTAAATGTTTTCATGATGGGCCAAGGGTTTCATGATCAAGTAAAATATAATACAACTAGGGAATGGCATCCTGAAGAAACTCTGAGAACAGCGGAGAGCTATGCTGTAATATCCCAAATCAGGGTCAGTGACTAAATTGCAAATTTTGAAAACTATATGCTCGGTTTCAGAAAAAGTTAAAAGTTCAAGGATTTAAATAGAAAAATTTTAGTGTTAGATTAAATGGTAATTTTTGGAAAGTTTGAAGGGTATAATGGTAATTCCATAAGAAAGATTTTTATTTCTCCTTTATATAGGAGATGGCACGTGGAAAGGGATGAAAAAATAGAAAAGTCTGGAGCTTTGGTTCAACCTCTTCTCTTCTCTTCCCGTAAGCTCCATGGCAAAGGTAAGTTTAATTTCAACTGGTTAATTCTTGAGTTTTAAACTTAGTTTTGATTCTTGGGGTGATAAGAAAGATTATTTAGAGATTAAAGCATGTTGAAACTCCAAAATGAATGAGTTATGAAGGATTAAATGTGAAGAGTTTTTAAGTGAATTATTGAAATAGAGGGAGTTAATATATTGTGAAGTTGAATTTGACTTGTCAATGGTTAAATTAAGAGATTTGGAGTGATAAAATTGGATTTAGAACATATAGAAAATTTGGTATGATTCTTGAATGCTATGTGGAGGAGTGAAATTTTAAATTAAAAAGGTAGTGAAATATGAAGTGTTGAGCTGAAAATGAAGTGATTTCGAGCTCAATATGTGATTTCTGGGCTAGGGGAATCGGTACCCATTTAAGGGGAACCGATACCCCCTCAAACGAACCAGAATTTACAGATTGTCATGGGGGAACTGATACCCCCACAGGAGGGAACCGATTCCCCCCTAAAGGAAGAAAAGAATATTGGTTTAATAAGTTCTTTTAAGTTGTTAGTATCGAATTACAAGATGTAGGTATCTAATAATTGTCTTGAAAATGTATAATTATGTAGATTCAGAGCCTGAACGAGTTTCGAAATCATTGTCAAGTAAGATCGATAAAAGGGAAAGATAAGAGATTTGTATTGACTAGTGAGGCCAGGTGAGTGCATACTAGTAACATGTAGTGTTTAATGGAAATAAGACTTGCGATGAGTTCATTTCCTAGAGTAATATGCATGAAGTCATGAACATGATTATGTGTTTATTATGATTATATGTGATTATATGTATTACATTAATGGTATGTATGCATGACTAAAGATATTGATATGCTTTATATATATTATATGATTTGTGTAAAACACTATTATGTAATAATAGAATAACATGAAATAAGTTGTATGATAAAGACATAAGGGCTGAAATGAATATGTGAAATAACCTACAAGTTAATGAATCATTGACATATATATATATATATATATAAGATAACCAAGTATAAGTCATATTATATGGTATAAGTGATTACATGAGAAAGGTTAAGAAACTCTACGAGGATAGTATCAATTTGAGGGCATAAACATAAGTAATGATACATAAGTTTTATAGGGAATATTTATATACTTAAAGGAAACTACAGTTTATGAATTATAAAGTGAAGAATTACAAAACTTTATGAAAGAGTATTATAAAAGTCATGGGAAATTGAATTAAATAAATAGATAAAACTAGTATATAGATGATTTATGTGAGAGAAAGGGGAAGTGAGATATGATAAGTAGAAACTATGTATAAGATAGAATGAGACTATTTTGAACTTGTAGTATAAACTTTATAAAGGAAGACTTAGGTAAACTCATTATATGATACAATTATAGAGCATTGCTATGCAAATTATATTAAAGATTATATATGAGGATATGAGTAAGTTTATAGGTTATTGATAGGACATATAAGGTTATATAAATGTATGATAATATGAAAAAGTGAACTAAGTTTAATGATGTTGAACCGTATGAGTAGAAGTTATGTGATTATAAGTAACATGATTACATGATTACAAGATATGATACTTGACATGGGATATATGAAAGAGAAAGTATATGTCATATGAAATATTATATGATTATATGGAAAAGAATACAATTATATGTGATAAGCTTTGTGATATGTGAATCATATGAAAATGTTCTACGCGTAAGTGAATCATGTGTCTATATGTATATGTGATATGTGATTTATATGACAATGAGTTATGTGAAACAACTATGAGACTATGTGAATATGTGAATGTATGTTAACTTAAATATTAATGTCCATGTTATGTGTCTTGAGAGCTTTGGGGTATAGTTGGCATGCCAAGAGTTGAGGGTCTACACGGTCCTTCGGGACATATAGGTATCCTATGGAACATCTATGAGGTCCTTTACAACATATATTTGGTCCTTAGCATATGTATATGATTCTTAAGGAATTTTCTACGTGGTCCTTCGGGACGTATATGTATTCTTTGGAGCATGTATGAGGTCTTTTGAGACACTTACTTGATCCTTGGTATATGTATATGGTTCTTAAGGAATTTATATGTGGTCCTTATGGAAAATCTTATATTGGCACTACGGTGCAAATTCTACGCGGCACTTCGGTGCAATTATACAAGCTGTGGTGACAGCATTAGTGCACAACCTCTATAGATTCACATACCTATAGTTCTCACATATGTCCATGGGCTAATCAGGAGATAATAACAAATATATGTTTGTGATATGATAAATGTTGTAGAAATGATATGATGTTGTGTGTGTGTATATTGTTTGATTAAGGGGTTTAAGTATAAAAGTATGTGGTTAAAAGATAAACTATTGATGATGCTTTATGTGTATGTAGGTATATTTTGTTAGGTAATCTGATATGATTTTGTATGCTATGATGAAATAAGGTGATTTAGTATAGCATGATAGAATGAAACATGCATGCATGGTTAAATGTTATTAAGTGCATTATAATTTTTATTTGCCTCACTAAGTCATCGACTTAGCGTGTGAGTGTTTCACACGTAGGTTCTAGAAAGCTAGAAGAAAATCTAAGAGAGCAAGACAGGTCAGCATCTCCCTTACAAATTTCAGATCATAAAATATATGATTTAAATGATTTTGGTTATTATGAATATAATTGGCATGTACTAAAGGATTGAGTTAATATGCTCTGGTTAATTTTAGTTATTGTGGTCAAGTTATGTAAATAAACTGCTTTTACTTTAATTAAAGTTTTAAATTTTCTTTGAATTTTGTCAAGAGTCAAGGTTTGAAAAGTCAATGTGACACCTTGGACTCATATCCGGGTCGGGTACGGGTTGGGGGTATTACATCATATCTGGCCAAGGGAAAAGATATTTTTGCAATAGAAAGAAAAGAGCTCGATGAAAATGATCCTGCAACGTTAAATACACAAAGGACTACTTTAGAGCAAACTAATCCTAGCCAATCTTAGAAGTCATGCACAGTCACCATTTGTATCAACAAGTTGTCTAGAGACCCCGAGGAAATTGTGACAACCGTAGAAGTTCAAAAAGATAAAAAGAAGCCCTACAATCAGAACTCGTGGGCATTTGAGAGTATATTTACAACGTCAGGAGAAATAAATCTGAAGACCCCAGTTCAATCAAAGTTGAGAGGTGGCTCTCATTTTAATCATATCCCTTTATCGTGATAAGCCTTAAAAAATGCTGGTATAGGAGATACCCCAGAAGAGTGGACAACATGGGTCACTAAACTGAAAAGCGACGTTGAACACTGGAGAAAGAATTGCAAGGTGTATGAAGGACAAGCCAATAAGTCATTTCATGTTTTACATGTTGCAGAAAGAAGACGCAATACAACCAGGGATGATTTAGAAAGATGCCAAGTCGAGAGTCAGATGTTGGATATGTCCATAGCCAATGTGGAAGCTTCGTATCAGTGCCATAAGCATGAGATTGATGCTGAGCTAGAAGCCACTAGAGCTAAGAACAAGACATTGATGAGGATTATATATGTTTCATAACAACAAAAATTTTCTTGAGAGAAAAAATGAACAACATTGTCTACAGCTCAGAGAATTGACATAGAAGATAAAGGAAAAATATGATGTCATACAAGAAGTTGTTACCCAAGCAAGAAATGTGGCTCACAAGTTGATTGATTTAGCTTGCTTTGTAAGAGAATTGAAGCAGATTGACAACTCAACATTTGAGTATGAGTGGAAGTTAAGTTGGCTTTTGAAAGAAATAGAGAAGTTAGGAGTTAAGGTTATCTCTTGTATATAAAGCTTGTTTGACATACCGAAACCCTTGTGTTCAATGAAAATTGTTTTAAGATGATCACTCTGGAATGACACATCTTGCATACTTGCATTTGCATTGCACATTTTGCATTCCCATTTCTGTATTTTCGTATGTACATTTTTGCGTCTTTACATTCACATATATAAGTCATACATTGCATAATATACATTGCATCATAACATGCATTAATCACAGATCTTGGTAGTACATCGCTGAGAATCTTATTCAAGAAATATTGAACGTAAATTGAGGCCACCATATTCATGCCTAGAAAAGAGTTGAAAGCAAGATATGAAGTTTGGGGAATGCCACTAAGAACCATGGGGTGTCGAAGAGCAAGTTACATAAACTGATCGATTCAGAGACATGGTTTTTAGATTGTAATAAACCTGAAGATCCAGTCGAGCTTCCAAATGTCTGATGAGTAATGGGGCATCCTAATTAGGAAAAGATCATTTGACATGAAGCCCTGTTTCACTTGCATTGTCTTGATTGAGTTTGTTTTTGTTCTTTCTTCCTTTATTTACGTAAATATTTTATCAAAAATGTTTGGTGATTGGACTTATGCTACTTTTTAAGGCCATGAAAAATAAATCAAAAATTTAATCTTGAAGTTTTTTTAGTACCAAGTGAATTAAATATTCTTTTAATTTTTCAAAAGTTATAGATCTTTGGCAAGTAGTAAAATTAGACCTTTCATATCCCGTCCAAAGCCAAAAATACAATTAGTCGATATTTTTTTACCTTAAATAGTTCTTGGTAATTACCAAATTTTGACACTACATTTATTTGAGACTTCGAAGTCAACATTTACCTTTTTTTGAGACACCATCTCGGGTAGAGCCGACTTGTTTATAACAATACCTTTCTCCCTATACACGACTTCAAAGTCATATTTTTTTAAACACAAAACCCTCATTTTTATACCAGTGAAACTGAAATGACTCAAAGTGCAAAATTTTCATTTGTCCGTAAATCTTCCTACAAGAATAGATGAGATGAGGCATCATGGATCAACTTGTTGAAGAGAAGCTCAAGTAATTGGGGCATACTCAAAGCAAGAATAAGAAGAAATAAAGGGAATGATTCAAATAATTCTATCATGCATTAATTACATTGTTTTCATGTAAATAAAAAATAATCACGAACATTCATCCCCTGGGGATACCTCTTTTTGTAATGACTTCTGTGTATGAAATGACGAACGACCTTCTTTCATTTATTCCCCAAAAAAAAGAGAAAATATATCTCTTGTTTCCCCCATTTGAGACTGAAATATTTTTCTTCGGATTCAACCCCAACCAAGGATCACCCTCCATATTGGGGGGGGGCAAGGTGAATGATATATGTTGCAGGAGTAAAGATCGTCAATCCAGTTTTATTACAGGAGAAAGTCTCCATGAAATAAAGAGGAATAACAAGGAATCGCAAGGTACATCAAATGCAAAGTGCTCGGAGATCAAATCTAGCCGAGAACAACGAAAGAATTTTCAAATACAAGAAACAAAGAAGACAAGAAGGTGTTTAAAGCAATTGGAGTCCTATACCCATCTAATAAATTCATATATATATATATATATATATATATATAGAGAGAGAGAGAGAGAGAGAGAAAAGATAGAAAAAGAATAAGGAAAAAAAGAGAAAAAAGAATAGAAAGAGAAGAATAAAAAGAAAAAAAAGAGAAATGATAGAAAGAGAAAAAGAAAAAGATAGAATAAGAAAAAAAAAAGATGAAAGAGAGATGAAAAATAAGAAAGAAAATAAATTAAGTATTTCAAGATGAGTGACTCATTGAGCCTCAAGCCACAAGGTTGATCAAGTGCAATCGTTTCAAAGATTCAAATTCAACAAGAAAAGAAAAAAATACCGACGATACAAGAAAATTGAGAAAAACTCTAGGGTGAAAACCCAAAAAATGGGCAGTCTAGAGGGATCCAAAAAAAGCAAAAGAAAATAAAAGACAAGTAGCAAGCAGATCAAATTCAAACAATGCAAGATTGAAGGAATCGGAATAAATTGATCCTTGGCTCAATTACCCTTAAACACTTGTTTGGACCTATTTAACCCTTTTTTTCGTAACTGTGAGCCCTGACCTATGTTACGTGCCTGAAAAGTCTATTCTAATCATACATGGATTTCTAAGTAAAAGAGACTATCTTCATATTTCATTCTGTTTTCTCAGGATTAATTTTTATTTGCAAAAACTTGGTTTTCTAAAATCCTTAATGCATGATAGGAAAAATAATAAAGGGGGTTCAAGACGTACAATTTTGAATAATGTCTTGAATCCAAATGAGGATTTGAGTTGAAAAATTGAAAGGGCGACTCGAATATTAAATTATGTAACGACGACATAAGAGATAGTCTTACAAAGCTCTTGATGAAGCACCACACATCTCAAATGTGTTCCTGAGAGTTTGGAACCAATAATTATCTCTAGAAGATGAGCATAACAACCACTTCTTCAAGTTAGTGGACGCCCAAAGAGACATATATGATGTAATAAAAAGGCCAACCTAAAAGATCTTACCTTTTCAGAATCAACCTACACCTTAAATTCATCATTAATTTTGACACTTGCCAATGGGCTATTATTTTTAAAATATTAAAAGAGTAGTTGACTTGTTTGACATTCATTAAACTCTTGTTTTAAAATTTGCTTCAATTGCGAGCCTATTGCATAGGATATCATTTTCAAAAAACAATCTTCATCAAAAGTTTTCAAATTTTGAAAATAAAATGAAGAAGAGAAATATTTTCAAACAAGACAATCTCTTTAGAGTATATCTTGGTGGTTGACATGTGTCTCTCAAACACAGAGCTTATGCTTAGAATTAGTGCTGGAGCAGGAAATAATAAATGTTGGGGAATTTTGGAAAGCCCATATCAGCAGGGAAATGATAAATGTTGGGGCATTTTTGAAGGCCCATATCACCCATGAGTACAATATCATTGAATTGAACAAATATTTTTTTCAATCAAACATAAAGTTGTGAAGAATGAAAACGGTGAAACATTGAAATTGCTTCTAAAAGCATGGAGGGTTGAATTCAATGTTAGCAATTGAGCAAACACCTTCAAATTCCATTTGTTTCTAAGGTTTCATCCATCATCCTTGGAATAGATGTGTCTCATGGCACTCCTAGGAAGTCTGATATTCCATCAATTGCTGCAATGGTCAGCTCCAGGCAATGACTTTTGATTTCCCGCTATAGGGCAACAACACATACATAGTCTCCAAAAATTGAAATGGTGGATCCTTTTTTCAAAATGAAAGCTTTATTGGATTTCTACACGAGTTCAGGGGCAAAATTTGCTGGGGGTAAGAAGAAATTGACACAACTTAAGAATTGCAAGAGTGCACACTGGTGCAAACAAAAGATAACTTAATCAGGAAGAGAATGGAGATCACTTTTATAGCCATCCCCGCCATAGATAGAGAAAATATATATTTATAAATGATACATGAATTTGTGTCATTTCACCATAAATCATTTCATACATACATGATAAATTTTGATCTTCCTCGTGATAATGTTTGTAAAATCTGTTTTGAGAAATTTTTATATCTCTTAAGATGGTTTCCCTAGAAATTTCAATTGTGACCTTCTTAGAGTATGTCTCATAAAAAACTCAATCTTATGATACTAAAATTTATTTTCCCTTGAAGCTTCAACTTGACTCCCTTATAAAGAGGAGTCAATCTTGCAATGTCATTCTTGACTTCCTCACGAAGAGAAGTCAATTTTTGTTATTCTTGACTTCCTCGTGAAGAGAAGTCGATCTTTGTTATTCTTGACTTCCTCGTGAATAGAAATCGATCTTTTTTATTCTTCACTTCAACATGAAGAGAAATTAATCTTTCAATGTTATTCATGACTTCCTCGTGAAGATAAGCTAATCTTTGTTATTCTTGACTTCCTCGTGAAGAAAATTTAATCTTTCAATGTTATTATTGACGTCCTCGTAAAGAGAAGTTAATCTTTGTTATTCTTGAATTCGTCGTGAAAAGAAGTCAATATTTGTTATCATTGAATTCATCGTGAGAGAAGTCAATCTTTGTTATTCTTGACTTTCTCGTGAAGAGAAGTAAATCTCTCAGTATTGTTATTCTTGACTTTCTCATGAAGAGGAGTTAATATTTTAGTGTTGTCCTTCTTGACTTTCTCGCGAAAAGGAGTCAATATTCTAGTGTTGTCCTTATTGACTTTCTCATGAAGATAATTCAATCTTTTAGTATTGTCCTTTTTTACTTTCTCACGAAGAAGAGTCAACCTTTAAATAGTATATTTCCTCTAATTGACTCTCTCATATAGAGGAGTCGGTCTTTTTGTAGTGTTGTCTTCAATCCTGACTCTCTTAGGACTTGTGTTCTAGAAAGTTCACTTTAGTCTTTCTTGAGATCGTTTCTCTAGAAACCTCAACCTCATCTTCCATAAGACTCTAGAAATTAACTTTGTCTATTTTGAGTTGCTTCCGTGAAAGTTCTAATTTTTTCTTTCTCAAAGACCATTTCACTTTCTCAAAAGATTAATGATAAATGAATTACATCACTGCATTCTTTATTCAGATTCGTTGCACTTTCAAGATGGATATTTTATAGGTTTTTCAAGATAATTAAACGATTTATGACCAGCAGATGTCATCAACCAATCCAAAGTCCCAAGAAGGGAGATGTTCAAATGACAGTCGAGTCAAGGCAGATTCCCATATCTTGTGGCTGCGAGACAAATTCCCACAAGAGAAATGGATTCTCAAAGATTCTCTCAAATTCTAAACTTTCTAGTATGATGTTTTCAAGTTATCAAAAATAAACTAATGATTGGTAATGTTTGATTTTCAGATTCAATCTTCCCTGAAGAGCAGTGAAGTGGATCAAAGTTTTCTCGAGTCTGACCTCCCCTAAAGAGTAGTGGAGCAGATTCTTGTTCTTTCAAATTTGGTCTTCCTGAAGAGCAGTGAAGCAAATCAATTATGATTCAATCTTCCCTGAAGAGCAATAAAGTGAATCAAGTTTTCTCGAGTTTGATCTCCCCTAAAAGTAGTAGAGCAGATTCTTCTTCTTTCAGATTTGGTATTCCTGAAGAGCAGTGAAACAAATCAATTCTGACTCAATCTTCCCTGAAGAGAAACGAAGTGAATCAAGTTTTCTTGAGTCTGATCTCCCCTAAAGAGTAGTGGATCATATTATTCTTCTTTCAGATTTGGTCTTCCTGAAGAGTAGTGAAGCAAATCAATTTTGATTCAATCATCCCTGAAGAGCAGCGAAGTGAATCAAGTTTTCTCAAGTCTGCTCTCCCCTAAAGAGTAGTGGAGCATATTCTTCTTCTTTCAGATTTGGTCTTCCTGGAGAGCAAGAAAGCAAATCGATTCTGATTCAATCTTCCCTGAAGAGTAGCGAAGTGAATCAAATTTTCTCGAGTCTGATCTCCCCTAAAGAGTAGTAGAGCATATTTTTTTTTCTTTTAGATTTGGTCTTTCTGAAGGGCAGCGAAGCAAATCATGTTCGATTCAATCTTCCCTAAAGAGCAACGAAGTGGATCAGATTTTTTTCTCGAGTTTGATCTCCCATAAAGAGTAGTGGAGCAGATTCTTATTCTTTCAGATTTGGTCTTCCTAAAGAGCAGTGAAGTAAATCAAGTCCGATTTAATCTTCCCTGAAGAGAAGGGAAGTGGATTAAAATTTCCTCGAGTCTGATCTCCCCTAAAGTGTAGTGGAGCAGATTCGTTTTCTTTCAGATTTAGTCTTCCTGGAGAGAAATGAAGCAAATCAAATTTGATTTAATCATCACTGAAGAACAGTGAAATGAATCAACGTTTCTCGATTTGATCTCCCCTAAAGAGTAGTGGAACATATCTCTCATCGAATTTCAAAGCGTGGAGATGGAAACGGACACAAGAATGAGCAAAGAGGGGCAACGGTCGACACTCGATTTAGTCTGGATACCCGTTATTATTATTAGTATTCTTATTATTATTATTATCTTTGCAGACCATTACAATAAACCCAAATTACACATAGGCTCGATCGAGCCCAATAGAGATTCAAGCCCACAATTACAACCAAATCAGCCCATCATATTACAACTCAAGGCCCGAAGCCTAAATTTAACCCGATTATAACCCGAACCGAACCTGGTTTGACCTTCCATGTGAAGCCACTGTGCTGCCAACCCCATACTGCTACAACTCAGCATACCTTGCTGCCCATGCTGCTGCCATACCCTTACCCTGCCACTGTCTCCACATCCAATGTTCCACGCAACAATGTCAGGATGCAAATTAATTATTTGGACTTGAAATTATAATGGGGATATAAGAGGAACCCCAAAATAGATTACATAGAAGGCATTCAAAAGGAAAATGTAAGGGGGAATGGGAGAGATAACATGGAGCTCATTCGAACAAACCAATGTACAAGGAGACAATAACCAAAGATCATTCGGAGAGGGAATTTTCGAAACCAAAAACCGAATGAAAAAGAGTAAGGGGGCTCGGTTTATTTTTTTGTAAAAGAGGGTAGAACTGAATAAACAATAACAGATTGTAATAGGGGTTCCTTCCCACTTTGTTTTCGAGCAATGAAATAACAAGTTTTTTTTCTTAGATCTTTGTTTTTTCAAATCAACATCAAGCTATATGTATATACATATTTTTCTATATTTTTGAATGAATGCTAAATAAACTGAAAAACGAGAAGATGAGAGAAAGGCTTCTTACCATTCGGTCGGAGCCTCGCCAGTGATCGGAGGCCAATATTGACGATTCGAAGGGTAAAGATGTGGAGAAGCCGATGGAGAACCACATATTCAAAAATCGGGTCGATCAGACGGCGGACGACGGCGGATCGAAGAGAGGAAAGTCAAATGGTCTTTGGCTATTTTGCAATGATCGACACATTCCCCGACAAAACAGAGGCCATATCGGAGTTGGGGAGACCAAGGCAAACCTCACGGTGTAATTTGGTGGCCAACGGCCGGTGAAGATAACCCACCGACAACTTGTCGATTTTCTAGAGTATAAAATATTTTGAAAAGAAAAAAAATGAAAAAGGTGATATTTATAGAAAAATTTAGGGGAAATTATACTTAGCTCCCCATAAGTTAGGTGTGCTTTTACAAAATGGTTTCCAGAATGGACATATTTTGTGATTTACCCATTTCTGATTCATATTATATATTTTTGGTTTAATTGTAGTTTGATCCCTGTAATTTTATGCGTGTTTTTCATTTTGGTCATGTGTAGTGACTACTTAATTTTTTTTAAATATTTAAGGACTGATTTAGTGATTTTCTATTTTTATTTCTCAGCACTAACTTTGTGGTTTATTTTCTTACATGTCCTTCTATTTTATGTGTGTTTTATTATTTTGGTCATTAGTCCTCTGTTTATTTTTTTATGCTTAAATTATTATTAAATAAACATTTATAAAATTTAATTTAAATGATAATACTAATAAATATAGGTGTAGTTTAGCTATAAATCTTATTAATGTAGTGATTGCTTTATAATTATCGTAACAAAAACTTGGAAGTAGACGTAGTCAATGTTTGAGACTATACAATAACAATTATCACAGTAAATGAGACGAGATATATCGTGAATTATTCGAGATCAATTTAGTCAAAATTTGATAAATAATCGATTCGAATACACTTAACTCGAGTTCTTAACGAGGCGAAACAAGTTACTTGATACTCGATTCGAAAAGTTCACGAGCAACTCGAAATATAATATATTAAGATTTTATTTAAAAATTAAATTATTAATAATATTAATATTTATGTGTTGATTTTTTTTTAAAAAGAATGGAACATAAGTTTTTCATATATTTAATGTTCAAGTTTGAGTTTTAGCTTTAAACAAGTTTAAGATTTTTTTTATTTCGAGTTTCAATTCATGGTTTCAAGTTCGAATAGAGTTTACAATTTTAGGTTCACGAGTTTTTGAGCCGAGTCGAACTCTATTTTATAGTTTTCGAGTCGAATCGAGTTCAACAATACTCGAACTCGGCTCGACTTATTTACGGCCCTAATACAATGACGATGAATCAATTGAGAAATTCATGAAAACCTACTAATCAAAGTTGAATAAATAGAATAAGAAGTGTGAATTTAATTATGTATTAACTGACACGAGTAATCAATTGTTGAACGATCAAAGAGACAAGTACATTTTGTTTCAAAAAAATTGGTTAGGCCAGTAGTCAGTAGACGAACCATTACTGGGTGAAAATAAAATAATTATATATTTAATAAAAAACTTTTATACCATTACGATGATGGTGTTGGGCTTATCAAACCTTCATAAATTCAAGACTATATTGAGAATTATCTATATTTTAGAGATAAAATTAAAAACTAACCATTTTACTAAAATGTCATAATAAACGATCAAAACACGACTCTTTGAAAGTAAGGTGACCTAAAACAAAAAAAAATCAAACACAAAGGACCTACCTTGTAATTTACCAAAACTAACATTATTAGGATAAATTACACATTTAATACTTAAACTATTAATTTTATTTTATTTATTTAAAATATAATGTATAACATTTATTTTTTTTTTCATTTTAATACCTCAACGTTAAAAACTTAACTGTTGGACATAATACCTTTCGTATGGATAAATTGTATCATTTATTATTCAACTATATTTTCATTCTCATTTAATTTAATTGCTTAACTTTAAAATTACTCATAATTTAATTACTCTAACTTTTAAGTTTATTTTTTTATTTTAATTATATATTAATAAAATAATAAAATATAATTTCACAAAATATTATTAAAATAAATTAAAGCGACTAAAACTGAAATAATTTAAAATTCAAGTAGTTAAATTAAAATTTATAAATTTTAATGATCAAAATAAGAGTGATAAATAATATAATTAACCTATAAAATATACAATATCGTTGGGTTAAAATGAAACAAAAATAAATATCAAGTATAATTTTGAAACATTTAAATATTAAAATAAAAAATAAACATTAAACACTACTCTTAACTTAGTGTTAAAGATAACCTAGTATCTTACCGCCCTAATTATATATGTCCATTCAGACACAAATGTGTTCGGAAAAAAATATAAAGTTTTCGATAAGTAATCAAACTAAAGAGCAATGGAATTGAAAAGAAGATAATAGTATACTTCATTCCACTTTTATGTCGCACAACATCTCAAACAGCATAACAAAACACTAGCAATCCAAAACGCAACAACCAAAAAACCCAAAAGCAAGCCATAAAAACCCCACACAAGTGCTAACCCTTCAAACCTAAGACCTCCAACTGCCTTCATTATCTCCACCTCCCCTTGAGTAACGAGATCCGCCATCGTCATATCCACCGTCTTGCCGTCCACCTCCGTATCCTCCGCCGTTCCTATATCCACCTCCACCATATCCTCCTTCACGACGACCATATCCACCACCACCACCACGACCCCCTCCATATCCTCCTCCGCCCCCTCCATATCCTCCACCGCGACCGCCTCCACCACCACCACGTGACTGAGCTTCGTTGACAGTGATGTTCCTTCCGTCAAGATTTTGACCGTTCATACCTTCAATAGCATCCCTCATGGATTTCTCATCACGGAAAGTGACAAATCCAAAACCCCTGGATCTTCCAGTCTCACGGTCATTAATAATCTAAACAAAGAAAAGAAATAAAATCAAATAATATAAAAAATAAAACAAATCTTTTCAGAATCGATCGATCTTCGGCCCAGAGAGGGGATGAAGATGAACGTACCGGTGAGAGTTATAAAATAGAGAAGAGTAACAAGTAGTTAACAGAAAACAACAGATCAAGGATCACAGATCATAGACAGGGAGGACCGGTTCGGGCCGGATCGAGTCAGATCTGGAGTCCGATCTCTGCAACAAACGGACCTTCGATTCGATGATCTCGCCGTACACACTGAAGGCTTCTTCGAGAGCACGTTCATCGGTGGCCCAGGCAAGCCCTCCGACGAAGCACCGGTACTCGAGTTCTGCGGAAGCCATATCCGAAAACGATAGGTGGGGAGGTATGAGAGTTATAACTGAGACGGGGGCTGAACCATGGTTATATAGAGAAGCTCTGAGGTTTGAATTAGGTTAGTTGAAAGCTGGATATAACGATTGCAGTAAACTATGGTTAGTCCTCACGAATTGATTAGTCTCAATGATCTGCCTTGTTTGGTTACAAGCACAAACATGCCTATCCTTGTTTAGAAATTTGCGTTCTGAATTTCAAAATTAATGGTTTAATATTTAGTTTAAAGGATTAAAAACAAAATTTTAAATTTAAGTATTTAAAGTATTTTTTTACTCCCCACCTAAAAATGTAATATTAACATTTTTCAATAAAAATTTAATTTTAATATTAGTTGTCGACCATCGATATTTTTTATTGTCCTTCTATTTTTTTATATCGCATCTTCATTTTTTATATTATATTTTTAATAAATATGCTTTTATGATATGTTTTTACTTGTTGTTTTTATTTTTTTAAGGGTTTGTTTGATATTGTCACGACTGATCAAAATAATACATTTCATGTTGCTCGAGTATGACTTGCTCGTGGATAGCTTTTCACGTCGTTCGAGTTTGATTTGCGGTTTGTCAGTGGTCTTTCAATTACTTGATCCCTTTTTATGATTTTTTTCCGATTAAATTAGATTCGTTGTATATATCTTTGATCGAGTTTCTTGGTTAGATTTTAATCTTTACTTGTTTGGTCCTTATGTGATCTTAAGTGACTAGTTTTGTTTCAATGATTATAAGAAATTATTCTAATTATGTGCTTAATTTACGATTATGATTGTAAATCTTTATTGTAATTTGGGATGTTTCCTATTTTGAATAAAATTGGTGACTTTTTTCAAGAAAATATTTTCACCTAATTTAATTGTAATTGCCATTCAAAAATTATTATCTAATATATCTTATGTTTACAATTTTAAAAAAAAATTATTTTAAAAAATAACTTAAAATTACTTTTTAAACAAACTATGATTTCTCTAAATTTACCAAAAAAAAACTTAAATTCCTAAAATCTCTAATTTCCTTCTCCTTTATTATTGTTGTTGGGCATTTCCATCTTCATAGTTAAACGGCCACTCATATATCATCATCCACCCACTAATCTGCATCACGTTTATTCTTGTCTCAAACCTTAAAGTTAGTATAATTATATTTATCTACCTCAAATGGTTGCTACTATTATTCTACGTACACATGCATGTGTATTGTTTTGGTTACACTCGATCAAATATAAGTTTCGAATGTTGGTTACTTACTAATTATTCTAGTTTAATTATAATTAAATAATACATATTAGTATTAAAATTTTTTTTTGGGTACATCACGTTGAAGGGTAACAACCATACACCAATTAGAATACTACGTCTTCTACGATCAGCTTCTAGCAGCTCCTTCAGCTCCCTATGAGGTTTCTGGAGAATCATCAAGTTCTCTATTTGGTCGGTGGCAAGGTTGGCGAGATGATCGGTGCACCGGTTCCCCTCGCGCCAAGTGTGTCTTGTTTCGAGTATCCACCCTCCCTTTATGAGGTCGCAATAGTCTCTCAACAAGATGTTGTCCAGCTCCTCTGAGACACCGGTCCCTCGTTTAAAGCCTCCACCACCCAACTAGCACCAAGTTCCACAACCAAATTTACTAATTGCATGTATTTTGCTAATAATAGTCCTTGTCTGACCCCCATAGTTCCACGGTAGCACTTGTCGTTTTTCCTATTTTCAACATAAAGCCATTTAGCTAATTGCCCTGCTCGTTTCTGATTAGGCCGCCTGCTGTTGCAAGGCCTGTAGTACGTTTGTGAGCTCTGTCAGTGTTTAATATTAAGCATCCATCTGGCCGTTTTCTCCATTTAACCCACACTGGTTCTTTCGTTAATTTGTTGTAGATACTGGATAGTGCCATGGTTACATCTCTTGCTAATTTCTTAGCGTAACTTATAACTCGAATAGGGTTTTCTTATCTATCCTCGAATATCATCTCATTTCTGTGCTTCCAAAGGCTCCATATAGTCGTCGAGAAGAGGGAGCCCCAAATTATTCCCTCTCCTAGGTCCTTCTTAGACCGACTGTTTCCCTTTAACCAATCTATGAAGTGTCTGGTTGTGAATAGCATATCGTGATTACTAGCCCTGAGCTCGATCCATACTATTTTTCCAACACAACATTTTCTGAGCACATGATCTATAGACACTATTTATGTTTGACAGTCTTTGCAGTTTTGATCCTGGGTCATGTTTTTCCTCGCCCGAATCTCGTTTGTGTTTACTCTATCCAACATGCAAAGCCAAAGGAAAAACCTTATCCTTTCTGTGGTTTCGACTCTCCATACCCACCCGAGGTTCACCGATGAAGATTCAGGCATCTCTCTTTGTGAAATCTCTTTAGCCGCCGAGGCTACCATGTAAGATCATTCTTTCGAAAAAACCCCATTTGGCTTCATCTTGTTTCTTGCCATTGTTACACTGGAAGAGGGATCCCTTGGATTTGTTCTCTAGTTTCATCTGTGATAATACCTTGTATGTTTCAAAGGTTCCAGGTGCATTCTTTGGTGATGTAATCGCTCACCAGCTCATTTCTTGTACTAGTGTCCATGGCAGGATAGATCTCAGATAATGGTCCATCTCCCACCCACAAATCGTGCCAGAACTTGGTTTGATTCCCCGAACGGATCAACTATTTGACACCGCGCTTGATAAATGTTCTAGTGGACATAATGTCTCTCCATGTTGAAGAGCTATTTGCTCTTGGTTGGACTTCAAGAAAGTTGGACTGTTTTAAGTACTTTTCTCTCTTCAACTTGCACCAGATAACATCCTATCTTGTGTGCATTTTCCGTCCGTTCTTGGCCATGAGTGACAAGTTCATAGTCATCGTTTTGCGCAGCCCTAATCCTCCATGATATTTTGGTCTGCAGACTCTATTCCAATTCACCAAGTGATTATGGGTGTAATCCGTTCCTCCACTCCATAAGAAGTTCCGGTTTAAACTGTCGATTCTTTGACAAATGGATCTTGGAAGCATAGTTGTTTCATCGTATGAACTGGGATCACAGACGTGATAGATTGGATAAGGGTTATCCTACTCGCCATCGATAGAACTCGTCCTTTCCACCCCGCGAGTTTCTTCATGACTTTGTCGACGAGAGGGCCATAAGTATTTTTCCTTTTATAGATTATTGGGACTCCCAAGTACGTTCTCAATTCATCCGATAAAGGTATGTTACGTAACGAACTTCAGTAACTAGCCATATCTCGATTTACATTTGGTGTAATAAATAGTTTAGACTTTTGAAAATTTACCTCCAGCCCTGAGGCCATGCTGAACTCTCTTAAACAATTCCGAATGTGAGCCACCTGATTGGCATTCGCCTCGACAAAGAGTAAGAGATTATCGGCGAAGAAGATATGACTAACTTTAGGTCCTCCTCTTGAACCTCTATAGGCTTTCCATGCTTCTCTATCAAGGATCATGTGTGATAGCCGCTCCATTATAAGGATGAAGAGATAAGGGGACAGAGGGTCTCCCTGACGGAGGACTTGCTTCAGGTTGATTTTTTTCGTGGTTTCATCGTTCCGCAGGGGATCGACAGTACCATTCTTAACACAAACATGATGGTGGTAACCATTTTCCTCGGAAAGTCAAAGGCTTGCAGAGTGTGTTCCTAGAAGTTTGGATTCATTGTCTTACGTTTTTTCTTAAGTCAATCTTCATGATTATCCAAACTTTTCTTCCAGTAGTGCTCATCATGGTGTGCATTAATTCTTGGACAACCAGAATATTTTCAGAGGCACTCCTACCGGAGAGAAAACTATTTTGATAGGGTCCCGCAAGGTGTTGAGGAATAGGACGGAGCCTTTGAACAAGAGTTTTGGAGAAGATCTTGTAATAAGTGTTTAAAAGACTGATCCAACAAAATAACGTGATATTATTTGCCATGAGAGCCTTGGGGATAAAAACCAGGAAGGCTTCCAACACTCTAGGGTCCATGGCTGTCGCGTTCAAGGTTGAGTTGGCAAAGTTCCAAGTCCATCGCACAGTTTCCCAATTCCTTTTGTAAAACACTGGTTGAATGCCATCGAGTTCGGGAGCTTTCACGTTCTTCATTGAGAAAAGAGCAGTGCGAATTTTCATCTCAGTAACAAGCTTCCCCAAATCGGCTTTCTCTTTACTGGTAATGGTGGGTTTAAACCTATCATATCTAATGGTCAACTCCGTGTAAACATTTGCTTCAAAGAGTTTTCCATAGTAGTTAAGGATGTATTGCTGAAGTTGTTGAATGTTCGTTGTCTAGGTTTCCCCTATGAACAAACCCTGAATTCTGTTGTTTTTACGTCTGATCAGAGTTGAAATGAGAAAACAACTTGGTATTTATTTCCCCCATGATGAATCCAAACGAGACTTGCGTCATAACCATTTTTTTTGAAAAATAATTAAATATTATTTTAAAAAACAGTTATGACTTTTATTTTAAAAAATTGGTGGATTTTGAATTGATTTAAGTTAAATTGGATAGGAGTCTCCATCGACCTTTAAGTTAGGTAGGTTGAATACCTAAAAACGTCTTTTAATTTTTTTTAGGAAAAATCATTTTTAACACAAAAATTGGTCTGCATTATCAAAGATTCATTTTTTTGGATCCGGGAGTCGATTATGCATGGGGATGGGTAAGCACCCCCACAACGCCCAAAATTGGTACTGTGTCTCTTACACGTTGTCGTAAATGTGGAAATCATGAATTCGCATCGATAATTAAAGTTTGATCCATTTATTAAATCTAATTAATTTGCTTCGAATTATTTATTAGGGAACATTACTTAATTCGATAAGAAATCACGAGATTTGCACATCCTCCAATGAGAAGGCTATCTCGTCTATTTCTTATCTAAAAAGAATATTCTCTCATTGATTAAAAACGTGAATCGAATATAAATAAAAAATCTACGTTTACATTTATAAAATAAAATAAATTGTTATTTAAAACAATACTCATTGCATCATTTGAATTAAAATAAAAACAAATTAATTAGTAAAATAAAATCGATTTATTTCAAATTTGCCTTTCGTTCGAATGTTGTATTGAATCACACCTCCTCTGCAAGGTGATACTTTTCACACGACAAACTTTCTTGAAAATATTCGAAGGACATATCGAATGAAATTTAATTAATAAATAAAATATTATAATAACCAACATATACATACATAAATATGTAAAGTAAAATTAACATAATACACGTACATGCATACATATATACATTAATTGAAATAAAGAAGCTTATACAATAAATACTTTTATCCTAAAAAAATCTTTTAATCATAACACATATTTCAAATAGCTACACTTATTATTATACATAAGTACAAATATAACTACACATACATTACCAATGAAAAAGAAACACAAATATTTCATACAATAATTTCAAGGAAAAAAATAACAGAAACAGAATGTAGAGGACCTAATGAGCAATAAACCCTTAAGCTTTAAACACTAGATTAAAGATAGTGACCAGGATGCAAATGAAACTAAACAGAAGATTTCAAAGTATAAATTACCTAATTCTAAATACTGAATAATACGAGGGACTAAAATGAATACTACACACAATCATCAGTCAAAACACTATATATTTAAACATATAGGAATACAAACATATGGGACTAAAATGAAACATAACATAAATAAACGACCTAAAAAGGAAACTTAAAATTTCCATTATATGACCAAAACACAAGTATTACAAATCCAAGACCTTATATATGAGATTAATCCATGTGCACATACTCCCCTTATGCGACGTCGTTTTAGATATGATATATGTAACAAGTTAAAGGCCAAAACCGACCACCATTTCCATTTTCTTCACTTTTCTTTGGGAGAGGAAAGAGAGAGTTTGAAAACTCTCTCAACCTCTTCGTCGGGAAGTAAAAAAACGTCGCTCACCGGTAGTGAAATATGGCCACCCACGGCGGTCGGAGGGAGAAAACAACACCCACAATGCTCCTTGCTTCTTCATTTTCTTCACTCTCAACCCTTCTTCGCCTAAAAAATAACCTAGACTCATGAATCTAGTGTTTTACCTTTCGAAAATTTGAAAACCAGCGACTCTTGGGCTTCCAAAGCTTCGAAATGAGGTATGGCTTCTCACTTTGGTTTTCTTTTTCCTTTTTTCTTTCAGTTCGAATATATTTTTTTTGTTTGGTTTTCTCCCCCAAATGTTCTCTATTTTTTTTTGCTTATGATGTTTGGTTATGGGGTTAATCTCCTTTAATTTCCTTTCTTCTCTTCTTTGCGTGCACATGATGTTCTGGCATGGTGGCATGAACATGCAGCGTCGACAGCTGGTGATAACCAAACCCTGATTTCGATGGCTGAACTGGACCGTTGGATGGGTCCAGATCGTGCAGCCATAGACGTGCGGTGATAAGTGCTTAATTTAGTTAATATTTTGCTTTTAAATTACTCCTTAATCATTGGTTTTTGCAGCTTATTTGTTCGTTTTAATTCATTTTTTGTGCATGACGTCAGATTCTGGAAATTGCACTAAAATGAAGGTATTCTGTAATTTTTTATTATTTGGTCACGACTGGAGACATGAGCACGACTCTGGGCTTGACACGGTTTGACGTGGCAATTTCTAGAAGGTCCAATCAGTGCTTCTAGAAGAACAGATAGATCAACCACACGTTTCTGCAATTCGGATTTGAATTAAACTCATGTTTTAGGATATTATTTTAATTTTATCTTTTGAAATTTTAGTTTAAATAGTTTTAAGTATTTTAATTAGGATTTAGGATATTATTTTTAATATATTTTATCTTATCTTTGTTTTAGGAATTTTAGTTAGTTTTAATTAGGATTTAAGATATTATTTTATGAATTATCTTTAGCTTTTTTTTAGGATTTTGAAGGCTATAAATTACCTCTCAGGGTAAGCCTAGAAACATATCTCTCTCATCTGAGAATAAAATCTTCTTTTTCTCTCTTGCTTTCTCTCTATATTTTGAATACTTCATTTATTTCCCTTCAAAATTTTGTTTTCAAATATGCTAAGTATGACTTTGGTCATGCTTAGCTAATTTCCTTTTAAGCTGAAGGCTAAAGCGAAGGCTCAATTCCAAACATGAGAATTGTAAGACACTTAAATCACTTCAGTTTTTTCTCTTTGTTTTTTGGGCTTATTTTTCAAATTAAAACAATTTTCAACATTGGGCTGGATATTGTTATGGTTAACGTTGGAAGAAGGATTGACTTATTGAAGCACATTCAACTTCCTGAGAACACACTTAGCAAAATTGTTTGCTAAGAGGAAACAGAGATCGAAATCAGTTATTGTTGAAACAACATAATCCGAGTCGGCAGCGAGGAATTTTTCTTGTAATAACTGACGTGAATCTTGAAGTAAAAATCAGTTTTGATGATCCGGGGAATTTGAGACAAAGGTGAAGTCTGAGGCTGCGGTTACAATAAGTTTTCTTTATCCCTATCTCTTTTATTTATTTTTAATCTTTATATTTTATTTATTTTTAATCTCTATCTTTTATTTCTTTAAATAATTTAAAAACCCCCTTTTATATTTATTACTATTACTATTACTATTTATTATTTTATTATTTTCCTTTTTTAAATTATAATTATTTATTTTATTATATTTTCTCAACTTCATCTGGAACTCTATTTTCTTTTAAATCAAGAAACAATTTTACTAAATCAAAAACACCGCAGTTCCTGTGGATCGACCTTGCTTCTTTATACTACTTTTCCTTTTTATTTATTAAGAAGACGGAATTATTTTGATGGCAAAACGACGGTTATCAAATTAGCGCCGTTGTCGGGGACTAACGACAAGTATTGATTTATTTTTCTAGTTTTTGATTTATGACCAGAAAAAACACAGGTGAATTAGCATATTTAGATTCGAAGATCGAAGCGAGCACGAAGAATCCACGCACAAACACTTCGAGAAAAAAGAAAAAGACAAGAAGAACGAGAGTAGAGTTCAGAAACAGAATCAAATCCGAAAACAAACTCTGAAGCAGACACATACAACGAAGATTAAATCCCGATGGCAGAAGAAGAACAAATGATCCGAGAGCTAGCCATAGCTCCTATCACTCAGATGCCATTATGCATCAATTTTCCTAGTGGCGGGACTCTATTTCAATTAAAGACGGGACTTATTCATCTTCTTCCCACTTTCCACGGCTTTCCCACTGAAGATCCGCACAAACACTTGTTAGAGTTTCACGTGGTTTGCACTAGCATGAAATATCAGGGAGTTACCGAGGATCAAATTAAATTGAGAGCTGTCCCTTAATCTTTAGCCGACTTGGCTAAAGATTGGTTATTTTATTTACCTCCAAATTCAGTTAATTCATGGGCTGACATGAGCTGATTTTTTCTTGACAGGTTCTTTCCAACGGCTAAATCAAGCTATTTACGAAGGAGTATTCTTTTCATTCAACAAAAAAGTGAAGAAAATCTTTATGACTATTGGGAATGAATTAAAAAGATTTGCGCACGTTGTCTGCAACACGGATTAAGTGAGCAAATGTTAATTCAATACTTTTATGAAGGCCTTTTACCAATGGAGAAGAAAATGATAGATGCCGCCAGTGGAGGAGCATTAGTCAACATGACCCTAACAACAGCAAGGGAATTGATTTCAACCATGCCAGCCAACTCTTAACAGTTTCAAGTGAGCCCAGCCGACGGGTTCACGAGATAAATACATTTTCCCTTGAAAATAAGTTAGATAAATTAACTGAAGTAGTTAATTCACTTGTTGCAGGAAAATCTGGAGCAACAAGAGCATGTTGGATATGCACAAAGCTAGACCATCCGACAGATTGCTGTCTGCTGATACAAGAAGGAGGCAATGCAGAAATCAATGTCATAGGGAACTTTCCAGGTCCTCCATAAAGACAATACAATCTATACATCAATACTTATAATCTAGGATGGCGATACCACCTAAACTTCAGCTATGCGACAAATCAAAGGCCAACTTATCAACCATTACCTCCTCATCAACAGCAAATGCAAAATCCATCATTGGAGGAAATCATAGGAAAGTTAGCAATTTCACAAGAAAAAAATGGTTACGTCCCAAGAAAAGTTTCATTGCATCCCAGGAAAAATTCCAAAGCCAAACCGAGACACGTCTTCAAGAGTTAGATAACTAAGTAAGCCGACTAGCTCAAACAGTGGGGAAATTGGAATCACAAGGAAGACTACCTTCTCAAATGAAATTAAATCCGAGAGAGAATGTTAGTGTCATCACACTATGAAGTGGAACAGTTATCTCACCCAAAGTTCCAACAGAAAAAGCCGCACATCAGGAAGAACAAGAGGAAACACCACATCTAGAAATACAAGGTATATCTGACTCACATCCTTCTATTTCTTCTCATGAAATCATGCCACCACCATTCCCATCAAGGTTGATGAAGCGTGATAAAAGAGCTGAAGAAAGGGAGATCTTAGAGGTGTTCTAAAAATTTCAAGTCAATATATCTCTTCTTGAAGTAATTCGACAAGTACCAAGGTATGCTCGATTTTTAATAGAACTTTGTACTACAAAAAGAAAATTAATGGGGAATGAAAAGGTAAATTTGGGAGAACATGTTTCTACAAATTTTCAACGAAAGCTCCCACCAAAAATGAAGGATCAAGGTATGTTCGTTATACCTTGTAAAATAGGTAATTTTAAATTTAAACGTGTAATGTGTGACTTAGGGGCTTCAATCAATGTTATGCCATTTTCTATTTATAAAATGATTACTAATGAGTCTTTGAAGGAAACGGGAGTAACCATACAGTTGGATGATCGGTCCGTGATCTATCCAGTGGGAATGATGGAAAATGTCTTAGTAAAGGTTGATGTATTATTTTTTCCTGCAGATTTCTATGTCATTTACATGAAACATGATAGATCAGATTCTTATTTCGAGGTACTCTTAGGCCGACCCTTCCTAAGCACTGCACATACAAAGATCGATGTTAGAAGTGGTATACTGACAATGGAATTTGATGGTGAGATCGTTGAATTTGATGTTTACAAAGCAATAAAATACCCAGATCGAGTTGAAAGAATTAATTTTGTTGATATTTTAGATCTTTTAATTGATGAATATATTGAATCTAA
Organism: Hibiscus syriacus; assembly: GCF_006381635.1. Lineage (NCBI taxonomy): Eukaryota > Viridiplantae > Streptophyta > Magnoliopsida > Malvales > Malvaceae > Hibiscus > Hibiscus syriacus. Next base: position 14,672,630 of record NW_024063471.1, on the reverse strand, counting down.
TCTTTCTAGGGAACTTGAACTTTGCCACAAAGAGGAAAAAAGGGAGTTTTAAAATATTTTTTCAATCAATTCTGATTTATTTTTATCTTCCTCTAAAACTAAAATTTTACCTTCTGTTTTGCAGGCACTTGAGATAGAATTGAAACAAATGTCGAAACACTTAAAGAATGCCTTTTTAGGAGAAAATGCTACGTCACCGGTTATTATTTCGGATAAGCTTTTAAAGCTAAAAAAATCCGAAGAAGAGCCTATGAGAAAGCCAAAATCTACAAGAAAAAAATAAAAAAAAATTATACGATCGTAGAATTTCTCGTAAAGAAGTTCTTAGTTGGAAAAAGTGTATAAATTGGAGGAAGTATTTCTCTCGAAACCTATAGTATGAATCAGGTCATCGAGCTAACGACGTTAAAAATAACGCTTTATAGGAGGCAACCCATTATTATTTTTATTTTTCGTTTGTTCAATTTTTATTTTCAATTTTGTTTTTCTGATTTATTTTTGTTTTTATTTTTCTTTGATTTTTTCAGGTACCTGTTATTCCTAATTGAATTTAAAGTAAGATAGAATCAATAATTGTTCGAACCGAAAGAAAAAATGGCTAAAACCCAATCCCAATGCGTGAAGAAATCGTGTGGCAGCAAACAAAGGAAGAATCATTCGAAAAAATGGAAACAAAATTTCGAAATACACAGTTCGGACAGTGCATAAAAACTGATTTGGTTCGAACAATGCAAAAAAAAAGACTTGGTTCGAACTTTGCAGAAAAGTTCGAACAGAAAAGTATAGAAAAAACTGATTTGGTTCGAACAGTGCAGAAAAATACATAGCATATTCAAACAATGCAGTGCAGAAAAAACAGTTTTGGTTCGAGAAAAAAACACAGCAGTACAATTTTGGTTTGAACAGAGAAAAACAGAAAATGATAAAACTTGATTGAGTTCTTTTCTTGAAGTCTACTTCCTTTAGAATAAAATCTTGGAATTAACTATTCTTTTCTTGATTTTTTTGTTTTGCAGACAATTTTAAAATATCTTCTGGTGGCTTCTTAATTAGACATTCTACTCTACAACAGTTCATCTCGTTGTGGTTGCGGCCGTGTGCACCATTAGATTGGGGAGTATTCCTTTTCCCTCTCTTTGTTTTTCAATTTAATATACATTTGGGATAAAACGAATTAAGTGAGGGGGAAAGGATAAGCATGTCATCAAATTTTTCCTTGACTTGTTTAATTGTTTGAAATTGAGTTATTCTGATGTTGATATGTTGGGATCGTTGGTTGCTAGTCTTGAACTTCGCTTTATACTCTTGTTTCCTTTTTGATTGTGAACATGTTTTGATCGAATTTAATTTGCATGATTGATGATTGGTATAACTGGTGAATTTTTGTTAAGTATTGATATTTCATGCTTTTGTCGATAGAGATGAACTTGATTCAGTGCATATAAACTTTTCTTATGAGATTTGAGCCTAACGAGCATATATTTTCTTTCTTGCTCATTGTTTGACTTGCGTGTGCCGAATTAATTAGGATGTTCTAGAACTTGTAATCACAATGCATATCGAGACTACATATTGAACGTAATGTTTTAATGTGATAGGGGCACATAGGATAAACCCAATTTTCCCAAAAAGCCTACCAGTTTATATATCCACTAGTGAACCATATTTGAGTTTATTTCCCTTTCTTTGTTTTACACCTCATAATTAAACCAGAAGCCTTTCTTTTTATTTTTCCTCTGTTTTCACACCCTTACCGAGACTTGAGATCTTGTATCACTCTTGTTCCACGAAAACAAATTCACTGTTGCAAAAAAAAGAAAAAAATCACTGTTTCAAAAAAGCAAGTTGTTCACTGTTTTGAACAGCAAAAGAAAAAAACAGACCCTTCGTTTGAAAAAAAAGAAAAAAATGGAATGAAAAATCAATCGTTTCTATCGTCTTTCATCTACTCTTTTTCTTTGTTTTGTTTTTCATTGCGCTTCATGTTAATTTGTGGATTGCTCTTAATTATTTTGATCTCTAGTTTCGGTACTTTAAACCTTTGATTTTAGCCTTTTCTTTACCCTAACATAAGCCCTGTTACACCTTGTTTAGGCCCTTGATTATTACATCATGCTCATTTTTCATAGTGGAGACTTGATTGGATTCCAAGCCTATGATAATGTTTTGGTTAGTTTCGGTTTGAGAGATTTCATTCACCCCAAACACTTTGAGCGGATATGTATGAATCTTTGTAAGGTATTGAATCATGTTTCATTGAAATTAGAAATTAATTGGGATGTCTTGCTTACTTTAAATTTTCTTAGTTGTGTCTTTTCTTGATTGTAACTTGAATTCGACAAATGTCATGGACTTAGTTCGATTGGAAGTTCGAGGAATAAATTGAAATTGAAGATGACAACTTATGATTTTGATATGTTAATTGAGGAATGCTTGAGGACAAGCATTGAATAAATGAGGGGGAATTTGATAAGTGCTTAATTTAATTAATATTTTGTTTTAAATTACTCCTTAATCATTGGTTTTTGTGGCTTATTTGTTCGTTTTAATTCATTTTCTGTGTAGGACATCAGATTCTAGAAATTACACTAAAAGGAAGGCATTCTGCAATGTTTTTATTATTTGGTCACTGTTGGAGACATGGGTACGACTATGGGCATGACATGGTTTGACGTGGCAGTTTCTAGAAGCTCCAATCAGCACTTCTAGAAGAACGAATAGATTAGCCGCACGTTTCTGTAATTCAGATTTGAATTAAACTCATGTTTTAGGATATTATTTTTAATTTTATCTTTTGGAATTTTAGTTTAAATAGTTTTAAGTATTTTAATTAGGATTTAGGATATTATTTTTAATATATTTTATCTTATCTTTGTTTTAGGAATTTTAGATTAAATAATTTTAAGTGTTTTAATTAGGATTTAAGATATTATTTTATGAATTATCTTTAGCTTGTTTTTAGGAATTTGAAGGCTATAAATACCCTCTTAGGGTAAGCCTAGAAACATATATCTCTCATTTGAGAATAAAATCTTCTTTTTCTCTCTAGATTTCTCTCTATATTTCGTATACTTCCTTTATTTCCCTTTAAAATTTTGTCTTCAAATATGCTAAGTATGACTTTGGTCATGTTTAGCTAATTTTCTTTTAAGCCGAAGGCTAAAGCGAAGGCTCAATTCCAAACGTGAGAATTATAAGGCACTTAAATCACTTCAGATTTTTCTCTTTGTTTTCTGGGCTTATTTTTCAAATCAAAACGATTTTCAACAATGGTTTGGATATTGTTATGGTTAACGTTTGAAGAAGGATTGACTTATTGAAGCACATTTAACTTCCTGAGAACACACTTAGCAAAATCGTTTGCTAAGAGGAAATAGAGATCAGAATCAGTTATTGTTGAAACAACATAATCCGAGTCGGCAGCGAGGAATTGTTCTTGTAGTAACCGACGTGAATCTTGAAGTAAAAAGCAGTTTCGATGATCCGAGGAATTTGAGACAAAGTTGAAGTCTGAGGCTGCTTTTACAATAAGTTTTCTTTATCCATTTCTCTTTTATTTATTTTTAATGTTTATCTTTTATTTCTTTAAATAATTAAAAAACACCTTTTATATTTATTACTATTAATACTTATTATTTTATTATTTTTCCTTTTTTAAATTTTTTCAACTTCATCTGGAACTCTATTTTCTTTTAAATCAAGAAATAATTTTACTAAATTAGTAACACCACAGTCCTTGTAGATCGACCCTGCTTCTTTATACTACTTTTCATTTCTATTTATTAAGAAGCTGGAATTATTTTGATAGCAAAAGGACGGTTATCATGCAGTGCTGGAGGTTTTAGTAGAAACCCTAAGAGGAGTCATGAAGGCAGTCGGATCTAAACCAGATCCAACTGTTGAAGATGATGAGTGATGATTGGAAGTTAGGGTAAAAACCCTAATCTGCTTGGGTTTGCCAAATAGACCAGTTCGAGTCAGATCTGGGTGTTGGGCTTGAACCAGGTCGGGTTGGCCTCCTGGTGGGATGCTAGGTCACTCTTTAATTTTTCTATTGGGCTCCGGGTTGGGCTTGTTCTTGTGGGCTGCTAGGTTGGTATAAAATTGGGCCTGCAAAATATGTAAACAGATTTTGTAATAATAATAATAATATTTTTAAGACCCGGACAAAAATGGGTGTCTACAACTGTCCCTCTTTGCACATTCTTGTGTTAACAAGAATAAGGCAAAGACGACAAAACAACACGTTTTGGTCTGGTTCTCCTTTTTTTGCTTAGAAATTGTATATGTTTGTTGTTGAGGACGACACTGCTCATACGTGATGAAGAGTTCTGGTTGTATAAGGGTAAAGTTGGAGATAACACGGTTCCTACGTGATGAGGAATTCTGGCTATCTAAGGGTAACACGGCTCCTACTTGATGAGGAGATATGGTTGGTGGATGACACAGTTCCTACGTGATGAGGTTGGTAGGCCATCTTTAGGGATGATGATAACACAATTCCTACGTGATGAGGATGGCTGGTTATCTAGGGGTGACGTGGCTTATACGTGATAAGGAGATCTGGTCGGGGATGACATAATTCTTATGTGATGAGGATGACTAGTCATATTTAGGGATGATAACATAGTTCCTACATGATGAGGTCGACTGGTTATCTAAGGGTGACACGGCTCCTACGCGATGAGGAGATCTGGTTGATGGATGGCACAATTCCTAAGCGATGAGGACGGTTGGCCATCTTTAGGAATTTGTTTCAAGAGAAACTGTCTCAAGAGAGACAAAATTTGTTTCAAGGAAATGATCTCAAATATGATGTTTAGAGAAAAACTGTCTCAAGGGAGACAAAACTCATTTCAAGGGAAATGATCTCAAAGATTTTATGTTTCGAGAGAAATTGTCTCAAGGGAGACAAAACTCGTTTCAAGGGAAACAATCTCAAAGATTTTATGTTTCAAGTGAAATAATTTCCAAATTTGATGTTTTGAGGGAAAACTATCTCAAGCGAGATGAATCTGTTTTGAAAAAAACAATCTCAAATGAGATTAATTTTGTTTTCAAGTAAAACAACTTTGGAATTTTTTTTCTGAGGGAAATTGTCTCAAGTGAGACAAAATTTGTTTTGAGTAAAAATTGTCTCAAGCGAGACAAAATTTGTTTTTAAGAAAAAAACCCTCAAAGGCAATAGACAGTCTGCTTGTTCCTGCATGTTGAGGAAACACCTTCAGAAGATCTAATCGTTCACTTCAGGATGTAAAGTGTGTAGATGACATTGTTTCTTCAGGTTAGAGACACCTAGTCATTTCCAAACTTTTATTTCCTGAAGGATCAAAATGATGCATTTATGACTGACTATCTTGGATGTTATGATGGATGCCAAGATGAAGTTTATTTTATGTGGTTAATTTGATGAATTATTGAATTTGTCCTCAAGAGAGGGGAAAAATGTATTTAATGCACATGATGATGAATGTTCGATGCTAAGATGCAAATTTCATGTATCATGTATGTATGTGTTGATGTATGTATGTGTTGATATATGTTTCCTCAATCTGTAAGGGGAATGGTTGTGTGAACAGTCTTCATTTTATCCCTGATTTAGTTTATCTCCATTTCCACCAGGGTGTACTCTTGCAAACCTTGACCTGAGACTATTTGTTTTCCTTTCCTCATCAAATTTTGCCCCCACAATTCGGCTTCCCTTGCCCCAGCTTCGATCATGAACTTCTGAGATATATTCGTTGAATTCCAAGATATGCCTCCAGAGAGATTATCTTGTTTGAAAAATGTTTTCTTCTATTTATTTTGAAAATTTTGAAAAATATCAAAAGGAATTTTAAAAAAAATATTGCCTCTTTCTATGTTTTACAATGGAAACAAATCATAAAACATGAGTTCATTGGATATCAAAGAATTAACTGCTCTTTTAATCTTTGATAGATGCAAATCTTTGACAAATATCAAGATTGACAGGTTGGTTTTTGAGGTTGGCTACCTATATTTTAAGGTTTATTTCATCACTCCGTCCTTTTCTTTTTTCTCTGTCATCATGAAAATTAGTACATGCCCTTATTTCATGGCTTGGTATTTTGATCGGATGTGGAAAAAATGGCGCAACTAGCATAGTCAATTGCTGGACCTTTTAGAATAGTTTTGTTTCGGTTCTTTGAAATCTTCCATTTGTTCAAGCTTCACAGGCTCCTCTAACAAAGGCAATGCAGAAATATCAGTCTAACAATGAGATTTCTGAGTGCTCATGTGAATTCAACTATAACAGGTATTCCTCAACTCTCTTAGTCCATATTCACCGAAACTCCTTACTTAGTAAATTTGATTTAATTTCCCTTGTTTGGCTAGCTGAATTCAACTTTATTGTACATATATTTTATAATTACCTTTATCTGGCTAACTAAAGGATTCATGTCATCACAAAGTCTTCGACTTGACAATCACAGTGGAGCAAACACCGAATTGTAAATTACCCGATCAATGTCATGGTTTGAATGTAATCTATTCATAAAGCCAGGGCTTTCAAGTTTCCTCTATATCCAATTGCTTTAGTGGAATAGCTCAGCTTTATTGTATATATATATATTCTGGGTATATGGATTCCATTTCTTAAGCTTGTCAAGAAGAACTTCTTATAGTCTCAGTGTTTGTTGAAGGTCAGAAAATCTCATCGTTAGAGTTCAATTCCCAAGACACTGACCTAAACTAGATTCATCTACTTGACTATTTCATTTGTGAATATCATGATCATCATTGAACATCATCAACAGAAGTATAAATCAAATAGCTTTGCAATTTCATGTGTTAGATACCCCATTTTATCTACTTTTAATACATACTTGAATGCCAAACCCTTGATTGACTCTTCATGTGAAGAGAAAACAAGCTACGTCCCTGCAAGAGAAGGATATGTATTCTGGTGTATCGTCTGCAGTAGGATTAGGGGTTCTTGTTTTACAGGGTTCAATCTTGTCATTTGTCAAATATTTACAACCTCAATTTTTAAGGAGCTTTTAATTAAGTTGATATTCAAAGAATTCCAAGATTAAAATTTGCTCATTGCTCATTTCCTTATAAGAAAGCATTTTATTTAAAATGTTCGAACGTCAAGTGACTTACAAACATTCAAGCATAGAAAAAGAAAAACAAGTTCAAACAAGATGACATGCTTTGATGAGAATGCAACACAACTTTTGATGGATGCCCCAGCAGGCTCCTGATCAGAATTCCCCATTACACATTAAATGTCCATCCCCCTGAATCAATCAGATCTTGGACATTGCGCTTCAAAACCCCACAATTCTCAATGGTGTGTCCTGAGCTCCCAATATGATAGCTGAATATGGCATTAACATCATGGTCTTCAGGATATGGGGCCTCTCTTGGTTTGGATTGAAATAGAGTCACAAGGTTATTCTCAACTAGTGTTGGTAGCAATTCCTCATACGTCATTGGGATTGGATCGATGTGAGTCCTTCCATGGAATACCTTATGAGGTTTGATCCCTTGATTACCTATATATAAGATCCCACTATGTTAATCTCAACTCTTTCCTCAATGTCAGTACTGCTAGTGCCTCCTATTTTGCCATTCTTGACTGTTCTTTCGACCATTTCACCAGACACGATGATGTCAGAGAAACTCTTAGTTGTAGCTCCTATCATGTAGTTTTTATATAGAGATTTCAATGTATCGATGAATAAAGTGATGAATTCTCTTTCAAGTTAAGAAACTTCAACAACATTGACCTCATAATCTGCTCCCTGATATACTTGTTCTTGAACTCATCTTGGAAGAATTGCCAGTCTACCTGTTCAAGCTATGTGTACATCGTCGTATTCGACCATCACACCCGAACTGATCCTCGGAGAAACGATATAGCTTCACCCAATTTTTCATGATCGGAGTACTGTAAACTTTTAAACATCACCATAACATCATTCAACCATAAAGCTGTGTCCATCGGACCTTCACCTTCTTCTCCCTTAAACTCAGGAGCTCCCAAACTTCTTAACTCCTTAGGGATTGACATTCGTGGTGCTGGAGGAGCAGGGGGGAGGTAAAGGAGGTTGGAACCTTGTCAAGATAGGATCGAGAGCTTGAATAAAAGCTCCAAACTCCGGAACAGGCATACCCTGAGGTACCGATACGCTGGCATTCTCACACTAAATAAGATGTTCACTATTCTCTTCATAACTCTCACTATCCGCTCCATCTCTACTATCTCGTCCAGCCTCTCTTCTCGATTTGTAGAATCTGACATCTAGAATAACATACATAAAGATAATAGTTAATAAGGAGAAAAATCTATCATATTCTTTATATACCATATCAGTAACCTTGACATCTTAGTGGCATGTAAACTCTTTTTACATCAAAATACACTCGATTTCGGCCAAGAATCGGTTAAACATGTAGCTCTGATACCAATAAATTTAACACCCATCTCCCGTATAATTTTTCGTTCACGAGATACAGATATCACATCACTTTTAAAAACAATTCCTCATTTGAATACTCGTAGAATTTTGTTTCTTTTTATAAAATATTTTAATTTACTAATAATAAAATATACATTACTTAATTAGATAAACAAAAAGAAATGTTCAAATACTTAACCGTTTTACATCATGTTAAATCCAATGCTTTTCAGAGCGTTTTTACGAAATCTATTACATGCCAACTAAAATACATCGAAAGTAGACATAAACGTCATACTGTTACTGACGAGGCAACACTTCCTTTGATGTCCGATGATCTCCTTACTCCTCTGGTATTTTAACCTACGCGTGAAATAAACACAGTTAAGTATTTCTTAGTGAGGCAAAACTAATCGTACAATGAAATCATTATATCATTATTTCATATCGATCAAATACCATATCATTATTGTCAAGTTAATATCATTTCTTTGCAATGCACACGTAATGCCCATACTATCATTCATAAACATATTATGAATTTCGTGGGTTGCACACATAGTGTTGAAATGGTTATTTATCAACATATGATGAATTCCATGAATTGCACACTTAGTGCCGAAATGATTATTCATCAATATATGATGAATTCCGTGAATTGCACACTTAGTGCCGAAACGTTTATTCATCAACATATGATGAATTCTGTGAATTGCACACTTAGTGCCGAAACAATTATTCATCAACATATGATGAATTCCGTGAATTGCACATTTAGTGTCGAAACGGTTATTCATCAACATATGAAGAATTTCGTGAATTGCATATTTAGTGCCAAAACGGTTATTCATCAACATATGATGAATTCCGTGGATTGTACACTTAGTGTCGAAACGGTTATTCATCAACATATGATGAATTTCGTAAATTGCTCACTTAGTTCTGAAACGGTTATTCATCAACATATGATGAATTCCGTGAATTACACATTTAGTGCTGAAACGGTTATTCATCAACATATGATGATTTCCGTCAATTGCACACTTAGTGCCTATTTGGTAACCGCCACACATATATTAAGCAATCATACATCTATAACTAGTATAACATATAGTTACACAATTAAATGCACTCACCTATATTGCCTCACTATTGTATCCAAGCGCAAAGCTGATTACTTAGATACTTTGCCTTTTCCTTTCATTTTGCTTGACCCGGGAGCTTGATTTCAATCTACTCAAGCATCCATTAAAGACACATACAATATCAATTGTTAGTATATTTCCTAACAATTATACTTAAACAATACTCAAGAGTACAAATTATTAAATTTTCTATAACAATATCAGCTTATCTTAAAGTTTCTGGCTCCATAGTATCGATACCCCTATCATGGTATCGATACTACTATACTACGGTACCGATACTCTATTACGGTATCAACTCCATTTTTACAATTTGTTAACAATGGTATCGATACCTTCCTTATAGTATCGATACCCTCTTTTTTTACCGATTCTGCTTGCATAAGTATCGATACTACACGGTTGATTTTCAAATTTTAAGCCTATAGTATCGATACTGTTCTATAAGTACTGATACCCTAACACAGCTTTTCCATTTCTCTGCCCGATTCTTACCCAAATTTGGTCAAATTTCCTTATGTTTACACCCAATAATGCTATTAAACTCTTATTTACTTATCCCTACTAACTTTCCTTCATCTACCTTCTTAAAACATCTAACATCTCCCAAGAACATTTCAATATAAGAATCACACCACTTTTTCTAACTTGTTTTTAAACCCATCCAATGCTTCTAATCTCTCATTTACCTCTTTGACAAGTCAAATCTACTAATAAACATCAATAAACACTCTTATCTTAATATATCATTTCAAAACCCATTTTCTTAAATCTCTAATATTTCCTCTATCTCATAGTTTTAATCTTATATAACCTTTATTTAAGCTTACATATCACTTAAGTTTGCCAGAACCAACCAGAATCGAAAGGAAACACTAACCAAATAAAACTTTACATTTACTATGGAGGAGAGCTTTTTCCACGGGAAAGAAGAAGAAATGAGAGATGGCTTTTTGGTATCCTATTTTCCCATTTCCCCCTTTACTTTAATACCTTATTAAAATGAATTTTAAATTCATTTTCCTCTTAAAGGACCAAAATGCCCTCTTAATCATCAATTGTTACAATTTAGTCTAAAACTCTAATCCAAATCATTTTTCTTCTTTTATCATTTAATCAAATAAATCCTGAAATTTTAAATCTTTTCAATAAATCTCTAATTTGATATTTGGGGTATTACAATTCTCCCCCTTAAGAAAATTTGTCCTCGAATTTAAAGAAGTATCTGAAACGAAGAGGTGTGGAAACTGCTTCCTTGTGTTCTCATCTCTTTCCCAAGTAGCTTCTTTTACCTTATGATTCTGCGAAAGCACTTTAACCAACGAAATCTTTATTATGTAATTCCTTGGTTTCCTTAGCTAAGATCCACACTGGTTCCTTCTCATAAGTTAAATCTGGTCAGATCTTTATTTCTTCAAGAGTGATAACATAGGATGAATTCGATCTATACCTTTTAAGCATCGATACGTAGAAAACATTATGGATCTTGTCCATATCCGGAGGCAAAGCTAATTGATAAGCTACGGGTCTGACCCTTTTTAAGATCTCATAAGGTCCAATGAATCACAGACTCAACTTTCCTTTTCACCCAAAACATAATACCTTCTTCCAAGGTGATACCTTAATAAATACTTTGTCTTCCACATTAAATTCAATTTCCTTTCTTTTCAAATCGGCCTAAGACTTCTGGAGATCGGAGGCTATCTTTAGATTGCTCTGGATAATTTTCACTTTTCCTCAATTTCTTTCATCAAATTCGGCCCAACTAGGCCTTGATCTTTTAGTTCTAACCAATTTAATGGTATCCTGCACTTCCTCCCATACAAAGCTTCATACGGGGCCATCTTAATATTGGATTGAAAAACTATTATTATAAGCAAATTCCGCTAAAGGCAAATATATTTCCCATGATCCTTTAAACTCCATCACACATGCCCTTAGTATATCCTCTAGTATCTGAATAGCTCGCTCTGACTGCCCATCTGTCTACGGATTAAAAGTTGTACTAAAGTTCAATCGAGTACCCAATGCCTCTTGCAAATACTTCCAGAATCTTGAAGTAAACCTTGGGTCTCGATCCAACACTATCGATATCAGCACACCGTGTAGTCTAACTATCTCTTTTATATACAGCTGAGCATACTTATCCATTGAATAGTCTACACAAACTTGAATAAAATGAGTCGTCTTGGTTAATCTGTCCACTATTACCCATATCGCGTCCTTTTTACCTGGTAACAAAGGTAGCCCTGAAACAAAATCCATTATAACTCGCTCTCATTTCCACTCAGGAATGGTTATCAGTTGTAGCAATCCAAAAGGCACTTGATGTTTTGCTTTCACTTGCCAACATGTTAAACATTTTGACACAAACTCCGTTACAGCTCTTTTCATACCAGGCCACTAGTAACGACTTTTCAAGTCCTGATACATATTATTCCCGCCTGGGTGCATCATCAAAAGGCTATAATGTGCCTCGCAATGAATATTTTTCCTCAATTCGTCATCATCGGGAATGCAAAGTCTTTCACGGTAATATTAACATCCATTATCCCTTATTTCAAAATCTTTGGCCTCTTCTTTTCGACTTGTTCCAATCTCATCAAGCATTTCTCATCTCAACCTTGCAACTCTTTTACCCGATCAAAGAACATCGACTTTAACTTTAATTCAACAATCAAAACACCATCTTCCTTTAAAGACATACGTGCATCTAAAGCCCTTAAAGATACAAAAGTCTTTCGACTGAGCGCATCGGCTACACATTAGCCTTTCCTGAATGATTGTCAATAACCAAATCATAATCTTTTAAGAGCTCAATCCATATTCTCTATCTCAAAATTAGCTCTTTCTGAGTCACCAAGTACTTTACACTTTTATGATCCGTGTAAACATGGCAACGCTCACCGTACAGATAATGGCGCCAAATTTTCAAAGCAAACACTACTGCTGCCAATTCCAAATCATGTGTTAGGTAATTTCTCTCATGATTCTTCAGTTTTCTTGAGATGTAAGCCACCACTTCCCTTCTTGCAGCAACACACATCCGAACCCATTATAGGATGCATCACTGTAAATGAAATAATCTTTACCCGACTCAGGTTGCACGAGCACTAGGGCCTCGATTACTATTCTCTTTAACATTTCAAAACATTCTTGACATTTTCCCGTCCAAAAAAAACGCACATATTTTTTTAACAACTTAGTTAGCGGCAGAGCTAACATTTAGAAGTTCTTCACAAACCGCCTATAATACCCAACAAGCCCCAAGAAACTTCGAACTTCAGAAACATTATTTTGGGATTGCCAATCCACTATGACTTGAATCTTTTTGGGATCCACTCTTACTCCTTCTGCAGAGACTAAATGACCAAGGAAAGAAATCTCAGCTAACTAGAATTCACATTTGGACAGTTTCGCATACTTCTTATCACGAAGTATCTAAAGAACCACTCGAAGATGAGCATCATGTTCCTCCCTTGACTTGGAGTACACTAATATATCATCTATAAATTCCACAAAGAATTGATCCAAGTAAGGTTTGGAATACTCTGTTCATTAAGTCCATAAATGCTATCGGAGCGTTAGTCAATCCAAATGGCATTACCACGGATTCGTAGTGTTTGTACCGAGTTTGAAAAGCTGTCTTTGGAATATCATCCTTCTCGATCTTTAACTGATGGTATCCTCACCTCAGATCTATCTTGGAGAACACTGCAACACCCTTCAATTGATCAAATAAGTCATCAATCCTCGGAAGAGGATACTTGTTCCTTATCATTACTTTATTTTAACTGATAAAAATCAATACATAATCGCATAGATCCGTCATTCTTTTTCACAAATAGCACAGGTGCTCCCTAAGGAGAAATATTGGGTCTGATAAATCCTTTATCAAGTAACTCTTACAACTGTGCTTTTAATTTCGTTAACTCCGTTGGAGCCATTCGATACGGAGAAATAGAAACTGGTTCGGTACCCGGGTAAACCTCAATTCTTAATTCAACTTCCTGATCTGGAGGTAAACCCAGTAACTCATATGGAAACACCTCTAGAAACTCTTTAATTGTTGGAATATCACTTAATCTCACTTCTGACGTCTGAGTGTCTATTACATTAGCTAGAAAAGCTATGCATCACTTTGACATCATTTTCTTTGCAGTTATGGCTGATATCACATTGGAGGGTGATTTACCTCTTCACTAATCACTACTATTTTGGAGCCTTCCGAATCCTTAAAAAATAATCCCTTCTTCTGACAATCCACCCATCCATGATGTGGTGACAACCAATCCATGCCCAAAATGATTTCAAACTTATCAAAGAGAAACTCCATCAAGTTTTCCAAGAACACGGCCCCTTGAATCTTAATTGGACATTTTCTACACACCCTAGCCACTCTTGTACTATGACCCATAGGCTTTACTGCTATCATTTCACTAGAAATTGGTTCTAAATGAATCCCTCTAGTTCTAACCAACTTTGTACTAATATATGAGTGCGTAGAACCAGGGTCAACTAGAACAAAAACATGCTCATGAAAAAGATGAAATGTACTTGTTATGATTTCTGGATCATCCCAATCCTCATTGGTCTTTATATTATAAATTCGGGCCACTCCCCGAGTCTCTTGTTGCTGTCCAGCCTCAGATAGACCTCCTGATCTTCTTCTTCCTCTGCTTTTACTAGGTGCTGATACTGATCTCTGAGTTTGCATTGATCTATCCCCGGATCTCTATAGACAGTTCCGAGCATAATGACCCATTTCTCCACAAATAAAACAAGAGCCAGAGAGCACTCTACATACTCCCCGATAAAATTTGCCATATGTTTGACATGGATTACCTCTCTCTCCATAAGCTTGCCCGAGCTAGTAGTAAAAGAATGGGTTTGCTTAGATTTCTGTGACGTTGCATCAGAATCAGCCCTGTCAGTATATCGGGGACCAGATCCCTTGCCTCTCTTAGCATGATGTGTTGATGAAGACATTCCACTCATTTTACTCTTCTGCATACTCTGCTCCGCTTCTAGAGTTTCCTCTTGAGATCTTTCAATAGCCTTAGCTCTGTTAATAACTTCTTGCAGGCTAGGCAAGTTTAAGGCCAACATCATCTCTTTCAACTAAAGCCTCAGACCCTCGATAAACCAATCTCTTCGATCTTTATCATTAGGAACCATCTCGGTAGCATAACGACTAAGCTTATTGTATTCAACCTCATACTCATGCACTGCTCGATTGCCTTGTTTCAAGTTAAGAAACTTCAATAACATTGACCTCATAAACTGCTCCACGATATACTTGTTCTTAAACTCATCTTGGAAGAATTGTAGTCTACTTGTTCAAGTGATGCGTACATCATCGTATTCGTCCGCCACACCCGAGCTGATCCTCGGAGTAACGATACAACTCCGCCCAATTTTTCAAGATCGAAAACTGCAAACTTTCCAATATCGCCATAACATCATTCAACTATAAATCTGCATAGATCAAACTTTCACTTTCTTCTCCCCTGAACTTAGGAACTCCCAAACTTCTTAACTCCTTATGGATTAACATTCATGGTGCTGGAGGAGCAAGGGAAAGCAGAGGATGTTTGAACCTTGTCAAGAAAAGATTAAGAGCTTGCATAAAAGCTCTAAACTCCGGAACAAGAATACCCTGAGGTGTCGGTGTACTAGAGTTCTCAGATAGAATCAGATGTTCACTATTCTCTTCATAACTCTCACAACCCGATCCATATATACTCTCTCATCCAGTCGCTCTTCTTGAATTTGTAGAATTCGACATCTAGTATAACATACATAAAGATAATACTTAAGTTAGTAAGGAGAAACATATATCATATTCTTTCTATACCCTATCAGTAACCTTGACATCTTAGTGGCATGTAAACTCTTTTTACATCAAAATTCACTTGATTTTGGTCGAGAATCGGCTAAACCTGTAGCTCTGATACCAATAAATGTAATACCCATCTCTCGTATACTTTTCCATACACGAGATACAGATGTCACATCACTTTTAAAAATAGTTCCTTATTTGAAAACCCATAGAATTTTGTTTCTTTTTATAAAACATTTTAATTTACTAATAATAAAACAGACATTACTTAATTAGATAAACAAAAAGAAATGTTCAAATACTTAACCGTTTTACATCATGTTAAATCCAATGTTTTTCAGAGCGTTTTTACGAAATATATTGCATGCCAACTAAAATACATCAAAAGTAGACATAAATGTCATATTGTTACTGACGAGGCGACACTTTCTTTGAAGTTCACTGATCTTCTTGCTCATATGGTATTTTAACCTAAGCATGAAATAAAAACATGTTAAGTATTACTTAGTGAGGTAAAACTAATCGTACAATGAAATCATTATATCATTATTTCATATAGATCAAATACCAATTCATTTTCCTCTTAAATGAGCAAAATGCCCTCTTAATCATCCATTGCTACGATTTAGTCTAAAACACTAATCCAAATCATTTTTCATCTTTTATCATTTAATCAAATAAATCCTCAAATTTTAAATCTTTTCAATAAGTCCCAAATTCGATATTTGGGGTATTATTATTCTCCCCTTAAGAAAATTTGTCCTCGAATTTAAAGTACCTGGAATAAAGAGGTGTGGAAACTGCTTCCTCACGTTCTCCTCTCTTTCCCAAGTAGCTTCTTCTACCTTATGATTCTGCCAAAGCACTTTAACCAACGGAATCTTTTGTTATGTAATTCCTTGGTTTCATTAGCTAAGATCCGCACTGGTTCCTCTTCATAAGTTAAATTTGGCCGGATCTCTATTTCTTCAGGAGTGATAACATGGGATGGATCTGATATGTACCTTCTAAGCATCGATACGTGGAAAACATTGTGGATCTTGTCTATATCCGGAGGCAAAGCTAATTGATAAGCTACGGGTTTGACCCTTTTTAAGATCTCATAAGGTCCAATGAATCTCGGACTCAACTTTTCTTTTCGTCCAAAACGTAATACATTCTTCCAAGGCGATACCTTCATAAATACTTTGTCTCCCACTTAAAATTCAATTTCCTTTCTTTTCAAATCTTCATAAGACTTTTGGCGATCGGAGGCTATCTTTAGATTGCTCTGGATAATTTTCACTTTTTCCTCCATTTCTTTCATCAAATTCGGCCCAACTAGGTCTCGATCTTTTAGTTCAAATAAATTTAATGGTGTCCTGCACTTCCTCCCATACAAAGCTTCATACGCGGCCATCTTAATACTGGATTGATAACTATTATTACAATCAAATTCCGCTAAAGGCAAATACCTTTTCCATGATCCCTTAAACTCCATCACATATTCCCTTAGCATATCCTCTAGTATATGAATAACTCGCTCTGACTACCCATCTGTCTGCGGATGAAACACTGTACTAAAGTTCAATCGAGTACCTAATGTCTCATGCAAAGACTTCCAGAATCATGAAATAAACCTTGGGTCTCGATCGGACACTATCGATATCAGCACTCCGTGCAGTCTAACTATCTCTTTTATATACAACTCCACATACTTATCCATTGAATAGTCTACTCGAACTGGAATAAAATAAGCCGTCTTGATCAATCTGTCCACTATTACAAAGGTAGCCCTGAAAAAAATCCATTGCAACTCGCTCTCATTTCCACTCAGGAATGGTTATCGGTTGTAGCAATCCGGAAGGAACTTGATGTTCTACTTTCACTTGCTAACATGTTAAACATTTTGCACAAACTCCGTTACAACTCTTTTCATACCAAGCCACCAGTAACGACTTTTCAAGTCTTGATACATCTTATTCATGCCTAGGTGCATCGTCAAAGGAATATAATGTGCCTCAGAAAGAATATATTTCCTTAATTCACCATCATCATGAATGCAAAGTCTTCCACGGTAATATAAACATCCATTATCCCTCATTTTGAAATCTTTGGCCTCTTCTTTTTCGACTTGCGCCAATCTCATCAAGCATTTCTCATCTCAACCTTGCAGCTCTTTTACCTGATCCAAGAAGATCGACTCTAACTTTAATTCAAAAATCAAAGCACCATCTTCCTTTAAAGACATACGTACATCTAAAGCCCTTAAAATTGCAAAAGTCTTTCAACTGAGCGCATCGGCTACCACATTAGCCTTTCCCAGATGATAGTCAATAACCAAATCATAATCTTCTAAGAGCTCAATCCATATTCTCTGTCCAAATTCAGCTCTTTCTGAGTCAGCAAGTACTTAGACTTTTATGATCCGTGAAAACATGGCAACACTCACCGTACAGATAATGGCGCCAAATTTTCAAAGCAAATACTACTGCTGCCAATTCCAAATCATGTGTTGGGTAACTTCTCTCATGATTCTTCAGCTGTCTTGAGGCGTAAGCCACCACTTTCCCTTCTTACATCAGTACACATCCCAACCCATTATGGGATGCATCACTGTAAATGACATAATCTTTACCCACCTCAGGTTGCACGAGCATTAGGGCCTCGGTTATTATTCTCTTTAACATTTCAAAACTTTTTTGACATTTTCCCATCCAAACAAAAGGCACATCTTTTCGTAACAACTTAGTTAGCGATAGAGCTAACATTGAGAAGTTTTTCACAAATCGCATATAATACCCAGCAAGCCCCAAGAAACTTCAAACTTTAAAAATATTCTTTGGGGATTACCAATCCACTATGGCTTGAATCTTTTTGGGATCCACTCTTATACCTTATGCAGAGACTGTATGACCAAGGAAAGCAATCTTAACTAACCAGAATTCGCATTTGGACAGTTTCGCATACAACTTTTTATCACGAAGTATCTGAAGAACCACTCGAAGATGAGCATCATGTTCCTCCCTTGACTTGGAGTACACTAATATATCATCTATAAATACCACAACAAATTGATCCAAGTAAAGTTGGAATACTCTGTTCATTAAGTCCATAAATGTTTCTAGAGCGTTAGTTAATCCAAATGACATTACCACGAATTCGTAGTGCCCGTACTAAGTCTGAAAAGCTGCCTTTGGAATATCATCCTTCTCTATCTTTAACTGATGGTATCCCGACCTCAGATCTATCTTGGAGAACACTGATGCACCATTCAATTGATCAAACAAGTCATCAATCCATGGAAGAGGATACTTGTTCTTTATCGTTACTTTATTTAACTGACGATAATCAATACTGTAGACACCCTTTTTTGTCCGGATTATAAATATTATATTATAATTATTTATATTATATTATAACTATTATTGTTATTATTATAACAATTAAAATTATAATTATTATTAGTATTATTATTAATATTGTTTATGTTTTTATTGCTTGCAGGCTTTACAACAAGTCCAAATCGAGCCCAAATCGATCCCAAATGAGTCCAAACCAGCTAGAGACCCGTTTCGAGCCCAATGGACAGCAGTTACATGCAGAGAAAAAAGAGAGAAGTTAATGTTGGTTTTTAGCAGTTTGTAAAGATATACTGGGGGAGGGGGTTTATGGGAAAAGAGCACTATCAACGGGGGGAAAAAGATGAGAGGGAGAAACCACTAAAAAAAACCACCAGAGTCTGGGAACGAGAGAGGGGATTTCATACAAGAAACAGAGAGAACAAGAAACGAAGGAAATCATTTGCGAAAGAAAAATATATTAGCTATCAGTAATTTTACAAGTGTAAAAATAGTGCCAAAGGAAATATTGTTGTAATCTTACAATTGAAAAACAAATAAAGTAATAAAGGTATGTTTTTGAGGAATTATTCTCCAATTTCTTTATTTTTCCAGTTCTTTTTTTTTGTTTTTTATTATGTATGTGTGAATGTTGTTTAAAACTAAATTTTGAGAGGGATTAGGACTTACCTAGACTGCCCGAACACCAATGGTGCCTTGTTGACTCCATTTATTTTATGTGCTGGTTCCATTTTCAAGGAAAAGGCGAGATTTAATTTAGCAAAACCAAAATAAAGTAAGAAGAGAGGAGTCGAACGCCAAAGTTGAAGTCATCGGCTCGAACGATTGGAAGGTTCTATCCCAAATAGCAGTTATCTCCTTTAAGTTTTCTAGAGTAGAGGAAATAAAAAGAGTTAGTCTGTTACAGTGCTAGGTCAGATTCTCGTCGGAGTAATGAAGTCTTGGTCGTGTGTGAGATGAGTGGGAGTTGAATATAGCGTTGCGTCGGGGCTGACTTATGGTTGAGAAGCAGTAGCGTTAGGGATCTCGGCCAGCAGTGTCGTGGCCTTTGGAAGTCGATGTTCACGTGAGAGTATGCACGAGAGAGAGAGTTGCTACACACAATCAAAAGTTTTTTGCGTTAAACGTTATGAATGCTTTTGCTAAAGCCATTGTTAAATTGTATATTCATTGGCAGATCTTAAGAAAGAGGGAAATGGAAATGCAAGAAAGGGAGGGGTGAGAAAGCCAATTGCGGCTGAGTTGTTTAGTTTAGAGTTAGTTTAGGTTTAGGTTTTAGTTAGATTACATATTAAAGTATTGGGTTAATTATTCATTTGGTCACTAACGCTTTAGGTGTAAACTATCTCTAGATCCTCCTAAGTTTAACGTTCTTTTATAATTTAGTCACCTGCAGGGTTTGATTTTTGAATTTTTTTATTTGTCTCGACTTAGTTATTTTCCAGTTTTTGTTTTAGTTACTGTTTTGAGTTATTTAGGTTTAAGTTCCTTGTTCTTTTTTATTTAAGTCTCTGTTTTAATTTTTAGTCAGCATGTTTGATTTTACATATGTTTAAATTTTTAGTTACTACTTTTGTTATTATGGATGTATATATATATATATATATATTTTAAAATTTATAGTTTAGCATGTCATGTTTTCATTTTTTTTATATTTGAGTCACATTTGTACAATATAGGTTAATAGGCATGGTTATAGTTGTTAATTAAAATATACGTATATAATTTTTTATATGTCACGTTGTATGCTATTTTTAATTTTGTTTAGTTAATTTTGGCATGACATCCTTTTT
This sequence comes from Hibiscus syriacus, assembly GCF_006381635.1. Taxonomy (NCBI): domain Eukaryota; kingdom Viridiplantae; phylum Streptophyta; class Magnoliopsida; order Malvales; family Malvaceae; genus Hibiscus; species Hibiscus syriacus. The sequence goes on along the minus strand of NW_024063471.1, from coordinate 14,652,080 downwards.
TGCACAATTTGTATTAGATCCTCATGTGCATAACTCACATATTACATAATTGGATTAAGGGTAATACACTTTTAATTTAAAATTGTTTTAAGTGGGTTGTCATAACGCATTTGAGGTCAGCTTTTAATGATTTTAAAATAAAAGTGTATCCCATTAGTGACGCCTAAAAATTGATTCATCACTTTAAAATTTGGGAATGGAAGAAAAAGAAATGTTCGGCTATTTAAATTTATCGAGAAAAGGTTGTTATAGCTTTTAAGATCTGGTATCGATATTTGTAAATAATCGAACATTCTTTATCTTTCTAAAATGAATTGGTAATTTTAATTTAGTTTATTTGAGTACTTCTAAATATTTTTAAATTTACATCTTTGTTTTATGGGATCAAAAGTCAAATTAAGTTCAAATTTGTTAAGTTCATTGCAAAGACATTAATTAATCGACTACCGATTTAAGGCGCTGTGGGGGTGCTAATCCTTCTCCACACATAACCGACTCCTGGACTCGATTTTGGTAACGCAGACTTTAACTTGTTGTTTTAATTAAAATTAAATTTTATTTAAAATGACAAAACGTTTTTGGGTGCCCAATCACACCCTAATCAAAGATTGGTGGCGACTCTACGAACCGTTTTTTTTTTCTATTGTAAAGGAAATCTCAATATTTTCGAAACGAGAGGTCTTTTAAATCGCATCTGTTTTTAATTTAAAAATCAATTGAAAGAGGATAATTAAAAATTAATGTGGTTTTTAAAATCTCACCTTTAAGGAAAAAATCGTTTCGACAAATACATAACCGCATAAACCCGTCCTTCTTTTTCACAAATAGCATAGGTGCTCCCCAAGAAGAAACACTAGGTCTGATAAATCCTTTATGAAGTAGCTCTTGCAACTGTGCTTTTAATTCCCTTAACTCCATTGGAGCCATTCGATACGGAGTCATAGAAACCGGTTCGGTACCTGGGTAAATCTCAATTCTGAATTTGAGTTCCCGATCTAGAGATAAACCCGATAACTCCTCTGGAAATAGATCTGGAATTTATTTAATTGTTGAAATATCGCTTAATCTCACTTCCGGCGTCCGAGTGTCTATTACATTAGCTAGAAAAGCTATGTATCCCTTTGACATCAGTTTCTTTGCAGTCATGGCTGATATCACATTAGAGGGTGATTTTATTTTTTTGGCCAATCACTACTATTTCGGAGCCTCCCGAATCCTTCAAAAATAATCGCTTCCAGTGACAATCCACCCATCCATTATGTGGAGACAACCAATCCATGCCTAAAATGATTTCAAACTCATCAAAGGGCAACTCCATCAAGTTTGCCAAGAACATGACCCCTTGAATCTTAATTGGACATTTTCTATACACCCTAGCCACCCTTACACTATGACCTATAGGATTTACCGCTATCATTTCACTAAAAATTGGTTCTAAAGGAATTCCTCTAGTTCTAAAAACTTTGTACTAATATATGAGTGCGTAGAACCATGGTCAACTAGAACAAAAACATACTCGTCAAAAAAGATGGAATGTACCTGTTATGATCTCTGAATCATCCCAATCCTCACTGGACCTTATATTATAAATTTGGGCCACTCCCTGAGTCTTTTGTTGCTGTCCAGCCTCAGATTGACCGCTTGATCTTCCTCTACTTCTACTAGGTGCTGCTACTGATCTCTCAGTTTGCATCTATATATCCCCGGATCTCTGTGGATAGTTCTTACCATAATGACTCGTTTCTCCACAAACAAAACAAGCCCTAGAGAGCACTCTACATAGTCCCTGATGAAATTTACCACATGTTTAACATGGATTACCTCTCTCTCCATAAGCTCTACTCGAGCTAGCAGTAAAAGAATGAGACTGCTTAGATTTCTGTGAAGCTACAACAAAATCAGCCTTGTTAGTATATCGGGAACCTAAGCCCTTGCCTCTTTTAGCATGATGTATAGATGAAGACATTCCACTCCTTTTACTCGTCTGCATACTCTGCTCCGCTGCTAGAGTTTCCTCTTGTGCTCTTTCAAAAGCCTTAGCTCTGTTAATATCTTCTTGCATGCTAGGCAAGTTTAAGGCTAACATCATCTCTTTCAACTTAGGCCTCAGACACTCGATAAACCAATCTCGTCGAGCTTTATCATTAGGAACCACCTCAGTAGCATAACGGCTAAGCTTATTGTATTCAGACTCATACTCATGAACTGCTTGATCGCTTTTTTCAAGTTAAGAAACTTCAACAACAATAATCTCATAAAATGCTCCCCAATATACTTTTCTTGAACTCATCTTGGAAGAATTACAGTCTACTTATTCTAGCGATGCGTACATCGACGTATTCATCCACCACACCCAAGCTGATCCTAAGAGTAACGATACAACTCCGCCCAATTTTTCATGATCGAAGCACTGTAAACTTTCCAACATCGCCATAACATCATTCAACCATAAATCCACGTCCATAAGACCTTCACTTTCTTCTCCCCTGAACTTAAAAGTTCCCAAACTTTTTAACTCCTTAGGGATTAATATTCGAGGTGCTAGAGGAGCAGGGGGATGAGGAGGAGGTTGGAACCTTGTCAAGATAGCATCAAGAGCTTGCATAAAATCTCCAAACTCTGGAACAAGCATACCCTAAGGTGTTGATGCGCTGGCATTCTCAGACGAAATCGAATGTTCACTATTCTCTTCATAACTCTCACTACCCGATCCATCTCTACTCTCTCGTCTAGCCGCTCTTCTCGAATTCGTAGAATCCGACATCTAGTATATCATACATAAAGATAATACTTAAGTTAGTAAGGGGAAACATTTATCATATTCTTTCTATACCCTATCAATAACCTTGACATATTAGTGACATGTAAACTCTTTTTACATCAAAATACACTCGATTTTGGCTGAGAATCGATTAAACCTGTAGCTCTGATACCAATAAATGTAACACACATCTCCCGTATACTTTTATGTACACGAGATACATATGTCACATCACTTTTAAAAATAGTTCCTAATTTGAAAACCCGTAGAATTTTGCTTCTTTTTATAAAACATTTTAATTTACTAATAATAAAACAAACATTGCTTAATTAGATAAACAAAAAGAAATGTTCAAATACTTAACTGTTTTACATCATGTTAAATCCAATGCTTTTCAGATTGTTTTTACGAAATATATTACATGCCAACTAAAATACATCAAAAATAGACATGAATGTCATACTGTTACTGACGAGGCGACACTTCCTTTGATATCCAATGATCTCCTTACTCCTCTGGTATTTTAACCTACGCGTGAAATAAAAACACGTTAAATATTACTTGGTGAGGCAAAACTAATCGTACAATGAAATCATTATATCATTATTTCATATCGATCAAATACCAATTCATTATTTTCAAGTTAATAACATTTCTTTGCAATGCACACGTAGTGCCCATACTGTCATTCATAAACATATTATGAATTTTGTGGGTTGCACACTTACTGCCGAAACAATTATTCATCAACATATGATGAATTTCGTGAATTGCACACTTAGTGCCGAAGCGGTTATTCAACAACATATGATGAATTCCGTGAATTGCACACTTAGTGCCGAAACGATTATTCATCAACATATGATGAATTCCGTGAATTACTCACTTAGTGCCGAAACGGTTATTCATCAACATATGATGAATTCTGTGAATTACTCACTTAGTGCCGAAACGGTTATTCATCAACATATGATGAATTCTGTTAATTGCACACTTAGTGCCGAAACGGTTATTCATCAACATATGATGAATTCCGTGAATTGCACACTTAGTGCCGAAACGATTATTCATCAATATATGATGAATTCCGTGAATTGCACATTTAGTGCTGAAACGATTATTCATCAACATATGATGAATTCCGTGAATTGCACACTTAGTGCCTATTTTGTAATCACCACACATATATTAAGCAATCATACATCTATATCTAGTATAACATATAGTTACACAATTAAATGCACTCACCTGGATTGCCTCGCTGCACTCACCTGGATTGCCTCACTATTGTATCCAAACACAAAGCTGATTACTCAGGTACTTTGCCTTTGCCTTTCGTTTTGCTTGACCCGGGAGCTTGATTTCGATCTACTCAAGCATCCATTAAAGATACATACAATATCAATTGTTAGTATATTTCCTAACAATTATACTTAAAAATACTCAAGAGTACATATTATTAAATTTTCTATAACAATATCAGTCTATCTTAAAGTTTCTGGCTCCATAGTATCGATACCCCTACCATGGTATCGATACTCTATTACGGTATCGATACCATTTTTGTATTCTGTTAACAATGGTATCGATACCTTCCTCATAGTATCAATACACACTTTAGGTACCGATACTGCTTGCATAAGTATCGGTACTACACGGCTGATTTTCAAATTTTAAGCCTATAGTATCGATATTGTTCTATCAGTATCGATACCCTAACCCAGATTTTCCATTTTTCTTCCCGATTCTTAACCAAATTTGGTCAAATTTCCTTATGTTTACACCCAACAATGCTATTAAAATCTTCTTTACTTATCCCTACTAACTTTCCTTCATCTACCTTCTTAAAACATCTGACATCTCCCAAGAACATTTCAATCTAAGAATCACACCACTTTTTCTAACTTGTTTTTAAACCCATCCAATGCTTCTAATCTCTCATTTACCTCTTTGACAAGTCAAATCTACTAATAAACATCAATAAACACTCTTATCTTAACATATCATTTCAAAACCCATTTTCTTAAATCTCTAATATTTCCTCTATCTCATAGTTTTAATCTTATATAACCTTTCCTTAAGCTTACATATCACTTAAGTTTGCAAGAACCAACCAGAATCGAAAGGAAACATTAACCAAATAAAACTTTACCTTTGCTATGGAGGATAGCTTTTTCCACGGGAAAGAAGAAGAAAAGAGAGATGGCTTTTTGGTAACCTATTTTCCCCTTTCCCACTTTACTTTAATACCTTATTAAAATGAATTTTAAATTAATTTTCCTCTTAAAGGGCCAAAATGCCCTCTTAATCATCCATTGCTACAATTTAGTCTAAACCACTAATCCAAATCATTTCTCATATTTTATCATTTAATCAAATAAATCCTCAAATTTTAAATCTTTTCAATAAAGTCCCTAATTCAATATTTGGGGTATTACAGATCTGGACCGTTGGATGGGTCCAGATCGTGCGACCATAGAAGTGCGACGCTGGAGGTTTCAGTAGAAACCCTAAGAGGTGTCACGAGGGTCGTTGGATCTAAACCAAATCCAATGGTTGAAGATGATGAGAGGCGGCTGGAAGTTAGGGTAAAAACCCTAATCTGCTTGGGTTTGCCAAATGGACCGATTCTGGTCGGATCTGGGTGTTGGGCTTGAATCGGGTCGGGTTGGCCTCCTGGTGGGCTGTTGGGTCACTCTTTAATTTTTTCTATTGGGCTCCGAGTTGGGCTTGTTCTTGTGGGTTGCTGAGTTGGTATGAAATTGGGCCTACAAAATATGTAAACAGATTTTGTAATAATAATAATAATAATTAATAATATTTTTTTGAGACACGGACAAAAATGAGTGTCTACACCTTGATTTCTGAAACTAGAGGATTTCCTCTTGGGTTAAAATTTTCTGGTAATCCTTGTTTAGCATTTTGTTCAGTTTTTGAAGGTTACGAGAATGGAGATAGTTCAGGGCTCTTTGAATGCCCCTCAGGCCTTTGGCAATTGTTCTTTTTTGTTTGAAGATATTTCCGAAATTCTCTTTCGACTCAATGACCTCCTTCTTTGTTATTTCAACAGCATCAGCAATGGAATCCTCCTTCTTCTTCATTTTAGATTTATTTTATTTTAGTCCTTCGTGTTGTTATGTTTAAAAAATGCTTTATTTATGCTTTAGACCCTTCTGGTTTTGCCATGTGTATTTCTTAGTCACTGTTTTAAGCTTGATGTTTATACGCATATAAATATTTGACATGATTGCATGAATATTTAATATTTCCTTATGAGATATATTAATATATATGGTATAGGTATATGAATATATTCTTGCATTTCTTATTCTAAATAGTTTTGACTTCTTGTTAAATGTCTTTCCATTTTAATGCCTAGATTTTACATTAAATGTTTATGTACATATAGGTGTACATACCTTTTCCTTCATACCTAGTTTCTTGTAAATATATCCTAGTTATGCATATTAAATAAACTAAATATCTTACTAACTTGGTTTTACGCATATGTATATGTATATTTATCTACATATTTAACATAATTTAAATCTTGTAATGATGTATATTTTATGTATATGTTTATTATATATATATTACTTTATGTTTACTTTTATTTATTTATTTTTTGAATTAATATAAAAAATAGCAAAATGCTCATTTTATTTGTCAATATTTTTAAGTCTCTTGCTCGAATATTTTCAAGAACATCTATTGTAGAATGGGTGTGAAAAACACAACTTGACAGAAGTAGTGCGATTCGACAACATTTGAACAAAAAACGAACTTGAAATAAATCGAGCCCATTTTTTTGTGCAATTTTGTGATTCGAAATAATTAATTAATGTTTGATACAAAAGATCGTATTTTAATGTTTGATACAAAAAGCGATTAAGTACCAGTTTTATGTGCTTATCATTTCTCATGCGTAATCGACTCTCAAACCCTTAAAATAAATCTTTGGTAAACACATATCATTTTTTCTTTTGAAATGATTTTTTCTTAAAATTGTTTTGAAATATGTTTTTAAATATTCGACCTACCTAACCCAAAGGTCGATAGCGACTCGAAATTCAAATTAAACCAATTTCATCAAAAATCCAAAAATTTCAAAATAAAGTAATAATTATTTTAAAATTAATTTTTCAAAAAAGAAAAAAATGGTTATGACACATATATTTTGAATGAAAAGTATTTTAGACACCTAAAATGAACAAATAATATAATTTGAACACTTATTTTCCCATTAAATCTAGGTTTGATTTTAGTTGTGAGAAATATTATTATTATTAGCGGTAATAATATTTTTTAAATCATATTTTTATATTTGATTTTGGATAGTTCCTCTCAATGAATAATATTTTCTTTTACCAATAGTAGCACTTTTTCTCCCAATGATGAGAATTGAATTTCTATTATTTTCTTAAGTATTGTACAATTTATGTCCATTTAGATCGTATTACCCCCAAAAAATAAGAGATTTTATTCATGTGGTTCATTTGTTGTATTTTCACTGTTTAATTATGTATGGTGTAAATTTATTAAATATTTTAATTTCTTATTAGTTTAATATATAAATAGTGTTATTCATATCTAAACAGTGATTTAATAGTTAATGTATTTTTATTAATATTTTATTTATGATTTTTAAGGTTGTACGATGAGATTGTATGTTATTTGAGAATAAATGAGTTAAGAGTTAAAATTATCAATTTTAATTTTAATTTTAATTTTAATTTATAAGATGATTTTCATCTTAAGAAAATATTTTAATAGGTTAAATTTATGACCGATAATTTTTATCACTAATTTATTAAATTTATCAGTTGCTTGCTAGTAATGCACGTAAACTTATCAGTTGCTTTGATCCGATGAGGTAAATGCTTTCACTGCGGATAGCGCTGGAAAAGTGTTAGTATCAAAGGTTGATTCGTGTTTAATAATTCAAGGAATTCCAAGTTGTTGTAGAATCCGATTGCATTACTCATAACTATGCTCATAATCAAGGAAAGGCTATTGCATCCTTCGGTATTAGGGGTGTGTCTATTCGATCCTTTCAGGGTGTTAGATTATTCAATTACCCTTGTATTATTATTAGTTCATGTTTTAAAGTTTGTCGAAATTATTTTGTGGTGATACGAAAAAAACAGAGTTGTCATGAATCATTATAGGTTGGATATAAATCAATATCTTCAAACTTGGTAAAGTTTTGAATACAGGAGTTGTTCACCTATTGGGGCACTGCTGAGAGAAAGAGGATGAAAAGTTGTTGGTTTATCTTCTATTGTAACCCAAAAAAAAATTGTTGGTTTATAAATCTATGCCCAATGGGGACTTGTCATTAGATTTTCAACCGAAACGCCATTTTTTTTTTGGCTAAAAGGAGGGTTAAATTATTTTTCTGCAATAATGCTTGCTTCTAAGGCCATGGTCTCTTCTTTTCAGAGTATGGACGACATCTATTGTGCGACACCAGACGGTGTTCCATGGTGTATGCTTTTCGCTGACGACATTATCCTAGTTGCTAAAACAAAAACTGAATTGAATAGTAGACTGACTACCTGGAAGACTGCTTTGGAAGAAAAATGTCTAAGAATCAATATTGAAAAGACAGAGTATTTATGTTCAAACTTCAGTGGGAACCAAAACAATGAAGATGTAGAAGTATGCATAAAAAAATATTAAGAAGGATCACGTAAGAAGTATGGAGGCCACAGAAATGAGAATGCTTCGATGGGCATGTGGTAGGACTCTATGGGACATGACACCAAACTCTGCTATTAGGATGTCCTTGGGGGTGGTGTCTGTATCCGAAAAATTGAGGGAGGGAAGACTATGATGGTTTGGGCATGTCCTTAGGCGACAACCGTCAGATGCAGTCAGGAAGGTAGAGTCGATTACAGTCGACGGTGCCAGAAAGAGACGATGACCAAGGCGGAAGTGGGAAGACTGCTTGAGATCTGATTTGAAGGATTTAGCTCTTACCGAGGACATGACCTCTAATAGGAAAGTATGGAGACTTAAGACCAGGGTAGCCGAGTAGTGCGGATCACATCCATAAGGTGTATCATCTCTGTTTTCTTTTAATGCCTTTGTAGTAATTTTCATGACTTCTACTTTTTTTACGTCTCTGTCATTGGAATTTATGAAGGCTTAAAACTAGGGTAGAGGAGTAGTGTTGCCTTAGTTTAGGTTTTAACCCATTTGACTTTATTCCTTCTCGTTGCTTGCTATCGTTGACTTTTGTGTATCCTTCTCTTCATGTTTCCTCTTTTTAAATTTTTTCGAGTCTTACATTTCTGTCTATATGCAGAGATTTTTACGCAGTGATTAATTTGCAGGGATTACTTCTCATTACAGATACGCATATGAAGACTACATATGAAGATTGTTCAACTATGTATTTGTTATTTATTTATACATGCATTGTATTTTATCTTTATTTTTAATTTTTTGACTGTCGAAGGTCTACCACGGAAGCTGCTCTCAACCTTAGCGTTGGGGGCAGCCTACTACCGTACCTCCCCCTTACCCCATTACATATGAGAATAGGGTTTTTTGTTGTTGTTGTGTATATGTTTTCTTCCACAGCATTTGGTCATAAAAAATTTCTCAAATATGTCAAAATTGAACATTGTATGAAATAATAATTATGCATTTTAATTATTATGATTAATTTTTACTTGAAAAAGCTATATGGTTTTCAAAGTGGCAAAAAGGGAAAAGACGCCTAAAAGGTAACACCGAGATTTGAATTCGGGTTACAGGATTCAGAGTCCAAAGTCCTGACCACTAGACCATGAAACCATAATTCAGTTGCATTTCAAATATACTTATTTATCTTAATAAAATATTTTTTTATAACCCTAACAATGCTTTCGTGTTGGCACATAAACCGAATGAGGGGAATGTCTGCATTAATTTATTCATAGGTTAATACGCATTAAAATCAATTCCAGAACATTGATTTTATCCCATCCATTCCTATAATTCTTGTCTTGATAGGTATTTAATGATTTGTTTGGGAAATAATAGCCCAAAAAAATAAATTATTTTTATTTAAACCTAATGATGGATAAGTAGGGAAGTTTAAGTAAGATTATTATCGAAACAATTTTTAAAAGGCGGTCTGGGGGCGAGATTTAGAAAACCGCATCATTTTTAATTATGTTCATTTCAATTGAATTTTAATTAAAAACAATGTGATTTTAGAAAATCTCTCGTTTTGAAAAAATTGGAAATTCCTTTACGATAAAAATATAAGGTTCGAGGAGTCGCCACCAATCTTTGATTAGGGTGTGATTGGGCACCCAAAAACGTTGTCATTTTAAATAAAAATTAATTTTAATTAAAACGACAAATTTACGATCTACGTTACCAAAATCCAGGTTCGAGAGTCGGTTAAATGTGGGGAAGGATTAGCACCCCCACAACGCCCTAAATCGATACCTAGTCGATTAATTAATGTCTTTGTAACGAATTTTATAAGTTCATCTTTAATTTAATTCTTGATCCCTTAAAACAAAAATAAAAATTTTATAACATGCAAAAGCAAAGAAATACATTTAATTGAAATTACCAAACCATTAGAAAGATAAAGGATATTCGATTATTTAAATATATTGATACCAGATCTTTAGGTCAGTTCTAACGACCTTTTCTCAACAAATTTAAATAACCAAGCATTTCCTTTTCTTTCACTCCCAAATTTTAATGTAAAGAATCAATATTTTTGTAGTGACAATGACGGGATACACTTGTAATTTAAAATCGCCAAGAACAGCTTTCCTGTAAGTTAAGAAAAGTCATTCCGGCAATTTTAAATAAAAAGGGTATTACCCTTAATCCGATTATGTGATTAGGTCGAGTTATGCACGTGAGGTTATCATGCATTTCATATAAAATGATGTCATGTGATTTGCTACTGAATTAATTGCATACTCATACATATGTAAACATATCATCATGCGAAGTAAATATAAACACTTAATTTAAGAAAACAACTCTAATAATGGACTACGTTAAAATAGATTTAAATTTAAAGAATTAATCTAAAAAATCTAAATTATGTCTAAAACATAAAAGCAACACAATTACATACCAAATATAAAAATACAGAAATCTTACTTGAATAAAGAAAGGGGGTCAAAATAAAAAATTTTAAAGTAATGAGACAGAAGTACAATCAATGCAAAATTCGATTAAACACACAGAATGGACTAAAATAGAACATGTGAAACATGAAGCTCAAATGTCTAAAAAGCAGCAAAAATTAAATACACTAACATTTGGGACAAATATTAAATAGGTGCAAAACAAGGTTACAAAATCAGAAACGCGGAAGCATGATTCATGGGCCAAAATTAAACGCGCGTAAAATATAAAGACTAAATTAAAAATATAAAAGGCTCGATTCTAGGACTACAAGGAATTATAAGCAAAACACAAATGGCTCATACAACAAATAAACCAAACGCCAACGGATGCCCTAAACTGCTTAAACTACGTCGTTCTAGCTGAACCTTAAATAATATCTAACCTAAAGACGAAACCCTAACAACTAAACCAAACAAATTCCCCCTTTCTCTACGTCGTTTCTCAACTCTCCCCATCTTTTCTCCTTCACCGAGAAAACCCACAAAACCAGCGTTGCTCCCTCTTTCCAACGAAAACCATCGAGAGCTTCAAAGCTCTACAACGTCTCTCGCACCACTGGTCACCGACGAGTCAAATGGGGAACGAAACCTAAACCAAACCTCGAACCTAAAAACAACAACTTTACCCTAAAACCCACAACCACACCAGGCCGCCGTGGCCTCTGCCCTATAGCCATAAATTGACGACGTTCAGACCGCGATCTCCCTCTAAAGTGACCTAAGATCGATAACAATACAAACGAAGGAAGGTAAGAACTCACCTCACTCTTTACCTTTACTTGCTTTGAAGAGCCCTAAATACGTTTGTTGTATTGCTTCTGGTTGGGTTCCCCTGTCAACTGAGGTTCCAGCTATTCAAAGAGAAGGGCGCTCCAACGGACCCGATATGAGGTCGAAGAGAACTGAGCCACCCAGGTAAATCCAATTCTTCATTTTGGTTTCGTTTTGATTTAGAAATGTTCTTTTGAAAATATGTTGTTCTTGTATGTTTCTTCGAATGATTAGAAATGAAAGTAATGCTTGATGATTTTCTGTGTTGCTGTTTTTTTTAAAAATGGATGCAAGAAAAATCATTTTTATTTCTTTTGGAACTCCATGCTTACACGAACGAAGGGGAGCCCCCTGTTTTTACAATGTTTTCCCAACAGAAAATTCAAGATGGGAAGCAGAAACCCCCTTCTGTTACTATTTTTGTTCTCCTATCCGTTCTCTCTTTTTTCTTTATGTCCCCCTCGCTCATGGAACCCCTGTGATGTTCATATTTTTTTGTGTTTCTTTCCTTCCTTCTCATCAACCTCCCTCGTCTCCTTTATGATCACCCTCTTCTATTTTTGCTTGAACCCCCCATTGGAATGGTCCCTCTTCCTTGTCCTTTGTGTTCTGTTGCCTTGGTTTCTGTATTGCAGGGTGCGGGCAGTGGTAATGCCGATGGTGTTGTCAGGTCGTGGTGCTCCACGCCGAGTTGAAAATGGCACCAGTTTTGTTATTATGCTATAGCAAAGCATGGGAACGGGGTCTTCACGTGGTTCACGAGATGTTGTTGGGTGTTCCAGGTTGTAAGTGGAGTGATAGGCACAAACTGATGTAGTGGGAGTGCTGCTTCATATTGACGTGGGCGTTCGGTTATGCGTTTCACGTGGGAGACACTTAGGCGCTGTGGAGCATGGGCAGTAGCATGGGCAGCCGGGCCATGTCTCAGTCTTCAAAGGCGTGGTGCTTGGCAGTAGCATGGGCTTCCTTGGGAGGCATGATCTGCTACAGTGGATGAGTGCTTCACATTGGGTGCATGTGGGAGGAGTCTGTTGTTGGGTGTCTCCTTCACGTGGGATACACGATCTATTGGCAGCATATGGGTAGCTGCAACCAGATCTGGGCTATAATTGGATTGAACTTGGGCCTGTTCTTGAGCTCCGTGTTGGGTTGCTTGTAATTTGCCCGATTTGGGCTTGTTTTGTAAATGGACCTTAGACACTTACATTTGGATTTTGGATTATACTTAGGCTTCAATTTATATCTTGAATTCCAACGTGTACAATTCCAATTCAATTAAACACCTCAAGCTTCCACGATCCATCACTTAAATTAGTTCCTCATCGGTCACAAATTCCTTCAAATTAAATCTCGTTAATCTTCAAATGGATTTAAATGACCCGGATAAAATTAGGGTATTACAGCTGTCCCTCTTTGTTCGTTGGTGTGAACACAAGAACGTGGCAAAGACAAAAATAATGACCTAATTTTGTTTGATTGCAACGTCATTTCCCTTCTTCAGTCTTCTTCTTGACTTTTGTCTTCATCTCACTTGCACGAGCCCTTGTAATGGATTGTTCCACTTCTTCATATCTGAGAATCTTTGATTTCCCCCCACATATGATGGTCTGATGGTTGGCTCCGATATTCTTCTGAAAAGGCTAAAATGGCTCGGATGACTTATTATCCTGGAGAAAAACATCATGCCCGAAGGTCTTATGGATGACCCGAAGGATTTATTCATCACGCTCGAAAGACTTACTGATGAATTTGCTTCACTAGTCTTCTGTGAAGGCTTAAAAATTACCCGAAGGATTTTAAAAATTGTGAAATTTTGAAACTCGCATTCTTCGTTTTCAAAAATTTCATCTTCTTAAAACTTCATTTTCCATTTTCAAATTCATTTAAAACATCCTACCCGAAGGTCTTACGGATGGCCCGAAGGACTTATCATCATGCTCTAAAGGCTTACAGATGACCCGAAGGATTTAAGCATCATGCTCGAAAGACTTACTGATGGCCCGAAGGACTTATACATTGTGAAATTTTGAAACTCGCATTCTTCGTTTTCAAAAATTTCATCATTTTTCATTTTTGAATTCATTTGAAGACATCCTACCCGAAGGTCTTATGGATGGCCCGAAGGACTTATCATCCTTCTCTAAAGGCTTACGGATGACCCGAAGGATTTAAGCACCATGCTCGAAAGACTTACTGATGGCCCGAAGGACTTACAAATCGTGAAATTTTGAAAATCGCATTCTTTGTTTTCAAAAATTTCATCTTCTTAAAACATTATTTTTTATTTTCAAATTCTTGTGAAAACATCCTACCTAAAGGTCTTATGGATGGCCCGAAGGACTTATCATCTTGCTCCAAAGACTTACAGATGACCCGAAGGATTTAAGCATCATGTTCGAATGACTTACTGATGGCCCAAAGGACTTATAAATTGTGAAATTTTGAAAATCGCATTCTTCGTTTTCAAAAATTCCATCTTCTTAAAACATCATTTTTTCATTTTCAAATTCATTTGAAAACATCCTACCCGAAGGTCTTATGGATGGCCCGAAGGACTTATCATCTTGCTCTAAAGGCTTACAGATGACCCGAAGGATTTAAGCATCATGCTCGAAAGACTCACTGATGGCCCGAAGGACTTATAAATTGTGTAATTTTGAAAATCGCATTCTTCATTTTCAAAAGTTCCATCTTCTTAAAATACTATTTTTCATTTTCAAATTCATTTGAAAACATCATACCCGAAGGTTTTATGGATGGATTTGCTTCACTACTCTTCAGTGAAGGCTTAAGATGGTGCTTCACTACTCTTTAGTGAAGGCTTAAAATGGATTGCTTCACTCCTCTTTGGTGAAGGCTGAAGATTGTTTGCTTCACTATTCTCCGGTGAAGGCTTCAGATTGATCTGCTTCACTCCTCTTCGGTGAAGGCTTAAGATTGACTTTGCTCCAATCTCATGTGTGCAAGTCTCTTTTCATTCACGAAAATCTTTATTTTTCTTCTACATCTGATGGCCTTCACTTCAAAGCAATGCTTCTTCTGTGGATTAGACCTCTCTGTTCTTCAGGGTATGCCTCTTGAAATGTAACTCTTGGCATTTGAGGTTTGAAATCTCCCTTTCAATCATCGGGATTTTAACATTCTGCATCTTCTCTTTGCACCGGAAGATATGTCAAAATCATGTATTTATGCACGAAACACAAATGCAATTCAATGTATCAGTGTAATGCATTTTCTTTTATGCAAATGATGTTAACATGAATGCATAAATGTCGATTTAATCTTCATTTGCCTTCAGAGTGGCGAACTCAGTCTTCTTCTTCTGGATCATTCTTTCTAGGGCCTGCTTTATATACCCATGTAACAACTCATAATTTCCAATTTGCATTTTGGAAGAGCCCTCCGATCTTCTTCTATCTTCTTGTCATCTTTATTTTTTGTCTTCATTTCAGAGAGAATATTTTCTCTCTCAACTTCTTGCTATGGTCAGAAATACAGTTGTGTTGCCCCATTTCCGTCCTCGGCTCAATTATGCTTTCAGAGTTGTTCTTCCAGGACTCTGCTATTGATCAATACACAATTGACTTACTTTACAAGGTAAGCTCAGCTCAAATTCACGGTCTACCCCTGACACTTCGAGTTGCGAGACTCATTCTCAATAACTTCTTGGTTTGAATCTTGTTTTCTCATCATGATGTGGGTTCAGTCGTGCCCCAACATTATCTTATACTGGTACGGGCCTTCAAAATACCTCAAATTGTAAGGCTCATTCTTCATGCCTCCTTGGTCTGAATCTTTTCATCTCAACATGATGTGGTTTCCTTCGACCCCCGATACATCATAACTTGAATGTTCTCATTCTGGTGTCACTACACAGTAGTGTTGTCAAATAATTTGAGGGTTTTTCTTAATGCTACTTGAAAAGTGATCAACCCTTCTAACAAATGTCTTGTATTTTATACAAGTTGTAATATGTGTCTCTTCTGAATGATGAGATCATCTTCTTCTTGACGGGTTACTGACAACGTCACAAGGAAATATTGCCAGTTCTATCCTTCATCCCTTCTGATCTTCTTGGACCATCTGCTTCAAGATCGTGGAATGCTTCATGTTTTGGCACCGCTTATTCTCTTTCTTCCAATGGAGGCATAATGAGCCTCTCCAGCTGCAAGGACTTTTCACGTTTGAAACATTTCCTGTTTGAAAATGTTTTTATCCCTTCTCTTATTATTTTTAGGGAATGTGAAAAAATTATGAATAAATTTAAAAAATGTTGTCATTTTCTTCAGACTCACAATCAAAACAAATTATAAACAAGAGTTCAATGAATATCAAATAAGTCAAATTCTCTTTTAATCCTTCAATAATTATATACATTTGAAAAGAGTAAAGATTAATGCCGACAAAAGGCTTAGGCTGACTTGGGAAGGTAATGTGTTTCAGGTTAACTTCCTGCATCCTTTATCCTGGTGTTCTATTGATGTGATGAGGCAACCATTTTTCTTCTCTTCTGGAAATGTTCACTGGTTCTCAGCCTTCGTGAGCGCCTTTGGACTGTGCAATGCTTTGTCAAGAGATGTATAATATCACCCTTCTGTACAATGGTTGACGATTTTTGTGTTCGAGCAGCCTTTTCAGGTTTTCAACTCGAACTCTCCTTTGGTTTCAAGATGTCATCTAAAATTTTACGTCTTGAACCCTCCTTTTATTCTTCTTCCTATCATGCATTAAAGATTTTAAAAAAAAAAATTATTTACAAATAAAATTAACCCTGAGGGGCGGAATGAAGTCTGAAGATAGCCTCTCCACTTAGAAATCCATGTATGATTATAAGGGACTTTTCAGGCACGTAATGCAGGCCAGGGCTCATGGTTACGAAAGAAAAAGAATAAATAAGCCCAAACAAGTGTTTAAGGGTCATCGAACCAAGGATCAATTTGTTCTACTGTCTTCAACCTTGCTCTGCCTGATTTGAATCTGCTCGTACATCTTCTCTTACGATCTTCGGGTAAATAAAATTGAAATGTTTGAACCACTCGTCTTGAGGTGTTTGATCGATTTTCTTTCATTCATTTTTTTACATTTTTCTCATTTTCAATTTTCAATTTTTTCTTTTTTCATCTTTTCTTTTTCTCTTTCTGCATTTCTCTTCTTTCTCTTTATGATGTCAACTCAATTTGATCTTAGAGCGCTTTGTATTTGGTCTACCTCATGGTGTCATAACTTGCTTCTGTAGCGAAATTCGGACTGATAATCTTCACTCGTGCGAGCAGATGTTATTCACCTTTGCCCCCAATATAGAGGGTGATCCTTGGTTTGGGTTGAATTCAAAGAAAAATACTATAGGCTCAAAAGGGGATAACAAGGGGTATATATACATATATTTGAAGGGATAAATGAAACAAAGTCGTTCATCATCTCATACATGGAAGTCTTCGTAAAAGAGGTATCCCCAGGGGGACGTATATTTAGGATTAACCTTATTTACGTGAAAACAATATAATTAATGCATGATAGAATTATTTCAATGATTTTCTTTATTTCTTCTTCTTCTTTGTGGTCCTAGCATATCCTTGATCTCTTACACTCCATCTTTTTTTTTCTTGCAGGAAAGGTCCTCGTCATGCCCCCAGGATTTATTGAGGTTGGGGAAGTGATGTCAATGCTTAGTCTTGATGTTATTTTGGGTAAGGAACCCAACAACGGTTCTTTCGGCTTTAGATGGGATATGAAAGGTCTAATCTTTCCTCTTGTCAAAAGCATATAATTAATGAAGTAGCAAAACAACCTTTAACTCATTTGATATTCAAAGAATTACAAGGTTAAAACTTGATTCATTGATGATGACCTTTGGAAAATGACGTCAGTTCATTTAAAAAATCCTTTCAAAAAGTTGAGAAAAATGACAAAAACATGTTCAAACAAGATGTTGCAAATGACAAAACGTTTCATGATGAGCAAAAGGATTTTTGCAAAATTAGGATGCCCCCATTATTCTTCTGATGCAGTGGTGTTTGATTCGACCGGGTGCTACACGTTGGGCTTTGGTGCCCCACTTGAGCTCGTCATCCATTGTTTCACTAATTCCTGAGTCAACGTCCCATTTTCCACAAGCATCTCTATCTCCTTTAACAAAGGCCTACAATTTCCCGTAGAAAGCCCCAATGCCCCCAAGTGAAAATCACAAACACTATCCTGATCATAGCTATGAGCATAAGGGTCTGGTTGCACTTTCACTGGCCTCAGTGTGAGGTATTGACCTTTAACCAAATGGGGATATAAATCCGAGATAGAAGTTTGGAACACTTTCAAAGTACTTTTCGATCGTGGGACCTTCTTTGGACGACTCCAGTAACCAGCTGCCCCTTTTCTCTTACGGTCGTGGGAGCTCTGTATGTGGCATTCATTCACCTCATCAGTCTTTTCCTTTTGATCGGTTGGATGTTTGGAAATGACTTTCAGGTTTCCCTTGCTGATTGCATCTTCAATTGACTCTCCAGCCAGCATAAGATTCTTAAAGTCATTCATTGAATTTCCCAACATTAACTCAAAGAAAGGAGCTGGGAGAGAATCGTGAAACGTACATGATATTTCTTCTTCTAGTAAAGGAGGTTGAACTTGTGCCACCGTTCCTCTCCATCTTAGAGCATATTCTTTAAAGCTCTCAGTAGCTTTCATCCTCATCTTCTGAAGGTGATCACGTTTTGGGGCTAAGCCTTTAACATATCGATATTGCCCCAGAAAATCATCAGCTAGGTTGACCCAAGTCTTGAAATGCTCTCTGTTCAAATGATTATACCAAACTATAGCTGGGCCAGCAAGACTATCATGGAAGAAATGAATCAGCAGATTATCATCATCTAAGTACCCTTCCATCTTTCGATAAAACATCCTTAAATGTATTAGGGGACCACTAGTGCCATCATATTTCTCAAAATTAGGCACCCTAAATTCATGTGGGATGACCAAATCAGGGACCAAACTGAGTTCCCTAGCTTCTAACTCCTTGTGAGAGGCATTAACAACCTTCATATCTTTAACAGCTTCGTTCAACCACTTGAAATCATCCTCAAATTGCTCAAAATTGATGAGGCTCATCCCTAAGTCTGAGTTAGATACTCCAGGGAAGATTATCACTTTTGATGCACTACTCTGATGAGACTGGTGTCCTTTATCAATGATTTTCTCTTTGCCAACAGCTTTGGTTGCTAGCACCTGGATCATTTGATTCGATGCGCCTTGCAGATAACCCGATGTTTCATTCCTTGTACCATGTTTTAACTCGATCGATTGCAACTGATCTTGCGATTCCTGATTAGATCGCTCCATTGCTTCCATTTGTTTGTCCATGATGATGATGAAGAATGTGAATGAATGATCTTGTTATTACTGTTACATAATCTTTCATAAGTTATTTCCATGTTTTCATAATTAATGCATGTAAAAATGCTTAAATAAAAACATGCAATGCAAATGCAAATGCTAAATGCAAATACAAAAGGTGTCATTTTAGAGTGGCCATCTTAAAACAACTTTCATTGAACACAGAGGTTTTGGTACATCAAACAAACTTTTACAGGTAATGGACAGCTTTCGCTCCTAGCTTTTCTATCTCCTTCAAAAACCAATTTAACTTCCACTCATGCTCAGGGGTTGAGTTATCAATCTGCTTCAATTCTCTTGCAAAGCCAACTAAATCAACCAATTTGTGAGCCACACTGCTTGCTTGGGTCATATCTTCTTTCATAACGTTGTCCATTTTCTCTATCTTGAGTGCTGATTCTCAGAGCTGCAGACACTGCTGTTGATTTTTCCTTGTAAGAAAGTCATTTTGGTTATGAAACTCTCGCATAAGATCACTACAATCATCCACTATCTTCATCAACTTCTGGTTCTTGGCTCTAGTGGCCTCTAGCTTAGCTTCACTCTCCCGCTTGTGGCGTTGATGTGAGATTTCCATGTTAGCTAGGGCCAAATTCAACGTCTGATTTTCGGCTTGATATCTACCCAAATCATTGATAACTGCAACGCGCCTTTTCTCTACAATCTGTAAATCATATGAAAACTTATCCGCTCGGCCTTCATGCACCTTACAATTCTTTCTCCACTTTTCGACATCATTCTTCAATTTAGCGACCCCTGCTATCCATTCCTCTGGGACATTTCCTATGCCGGCAAATTTAAAGGCATGACTGATCCTTTGAAAACTATCCCACATAACTTCCATCTCTCTGCTCAATCTATCATTTTCGCTCCTTAAATGATGAATCTGAGCTTCATATCTTAGCAAACTATCTTCTTCTTGGATGTCCTCACTGATACCCTTACCTTTGAACACTTTTGGCTCCACCTTAATTGGATAATCAGTCACCAAACCCAGTCGACTCTTCATTTCGAACTCCAAAACTTCATGATCCAAAAGATGTTAGACTCGATGTTTGAAGGCGGTGCAATTCTCAATGGAATGTCCTTGAACCCCGACATGATACTCACAACAAACATTGACGTCAAACCATTTTGGATATGGAGGCTGCAGAGGTTTCACATAATGTGGGGACACTTCTCGAGCTTCTAGCAGTGCATCATACAACTCCTTATATGATATTGGGATAGAATCAAAATGAGAGCCACCTTTCGGCTTGGGTTGAACTACAGTTTCAAGTTTTATTTCCCCCGATGTCTGGAGTAGACTATCAAATACCACCGCATTCTGACTGCGTGGCTTCTTTTCATCCTTCTGAATTTCTAAAGTTACCACTATTTCTTTGACGTTTCCAAACAACTTGTTGATACGAACAATGATTGCACATGACTTTTCATACTAGCTAGAATCAGCATGATCTAAAGTAGTCTCTTGCATATTTGACACCTCAAGGTTGCTTCTGTTGAGCTCTGTCGTAGAAGTCCCACTTCCTTTGGACCAAGCATCTATTTTATTCATTATCCTAGACATCTGCTCTTTTATCTCTCTTATCTCCTTTTGCTCTTCCTCAGCCATGTGATCTTTGGGTGTTGACCTCTCGACTATCCTCGAAGCCTTCTTAGGATGCCATTTCTTAGCTGCGTTATAGTCTGCTTGATCACGAAACCCCTTGTTCCTCATGAAAACCTTCTACTATGTTGACCACTCACAAATCGACACCTTTTGATTATGTCATGATCATGCAATGCAGACAATGGGAAAAACCACATAAAAACAAGTTAGTACAAATAAGGTAACAAAATGAAAAAAGGCAACAATAGCAAAATAAGTAAATTAATAAGATAATGCAAAAATAAAAATGCGAGTGCAAATGCAAATGCAAATGCATGAGGTGTTAATCCCGAAAGTGACCACTTATAGAACAACCGTTCACTTAGACAACAAGAATTCAGTAAGTACACCATGTAGTCTAAATACAAATGTGATTCTTCATCTCCTCATTTCCTTGAGTCGTACTCTTCATGGGATCTGGTATTGCATCTCCAAAATCTTCGGTGTATTCCATCACCTTTGATGAAGTTGGATGTCTTTAAATTGAATCTTGAAATCTTCGTTCTTTCCTCCAATACAAAGTGGTCTTCATATATTTATGAAGGGTCTTCATGTCTTTATGAATGGTCTTTTCGTCCTTATGAATGACTATATATATCTTTTGAGTCAACATCTTGGCCCTTTCACCTTTAAAGGAATTCTCCAACCAGCTTCAGATCTCTTCATTCCTCGGGTGACCTTCTTCATGGATCATTTGAACATCTTTGGATCTCCCGGTTTTGACTACATGGTGGTGAATTTCTTGCCTCAATATGGTCAGCCTTCTTGTTAGTCAATCACTTGCGAATTAACACCCCTCGATGACATGAGGATGCAAATGCAATAAAATCAAAATAAAATGGACAAAGAACAAAAATGGGTTAGTACATAACAAGATAATAAGTATTATAAACATCAAATAAAACCTACTGATGTAAGGTAAATCTACCTTCTCGTTTGATTGTGGATCTAGGAAGAAAGCAAAACAACCTGCAAAGTGAATGGCTCAAAACAGAATGGTTAAGGGTGGTAGGCGTATGGTGAATAGGTAGGCTATTTAAAAATGGAAGTGGAAGATGGTTGATAAGGCTATGGTTATGGTTTATGAAACAAAGGATGGTTGTGAGGATAGTATCTTAAAGAAGACTCAAAGAAGAACCAATACTATATAGAGCAAAGACCCAGACTTTATATTGCTTCTTTAAGGGGTGGTGATAAGTACTTTGACCCACTAGTTATATGAACTAGGAACCAGAAGTATAAAGATGAAAGAAAGGGGTTGACGCCACAAGTATAAAATACTTGATAAGTCAATAAAAAGTCACCAGGACTTAAGAAAGAGAATAATCTCACTTTAATTAAAATAAAAGGTCTTCTTACAAATGATGATTGCTTTCCTATTTATAGGAAATGGGGAGACATGGCTGAATGGTTACAAAAGGATTCGGCCAGCCCTTGTGTCTCTATAAAATGACATAATTTTAATGCTAAATGACATAATGTTTCGGCCTTAGATGGAGGGAAATAACCCTTGGCCGAATAGCTCTTGTGTCCCCTCAAGTTGGCGCCAAATTGGAGAGAAATGAGTGCTTGGCCGAATGGTGAGAGGACTCTTCATCTTGGTGCCTAAATGAAGTCACACGCCTAGCACATGGTGGGCTGGTCACAATGTGTGCACATGGCTTCTCTAGGATGCTTGTGGTGCATCCTTGTGCATGGAATGATGGTTGGTCATGTGCTCTCTCTTGGGCGTGCATGTGTCTCCTCCAAGCTAGCTTGAGTTGTGGAGCTAGCTAGCAATCATGGGCTGTTTGTGAACAAGCTTCCTAGCTAAGTCCTTATAAGCTCCATAACAGCATATTCAGCTACCTTTGATATCACTTTTGGCAACTCAGCTCCAAATAGTCCAACTAGCTAAGTTTAGCTAGCCTTATGCTCCTCCAGCTGAATCGAGCTTCCTTTAGTGTTCCATGAGCTGCCTTGTACTTTGTAAGCTGTTTGTGAGCTGCATATGACGTCCAAATCATTCACCAAGCTACCTCAACGTTCATTATGCTCCAATGTACCTACATGTGAAAGGAAACAAGGTAATTCCATGGTATTGAGCTAATTACCTTGTTGCCATGTTTGATTATGGTAATGTGAGCTAAGTTTGAATGTCATGAGCTAATTATATCATCTCCTAATATGTTTAAGGTAAGGTATAAAGCCTAAGAGCTAATATGAATGCAAATGAACTAATGAAATGCATTATAAGTATACTGCCTTGATGTATATGTTATAATCATGCATAATATAATTATATAGCTATCCTAACATGCTTAACATATTAAAAGAACAATGTGTAAGATGTATTCATACTAAGTTATTCTTTAACTTCATAACTAATATCCTTAGCATGATATGTAATATAATAGTATATATTATAAGGCTATTATAAAGTAAATGCATTAAAAAGATGTTTAAGAGTACTCCCTTTATAGTTGAAAATGTGCGTGTATCATCCCCCCTTCTTTAGGGTGATTTATCCTCAAATCGAGTTCATTCTGTCCTTGCATAGCTTTACGCCTCTTTGCTAAAAGAAAGTATCCTTTGAACGTTTGTGTTCTTTCATTAGGTACCCTTTTGTAAGATTTCCCTTTAGTCCTTTCTTTGGAATATGATTTACCAACAGGTACCTTTTGGGAATGATCTTTATCTAGGGATATCCCTTTTGGCAATGACCTTTCACGTGATTTTTCCTGAAAAGTGAGGAGAGAAAAGGTTTCATATGAAGGGGTACTTACCTTTTGTAGATTAAAATCATTGGCGAAGAGTTGTGACTTTAAGTCCCAAACATCACCACTTTTCGTAGGTGACCCTTTATTTTCTAGCATTGAACCATCATGTATCTCTATGAAGAAGTTTGGTTTCTTGTTTAGTTCCTCTTCATTTTTCGTCGGAGTTTTGTCTTTGAGCCATGCTTGTACACTCTTTCACATATGCAATTGATCTTGTTGTACTTCTTTTGGCGTTAAAGGCATCAAGGTCACCTTGCGTCCATCATGCTTAAAAGTGTATTGATTGTGAAAACAATCATGAATGGCCCTTTTGTCATATTGCCATGGTCTCCCAAGTAATATATGACTAGCATGCATAGGGACAATGTCACAAAGAACCTCGTCCTTGTACCTACCAACTGAGAAAGGAATTAGAACCTGTTTGGTAACATTTAACTCACCTCCTTCATTGAGCCATTGGAGTTTATATGGAGTAGGATGTTTTTACGTTGCCAATCCAAGTTTTTCAACGATAAGAGTGCTGGCTACGTTTGTGCAACTTCCTCCATCGATGATCATTGTGCAAACCTTATCCTTGACATGGCACCTTGTATGAAAGATATTGTTTCTCTGAATATCATCTTGGGATGTTTGTGATTGTATGCACCTCTTTGAAACAAGCATCTCACCATGATATGCATTTTCTTTCGTTTCTTCTTCTTGTATTATTTCAGGTTCCTCGTCAAAAATAGGCTCATCAGAATCTGATACAATATCTCCATTGTCAAGCACCATCATGGTATTTCGGTTGGGACATTGACTAGCAACATGTCCTTTTCCAAAACACTTGAAACATTTGATGTCTCTTGATCTCTCAAAAGTGTTGGTTTGCTTTTCTTTACCCTTGCTAGATTCGCTCACTTGTATAGTTTTAAGTACCTATGCACGATCCTTTGTTTGGACTGGAGTTTACTTCCGGAAAGTAATAGGTTCTTGCTTTTATTTGGTGGCTGAATTTGGACTGCTCCTAGTGTAGGATTTCCTTTTGAGTTGTCTTTCAATTTTCATGGCCACATGCACCATTTCTTCAATCTCTACATAATGCTGAAGTTCAACAAGGTTAGCAATATCAAGATTTAGGCCAGATAAGAACCTTGCCATTGTTGCTTCTCTATCTTCATCCAAATTGGCTCGGATCATGGCAATCTCCATTTCTTTGAAATAATCTTCAACGTTCTTGCTTCCTTGTTTCAAATTTTGTAATTTATGATAAAATTCTCGGTGATAGTGAGTAGGAACAAACCTTTTCCTCATAATGGCCTTCATTTCATCCCATGTTGTGATGGGGCGTTCACCATTTCGTCTTCTTGAACTCACCAATTAGTCCCACCAAACTAAGGCATAGTCCACGAATTCCATAGCAACAAGCCTAACCTTCTTTTGCTCCATATAGTTTTGGCATTCAAAAATATGTTCAATTTTGATTACCCAATCAAGATAGGCTTCTGGATTAGTTCATCCTTGAAATGGAGGAATAGTCACTTTGATGTTGCTGAAGTTGTCATTTTGATTTCGATGAACATCTCTCCTTGCTACTGATGTTACTTCAGCCTCTTCCTTTTCTAAGTCTTCTTCCATTTTAGGGCGGTTTATTCTCTGGTTGCCTAAAGAGGCTTCTAATTGATCCATATGATCTTGCAAAGGCTCCAATTCTAATTTCAGCAATCTTGCCATTTCGTGCATAATAGCTTGTGTCTGCAAGTTAGGGGCTTCTCTTTCTGGGGATCGTCTGAACTCCGAGACATGGTTAGTGAAATAAGAAAAGAATAAGATGGTAAAAGACCTTACTAGAATATACTCTCTCAAAGCCTCAAGAGTCACTCCAAGGAAACTTTATGTCACTCAATCCGCTCGTGTTTGCACTCTAGGACTTTAATTGCTTTTACTTGTCCTCTTCTGATCTCACACACGCTCCAGCCTTTTTCCTCTCGATTCTCTTATCTCAAGTTCTAGAAAACTTTACTCAAGACTATATCGAGTAAATTTTACTTGTTTGGCGTCGGCTGCAAATGGGTTAGTAGGAATGGAAAGCAAAATATAATTGAAAGGGTGGCTTAGAAATAATAGAAAGAAGAGAATAAAGGGGTTACTTACACAAGTCACTTTACAACCTTCTATCACCACAATCAAATTTAAAGGCTTACTTGAATGGCTTGGTGATGAGAATTGTTGATGAGTGCTTCCAACTTTTCTTTCTTTTTTTTTCTTCTTCTTTTTGAGTGCTTTCAATTTCTTCTTTTTGTGTGCTTCTTTTCTGATTTTTCTTGCTTTCTTTGACTTTGCACTTCTTTTTGTATTTTTCTTCTTTGTTGTTGTTGCACGTTGCTTTCTTCCACCAAAGCTCTGATTACCGCTTGATGTAAGGTAAATCTACCTTCTCGTTTGATTGTGGATCTAGGAAGGAAACAAAACAACCTGCAAAGTGAATGGTTCAAAACAGAATGGTTAAGGGTGGTAGGCGTATGGTGAATAGGTGGGCTATTTAAAAATGGAAGCGGAAGATGGTTGATAAGGCTATGGTTATGGTTTATGAAACAAAGGATGGTTGTGAGGATAGTATCTTAAAGAAGACTCAAAGAAGAACCAATGCTATATAGAGCAAAGAACCAGACTTTATATTGCTTCTTTAAGGGGTGGTGATAAGTACTTTGACCCACTAGTTATATGAACTAGGAACCAAAAGTATAAAGATGAAAGAAAGGGGTTGACGCCACAAGTATAAAATACTTGATAAGTCGATAAAAATTCACCAGGACTTAAGAAAGAGAATAATCTCACTTTAATTAAAATAAAAGGTCTGCTTACAAATGATGATTGCTTTCCTATTTATAGGAAATGGGGAGACATGGCCGAATGGTTACAAAAGGATTTGGATAGCCCTTGTGTCTCTATAAAATGACATAATTTTAATGCTAAATGACATAATGTTTCGGCCTTAGATGGAGGGAAATAACCCTTGGCCGAATAGCTCTTGTGTCCCCTCAAGTTGGCGCCAAATTGGAGAGAAAGGAGTGCTTGGCCGAATGGTGAGAGGACTCTTCATCTTGGCGCCTAAATGAAGTCACACACCTAGCACATGGTGGGCTGGTCATAATGTGTGCACATGGCTTCTCTAGGATGCTTGTGGTGCATCCTTGTGCATGGAATGATGGCTGGTCATGTGCTCTCTCTTGGACGTGCATGTGTCTCCTCCAAGCTAGCTTGAGTTGTGGAGCTAGCTAGTAATCATGGGCTGTTTGTGAACAAGCTTCCTAGTTATGTACTTATAAGCTCCATAACAGCATATTCAGCTACATTCAGCTACCTTTGACATCACTTTTGGCAACTCAGCTCCAAATAGTCCAACTAGCTAAGTTTAGCTAGCCTTAAGCTCCTCCAGCTGAATCGAGCTTCCTTTAGTGTTCCATGAGCTGCCTTGTACTTTGTAAGATGTTTGTGAGCTGCATATGACGTCCAAATCATTCACCAAGCTACCTCAACGTTCATTATGCTCCAATGTACCTACATGTGAAAGAAAACAAGGTAATTCCATGGTATTGAGCTAATATGAGCTAATTACCTTGCTTCCATGTTTGATTATGGTAATGTGAGCTAAGTTTGAATGTCATGAGCTAATTATATCATCTCCTAATATCTGTAAGGTAAGGTATAAAGCCTAAGAGCTAATATGAATGAAAATGAACTAATGAAATGCATTATAAGTATGTTGCCTTGATGTATATGTTATAATCATGCATAATATAATTATATAGCTATCCTAACATGCTTAACATATTAAAATAACAATGTGTAAGATGTATTCATACTAAGTTATTCTTTAACTTCATAACTAATATCCTTAGCATGATATGTAATATAATAGTATATATTATAAGGCTATTATAAAGTAAATGCATTAAAAAGATGTTCAAGAGTACTCCCTTTATAGTTGAAAACGTGCTTGTATCACCTACCCTCACATGCTAGCTACCCAATCATGCTTTAGTAGATCCTACCCGACATGATATCTATCCATATGCTTTGTTGTTCACAAAAAATCCTAACCGCATGCTTTTCTAGTTCTCATACTTATTGTAAAAATAAATTCGAGGAAAAGGTTAGAATGAGTTTCCCCTTTGTATCTGTAAACAGAGATTCAACATAAAATGGGCAGAGTTTTGGTACCACTAAAGGGTCCTCAAATTGTCCTTTGCTGGTGCCCCCTTGAGCTTGCCAGACCCTCGATCCTCACCCATTATAGGCTTAAAATGGATCAAGTTCAATTCGAGAGGACACATTTCCCTATGTTCATACGAGGAAACTCAATGTTTCACTCGTAAACATAAGGCATGTACCCCAGAGGTTACTTGCTAAAGCCCATGCGGAGAAAAGTAATTTTTCTCACGTAAGCGTAGCGTTCACCCTTACCTAACGGGACAGAGCACAGTAAGAAGGCTCTAAATATCGAAAGGATATAGCAACAGTAAGGGAAACCCATAATCCTTTGCCTCGATCCAAGGAAATCAACAAACTAAAGTCAGAAAACTGAAACACGCAAATCACACGTTAGTACAACTATTTATTCGTTAACCAAATAACCAATTAAATGCAAACAAGAAATTTAAAACAAACATGGGATCAAAAACCAAATTAAAACGAACTTATAAATTTCGTTTGCAAAGACAATTAATTATTCGACTATAGGCTTGACTCTCTAAAATAGTCTCCAGTGGAGTCCCCAAGCTGTCGAAACGATTTTTAAAAGGCGGTGTGGGGGCGAGATTTAGAAAACCACATCATTTTTAATTATGTTCTTTTCAATTGAATTTTAATTAAAAACAATGTGATTTTAGAAAACCTCTCGTTTCGAAAAATTGGAAATTCCTTTACGATAAAAATATAAGGTTCGAGGAGTCGCCACCAATCTTTGATTAGGGTGTGATTGGGCACCCAAAAACGTTGTCATTTTAAATAAAAATTAATTTTAATTAAAACGAAAAAGTTACGATCTACGTTACCAAAATCCAAGTTCGGGAGTCGGTTACGTGTGGGGAAGGATTAGCACCCCCACAACGCCCTAAATCGGTACCTGGTCGATTAATTAATGTATTTGTAACGAATTTTATAAGTTCATCTTTAATTTAATTCTTGATCCCTTAAAACAAAAATACAAATTTTATAACATGCAAAAGCAACGAAATAGATTTAATTGAAATTACCAAACCATTAGAAAGATAAAGGATATTCGATTATTTAAATATATTGAGACCAGATCTTTAGATCAGTTCTAACGACCTTTTCTCAACAAATTTAAATAACCGAGCATTTCCTTTTCTTTCACTCCCAAATTTTAATGTAAAGAATCAATTTTTTGGTTGTGACAATGACGGGATACACTTGTAATTTAAAATCGCCAAGAACAACTTTCCTGAAAGTTAAGAAAAGCCATTCCGACAATTTTAAATAAAAAGGGTATTACCCTTAATCTGATTATGTGATTAGGTCGAGTTATGAACGTGAGGTTATCATGCATTTCATATAAAATGATGTCATGTGATTTGCTACTGAATTAATTGCATACTCATACATATGTAAACATATCATCATGCAAAGTAAATATAAACACTTAATTTAAGAAAACAACTCTAATAATGGACTAGGTTAAAATAGATTTAAATTTAAAGAATTAATCTAAAAAATCTAAATTATGACTAAAACATAAAAGCAACACAATTACATACCAAATATAAAAATACGAAAATCTTACTTGAATAAAGAAAGGGGGTCAAAATAAAAAATTTTAAAGTAATGAGCCAGAAGTACAATCAATGCAAAATTCGATTAAACACACATAATGGACTAAAATAGAACATGCGAAACATGAAGCTCAAATGTCTAAAAAGCAGCAAAAATTAAATATACTAACATTTGGGACAAATATTAAATAGGTGCAAAACAAGGTTACAAAATCAGAAACGCGGAAGCATGATTCATGGGCCAAAATTAAACGCGCGTAAAATATAAAGACTAAATTAAAAATATAAAAGGCTCGATTCTAGGACTAAAAGGAATTATAAGCAAAACACAAATGGCTCGTACAAAAAATAAACCAAACGCCAACGGATGCCCTAAACTACTTAAACTACGTCGTTCTAGCTGAACCTTAAATAATATCTAACCTAAAGACGAAACCCTAACAACTAAACCAAACAAAATTGCCCTTTCTCTACGCTGTTTCTCAACTCTCCCCATCTTTTCTCCTTCACCGAGAAAACCCTGAAAACCAGCGTTGCTCCCTCTTTCCAACGAACACCATCGAGAGCTTCAAAGCTCTACAACGTCTCTCGCACCACTGGTCACCGGCGAGTCAAACGGGGAACAAAACCTAAACCAAACCCTGAACCTAAAAACAACAACTTTACCCTAAAACCCACGACCACACCAGGTCGTCGTGGCCTCTGCCCTATAGCCATAAATCGACGACGTTCAGACCCCGATCTCCCTCTAAAGCGACCTAAGATCGACAACAACACAAACGAAGAAAGGTAAGAACTCACCTCACTCTTTACCTTTACTTGCTTTGAAGAGCCCTAAATACGTTTGTTGTATTGCTTCTGCTTGGGTTCCCCTGTCAACTGAGGTTCCAGCTATTCAAAGAGAAGGGCGCTCCAACAGACCCGATATGAGGTCGAAGAGAACCGAGCCACTCAGGTAAATCTAATTCTTCATTTTGGTTTCGTTTTGGTTTAGAAATGTTCTTTTGAAAATATGTTGTTCTTGTATGTTTTGTCGAATGATTAGAAATGAAAATAATGCTTGATGATTTTCTGTGTTGCTATTTTTTTTTTAAAGGATGCAAGAAAAATCGTTTTTATTTCTTTTGGAACTCCATGCTTACATGAACGAAGGGGAGCCCCCTGTTTTTACAATGTTTTCCCAACAGAAAATTCAAGATGGGAAGCAGAAACCCCCCTTCTGTTACCACTTTTGTTCTCCTCTCCGTTCTCTCTTTTTTCTTTCTGTTCCCCCTCGCTCATGGAACCCCTGTGATGTTCATCTCTTTTTGTGTTCCTTTCCTTCCTTCTCATCCTTCCTTCTCATCAACCTCCCTCGTCTCCTTTATGATCGCCCTCTTCTATTCTTGCTTGAACCCCCTGTTGGAATGGTCCCTCTTCCTTGTCCTTTGTGTTCTGTTGCCTTGGTTTCTGTATTGCAGGGCGCGGGCAGTGGTAATGCCGATGGTGTTGTCAGGCCGTGGTGCTCCACGCCGAGTTGGAAATGGAACCAGTTTTGTTATTATGCTGCAGAAAAGCATGGGAACGGGGTATTCACGTGGTTCACGAGATGATGTTGGGTGTTCCAGGTTGTAAGTGGAGTGATAGGCACAAACGGCGAAATCAACGAAATAATGCGTTGAATTTTTTTTTTCACGAGATAGTGCCCTCGCCAGATTAATTGCTCGAATGGGGTAAATTCTACAGTGACAGCATAGGTCGCCATGCACGCCCGGCGTCCTTATAGGTCGCCATGCACGCCCGGCGTCCTTATAGGTCGACATGCACGCCCGGCGTCCAACATTCTTTGCCCGTTGCTTCTCTGCTGCTTTGGTTCTTTGCCCGTTGTTGCCCGCTGATGCTGCTTTGGTGCTATGCATGGGCCATGCACGAGGCATGGGATAGGTCGCGCTGCTACTCTGCTTTGGTTCTTTGCCCGCTGTTGCCCGCTGATGCTGCTTTGGTGCTATGCACGGGCCATGCACGAGGCATGGGATAGGTCGCCAACAGCTTTGTTCACGTGGTATGATCTCGGCAAACCTCTGCTCGCATGCAGCGGGAATTCAGCTGCATTATTGCAGCACTTATTGCTGCATTAATGCAGCCCGTGAACGTGAATGACTCGGCCACCTATAATTGAAGCAAAGTATGCCCGGTTGTTGTATTATATATTGGATGGATGGGGTTAATGAGTGAAACAATTAAGAGAGAAAGAAAGGGAGAAAATAGCAAATGAGAAGATAACAGAGAAAAGAGGAGGAAGAAGAGAAAGGGAGAGCACAACATCGAGGTAAGTTTTTTTTTAATTATTTTAATTAGTTTATTATTTTAAATTATTAGTTTGTTAGTTTATGGTTTAAGTTAAAACAAAATTTTAGTTAATTATTTAATTTGTTTGTTTGATGGTTATATATTAAAAAAATAATTAATTAGTGTGTTAGTTAGTCTAATATTTAATTAGTTTGTAGTTAGTTAAATAGTTAAGTTATATTTTGGTTGTTGAATTTATATTATATAAAAAATTAGTTTATTTAGTTTAAGTTTTATTATAATAAAAAATAGTTTATTAGTTTAAGTTATATAAAAGAATAATTATTTAAATTAGTTTATTGTTATAAATTATTAGTTAATTAGTTTATTATTATAAATTAGGGTAAAACAAAAAATTAGTTAATTAGTTTGTTAGTTTAAGTTATATTATTGTTAGTTTAAGTTATATCATATAGAAATAAAAAATTATTTAATTAGCATGTTTGATAGTTACATATTAATAAAAATATTTAGTTAGTTTGTTAGTCATTAGTTATATATAAAAAATATGTAATTAGTTTGTGTTAGTTAAATAGTTAAGTTATATTTGTTTGTTGAATTTATTTTATATAAAAAAATTAGTTAATTAGTTTTTTAGTAGTAAATTATAATTAAAAATTATTTATTAGTTTAATTTATATTAAAGAATAGTTTATTAGTTAACGTTATATTAAAGAATAGTTAAAGTTATATTAAAGAATAGTTTATTAGTTGTTTAAGGGAAAATTTACGTTTAACTTATATTTTAAAAAGTTTAGTTTGTTAGTTTATTAGTTTAATATATTATAAGTTATTATATTAAATTTTTTTG
Organism: Hibiscus syriacus; assembly: GCF_006381635.1. Classification (NCBI taxonomy): domain Eukaryota; kingdom Viridiplantae; phylum Streptophyta; class Magnoliopsida; order Malvales; family Malvaceae; genus Hibiscus; species Hibiscus syriacus. The sequence goes on along the minus strand of NW_024063471.1, from coordinate 14,619,689 downwards.
TTGTGTTGTAAAATAGTTAGTTAGTTAGTTAGATTATATTAGTTATATTAAATGAATTTTTAAATACTGTTGTTTACTTTTTTTACAGATTCATTCCAATGGCTGACCAAATTCCACTGCTGAGACTTGACAATGAACATATTTCAAGTCATTTGGGAATAATGGTGAATAAAATATTTGTTTAATGAATTATAATTAATAAATATTTGAATATTATTTTATGATTGTGATAAATTTTTTGAAATATTTAATTGCAGGAGGACGAGCAGCAAGTCCTTCGTCTTTGGCTACATAAAGTGCCCAAGCCACACAGATTGATAGAAGAAAACTTGCAGGAGGCTGGATTTTGGTATGTAACATTTGTGCGAGATTACAAGTTGGTCACAGGTTTGATCAGTGCCTTGATTGAGCGTTGGAGACCAGAAACGCACACGTTTCATTTGTCGTGTGGCGAATGTACGATAACTCTGGAGGATGTGGCATTGCAACTCGGGGTCCAAACAAATGGGATGCTAGTGGTAATGTCACATGAGTTTAATAATGTGGCACAACTTTGTAGCTTGTTTCTTGGGAAAACGCCCATACCACCAGAGTGTAAAGGGTGGCGTGTGAGGTTGTCATGGTTGAAGAATGAATTTCAGCTTCAACCAAATAGTACGGAGCACGAAATTATATATGCAACACGAGCATATATATTACAGTTGATTGGGGGTATTTTAATGCCGGATAAATCCGGTAGTTATGTTCACACTCAATATCTTCTTTTTTTAAGAAATTTTGAGAATAGTAGGCAATATAGCTCGGGATCGGTGATATTGGCATTCTTGTATCATGAGATGTGCAAGGCGTCATTAGTCGTGAATGATAATAATACAGCAGAAATTGATGGATGTCTGTTGCTGCTACAGTCATGGGCTTGGCATAGACTTCCGTTTCTGACACCGATTAGTCGGACTGCGATTGACTTTCCGCTTGCCGGAAGGTAATATGAATTCTCTATTTTAATATAAAATATTAATTATAAAATAAAAATGACCATATTTTTGTTTTGATTGATATACAGATGGAGGCATAAAATTGAAGGCACGGGGTTGGTGCACAACAATATTAAAGAGTTCAGGCTGAAGATCGACATTAAGGCAAAAAAGGAGGTATGTATAATCTATTATTTTTAATTATTATTTAAATTAACTATATTATTTGATTTAAATAAATTTTATTGTTTTTGTAATTTTACAGTTTAATTGGAGACCATACATGAATATAGAAATACTTGCGTTGATACCGCACGATATTTTAGATGGGTTTCAATATTGGTGTGATGTTACACCATTGATCAATTTTGCGTTTGTTGAGATCCAATTTGGGGATAGAGTGTTGAGGTAATTCCACTTCCACCAACCTATTCCGCGGAGTCCATGGGATCATGACCTCCTCCAAATCTTAGATGGTCGTCGTCAGGTGAATTGGGTTGAGACGCATGACAGCACAGATTTGATGGTCGTCGTAAAGAAATGTTAATTGGGTTGAGAAGCATGCAACCTACATTAATGCTTGGAACAATAGGGCTTCATTCATGCCAACTCTTGACGACATTCAAGACGACGACTTTAATTTTGAGACTTCGGCTTACCTTGCTTATTTTTTGGATAATGGAAAGCCATTCTTGACAACAATTATAGAGAGGTGACAATTTTTGAGGTTTAAGAAAAGATTTGGTAAAGCTGAATACTCTCTACCAAGTGGGAGTGGGAGTTCATCTCAACAACCTGAAGCGGAAATGACCGATGTGGATAATAGCGCACAACAACCGTTCGGCGATGCATACATACCAGAGTTTGTGCAGCCTGATGCATCCATCTACTCTCCCATGTTTTCGTCGACGTATGAATTTGAACACAAGTCAGTTCAAATGCCCCCAACGAATGAGGAGGATGGGTACCATACTCCTGAGCAACCGCAACGGCCACAACGCATCAGACGTCCGCCCCAACATTATCATTCAACAACACCCCGACATCGGCAACAATTGTAAACTAGTTTGTTATTTGTTACAAATTTAATATTGACATTAAACTAGTTTTTTCAAACCTTAACAAATTCGACATATTTATAATGATTTTTAGTATCAAATCATTATTATAATTTCATTACTAGTTATGTAACGAAAATATGGTTAATTGAACCAAACATTGTTCATTGTTCAAGATTGTTCAAGTCGTAAATCATTACTATCAAATTATTACTAAATCATTAATATCAAATCATTAAATATTAATAATAAATTATTATTACTAATCATTACTATCAAATCATTAAAATTAATAATAATTTCATTATTACTAATCATTACTAAATCATTAATATCAATCATTAAATATTAATAAAATTTTATTATTACTAATCATTACTAATCATTACTATCAATCATTAAAAATAATAATTTTCATTATTACTAATCATTACTATCAAATCAATAAAATTTAATAATAATTTCATTATTACTAATCATTACTAAATCATTAATATCAAATCATTAAATATTAATCATAATTTCATTATTACTAATCATTACTAAATCATTACTATCAAATCATTAAAAATTAATAATAATTTCATTATTACTAATCATTACTATCAAATCATTAAAATTATAATAATTTCATATTACTAATCATTACTAAATCATACTATCAAATCATTAAAATTAATAATAATTTCATTATTACTAATCATTACTAATCATTCTATCAAATCATTAAAAATTAATAATAATTTCATTATTACTAATTATTACTATCAAATTATTAAAATTAATAATAATTTCATTATTATAATCATTACTAAATCATTAATATCAAATCATAAATATTAATAATAATTTCATTATTACTAATCATTACTATCAAATCATTAAATATTAATAATAATTTCATCATTACTAATCTACTAAATCTTAAATACATATATATTCATAGAATACATATATCATTACTAATGATGATGTCTATATCTTGGTAATTAGGACAATTGTTTTTGAATGGCCTTCACCCCTACATAATCTGCATCTCTTTGTTTGACCTCTCTCTCTAGCATAGAAATCCATACTGGTATGAATACGAGTGGACTCAGGTCGACCCTTGGACTTCTGCGAAGCATTGGATTGGCAGCCATTCGTCATGATCTTTTCTGGGCCAATATGATTCATTCGGTATCTGTCTGAACGCATAGCTGTAGACATTTAATATCCTACGTAGGTGAAAGCACTCATCAACATAAGTGTATGCACTTACACCAGCATACACATGCAGCGACTGCATGAGCACATGGATATTTCCTGCCTGAAAACGACCACAATCACACCATTTCTGTCGTAAATCAACTCTAAATGTTTTCTCCTCCGACATTACGGCGTATGACACGACACAAAAGTATGACCAACTTGGTCGAAATTATGAACAACCCATTGATGTTGCCAATCGCTCATTTTCTTCCATTGATTCCACCACTGTAGGAGCCCAAGTTTTACCTCTATTTATAAGACTCTCTATTTCTTTGCCTTTTTCTGACCAAACTTTAGCCAATCTAAAGTACGTCTCTTTCATCACACTCGCAATTGGGAGATGGCGTGTACCTTTTAGTACCGAATTAATGGCCTCAGCAAGGTTTGTGGTCATATGTTCGTATCTCCGACCTTCATCGTATGCTTGTGACCATTTTTCCCGCGGTATTTTTGAAGCCCACTTCCAAACACGCTGATCATCGTAAAATAACTTCAAATTCTCCAATCTCTTGTCAAAATTTGGTCGACGTAGTTCGTATCCTGTTTCATAATAAACTGTGTTAAACCGCAATTAAAAAACCATGTAAAAAATGCACAAATATTGAAAATAAAACTTACCCATACTGACTATCTCGCTACGAATGTGTGCGTTATGAAATTGGTCGATATTATTCTTGCCAATATGACGGATACAAAATGTCGAATATGCATACGGTATCCAACGACTTCCTGGTCATTCAATTGCCGCCAAAATACCCTTCCTCTATCGGATATCAAGCAAACTCCATCTTCACGAACGACATATTGACGTAGATTGGTCAGAAAGAAATCCCAAGCCTCTGTTGTCTCTCCCTCAACAATGGAGAATGCAATTGGGAAGATATTTCGCTCACCATCTTGAGTAACTGCCATCAAAACATGCCTATATTGACCATACACGTACCATCTACTTGGATCATACGTTTGCAAAATGGAAATCCTTCAATACATGCCTTGAATGCCCAAAATATCTATGAAATATTTTCTTCCCTGGCAGAAGTTGACCTTCTTTGTCATATGCGGGCATGTTTGAGACTTCACTATGGTTCCTGGGATCGCTTCATTGCTTGTAGCAAATGTGGTAGCTCATTGTACGATGTATCCCAAGCTCCATACGTCAGCTTCATTGCCTCATCTTCGCATTCCACACCTTGCCATATTTTACTTGATATCCAAATTGGCTTCGAATAGATGCAGCTAACACTGAACAAGATCCTTGGATCCTTTTCAACCATCGCCTTCACGTATTCATAATTACATCGGAGTCCAATAGTTGGTGGTCTTGTTCGATGAAGTTTCGCAAACATGTGTGCGGACCATTATACCTCGTGATGACCCAAACATCGTGCCTTTGATTTTTCGACACTCTGATCTTCCACTTGCACTCTAGGCCATATTTTACACACTTCACGTATAGGGTTTTCTGGTTGGACTCTGCAACATGGATATCAACATGGCATTTTATGCAGTACTCTTTAATCGCCAGAGTAGCTTCATTTTTTTCCACTGAATTGCACCCCAACTGAAAATTCACCAGAATTATCGAATAATTCAGTCATTTGGTATAGAGGTAAATGTGGCATGTCTGGGAATTCAGGTGCCCTCATCGCATCATAGTCTATCTCGTACATGTGAGGAGTAGCTTCATACGGTGCCGAAACTTCATCAATTGCACCTCCACCAAAAATATTTTTGTCGTCGCCTAAAACGGGTTCTTCGGTTTCTTCATCTTCGCTTGAATCATCATGAATTTCTCCCCATCGATTTTCAGCGTCAATATCAACAACCAATTTCGGTATGTTTCTCGTCTCATACTCTTCTGTTGCAGATGTGCCCCCGACTTCATTTACACTTTCCAATAGTGCCATAAAACTGTTCGGGAACCTGTATGTCGGCTCCTCAAACTGACTATATAAAGTCATTTCAGATGGATTTTGAGCCACACCTCTTGATGACCCAGGAACATCACATATGTTATGCACATCAACAAATAACTCAATAACTGCTATATTGGTTGACTCATGTAATCCAACCATGGTTCCAATATCATCATCTTCTTCAAGTGGAACTGCAGCATATTTGACTGGGTTGGGGCATATCATAAACCTATACCTCAAACCATCAACTGCAACTTGAATTTTTCTTTCTATCTATCTTATGCTTCATTTCCATAAATGTGATGTCTTTTTTGAACATCATATTTATTGGTTTTTCAGACTGAAAAACTACTCCGATCTCATTTTCCATAATCTGTCCATTATAATGGACAATCGTGAAAAAGTTATTGCTCATTTCCTTTCCTTTCCTTTCCTTTATTGTTTCTTTCTTCGAATCAATATGTAAGTGGGAAAATGTTGTGGAATAATGCTCTGTACGTGTAAAAAAATTATTTCTTTAAACAACAATAAATTAAAAAAATTAAATTTATATAATCTAATATATTATAATATACTTAAACTAATAAACTATTTCTTTATTAAATATAATTTAGTTAAAATAACAAACTAACAAACTAATTAAGCACTAATTAACTTTTTTAATATTTTAACTTAAACTTCAACAAACAACCTAATATACGTTTAAACACACTAACAAATTAATTAATATTTTTTACATTTAATAACTTAAACTAGAAACTAATTAACTAATTTTTTATATAATCTAACATATAACTTAAATTAACAAATTAATATAATATAACTTAAACTAACAAACTAATAATTTATACTAACAAACTAATTAACTAAATTTCTATTTTATCCTAAACCCTAAACTAACAAACTAATTATTTCATAATTTCATATTAATAAACTAAATTAAACAATTAAAAATTACCTCACGAACGATTTTGAGCCTTTATCTCCATTTCCTCTTCCTTCTTTTCCTTTCATTTCCTTTCTCTCGCCAAATTTTCTTTCTTTCTTATGATTCTACCCTAAACCCCTCATATCCAATATATAATGATCGTTGCACGGTTGGTAAGCTGCAATCAATTTGAGCTGTATAATTCATGTTGAAGGTTGTAAATTTTTCAACCGTTGAACGTTGTAATAATACAACACTAATTGCTGCATGCAACAGCTGATTTTATGCTACACCAATACAGCTATGATAACAAGAGTGGACAGTCTCGAAGCTATGGCATGAGGGAGCAGCTATGGCTCGAAGCTAGGGCACGAAGCTATGACACTTTGCAGCTAAAATCATACTGCAATAATATAGCTATTACAGCTATATGCATGAGGTCTCCTGAGAAGATGTAAGAGGAATCACGCGAGGAGTAGGAGGAATAGTTTCTCCTGAGCAGCTGCAAGTGGAATCACACGTGAGGAGAGGATTGTATGGCTACCTATCCCATGCCACGTTCATGGCCCATGCAAAGCACTAAAGCAGAGCAGCAGGTGGCAGAACGTTGGACGTCGGGCGTGCATGGTGACCTATAAGGTCGCTGGGCGTGCATGGCGACCTACCATGTCGCCGGGATTGCTTGGCGACCTACCATGTCGCCGGGATTGCTTGGCGACCTTGTAGGTCGTTGGGAGTGCTTGGCGACCTATGGTTGGGTTGTGCATGTCCCATGCACACGATCATTCTCATGCACACGACCCTCGTCGGAAGCCACGTTGTAGGTCACCCGGAAGGCATGGCGACCTACGGCCAACTGTGCAATTCACCCTACTTCATCAATTAATCTTGGGAGAACGTTATTTTGTGAATTATTTATTTCCAAAGCATTATATCGTGAGTTTAGCCGGCACAAACTGATGCAGTGGGAGTGCTGCTTCACATTGACGTGGGCGCTAGGTTATGCGTTTCACGTGGGAGACACTTAGGCGCTGTGGAGCATGGGCAGTAGCATGGGCAGCCGGGCCATGTCTCAGTCTTCACAGGCGTGGTGCTTGGCAGTAGCATGGGCTTCCTTGGGAGGCATGATCTGCTGCAGTGGATGAGTACTTCACTTTGGGTGCACGTGGGAGGAGTCTGTTGTTGGGTGTCTCCTTCACGTGGGATACACGATCTATTGGCAGCATATGGGTAGCTGCAACCGGATCTGGGCTATAATTGGATTGAACTTGGGCCTGTTCTTGAGCTCCGGGTTGGGTTGCTTGTAATTAGGCCCGATTTGGGCTTGTTTTGTAAATGGACCTTAGACACTTACATTTGGATTTTGGATTATACTTAGGCTTCGATTTATATATTGAATTCCAACGTGTACAATTCCAATTCAATTAAACACCTCAAGCTTCCACGATCCATCACTTAAATTAGTTCCTCATCGGTCACAAATTCCTTCAAATTAAATCTCGTTAATCTTCAAATGGATTTAAATGACCCGGACAAAATTAGGGTATTACAATTATTATTTGTATTTAAGGGTGAGTAAAATTCAATTCGACTAAAAAAATTATTATTTTTTATTTTGAGTTATTCAAGTTCATTCAAATTATCAAGTTAGTTTTTGAGTTCGAGTCAAGTTAAAATTTGAAAATTTTGAGTCTCAAAAAATTAAAAATTTAGCTGAATATTTTGGAAGTATTATGATTTGGTCCATGATTTCTTTATTTTTTCACTCCTTCCTTCATTTTAACTCATCCCCAAAATTTAAACCACATTCTTCTAAGTCATTGTAAAAATGTCTATGCATCTTCGATTTCTCTTTTTGATAGTAAATTTTTTATTTTCTCAATTTAATCCCTCAACTTTATATGATTTCATTATTATTCAGTTCCTCCTTCATTTTAAGTCTATTATTTTACTAAATTTGAACCACATGCTCCTAAATCATTGTCAAATACCTATGTATCTTCAATTGTTATAATAAATTTTTTTTTTTCAATTTTGTCCCTCAACTTTGCATGATTTCCTCATTTCTTCATTGCATAGTTCATTTTAAGTCTTTTTTTTTTATCAAATTCAAACTACAAGTTCCAAAATCATTTTAGAATAAATATGTATCTTCAGTTATTCAATTTGATAACACATTTTCTATTTTTAATTTAATCTCTTAACTTTACATAATTTCTTTGTTTCTATAATTAATCCTTTATTTTAAGTCTATTTTTTGATCAAATTTGAATCACATGCTCCTCTGCCAATATAGAATAATTATGTAACTTTAATTCATATTTTTCGATACACAATTATTATTTTTTAAATTAATTCATTGTGTAACACCCAGAACTAGAAGATTCGAGCATTACACGAAATCACCAAAGTGACTAACCATTTTTTTTACAATATTCACCTTTAAAACATTTACACAAGTATGAAACCATAATCATTTGCAAAAACGAGGACCAAAATTTAAAAGTTGATAAATAAAATAAATAATTAAAATAATACAAGTTGATTCATTTCGAATCATGACCTCTACATGTCCACTAAGTCGTCGTCATTGTACTCTGATACTCCACTAAAACTCATTCGATGATATTGTTATCCCATCGCACTTCACGGAACCTAAAATCTGTAAACGGAAACACATTTCAAACGCTGAGCTCACAAGCCCCTCGCCACACAATACCTCTTCTATACTACATACATTCATAAATAAGCATACCAATAAGTACATTAAAAAAAAGCAATACTACTATACCATCAATGATATCAAACCATCTACTCATGGTACATCCACTATCACAATGATCCAAGTCTCATGCTTCTTTTATTTTACTACTAAGGACCTCACCATGAGTATACATATATTGATCTATAACCATAATACTATGCTACTATGGATTATCATATGCTACACACAATCACACAAACACAATAATAATACATAGATGTCAGGTACTAATCATATTGGTCTTAATATTTTATTTATAAAAATATAGAAATAATATTTTATTATTAATATTGACATAAATAATTATAATATTTTAAGTTTTTTTAATAATATTAATTTTTTGTAATAAATATTATTATTTATTATATTTAATATTTATGATAAAATATTTTTAAAAAAATAACCAACCAATAAAAAATACTTTACACATCATCATTCAAAAATTGTAAAATAAAAAATTATATTTTCTTAAAATAGAATTGAATTTTCAGAATCTATTATGAGAGGAAACAGGCTTAATGAGAATGTATAAATTATAATGTTAAGAAAAAAAATGAGGTTTTAGTGTGAACATAATAAATGATAATGTTAAGCCAAATGAGGTAGGAGAAGAATGCCTTCAAGTGTAGAAAAGTAAGAAAAAGAAACAAACATGCTAGTCATTTAGGTTTGGAATGACGGAAGCCCTCAGAGGAACTTCAAAATCTGTTTTAATGATGAAAATAATATGAAAGATAGCAGCAGAAGTACAAGCTCAGCAAGTTGGGAATGTTTTCATAATAGAAAAAAAATCACAATATTAAACAAAATTTGTTTGGAATTATGTTTAGAGAATTGATTTTTAATCTGATGTCAAAAGTTTACATTTTTAGCTTTTTGCTATAAAAAATTATATTTTTATCTTTAATTATTTTATTTAGTTAATTTTCAAATTAAAACACATGTATGTATAATTATTTATTAATTACTTTTTATTAATATTTAAATTGATTGTCAGGCATAAATTGATAAATATTAAAGATCTTTTTACTTTAAGTAAAAATATTTTTTTTTTCAAAATAAATATCTAAATTATTTTTTTAATTGTGCTCTCCATATCTATATCGCACACCTGATTTTAGTAAGGTGAATCCCCATGAGATTTTTCTTAATAAAACATTTTATATATGAAAATATTATTAGTGTAATCATAAAATATTTTTATATTTTCATTATAATTTAAATTGATATATTTCAAATATCAAATTATTATTAATAAGTATAATTTAAATGTTATATTTTTAATTTATAATATAATATCTAAAATTAATATTTTATCTTTTCAGAATCAATTTTAACCGCAATTCCAAATAATTAAAATTTAAACTAAACTTTTCAAAAGTACTTTTTAAAATATTTTTTTATTAAATCAATTTTCAAAAGTAATACCAAACAAAGAAGAAAAGTATAGAAAAAGTCCAAAGTGAAAAACATGTCATAAAAATTGTATATAGAACCTTGGTTTTTTTTTTTTTTTGGAATTTAGAGGACCTTTTGAAGGATCATACTCTTATGTCAATATTCTAATGTGCATAGAAGAACTTCAAGAGCGATGAGCATCACTGAATCCTTATGCAAAAGTATTATGTTTGGAGCCTTGTACAGTGAATCCTCCAAAGCATATAAAAAGGTCTAAAATCAGATTACATCAACAGAAAGAAGAATGCCCAAAATATGTTGCAAATGTTTGAATTAGCAAACGTAAATGATCATCTCATTTTTCAACACTCAAATTGAAGCTGACAAAGTTTCACTCTCCCCACAAATTTCTAAACCAAAGGCCCTACTCTTCATTGTTCCATAAAGGATCCAGCTCTGTCACAAAGGAGTTGCAAGTCCTATTTCATCAAGTAGAGAATCAAGTTAGAACAGCTATGTTCAATGCACTGTCTCAATACGTACATAATTGTTGATATTCGATGTCACTAGAAATAAGAGTCTAGCACCCTACAAACGTAGATCACCAGAAATTATAGCATACTTTTACATATATTTTTAATAGGACATGTGATTACAATATAGCATTTGTTCGTAATTTTCTTGATCAATTAGCAATGCACATAAACACCGCAATCGTAACTATTTAAACTTAGGACCTTTACGAAAAACAACAATGAAATTTGTTTGGAGATCGATAGCATTATGTTACTGAAAATTATGCAATGAAATTTATTTGTTGATTGGGTATTTTAGTAATTTTAAATTGCTAAATAAACTAAGGTTAATGGAAAAGGAATAAGAGAGAAATAGAAATTAGCCACGTATTTATTTATATTACTTGACGTAATAATTTGAATTTAAAGACAAATTTATAATTAACATTAAATTATTATTATAATAAATTCTACAAAAAGATAAACTTAAAAAATCATATGGAATAATTAAAATGAGCCATAACACTGAGAATGATACAAATACATAAAAATGTCAAAATTCACATGTAATGAATTTGTAAGGTGTAAAAGTTTATAAATCTAAATTCATAACATTTTAAATGCATTAGGAAAAAAAACAGAAATACAGTATAAATATATTATCTCTTTTTTAAATAAGATCACTATTGAAAATTATGCAAAATATGAGATCACATAACATGAACACACAAATTATTCCCAAAATTGAGTCTATGACAATATAAAACAACACATGTTTTAAGAAAATGCATCAAAATTTATATTAAACGATTATAAACATGATATACTATTTATAATATAAGCATGTAAAACTATATTTATAAATACCGAAATCTCAATGCATATTAGAATTCCAGAAAACATAAAGTCATGTTTTGAGTATATCATGTTTTGAGTATATATCAAAATCGCTTAAGCTCAGAATAAAAATTCTAAATATGAAATTTGGACCTAGATCTTGGCTTGGAATCAAAGATGGGAGTGTGTCAAGTTTGGAAAGCTTTAAACAAAAGGAAGTTCCTCCGTTTGCAAAACTTATGCAGTGACATAAAACCTAACCAAAGTTTTCTTCAAAACAAAGTTTCATTTGCGAATGTTCAAGATTCATTTCTATCTAAAAATGAATCTTCAAATTTCATAAAATCTAAAGTTATGTTTTGAATGTTCAAGATTCATTTTCAAAAAAGGGTAAAGTACATAAATAGTCCCTGACTACAAGAACCTGACTATAAGATGTTAATTTGTTTAATATCTCGACCATTAAAAATTGTTAATTAATCATCTTGACTATTCGTATGTTCTTTGAGCTGTATAGTCGTTTGTGATTCAGAGATCAAATTTTATCATATCACGATCAATAGGGTAAGGTCATCAACTTTTAACAAAAAGAATAAGTTTGAAATATATAAACAATCGAGTAACCATTTTGTAACTTGAACCCAACAAAGCAATGACCTATCGTCGAGTAGCACACTATAGGAAGAGACTATTTGTGTACTTTACTAAGAAAACCATCAAAGTCATTTCTATCTAAAGTTTCTAGATTGGATTATTGAACAAGGCCTAGGGAATTGAAGAATAATAACAAAGCTTAGATTTTGGCATTCCCAAACTTTGATAAATTTGAATTTAAAACTACCAAGAGGAACACAAGCACGCAGCCAATTGCAGCAATTGGACGTTGAAAAGAAAAGTATAACGTCGATAGGACACATATACAATACACAATAAAAGGAAAAGGAAATACCTTGAGAGAGGCAGCTCCAACAGGATGAATCGAGGGCGATGATTGATTGTAGCCGAGCAGATGCGATGGCACTGTGAAGCGGCATCATCGATTCTAACCCTCCCAACGCCGACACAATCCTTTAAAATGAAAAATGAAGTTAAGATTTTGACAACACATTTAGATGGGAAAACGAAAAAAAAAATATACAACGGGAAGAATGAAGAACCTTGAAGCGCGAGGGAGGGCTCTTGTTGATGGAGAAGACATGGGGATTGGGGATAGGGTCTTTAACGACAGGGTTTTGGATCGAGAAGCTAGGGTTCTTGAGCCAGCCATTATTGCTGACCTGCAAAACGATGCCATTCTTTCCTAGTTTGGACACTGGGTGAAGCCGGAGGTTGAGGAAATAGGAGGCTGGTCGGTTTCTTCCTTAAACCCTAAATTTCGGATTTAGAGAGATTTTGGACTTGTTTTCAAGACTTATTTAAAACGACGCCGTAACAAATTTCAAATGTTCTGCTTGGGTCGCCAGGATTATGGACTTGTTTGAACCCAACTTGGGCTATCGAAGATTAATTTAGAATCGTGCACGTTAGAAAGTGGATTGTTTGGACTTCTAGTTTATTCGGAGTAATTAGGTTTCAAATTGAGGCTCATAATCTGAGTGCTTTGAATTACTTTGATATTTCAAAGTCCTAAGGTTCAATTTTTATTTTCATTTGAAAAGAAAAGATGACCGACCTCGAAATTGTTGAATAAATAATTACTCTAATCTCAAATAAATAATAAAAATAGTATAAAGAAGTAAATATCGAACCACAGGGATAAGGAAGTTTGATAAATTTGTTAGTTTCGATCCTTGTGTTTTAACTGTAAAAGTAAATATGGGGATTTAGAAATAATGAAAGTAAATAAATAATAAAAATAATCAATGAATAAAAAATGATGAGAAAGTAGATAAAATAAATAAGGTAGAATAATTAAATTGAGATGATTTAGTCTTAGGCTTTGTTTAGCTTAAATTTCGATCGATCATCGAAATAGATTTTCTCTCCTTGATGTACGCTGGTTACAGTCAACGAAACCTAACCTCCGCAGCTAATTCTTCTCTCGAGTTAACCCTATTGTTGAGATAAAGAATTTTAACACTGATATTGATGAGCGATTATAGAGATTTTAAATTCTCTAAACGCTAACTTAATAGGGTTTTAAAGAATATTTTGTCTCTCCCCCTCAGTGTGTGTGTGTGCAGCTTACAGAAAATAAGGGTTAAACTATTTGAAACCTATAATGTGGCTTATATATAATATCAATCTCCCTGTATCATCATTTTGGGGCTTTGTTTAACCCGCGTGCGACCTGTATCTGGTATAAGGCTTCACATTTTTTATGGTATATTTGCATGATGAAGGCTCATCCATTTGCAATTTTTCGTTTAAGCATTTAAATGAATTTTTTATTTTTAGACTTCGAGCTCTTCATTTGCGTTGTATTCCATTTTAATCCTTGTTTTTTGTTGAGTTACCTATCTTGATGTTCGTAATTTAGATGTTTATTTTTCTTTTCATTTTAGTCAATTATTTTTGTATTAGACCGAATACTATCTTGTTTGTACTTTAGATTTAAGTTTTGCCCCAAATTCAATTTTGTCACTGTTCTAATTTAATAATTAGTTTTGATTTTATGGATTTTAGCATGTTTAGTCTCCTTATTGCTTGGTTGTTATGATTTAGTCCTATTTGTAGTCTATTTTTTTTTTTTTTTGCATTGCATGGCCTACCCAAAATCCCACTCATTTAAGAGAAAAATGAAAAAGTTCAAGAGGAAAGCATGAAAGAAGGGAACATGATTAGCATTTTATCAAAAGCATTTTGACGGCATCTCATAAGTTCGTTAGTTAAAAAGTGCACTAGAGTCGATGCAAATTACCTATTTTGATGAGATTTTGAGCCTGAGACCAATTCATTTCATCTTGCTTATTTTTTTTCATTTTGATGAGTGTGTGGAATTTAGCATGTTTATTCTAGAGCTTTTGTGCGAATGTATTTAGAGACTACATTTTTGGATTGATGCTTTAAGATGAAAAGGGAAATTAGGTTTAACCTATTTCTCAAACTTTCAGAATGTATACCCATATGTTTTTCCCTTGGTCAATTTGAGTGTATTTTCTCTTTTCTTTGTTTTACCACATTTTAACCTAAAGCCTTTTTTGTTTGCTATCAATTGTTTTGCTCCCTTTGTCAAGGTAAGAGGGAAACGTTGTTTCACAAAAAAAATTAGGAAGGAAAAAATTGAAATTTATTTGGAGATATGTTTGTTAAATGTTCATTCCCTAAGTTCTTTAGTGTTTGAATGAGATGTATGAATAAACTATTAGGTAGTATGTTTGATGTTGTTATGTGGAATTGATATTGTGCACTTTAATATCTGAGTATTAAATTGTGAAACCTTTATTTTTGCCTTTATGATACCTTTACCTAAATTATATTACAACCCTTATACAGACCCTTCGATTTTTGCATCACATTCATATGTAGTGGTAGAGATTTGATTCATTTGCAAGCTCATGGTATGTGTATGTTTTGCCCTTGAGAGTTAAATACACTATAAACATTTTGAAGTTATTGAGAGAAACCATATGAAGGTGTTAAGTCTTGTTGCATTTGAAATTAGTGGATTAATGAGATATTCTGATTTTATTACAATTTTATTATATTCGTGCTCATTCACTTAATTGTCCATATGATTTAAATCATTGTTATGTGATTAACTTTATTAGTATTATGAGATGTTAAACGAGATGATAGAATGTAGATGGAATAGTTGGTATGTTGAATTGATATATACTGGAAAATAAACATTCAATAAGTGAGAAAGAATTTGATAATTGTATAATACCTATGTATTTTTAGTTTTATTTTTTTCTATTTTTCATTTGGATGTTGTTGATTTATTTATGATTGGACTTGTTTTTAGTTAGGAACATCATTTGATTAATCAACCCAAGAAGTTAAATGCAGAATCTGGAATTTTACTAGAAATCGTGACAAGAGTCATGACACAATTTGGAATAATTTTTAGATGGAATAATTTTTTTTTCTTTCCAACATTAAATTCACATAATAATATGAAAACAATAATAAATTTTTAATAGAATTTATCACCTCGATGTGAAGAGTTCCACATGAAATATTAAAATATTGGGCTCGGAACATAAAAATTATATCTCATGAAACTCGTCACGTCGAGATAACAAATTCGTTTTGGACTATAAAAAATGCCTTAGACCTCAAATAAATTTTTAAAGTGCCCTATTGGACCAAATAATTAATGCGGGTTCCCTGTTGGGCCAAAAAAACCTGATTTCTTCCTTGACGCCAAGAATGCCTTAGCTTCATTAACGAAACCAGCATCGTGGCCTCCTCTTTCAAAAAAAGATTGAATATTTATGTAACTTCAAATTTTTAACTTCAATTTTCATTTTTAACAATAATTTTTTTTACAATTTAATCTATCGATTTTTTATTTTATTCAATTTGATTTTTTACACAATCTTTTTTTACACAATACCTTATTTTAAAAATTAAAATTATAAACATATTTTTATAATTTTAGATGATATTTATTTATTAAATAAAATTGCAATATGAAGAAGAATATACAAATATATATGTATATCTAATATGATTGGAGAAAGTTAAATCAAAACAAATTGTACCATAATTTAATAAATAATTATAATTAAATTTAAATATAAATTTAAACAATTCGACTTAAATTTCATAAACTTGATTCGATGTTACCAATTCCGATGTAGGTATTTAAGATTTTCGATGCTACCATTTTAAGTGTTTAGTCCATCACGACCATTAAAAAGATCTCGCCAACCACTCAAAATGTGACACATGAAGTGCTTATAAATTTTTAAAAATATTTGAAAAAAATTAAAATTATCATTATTATTAAAAAAAAAATTAAAATTTATCTTAAATCTCAAAAAAGCCTTAAAATCTTTAATCTTAAAGCATCTACTTCGTCGTTGGCCGTCCCCTGCCATTATCGCCTACTCACCTTAGCCAGTAGATCATCCCCTTGTTGTAGGCTCAATCAAAAATTTTTCCAAATCTCTAAACTCAAATCTGTAAATTTTAAAACCCAAATCCTTAAAAACTAATCAAATTGCTGGTTGCATGGGATAGGGGTTGTAGATGGCGGTTGGTAGGTGAGTGTGTGATCACCATGGTGATGTGGTCGATGATGCAATTAATTTTGGGATTAGAGATTAGAGAGAAATTTTGGAGTTTTTTGAATTTTAGGGTATTTTCTTGATAAAGAGAAAATAATGGATTTTTTAAAAAGAAATTATGAATTTTATTTTTACAAAATAAAAGAAAATTAAAAATTAGACTATATGTCAATCATTAATTGATTGATTAATTTTTAACGAGTGTGACAGACTGTGCACTTAAAATAATAATGCCAAAAATGTTAAGCATATATTTTAATAAAAAAATTAAAAAACTAAACGAGAAAATATGTATAACTAGGACAATATCCTATGATTCAAAAAACGTGAAATATTTGAGTTATTGTTATGACTTTATGAATTTACCACATAAAATTAAATAATTTGTGTTTATGTATTAATAAAAGTCCATAGGTGTTAGAAAATACTCTAAAAATTATTAAAATTGATTTTCTATAATTATAATTATAATTACTATATTTTATAATAAGTTATGCGAATTTAAAAAAAATTTAAAAAAAAATCACGTCCGCGATACCCACAACGCGAATGCGGACTCAATTTGAATCCTGGATACAAACCTCCCTAGTGAAAAAAAAATAAAAAGCTTGAAGAATCAACAATGGATGAAATGGCCCAAGAATCAGAGCACGAAGTTCAACATCATGAAGAAGAAGACTAAGATCATAAACTCTAGGGGTTCAACAATTTATCCCTCCTCCACCTCGACAACTTCAAGAACACCACTCACCAAAATCGCCATTCATGCATCACCTGCACATTCAACCCAATGAAACGCCCTTCTTCCGACTCCAAATCGAAAAGGCCAATGGTTGAGAATCACCCCTACTCTCTTTCTCTGGCTTCTGCAAGGTCCCACTCCCACGGCTTCATCGCACTATCTCTGAACCTTTGACGCCTACAAAACTAGTCAAGGTCTTGAAAGATTTCCCATTCTCAAAAGGAAGCGTTTCTTCTTCAGTGCCTCTCAAACCCCCTGCTTTAATCAGGTCGATATCTGATCCAGGACTTCAATCCCACATGAAATGCGTGCATAATTGATACAGGAAGAGAGTCCCAGTGCCATGGTGTATTTTATATGTTTTCTTCTTCTTGGAACTCTTTTCGTGTGTTTCTTTAAAAGAATTATCTTGAGAATATTTTGGCAGAGATCGAAAGGAATGAAGGAGAGGATCAAACAATTGAACAATTGACGGGGTGAAACTATAAAAGATGTACTCTCAGTGAAAAAGGTTATTTTTGGTTTCTGTATGGTTTCCAAGAAAATGGTATAAAAAACAAGTTTTCATTTTCTTGGTGTTAATATCTTAAGGTTATTATTATAGGATAAGAGTGATGTAGATTATGAAGAAACTGTGAGAGTGTAGAAGATTGGGGAATGCTTGAACCTTTATTTCAAGGTTAATATCTTAAGGTTATTGTTATAGGATAAGGGTGATGTATTATTCATTTACCTTATGTATATTCTAGTTGTAATTTTATTTTGATATTCTAATACTATTTTTATTTTGGGATGTTATTTTGGTAGCTCCCAACTCAAATAAATCTATTTCAGCTATGGTTAAACCAATGATTTTAAAATCGGACCGAACCTTAAATCGGTAAAGATACTGGTTCACTGGTTAAACCGTGGTTAAACCGCGGTTGAATCGGTTTATATAAAATATTTTTTTTTTATTTTACATAATATTCAAAACCTTAAACAATTTTGTTTATTCTGGTCTTAATCTCTGCACATATACATATGTTTATTCTGGTCGTGATTCTAATGCAAATAATCTTTTCTAGAGTATCTTTCTGTTCTACCCACGAGGTTGATAATTCCTTTTTAGCTTCTTTTTTTATAACGAATATTGTGCGATTGTTGAGTCTTGACTTTCATTGTTTTTCTAGTGTATTTTCATTGTCTTACGTAGCTTGTTGGAACAAGAAGTGGCTTTAGATACCAATTGTGATGTCTTGAAGATACTCATTTTCGTCCATATTTTTTTTATTTTATTTTGTATATAAATATATATATATATATTTTTTTAAAAAAAATATTTTTTATATTTATTTATTTATTATTATTATTATTAACATTTTTTATTAATTATTTTTTTACAGGCCCCCATTTCCAAAATCACTACCCAATTAGTTACCAACCACACCTCCACGACTCAATTAAGATCACACATGGTTCCTTTTTTTTTCTCTCAAAAGGGAAAGTGGGAATCTGGGGCCTTGCTTATTATTTAAACCAACTTTAAGTTGGAGACACAGGGGGGCCCGACACAAAAGGAAAAACAAAACAGGTGAGAAACAAAGAAGATTAGCGGTGGTGGGCAGTGGTCAAATGGCTTCAGGCATAGCTCAACACGGTGCCATGCACAGTCTCCGCGTTTGGCTTCTTGATATCGGTCATGCTGCTCTTTCCTGCAAGCCTCTCTTCCCTTGTACCTAAAACCCTAGGTGGAAAAGCAAAACCCCAGTGCCATTGATTTGTTGTTAGGAGCCGGAACCAAAAACAATGAATGTAGTAATAGCATCATCTTCAATCGACGACGACATAGGTTACTGGGACCTACAAACAGGGGCGGAGCAACTCCATTATAAGACTTGCGCCTCTCCTCCCCACGGCCTTGCCTCCATTGATTCTCGTTTCCTCGCCTGCTCTCAACTTCACGACCCCTCAGGCCACGTGCTCTATTGGTCTTGGTCCAAGCCTCAAGCTCAAGTTAAAAGCTTCCCCGTGGAACACATTAAACCACTTGCTGCTAATAGCCTAGGTAGTTACATTGTTGGTGGAGGTTCATCCGACGATATTTACTTTTGGGAGGTTGCTACGGGTAGGTTATTAAAGAAATGACACGCTCATTATAGGGCAGTTACATGCTTAGTTTTCTCCGAGGATGATTCACTCCTCATTTCTAGGTCAGAGAAGATCAAGGAACTCGGTTTAGAAGGTAAACAAAGGGATGAGTATTATGCTTGGGGGCTGCACGAAGTTGCTAAAGCTGTTAGCGTTTTAAATAATGATTGCAAACTTGTAAGTATTTCAAACTTTTGCAATTTAGATCTTCGTTCATTAAAATTCTAAACACCTCTAGTCACGCTGACACATGTTTTCTTTTTGTATTGAAGTGAGCAGTTTGCAGTTCATATCTTAGGAAATTGCAAAGCTTTAAATAGACTGAATATTAGTCACCGAATACAATTTATTTATCGTCTAATATTTTTTGACCATTTTTTTTTAGAGAAATTTTAACCAATCAGATCTAAGTGATTTGAATCGGATTTTTAAATTTTTAATTAAATTTTAAATTTTCGCAATTAAAGATAACCGACAAATTAATTGGTACCGAAATGGCGATTTAAGGATGCTAATCCTTCATTGACCGTAACCGACTCCCGAACCCGACATATTTCTGGTAAAACGCAGATCAGGTAAGATGGTGTACGATCTTCGTTTAAAACGATCGGTGGCGACTCTAACCCAATTATTCAAGTCGAAGCCCAATTTCGGGTCCAACCGAAAGACAGTTCCGATAGCTTGGCGACTCTGCTGGGGACAGGTAAGTGAGTCAGGACGAAATTAATTTTCGGTTCTTTTTATGCGAAAATGGTAAATTTAAATTTATTTATTCGATTCCAATTATTTATCTTTGATTATTTTTCAAATAAATAGTTGTATTGACGTTTTCTCAATGATTTCAGATTTTCAAAGTTTTTCATTTAAGGCTCTATACCCGAGCTCTGAACCCTATTTAAGTGGGGGTGAAAGTGACGCCTTCGTGAGAATTTATTCTCTGTGCGGGCCTAGCAAGTAACCTTCAAGATTCATATACATTATCTCTTCGTGTGAATTTATTCACCGTGCGGGCATAAGGGAATGTATCCTCTCGAATGATAATGATCTTTGAATATGTTTCTTTTGAAACAAAATTTTGCCTCCCTGGAGACAGTTTCTCTTGAAACACAAAAAACCTTTGAAAATGTTTCTCATGAAACACAAAGGCCTTCGAGTTCGACTACGCTCAGCTCCAAGGCATATCATTTGCAGCATAGCTCAAAGTTAGAAGGGTTATCTGCCACCAAAAGACCTTCGAGTTCGACTACGCTTAGCTTCAAGGCACATCATTTGCAGCATAACTCAAGGCTAGAAGGGTTATATGCCAACTAAAGACCTTCGAGTTCGACTACGCTCAGCTCAAAGACACATCATTTCCAGCATAACTCAAGGCTAGAACGGTTATATGCCAACAAGAGACCTTTCGAGTTCGATTTCATTCAGCTCGAGGGCCTATCAACCACTTGGTGGAATCAAAGAACTACTTTCCAGTCGAATTTTAACTAAGGTCTTTAAACCTAGAAGAAGACCGAAGTTGACTACAATTTGGCAACGAGAAGCCATGTTCCGATTCAAATTATGAACTACGGCTTCAATTCCATATCATTTCAAGGTGGACTCGACTTCGCGACGGAGGAGCCATCTACAACTCAATTCGACAGGGAGTTACTCTTCAACTCCACCGAACGAAAATTTGTGTCTTTTTATCTTTGTCCAATTTTTCGTTCCACGAAAAAGGATAAAGAGGGACAGCTGTAGACACTCATTTCCGTCCATATTTCTTTATTTTATTTTATTTTACACACACATATATATATATATTCTAAAAAAATACTTTTTATATTTATTTATTTATTATTAATATTTTTTTATTAATTATTTTTTTACAAGCCCCCATTTCCACCAAAATCCCACTAAATCACTACCCAACTAGTTACCAACCACACCTTCACATCTCAACTAAGATCACACATGGTTCCTTTTTTTTCTCTCAAAAGGGAAAGTGGGAATATGGGGCCTTGCTTATTATTTAAACCAACTTTAAGATGGAGAAACGGGGGGGGGGGGGCCGACACAAAAGGAAAAACAAAAAAGGTGAGAAACAAAGAAGATTAGCGGTGGTGGACAGTGGACAAATGGCTTCAGGCATAGCTCAACTCGGTGCCATGCACAGTCTCCGCGTTTGTCTTCTTGATATCGGTCATGCTGCTCTTTCCTGCAAGCCTCTCTTCCCTTGTACCTAAAACCCTAGGTGGAAAAGCAAAACCCCAGTGCCATTGATTGTTGTTAGGAGCCGGAACCAAAAACAATGAATGTAGTAATAGCATCATCTTCAATCGACGACGACATAGGCTACTGGGACCTACAAACAGGGGCGGAGCAACTCCGTTATAAGACTTGCGCCTCTCCTCCCCACGGCCTTGCCTCCATTGATTCTCGTTTCCTCGCCTGCTCTCAACTTCACGACCCCTCAGGCCACGTGCTCTATTGGTCTTGGTCCAAGCCTCAAGCTCAAGTTAAAAGCTTCCCCGTGGAACACATTAAACCACTTGCTGCTAATAGCCTAGGTAGTTACATTGTTGGTGGAGGTTCATCCGACGATATTTACTTTTGGGAGGTTGCTACGGGTAGGTTATTAAAGAAATGACACGCTCATTATAGGGCAGTTACATGCTTAGTTTTCTCCGAGGATGATTCACTCCTCATTTCTAGGTCAGAGAAGATCAAGGAACTCGGTTTAGAAGGTAAACAAAGGGATGAGTATTATGCTTGGGGGCTGCACGAAGTTGCTAAAGCTGTTAGCTTTTTAAATAATGATTGCAAACCTGTAAGTATTTCAAACTTTTGCAATTTAGATCTTCGTTCATTAAAATTCTAAACACCTCTAGTCACGCTGAAATTAATTTTCGGTTCTTTTTATACGAAAATAGTAAATTTAAATTTATTTATTCGATTCCAATTATTTATCTTTGATTATTTTTTAAATAAATAGTTGTATTGACGTTTTTTCAATGATTTCATATTTTCAAAGTTTTTCATTTAAGGCTCTATACCCGAGCTCTGAACCCTATTTAAGTGAGGTGAAAGTGACGCCTTCGTGAGAATTTATTCTCCGTGCGGGCCTAGCAAGTAACCTTCAAGATTCATATACCTTATGTCTTCGTGTGAATTTATTCACCGTGCGAGCATAAGGGAATGTATCCTCTCGAGTTTAACTTAGTCCACATAAGCTTGAAATGGGCTTAGGACTAAGGGTCTGGCAAGCCAAGGGGGCACCAGCAAAAAGAACTCGGGTACCTTTTTAGAACCTAAACCGGGAGACAACAAGGAGTTAGAGCCCACCCCGAAACCTCATTTCCAACCCTAGGATGCTTGAATTATTTATTGCTTTACTTTATGTTCAAAGCATGCGAACTAGACAAATATGCGGTTAGGATTTGTTTGAAGTTATCATGAGGGATAGAGATCATGTTCGGGTAGGAATAATAAGCATGTGTGGTAGATATCATATGGGGTAGGACTTTTATTTTCATGACTTTTTTTAATTATTTTTACCTCACTAACTCTTTTCATTTTTGTTCTCTTTTATTTTATTTTCATCATTTGCATCATTCAAAAGAGGTGTTGATACACAAAAACGTGTTTGTTAAATGTAAATAATCTATATTAATGGACAAAGGGGTTATAATACAAGAGATGAAAAGCTCAGAAGTCCAGCTATGGTCAGAAAATACTCAGAACAGACAGGGATTTCCATCAAGCACGTCAAAAGTCAACTTTTCCAAAACGGGATGGCAAAAGTTGTAGGTGCAAGGCAAGAAAAAGGTTACTGACCCGGAGAGTCATTTCGAAGATTATGAGAAAAAGGTTACTGACCCGGAGAGTCCTTTCAAAGATTACGAGAACAAGATGGTGAAACCCTAGCTAAACTGGAGACCACTGTTGACGAATTCAAGAAAAAACATATAAACTTTGGATAGTTCCTATCAATGGAGGGCTCCAATGGCGCTTTCGTTAGGAACAAGCTCAACAGAGAGTGAAAGAAGGAGATGCAGTCATTCGAGACTTTTTTGGGGGCAAACAACTCGTCACTTGCACGGTTTAGCCAGAGAAGCCGGAGCGGTTCGACATGGTATTCAACTCAATCCGTCAGGAGCTATTCGGGGCCCATACCTTTAAAATGTTTTTTGTCTCTTAAGACGTAACACTTTTTTCCCCAATAAGGATTATTTATAATAACAAACATATTTTTTGGATCAATGCCTCGAATAGTGCATGCATTATGCATTTAAACATATTTTGCATTTTATTATTTTCATTTCTTTTCATTCACATTAACTAACAAGAGTTGGACACACCTCATCCATATAACACTTGTTCAAATAGAAAAGAGCGGGAAATTTACGATGAAAGCCAGGACATTCCCGAAGTAGAAATTTGTGCAGCTGAGAGTACATCAAAAAGAGTCCCGGCAAGTGAAACGGTTGAAAAATGAGGAGCAAGTGCATATGAAGACCCTAATCCTTGACATTCTGGAAATAGTGGGGAATCCTAATGAGGCTTTATTTCATTTTGCAACATTCTGTTTGGACTTGTTTTTTAAACTTTCTCAAATTTCTTTTTGAAACCTGCTTTTGAACTTTGACATATTTCTTTTTATGAGGACATTTTCAATGAATTTACGCTAAGCATTGAATCAAATTTACGAATTGAAATTCTTTGAATATAAACTAAATTAAAAAACTCTGTAAATGATTCAGAATTACAGATCTTTGACAAAGTGACAAAACAAGGACTTTACCCCGAAAAGGTCGAACACCATACATTTCCCTTACAATAATCGATATAGCTTTATCCTCTCATAAGGAAACGAAAAAGAGGCTTGGTATTTAGGTGTACATAGGTGCGAACAACATGGGGCATCTTTTTTGCATATGACATTACTATACTTTTTGTTTAAGATGTTCAGTGATGATAATGATCTTCACGGATGGAATAGTCGAGTAGGTGAATCTAATTTAAGTCAGTTGCTTGGAAATTGAACTCTAAAGATGAAATTTTTGACTTTCAACAACACCTAGACTATAACAGGTTCTTCTTGACAATCTTAAGAAATTAAATACGTAAAGCTGAGCTATTCCATTAAGGCAATTGATTATAGAGGAAACTTGAAAGTGCTGACCTTATGAATAGATTACATTCAAACCATGACATTGCTCGAACACTTGGCAATTCTGTGTTTGCTCCACTGCTATTGTCCGGCCGAAGACTTTGTGACGAGATGAACCCTTCAGTTAACTTGATAAAAGTGGTTATAATGTTAAGTTGTCCCTCTAAAGCAATTGGTTAAACACCCCGGCTTTATGGATTCAGCTAGTCAGATAACGACAAATTAAATCAAATTTATCTAAACAAGGAATGTTCGGTAATAATGGACTAAGGGAGTTAAGGAACACCTGTTATAGTCAATTTCACACGAGCACTCAAGAATTTCATTTTTAGACCGATATTTTTGCACTGTCTTTGTTAGAGGAGCCTACAAAGCTTGAACAAATGGAAGATTTCCGAGGAACGAAATAAAAGGTATAGTAATTGATCATGCTAGTTGCGTTATTTTGTCCGCATCCAATTAAAATGCCAAGCCAAAAAGGGGCATGTTGCAACGACCAAGAAAAATGACATTCTTTTATGGCTGAAACCTTAGAAAATAGGAAGCCAACCTAAAACCAACTCATCAATTTTGAACATTTTTCAAAGAGCTATAACTCTGAAAGCGATAAAGAACTATTGATTCCTTTGATATTCTTTGAACTCATGTTTATAATTTGATTCGATTTTATTGCGAGCCTGAATTAAGAGGCAATATTTTACAGAATTGTTCTATTTTTATATATTTTTTCCCTCCTGAATAAGAGAAAGGAAAAAACATTTTCAAACAGGGCAGTCTCAAATGTGAAAGGTCTTGGAAGGTACTACGGCTCATTTTGCCTCTATTGAAGAAAGAACGAACAATGCCAAATTTTGAGCATTTTACAAGACATTCAGTCCGACAGATCAGATAGAACTCATGAAATTACCAATAACCTTAGAAGAAAATGGGGCATGGTCGATTCCAAAGACAAGACCAACAGACAAAATGAGGCTCCATCTAAGGGATAAAAAATAATTAATTCATGTTGCATGCATCTTAGAAATACTTAAGAGCATCGCATTTATCATTTTTAGCATTCATAATATTTTGCAGGTTTTTGAGTCAAGTTTCAACTTCAAGACGAAAGATACCCAATTCAAAAGCACATTGAAAAGTTGATGGTGGTTGCTCGACCTCACAGCGAAGGGGCGACTGTCTGACGACAAAACAACTTTCCAAGTCTTGTTCAGAGTCAATTTCAACTTCACAGCGAATGATATTCAAGTAAAAGCTCAATTTCACATCGAATGAGCCATCCAGGATTTCAACTTCACGAAGAAGGATATCGTTCCCGATGAAGTGATTTAGTTCCCGATGAAGTGATTTAGTGTCACAACAAACATGTCATCCACATATTTGACTTCCTTAAGTCAACGATTAGAGCTTCTGAAAGGATTTATTTAACATGTAGGAACAAGTAGATTATCGATCGCCTTTGAGATTGTTTCTCTCGAAACAAGGGGTCGTCTCGCTTGAGACTAATTTACTTAAAACAAAGTTTTATCTCTCTTGAGATAGTTTCTCTTGAAACAAATTTTGTTTCTCTTGAGACAGTTTCCCTTGAAACAAATTTTGCCTCTCTTGAGACAGTTTCCCTTGAAACAAAATATTTGAATATGTTTTACATTAAAGAAATTTCGTCTCCCTTGAGACAGTTTCTTTTGGAACTAAGTTTTGTCTCTCTTGAGACAGTTTCTCTTGAAACAAATTTTGTCTCTCTTGAGACAGTTTCACTTGAAACAAATTTTGTCTCTCTTGAGACAGTTTCCCTTGAAACAAAATCTTTGAATATGTTTTACATTAAACAAATTTCGTCTCCCTTGAGACAATTTCTTTTGGAACTAAGTTTTGTCTCTCTTGAGACAGTTTCTCTTAAAACAAATTTTGTCTTTGTCTCTCTTGAGACAGTTTCTCTTGAAACAAATTTTGTCTCTCTTGAGACAGTTTCCCTTGGAACAAATTTTGTCTCTCTTGAGACAGTTTCCCTTGAAACAAAATCTTTGAATATGTTTTCCTTGAAACAAATTTCGTCTCCCTTGAGACAGTTTCTTTTGGAACTAAGTTTTGTCTTGAGACAGTTTCTCTTGAAACAAATTGTCTCTCTTGAGACAGTTTCCCTTGAAACAAAGTTTTATTTCTCTTGAGACAGTTTCTCTTAAAACACCAATCTTTGAATATGTTTCTCTTGAAACAAAATTTTGCTTCCCTGGAGACAGTTTCTCTTGAAACACAAAAAACCTTTGAAAATATTTCTCTTGAAACACAAAGACCTTTGAGTTCGACTACGCTCAGCTCCAAGGCATATCATTTGCAGCATAGCTCAAAGCTAGAAGGGTTATCTGCCACCAAAAGACCTTCGAGTTCAACTACGCTCAGCTTCAAGGCACATCATTTGAAGCATAACTCAAGGCTAGAAGGGTTATCTGCCAACTAAAGACCTTCGAGTTCGACTACGCTCAGCTCCAAGGCACATCATTTGCAACATAGCTTAAGGCAAGAAGGGTTATTTGCTAACAAAAGACCTTCGAGTTCGACTACGATCAGCTCAAAGGCACATCATTTGCAGCATAACTCAAGGCTAGAACGGTTATCTGCCAACAAGAGACCTTTCGAGTTCGATTTCATTCAGCTCGAGGGCCTATCAACCACTTGGTGGAATCAAAGAACTACTTTCCAGTCAAATTTAAACCAAGATCTTTAAACCTAGAAGAAGACCGAAGTTGACTACAATTTGGCAACGAGAAGCCATGTTCCGATTCAAATTCTGAACTACGACTTCAATTCCATATCATTTCAAGGTGGACTCGACTTCGTGACGGATGAGCCATCTACAACTCAATTCCATAGGGAGTTACTCTTCAACTCCATCGAACGAAAATTTGTGTCTTTTTATCTTTGTCCTATTTTTCGTTCCATGAAAAAGGACACAGAGGGGCAGCTGTAGATACTCATTTCCGTCCATATTTCTTTATTTTATTTTATTTTACAGACACACATATATATATATATATATTCTAAAAAAATACTTTTTATATTTATTTATTATTATTATTATTAATATTTTTTTATTAATTATTTTTTTACAAGCCCCCATTTCCAACAAAAACCCACTAAATCACTACCCAATTAGTTACCAACCACACCTTCACATCTCAACTAAGATCACACATGGTTCCTTTTTTTTCTCTTAAAAGGGAAAGTGGGAATATGGGGCCTTGCTTATTATTTAAACCAACTTTAAGTTGGAGACACAGGGGGCCCGGCACAAAAGGAAAAACAAAAAAGGTGAGAAACAAAGAAGATTAGCGGTGGTGGGCAGTGGACAAATGGCTTCAGGCATAGCTCAACTCGGTGCCATGCACAGTCTCCGCGTTTGGCTTCTTGATATCGGTCATGCTGCTCTTTCCTGCAAGCCTCTCTTCCATTGTACCTAAAACCCTAGATGGAAAAGCAAAACGCCAGTGTCATTGATTGTTGTTAGGAGCCGGAACCAAAAACAATGAATGTAGTAATAGCATCATCTTCAATTGACGATGACATAGGTTACTGGGACCTACAAACAGGGGCGGAGCAACTCCGTTATAAGACTTACGCCTCTCCTCCCCACGGCCTTGCCTCCATCGATTTTCGTTTCCTCGCCTGCTCTCAACTTCACGACCCCTCCGGCCATGTGCTCTATTGGTCTTGGTCCAAGCCTCAAGCTCAAGTTAAAAACTTCCCCGTGGAACCCATTAAACCACTTGCTGCTAATAGCCAAGGTAGTTACATTGTTGGTGGAGGTTCATCCGACGATATTTACTTTTGGGAGGTTGCTACGGGTAGGTTATTAAAGAAATGGCACGCTCATTATAGGGCAGTTACTTGCTTAGTTTTCTCCGAGGATGATTCACTCCTCATTTCTGGGTCAGAGAAGATCAAGGAACTCGGTTTAGAAGGTAAACAAAGGGATGAGCATTATGCTTGGGGGCTGCACGAAGTTGCTAAAGCTGTTAGCTTTTTAAATAATGATTGCAAACTTGTAAGTATTTCAAACTTTTGCAATTTAGATCTTCGTTCATTGAAATTCTAATCACCTCTAGTCACACTGACACATGTTTTCTTTTTGTATTGAAGTGAGCAGTTAGCAGTTCATATCTTAGGAAATTGCACTGCTTTAAATAGACTGAACATTAGTCACCGAATACAATTTATTTATCGTCTAATATTTTTTTGACATTTTTTAGAGGAATTATAATCAATCAGAGGTAAGTAATTCGAATCGTATTTTTAAATTTTTAATTAAAATTTCAAAATTTTGCAATTAAAGATAACCGACAAATTAATTGGTACCGAAAGGGCGGTTCAAGGGTACTAATCATTCCTTGACCGTAACCGACTCTCGAACCTGACATATTTCTGGTAAAACGCAGATCAGGTAAGATGGTGTCCGATCTACCTAAATATCGTTTTAAAACGATCGGTGGCGATTCTAACCCAATTATTCAAGTCGAAACCCAATTTCGGGTCTAACCGAAAGACAGTTCCGACCAGAGGTATAGAGGTAAGAGAATTCAAAGTTTTATTTCAAGTAAATTCATATTACATTGATTGAATAGATATCCCTATTAACCCAATTAACATTATCCTTTTGGGTTAATACATGTACCCAAAATAGTGAGCCGAAATAACTAGGCTATGTTCTCATAATGGGTCGCGCAATGGACTAATCCAACAACCTAACTCGTACTTCAAACAATATGTCCTTGGCTTCTCCTTGAATTATGTAACACTTAGGCACTTATAAGAGTAAATTTGGTAATTTAACACGTCGTTTGGGGCTTAAAAAAATCAAAAAATAAATTTGGGACTAAAAAAATCATAATAAACGACCTCGTTTGGTTTAGTTTTTTTTATATAAAAAAAAAACAGAACCGTGTGAACCGCCGGTTCACATCGGTTTTACTGGTTCTCAACCGGTTCTACCGATTCTTTAACGGTTCATTACAAAACTGGTTTTTGAAGGCTGACCGGACCGGATAGGCAACCGGTTCCCGGTTCAACCGGTCGAACCGGCCGATCCGGTCCGGTTTTGATAACATTGGGTTCAACTAAGATTTAGATGATGAATGGGTTGAATTTTTTTTTTTTAAACAATAGTTAATTATTTCGGTGATTCCATATAACACCTCAATCCTTCAGATTTCGGATCGAATTGGATTAAGATGTAACACAAACAAATAGGTTGCATATGCATCAAATGTTGAGTATCCGGGTAGTCTCGCGCCACTAAGATCATGTGATCATAATATCGGATATCTGTATTAATTTCCTGATCATCACTAAGGTCATAAAGCATAATAGTGTCTATAAAGTCAGGTATAGTAATACTTATTATTACAATCACGTGATATCATTACAGAGTGTACAAAAAAAAACATGCAATTAATATTGATGTTGTTAACCACATGATTCAATTATAAATTTAAAAACAAGCAAATGTTAACTCGTGTCTAACAAAATATTTGACGACTAAAATAATCAACATGTTACCACCTGTTACATAATGAGTAATCTATCGTCACAAACTCAAATCAAATATATGCATATACATACTCGCATATAAAATGAGTCATCTTCGATATATATATATATATATATATATATATATTGAAAATTCTAACGTAATTATTTAGGGTATCATCACCATATATTTAAAATCGTCAAAATATTCTTAATATAAAATAATTTATAGAATTATTTGATATAATATTCTTTGATGTTAGAATTAAATCATAATAAATATTATAACAAACATGATTTAATCATGTAAAATTATCAAGAATAAAATACTAAATTTACGGAAGGGTACATGAATTAATTGATAGGTTGAAATCTTTGAGTCTTTCTTTGGTTGTGATCTTCCAAGAAGATAGGTTTGCTCTTGCCGTAAAAACTCTCTGACGAGGATAAGAGTAATACAAGTTAACCTATTTCTTGGGGACCACTACCTCTTTATAGATATTGAATAATAGGTCAATCTTCTAATTAAGTATTTATAATTATGTCCGTCATTAAATTATAAATACAACTTATGCTATCTACACTTTGATTTCATGACATTTTAATACATATAACACATGTAAAATAATTGATCACTTAATTCTGTGTCATATTTTATGATAACATTTTACATTATACATATGTGTCCAAAAATATGGATTTTAATCCAACAATCTCCCAATAGGGCAACATATGTTTCCTGACAAATGTAGAACCTTAAGAGCTCAAAATTTACTATCATATAATAAGTATTCTATAACAATCTCGTCCATCAACTATATCCATATAGGATTAAAGTAGTCTTTGTCATATCAATCATGACTAGACCTATCAATGATCACGTATACAAACACAGTTGAATGACATAGATCAATCATGTAGTGCAACATGGAACTTACATGCAATATGAACCAAAAATGTCTATTTCCAACTGGTCCTCTTTAAACATTAGTGAGATCAGATTTTACCAAAAATAGAGCGTGGATAAACCAAAACAAACTTTATTTCTGTAGAAAATAACTTTAATATAAATATCCTTAAACTGAATTAACTGAACTTGTGTCTATAAAAAAATGAGCATTAAAATTACAAACTCCCACTAAAACCGAATATCCTTAAATGATATTACACCCACATAAGTAGTGTGCTCATGAAAGACCTTGGGTGACAGTTCTTTAGTAAGCGTTCAGTTATGAGTTTGTATCAACATGCTCTATGAGCACATAATCACTCTGAATTTTCTTTAACAAACAGAAATATAATGTCTATGGGATTAGACTTAAGGTGTTTCTGTTATATATGGAATAAAGGACTATAACTTAATTGTCACAAAATAACTCAAATGGTCTTTCTTATTATTTCTTAATTAGCAGTTCATGTGACAAAATTTTGCATTCATATTCCAATAAGTCGGAGTCCATAAACCTAAAGATCTCTTACTTACTAGACTTCTGATATATGAGCATGTAACATTTTTGTTCTTAAATGTATTGTATGAATCAATTTGGCTACTATCCAACGATCCATACCCAAATTGCTTAAATATCTGCTTAATATCCTAAAATAATATGCTATGCCTGAATATGTATATACCTGAGTATACATTCATTTTTTTATTTATTTTGAAGTGTAAGGAACCTTTTACATTTCCTTAGTTTCAAAATCATCCTTAGAGCACTAATCAAGACTAAACTTGGTTCTTTAGCAATAAGGGGTATTATTTGGTTTACTCCCACTAAACTTATAGTATATACAATTGTCAATCAAATTCATCTCAAAACCAAATGAGATAATCACTTGATGAAATTTGTTATACAATTAACGAGAGTCATACTTAAACTCATAAATGGATTTCCTTAATTTTCATATCATTAGATACAATTTTCTAATTGCACTGTATAAAATATTTAATCAATGTTACCTTTGAGAAACACAATTTTGAAATCAAACTACTGTAACTCAAAATCAAATATGAGCAACAAGTATCATAATTATACTGAAAGAGTATTTCAATGAAACCAGAGAGAAAGTCTCTATATATTTAATGCCTCTTTGTGAGTATATCCTTTGTATACAAGACATGCCTTATACTTGTCAACATCACCATTTGCATCCATATTTGGTTATAAATATTTATTTATAACCAATCAACTTTGCACCTTCAACTAATGGGATAAGTCCTGAAACTTTATTATCTTGTATAGAACTTATACTCTTCTTACATGGCATTAATCCATTTTTTAGAGTTAAAACTTTTATGACACAACGAAAGTTGATTAGATAATTTTTCATCATTCTACTGTTATCCTTATTTATTGTAGAAACATAATAATCTAAAATAATATTTCTCTCATCTCATGGACCTTCCTAATGATACTTGTTCTTTGAGGTTGTTGAGTTTGTTCATCCTTAACAGTTTCTCATTTTAAATGGAGAGTTGTTCCAAAATAACCTTGTTGAGATTTCAAGATTCACTTCTTGATTAACGTCATGTATGAACACATGGATAACATCAAAAGTGATAATAGAAACTGAGTTATAACCCAATTTCTCCTTAAAATCAATTCATTAAATCTTATTTCTCACTCCAAACTCAACATCCTAAAAGACAGTGTTATAGATCTCACCTTAAAAATATTTTTAATTATGAGATCATAAAGCTTATAACCCCTGGATCGCTCAAAATAACCAAAGTAGTTGCTTATTGTTGTATAATTCAATTTCTCTTCATATGTCCTAACTCAAGAGAGAACAACCCTTTATAACATATTATTATCTCTTTTGAGTTGGACCCTTAACAAATACATTATGATTTTATTTATTTATTTATTTTTTGCCCTTATCTGTATATGCACTTTTCAAGTGAGTACTTTTATACTTATTATTCTTCAACATTTCTTCCTTTTGCACCCAATGAAAAATGAGCTCATGTAGAGGTCATGCTCCTATTGAGTTGATTAAACTCTATAGAAAGCAATACTAAATTCACAATAACAAGTAATTCTTCCAAAAAACTTGATTTTAAGTCCCTTAAGTTTTGAAATATGAAACATATCCATAATGTACTCACTCACATTTCTTTGACCCTTATACTTTATTGACATCAAAGAAGTCAAAAAATGATGTCATTTAAACCTTATTATTTTAGGGAAAAACATTTCTCAATTTTGTCAAGGAAACCATTAGCCTAAGTAATCTTTTTAGATTATGTGCCCCTAAAGACTTCTAAAATATTGTGTCTCATGACCGCTAGACTTATGAAATTTAAACAAATTTCACCTCTCAAAATCTCTTATACCAATTAAGAATGTTATCCCCCATGAGAGGTGAAAATTGTTCTTTCGTTAGCGCAAAGTCTATGTTCATACAACTAAAACCTTATGTAAGTGCATTTTTCCAGTCATTAATATTCACTTTCCTAAGTGCATTTTTCCATAGAGTAGATATTGTAGTAGTAAATAAATAAATCATTTAAATATAGAACAAAATATAAATAAAACTGAAACTCATGTCTTAAGTAAACAAATAAATTCAAAATTATGGCTAATTACTACCAGAAGATACTAAACACTACATCAATATCAAGTCTTTGGACAATAATATTAACAATAAACGGTACTCTTGTTGTAGTAATCAAACATTTGACAATAAGCTATGTCGATCAAAAGTCTAATCTTTGGACTAATGTAATGCTCACATAAAATAAATACCTTTTAATTGTCACATGATATTACCACATGTGTCGCTTGAAATTTCGCCAAATATTAACTTTCCTTTGGGCTAATTAATAAATGCATGAATCACAAGAAACACGTAATCATTTTGATATTTCAAATAAATCAGTCTACACAAAAGAGGTCACTTTGGCGGCATTTTGTTTCAGCTAATCTATCAAAATATCAAACATAGCCATAATATGAATTAATTTGTTCCAAAATATATATATTCTAATAACCAATAATCAAAATTAAAATTTTGATCAAACCGAATCGAATATATACATATATTGCAATAATAATATAAACAAAACCATATATATATTGTGAACCAATCAATTTCTCTTAATTTTAACATTTAATTAAAAGATAACAAAAATAATACTAGATTTGAATACATTTAAACCTTATTTCAAGATATTAGATGCTTAATTAATATTTCATCTTCGGACAAAACATTTAAACCTTAAGTGATATCTAGTGTTGTAACCAAACATTGATAATAAGAACATGCCAAGCAAAAATCTTCATTTGGGTCGATTTATTACTCACACATCAAATCAAATAATTATCACATGCTTATTACCAAAGTTGTAAATGCAATTATGTCAATTATTAGTCTTCCTTTGGGCTGACCAAAGGTTAAAACTTAAAATTTTTATTGCTATTAGAAATCGAAAACTCAAGACTTTGATTGTTTCTAAAGAAGTTCTTAAAATGCAATCAAATCATAACTTCATCAATTACAAAAAAAAAAAAAAAAACTGAATTCAAAACAATCAACATTTAACCAAAAGTCAAAGTCAAAGTCAAAATACATAGTAGTGAATTAAAAACTTTTTCAATGATTAAAACAAATTAATAAAACTGAATCGAATATATCAATGCGAAATATATATTCTATAATCCATAATAGGCAAAAATACCTAAAATTTTCTAATCACTTCATGATTTTCGAAGTAACCCATAATAAAATTGTCTAAACGACGTTATTAGAAACCAAAAACCTATATCTTTGACTATTTCTCAAGAATGGATTCACCAAATGAATTTTGATTCATGATCATGAAAAGACTTAACTGTCGAAACGTTTTTTTTACGGGGTAGGGCAAGATTTTGAAAATCGAATCAATTTTAATTATTCTTTTTACGATTGAATTTTAATTAAAAATAATGCGATTTTAGAAAACCTCTCGTTCCGAATATTTGAAATTTCTTTTACAATAAAATATGGGTTCGAAGAGTCGCCACCGATCTTTGATTAGGGTGTAATCGGACACCCAAAATTGTTTTGCCATTTTAAATAAAAAATTAATTTTAATTAAAATAACAAATTTAGGTCTGCGTTACCAAAATTTGAGTTCGGGAGTCGGTTACGCGTGGGGAAGGATTAACACCCCCACAACGCCCTAAATTGGCACCTAGTCGGTTAATTAATGTCTTTGAAATGAAATTTATAAATTCGATTTTAATTTGATTTATGATCCCCGACAAAATAACAACACATGGGATTTACAATATTTAAAATCACCAAAAAAGATTAAATTAAAATTACCTAACCTTTAGAAAGATAAAGAATGTTCGATTATTTAAAAATATCGAGACCATATCTTAAATAGTTATAACAACCTTTTCTCGATAAATTTAAATAACCGAACATTTCTTTATCTTCCGTTCTCAAATTTTAAAGTGATAGATCAATTTTTAGGTGTCACTAATGGGATACACTTTTAATTTAAAATCGTTAAAAGCGAACCTCCAATAGTTAAGACAGCCCACTTAAAACGAATTTAAATTAAAAGGGTATTACCCTTAATCCAATTATATCGTATGGTCGAGATATGCACATGAATTACATAACCATGTATTTACAGGACATTCTAAATTAAAAAATCTAATATGTTATGCTTAATGTAAATGAGCTAAAGACAAAGGAATAATTATAGAAAAAAAATATTAGCAACATGACCAACCCACATCATGCATGATGAATCATACCTCAAAGTAATCATTTTTTATATCAAACTATGAACTAATGTACACATACCCATCAAAACAATCATGCGTTAAGAACCAAATTTAAAGGATAAACAAATCTAAGGACCCTATTTTAATGAAAGTCAGAAACTATTTTTGGTATAACAAGAACCTTAAATGTTCGACTCTCTTCCTTTCTCTATTATTCAATGGTGTCGATTTAATAAAAAACCAATAAATGTAAATTAAAAATTAATACTAAAATAAATACATAGCATGTTCATGCGTATAATTATGCATCATAAATTAATTTACAAGGAGCAAAACATACGGTTATATACCATTAAATGTATACATATATGCGTACTATTCATAATACATGCATAGGATCCAGAAAACAAATGTCTATATATATGACATGCATTCATGAAAAAATATATATATTGGCAACTAAAATATAAAGAAAATTAAATCTTCATAACATAGGCAATATGCGAAATTTCATGAACATGGAGGGGCCTTAAACAAATTGATTCATTCTATTTTTACTAAAGTGAAAAAAACGTCATTACTAAACCCCAAAACAATCAACAACTTAAAATAGATTTGTTTTTGCTTACAGAACTCAAAATATTAGCTTGAATTTCCCTGACTTCTGCCGTAACAATGGAACAAAATACCCCCTTATCAGAACTGAGAGCCCTCTGTTTTTTTTCTTTTCATTCTCTGTGAATTCTCTTTTTATTGCCGAAAGCCCTTCTCCCTTTCCTTAATTGCTTTCTTTTTCTCATAATATGATGCCCCCACTGCTTTGAATTTGCTGATGGATTAGGTAGGAATAATGAGGGTAGGTAATGGATTAGTTTTTGACTTGGAAATTTGCTAAAACTTTAGGTGGATATATATATTCTTGCACTTGATATGTTTCTCTTGGTGGGGCATGTTGAGACTTCAGGTATTAAACCTGAAAAACATGTAAAATATAATATTAAAGATAATAATAATAATAATAATAATAATAATAATAATAATAATAATAATAATAATAATAATAATAATAATAATATATATTTATAATATTTTTTATGTCCGGTCAAAAACGGGTGTCTACAGCTGCCCCTCTTTGTCCATTCTTGTGTTAACAAGAATAGAGCAAAGATAAAAAGACAGTGCGTTTTTGTCCAGTTATTTCGAGAGATTTGTTTCCTCTTCTTTGAATAATCTTCGACCATCGGGTTTGCTCCCTATTGCTTCAGGGAGTATAAAACTCAAACAATCTTAATAAAACAGGTTCGTTCCCTATTCCTTCAGAGAGTATAGGACTCAATCTTCAACAAACGTGTCCGCTCCCTATTCCTTCAGAGAGTATAGGACTCAATCTTCAACAAACGTGTCCGCTCCCTATTTCTTCAGAGAGTATAGGACTCAATCTTCAACAAACGTGTCCGCTCCCTATTCCTTCAGAGAGTATAGGTCTTGAACAATCTTCAACAAACATATCTAGTCCCTATTCCTTCAGAGAGTATAAGACTCGAACAAGCTTCAACAATCGTGTCTGCTCCCTATTCCTTCAGGAAGTATAGAACTCGAATATATTCTGCTAACGAGTTCGCTCCCTCTTTCTCTAAGGAGTATAGAACTCAGACATCTTCTTCAAATGGGTTCGCTCCCTCTTTCTCTAGGTAGTATGGAACTCGAACATCTTCTTCAAACGGGCTCGCTCTCTCTTTCTCTAGGGAGTATGGAACTCGAACATCTTCTTCAAACGGGCTCGCTCCCTCTTTCTCTAGGGAGTATGGAACTCGAACATCTTCTTCAAACGGGCTCGCTCCCTCTTTCTCTAGGGAGTATGGAACTCGAACATCTTCTTCAAACGGGCTCGCTCCCTCTTTCTCTAGGGAGTATGGAACTTGAACATCTTCATCTGCTCCACTACTTCTTTATGAAGACTTTATAGATGACTTGCTTCGAAGGTCAAGCGTGAATCCACTCTGGCTCAATCGTTGTCCTTATTCTTTAGAAATCACAAAACTATTCATGCTTCAATGTCTTCAATCTTCCACTATCATTAGGAAACCTGTACGCATTTTGAATCATCATGTAATGCTATGATCCTATTCATGCCTAAAATGTATGCAAGTGTGCAATTCAATGCATTTCTTCTTCGAAAGACACCATCTCTTTTGATTTCCTTGGAACTCGATTTCATTTCGGGTACAGAACATTTGACCAGTTCACCCCAGCTAACACTCTCAATACCATATCTTTTGGCTCGACATGACTTTGACTTCTTTCTTTCTTGAAACCTACCGGTACCCCTGACCACTCTTCTTGATAAATGACAATCTTAGGGTCCTCCATTAATGGCAGTAATTTTCTATGAACCCCAAGGTTTCTGCTTCTCATAATCATACAAACATACATGTTAAAACCAATGTCAACTTCAGAATACCTGTATTTTCCAAAACCTTTTGCATAATAATACAAAATGATCTCATGTACCACAAGTTAAGCTATATGTTTTAACTTTTTCAAAATTAGATGTTTGTAAAATAGGAGTTGAAAAGGAAAAATATCTCTTCATTTATGTAAATGTAGAGAATTTTTAGGCAACTACATGGCAAACTTTGAATTGAAAAAGAACAAAAGGATAAGCGTCTTCACATATCAATAACACAAATGCTTTTGAACTGGCACGCCGTTAAAGTAACTCGAGTGTAGCTTCTGTCAAAAGGATCTCCAAATTTGTGATGACACCTAAGAGTGCAAACTCTTTCTGAACCCCCAAATCTCCTATTACTAGACGCCATAAACCAGTACTGAATCTCATGTGCATTCAATTTCTCCCTGATTGTTTTCACTGAGACTCATTAATCTTCAGTCTCACTCCTGATCTTCAACTGTCATTTACCCATGTCAGAGCTCTTTCTACTTCCAAAATAATTCAGATCCTCCTCCATGCACGAACCCTGAATTTAAAACTCAAGCCGCCCTTTGCAGGTTTTCAGCTTGAGACCTCATTTGGCTTCAAGACGCTTTTCTCGAGTTTTCATCTTGAACCCTCCCTTTTTCTTTTTCTTCTTTTTTTTGTTTTTTTTATTTTTCTTATTTTTTCCTTTTTTTCCTTTTTTTTTCTTTTTTTAAGCAAAATACTTCTTAACCGCGTCAGAGTTCACTGGATAAGGTAATTCAGACCCATCCATCTCAGTTAAGACTATAGCTCCTCCGGAAAAGGCTTTCTTGACAACATAGGGTCCTTCCCACTTGGGCATCCATTTCCCTCGAAAATCTTTTTGAGTGGGCAATATCCTCCTGAGCACCAGATCTCCTTCGTGTATTTTTCGAGGGCGAACGTTCTTATCATGTGCTCGTATCATCCGCTTCTGGTACATCTGACCGTGACAAATAGCTTTCAATCTCTTTTCTTCAATCAAATTCAATTAGTCATATCTGGCCTGCACCCATTCTGCCTCACTTAGCTTTACCTCTGATAAAACCCGGAGCGAGGGAATCTCCACTTCAATAGGGAGGACAGCTTCCATCCCATAAACTAGAGAAAATGGAGTTGCCCCAGTTGACGTCCGTACAGAAGTCCGATAGGCTAACAGAGCAAATGGCAACTTCTCATGCCAATCTTTATAAGTTTCAGTCATCTTCTCCGTAAGCCTCTTAATGTTCTTATTAGTCGCCTCCACTGCCCCATTCATCTTTGGACGATAAATAGTGGAATTATGGTTCTTTATTTTGAATTGCTCACATACAGATTTCATCATCTTGTTGTTTAAGTTCAATGCATTGTCAGAGATAATTCTCTCCGGTAAGCCATATCTGCAGATGATTTCCTTCTTCAAGAACCTACATACCGTTGACTGGGTAACACTTGCATAGGAAGCTGCTTCTACCCACTTGGTGAAGTAATCTATTGCTACCAGAATGAAGCGATGGCCGTTTGACACTTTTGGTAAAATTTGTCCAATAACATCCATGCCCCACATAGAAAATGGCCACGGGGCCGTCATCACATGCAACGGATGAGGAGGGGTGTGCATTCTATCCCCATAAATCTGACACTTGTGACACTTTCGGGCATAATTAATGCAATCAGTTTCCATAGTTGACCAATAATACCCAAATCTCATAATCTGTCTGGCCATTACATGTCCATTAGCATGGGTGCCACATATTCCTTCATGTACTTCTTCAAGAATCATTTTCGCTTCTTTAGTGTCCACACACCTTAATAAGACCTGATCTATACTTTTCTTATACAAGGTCTCACCATTAAGCACATACCCCGCTGCCATTCTTCTAATGGTCCTTTTGTCATTCTTAGTTGCCTGTTCGGGGTAATTTTGATACCTTATATATTGGAAGATATCATAGTACCAAGGTCTTCCATCCTCTTCTTCTTCAATGTTAAAGCAGTGGGCTGGGTACTCATAAGCCTTCATCTCAACAGGCATCATTTTTGAATGCTCGTTCATCTTAAAGGCCGCTGCCAAAGTAGCCAAGGCGTCCGCCATTTGATTTTCTTCTCTAGGGAGGTAATTGAAAGTCACTTCTTCAAATTATTCAATAAGTCCCAAAACTAGTTTACGATATTCCACAAGTTTGGGATCTTTCGTTTCCCATTCTCCTCTGAGCTGGTAAATTACCAAGGCTGAATCCCCATATACCCTCAACATTTTTGCTTTGAGTTCAATAGCTGCTCTAAGACCCATAACACAAGCCTCATATTCAGCCATATTGTTTGTACAATCAAAATTGAGCCGACTGGTAAAAGGATAATGCTCTTCACTTGGTGAGACCAAGATTGCCCCAATCCCATGCCCCAAGGCGTTTGAAGCACCATCAAAGGTCATCTTCCAGTATTTACCGGTGAGCGCAACTGTTTCTTCCTCTGAGATAGCCATTAAATCCTCATCTGGAAAATCGAAGTTCAACTGTTCATATTCTTCTGAAGCCCTACTTGCAATGAATTCTGCTATGGCGCTCCCTTTAACTACCTTCTGGCTTACATACTGGATATCAAATTCGGACAACAGGATTTGCCAACGGGCTAATCTTCCAGACAATGCAGGTATACCCATTAGATACTTTAAAGGGTCCAGCTTGGATATGAGCCAGGTAGTATGATACAACATATACTGTCTAAGTCTCCTAGTGGCCCACACTAAAGCGCAACACAAATTTTCAATTGGTGAGTATCGGGTCTCACACTCAGTGAACTTCTTACTGAGATAATAGATAGCCCTCTCCCTCTTCTCAGTTTGATCATGTTGCCCCAACATGCATCCCATTGAATTGTCATGAACGGACAAGTAAAGAATTAAAGGCTTGCCTGGGATAGGTGGGGCTAGGATTGGAGTATTCGAAAGATATCTCTTTACTGCCTCAAAAGCCTCTTGACAATCCTTACTCCATTCTCCTGAATCATTCTTACAAAGAAGGCAGAATATGGGATCACATTTTTCGGTCAGCTGCGAGATAAACCGAGCAATGTAATTTAATCTCCCCAAAAATCCTCGAACCTCTTTCTGTGTTCTTGGGGCTGGCAAATCTTGAATGGCTTTTACTTTATCGGGATCTATTTCAATTCCCTTTCGGCTCACTACAAAGCCCAACAGTTTTCCCGATGTCACCCCAAAAGTAAACTTATTAGGGTTAAGTTTTAGTTGGCACTTCTTTAATCTTTGAAAGAGCTTCCTCAAATTCTCGATATGTCCCTCCTCTATCTTGGCTTTGACAATCATATCATCGACATAGACTTCAATCTCTTTATGCATCATGTCATGAAATAACGTTACCATGGCCCTCTGATAGGTTGCCCCTGCATTCTTCAATCCAAACGGCATGACTTTATAACAGAACGTCCCCCACATAGTGACAAACGTTGTTTTCTCCATATCTTCAGGGTACATTTTAATTTGATTATAGCCGGAAAAACCATCCATAAATGAGAATAAGGAGTTTCCGGCAGTATTGTCCACCAATGTGTCTATGTGCGGCAAAGGAAAATTGTCTTTCGGACTAGCTCTATTAAGATCTCTATAGTCGACACACATTCGAACTTTCCCGTCCTTCTTTGGTACCGGAACAATATTTGCTACCCACTCAGGATATTTGGCCACTGTAAGAAACCCGACATCAAATTGTTTCTTCACTTCTTCTTTAATTTTGAGCAGCATCTCAGGTCTCATTCTTCTCAGCTTCTGTTGTACAGGCTTACAATCAGGCTTTATTGGCAGTTTATGGACCACCAATTCTGTATCCAAACCTGGCATATCTTCGTACGACCAAGCGAATACATCCTTGAAAATTTGAAGTAATTCTATCAAACTCTGTCTTCCTTCAACAGACAAGGTAGTACCAATCTTAACTTCTTTTCTATCCTCATCCGTTCCCAAATTCAAAATCTCAGTATGCTCTTCATGAGGCAGAATTTGTTTATTCTCCTGTTCTACCATCTTTAGCAATTCAGAAGGTAATTCACATCCCTCATCATCATCACACCCTTCGACTTCCCTTTGACATATGGGCATCTCGAAATCAATCTCCAGGTCAGAGTCATTAGCATTCTTATCATTGATATCTGAGCTCCTGAAAGGATAACGGAAGAGAAAATTTATATACATATATGCATACGGGAGAATCTTTTCCCATATAAATAAATAGAAAGAAATAATATATATGTATACAACCAAGAATGATATGCATGAAAAATGTTTGCCATTTGGGAATCAAAACACATCTTTTATTGAAAGCAAGTAAAAACACAACTTAACCCTTTACATCAAATCACCTACTGTCCCAGGGTATGAACAATAGTGAAGAGTTCTAGTGTATTACTCTGCAAAAGATTTGTAAACTACAGGCAGTTCCTCCGCAGTCTAGTTGTTCAACACAAATCCCGGTGGCGCAGGGTAAATGCCCGTAGCTCTCATTTCTTTGAATTCCTCATCGGTTATGACATTAATGCCCAAGTCTTCCAAGGCATCCTCAAATATCACTTTACTGCTTTCCAAAGTCCCTTGAAACATATATCCTCCTGATACGAAAATGCTACTCAATGGAGAGAATGTCATGGGCTCCCAGATTGGGTGCTCACCAGTCAATCTTGCCTTCCTCAATTCCTGATTCTTCTTGATGATTCTCAATTTTTCTTTTAAAGTTGGCTGATACCGTAAACCAAACCTATCTCTTTTAGTTATAGGGTAGATTGGACTCACCAGTCCTTGCAATTGACATCCAAGCCCTTTGCCAGCTCTCGCTCCCATTCCAAGAGTTAGTTTAAGCCCCATTTTGGTGCAGTTTGACAATCTAGACTTCGGGATCTTCTTTCCTTCCGCCACGAACGTGGCATTGACATATTCTAAAGATCTGAAAGAACATTCAACAGCTTTTTCTTCCACTTCAATGTATGGAGCCGTAGTTGAAACTGAAGCGATAATGTCTTCTTCAGCATGAATGCATATAAGCCTCCCATCAATTGCAAATTTTATCCTCTGGTGCAAAGTTGATGGAACCGCACCGGCCTGATGAATCCAGGGCCTTCCCAACAAGCAGTTGTATGTAGGAATGATGTCCATCACTAGAAACTCCACTTCATATATCGCAGGACCAATAGTCAGAGGAATATCAATCTTGCCTAGAACTTCTCTTTTTGTTCCATCAAAAGCTCGAACCACACTTTGACAGATTCTCATCAGGGTACTATCAACTGGCAGTTTTTTCAGGGTCACCAAGGGCATCACATTTAGTGCTGAACCATTATCTATCAGTACTCTGGATAAAACATGCCCTTTGCACCTAACTGTAATGTGCAAAGCCTTATGATTGCCAATAATCCCTGAAGGGATCTCGTCCTCAGAAAAATATAAAAAATTATCGGCCTGTATGTTGGCAACTAGTCGGTCCAGTTTTTCTGTGGGTATCTCCTTTGGGACAAAGGTTTGGTTCAAAACTTTTAACAAGGCGTTGCGATGAGCCTCTGAACTCAGAAGAAGTGATAGGACAGAAATACGGGCAGGCAGCTTGTGCAGTTGCTCAATAATACTATATTCACTATGTTTTAGAAATTTTAAAAATTCCACTGCTTCATTCTTCGTTACTTGCTCATTGACGACGAGCTCATCTTCTTTTATCTGCACATCAATACCTTTTCCTTTCTCGACAGCAACCTTCTTCTCAGGCTCTTTGTGATAACATCTACCACTCCTGGTCATATGTCCCACTTCGTCTACTTCTTCTTGTTGCTTTGCTACCTCTCTTATTTGACAAGTATATCTCCAGGGCACCTGTTTATTATCTTTATATGGGAACGGAGAGGGAGGTGTAATAATCACTTTTGGAGCTACATTCTCAACCACTCGATTCTTGGGAGTAATGA
Source organism: Hibiscus syriacus (assembly GCF_006381635.1). Taxonomy (NCBI): domain Eukaryota; kingdom Viridiplantae; phylum Streptophyta; class Magnoliopsida; order Malvales; family Malvaceae; genus Hibiscus; species Hibiscus syriacus. Next base: position 14,575,209 of record NW_024063471.1, on the reverse strand, counting down.
CGAGGGGATAACTAGAACCATAGACCCCTTTGGATGATCCCTCAGAGGCGTAAACTTCTGCCTCTTCTTTCTCAGCCACTTCTTTGAAGAACTCGATTTCTTTACTATCCATCATTTCTTGCACCAGCTCTAAGAAATCAGGACACTGTTGTATATTGTATCCTTTGCAGTTATGGTAATGGCACATCCCTTCATTGTTGAACTGTTCACATGGCAGATTGGGCTTTAATAGTCCTACTTTGACCATTTGGCACCATACCCAAGACATGGGTGACATCACCTCACTAACATTCTTTATAGTCATTCTTCCTTTCCCTTCAGTAACTGCGTTAATCCCGGCTCCTGCATGGTTTGGCAAGGGATTCTGGGCTATGTTTGGTTGTTCGCTGTCACCAAAATTGATGACATTTCTTCTTCTCAGAGCTTGGACGACTTTTTTGAACGCAGGACAATTTTCAATAGAATGTCCTGAAACCCCCGCATGGTATTCACATTTAGCATTAGCATCATACCATTTGGGATAAGGGGGTTGTATGGGGTCTACATGATAAGGTGAGACTACATGTCGATCGTATAATTCATGGAATAACTCCTTATAAGTCATAGGAATCGGATCAAATTGAGGCCTCTCTCTCCTTGGATCCCTTGCCCCTTGTCTATTGTCCATTTATGGTGGTGTCACCGTACCTTGAGGTCGAGACACTGTGATGTTATGGGAATCATACTGCCTTGCATTGTTGACTTCGTTTTCCTTCTTCCTCATCGGTGGTTTCTTGTTGGACTCTCCTCCCTCGAGCTTCCCACTTTTAATTGCCATTTCAATCATTTCTCCCGCCGTAACTATATCGGCAAAACTTCGAGAAGGATTACCAATAAAGTGTGAGAAGAAGGGAGCCTTCAAGGTATTAACAAAAAGTAGGTTCGTTTCCTCCTCTACCAACGGTGGGTGGACTTGTACTGCTACTTCCCTCCATCTTTGAGCATATTGTCTAAAACTTTCATTATGCTTCTTTTCCATTGCTTGCAACACCATTCTGTTAGGCCTGACATCCTTTACATGTTTATACTGGTCAAGAAATAATTTGGCCAAATCTTTCCAGGACTTAACATCAACCCTTCTTAGTTGATTATACCACCGCAGTGCTGAACCTACTAAGCTTTCCTGGAAACAGTGAATCAATAGCTGGTCATGCCCTACATAACCAGTCATTTTCCTGCAAAACATTGTGATATGGGCAGAAGGGCATTGGGTACCGTCGTATTTCTCGAATTCGGGAGTTTTAAACTTGGGAGGTAGGACCAGATCAGGAACTAAACTCAGTTCCTTAGCGTCGAGACCATACAAGCTGGTGTCTTCTTTCATAGCTTGTACTTCATTTACTAGCTGCTTATACTGCTCCTGCAACAACTTGTTTTCCTTCTTCTCTGCTTCCTCATCAAGGTCCAGGACCTGGTGATATAGACTTTCTTCGGGATGCGAGCAAGATCCAGGTTGTGGATTAACAGCAATGCCAATGGGATTTATGTGTACTTTAGTAGGGACTGACGTTCCTTGGATATTTGGAGACTGCGTCGGGGTAAACCCTGGAGGATAAAGTGGTTCTTCAATTATTTTCTCATGGGCCTTTCCATGTTCTGAATTTCTCCCTCCCAGAATACTTGTCAACTTAGACAACATATCCTCTTGAGCCTTAAGCATATCTTCTTGCATTTTCCTTAGATCATCTTGCAACTGCAGTTGAGTTTTTTCAATTTGAGTGATTTTATCATCCATGGCCTTCCTTGTGTTATAGTGATGCTTAGAATTTCCCAGTATTTCTCTGTTACACAGTTCCTTTTGTTAATGTTTATATCTTATTTAATGAATATGAAGTATATGATTATGAATGAATAAAGTGCGATGTAAGAAAAATAAAGATGCATTGCGAAAAATAATAAAATGATGCATATGCAAAATGCAGGGTGTTGATCCTGGAGCGATTCCTTAGAACAACTCTGTATATTAGAGACGACGTTCGATTACAAGGTTAAAACATATCACAGATAAATCTGCACTGTTTCCCCTATCTGTTGCACATGGGCTAGCAATTCCAAGATCTTCTCGTTTTCTTCCGCCTCAGGATCCAACTCTCCGCCTATAGTAGTAGCTTCTTGAGATAGATCGACCAAATATTGTGCGATCCCCCGGGCATGCCCCAGGTAACAAGCGATGAGGTCTTCTCCTCGTTTGGATCTCGCCTGAGCTCGCACCCATCGAACACGCCATTGGACATCCCTTTCATAAGGAACTATCGATAACTCACTTGATTGCCTCTGGAACTCCTGAACCATGGCTTCGAGCTCACTTACTCTTCTTTTTAGACTTTCGACTTCTTCACGACTCGAGCTACCTTCCCGACTCTTATATCGTCGCATCGCAGCCTCCATACTCGAGATCTTCCCCTTCAGCTTCTCACTATGAGCTTGACCTTCTTGTAATTTCTACTCTAAACAACTTTTTTCTTTCGACAAAATCCTTACCTGTTGTCTGCTTTGCTTGAGCTCTTCCTGACTCTCCCCGGCTGCCCTCTTCAAGCTTGCTACTTCATGTCTCCACTCAACCGATAACTTGCTTGAACTAGAAGATGTCTGATCTTTCACCATTCACTGGTAATTTGATTGAAGATCATCAAAATCTAACCGAAGTTGCTTCTCTGCTTTTTCAGCTCGGTCCGCTTTACTTTTTTGAATATCGATCTCCAACCCCTTATGAAACACCTCATCTTCTAGCTTTTACAGAGTAGTCCTTCATTGTCTCCTTTCCGCCTCAAAATCGCGCTTAGCTAGCTCTAATGGAGATGGCACTATCCTCAAATGCTCTTTCACGGGTTGAATGTTTTCAGGATTTGCCATGGGGATGTTGTCGTTTACTCGATTTCTTCTCCACTGCTCGTACTCTTGTGATAGTTCGAGACCATAGGTGAACAGATTCATACGACGAGTCTGCTTCCAAGCTTCAGCAACCCCTCTGACTTTATTCTTGTATTGGTCTCCCTTGAATGCAAAATCTGATCCTGACAAGTCCCGTGTAGCCGGAATGAACTGCCTTGACCCATATTGTCTGGAAACCAGCAGAGGTGCATACCCAACAGAGCCCTATATACCCGGCAAAGGTACCCAATCCCGCTCTCCACACTTGTAAAGTATATCTGAAGTGACATTCCAAGAAGCTCGCCATAAAACATCACCATCTCGGATATCCCTGAAGATGACCATCCACTTTTCTTCGGTAAAACCTCTAGGTCAATCTTTTGAAAGGAAATCTTTCAAAGGTGAAAACCCGTCCAAAAACACTCGACCCGGTGCCCTTTCGACGTGTTTAAAATGACTGAGGATCCAAACTAGCAGTAGGGGTGCACATCCTATAAAGCGTCCTTCTCCCTCTCGCCTGCAAGAACTCAAAAAACGAAACGTCTCTGCTAGAATAGCGGGAATAGGATCCACATGCTTGTCTAATCTTTCGAACAGGTCGACAACAGATACGTCTACGTATCCTAGCACCTTTGGGAAGATAACGAGCCTATAAATCCCTAAAGCAAGCAGATCAAGCTTCTTTCTCTGATCAGGATGACGATTGATTATTTCCTTCAGAGCGGACCAGGGAAAACATTCACTGTCTCCTTTCTTCTTAATATTTTTTACAACCCAATCCTCGCTCATTCCAGTGATCAGTAACAATTTCTTTTTGAACGAATGAGTGATTGGGGGCTTGGTATAGACTCTATCCACTTGGGCTCTCGGACACCGGATCAAAGCTCGATATTCTTCTATTGTTGGCATCACATCCACTCTTCCAAACATCTGAAAACATCTGCATTGTCTTCAACCTCTTTTTGAACCTTTCATTCCATATCCTGGCCTTCTAATGAACATCGATCCCAAATCAACACCATGAAATGGATAGTGCAATGCAAAGCAAAAAGAATAAAACAAAGACAAAAGAAAAACAGTTAGTAAATATTAACCAATTAATCAAGGATAATAATTTGTTAAAGAATCCTACCCTCACATGCTGGCTACCCAATCATTCTTTATCATTTCCTACTCAACAAGATATCTACCCCCATGCTTTATCTGAACATTAAAACCCTAACCGCTTGATACCTAATTCAACCTAACCACATGATCTCTAGTTCGCATGCACTTGTTCTCAAAACGAAAATAAATGACCCAAAAAACTTTTCCTTGTGTACTCTCCTCACGGGATTCCTCAGTTTCGGGTTAGGCTTGACCTAAGTTTAGGCTCTATGTTCACCATATGCTGGGTTAGGTTCTAAAGCAATAGGTTCTCGAAATGTCCCTGTCGGTGCCCCCTTGGGCTACCGAACCCTCAATCCTGGCCCATCACAGGCTTTAGGGATCGAGTTCAATTTCGAGGGAACACACCTCCTTATGTCCGTACGGAGGTGAATACCATCACGAGGACCATAAGGCGTGAGCTCCAGGAGCGATCCACTATCCCATGCGGAGGTGAAAACCACACGAGGGAGTAGTCTCTCACTCCTACTTAAATAGGACAGAGCGGGGTTTTAGCTAATGTTATGCAAATGCAGCTGTGCAGTGTGTGAGGAAAAGCAAAAATAAAAAACACATATTCACTTAAACACTCAAAAGATCAAACTTCTTTAAACACGTAATTAATCTGAAACCATTAACAAACAGATCAGTACAACTATTTATTGGTTAATCAAATTCTGAGCAAACACATTAAAACCAAATAGGGGATCAAAAACCAAATTAAAAAGAATTTCTAACTTTCATTTGCAAAGATAATTAATTAATCGACTATAGGCCTGACTCTCTAAAAAGTCCCCAGCAGAGTCGCCAAGCTGTCGAAACGTTTTTTTACGGGGTAGGGCAAGATTTTGAAAATCGAGTCAATTTTAATTATTCTTTTTACGATTGAATTTTAATTAAAAACAATGCGATTTTAGAAAACCTCTCGTTTCGAATATTTGAAATTTCTTTTACAATAAAATACGGGTTCGAAGAGTCGCCACCTATCTTTGATTAGGGTGTAATCGGACACCCAAAATTGTTTTGCCATTTTAAATAAAAAATTAATTTTAATTAAAATAACAAATTTAGGTATGCGTTACCAAAATTCGAGTTCGGGAGTCGGTTACGCGTAGGGAAGGATTAACACCCCCACAGCGCCCTAAATTGGTACCTAGTCGGTTAATTAATGTCTTTGCAATGAAATTTATAAATTCGATTTTAATTTGATTTATGATCCCCGACAAAATAACAACACATGGAATTTACAATATTTAAAATCACCAAAAAAGATTAAATTAAAATTACCTAACCTTTAGAAAGATAAAGAATGTTCGATTATTTAAAAATATCGAGACCAGATCTTAAATAGTTATAACAACCTTTTCTCGATAAATTTAAATAATCGAACATTTCTTTATCTTCCGTTCTCAAATTTTAAAGTGATAGATCAATTTTTAGGTGTCACTAATGGGATACACTTTTAATTTAAAATCGTTAAAAGCGAACCTCTAATAGTTAAGACAGCCCACTTAAAACGAATTTAAATTAAAAGGGTATTACCCTTAATCCAATTATATCGTATGGTCGAGATATGCACATGAATTACATAACCATGTATTTACAGGACATTCTAAATTAAAAAATCTAATATGTTATGCTTAATGTAAATGAGCTAAAGACAAAGGAATAATTATAGAAAAAAAATATTAGCAACATGACCAACCCACATCATGCATGATGAATCATACCTCAAAGTAATCATTTTTTTATATCAAACTATGAACTAATGTACACATACCCATCAAAACAATCATGCGTTAAGAACCAAATTTAAAGGATAAACAAATCTAAGGACCCTATTTTAATGAAAGTCAGAAACTATTTTTGGTATAACAAGAACCTTAAATGTTCGACTCTCTTCCTTTCTCTATTATTCAATGGTGTCGATTTAATAAAAAACCAATAAATGTAAATTAAAAATTAATACTAAAATAAATACATAGCATGTTCATGCGTATAATTATGCATCATAAATTAATTTACAAGGAGCAAAACATACGTTTATATACCATTAAATGTATACATATATGCGTACTATTCATAATACATGCATAGGATCCAGAAAACAAATGTCTATATATATGACATGCATTCATGAAAAAATATATATATTGGCAACTAAAATATAAAGAAAATTAAATCTTCATAACATAGGCAATATGCGAAATTTCATGAACATGGAGGGGCCTTAAACAAATTGATTCATTCTATTTTTACTAAAGTGAAAAAAAACGTCATTACTAAACCCCAAAACAATCAACAACTTAAAATAGATTTGTTTTTTGCTTACAGAACTCAAAATATTAGCTTGAATTTCCCTGACTTCTGCCGCAACAATGGAACAAAATACCCCCTTATCAGAACCGAGAGCCCTCTGTTTTTTTTCTTTTCATTCTCTGTGAATTCTCTTTTTATTGCCGAAAGCCCTTCTCCCTTTCCTTAATTGCTTTCTTTTTCTCATAATATGATGCCCCCACTGCTTTGAATTTGCTGATGGATTAGGTAGGAATAATGAGGGTAGGTAATGGATTAGTTTTTGACTTGGAAATTTGCTAAAACTTTCGGTGGATATATATATTCCTGCACTTGATATGTTTCTCTTGGTGGGGCATGTTGAGACTTCAGGTATTAAACCTGAAAAACATGTAAAATATAATATTAAAGATAATAATAATAATAATAATATAATAATAATAATAATAATAATATATTTATAATATTTTTTATGTCCGGTCAAAAACGGGTGTCTACATTAACAAAATAGGATTACCAAAGATACAACTAGAGATGAGCAACCACATTAACCAAATTAGCAAATCTCAACCCACCAACTTTCTTAAAGCAATCGATATGAGAATTATAATATGTCACGATAAGTTTACCTTGATGAAGCATAAGTCAAACTCTGATATTTTTAATTGTCAAATGACAATTGACAAATCCCAAGTAATTTACCAATTATGATTGAAACACAATATATGGTAATATATATAACCATACAAATAACAGTAAACCAAATATTTGTAAGATTAATAAAACCAAATTTACGAATAACTAAATACTGCCCCTTAGAACAATGATATATACTTAATTGATTGCATAAAAAAATATAAATCAAGAAGCACACGCATTCAAGGGCCACCTAATTGCTTCTTAAAATCCGAGGCATGAATCTGTTTCACCATATTAATTCAAAATAATTATAAAAAAAAACTCATACGCAATATTCGATGAGAAAATCAATTAAACAGCCCCAATTCAAAAATAGAAAAATTAAAACAGAAGCATGCGATAATCGAATATAGGACACGCAATTGAATTTATAAATAAGTTCGCAACTATGTGATTGTGTAAAACAATTGCAATCGAAACTTCCCTTTTATATTAATCGATTTTCTTTACAAACCTTAAAAACAATTGATTCTTAATGATTCAACATGATGAGACTCTGATACCATTTGTTAGAATTAAATCATAATAAAAATTAATCATGTCAAATCATCAAGAATAAAATACAAAATTTATAAAAAAGTACCTGAATTAATTGATAGATTGAAATCTTTGAGTCTTTCTTTGGTTGTGATCTTCCAAGAAGATCAGTTTGCTCTTGCCGTAAAAACTCTCTGACGGATAAGAGTAATACAAGTTAACCTATTTCTTGGGGATTACTACCTCTTTATATATATTGAATATTAGGTCAATCTTTTAAGTATATATAATTATGCCCCGAATCAAATTATAAATACAACTTGTAGTATCTACACTTTGATTCCATGGCACTTTAATACATATAATACACGTAACATAATTGGTCACTTAATTTTATATCATACTTAATGATAACCTTGTACATTATACATACGTGTCCACAAATATGAATTTTAATCCAACATCGAAAAGTTAAATTTCACGAAAAACCAGTCGAATACTTTTAAGCTTTAGAAATTATTTATTAATGATTATATGATAATTAATCGAAAATTACATTCGATTGGTTGAATTTGAGTTTTAAAATTTTTGGTATTACAATATTCACTATAGAAAATAAAATAAATTTAATAGAGCATTTATTTATACATCAAATAGATTCTCTCTCTCTCTATATATATATATTAAACAATAGAAAATATATGAGATAAATCAAATTAAAATTTACTATGTATTCTTTTTCTTTTTTCTTTCTCCGAAGAAAAACGAGCTCAATTAACCATTAATAATAATAGCCTGCAAAATGATAATGTTTGAGATACAATCAGGCACTTCAAAAAAAAAAAAAAATAGAGAACGACGAGAGAGCCCAGTGAGCTAATTCATGTGCAGCAGAATTTGCTTCATGCCTGGTAAAAAGCACCCTGAAGCTAGGATTAGACTTCAGCATCGCGCTCTCATTAACAAGATTAAACCAACAATAGACAGATTCACCTTTGGATTGGCTTGCATATACACAATTGACGCTGATATAAGAATAATAAATTTTATCATGTTTAATCTATCATGTTATATATATATATATATAAACTATAGTAATTTTATTTAAAAGTTATTAACAGTGCCATCATCATAATTATTCTAGTATAGACAATCACAAATATCAAAATAATCTCCCTTTTATGATATAATTATAGTAAAAAATATATAAAAACATTAAATTTCATAAGTAATACATATAAATAAATAGTACTGAGTAGAATCAACATTTTTTTTTGTTATCTATCTTAAAAACTGTCATAAAATAAATTAATAATATCCAAATATTATAAATCAAATATAAATACTATTAAAATTCTTGATCTATGTAAAATTTTCAACCATAATAAATATCATCAAAATTTTTGAATAAGATAGATCAGTGGTTAAAGGGATGATTGTTATTCCAAAGGTTCCAAATTTGAGCATCAGTGATTACAGAATATTTTTCAAATGATTAAGAATTTCTAAAAAGATACAACCACTTGTAATTTGTAACACCTCAAATTACAGGTTACTAGTTTCAGGTTTACCTAAGAGGTAAGTGGACCTTGTGAAATTTATAAATTAAGTTGTTGGGCTTAATTGGGTTGGATTTGTGGCCCAAATAGTCACAAAAGGAGATTTTTAATTAAGTGACAAAATAGGAAGGACCTAAAGTGTAATTAGACCATTGTTGGTTATGGAAGATATTGTTGAGGGTTTTAAAGGGGTTTTAGCCTTGGTTTCCTTCCCACTTCTCTTCTCTTTATTTCTTCTTTCTTCATCCCCTTCAAGCGACTATAGCTTCAAGGTAAGATCTTGAATCTTTTTCTTGCTTCATCTCGTCCTAATAAACCCCTAGCAACCTTATTTTTTTAGAAGATTCAAGCTTTGGGTTTTGTTTGCATGAAAAATAGGGTTTACTCTCCAAACCTTGAGGAGGTTGATTTCTAGCTAAAGGAGGTTCATTTCAAGATTCAAGCTTCAAGGTAGTGTATTTTTAATCCTTCGGAGTATTAAGGTTACATAAATCCATGGTTTTTCTAAGATTTGATGATTTGAGCATTTTAGGGTTCATCTTTGATTTCTCAATCAAATCACATTTTAAGTGTTCATAACATGTTTTAATTATGCCTAATGACCCTAAATAACTTACTAAAACTTTAGAATAAGTTCAGAAACCAACCCATGTCGTTTGGAGTGATTTTTTAGTGATTCCCTAGCTTAAGCAAGTCATTCCCAGAAAAAAAGATTGATCTATCGGCCAAAGGGATCGGTCCCAAAGTTTCTGTCCAGTAAAGGATGGATCCCTTTTCAAAAGGATCGATCCCTCAGGAGAAATGATCGATCCCTCGAAAGAAATGATCGATCCCTTCTTTGTTTAGGTCGATGAAAAAGGATAGATTTGTATTCATTAAAGGTCCTAAGTGTTTTTGAATTTACTTTTGATTCGTTTATGGTCCGTTAGATCTAAGGACGATCAGTAATAGTAAGAATTAGTCCGTGAGGGATGTAAATGACCCAACATACCTAAAACACTCGTAAGAGTAGGTTACACCGGGTGTCACTATATTAAGTGTAATACACTAGAGTATCTTCAATCGAGGATAGATATAGATGGTTGGGATTGAGGATCAGTACATGATATACCCAATGAGTGGTACAATAAACATGTAAGATTCTGTATCGATGAAGAGTGTGGAGCCTCAAGAATGTCAGTGAACCAAAAATGGATAAGACGTTCCACTAATTCAAGGGGTATTGGAAGAAGTAGAATAAGAATGTTAGGAGTCTTGTTACCAGTAATGAGCCCGAGCCAGGTATTGGGCTAACCAGTGGATCAGTCAGTGTACTACAAACACCAAAATCACTGGGAAATTATGAAACGCTTAGAGACCTCTCCAGAGGTAGAAATGAATAAAATACTCTATAAGTAATAATACCCCTCCCATAACGTCCTAGGCGAGAGGACGAGCGGGATAGTCTCGGGTGAAGGGGATATGACCTCACCTGACTTTGATAAGTTCATTAGCTAGTGATCGAGCTACTTCATCTGCTGTAGTGTTGCATTAGTTGACGTGTGTTAAGGCGTAGCTCTAGATGAGAGCCTTATAATAATAATGAGATAATAACATTAATTTTGTGATAACCATAAAAGCCTTATGAGGTAAGATTCCATAAGACTTATGCCCTTGTGTGTCGCTCAGGAAATGATGAGGACACCCAAGTAACTTTAGCAGTAGGACGATCGTCTTGGGTGCATAGGATACTCGGATATATCCACGTTAGTGGAAGATGTAATTTAATCACTAGTTGAATGTGGTACTGATGCTATGTGACCCAAACACGTTCCAAGTACTCAAGAGGAGTAGATTAGACAGGCAAGGTGTAGATGTTGTGTGACCCGGACCTAGTTTAAGGTATTCAGAGGTACCGATGCTATATGACCCAGACCTCACCTGAGCTACTTGGAAGGTGCCGATGCTATGTGATCAGAACCTCACCTAAGATACTTGGGAGATGCTGATGCTGTATGACCCAGGTCTACTCAAGGTACCTCTATTAAGCAAACGAGATGTGAAATCCGTGATGCTATGTGACCCCGAGCGACACCGCGATACTTATTTATTGTTGAATGATAGTACCGACATCTATGTGATATAGGGTACCATTATTGTGTTTGGAATGGTGATGCATTATATGATGATAATGAGGTTAGAGACTTATTACTTTTATACTCATGAGCGAAGACTAAGAGAATCAAGAGGCGTAGATTCGAGAGATAGAACTGGAGGACCTTACGTTGGTAGCACTGATTGGAATTATGCTTGTACTTACTGCTTAGTATTATATCTTCAGCACACTTGTGTTTATGAAATTCATATACTACTCTAGATAAACGATTATACTGTTGGGCTTTGTAAGCTCAGCCTTCTATTGACAAGTCTGTAACTTGAACAGTTCATGGAGCACTGTCGCTGTAGGACTTCCAGCATCTCCGACAGAGTATTATACTATAGCTTTAGCGAGCATGTGTATTCTTAGAACCTTACTTATGCATTTGAGTTGTAAACTCCAAGATGTATTATTTTTATTAAAATCATGCGTCACGGAGCTCTGATTTTGCAAAAATATTTTATAACAGTTGTTTATGTTTTATTATAATATCATTATATACATTTAAAAAGAAAATAAATAGGTTTTGAGGATTAGGGTTGCCTCGGTAGCCCAGTGTGACACTTTAGGCCCAATTGGGTTTAAGGTGTTACATTTAGTGGTATCAGAGTGTCAGGTTGAGTCGGTCCAAGGACCCAGTGATTATTTTTAGTAAGGTGTCAGTGAATACATACCGCTAGGCGCTCAACGTACTTGTATAAGTCTGGAATCCTAATGGTGCCTCCCTTTCTAAGTATGTGTTATAGAAACTTGTAATGGTTGATAGTTCCAAGCGTGGTCTTGGTGATAGGATGTAGAGCCGAGCCTTTCATCTCAATAACATTATCAATGAGTTCTTACCTAGAGCATAAGACCATGGGGACTCATTAAGCACATGAGTTGCAGAGGCGACCATCTTCAGAGGTTTGGCCTCCAGTCTTATGGAGATATTGGACGCTATTCCTAAAGCGTAAATTGTACAACAGACCACCCAGGGTATATTAGTGCCGATAGAATCTCCGGTAGAGAGAATGCAGAGGTATAACACATTCGACTTTTACGGTTCAGGCGCGATGAAACAATTTTGACCGATCAGTGGTTGAGGGAGACCATGATTACTGTGAGACAGGTGCACCTTATGCCAGAGGGTGCGTCACAATTTTTCTCAAGGATGATGCTATCGGTTTGTAAAAGACTATAGAGATAGATGTAAATCAGAGGGTGCCTACATGGGATCAACTCATAGAGAAATTTAGAGGCAAGTATATTGGAGATGTGTACATAGATAGTTTGAGGATGCAGTTATCTCAGTTGGTTCACGAAAACCGTTCAGCGTTTTAGTACGAGAGAGATTTCCTCATATTGAGCCATTACATTCCAAAGCTAGTTACGATCGAGCCTTTGAGATGCAAGAGGTTCCTTAAGTACTAAACGACATACCCGTCTAGAGTGTTTTTCAGAGTCATCACGGCATGTTAAGGCCGTGGAAAGGGTGCAAGCTATGAAAAAATAATATGTTGAGCGAATCTGGTAGCCTGAGCAGGAGAACCCGTGTGCCAGTTGACCAATCTCGGTTAGTGGCTGAAAGGACCAGAGGTCCACGAGATTAGAGGAGAGTGACATTAACTTTGTTATTCCAGCCGAGTCAGAGTGTAGGTGAAGGGACTCATAGGAGATCATCAGCTTCCCCATTTATGGTAAGCTCTGAAGGTTCTGATAGAGTCATGAGGTATCTAGAGTGCAAGCCTTATGGCAAAGATCATCGAGGAAGAGGCTTCAATCTTTTTAGGAAATGCCATGGATGCAGATCTTGAGCCCAATTGGAGAGATATTGTCTTACTCTGATTGGTGTTAGTTCTATGCTTGGAAAGGAGAACAGAAACGTAGATCGACCTATTTTCAGATCGACGATGCGTGTTTTTACTTTTGCAAATCACATATGAGAGTATTAAGAATACACGAGTCACCTTAACCAGTATGTCAATCAACTTGTTGTCAGAAACTTCAAGATATGTCTCAGTCAGGGCTAGAGAACTTTTGTTACTAATTGGGCATAGATGCCCCAGGTACCCTCGAGGAGTAAGTTAGCCAAGTGTGTATTTCGATACAACAGTTCTGAGTTTCACTCTGATTTTGTTAGTATGCCTTCGTGCACGATCGGTAAGCGAGTTAGCTACGTGAGCCAAGCCTCGACAGTAGTGTCCTTACGTGGTTTATGAGCACGAGCTATGTATCACACTTAGTAGCATTCAACATTTCTTAGTGTTGTATATTTTGGGTTCTTTGGCTTATAAAAAAATCAAAATCAAGTTCGTTAGGCATCGTATGACTAACGTCAGTTATTATCGGTTAGCTAAATAATGGTAAACATTAGCGAATGCAAGGTGTAAAGCCTCAGAACCCCTAAGTCAGATTTCATCCATATGAGATCCCTCTCTATGTTGTGTGCCCTCCAAGAGAGTCAAATATTGTTAGTTATGCTCTGCTAGTGATCGATTTTCAGTTGTGAGTCCCTTAGATGCTTGATCAGATGAGCATAGCATTAGTAAGTGGTAAGATATATAAAAAACAATCAAGTATTGTAGTTGAGTATTGAATCATAGTTGCACAACAAAAGCATAGAGGTTGAAGTTAATCGAGGATTATAGTCGTATCTTCAGTAGTCAATATTGAGACAGTGTTGGAAAGTGTTGTAAGATCCCAAGGTATAGCCCATTGAATTACCTATGTCTTTGTAAGTAAAAATGATCATCGAGTTATGTAGTGAGTTAACTCGGTTGAGTAAGATTTATCAGAGAATGTCTTAGTGCTAATAGCGAATGGAGGAATAGTGTTATTCTTGTGGAGCGTTCTGAGCGTGCAACATTAGATAGAGAGAATACAATTCCTTAGCTTTGAGTTTTCAAAGGTTTTTTGCTTAAAGTTCGACGTTGGTAGCGCACTCAGGAAATCTTAGATCGATTGGCAAGTTTGAAATGCATGTCAGATGGTAGGAACTTCCTCTTTAAAAATTAGTTTTAATAAGGTTTAAGTGTTGCGAAGTTTCTAATTGTTTGACATAAGGTTGTGTCGTTATTCGGACTGAGTAAATTTTGAGGGTGAAATTTCTTTTAAAGATGAGAGAGTTGTAACACCCCAAATTACGGGTTAGTAGTGTTTCAGGTTTACCCGAGAGGCAAGTGGACCTTGTGAAATTTATAAATTAAGTTGTTGGGCTTAATTGGGTTGGATTTGGGACCCAAATAGTCGCAAAAAAGGATTTTTAATTAAGTGACAAAATATGAATGACCTAAAGTGTAATTAGACCATTGTTGGTTTTGGAAGATATTATTGAGTGTTTGAAAAGGGTTTCAGTCATGGGTTTCCTTCCAATTTCTCTTCTCTTCATTCATTCTTCTTCTTCTTCATTCATCTTCTTCAAGGTAAGGTCTTGAACCTTTTTCTTGCTTCATCTCGTCCTAATAAACCATAACAACCTTATTTTTTTAGAAGTTTCAAGCTTTCAGTTTTGTTTACATGAAAAGAGGGCTTTTCTTCATCCATGTCTTGAGGAGGTTGATTTATAGTTAAAAGATGTTCATTTCGGGATTCAAGCATCAAGGTAGTGTATTTCTAATCCTTTAGAGTATTTAGGTTTCATAAATCCATGGTCTTTGCTAAGATTTAATGATTTGAGCATTTTAGGGTTTTATATTTAATATCTCAACCAAATCATATTTTAGGTGTTAATAGCATGTTTTAATGATGCCTTATGACCCTAAATAACTTACTAAAACTTTAATAAGTTTAGAAACCAACCCATGTCGTTTGGAGTGATTTTTGAGTGATTTCTGAGATTAAGCAAGTCATTACTAGAAAAATGATCGATCCCTCGGCCAAAGGGATCGATCCCAAAGTTTCTGTCAAGTAAAGAATCGATCCCTTTTCAAAAGGATCGATCCCTCAGGAGAAAAGATCGATCCCTTTGATCCTCCTTCAGAAGAAAAGAACTATCCCTTTTCAAAAGGATCGATCCCTTAGAGAAAAAGATCGATCCCTCGAAAAAATGATCGATCCCTTCTTTGTTTTACTCGATGAAAAAGGATGGATTTGCAATCATTAAAGGTCCTAAGTGTTGTTGAATGTACTTTTAACCCATTTAAGGTCTGTAAGATCTAAGGACGATCCATAATAGTAAGACTTAGTCCATGAGGGACATAAATGACCCAACATACCCAAAAACACTCATAGGAGTAGGTTACACCGGGTGTAACCATATTAAGCATAATACACTAGAGTATATTTAATCAAGGACAGATACAGATGGTTGGGATTGAGGATCAGTACATGACATACCCGATGAACGGTACGATAAACATGTCAAATTCAGTATCGACGAAGAGCGTGGTTCATCGAGAATGTCAGTGAACTGAAAATGGATAAGTCGTTCCACTACTTCAAGGGGTATTGGGAGAAGTACAGTAAGAGCGTTAGGAGTGTTGTTACCTAGTAACGAGCCCGTGTAAGGATCAAACTAACCAGTGGATTAATCAGTGTACTACAAACACCATAATCATAGAGAAATTATGAAAAGCTTAGAGACCTCTCCAGAGGTAGAAATGAGTAAAATACCCTATAAGTAATAATACCCCTCCCATAACGTCTTAGGTGAGAGGACGAGTGGGATAGTCTCGGGTGAAGAGGATATGACCTCACATGACTTTGATAAGTTTAGTAGCGAGTGATCAAGCTATTTCGCCTGCTGCAGTGTGGCATCAGTTCACATGTGTTAAGGAATAGCTCTAGATAAGAGCCTTATAATAATAATAATGAGATAATAACATTAATTGTGTGATAACTATAAATGCCTTATGAGGTAAGATTCCATAAGACTTATTCCCTTGTGTGTCACTTGGGAAACGATGAGAACGCCCGAGTAACTTTAGCAGTAGGACGATTGTCTTGACTGCATAGGATATTTGTATATATCCAAGTCAGTGCAAGATGCACTTTAGTCGCTAGTTGAACGTGGTACTGATGCTATATGACCCATATACATTTTGAATACTTAAGAGAAGTAAACTAGCCAGGCAAGGTTCCAATGTGTTGTATAACTTGGACCTAGCCTAAGGTATTGGGAGGTATCGATGCTATGTGATCAGACCTCACCTGAGATACTTGGGAGGTACTGATGCTATGTGACACAGACCTTGCTTGATATAGTTGGGAGATGCTGATGCTGTGTGACCCAGGTCTACCCAAGGTGCCTCTATTAAGCAAACAGAGGTGTAAGTTTCATGATGCTATATGACCCTGGGCTACACCACGACGCTTACTTATTGTTGAGTGATAGTACTGGCGTCTCTGCGGTACTCGGTACCATCATTGTGTTTGGCATGGTGATACATTATAGGATAATAATATATCGGCCTGTTAGTGAAGGCTAAGGGAAGCATGAGGTGTAGTTTCGAGTTATAGAACTGGAGGACCTTACGTAGGTAACACTTATTGGAATCATGCTTGTACCTACTGCTTAGTATCATATCTTCAGCATGCTTGTGTTTATGAAATTCATATGTTGCTCTAGATTAGCGATTATACTGCTGGGCTTTGTAAGCTTAGCCTTTAGATGTTTTTCATTGGCAGATCCGCAGCTTAAGCAGTTCATGGAGCACCGTCGTCGCAAGACTTCCAGCATCTCCGACAGAGTACTGTGTTGTAGCTTTAGTGGGCATGTGTATTCATAGAACTTTACTTATATATTTTAGTTGTAAACTTCAAGATGTATTATTTTGATTAAAATCATGCATCACGGAGCTCCAGTTTTGTAAAAATATTTTTATAACAGTTGTTTATGCTTTGTTATGATACCATTAAGTACATTTGAAAAGAAAATGGACAGGTTTTAAGGATCAGGAGTTGCCTCGACAGCCTAGTGTGACACTTTAGGCCTAATCAAATTTAGGGTGTTACATAATCAATCTAGAAAAATTGACAAACATTGACAAGCGTCATTTTACTTGTCTAAATAAAATAAAATCCTCCTCTTCTCAAACAAAATAAATAGAAACAAATATAGTACTATAGTGAAAGAAGGTCGATCCACAGGGACATAGCAATTTCTGATGCAATTCCATGTTGATTTCAGTCCTATAAGTTGTAACAAAAAAAATAAAAAAGGGGTTGTGATCAAGAGATGTAATAGAAAATAAAGAATTAAAAATTCAAGTAGAATGAAAAAAAGCGGTAAAATAAAGATTAAAGATATCAATAAGAAAATCATCTCGAGCTAGCTTTGTTTCAATTCTGTTTGATCATCGAAATGGATATTTGCTTCGGGATTCATGTCGGTTACAGTCTAAGCCCTACCCATTGTAACTTGCGTTTCTGTTTAGTAACCAATCCTCCCAAGTCACTCTCTGAAAGCCGATTCTTGAATGGACTAACCATAGCTATTGCATTTAGAACAAACAAAATTAAGTACTGGAAAAGCCTGGCTCGGATTATGTTATCTCATCGAGAATCAAATCTGATCTCGATTTTCCTTAACGAACCGCTGCTAAGTGTGTTCACAGGAAGTCGAATATGCCACAAGCCGATTCTTCCTCCCAACTACAAATTAAAACAATATCTAGACCAATGTCGACTTTTTGATTTGAAATCGTTTTAATTTTAAAAAGATGGCCGATTGCCAATCTTTGATTCTAGAAAATCGAGAATGAAACACAAATGTATTTTAGTGCTTTTCAATTCTCACATATGTAATTGAGTCATTGCTAGCTCTCGAATAATAAAGAAATTAGCTACGTATGGTTGAAAACATACTTAGCATGTTTTGTGAAAAAAAGCTTGAAGTGAAAACATAAATGAAAATAAAAAGGAAATTTTATAAAATCAAAAACAATGTAACAAAATAAAATTCAACACGAAAAAGATAAGATATCCTAAGTCTTACCCGAATGAGGGTATTTATAGGCTTCTAAATCCTAAAAATAACAAAGAATTCAAAATAAAGATAATCCTAAATTTTCAGATAAATTAAATGTTTTAAAATTAAAACTAAGAACCGAATTTCCAAAATATCTCTCTAGATTGTGCTAACTAGGTAGCTTTCAAATCTTCTTCTTTCTAGAATCTGCCATGTTAGACCCACGTCGTGCCCATATCTCCAGCCGCGACCAATAAATAAATTTTTTTTGCAGATTTCACTCTTTTTCTATCAATTCCAGTAAACAAGTCACTGCACTTAAAATAAATGAAATACAATCTAAATCAACAGTGATAAGTTCATAAAATAAGAGAATCAACAATTTAAAACGGTCATCAAACATGCTTCTCAAATGTTCCCTTCCCATATCAAATTCATCTCTTAGTAGTGGAACTCAACAATAATTAAACAGATAAACATTAAATTTATGAAAATTTGGAAAAAAATATAATTGTTTACATTGTGATTCAAGATGAAGATATAGAATGCACAACGAATAATAATAATAACAAAAATAATAATAACAATAAAATAATAATGATAATAATAATAATAATATAAAATATATTCATTTGAGATTATGGTATATTAATGTGTTTATAATTTTAATTTTTATTATTTTACATTTTAAATGAAAAAATATTTAAAATGAAGAATCGTAGATGATGAATGATGATTAAACTTATATTAAATGATAATAGATAAAATTTTATGGAAGAGAGTTTTACCCTTTCATCAATGCTTAGTGCAGTGGAAGTCCATCGCAAAGTTGACAATGCACTAAACTTATTTTTAGGTCGTGAATTTAGAATTTGGAGTAATTAACTAGGATAAACTATATCAATAGTCATTAGTTTATTATTCTTTTTATTTTAGTAATTGATTATATTTTAACAAAATTATCATTAACATTATATTGTTGATTTTTATTATTTTTTATTTTGATTATGAATTGTTAGTTTTTTAATGATGTTGATGTTGATTCTTTTTATTTTACATATCATATTTTTCTCTTCATCAATAGTCTATGTGTCATTTTTCTTTAATTTTATTTGATCAATCAAATGATGACACGTGTCACATCCTAATTGAACAAATAAAACAAAGAAAATAATGTTTTCGGCACTAAAATGAGTGTCAAATATGAGACTCTCATAAAGAAGTTTAATACTTAGTCATTGAGCAAGAACCAATCGACATCAGTGGTTAAGGAATTGTTGTTATCCTTCGATGCCTCATATTTGAGCACAACGTTTGTAAGAGTGTATAAACATTTACTGTCAAATGATTGAGAATTTTTTAATAGATCCATAATTCTCCACTGATATGTACATAAGAAGTTTGATCTTATTCGTTTGCGCAAAGGAAGATGCGTTCTGTCTAATGGTCGACTCGGGTCTCATCTATGGGATGATATATGGACGTTATTGAGTTCAATACTTGCTCTTGCTGGGGGTTAAACCACCAATTTACATGAGATTTCTATCAAGGGCTACAGGTGCAAAGGTTTTTTATGAATGTGTGAGTCTTGCTACGAGTGGTTAGGCTATTACGTCATTCATCCTTGTTGTCATAAGTTGTTTGGCCTGTTAGGGATTTCTGTTAGACAGCTCTGACCTTATGACTAGGCTCTCTCATCTTGCAAAAAGCTCCTTGATCTCTCTTGAGATATTACAGGGTTATGATTCAATAAAATTCAGAGAGTATTGCTTCTCTTTCCTTTCCTAGGTATTGTAACATGGTATCAGGAGGTTTAATCCAAATGGGTGTTGTGCTTTGATTGCTTCAGCTTGTGGTGCTCACCATCATGGTTGTTGATCCTTCGACTGGTGATACCGGTCACTCTTCTCCGGCTGTGTCCGGTGCTAATGCCGGTTCTGAAAGGTTCTCCTTTGCTTCCACGTAGGGTGCTTATCGAGCGAGTCATCGTGAGTTGGACAATGCTCCACTCGTGCTCGTTAAAAAATTTTGTTGCTCGATTCGACTCGTTGCTCGTAAGATTTTTGCTCGACTCATGCTCGTTAAAAAACTTTTTGCTCGACTCATTGCTCGTTAAGCTCATCGAAATTTTTAACTTATTTTCTTAATTATAGGTAAAATCTACTAATATACAGAGCTTAATATAAACATAAATTAATAAATTTAACCAAAAATATTATTAAAAGAGTGTATAAAACAATTTCAAAGTCTAAACTTCAAAGTAACAATCCACAAATACATTAAAATAATAAATATGATTTGATTTTTTGTTGTAGCAAAATACTAATTAATAATTTAATATTTTTTATTGTTTATTAGAAAATTAATATATTAATAATTTATCATATTTTCTATCATCTATTAGTAAATTAATATTTTTTGAATCAAATAAATTTTTAAAATAACTACTGAAAAAATTATATAAAAAAATTAACGACCTGCTCGTGAACTTATCAAGTCCCGTTGGACTTTGCTCGAATTAACTTGTTAAAGTCTCGACTCGAGCTCGAGTCATCCCAATTCGAGTTTTTATTGAACTTTGACCGAGTCTTGTTTGAGCTACTCAACTCATTAAGCACCCTTACTTCCACGGTTGTTCATCAACTACCTAAGCTTGATTCTGTCAAGCTTTGTGATTCTTCTTTCCTTCTTTAGAAATATCAGGTTTTATTGATAATGGATGACTATGGGTTGATGCTTTTCATTTCTGAAAATGCTTGTCCTCCTGAGAATTTTGTTTTGAATGATGATGGCGTTTTGATTGAAAATCAAGCTTATCTTGCTCATCGTCAACAGGATAAGCATCTCGCGTCTTGGTTACTGTCCATAGTTTCTTCTGAGGTGCTTCCCCTTCTTATTGGTCTGACGACTTCTCATGCAATTTGGTAGGCGATTTCTATGTTGTTTGGCGCGCATTCGATTCCTAAGATTTCTGCTTTTCCTCACTCGCTTCACTCCCAGAGGAAACGTGATCTATCGATGAGTGAGTTTTTAGCGAAGGTTAAGTTGATTTGTGATACTTTGATGGCAGCTGGAACGTTGTTAAAGAGCAAGAACATATTAGTGTTTTTCTTGCTGGCCTTCCAGTTGAATTTGAGTCCGTTATCGCTATTGCATCGAGGGAGGTTCTTACTCTTGGAAGTTCGGCGGAGATGCTTCTTGACTATGAGACTCGACATAAAGAATTCTTGAATGATAATCTTTTGATCCAAGGTAATGTTGTAACTCAGTAATCTATTTCGAAGTATGAGGAGGATACTGCTTTTCTTCTCCAGGTGTTGACACTCAATTTGTGGGATCGAATGCTCCTAGTGCTTCCTCGCGATGGCCGGAGTTATGGAAGGGGTCGCGGTCGTGGTCAGTTTGGTGGTCGTCCTTAATGTCAGTTATGTGGTCAATTTGGACATCTTGTTCAGAAATGCTATTATTGTTTTGACCATAGTTTTCAGGGGTAGTCTTCTGATGAGGTTGCTAAGGATGATGGTGGAAATTCAAGAAATGGTTATGCTCAGCCGGTTTCTAATAATTTAGTTTAATCTGACTCTGTTCAGGCTTTTACACATGTGCTTAATCCTACTACTGAGGCAGACCCACTTGTGATGGGAAATTATTCTGTTAGGTTATCTATCGGCCTTCAGTGCTCATTTTCTTGCTCAATTGGTGTAGCAACCGCCTTTGTTTTTTTCAGCAGGCTATGCGTCGGTGGTTGTAAATCCTTGTTTTTTGAATTCCTTTGTGCCTCCTTCGTTTCCAGCCAGTAGTGTTTCATCTCCAGTGGTGATTGGTTCACAGTTTCAACAATCCCTACCTGCGCGTCATCCCTCCGCAAGTCCGCCCTCATTTTCGTCTTGACCTAGGACTCTGCTTGGTATCCTGATTTCGGTGCAAACCCATCATCACATCACGAACAATCGGTCTAAACTACAGGTTGAGGCACCCTATACAGGTAATAATTCTCTTTTAATGGGTAATGGTGTGGCTGTCAAAATTACTCATGTTGGCCGGGGATTTCTGTTTACGACATCTAAGTATCTTCAATTGAATAATTTTTTATGTGTTCCTTTGATTCGGAAGAATATACTTTCCGTTTCTCTGTTCTCTCAAGATAATGATGTATTTTTTGAATTTCATGCAAATGAGTGTTTTGTGAAGGACTCTAAAACTCAGGCTATACTTCTGAGCAGGAAGCGTACTTCTAATGGCTTGTACAGATAACATATTCTGTGTTTTGGTTCGACTGTTCCTCTTGTTCCGAGTTCTAGTTCTACTGTTCCGGTTAGTTCGTGTGTGTAGCTAATATAGGTAATTCAAATCATGGTTCCCTTGATGTATGGAATCAACGTCTAGGCCACCCTTCTGCGGGTGTTCTCAAAACTTTAGTTGAGTCATGTAATGCTGCAGTTACTAGTGATAAAATGTCTTTAGTTTGTTCTCTATGTTTACATGGTAAGGCTCATAAATTGCCTTTTGTCTTGTCTGAGACTCAATATACTAGTCCTTTTCAACTCGTTGTATCTGTTTTTGGGGTCCGGCACCAGTTATTTCTTATGGATTTAGTTATTATATGAAATTTATTGATGCCTATACTAAACACACTTGGTTGCTTTTGTTGAAACAAAAGTCGGTAGTTTATCAATGTTTCATTAACTTTCATAAGATGGTAGATGTTTAATTTGGTTGTCGAATTAAAGGACTCCAAACAAATGGAGAGGAGGAGAGTAAGTGGCTTTGCAATACTGGTTAGAAACACATGGCATTCAACACAGGGTATCGTTTTTGCGCACATTGGAACAAAACGATAAGGATGAAAGGAACCATCGTCATGTGGTTGATATGGGACTAACTCTACTTGCTCAAGTGTCGTTGTCGGTTATGTTTTGGAATTATGCCTTTGTTACAGCCGTTTATCTAATTAATAGGCTTCCAACTACTGTGTTAGGAAATAAGTCACCTCCTAAAATGTTGTTTGGCGTAAAGCCAGATTACTCGTTACTTCAAGTATTTGGGTATGCATGTTATTCGTTGTTGGGTCCTTTAAATGAACATAAGCTGGATTTCTGGTCTAGACAGTGTCTTTTTCTTGGATATAGTGTCACATTAAGGCTACAAGTGTTCGGATAAAAATGGTCGTATGTTTATTTCTCTTTATGTCATATTTTAAGAAACGTTGTTTCCTAATGCAGGTCGTTTTTGTGAAGTCCAGAACTCTGCTGCGAAAAGTGCTGGTATTTTTCCTCTTGGCATTGTTGTTTCTACGAATAAGCATACTTCTACTACTTCCTCTACTGCAAATAGGGATTCTCATGTCATGCCTACTGAAAATAGGAGTTTGGTTCAACATTTGGACAATACTCCTACTATAGCATCTCCTTGTGGTATACCTTTGTCTACTTCTCTTGAAGTTCCATCTAGTGCTCACTTCTCGGGTCACTCCTCTGAGTTTGATCCAGGCAATTACTCGGCTCATGACAATGCTTCTGTTAATGTAGAAATTCCTACTAGGGAAATATCCTCCGCTGTAAATACGGAAGTTACTTTTGACGGGCAAACCTCTGCTGATGCATGTGTTGAAGCTCAACTGTTGGCTATTCTTTGTAATGTGCATGCTATGCAGACTCAAGTAAAAGTGGTATACGAAAACCTAAAGTTTTCTATACAACTAAGGTGGAAGCAATGTAAATGGAGCCACGTACGATTGAAGAAGCGATGAGGGATCCGCTTTGGAAATAGGTTGCTCAGAATGAGTTTAATGTGTTGATTAAAAATAATACGTGGTCCTTGACCACTCTGCCTTCTTATCATCGAGTTGTAGGGTGCAAGTGGATTTTCAAACTCAAAAGGAATGTTTATGGGTCGGTAGCTCGTTACGAGGCAAGACTTTAGCTAAGGGCTACTCTCAACAAGCAGGGCATGATTTTCATGAAACATTCAATCCTGTTATTAAACCTGCCACTATTCGTACGATTCTGTCTTTGGCTGTCACCAAACAAATATCAACAATGTTTTTTTTCTTAATAGAGATTTAGCAGAGGGGGTTTACACGATGCAACCACCAAGGTATGAGCAAGAGGACAAAAAGGCAATCGCGTGTCACTTAAACAAAGCACTTTATGATTTAAAGCAAGCTCCTCGCACATGGTTTGAGAAACTGAGGAACTTTCTTGTCTCTGAAGCATTTGTTGTATCAAAGTCAGATGCATCTCTCTTTGTCAGGAATAGTACAAAGAGGTGAAGCTCAAAGTATTATAACCAATCTTGATTCTGTTTTTTTCGTTTAAAGATCTTAGAAGACTTGATTTTTTCTTGGGGATCCAAGTTTCTTATACTCGTGATGGCCTTTTTCCTAGTCAATGGAGCTTCTCTGGTCTTGCAAAGGCTAATGGGTAGTGTTGAACTATATTTTGATATAACAATTTAAGGAAAAATGTTTTTGGACTTGAATTGAATTTAATCAAAGTTTTTCAAAGTTTTCAAATATAATTCAAAGTCCTTAAAGCTTGAAAACTGAGCACAAAACGTTTTTCTGGACAAGTGAACAGTATCGATATTATTCATATGGTACCGATACCAAGGTAAGGGAAGTATCGATACTCATTAGGTAGTATCGATACTACCAAAATTGCTTAAATTCCAGAATGTAGAAATAGTACCGATACTACTCTACATAGTAGTATCAATACCATATGTATAATATCGATACCATCAGGCCCCAACGACTAGTAACGGCTTGTTGATTTAAATATAACAAAGGTAGTACCGATACTTCCTTTAGGAGTAAAAATACCCTTTGTTCTGAACAACTTAATTTTGCACGTAAATTGATCCCCAACGGCTCCAAAACACTCCCAACGGCTAGAAACGGTCACAACAACATTCCAACATATAAATACAAGTTGAGGACACTTGAAGAAGGGTTAGAACACCTATCTAAGCAATCAAACACAAGAAAATAGTTTTTCATTCTTATTTTATCTCTCTTGTAAATATTTGTGTTTTAGTGAGCTTAATTCATTGTAAACACCCTACCTTTGAGAGGTTTATTTGTTTACTTCTTTTTACCTTTTGTAAAAGGGTTTTGGTTCTATCTTAGCCAATTCAAAAGATAGGGAGTTGTAAAGTTTATCTCTTTATCCTTGAAAATGAAAGAACAAATTATTGAATTTGTTTGAAAATCCTTAGTAAGGATCTAAGGTAGTGGATGTAGACTTGGTTGATAAGTCGAACCACTTTAAATCCTTGTGCCAAATTTTTCTATCTTTTGCTCTCCTTACTCCCTAATTAAATTCATGTTAATTAACCCCCTTTGTATATTTTCAGTTGTTCAATTGAGCCTCTTCAAATCCTAACAATTGGTATGAGAGCTTGACTCATTAGAAGGTTTAACCACCTTGAGACGATCTTCAAAAAATCTCTATCGATTCCCGATACAACTGACAAAGAAATGACTTCAACCTCTGGTGTATACTACATTGAAGATTCACAACCGGTCAACAAGCCACCCTACTTCAATGGAGCAAATTATGCTTATTGTAAGAATAGGATGATGCTCTTCATTCAAGCCAATGATCTAGGAGCTTAAAACTCAATAATGAAAGGCTACACCATTCCAACCGGAGAGATGGATGATTGGAGTGATGGAGAGAAGAAGAAGTTTCAACTCAATGCTAAGGCTATGCAGATTCTCTTTTGTGCATTAGGTCTGGATGAATATGGAAGAGTCTCATCTTGTTCCAATGCCAAGGAGATATGGGATAAGCTCCAAGTCATTCATGAAGGAACTAATGAAGTGAGGGAAACGAAGATAAGTCTTCTCAACCATAGCTACGAGAATTTCAAGATGAAACCCGATGAAGACATCAAAGCTATGACGGATAGATTTTTCGTGATTGTCAACGGTCTTAAGGGATTTGGAGAAGTAATCTCCAATGAGAAGCTTGCGAGGAAGATGATCTAATCTCTTCCAAAGTCTTGGCAATTAAAAAAGACGACGATTATCGAAGCTAGAGTCCTAAAGTCTCTCACTCTTGACGAGTTGATTGGTTCTTTGCTTACTCATTAGTTGATGGTGAAGGAAGAGGAAGAATATGAAAAGAAGAAAAATAAGAAGAAGAATGAGGTAAGCTTGCCTTCAAGTCCACCAATGAGAGCTATCAAGATTCAAGTGAAGAGGTGGATGAAGATAATGAAGAATAATAGATGGCCAATCTCTTCAAAAAGTTCAAGAGATTCATGTCTTCAAAGGAAGTGAAGCATGAATCAACCAAAAAGAAGGGTCCCTCGGTATGCTTCAATTGTCATAGAGCAGGGCACGTCAAGTATGAATGTCCTCTCCTAAAGAAGAAGGGATCAAGCAAGAAAAAGGCATTTGTGGCGGCTTGGAGTGATGGAGATGACTCCAATGATGAAGATGAAATAGTCAATCTATGCCTCATGGCCATCGAAGAAGATTCAATGGTATCTTCTAACTCAAATGATTTAAATTCACATTCTTTTGACGAGTTATAAGATGCTTATAATGAGTTGTATTTGGAATTTGAGACCATGAATTCCAAATACAAGAAATTAATTTTAAAACTCAAAGTTGAAAATGATTTGGTTTTGAAATCTAAAATGGATTTTAAAAACCAAAATGAAACTTTGAAAAAGGATTTAGAGCTTTCAAAAATGAAAATTGAAAGTTTTGAAAAAGAATGTTTTGATTTAAAAGTTAAGCTTGAATGCTTAGGAAAAGAAAAAAGAAATCATTTTAAATAATTCATTTAGTTCCGTAATGACAAAATGCTCACATTGTATTGTCCTTTGAAGAAAGGAAAACATTTTAAAATTAGACAAGTATGAGTTCCCAAAGGAAGAAGGGGCATTGAAACTAATATTCAAGGATCCAAAACAATTTAGATATTGAAATCTACTTAAATGTCTCTTGTAGGTGTGTGGGAGCAATGGTGATGAAGATGAAGATACTCAAATGCTCTAGCCACACTCGAAAAGGAATGAGTAGCCTCTAAGCTTAATGCTTTTGATTTTGATTATTTGGTTGCTCATTTAGTTTTAAGCATGCATGAGTTTTGATTTTAATTGATTATGCAGTGTTTTTAATCTCATGTATGTTAAAAAAAATTTATGATGAACATTTTAAATTTTTAATGATATTTCATAATTTTTTAGTTCATCATAATGGATTTTGGTCAAAATTGATTTTCAATGCAAATGATATCTCTCTAACAATTGATTTCAACTTTTCAAATGCTTTGATTTTACAAATTTTAAAATTTTGACCTAAATTTAAATGTTTATGCATGTGTTTTAAATATTAAAGATATCTCTCTAACAATTGATATCAAATTCTTCAAATGCATAACATTTTTGAAAGATTTATGCACATGTACTTAATTTCAATTATTGATATTGCATAAAGTATTTTAAACTTCATTTGCTACTAAAATGTTTGTTACTCTTTGTTGAAATTCAATTTTGTTTAAGTGTCAAGATTTTAAAACTAATTTTTGTTTGAAATGCACTTTTTGAGGGAGAGTTTTTGATTTTTCAAATGATTTTATGATAAAATTTAACACTTATTCTCCAAAGTTATTTTAGAACTTTAAAGTTGAATTATTTTTGATATAATAAAAAGGGGGAGAAGTATGGTTTGAAAAATTCAATTTCTTAATGAAAAAGGGGGAGCTGAATATTTTCACATATTTTTCCAACAATTGGTAACTTTTTCATTAAACATTTTATTAAGGGGGAGTTTTGTCAAAAACAAATTTTCAAATGTTTTGTTATATCAAAAAGGGGAGATTGTTGAACTATATTTTGATATAACAATTTAAGGAAAAATGTTTTCGGACATGAATTGAATTTATTCAAAGTTTTTCAAAGTTTTCAAAAATAATTCAAAGTCCTTAAAGTTTGGAATTGAGCACAAAACGTTTTTCTGGACAAGTAGTACCGATATTGTTCTTACAATATCAATATCTCATGAACAATATCGATATTGTTCATATGGTACCGATACCAAGGTAAGGGAAGTATCGATACTCACTAGGTAGTATCGATACTACCAGAATTGCTTAAATTCCAGAATGCAGAAATGGTACCGATACCCAAAGGGGTACCGATACTACTCTACATAGTAGTATCAATACCATAGGTATAGTATCGATACCATCAGACCCCAACGGCTAGTAACAGCTAGTTGATTTAAATATAACAAAGTTAGTACCGATACTTCCTTTAGGAGTACCGATACCCTCTGGTCTGGGCAGCTTTATTTTGCATGAAAATTGATCCCCAATGGCTTCAAAACACTCCCAACGGCTAGAAACGACCACAACAACATTCCAACATATAAATACAAGTTGAGGACACTTGAAGAAGGGTTAGAACACCTATCCAAGCAATCAAACACAACAGAAGAGTTTTTCATTCTTATTTTATCTCTCTTGTAAATATTTGTGTTTTAGTGAGCTTAATTCATTGTAAACACCCTACCTTTGATAGGTTTATTTGTTTACTTCTTTTTACCTTTTGTAAAGGGATTTTGGTTCTATCTTAGTCTATTCAAAAGATAGGGAGTTGTAAAGGTTATCTCTTTATCCTTGAAAAAGAAAGAACAAATTATTGAATTTGTTAGAAAATCCTTAGTGATGAGCTAAGGTTGTGGATGTAGACTTGGTTGATATGTCAAACCACTTTAAATCCTTGTGCCAAATTTTTCTATCTTTTGCTCTCCTTACTCTTTAATTAAATTATTGTCAATTAACCTCATTTGTACATTTTCGGTTGTTCAATTGAGCATCTTCAAATCCTAACGGTTAGTAATTGTAAGCTCTCTGCTCGGAGTAGAAGTCCTTTGTTAAATCTTTCAGAATATAGAAGCATTGTTGGGAGTTTACAATATTTGACCATTACTAGGCTTGACATTTCATTTGCTATCAATAGGTTGTCAGTTTTTGCATGAACCCTTCGATGAACACTATGTTGCTATTAAACGCATTATGTGTTACTTACAAGGAACACTTGAGTATGGATTGAAGTTTTCTAAGTCAACTCGTTTGTCCATTGTTGGTTTTGTTGATGCAGATTGGAGTCCGATATTGATGATCTTCGGTCAATCACTAGGTTTTGCATATATTTTGGTGGCAACCCTGTGTCTTAGGCTTCAAGAAAGCAACAAGTTGTGTCTAGATCTACCGCTGAAGCTGAGTATCGCAGTGTTGCTTGCGCGACAACTGAGGTAATCTGGCTGGAATCCTTATTTCGTGAACTTTTTATTATTCCTGATGGAAAATATGTGTTATGGTGTGATAATTCAAATGTTGTTGTCGTTTCTGCGAATACTGTTTTACACTCTAAATATGAGCATGTTGAGATCGATTTTTTTCGGGAAAAAGTTGCATCCGGTCAGCTGTAAATTGGTAAGGTTCCTACATGTGAACAAGTTATCGATGTCATGACAAAACCTTTATTAGGATTGTTTTT
This sequence comes from Hibiscus syriacus, assembly GCF_006381635.1. Classification (NCBI taxonomy): domain Eukaryota; kingdom Viridiplantae; phylum Streptophyta; class Magnoliopsida; order Malvales; family Malvaceae; genus Hibiscus; species Hibiscus syriacus. Next base: position 14,545,580 of record NW_024063471.1, on the reverse strand, counting down.
TACTCGTTGTAGGGGTAAATTAGGTGTCCAGTGTATGCTTACTACTCGTACGTGATAAGTGTGAATTGTTTTTACTGCTTTTGCTTCTTGTGTGAGTCTTGTTATGGTTTCTGTTTGTTTGTTGTTTTTCTGCTTGCTTTGTCTTTCTTGCAGTTTTGAGAGACCTAGGTAGTAGGGAGAATGTTATGAATGTGTAAGGCTTGTTATGAGTGGTTAGGTTGTTGCGTCATTCATCCTTGCTGTCATAAGTTGTTCGGATTGTTAGGGATTTTTGTTAGACAGCTCTGACCTCATGACTAGCCTCTCTCATGTTGTATAAAGCTCTCTGGTCTCTCTTGATATATTACAGGGTTATGATTCAATAAAATTCAGAGAGTACTACCTCTCTTTCCTTTCCTTGGTATTGTAACAAGGATAATACCTTCTTAGGATCATAAATTAAGTTTGAAGTGATTCATTCGTCAAGCAAGGGTGTATCGTCATGTAAGATGCTTTTTTTATATGTTGAGATATCAAGATAAATATGAAATAGCGTTTGATCACTATCAAATGAGTATATGTGAGTCGTTGAACTGATAATGGAAAGGTTTGAACTATGTTTGATGGATATGTAAAATAGCATTTTTTTTTGGAACGTCTGAAATGGTAATCGAACTGATTTTTGAAATGATATTTGGTTGGATAGCACGGAACCACTAATCTCACAGTTTAATTGGTGCAAACCACTAACCTACTCCGGTCAGCTCCATGGTTACAGCTTCAGGTAATTGAGATTAGAACCAGCTAATTGGGATTGGAACAGGTTAAAGGAAATTATTCATGAGCACGTCTGCCATAGGATTGTTGTTACATGTTCCCCTAGTACTGCTCTCGAGGAAGATGTCCCAGGGTGGCGGTGGGAGCCAAATTATAAGTTTACGATTAAGTCGGCTTATAAAATTTTGTTGCTACCGATACAAAATGGTGAATATATAAGGTGAAATGATGTTTGGGCAGCTTAATGTGCCTCAGTGAATTAGAACGTTCCTTTGGTTAACTCTTCATGGGAGACTGTTATCTAACGAGGAGAGATATTGTTGGCATATTACCTCATCTACTAGATGCGAACTGTGCCAAAGTGAAGTTGAAGATGTAAGCCATTTCGTCGTTCCACGTTTGCTTTTAATATCTGGCGCCAATTGATTGCTGCGGATGAATTCCAAATTTTACCACAATGTCGTTTGAGGAAATGATTCTTACCAATGTGAGAGGACAAGGTAGCTTCCCACTGAATGAGAGACACCAGGGAACCTTTTTCGTCATAGTTTGTTGGAAGATCTGGAAGAGAAGATGTAACATCTTGCTCCAGTAGAATTATGTTGATAAGGAAGATTTATTGGCCCAAAACTTTCAGCTTAAAAATGATATTATTGCAGTTGGTGAGAATGAAGCATGTCATATAAACTTGCAGAGGCACCAAGTAAGGTGACAAAGACCAACTACAGATTGGGTTAAAGTTAATACCTATGAAGCCATGAGAGGTCTGTCAAAAATGGTTGCTGCCAGAGGGGTTATTAGAGTTTCGGCTGGTGAATCGATCATTAATTTTCCCAGAGTATAGGTGTGTGCTCTGCCTTGAATGTGGAGTTGTAGTCTATACATGATACCTTGGTGCTTACTTGGAATTCTGATTCCAGGAGACAGAGTCAGATTGTGTAATGGCTATTTACTTGCTCACTAGCTCTAGGCAAGTAATGGTGGCTAATGTGTTTGTCACACTGATTCGGGAATTAATGGACAGAGATTGAGAAATACAAACAAGGCATATATGTCGAGAGGCTAACACAGTAGCAGACAGGTTGGCTAATATGGTGAAAGGGTGTATGATCGGTGTGAAGTTGCATCAAGAACCTCTAATAGAGGTGGTTGTTTTGATGGATCCTGATCAAATTTTCATGATCTAAGCTGTTCCTTTTAGTATTATCGATTTAAGGATGACATTTCAAACAATGTGTGTGAACCTAAAACCAATGTGTGGAAATGAGAATCTTAAAATGCATTGAAAGAGTCGGCAAACAAAAAAGAGAAAAAAAACAAAGAACATAATCACCACAAAATCAAGACAAGTGCTGCAATTATAATAGTGGATGCCACCAATATCATTCTGCACCAACATTCAAACTGAACCACTTGTAAACATTTTTGACAAATGTCATCGGATTATCCAACGAATCTAAACAATGATGAATGTTAAACAATCCAACCAAAGTAATCACATTCCTTAAAAGAAATTGGATTTCAATAAATTGTAATTTGTTTTTCACGTACTTTTCAAACCTTAAATCCTAGCTTCCTATGACTTAAAAAACACTTGAAATATATTTTGGGTCAAATCCAAAGATATAAATGAATTAAATACTTATTAAACTCAAAATTAATCTAACCAGACTTAATTATATGTTATCAAATATTTAGGGTCATTTTAGGAGTGTAGTTTAAAATTTAACTGTTTGAGATTGTTGTTAAAAAGTAAGTTTGAAAATATAATATGTCCATTATAGACATTATGTTGTAAATTAGAAATATAAAATTTAAATTATATTTACACTTATTAATACTATGATGTATAAAATATATCACTTAAACTATAATAAAAATATTTTAAGATAATTCATTAATTATAATAAAATTTTATATTAAATCACTATTAATATTTTAATATATAAACCATGAATTTTATTTACTTTTAAATAATTAAAATAAATTATTTAGTAGTAAATTATTTTTAAGGATGTTAATATTAAATTATAAAAATAGAATAATAATTGAGTGGAGCCCTTACATTAATAAGGGTAAAATTATAATTTGCTCACAAACGTAAAATTGAAAATGAAAAAGTTACAAATCCTAGCTTTTACAGTTGGTTTGAAATCACCGTTTCGAATGCAATTTTTTCTTACCCTTTTGACATTAATTTTACGATCAAGATGAACTTTTTAGCTAACTCGTTACTTGCTCCTTTCTTTCTCATCTTCTTTGTTATTACTATTGTTGCAATCAGCTATTCGAGGAAAACCCGACTAATTATAATGATGAGGTTTTTTTGAAAAGATTTTAAAATGGAATGTTGAGAGTCGCCACCAATCATTTTTAAGGCATGTTTAGAACACCTTAAATTGGGTAGTTTTTGTAACATCCCAATTAATGTTGCTTTTAATTTGATTTTAATTTAATAATTTTTGGGACCATTTTATAAGATCTTAAAAATTCTAAGGCAGTTTTTGGGAAATCCTGAGAGTTCAAGAACTCATTTATTGATTTGACCATCATCACATGTATGCAAAGATAAAAATATAGAATTAGGTCACTGTGATAACTTGAACTCGTGTCCAAGGGGTAAGGGTACGTGTAATCACTCATTTTCGTATGGAGTTTTATTTAGTATATATAAATTGTATATAATATATAGTTTTTTTTATAAAATTTAAAAAACATATATATAATATATAATTTTTGAAAATATTTAAAAAAATATATATAATATATAGTCTTTGAAAATATTTTGAAAATATATAATATATAGTTTTTGAAAATATTTTGAAAATATATATAATATATAGTTTTTAAAAATATTTTGAAAATATAGATTATGTAGTTTTTAAAAAAATTTATTTATATATTATATAGTATAGTATTATATATCATTTATTATATTATATTATATTTTATTCATTTTCTTTTTATTATTTATTTATTTATTTTCATTTTTTTTCTTTGGTCCAAAATTCAAGGTCCAAGTCCAACGGTCCAAGAGGTCTAGCAGAGATCCCAACCGGGCGGCCAAGCCTAACCCAGCAAGCCGACCCGGCCAAGAACCTAGCAAACCAACCCGACCCAAGTTTGCTTAACCCAGTAAATAGGGTTTCATCTTTTGGCTATCAGCACCGCAGCACCAGATCCATTGGATCTGAACCAATCCAACCGTCCAGATAGGCCAAATGTTATGGTTTTAGCGCCGAACGTTCAGGGGGAAACATCGATCAACCCGAGGACTCTTGGAGAGTCCTCGTTTTCAGCAACAACAACAACACAAATCATTCGACAAAAAACAACAAAACAAATCAATGTTTCAGTCGAAATAGAACTCTAAATCAACCCAAAAATAGTGGGTTCACAAAGCTATAAATCATGTAATGTAAAGTAAAAAAAGAAGTAAGATCGAAGCAAGAGAGCACTTGTAACATTCGAAACAAAAGCATATATAAACAAGATATTTTTTACCATTCTGCCATGGTGGGAGGAGAAGGGCGTGAACGTGAAGAGGATGAAGGAGAATTGGGGGAAATGAGATGAGGGTTAGGGATTGAGAATGATAGATTGGGAATTATGGCACGAGAGGGAAATGAAGACAAGTTACCTTTGGAGCGGATCAGAAGTGGAACGGATCTGAAGCAGCAAGAGCAGCCCAATAGCCCATATCTACAAAACAAATGAGAAAGAAAGAATTTGTTAGATTCTGTTACAAAGGATTGCCAGCTGGCATCCTTAGGATTATGGTATTGTAACTAAATAAAACAAACTATGATGATGTATTTTTCCTCATGTTATGAATGAGCAACCATTTCCTTCTCTAAAAACTCTCAATTCTTCTCTATTCTTATTCCCTATTTCTCGATTTCTCTTCTACTCACCTAAAACCATAACAAATTGGTATCAAGAGCTACGATTCTGGCAAGATATTTGAGGGCATGCCAAAGAAGAACCAATCGATGGCAGAAGCTGATTTGGCCGAGATTCAGAAATAGATTGAAGACCTTGCTGCTTTGGTGAAACAAGGTCAAAATGAGACTAATCCACCTAAATGGTGGGAGACTCAGGAAAATAGGATTACTGCATTGGAGGCAAGAATGACCACGAATCACAGCTATGTGGAAGATATATTGAAGATCTTAACTGGCAGAAATGGTGAACAAGAGCAGCCTACAGGGGATCAGGTATACTCTCCTAATAACTCTAAAAATGGGGAGAAAAATCCTGTTTTGGTGACGGTAGTTAAGGATAAATCAAGATTTTCGTATAAAACTGATGAACCGGGGATCTTGAAGGATAAGCCTGATGCTTGTTTAGCCATTAAGAACAGTTCTAGGCATGAGAATTTAATGGGTGAAAATAGTAATATTAGACCTGTTATGCTGGGACTGGAAACTGAAAACAGGGGAACAGGGGGGGTCATTTAGCAGCTCGGGAACTATGTGGCATAGACCCAAAATAGAGTTGCCATTTTTTGAGGGGGTAAATCCTAGGGGATGGCTTCAGAAGTGTCTCAAGTATTTTTCCTTATGCAATGTTCCTGTAGATCAAAGGGTAGAAGTGGCTACTATGTATCTTACAGGAAAAGCATAAATATGGTTTGATGGCTATATTATGCAGAAACATCATGTAACTTGGCATGAGTTTGAAGCTGATTTGTGCCATAGATTTAGTGACAGGTCTTTTTGTGACATTGTGGAGGAATTCACTAAACTTACTCAAAAAGGATCTGTTGAAGATTATCAAGAAAGGTTCGAGGAGTTACAACCACACATGCTATTACAGAATCCTACTTTGGGTGAGGATTTCTTTGTGTCACTTTTCATAAGTGGATTGAGAGAAGACATCAAACATAGAGTAAAAGCTTTAGATCCTAAAAATTTATTTGAAGCATGCAAACAAGCTAAGCTCCATGAGTTATCTGTGGAGTTTGAAAACAGAAAGTTGAGACATTCCTTTAAGGTCCCACCCTACCCAAACCCCATTATTAATTCCAAAATAACTTCAGTACCCCTACCTACTAAATCCACACCAATTTCCAATCCTAAACAGAATCTTATTGATTACAGAAGGCAAAATAATCTTTGTTTTAAGTGTGGGGAAAAATTTCAGCCAGGGCATCAATGTAAAACAAGAAACTTTAATATGATGATTGAAGAGGAAAGTCCTATACCTACAGAATCTGTTCCTCCTGACTCAGACCAACAGATCATGCAAGAAGAGGAAAGCTTAGAAATTTCTATGAATGCAATCACTGGGTGCATTAGTCATAACACTTTGAGGATTCAAGGAACAATTCAAGGCAAACCCTTGAACATACTGATTGACAGTGGCAGTACACACAGTTTTTTGACACCTCAATGGGCTGATGCTGGCATTCAAGTCCTAACTCCATACCCTTTGGCTATTACAGTAGCTAATGGTCAACAGCTATTTAGTTCAGCTAGATGCAACAAAGTAGAATGGCAGATGCAAGGACACTCTTTCATACATGATTTCAGACTTCTTAAATTGGGAGGAAGTGATATGGTGTTAGGGGTGGATTGGATGAAATTATTTAGTCCAATTCTGATGGACTTTAATCAGATGACAATGAGCTTTAAACATCAAGGGGAGAATATTGTTATACAAGGGTAGCAACCTTCACTGCTTTTGCAGCAGATTTCAGGTGCTACCTTACTAAAAATGACAGCTTCAGATACACCTATTTTGGGACATGTGGTTTTACTGAGTATGACTGAGACTCCTAAAACCATTCCTCAAGTTCTTAAACCTCTTTTAAAGAAGTACAACTCTATTTTTGATGAACCTAAGGGGTTACCACCTAGAAGAGCTCATGATCATGCTATTCCTCTCAAACATGGATCTAGTCCCATTAATTTGAGACCATACAGATTTCCTCATAACCAAAAAACTGAAGTGGAACAACAAATTGCTGCTATGTTATCTTCTTCTATTATCCAACCTAGCAAGAGTCCCTTTGCTTCTCCATGTCTTTTAATTAAGAAGAAGGATGGCACTTGGCGGTTTTGTGTTGATTATAGGCAATTAAATAATCTGACAGTGAAGGATAAGTTCCCTATTCCGGTTGTGGAGGATCTATTGGATGAGCTACATGGTGCAGTTTTTTTTTCCAAGATTGACTTAAGGTCAGGCTATTGGAAAATCAGAATTAAAAAAGAGGATATCTACAAAACAACATTTAGAACTCATCAAGGGCATTATGAATTTAAGGTAATGCCTTTTGGTCTAACTAATGCTCCTGCCACATTTCAAGCATTAATGAATGATTTGTTTAAATCATTTCTTAGAAAGTTTGTTTTGGTGTTCTTTGATGATATTTTAGTTTACAGCAATTCTATGACAGAACATATTACTCATTTACAACTAGTTTTGGAGGTTTTGCAAGTTAATCAGTTATTTGCAAAGCTGTCCAAATGTTTCTTTGGACAGACTCAGGTGGAATATTTGGGGCATATTATTTCAGCAGCTGGAGTAGCTACAGATCCTACAAAAGTAGAAGCTATGAGGAATTGGCCTCTTCCTAAATCTTTAAAATCCCTGTGTGGATTTTTGGGGTTAACGGGTTATTACAGGAGGTTTATTGAAAATTATGGGTCCATAAGTAAGCCTTTGACTCAATTGTTTACTTAGGACAATTTTCAGTGGACTACTACAGCTTTGACTGCTTTTGAGAATTTAAAACAGGCTATGTGTGTTGCTCATGTTTTAGCTTTACCTGATTTCAGTAAAAGTTTCTGTTTGGAAACAGATGCGAGTTCAGGAGGAATTGGTGCTGTGCTATCTCAAGAGGGAAGACCTATTGCTTATCTAAGTAAGGCTCTAAGTCCTAGACATACTGCCCTCTCTATCTATGAAAGGGAGTATCTTGCTATTTTATTAGCAGTTTCTAAGTGGAGGCACTACTTAGAGAGCAAGCCTTTTATTATTAAAACTGATCATGAGCCTCTCAAGTATCTACTGGAGCAGAAACTGACAACCACAATCCAAAAGAAAGGGTTAACTAAATTACTGGGACTGGACTATTCTATACAGTACAGAAAAGGTAAGTCAAATACTGTAGCAGATGCTTTGTCAAGGCAATGGGAAGATGCTGGTAAATGTCTAGCTATGGGAACTACTTTGCTTATTCCTAGCTGGGTACATGATGTCGAAAACAGCTATAAGGATGATAAATTAGCTGCTGACTGGATCAATATTTTGACTGTGACACCTACTGCTGATCTTAATTGGAAATTTTCAAAAGGAATACTCAGATTTAAAGGCAGAGTTTACATTGGTTCTACTGGGTTTCTTAGACTACAAATTCTTCAAATTTTACATGACTCCCCTCATGGAGGTCATTCTGGGACTCAAGCTACTTATCAAAGGATTAAATCCTATTTTTATTGGCCTAGGCTTAAGGCTATGGTAGTCACTTATATTAAATCTTGTACATTTTGTCAACAAATTAAGGTGGAGCATATACCTAAACCAGGACTACTACAGCCCCTTCCTATTCCTCAACAGGCTTGGGAGGTGATTACTATGGATTTTATTGAAGGCTTACCTACTTCCTTAAGGAAAAATTGTATATTGGTGATAGTAGACAAGTTTACCAAATATAGCCATTTTATGGCATTGTCTCATCCCTACACTGCAGTTGAGGTTGCTAAGCTATATCTAGACAATGTCTACAAGCTCCATGGTCAACCTAAAATGGCTATTTCGGATAGAGATAAAACATTTACTAGTCTCTTTTGGAGAGAGCTAATGAAGCAGTTGGGTACTACAACTTTATTCAGTACTACTTACCGTCCTGAAACAGATGGTCAGACAGAGAGGGTTAATCAATGTCTTGAGCAGTATTTAAGAGGCCTCTGTTTTTTGCAACCTAAACAGTGGGCTAAGTGGTTGGCTCATGCTGAGTGGTGGTATAATACTACCTATCACACAGCCTTAAACCTAACACCTTTTCAGGCTCTATATGGTTATAAGCCTCCTACAATGGTTTGGCAACCAGATGCTACAGTTTATTCTGTGGCTGAACTAATGAAAAGCATGGAAGAAATCAGACAAGTGGTGAAGCAACAATTAGAACAGGCTGCAAACCGAATGAAGCAACAGGAAGATAAAAAGCGTTCAGAAAGAAGTTTTGCAGTAGGGGATAAGGTTTACCTGAAGTTGCAACCTTATCGTCAAACATCCCTTGCACTACGAAAGAATTTAAAGTTAGCAGCCAAGTTTTATGGGCCGTACAAAATTACAGAACGAATCGGAGAGGTCGCGTATAAGTTAGAATTACCTGAAAATTCTCGATTGCATCCAGTCTTTCACGTCAGTATGTTGAAGAGGCATATTGGGCCAGTCGCAACATCTTCGACAGAGCCTCCTGTGGTCGATGAAGAAGGTCAGTTTCGCATAGAACCCAGTCAAATTTTGGGAAGGAGAATTATAAATCGAAACAACAGGCCAGTTACTCAGTTACTCGTTCGATGGACTAACCTGGACGCCTCACATGACACCTGGGAAGATTATTCAGTGCTCCACGGCCAATTTCCGTCTTTTGATCCTTGGGGACAAGGATCCTCTCGAGGGGTGGGTATTGTCATGGTGGGAGGAGAAGGGCGTGAACGCGAAGAGGATGAAGGAGAATTGGGGGAAATGAGACGAGGGTTAGGGATTGAGAATGATAGATTGGGAATTATGGCACGAGAGGGAAATGAAGACAAGTTACCTTTAGAGCGGATCAGAAGTGGAACGGATCTGAAGCAGCAAGAGCAGCCCAATAGCATATATCTGCAAAACAAATGAGAAAGAAAGAATTTGTTAGATTCTGTTACAAAGGATTGCCAGCTGGCATCCTTAGGATTATGGTATTGTAACTAAATAAAACAAACTGTGATGATGTATTTTTCCTCATGTTATGAATGAGCAACCATTTCCTTCTCTGAAAACTCTCAATTCTTCTCTATTCTTATTCCCTATTTCTCGATTTCTCTTCTACTCACCTAAAACCATAACACATTCTCTACTTGTTTACATGTGTTTGTGTTTGGTGTTTAGTCTGATTTTATTTCGGATTTGTAAAAAGAAGCCAATGGTCGAAAGGGGAATTTTTTTTCGAAATATCTTTTTCAGATCTAGCCTTCCCGAGGCTTTTTTTTTTGCGAAAACAAATAAGATTTTTGAAGAAATGAGAGAAAAAGCTTTCTAAAAATAAGTTTTTTTGGGGGGGGATTCACTGTTGATGAACGGTGGTCGACGCTGATCTACGACAACCGACGAGGCGGTGCCGGTCGGAATCTAGGTTTTTGGGTTGAATGTTCTTCGTGTTATTAAGAACACGAAGAACAATTCAGAGTATTTTGGGTTTTTGGTTTTGATCTATTTTGAGGGGGAGAAGAAAAATAAAATCTGTTTATGAAACTTGGGCTTTATGGCTAACCGAAAACCGACCCTTTTCACTCCAAGATCCGCGTGTTTTTGATCGGGTAGGGGCTATTTGCAGAACTGGTCCCTTATTTATTTTTAAAACTTGTTTTGCGCCTCAAATTCGATTTTAATTCCGATTTTACTTTTAAATTCACCCCTCACTGTATTTTATTTTTCAATTTGGTAATTTCTTTATTTATTTCATGTTTTAATTAATTATATTTAAAAGACTACCACGCTTTATGAGTCATTGATCCGATAATAATCGTTCTTTTATTTTTATTTTTATTATTCTTTTATTTTTATTTTTATTTTAATGATATTTGTCTTTATTTATATTTTGCAATTGACATTTTTTATTTTTAATTTAATTGACTTGTTTCTTTACATTATTTTTATTTACTTTGTATTTTCAATATGTATGATTTGTTTTTATTCTATTTATTTCAATTTTTAATTTTTTTAATTTTTATTTCTTGGCATATATATATATATTTTGATCAATTTAGTACTTTATTTTTAACATTTTTTGACTTTTTAGGGGTACTCTTAAATCAATTAAAAGTAAGTTGGATCGAATTTTTTACTTTTTAATTTAACTTACAATTTTCTTAATTGAGACATCTGGAAATTAAATTAGTACCGAAAGGGAAGTACAAGGGTGATAATCCTTCCTTGAGTGTAACCGACTCCCGAACCCGACATATTTCTAGTAAAACGTAGATCAGGTAAGAAGGTGTCCAATCAATATAGTTTTTATGTTTTAAAAAAATGATCGGTGGCGACTCTAACCCATTTGTTCAAGTCAAAGCTGAATTTTGGGCCCAACCCGAAAGACGGCTGTGGCAGCTTGGTGACTCTACCGGGGATAGGTAAGTGAGTCAGGTTATGGCTAATTTCCGGTTGTCTTATTAGTTGAAAATTGTAAGGTTAAATTTTAAGTAAATTTTCTGATCCTTATTATTTACCTTTGATTATTTTTCAAATAAATAGTTATACTGACGTTTTTAATGGTTTCATATTATTAAACATTTTCATCTCAGGCCGAGCTCCCATCCTTTTTTTAAGTGGAGGTAAAAGCGGCGCCTTCGTGGGAATTTATTCTGCGTATAGGCCTAGTAAGTAAGCTTCGGGATTCATATACCTTATGTCTTCATGTAAATTTATTCACCGTATAGACATAAGGGAATGTATCCTCTCGAGTTTAACTTGGTCTGCATAAGTTTATAATAGGCTTAGGACTGAGGGTCTGGCAAGCCCAAGGGGGCACCAGCAAGGAGAACTCAGTTACCTTCTTTAGAACCTAAACCGGGAGACTACAGGGAATTAGAGCCCACCTCGAAACTCCATTTCAAAACATAGGATGTTTTACTTCCTCATAGTTTTTTACTTATTATACTATTTCTATCTTACTAGCTGATTTTTCTTTCATATTTTATTTTTTATCATTTGCATCATAAAAAGAGGTAACTGATCCACAAAAAGTGTTTGTTACACACAAATAATCCTTATTAATGGACAAAGAGGTTGTAATGCAAGAGGTGAAAAACACCGAGGTACGACTATGGTCTGAAAAGACTCAGAAAGAAAAGGGAGATAGTCTGCAAGGGAACTATGTGTCAGATCTGGTTAACTATGGTTCTTTCAGTCTAAAGCAGAATGATGTTCAAGAACTACAGAGTAATTGGGATAGCTAGAAAAATGACCAGAAAAGGAGGTTCTGCCAACGATATGGTGATATTTCACTTCTACTCTATGTCAAGACAGATGAGCCCCTAATTCGAGCCCTACACAATTCTGGAATCTGGGGTACATCTGCTTCACATTTAACCAAGAAGACATGGTACCCATAATCGAAGAATATAATACTTTGTTGCATTGTGAAGAAATCAGAATGGATCAGGTTTACATCAAGCACATCAAGAGTCGGTCTTTCAAAAATGAGTTAGCAAAAGTGGCGGGGGTAGATGAGAAATGGGTAACTGACCGTATTCATCATAAAGGTAGTGGGGAAGGAATTGCTTAGACCTATATCAAGAGCCTAATGAAAAATCATCCTGATGAATGGAAGGTAATTGACCTTTTTACGCTGGGCATTTATGGTTTGGTTATCTTTCCAAAGACTTTGGGATACATTGAGGTGGCTGTGGTGGAACTGTTCGAACAACTCCTGAAATGAGTAAATCCAGCACCGAAAATTTTAGCTGAAACATTTCGCTCCCTCAACCATTGTATGAAGACTGGCAGAGGAAGATTTATAGGGAGTGCACAACTTCTCCAAGTTTGGATCCGTAGTCACTTCTAGAAGACTAACAAAATTTCTTACTGCCGATTCAACACTACTAGATCGAGTCACGCTACAAAGCATGGAGAGGAAGTATAATGAGAGTTTCAGACAATATACATAGAGATGAAATGATTTAGTAGTGCAAGTTCATCCACCCTTGGATGAGAAGGAAACTATGAAGCTTTTCTTACAAACCCTAAAGGCTCCTTATTTTAGGCACCTGATTGCAATCAGATCAGGAAATTTCTCTGACTTAGTTATGGTCGGGGAAATTATTGAAATGGCCATAAAACAAGGCAAGATCAAGGAAGGGGAATCAAGGAAGAAGCCTCTTATGAAGAATAAAGATGGAGAAATTAATAACATCAACACCCTACAATGCCAACAAAGGTGTTACAATCTCCAACTAAAAAATAACTGCAGCTGTACCATCAGATACTTCAAGTCAATATCCGAGGGAACCTAGGAAAGAAATAGAAAATGAGTATTTCAATCCTATTGCTATGACGTACAAGGAATTGTATCAATAACTCTTTGACACTCATGTAGTGTCACCATACCCGGTGGAACCTATGAAGTCCCCATATCCCAGATGGAATAATGAGATCGCTCACTGCAAATATCATGGTAGTGTGCTGGGGCATACTATTGAGAATTGCCTCGCATTTAAGAGGATCGTGCAAAGAATGCGTAACAAGAATTAGACCCACTTCGACTTAGGAGCACAAAATGTTGCATAAAATCCTTTGCCTAATCATCAAGATATTGGGATTAATGAAGTTATTACAGATAAAGATAGGATAATTAAGACTGATGTTTCTGAAATAAAGTCCCATTTGGTTTGGGTATGGAAACAAATTGTGAAAGCATGGTTTCTTGCAACACATTTTTATACATCAAGGAGTGGAGATGATAACCACTATTTGTTACCATAATGAAGAAGGGTATGAAGAGATTTGATCCAGAACATGATGGATAGGAAGGAGTTAGAATTCTATGAAGAAATCCAAAACTCTCCAGAAGCAGATGTTTGTACGATTGAAGAATCATCCGAAAACGGGTATGGTAGGGGATGTCCTTTGGTAATTACCCCTAAAGTGACAAACGAGAAAACACAAGCAAAGGTGGTGATCACAACACCCTGACCTTTTTCCTACAAGGACAATAAGAAAGTGCCTTGGAAGTATGAATACCTAGTAAGCACCCTGAAAGAAGATGACAACAAAGTGGGGCATGCCGTGGGAAAACGATACTTCCAAAGGCTAAGTCCCCCAAGAGACCGCTTGAACCCTTCAAAGGGAATGTGCTGACAATAAACGAGCTAATAAAGGAGGAATAAACTATAGAGTTTATGAAATTTTTAAAGCAAAAAGAGTACAACGCCGTAGACCAATTATATAGCTTATCAACACATATTTCAATGTTGACACTGATACTAAGTTTAGAGTCACATAGGGAGGCACTCCTGAAATTCCTAAATCAGACATATGTAGCAAAATATATACCAGTCAACAAGATGGATCGACTGGTAAACAACATTCAAGCTGATAATCTCATCTCATTTTCTGATGATGAGATTCCGTCTGGAGAAAGAGGTTGAGCTAAGGCCTTACACATCACCACTCATTGTAAGGGGCATGCCTTACCGACTGTGTTAATTAAAAATAGTTCAGCCCTTAATGTGATGCATTTGGTTACGTTGAAAAGGCTGCCAATGGATACTTCCTACATGAGAACATGCCAGAGCATGGTCCGATCATTTGACGGGACCAAGAGGGAGGTAATCGGTAAGTTGAGGTGCCTTTAACCATCAGACCTGTTACTTACAATGTTGAATTCTTGGTAATGGATATCATGCCTTCCTATAAATGCCTTTTGGGAAGCCTTAGATCCATCAAGCAGGAGCATTACCGTCTATGCTGCACCAGAAAGTCATGTTTGTCATCGACGGGGCTCTGATAATTGTTAATTCTGAAGAAGATATCGTGGCAAGTGTGACCACTGATAACCCATACATAGAATTAAATGATGAAGTCCTAGAATTTTCATTTTGCTCTTTGGATTTTGTGAATTCCATATTTATGGTTGAAGGAGGAAAGATTTCCAAACCCCGGCTCTCCGAATGCACTAAAATGGAGATCAAACAGACCTTGGGAAGAGGTGCCAAGGTGGGAAGAGGATTTGGGAGCCTATTGCAAGGAAGGATCAATCCCGTCATTCCGATAACAAAGCTAGACCAGATCAGTCTTGGTTTCCAGCACAATCAACAACAGAAGAAGAAGGAAATCTAGAAAGGCCGAGACAGAAGGCTGACCAGATTGAACGGGAAAGATTTTTAATGGGAACCCATGGTTTTTCTACTTCTTTATGAAACATTTATATTTGGTGGTTATGAGTTTGGGACAAACTCACCCGATTTAGAGGTTGTTTTGAAAGAGTGGAGTGTTAACGCTATAATAGCAGAGAATGCCAAAAATATGGACGGATCAGGAATCCGCCCTTTGCCACCTGGATTGGAGCTTAGCAACTGGACAACTAAAGAATTACATGTGGTTTTCAAATTTATTTCAGAGTAATACTCAAACTATCCCTATTCTCTTACACCCAGGGCAATTGGTGATCTTTTATAAGGGTGACTAAATGTTTTTTTTAAAATGCAATAAAAGAAGCTGTTTATTTCACGACAAACATTTTTCCTATTTCATTTCTTTTGAACTCAATTTTCTTTCATTCAACACTTTTATTTTGAATTCAATTTTCTTTCGTCCAGTACTTCGTCTTATCCTCTTTGGAATTTAATTTTTGGTCATTCCTTGTGGGATATTTTCCTCTTACATATACAAATTTCATTTTTCTCCTCTAGGTCCCAAGATAATGATAATACAGGCGCTGCTGATACTCACATGGAAGTGGATTTTGAATAGTTCGTTTGTCTTGGGGAAGTTGATGAATGTGACAATGAAGGTGAGTGCAGTTTACCCTCAAATTTGTTCAGGATGGTAGAAAAAGAA
This sequence comes from Hibiscus syriacus, assembly GCF_006381635.1. NCBI lineage: Eukaryota > Viridiplantae > Streptophyta > Magnoliopsida > Malvales > Malvaceae > Hibiscus > Hibiscus syriacus. Next base: position 14,530,058 of record NW_024063471.1, on the reverse strand, counting down.
GAAAAACAAATATTGCCACATGAAGAGACAATCGAAATCCTGAATCTAGGTACAGAAGAGGAGAGAAATGAAGTCAAAATTGGCACAACTCTCTCGACTGAAGGAAGACAAAGCATAATATTATTACTTCAAGAATACAAAGATGTGTTTGCATGGTCATATCAAGACATGCCAGGGCTAGATACATATATGGTAGTCCAGAAACTGCCTATCAAACTAGAATGCAAACCTGTGCAACAAAAGTGAAGGAGAATGAGACCTGAAATGCTCCTTAAAATCAGGGAAGAGGTTAAGAAACATTTTGATGCTAGTTTTCTTTAACTGGCCAAGTATCCAGAATAGATGGCTAACATAGTACCGGTTACAAAGAAAGACAGAAAAGTACACATGTGTGTCGATTACCGAGATCTTAACACGGTGAGTCCCAAAGATAACTTTTCTCTGCCGCACATAGATACTTTGGTGGATAATACTACCAGGAACACTTTCTTCTCGTTAATGGACGAATTCTCAGGATATAATCAGATTAAGATGCATCCTGAGGACATTGAAATAACCACATTCATTACAACATGGGGAACTTTCTGTTACAAGGTGATTCCTTTCGGATTCAAGAATGTTGGGGCAACATATCAAAGAGCTATGATGACCTTGTTTCATGATATGATGCATAAGGAAATCGAGGTTTATGTTGATGACATGATTGTTAAAGCACAAACTGAAAATGAACATGTCGAGAATATGAGAAAGCTCATTCAAAGATTAAGAAAGTTCCCGTTGAAACTGAACCCAGAAAGTGTACCTTCGGGGTAATATCTGGAAAGCTGTTAGGCTTTGTGGTCAGTAGGAGAGGTATCGAAGTCGATCCAGATAAAGTCAAAGCCATCGAGAATTTACCTCTCCCACAAACACAAAAAGAGGTTCGAAGTTTTCTGGGCAGGTTAAATTACATAGCGCGGTTCATATCTCAACTGATCGACAAGTGTGACCTAATTTTCCGCCTTCTTAAAAAAATAACTATGGAACATGGGATGAGGATTGCCATACTAGATTTGAGAAAATAAAAGGGTACTTATCTCGCACTCCTATCTTAATGTTCCCCATCCAAGGCAAACCTCTATTATTTTATTTATCCATGTTCAAGAATTCAATGGGGTATGTTGTGGGTCAACATGATGAATCTGGGAGGAAGGAAAGGGCCATTTATTACCTAAGCAAGAAGTTCACTGATTGCGAAGTCAGATATCCTCCCATCAAAAAGGTTTGTTGTGCTTTAGTTTGGGCTACATGTAGACTTAGACAATACATGATGTACCACACCACTTGGCTGATTTCCAAGTTAGACCCACTAAAGTATATGATAGGTGTACCTGCTCTCTATAAAAGGTTAGCCCGATGATAGATGCTGTTATATGAATTTAACATCGAGTACTTGAGCCAAAAACTATAAAGGGAAGTGCCATATAGGATTTATTGGCAATCAGAACTACTGAAAATTACGAGCCGTTGGACTTTGACTTCCCAGATGAAGACTTGATTGCCATATCCTTAGAAGAAGCAAGTAATTCCACATACGATTCCTGGAAAATGCATTTTGATGGTGCATCAAATGCATTAGGACATGGTATTGGGGCAATACTAATCTCCCCTGAAGGAAATCATTACCCATTCAATAGCAGACTGAATTTTGATTATACCAACAACATGGCAGAATATGAGGCTTGTGTTTTGGGGATTCAAGCTACTATCAGACAAAATATAAAAACCTTAAAGGTTTATGGGGATTCGACTTTAGTGATCTATCAACTTCGTAGAGAATGGGAAACGAAGGATATAAAGCTGATGGAGTACCGAAAGCTAATATTGGACCTACTTGAAGAATTTGATGAAGTCTCCTTCCATTATGTGCCTAGAGAAGAAAACCAAATGGCTGACGCTTTAGCTACCTTGGCAGCTGCATTCAAAGTGGGCGGAGAGTCTGATATTATGCCAACTGACATGCAGTCATATGAGTACATGACTCATTGTTATCAAATCGAGGAAATAAAAGACATTAAGCCCAGGTATCATGACATTCTGCAATACATCAAAATCGAAGTTATCCAAAGGAAACCACCGAAACTGATAAAAGAACTATTAGAAGGATGGAGGCTGGATATGTTCTTGATGGAGAAACTTGTACAAGAAAAGCCATGATCAGATTATGTTGAGATGTGTAGATGCAGAAGAGGCAATGATGTTATTAGAAGAGGTACATAACAGAGTTTGCGAAACACATGTGAACAGACATATGATGTTGAGGCAAATTATGAGATGCATATATTTTTGGTCCATATTGGAAAACGACTGCATCAATTACGTTAGAAAATGTCACAAATGTAAAATGCATGTGGATAAAATCAATGTTCCACCTTAACCCCTTCATGTAATAACCACACCATGTCCATTCTATATGTGGGGCATGAATGTTATTGGGCAAATTCATCTAAAGGCTTCAAATAGTCATCGTTTCATTCTTGTGGCAATCGACTATTTCACAAAATGGGTAGAGGCTGCATCTTATGCCAGTGTTACTCAATCCACTATTTGTAAGTTCCTGAAAAAAGAGATCATATGTCGGTATGGTTTACCTGAAAGAATCATTACTGATAATGCCACGAACCTGAACAATAAAATGATGGACGCTATTTGTGAATAATTTAACATAAAGCATCACAACTCTACTATTTATAGACCAAAGATGAATAGAGCAGTATAAGCAGCAAACAAAACATCAAGAAGATAGTGGAGTAAACAATTGAGACATACAAGGATTGGAATGAGAAATTATCTTTTGCTCTATTTTCTTACCAAACCTCGGTACGAACTTCGACTGGGGCAACCCCGTTCTCATTAGCATATGGGATAGAAGCAGTACTTCCCATTGAGGTAGAGATTCCATCACTCCGAGTCCTGTCAGAAGTTAAACTAGATGATGCAAAATGGGTCCAAACTCGACATGGTCAGTTGAACCTAATAGAGGAAAAGAGGTTGAAAGCCATTCACCACGGTCAACTCTACCAAAAATGAATGATTCGAGAACATAATAAAAAGGTGTGCCCAATAGTATTTCATGAAGGGGATCTTGTACTAAAGAGGATTTTGTCAATCCAAAAAGATTTCAGAGGAAAATGGATGCCAAATTGGGAAGGACCTTATGTCGTAAACAAAATGCTTTCTCCGGAGGAGCACTGATTCTGGATGAAATGGACGGGTTGGAATTACCAAATCCCATTAATTAGGATGCAATAAAAAATATTTTGCTTAGAGTGAAGACCAGAAAAAGAGCCCTAAGTAAAAAAAAAATGTTTAGGGTGAAAACCCGAAAGGGCGCCTTAAATTAAAAAAATATGATAAGTCCAAGATGAAAACCCCCAAAGGGCATCTTGAGACCAAGGATGGATCCAAGTTGAAAACTCAAAAGGGCAATTTGGATGAGGATTCAAGAAAGGTTTTGTGTCACGACATCCAAATCTTCTGCAGACTTAATAATTCAGGGAAATGTGGCACTTCTGAACAGTGTCACATTTTCAAAGTCCCCTTGACAAAGGCTGTACTCAAAGGTCATCTAACGGCGTATCAGTTCAAAGGTGCCCGCATTATCGAGATCTAAGGTATCTACTTATATTTCTTTTTGACTTTCCAAAATGTTTGTCATATACTTTATTCATTTTTCCTTATAAATAAATATGGTAATTTCTCTAAGTCAATTCCTTTTAAGCATATTGGGTTGAATTTAAACTTAATGGTTTATTCACTCTTGAAAAGATAATTGTGTATTACTATACAAAGATTTTCTTGAAAGGTATAGGTATTTGGAAACTGATTAGGGCTTATGCACTATACTTGAGATAACTGAAAGTCATTTCCCAAACCAAGACTAGAAATAAAATTCTATACATTGGATTTAAACATAGTGAAGAATCCAAGATCAAGATCAGAAATTTAAGGTTCCAGAATCAAGAGTCATCAAGACCGACAACCAGAAATTGAAAATTTCCCTCCAAATCCTAAAATAACATATTTCACATATGCATTTTAGGCACTCATAAGAACATTGCATCCATAGTATCGCATAAGTACATAATTTTGCAGATTCTTGTTAGAGTCAATTTCAACTTCACAGCAAAGGATATTAAACTCGAGACAATGCAATTTACAAGATTCAATTTTAACTTCACAATGAAGGACATCCAATTCAAAGGTCAACTTCACAGCGAATGATCCATCCATGATTTCAACTTCACGAAGAAGGATATCGTATGAATTGACCTAGTGCCACAACAAATGAGTCATCTGTGACAACAGGGGGAAATCTCCCAACTTAGTACATCTTAACTCAAGGCGAGAAGAGTTCTCTATTAACAAGAAATTTCAAGTTCGACTCCATTCAGCTCGAGGGCATATCAACCGCATGGTGTACTTTTCAGTGGAATTTTAAATCGACGTCTTTAAGCCCAGAAAAGGTCTAAGGTTGACTATAGTTTGGCAACAAGAAGCCACTTTCCGATTTGGAAATACGATTTCAACTTCAAAACGAAGGATATCATGTTCAAAGACATCTCAAGAGTCACCCCCAGTACGACTCAATAACAGGGAACCGATATTTTTTCTTCAAGTCTCAACTCCATAGCAGATGGTAGTTGATAAATATTCAACGGCAACATGGAGTCATATTTCAAACTCAGAATTCAACAACTCCTGCAGGAACATGCTTGTTTCCAAGCCTATATGTCGAACGAAAATTTGTGCCTTTTTGTCTTTGCCCTATTTTCATTACATGATAATGGGAAAAGAGGGGCAACTGTAATCACTCATTTTAGTCCAGATTTTTATTTAGTATATATATATAGTATATAATATATATATTTTTTAATAAAATTTTGAAAAAATATATATAATATATAATTTTGAAAATATTTTGAAAATATATATAATATAGAGTCTTTGAAAATATTTTGAAAAAATATATAATATATAGTTTTTGAAAATATATATAATATATAGTTTTTGAAAATATTTTGAATATATATATATATATTATATAGTTTTTAAAAAATACATTTATATATTATATAGTATAGTATTATATATTATTTATTATATATTTTTCATTTTTTTCATTTTTATTTATTTATTTATATTTTTTTTTCTTTCTTTGGTCTAAAATTCAAGGTCCAAGTCCAACAGTCCAAAAGGCCCAGCAGAGAGCCTAATCGGGCGGGCAAGCCTAACCCAACAAGCTGACCCGGCGAAAAACCCAGCAAACCAACTCGACCCAAGTTCGCATGACCTAGTGAATTAAGGTTTCAACTTTTGGATATCAGCGTTGCAGCACCAGATCCTTTGGATCTGAATCAATCCAACGGTCCATATGGGCCAAATTTTAGGGTTTTAGCATGAAACATTCAGGGAGAAACATCGATAAGCCCGAAGACTCTTGGAGAGTTCTCGTTCCAACAACAACAACAACACAAATCATTCGAAAAAAAAATAAAACAAATTAATGTTTCAGTCGAAATGGAACTCTAAATGAACCCAAAAATAGTGGGTTCACAAAGCTATAAAATCATGTACATGTAAAGTAAAAAAAGAAGTAAGATCGAAGCAAGAGAGCACTTGTAACATTAAAAAGAAAAGCGTAAATAAACAAGGTATTTTTTACCCTTCTCGGTTGGTTTACATGTGTTTGTGTTTGGTGTTTAGTATGCTTTTATTTCGGATTTGAAAAAAGAAACCAAGGATCGAAAGAGGAAATTTTTTTCGAAAGATCTTTTTCAGATCTATCCTTCCCGAGGTTTTTTTGCGAAAACAAAAAATATTTTCGAAGAAATGAGAGAAAAAGCTTTCGAAAAATAAGTTTTTTAGGGGGGGATTCACAGCCGATGAACGACGGCCGACGAGGCAATGCTGGCTGGAATCTGGGTTTTTGGGTTGAATGTTCTTCGTGTTATAAAGAACGCGAAGAACAATTCAGAGCATTTTGAGTTTTTGGTTTTGATCTGTTTTGAGGGGAAAAGAAAAATGAAATATGTTTATGAAACTTGGGCTTTATAGCCAACTCGAAAACTGACCCTTTTCACACCAAGATCCGCGTGTTTTTCACACCAAGATCCGCGTGTTTTTGATCAGGTAGGGGCTAATTACATAACTAGTCCCTGATTTATTTTTAAAACTTGTTTTGCGCCTCAAATTCGATTTTAATTCTGATTTTACTTTTAATTTCACCCCTTACTGTATTTTATTTTTCAATTTGGTCCTTTCTTTCTTTCTTTATTTAATTATATTTAAAAGACTACCACGCTTTATGAGTCATTGATCTGATAAAAATCGTTCTTTTATTTTTTTATTATTTCTTTTATTTTTATTTTAATATTTTTTGTCATTATTTATATTTTGCAATTGACATTTTTTATTTTTTATTTAATTACTTTTTTACATTATTTTTATTTACTTTGTATTTTCAATATGTATGATTTGTTTTTATTCTATTTATTTCAATTTTCCATTTTGTTAATTTTTATTTCTTGGCATATATATATTTTTTGATCAATTCAATACTTCATTTTTTAACATCTTTTTTTGACTTTTAGGGGTACTCTTTAATCAATTAAAAGTAAGTAACTTGGATTGAATTTTTTACTTTTTAATTTAACTTACAATTTTCTTAATTAAGACAACTGGAAATTAAATTACTACCGAAAGGGCAGTACAAGGGTGCTAATCCTTCCTTGAGTGTAATCGACTCCCGAACCCGACATATTTCTAGTAAAACGCATATCTTGTAAGAAGGTGTCCAATCATCCTAGTTTTTATGTTTTAAAAAAATGGTCAGTGGCGACTCTAACCCATTTAATCAAGTCGAAGCCCAATTTTGGGCCCAACCCGAAAGACGACCGCGAAAGTGAGCATGCCTTAGCCATTTAGGCTTTTTTATTCAAAATGTAAATATTAAACTACCCCAAAAATCGTTTCCTGAATTACATCGAAATACCTAGAAATTTGAATCCCCAAATCACTTGATCCATTTTTTTTATTACCATCCACCCCTCATCGCTTCCATCCCGTGAACGTCGTGTGGTACACCGCCAGTACCACGTGACCATTGTGATCTCGTAACCAAAAGCCAACCAACCAATCATCATAAAGCCTCACCATTCATCATGAATCATCGATCAAAGCTTTGACATAAACTGACCGGACGCCTTTATTCTTCACAGATTCTAGCTGAACTCGACCTTTGGTGACCTCATCGCCTCAACCCTAGGGATTGTGTCACTTCATCACCAGTCTTTGGTCGCGCATCCATCGTTCCTCGTTGGTAAGGTTCTTAGTTGTTTTTTTCACATTTTGATTGGAATTGAATGTTTATTGGTGTTTATTACATCGTGAGTAATCTGTTGGCTTACCCCTCCCCTGTCACCACTGCACGCTTTACCATGCGAGCATTGTGGTAACCATCGGAGTAATACAAGTTCTAGGTCTGTAGTACCTGCGCCCCCAGTAGCTAGTCAATGAGATTTTTTAGGTTTCTCTCCTTTACCGAACTGTGAGAATTGTGGTAACCATCATAGGGGAGAGTGTTGAAAAAATATGTGTACCTATTATCATTTTCGATCCAAGGAGTATTTCCTTAGAAATTGCCAAAGTTAGGAACTAAAATTATCTAATCAAAGAGTAATTAATCATAAAATAATGTATAATTTAAATACTAATCATGCACTTATTTCCATGGGATCGTACCGTATGGCTTCGAAGAAACTTAAGGAGTTGAAGGTCCAGATGCAAGGGTTACTCAATCGAGGTTTTAACAGGAACATTACTTCACTGTGGGGATCTCCAGTTTTATTTGTAAAAAACTAGGATGACTCACTCAAACTGTGTATTGGCTACTGAAAGTTAAACAACCTAACAATTAAGAATAAATATCCCCTACCCAGGATTGATGACATATTTAATCATCTTCGGGGAGCCACTGTATTCTCGAAGATTGATCTTCAATTTGGGTACTATCATTTGAAACTAAAGGATGATGATGCTGAAATGACTACCATCTGTACTCGATAACCAATGCTCTAGCAACTTTCATGGATATGATGAACCGTGTGTTCTAGCCTTTCTTAGACTAGTTTGTAGTGGTATTCATTGATGATATTTTGTTCTATTTCTAGACTGAAGTAGAACATGATAGGTACCAAATGATTATTTTACAGACTCTGAAAGAGCATTGTCTATATGCCAAGTTGATAAAATGTGAATTTTGGTTTTGAGAGATGATTTTCTCGGGCATATTGTATCTGCTAGTGGTATTAAGGTTACCCGAGCAAGATTGAGGCCGTTGTGAGTTGGAATCAACCTAAGAATGTCTTTGTTATCTACAGTTTCTTAGGTTTAGCTGGGTACAATAAGCGCTTTGTAGAGGGCTTCTCCATTATTGTTACCCCTTTAACAATGCTACTCAAGAATAATGTTCATTTTGTTTGGGGTGATACTCAGTAGGAGAGCTTTGAGAAATTGAAGACAACTTTGACTCAGGCGCCAATACTGATTCAACTTGAGCCAGTGAAAGACTTAACAATTTATAGTGATGCTTCGCGCTCTGGACTTGGTTGTGTTCTGATGCATGATGAGAGGGTACTCACTTATTCATCCCATCAATTAAGGTCACATGAGTATAATTACCCTACCCATGATCTTGAGTTAGCAACTGTGGTCTTTGCCTTAAAGATCTAGAGACACTATCTCTATAGAGAGAAGTGTTATATCTTTACTGTTCATAAGAGTTTGAAGTATCTTTTTACTTATAAGGAACTTAATTTAAGGCATCGTCGCTGGATCAAGCATCTAAAGGATTATGACTGTGATATTGATTACTACCCAAGTAAAACTAATGTTATCGCTGATGCCTTGAGTCGTAAGACATTTTTAATTTAAGGTCTTTATTTTCCAGGATGAGGTTATATGATGATGGCATTTAGTTAGTCGAGCTGTAGGTTAAGCCTACATTGGCCAATAAGATCAAGGCCAAGTAGTTGTTAGATAGCTCATTGTTTTCCATTATTGAGCAAGTTGAGAAAGAATCTACCTGAGACTATGCTTTTGACCCGGATGGAGTTTTATGCTTCAAGGTTTGGTATTATGTGCATGATGATGCAGAGTTGAGACAGTTTATCCTTCGTGAGGCTCATAATAGTCCCTATGCTATGCACCCAGGTGGAGATAAGATGTATAATAATTTGAGAGATTGGTACCGCTGAATTGACATGAAGAAGGATATTTCTGACTATGTGGCACGTTGTTTGACTTGTCAACAGGTTAAGAAAGAGTACTAACATCCGTCTGGGTTATTGAAGCCTATCAAGATTCCTGAGTGGAAATGAGAGCGCATTACTATAGATTTTGTTACTATACTGCCTCTAACCCCTTTAAAAAAATATTATGTCTGGGTGATGGTTGATAAACTCACCAAGTCATCTCATTTTATTCCTGTTCGAGTTAATTATTCATTGGATAAGCTGGCTAGGTTGTTTTTCTCAGAGATAGTCAAATTGCATGGAGTTCCTGTAACTATTATTTCTTATCGAGATCTGAGATTCACTTCCAGGTTCTTGAAGGCTCTACATGAGGCCATGGGTACTCGTCTGAATTTCAACACTATTTTCCATCCGTATATTGATGGTCAGTCTGAGAGGGTGATTCAGGTCTTGAAGGATATGCTACGAGGTTGTGTGATAGATTTTCATGGTAGTTGGGAGAACTTCTTACCATTGGTAGAGTTTGCTTATAACAACAGTTACCAAACCAATATTAGTATGACACCATATAAGGCTTTGTATGGGTGTAGATGTTCTACTCCTATATGTTGGACTGATCTACGCGATATAAGGACTTTGGGACCGGAGTTAGTCTGAGAGACTGATGATACTGTCAGACTGATTCAGGATCGCCTGAGAGAGGCTTTTCACAGACAGAAGTCCTATGTTGATCAGAGGAGAAAATACATTGAGTTTTAGATTGAGGATCTGGTTTTTCTGAAGGTATCTCTGTGGAAGAAAGTATTAAGATTTGGATATATGGGTAAGCTGATTCTGAGATTTATTGGTCTGTATCGTATTATGAAGGGGGTTGGACATGTTTATTATCAGTTGGAGTTGCCTCTCCAGCTTGGTCATATTCACGATGTTTTCCATGTATCTATGTTGAGGCTATACCTTTCGGATACGAGTCACATCATCCTGGTTGAGGAAGTTGAGTTGAGACCATATCTATTGTATGATGAGGAGCCTGTTCAGATTATGAATCAAGATGAGAGAGTTCTTCGGAACATGCATATTCCAATAATGAAGGTCCAGTGGAGTAATCGTGGTCCCAGAGAAACCTCAAAGACAAAGGAGTCAATAAGGCATCAATTTTCACAGCTATTTACTCCAGGTAAATTTAGAGATCGAAATTTTCTTTAGAGGGAGAGTTGTAACACCCCAATTAAAGTTGCTTTTAACTTAATTTTAATTTAATGTTTTTTGGGACCATTTTATAAGATCTTAAAAATTCTAAGGTAGTTTTTGGGAAATCCTATGAGTTTAGGGACTCATTCCCTGATTTAACCATTATAGGTCTGTAAAGAAAAAATATAAAATTAGGTCATTGTGGTGACTTGAACCAATGACCTAAGGATAAGGTTAAGCATGCCTTAGCCATTTATGCTAGGGCACTATTCAATTTTTTATTCGAAATGCAAATATTAAACTACCCCAAAAATTCTTCCCAAAATTAAATCAAAATACCTAGAAATTTGAATCTACAAATCCCCAAATCATTTGACCCATTTCCTAATCATCGTCCACCGCTCGTCGCCACCCTCATTCGATAGTCGTATAGTGCATTGCCAGTACCAATGTGACTGCCATGATCTCTCGACCAGAACCCAACCAGCCGATCATCGTTCATTATTCATCACAAATGATCGATCGAAGCTTTGGCATAAACCACCAAACGCCTTTTTTCTTCACGGATTTTGATCGAACCTGAGCTCTAGTGACCTTATCGTCTCTGGTATTGTGTTCTCCGGTCAGTTCTGAACAAAACCCTACTGATCATGTTGCTCTGTCACTGCTCTTTGGTCTCACTTCCATCGTTCATCATTGGTAAGGTTCTTTGTTGATTTTTATTCATTTTTGTTCACGTTTTTTTTGCTGGAATTGAATGTTTATTAGTGTTTGGTTGCATCTGGAATAATTGACTACCTTTTTCTGCCCCTGTCGCCGTCGCACGTGCCATAGTCGTGTGTGGGCTTTTCGAATAGTCTGAATCATTTTGAAACTGAGTCAACTCATGTTGAGTCCACTCGAGCTGAGTCGACTCAGATCGGTCTGAGCCGTTGAATTTGACCGAACTGTTGAATTTGATCATGGCTGACTTTGACCAAAAAAGTTCAATTTTTTAAAAGTCTTATTTTATGTTTTTGACGTCCTGAGTCTGAATTTGTGGTATGTTTTGCGAAATTCTAACTCAAAAGCCCTCAAATTGAACATTAAACCTCGAACATACATATGCATTTAATTATTTGATTTAAGTGAGATTAATTAAAGGACAATCACTGATTTATGTTATAAATTATTAATGGTACTCAAGACTCCCCCGATCGCTCGTCAGTTCGTCCCATCACTTCCTGACTTGTTCGACCTCATTAGCCCGTGGTTACTTGTATAGTTATGAGACCTCTGAATATTTATTTTTAAATATTTTTTCAAACATAACCTAAATTTATTATGGTTTATTTCGAGTGTTGTAAAGCATAGCAAGGTCTATGTTCAGTAAACCCACCTAACTGACTTTTTTTAGGCGTGTTCCTTGTGTGCTATATAATTATTTTATCTGTTCTGAAAGATATTGTTTTACTTGTTCTAATTTATTAATGATTTACCTGATCAATGTCATGATTTTTTCAGCTTTACTAATTTTGGAATTTTTTTACCCGATACATGCTTTCTGGTTATCTATTGTTTTACTGGAAATATAAACATGCTTGATCTATGGATCATAGAACTACTGTCACCATATAAACTATTTTACTGGATATTATCTGGGTAGGTTCTGGAGTATGGAGGTTCAGATCTGATCAAGCTGGTAATTCCTTATGGACCTAAGATAGCCCTTGGGTAGGCTCCTAGGCCCCGAGATGCTCCCTTGGGTAGGCTCTTAGGCCCCAAGGTATTCCCTTGGTTAGGTTTTTATGCCCCGAGTTATTTCTTGGGTAGGCTCTAAGGCCCCAATATATCCCCTTACGTTTACTCCTATGCTCAATAGGCCTAGGGTAAGCCTTATGATGCAGTTCTGGGGAACTTCTTATGTTCTATTGGTGGCAGGTAATTAAATGTCTTTATTGAAAACTTTCTATCACTTTTATAAAATTTTTACTAAACTATTTCCTAAAATTACCAATATGTTTTATTATGCACTTGATGGAATACATTGAGCTCCCTAGCTCACTCCCCCTAATTTTTTCCCTTTTCAGATACTTTTGGATAAGCACCCCGGGTCAGACACTTGGAGGATTGATACATTTCATACCACAATTTTTTGTTGTAATGTTTCTATCTTTCAAACTGTCTTTATTATAGGTGACATGTGCCTATATTTTGTTATACTTATTTTATGGTATATTATGTTTTACTACTGATGTATGAAATGCTACTATATTTGTTATTTGGTACGTCGTATTTGGGAAAGATATTTATGTTATTAATATTCGGTTTGAACTTATCTGGTTATTTTTTTAAATTATGTTTTTCATTACTTGGATTATAAAAGGGTTTTTAAAATGTTTTAGAGAAATTTGTAATGTGATTTCATAGACCTAGTCGTGATGAATAGACGTGGTCTAGGGGGTACAGTTTTAATCTAACATTTTATTTTATCGAAAATACCCAATTTTGGTATGTAAAAATAAAAAATCAGTTTTAGGAATAAGTTACACGTGGTGAAAGATTAACACCCCACAGTACTTAGATATTGTTACCTAGCTGATTACTCTATATTTAAAAATTGAAAATTTTGAGTTCAAGATTTTATTTAATTAAAAAAATCCTTATGTATGCAAATTTAAAAAATGATATTCATTTATTGGGACCAAAAACATCCACCCCAAGCATTTATGCAAAAGCTTAATTATTGACTCCAATAAACAAACATTGCCTCGAAAATTAAGAAATCATTGATATGGAGTTTTGAAAAGGATGTCGATTTACTTTTAGAATTATCAGTGTTCACCCCTTGAGCATAACATGGAGGTTGCACTATTAATTCCTTGATAAAGGAACATTGCCTTATTATTTTAAAAAACAAAATACAATCAAACAACCATTTATGAACCTAATTATACTAGTGAATTAATTAAGGCTTCCCTCTAACTTAATGTGTCAAATTATGAAGCTTAAAGAACCCAAAGGACTAAATCTAAAAATGGGGGCTCTAATATTAATTCTAATTTATTTTAACAAATTATTGAATCGAATAATAAAAATGGACCTTTGGACATTTTAATTTGATGACCAAATCGAATTATTCTCTAAAATAAGGGAGTAAAGTGAAATTAAACTAAAATGAAGGCTATAATTATTATATTAATTTATTTTAACCAATTGAATAATCAATTTGGAACCTTTGACATCAAGGCGAGGACCAAACTGAAAATTCCCCTTATTCTAAAGTTCAAGGACTAAAATGAAATTAAACTCAAGTTAAGTCTCTAATTAGTAATTGTAATAAAATTTTAAAATTTACTAATCAAATTATGAAAATATAACAATCCATAATGTGATTTCAATCTTTCAATCTTACTTCTGACACTCGAGTGTCTATCACATTAGCTAGAAAAGCTACGTATCCTTTTGACATCATTTTCTTTGCTGTCATGGCTGATATCACATTGGAAAGTGATTTCGCTTTTTCGTCGATCACTATAATTTTAGAACCTTCAGCATCCTTTAGAAACAAGCGTTTCTTACGACAATCAACTCATCCATAATGTGAAGACAACCAATCCATACCCAGGATAGTTTCAAATTCTTCGAAGGACAACTCCATCAAGTTTGTTGAGAACACAACTCTTTGTATCGTAATCATACATTTACTACATACCCGAGTTACCCTTGCACTATTACTCATAGAGTTTACAACTATCATTTCACTAACAATGGGTTCTAAAGAAATTCCTCTATTTCTAACCAACTTTGTACTAATATACGAGTACGTAGAACCAGGATCAACTAGAACAAAAATAGGCTCATCGAAAAGGTGAAATGTACCTGTTATAATCTCCGGATCCTCAATGGTCTTTATATTATAAATTTGGGCCACTCCTCGAGTCTCTTATCTTTATCTAGCCTCAGTTTGATCGCATAATCTTCCTCTACCTCTACTTCTAGTAGGTGTTGCTACCGATCTCTCATATTGTACTGATCTATCCCATGATCTCTGCGGACAACTCCTAGCATAATGAACATTTCCTCCACAATTAAAGAAAGTGCCAGAGAGCACTCTACATACTCCCTGATGAAATTTACCACATGTCTGACATGGGTTATCTTTTTCTCCAAAAGCTCTACCCGAGCTCGTAGAAAAAGAATGAGATTGCTTAGACTTCTATCAGCAGCATCTGTTCTATTAGTATATCAGAAACCTGATCCCTTGCCCCTCCTAGCATAATCTGTAGATGAAGACATCCCAATCTTTTTTCCCATCTGTATATTCTACTCCACAGCTAGAGTCTCCTCTTGAGCTCTTTCATTCGTCTTTGCTCTATTTATCACTTCTTGCAGACTAGAGAAATTTAATACCAACATTATCTCTTTTAGGTTAGGCGTTAGACCCTCAATGAACCAATCTCGATGAACTTTATCATTAGGGACAACCTCTGTAGCATAACAACTGCGCTTATTGTATTCAGCCTCATACTCATGCACTGCTCGATTACCTTATTTCAAGCTAAGAAACTTCAGCAACATCGAACTCATGAACTGCTCCCCAATGTACTTGTTCTTGAACTCTTCTTAGAAGAACTACCAGTGCACTTGCTTGGGTAACGCATACATCGTTGTGTTTGTTCACCATACTCGAGTCGATCCTCTAAGTAATGATACAACTCCACCAAGCTTTTCATGATCGGAGCACTGCAAACTTTTCAACATCATCATCACATCGTTCAACCATAAATCCGCATCCATATGACCTTCACCCTTTTCTCCCCTGAACTCAAGGGCTCCCAAACTGTTTAACTCCTTTGGAATTAGCATTCGTGGTACTGAAGGAGCAAGGGGAGGTGGTGGAGGTTAGAACCTTGTCAAGATAGTGTCAAGAGCTTTCATGAAAGCCCCAAATATTGAATTAGGGACTTTATTGAAAAGATTTAAAATTTGAGGATTTAAGTGATTAAATGATAAAAGATGAGAAATGATTTGGTTTAGTGATTTAGTCAAAATTGTAGCAATGGATAAATATAAGGGCATTTTGGTCTTTTAAAGGATAATGAATTTAAAATTCATTTCTTTATTAAGTATTAAAGTAAAGAAAAGGGGAATTTAAAAGAAATAAAAGTTATCTCTATTTTCTTCTTTTTCTCGTGGAAAAGGTTCTCCTGCATAGCTCAAAGGTGAGTTTTTGATTTACTAGTTTATTCCTTCGTTTTTGGTTGGTTTTTGAAGTATTGAGTATAATAGAAGCTTAAGAAAGGATTAAATGAGATCAAAACTAAGTTATGGATAAGATAATAGAGATTGAAGGAAATGGGTTTTTGAATATGAGGTTAGAATATGAGTTTTTAATGATGTTTGTTAGTATATTTGACTTGTCAAAAATGTAAATAAGAGATTAGAAGCATTAGATGAGTTTAAAACCAAGTTGGAAATTGTGGTGTGATTCTTAGAATCAAATGATCTTGATGGATACTAAATGTTTTATGTAGCTAAATGAAGGAAAGTTAGTATGAAAAGGTATAAAAGAGTTTAATAGTATTGTTGGGAGTAAACATAAGGAAATTTGACCAAGTTTTGGTATATTTCGGGTTGAAAAATGCAAAATATGGGTAAGGGTACCGGTACTGATAGAACAATACCGATACTATAGGCTAAAATGGGATTAATCTACTAAGTTTTATCGATACTGATTGAATCAGTATTAATACCGAAGGGGGAGTATCGATACCGAAGGGGGAGTATCGATACCGAAGGGGGAGTATCGATACCGAAGGGTAAGTATCGATACCAAAGGAAAGGTATCGATACCATTCAAAACAGAATGCAAAAATGGTATCGATACTGAGGAACCATAAATTGTAAGATAGACTAATAATGTTGTAAAAAAGTTAATAATAGGTTATATTGAGTAATGCTTAAGTGCAATTGTTAGGAATATACTAATAATTGATATTGTACATGTATTTAAATGGATGCTTGAGTAGATAGAAATCAAACTCCTGAGACAAGCAAAACGAAGGGCAAAGGCAAAGTATTTGAGTAAGCATCTTTGCATTTTGGATATATTAGCAAAGATAGTCAGGTGAGTGCATCTAATTGTGTACCTATATGTTGTACTAATCATATATGTATGATTGTTTAATATGTATGTGGTGATTACCAAATATGCACTAAGTGTGCATTTCACTGAATTCATCCTACGTGGATGAATAACTGTTTCGACACTAAGTGTGCATTTCATGGAATTCATCCTATGTAGATGAAAAAACATTTCGGAACTAAGTGTGCATTTACGGACTTCATCATATGTGGATTAATAACCGTTTTGGCACTAAGTGTGCATTTTATGGAATTCATCCTATGTGGTTGAATAATCGTTTCGACATTAATTATGCATTTCATGGAATTCATCCCATGTGGATGAATAACTATTTTTTGGCACTAACTGTGCATTTCACGAAATTCATCCTATGTGGATGAATAACCGTTTTGGCACTAAGTGTGCATTTCACGGAATTTATCCTATGTGCATGAATAACCGTTTCGGTACTAAGAATGTATTTCACGGAATTAATCCTGTGTGGATGAATAACCGTTTCGGCACTATTTGTGCATTTCACAGAATTCATCCTATGTGGATGACTAACCGTTTCGACACTAAGTTTGCATTTCACGGAATTCATAATATGTGGATGAATAACCGTTTCGACACTAAGTGTGCATTTCACGGAATTCATCCTATACAGATGAATAATCGTTTCGGTACTAAGTGTGTATTTCATGGATTCAGCCTATGTGGTTGAATAACGTTTCAACACTAAGTGTGCATTTCACAGAATTCATAATATGTTTATGAATTACCGTATGGGCACTACGGGTGCATTATAAAGAAATGATAATGACTGG
This sequence comes from Hibiscus syriacus, assembly GCF_006381635.1. NCBI lineage: Eukaryota > Viridiplantae > Streptophyta > Magnoliopsida > Malvales > Malvaceae > Hibiscus > Hibiscus syriacus. Next base: position 14,512,641 of record NW_024063471.1, on the reverse strand, counting down.
AAAATAATGAATTGGTATTTTATAGATAAGAAATAATGAGATAATGTGTTCTTTGTATGATTAGTTTTTCCTCACTAAGTAATACTTAACGTGTGTTTATTTCACGCGTAGGTTAAATACAAGATGAGTAAGGAGATCATCGCACATCCAAGCCGGAGTCGCCCCATCAGTAACAGTATGACATACATGTCTAGTTTTGATGTATTTTAGTTCGTATGTAATAGGTTTAGTAAAAATGCTCTGAATAGTATTTGAATTAAACTATTGTAGAATAGTAAAGTTTTTGAACATCTCTTTTGCTTGTGTATTTAAGTTTAATGTATGTTTTATTATAAGTAAGTTAAAATGTTTTATAAAAAGAAACAAAATTTTACGAATTTTTAAATGAGGAACAATTTTAAAAGTCATGTGACATCTATATCTAGTATACAGAAAGATATACAGGAGATGAATGTTACATTTATTGGTATCAGAGCTACAGGTTTAGCAATTTCTCGACAGAAAATGAGTGTATTTTGATATAAAAAGAGTTTACATGCCACTAAGATGTCAATGTTACTAATAGGGTATAGAATAAATATAAAAGATGTTTCTCTTTACTAACTTAATTACAATCTTTATGAATGTTATGATAGATGTCGGATTCTACGAATTCGAGAAGAGTGGATGGTCAAGAGAGTAGAGATGGATCGGGTAGTGAAAGCTATGAGGAGAATAACGAACATCCAATCTCGTCAGAGAATTCCAGCACACCAGCACCTCAGGGTATGTCTGTTCCGGAGTTTAGAGCTTTTATGCAAGCTCTCGACACTATTTTAACAAGGTTCCAACCGCCTCCGCCTCCCTATTCTCTTCCAATACCACAAATACTAATTCCTAAGGAGTTAAGAAGTTTGGGAGCTCCTGAGTTCAGGGGAGAAGAAGGTAAAGATCCGATGGACAAGGATTTATGGTTGAATGATTTGATGATGATGTTGGAAAGTCTACAGTGCTCCGATCATGAAAAATTAGGCATAGTTGTATCGTTACTTCGAGGATCAGCTCGAGTGTAGTGGATAATTACAACGATGTATGTGTCACCAGAGCAAGTGAACTGGAAGTTATTCTAAGATGAGTTCAAGAACAAGTATATCGGGGAACAGTTTATGAGATCAATGTTGTTAAAGTTTCTTAACTTGAAACAAGGTGATCGAGCGGTGCATGAGTTTGAGGCCAAATATAATAAGCTTAGTCGGTATGCTATAGAGGTGGTTCATAATGATAAAGCTCAATGAGATTGGATTATTGAGGGTCTAAGGCCTAAGTTAAAAGAGATGATGTTGTCGTTAAATTTGTATAGTCTGCAAGAAGTGATAAACAGAGCGAAGGCGATTGAAAGAGCTGAAGTGGAGACTCTAGCAGTGGAGCAGAGTACGCAAATTGGAAAAAGAATTGGGTTATCTTCATCTACATATTATGCGAAGAGAAGCAAGGGATCATGTTCCTGATATATTGATAGAACTGATGTTGTTGCACCTGCATAGAAGTCTAAGGAGTCCCATTCTTTTATTGCGAGCTCGAGTAGAGCTTTTGGAGAAAAAGGTAACCCATGTCATACATGTTGAAAATTTCACTTGGGAGTATGTAGAGTGCTCTCTGGCGCTTGCTTTATTTGTGGAGAAATGGGTCATTATACTAGGAGCTGTCCATAGAGATATAGGGATAGATCAGTACAATCTGAGAGATCAGTGGCAACACCTAATAGAAGCTATGGAAGAGGAAGATCAGGCGGTCAATCTGAGGCTAGTAAGAGACAAGTGACTCGGGGAGTGGCCCGAGTATATAATATAAAGACCAATGATGATTGGGTGATCCAGAGATCATAACAGGTACATTTCACCTTTTTGATGAGCCTATTTTTGTTCTAGTTGACCCAGGTTCTATGCATACATATATTAGTACAAAGTTGGTTAGGACTAGAGGGATTCCTTTAGAACTGATTTCTAGTGAAATGATAGCGATAAATCCTATGGGTCAAAGTGCAACGGTGGCTAAGGTGTGTAGAAAATGTCTAATTAGGATTCAAGGGGTTGTGTTCTTGGAAAACTTAATGGAGTTTCCCTTTGATGAGTTAGAAATCATTTTGGGCATGGATTGGTTGTCTCCATATCATTGATGGGTAGATTGTCATCAGAAACAATTATTCTTAAAGAAAGCGGAAGGCTCCGAGATTATAGTGATCTGTGATAAAGCAAAATTACCCTCCAATGTGATATCAGTCTTGGCTGCAAAGAAAATGATGTCAAAGGGATGTATAGCTTTTCAAGCTAATGTGATAGACACTCGAGTGCTAGAAGTAATATTGAAAGATATTCCCACTGTCAAGGAGTTTGTCATTTTCAGTGATGAATCCCATAACGGATTGGGATGTGTGCTGATGCAAAGGGATGCATGATTTAGAATTGGAAGCCATAGTGTTTGTATTAAAAATTTGGCGTCATTATTTGTACGGTGTGCGTTGCCATGTTTACACGGATCATAATACTTTAAAATATTTGTTGACTCAGAAAGAGCTGAATTTAAGACAGAGAAGATAGAGTGAGCTCTTAAAAGATTACGATTTGGTTATTAACTATCATTCGGGAAAAGCTAGTGTGGTAGAGGATACGCTCAGTCGAAAGACTTTTACGGCTTTAAGGGCTCTAGATGCACGTATGTATTTAAAAGAAGATGGGGCTTTGATTGCTAAATTAAAGTTAAAGCTAATTTTTTGGATCAGGTAAAAGAGTTGCAAGGTTGAGATGAGAAATGCTTGATGAGATGGGCGTAAGTTGAAAAACAAGGGGCCAAAGATTTTGAAATAAAGGATAGTGGATGTTTATATTACCGTGGAAGACTGTACATTCTCGATGATGATGAATTGAAGAAAGATATTCTTTGTGAAGAACATTATAGCCCTTTGACGATGCACCCAGGCGGGAATAAGATGTATCAGGATTTGAAAAGTTGTTACTGGTGAACTAGTATGAAAGGAGTTGTCACGGAGTTTGTGTCAAAATGTTTAACATGTCAACAATTAAAAGCGGAACATCCAGTGTCTTCCGGATTACTGTAGCCAATAATCATTACTGAGTGGAAATGGGAACGAGTTATAATGGATTTTGTTTTAGGGCTACTGTTATGGCAGGTAAAAGGACTCCTTATGGGTAATAGTGGATAGATTGACCAAGACGACTCATTTTATCCATGTTCGAGTATATCACCCGAAAGATAAGTATGCAGAGCTGTATATAAAAGAGATAGTTAGACTGCACGAAATGCTAATATCGATAGTGTCTGATCAAGAACCAATGTTTACTCGAAGATTTTGGAAATCCTTGCATGAGGCATTTGGTACTAGGTTGAACTTTAGTACAGCTTTTTATCCACAGACAGATGGGCAGTCAGAACGAGCTATTCAGATACTATAGGATATACTAAGGGTATGTGTGATTGAATTTAAGGGATCATGGGAAAAGTATTTTCCTTTAGCGAAATTTGTGTAGAACCATAGTTATCAATCAAGTATTAAGATGGCTCCGTATTAAGCTTTGTATGGGAGGAGATACAAAACACCCTTAAATTAGTTTGAACTGAAAGATCGAGACCTGGTTGGCCCAGATTTGATGAAAGATATGGAGAAAAAAGAAAAAAATCATCCAGAGCAATCTAAAGATAGCCTCACATTGCTAGAATTCGTATGCAGATTTGAAAAGAAAGGAAATCGAATTTCGAGATAGAGATAAAGTATTTTTAAAAGTATCACCTTGGAAGAAGGTATTACATTTTGGGTGAAAAGGAAAGTTGAGTCCGATATTCATTGGATCGTTTGAGATATTAAAAAGGGTTGGACCCGTAGCTTATCAGTTAGCTTTGACTCCAGATATGAACAAGATCCATAATGTTTTCTATGTATCGATGCTTAGAAGGTACAGATCGGAACCATATCATGTTATCACTCCTAAAGAAATAGAGATCCGAGCAGATTTGACTTACGAGAAAGAACCATTACAGATCTTAGCTAAGAAATCAAGGAATTGTGTAACAAAAGGATTCCGTTGGTTAATGTGCTTTGGCAGAAACATTAGTTAGAAGAAGCTACTTGGGAAAGAGAAGATGATAAGAGGAAGCAGTTTCGACACCTCTTCGTTTCAGATACTTCTTTAAATTCGAGTATGAATTTTCTTAAGGGGAGTATTGTAATGCCCCTAATATTGAATTAGGAACTTTATTGAAAATATTTAAAATTGAGGGTTTAAGTGACTAAAAGATAAAAGATGAGAAATTATTTGGTTTGGTGGTTTAGACTAAATTGTAACAATGGATAAGTAGAAGGGCATTTTGATCTTTTAAAGGAGAATGAATTTTAAATTCATTTCTTTATTAAGTAATAAAGTAAAGAAAAAGGGAATTTAAGAGAAATAAAAGTTATCTCTCTTTTCTTCTTCTTCCAATGGAAAAGGTTCTCCTCCATAACTCAAAGGTGAGTTTTCGATTTACTAGTTTATTCATTCTTTTTTGGTTGGTTTTTGAACCATTAAGTATAATAGAAGCTTAAGGAATGATTAAATGAGATCAAAACTAAGTTATGGATGAGATAATAGAGATTGAAGGAAATGGGGTTTTGAATGTGAGGTTAGAATATGAGTTTTTAATGACATTTATTAGTATATTTGACTTGTCAAATATGTAAATAAGAGATTATAAGCATTAAATAAGTTTAAAAACAAGTTAGGAATTATTGTGTGATTCTTAGAATCAAATGATATTGACGGATACTAGATGTTTTAAGTAGCTAAATGAAGGAAAGTTAGTATGGAAAAGTATAAAAGAGTTTAATAGTATTGTTGGGAGTAAACATAAAGAATTTTGACCAAATTTGGGTATATTTCGGGTTGAAAAATGGAAAATCTGGGTAAGGGTATCGGTACTGATAGAACAATACCAATACTATAGGCTAAAATGGGATGAATATGCTAAGTAGTATAGATACTGATTCAATCAGTATTGATACCAAAGGGAAGGTATCGATACCATTCAAAACAGAATGCAAAAATGGTATCAATACCATAACATAGTATCGATACCATAGTATGGTAGTATCTATACCATGGTATGGTATCGATATGAGGAGCCAGAAATTGTAAGATAGGCTAATAATGTTGTAGAAAAGTTAATAATAGGTTCTATTTAGTAATGTTTAAGTGTAATTGTTAGGAATATACTAATAATTGATATTGTACATGTATTTAATGGATGCTTGAGTAGATCGAAATCAAACTCCCATGACAAGCAAAACGAAGGGCAAAGGCAAAGTACCTGAGTAAGCATCTTTGCATTTTGGATACAGTAGCGAAGATAGTCAGGTGAGTGCATCTAATTATGTAACTATATGTTGTACTAATCATATATATATGATTGTTTAATATGTATGTGGTGATTACTAAATGGGCACTAAGTGTGCATTTCACGGAATTCATCCTAAGTGGATGAATAACCGTTTCGGCACTGTGTGCATTTCATGGAATTCATCCTGTGTGGGTGAATAAATGTTTCGGCACTAAGTGTGCATTTCAAGGAATTCATCCTATGTGGATGAATAACAGTTTCGACACTAACTGTGCATTTCATAGAATTCATCATATATGGATAAATAACCATTTCGACACTAAGTGTGTATTTCACATAATTCATCCTAAGTGGATGAATAACCGTTTCGGCACTAAGTGTGCATTTCACATAATTCATACTTTGTGGATGAATAGCCGTTTCGGTACTAATTGTGCATTTTATAACTGTTTCGACACTAAGTTTGCATTTCACGAAATTCATCCTATGTGGATGAATAACCATTTCGAAACTAAGTGTGCATTTCACGGAATTCATCCTATATGGATGAATAACCGTTTCGGCAATAAGTGTGCATTTCACGAAATTCATCCTATGTGGTTGAATAATAGTTTCAACACTAAGTGTGCATTTCATGGAATTAATAATATGTTTATGAATAACCGTATGGGCACTACGGGTGCATTATAAAGAAATGATAATGACTGGAAAATAATGAATTAGTATTTTATAGATAAGAAATAATGAGATAATGAGTTCTTTGTATGATTAGTTTCGCCTCTCTAAGTAATACTTAACACGTGTTTATTTCATGCGTAGGTTAAATACAAGTTGAGTAAGGAGATCATCGGACATCAAAGCCAGAGTCACCCCATCAGTAACAGTATGACATACCTGTCTACTTTTGTTGTATTTTAGTTGGCATGTAATAGGTTTAGTAAAAACGCTCTGAATAGTATTTAGATTAAACTGTTGTAAAATGTTGAAGTGTTTGAACATCTATTTTGTTTGTCTATTTAAGTATAATGTATGTTTTATTATAAGTTAAAATGATTTATAAAAAGAAACAAATTTTTATGGGCTTTCAAATGAGGAACAGTTTTAAACGTGATGTGACATCTGTATCTAGTATATAGAAAGGTATACGGGAGATGGGTCTTACATTGTTTGTCCCGAGATTTATTATTTTCTTTCATGAAGGCGATAATGTCACCCTCTGATTCGAAGAAAATAAATCTATTAAATTAAAAATAAATTGTTGAAAACATTTTGATATTTCGATATAACAAATTAAGTTAAATGAATTTTAAGATTTTCCAAATGATTTTCTAAGTATATTCGATAGAATTATTCGAATATCAAAACATTACTCCAAATCTTTCAAAGATCATTTTTAATCCTTACTCAAAGTGTAAAATTAAGTTTTAATCTTAAAACAATTTCAAAATAATTTTACAAAGTATTTCGAACCATTTCAAAGCCAAAAATTCCAGATTGCTCAGAGGGAACCGATTCTCCACTAAGGGGGTACCGATTCCCCCCTGAATGGTTTGGCTCCGAGAATTTCAGTATGCTCGGAGGGAACCGATTCCCCCCCAGGGGGTACCGATTCCCCCTTGTATAACGGTCGAAATATTTGAATTTTACACTTAGGGAACCGATTCCCCATAGGGGTACCGATTCCCCCCCCCACGCTCCAAGTTGTTTTATTAATTGTTTTCACACTAAAACGGCTATATGATCTTCACTAATCATCCCCAACATTCAGAAGTGATTCAAGGTGTATTTAAACAAGTTCTAAAGCCCTTGATCAACAAGAAATTATAGAGAAACAAGAGTGAAAGCATCAAACACAAAGTTTGTGCAAATCAAGCCAATTTTCCTTTCAATATTCATTTTGCTTTCAAAGAACACCATTTGTGCTCATTTGTAATTATTTGTGAGTGTTATTTTCTTGTTCTAGAATTGTACAAACATCTTACCTTGTGAGGTTTTCCTTGTAAGTTTGCAAATTTGTAATCTTCTCTTTGGGAAAGATTGTTCTCAAGAATTGGGGTATATTCTTGAGGGTGTTGTAAGGTTATCTCTTTGGCCTCAAAAGAAAGAAAAAATTAGTGAATTTGTTGGAAAATCCTTAGTGTGGATAGCTAAGGTAGTGGACGTAGACTTTGATTGAGAAAGTCGAACCACTCTAAATCGCTGTGCAATTACTTTCAATTTTCTGCAAAAGCTTCCACCAAATTTTTAATTGCCAATTCACCCCCCTCTTGGCCAATTCCGTCAATCGATTAACTCAACAATTGACATCAGAGCCTAACTCATTTGAAGGTTTAATCGCCTCTTGAGTCGATTCGGGAAGAGTTATATCGATAATCAAAGTCATCAATGGCCTCCGCTTCAAACTTCGACTCCGGTCTCGACTCGATGCCCATCAACAAGCCTCCTTTCTTCAATGGAGCTAACTATGCCTATTGGAAGAATAGAATGATGTACTTCATTCAAGCAAGTGACATGGGAGCATGGAATGCTGTAGAAGAAGGATACATCAAACCTCTCACTCATCCAAGGTTGTGGAGTGAAGGAGAGACAAGAATGTTCCAGCTCAACTCCAAACCCATCCATATCATTTTTTGTGCTCTTGGACCAGATGAATATGGAAGAGTTTCATCGTGTACAACCGCCAAAGAAATATGGGACAAACTTCAAGTCACTCATGAAGGTACTGATGAGGTAAAGAAATCTAAAATTAGTATTCTAACGCATAGCTATGAAAATTTCAGGATGAAACCAAATGAAGATATCAAAGCTATGACGGATAGATTTTCAACGATTGTCAATGGTCTCAAATCATATGGAGAGATCATTTCAAATAAAAAGCTTGTGAGGAAGTTAGTCTACTCCCTCCCAAAATCGTGGTAATCAAAGAAGACGGCAATCATCGAGTCTAAGGACTTAACGTCTTTAACTCTTGAAGAGCTAATTGGGTCACTCCTCACTCATGAAATGATGCTCGAAGATAAGGTGGACCTCGACAAGATTGACGAGACACCAAAGGAGAAGGAGAAGAAGAAAAACATTGGAGTTGCTCTCAAATCCACAAAAGATGGGAGTGATTCGAATAACGATGACGAGGAAATGGTATTGTTTGCCAAATGGTTCAGAAAAATGATGAGACCTTATCGAGGAAGAAAATTCAAACGAAATGAAGGCCTCAAAAATGAACCGAAAGAGAAGGACCCAATCATTTGCTACGAATGCAAAAAGCCATGGCATGTCAAATATGATTAACCACAATTGAAGAAAAAGGGTCAATCAAAGAATAATCACAAGGCTCATGTGGCTACATGGAGCGATGAATAAAGTTACGATGAAGAGGAACAAGAAGTAGCAAACTTGTGCTTGATGGAATTTGGGGAAGATTCTAAGGTAACCTCTAACTCATCCAATTTTGATGATTTATCCTACGATGAGTTATTAGAGGAAAATAATGGGTTGGCTTCGGATTATGAGAAATTATTTTTAAAATATAAAAATGATGTTTCAAAATTGAAAAATGAAAACAAACTCATATCCAAAACCAATAACGATCTTGAAAGTAAAATCAAAGATTTGCAAATCAAACTAGAAGAGTTTGAAAAGAAAAATTTAGATTTGCAAAATTTACTTTCAAAGATCAATGATGATCATCAAAAGAAAATTGATGATCTTAAAACTTCTTTTGATAAAGTTGGAACAAAACATTTTGAAAATGGTGGAAATTCAAAATCCAACTTTGTTAGAAAAAGTTTTAGAAACTACAATCATAGAGGTCCCTAAAGAACCTCTAATGGAAAAATCATTAGAAGTATGTGGGTTCCTAAAGAACTCATTACTACTAAAGATAAAAATATCCTACACAAATGGATACCTAAGGGGACTAGGATTTTGGAAACTAATGAATATGGACCCAAAAGAATTTGGGTACCAAAAATAAAAAATTAATCTATGTTTGTAGGGAAAGGAGCATTGCTACAAGGCACGGGAAACAAATTCAAATTCATGGTACCTTGATAGTGGATGCTCAAGACACATGACCGGAGATAAAAGCCGGTTCATTGAGATTAACGCCAAAAATGGAGGAGAAGTGACTTTTGGAGACAATTCAAAAGGTCACACTGAAGGTATTGGTACAATATGTAATACCTCTTCCATACAAATTAAAAATGTTTTATATGTGAATGGATTAAAGCATAATCTATTGAGTATTAGTCAATTATGTGATAAAGGATTCAATGTCTTATTTGAAATTAATGGTTGTAAAGTCATTGACATTGCATCTAATCGGATTATGCTTGTTGGTCATAGAATAGGAAACATATACATGGTGCATTTAGATTCTTTTGATATGACTAATTTATGCCTAGTTGCTAAGGATGAACATGATAGTTGGTTATGGCATAGGAGACTAGGACATGCTAGTATGAGTGTTTTGCAATGGTTAATTCAAGGAGACCTAGTAAGAGGGTTACCTAAGCTTAAATTTGATAATGATAAAATATGTGATGCTTGTGCTAAAGGAAAACAAAAGCGAGTTTCTTTTAAATCCATTAATGATGTATCAACTAGTAGAGTTTTACAATTGATCCATTTAGATCTTTTTGGGCCAACTAGAACTACTAGCTTGGGTGGAAAACAATATGCATTTGTCTTGGTAGATGACTATTCTATATATACTTGGGTTCTATTTTTAAATACTAAAGATGAAGCATTAGAACAATTCATCACATTTTTAAAAGTAATCCAAAATGAAAAAGGTTACTCTATAACCAGTGTTAGGAGTGATCATGGAACTGAATTTAAAAATCTTGGATTTACTGAATTTTGTAACTCTAACGGTATTAGCCATAATTTTTCAGCACCTAGAACCCCTCAACAAAATGGAGTTGTTGAGAGGAAAAATCGAACTTTAGAAGAAATGGCTAAAACCATGCTTTGTGAAAATAATTTGCCAAAATATTTTTGGGCGTAAGCCACAAATACCGCTTGTTATGTTGTAAATCGAGTAATGATTAGGCCAATTTTAAAGAAAACTCCATATGGAATTTTCAAAAATAAAAAGCCTAACATTAGTTATTTTCATCCTTTTGGATGTAAATGTTTTGTTTTAAACAACAGTAAAGAAAACCTTGGCAAATTTGATGCTAAAAGTGATTAAGGAATTTTTCTGGGTTATTCCTTAAATTCTAAAGCCTATCATGTATTTAATAAAAGGACTTTAGTTGTAGAAGAGTCTATACATGTTTTTTTCGATGATAATCCCCTTCCGAGGAAGGATTCTTGTGTGAATGATGATGTAGGTGTTATAAATACAAATGACGTTAGACATGACGCTGGAGAACCATCATCAAAGGAAGAAACGAAAAATGAGGAAACTCATGATCCTCTTGAGAATCCAACCATTGAAGAAAGTGAAGTATCTTATCCAAGAGAGTACAACTATGTCAAGGATGGTGAAATTATAGGTGATCCATCAAAAGGGGTAACAACTCGATCTTCTCTTAGAAATATTTGTAATTATGTTGCATTTATCTCATGTATAGAGCCTAAGAATATTAAAGAAGCATTAAATGATGAACATTGGATTATGGCTATGCAAGAAGAGTTAAATCAATTTGAGAGAAGTAAAGTATGGACATAAGTTGAAAGGCCTAGTAATAAATCTACTGTAGGTACTAGATGGGTATTTAGAAATAAGCTTGATGAGAGTGGTAATATAGTGAGAACCAAGGCTAGACTTGTTGCTCAAGGGTATACTCAAGAAGAGGGCATAGACTATGATGAAACATACGCTCCCGTAGCTAGGATGGAAGCAATTAGAATGTTATTAGCATTTGCATGTTTCAATGAATTTAAATTATATCAAATGGATGTTAAAAGTGCATTTTTAAATGATTTTATAAAAGAAGAAGTGTATGTGGAACAACCTCCAGGTTTTAAAGATTCAAATTTTTCGGATCATGTTTTAAAATTGACAAAAGCTCTTTATGGTTTAAAGCAAGCTCCTAGAGCTTGGTATGAAAGATTGCCAAATTTTTTAATTGAAAAAGGTTTTTCAAAAGGGAAGGTTGACACTACATTGTTTTTGAAGCATAAAGGTAAAGATTTATTAGTAGTTCAAATTTATGTTGATGATATAATATTTGGTTCTACTAATGATGTTCTTTGCCAAGAATTTTATAAGCTAATGCAAAGTGAGTTTAAGATGAGCATGATGAGGGAGCTCTCATTTTTCTTGGGACTCCAAATCAAGCAAAGAAAATATGGCATCTTCATCAATCAAGCTAAGTACGTCAAAGATATGCTCAAGAAGTTTGGACTGGAAAATGGGAAACCTCATGACACTCCAATGAGCTCTTCAACAAAGCTTGACTTAGATGAAGGAGGTAAATGTGTAGATGTCAAATTATATAGGTCAATGATTGGATCTCTACTTTATCTAACTGCAAGTAGACCAGATATTATGTTTAGTGTTTGCTTATGTGCTAGATTTCAATCATGTCCTAAGGAATCACATTTACTAACTGTTAAGAGAATCTTTAGATACCTTAAAGACACTCCTAGTCTAGGAATTTGGTATCCTAGAGACTCTAGCTTTAGCTTGCATGCTTTTTCTGATGCGGATTATGGAGGATGCAAATTAGATAGGAAAACCACCTCTGGTACTTGCCAATTCCTTGGAAATATGCTAATTTCTTGGTTTTCAAAGAAACAAAATTGTGTTGCATTATCTACCACTGAAGCCGAATACATTTTTGCTGGTAGTTGCTGTGCACAAGTTTTATGGATGAAACAACAACTTTTTGATTATGGAATTGAAGTAGGTACCATTCCTATCAAGTGTGACAATACTAGTGCTATTTGTTGCACTGAAAATCCCATCCAACATTCTAGAACTAAGCACATTGAAATAAGACATCACTTCATTAGAGACCATGTCACTAAGGAAGATGTAGTTCTAGAATTTGTTGATACTTTGCACCAATTAGCGGATATCTTTACAAAACCTTTAGACAAGGAACGATTTAGGACACTTAGGAGAGAATTAGGTTTGACCAATCTATCTTCACTGAGTGTATAAAATAATTTTAGCACTTTTAATAATAAATGAAAAATGCTTATAATATCAATTTTTGATTGCATTCATTGCTATTAGTTAGGGGGAGTTTATGATTCGTGATGAAAAATTAATTTTATGTTCAAATATCGTTTAAAGATTAATTGAATTGTTTGAACATGATTAATTTTCAATATATGAGTTGCCAATACCACTAGAGGAAATTAATTTAGCATTTTGGGTGTTTAAAATCGGATTTTAGCATTTTGGTGCAGAGGGAATCGATCCCCCCTTGAGGGAACCGATTCCCCCTTTGAATGGGAACCGATTCCCCCCCCCCACAGGGGAATCGATACCCCCTGGGGTTCTGGTTTTAGCACGGGCAGAACCCAATATTTGCTCAAACCCTCTCTTATTCCTTCACACCATTTCTTACCTCTACTCTCTCAAATCTCCATTCTTGACTCAAATCAACGTTTTAATCGGAATTCACTTCAAATATCATCCTCTAAACCTGTTGGAATCATAAAAAACGTGCAAACTTCATCTAATCTCACTCAAATCCGAAATCCTTCAAGGTATTTTTCCAAAACTTCTATTTCATCAATTTATGATCATAGAACTAGTTTTAATTAAGTTCTAGGTTGAACTTTAGATCGGGCATTGATTATTTAGTGATTAGAAACTAGATATCACAACTAATTTCATCAAAAACACAAGAATTTTCCAAAATTTTCTAAAATTTCGAAATAAAAAAATGTTGATTTTCAAATTATTGTGTTTTGATTGAATTATGTTGTTGTTATGAAAACTATGCATATATTATTTCTCAAAACCATATTTTTCAAAGGTTTTCAAAAAACTTTGCCCATTAAGATTGATTTAGAGAACCTTGAAATATTGAGGACTCAATTGAGTTTTGGGATTGATTGAATTGCATACATGTGTTTTCTAAATTGCAGGTTATCAATTCTGTTCCGATTTCCTAAACCATGTCCAATCCTAAACGTGCTACGTCATCATCTAGTCGTTCACACCGTCAACCAAATCCACCTCCAAATCCTCCTCCTATTCCAATTTCTAATCCTAATCCCATTGATCCTAACTTGACTATCCAAAATTCATGTTTCAATCATCCTGGTCCTAGAAATCATCGTTTTTGGTATTATCAATATTTTGACTCTTACAAAATCCGGGAAGAACGTATTCCTTCTCGTCAAGCTATGTTAGCTATCAATTTTAAATATCTTCCTCTTTTACAAGAGTGGAAATTTGATAAACTCTTTGACCTTGAACCCATCATTTACCATCAACTTGTGCGTATTTTCTATTCTAATGTCGTTTGTGTTAAAAACCAAACTGAAACCGAAACCATAGGAATTCATTCCTACCTTCTAGGACAATTCTTATATATTGACTCGGTTTACATAGCCAATACATTCGGATTAGATAATGATGGTATTTCAAATGGAAAACAGGTTTTAGGATCTCGTTATAAAAGAAGGGATAGTGCAAGTGTCCTAGACCTTCATGAACGTTTTCTTCATCTAATAATTTCTTGGTGGTTTCGACCATCCGGAGGTCGTTATTCTACTCTTAGAGCCTTAGATCTTTGGTGGTTACATTGTTTCAAAAACAATATTAAAATCAACCTACCTCAGATTATTTTTGCTGAAATTGATGAAACCGTAAATCTTGTTCATAACAAAAAACTTTGTTCATATCTTGTTTATGGTTGCATTTTGAGTAATCTGTTTTCCAAAGCTGGGCTTAGAGTCGGTCTAGATGCCATTTTTCCCCTTAAGAAACAAATTAACCTTCTTTCCTTAACGAGAGCGGGATGGATTAAGGATAAGGAAACCGGTGAATGGGTTCGATCTTCTGCAAATACTCCGATAGCTAGTTCTTCACAAGCTCCACCCGAAGCTGACGAAGATCTCGATCTTGAGCAATTAATGCGAGACATCGATGAAGCAGAAGATGAGCCTGAGCAGCCCGAGGAGCAGCCCGAAGAGCAAGCACAACAAACGCATCCAATGCCTCCATATTTCCAATCCTTTATGGAGACATTCGATTTTCGATACGCTACTATGGATTCGTGCTTTACTTCTATAGAGTCCCATTTATCCACAATGGGAGCTCAACAATTAGAAATTCTTCGGGAAATGCATGCAAATAATGAAGCAACCAACGCACGTATTAATGACCTCACTAACGAAATGGCCGCTATGCGAGCTCGTTTTCCTCCTCCTGATCCGGATATGTGATTCAATGTTTTGCTTTGAACTCCAAACTTATTGTTTTAACATTTTGAATATTTTGGAATGTTTGAATTTGTGGATTGATTGACTTTGAATTTGTTTGGATTTATGAATGGTTAGAAATTATCTATTTGGTGTGATTAAATTTATTCATTATTGCATCATTTACTTCATGATTAGATATATGACCAATTTTGCCATTTCACATTAATTATGTATATTGATTATGAAACTAATGGTTAATGTTTCTCTTGCTTGTGATATTAGCAGCTTATATTATATATATAATCAATTGGCTAACTGATTTCAAAACCTTGTTTAAATTCTTTAAAATGTCTTTTTGATTTAACAAAAAGGGGGAGAAGTGTTAAAGTGTTTTTAAATGATAAATGGGAGAAGTGTTAAAGTAAGGGGGAGTAATTTCAAAACTTGATTTCAAAATCTTAAAATTACTAAAATGTTTTGTTATATCAAAAAGGGGGAGATTGTTGAAAACATTTTGATATTTCGATATAACAAATTAAGTTAAATGATTTTTAAGATTTTCCAAATGATTTTCTAAGTATATTCGATAGAATTATTCGAATATCAAAACATTACTCCAAATCTTTCAAAGATCATTTTTAATCCTTACTCAAAGTGTAAAATTAAGTTTTAATCTTAAAACAATTTCAAAATAATTTTACAAAGTATTTCGAACCATTTCAAAGCCAAAAATTCCAGATTGCTCAGAAGGAACCGATTCCCCCCCTAAGGGGGTACCGATTCCCCCTTGAATGGTTTGGCTCCGAGAATTCCAGTATGCTCGGAGGGAACCGATTCCCCCCCAGGGGGTACCGATTCCCCCCTTGTATAACAGTCGAAATATTTAAATTTTACACTTAGGGAACCGATTCCCCATAGGGGGTACCGATTCCCCATAGGGGGTACCGATTCCCCCCACGCTCCAAGCTGTTTTATTAATTGTTTTCACAATAAAACGGCTATATGATCTTCACTAATCATCCCCAACGTTCAGAAGTGATTCAAGGTGTATTTAAACAAGTTCTGAAGCCCTTGATCAACAAGAAATTATAGAGAAACAAGAGTGAAAGCATCAAACACAAAGTTTGTGCAAATCAAGCCAATTTTCCTTTCAATATTCATTTTTCTTTCAAAGAACACCATTTGTGCTCATTTGTAATTGTTTGTGAGTGTTCTTTTCTTGTTCTAGAATTGTGAAAACATCTTACCTTGTGAGGTTTTCCTTGTAAGTTTGCAAATTTGTAATCTTCTCTTTGGGAAAGAGTGTTCTCAAGAATTGGGGTATATTCTTGAGGGTGTTGTAAGGTTATCACTTTGGCCTCAAAAGAAAGAACAAATTAGTGAATTTGTTGGAAAATCCTTAGTGTGGATAGCTAAGGTAGTGGACGTAGACTTTGATTGAGAAAGTCGAACCACTCTAAATCATTGTGCAATTACTTTCAATTTTCTGCAAAAGCTTCCACCAAAATTTTAATTGCCAATTCACCCCCCTCTTGGCCAATTCCGTCAATCGATTAACTCAACATAAATTTAATCATTCAATCGAATGATGACATGTGTCTTTAACGTGGAATACGTTATAGACCGAATATTGTAATTTAAAGCATTATGTCATACTTAGCTGAGTGGTTAAGGCGTGGGACTTAGTACTAGAATGCCCTATGTTCAAAGTCTTTTCAGCATATTGTTCTTAATTATTTTCTCTATTTAATAGGATGGTAGCACGTGTCACCTCTTTATTGGATGAAAAATTCATTGAATCAAGTAAGCAAAGATTAGAAGAAAAAATAGCATCTAATCAAGTACTGGCACATGTCACTATCTAATTTGGAGATTAAATTTATTTTAATTGAACTAAATTATGACTAAATTAATATAATATATAAATATTAAGGATCAAATATGAATAAATTAATATAATTTGGAGTTTTTTATCTGCCACATCACCTCCTACGTTAAAAATTAACGGCCAGTGACTTGATTGAAACATTTAAATAGTTGGGTATTCTGTTTGATCAAATTGAATTATCGGTGGTCAAAATGATTTTTAACCATAGTTGAGTGTTCACCCGTGTAATTTACCCTAAAATTAATGCAATTAATATGGTATTTGAATTAAATTACATTTAGATTTTCATTTAAATTATAATTATATGTTGAGTACTTTATAATTTAACATTTTATAAATTAGTTTATTAATTCTCATCGTTAGTGATGTTCATCGATATCGTCGAGTTTCGTTGAATTTTCCTTATTAATAATAATCAACTTACAATGACTAAAACCTCGTGAATCATGTATCAACAACTGTAAACCATAACGATCGATCATAGTTTATATAATCTATGGCCCCCAAAACATGTTGAAAGTCGAAACCAAATAACAAAAACAAGACAATTCTAAAATGAATATATATGGTTTTTGAAACTTTTTTCCATTACTTGTCATCAAATAATATTATAATCGAATAAAAATATCGAATAAATATTAATGACTCGCACACCTGAATGTGAAATATGATCAAATAATATAAATATAAATAAAATAATCAAAATATACGCAGTATCTCACCTACCAAAATTCTCTTGTCATGGAAATTTATAGTGGAGTTGTGTTCTTGCTTAGAATATACGTTTATTTTGACAAGTGGCATTTTACCTTCTACTACTTTGTTTGACGACCAATATGCCCAATTTTCAAAGCATGTTTGCAATTCAATCATGACACCCTACCAGGGACGTAAAATCAGATAACCGTTTAGGTTTATGTCGAATCATATTAAGTCAAATTAAACCCAATACATGTTAAGTTTATATCGATTCGGGTTTGAGTCATTTTCCTGTTAGTTTTTAAATGAGATTTAGTTCGAGTTTGGGTTCAGCTAATTTCAAGAGAGATCAATATTAATTTAGGTCAAAATAGTTTGAGTCTGAATAATTTAAATATCAGATAAATTCGTGTTCGAATCAGCTTCAAGTCGATTCCTATTCAGATCGAATCACATCATTCATATATAAAATCCAGGTTGGGTAATATCGGCTTCGGGTGAACTTCAAGTTAGGTCATTTTCGGGTGAATTATTTTCCGCCTTTCATGAATGTCTAATTGTAATCTGTAATTGTATAAGATTTGGAGTAAATTACAAAAATATAAATAATTATGGATCAACTTTGGATAAAAATATATTTTTAAGAACTAAATTAAACCGACATGAAATTATAAACCATAATTTAAATAAATTAAACAACATGCAATGATCAAATTTCTAGTAGCAAAGTTAGACTTTTAGACTTGTGAAAGTTTTGTTATAAGATATGAGAGTTTAAATTTTAATATAAATTTATTTAGCTGAATTAGTTATTGTTTGAATATACTAAATTGTAATAAATTTAATTTGTACTTTTATAAATTATGTTAGATTCTTTATTTATAAAGTTACTAAATTTTTTAATCACATATTCTAATATTATCATAAGTAAAATCATGTTTATATATATATATATATATATATATATATTAAAGTTTTAAGTTAAATTATATTTAAATTATTAATTAATTATTACATCATAATAACAATTTAAAATTATTTTATGTAATATAATTTTTAATCTAACAAAATCTAAAAAATCAATAAATGCATCATTTAATAAATTTAGCTATTAAAAGTTATGCTCTGCCTCTTGCGAAACTATTCAACCAACATTTGATTTTGGAAAAACATAATTATTTAAATGTTTTAAAGTTGTTAAAATTTGCATTTTATGATTTTAAATAAATAATTTGTCATAAATTATTTTAAAGTGTTTTTAAGTGTGAAAAATAATCATAAGTGTTATTGAGTGATTTTATATTTTATAAATATTATTTTAAAGTTCAAAACACTTGAAATTTGCCAAAAAAACCCTTGGCAGTCTCGAGACCAACATGCAGGTCTTGATACAAATATTCTAGTATGCAATTTGGTATTGATACTATAGTGTTGGTATTGATAATGATATGTGCATATCGATACTTATTTAAACAATATCGATACCAAGGGTTCAACGACTATATTTTTTATCGTTGTAACGATTTGGTCACGATACCCATTACTTGGTATTGATACCAAATGTGCAAGTGAACATTAAATGCTCAAAATTAATGAACCCAAAGACTCCAAAACAGCCCCAGCGGCTAGAAACGGCTACAAACTCATTGCAACATATAAAAACAAGTTGAAGACACTTGAAGAAGGATACAACACATATCCAACCAATCCACATCAGGAGAAAAGATCTATAAATATTACCTTTCATTTTCTTTTGTAAATAGTGTGTTTTAGTGATCTTAAATTGAAAACACCTACCTTGTAGAGCTTTTCTTGTTCACACAAATTTTTATCCTTTGTAAATGGGAGTGGTTGTATCTAAGCCATTGAAAAGATAGAGAATTTGTAAAGGTTACTCTTGAGCCTAGAAAAAGAAAGAACAATTAGTGAATTTGTTAGAAATCCTTAATAAGGAGCTAAGATAGTGGATGTAGACTTCATTAACGAAGCTAAACCACTGTAAATTATTGTGTCAATTTTCCTATCCTTTCTCCTTAATTCCCAAATTTTTCAAAAAGCCATTTCACCTATTCTTGGCCACTTTTTTCGGTTGATTTCATAGAGCTTCAAATCCTAACAATTGGTATCAGAGTTTGACTCATTTAAAGGTCTTTCAAACTCTTAGACGATCGTTTAAGAAGTTGTATCAACTCCCGACACAACTGAGAAGATGACTTTAACTTCCAACTCCTACTACCTTGCAGATTCTCACTCCATCACGAGACCTCTTTACTTCAATGGTGCCAACTACTACTATTGGAAGAATAGAACGTGTTTGTTCATTCAAGACACTGATCTTGATGGTTAGGGTGCAATCATTGACAATTTTCCCACCCCTTTAAGAAATCGGCCGGAGTAGACCAAGAAAGAAAAGAAGCTCACCCAACTCAACGTTAAAGCCATGCATATTCTATTTTGCACACACTTTAAATGAATACGTGTTAGGATTTATTAAGCTCAAGTTGACAACTGAAATAATTTGCCAAGAGGGGGTGAATTGGTTTTTTTATAATTTTAGGGAGTAAAGAGATTTAAAGGGCCTCACTTAGGATTTTCCACCAAATCTATTTTATTTTTTCTTTTTCAAGGACAAAGAGATAACTTTTACAAACTCCCTAGCTATTCAAAGGCTTATCTAGAACTAAAACCCCTTTTACAAAAGGAAAAAGACGTAAACAAGAAAACATCTCTAAGGTAGATTTTTACAAAGAATTAAGCTCACAAGAACAAAAATATTTACAAGAGAAAGAAAATAAGAATAAAAAATGTTTCTCTTGTGTATGATTTCTTGGATAGGTGTTCTAACCCTTCTTCAAGTGTCTTGAACTTGTATTTATATGTTTAAATGTGGTTGTGGTCGTTTCTAGCCGTTGGGAGTGATTTGGAGCCGTTAGGGATGTTTTCTCTGTAAATATAAAACTACCCAGTACAGGGAGTATCGGTTCTCCTTTAATGAGTATTGATACTAACTTTAATATTTTTAAACAAAACTAGTTTTTACTAGCCGTTGGGCCTGACGGTATCCATACTACCATGTAAAAATTAGTATCGGTGCCCCTTTGGGTATCGATACCTATTTTGCATTCTGAAGTTTGAGCAAGCTGGTTGTATCGATACTACCTAGAAAGTATCGATACTTCTCTTACCTTTGGTATGAGTACCATATGAAAAATATCGGTAATGTTCATATAGTATCGATACTATAAGTACAATATCGGTACTTCGTATGTGAAAAACATTTTTTGTGATCAAACTCAAGGTTAATGGACTTTGAATTATTTTTGAAAACTTTGAACAAATTCAATCAAGTCCAAAAACATTTTGTCTTAATTTGTTATATCAAAATATTATAATACATGGTTCAACAATCTCCCCATTTTTTATATAACAAAACATTTGAAAAATTATTTTTGACAAAACTCTCCCTAAAAATCAAGGTTAATGGAGTTTGAATTATTTTTGAAAACTTTGAATAAATTCAATCAAGTCCCAAAATATTTTGCCTTAATTTGTTATATCAAAATATTATAAAACATGGTTCAACAATCTCCCCCTTTTTGATATAACAAAACATTTGAAAAATTGTTTTTGGCAACCTTAATAAAACATTTAATGAAAAAAAGATTTTGGAAAAACATTAAAACTCCTCCTTTTTAATTATTGAAATTGAATTTTTCAGACCTAACATCTCCCCCTTTTTGTTATATAAAAAATAATTAAACTTTAATGTTCAAAAAATAACAATGGAGAGTAAATGGTAAATTTTATCATAAAATCATTTGAAAAATCATAAGCTCCCCCTTAATAAAAGCGTTCCAAACAGATATTTGACTTTTAAAAGCTTGACACTAAAAAAATTGAATTTCAACAAAGATGAACAAACATGTTAGTGGCATATGAAATTCAATATATCCAATTCTAATATACTTTATGCAATACCTATTGTTGAAATTAAGTGCATATGCATAAAGTTATCCAAAAAATGTTATGAATTTGAAAAATTGATATCAATTGTTAGAGAGATATCATTTGAAATAAGTCACATGCATAAACATTTAAAATTAAGGTCAAAAATTAAAATTTGGAAAAACAAAGCATTTGAAAAATTGATATCAATTGTTAGAGAGATATTTTTTGCATTAAAAACCAATTTTGACCAAAATTCATTACGATGAACTAAAAATTATGAAAAATCATTAAAACTTTAAAATGTTCATCATAATACACTTTTCAACGTACATTAGATGAAAAACAATGCATAAGCATTTAAGATAAAAAAAAAACTCATGCATGCTTAAAACAAATAGGTAACCAAATAATAAAACAATAACATTAAGCTTAGAGGTTACACATTCCTTTTCAAGTGTGCCTAGAGCATTACAATTTGTTCACTTTGTCACCATTGCTCCCACACACCTACAAGAGACATTTATTTGGATTTTGGTATCCAAATTGCTTTGGATCTTTGAACATTAGTTTCAATTCCCCTTGTTCCTTTCGAAACCCATACTTGTCTAATTTTAAAACATTTTTCTTTCTTCAAAGGACACGTATGTTTCACGTGACCATGAAAATAGAAATGTGAGCATTTTGCCATTTTTATCATAGATGAATTGTTTTTAGAAATGAATTATTTTTCTTTTGTTAAGCATTCAAGCTTAGCTTTCAAATCAAGATTTTTTTCCAAATCATTCATTTTGATTTTTGAAACCTCAAAATCATTTTTCAAAATTTCATTTTTCTTTTCAAAATCCAATTTTTCTTTCAAGAGAAAATCATTTTCAACTTTGAATTTTGAAATCAATTTCTTATATTTGGAATTCATGATCTCAAATTCCAAATACAATTCATTATAGACAACTTGTAACTCATCAAACAAATAAGAATTTAATTCACTAGAGTTTGAAGCTACCATTGAATCTTCATTGTTGACCATAAGGCATAGGTTGGCTACTTCATTTTCATCATTGGAGTCATCCTCATCACTCCAAGCTGCCACAAATGACTTCTTCTTACTTGATCCCTTCTTCTTTAGGATGAGACAATCATACTTGACATGCCTCATTCTTTGACATTCAAAGCACACTGGGAGACCCTTTTTTTCTTTATTCATACTTCACTTCTTTGGAATTTATGAATCTCTTGGATCTTTTGAAGAGCTTGGCCATCTCTTATTCTTCATCATCATCTTCATCCACCTTTTCATTTGTATTTTGATTGTTCTCATTGGTGGATTTGAAGGTAATATCTACCTCTTTCTTCTTGTTTTTATTTTCTTCATTATATTCTTCTTCCTTTACCATCGACTCAAGAGTTAGAAGAGAACCGATAAGCTCATCAATAGTGAGCGACTTAAGGTTCTTAGCTTCGATAATCGTTGTATTCTTTGATTTCCAAGACTTTGGAAGAGAGTATATCATCTTCCTCACAAGCTTCTCATTTGGGATTACTTCTCTAAATTCCTTGAGACTGTTAACAATCACGAAAAATCTATCCGTCATAGGTTTGATGTCTTCATCCAGATTCATCTTGAAATTCTCATAGTTATTATTGAAAAGACTGATTTTGGTTTCCCTCACTTCGTTGGTTCCTTCATGAGTGACTTGGAGCTTGTCCCAAATATCCTTGGCATTAGAACAAGAAGAGACTCTTCCATATTCATTCGGGCTTAATGTACAAAAGAGGATGTGCATAGCCTTAGCATTGAGTTAGAACTTCTTCTTTTCTCCATCACTCTAATCATTTATCTCACCGGTTGGAATGGAGTATCCTCTCATGATAGATTTCCAAGCTTCTAGATTGTTGGTTTGAGTGAAGAGCATCATCATATTCTTCCAATAGGCATAATTAGCTCTGTTGAAATAAGGTGGCTTGTTGACCGGTTGAGAATCTTCAATGTAGCAAGAGCAAGAGGTCGAAGCCATCTTCTTATCGGTCGTGTTCAAAATCGGTAGAGCATCTTCAAGGATCGTCTCAAGGTTGTTAAACCTTCTAATGAGTCAAACTCTGATACAAATTGTTAGGATTTATTAAGCTCAAATTGGCAACCAAAATAATTTACCAAGAGGGACTAAATTGGCTTTTTGATAATTTTATGGAGTAAGGAGATTTAAAGGGATAAAAAAATTATGCACGAGGATTTATAGTGGTTCGACTTTCTCAACTAAAGTCTACATCCACTAGCTAAGCTCCTCACTTAGGATTTTCCAACAAATCCACTAATTTGTTCCTTTTTGCAATGAAAAAAAGATAACCTTTACAAACTCCCTATCTTTTCAAAGGCTCAGCTAGAACCAGAACCCCTTTTACAAAAGAAAAAAATGTAAAAAAGAAAACCTCTCTAAGGTACGTGTTTACAAAGAATTAAGCTCACAAGAACAAAAATATTTACAAGAGAAGGAAAATAAGAATAAAAAATGTTTCTTTTGTATATGATTGTTTGGATAGGTGTTCTAACCCTTCTTCAAGTTTCCTAAACTTTTTTTTATATGTTGGAATGTGTTTGTGGTTGTTTCTAGTCGTTGAGAGTGATTTGGAGCCGTTGATATTTTTTCAGCAAAATAAAATTGCCCAGGACAGGGAGTATTGGTACTCCTTTAATGAGTATATGTACTTCCTTTAATATTTTTAAATAAAACTAGTTGTTACCAGCCGTTGAGCCTGACAATATCGATACTGTGACCATGGTATCGATACTACTTTGTAAAGTAGTATCGGTACCCCTTTGGGTAATGATACCTATTTTGTATTCTGGAATTTGAGCAAGCTGGTAGTATCGATACTACCTAGAGAGTGTCGATACTTCTCTTATCTTTGGTATTTCTACGATATGAACAATATCAGTGTTGTTTATATAGTATTGATATTGTAAGAACAATATCAGTACTTCGTACGTGAAAAACTATTTTTGTGCTCACATTCAAGGTTAATAGACTTTGAATTATTTTTGAAAACTTTGAACAAATTCAATCGAGTCCAAAAACATTTTATTTTAATTTTTATACTAAAATATTATTAAACATGGTTCAACAAACTCCTTATTTTTGATATAACAAAACATTTGAAAATTTGTTTTTTGCAAAACTCCCCCTCAAATTCAAGGTTGATGGACTTTGAATTATTTTTGAAAACTTTGAACAAATTCAATCACGTCCAAAAATATTTTGCCTTATTTTTTATATCAAAATATTATAAAACATGGTTTAATAATATGGTAGATTATCTTCATGGTCTAATGCTAATGAGTTATGGGATAATTTGGAGGTGAAACATGAAGGAACAAGCCAAGTCAAGAAGTCTAAGATTAACATTCTCACTCTCAACTACAAGAACTTCAATATGAAGCCTGATGAAAACATATAGGTAATGTTCGATCTGTTCACTTCAATCATCAATGATTTGAAGAAGTAGGGGAATTTCTATCCCAATGAAGAAATAGTGAGAACAATGCTTGCCTCGTTGCCTACATCTTGGGAAGGCAAAGCAACTGCCATCGAATAAGCCAAAGATTTGGAGTTGTCACCCTCAATTTATTAATTCTTTACATACTCATGAGGTGAAAATCCAAAAAGAATAAGGAAAAAGAAAATAATAACAAGAAAAGAATGAGGCGTGAATAGCCTTTAAATCCACCAATGAGAGTAATCAAGACTCAAGTGAAGAGGTGGATAAAGATGAAGCGGTTGCTAAGCTCTTCAAAAGATTCACTAAATTCATTCTTTTCAAAGGAAAAAAAGTGAAGCATGAATCGAGTAAAAGAAAGGATCCCCCGATATACTTTGAGTGCCAAAGAACGGGAATGTCAAATATGAATGCCCCCTCCTAAAGAAGAAGGTATTAAGCAACAAAAAAAAGACATTTTTGGTGGCTTGAAGTGATAAAGAAAACTCGAATAATGAAGATGAAGTTGCCAACCTATGTCTCATGGCCATCAAAAACTCCAATAATGAAGATGAAGTTGCCAACCTATGTCTCATGGCCATCAAAGAAGATTCAAGGAAAGTTCTAACTCTTATTTTTAAATTCTTATTCATTTAAAGAGTTACAAGATGCCTATGATGAATTGTATTTGGAATTTGAGACTATGAATTCCAAATATAAGAGATTAGTTTCAAAATTTAAAGTTGAAAATGATTTTCTTTTAAAAGAAAAAATAGATTTTGAATAACAAAATGAAATTTTGAAGTTTCAAAATTCAAAATCAATGATTTAGAAAAAAAAAAAAGAAAATCTTGATTTAAAAGTTAAGCTTGAATGCTTAACAAAAGAAAAAGAAATAATTTCTCAAAATATTTATCATGTTTAAAATGGTAAATTTCTCACAGTGTCATTTTCATGGTCACACAGAACATACTTGTCCTTTAAAAATTATAAAACTTTTTAAAATTAGATAATTATGGGTTTCTAAGGGAACAAGAGACTTTTTCACTGACATTCAAGTATCCAAAGCAATTTGAATACCAAAATCCAAATAAATGTCTCTTGTAGGTGTGTGGGAGCAATGAGGAAAAAATAAAGAAATTCAAATGCTCTAGACACACAAGGAAAGGAATGAATAACCTCTAAATTTAATGTTATTGTTTTTATTCTTTGGTTGCCTATTTTTTTATGCATGCGTGAGTTTTAAGCATAAATAATAAATTTTTCTCATGTTAAAATTTGTTATGGTGAACATTTTAAAGTTTTAATGATTTTATTAAAATTTAGTTCATCTTAATGATTTTTGGTCAAATTTACTTTTATTTTATTTTTTTACAAAATTTTACTTTTGGCCTTAAATTTAAATGTTTATGCATGTGCTAATTTATTGAAAATGATATTTCTCTTACAATTGATATAAAAAATTTAAAATGCATAACATTTTTAGAAAAGCTTTATGTATATGACCTTTAATGTCTCATGTTAATATTGCATAAAGTATACTAAACTTGGATTTATTGAATTTAATGTGTTACTAACATGTTTGTTTATCTTGTTGAAATTCAAAAGTTTTTAAGTGTCAAGTTCTTAAAGTCAATTAAAAAATGCTTTTGTTGAGGAAAAGCTTTTGATTTTTCAAATTATTTTATGATAAAATTTCTACTTACTCTCCATTGTTGCTTTGAACTTAAAAAGTTTGAATTACTTTTGATATAACAAAAAGGAGGAGAAGTATATGTTTGAAAATTCTTTTATGTTTGATATAACAAATAGGAGGAGAATTATTTTGACAGATTTTTAAGCTAAAGCAAATTTTTTACAAATGGTTTGATTATATAAAAAAGAGGGAGATTGATGAACCAACATTTGATTTTGTATAACATAATTTTTTTAAATGTTTAAAAGTTGTTAAAGTTTGCATTTTATGATTTTTATATAAATAATTTTTCATAAACTATTTTAAAATGTTTTTAAGTGTGAAAAATAATCATAAGTGTTATTGAGTGATTTTATATTTTACAAATATTATTTTAAAGCTCACAACACTTTAAATTTCCAAAAACCCTTGTTAGTCTCGAGACCAACATTCTAGTCTTCGTACTAATATTCTATTGTGCAATTTGGTATTGATACCATGGTATTGGCATCGATACTGATGGGTGAGTATCGATACTCATCTAAATAGTATCACTACCAAGGAATCAATTAATATATTTTTTACTGTTAGAATGGTCGGTCTCGCTACCCATTACTTGGTGTCGATACGAAATGTGTAGGTAAGCATTAAATGCTCGAAATTAATAAATCCAATGGCTTCAAAGCATCCCCAATGGCTAGAAACAGCTACAAACTCATTCCAACATATAGAAAGAGTTGAGGACACTTGAAGAAATATACAACACCTATCCAAGCAATCAACACCAAGAGAAAAACTCTTTAAATCCTATCTTTCCTTTTCTCCTGTAAATAGAGTGTTTTAGTAAGCTTAAATTGTAAACACCTACATTGTACAGTTTTTCTTGTTTACACAAATTTTATCCTATGTAAAAGGTGAGTTGTTTTATCTTAGTCATCGAAAAGATAGAGAATTTGTAAATGTTACTCTTGAGCTTAGAAAGAGAAAGAACATATTAGTAGTGGATGTAAACTTCATTAAAGAAGTTGAACCACTATAAAACATTGTTTCAATTTTCCTATCCTTTCTTCTTAATTCCCAAATTTTTTAAAAAGTCAATTTACCCCCTCTTGGCCACTTTTTCAGTTGATTTCCTACAGCCACAAATCCTAACAGAAATGAGTTGCACTAAATCTGATGGGAGTTGCTATTAATTTAACGGTTATAATTAAATTTTTTAATTTAATAATCATAATTAATATAAAAATAAATTTTTAATCTTATGTTCATAATAAACATTTTTATTCTAATAATTATAATTAATAATTTTTAATTACGGAGAATTATTGTTTATAAATTTATCCAACCATAAGTTATTAATTTAATAGAACTTTTTAATATATTTATAGATTACAATTTATAAATATATTTATAGATTACAATTTATAAACATAAAAAGTAAACATATTAATTTAATGATCATAATTAATCATGTACTTTAATAGTAAAGAATTATTTTGTCACACTATAATATCATAAATTCATAATCTCACATCTTCATCAATTGCAACTTACAAGTTTGGTGGGAGACTCACCCACCAAAACCAAGTGTGTGACCTAGGTCAGTCCAAATTATTCAAGGCGTAGCCTTCAAAATTGGGAGGAAAAAAAACTTACAAGTTAGGTTAATACCAAGTTGTGTCAATATCATATTAGTCCAATAACAAGTTGTATCATTTACAGGTTGAGTCAAATATAGGCCATGTTAATAATACGTTGGGTAATATCAATTATTTACTAGGTTAATATCGGGTTCAGATTCATATAAGTTCAGATGTAGGTCGAGTTCGGTTATCACATTATCATGTTCAATTCTGATTTAGGTCGTTCTCATCCAAAATTACTAGGTCAACATGGGTGTAGGTCAACACTATTTTATATTCAAATTTATTTTGAATCATTATCAACCTAGGTCATAAACAATTTTGACTCAAGTTAGTTTCAATCAATTTTACAGGTTTTAATTTTTACATCCCTACACCCTACCACACTCATTTATCCAATACCATGGGGAAGGGTGCCTCCAACCTCATATTGCATTCCTTTAATGAATAATAGCTACTAAGCACTATCTAATATTTTTACCAAAATTTCACTAACTTGTCTGCATAATAGGCTGAGGTTTTTCAATATGTTAATATTTAGAGAAAATACTAATAAGCCTCTACAACTAAGTACACAAACATTCCTAGAGATTAAATTGAATTTTGACAAATGATTTTAGTAGTAGCATGAAAATTCTAATTTTTTAGTTTAATCATGCAATTAAATAATACATAAACTCACATGCAAAGTACAACTTAAATTGATATGGATCAATCCTTAATCCTAAAGTCTGGTGGATAAGATGCATACAATTTATTCTAATTAATATTGTGTTCAAAGTCATAATCAAAGACATAAAATTTAAATTTCATAAAAAAAAAATTGAGTTCAAACCTAAAGGGATCGATCTTTTTTTTTTTACATTAACTAGTGTATCGATTCACTCACAAAAGAGATCGGTCCTATCAGTAGGATCACTCAAAATCAAGTTAGAACATGCAATGTATCGTCATTTTTGTACTCATAACAGTTTTTAATCTTAATGAACATACAAGATCATGATTTGAACAGAAAAATCAAATGTTAAACGCATAAATTATGATTTACAGCAACTAAAACATCACAAAAAATGCTTTAAATTAAATATTTGTATTAATGGTCATTTTAAGCACTTTAGTGCACAACATGATATATTTCTAATTCTTCGCTAAAGTAACCACTCAAGCATGCAATTGACACATTCTAATCAACTTATCAACGAACAACATCAAAGCATGTCATCATCCAATTCAACATGGAAACACTTAGTTTGTCAATGTAACATACAATTAAACATGTTAGCAACAATACCAACCAAGTCCAATCATCATACTAAATGTCCATCATGCATCCAAAAACTGTCAAATTTCAAAGTTTGAGTTAAATTATAAGGTTTTAAAATTTTGTGCTTAATCCTAAAATTTTGGAAATTCAGGGCCCAAGGGTATAATTTATCCAATTTTTAGTGTAGGTTTAATATCTCTCAAGAACTCACTTTATCTCTCTTTTATTTTCCTTCATTGTACGTTTTTGTCTGTTTCGTCGCCATTAGTGTCGTTGTGTATCACACCATCAACATCATTTGCTCCGTCTTGTGGTCCCCTTTCGTTTGGTACCATTGTTTCCTCATTCAGCGTTGTTATTGGTCTTTGGGGAAGGGAGGAACATTTTGGGTTGTTCAAAAAGCACGTCTACGCCGCTCAATATCACAAACCAACTTTTGTATGAGACTCTTAGTGCTTTAAAATTAAAATTTTAATATTTTTTTTAATTTCAACTACTGAATGAGTCCCACATGTCGTCGTGCGCGTGTGGGGATAATCTTGCAGATTTAATTAGAAAATCAGTTTGACTTTGTACTGAATCCACTGAACCAACCTGACCCTAAACTAAATTGGTGTAACTTGACACACTGACTATTGACAATTGATCTTTGTTGATTTTGACTTTGACCCGTTGAATTTTTTAAAACCCTTATCTTTATGTTTTTCAAAATCCTAAGTCTATTTCCATATTTCATTTTGTTAAATTTTGACTCGAAAATCCATGTTTTTCGTCATTTATTGATTAAACTCTTAATTATGTTAAGTAAATTGTGAGATTTTGGACTAAATATTTTTTTGTTATGTCCTGAAGGTGAACACGTGTCTCTGCATCGCTCTTGGATAGATCGTGACCACTCCCATTCAGCTCAGTTTGATTTTGCATGCACGTCTCGAGATATGTGTAAGTGTTGTTAAGTGGCCTAATAGTTTGATAATATTTAGATATATGGTTTTCATACTCATATGGTGATGTATTATTTCTATTTCATCACTCCACAGGACCTAGTTCTACTAACCGTGGGAAGCGTAAAGCTTAGTCAGTTTTTTTTTTTTGAAAAATTAATCGATGTTCATTAGCTACTATAGATGTGTCCCTTGATCCGCATAATGCATTTAATAATTTTAAGTTTTTAGACTGTATGATGTTATATGTACACATGTCCATATTTTGATTATGATTAACCGTTATATGCCTAATTTCTAATGGGTATTGCATAACTTATTATATGCATATTGATATAAATATTTTAATAACCTGCATGGGTTCCTCTACGAAGCGTAACATCTCATCCTATTTTTGCATGGAATTATACTCTCATCTTATCTCTGCATGAGATTATATCATCGTCTTATTTTTGAATAGGATTATATCATCGTCTTGATTTCGCATGGGATTATATCCCCGTCCTGTTTCTGCATGGGATTATATATTCTTCCTATTTATGCATTAAACTATACCCCCATCCTAATTCTATTTGGGATCCTCTTTGGAGGGCTATATCCCCATTTTGATTCTGTTTCAAATTGAGTCCTCTTCGGAGGGTAGCATTATCATCCTATTATTCATGACGAAAGGTAAAGTTGTGTGAATTTTCTGTGATAATTTTCCAGTGATAGTCAATTGGTTCACAACTTTTTGATTTTAAATTGCATCCTTAAGACATGACTGGTTTATTTATGGTATGTTTTAAATATCTATTTTACTTTAGAGGACACATTGGACTTAATAGCTCACTTTCA
Source organism: Hibiscus syriacus (assembly GCF_006381635.1). Lineage (NCBI taxonomy): Eukaryota > Viridiplantae > Streptophyta > Magnoliopsida > Malvales > Malvaceae > Hibiscus > Hibiscus syriacus. The sequence continues at coordinate 14,481,566 of NW_024063471.1, read as the reverse complement.
AGTTTATGTCTTTTCATATTCTTTTGACCTTTAGAACTACGACTTGTACTTGGATGATCGTTTAGTAACTCGTTTCTTTTATGAATATCATATGGATGTTTTCAGCTTTTATGTTTTTTTTTCTATTATCTTTATATTTATTTATGAAATTTTGGGATATTAAATTATTTTATCTATTTTGGACTTTAAACTCGTATTATAGTATATATATCATGAACTCATATTTCTACTAACTGATTTTACCGATTTATTGATGATGTATGTTATAATAAGAGTTTTCAGGGTTTCTATTAATCTGAATTAGTGGTATCAGAGCTTAGGTTTAACTCTCAGACTATTTTACCTGTAAATTTTATATTGTCTATAAAATGATTTTTGCATGCATCGAAATGTTTTACTTTTATTTATTTTTATCAGGTGTTCCAACCATATCATGATCAATTCATCATTGTGTTTATCGATGATATCCTCATTTATTCGAAGTCTATGGAGGAACAATATGAGTATTTAAGTTATTTTGCAAACCTTCAATGAAATGAAACTTTACGTGAAGTTTAGTAAGTGTAAATTCTAGCTTAACGAGGTAATGTTTTTGGGTCACATTATTTCTATTGATCCGAAGATGATTGAAGCTATTTTGAACTAGAAACAACCTAATAGTGCGACTAAGATTTGTAGCTTCCTTGGTTTGGAAGAGTATTATAAAAGGTTTCTATAGGGGTTTTCTATGATTACAACTCATTTAACAAAACTTCTAAAAAAGAATGTGATTTTTTGTTTGGGGTGACCTCAACAGTCCATTTTTGAGCAGTTGAAATCAATTTTGACTCAACCTCCAATTTTGATCCAACTTGAGTTTAGAAAGGTTTATACAATTATAGTGATGCTTCACAGACTGGTTTGGGTTTTATTCTGATGCAGGATGGTAGAACAGTAGCTTATGCATCTCGTTAGTTGAAGCCACATGAGTGTAACTACCCTTCTCGATCTGGAGTTAGCTACAATGATCTTTACACTAAACATCTAGAGAAATTACCTGTATAGTGAAAAGTTCTATATCTATACCGATCATAAAAGTATAAAATATTTGTTGATTCAAAAGGATCTCAATTTGAGACAGTGAAGCTGGTTAGAGTATCTGAAGGATTATAATTTTGAGATTGAGTATCACCCTATCATTGTCAATGTAGTTGTCGATGATTTAAGTTTTAGTGCGAGTACTGATTTAAGGACGATGCTTTCCAACATGAGTTTATATTATTATGGTACTCTATTAGCTAAACTCTGAGTTAAGCTTCCTCTGGCGCTTGAGATTAAGTCAAAGCAACCTCTCGATGCCTCCTTTTTATCGTTTGCAAAATGAGTTTAGTAGGGTTTTGATTCTGAGTACAACTTTGACGAAGATGGTGTATGGTGCTTTGAAGGATGTTACTGTGTTTCAAATGATCCTGATTTACAAAATGCTATTTTTTGGTAGGCTCACGAAGTCCATATTCTATGAATCCAAATGGTGTTACGATGCATCAGAATCTCAGAGAAATGCATTATTGGTCTAGTTTGAAAAGAGATGTCATTGAGTATGTGTCTAAGTGTCTGACTTGTTAGCAAGTAAAGGTTGAGCATCAGGTTTTTTCTAATTTACTTCAACTCAAGTGGAAATAAGAGCAAGTAACTATGGATTTTTTAGTGGATTTCCTTTGACGTAGTCGAAGAAGGATTCATCTGGTTTACTGTAGATCTTGTCACTAAGTTTGGCCACATTATTTTAGTTTAGAATAATTGTACTCTGGATAGATTTTCTTAGTGATAGAGTTGCAGTAGCATATGAATGAGTATTACTCTTGTTGAAGAATCAAACCTAGAAAGCTTTATACTCAATTAAAGAACGAAAATGAGATACTGAGAAGTGGGCGGCAACAAAAAGATTTGATGTAGGAATTAGGATTGTTAGAAACTGAGACAATTAAAAGATTAAGACAAGGAAAATAAATGGTAATAAAAAGATAAATATAAATAAAGACAATGGATAATATAGGATAAGAAGAACTTACCCGAATTATGGTTTTCTGCCAAATTTGATCTTGTGGATAAGGTAGAAGTAGGCGTGTAAATAATGTTGATGATGATGGAGATGATAGAAATCAATGTTAAGTGTCCTAGGAACCCTTCTAGTTGTAATTAACTAGGCAAACTTGATAATCGACTCTAACCAGCCCTCCTAATAACAATGAAGAGGAAAACTAAAGTGTGAAGATTTCCCTTACAAAGAACTTGAAAGGACTCAATGAAAATAAGCTTCGAAGGCACAAGTATCAACACTTGCAAAAATAAAATCTCAATGTATTGTATTCAAGAAAATATTATTACAAAGTTGAATAAATCCTCCTTTTTATAGGAGATGAGTTCTAAAAGACCTAAATAGTTAATGAATAAGAATAATAATAAACTAAACATGTTCCAATAAAAAATAATAAACTAAGAATAATGTTTTAAATCAATATTAATTCCTAATAAAATAATAAATATAGTCCTTAAAGATAATGTATTATCCTATATTAAATTATATTACAAATAATCAAATAGAAATTCGTAATAATTACAAAATATTGTATTAATCTCGTATAAGAATTTCTATATGCACTATTTTCACTAAAATGAGCGTATCTTGAGTTCATGATATCATATTGATGCGATTCAAGAACCATTGGAAAACTAAGAAGCAATTAGTCGCAACTCTAGAAGACATGTCGACCAAATAACATTAGGATCCCATTAAAAGAGTAGTAACAATTATGTTGTTATTCCATTCTTCTTTTATAAGGCTTGGTTGTATGGATTATTGGGAAGCGATAGTCCATCTTCCTTTGATGTGAGCCTTGTGGTTCATGTATTATCCCCCCTCTCTAAAAGTATTTGACATCGAATCTAAAAATCAAAAGGAGAGACATTATAACCTTCGAATGATTTTACCACATTATGCTTACGAAATAAGTATGTTTTGAATCTTCGAGACTTTGTTCTTCTAATAAGTTCGAGTAAAAACATTAGTCCAAAGAAGAATGCATTATAATCATTATGGATTATGGAGAATGTATCATTCCCCCTCTCCTCAAAAAGGATTCATCCACGAATCTCAATCCTTTAATCACTTAAAAGATTTTTGGTTAGTATGGATGACAACATAAAGTGACCTTAACCTACATAAAAGATAAGTAGGTTAGAATATTCTTGTAAATCATTATTTATCAATAATATGAAACAATGATTAAGGTTTTTTTGAGTGTATCCTTTTTGCAGCAAATCTAACTCCTTAGTTTCTTCATGATTGTTTGATATCAGCACGTTTTCATCTATAAAGGGAGTACTTTTGAACATCTTTATATTGAATTTACTTATTATTAATATATGCTATTATAATACATTTTATGATAAGAATATTAGTTAAGTAACTTAGTATGAATTCATATTACACATTGTTATTTTTAATATGTTAAGAATGATAGGATAGTTTTATTATCATATTATATCAAGGCAGCATACTTAAAATGCATTTCATTAGTTTATTTGCATTCATGTTAAACTCTTAGGCTTTATACATTATCTTACACATATTAGGAGATGATGTACTTAGCTCATGACCATCATACTTAGCTCACATTACCATAAACAAACATGGCAGCAAGGTATTTAGCTCGTTTTAGCTCAATATCATGAACTTACCTTGTTTCCTTGCACATATAGGTACAATGGAGTGTGATGCACGTTGAGGTAGCTTGGTGAATGATTTGGATGTCATGCATAGCTCACAAACAGCTCACAAAGTACAAGGCAGCTCATGGAATGCTAAGGGAAGCTCGGTTCAGCTGGATAAGCTTCAGGCTAGCTAAACTTAGCTAGTTGGACTATTTGAAGCTGAGTTGCTAAAAGTGATGACAAAGGTAGCTAAATGTAGCTGAACATGCTGTTATGGAGCTCAAAGGGACTCGGCTAGGAAGATCATTCATAAACAGCCCCATTCTTGCTAGCTAGTTCAACACTCAAGCTAGCTTGGAAGGAGACACATGCACGCCTAAGATGGAACCCATGATCAGCCATCATTCCATGCGCAAGGCTACACCACAAGCATCCTAGAAAGGCCATGTGCACGCCTTGTGACCAGACCACCATGTGATTGGCGTGTGACTTCATTTAGGCGCCAAGATGAAGAGTCCTCTTACCATTCGGCCAAGCACTCCTTACTCTCCAATTTGGCGCCAACTTGAAGGGGTACAAGCACTATTCAGCCAAAGGATATTTTCCTCCATTTAAACCGAACCATCCTCTCTATTTTTAATTAAATTATGTCATTTTATAGAGGCACAAGGGCTGGCCGAAACCTCTTGTAACCATTCGGCCAAATCCTTCCATTTCCTATAAATAGGAAAGAATATTTCATTTGTAAGCAGACCTTTTATTCAATTAAAGTGAGATTATTCTCTTCTTAAGTCCTGGTGACTTTTTATCGACTTATCAAGTATTTTATACTTGTGGCGTCAACCCCTTCCTTTCATTTTGATACTTCTGGTTCCTAGTTCATATAACTAGTGGGTCAAAGTACTTAATACCACCCCTTGAAGAAGCAATATAAAGATTGGGTCTCTGCTCTCTATAGCATTGGTTCTTCTTTGAGATTTCTTCAAGATACTATCCTCACAACCATCCCTTTATTTCATCTCCATAACCATAGCCTTATCAACTATCTTCCGCTTCCATTACTCATTATTTAAATAGCCTACCATTTCACCCCTACGTCTACCACCCTTAACCATTCTATTTTGAGCCATTCACTTTGCAGGTTGTTTTGCTTCCTTCCTAGATCCACAATCATTTGAAAAGGTACAAGTACCTTACATCAAGCGGTAATCAGAGCTTTGGTGGAAGAAGCAACGTGCAACAACAACAAAAAGAAAAATACAAAAAGAAGTGCAAAAGTGAAGTGCAAAGTCAAAGAAAAAGAAAAAAAAATCAGCAAAGAAAATTGAAGGACTCAAAAGTCAAAGCACTCAAAAAGAAGAAAAAGCAAAGAAAAGAAAGAAAAGTTGGAAGCACTCATCAACAATTCTCATCACCAAGCATTTTCAAGTAAGCCTTTAAAATTGATTGTGGTGATAGAAGGTTGTGAAGTGACTTGTGTAAGTAACCCTTTTCATTCTCTTCTTTCTAATTTCTAAGCCACCTTTTCAATTATATTTGTTTTCCATTCCTACTAACCATTTGCAGCCGACGCCAAACAAGTGAAATTACTTGATATAGTCTTGAGTAAAAGTTCATTAGAACTTGAGACAAGAGAATCGATAGGAAAAAGGCTGGAGCGTGTGTGAGATCAGAAGAGGACAAGTAAAAGCCATTAAAAGTCCTAGAGTGCAAACACGAGTGGATTGAGTGACATCAAGTTTTTCTTGGAGTGACTCGTGAGGCTTTGTGAGAGTATATTCTGGTAAAGTCTTTTACACATCTTATTCTTTTCTTATTTATTAACCATGTCTCGGAGTTCAGGACGATCCCCAGAAAGAGAATCCCCTAATTTGCAGACTCAAGCCGTTATGCGTGAAATGGCAAGATTGCTGAAATTAGAATTGGAGCCTTTGCAAGATCGTCTGGATCAATTAGAAGTATCTCTAGGCAATCGGAGAGTAAATCGCCCTAGAATGGAAGAAGACTTAGAAGAGGAAGAGGCTGAAGTAACATCAGTAGCAAGGAGAGATGTTCATCGAAATCAAAATGACAACTTCAGCAACATTAAAGTGACTATTCCTCCATTTCAAGGACGAACTGATCCAGAAGCCTATCTTGATTGGGTAATCAAAATTGAACACATTTTTGAATGCCAAAACTATACGGAGCAAAAGAAGGTTAGACTTGCTGCTATGGAATTCATTGACTATGCCTTAGTTTGGTGGGATCAGTTGGTGAGTTCAAGAAGACGAAATGGTGAACGCCCCATCACAACTTGGGAAGAAATGAAGTCCCTTATGAGAAAAGGTTTGTTCCTAATCACTATCACCGAGATCTCTATCATAAGTTACAAAATCTGAAACAAGGGAGCAAGAACGTTGAAGATTATTTCAAGGAGATGGAGATTGCCATGATCCGAGCCAATGTGGATGAAGATAGAGAAGCAAAAATGGCAAGGTTCTTATCTGGTCTAAATATTGATATTGCTAACATTGTTGAACTTCAGCATTATGTAGAAATTGAAGAGATGGTGCATGTGGCCATGAAAATTGAAAGACAACTCAAAAGGAAATCCTACACTAGGAGCAGTCCAAATTAGGCCACCAAATGGAAGCAAGAACCTATTACCTTCCGGAAACAAACTCCAATCCAACCAAAGGATCGCGCAGAGATACCCAAATCTGCACAAATGGGCGAATCTAGCAAGGGTAAAGAAAAGCAAACCAGCACTTTCGAGAGATCCAGAGACATCAAATGTTTCAAGTGTTTTGGAAAAGGACATGTTGCTAGCCAATGTCCCAACCGAAATGCCATGATGATACTTGACAATGGAGATATTGTATCAGATTCTGATGAGCCTATTTTTGATGAGGAACCTGAAATAATACAAGACGAAGAAACGGAAGAAAATGCAGATCATGGTGAAATGCTTGTTTCAAAGAGGTGCCTACAATCACAAACATCCCAAGAGGATATTCAAAGAAACAATATCTTTCATACAAGGTGCCATGTCAAGGATAAGGTTTGCACAATGATCATAGATGGAGGAAGTTGCACAAACGTAGCCAGCACTCTTATGGTTGAAAAACTTGGATTAACAACGTCAAAGCATCCTACTCCGTATAAACTCCAATGGCTCAATGAAGGAGGTGAGTTAAATGTTACCAAACAGGTTCTAATTCCTTTTTTAGTTGGTAGGTACAAGGATGAGGTGCTTTGTGACATTGTCCCTATGCATGCTAGCCACATTTTACTTGGGAGACCATGGCAGTATGATAAAAGGGCTATTCATGATTGTTTTCACAATCAATACACTTTTAAGCATGATGGACGCAAGGTGACCTTGATGCCTTTAACGCCCAAAGAAGTGCAACAAGATCAGTTGCATATGAGAAAGAGTGTACAAGCATGGCGCAAAGACAAAACCCCAACAAAGAATGAAGTGGAACAAAACAAGAAACCAAACTTCTTCATAGAGAAACATGATGGTTCAATGCTGAAAAATGAAGGGTCTTCTACGAACAATGGTGATGTTTGGGGCTTAAAGTCGCAACTTTTCACCAATGGGTTTAGACTTCAAAAGGCAAGTAACCCTTCATATGAAACCTTTTCTCTTCTCACTTTTCAGGACCAATCACGTAAAAGGTCACTTCCAAAAGGGATATCCTTAGATAAAGATCATTCCCAAAAGGTATTTGTTGGTAAATCATATTCCAAAGAAAGACCTAAAAGGAAATCTTACGAAAAGGTACCTAATGGAAGAACACAAACGTTCAAAGAATACTTTCTATTAGCAAAGAGGCGTGAAGCTATGCAAGGACAGAATGAACTCGATTTGAGGACAAATCGCCCTAAAGAAGGGGGGAATGATATCAGCACGTTTTCATCTATAAATGGAGTACTTTTGAACATCTTTATATTGAATTTACTCATTATTAATATATGCTATTATAATACATTTTATGATAAGAATATTAGTTAAGTAACTTAGTATGAATTCATATTACACATTGTTATTTTTAATATGTTAAGAATGATAGGATAGTTTTATTATCATATTATATCAAGGCAGCATACTTATAATGCATTTCATTAGTTTATTTGCATTCATGTTAAACTCTTAGGCTTTATACATTATCTTACACATATTAGGAGATGATGTACTTAGCTCATGACCATCATACTTAGCTCACATTACCATAAACAAACATGGCAGCAAGGTATTTAGCTCGTTTTAGCTCAATATCATGAACTTACCTTGTTTCCTTGCACATATAGGTACAATGGAGTGTGATGCACGTTGAGGTAGCTTGGTGAATGATTTGGACGTCATGCATAGCTCACAAACAGCTCACAAAGTACAAGGCAGCTCATGGAATGCTAAGGGAAGCTCGGTTCAGCTGGATAAGCTTCAGGCTAGCTAAACTTAGCTAGTTGGACTATTTGAAGCTGAGTTGCTAAAATTGATGACAAAGGTAGCTGAATGTAGCTGAACATGCTGTTATGGAGCTCAAAGGGACTCGGCTAGGAAGATCATTCATAAACAGCCCCATTCTTGCTAGCTAGTTCAACACTCAAGCTAGCTTGGAAGGAGACACATGCACGCCTAAGATGGAACCCATGATCAGCCATCATTCCATGCGCAAGGCTACACCACAAGCATCCTAGAAAGGCCATGTGCACGCCTTGTGACCAGACCACCATGTGATTGGCGTGTGACTTCATTTAGGCGCCAAGATGAAGAGTCCTCTTACCATTCGGCCAAGCACTCCTTACTCTCCAATTTGGCGCCAACTTGAAGGGGTACAAGCACTATTCAGCCAAAGGATATTTTCCTCCATTTAAACCGAACCATCCTCTCTATTTTAATTAAATTATGTCATTTTATAGAGGCACAAGGGCTGGCCGAAACCTCTTGTAACCATTCGGCCAAATCCTTCCATTTCCTATAAATAAGAAAGAATATTTCATTTGTAAGCAGACCTTTTATTCAATTAAAGTGAGATTATTCTCTTCTTAAGTCCTGGTGACTTTTTATCGACTTATCAAGTATTTTATACTTGTGGCGTCAACCCCTTCCTTTCATTTTGATACTTCTGGTTCCTAGTTCATATAACTAGTGGGTCAAAGTACTTAATACCACCCCTTGAAGAAGCAATATAAAGATTGGGTCTCTGCTCTCTATAGCATTGGTTCTTCTTTGAGATTTCTTCAAGATACTATCCTCACAACCATCCCTTTATTTCATCTCCATAACCATAGCCTTATCAACTATCTTCCGCTTCCATTACTCATTATTTAAATAGCCTACCATTTCACCCCTACGTCTACCACCCTTAACCATTCTATTTTGAGCCATTCACTTTGCAAGTTGTTTTGCTTCCTTCCTAGATCCACAATCATTTGAAAAGGTACAAGTACCTTACATCATTGTTTTTTGATGATGTATGAAAAAATCTTGAATTAGATTGGTTTGGTGTTGTTTTTCTCTTTTCGGTGGTAATCTATCAAGTGCATCACTTAACACTTCCTGAAAATCTTGTAAGAGTGAAATAAACACATTACGCAAACTTGTGATATTAGTCGAAATAGAAAAAAATCGGGTCTTTGAACTAGATAAGGATGCACGAATTATTTTGAAAAAAGGTGTCTCTCAATTCTTTTGTGCTCTCATAAATGTTATGTGACACTTTTTTCTCACAACTAGGTTCCCTCACCTCCATTGGGTCATTCATTTGTCTTTTATGGGTTGTGACCTCTTTTTTTTTTTGCATTTTTTTAAATTCCCAACCTCCTCACAAATTCTCTTTTGATCCAATATGATATCTTTCGGTAACATCTGCCTAAGACTTTAAGGCTTGTCGTGTATGATCTTCCTAGAAGAATGTGAGATACTTGAATTTGAAGCACATCACACCACACATCATCACAATACTTGTCATCTTCAAATTATCAAGGTATTGCTTGGTGACTTTTAGTTCAGTACTCTTGTTGAGCCATTGTAAACAATATGACTTTGGAAGTCGTTGAGAATTCAAGTTAAATGTGTCCACCACATAACTGCTTATCACATTAACACAACTTCAATTATTGATGATAAAGGAGTATGTCTTATCTTTTATCTAACATCTTGTGTGAAAGATGTTTGTTCTTTATACCTTTGTACACTTAGGTTATTCTCTACTTGTACACTTAGGTTTTACCCAATTACCAAGAAATTTCCATCAAAAACATCACTATTTATTTCCATTAGTGCACTTTTCTCAATAAGGATGGGACAATTCGTATCTGATTCAGAAAAATAAGAAATGTCCTCTCAGATTAAGAAATTTTTCATAATTGGACAATCGTGACTGGCATGACCATATTCTTTGTAATTAAAGCATAAGATACCTATTTTTTCGGGACTTTTTAGGGTTTTTGGTCATTACCTTTATTAGCCATCTTAGGCTTTTCATCCCTCTTTATCGTGACAAAAGGTATAGTAGAAGAAGTATAAATACCTCAGTAAGTTTCCTTGAGGTGACACTTTCTCTGGAGTTGTGTTTTAATTTTCATGGTTTTCTTTAGTGTATCTTCAAGATTCTCATAGCCTTATAGATCAAGGAGGTCGATTGTTCCTAGGATTAAGCCAACTATAAATCTCGAAACTGTGTCCCCCTATTCTTCAGTGATGTTGGCATGATTCAACAATGATTGCATATCCTTCTAGTAGTCTTCAACTAATCTTCTTCCATGTCATAGTTGGGGAAGTCGTTACTTTAATTCACATATATAAAGTGTCAGAAGAAAGTGATGTCTCATAAATCCTTTAAGAGATTCCCTTGATGAGATTGCTTGTATTCGTATTTCTTGCATAGTATTTATTGTTTGCATCCACTAAGTGAGAGCATAGTCCTCGAACTCCAAGGTTATGAGTGGTACTTGTTCTTCCACAAGACAATCATGGTAGGAAAACTAAAGGCCAACTTTTATATTTCAATCCACATAGGTTTTCATATCATAATTACCTTTGAATTGTGGGATTGTGAATTGTAGTTTTACAAAGATTTTGACAAGTTGAGTTTTAGTTGTCATCATTAGGTATAATATAATTATTTGGTTAGTCTTCATCGACTTGTCTTGGATGATCAATGTGTGATTATTGTTGTTATTTTCGTAAGATGAGATGGAGTTCATTAAACTATTGTTAAAGCCTAGTGAGTATGTTTTTCGAAAGTTGTATAGCATTCAAGAGACCAATTACCGTATCGTGGAGAGCTTCTTCTCTTGCCACCCTGAAAGTCACAAAACTAAAAAAAATTAAGGTGGAAAAGAAAATTAAAGGAAAAAACAAGAAACCTAAAAATGACTCTAAGCAAGTAACACACTGAGAGAAAGTAAGTCGATGTTGTACTCTTTAAAACTCTCTTTACCAAAAAGCCTTTCAATGTTCGTATTGGAGTTCAATCGCTAAGAAAGAGAATATTTTTCTAAAAGCTCTAAGAGGTCGAACAAAGGTATTACTCAAAGAGAATGAGAATGCAAGGAAGAATAACTATGAAAAATGTTTTAACTCTACTAAAAAAAGGAGAAGAGTATGTTAGATGATGATGAAGAACAATAAGGAGGTAAAACAAAAGAACCCAAAGCAATAAGAAGCAAGAAAATTGGAAAACCAAAAATGGAAAACCTAAAACGTAGGATTGACTTGAGAAACATTTGTGAGGAGGTTACAATCCTTAAAAAATTCTGAATTTTTTTGTAAATGTTATTCAATGGATTTAGTTTCAATATGGAAAATTTTAGCACCAAAATTTGTTCTGGAAAATTCTTTGGATTTTTTTCAAGGACCAGTCCATTCATCAAGAACTTATAGTCCATTTATAATCCCAAATTTGAAAGTCCATTCATCAAGAACTTAGAGTCCATTTACACACAATTCATTTACATTCATTAAACCATAAACTTCCAATACATTGTAAATCTAGCAAAAAAATTTAATTTAATTCAGGGGCCCAAAATATGAAACATACCCATGCAACCTTCATATTTTGCTAAAACGAAATCCAAAAAGACGCTAGTCATCGCCTCTCTAACCAATCATCTCTCCTCTATGTCCAAAAATGCACGAATATTCTATGCCAGTTGTGACATTCCATATTCTTCCAATTGTAACATTCTAATCCAGTCAAACCTGAAGATCATTGGATCATGATGTCACACGGGACCACCATAGTGGCTAACCCAAAAATTTTCTTTAAAATAACTGTAAATAACTTATAAAATCCATCCTAAGTGAAATAAAATAAAACTTGATAATTCAACATTTACAAAATATGGGGAGCTCCCAAAGCATCTGAAATAAATGCATTGAGTTAAAAATCAAAATAGAGTTACATCTAAAAATAAGTGTAACCAATAGTACATGCCCTCTAACTAAATCAAGACATACTTTTGTACCTCGACTGTGCTGGAATATCTTGTGACAATAACTCTCCTCGGATGTCCACCTAAGAACCTATGCACAAAAACACATTCCGAACGTTGAGCTTACAAGCTAAGGTCCTAAATAATTATTGTATTATACTACATGCATTCACTAAATGCGCATGAAAGTGGAGCAAGTATAAAAACATGGGAAATACTGGTCTAACATGCTGGTGTAGTCATCATGGTACGGTGGAGGGTTTTGCATCTCGGAGCTCACACACCCCTCTAGTCTTTCTAAAATATCATTGGGTATTTGGGTGAGATACGAATCTACATCATAGACTTACACCCGACCAACTTACTCCATCGAGTCTTGGAGCATATGTGCCCAACTAGCGGCTAAAGTGCCTTGGCATTGACGGGGATATCAGACTGGACAATCGTATATGCTAAAGTAACTCAAGGGTCCCGACTGTGTCCCAAGAATCAAACAAGGCTAGTTTTATGTCGTCCTAACTGTTGTAGTTTCTAACTATTCTAAGTTTATTACTATTCTCACTTGTAGTTTTATTTGCTCATATTCTGATGTTATTGGGCCCCTCAAGTATAATCCTTTAACCATTGGATTACTTATCAAACTGGATAATCGTATATGCTAAAATAACTCAAGAGCCATCGACTGTGTCCCAAGCATCAAACAAGGCTAGTTTTATGTCGTCCTAACTGTTGTAGTTTCTAACTATTCTAAGTTTATTACTATTCTCACTTGTAGTTTTATTTGCTCATATTCTGATGTTATTAGGCCCCTCAAGTATAATCCTTTAACCATTGGATTACTTATCCAAAACTGTCTGCTGGTATGAAAATTAAACCTTCAATACTGATACTCACCCTTGAGTATCGATGCCTTCCTTTGGGTATCGATACCTACTGATTTATATATGCTGAAGGAGGCGGTTAATATTGATATTATTGGGTTGAGTATTGATACTTTAGTGTTAGGGTATCAATATTGGGGTATCGATACTGACTTGAGTATCGATACCAAAATTAGGTTTGATGTTTTGAAAAATACCTTAGTAGAGATGCCCCTACTAGGAGTATAGATACTCTACCCTTGGTATTAATACTCCAATGAGTATCGATAGGAATTTGGCTATTAGAATATGCTAAGTGGGTTTGGTATCGATACCACCCTAGGAGTATCAAAACCGGGCTGACAGTATTGATACTCTATGTGTGAGTATTGATACTCTCCTCTCAAAGCTCTCTTGTTTTAAGCTTTTTTTATGAACAATATTGATACTTGTGCTAGAAATGCCTTGTTTTAGGCACGAAAAATGCTAATTTTTCTTCCCAATGTTCTATTGAGGTTCTCAATTATTATTAAAGTGTTATGTCTGAATAAAGGGGTCATAATAAGGTTGTAAAGATGCTGAAAAACAAATAAATGTTGAATCTACCATGAACATGCTTAATAACTCATGTAACCTACCGACATACATATGATGATCTACACGTGGTACAGTTGAGTTAGAAGTGAGTTACCTTGATATGCTAAGCTGCTGGAAACACCCAAGGTTTAACCAAGATTGAGCTTCTCCTTTTCTCTAGCTTTGGAGCTTTATCCAACTTCTCTCACTAGACAATAATCAAACACATGGATTACTAAAGTTTCTTGAGAGTTTAGAAAGGAGTTTAAAACGTTTCTAGTGGTCTGAATCTTCCAAAAGTGAGCTAGTTCACATAGGCTTCTACATTTCTACCTTAGGCTTGAAGAAGAAGATGAAGAGAAGATCTTGAATTTTGGGAGAAGAAAAATGACAAAGAATGAGGGAAAAGAGACCAACGGGTGACATATGTAACATTAAAATATTTCAACCTTTGATTTCAAAAGTAGGTAAGTTGTATCCTTGGTCCTTCAATTTTTGGTCAACTCTCAAAGTTCCCTTTTTGAAATCATAATTGGACTCAACCTAAGCCCAATTCCACTCAACATGGGTCAAGGAATCCATCAAGCTATGAAACTCATCTAAGGCCATCCTGGGTTAGCCTAAAACTCTTAACCTAGGATTTAGGGCGTTACAACTTTCTTCGCAACACCTTAACTAAGGGAATCCTCTTGTTCCTTAGCTATGATTCTAATTGGTTCCTCCTAATAGGTCATGTATGGGTTCACCTTGATCTTCTCTTAGGGTATGACAAGAGAATGATTGAAACATTATCTTCTGAGCATGGATACATGGAACATATTGTGAATGCGCTCAAACTCTTGTGGTAAAGCTAACCAGTAAGCCACTAGTCCAACTCTCTTTAGTACCTCATAAGGTCCTATGAAAAATGGGGTCAACTTTCCCTTGCGACCAAAATGAAGCACTTTCTTCCAAGGAGAAACCTTGAGGAACAATTTGTCCCCTACTGAGAAATATATATACTTATGCTTTAGATTTGTATAGGATCTGTACCTATCTAAGGGTTCTCTTAACCGGTTTTTAATTAACTAAACTTTTTTGTCAGTTTTTGTCATCAAGTTTGGGCCTACAATCTTAGCCTCATTGAACTCTTTCAACATAGAAGAGTCTTACACTTGCACCCATACAAAGCCTTAAATAGAGCTATTTAAATCCTCGATTGAAAACTATTGTTGTATGCGGACTCCACTAGTCCTCCCAACTACCCTCAAAATTTATGATGGTGCACCTAAGCATATCCTCTAAGATGTGAATGACACATTCAGACTGGCCATCTGTCTGAGGGTTGAATGTGGTACTAAAGTTTAGGATGGTGCCTAATGATTAATGATGGGCTTTCCAGAAATGAGAAGTGAATCGAGGATCTCTTTCGAATATAATAGAAACCGGTACATCGTGCAACCTCATTATCTCACGGATGGAAAACTAAATTAACCTCTCTAAGGTATAATCCATCCTAAATGGGAGAAAATAAGTTGATTTGGTCAATCTGTCAACTATGACCCAAACTGCAACATGTATCTATCTGGTCATAGGTAACCAGGTCTTGAAGTCCATGGTTACCTTGACACATTTCCAGTAAGGAATATAAATGAGATAAAGTAAACCTGAGGCAACGTGGTGTTCCACTTTAACCTGCTCACATACTAAACATCTAGCGACAAACTTTGACACTTCCCTTATCATGCCCGACCACTAGTACAATTGTTAAAGCTCCTAATACATCTTGTTACTACCTGGATAAACTGAAAGTGGGTTACAATAAGCTTCATGGAGGATTTTACTATGAAACTAAACGTATGTGAGTACACATAAATGACCCTTGAAGAATAACACATCCCCCTAATGTAACTCAAAGGTCGGTGTCTCTCCAACACGAACCTTCTCAACTCGAGCCCTTAGCCGACCATCTGAACTCTTTAGCCTCTTGGTCTCACCTATTAACTCTGGATCAACTCGTAACTCGGCTAACAACCCGATTTTACCAGTTAAACTCAATTGTGTTATGAGAGCTCATAACTCTAGCATTGACTTCCTGTTCACGGCGTCTACTACAACATTCACCTTACTTGGATGGTAGTCTATCACATAATTGTAGTCCTTAATAACCTCAACTCGCCTACATTGTCTCAAATTCAAATCCTTTTAAGTGAGTATATACTTGAGACTCTTGTGAACTATAAAACATTACTCACCAAAGAGGTAGTGTCGTCAAATATTCAAGGCAAACACTACTATTTAAAGCTCAAGGTTATGGGTGGGGTAAATACACTCATGAGGTTTAAGCTAATCGGAAGCATAAGCTACGACTTTACCTTCTTATATCAAGATGCATCCCAGACCATTCAATGGAGCATCATTGAAAATTATAAAGTCTTTATCTGATACTAGTTGGGTTAACAATGTGCCTGAGTTAAGATGATCTATAACTGTTCGAAGTTCTTTTGTCGCTTTTTATCCCACTAAAAGGGAACTCCATTTTGAAGAAGCTTGTTTAGTGGGGTGACTATCATTGAGAAGCCTTGAATAAAACTACGATAGTACCCATATAAACCTAGGAAACTATGCACCTCTAACACATTCTTAGGTGGCTCCCACTCAACTATAGCCTGAATCTTCTGATGGTCGACTCGAATGCCTTCTACTGATATGACATGACGTAAAAATGAAACCTCTGGCAACTGAAACTTGTACTTCCTAAACTTAGCATACAACTTTCGTTCTCAAAGTGTTTGATGGATAGTGCGAAGATATTGATCACGCTCCTCTTTTAATCAGAAGTTCACTAGGATATCGTTTATGAACATCATTATGAATTGATCTAGGTAGGGGTAGAAGACTTGGTTCATCAGGTTCATGAATGTCGTTAGGGCGTTGGTGAATCTAAACAACATTACTAGGAACTCATAATAATCGTATCTCATCCCAAAAGTTGTCTTCTCTACGTTGGCATCCTTGACTTTCAACTGATAGTAACATGACTGTAAGTTTATCTTCAAGAACACACACGCTACCCTCTGTTGACCGAAGAGGTTGTCTATCCAAGGAAGTGGATAATGATTTTTTATGGTTAACTTGTTCAACTGTCCGTAGTCTATGCATAGCCTCATGGACCTATCCTATTTTTGACAAACAAGACTAACGCTCCCCACGGGAAGATGCTTGGTCAGATGAAACTTTTCTCTAGCAATTCATAAATTTGAGTCTTTATCTCTTTCAATTTGTTATGTGTCATATGGAATAGAGTAATGAACATCGGATTTGAACTCAACATTACCTTAATACCAAACTGTAATTCACGGTTAGGTGATAAACCCAATAACTTCTCTAGGAACACATTGGAGAAATCTCTCACTACTCGAATATCCCGGAGTGTTGGAGATGAGATTCAGGTGTCAACCACATGAGCCAAAAATGCCTAACTTCCACGGTAGATCGTCCTCTGAGATTTTATAGCTTACATATCTTTGACTGGCCCGACTCCTCGTTAGTCAATACCAACTTGGCACCATCGTCTGATTTGAGCTTAAGCTGTATAGATTTACACTTCAAACTGGCATCATGCTCGGTTAACCAATCCATACCCAAGATCATGTCGAACTCTCGATAGTATCTATAAAGTTTTTCTATTAGGATATCTAGACCTAGATGGATCGATACTCGAACTCCTACCCCTAAGTCATCGGCTCGAATTTATATTTCTTGAACTAGGCCAAAGAAAATATAAGAGTGGGTGGAATTGATATCTATCAAATAAATAACTAGAGCGGAAAAATATTATGAATGTACATGATATAACTTATTTTGCATGAAACTCTTCATGGGCTCTCACCATATACTATCTGGATACTACTCTCAGCTCTGCACCGGCTACTGATCTAGTTGTCCCTCTACTCTATTTTCCAGATACAATACTACTAGCTATCACTGGCCCTCGCCTCTCTATAAGGAAGGTACGAACCTTTATGTCGACACTGGAGTCACACCCTAAATCCCCATACAATCTCTAACAAAGTGGTTTAAGGAGTTTTACCTGAAGTAAACTTTAGGTCCCTACTGGCACATCATCGGGTGTCTCATCCTCTACTGAGCACAAATAGGGTGAGTGAATACTCTCACTGAATCACTGGAACTGACTCTAGAGACCAAGGTCATAGGTCTCCTTCTAGACTTACTACCACCTCGATCTAAACTCTGTCTAATCCTCCTTGACTGCACAGTTGGGGTTCTCCACAAGCCCTGACTATCTCTAGTCCTCTTGGTTGGGGTCTAAGATGACATTGTTATCTTTGTAACCTCCTAGACTGTCACATAACCTCGCTTGATTGATAAGCCCTTCTACTCAAGACCCTTTCTACTTCTTTCACCTGCTAAAACAATTGGACAATGACCCTGGAAGCACCAGCTACAAGGTATGAAAGTATGTCGAGGCGTAGGCCCTCCCTTAACCTACAATAATGGTTCTTTTCCTTTAAAACTAACTTTGGGGTCTACCTTCTCAGTACGAGGAACTCCCTCTCATACTCAATCACTGTACAATCCCCTTGGGCTAGGTGTAAGAACTATCTCATATCATCTGTGTGAGCCTCCCCTATATATTTCTGGAAAAACTCTAATAGGAATTAGTTCCAAGTCAGTCTTTCTGGCTCCAACACCTTCTCAATCATCTCTACCAATCTATGGTGTCACCCTTGAGTAGAGAGATGGCATACTCAATCTTTCCCTATAGGGTAAGTATAACTTTTTAAGGGTACAAAGAGTCTTCTTGAGCCACTAGTTTACTGCCATAAGATCATCGTCCCGTAAACCATAGACATAACTGGTGTTATATCGACAGAGCCTCTATACTAGGAACTCTTGGGGTACTACAGCTAGTTGTACAAGGGATGATGGTAGGGGAGGTGGTGCAGCAAGGGTACTAGGTAAGGACTTAACGATATGCCTAAGTACGGAGGTAAGGTCCTTGAAGAAGGTCACCTCCTGGCCTATATCTATCGGTGCACCTTTATGGTCTGTATCTGGGAGAAACTCTCATCCCTACCATCCTGACTATAAGTTAGGTCATCTACCATGGAATTGTTTCTTAAAATTAGAAAAAATAGTAAGTTATTGTCGTTATTTCAGTCTTTAAAGTACTAAACTCTCTAGAGGCGTGTAAACTTATAAACGTTAACTGACACTAACCCGTGAGTCCTAGGAATGACTAAACATGACGTTATGATACCACTAAATGTAACACCTTAATTCGGTCTGACCCAATTACCACTAGATTATGATGTCACACGGGATCACTAAAGTGGCTAACCCAAATATTTTCTTTAAAACAACTATAAATATCATATAAAACCTATCCCAAATGAATTAAAATAAAACGTGATAAGTCAACGTTTACAAAATATGGGGAGCTCCCAAATTATCAAAAATACATGGTACCTTGATTATGTTGGAATATCTAAATCAAGACGTACTTTGGTACCTCGATTGTGTTGGAATATCTAGCGACAATAATGCTCCTCAAACGACCTCCTAAGAACCTGCATATGAAAACTCATTTTGAACATGAGCTTACGAGCTCAGTGCCTCAATAATTATTTTACTATACTACATGATTCACTAAATACGCATGCTAGTGGCATAAGTATAAAGAAATGGAAATATTGGTCTAACATGCTGATGTTGGCATCATGGTGTGCCTCAAGGTTCGACATCTTAAAGCTCACACACCCCTCTAGCCTTTCTAAAATACCCGTGGGTATTTGGGTGATGTCCAGAGCTAGCGGATGAAGTG
This sequence comes from Hibiscus syriacus, assembly GCF_006381635.1. Lineage (NCBI taxonomy): Eukaryota > Viridiplantae > Streptophyta > Magnoliopsida > Malvales > Malvaceae > Hibiscus > Hibiscus syriacus. The sequence goes on along the minus strand of NW_024063471.1, from coordinate 14,462,180 downwards.
CCTTGGCACTGACTGTGATATTCAATCGTATGATTGTATCTGTTAAAGTAACTTGGGGTCTTAATTATGTCTTGACCATCAAACAAGGCTAGTTTTATGTCATCATAGCTGTTGTTGTTTCTAAATATTCTAAGTTTATTATTGTTCTCACTTGTAGGTTTATTTGTTGATGTTATTGGACCCCTCAAGTGTAATCCCTTAATCATTGGATTACTTATCCAAAACTGTCTGCTGGTACCAATACTGAACCTTTAGTATCGATACTCACCCTTGAGTATCGATACCTACCTTTGGGTATCAATACCTACTGACTGATATATGTAGAATGGGGAGGGTAGCATTGATACTCTTGGGCCGAGTATCGATACTCTAGTGTTGGCGTATTTTGATATTAGCTTGAGTATCTATACCAAATTAGGTTTGATATTTTGAAAAATACCACAGTATCGATACCCTTACTCGAGTATCGATACTCTACCCTTGGTATCAATATACCCATTAGTATCGATACAAATTTGACTACTAGAATCTACTATGTGGGTTTGATATCGATACCACCATACGAGTACTGAAATCAGGTTGACAGTATCGATATGATATGCGTGATTTTCCCAATTATTTTAAGTTGTCTGATGAACAATATCGGTACGTTTCTTCTAATAACCTAGAAATACCCTATTTTCGGCATGAAAAATGCTAACTTTTCTTCCCAAAGTCCTTAACAAGGTTCCCAGTTATTATTAAAGTGTTATTTATGAATATAGGGGAAATATAAGGTTATAAACATGTTGGAAAAAAAAACTTAAATGTTGAATCTACCATGAACATGCTTCATAACTCATGATTCCTACCAAAACACATCTAATGACCTAAATGTGGTATAGTTGAGTTAGAAGTGAGTTACCTTGATATCCCAAGCAACTGGAAACACCCAAGTTCCAACCAAGAGTGAGCTTTTCCTTTCCCCTAGCTTTTGAGCTTTCTCCAACTTCTCTCACTAGACAAGAATTAAACACATGGATTACTAACGTTGTTGGATTGTTTAGAAAGGAGTTTAAAATGTTTCTAGATGTCTGAATCTTACAAAAATGAGTAGGTTCTCTTAGGTTTCTAAAACCCTCCACTAAACCTATGTTTTAGATACCCAGGTGAAAAGAAGAGATTGATGACTCAAAACATAGCTTGAAGAAAGGCGATTATGATTCTTACATCAACTTTCCCTTGTAATACTTTGAAGTTTACAAAGTTTCTACCTTTCTGGCTTAGTCTTGAGGGAAAAGATGAAGAGAAGAGCTTGAAATTTTAAGAATGAAAATAAAAAAGAATGAAGGGTGGAAGACCAGCGGGTGACATATGCACCATTAAAAGATTTTATCAATTGATTTCAAAAATGGGTAAACTGTTTCTTTGTTTCTTCAAGTTTTGGTCAACTCTCAATGATCCTTTTTTTAACCACAATTAGGCTTAACCTAAGCCCAATTTTACTCAACTTGGGTAAAGGCTTCACTCAAGCTATGGAACTCATTTAAGGCCCTCCTCGGTTAGCCCTAAACTCCTATCTCAAGATTCAAGGTGTTACTCACAATTCACTAAACATTTAGAGCCAATTTACACACAATTCATTTATATTAGTTAAACCATAAAATCCCAATACATTACAAATCTAGTAGAAAAATTAATTTAATTTAGGGGCCCAAAATATAAAACAAACCTAAACAACCTTCATCCTTGGCTGAAACAAAATTCTAAGAGACCCTAGCCACCACCTCTCTAACCGAGCCTTTCTCCTCCATGTACAGCATTGCACGCATATTATATGCTAGATGTGGCATTTCAGATTCTTCTAGTGGCCCCTCCCAGTAATTGTTTTGGCTCCAACTCACCAGCTCCAACGGATCAACAAACAGTGAAGAAAATGGTGAAAATAATCAAATTAAAATTGATGAAAAATCATGTAATTTTGATTTTATTTTTTAAATTTAAGGATTATAAAATCGTAGTGTAAGAAGTACTTAGGGTTGGTTTTCCCCAAATATTCAAAAGGGTTGAGGTAATACAAGGGTTCTTACCCACTATTCGAATAAAAAACAAGCAATAAAAAACCTTTCAAAAGGTTTTCAATCATTTTTTTCTTAGCAACGATTTTCCATGTTTGAACCAAACAAAATAAAATAGGAAAGTGGATCATTACCTTTATAACTCAGTGTCTCTTGAGAAATATATCGGAAGGAATAAAGCCAAATAGTTTAAGCGTTGATTTGTTAATTTTGAAGCTTTCTCCAGTGAAACGATGGGCAGATCGGTGCTCATCGAGTGAAAAGATGTCTGAAGGTGATCATACCTCCTTTTTCCATCATTAAAAAGTGGTGGTCAGATCTGACCAACGACGATCTTTGTGCTGGAGCTTCCACCAGAATCTGGGTTCATTATAAACCCATGAACCTTAGCAAAGAATGGAGAATTTCATAGAGAGGGCTTTCTTTATTATATACAAATGAAAAAATGACATTTTTGTTTATTTTTAACATTTTATAGCTCTAAAAAAATGACATCTTTTAGGGGGTCTAGTTGTAATTATCCCAAATATCAAGCCATTGACTTTATTGAAAAGGTTTAAAATTTGAGGATTTATTTAATAAATGATAAAGTATAAGAAAAAATTTAGAAATTTTGGTTAAGACCAATTTTAAGAATGGAATAATGAAAGGGGTATTTTGGTCCTTTAAAGGGAAATGAATATAAAAATTCATTTTGAACTAGGGTATTAAAGCAAGGGGAAAAAGGGAGAGTGATAATACCTTATCTATATTCTCTTCTTTTTCTTTCCAGTGTTCATGTGTTCTCCACCATAACTAAAGGTAAGCTTCATCTAACTAGTTTTTACTTTCGATTCTGGTTGGTTCTTGCAACCATAAGTGATATGTAAGCTTAAGGAATGGTTAAATAAGATTAAAACTAGGAGATGGATGAAATATTTAAGATTAAAGAAAATGGGTTTTTGAATGATATATTAGAATATGAGTTTTTATTGATGTTTACTAGTATATTTGACTTGTCAAAGAAGTAAATAAGATATTAGAAGCATTGGATGGGATTAAAAACATGTTAGAAAAAGTGATATGATTCTTGGTTTGAGATGTTCGTTGGAGATTTTAGATGTTATGAGAAGCTAAATGAAGGAAAGTTAGTTAGGATAAGTAAAGAAGAGTTTAATAGTACTGGAAGAATAGAACCAATACTATAGGCTTAAATTTGGGAAAATCATATTACATTATTGATATTGAAGTAATTAGTATCGATATTGATGTGAGTATTGATACTACGATAAAGGTATCGATACCATTGATTCCAGAATGCAAAAACAATATCGATACCGTATTGGAGTATCAGTACTATAATATATGAGTATCAATACTAAGAGAAATGTATCGATACCATGGATTCCAGAATGTAGAAATGGTATCGATACTGAAAGAGAGTATCAGCACCATTATATAGAAGTATCGATACCATGGTAGGGGTACCGATACTATTAAGCCCGAAATTTTAGGATAGGCTAAAAGTGTTATAGAAATCTAAATAATAGTACTTTTGAGTATTATTAAAGTATAAATTTTAGGGAATATACTAACATTTGGTATGGTATATGTCTTTAATGGATGCTTATGTAGATCGTAATCAAGTTCCCGAGTCAAGCCAGAACAAGGGTAAAAACAAAATTGTCAAATAGTTGGACATCCTTAAAGCATACGAATGAGGCATACCAGGTGAGTGCATTTATTATGTACATTAAGCGTTATAGTTGCATTTGGTTAGATGCATATGTTGCATTGTTATATCAGTACTATGTGTACTATAAACACTATGTCTGCAACCCACGAAATTCATCATATGTTGATGAACGACCGTATAGGCACTATCTGTACAACCCACAAAATTATTATATGTTGATGGACGACTGTATAGGAACTATGTGTACAACCCACAAAATTCATCATATGTTGATGAACAAACGTATCGGCACTATGTGTGCAACCCACGAAATTTAACATATGTTGATGAACGACTGTATAGGCACTATGTGTGCAACCCACGAAATTCATCATATGTTGATGAACGACTGTATAGGCGTTATGTGTGCAACCCATAGAATTCATCATATGTTGATGAACGAGCGTTTAAGCAGTATGTATGCAACCCAAGAAATTTATAATATGTTGATGACGATCGTATTGGCACTACGTGTGCATCTCAACGAAATGATAATGACTTTAAATTAATGAATTAGTATTTGATAAATATGAATTAATGATGTATTGAACTCATCTCACTAGTATTATTGCCTCACTAAGTAAATACTTAACGTGTGTTTATTTCAAGCGTAGGTTTTATCAAGCCGAGTAAGGAATACATCTGACATCACAAATTCGAAACCGCCTCATTAGTAAATGTACGACAACTATGTCTATTTTGATATTATTAGTCAATATGTAATAGAATTATGATAACGCTCTACAAAGTTTTTGGTTTATAATGATGTAGAAAGGAAAAAATCTTTGAATAGTAACTTTTGTTATATATTGGCATTTAATGAATCTTGTATTATTATTAAATTAAAATGTTTTATAAAAGAAACAAAATTTTATGGGTTTTTTTTAAAGAAAAATGTTTTTAAAGTGATGTGACATCTATATCTCGTATACGGAAAGGTATACGAGAAATGAGTATTACATTTATTGGTATCAGAGCTACATGTTTAGCTGATTCTAGGCCGAAACTGGGTGTATTTTAATGTAAAAAGGGTCTACATGCCAGTCAGATGTCAAGGTTATTGATAGGGTATAAATAGAATATGATCGATGTATCTCCTTACTAATTTCAGTATTATTCTTATGAATGTTATATTAGATGTCAGATTCTATGAACTCGAGAAGTGCTACTGAACAAGAGAACAGCAATAGATCGGGTAGTGAAAGTTATGAAGAGAATAGTGAGCATCTGATTCCATCCGAGAACGCCAGCGCAACGGCACCTCAAGGTATGTATGTGCCAGAGTTTGGAGCTTTTATGCAAGCTCTTGATGCTATCTTAGTACAGTTTTAACCTCCTTTTCCTCCCCCTGCTCCTCCACCACTGCGAATGTTAATCCCAAAATTGTTAAGAAGTTTGGGGAGCTCCTGAGTTTCGGGGAGAAGAATGTGAAGGTCCGATGGATACTGATTTATGGTTAAATGATGTTATGGTGATGCTGGAAAGTCTACAGTGCTCAAATCATGAAAATATGGGCAGAGTTGTATCGTTACTCTGAGGATCAGCTTGGGTGTGGTGGTCAAATACGACGATGTATGCATCACCTGAATAAGTGAACTAGCAATTCTTTTAAGATGAGATCAAGAAAAAGTACATCGAGGAGCCTTTTATTAGATAAATGTTGTTGAAGTTTCTTAATTTGAAATAAGGCGATAGAGTAGTGCATGAGTATGAGGTTGAATACAACAAGCTTAGTCGTTATGTTACTGAGGTAGTTCCTAATGATAAAGCCCGACGTGATTGGTTCATCGAGGGTCTAAGGCCTAAGTTTAAAGAGATGATGTTGGTGTTAAGCTTGCCTAGCCTACAAGAAGTCATAAACCGAGCTAAGGCTATTGAAAAAGCTCAATATGAGAGTCTAGAAGTGTAGCAGGATATTCATACGGTAAAAAGAGTTGGAATGTCTTCAACTTCTTATCATGCTAAGAGAAGCAAGGGCTCAAGTTCCCGATATACTAACAGAGATAGTTCTACTACCGCTTCTCAGAAAACTAAACAGTCATAATCTGTTACTGTTAGCTCGGGTAGAGCTTATGAAGAAAGATTTAATCCATGTCAGATATGTGGCAGATTTCATCGGGGAGTATGTAGAGTGTTCTCTGCCGCTTGTTTTCTTTGTGGAGAAATAGGTTACTATACTCAGAACTATCCACAGAGATTCAGAGATAGATCAGTGCAAATTGAGAGATCAGTAGCAGCACCTAGTAGAAGTAGAGGAAGAGGAAGATCTGGTGGTTAATCTGAGTCTAGCTAACGATAAGTGACTCGGGCAGTGGCTCGAATTTATAACATTAAGACTCACGAGGATTGGGATGTCCCAGAGATCATAATAGGTACATTCCATCTTTTTGATGAGCCTGTATTTGTTCTAGTTGTCCCTGGTTCCACACACTCTTACATTAGTACAAAGTTGGTCAAAACTAGAGGAATTCATTTAGAACCAATTTTTAGTGAAATGATAGTGGTAAACCCTATGGGTCATAGTGCAAGGGTAACTCGGGTATGTAGGAAATGTTCGATTAAGATTCAAGGGGTTTGTGTTTTCGGAAAGTTTTGGGCATGGATTGGTTGTCTCCATATCATGGATGGGTGGATTGTCGCATAAAGTGATTATTTTTGAAGGATGCGAAAGACTCTAAAATAATAGTGATTGGCGAAAAAGCAAAATCACCATCCAATGTGATATCGGCCGTGACTGCAAAGAAAATGTTGTCAAAGGGATGCATAGCTTTTCTAGCTAATTTAATAGACACTCGAATGTCGGAAGTGAGATTAAATGATATCCCAACAGTTAAGGAGTTTCCAGAGGAATTACCGGGTTTACCTCCAGATCGTGAGATAGAATTTAGGATTGCGATTTACCCAGGTACCGAACCGATTTCTATGGCTTCGTATCGAATCACTCCAACAGAGTTAAGAGAATTAAAAGCCCAGATGCAAGAGTTACTCAATAAGGGATTTATCAGACCAGTGTTTCTCTTTGGGGAGCACCTGTGCTATTTATGAAAAAGAAGGACGGGTCTATGCGGTTATGTATTGACTATCATCAGTTAAATAAAGTAACGGTAAAGAACAAGTATCCTCTTCCGAGGATTGATGATTTATTTGATCAACTGAAAGGTGTAGCAGTGTTCTCTAAGATAGACCTGAGGTCGGGGTATCATCCATTAAAAAATAGAAAATGATGATATTTCAAAGACAGCTTTTCGGACCTAGTACGGACACTACGAATTTGTGGTAATGCCATTTGGATTAATTAATGCTCCTGAAATATTTATGGACTTAATGAACATAGTATTCCAACCTTACTTGGATCAATTTATGGTGGTATTTATAGATGATATTTTGGTATATTCCAAGTCAAGATAGGAACATGATGCTCATATTCGAGTTGTTCTTCAGATATTTAGTGAAAAGAAGTTGTAGGCGAAATTATCCAAATGCAAATTTTGGTTAGTTGAGATTGCTTTCCTTGGGCATATAGTCTCTGCATAAGGCATAAGAGTAGATCCCAAAAAGATTCAAGCCATAGTGGATTGCAACCTCCAAATAATATTTCTGAAGTTTGGAGTTTATTGGGGCTTCTTGGTTATTATAGGCAGTTCGTGAAGAACTTCTCAATGTTAGATTTTTCGTTAAATAAGTTGTTACGAAAGGATGTGCCTTTTGTTTGGATGGAAAAATGCCAAGAAAGTTTTGAAATGCTAAAGAGAATAGTAACAGAGGCCCCATTGCTTGTAACCTGAGTCAGGTAAGAACTATGTTGTTTTCAGTGATGCATCCCATAATGGACTGGGATGTGAGCTGATGCAAAAAGGGAAAGTTATGGCTTATGCCTCAAGATAGTTAAAGAATCACGAGAGAAATTACCTGACACATGACTTGGAATTGGCAGCGGTCGTGTTTGCTTTGAAAATTTGGCGACATTATCTATATGGTCAGCGTTGCCATGTTTACACGGATCACAAGAGTCTAAAGTACTTGTTGACTCAAAAAGAGCTAAATTTGAGACATATAAGATGGATTGAGCTTCTAAAAGATTATGATTTGATCGAGTATCATCCAATAAAAGCTAATAGGGTAGCTGATGCACTTAGTCAAAAGACTTTTGTAGCGATAAAGGCTTTGGATGCGCATATATCGTTAAAGGAAGATGGTGCCTTGATTGCTGAACTTAAGTTAAAGATGATAATTTTTTATCAAGTAAAAGAGCTGGAAGGTCGATATGAGAAATGCTTGGTAATAATGGCGCAAGTCGATAAAGAAGAGGTCAATGACTTCCAAATAAGGTTTGATGGATGTTTATATTAATGTGGAAGATTTTTGCATTCCCGATAATGATGAATTAAAGAAAGATATTCTTTACGAAGGAAAACTATAGCCCTTTGACGATGCATCCATGCGGGAATAAGATGTATCAGGATTTAAAGAGTCGTTATTTGTGGCATGATATGAAAAGAGTTGTATCAGAGTTTATTGCAAAATGTTTGACATGTCAGCAAGTGAAAGCTGAACATCAAGTGCCTTATGGATTGCTACAATCGATATCCATTCCTGAGTGGAAGTGGGAACGAGTTACAATGGATTTTGTTTCGGAGCTAACATTGTCACCAGGTAAAAAGGACTCGATATGGGTAATGGTGGAGAGATTGACCAAGATGACTCGTTTTATCCTATTTGAGTATATTAACTCGATGGATAAGTTTGCGGAGTTGTATATAAAATAGATAGTTAGACTGCATGGAGTTCCTATATCAATAATGTACGATCGAGACCCAAGGTTTACTTCAAGATTCTAGAAGTCTTTTCATGAGGCATTGGGTACTCGATTGAACTTCAGCACAACTTTTCATTCGTAGATAGATGGGCAGTCAGAATGAACTATTCAGATATTATAGGATATGCTAAAGGCCTGTGTGATTGAATTTACAAGATCATGGGAAAAATATTTGTCTTTAGCAGAATTTGCTTATAACAATAGTTATCAATCGAGTATTAAGATTGCCCAATATGAATTTTTGTATGGAAGGAAGTGTCGAACACCATTAAATAAGTTTGAACTCGAAGATAGAGATCTAGTTGGCTAGGATTTAATGAAAAAAATGGAAGAAAAAGTGAAAGTTGTCCAGGATAATCTAAAGATAGCCTCTGATCGACAAAAGTCTTATGCCGATTTGAAAAGAAAATAAATTAAATTTCAAGTGGGAGATAAGGTGTTTCTGAAAGTGTCGCCTTGGAAGAAAGTATTACGGTTTGTATTCAAAGGGAAACTGAGTCCGAGATTTATTGGACCTTATGAAATATTGAAAAGCGTCAGACCAGTAGCATATTAGCTAACTTTGCCTCCTGATATGGACAAGATCCACAATGTCTTTCACGTGTCGATGCTCAGAAGGTATCGATCAGATCTATCCCATATTATCACACCAGAGGAAATATATATCCGATCAGATTTAACTTATGAGGAAGAACCAGTGCGAAACTTGGCTAGAGAAAACAACAAGTTGCATAACAAGAATATTCCTTTAGTTAAATTGCTCTGGCGTAATCATAAGATGGAAGAAGCTACTTGGGAAAGAGAATAGAACATGAGGAAGCAATTTCTATACCTCTTTTGTTCTAGGTACTTCATTAATTCGAGGACAAATTTTCTTAAGGGGGAGAATTGTAATATCCCAAATATCAGGCCAATGACTTTATTGAAAAAATTTAAAATTTGAGGATTTATTTAATAAATGATAAAGTATAAGGGGAGAAGGGAAGAATGATAATACCTTAGTTATCTTCTCTTCTTCTTCTTTCCTGTCTTCACGTGTTCTCCTCAACATCTAAAGGTAAGCTTCATCTAACTAGTTTTTACTTTCGATTCTGGTTGGTTCTTACAACCTTAAGTGATATGTAAGCTTAAGGAAGAGTTAAATAAGATTAAAACTAGGAGATGGATGAAATATTTGAGATTGAAGAAAATGGATTTTTGAATGATATGTTAGAATATGAGTTTTTATTGATGTTTACTAGTATATTTGACTTGTCAAAGATGTAAATAAGAGATTAGAATCATTGGATGGGATTAAAAACATGTTACAAAAAATGGTATGATTCTTGGTTGGAGATGTTCTTTGGAGATTTTAGATGTTATGACAATCTAAATGAAGGAAAGTTAGTTAGGATAAGTAAAGAAGAGTTTTATAGTATTAATGGAGGTGAAAATAAGGGAATTTGACCAAATTTTGGTAAAACTCGGGCTGAAAATGGAAAATCTAGGAAAGGGTTTCGGTAATGGAAGAACATTATCGATAATATAGGCTTAAATTTGGGAAACTCATATGAACAGTATCGATACTGAAGCAATTAATATCGATACTGATGTGGATATCGATACTGATGTGGGTATCGATACTACGAGGAAGGTATCGATACCATTGATTCCAAAATGCAGAAACGGTATCGATACCGTAATAGAGTATCAGTACTATAGTATATGAGTATCAATACTAAGAGAAAGGTACCGATACCATTGATTCTAGAATGTAGAAATGGTACTGATATTGAAAGGGAGTATCGGTACAATAGTTTAGAAGTATCGATACCATGGTAGGGGTACCGATACTATTAAGCCTGAAATTTTAGGATAGGCTAAAAGTGTTATAGAAATCTAAATAATAGTACTTTTGAGTATTATTAAAGTATAAATGTTAGGGAATATACTATCATTTGGTATGGTATGTGTCTTTAATGGATGCTTATGTAGATCGTAACCAAGTTCTCGAGTCAAGCCAGAACAAGGGTAAAGACAAAGTTGCAAAATAGTTGGACATCCTTAAAGCATACGAACGAGGCATACCAGGTGAGTGCATTTATTATGTGCATTAAGCGTTATAGTTGCATTTGGTTAAATGCATATGTTGCATTGTTATATCAGTACGATGTGTACTATAGAAACTATGTGTGCAAGCCACGAAGTTCATCATATGTTAATGAACGATCGTACAAGCACTATGTGTGCAACCCACGAAATTCATCATATGTTGATGAACGACTGTATAGGCACTATGTGTGCAACCCACGAAATTCATCATATATTGATGAATGACTGTATAGGCACTATGTGTGCAACCTAAGGAATTCATCATATATTGATGAACGATCGTATAGGCACTATGTGTGCAACCCACATAATTTATCATATGTTGATGAAGGACCGTATTGACACTATGTGTGCATCTCAACAAAATGATAATGACTTGAAATTAATGAATTAGTATTTGATAGATATGAATTAATGTGTGTTTATTTCATTCGTAGGTTTTATCAAGCCGAGTAAGGAGTAAATCTGACATCACAAATTCGGAACCGCCTCATCAATAACTGTACGACAACTATATCTATTTTGATATTATTAGTCTGCATGTAATAGAATTATGATAACACTCTGCAAAGTTTTTGGTTTATAATGATGTAGAAAGGATAAAATCTTTGAATAGTAATTTCTGTTATATATTGAGCTTTAATGAATTTTGTGTTATTATTAAATTAAAATGTTTTATAAAAGAAACAAAATTTTATGGTTTTTTAAAGAGAAATGTTTTTAAAGCTATGTGACATTTGTACCTCGTGTACGGAAAGGTATATGAGAAATGGGTGTTACACTAGATTTGTGCGGTATAATCATCCTTTAGTCCCTTCAAGTTTAGTGTGCATTTGCTTTTCATTCACTTGTCTTTTTTTTTAATTTTAAATGTTTTTCCTCATCTTGCTATTTTTCCTTTCTATGTTTTAGTCTTAACTTTTAGTTTATTTTCTTTCATGCCAACTATAGTTAGATGCGTTTTTCCATTTTCGTCCCTACTAGGTTCTTTTTATTTATATATTCAATTTTTCTCCTCTCTCTTGTTTTATTATAATTTAGTCATTATTTGTTATTTTTATTAACTTGATCTGATACACTTTTTTGTCAATAATATTGCTTATTTTTTCACTTACTTCATTTACGAACGTTAATCTTATTTTATTTTAATCTAACTTTTTCTTTTGTTTATTTTCATGACTCTTTTGATGTAGAATTTTAATTTTCTTTATTTGTTATATTTAATATTTTATTATAATTTTCATTTATTTATTGTGTTATTTAATTTTATTTTAGTTTAATCATTTTCCTCAGTTTCTTTTATTTGTTTTATTTAAGATATTCAATTTGTATTTTATTATAATTATTTTTTATTTATTTTTAGGTATGTTCTAATTAAGGTATGTATTCTTTTTTTTTAATTTATTATTTATTATTTTTATTTATTTTTTTCTTTTTTATTGTACCCAAGTTTTAACCATTTATCATGGATTCTAGTTTTATTTATAATTCGCCTTTAAATTTTTTTTCCTATGATTCTCGTAATTTGACTCCTGTTTCCCTTCATTCTATCTTCTTTCTTTACCTAGTAACAAAAATATCTTCTTTCTTTACATTTTAATTCCCTTTAATAGTCCTTCAAAAAAAAATTCCCTTTAATAGATTCAAAAAAAAATAGATTAAAAAAAAATAATTCCCTTTAAAGATATGGTAAATTCAAGATTTTTATTGGGGTAAATGACACATCTATTCACTAAATTTTACCTTTTCTTTTATTTTACTTATAGTATTATTAATTTTTTAATTTACTCACTAAATTTTATAAATTAAATTTTTTTATCCACTCGATCCTTTCTTTTGTAATAGCTGGATGACATGGATTTTTTTATTATTATATAATGATGATATGTATTTTTTATTAATATTTAATTATGATATATAATATTTAAAATAAAAAATATTAAGTTTTATTTCTAAACCCCCAATCTCAAATTACAACCCATCCCACCCTCACCCTCACCCTCACCCTCTCCCTCCCCCCTCCCACCGTCAACAACATTTTCCCTTTGGCCACTGTCAACGACGGCCACGGTTGAACGACATAGCTTATGGCCAATAGCTTGGTTAAATGACACGGTTATGTACCCCAATACTGGACATGAACCATGAGATGATTATGGGTACCGTTACAAGGTTCGGAGAGACATTAGATCCAACGACGTAGGTGTTTTTTTTAAGTTCAGAGGTTGGCGTTGCCGGAATATCGAAAACTTGATCGTTGACAGTGAGGATTGAACACAATCTTGGATTACTCATCCTCTTTGTCCATGTTTACGCTTCCACCATTTGGGTACTTTTTGGGAGCATTGTAAAGATATCCCCTTGGAGCTTAAATATTCATTTGTTTCCTTTAGATTTATTCTCTCTCTAAGAAAAAGAAACAAGAGAGAGAGATAAGAAGAAGAATATTTTTCTTTGTGTGGCTAGATAAATCTAAGGGAGTGAAGAAGGACGATATGGTCAGTGAGGTGATTTGATTAAAGGGTGGAGATTCAGATTTGAGAAAATGGAGAAATGAGAACTTTTGAACTATAAAAATGGTTGGAGTGAATGTAGATGCAGGGGAAATCTAGATGATGGATCCAGTATCAAGATATCCTAATGATCTGGATCTGATCAAGATCTTTTTCCGTTTTTCCACTGCCAACAACGGTCAACTGTGGTTGGCACGGTGACCGGCTGTAATAAACGGTGATAAGAGATGATTGAAAAAAAAAAAGAATAAAAAGAAGTGAAGAAAAGAAGGGAAATGAAGAAAAAATTGTTTTTCAATATAAATTCAAAATGTTGTCGTTTTGATAAAAAAAAACTTAACTTTTTAAAATAATATCGTTTTGAAGTCGTGTGTCATGTCATGACACCGTTAATTATTTAACGGTTGAATGTGAAAGTTTAGTGAGTAAATTGAAAAATTTTAAAATGCAACGAGTGAAATAGGAAAGAGAGTAAAATTTACTGAATAAACGTGTAATTTGCCCTTTTTATTATTTCATTACTCTGTTATTTCATTAAACGACTAATTTTATTTAACTTTATTTCCTTTATTATGTTAATTAACTTTTATTCTTTACGTTCATATTTTTTTATACTTAATTTACATGTTTCATACTATTTTTAACTTGGTATTTTCTATTTGTTTATTTTATTTTAAATTTAGGTTACTTTTAGGTTTTAATTCTTTTGTTTAGGATTTCACTTAGTTTATTTAGGAAGATGATTAAAATACTTTTCGTTCGTGCTCATGTTCTATTTTCATAATTTGAATAATATTTTTTAAAATTAACTAGGGTTAATAATTAGATCATTAACCGTAGACTCTTCACAATTTAGTCCTTGAACTTTTTTAGGTATTCATTTGACATAATTAATTAGGTTTGATAATAGAGCCTCCATCTTAGTTAAGTTTCACTTTAGCCCCTTAAATTAGGGAATAATTCGATTTGGTTCTCACATTAAAATGTCCGAGGTTCCATTTCGATTATTTGATTCAATAATTGGTTTAAATTGATTAGGATTAATATTAGAGCCTACAATTTTTAGGTTTAGTCCTCTAGGTTCTTTAAATTGCATAATTTGACACTTTAAGTTAGAGAGAAGACTTAACTAATCCACTAATTTAATTAGGTTCATAAAGGGTTATTTGATTGCATTTCGTTTTTAAAACGATAAGGCAATGTTCATTTATAAAGGGATTAATAGTGTATCCTCCGCATTATGCTCAAGGGGTGACCACTAGTAATTCACGAAGTAAATTGATATCATTTTAAAAATCCGACATCATGATTTCTTAATCTCTAAGGCAATGTTCGTTTATTGGGGACAATAATTAAGCTTTCACATTAATGCTTGAGGGTGGATGTTATTGGTCTTAATAGAAAAGTATCCTTTTCAAATTTGCATCCATAATGATTTTTAAATTAAATAAAACCTCGAACTCAAAATTTCCAATTTTAAATATAAGGTAATCGACTAGGTAACAATTTCTGGGATTTGTGGGGGGGTGCTAATCCTTCTCCACGCGTAACTGACTCTCGAACCCATTTTATGGTTTTCCTATACCAAAATTTGGTATTTTTGATTAAATAAAATGCTTTTTTAAAACTACCTGATTTTAGGTGTTCCAATCTCACTGTAAAAATGATTGGTGGTGACTCCTAACATTTCATTTCAAAATCATTTGAAAAACCCCCACTGTTGCAATTAGTAAGCTTTTCTCCCGAAGGGTCGATTGTGACAAACACTTATCAGACCAATATTCAAACAACACCGTATGAGGAAATGTATGGTCCTAGGGGTTGTACTCTGTTATGTTGGACTGAGTTATTTAAGAGAAGGGTTGTAAGACCCGATCTTGTTCAGGAGACCGAGGGTACAGTTAGGTTCATTCGAGACGGGCTTAAGGCTTCTTTTGATATGTAATAGTCTTACACTGATATGAAGAGACATGATATTGAGTTTAATGTAAAAGACTCTAGTCTTTCTAAACGTATCTTTTTGGAAGAATGTTCTCAGGATTAGTCATAAAAGAAAGTCGAGTCTGAGGTTTATTGGACCTTATCAGATTCTGCGTCAAGTTAGTCCTGTTACTTATAAACTTGAGTTATTGCTTGAGCTTAAGCACATTCATGATGTCTTCCATGTCTCTATATCATTATGATCTATCTCATATCATTTATGTTGAAGATGTTGAGGTGAGACCTTATTTAAGTTATGAGAAGAAGCCTATGAGGATTCTTGCCTATGAGGATTGATTTATGAGAAGTTTATGTATACTTATGGTTAAGGTACTTTGGAGTAACCATAGTCCTTCGGAGGAACATAAGAGACTCAAAAATCCATGGAGGAGTAGTTTCCACAACTTTTTTCGTCAGGTAAAATTTTAAGGTCAAAAATTTCTTGAGAGAGTTATCACATATCAAAGTAAGGGGTAAACTAGAAAGTTTTTAAATTTCTGTGCTTAATCGTAAATTTATGGAAGTTTAAAGCCCAAGGGTACAATTTACCAAATTTTTAAGGTAGTTTGAAAACTTCCACTCTTATTTCTTTTCTTTTTTCCTCCCAATCGTTTTTTCAATATCTCTCAAGCACTCTCTTTGTCTCTCTTCCAACATGCCTTCATTGTATGTTTTTGGCAATTTTGTCGCATTTCGTGCCATTTTGTAGCACACCGTTGATAGGGGAAAAGCACTTTTGGGGCCCCGACCCCTGTAAAGTTTTTTTATATTTGATATATTTGATCTAATAGTATTTTAGTTCATATAAAAATAAATATTCAAATTAAAAAATAAAAGAATTTATTAAATATTTAATCAAGTAGATGCCAAACTAAAGAAGATAATCCAATGTTCTCAAAATTTTTGGTTTAATAACAATATATGTAATTATAAATTTAAATATTCGATAAATTAGACATTATCTTGTGAATTTTAAATTTAAATACCTATTAAGTCATTGTATTTTCTTAAGAAAAGTTCAATATTTAATCATGGCTCCGTCCCTGACTGCTGAAATCATTCCCTCCGTCTTATGGTATTTTTCTGTCTGATACCCTTGTTTCCTATTTCAATGTCGTCATTGGTTGTCGGGGAAGGGAGGAACATCTCGGTTTGTTCAAAAAACATGTCTTTGTCACTCAATGTCACGAACCAAATTCAATATGAGACTTTTAGTGCTTTAAAATCAAAATCTAGAGATTTTTTTGAATTCTGATCGCCAGATGAGCCCTCACGTGTCATCGTGCTCGTGTGGGAATGATAATGTCGGTTCAATTAGAGAACAAATTTGACTCTAGACTGAACCGATTGAACTGACTTGAGCTTGAACCAAACCAGTCTGACCTAACCCATAAACCTGACCCATTGACTTTAACCTGACTTATTGACAATTGATCGTTGACTTTGACTTTGATTTTGACTTCGATTTTGACCTAATAACCTTTTTTTAAAGACCCCTATCTTTAATTTTTTTTGACATCCTGATTTTGTTTCTGTAGTTTATTTTGCCAAATTCTAACTTAAAAGCCATATTTTACGTCATTTATCGCTTAAAGTCTTAGTTTTGTTAAGTAAATTGTAAGATTTTGGACTCACTTTTTTTTTGTTATGTTCTAAAGGTGAACATGTGTCTCTACATTGCTCTCTAGTAGATCTTGACCACTCTCATTCAACTTAGTTAGATTCTACATGCTCATCTCGAGATATGTGTTAATGTTGTTAAATGGCTTAATATTTTAATATTATTTACATTATAGTTTACATACTCATATGGTGATGTATTATATCTAGGTTACCACTCCGCATGTCCTAGTGCTACCGACCATAGGAAGCGTAAAGCTCACTGGCGGAGCCAGGAAAGGATAAGGGGTGTCAGCCAGTAAAGGATACCGAAAATTTTTAAAAAATAAAGTTTCCTATATAAATTTTATAAAAATAAATAAATGACACAACTTTTAGAAATATTTTGACCCCTTAAAAAAGAAATGAAAAAAATATCAAAATTAATACTCAACATTTATTCAAACAATCGTTTTATCCTTTATTCATTTTTAGAGTAATTTGGCCCACAATGTTACATTTTAAGGCAAAAAAGATCCCTCAATTTATGAAAATAATTAGTTATCAAACTGTTGACATACTAAAAGAGTGATACTTTATATCCTTAAATGAAACATTGAGGGTCAAAGTGCTCTAGAAAAAAAATGAATAAGAATTAAAATAACTATTTAGTTAAATGTTATGAGACTTTTTACCTTAAAATGAAACGTTTGGAGTCAAAATGCTAAAAAAAAGAATAGGGGACCAAATAAACATTTTAGTAAACGATGGGGTTGATTTTAGTATTATACCAAAAGAATTTGACCCTAATTTTTTTAAAGTATATATATAATTTTATTTAAATATCACAATTTAAAGTTATGACACCACAATTTAAAGTTCCATCTCCACCCCTAAAAAAGCTCAACCAGTGTTGATTAACTACTATAAGTTTGCCTCCTTGACCCTTATAATGCATTTAATAATTTTATGTTTTTAAACTATATGATGCTATTTGTAAACATGTCCATATTTTGATTATGATTAACGTGATATGTCTGATATCTGATGGGTATGGCATCACTTATTATTTGTGTATTGATATAAATATTTATGTCATATACATGAGTTCCTTTATGGAGGATAACATTCTCGTCATGTTTTTGCATGGGATTATATCTCAGTCATGTTTCTACATGGAATTATATCTTAGTCCATTTCAATTTGGAATCGTTTTTGGAGGGTTATATCTCCATTTTGATTTTTGTTTCTGATTGGGATCCTCTTCGGAGGGTAATGATCCCATCCTATTATCCGTGACGAAAGGTAAAGTTGTGTGAATTTTCTGTTATAGCTTGACGAAATCCTAAGTCACTAAAACGTTAATTTATCAAATCAAAATGTTTTGAAATGTTCCGCTTGACCTCTCTTCACTCCAAGATAGGGACAGACATATGATTTTATACAGGGAGTGAACTTGAACTAATAAAATTTCATCGGATAATTTTGAATTTATAAAATTTTAGGGTGGGCAAAAACATATTTTTAATAAAAAATACATAGGAAAATCTAAAATATATAATAATTTTATATTTTTTGGGGGACGACCACCCCCACCCTTCCCGACCTTGATCCATCCCTACTCCAAGTTGTCTCTAGGAATAGAAAACAGGTAATCAATGAGTGTGAGCTCAAACGAACTAAGTGAATATATAGTAATAAGTACAAAGTCACAACTATCAAGCAGGTTACTTTAGGACATTCAACATGCTAATGTTGCAATTCACTCTCAAATATTAAGTAGCCTTTTTGGAAACTCATGTAACATTTTAATACCATTTAATGCATAATCATGGCCGAAAAATCATGTATATAAGGCTTTCAAAATAGGTTTGTAAGTCATGCAAATCATGCTTTAAAAATAGAACGTAAATGTTACTAGTATCAAACTTATAGTTCATCGTATTTTGATATATCAACTTATATTAAATTTTATGAAACTAATATCTAAGGATAATCAGATCTCTTTATGTCTCCGTATAATCCTTATAAAGGACGCCGATCTCTTATTGGTCGACCTCAAGTATAACTCAAAGAGTTGCAATAAAGTAGATAATTGTTTCCACTTTGCACATTGCACAAAGTAAAGTGACCACCTTATACCGCCTCTAGTAGATCTCAAAGTGATCACCTATACAAATGTAGACTATACTCAAAATGCTATGGCATGCCATTATATCTAAAGGTTCAAGATAATGCAATAACCAATTCTGAAAATCAAATATAAATAATATAACATTTTTATATATGTAATCCATATAACAAGTAGACAACTGTAGTAACCATATTTGTGTATGTAAATAATATTTTCATGCACGAATCAATTAATCTTGATGAAAAAATAATTATTTTTGTTCTTTAAAATTTCAGATTCGAATATCAAATAAATCAAAGGTGTGATCATTTAATATCAAATAATTGAGAATTATCTTTGAATAAATATTATATTGTAATTATAATTTTTAAGTATACAACTTATTTATTTACACTTATGTTATCGTTATTTTGATACTAAAATTAATATTATAAATCGTGATATAATTATTATCCTAATAAAAAAGTAAAAAATGATAGAATATAGAATAAAACTTTATACTAAAATTTCCTGCAGAAGAAGACATAAGTTTACCACCATCGCCATCACTACCAACACCACTAACAGTCCCAACACTAAAACACGCTTTCTCCTCCACTTACAATCATCGTCTGAACCTTCTTCTAGTGACAGAAGCTACTGGAATTTCAGCTAACTTCTGCAAATATTAAAGTTTTTTAATTTACACAATTTTTAATATAAATTTTAAAATTTATAACACGTTACACTTTTTGATTGAATTACATTATTTTTAAATAGAAATCATGGATAGAATAAAATGATAATTATAATAATAATAAAACTTCAATTAATAAAATATTATACAAATATTAAACCGATAATTCGTCTATATTGTTGTAGAAATTAAAAGAATTATTAATAAGTTATCAAATGATTAATTTAAGTGTTAAACAGTTTGGTATCGCTTAAATAAAATTTTAAATTGGAGTCTTTGTATATGTAATTTAAATAATTAATTTCAAGGGTTTTTTTTTTCTATTTTATTTTAGTTACTGGGCAACGCCTCTAAATAGAGAGCTTGGCCTTAACTTTTTTTGCTCAATCAACAAGGCTAGTTTTACGTGAATATGGGAAGTTCTAGGGTTTTTGGTGCTGCATTCTTGATTTTGCTCCTCGCCGATATAGCTTTTGCTGTTAGGCCATTTAAGGCTGCAGGAATAGGAGGAGGTGGTGGTGGTGGAGGAAGTGGTGGTGGTGCTAATGGTTTGGGGTCAGGTTCTGGATATGGCTCGGGGTATGGTTCAAGAAGTGGCTCCGGATATGGTTCAGGAGGAAGTGGAGGAGGTGGTGGGGGTGGAGGCTCTGGGTCAGGGTACGATTCGGGGTCTAGATCAGGGTATGGATCTGGAGGTGGGATAGGAGGTGGTGAAGGAGGTAGGAGAGGTGGTGGTGGTGGTGGCGGAGGCAATGGAGGATCAGGGTAAGGAAGTGGGTCCGGATATGGAAGTGGTGGTGGTGGTAAGGGTGGAGGAGGTGGTGGTGGAGGGGGAAGAGGTGGAGGAGGAGGTGGCAGTGGAGGCGGAGGCAACGGTTCGGGTTATGGAAGCGGGTCAGGCTATGGTAGCGGTAGAGATGATGATTACTTCCCATAAAGAAGTTTCAAAGTAGAGGCCAAGGATGAATTCTACATAGTATTGAGCCATATATTAAACAAGTTTAGCATTTTATAGTGTCCCTAAATAAAGCACCACCGCTTCCACGCATTTCGATTATTATATATTTTCATAAATGCTTTTAAGAGTTTCAAGTGCAAAACTTTTGTAAGGACTTCATCAATAAGGTAGAACTTTTATAAAAAAAAATAATACAACTTTTATCTTTGAAATTTTGCTTTATTTTAAAATCAATATTAAGTATAATTAAAGTATCAGTCGTAAAGTGAGATTTATTAAATTGATAGAGTAATAAAAAAGTTGATATTATTTATTTTATATAATTTTTTATTAATCTATAATAAGTATAATATAATATTTGTTCAAATATAATTCATAATCATTTGACATTAAACACTTACACCCTAATACCCTAATATTTATGGTGTTCAAATTCGTAACCTCAAAAAATAATAAAAATTTATTTACCACTAATATCTTTTGATGTTAGAAATCAAAGTTGATTTTTAATTGTAGGTAAAGCTCGAAGATAATTGGCAGCTTACAAATAAATACTTTATTCTTATGGAACTTGTTGACAGCAACTGCTAAAAGTTTAAGTAGAGAATTACTTGGATATGTGACTGACCACTTTGAGACTTAAAATACAACAAACATCACTAATGATTTGGTGGTAATGATGAAGGAGAAAACACGTGGCAATTGGAGCAACAGCTATATGGATGGTAACAAGATTCATGCAATTAAGCAAATTAAAAGAATGGTTATAACTGTTATGCAATAGTTATTTTAATCATGATAAGTTTAATGCTTAACAACTAACCAGCTTGAATCGAGACATCACAACAAGAAACATTATCACGGCACTATCAAATTGTTGAAATGGCAAATAGTCTGTAGCACAAAACTTCATTACGGCAAGGGAAAAGATTATAGCAATCCTTGGCCACAATTCTTAGTAAATTATGCTATTTAAGTTCTATATATATATATATATATATATATATATATATATATATATATATATATATATGCGCGCGCGCGTGTCGATATTTTAGTTTAGAATGAATGAAAGTGTGGTAAAGAAATATACAAGAGTGGAAGGGTGAAACTTAACAAAGTTTTAGAGTGGTGTGGTGTTTGTAAACAAGCCGTGTAGACATGGTTTTTGTCCGAGTTTTAATTACGCTTATTAATCTATTATTATTATTTTTATTTTTATTACATTTTAATTTACATTGTGTAGACCCATTTTACAAGGACCTAGAATACAAACACTTAAGCCCACAAGAACCCAATTGGAGCCCAGACCTGAGGCCCAAGATTCGACCCGGTCCATGCACATTCAACGCGACCCGATTACACTACCCTACGTTTCTAAAACCCTAACATAGAGGAGAAGCTACCGCCGCCGACCCAGGACAGAAGCTGGACCGTCCGATCTGCTGCGAGTGAGATGCATACGCTTAACTCTTCAACTCCCCACCAGCGCGTGAATCTCACCGTTCCTCTGTCCGCCGCATAAGCCACCACCGAGAGCTCCCCGAGCCACCTTCATCATCAACAGTGACAGAAAATCACCATCCACCAGTCAATCACACCAAATCACAGATAATCATTTTAAAAAGCTAATAAATCCAAAAAAAATCAGGATTTTCATCAACTCAGATCAGAAAAAATAGATCCCTATGCTAGATGTAATCATCTCATCCAAAGAAATCAAAAGATAAGAGAGCAGTAGAAGATCTCACGAGGCCCAACAGGCGAGGAAATAAAGGGAGAGATTCAGGGGGTTGAAAAAAAGGAAGAGAACATAGAGAGAGTTTCGGTGGGAGGATTTGAGAAGAGGGAGGAAGCATTTGGGGAGAAAAAAACTAGAGAAAAAACAAAACATATCCAAACTAGAAAAACATAGAAAACAGAAGGGGAGATATTCAAGCCAAAGAGAGAGAGAAAGGGGTTCGAAAAAGAAGCTTACCTCAAGCAAGGATAAAACGACGACCTTTACTGGAGCGAACATCACCATTACCGAAGGTAAATAAGGGTTAAGGTCTTGATTCTCATGTTTGGGTATATTTGGGGTAAGATTTTAGTGTTCGACCGTGAGAGGTTGTGTTTTAGGATACCGATCGAACGTGTTTTACCCCATGGCCACCGAGATGTGGTGGTCGGAGTCACAGTTTGACTCATCGGTTGTAGGATAAAGGGTTTTCTCTTTCTCTCGTGAGAAGGAGGGATTAGAGAGAGCGGAAGGGGAGAACGCGGCTAAGAGGGGTGACAAATGAAATAAGGGTTTTGAAATACCCTAAACCGGTTATATCACAGATTCCATATGGCTTCGTTTGGAGAAGGGAGAGACCGCGTGTTTTGGGAAAATGGGATATTAACGGTTTGGCTCCTCTTTATTTGTAATACCTATGTTTTAGTCATTAATGAAGCTTTGTGAAATCATGTTTTGGGCATCTATTTTTCTCTGTTTATATTTAAGTCCTTACCTTTTGTATTTTACCATTTTCGTGGTTGTTTAAATCTGGACTCACATTTTGTAATTTTTCATTTTAATCAATGAATAGAAATTTGAATCTTTTAATTTCTAGCTTCAAGTATTGATTGTTTGTATTTTAGTCATTATCTGTTCTTTAATATACATTTGGTTTAATGTCTATTTTAGGCTATTGATTCATGATTTATTTCATTTGGATCCTTATTTGTGTAGTAGTGAATTTATCAGTATTTATGATTTGGTTCATGAATTTATTTTTCTTTTGTTCCAGTCCTTAACTATTATTTTAGAAGATAAATTTTGAGTTTGTATCATAGATCTTAGATTTCACTTTTAGCTCATTTTGGTCACTATTTTGGTTTTCTAAGTGAAATTATAGGGTTTATTACATATTTATGCTTTATTATTTTGTCCTTTTATGATTTAGTCCTTTTGTTATTTAATATCATTATATTATCCTAGTTCAACCCATATGATTAAAATGTTTTTATTTATTTATTTTTATGTTATTAGTTGTTTTATTATTATGTTATATCATATATAGATATATGTATATGTTTAACTAATTTCTCTTAATCCCTGTATGTTTATATATATTGTTTATTTCATTGTATTATTTTATCTCATTCATATTAATTTAATTTATACATTAGCCTTTGTATCAATATTCTGTGTCTCTCATACTTGATTAAAATGTTTAAGCTCATTCGAATATTTTCAAGACACTCGTCATAGAATGGGCATAAAAAGCACAACTTGAACGAAGTAGTGTGATTCGATACCATTTGATCGATAAATGAACTTAAAACTGATCAAATTTATTTTTTAATTCATTCTTTTATTTTAGTTTAATAGCATTGTATGTTTCTTAAATGGTATGTCATATTGTTTTATGAAATTACCAATAATTTTTGTTTGATTTGCGATCTTGGATAATAATGAGGAGAGAATATTCTTTTACAGATAAGAAATAGACGAGACAGCTTTCCCAATGGAGGATTGGTAATCTCAAGATTTCTTTTCAAGTTAAAGAGTTTTCCCTAATAAAGAATTCAAAACAAATTACTTAAACTTTAATAAATGGATTATATTTTAACTTTATGTTCTATGTGTGATTTCCACCGTTACGGCAACATTTAAGCGATTAAGTACCAATTTTTTGCCATTGTGGGGTGCATATCCTTACCACGTGTAATCGACTCCCGAACCCATTAAATTGAAAATTTGATAACACAGACCGATTTTTGTCTAAGAAACGATTTTTCTTAAAATTGTTTTAAAAGACGTTTTTAGGTATTCGACCTACATAACTCAAAGGTCGGTGGCGAATCCAATTCAAAATTTTCAAATTAATTCAAAATCGACATTTTTTCAAAATAAAGTCGTAATTTTTTTTAAAAAAACTTAAGTTTTTTCCTAAAAAATAGTTATGACAAGCCGCATATAGTGTCATATTTGTTTGGTGTTTGTACTCGTATTTTGTTTCATATTAATAATATCATATGAGTTATAAAGTAAATCGAGTGCCCACCAACGCTTTCGACAAGTGGTATCATAGACAGGTTCGAGTTTGGTTCAAGTATACATAGCATTGAAAATGACCAACTTAAGTCAACCACAAATTTCGAGATTGACAAAGATGAATTATGGTAACTGGAGTATCCAAATGAAGGGCTTACTCTGTTTGCAGGACTGTTGAGACATTATCGAGGAAGGTTATGTTGAGCCCGAAAATGTAGCAACAGAAACGACTTTAACCAATGAAGAGAAACGGGTACTGAAGTAATCATGCAAGACAGACAAGAGGGTGTTGCTCATTATTTTTCAACGAGTTGAAGAATCAACATTTGAAAAAATCTCAGATGCGAAGACCGCAAAGCAGGCGTGGGAGATTATACAAAAATTTCTCCAAGGAATTGAAAAATAAAAAAAGGTACATTTGCACTATCTAAGAGTTGAATTTGACATGTTGAAAAAAATACGAAAAGTATCGATGATTATGTTAGTCATTTTAAAGTTATGGTAAACAAAATGAAAAGAAATATTGAATCACTCGACAACATCATAGTGATGGAAAAGATTTTGCGGTCATTGATACAAAATTTTCAATATATGGCCGTGATAGTAAAAAAATTGAAAGATTTATCCCAGAAATCGCTCGATGAGCTTGTAGGTTCACTCCAAGCCCATGAGCAAAAGATGAAACAAAATGAAAATAAAGAGGAAGATCTACAAAGCAATTTAAACATCAACGAAGTTGAAGCCAAGAACAGCTACATATGAGGCCTAGGAAATCGTGGTGGTTATCGTGGAAGATATAGAGGTGGATGAGGAACACGTGGACATGGTGGTCGATCATATAAAGCTAATCAATGGAGTGAAAATTACCAGACATCAGGCATTATACGAGGATTCAGAGGCCGAGGTAGAGGCATATATCAACAAAGAAATAAATCACAGGTACAATGTTATAGATGCAATAAATATGGTTACCATAGCTACGATTGTAAATTAGATACAAAACAAGAAGTAATAAATAATATAGCAGTTGAATAAGAAAATGTTGAATAATCCCATGTATTCCTTACTTTCAAAGGAAATGAAGAATTCAAGAAAAATATTTATTATCTCGATAATTGTACCAGCAACCATATGTGTGGCTTTTGTGACTTTTGGTGACTACATGCATGCGGAAGTCAAAGGTAAAGGCAAAGGCATGATTACGAAAAAGAATGGTGGAAAGAAATACATCTCATATGTACATTTTGTACCATCTTTGAAAAGCAACGTCATCAATATTGGTCAACTTCAAGAAAAAGATATAAAGTGGTGATGAAAAAATCTATCCATTGACATCAAAACAAAAAGATGGAGAATTAATTTTCAAATTTGATATGACTCGTAATCGTCTCTTTACCATTGACATCAAGTCGGGAGAAGTCAAGTGCATGAAGACAATAATTACAGTTAATTCATGGTTGTGACAACTACGATACGGGGCATCTTGGTTTCTGGGGCCTAAAATTATTATCGTAGGCAAATGTGGTGAAAGGACTATCAGAAATCAATCCTCCAGATCAACTATGTGAGGCTTGAATTATAGGAAAGAAACATAGACAAAGCTTTTGAAGTTGGCAAATCATGGTGAGCCCAGAGGCCGTTAGAGATTGTGCATACAAATATAGTCTGTCCTTTTGACATACCATCACTTAGAGGTAACATATACTAATTAACTTTCATTGATGATTTTAGTAGAAAAAAGTGAGTTTATATCTTGAAAGAAAAATTAGAAGCCCTGAAGAAATTGAAATAATTTAAAGCAATAATGGAAAAACAAAGTGGTCAATATTTAAAGATACTCAAATTTGATAGATAAGAAGACTATACATTAGATTTATTTGGAGACTTTTGCAAAGAGCATGGAATCATCCATCAATTAACAGTTAGATACATGCCTTAACAAAATGGAGTTGTAGAAAGAAAGAACCGCACAATCCTTGACATGGCAAGGAGTATGATAAAAGCTAAGCACTTACCAATAAATTTATGGTTCGAGGTTGTTCATTGTGCAATTTACTTGTTGAACCAATGTCCAAAAAAAGTGAAGCGTATGACTCCAAATGAAGCATGGAGTGGTTAGAAACTGTCAGTTGGACACCTCGAATTTTTTGGTGCATTACATATGGACTTGTTCCTGAGCATATTAGAAAAAAGCTTCACGATAGAGGAGAAAATTATATTTTCATTGATTATGATGAAATAAGAAAAGTTTAGACTCTATAATCTTCTTACAAAGAAGGTAATAATTTCAAGAGATGTTGAGTTTGATAAAGTAGAATACTGGAGATGGAGCAAGGAAAAAAAGTTGAAGGATTATTTTTTGATGAAGATAAAGAAAACGATAATTTTATTAATCAAGATGAACAAGATGATGATCAAGGTCCTCAAAAAGTTTCAATTACTTCACTATCAACAAGCAAAAGCAGTATTAGTAGTAGAAGAATAGAAAATCCTAAAGTACCTCCTATAGATGTTTCAAGATCTAGAAAGGAGAGAAAAATGCTAGAAAGGTAGAACGATTATGAATTACAAAATGTTTCACTTTTTTGCTTACTTGTAAATAGTGATCCAATAACATATGAAGAACATGTTGAAGATGATAAGTGGAAGAATGCAATGGATGAAGAATTTGCATCAATAAAAGGAAATGATATATGGGAACAAACAAAACGACCAAAAGGTCACAACCTAATTGGAGTCAAGTGTGTTTATAAGAAAAAAACCAACAAATAATGAAAATTTTAGAAATACAAAGTAAGATTAGTTTCGAAATGATACAAACAAAGATAAGGAATAGACTATGATTAAGTATTTGCTTTAGTGACAAAGATCGAGACCATCAGACTTCTCACAACAGTTGCAACTCAAAACAAATGAAAGATTTATCAAATGGATGTGAAGTCAACATTTCTTAATGTCTACCTAGAAGAAGAATTTTATATCGAACAACCACTTGGATACACTAAAAAAGGGCATGAAGACAAAGTTTGCCTATTGAAGAAAGCCTTGTATGAATTGAAAGAAGCTCTAAGAGCATGGAACACGAGAATAGATGAATACTTTTAGAAAAATGGGTTCATGAAGATCCATACGAGCATGCCCTATATAGGAAGAAAAATTAAGATGGTGATATCATCATCGTGTGCTTACATGTGGACAACATGATTTTCATATGGAACAATTCAGGCACGTTAAATGATTTCAAGAAAACTATGACTAAAGAATTTAATATGTTATATATTGGTAAAATGTCTTACTTCCTTAGATTTGAGGTAAAACAAAGGCAATATGGAATATTTATATCTAAAAAAAAGTATGTAGAGAAATGTCATAACGCCTTTTCCAAAACAAAAATGATTTTATTTTATAAGTGTATGAAAAGTCAAGTGTTTCAAAAATCAAATAAATTTTAAGTTTAGTTGAATTCATAAAAGATTTGAAGTCACCATCGATCATTGGGTTAGGTAGGTCGAGTACATAAAAACGTCTAAAAATCATTTTAAAGATAGTTTGATCTACTTTTACCAAAAATTCATTTTTCAGGGATCGAAAGTCGTTTACGTGTAGGGAAGGGTAAGCACCCCCACAACGCCCAAAATTGGTACGCAATCGCCCATATTTCATCTTGGTAGTGGAAATAAAAATGCTAAAATAAAAATTCCTCTCACAACTTATTCTATCACTCATTAATTATTATATTTCAAACTTTAAAGATTATTCCCTATTTTGAATAGAGATTACGAGATTTACAAGTCCTCCAACGGGAAGGCTATCCCATCTATCTCTTCCCTATACGATAATATTCATTTAATTATTAGGGTCTCATATCTAGCATGAAATAAAAATTAAATTAAACAATGTGATAAAAAATGCACACAATTATCATTTTTCAAACGATTATTTATTCATTTTTATTAGAACATACTCGACTATTTTCAACTTTGTTTTTGTTCGAACATTGTATTGGATAGTACTACCTCGATAGGTTGCACTTTCCACACCCATTCTACAAAATTCGTTCTTGAAAATGGACAAGAGTATATTAGCGATCGTTATTAATTATTCTAAGGATATTTTACCATTTTAATAAATATCTAGGGAACGTATGTCCTATTAACGTTAAAACAAGCATGATAAAGGAAAAAGGAGTAAATTATTACTACGACAAAATTTTAAGGACCTATTAACAAGCATTTAATTTTGTGTTACATGATAATCAATATTAATTAGTGACCAAAATATACATTTAATAAACTAGGAGGACCTAAAACATAAATACTATACTACATAATGCGTAAGAAAATGAAGACTAAAATAAATTAAACATAAAATATAAAGGATCAAAATGGATATCCGGCCAAGGCATGATAAAGCATAAATGATGACTAAAATGTAAACAAGAAAAAACTTGGAAGTCAAAATAGAAATAATTGAAACTTGCATTTAGTGAATAAAATGTAATTTTAAAAAATACATATGGTTGTAGAGAGGGTTAACCCAAGTCGCTAAAACGCTCAGATTTCCCTCCTAAACAGCGTCCTTTGACACAGGGTATATAACCCCAAAATATGGCCAAAAAATGGTCATACTCCTTCATTTTTCACTTCTTCGGTTTTGCTAAAAAAAGAGATAAAGAAATTTCTCTATACATATCCTCCCATGCCATCTCTAGACCGTGCATGTGGAGGACTGAGCCTCCAACCGCCACCGCCGGCCATCGTCGATAATAGTTGAAAAAAAAGTTTAACCCTCCCAAACCATCCCTCTCTTCTCCTTTAAACCAAAACTTAGAACCGTCAACTCTCAAAACCCACCAAAACGCCTAGATCTACGAAGTTACCTTTGGTAACTTGGTCTCCAACGACGGAAGCTCTCTGATGATCCATGAACGATGAGGCCACCAAGAAAACTTAGGTGATTCCTTTTTCTCACCTTTGCTCATTTCCTTTTTAGATTTTTTCTCTGTTTTTATGAACCATTTTTTATTTTCTTTTTTCAAAACTCCCTCATTTTCTTTGAATGCATTCTCTTCCCAAAAGTTGCAATAGATGAGGCATTAGGGTTTTATTTGGGCCCAATTTTTTTTACGTTGGCTCATTTTTTTAGGTTTGTAGAATAATAATAATAATAACAAAAAAGGTGATTAGAGCTACTATTCTTTGCTCATTGCGGTGGAACTGGAATATAGCAAAGACATAAAACACCATTTTTCGATGTAACCATTATTTTTTGAGCTACGAGTTCTTCTTATTACGAACTCTTTGCTCGAAATGTCAATCCACCTCCGTCTGTGATGGATAAGTCACGGTTGAGAAAGTTATTCTCATTATGAACTTCTTCTCTGGGAAATGTTGATCCAACTCTTTTTGAGATGGGTGATCCAAGGGTGACGCTGATCTAGCTCTTTATGTGATGAAATCAAGCGTAGTATTAGCGCTGATCTAACTCCTTATGTGATGGATGTGCTAAGTTTGAACATGTTCTTCTCATTATGAATTTCTTCAATTTGGAAATGTTGATCCACCTCTCTCTGCAATTGATGAACTACGGTTGAGAAATTTTATCCCATTACAAACTTCTTTTCTTGGGAATGCTAATCCAACTCTTTCCGCAATGGAATTGAGCAAATGTTGAGCAAGTTCTTCTCATTACAAACTTCATTCTAAAACTTAAATTCTTTGTTGAAGTCCACTCATGAAAAGATGAACCGAATCATTGTTGAATTTCCTATCCACCATTCAACCATTAATAAAAATGGAAGCGTATACTCCTATTTTTCAAATGCCTAAATATGTGTGCATGATGTCATTTTATTATTTCTGTAACACCAATTTCCCGTATACGTCCCCGTACACAAGTCACAGATGTCACATGACTTTCAAAACATTTCTATACTTGAAAACCAGTAAAATTTTATTTCTTTAAATAAAACATTTTAATAATATGGTTTATAAAGCATTCTTCAAATACATATATATATATAATGTTAAAATCCATCAAACAATAGTTTAAGTTTGAACATAATATAATACAATAACTAAATACCAAGTATCTTATCAGAGTATCACCATATATCTAAGTACATTCTAACTAGTAATATCAAAATAAACATCTAGAGATGTCATATTGTTACTGATGAGTCAATCCTTAACAGATGTTAGCTACCCCCTCACTCTGATCTTATGTTATTACCTACGTGTGAAAATCATCTCATGCTAAGTATACACTTAGTGAGGCATAATAAAACATATAAGGCATTTTAAAAGCGTAAAAATTGACTTGATAACCAAGTTTCGTCAAGTAACTGCTAAATAGTATTTCTTATGGATAACATACATAAAAATCAATATATTCCAAAACGTCCATTCATAGCCCAATGTATGAAAAATGAGAATGCAAGGCACATAATAACATGAAACTAATCACTTTTGGAATAGTAATCTCGTAAGACTACCATCATTGCACACAAAGTGCGATAGTACACAAAGTACTACTCCAAGTACACAAAGTACTCTTATGAAAATGCAATAAGCATTTTCTAAATCGATAGATATCCATCTCACACCAAGTATGCCAATTACATACATAGTGCTAAAGTACACAAAGTACTATTACAATACCATATTATTTATGGTATTATTATTGCACCTATAGCTCTCCATGTACATACAATATGCTTTAAAATACAAATTGCATGTTAAACATTTATTCTAAACCATCAATAAACAATAATTTGTATGAAACACGTCCATTCATTTTAGAGCAATTTATACCCTAAAATCATTCGTAAAAATTATTTTCATAAACTTTATGAAAATATTTCAAAATACGATAAAACATGTTTTATAAAAACATTCGAGGTTGACTCATCACAAGTCGTCCTCATATCATATAAGTACATAATAAATGCACTCATCTGGTATGCCTCACTATTATGCCTTACTGTAGTCCGACTATTCTGGAACTTTTTCCTTGCCTTTTTGTTTGCTTGTCTCACAAATTTGATTACAATCTTCACAAGCATCCATAATCACATATGCCAATATAAAATACAATGTTAGTATCCTTACTAACATTTATACAAAATAATAATACTCAATATATAGTAATTTGAATTCTTTTAAAATTCATCGTAACTTTTCTTTTTATTCATAATCAACCCTTATCATAAATTCTTCAATTCAAGCCCAAATATGCCTAATAAATTTTCAGCATTAAACATACAACCCAATATCTCAACAATACCATAATTACCACTTAAGCCACTAACTTTCTCAATAATCACCATTTTATACTTAAACTTTGTCAATTTTCCAAAATGACTTAATTTCACATTCTAAATTCAATTTCAGCCCTCAAATAGTAATTTCCAGTATTGTACATCAATTATTGAGTAATTACACAATAAGCCCATAACTTTTCAAAATTACCAAATAGGTCCCTTAACTTTTGAAATATTAAAATTTGGCCCAAAAATTTTTCTAAGGCTTGTAGAACCTTCCAAATATCCCAAATATCATTTCTAAGCCATGGGAATTTTCTACAATTTTTCCTACCCTTTTACCTCATGGGTGAATGCTTTAGGGTTACACTTCTCATGATTTTCACTTGATTCAAGCATGAAACCAACCTCTATTCAACAATTCAAGACCTCTAGAATCAAACCCCTAACTTGATTTCATCAAAATACATCTTTCCCCAAAAGCTAGGCTTCATCTGAAATCAACATAGGCTTATATAGCCATGTACAAGTGATTTTAATCAACAATCATGTTTGTATATGATTCTACAACCTCAAAAACATCAAAATACTTTATCAATTTCATAAACCCTAGTGTGAACACAAACTCTAAAAAGTAGGATCTTTGAACACAAGCAAGATTGACATGCAATATTGGTGATAGCGTTTTTCATGTAGAACAATTTTCTATTTCACGACATAATCCAAAATCTAAAGGAAATTGCTCAAAATCAAAAAGATATTTTCTCTTACCTTAGAATGTTTTTCACGGTTAGTTGCTGGAAAATAAGCTAAGTATCATGAAATTTCTAACTTAATTTCATGTTAATTTAACCTTATTTAAGATTAAAATGAATAAAATATTCATTTAATGACAAATGTCCATTTTGCCATTAATGAAAATTGATAATACCTTAATACCAATCCACATAACCTTATCATCTTTCCAAAGATGAACAAATAATTTTACCCTTTTTCCAATTTTACCAAGCAACTTTCCAAAAATTGCAATCTTCCCACTTTAATCCAACGATCCAAATTTAACATGGAAATAAATCTTCAAATCCAATGATACATATTATTTTCCATCATTTAAACATGTGGAAATAATTTATCATCCTTTAATTTTTCCTGAAATTTCTATTCGATCCGATTTACCGATTTCTTACTGGGCTTTAACCCTTTCTAGTTTTCAACATAAACTCCAGATCAATAATCTGATTCTAATAAAACCCCACTCTCAAGAGTAAACTATCCATTAATGGAATAAAAATTATTTTGGGAAAATTACCATTTAGGTTCCTAAACTTTTCCCATTTTTATACTTTAGCTACTAAATTTTCAAAACTTATATTTTGGTCACTAACCAAATTTTGGGGTATTACAATTCTCCCCCTTATGAAAATTATTCCTTGAATTTTAGTGTGTACTTGAAGTGAAGAGGGGTGGATACTATCTTTTCATCTCCTCTTCTCTTTCCCTATTCTTTTACTGGTCTTTATGATTCCGCCAAAGAACTTTGACCAAAGGAATCGTCTTGTTCTACAGTTCTTTGACTTATCAAGATAAAATATCAATCGGTTCCTCTTCATAAGTTAAATCTGGTATAATCTCTATATCATTCGGTATGATAATGTGCGACAGATCTGATCGATACTTCCTGAGCATCGAAACATGCAAAACATTATGAATCTTGTCTATTTCGAAATGCAATGTTAATTGATAAACCACTAGTCTGACTCTTTTCAAAATCTCATAAGGTCCAATAAATCTCAGACTCGGATTTCCTTTACGTCCAAACCACAATACTATATTCCAAGGTGATACTTTGAGAAATACTTTATCACTCACTTGATATTCATTCTCTTTTCCCTTCAGGTATGTATAAGACTTTTCGTAAGGAAGCTATCTTGAGATTATCTTGAATGAACCCCACTTAACTTTCATTCTTTCATAAAATCAGGACCAACTAGATCTCGATCTTTAAGCTCGAACCAATTTAACAGTGTTTGGCACTTTATCCCATAAAGGGCTTTATACGAAGCCATCTTGATGCTCTACTGATAACTGTTATCACAAACAAATTCTACTAAATGAAAAAACATTTCCCACAATCCCTTGAACTATAAATACACATTCCCTTAGCATATCTTCCAATATCTGAATAGTCTGCTCATACTGACCATCCGTCAAGGAGTGATAAGCCGTACAGAAATTCAATCGAGTACCCAAGACCTTGTGCAAGGATTACTAGAATCTCAAAGTAAACTTTGGATCTCTGTCAGATACTATCAACATAGGCACTCTATGTAATCAGACTATCTCTTTTATGTATAACTCATCAAATTATCCATTGATTAATCTGTCTGAATTGGAATAAAGTGAGTTGTCATGGTCAATATGTCAACAATCACCCATATCGAGTCCTTTTTGCTGGGTGTCAAATTTTATACTTGTGCAATTCTTGCCAAACAATTTTCTTCTTTTCCTTGCACCTCTTTTATCCGATCCAACAACATCGACTTTAGCTTAAGCTCAACAATCAATGTGTCATCTTCCTTTAATTATAAACGTGTATCCAAATCTAGCAAAGCTACAAAAGTCTTTCGGCTAAGTGCATCACCTACCAAATTAGCCTTCCCTGGATGATAATTGATAATCACATCATAATCTTTAAAAATCTCGATACATCTTCTATGCCTCATGTTCAACTCTTTTTGAGTCAACAAGTAGTTTAGACTTTTGTGATGTGTATAAATATAGTACCACTCACCATACAGATAATGACGTCAAATATTTAAAGCAAACACGACCGCTGCCAATTCTGAATCATACATCGGGTAATTCCTCTTGTGAGTCTTCAACTGTCTCGAGGCATAGGCCATAACTTTCCCTTCTTGTATAAGCACACATCCCAATCAGTTATGATATGCATCACTAAAAACCACATAGTCTTTACCCAACTCAGGTTGTACAAGCACTGGTGCCTTTGTTAAAATTCTCTTTAACGTTTCAAAACTCTCTTGGAATTTCTCCGTCCAAACAAAAGGCACATATTTCCTTAAAAACTTGGTTAGCAGTGAGGCTAACATTAAAAAGTTCTTCACGAACTTTCGATAGTAACCAGTAAGTCCCAAGAAAATCCAAACTTCTGAGATGTTCTTTGGGGTTTCTAATTTATTATAGAATGAATTTTCTTGGGATATACTCTTATGCCTTATGCCGAGACAACATGGCCAAGGAAAACAACTTCTGCCAACCAAAATTCACACTTGGACAGCTTGGCATACAACTTTTTCTCTCAAAAAATCTGAAGAACAATACGAAGATAATACGAAGATGAACATCATGCTCCTTTCTCGACTTTGAATACACCAAGATATCATCAATAAATACCACCACAAACTGATCCAGGTAAGGATGAAATACTCGATTCATCAAATCTATAAATACTGCAGGAGCATTAGTTAAACTAAATGGCATCACCACAACTTGTAGTGTCCATACTGAGTCTGAAAAGTTGTCTTTGAAATATCCTCCTCTTAATCTTTAATTGGTGGTATCCTGATCGAATGTCTAACTTAGAGAACATTAATGTGCCTTGTAGTTGATCAAACAGATCGTCAATCATCAAAATAAGATACTTGTTCTTTATTGTTACCTTATTAAACTATCGATAATCTATGTATAACCACATAGATTCATCTTGCTTTTCACCAACAACACAGGTACTCCCCAAGGTGAAACACTCAGTCTGAAGAAACCTTGATAAAAAAAACTCTTGTAATTGAGCCTTTAGTTCTCTTAACTAGATCAGAGCCATTTGATACAAAACCATAGAATCAGGCTTAATACCCTGATAAACATCAATCTTTAATTCCACATCTCGATTTAGAGGTAACCTAGGTAATTCATCTGAAAATACATCTAAAATTCCCGAGTTGTGGGAATATCATAAAATCTTACTTTAGATACTTGAGTATCTATCACATTAGCTAGAAAAGCTATACATCCTTATGACATCATTTTCTTCGCAGTCATTGTTGATGTCACATTGGATGGTGCTTTCGCTTTTTCACTGATTACTATGATTTCTAAACCTTCCTCATCCTTAAAAAATAATCGCTTCTTGCGACAATCAACCCATCCATGATGTGGAGACAACCAATCCATGCCGAAAATAATATTAAACTCATCAAATGATAATTCCATCAGATTCACCGGGAACATAACCCCTTGAATCTTTATTGGATATTTACTACATGTCTGAATCACACTTGCACCATGACCCATAGGGTTTATCGCTATCATATCACTCGAAATCAAGTTGAATCGAATACCTTTATTTTAAAATTTATTATTTCATTCTTGAGGTAATATGTATAACTTTTCGGGATCTATTGAAAATATTCTCGAGCAGTTGAAACATTTTCCATCTCAACTATGAAAGTCTAAATATCCACATTATTTAATAAGTAGACCTGAAAACTTTGTAGCAATAACTTCATAGCAGTTAATGCTCAAATCACACTAGTAAACAAATTTACTCTTTTTTCTACCACTACGAACCCAAAACTTTTCAATATTTTGAAAATCAACCGCAATCTAAGTGATAATTCATTGTAGCATGGAAGGGGTAAGATAATCCATTCCACAAATTTACCTTCACAAGGTAACTCTGTCAAGTCCATAAAACTTAACATCTACTCTTATTCAAACTCATTTTAAAACCTTTAAAATGATAACATAATTATCATTTGATTCACTAATAACTCTGTTTCTTTAAACTTTTAGCGTACAACTTACTTACTGCTTACTTATTTCCTCTAACTCAAATCACCATTTCTTTAAGCAATTTAATGTTTAACTTAAATATTCCTCTAATATTTAAGATTACCTGTAGAAACCTTAGTGTCATCAGTGGAATCAATAATCTCCTCTGGATCCTCATCCGATTCAACTTCTCTTGTAATCCGTTTAAACTTTTTAATGGATTCCTCTAATACAGTAACTTCATACATACATACATACATACATACATACATACATACATACATACATACATACATACATACATACATACATACATACATACATACATACATACATACATACATACATACATACATACATACATACATACATACACATACATACATACATACATACATACATACATACATACATACATACATACATACATACATACATACATACATACATACATACATACATATACATACATACATACATACATACATACATACATACATACATACATACATACATACATACATACATACATACATACATACATACATACATACATACATACATACATACATACATACATACATACATACATACATACATACATACATACATACATACATACATACATACATACATACATACATACATACATACATACATACATACATACACATACATACATACATACATACATACATACATACATACATACATACATACATACATACATACATACATACATACATACATACATACATACATACATACATACATACATACATACATACATACATACATACATACATACATACATACATACATACATACATACATACATACATACATACATACATACATACATACATACATACATACATACATACATACATACATACATACATACATACATACATACATACATACATACATACATACATACATACATACATACATACATACATACATACATACATACATACATACATACATACATACATACATACATACATACATACATACATACATACATACATACATACATACATACATACATACATACATACATACATACATACATACATACATACATACATACATACATACATACATACATACATACATACATACATACATACATACATACATACATACATACATACATACATACATACATACATACATACATACATACATACATACATACATACATACATACATACATACATACATACATACATACATACATACATACATACATTGGTTTAAGTTCGAACATAATTTAATACAACAACTAAATACGAAGTATCTTATCAGAGTATCACCATGTATCTAAGTACATGCCAACTAGTAATATAAAAAATAAACATCTAGAGATGTAATACTGTTACTGATGATGCAATCCTTGACAGATGTCAGCTACACCCCTCACTCCGATCGTATGCTATTACCTACACGTAAAATCATCACAAGCTATGTATACACTTAGTGAGGCATAATAAAACAAATAAGGAATTTTAAAAGCATAAGTAAATCATTATAATATCAAAATACGATTTATCGTATAAAATACATAAAAGCATAAAAATTGACTTGATAAGCCAAGTTCCGTCAAGTAACCTGCTAAACAGTATTTCGTATTCCAAGCATAAATATAAATCAATATATTTCAAAACATCCATTCACATCCCAATGTATGACAAATGAGAATGCAAGGCACACAATAACATGAAACTAACCACTTTCAGAATAGTAATCCCGTAAGACTACCATCCTTGCACACAAAGTGCCATAGTACACAAAGTAATACTCCAAGTACACAAAGTACTCTTACAAAAATGCAATAAGCATTTTCTAAATCGATAGATATTCATCTCACACCAAGTATGCCAATTACATACATAGTGCTAAAGTACACAAAGTACTAAGCTCACAAGAATAAAAACAAAAGATATTTAATTAAGCTCTATACACTTATGTACAAGAGAAAAATGAAGGAAATAGGAATGAAAATTGTTTTCTCTTTATCTCTAAGCTTGGATAGGTGTGATAACCTTCTTCAAGTGTCCTTGGAGTGTTTTTATTGTGTGGAATGAGTTGCTAGCCATTTATGACCGTTGGGGATGAGTTATAGCTGTTGGGAAGCTTTAAAAACATGCAATATAGGCCACCTGCACATGCAGTTTCAAAACTTTGTGTAAGTATCAAAACTTTTAAACACACTATTTTTGAAAGTTTCAAAACTCTTACTTAAAAATATGACCGTTGAAGAAAAATGGGTCGTTAAAATAGTTTCTAGGTGCAAAATTTTCAATATATGAACAATACCCGTGTATGAACTATGTTATGAACACTGCCAAATGGTGACTGAATAGTGTTTTTCATATTTAAAAGTTTTAAACACATTTTAAACATATTTTAATCAACTAAAAAATATTTCATATATATAAATTAATTAAGAACACATATTTTTCAAGTTATTTTGGACTTTGAATTATTTTTGAAATATTTGATTAAGTCTAAAATTAATTATTCAAATATTTGTTATATCAAAATATAAGTTCAACAAATATTGACCTAAAAAGACACCTAGGATCGACTTAACTCAATAACGGGAGCCTATTTTCCAACTAAGGTGTTCAAGTCTAATTTCAACTTCATGGTGAAGGATATTAGACTAAAACAAGACTCAAGAACGATTGTGACTTAGCTTAACTCAACGACGGTGAACTACTTCCCCCATATTTCAAGCAAGATTTCAATTTCACAATGAATGATATCAAGCTCGAGTCATACAAGACATAACTTAACTCTACAGTGAGGAGCTATTTTCTCAACAAGTTTTGGATCAGATTTCAATATCACCATAGTTTAACTCAACAACGAGGAGTTGTTTCATAGGACATATCAAACCTTAGAGGGTTCACACGTCTTTAAGTTAAATTTAAACTTTACGAAGAAGAATTTTAGACTTAGATAACAATCATCTACAACTTCACAACGAAGGAAATTGACTCGAATAACATAAAAAATCGAGGAAACAAATCTTCACTTGACTTAACCTGCGAAGAGAAGTCACCCAAAGTCTATTTCTATTCCTGTAGAGAAGTTAAATATCTCAACATCAGAAAAGCAAGCTTGCTTTTAGAATCCATCTGATAACCGAATGAAAATCAATCTCTTTTTATATATTTCTTATTTTCGTTACACGATAATGGACAAAGAGGGGCAACTGTAGACATTTATTTTTGACTGAGGCCTTATTTCAAATTTTAATTTATTTTATTTTTCTTATTATTATTTATTTTTAGTAATAGTATATATTTTCTAGTCTTTATGTATTATATATTATATATAGTACATATAACAAATATATATAGATTTTAAAATATATATGTATAATATATATTGAAAATATATATAATTTTTAAAAATATGTATATATATATAATATTATAATATATTTAAAAATGTATATAGTTTTTAAAAATCATAATATATAGTATATTATATATTATATTATACATATTATGTACACTATATAGTATTATATTACATATATTTTTATATTATGTATATTTATATTTATAATGATATTATATATTTGTTTATATTATTTATTTTATTTTTAGGGTCCAATATAAGTGTTAAGATCTATATCAAATTTGAGGTCCAAGTTAGAAAATATGCAAGGGTCCAACAAGATGTAAAGACCCATCTGTTTGACCCAGTAGATGGGAGCCCAATAAGTTAGTTCAACAAGTCATCCCGTCTTCCCCATCAGGTTGCTCTACCACACCCAACAGAAGATCCAAAGCCCACATTAGGGTTTCAAAATTTAGCATTGATGTTGTATCGGGGGAACTATAACAATCATTTCCCATTTACGTTTTCGTACACAAGTCATATGTGTCACATGACTTTTGAAAACGTTCACCCATTTGTAAAACCATACAATTTTGTTTGAAATTTAAAACTAAAAACATCTCAATACAACAATAAAACAGTCGTTAAAACCTATTACCAGAGTTATCACTTTAGATACATTCTAGAGCAATTTTTCTTAATTTTGATTACATGCCAATTTTTCAAAATAAACCTGATTGTCCTACTGTTACTGATGAGAGTCAACCTTAGATTGATGATAGTTGCTACTGCTCCCAGTACCCGACTAGTCTTTGATGTTACCTACGCGTGAAATCAACACACGCTAAGTATATACTTAGTGAGCCATAATATTGTAAAGAGCATTATTGTATACATAAATATATTTTGGTTATTTTGTTTTGAACTAATTTGTATCATCCATAAGGATTAGATAAGTCTCTATTATTTAAATTAAATTTCTTTCATACTATCATCATAAACATTCTTCATATTTCCAACATACTTTTCTTTCTGTGCATTTTTCCCATTATTCTTTAGTAATTATTCATTATTTTCATTTAGGGCACCCTTTCATGCCTTTAATGCACCATTATGCATTTCATTTATGGCATACTTTCATGCCTTTAATGCACCGTTATGCATTTCATTTATGGCATCCTTTCATGCATTTAATGCACCATTATGCATTTCATTTATGACATCCTTTCATGCCTTTAATGCACCATTATGCATTTCATTTATGGCATCCTTTCATACCTTTAATGCACCGTTATGTATTTTATTTATGGCATCCTTTTATGCCTTTAATGCACCGTTATGCATTTCATTTATGACATCATTTCATGCCTTTAAACTCAATTAGGTATTTAGTCTTTTATCCTAAAGGCATTTAACCTTTCTTCTGACTTGCATTATTGACACCTTTATGCCAAATGCACAATTAGGCCTTTAGTCTTTTATTTTAGAACATTTTCTACTCTAATAATTATTCCTAATATCAATTAACTCTTTCAATTCATTATAAGCTCTATAGTTTGCACACGTAGTGCCAATATGGTAATTCACAAATTTATTATAATTTACGTGGGTTGCACACTCACAACCAATACGAAAATTCATTAACTTATTATGAATTTCTTAGTTTTGCACACACAGTTCCCATACTGAAATTCATAAATTTATTATGAATTTCATAGTTTTGCACACATAGTGCCCATACGGAAATTCATAAACTTATCCCTACTAAATTCCCATCATTTAGCTTCTTCTAAAATCTAATTTCTCCAAAGAATATCCCAAACCAAGAATCATACTACTTTTTCACACATGTTTTAAATCACATCTAATGCTTCTAATCTCTTATTTACCTCTTTGGTAAGTCAAAAATACTTTTAAACTTCAATAAAAACTCATTTTTCATCATATTACTCAAAAACCCATTTTCTTTAATCTCAAATAATTCACTAATAACTTAGTTTTAATGCCATTTAAATCTTCCTTAAGCTTCCACATCACTTAAGGTTTTAACACTAGCCCATAAACTAAAAGAAAAACCAATTTGAAGAAAGCTCATCTTTGGCTATAGAGGAGAGCGTAGGACGAGCAAGACGTGAAGAAAATAACTTAATTTACTTACCCCCTTTTTTCTTCTTAAATATCCCAACTAAAATAACTTTTAAATCAATTTCCCTCCAAAGGACCAAAATTCCCTTTTATTCTTCAATTCTTACTAATTAGTCTTAAACACAAATCCTCATTCATTTTCTTATACTTTACCATTTATTTGATTAAATTTTCCAAATTTTAAATCATTTTAATATAGTCACTAACTCGATATTTGGGGTATTACAGGAACATTGGATCAATTTTCTAATAGATGGTCAAGATCTAAGGCAAGGGCTAGGGTTTTGCAACCCTAAATAATATCATCAAGCACAGTCAATCCACAACCATTGGAACGAAGTCTTTGATCCAATGGCCATAAAACATCCAAAAGATACCATAGGATACAGAAGATCACTGATCGATCAATAGCTGGTGCGTGAAGACCACGCACCGATGAAACATGCTATTTCGCCAAACATGGGAATTTTTCAAGCAAAAAGAAAAAACTCGAAGCGATAATTAGAAAATCAACAAGAACTCTTTCTAAAAGGAAACACAATCAACAAAATCAAACCAAATATAGGAATAAATCGAACCAAAAATGAAAATACACAATAGGGATCGAATCAAAAGCAAATAGGAAATAAATCCTCAAATCAAGATAGCTCTAAGGGGTTCACACCCTCGTTAAACGAAGGAAAATAGCCACTCTTCGAGCTAATAAGACACATATAAAACGAGAAGGATGCATGAGCTTTTTACATTTGAAATAACCAAAAATATCAGAAAATCGAAGGGGAAAGAAAACACTTAGCTTAGTTTTGTCGATGCCATAGAGACTCAAATATTCATCGAAGAAAATAAATGAATGTCGAGGGAGTTAAAAGGACACTAAAAAGGGTAAAAATCAATGGTCTTTTGTTAGATCTAAGTCGAGGCCTTTTTTGCATGGTCGTTTGGTGAGTGGATTTTGGTTTGAGGTTATTAGGTAAGCATTTTTGGTAGCTTTAGGGTTCTTGACACACGTCATTTTCGTGTCAAAATAATTCATTATTCTCAAATAATAAATA
Source organism: Hibiscus syriacus (assembly GCF_006381635.1). NCBI lineage: Eukaryota > Viridiplantae > Streptophyta > Magnoliopsida > Malvales > Malvaceae > Hibiscus > Hibiscus syriacus. Next base: position 14,419,006 of record NW_024063471.1, on the reverse strand, counting down.
AAGGGCATTAAACATAGTAAGAGAGAAGTAATGATTGATCCCAGAGGGAGTAACAAAACTTCTTGATTTATGCTTGTTCAATCTGTTAGCCAATAAGTGAGTTGAATAATATTTAAGTTAAGGTGGGGATTTTTTGATGAAAAGAGAAAAATAAAAATAAAATAATAAAATAAGATATTATAAAGAAGATTAAAAAGAAATAGATTCGATACGGTATAAGTAAGCCTTAGGCATTTACTTTGACTCAGTTTCCTCGGAACATCGAAAAAGGTTTTTTACTTCGAGATTCACATCGGTTACATGTGTACAAGGACCAATCTTTGTGACTATGCTTTGTATACCAAATACCTAAGTGTAACCCTTGATATCGATTTTGGAAAATTGACCTAATCAACAACAAAGTTGTAGATAAAAAATGTTTAAGTTCGTAAAAGATCGACTCAGACTATGTTGTTTTAATAATTACTGATTTTTATCTCAGTTTCCTCTTTGCAAACAATTTTGCTAAGTGTGTTCCTAGGAAGTTGAATGTGCTTCAATAAGTCGATTCTTCCTCCCACACATTTAGCCATAACAACATCCTCACCAACGTCAATATTTGGTTTTTAAATCATTTTGATTTTGAAAATAAGGTCAAAGAAACTTAGAGAGATATCTGAAGTTGTTAAGTGTTTTTCGATTCTCACATTGGAATTGAGTCATCGCTTTAGTCCTCATCTTGAAGGAAAATTAGCTAAGCATGACAGATGTCATACTTAGCATTAAAAATAAACAAAGTAAAAACTAAAAGAGATTTTTTTTATAAAAACAAAGAAAAGAAAGGTTTTTGATCACAATGATATAAAAGAAATGAAGAATTGATTCATGTTTTAGGCTCATCCTAAGGGGTATTTATAGTCTTCTAAATACCCTAAAAATAAGCTGAAAATACAAATGATAATTGTTTGAATTTAAATTCTAAAAATAAAAAGATAATTCCTAAAGACTTGAATTTTGAAACTCTAGTTATTCGTCCTTTTCTAGAATTACTGACTGAACCTTCTGGAAGCTACTTAGTGGAACTTCTAGAAGCTACTGATGAACTACCACGTCAGCCTTTTCATGCCCAGATTCATGCCTATTGTTCCAGCCTTGATTCCAGAACAAAATTGTGCAATTTCTGATTTTTTTAGCATATTTTTCAGAAGTCACTCTTATGTACAAAATTCATGTTAAAAGGCCCAAATCAACAATAATAATGAACAATCAAAGAGTATTTAAACACAAAATATAGAACAAAATAAACACTAGTCAGTGCTCTGGCCACCGTGGGTGGTGGTCAGAGCGGTGGTGAGGCAACAGTGGCTAGAGTGACTAGGTGGTGGCGCTTTGTATGTTTTCTGGGAATAGTTTAGAGAGGGGAGAGTGCATTTTTTAAGTTTTTTGTTGAGGGAGGGTGAAGAATGAAATAAAAAAAAAAAGACAAACAATGGCCATTTTTAAGAGGATCCTTTATGTAAATACAATCATTTCTACAATCCATAAACGTTTGATTTTAATTTTAATTTTATTTTGTTTAAATTGATACATTGATGTTTTTGTTATTTTTATAGAATTTGATCACTTATTTTTTATTTTATATGTCAAGTTTATTTTTTAAGGGCCATATTAAATCTTAAATGATCGTCAAAGGTAAATGATTCGGATCAAACTTTAATTTAAATTTTTATTTAAGCTTTAATTTTCGTGATTAAGACAATAAGGTAATCGAATGGTACCAAAAGAGTGATTTGAGGCCGCTTATATTTCCTTGATTATAAACGACTCCAGAATTCGAAAAAATCACTGGTAAGATGCAGATCCAGTAAATTTGTAATTTTGAGGTGCCCGATCCACCTAATTCGAAAGTAGTCTATGACAACTCTATCATACAATCCGAGTCGAAATGCGAACCCGAGACCACCCGAAGGACTGTTTGCCAACACCGCTTGATTGGATGGTTACTTTTTTTAATTAAGTTAAAACTATGACTAAATAGAATATGTAAGTACTAAGGATCAAATGTATAATTATACCAATTTTATTAAATGTCACGTCAGTACTTCCGTCAAATATTAACGACAAGTGGAAATCAATTAATAAATTAAGTGGTCATATTGACGAAATTTTGAAAATGGTGGTCATATCAACAACAAGTCTAGTCTCGTAGTTAGGTGGTCATACAAGTAGTTTACCCAAAAAAATATATCGCGTCAGTAGTTCTATTAGTTTTTTAACGATAGGATATTAAATTGAAACATAAACTAAATGTTAAATATAATTTTGAAAAAAATAGGTATCAAAATAGAATAAAAGTAATAATTTAGATATTAAACGTGCATAATTAAAATCTCCATATAAAAAGGCAAAGCAAAATCTTGCTCCAAAACGCTACCATAATAAGGAGCTAAAAGAAAATAAAAGAAAAGCTAGAAAAAGGGCTGCCCAACCAAATCACTAGTAATATGCAAGTCTAGTAAATGATAATTTTGAGGTGTCCAGTCCAGTTAATTCGAAAGCGGTCCCCTCCATCACACAATTCAAGTCGAAACGCGAACCTGAGACCACCCGAATGACCGTTTTGACAACACCTCTTGATTGGAAGGTTCTTTTTTGAATTATGTTAAAACTATGACTAAATAGAATATGTTCGTACTAAGGATCAAATATATAATTATATCAATTTTATTAACTGTTGCGTCAGTATTTTCGTCAAATATTAACAACAAGTGGTTATATTGAAACCAATTAAATAATTAAGTGATCATATTAACGAAATTTTGAAAATGATGATCATATCGACATCAAGTCCAATCTCGTAGTTAGGTGGTTATTCAAGTAGTTTACCCTGAAAAATATATCACGTCAGTATTTATGTTAATTTTTTAACGATGAGATATTAAATTGAAACATAAACTAAATATTAATTATGATTTTGAAAAAAATAAAATTTAGGTATCAAAATATAATAAAAGTAAAAGTAATAATTTAGATATTAAACGTGCAAAATTAAAATCTCCATATGAAAAGGCAAAGCAAAAACTTGGTCCCCACCGCTGCCCAAACAAGGAGCTAAAAGAAAAGAAAAGAAAAGAAAAAGCAGCCCAACCAAATCCCAACTCATCAATCTAGCTTAAACGGAAACTTTACACACAATAAAGATTATTCCAGTTTCATTAAATTATTAAATATAATTGTTATTCCTTATATAGCTTAAACAAATAAAAACAAAAACAAAAAATCCAACCCAACAGTAGCCGTATTTCATGCAACATTATAAAAATATTTCAACACCAACCCTTTCTCTTACCTCACCGCTCACATCTTCTTCTCTTCCATTATTTAAACAAACCCCATCTTACCATTCCATATTCATTATTTTCCACCTTCATTTCATGATTTTAGGGGAGAAAATGTCCACAGATTTTGAATTATTACACGATATAAGATTTCCGAAGCTGAAGGTTCAATCATCGAACAAAAACGGCACTGTAATTCACGACGAAAACGAGTGCAGAACACCGATCTCGAAAGAAAACAAGATCCCTGCTGTTGTGTCGTGTCCGCCGGCACCAAAGAAACCTAAGAGGAGAGGCGTTTCATGCAAGAGAAAACTTAATTTCTTCGACATCGTTAACAGGGAAGAAGTTGATACGTTTTTGAAAGCTGCTTCCGATGATTCTGTCTCCAAAAGAAGGTGCCCTTGTACATGAAATATAATTTCGTTGTAATCACTAATTGAAATTACAAGCAAAATCTACCACTGGGATTCAAACAAGTTTAAACAAGTCTGTAGATATTCTGAGTAGAGATTTAAATTATGATTTCAGTCGTGTTTTCGATTGTATTGTGTTTATCACTATTGTGACAATAACGGGTGCTGTTGTGATAACTGTAAATATTGTGATTGTGCCATAACGATTTCGAACAATATCTTTACCGTTATATAAGAATTGTTATTTTAATGGTGGACTACTATTTAAATGTCTGATTCCGACGACTTAAAGGGTTTGTATCTAATCTATACATGTTAAAAATGTTCATTTATATGATATTTGGTTTAATATTTTATTTTATCATATATATATACATGTTATATTTGTTATTTTCCTTTTCCAAATTTGACTCCAAGTTGTGCTTGAATTTCAGAAACTTTTCAATTTGCAATTCAATGAAGAATAATGATATTTTATTCTTGAGATAGGTAGGTAACGTGGGGTGTTAATTTTATTAAGTTTGAGAAGCTAGAGAAGGGGGCAATTTGAACTTTGAAGCTTCTAACGAATATTATTTTATTAGTTTTGGTTAAATTTAAGGGTAAAGTATATAAATAGTCCCCGACTATAGGATATTATTTTGTTGAATTCTAAAAGTTATAAAATGATCCTTTGACATAGGGTATTACTTTGTTAAGTCCTTTAACTGTTAAAAATTACAAATGGTTATCCGACTATTTATATGTTTCAAATTCGTCATTTTTTTATAAAAAAAATTAAGTCTAAACAAGACATTAACGTACTGACTCTGATATGATAGTTGTTTGAGATTCTATATCAGATTTTATCATATCCCAGTAAGTATATTAACATCCAGCTTAGACTACTATCAAGTTTTTAATGGAAAATGACGAGTTTAAAATATACGAATAGTCGGGTGACCATTTTGTAACTTTTAATAGTCGAGGGACTCAACAAAGCAATACTCTATAGTTGAAAGACTATTTTATAATTTTTAATAGTCGAGAGACTCAACAAAATAATATCCTATAATCAGGGGGCTATTTGTGTATTTTGTCCTAAATTTAAAAATGGTTGTTTTCTTTTTAATTTTGAATTGTTTGAATTTTAGTTTTTGGATTGACATGTGACAAACTTTTTGAGTGATTGACAAGGCTTTGGAATTGCCAAATTTTATATTTGAAATTTGATATCACCATAGTAAAATAAAGTAGATGACGTATGTCTATTTGATGTTTTATTTGTCTATATGAATATTATAAATGTTTAAATCTTATTGAACATTAATATAATTAAATGTAATTCATTATGTGATATTGATTGATTCCTGATAATATATTGTATATATGACTTTTTGTAATATTAAGATAGAATAACGTTTTTAAAATGTAAAACATATTTTAACAAAAACTAACATATTTTAAAATATTACTTTTATGATATTGTTTCTATTAAGAAGAGTTCACTGCTCTCGTTAATAATATGAGCAAACGTTTCCATGGGAGTGCACTTTGGGAACTGTTCAGCTTCCATTATAAGGTTACTAGATGGAGAATAGGAGAAGGAACTACAAATCGAATACATTTGCTTTTATTCGGTTTTCGACGTTGAAGGATATGTTATCGGCTGTTATACCTTAATTTTGTTCGAGAGTATATGAATCGCAATTCAAGGTCGATGATTTTACAAATTATCGCAACCGTCTTTCGGGTGGACTCGAAATTGGGCTTCGACTTGAATAAATTGATTAGAGTCGCCACCGATAATTTATTTTAATAACAAAATGGGTTAATCGGATACCTCGAGCTCTTACATGATCTGCATCTTACCAGAGATATGTCGGATTCGGGAGTCGGTTACAGTCAATGAAGGATTACCACCCTTAAACTACCCTTTCGGTACTAATTAATTTCCAGTTGTCTTTAATTAAGAAAATTGAAAATTAAATTAAAATTTAACAATTGATCCAGATTACTTACCTTTAACGATTACGAAAACATACCCTTAAAAAGTCAAAAAAAGTATTAGATGCAATACAGTGCAGAATCGAACTAATTGCAAAGTTAAATGTAAACCATTACTATAATAAAAAAAATGAGTAAAATAAATAAAAATATAAAAACCCTTAAATAAAACTTAAATAATAATAAACCGAAAAATAATAAAGAACTAATATAAAAATAGAAGAAAAAATAATAATAAATAAAATAAAATAAATAACATAAATAAAACGAAGCAAATTAAAATGAGAATAAGAAAAAGAATAAAAACAGAAACAAAAAAATATAATAATAATAATAATAATAATAATAATAATAATAATAATAGACAAATAAAAAATAAAACAAAACTTAATATATGTATATATATATATATAATGAAAAAGAAAAAAGATAAAAATATATATAAATAACGTTATGTAAAAAAAATAATACAAAAAAAGAAAAAATAAAGAAAGAAATATATATATATATATATATATATATATATATAATAAAACATAACCAAGAAAAATAATAATAAAAAAGTAAAAAGATAATATATATATATATATATATGTAAATATATTATATTAAGTAAAATAAATAAGGAGAAAAAAATAAATTAATTGTAACAAAAATAAAAAATAAAAAAGTATATATATATATAAGTGACTAAATTGGAAGAAAATCAAAATAGAAGATCGAACTCAAAGAAAAATTCAGAATTAAAATTGATTTTGGGGCCAAAATAGAGGTTTTAAAAACAACGAGGGACCGAAATGGGGATTATCCCCTTTTCATCGAAAACACGCGGGTCTAAGGGTCTGGATGGGTCACACGCGGGTCACTTGGGCCTTGGTATAAATACCAAAAATCCAACAACACAAATCATTTTCCCTTCCCTTAAAAAATCAGATCAAAACAACCCCAAAGTTTTCTCTAAAAACATTCAAAGTGTTCTTCATGAAATGAAGAACACAGTTGCGTAGCCCAGGTTTAGACGAGTCACCGCCTCGTCGGCCACTATTGATCAGCGGCGACTAACCAAAAAATTCTGTTTTTTAAAAAGCTTTTCCCCCCTTCTTTCGAAAATCAACTTGTTTTTTCAAAAAATGTCACAGGGGAGACTAGATCTAGGAGAGAACTTTCGAAACCTTCCCCCTTTTCATCGATACAACCCTCTTTTTGGGTTTTTATGGGTCAAAAAGGAAAACGAGAGAGCAAATCCAAGCAAAAATGACCGAATCGAAGGTAAAAATAATACCTTTTTTATTTCTCTTTTCTTTCGAAAGTTACAAGACTTGGCTTGATTTCCTATCTATTTCGTATATCTTATTTGTGTTTTTTCATGTTTACATGCAGTCATATATATACAGTCTAATAAATCCTATTTTAGACTCCTATTTGAACTAAAGCTCTCATTTTTGGTTGTTTGTGTTCCACACATCGCCGGCTCCGTTAAGCCGAGAAAAACGGGTGGTCGATTGAGGAAAGTGGTCGGTTGGTGCGCGTTTGGTTGAGGGGCATGCGGCGGTTGAGGAAATTGGCTAGGGTTTGAAAACCCTAGGTGCTTCGGGTTAGGTGTGGGATCGGTTTGGGTCGGAACCGGGTCCCGGGTTGCTGTTGGGTCTGGGCTGTTGAGTTTATTGTTGGGTTGGCTGCTGGACGGGTATATTTGGGTCTGTAAAGGAAAAAAATGACATGTATTATTATTTTTAAGTAAAATATATATATGATATATATAATATATGTGTATGAATAAAAATTAGTGTCCACAACTACCCCTCTTTTCCCATAGACGTGTAACAGGAATAGGGTAAAGATTACAAGACACAATTTTCGTCTATGAATGTATCCCTGAGTTTAGTATCAAATATCCTCCATCGTAGAGTTGAAATCCGATATTATGATTGGTTTGTTAATCTGGACTGTATCACGAAATCCGTGAGGTTGAGTTGAACTGGAAAATTCTGAGCACGATATCCTTCATTTTGAAGTTGAAAAATAACTCAGAGCTTTGGCAAGTAGCTTCTGGGTCATCTTCTAGCCCAAGTCACTTTGTCGTGAAGCTGAAATTTGGACTGAACACTTCGGTGTTATTGTGTTATAGATGACTCTTTCATCGTGAAGTTGTGTCAATCTTTTGCATACGATATCCTTCGTTGTGAAGTTCAAATCGTAGGAATTGAAAAGTGGCTTCTTGTTTCCAATCTTGACCTTGGTCTTCTTCTCTACTTAAAGACCTTGGTGTGAAAGTTTGACTGGAAAGTAGTTCCTTGCTACTACCTTGAGGTGAATACATCCTCGAGCTGAATGGTATCAAACTTGGCAATTTTTTGTTGACAGATAACTCTTCTCGCCTTTGAGTTATGTTGTACTTGGCATGGGAATAAACCCCTATTGTTGGAGATGACTTATTTATTGTGAGATTAAGTTGATCTGTTGGGCACGATATCCTTCGTCGTGAAGTTGAAATCGTGGATGACTCATTCATTGTGAAGTTGAGCTTTGAATTGGATATCCTTCGCTGTAAAGTTGAAATCACATCTTATAAATTTATTGCTTCGAGTTCAATATTTTTCGTTGTGAAGTTGAAATTGACTCTAGCAAGAATCTGCAAAATTATGCACATATGTGAGGCTATGGATGCAATGCTCTTAGGTGTGCCTAAAATGCATAGGCAAGATATGTTATTTTGGGTTCTGGAGAGAAATCTCAATCTCCGGTTATCGGTCTTGATGAGTCTCGACTGACTCTTGACTCTGGAATCTTGAATTTCTGATTACCGATCTTGAATTCTTCAAATGTTTAAATCTGATGTGTAGATTTTATTTTTTTATCCTTGATTTGGGAAATGTTTCTCAACCATCTCAAGTATAGTGCATGAGCCGTGATCGGCTTCCGAGTACCTGTATTTTTCAAAAATCTTTGTACAATAATATGCAATTATCTTTTTCATAAATGAATAAATCATTAGGTTTAAATTCAACCCAAGATGCTTAAAAGGAATTGATTTAGAGAAATGTCTGTCTTTATTCGTAAGGAAAAAGAACAAACGATACATGACAAACATTCTGAAAGGTAGATACAAAAATCACCCTTTCGGGTTTTCAATTTGGACCTATCCTTGGTTCCAAGATGCCCTTTGCGGGTTTTCATCTTGAACCCACCTTATTTTCTTTTCTTTTTCTTTTTCTTTTTTCTTTTTTCTCTTTTTCTTTTTTCTTTCTTTTCATTTTTTCAATTTAGGGTGCCCTTTCGGGTTTTTACCCTAAACATTTTTTTCTTTTTCTTTCTTTTTCTTTTTCGACTTAAGACACCCTCTCAGGTTTTCATCCTAAGCGAAATATTTCTTGACTGCATCCGAATTGACGGGATTTGGCAGTTCCGGCCCATCCATTTCAGCCAGGTCAAGTGCTTCTCCGGAGAAGGTCTTTTTCACGACATAAGGTCCCTCCCAATTTGGCATCCATTTTCCTCTGAAGTATTTCTGAATTGGCCAAATTCTCTTTAGCACAAGATCTCCTTCATGGAATACTCTCAGGCGTACCTTCTTGTCATATTCTCGAATCATTCTTTTCTGGTAGATTTGCCCATGTTGAATGGCTTTCAATCTCTTTTCATCTACTAGGTTTAGCTGATCATATCGGGATTGCACCCATTCTGCATCATCAAATTTGAATTCTGACAAGACTCAGAGTGATAAAATCTCTACCTTAATGGGCAACATTGCTTCTATTCCATAAGCTAATGAAAATAGGGTTACCCCAGTCGAGGTTTGTACTAAGGTTCGGTAAGCAAACAAAGCAAAAGGCAGTTTCCCGTGCCAATCCTTGTAGGTCTCAATCGTTTTTTTCCACTATCTTCTTGATGTTTTTATTTGCTGCTTCTAATGCTCCGTTCATATTTGGTCTATAAGCAGTAGAGTTGTGATGCTTTATGTTAAACTGCTCACAAGCAGCATCCATCATCTTGTTATTCAAGTTTGTAGCATTATCGATAATTATCCTTTCAGGTAAACCATACCGACATATGATCTCTTTCTTCAAAAACTTGCAAATAGTAAACTGAGTGACACTGGTGTATGATGTAGCCTCTACCCATTTCGGGAAATAATGAATTGTCACGAGAATGAACCGGTGGTAACCATTCGAAGCCTTCGGATGGATTTGCCCGATAACATCCATGCCCCACATAAAGAAAGGCCATGGTGACGTCATCACATGAAGAGGATGAGGTGGAACATTTATTTTATCCTCGTAAATTTGACATTTATGACATCTTCTAGCATAGTTGATGTTGTTACTTTCCATTGGGGACCAAAAATATTTGTATCTCATTATCTGCCTTGACATCGTATGTCCATTTGCATGTGTTCCACATACTCCATCATGTACCCCTTTCACTATCATCTTTGCCTCTTCTGCTTCTACACACCTTAACAGGACCCGATCATGGCTTTTCTTGTACAAAACCTCCCTGTCAAGGACATATCCAGCCTCCATCTTTCTAATGGTTCTTTTATCAGTTTCGGTGGCTTCCTCTGGATAACTTCAACGCTTGATGTATTGTAGAATGACGTGGTACCAGAGCTTAGTGTCTTTCACTTCCTCAATTTGGTAACAATGAGTGGGGTACTCATATGACTACATGTCAATTGGCATCATTTCAGATTCCCCGCCAGCCTTGAATGCGCTACCGAGGCAGCTAAAACATTAGCCATTTGATTTTATTCTCCACAAACAAATCCAGTATTAGCTTATGGTACTCTACCAGCTTTACATCCTTGGTTTCCCATTCTCCACGGAGCTGATAGATTTCTAAGGTTGAATCTCCATATACCCGTAAGGTCTTTATATTTTGCCCCATTGCAGCTCGAATCCCCGAAACACAAGCCTCTATTCTACCATATTGTTGGTGCAATCAAAATTCAGTACGCTAGTGAATGGGTAATGATTCCCTTCTAGGGAGACCAGTATGGCCCCGATACCATGTCCTAAAGCATTTGATGCACCATTAAAATGCATTCTCCAAGAACTGTATGTGGAAATACTTGCTTCCTCTAAGGATATGGGCATTAAGTCTTCATCTGGGAAGTCAAAGTACAGCGGCTCATAATTTTCATCGGTTCGGCTTGCCAAGAAATCCTATATGGCACTTCCTTTTATGGCTTTCTGGCTCACATACTCGATGTCAAATTCACACAACAGTATCTTCCATTGGGCTAACCTTCCAGAGAGAGCAGGCACACCCATCATGTACTTTACTGGATTTAACTTGGAAATCAGCCAAGTGGTGTGATACAACATGTATTGTCTGAGTCTTCGTGTAGACCAGACTAAAGTACATCACACCTTTTTGATGGGAGGATATCTGACCTCGCAATCGATGAACTTCTTGCTTAAGTATTAGATGAACCTTTACTTCTTTCTGAATTCATCATGTTAACCTAGGACATACCCCCATTGAATTCTCGAATATGGATATATACAAGAATAGACGTTTTCCTGGGATATGGGACATCAGGATAGGAGTGTGAGATAAGTACTCCTTTATTTTCTCAAATTCAGTTTGACAATTCTCATCCCAGGCTCCGAGGTTGTTCTTTCGAAGAAGGTGAGAGATTGGGTCACACTTATTTGGTTAGTTGAGATATGAACCGTGCTATGTAGTTCAATCTGCCCAGAAAAACTCGAACTTCTTTTTGTGTTTATTGAGGAGGTAGATTCTGGATATCCTTAACCTTATAAGGATCGACTTCGATGCCTTTCATGCTGACCACGAAGCCTAACAGCTTCCCAGATATTACCCCGAAGGTGCACTTACTAGGGTTCAGCCTTAGCTAGAACTTTCTTAATATCTGGAAGAGCTTTCTCAGATTCTCGATATGTTCATTCTCAATTTTTGCCTTGAAAATCATGTTATCGACATAAACCTCGATTTCTTTGTGCATCATGTTATGAAACAGGGTCACCACAACTCTTTGATACGTCGCCTCAGTATTCTTCAATCCGAAGGGCATTACTTTTTAGTAGAAAGTTCTCCACATCATGAGGAACGTGGTCTTTTCCATGTCTTCAGGATGCATCTTAATCTGGTTATATCCTGAAAATTCGTCCATGAACGAGAAGAAACCATTCCCAACTATATTATCCACCAAAGTGTCAATGTGCGGCAGAGGAAAGTTGTCTTTGGGACTTTCTGTTGAGTTAATCGATCGATGAAATATCCAAGAGGGGGTGAATTGACAATTAAAATTTTGGTGGAAGCTTTTGCAGAAAATAGAAAAGATTTGCAGAACGATTTAGAGTGGTTCGACTTTCTCAACCAAAGTCTACGTCCACTACCTTAGCTATCCACACTAAGGATTTTCCACAAATTCACTAATTTTTCTTTCTTTTGAGGAAAAAGAGTAACCTTACAAATCCCTCAAGAATTATACCCCAAATTCTTTAGAACACTCTCTCCCAAAGAGAACAATACAAATTTCATAAACTTACAGAAAACCTCACAAGGCAAGATGTTTGCACAATTCTAGAATAAAGAATGAACACTCAAAGATGAATACAATTGAGTACAACAAGTGTTCTTGAAAGAAAAATGAATATTGAATGAAAATAGGCTTGAAAATGCTCAAACTTGAGGTTTGATGCTTTCTCTTTGATTCTCTAGCTTCTCTTCTAAATTGTTGTTGATCAATGGCTCCTAAGTTTTGTTTTATTTTTTTTATTTGTCTATTATTATTATTATTTAGATTGGTTTTTTGTTTCTATTTTTATTCTTTTTCTTATTCTTATTTTAATTTGCTTTGTTTTATTTATCTTATTTTTATTTTATTTATTTATTATTATTATTTTATTCTATTTTTAGATTAGTCCTTTATTATTTTTTGGTTTATTATTATTTAATTTTATTTAAGGGTTTTTATGTTTTTATTTATTTTACTCTCTTTTTTTATTGTAGTAATGGTTTACATTTAACTTTAGAATTAGTTCGATTCTGCACTTTATTACATCTAATACTTTTTTTGACTTTTTAAGGGTATGTTTTCAAAATCGTTAAAGGTATGTAATCTGGATCAATTCTTACCATTTAATTTAACTTTCAATTTTCATAATTAAAGACAACTGGAAATTAATTTGTACCGAAAGGGCAGTTCAAGGGTACTAATCCTCTTTGTCTGTAACCGACTCACGAATCCGACATATCTATTGTAAGACGAAGATCAAGTAAGAACTCGAGGTATCCAATCAACCCATTTTGTTATTAAAATAAATGATAGGTGGCGACTCTAATCAGTTTATTCAAGTCGAAGCCCAATTCCGGGCCCACCCGACAGACGGCTGCGATAGCTTGGCGACTTAGTTGGGGATAGGTAAGTGAGTCAGGCTAAAAGTTAATTTCTAGTTGTCTTTTTAATGAAAAGGGTAAGTTTAAATTTTAAGGTAACTTTTCGATCCTTATTGCTTACTTTTGATTATTTTTTTCAAATAAATAGTTGTACTGATGATTTCTTTCTGTGGTTTTAGCTTATCAAACTTGTTTTTCCATTTAAGGCTTTATTCCCGAGCTGTAAACCCATTTTTTAATTAGGGGTGAAAGAGATGCTTTCGTGAGAATTTATTCTTCGTGTGGGCCTAGCAAGTAACCTTCAGGATTCATATACCTTATGTCTTCATGTGAATTTATTCTCCGTATGGGCATAAGGGATTGTATCCTCTCGAGTTTAACTTAGTCGACATAAGCTTGTAATGGGCTTAGGACTAAGGGTCTGGCAAGCCCAAGGGGCACCAGCAAGGAGAACTCGGGTACCTTCTTTAGAACCTAAATTGGTAGACTACAGGGAATTAAAGCCTACCCCAAGACTCTATTTCAAAACCTAGGATGTTTTTCACCCTAATCATGCAGTATGTCATTTTCATTTATTTTTACTTTCATCGTTATTATTTTTATCTAACTAAATTATTTTCTTTCTTGTTTGTCTTTTTAGTATTTGCATCATAAAAAGAGGTCATTGATCCATAAAAAGATGTTTATTACACACAAATAATATGCATTAATGGACAAAGGGGTTACAATGTAAGAGGTAAAAAATGCCGAGGTACGACTATGGTCCGAAAAGACTCAGAAAGAGAAGGGAGACAGTCTTCAAGGAAGCTATGTATCAGAACTAGTTAGCTACGCCTCTGTTAACCTAAAGCAGAATGATGCCCAAGAGCTACAGAGCATTTGGGACAGTTGGAAGGGTGGCCGGAAGCAGAAGTTTAGCCAATGGTATGATGATATCACACTCCTACTCTTTGTGAAGATAGATGAGCCCTTAGTCAGATCCTTGATTCAATTATGGAATCCGGGGTACATCTGTTTCACCTTTAACCAGGAGGACATGGTGGCTACAATTGAAGAGTATACTACACTGCTACACTGTGAAAGCATCAGATTGGAGTGGGCCTATATCAAGCACATCAAAAGTCAGCCCTTCAAAAATGGGTTGGAAAAAGTTGCGGGAGTATACGAGAAATGGGTAATTGACCCGACTCAACGCAGAGGTAGCGGGGAAGGAATTCCTTGGACTGGCATCAAGCAACTGATAAAGATTCACCCTAATGAATCAAAGACAATATATATTTTCGCACTAGGCCTTTATAGTTTGGTTATCTTCTCGAAGACTTTGGGGTGCATTGACGCAGTTATCGTGGAACTATTTGAAAAACTCCCGAGGTGAGTAAATCCAGCACCGATAATCTTAGCTGAGACCTTCCACTCTCTCAACCACTGCAGAAAGATTAGAGAAGGAAGGTTCATAGGGTGTGCTCAGCTTCTCTAAGTCTAGATTCATAGCCATTTCTGGAAGACTAACGGGATTGCCTACCGCCGATTCAGCACCACTTATTCACCTTTGGGAGAATTAATCACTCTGAAATGGCATGAAGGTGCCTAAAAAATGATTGAAAGTCTTCACACATCTTAAGGATCGGGAAATTGCCTGAAGAGCTCCTTGGTTGACCCATAGTGACATTATCTTCTGATGTGGGGATTCAGACACTATAACCCTACTTGGACTACAGGGAGGAGTTGGGTATTCTCCACTTTTGGCACTTCGACAGTATGGGGCACATTAGTTTATACCAACAACATACGGACTATCTGGATCAGAATTTGTATACCATGGTGACAATTACAAGAAAAGGGTCAAGGTGGTAGATGAGTCATTGAAGAAGGTGTTCCGAATGGATGCTGTGGCTACCAAGGTCATGCTTACTCTACACTATTTTGAGTGTCAAAGAAAGGGAAAATGAGAACATCCCAATGCCAGATCATGAGGACACCTGGACTATGGAGAAAAATCTTAAGCATGTTCCCTTCAAACTAGAGATAGCAAAGGAAGAATTATAAGTGTGCAGAATGAATTGAAACAGAGGGTAAGGGAGCTTGAAACTGAAATATACCAGTGGAAACTAGATGCCGATACTCATAAAGATCGGGTAGACAAGTTAGCGAAAAAATAGAAGAAACCTTGTTTTGAGCTTGACAACTTGAGAAAAGGGTATTGAGAGCAAGTCCAGAGTAATTTTAATCTGAAAAGGACTTATGAGTACTGGAAAGGAAAAGCTAGCAGCCTAGAAAGGAAGTTTGAAGGGCCTGATGAAAGAGAGACTCTCAAAGAACAACTAAAGACTGCCCAGAGGTGTTTGATAGACAGTCAATACCAGAACAAGCGTTTGAGAATCTAAGTAGCTGATTTAGAAAAGTCTCTTTAGAAACATCAATAACGGGATGACAAAACCATAGCTAAGTTAGAAGTCATTGTGGACGGATTCAAGAAACAATCAAGTGAGCTTTAGATAGTGCCTTTTGATGGAGGGCAACAGTGGCGTTTTCATTGGGAACAATCTCAGCAAAGGGTGAAGGCTAGAGATGCAGTCATCCATGATTTCCTAGAGTAAGTACAGAAGGCAACTCATCATTTGCATTGCTTAGCAAGGGAAGCTGGAGTGGTTCGACAAGGTATTCAACCATAGACAGATGAAGGAAGAAGACTTGTTAACCTATTAGAAGTTGTTCGGGGTCTAGAGGATTTAGTCCAAATGTACCTTTAGATTATTTTTGTCTCTTAGAAGATAAAACACTTTTGTTTAAATATGGATTATTTATAATAACAGACATATTTCTGGATCAATGCCTCTAAATTACATACATCATGCATTTCATACTTTGTATTTTTATTTTTCCATGTTTATTTTTTATATTTTCCATGTTTTTACATTCATATTAACTAACAGAAAATGTCTCATCAGAAGATAGAACAAACCCCAAGTTTACCTCGACAAGCTCTAGACACATATCATCCGCATAACACCCGAACGAAGAGAAGACAAATGGAGGCCAGAATTGCTAAAATCGAGGAGAACATGTTGAAGCTGCAGAGACAGCTGGAAGAAAAGATAACTTAGAACAACCAGCACACCCTGGACATAATCACGAAGAGCCAAGAATCCTTGGTCAATCAATCGTGGCCAAGTTATCTGGTTTACAACAAGCGAGTGCACCAGGGGCAGGTTCGTCTGAAGGGGTAACTTGTATATGAGTGAGAGGAAAATATCCCACACGGAACAGCTGAAAATTAAATTTGAAAGAGAATGAAATGGAGTACTGAAATAAAGAAAAGAAAAATAGAAGATGAATCCAAAAGAAAATGAAACAAGAAAACTGTTTGCCATAAAGGAAATTGCAACTTTTATTGAATTTAAAATCAACATGTTTATTCACCCTTACAAAAGATCGCCTATTGACCTGGGTATAGTCAAATAGGGATAGTTTGAATATTACTCTAAATACATTTGTAAATCACAGGCAATTCTTCCACCGACTAGTTGCTAAGCACAGACCCAGGTGGCAGTGGACGGATCTGTCCGCGTCTTCAGTATTTTCTATGATTACGGCGTTGATACTCAGATCTTTCAGAGCTGCTTCCAAATCTGATTAGGTGGTCTCAAACACATAACCGCCTGACTTAAAGGTGTTGTAAAGAGGTGGGAATACCATGGGTTCCCATAAGAATTCACATCGTGTTAACCTGGCTATTATTCTTTCCCGATTTTTCTGAATTTCTTTCCTCTTTTCTTGGTGGTTTGGCTAAAAACCAAGCCCAAACTGATCAAAATTTGATATAGGAAGGACCATCAAAGTGGGTTTGACCACTTGAATCCAAGGCCTTCCAAAAAGACAATTGTAAGAAGGCATGATATCCATCACTAAGAACTCAACATTATAGGTGGCAGGTCTGATGATTAACAGTACCTCAATCTTGCTAACTACCTCCCTCTTGGTCTCATCAACTGCTCAGACCACACTCCGACAGGTTCTGATATGAGAGGTATCCATTGGCAGCCTTTTCAATGTGACTAAAGGCATCACATTTAGGGCTAAACTGTTATCGATTAATACACTCAGTAAGGCGTGCCCCTTACAGTGGGTGGTGATATGTAATGCCTTAGTTCGGCCTCTCCCTCCAGATAGAATTTCACTATCTGAAAATGAAATAAGATTATCAGCTTGAATATTTTTACCAGTCGATCCATTTTGCTGGTTGGTATGTTTTGTGGTACGAACGTTTGATTCAAGACCTTCAATAGTGCCTCTCGGTGTGCCTCCTAGTTCAACAATAGTGCCAACATTGAAGTATGTACCGGTAAGCTATGCAGCTGTTCTACAATGTTGTATTCATTGTGCTTCAATAATTTGAGGAACTCTCTAGCTTCTTCCTCCTTTATGGGCTCGTTGATGCTCAGCACATCCTCCTTGAAGGGTTCAAGTGGTCAAACCCACTTTGCTATCATCTCCTATTGAAGTACTCACCTGACATTCATACTTCCATGACACTTGTCGGTTGTCCTTGTAGTGAAAAGGCCAGGGTGATGGGATCACCACCTTTGCGTGTGTCGTTATCTTTGCTTTAGGGGTAATTATCAAAGGACTACCCTACCGTATCTTCTTTCAGATAACTCTTAGGTAGTGCAAACAACTACTTTCAAAGAATCTCAGACTTCTTCATAAAACTCCAACTCATTTCTATCCATCATGAGCTGGACCAATGCTTTGAATTATGGGCAATTCTGCACCTCATGCCCCTCTTCATTGTGGTAACAATAATGGTTACCATCTCTATTCCTTGTTGTATCTGACTGTGGTGTGAGAAGCCCTGCCTTCACAATTTGGCTCCAAACCCAGGTCAAAGGAGATTTTACTTCTGAAACACTAGTTTTGCTCTCATGCCCTTCTCGGTAGTGACTACGTTAATCCAGTCTCCTGATGATTAGGCAAGGGATTTTTTGTAGCGTATGGTGCTCCGGAGTCAAAGTTGATCCAATTCTTGTTACGCATTCTTTGTACAATCCTCTTGAATGTGAGGTAGTTTTTGATCGTGTGCCCCGGTACACCACCATGGTATTCGCAGTGAGCGTTCTCATCATACCATCTAGGGTAAGGGGGCTTCATTGGTTCCACAAGGTAAGGTGATACCACATGAGTGTTAAAAAGCTATTGGTATAGTTACTTGTATGATATGGGAATAGGATCGAATTTCTCTTTCTCTCTTTCTTTCCTAGGTTCCCTATGATTTTATTTAGAAGTACCTGACGGTACAGCTGCAATTGTTTTTGTGCCAGAGATCGTAACACCTTTGCTGGTACTGTAGGTGTTGACATTGTTGATCTATCTATCTTTGTTCTTAATGAGAGGCTTCTTGTTTGATTCTCCTCCCTCTATTTTGCCTTGTTTTATGGCCAGTTCAATCATCTCTCCGACTATAACTAATTCTGAAAAGCTTCCTGATGTGATTGCAACCAGGTGCTCGAAATAAGGAGCTCTCAAAGTCTACACAAAGAGCTTCCTAGTTTCCTTTTAATCCAAGGTTGGATGAACCTGCACAGCCAAATCCCTCTATCTCTGTGCATATTGTCAGAAACTTTCGTTATGCTTCTTCTCCAAGCTTTGTAGCATAACTAGGTTTGGTCTCATATCGTTAATATGTTTGTATTGTTCCAATAAAGACTTGTCCAGATCTTTCCAGGTCTTGATATAAGATCGGTTCAGCTGATTGTACCATCAGGTAATTGAACCAGACAAGCTCTCCTGGAAGCTGTGAATCAGGAGTTGATCATTTCCCACATAGCCTATCATTTTTCGATAGAACATCGTGATGTGGGCTGAGGGAAAACTATTTTCGTTGAATTTCTCGAACTCGGGGACTTTAAACTTTGGTGGAAACACAAAATCTGGGACCTGACTAAGATTTGATGATTCTACTCCGTAATAATCATAGTCCTCTTTGACCACCTCCATTTGGTCTTCAAACAGTTTAATTTTTTCTTCCATCTTCTTCGATTTGTCTTCCTCATCAAAATATGGGATATGGTAATCATCCGGATTATTGTCAGGGTCTATTATGGAAGTCTGTATCTTTACAGCAGATGAAGCTTTCCCTTTTGATACAGATAAGTCCCCTTACAGTCTGGGTAATATTCCAGGTAAGATAACCACCTATAGAGTTGGTGGTACATTTACCCCCTCAGACGAACCTACCCCTGGTGCACTCGCTTGTTGTAAACTAGATAACTTGGCCACGATAGATTTACCAAGGATTCTCGGCTCTTCGTGATTATGTCCAGGGTGTTCTAGTTGTTCTGAGTTATCTTTTCTTCCAGCTCTCTCTGCAGCATTAATATGTTCTCCTCGATTTGATTGATTCTGGCCTCCATTTATCTTCTCTTCGTTCGGGTGTTATACGGATGATGCGTGTTTTGAGCTTGTCAAGGTAAACTTGACGTTTGTTCTATCTTCTGATGAGATATTTTGTGTTAGTTAATATGAATGTAAAAACATGGAAAATATAAAAAATAAACGTGGAAAAATAAAAATACAAAGTATGAAATGCATGATGTATATAATTTAGAGGCATTGATCCAGAAATGTGTCTGTTATTATAAACAATCCATATTTAAACAAAAGTGTTTTATCTTCTAAGAGACAAAAATAATCTAAAGGTACATTTGGACTAAATCCTCTAGACCCCGAACAACTTCTAATAGATTGACAAGTATTCTTCATTCATCTGTCTATGGTTGAATACCTTGTCGAACCACTCCAGCTTCCCTTGCTAAGCCATGCAAATGACGAGTGCCTTCTGTACTTACTCCCAGAAATCACGGATGACTGCATCTCTAGCCTTCACCCTTTGCTGAGATTGTTCCCAACGAAAACAACATTGTTGCCCTCAATCAAAAGGCACTATCTAAAGCTCGCTTGCTTGTTTCTTGAATCCTTCCACAATGGCTTCTAACTTAGTTATCGTTTCGTCATCCCGTTTTTGCTGTTTCTAAAGATACTTTTTTAAATCAGCTACTTGGAATCTCAAACGCTTGTTCTGGTGATGACTGTCTATCAAACACCTCTGGGCAGTCTTTAGTTGTTCTTTGAGAGTCTCTATTTCATCAGGCCCTTCAAACTTCCTTTTTAGGTTGCTAGTTTTACATTTCCAGTACTCATATGTCCTTTTTAGATTAAAATTGCTCTGGACTTGCTCTATATACCCTTTTCTCAAGTTGTCAAGCTCAAAACAAGTTTTCTTCTATTTTTTATCTAACTTATCTACTCGATCTTTCTGAGTATCGGCATCTAGTTTCCACTGGTATCTTTCGTCTTCAAGCTCCCTTACCCTCTGTTTCAGTTCATTCTGCACAGCTTCAAATTCTTCCCTTGCTATCTCCTGTTTGGAGGGAACAGGCTTAAGATGTTCCTCCATAGTCCAGGTGTCCTCATGATCTGGAATTGGGATGTTCTCATTTTTCCTTAATCTTCGCCACTCCAAATAGTCTAGAGTAAGCATGACCTTGGCAGCCATGGCATCCATTCGAAACACCTTCTTCAATGACTCATCTACCACCTTGACCCTTTTCTTGTAGTTATCACCATGGTATACAAATTCTAATCCAGATAGTCCGTATGTTGTTGGGATTAACTAATGTGCCCCATACTATCAAAGTTCCAAAAGCGAAGAATAACCAACTCCTCCCCATAGTCCAAGTAGGGTTATAGTGTCTTAATCCTCACATCGGAAGATAATTTCACTATGGGTCAATCAAGGAGCTCTTCAGGTAATATCCCGGTCTTAAAGATGTGTGAAGACTTTCATCCATTTTTTAGGCACCTTCATGCCATTTCAGAGTGATTAATTCTCCCAAAGGTGAATATATGGTGCTGAATCGGCGGTAGGTAATCCCGTTAGTCTTCCAGAAATGGCTATAAATCCAGACATAAAGAAGCTAAGCACACCCTATGAACCTTCCTTCGCCAGTCTTTCTACAGTTGTTGAGAGAGCAGAAGGTCTCAGCTAAGATTTTTAGTGCTGGATTTACTCACCTCGGGTGTTGTTCAAACAGTTCCACCACAGCTGCGTCGATGCACCCTAAAGTCTTTGGGAAGATAACCAAACTATAAAGGCCTACTGCAAAAAGATATATTATCTTCGATTCATCAGGGTGAATCTTCATCAGTTGCTTGATGTCAGGCCAAGGAATTCCTTCCCCGCTACCTCTTCGTTGAGTCCGGTCAGTTACCCATTTCTCGTCTACTCTAGCAACTTTTGCCAACCTATTTTTGAAGGGCTGACTTTTGATGTGCTTTATATAGACCCACTCCAATCTGATGCTTTGGTAGTGTAGTAGTGTAGTATACTCTTCAATTGTGGCCACCATATCCTCCTGGTTAAAGGTGAAACAGATGTACCCCAGATTCCATAATTGAATCAAGGCTCTGACTAAGGGCTCATCTATCTTGACATAGAGTAGGAGTGCGATATCATCATACCATTGGCTGAACTTCTGCTTCCGGTCACCCTTCCAACTGTCCGAAATGCTCTGTAGCTCTTGGACATCATTCTGCTTTAGGTAAACAGAGGGATAGCTAACTAGTTCTGACACATAGCTTCCTTGAAGACTATCTTCCTTCTCTTTCTGAGTCTTTTCGGACCATAGTCGTACCTCGGCATTTTTTACCTTTTGCATTATAACCCCTTTGTCCATTAATATAGATTATTTGTGTGTAATAAACACCTTTTTATGGATCAATGACCTCTTTTTATGATGCAAATACTAAAAAGACAAATAGGAAAGGAAACAAGTTAGTTAGATAAAAATAATAATGATGAAAGTAAAAATAAATGAAAATGATAAGCTGCATGATTATGGTGAAAAACATCCTAGGTTTTGAAGTAGAGCCTTGGGGTAGGCTCTAATTCCCTGTAGTCTCCCGATTTAGGTTCTAAAGAAGGTACCCGAGTTCTCCTTGCTGGTGCCCCTTGGGCTTGCCAGACCCTTAGTCCTAAGCCCATTACAAGCTTATGTCGACTAAGTTAAACTCGAGAGGATACATTCCCTTATGCCCATACGGAGAATAAATTCACATGAATACATAAGGTATATGAATCCCGAAGGTTACTTGCTAGGCCCACACGAAGAATAAATTCTCACGAAAGCATCGCTTTCACCCCTACTTAAAAAATGGGTTTAGAGCTCGGGAATAAAGCCTTAATTGGAAAAACAAGTTTGATAAGCTAAAACCACTGAAAGAAATCGTCAGCACAACTATTTATTTAAAAAAATAATCAAAAGTAAGCAATAAGGATCGAAAAGTTACCTTAAAATTTAAACTTACCCTTTTCATTAAAAAGACAACTAGAAATTAAATTTTAGCCTGACTCACTTACTTATCCCCAACTACGTCGCCAATTAGCCTGACTCACTTACTTATCCCCAACTACGTCGCCAAGCTATCGCAGTCGTCTGTCAGGTGGGCCTGAAATTGGGCTTCGACTTGAATAAACTGATTAGAGTCGCCACCTATCATTTATTTTAATAACAAAATGGGTTGATTGGATACCTCGAGTTTTTATCTGATCTTCATCTTACAAGAGATATGTCGGATTCGTGAGTCGGTTACAGACAAGGAGGATTAGTACCCTTGAAATGCCCTTTCGGTACTAATTAATTTCCAGTTGTCTTTAATTATGAAAATTGAAAGTTAAATTAAAAGGTAACAATTGATCAAGATTACATACCTTTAACGATTTTGAAAACATACCCTTAAAATCTCAAAAAATGTATTAGATGAAATAAAGTGCAGAATCGAACTAATTCCAAAGTTAAATGTAAACCATTACTATAATAAAAAAAAGGGAGTGAAATAAATAAAAACATAAAAACCCTTAAATAAAGTTAATAATAAACCGAAAAATAAGAAAGGACTAATCTAAAAATAGAAGAAAACAATAATAATAAATAAATAAAATAAAAATAAGATAAATAAAACAAAGCAAATTAAAATAAGAAAAAGAAAAAGAATAAAAACAAAAACAAAAACAAAAAACAATCTAAAAAATAATAATAATAGACAAATAAAAAACAAAACAAAACATAATATATATATATAATAAAAAAGAAAAAGAAAAAAGATATATATATATATATATATATATATATATATATATATATATAACATTATGTAAAAAAACAAATAATACAAAAAAAAATAAAGAAATAATATATATATATATAATAAAAATAATAAAACAGAACCAAGAAAAAATAATAATAAAAAAAGTAAAAAGATAATCGTTGAAAACATTTTGATGTTTCGATATAACAAATTAAGTGTTATTTAATTTTAAGATTTTATAATCATTTTTAACGTATATTCGATTAAATTATTCGAATATCACAAATATTACTCTAAGTTTTTCAAAGGTCAATTTCAATCCTTACTAAAGAATAAAATTGTGTTTTAAACTTAAAAATATTTTTGAAACAATATTTACAAAGTATTTCGAACCATAATCGAGCCAAAAATTAATTTTACAAAAGGATGTACCGATACACTCTTTGATGCATCGATACACTCCTTGTTTAATTAAAACATCAAATTCATTTTGTGTATCGATGCACAGACAATGCAACGATACATTCCTAGTTTTATTAAAACATCGAATGCATTTTGTGTACCGATGCACAGACAATGCATCGATACACTCCTGGCTCTTTTGAAACATCGAATGTAATTAGTGTACCGATGCACCCCAAGTGTACTGATACACTACGTCAACTAACGGTCAAAATATTTGAATTTTACACATAGTGTACCGATGCACCCTTGAGAGTGTATACACTCACGCTCCCACCAGATTTTTAAATGATAATTACACCATAATAACTCTATTGATTTCACCAATGATCCCCAACGTTCAGAATCAATTCATGGTGTATTTAAACAAGCTTAGGAACCATTGATCAACAATAATTAAGAAGATAAGCTAGAGAATTAAAGAGAAAGCATAAAACCTCAAGTTTGAGCATTTTCAAGCTTATTTTCATTCAATATTCATTTTTCTTTCAAGAACACTTGTTGTACTCAATTGTAGTCATCTTTGAGCATTCTTCTTTTGTTCTAGAATTGTGCAAACATCTTGCCTTGTGAGGTTTTTCTTTAAGTTTGCGAAATTTGTATTGTTCTTTTTGGGAGAAAGTGTTCTCAAGAATTTGGGATATAATTCTTGAGGGATTAGTAAGGTTACTCTTTGTCCTCAAAAGAAAGACAAATTAGTGAATTTGTAGAAAATCCTTAGTGTGGATAGCTAAGGTAGTGGACGTAGACTTTGGTTGAGAAAGTCGAACCACTCTAAATTGTTGTGCAAATCTTTTCTATTTTCTGCAAAAGCTTCCACGGAAATTTTAATTGCCAATTCACCCCATCTTGGCTATTTTGTCGACCGATTAACTCAATAATTGGCATTAGAGCTACACTCATTTGAAGGTTTAACCACCTCTTGAGTCGATTCGGGAAGAGTTATATCAATATTCAAGTCATCAATGGGCTCCACATCAAACTTCGACTTCGGTCTTGATTAAATGCCTGTCAACAAGCCTCTTTTCTTCAATGGAGCTAATTATGCTGATTGGAAGAATATAATGAGATACGTCATTCAAGCAAGTGACATGGGTGCATGGAATATCGTGGAAGACGGATACACTATACCTTCCACTCATTCAAGATTGTGGAGTGAAGAAGAGACAAGAATGTTCCAGCTCAACTCAAAGGCTATCCATATTATATTTTGTGCTCTTGGACCAAATGAATATGGAAGAGTTTTATCTTGTACAACCGCCAAGGAGATATGGGATAAAATACAAGTCACTCATGAAGGCACAGACGAGGTAAAAGAATCTAAAATTAGTCTTCTAACTCATAGCTATGAAAATTTTAGGATGAAACAGGATGAAGATATCAAAGCTATGACGGAAAGATTTTCTATGATTGTTAATAGTCTCAAATCATATGGAGAGATCATTCCAAACGAGAATCTTATGAGGAAGTTGATTTATTCTCTTCTTAAAGCATGGCAATCGAAGAAGATGTCGATCATCGAAGCTAAAAACCTAAAGTCTTTAACTCTCGATAAACTCATCGGTTCTCTTCTCATGCATGAAATGATGCTTCAAGATGAGGTAGACCTCGAGAAAAAGGACGAGACAAAGAATGAGATAAAGAAAAACATTGGAGTTGCTCTCAAATCCACAAAATATGAGAGTGATTCGGATGAAGATGACGATGACAACGAAATGACATTATTTGTAAAACGATTTAGAAAATTAATGAAGCCCAACAGAGGAAGAAAATTCAAAAGAAATGAAGGCTTCAAACCTGAATCAAAGGAGAAGGACCTTATCATTTGCTACAAATGCAAAAAGTCAGGACATGTCAAATACGATTGCTCACAATTAAAGAAGAAGGCTCAATCCAAGAAGAAGCACAAGGAACACGTGACTACATGGAGTGATGATGAACAATCTGATGAAGAGGAACAAGAAGTAGCAAACTTGTGCTTGATGGCCATCAGAGAAAACTCTCAGGTAACCTCTAACTCATCCAATTTTGTTCTTTTGATGAGTTAGTAGGGGAATATAATGAGTTGGCTTCGGATTATGAGAAATTATTTTTAAAATACAAGAATGATATTTCAAAATTGAAAAATGAAAATAACCTCATATCCAAGACCAACAATGATCTTGAAAGTAAGATCAAAGAATTGAAAATCAAATTAGATGGATTTGAAAAGAAAAATACTTATTTGCTTAACTTACTTTCAACAGTAAATAACGACCATCAAAAGAAAATTGATGATCGTAAAGCTTTTTTTAATTAAGTTGGAACAAAACGGTTTGAAATGGTGAAAGTTCAAAATCCAATTTTGTTAGAAAAAGTTTTAAAAACTATAATCCTAGAGGTCCCTAAAGAACCTCTAATGGTAAAATCATTAGAAGTGTATGGGTTCCTAAAGAACTCATCACTACTAAAGATAAGGATGTCCTACGACAAGGGTTTTAGGGACTAATGAATATGGACCCAAAACAATTTGGCTATCAAAAATAAAAAAATTAAACTATGTTTGTAGGAAAAGGAGCATTGCTACAAGGCGCAAAATAAAAGTTCAAATTCATGGTACCTTGATAGTGGATGCTCAAGAAACATGACCGGAGACAAGAGCTGGTTTATAGAGCTAAATGACAAAAATGGAGGAGAAGTGACTTTTGGTGATAATTCAAAAGGTCGCATTGAAGGTATAGGTACTATAGGTAATACATCTTCCATACAAATTAAAAATGTTTTATATGTGAATGGGTTAAAGCATAATATATTGAGTATTAGTCAATTATGCGATAAAGGATACAATATCTTGTTTGAAACTAATGGTTGTAAAATTATTGGCATTGCATCTAATCGAATTATGCTTGTTGGTCATAGAATAGATAGCATTTACATGGTGCATTTAGATTCTATTAATATGACTAATTTATGCCTAGTTGCTAAGGATGAACATGATAGTTGGTTATGGCATAGGAGACTAGAACGTACAAGCATGAGTGTTTTACAAAAACTAATTCAAGGAGATTTAGTAAGAGGGCTGCCAAAGTTAAAATTTGATAAAAACAAAATCTGTGATGCTTTTGCTAAAGGAAAACATCAAAAAGCTTCATTTAAGTCAATTAATGATGTATCAACTAGTAGAGTATTACAATTGATCCATATAGATCTTTTTGGGCCAATTAGGACTGTTAGCTTGGGTGGAAAACAATATTGTTTTGTATTGGTAGATGACTATTCTAGATATACTTGGGTTCTATTTTTAAGTACTAAAGATAAAGCATTAGAAAAATTCATCACGTTTTCAAATGTAATCCAAAACGAAATAGGTTACTCCATAGCTAGTGTTAGGAGTGATCATGGTACTGAATTTGGAAATCTTGAATTTACTGATTTTTGTAATGATAATGGTATTCGCCATAATTTTTCAGCACTTAGAACTCCTCAACAAAATGGAGTTTTTCAGAGGAAAATCAAACTTTAGAAGTAATGGTTAGAATCATGCTTTGTGAAAACAATTTGCCAAAACAATTTTGGGTGGAAGCCACAAATACCGCTTGTTATGTTATAAATCATGTAATGATTAGGCCTATTTTGAAGAAAACTCCATATGAACTCTTCAAAAATAAAAATCCTAACATTATCTATTTTCATCCATTTGGATGTAAATGTTTTGTTTTAAACAACGGTAAAGAAAATCTTGGAAAATTTGATGCTAAAAGTGATGAAGGAATTTTTTGGGTTATTCCTTAAATTCTAAAGCTTATCGAGTATTTAATAAAAGAACTTTAGTGGTAGAAGAGTCTATACATGTTGTTTTCGATGATAATCCCCTTCCGAGAAAGGATTCTTGTGTTGATGATGACGTAGGTATTGTAAACACACATTACGTTAGACAAAACGTTGGAGAATCATCATCAAAGGAAGAAGTAAAAGATGAGGAAACTCACAATGTTCTCGAGAATCCAACCATTGAAGAAAGGGAAGTATCTTATCCAAGAGAATACAACTATGTCAAGGATGGTGAGATAATAGGTGATCCATCCAAAGGGGTAACAACTCGATCTTCTCTTAGAAATATATGTAATTATGTTGCATTTATTTCATGCATAGAAGCTAAGAATATCAAAGAAGCATTAGATGATTAAAATTGGATTATGACTATACAAGAAGAGTTAAATTAATTTGAGAGAAGTAAAGTATGGACATTAGTTGAAAGGCCTAATAATAAATCTACTGTAGGTACTAGATGGGTATTTAGGAATAAGCTTGATGAAAGTGGTAATATAGTGAGGAACAATGCTATACTTTTTGCTCAAGGCTATACTCAAGAAGAAGGAATAGACTATGATGAAACATATGCTCTCGTAGCTAGGATGGAAGCAATTAGAATGTTATTAGGATTTGCATGTTTCAATGAATTTAAATTATATCAAATGGATGTTAAAAGTGGATTTTTAAATGGTTTTATAAAAGAAGAAGTGTATGTGGAACAACCACTTGGTTTTGAAGATTCAAAATTTCCAGATCATGTTTTTGAATTGACAAAAGCTCTTTATGGTTTAAAACAAGCTCCTGGAGCTTGGTATGAAAGATTGTCTAATTTTTTAATTGAAAAAGGTTTTTCAAAAGGGAAGGTTGACACTATATTGTTTTTAAAGAGAAAAGGTAAAAATTTATTAGTAGTTCAAATTTCTGTTGATGATATAATATTTGGTTCTACTAATGATGCTCTTTGCCAAGAATTTTCAAAGCTAATGCAAAGTGAATTCGAGATGAGCATGATGGGGGAACTCTCATTTTTCTTGGGACTCCAAATCAAGCAAAGAAAAGATGGCATCTTTATCAATCAAGCAAAATACGTCAAGGATATACTGAAAGAGTTTGGATTGGAAGATAGAAAACCCCAAGCCACTCCAATGAGCTCATCTACAAAGCTTGATAATGATGAAGAAGGTAAATGTGTGGATGTTAAATTATATAGGTCCATGATTGACTCTTTTCTTTATCTAACCGCAAGTAAACCAGACATTATGTTTAGTGTTTGCTTATGTGCTAGATTTCAATCATGTCCTAAGGAATCACATCTAAAATCCATTAAGAGGATCTTTAGACACCTTAAAGACACTCCTAGTTTAGGACTTTGGTATACTAGAGACTTTAACTTTCATGCTTTCTTTGATGCGGATTATGGAGGATGCAAAATAGATAGGAAAAGCACCTTCGGCACTTGTCAATTCCTAGGGAATATGATGATTTCATGGTTTTCAAAGAAACAAATTGTTTTGCATTACTACCACTGAAGCGGAATACATTTCAGCGGGTAGTTGTTGCGCACAAGTTTTATGGATTAAACAACAACTTTTAGATTATAGAATTGAAGTTAGTATCATACCTATCAAATGTGACAATACTAGTGCTATTTGTCTCACTAAAAATCCCATCCAACACTCTAGAACTAAGCACATTGAAATTAGAAATCATTTCATTAGAGATCATGTCACAAAAGGAGATATAGTTCTAGAATATGTTGATACTTTGCATCAATTAGCGGATATTTCTACAAAACCTTTAGATAGAGAAAGATTTTGGACACTTAGGAGAGAATTAGGTTTAACTGACCTATCTTCACTTAGTGTTTAAAATAATTTTAGCACTTTTAATTAGAAATGAAAAATGCTTATAAAATTAATATTTTTGATTCCATTCTTTACTAATAGTTAGGGGGAGTTTATGATTCTTAGTGAAAATTAATTATATGTTCAAATAAAATTTAAGGATAGATTTGATTGATTGAACATAGTTAATCTTCGATCTATGAGTTGCCAATACCACTAGAGCTGATTAATTTAGCATTTTGAGTGTTTAAAAACATATTTTAACATTTTTGTGCTCAGTGCATCGATACACTATGATAGTGTACCGATGTAGTCCTTGAATCTGTATCGATACACTCAGAAGTGTAATGATACACTCATCGGGGTTTGGGTATTAAATCCCTGAAATTTCATTTTTCTCTCAAAACCTAAAACTAAACACTCCTGTCGTATACCCTAAAAATCGTCCAAATCTCCACTTTGCTTCAAATCAATGCTTTTAAGCCAGAATCCAACTATTCTTCAACTCCTAAACCTTCTACGATCAACAAATTTGTGCAAACAACATCTATTCTCTCTCAAATCCGAAAATGTTCAAGGTATTTTTCTAAAAACACTATTTTATTAATTTTGAACTTATGACTAGTTTTAATTAGTTCTAGGTTGAATTAGATATCAGGCATTGTTCATATAATGTTTCTAAACTATATTCTAAAACTAATTTCATCAAAAACACACAATTTTTCAAATTTATTTAAATTTTTGAAATAATAAAAAATTTGTGTTTTTATTTTAAAATTGTTGTTTTTGATCTAATTATGTTATGAAAACTATACGTATTATGAATTTTCAAACATTATTTTCTAATGGTTTTCAAAATTTGCCCATTAGGATTATTTTAGAGAACCTTGAATATTGAGGACTCGTATTGAGTTTTGGGATTGATTATATATAGCATACATGTGTTTCAAATTTGCAGGTAACCTTACCCATTATGATCTTTAACCATGTATAAACGCGGTAGGTCATCGTTTAGTCGGTCGTCAAACCTACCTCCTATTACTCATCCCAATCCAAATCCAAACCCAAACGAACTGGAAATGACTATTAGAAACTCTTGTTTTAACCAACCTGGTCGTAGAGAAAATCTCTACCATAGGTATATTAATTTATTCTAGTCATATAAAATCCAAGAAGAGCGTATTCCCTCTATCCAAGCAATGTTTGATATGAAATTTGAATATCTTTCTACTCTCCATTCTTGGAAATTTGATAAACTCTTTCACCTCAAACCTATCGTTTATCACTAACTAGTCCGAATTTTCTATTCCAATGCAGTTTGTGTCCAAAACGAAGCTCGTATCGAAACCATAGGAATTCGATCATATCTTCTAGGCCAATTCATTTTTATTGACTCCGACACAATCGCTACCACCTTTGGACTAGATAACTTAGGTTTAGATAACAAAAAAGAGATTGTGGCTACCCCTTATAAGACTAAGGTGAGTGCGAGTACTCTATTGACTCGTCACAAGCGATTCCTCCACTTGATAATCTCCTGGTGGTTTAGACCATCTGGAGGTAGATACTCCTCCCTTAGAGTTATAGATTTATGGTGGATACATTGTATCCAAAATGATAAGAAAATAAATTCACCACAAATCATTTTCGCCGAGCTAGTCGAAACCGTGAACAATGTCCCATCCAAACATGTAGAAACTTTAGTTTGCAGTTGTCTTCTTAGCAAATTGTTTATCAAATTAAATATTATGGTATCGCTTGACGTAGGCATCCCACTTAAGAACACAATCAGTCTCAAAACCTTGAAAAAGTCAGGATGGTCCGGGGAAAATGACCAATGGGTTCGATCCCCCAAGAAAACACCGGGAGCTAGATCTTCACGAGCTCCTCCGGCACCGACTGCGGATGATGATCCTAAGCTTGAAGCATTTATGCGCGATATTAACGATCACGTACCCGATGACGAGCCGGCACAACAAGAGAGTCAGATGCCTTCATACTTCAGATCGTTTATGGAGAATCTTGACATGATGTTTGCCTCCATCGAGTCACATTTAATTGCTAACAACGAAGCGATGAATCATCATTTCGATGCTATGGACGAGAGGGTCGACACACTTACACGTGATATGGCAATATATGGGCACATTTATCATCTCCTGCCCCACCGATGGACAATTATACCTTTTTATTGCTTTGTTTTCTTAGGATGAGATAGAACTTATTGTTTAACATTTTGGATGTTTTTGGATTGTTATGTATTGGATGATATAGATGTTTGAACTTGAATGTTTATATATATATTTGGTTTTGAATTTGGTTTTATTAGTGTTTGCATCATTTACATTTTAGTTGAAATATGACCAATCACCATTGCACATTATTTATGAATATTGATTTATAGAACTAATAGCTAATCTTTCTCTTGATTGTGATCTTAGCAGCTTAAGCTGTAAATTTTAAATCAATTGGCTATTTTTCTAAGGGAAAATAAATCTTGTTTAAAAATATTTTATAGAGTCTTTTTTATTTAACAAAAAGGGGAGAATAATATAGTAAGGGGGAGTAATTTTTCAAAATTGTTTTTCAAATAATGATTTTTCAAAGAAAATCTTAAAATTACTAAAATATTTTGTTATATCAAAAAGGGGGGAGATTGTTGAAAACATTTTGATGTTTCGATATAACAAATTAAGTGTTATTGAATTTTAAGATTTTATAATCATTTTTAAAGTATATTCGATTAAATTATTCGAATATCACAAATATTACTCCAAGTTTTTCAAAGGTCAATTTCAATCCTTACTAAAGAATAAAATTGTGTTTTAAACTTAAAAATATTTTTGAAACAATTTTTACAAATTATTTCGAACCATAATCAAGACAAAAAGTAATTTTACAAAGGGATGTACTGATACACTCTTTGATGCATCGATACACTCCTTGTTTTATCAAAACATCGAATGCATTTTGTGTGTCGATGCACAAACAATGCATCGATACACTCTTGGTTTTATTAAAACATCGAATGCATTTTGTGTACTGATGCACAGACAATGCATCGATACACTCTTGGCTCTTTTGAAACATCGAATGTAATTAGTGTACCGATGCACCCCAGTTGTACCGATACACTAGGTCAACTAACGGTCGAAATATTTGAATTTTACACATAGTGTACCGATGCACCCTTGAGAGTGTACCGATACACTAACGCTCCCACCAGATTTTTAAATGATAATTACACCATAATGGCTTTATTGACTTCACCAATGATCCCCAACGTTCAGAATCAATTCAAGTTGTATTTAAACAAGCTTAGGAGCCATTGATCAACAACAATTAAGAAGAGAAACTAGAGAATCAAAGAGAAAGCATCAAACCTCAAGTTTGAGCATTTTCAAGCCTATTTTCATTCAGTATTCATTTTACTTTCAAGAACACTTGTTGTACTCAATTGTATTCATCTTTGAGTGTTCTTTCTTTGTTCTAGAATTGTGCAAACATCTTGCCTTGTGAGGTTTTTCTGTAAGTTTACGAAATTTGTATTGTTCTCTTTGGGAGAGAGTGTTCTCAATAATTTGGGGAATAATTCTTGAGGGATTTGTAAGATTACTCTTTGTCCTCAAAAGAAAGACAAATTAGTGAATTTGTGAAAAATCCTTAGTGTGGATAGCTAAGGTAGTGGACGTAGACTTTGGTTGAGAAAGTCGAACCACTCTAAATCGATGTGCAAATCTTTTCTATTTTATGCAAAAGCTTCCACCGAAAATTTAATTGCCAATTCACCTCCTCTTGGCTATTTCGTCGATCAATTAACTCAACAATAATAAATATAAATATATATATTAAATTAAAATAAAATAAATAAGGAGAAAAAAGAAATTAATTAAAACAAAAAAATAAAAATATAAAAGTATATATATAAGTAACTAAATTAGAAGAAAATAAAAATTGAAGGTCGAACTTAAAGATGAATTCAGAATTAAAATTGATTTTGGGGGCCAAAATGGAGGTTTTAAAAATAGCGAGGGACCGAAATGGGGATTATCCCTTTTTCATCGAAAACACGCGAGTCTAGGGGCTTGGATCCGGTTACACGCGGGTCACTCGGGTCCTGGTATAAATACCAAAAATCCAACAACACAAATCATTTTCCCTTCCCTTAAAAAACCGGATCAAAACAGTCCCAAAGTTTTCTCTGAAAACATTCAAACTCTTCTTCATGAAATGAAGAACACATCCGCGTAGCCCAGGTTCCAGAGGGTCGCCGCCTCATCGGCTACCATTCATCGGCGGTGACTAACCAAAAACAATATTGTTTTTTAAAAAGCTTTTCCCCCTCCTTTCGAAAATCAACTTGTTTTTTCAAAAAATGCCTCGGGATATACTAGATCTAGGAGAGAACTTTCTAAACTTTCCCCCTTTTCATCACCGCAACCCTCTTTTTAGGTTTTTATGGATCAAAAAGGAAAAGGAGAGAGCAAATCCAAGCAAAAACCGACCCAACGAAGGTAAAAATAGTACCTTGTTTATTTCTCTTTGCTTTTGAAAGTTACAAGACTTGGCTTGATTTCCTTGCTTTTTCGTATATCTTCTTCGTGTTTTTTTGTGCTTACATGCAGTCATATATATATAGTCTATTAAATCTTATTTTTAGACTCCCATTTTAACTAAAGCTCTCGTTCTTGGTTGTTTGTGTTCCACACGTCACCGGGTCCGTTACGTCGAGAAAAACGGGTGGTCGATTGAGGAAAGCGACCACTTGGTGCACGTTTGGTTGAGGGGCATACGTCGCTTGAGGAAATTGGCTAGGGTTCAAAAACCTTAGGTGCTTCGGGTTAGGTGTGGGGTCGGTTCGAAATAGGGCCCCGGGTCGCTGTTGGGTCTGGGCTGCTGAGTTTATTGTTGGGCTGGCAGCTGGACGAGTGTATTTGGGCTTGTAAAGGAAAAAATGATATATATTATTTTTAAGTAAAATATATATGATCTATATATATAATATATGTGTATGGACGAAAATTAGTGTCCACATAAATCATAATAAATAGTGATATGAATGTTGAAGAATGACGAGACTCAGATGATTTTGGATAATTGCTCATATCAATGCAATTAAGGGTATGTTTGATAAATGTAAAATATTTTCCGGAAAATGTTTTACTCATTTTCTTGTATTTGATAGTTAGAAAATATTTTTTGGAAAATATTTTCCGGTGTTTGATAGTTGTAATTGATTTTACGGAAAACAATTTTTCAGTGTTTGATAGATATAATTGATTTTCCAAATGTAATTCATTTTCCTAGTTCCTTTGTATTTTCTAAAAATGTTTTTACCATCTGATTTTCCGTAAAACATTTTCCTGACTTTTCACTTCAGAGTATAAGCACTCAAAAAATATTATTTTATGCATTTAGTATTAAATTCAATTTTTAATATCATTTTAATAAAAATATTAAGTATTAAAATATTTAATATACATATAATATAATTTTAATAATATTATATTTTTATATTAATATATACTCATATATATTATAATAATATATGATATTATATTTTGAATTTAGTAATATATAATAAATTATTAATATTTACCTATTATTTTATTTATAAATATAATATTATGAGATTATTAATATTGATTAATATTAATTTATATATTTAATATTAATATAATAATTTAGTATTATGTTAATAAAATACTAATAATTAAAATTAAGTGTGTTCAAATGG
This sequence comes from Hibiscus syriacus, assembly GCF_006381635.1. NCBI lineage: Eukaryota > Viridiplantae > Streptophyta > Magnoliopsida > Malvales > Malvaceae > Hibiscus > Hibiscus syriacus. The sequence goes on along the minus strand of NW_024063471.1, from coordinate 14,383,941 downwards.
TTAATTCAACCACCTATGGAATTGAATTATCATTAACCAAATAAATCAAATGGTTAATCAAATCAAATTTTTTTAAATATTAACGGAACCAAACTTTATTCATTTTATGTAAATTATTTTCTATAAAATTAATTATATAGTGTATCAAACAATTACTGAAAATGATTAAGGCAATATCATCAAAACATAGTAAAATAGTTTCAGAAAACTATTTCCCATAAAATGTTATTTATTTTACGTAAGACAATTTTAAGTAATTCATTTTATATAAACCAATTTTCATGTAATTCATTTTACGCAAAACAATTTTTATGTAATTGATTTTACGTAAATTATTTTTCAAAAACCAGTTACAATATATCAAATAGACTCAAGTGTCGTTTGGAATTATTTATGCTCAAAATTGGGTGAATGGTTTCATTTTTTCACTCCATAATCATTCGAGAAAAGGGAAAAACAAAAATGAAACCCAAATATGATTTTTATAAACAAGTCTAACACAGTCCATTTTTCATACAAAGTCCAATCCATTACATAATCCATTACCCAATTACCCGAAATCCATTTAACAGCAACCTCCATAGGGGTATAAAAAGCTGACCACACCTGTAAAACTGACTGAAACCGCCTTGAGTTAAAATTGTTTTTGACATGCGCTATGGCGATCTGAAACCGACTCGAGTCAGAATTGGTGTTGACCTGAACCCGAGCTGGACCTTGAAATTGTGGATCTGAACTCGACCTGCATCCGACCTGAAAACGACTTGAAACCGAATTGAACCGAAAATATGATACCCGAACCCGAACTGCATCTGACTGATATGAACCCGAATTCGAAATTGACCTGGTAAATAACTGGTATTACCCGACTTGTTATGAACCTGACCTATAATTGAGTTAACCTTTAAATGATCCGACATGTTGTTAAAGTTATCTGATATTATCCTGACTTATAAGTAAAATTACAATTACTATAGTTATGTTATTTTAAATTTATAATAAACTTATAATAATTAAATTAATACGATTACTTTTTGAAACTTAGTTTTTATATTAATTATAATTTGTATATTATAAATTTGGTTTTTATGTTAATTCCAATTTTTTATATTATTTATTTATCTTATATTATAAATTTTATTTATAATCACTAAATTAAATTTAAATATTATCTTATTGAACTTGATTTTATTAAATTATATTAATTGAGTTAAAATATTCATAAATCTAATTTACTTTTAATGTGAAATTTGATTAATAATTTAAGTAAACTTAACTTGAAATTTTAAAATCAAAATATATTAGTTGAAATGATGGACTTATTAAAGATTTAAATCTTGAATAACATTACAAATATTAAAACAAAAAATTATAAATGAAGTTAATTTTATTACACTTGAAAACACTAAAATTACAATAAAATCAACTAAAGAAAATAAATTTATGTTGAAATAAATGCTCTCAGATCTTATATCTAATTTTTTACAAGGCTAAAAAGGCTAACTATACTACCAGAAATATCATCATCTAGCCTTTATACCTAAATGCTGCCAACATGTTTAATTATGGGTAACTTTCTAGCTTTAAAAGCCAAAATGCCACCAACATAATTCCACATGAATAATTATTTAGATAAGAATTTATAAGGTTCAAAAATTGATTTAAGTCAGCCAACAACAATAATTTACAAGGCATTAATGAGTAATAGACAACAGTAACCAGCAAGCATCAATGTACTAATTCAGCAAGCATCGTTGCATAAATTCAGCAAGCATCCTGAATTAAGAAAGCATACAATTAGTGGTAAAGCCAAAGGGAATTCGATGGCCAACAGTGTCAAACATTTCCGACTATATCAAACCCTTACAAATATCAAGTAGAAGTAAGCAATATCAAACAGAAGCAAAAAATATAAAACAGAATCAAGCAAAATCAAGCACCAAATATTGCATCTTGTAAGGCACCCTAAAAAAAGAATTATTAATGAACTATTTGAAACTTTTATTAAATAAACATAATAAATATAAAATATTAAGTTACCATTGAAGGGAATAAAGAAGACAGAATCTCAAATTTGAATGATTTCAGGGACCATTAAACACCATAAAAATTACAAAGAAAAATTAAAATAATTAATAAACAATTTGAAATATTAATGAAATTAACATAAAAAACAGTTTGGATTACATTTACAACGAAGACTCGTTAACCACAGAAAGGTATTCTTCGTCCTTATCCTCCGACTTAAAACCATACAACCAATTACTGATTGTTACAAAAATCTCAGCATTTTAGGTAAGAGTTTAGCTCTTAATTTGTTCAAAATTTTACCCCCATACTAAAGGACGATTTGGATGCAACTGAAGTAAATGGAATAGACAATATATCTCTCGCCATGCGAGAAAGTACCAGATATGAAATACTTTGATTTTTCCAATAATCCAAAATATCAAAGTCAGTTTCTCCAGTATAGGGACAAGAGGCAAACTGATGTAAGAATCAACATTAGATCATTCACTCCTTGAAGCTGCTAAATTGGCATCAAAAGTCTAAAAAATAAAAGACAAAAATTAATAAATGAAAATAATAAATAAATAAGATAAAATTCAACTTAAAATTATAATAACTAACCTGAAATAGATCTGATTTTCTAAAAGTTCGAGGTCGATTGTAACTTGAGTCACTTCTGCCTAAGGATATGTTACTTTGGGCAGAAGAAGAAGAGGAATAACCACAAGGTTCATTTTTTACTAAAAAAACATATAACTCAAGAACCTCATTATAAATGAGACTTACCCTCCTTTGAACCTCATCCTCAACATAAAGAACATTGAACAACTCTTTCAGAAGTTTTAATTTATATCGAGGATAAAGTAAAACAGCAAAAGACATAATCATTGAGTGATCAGATCAATATTTCTCATATAGTTCAAGCATGGGTTTAGCCACTGCATAAATACCTTCACAGGGATCATTATGAGCATCACACAATAATTTTTCAATTGCAACAACATTAGCCAAATATAAGTTAGAAGTGGGATACTTAGAACCAGAGAACAGAGTAGTAATTTCATAAAAAGGCTCAAGAAAATAACAGATTGTTTGAACAATTTCCCACTCATGATCAGTAATGAAATCCAACTCATTTTCCCTATTAACAAACAAGTTAATTGCTAATCTAGCCTCAAGTGCCCTATGAACCATCAAGCAAGTAGAATTCCATCGAGTAGGAACAATTTCACAGTCTTTAACAGCTAATTCAAATGCACTAAGTCGAGAATCAGAATAATCAATAAACTTAACAATCTCACGCAATTTATTAATAGAAGAATCAATTACCTTCAAACCATTTTAAACTATCAAGTTCAAAATGTGGGCAACACATCTTATATGGAAGTACTTACCATTGCATGGAAGAGGAGAAATGACATTCAAATCATCTTTCAGTCTCCTGACCATTTTATCATTTTTAGAAACATTATCAAGTGTAATGGTAAATGTTTTTTCAAGACCCCACTCACATATCATCTTTTTAACAAACTTAAATATTGACTCCCCATTATGAGGAGGAGGAAAATGATGAAAAATAAGAATTTTAGACTGAAGTTTCCAGTTATTATCAACATAATGAGAAGTAAGAGAAAAATAAGAACGTGAAGTGTAGGAAGACCAACCATCACATGTAAAACAAACACGACTTGAAACAGTATGCATTGAATTGAGTAGCAATTTCTTATGTTTTTCATTCTCCAACATTCAATACTTAGTAACAGTATACCTAGATATATCCTTAATAGAAGAATTAAGGTAATGATGTAAATCCCTAAGTTTTTCATGCTCAATAATACTATATGCATAACCATGACACAGAATAACCTCATAAAACAATTCACAGTATTTGTTTTGATCAAAAGAAGCTACACTAACAGGATTTTCAGCAAGAAAATCCTTATATGCTTAGCATTTCTCAGTATGCCTTCTAGGGTTAGATGTACCAATATAAGAATTAGTTTTATACCTTTTATTTTTGCAATACTTACACTCGGCATAAACATAACCATCGACATATTTGATGAAGGTGTAATGGTCCCAAACAGGAGAAGTTCTTCTCCCGAAATTGGCTGCACATTTAGCCTTCCTCTTAGATGATTTATTGATATAAATTGCTTCTGACAACATATAATTTATATCACCTTGCAATAAAAAACCATGGTTAGTTTACATTAAATGCTTCTGACAGTATATCATTTACATCAACATCAATAAAAAAACAAAGTTAGTTTACATTAAATGCTTCTAATAGTATATCATTTACATCAACAAATTTATACAAGTATATATATATATATATATATATATATATATATATATCAAGAATATACAAAAAAGGAATAGGTAGTTTACCTCTTTCAGAATGATCGACATTCTGATCTGTTGGGTTTTCACCTACAAAACAAATACATAATAATATATTAATTCAAATATTAAAATAAAAATGAAAAAAAATGATAAATACCTGGATAATTCAACTCGTACGAAAAACTATCCATGAAACCGTAGGAAAAAATAATGGTTTTGAATAGTTTGGATTCGGGTTCGGGTTTGGTTTGGGTTTGGATTTGGATTTGGGTTCGGGATTGGGTTCGGGTTTGGTTTGGGTTTGGGTTTGGGATCGGGTTTGGGTAGGGATGGTGAACAAGTATAATTTCATGGATTCTTCACCGTACCCGTTCCAATTGAGGCGGGGATGGGTATAAATTTAGCGGGTAGTGGGCGGGTGTGGATTTAAAAAGTGGTACCTGTCGCGGGTAGTGGGCAGGTGATGGGTTTGAGACATTACCCGCCCCGCATTCGTCCGCCCACTAAATAACCATTAAATTTTGGACCATTATGAATTTAGGTATAATTTTATAGACTAATTTATAAATCTTAATATTGTATAAGATATAACTTATAATTTAACTAAATATTAGGGATAAGTTTATGAATTTAGGTACAATCTCGTACTTTGCTTGTTGGTTATCGCGTCGATATTGTGATAGTTTTCTTCTCTAAGTTTCAAATTATGTTCACTAGCTCATTCAGGCACGCCTTCTTCCTCTTCTTTAGTCTTTACTCTGGTCTCCTCTGCGTGTAGTAGAGTTGTATGTCACCTTATACACAGATCCAAAACCACATTCCCCAATCTTGTTTGTTGCATCGAAGTTGTTTGTGGCTGCTTTAATTTGTCGTAAGGTGAATACTCCAGTTTTCAGATCTAATCCTCTTAGTTCTATTTTGATCTTCTTTTTCTAGATTGGGAAAATGCAAAGGTAAAGATCCAAACATCGGGCTATATTTTATGCATCCTGGATCATTTGCTTAGATTTGTATATGCTTTTTTTGGTTGCTGGTGTGGGGAAATAGATGAAATCAAAAGATGGTGTCCCTCGGTTCAAGAACAGAGATAAAAAAGACTTAAACAACGAAGAAGAAGAAATTATAATTCTAAGATAATCTTTGTGCGTCAAAAGACAAAGAGATTCTAAACCTGTTTCGAACCCTTACAAATGGTTAGCTGCCAAGCCCAGTTTGGAGCAACGACGACTAGCCGTCCTTTCATGGGGAAACCAACGGCTAGAAAAAGTGAATCCAGATGTGGATGAAATAATGAAAAAGGAAAAGCAAAGGAAAATATTAGGAATTGAACTTATTTCTTTTGAAAATTTTGTGTGTCGAGCTATGATGAAAGCATTGGGAAGCCATTTAACGAACAAATACTCCGAATGAATTCTTGGAGCTAGGTACTATACTGGAAACCAGTTTATAGATCAAATCAAAACCCTATGCCAAGACCGTGCATTGGCAGCTTTTAATCTTGAATCTGAGAAATGAGGTGTCAATGTGCAGCCTTATTCATGTACCTCTGTGAATTTTTCTGTTTATACCAGACTTTTGTTGCCCGGTATAACTTAAGTTTGTTGTCAGGTGGGTCTAGCCCGGTACGTCTCCAGTTGGGTAGTGGGTGTGGAGATGGATTTGAGAATATACTCGCGTGGGTGGGTGTGGATTTGAAATTTTTACCCATCATGAGTGGTGGGCAGGTGGTGGGCATGTGGTGGATTGAAAAATATTTGGTGGGTATGGGGATGAGGGAAGGGGTATCCATACCCGACCTGCCCGTTTTCTATCCCTAGGTTTGGGTTTGGGTTCGGGTTTGGGATCAGGTTTGGGTTTGGGATCGGGTTTTGGTTCGGGTTAGGGGTTAGAGAATATGAATAGTGTTTAATGTTTGGCGTTAGAGAAGATAAACAGTTTTGGTTTCGATTTTCAGAGTTTGTAAGGATCAAAGAAGTGTTTCGGGATGAACAGTGATGAAATGATGTTTGGTTTTGGTGTTTGATCAAAAAAACCAAGTTGGTTAAGTGTTGGGTGTTTGTAAGGATTTGGGGAAGAACATTGATGAACAATGGATGAATTTGGGGGTGTTTGATCAAAAAACATGAAATGGTTTGGGTTTCGGTGTTTTTGAAGATCAAAGAAGGGTTTTGGGGAAGAACTCAGATGAACACGGATGAATTTTTTGGTGTTTGATTGAAAAAACACAAAATGGTTTGAGTTTTGGTGTTTTTAAAGATTAAATGAGGGTTTTGGGGATGAACACGGATAAATTTTTGGGTGTTTGATCGAAAAAACACGAAATTGTTTTGGTTTTGGTGTTTTTGAATATCAAAGGAGGGTTTTGGTGAAGAACTGGGATGAACAAGTGATGAACACAGTTTGTTATTTTCCTTTATTTTTCTCAGTTTATATATATAGTTCATATGTAAACTATAGTTCATATATATAGTATATAAATATAAACTATAATTTATATAAATAGTATAAAATATAGTATATAAATATAAACTATAGTATGTAGTATATAAATATAAACTATAATTTATATATATAGTATATACTATATAAATAGTTTATATATAATTTACATAGTTTATACATATAGTTCATATGTAAACTATATAGTATATATAGTTTACATATAGTATAAGTTAGTTTATATAGTTTATATATAGTTTAAATACTACTATCTATAAAATATATCCATAAATTAACCCTAAATCTTAAAGCATGTATACTATATATATAAACTATAGAGTTTATATTAATAAACTATATAATTTATACAATATATATTATTTATAATTATACATAATATATAAATATAAATTGTATAGTTTATATATAATTCATATAGAGTTTATATATACACTATATAATATTATAGTTTATACATGATATATATAGTTTATACATAATATATATAATATATAGTTTATATATAGTGTATAATAATATAAATATAAGAGAAAATAACCTCAGTGACCAAAAATCCCAGATAATATACGATTTTGACCAACTTTTTTTGGATTTGCGAAAATGAACAACAAAATCGCAATGCGATCTCTAATTCGCATTGCGATCTCCACTATCGCAAATTCGCGTTGCATTTCGTGTTGAGATTTTTCATTTCGCGTTGCGATAATCGCGTTGTGATTTTTCAGTTCGCGTTGCGATAGTTGAAAATCGCGTTGCGATAGTCTACAGTTGTCGTTGCGATTTTCCAAATTTGTTGCGATTTTCCAAATTCGTTGCGATAGTTTACAGTTGTTGTTGCGATAGTCTACAGTTCCAAATTCGTTGTGATAGTTAAAAAAAATATTTTTTTTTTCTAAAAAGATAGTATCCGCGCGGACGTGTCGAAGACACGTATTACCACGACCACGACCACGACCACGACCACGACCACGACCACGAACGACCACGACCCGAGACGAGACGGACGACGGCGGCGGCGGCGCGCGAGAGTCCCCCTTGTTCTCTATCACTCAACAAGGAAGTGAGAAAGCCAAGCCTTAAATACTATTCCCAATAGTGTTTCCAATACTATGTGGGATTTGAGCATTACCAACACTTGTTCCCAATACTATGTGGGATTGAGCCTTAAATAGTGATATTATTTTTGAATATTTTGCTTAAAATTGCAATAATCGCAATTGATTGTAGATTGACTTTTAATTATGACATATTTAATCGTATAATACTAATGCAATTGGTTGCTAATTCAGTTATTTTAAGGTGCATGATTGTTAATTATTTCCTGAATAATCACATTGTATTGGAAACAAGTGTTGGTAATGCTCAATCCCACATAGTATTGGAAACACTATTGGGAATGGTATTTAAGGCTTGGCTTTCCCACTTCCTTGTTGAGTGATAGAGAACAAGGGAGACTCTCGCGCGCCGCCGCCGTCCGTCTCGGGTCGGGTCGTGGTCGTGGTCGTGGTCGTGGTAATACGTGTTGTGATTTTCTACTATCGCAACGCGATTTTCAACTATCGCAACGCGAAATGCAACGCGAATTTGCGATAGTGGAGATCGCAATGCGAATTAGAGATCGCATTGCGATTTTGTTGGTCATTTTCGCAAATCCAAAAAAAGTTGGTCAAAATCGTATATTATCTAGAATTTTTGGTCACTGAGGTTATTTTCTCTAAATATAAACTATATAGTTTATATATATAATATTACAGTTGTTTTAATTTTTTCTCAACTTTTGAAATGAATGCAATTTAGTCCATTTTACAGTATTTTTTTAACATTTTGCAATCATTTCGATTTGATCCTTCTGTGTTGTTTAATTTATTTAAATTTTTATTTGTAGTTTCATATTTGTTCAATTTTTTCCTCCAAATTATATTTGCATCTGAAATTGACACATACTTATTACTTATTTATATTTTTTAATTGGCCCATAACTTTTTAAAAGGGTATAATTTGGTACTTTTTTGTATTAATTTAAACCTCACAATTTAAAATTATTTTGATTTGATCACTCATCAATGTGTGTTGTTTAATTTATTTAAATTTTAATTTGTAATTTCATATTTGTTCAATTTAGTCCTTAAAATTATATTTCCATCTCAAATTGACCCATACTTATTACTTATTTATATTTTTTAATTGGCCCATAACTTTTTAAATAAGTATAATTTAATATTTTTTGTATTAATTTCAACCTCAATTTAAAATTATTTCGATTTGATCCGTTTGTGTTGTTTAATTTATTTAAATTTTAATTTGTAATTTCATATTTGTTCAATTTAGTTCTTAAAATTATATTCGCATCTGAAATTGACAGATACTTATTACTTATTTATATTTTTAAATTGGACCATAACTTTTTAAATGGGTATAATTTAGTACTTTTTTTGTATTAATATAAACCGCACAATTTTAAATTATTTCGATTTGATCCCTCATCAATGTGTTTTGTTTAATTTATTTAAATTTTAATTTGTAATTTCATATTTGTTCAATTTAGTCCTTCAAATTATATTTGCATTGATATTGACCCATACTTATTACATATTTATATTTTTTAATTGACCCATAACTTTTTAAATGGGTATAATTTAGTACTTTTTTGTATTAATTTCAACCTTATAATTTAAAATTATATTGATTTCATCCTTTTGCGTTGTTTAATTTATTTAAATTTTTATTTTTAATTTTATATTTGTTCAATTTAGTCCTCCAAATTATATTTACATCTAAAATTGACCCATACTTATTACTTATTTATATTTTTTAATTGGCCCATAGCTTTTTAAATGGGTATAATTTAATACTTTTTTGTATTAATTTCAACCTCACAATTTAAAATTATTTCAATTTGATCCCTCATCAATGTGTGTTGTGCAATTTATTTAAATTTTAATTTGTAATTTCATATTTGTTCAAGTTAATTCTTAAATTTATATTTTTCATAAAATTGAACCATGATTATTTATATTCTTAGTAATTTACTCTAAAACATATATAATTACAAATTGCAATTCAACGTTCACGAAAGACGAAAATAATTAATCCAAAAATAAAAATTAACCCAATTTGAACTCAATCTGTATCTGATAGAAATCCGACCTAAATTTTATCAGACAATAATGTGACCCAATCTGAACGAGATATGCCTGAAGGCCATCCGAACCTAAATTAACCTGCTTTTTATCTATTCCGGACCTGAACTGACATCGATCCGAACTGAAAATAACCCGACCTGAACCCGAACTGTACGGTGTTAAATCAACCTGAAAATGACCCGACCTAATTTGACCTGGACTCGACCTGATCCGAGTCGAAACATCAAATTTACATAACTTGACATGTATCCGATTTTATCCAACCTGACAGGATTTGACTGAAACCTGAACGATTACCCGATTTTACATCCCTAACCTCCAAACCCAACTAGAAATAAAATTTACAACCTCGGTATCACAAATGGATCCAGCCAACAAAGGACTTAATTGATGAAGCTCGCATGATAGGGTTACGAAAAACCTTAATTACTTCGTCACCAGCCGCCAGCTTTCCACCACCATCAGATTCAGCTGGGATTCACGGTTCAGATCACTCCATGCGTTAGGGTTTTGAAACCCCATTGAGGTTCTCCAGGCGTCGCCTCTGCCCATCTCCATTCCAGATGCTTCCCAACTCCAAACCAATCCCTCCCTCAACCGAACACTCCAGAAGCTGTGCCAGCAAGCCCCCATCCACAACTCCTCCATGCCAGTTGGTCTTCCAGGTGGCCCCCTTTCTCAACGGATTTCGAATCCATAAACAAATCATGCAAAGGAAAATAAAAAGAAATCAGCAAAAAATTTTACTACTGTAATTTTGTAATAGAATGGATTTATAAAAACCCAAAAATCTCCATGTAAACGGGTCTTCTCTACCCCAATTGAATACATAGCAATAAAATCTCTTACTCCATTTTTCAAGCAATACACGTTTTTTTAATCAAAAAGCAAACAAAACAAAGAAAAAATTATCAAATTCTTCCCTATATTTTACTCTAAAAAATGAGACAAATAAAAGTAGATAGGTATTCTTCCTACTCGTATTCCCCATTTGAAACAAACAAGGTAAAAACGAAAAAAATGAGAAAGAGAGAACCTTACCTCTCTGCCAACGACGTCTGTGATGATTGGGACCTTTCTTGTTTAATCTGAACCGTGAGAAGGCACGATGTATCCCCAAGAGCAGCATACTTCAGAATAAATTTGATCAAACGACTGATGGAGAAAATCGACGAGGTGAAAGTCGAAGGGTTCTAGACCTGTTTTGAAGAGTTACGTTCCGATTCTCTCTAAACTAAGCCCGAATATGTATTCTCGACGTTAGAGAGAGTCTACCGGTGTATTTTGGGATTTAACGGTCACCGGAGACGACGGTCGACACAGTGGTCGACAGCGACAAAACGATCGAAGGTAGCACTCTTCATCGGATTCTAGAAAACATATAGAGGGGGGAGTTTTAAAACATAGAAAGAGAAGAAAGAACAAAATAAAAAGGGGAAGAATGAGGGGCTTTATACCCCCATCAAACGACGTCGTTTTGAGACATACCTACGCGTTTTGGATCCGAGGGGTCTAATCCCTCTTATGGTCATCGTAAGTGTTTCCGGATACAATTTAGTCCTTAATTTTTATTATTTCATTCATTTTAAATTTCATGTCCTTATCTTGCTTTTTTCCACTATTAACTATTGAGTTATTTTCTTTCAAGTCATCCAACCTTTGTCGTGTATTTACAAGTCGATCTCTAGTCCTTTTTTTTATTTATTTCAATTCGAATGCTTAATTTCCATTTATGTTACTTTAGTCACCATATTGAACTTTGATGTTTTACTCATATTAGGTCCCTGAATTTATTTGTTAGGTATAATTTAGTCCCTACATTAATTGTATCCCTAACTAATCCTAGTATTAATTTTATATAATAATTTCATTTGGTAATTTGTAAATAACTAATTATTATTTTTAAACTAAATTTGTATTAATAATTTTAGCACATTTAGATTTGCTATGCATATTTGTTTTTATATATTAATTTCGATTATGTTTAATGTATTTTATTTTAATATTAATACTTTCTTTAAATTAGATTTTTACAATAATCCTTTAGATTTAATTCTTTAAATTTAGTCCATAGTTAGAGCTTTAGACTTTAAATTTAGCACCTTAGATTTATATTTCTCACACTTTAGTCCCTGAACTTTTTTAATTTAGGGAATTATTCGATTTGGCCCTCACATTAAAATGTCCAAGGGTCCATTTCGATTATTCGATTCAATAATTGGTTAAAATAAATTAGGATTAATATTAGAGCCTCCACTTTAAGCTTATTTTCACTATAGTCCTTTAATTTAGGGAATAATTCGATTTAACTATCGTATTAAAATGCTTGAGTGTCCATTTCGATTATTCGACTCAATAATTGGTTAAAATAAAGGGTTAAGTACATGGAAAATCACTTACGCTTATGTTTTGTCCACTTTTGGTAATTGATTTCAAAAAACATAAGATATGATCACTTTTGTTTTGATTTAGTTAAGGTGTTGTACCCAGAGTTAAATGTCGTTAACAACAGTTAAATATTTTGATATAATCACACATTTGCCACTGTTATTTACTTATTCTCTCATTTTAGTCCTATTGTTAATAGATTAAACTAAATTTAATCCTCCAATCGAATGATGCCACATGTCATACCACGTAAGGGTGAGCGTTCAATCGAGCTGAGTTGAGTAAAAAATGTGAGTTATTCGAGATGATGAGTCCCATTTTACAACTCGAAGTTGACTTGAAATTTTTTAGAGTCTAGTCAAATTTTTAAGTTTCTGTTTAAATTTAATTATAAATATTTATAATATTATGATATTATTTAATTCCAATTTAAATGATCTTTTATAACTATATACAATACATTTGTATTTCTTTATATTTTTTTCATATGTGAAAATCAATCCACTAATTACTAAATTTTTGAGTTATTCGAGTTGTATTTTACAACTCAATTTGAACTTGAAATTTTTTCGAATCAAGTCGAGTCAAGTTTATGAAATTACAACTCGAAGTTAATTCGAATCAAGTTTTCAAGAGTCGAATCGAAAAATCGGTTTTTCGAGTTGAGTAAAATTTTACTCACCCCTAATGCCACGTGTCAACATTCGGTTGGAGGATTAACTTTATTTTAATTTAATATATTTATTTTCACTAATCAAAGAGTGGCATGTGTCACCCTTAAGGTTAAATGCAAACAAAGGAAAGCAAATTGGGGGAATATTTTATTTTTTTTTTTTTTTTTTTCATTTAAAAATATTTTTTTAATGTTAAAATTTATTTAAAAATATGACTAAATTGAGAGCATTTGTAAGTAACAGTGACCAAATGTGTGATTATACAAACTATCACGTCGCATATCCTATTAATTGTTAATAGCAGTTAACCCGTGATGACCATGTCTTAATTAAATAAAAACGAAAGTGTCCATATCTTATTTAAATAAAAACGAAAGTGACCATATCTTATGTTTTTTTGAAATCAATGACAAAAAATGGACAAAACATAAACATAAGTGATTTTCCATGTAGTTAACCCTAAAATAAATTAGGATTAATATTAAAGCCTCTATTTTTGGTTCTTTAAATTACATAATTTGACACTTTAAGTTAGGGATTGTGTTAATTAACTCACCTAGTATAATTAGATTCATAAATGGTTGCTTAGTTGCATTTCGATTTTTTTTTAAAAAGTAATAAGGCAATGTTCATTTATCAACGAATTAATACTGTATGCTCCACGTTATGCTCACGGGGTGACCACTAGTAATTTGTTGAAAACATTTTGATATTTCGATATAACAAATAAAGTGTTAAATAATTTTAAGATTTTATATTCGATTTAAATATTATATTTGATTAAATTATTCGAATATTACAAATATTACTCCAAGTTTTCAAATATCAATTTTTACTCCTTACTAAATGAAAAATTGAGATTTACACTTAAAATATAGTTGAAACAATTTTTACAAAGTATTTCGAACCATAATTGAGCCAAAATTGATATTTCATAAGGTAGTGCCGATACTGCCTTAACAGTATCGATACCCCCAAACATCGAATGCAAAAGAGGTACTGATACCCTACACGGTATCGATACCATTATATATAGTAGTATCGTTACCATAGTCAATGGTACCGATACTACCCCTTTGGTTTTGACTCTGAATTTTAACAGAGTGCAAAACGGGTACCGATACCATGTTAGGTATCGATACTACTTTACATAGTAGTATCGATACTCACTGGACGATATCGATACTACTGCACAGTAGTATCGATACCCTCTGGACAATATCGATACCGTTGGTTTGCAACGGTCGAAATATTTGAATTTTATACAGGTAGTATCGATACCCCTATGAAGGAGTACTGATACCCATACGCTCCCAACAGACTTTTCAAGTGGATTTCACACTACAACGGCTCTATTGACTCGAATATGATTCCCAACGTTCAGAATTCATTCCAGGTGTATTTAAACAAGCTATTTAAGCCTTTGGTGAACAATAAAAGCTAGAAAAACAAAAGAGAAAGCCTTAAACAACAAGTTTGAGCAATTCAAGACAACATCCATTCAATATTCATTTTTCTTTCAAGAACACAATTTGTGCTCAATTGTATTCATTTTTTAGTATTCATTTTTTAGTGTTCTTTCTTTGTTCTAGAATTGTTCAAACATCTTACCTTGTGATTTTTTTCTTCTAAGTTTGTAATTTTCTCTTTGAGAAGAGAGTGTCTCAAGAATTTGGGGTATAATTCTTGAGGGAGTTGTAAGGTTACTCTTTCTCCTCGAAAGAAAGACAAATTAGTGAATTTATGGAAAATCCTTAGTTTGGATAGCTAAGGTAGTGGACGTAGACTTTGGTGGATAAAGTTGAACCACTCTAAATCGATGTGCAAATTATTTCTATTTTATGTCAAAGCTTCCACCAAAATTTTAATTGCCAATTCACCCCCTCTTAGTTAATTCATCCGATCGATTGACTCAACAATTGATATCTGAGCTACACTCATTTGAAGGTTTTACCATGTCTTGAGAAGATCCGTGAAGAGTTCAGTTGTTATCTAAGTCATTTATGGCCTCTACATCAAACTTCGACTTCGTTCTTGATTCTCAACCCGTCAACAAGCCTCCTTTCTTCAATAGAGCTAACTACGCCTAGTGGAAGAATAAGATGAAGTTCTTCATTCAAGAAAGTGACATGGGAGCATGGAACATCATGATGAAAGGTTACTCTACACCATCCAAAGATATGGATTTGTTCAGTGAATAAGAGACGAGACAATGTCAGCACAATTCAACAACAATCCCTATTCTATTTTGTGCACTTAGACTAGATGAATAGGAGAGAATATCATCTTGTTTAACCACCAAGGAGATATGGGACAAGCTTCAAGTCACATATGAAGGAACTAATGAGGTAAAAGAAACCAAAATTAGTCTTCTTAATCATAACTATGAAAATTTCATGATGAAACCAGATGAAGATATCAAAGCTATGACTGATAGATTTTTCGTAATTGTCAATGGTCTCGAGGGATTCAGAGAAATAATCCCTAATGAGAAGTTTATAAGGAAGATAATTTATTCTCTTCCAAAAGCTTGGCAATCAAAGAAGACTGCAATTATCGAAGCTAAAGACCTAAAGTCTTTAACTCTCGATGAGCTCATTGGTTCTCTCCTCACTCACGAAATGATGATTCAAGATGAGGTAGATCACAAAAAGAATGACGATACAAAGAAGGAGATAGAGAAAAAGAAGAACATTGGCGTTACTCTCAAATCCACCAAAGATAAGAGTGAATCTGATGATAATGAGGATGAAGAAATGGCATTGCTTGCCAAAAGTCTTAGAAAATTAATGAAGGAAAATAGAGGAAGAAAATTTCAACATAATGAAGGCTTCAAAAATGAGTCCAAGGAGAAGCACCCAATCATTTTCTATGACTGCAAAAAGTCTGGGCATGTTAAATACGATTGCCCACAATTGAAGAAGAATGATCTTTCAAATAAGAAGCATAAAGCATATGTGGCTACTTGGAACGATGATGAATCCTCCGATGAAGAGGAATAAGAAGTAGTAAACTTGTGCTTAATGTCCACTGAGGAGGATTCTTAGGTAACCTCTAACTCATCCAATTTAGAAGATTATTAATTTGATGAGTTATTAGAGGAATATTATGAGTTGGCATCGAATTATGAGAAATTATTTTCAAAAAACAATAAAGATACTTCAAAATTGAAAATTGAAAAAGATCTCATATCCAAGACCAACAGTGAACTCGAAAGTAAGAGTAATGAATTGCAAATCAAAATAGAAGATTTTGAAAAGAAAATTTTGATTTGCAAAACCTACTTTCTAGAGTTAATGATGATCATCAAAAGAAAATTGATGATCTTAAAGCTTCTTTCGTTAGATTTGGATTAAAACGTTTTGAAAAAGGTGAAAGTTCAAAATCCAACTATATTAGAAAGAACTTTAAATCTTACAATCATATAGGTCCCCAAAGAACCTCAAATAGTAAGATCATTAGGAGTATATGGGTTTAAATTATGGCAAATGGATGTTAAAAGTACATTTTTTAAACGGTTTTATAAAAGAAGAAGTGTATACGGAACAACCACCTAGTTTTGAAGATTCAAAATTTCCTAATCATGTTTTTAAATTGAAAAAAGCATTATATGGTTTAAAACAAGATCCTAGAGTTTGGTATGAAAGATTGTCAAAATTTTTAATTAAAATGTTTTTCAAAAGGGAAGGTTGACACTACATTATTTTTAAAACAAAAAGGTAAAGATTTATTAGTAGTTCAAATTTATGTTGATGATATAATATTTGGTTCTACTAATGATGCTCTTTGCCAAGAATTTTCAAAGCTAATGCAAGATGAATTTGAGATAAGCATGATGGGAGAGCTTTCATTTTTCTTGGGGTTCCAAATCAAGCAAAGGAAAGATGACATCTTCATCAATCAAGCAAAGTACATTCAAGATATGCTCAAAAAGTTTGGATTGGAGAATATAAAACCCTAAGCCACTCCTATGAGTCCTTTTACAAAGTTTGACAAAGATGAAGAAGGTAAATATGTAGATGTTAAACTCTATAGGTCAGTGATTGGCTCTTTGCTTTATATAACTGCAAGTAGACCCAACATTATGTTTAATGTTTGCTTATGTGCTAGATACCTTAAGGACACTCATAGTATAAGACTTTGGTATCATAGAGACTCTAGCTTTAGCTTGCATGCATTCTCGGATGCGGATTATGGATAATGCAAAATAGATAAGAAAAGCACCTCCAGTACATGTCAATTCATAATAAACATGTTAATTTCTTGGTTTTCAAAAAAACATAATATTGTTGCATTATCTACCATTGAAGCGGAATACATTTCAACCAGTAGTTGTTGCACATAAGTTTTATGGATGAAACAACAATTGTTGGACTATGGAATTTAAGTAGGTACCATTCCTATAAAGTGTGACAATACTAGTGCTACTTGTCTTACTACAAATCCCATCTAACACTCTAGAACTAAGAACATTGAAATTAGACATCATTTCATTATAGATAATGTCACAAATGAAGATGTAGTTCTAGATTGTGTAGATACTTTGCATCAATTAGCGGATATTTTTACAAAACCTTTGGATAAAGAAAGATTTTGGACACTTAGGAGAGAATTAAGTTTAACCAACCTACCTTGATTTAGTGTTTAAAATAATTTCATCACTTTTAATGATTTAAGAAAAATGCATGTAAAAATGATATTTTTAAATGCCTTTTATGCTAATAGTTAGGGGGAGTTTATGATCTTTAGTGAAATTAAAAATATGTTAAAATTAGGCTTAAGTTTGATTTGAATGATTGAACATAATTAATTTTTGTAATGTGAGTTGCCAATACCACTAGAGTTGATTAATTTTGCATGCAAAGTGTTTAAGAACAATTTTTTTTACCATTTTGTGCATTTGGCATCGATACTGGTCACCCAGTACCGATACTACTCTTCCTAGGTATCGATATTGTTCATACAGTACTGATACTACTGGAATAGGTATCGTTACCCAGGTATTGATACTACTTGAAAAATGCCTTGAAGTATCGATACTCCTCGAGGAGTACCGATACTACTCATTGGGTTTAGGCTATAAATCCCTAAAACTAAAAACATTTTGGCCTAAAATCCCAAAACAACAACACTCCGCCGTTCCTCTCATCTAAACCCCAAATATCCATATTACCTCAAATCCAACATCTTCAAGTCGGAAATCAACTGTACTTCAACTTCCAATCCTGCTTAAATCATTAATTTCGTGCAAACAACAACTCAACCCTCTCAATCCTGAATTTTCAAGGTAATTTCTCCTAAAACACTATTTTATTGATTTTTGAATCTAGGACTAGTTTTAGTTAGTTTTAAATCAAAATAGTGAATGGGCATTTCGTAGATTATAGTTTTACACTAGAATCTATAACTAATTTCATCAAAAACACAATTTTTTCAATTTTTTTAGAAATTTCGTAATTAAAAAAAATGTTTTTGATTTAATTGTTGTTTTTGATTTAATTACATTGTTTCATGAAAACTATACATATTATCATTTTTCAAACTTCTTTTTCAAAATAGTTTTCAATTTTGCCCATTAGACACTAGTGTTAGAAAACCTTGAATTTGAGGAATCATATTGAGTTTTGGGATATAATTGTTGCATACATATTTTGTTTTAAATTGCAGGTTTCCCATCCTATTTCGATTTAAACCATTCCATGTCTCATAAACATCCTAGGTCCTCGTCTAGTCGATCAATCCAACCAAAAAACCCACCTCCTATTCCATCTCCAAATCCCAATCCTAATGAACCCAAAGTGACTATTCTCAGTTCCTGCATTAACGAACCTAACCGTAGGGGTCTCTATAATAGGTACGTTAACCATTCTGAGTTATACAACATTAGGGAAGCGCGTATCCCAACTTTACAAGCCATGGTAGAGATAAACTTTAAATACCTCCGTACTCTCAAAACGTGGAAGTTTGATAACTTATTTAAAGTTAAACCAATTATCTATCAACAACTCGTACGCATTTTCTATTCCAATGTCGTTTACCTATAAAATGAGTCCCAAACCGCTACTGAAAGTATTCGGTCCTATCTATTGGGCCAATACATTACCATGGACTTGGATTACATAGTTGCAGCCTTTGGATTAGATAATCAAGGGGTAGATAATGAGAGAAATTTAGTGTCATCTACATATGAAGTCAAGAAGAGTGCAAGTGTTTTAGATTACCAATAGTGTTTCCTTCACCTTATGATCTCTTGATGGTTTAGACTATCCGGAGGAAAATACTCCACTTTTAGAGCTCTTGACATATGGTGGATCCATTGCATTCAACATAATAAGAAAATAAATCTACCTCAAATTATCTCTGGGGAACTAGTAGAAACTGTAAACAACATTCCTTCAAAACGAGTCGAAACTTTAGTTTATGGTTGTCTACTTAGTAATATGTTCATCAAAGCTGGTCTTAAGGTAGACCTTGATGCGTCCATCCCCTTAGGAACCGAAATAAAACTAAAATCACTACGAAAATTGGGATGGATTGGTGATAAAGACAATTGGGTTCGCTCAACGAAGAAAACTCTTAGTGTTAGTTCATCACTCCGGCTCCGGCTCCAGAGCTTGAAGATCTCCAACGGGATGTCGAAGGTCCTGTAAACCAACATGATGATGAGCCAGCAAGGAAATAGAGTGTGATGACTTCATATTTTTAATCATTTATGGAGACATTTGACTTGAGGTTTGCATTCTTAGAATCCTAACTCATGACTCAACATTTAGAGAAACAAAGGGAAACTCGAGCTCGCTTCGATGAACTCAACACTAGGGTCAATGGGCTTACACGAGATGTGACTTTTATACGAGCACATTTATCTCCTCCCGATCCTCCTCTGGATGATTTACCATTCTTGCTAGTTTTCTTTTAGTTGATCTATGTTTTGAACCTAGACATTGCTTCACATTTTGCTATTTTATGCATTTGGTTGTTTATGTTTTGAATGTTTGATTTTGAATGAATGGTTATTTTGGACTTAATTCATTGATATGTTTAATTTAGTATTTCTCTTATGCATATTTCATATTAGAAATCTTATGATCTATCCCTATTGCATATTGAATATGCATATTGAAAATATTGACTGCCAATTCTCTTGGCTTGATCTTAGCAGATATAAATAAATACATATATCAATTGGGGGAGAAATCTTATTTATAATTCTCAGTCTTTTTTATTTAACAAAAAGGGGGAGAAATCTTATAGTAAGGAGGAGTAAATTTTTCAAAGTGATTTTTCAAAAAGAAAATCTTAAAATTTCTAAAAGGTTTTGTTATATCAAAAAGGGGAGATTGTTGAAAATATTTTGAAGCCAACATCAAAAATAGAAAACCAAACATCATCGAATCCATCGTAGAACCACAACAACCACAAGAAAGCAAAATAAAAACCAAAACAATCTACAAATAAAAAAACAGTCGAAGCAAAGTAATGCAAGGATAAATCCAGAACAACAGAAGCAAAACAAAACAAAGCAAGGATCAGACGCGGTGCTAGTCTCGGTTCGAAAGGGAAGAGCCACCGAAAACTGGAAAAGGCATGCCGAGAAAGGTAAAGGGCCAAACATCTCAGGCTAGATCTACGCCGATTGGATGGGTTTTTGGGGATTTAGGCTTCGGGTTAGTATTTAGGACGGTGAGGGGGTTGTTTCGGTGTGGTTCGGGTTCTTTTCGGCCGGCGACGGCGGCAGCCGGAGCGACGGAGGCACGACGGGGTTTGCCACTGGAGTGGTGGCCGAGCTTGGACCGACCATCAGGGAAGGGAGAGAGAGATCGAGAGATTCTCTTGTTTAGGGGATAGTGTTTTAGCAAGAAAATCTAAAAATAAAAGGGAATTTGGGTATTGGGGTATTTATATAGCAAGGACCATTGTGCAAATATAGGATTTTTAAATCATTTTCGCAGTCCCTATAAGTTTGAGTAGCAATTCATTTCAGTCATTGTATGTAATTTGACCATTGGTTTTTCAATTTATTCAACTCAGTCCCTATTTATATTTTACATTTTTCCAATTTGACCCCTAATATCTTATTTTATTTTATTATTATTATTATTATTATTATTATTATTATTATTATATTTTTATTAATATTAATATTATTTATGTTTACTTTATATTGGTTCCATTTCATTACTTTGAAAATAATATTTTTTCCTTTTCTTTTTTTTCCTTTTTTCTTTTAATTACTTCATTTTTTTTATTTCTTTGATTTATTTTTTATTTTATTTTAATTATTTTTTGTAGTTTTTATGTTTTTTTTCTTTGGTTCATTTTTTTATATTTTTTATTACTATTATATTTTTTATTTTATTTTATTTTATTTTATTTTATTTTTATTTTTTATTTTTGCCTTTTTTTATTTTTTTTACTTATCTATTTTTCTATCTAACATTGTTTTCTGACTTTTCTAGTAATAATCTCAATCGATCAAAGGTAAGTAATTCGAATTGAATTTTTTTAAGTTTTAATTTAAATTTTAATTTTCACAAATAAAGACAATCGGCAAATTAATTGGTATCGGAAGGGCGGTTTAAGGGTGCTAATCCTTCCTTGACCGTAACCGACTCCCAAACCCGACACGTCTCTGGTAAAATGTAGATTAGGTAAGATGGTGTCCGATCTACCTAAAATTCATTTTAAAATGATCGGTGGCGACTCTAACCCAATCATTCAAGTCAAAGCCCAATTTTGGGTCCAACCGAAAGTCGGCCGCGATAGCTTGGCGACTCCACTGGGGACCGGTAAGTGAGTCAGACCGAAATTAATTTTCGGTTATATTTTTAGCGAAAATTAAAAGTTTAAATTTTAATTTATTTATTGGATTTCAATTATTTATCTTTGATTATTTTTTCAAATAAATAGTTGTACTGACGTTTTTTCTCAATGATTTTAGATTTTTAAAATTTTCATTCTCAAGCTCTATACCCGATCTCCGAACCCTTCTAAGTGGGGGTGAAAGCGACGCCTTAGTGAGAATTTATTCTCCGCATAGGCCTAGCAAGTAACCTTTGGGATTCATATACCTTATGTCTTCGTGTGAATTTATTCACCGTTTAGACATAAGAGAACGTATCCTCTCGAGTTTAACTTAGTCCACATGAGCTTGTAATGGGCTTAGGACTAAGGGTCTAGCAAGCCCAAGGGGGCACCAGAAAGGAGAACTCAGGTACCTTTCTTTAGAACCTAAACCGGGAGACTACAGGGAATTAGAGCCCACCCAAAAACCTCATTTCAAACCCGAAGCTACTTTGAGTTCATTTCCTACCTTATTTTATGTTCAAAGCATGTGAACTAGAAATTTATACGGTTAGGACTTGTTCGAAATCATCTTGCGGGATAGAGATCATGTCCGGGTAGGAATACTAAGTATGTGGGGTAGATATCATGTGGGGTAGGACTTTTTATTTCCATTATTGTTCTGATTTACATCACTAACTCTTTTTCATTTTTGTTCTTTTTTATTTTATTTTCATCATTGGCATCATTTAAAAGATGTGTTGATCCACAAAAAATGTGTTCGTTAAACGTAAATAATTTGCATTAATGGACAAAGGGGTTATAATACGGGAGATGAAAAACTCAGAAGTCCAACTACGACATGAATAGATCGGGATTTACATTGTGCACACCAAACGTCAACTTCTTGAGCTGGCAAAAGTTGCAGGGGCAGATGAAAAGGTTGTTGGCCCGGAGTGTCCTTTCGAAGACTACAATAACAAGATTACAATATGGTAGCTGAAACTGGAGGCCATTGTTGACAAATTCAGGAAGCAAGCTTCGGATAGTTCCTATCGATAGAGGGCTCCAATGGCACTTTCGTTAGAAATAGACTCAGCAGAGAGTGAAAACCAGAAATGCAACCATTCGAGACCTCTTGGGACAAGTACAAGAAGCAGCTCGTCACCTGTACGGTTTAGCAAGAGAAGCCAGAGCGGTTCGACAAGTTATTCAACTCAACCTGCCAGAAACTATTCATGGTCTATACCTTTAAAATGTTTTTGGCTCTTAAGACGTAACACTTTTGTCCCTAATGAGAATTATTTATAATAACAGAAACATTTTTGGATCAATACCTCGGGCATTGCACGCATCATGCATTTAAACATATTTTGCATTTTGTTATTTTCATTTCTTTGCATTCGCATCAACTAATATAAGAATGTCTCATCAAAGGAACAAACATTGGATACACCACCTCAAGCCTTTGACACACCCTATCCGCATAACACTCGCTCAAAAAAGAAGATGGACATGATGTACAAGAATGTGCCAAATTTAGAGCCTTGATCCATCTAATGATGGACAGAAAAGAGCTGGAATTTTACGATAAAAGCAATGACACTCCCAAAACAGAAAGAGTCATGGCAAGTGGGGCATCTTGATGAGGCCTTGTTCAATTTTGAGGCATCTTGTTTGAATTGTTTTTGAACTTTCTCATATTTGGAACTTGTTTTTGAACTATCTTTGGATATTTCAATGAATTTATACTGAGCATTGAATCAACTTTACAACTTGAAATTCTTTGAATATCAAATGAATTAAAAAACTCTGTAAGTGATCAGAGTTACAGATCTTTGACAAAGTAACACGATCAAAAATGGATAAAACAAGGACTTTTGACCTTACTTCAGAAAGATAAACTCAAACACCTTACCCTTTTCTTGCAAATAACCAATATAGCCTTCTCTCTTCACAAGGCTTAGTATTTAGATGTGCATAGGAGAGGACAACATGGGGAATCTTTTGCATATAACAATTACTATACTTTTTGTTTAAGATGTTCAGTGATGATAATGATCTTCACAGATGGAACAATTGAGTAAGCAAATCTAGTTTAGGTCAGTTGTTTGGAAATTGAACTCTAAAGATGAGATTCATTGACTTTCAAAAACAGCTAGACTATAACAGGTTCTTCTTGACAAACTTAAGAAATTGGACCCATATACCCAGATTATAATATTATATATATACAATAAAGCTTGAGTTGTCCCTCTAAAGCAATTGGTTAAACGCCCCAGCTTTATGGATAAGATTCAGCTAGCCTGATAAAGGTGATTATAATATATAATAAAGCTCGAGTTATCCCTCTAGAGTAATTGGTTAAACGGCTCGGCTTTATGTATAATATTTAGCTAGCCTGATAAAGGTGATTATAATATCTATACAACGATATTGAGTTGTCCCTCTAGAATAACTGGTTAAACGCCCCGGCTTTATGGATCCAGTTATCCATACAATGGCCAACTAAATAAGGAGTTTCGGTAAAAATGGACTAAGGGAGTAAAAGAACACCTGTTATAGTCAATTTCACACGAGCACTCAAGAATTTCTTTTTTAGACCGATATTTATGTACTACCTTTGTTAGAGGGGCTTACAAAACTTGAACAAATGGAATATTTCAAAAAACTGAAATAGATGGTCTAGTAATTGATAATGCTAGTTGCGTCATTTTGTCCGCATCCAATTAAAATGCCAAGCCAAAGAAAAAGCATGTTGCAATAGCAAAAAAATGACATTTTTTATGGCTGAAACCTTAGGTCAACCTAAAGCCAACTCATCCACTTGAATATTTTTCAAAGAGCTATAACTTTGAAAGCATTAAAAGAGTTATTGATTCCTTTGATATTCTTTGAACTCATGTTTATGATTTGATTCGATTTGATTGCGAGTTTGAATTAAGGGGCAATATTTTACAGAATTCTTCTATTTCAAATCATTTTTCCCTCCTAAATAAGAGAAAAGGAAAAAACATTTTCAAACAGGATAGTCTCAAATCTAAAAGGCTGCAACCCAAGAAAAAAAGGGGTATGATCGATTTCAAGGATCAAGATCGGCAGACAAAGCACGAGACTCCGTCCAAGAATAATTCATGCATCTTAGACACACTTAAGAGCATTACATTCATCATTTTTCACATGCATAATTTTTTGCAGTTTTAGAGTAAAGTTTTGACTTCAGGATCAAGGATACTCGTTTCAAAAGTGCCTTTAAAAGAACAATGGTGGTTACTTAACTCAGTAGTGAGAAGCTATCGACTTGACACATATTGACAGATCTCATAATCAGTTTCAGATAGGTTCGAGAATCAATTCAGAACAAATCCAGTTCAGCTCAACTCAATAATGAGTAGCAAGTTTCCATCCAGATTTCAATTCCACGACGGAAGTTGTCCGACTAAAAAAATTTATCAGTGTGCTTTCCCATGAATGGATTCATCCAAAAATCATATCATTTGGTTTAGACCCACTCAGGGGAACCACCTGAAGAATTATGATCGGCTTAGACCCGTGAAGGGAAGCCATTTTTTTAGAAACTATCGGTAGCATAACTCAATGCGAGAAGGGTTATCTATCAGCAAAGACCTTCGAGTTCGACTACGCTCAGCTCCAAGGTACATCATTTGCAACATAGCTCAAGGAAATAAGGGTTATTTGTCAACAAAAGACCTTCGAGTTCGACTATGCTCAGCTCAAAGGCATATCATTTGCAGTATAACTCAAGGCTAGAAGGGTTATTTGCCAACCAAAGACCTTCAAGTTCTAATACGCTCAGCTCCAAGGCACATCATTTGCAACATAGCTCAAGGCAAGAAGGGCTTTTTGCCAATAGAAGACCTTCGAGTTCGACTACACTCAGCTCAAAGGCATATCATTTACAGCATAACTCAAGACTAGAAGGGTTATCTGCCTACCAAATACCTTCGAGTTTGACTACGCTCAGCTCCATGGCACATCATTTGCAACATAGCTCAAGGCAAGAAGGGTTATTTGCCAATAAAAGACCTTCGAGTTCGACTACGCTCAGCTCTAAGGTACATCATTTGTAGCATAACTTAAGTCGAGAAGGGCTACCTGCCAACTAAAGTCCTTCGAATTCGACTACGCTCAGCTCTAAGGCACATCATTTACAGCATAACTCAAGGCTAAAAGGGTTATCTATCAACAAAGACCTTCGAGTTCGACCACGCTCAGCTCCAAGGCACATCATTTGTAGCATAGCTCAAGGCGATAAGGGCTATCTGTGAACAAAAGACCTTCAAGTTTGACTACGCTAAGCTCCAATGCATATCATTTGCAGCATAACTCAAGGCTAGAAGGGTTATCTGTCAACCAAAGACCTTCGCGTTTAACTATGCTCAGCTCCAGGGCACATCATTTGTAACATAACTCAAGGCAAGAAGGGTTATTTGCCAACAAAAGACCTTCGAGTTTGACTACGCTCAGCTCAGAGGCATATCATTTGCAGTATAACTCAAGGCTAGAAGGGTTATCTACCAAAAAAGACCTTCGAGTTTGACTACGCTCAGCTCCAAGCCACATCATTTGCAATATAGCTCAAGGCTAGAAGGGATATTTTCCAACAAAGACCTTCGAGTTCGACTACGCTCAGCTCCAAGGCACATCATTTACAGCATAACTCAAGGCTAGAAGGGTTATCTACCAACAAAAGACCTTCGAGTTCGACTACGCTCAGCTCCAAGGCACATCATTTGCAACATATCTTAAGTCGAGAAGGGCTATCTGCCAACCAAAGACCTTCGAGTTCTACTACGTTCAACTCTAAGGTACATCATTTGCAGCATAACTCAAGGCTAGAAGGGTTATATGCCAACAAAGACCTTCGAGTTTGATTACGCTCAACTCAAAGCACATCAATTGCAGAATAGCTTTAGGCGATAAGGGCTATCTGCTAACGAAAGACCTTCGAGTTTGACTACGCTCAGCTCCAAGGCACATCATTTGCAGCATAAATCAAGGCTAGAAGGGTTATCTACCAACAAAAGACCTTCGAGTTCGATTACACTCAGCTCAAAGGCACATCATTTTACAGCATAGCTCAAGGCAAGAAGGGCTATATGTCAATAAAATTGTCAAGTTTGATTCCATTTAGCACGATGACACATCAATCACACTATTATCCAGTTGCAGTCGAGGTTTTCAAGTCGAGAAGAATACCTGGGTTAGCCATGCCTTAGTTAAAAGAAATTCTTTTTCGGCAGCACAGCTTAAGTCGAGAAAAGCTATCTGTCAACGAAAACATTTTGAGTTCAATTTTGTTCAGCTCGCGGGCCTGTCAACCACAGGGTGGAGTCAAAGAATTATTTTTCAGTCTAATGTTTAAACCAAGGTCTTTAAACCGAGAAGAAGATCGAAGTTGACTACAATTGGCAACGAGAAGCTGCATCCCGATTCAAATTCCGAACTACGACTCTAATCTCATATCATTTCAAGGTGAACTCGACTTCGTGACGGAGGAGTCATCCACAACATAATTCGATAGAGAGTTATTCTTTCAGAGTCGATTTTTCAACTCCACCGAACAAAAATTTGTGTCTTTTTATCTTTGTCCTATTTTTCGTTCCACAAAAAAGGACAAAGAGGGGTAGCTGTAGACACTCATTTTCGTCCATATATTTATTTTATTTTATTTTTATATATATGTATGTATATATATATTATAGTTTGCAAACGGTTTTTTGAAAATAAGTATATAATATATAGTTTTTAAAAAACATTTTGAAAATGTATATAATATATAGTTTTTAAAACATTTTAGAAAATATATATATAATATATAGTTTTTAAATTCATTTTGAAAACATATATAATATATAGTTTTGAAAACATTTTTGAAAATTATATAATATATAGTTTTAAAAATATTTGTTGAAAACATTTTGATGTTTCGATATAACAAATTAAGTTAAATGAATTTTATGATTTTACAAATGATTTTCTAAAAGTATATTCGATTTAATTACTCGAATATCAAGCTATTACTCCAAGTCTATCAAAATCAATTTTAAACCTTACTAAATGTGTAAATTCGTGTTTTATACTTAAACTATTTTTAAACAAATTTTCACAAAGTATTTTGAACCAAAATCAAGCCTAAAATCAAATTTTCAAAGTGATGCACCGATGCACCAATCCATGCATCGATGCACCATGGAATTAATTGAACATCGAATGCATTTTATGCATCGATGCACTTAGTGCATTTGATGCATCGATGCACAAGACTATGCATCGATGCACTCAGGTTTTTTTCAAAACATCGAATGCATTTTATGCATCGTTGCACTCTTAGTGCACCGATGCACTAAGGGTCTAACGGTCAAAATATTTGAATTTTACATTGATGCACCGATGCACCATGGGTATGCATCGATGCACTGCCGCTCCCAACCGATTTTATTAATTAATTTCATACTTAAACGACTATATTGACTCCACTAAGCATCCCCAACGTTCAGAATCATTTAAAGGTCTATTTAAACAAGCTTAGAAGCCATTGATTAATAACAAGAAACATCAAGCAACTAGAATAAAGAGAGAATCAAAGAGAAAGCATCAAACCTCAAGTTTGAGCATTTCAAGCCTATTTTTCATTCAATATTCATTTTTCTTTCAAGAACACTTATTGTGCTCAATTGTATTTATTCTTGAGTGTTCTTTCTTTGTTCTAGAATTATGCAAACATATTTTCCTTGTGAGGTTTTTCTTGTAGGTTTGCAAATTTGTAATCTTCTCTTTGAGAAAAGAGTGTTCTCAAGAATTGGGGTATATTCTTGAGGGAGTTGTAAGGTTATCTCTTTGGCCTCAAAAGAAAGAACAAATTACTGAATTTGTTGGAAAATTCTTAGTGTAGATAGATTTTCATCTTGTACAACCGCCAAAGAAATATGGAGAGATTATACGATTCAGAAGAGCTAACGTCCTTAACTCTTGAAGAGCTAATCGGTTCCCTTCTCACTCACGAAATGATGCTTGAAGATGAAGTGGACCTCGATAAAATTGACG
Source organism: Hibiscus syriacus (assembly GCF_006381635.1). Classification (NCBI taxonomy): domain Eukaryota; kingdom Viridiplantae; phylum Streptophyta; class Magnoliopsida; order Malvales; family Malvaceae; genus Hibiscus; species Hibiscus syriacus. The sequence continues at coordinate 14,355,065 of NW_024063471.1, read as the reverse complement.
AGACACCAAAGGAGAAGGAGAAGAAGAAAAACATTGGAGTTGCTCTCAAATACACAAAAGATGAGAGTGATTCGAATGACGATGATGACGACGAGGAAATGGCATTATTTTCCAAATGATTCAGAAAGTTATGATGCCCAACCGAGGTAGAAAATTCAAACGCAATGAAGGCTTCAAAACTGAATCGAAGGAGAAAGACCCGATCATTTGCTATGAATGCAAAAAGCCGGGGCATGTTAAATATGATTGCCCACAATTGAAGAAAAATGGTCAATCCAAAAAGAAGCACAAGGCTCATGTAGCTACATGGAACGATGAAGAAGGTTCCGATGAAGAGGAACAAGAAGTTGCAAACTTGTACTTAATGGCTATCGGGGAAGATTCTAAGGTAACCTCTAACTCATTTTATTCAGATAAATTATCTTATGATGAGTTATTAGAGGATTATAATGATTTGGCTTCGGATTATAAGACTCTATTTTCAAAATAAAAAAAATGATATTTCAAAATTGAAAAACGAAAATAGTCTTTTATCTAAGACCAACAATGAGCTTGAAAGTAAGATAAAAGAATTGCAAATCAAAATTATTGATTTTGAAAAGAAAAATACTGATTTGCATAACTTACTTTCAAAAGTTCATGATGATCATCAAAAGAAGATTGATGATCTTAAAACTTCTTTTAATAAGGTTGGTACAAAATTTTTTGAAAAAGGTGAGAATTCAAAATCCAACTTTGTTAAGAAAAGTTTTAGAAACTACAATCATAGAAGTCCTCAAAGAACTTCAAATGGTAAAATCATTAGAAGTATATGGGTTCCTAAAGAACTCATTACTACTAAAGATAAAAATGTTCTTCATAAATGGATACCTAAGGGGACAAGGATTTTAGAAACTAATAAATATGGACCCAAAAGAATTTGGGTACCAAAAATTAGAAATTAGTCTATGTTTGTAGGAAAAAGAGCATTGCTACAAGGCACGGGAAACAAATCCAAATTCATGGTACCTTGATAGTGGATGCTCGAGACACATGACCGGAGACAAAAGCCGATTCATAGAGCTTAATGTCAAAAATGGAGGAGAAGTGACTTTTGGTGATAATTCAAAAGGTCACATTGAAGGTATTGGTACTATAGGTAATACCTCTTCCATACAAATTAAAAATGTGTTATATGTGAATGGATTAAAGCATAATTTATTGAGTATTAGTCAATTATACGATAAGGGATTCAATGTCATATTTGAAATAAATGGTTGTAAAGTCATTGACATTGCATCTAATCGGGTTATGCTTGTTGGTCATAGAATATGAAATATATACATGGTGCATTTAGACTGTATTGATACGACTAATTTGTGCCTAGTTGCTAAGGATGAACATGATAGTTGGTTATGGCATAGGAGACTAGGAAATGCTAGTATGAGTGTTTTGCAACGGCTAATTCAAGGAGACTTAGTAAGAGGGTTGCCTAAGCTTAAATTTGATAATGATAAAATCTGTGATGCTTGTGCTAAAGGAAAATAAAAGCGAATTTCTTTTAAATCCATTAATGATGTGTCAACTAGTAGAGTATTACAATTGATCCATATAGATCTTTTTGGGCCAACTAGGACTACTAGCTTGGGTGGAAAACAATATTCATTTGTCTTGGTAGATGATTATTCTAGATATAATTGGGTTCTATTCTTAAGTACTAAAGATGAAGCATTAGAAAATTTCATCACATTTTTAAAAGTGATCCAAAACGAAAAAGGCTACTCTATCACTAGTGTTAGAAGTGATCATGGCACTGAATTTGAAAATCTTGGATTTAATGAGTTTTGTAATTCTAATGGTATTAGCCATAATTTTTCAGCACCTAGAACCCCTCAACAAAATGGAGTTGTTAAGAGGAAAAATCAAACTTTAGAAGAAATGGCTAGAACCATGCTTTGTGAAAATAATTTGCCAAAATATTTTTGGGTGGAAGCCACAAACACCGCTTGTTATGTTGTAAATCGAGTAATGATTAGGCCAATTTTAAAGAAAACTCCATATGAAATTTTCAAAAATAAAAAGCCTAACATTAGCTATTTTCATCCTTTTAGATGTAAATGTTTTGTTTTAAACAACGGTAAAGAAAACCTTGGCAAATTTGATGCTAAAAGTGATGAAGGAATTTTTCTGGGTTATTCCTTAAATTCTAAAGCTTATCGAGTATTTAATAAAAGAACTTTAGTTGTAGAAGAGTCTATACATGTTGTTTTCGATGATAATCTCCTTCCGAGAAAGGATTCTTGTGTTAATGATGACTCTATCTAACTGCAAGTAGACCGGACATTATGTTTAGTGTTTACTTATGTGCTAGATTTCAATCATGTCTTAAAGAATCACATTTACTAGCTGTTAAGAAGATCTTTAAATACCTTAAGGACACTCCTAGTATAGGACTTTAGTATCCTAGAGACTCTAGCTTTAGCTTGCATGCCTTCTCAGATGCGGATTATGGAGGATGCAAATTAGATAGCAAAAGCACCTCCGGTACTTTCCGATTCCTTGGAAATATGCTGATTTCATGGTTTTCAAAGAAATAAAATTGTGTTGCATTATCTACCACTGAAGCGGAATACATTTCAGCCGGTAGTTGTTGTGCACAAGTTTTATGGATGAAACAACAACTGTTTGATTATGGAATTGAAGTAGGAATTATTCCTATCAAGTGTGACAATACTAGTGCTATTTGTCTCACTAAAAATCTCATCCAACACTCTAGAACTAAACATATTGAAATTAGACATCACTTCATTAGAGACCATTTCGCTAAGGAATATGTTGTTCTAGAATTTGTTGATACTTTGCACTAATTAGCGGATATTTTTACAAAGCCTTTAGACAAGGAAAGATTTTGGACACTTAGGAGAGAATTAGGTTTAACCAACCTATCTTCACTTAGTGTTTAAAATAATTTTAGCACTTTTAAGAATAAATGAAAAATGCTTATAATAATAATTTTTGATTGCATTCTATGCTATTAGTTAGGGGGAGTTTATGTTATTTGGTGAAAATTAATTTTATGTTCAAATGTTGTTTAAAGATTAATTTGATTGATTGAACATGATTAATTTTCAATATATGAGTTGCCAATACCACTAGAGCTAATTAATTTAGCATTTTGAGTATTTAAAACGGATTTATGACAATTTTGTGCTTAATTCATCGATACACTTAACAGTGCACCGATGCATCCCTTTGAATGTGCATCGATACATCAGCTGATGCACCGATGCACGCCCTTGAATGTGCATCGATGCACAAGAGCCATGCATCGATGCATCCGTCGGGTTTTGGGTTAAAATGCCTCATTTTCTTCATTTTCTCATACCCTAAAACTAAAAACTCTCCCACCGTTCGCCCCTCTCTCACTCTAAATCCTCCTCTTGCTCAAAATCATCGAAAAATCATCGGTTTCTTCGTGCTTTTCATCTTCAAAACCTGCTTATATCATTAAATCGTGCAAAACAACTCCTCATCCCTCTCAATCCGAATTTTCAAGGTAATATTTCAAAAACCTTTATTTTATTGATTTTTGATTTTAGAACTAGTTTTGATTAGTTCTAGGATGAACATTATATCGGGCATTGATTGTTTGTTGGTTCTAAACTAGATTTTACTACCACTTTTTCAAGATTTTTCTTTGAATTTCGAAATTAAAAAAAATGATTTCAAAAATTAGTAATATTTTTGATATAATTGTGTTGTTTTCATGAAAACTATATTACGATTATCAAATATTAAATAGTTTTCAAAACATGCCCATTAGGATATGGTTTAGAGAACCTTGAATTATTGAGGACTCATTTGAGTTTTGGGATTGATTGTGCATACATGTGTTTCAAATTGCAGGTGATATTCCTTATTCCGATTTCCTATAATCATGTCAAACCCTAAACAACCTAGGTCATCTTCGAGTCGGTCAAACCAAAACCGTTCTCCCGTTCCTCAACCTCCTAATCCCGTTCCTCCCCCACCTTCATCTCTATTAGGATCTTGTTTTAACATGCCTGAGCGTCATAGAGACGAATTGTACTCTAGGTACAGAAACTCTTTCCAAACTTATAGAATCCGTGAAGAGTATATTCCTTCACTTCAAGCCATGGTTGACATTGATTTCGAATACCTTTCGATTCTTAAAGCTTGGAAGTTTGATAAATTATTTAAACTTAAACCTATCGTCTATCAATAATTGGTCCACATTTTCTATTCCAATGCAGTGTGTATTCAAAATAAAACTCAATGTGGAACTATAGCCATTAGATCCTATCTTTTAGGCCAATATATTAATATTGACCTCGAGACTATAGCTTTCCGATTTGGGTTAGATGATAGTGGTATATATAATGAAAGTGAAAATGTGGAATATCCCTATGTTCCAAACTCAAGAGTTAGTACTCTACGATCTCATCACGATCGTTTTCTCCATTTGATGATCTCTTGGTGGTTTAGACCATCCAGAGGTAGGTACTCCACACTTCGTGCTAGGAATTTATGGTGGATGTATTGTATTAAAAATAAAATCAAAATAAATCTACCCCACATTATATTCAGTCAATTAGTGGACATCATAAACATTATCCCGTCCAAACATGTCGAAACCTTAGTTTATGGTTGTCTTCTAAGTAATCTCTTTATCAAACTGGGTCTAGATGTCTCTCTTGACAATCATATACCACTTCAAAACCCTATCAATATCACATCCTTGAAGAAATCAGATTGGAAATTGGATGAGGTAACTGGTTTATGGGCTTTTAAACCCAGTAAACAAACTCCGGGAGCTAGTTCCTCACGAGCTGCTCCTAGCTCCTCTCGTGCTCCTCCTCCTCCTTCGGCTCTGGCTTCTGAAGATGATCCTGAATTTCAACAACTTATGCAAGACATCGATGATAACGTACCCGATGACGAGCCTGCACCGGAACCAGCTCCACAAGAAGATCAAATGCCTCTATATTTTTATTCATTTTTGGAGACATTTGATTTACGGTATGCGTCCATGGATTCACGCTTCACATTCATTGAGTCCCAGCTCTCTACCTTGGGAGCTCGACAACAAGATATGAATGATCGTTTGGATGCACTCACGTTTGAGATGAGAGCTCGTTACCCTCCTTCTCCTCCCGATCCTTCGATGGATGAATATACTTATCTTGCTTTGATTGTTTTTGGGTTTGAACTTGAATTTAAAATTGTTAAAACATTTTGGGTTGCCTTTTTTTGATTGTTGGATGTTTGTTTGATGGATATTTGAACTTTTATTTCATATATATTTTGGTTTGTTTCAATATATGCATCATTTACTTTTTAGTTGAAATATGACCAATTTACCATTTCACATTTTATTATGAATATTGATTATGAACACTAATGGCTAACCTCTCTTTTGATCTTTGATCTTAGCAGCTTAAGCTATATTCAATTAAAATGTTTAATCAATTGGCTATGTTTTTGATTTAACAAAAAAGGGGAGAAGTGTTAAGTGTTAAAAGTTTTAAAAGGGGAGAAGTGTTATAGTAAGGGGGAGTAATTTGGAGTAATTTGAAAATTGATTTCAAAACTTATTTTTAAATAAAATCTTAAAATTACTCAAGAGTTTTGTTATATCAAAAAGAGGGAGATTGTTGAAAACATTTTGATGTTTCAATATAACAAATTAAGTTAAATGAATTTTAAGATTTTACAAATGATTTTCTAAAAGTATATTCTATTTAATTACTCGAATATCAAGCTATTACTCCAAGTCTTTAAAAATCAATTTTAAACCTTACTAAATGTGTAAATTTTTGTTTTATACTTAAACTATTTTTAAACAAATCTTCAAAAAGTATTTTGAATCAAAATCAAGCCTAAAATAAAATTTTCAAAGTGATGCACCGATGCATCAATCCATGCATCGGTGCACCATGGAATTAATTGAACATTGAATGCATTTTATGCATCGATGCACATACCATGCATCGATGCACTTAGTGCATTTGATGTATCGATGCACAAGACTATGCATTGATGCACTCAGGTTTTTTTTCAAAACATCGAATGCATTTTATGCATCGATGCACTCTTAGTGCACCGATGCACTAAGGGTCCAACGATCAAAATATTTGAATTTTACACTGATGCACCATGGGTATGCATCGATGCACTGACGCTCCAAACTGATTTTATTAGTTGTTTTCACACTTAAACGGCTATATTAACTCCACTAAGCATTCCCAACGTTCAGAATCATTTGAAGGTGTATTTAAACAAGCTTAGAAGCCATTGATCAATAACAAGAAACATCAAGCAACTAGAATTAAGAGAGAATCAAAGAGAAAACATCAAACCTCAAGTTTGAGCATTTCAAGCCTATTTTTCATTCAATATTCATTTTGCTTTCAAGAACACTTATTGTGCTCAATTGTATTTATTCTTGAGTGTTTTTTCTTTGTTCTAGAATTGTGCAAACATATTTGCCTTGTGAGGTTTTTCTTGTAAGTTTGCAAATTTGTAATCTTCTCTTTGAGAAAAGAGTGTTCTCAAGAATTGGGGTATATTCTTGAGGGAGTTGTAAGGTTATCTCTTTGGCCTCAAAAGAAAGAACAAATTAGTGAATTTGTTGGAAAATTCTTAGTGTGGATAGCTAAGGTAGTGGATGTAGACTTTGGTTGATAAAGTCAAACCACTGTAAATCGTTGTGCAATTACTTTCAATTTTCTGCAAAAGCTTCCACCCAAATTTTTATTGCCAATTCACCCCCTCTTGGTCGATTTTATCGATCGATTAACTCAACAATATTTTTTTAAAAACTTATATAATACTTTTTAAAATCATTTTTGAAAACTATACAACATATAGTTTTGATTTTTTTAAAATATAATATATAATTTAAAAATATTTTTAAAATATATATATATTATATATTTTAGAATATATATATTATTATTATTACTTTTATTATTATCTTTTTTATTATTAATTCCTTTTTATTTTTACTTTTGTTTCTTTTTCTCAGTCCAGGTTCGAATAAAAGGTTCAGATTGTCCAAAGTGGGCCTGACCTAGCCTGTAACCAATATTTAAATATTAGGGTTTCCACGTTAAGTCCAGTGCCGCAGCAGATCCTGGACTGTTGGATATGACCTAATCCAATGGTCAAGATCAAGGGTTCCAGAAGATCGAAAGTCACTGATCGTCCGAGTATTTCGACGATGTGCAACACCAAAATCGGAGCTACTTGGACTGAACCATCCGAGATCACCGAGAATGACCCCAAAATATCCGGGATCGACCCCAAAATAGCCAGAAATAGACCCCCATCAGGGGCCTATAAATGCAGAACACAAAACCACAGTGACCCATATTCGATCAATAGAACACATCGAAACCAGAGAACAAATCGAAGCCAACATCGAAAACAGTAAACCAAACATCATCGAATCCATCACGGAACCACAACAACCACAATAAAGCAAAAGAAAAACCAAAATGGTCTACAAATACAAAAATAGTCGAAGCAAAGTAATGCAAGGATAAATCCAAAACAGCCGAAGCAAAGCAAAGCAAGGACCAGACGCAGTGCTAGTTTCGGTTCGAAAGGGAAGAGCCACTGAGAAGTGGAAAAGGCACACCGAGAAAGGTAAAGGGTCGAACGTCTCAGGCTAGATCTAAGCAGATTGATGGGGTTTTTGGGGATTTAGGCTTTGGGTTAGTATTTAGGACAGTGAGGGGGTCGTTTTGGTGTGGTTCGGGTTCTTTCCGACCGCCGCCACTGGCAGCCGGAGCAACGGAGGCACTACGGGGTTGGCCATCGGAGTGGTGGCCGGGCTTGAACCGACCATCAGTGAAGGGAATTTGGGCTATTGGGGTATTTATATAGAAAGAACCATTGTGTAAATAAAAGATTTTTAAATCCTTTCCGCAGTCCCTGTAAGTTTGAATCGCAATTCATTTCAGTCATTGTATGCAATTTGTCTACTGGTTTTTCAATTTATTCAACATGGTCGCTATTTATATTTTACATTTTTACAATTTGACCCCTAAAGTCTTTATTTTATTTTATTTTATTTATTATTATTATTATATTTTTATTAATATTAGTATTATTTATGTTTGCTTCATATTGGTTCCATTTCATTACTTTGAAAATAATATTTTTTCCTTTTCTTTTTTTCTTTTTTTATTTTAATTATTTCAATTTTTTATTTCTTTGATTTATTTTTTTATTTTAATTATTTTTTGTAGTTTTTATGTATTTTTTTCTTTGGTTCATTTTTTATATTTTTTTCACTATTATATTTTTTATTTTATTTTTTAATTTTTTTATTTTTGCTTTTTTTTTACTTATCTATTTTTTTATCTAACATTGTTTTTTGACTTTTCTAGTAGTAATCTCGATCGATCAAAGGTAAGTAATTTGAATTGAATTTTTAAGTTTAAATTTAAATTTTTATTTTCGCAAATAAAGACAATTGACAAATTAATTTGTACCTAAAGGGCGGTTCAAGGGTGCTAATCATTTCTTAACCGTAACCGACTCCCGAACATGACACGTCTTTGGTAAAACGCAGATCATGTAAGATGATGTCTGATCTACCTAAATTTCATTTTAAAATGATCGGTGACGACTCTAACCCAATCATGCAAGTCGAAACCCAATTCTTAGTCCAACCGAAAAACGGTCGCGACGCATAGTAAACCAATTATTGTGAAATATTTCATTAGTAACATGTGTTACCACCTAATTGACACATCTAATTGGAGAATATTTTAATTAATTTTAATATTAAATTTAATAATATTTCCCTTTAGTATGAAGGAAAAATAAATAAGAACGTAAATTACGCTATTTAGGGGGAATCGAATCAGAGACCACCAGTGTAGGAGCACAAGCCTCTATCACTGGGCTAAACCCACCATTTGTTTCTATTTTGTTCAATATTTTATTTATCTATTTTAAACTATGAAATAAAAATAATAATAATAATTTAATAATTTAATAATATTTATATATATTATAGTTAATGCAAGGTTTAAAAATAAAAATAAAATTAATATTTTTATATTTTTTAAATTAAATTATTTTTACTTTTATATTATCTTGAAATGATTGTGAATTTAAAGTAAATGAGAAATAATTTAGAAACATTAAAGACAAAAATTTAAGATTGAAATTATACATTTATTTTATGATTTAATTTATTTTTATTACTTTGGATTTTATAAATAATTTTTAATATAATTATATTTTAAATATAATTCATATATAATCATTTGAAATAATTATGAAAAAATAATTTTATTTAAAAATATAAAAAAAGTTTAAACCCATTTTTTAAAATATTGTAATATCTAAAATTTGATATAATATTATATATATATATATAATATAATTTATTTCTATCTTTTTAAATCATGACAGATAAATAAAATATTTTAAAAAATAAAAGTAATAGTTGGGTTTAGCATAATGCCTTCTCTAATTTGTTTTCCCTTTAAACTAGGGGATACTTGTCATCACCTAACTGGTGGAAAAATTAAATATTAAAATCAACTAAAAAAATTCTCCAATCAACTGGTGACACTTGGCACCTCTTAATTGAATTTTTAATTTTTTGAGTTAAATTAAAACTCTAAATTAATAAAATATGTAAATATTAAGGAACACATGTATAACTATACCAATTTTATTAATTATCATATCAACACTTTTTTCAAATATTAATGACAAGTGACAATATTAAAACTAATTTTATTTATCACATCAACACGTTAGATATAAATTAAAAAATATAAATTCTAAATATTAAAATGGAACAAAAGTAATAATTTAGATACTAGACGTATGCTTTATCTAAATTAAAATCTCGATATAAAAAGGCAAAGCAAATTCTAGCTTAAAGCAAACTGATCGTCAAGTCAGAATACTTTTCCGAGATAAAGAGACGTTGGAAGGTCAAATAAGTGCTTCACAGAATCAGTTATGGGAAATTCAAAACTTGGTTAAGATGTTAAAATCAAGGTTTTTGGATAAGAAAAAATCTCTCCAAAGATACTTATCATAACAGGGGCTGGTTTGACGAGATTTTTGAAGCGTTTGTGAAAATAAGAGTCGTCACTTTTAAGGTGATATTAAAACAATTAAAATAAAATAATTTAATAAAAAAAATTATTTTACTAAAATATCAATATTTTTGGTTTGCGAAATCAAAAATCACGTTTGGAAGTCAGTTCCGCATGAAGAATTATTAGCACCCCACATCATTCAAAATTAGTATCTTATCGATTACCCTTTATTTTAAAATTGAAAATTTCGAGTTCAATCTTTTAATTAATTTAATATTATAATAATTACTTCCAAGCATAAGTAGAAGATTTATTATTAATCATAATAAATAAACATTGCCTAATAATTTTGAAATTATGATGCTGGATTTTTAGAAAGATATTGATTTATTATAGGAGTTAATAATAGTCACCCTCAAGCATAAGCGGAAGATACACTATTAATACCTAATAAATTAATATTGCCTTATTTTGAAATCGAATTATATAGTCAAACAACCAATTATTGAACGTAGTTATACTAAGTGAGTTAATTTAGGCTTTATCTAACTAAATGATCAAATTATGAATTTTAAAGAACTTAAAAGAATTAAACTTAAAATGTAGGCTCTAGTATTTAAAACTAATGAATTTTAACAGTTTATTGAATCATATAATTATTTTTTATCCCCAAACAACGGGGAGGACCATTTTAAATATTCTCCTAAATTTAAGGACTATAGTAAAATTTAACCTAAATTGAAGGATCTAATATTAAAATCTAACAAATTTTAACAATTTATTGAATCAAATAATTTAACTTGGATCCCCAAGTAATGGTGGAGACCATTTTAAATACTCTTATATATAAACCAAGTTTATGGACTAAATTAGAAGAAAACTAAATTTATAGGTTCAATCCATGTTCAAGAATTCTAGGACTAAACTATGAAACATACAAAATTACAAGAAAAAAATTAAAAGCAATTAAAATAGGAAAAGCGATTAAATTGAGAAAAATAGTAACTTTAGTGTCACAATAGCAAACAATGCAAGTTTCATAGCATAAAATAAAATTATAGTTCAATACAAGTATTGGAATTGCAATAAAACCATAAGTATCAAATTGGACTAAAATGAAATTTCTTAAAATATAACATCATATTTATAAACAACACAAAACATAAACAAATAGGCACAAATGACTAATATAAAATAAACCGAAAGTAAGGTACATAAATTAAAAAATAAAATAAAATTGCTGAAAAATGAAGGCATAAATTAGAAAAACATAACTAAGGAGCATTAAATAAAATGATTAAAGTAAATATATGTTAAAATTATAAAGAAAAAAATTAAATAAACATAAGTAAAGTAAAATTGATAGAAAAATAAAAGTTAGAGGTTAATTTTAGAATTTTATCTAGATGCTAAATAACAAGGGTCATACCTCGGGACGGGTAACCATGAGATTGTAGGATCAATTTGTAAAAGATTAACAGTTAGTGGGTAGATTAGAAATAAAAAAAAGTGTTGGTGTTAGATGAAGTAAAAAAAAGGAAAAAACAATGAAATAAAAACACTGATAGGTTAATCTTATAATTAGCCCATAAATGGGAAGAAGTATAACTCCTATTTTTTGTCATTTTTTTCATTTTAAGCTTCTAACCTAAAGACACATTCCCTTGTTGTTTGTCTACTCTCAAACATCCCCCTTATCTTTATCGACCAAAGATCCCAAAAACCTAGTCGTCACTCATCTATCATGAATCAACATTGGTTTTCTCTCTGACCACTATCATCGATGGAGGAGCAAGCCTAAACAAACCCTAAAGCATACTCAACACTTTCCTTTTCATTTTCTAACCACTTATTTCTCTTAACTCAAACCTTTAAGAGCCCATAACCATCGTAAATTAATGTTTTTCTCCCCTTCAACCACCATCGGTGGTGGTCGACCTAACCAAAACCTAGACTTAACAAACTTATAGTTTTTTTATCTAAGGCAAAAAAAAACAAACCAAAACACCTAATAATCCCCTAAACATCTCAAAGAAAACTTTGAGTCTTCAACTTTCCGCTGTTGATGACCTAAAAGGTCTCATCTTTCTACTTTCTCAGCAATGAGATCTCAAGTAGTCATGGAAAAAGATAGAAGGAACCCGAGTGTGGGGATTCACATCTCATGTAATAAACCATCTCTAACTCCACTTTTTTGTTTTAAAAAAAGAAAGATGGCTGTTAAATGTAAATGTTAATATACCTTAAGAAAACTCTTTGCATTTCTCTTGGAATATATAGGATCTCCCTTGTTTACACCTTTTTAGGAGGGGTTTTATAGAACCCCTTTTATACTTACAAAAAAGAAAATAAAAAATCATTTATTTTATATGTCTTTTTTTATTCTAACATCGTTTTTATTTGTTTCCTTTAACTAGTGGCTCTTAAGAGGTGCTGGTATAGAAGGATTTAGGACCATTGGTCATGCGTGGGTCGCATGCATTGGCTGTAGAGACATTAAATGCCCAAAATTTCTTGTGATTTTGTCTCTACTCAACTGGAATCTATAGTAGCTCAATGATTAATGACGACTTGAAGTTCAAGAGTCTCTTAACGATAGTGGTTGATGAAGCTCAACCCACAAACTCTAGTAGTGGTGATTTAGATTAAAGCTAAAGTTAGGGTTAACCAACCCTAACATAAATATTAGACTAACAAACTTAGGGTTAAGCTTTGGACATGATTGTATTGGGACATTGGATAAATGATTCAAATATGGGTTTGTACTATGGACTTTTAATTTTGGATTTAGCTTATATATATATATATATTCTTCTATTTATTCGGTAATGATAATATATAAATAAAAAGGTAGATAAAATAGGTGACTATAACTGCCCCTTTTTGCTCATTATTCTGAAACGTGAATAGATCAAAGACATAAAGGACCAATTTTATCTAACTTGGTTGTCTGAAATTCGTGAGCTACAAGTTCTTATTATGAACTTCTTCTCCTTCTTTGGACGAGTTCTTCTTATAATGAATTCCTCATTGGAAATGCTGATCCACCTCCTTTTATGATAGATTTTAGCAAAAGGTGGAACAAGTTCTTCTCATTATGAACTATTTTTCTCCATTTGGATGAGTTCTTCTCATTATGAACTCTCAATTTAAAATGATGATCCACCTCCTTTTGTGATGGATTTAAGAAAAAGGTCTAACAAGTTCTTCTTATTGTGAACTTCTTCACCCTCTTTAGATAAGTTATTCTCATTATGAACTCCTCATTGAAAATTTTGATCCTCCTTTTTTCGTGATAGGAAAAGGTCAAACAAGTTATTATAATTATGAACTTTTTCTCCCTCTTTGGATGAGTTTTTCTCATTATGAACTCTATTTGAAAATGATTGATCCTTATACTCATTGAAAAATTTGAACCTACAAAATATTATCATGTAAATGATATTGTATTTAAGACACCTTAAGGTAATGACCCAAAGGTCTTAGACTCTTTGTTGAGGTTTTCTCTTTCAATAATGAAGATGTAGATTGACATTTTTGTTGATCTTTTTAATTTTAAAAGAGAAATATTCTATAAAACAATTTCTTTTCTTTTGATAAAATGATTGAATATCATGTTCTTCCTTCGATACAATGATTCTTCTACCGATTAAGCTTTTTATCTTTGAAATTTTGTTACTCTAAATATGATTTCCTTCAGGTTTGATGTTTGGATCACAAATCTTCCTTCTGTTAAAGATTTGCAAAAAGCTTGCTTTTATGCATAAACCATGAATGAGGTTTGTCAAACCTATTTGGATAGAACAAATTAAAGGTAAAATTTTTTGAACTTGATTAAATTTGTTCAAAGTTTTCAAAAATAATTCAAAGTCCATTAAACAAGAATTTGAACTCAAAATAGTTGTCTAGGTAAATAGTATCGATATTATTCTTACAGTATCAATACCAAAGGTAAGAGAAGTACCAATACTCTCATAGTAGTACTGATGCTACCTGTTGTTTTCTAAAATGTTCAAATTCTAGTATGCAAAATTAGTACATGTACTCTAAGGGTAGCACACTACTTTACACAATAGTACCGATACTAATAAACCCTAGTATTGATACTCCAAGCACAAGTGTTGATACTCCTTATTTTGGGTTGTTTTATTTTTACAAAGAAAAATCGTCCCCAACGGCTCCAAATCAACTTTAACAACTAGATACGACCACAAACTCATTTCAATATATAAAAACAACAAAGATACTTGAAGAATGTTACAACACCTATCTAAGCCATCTAGATTAAGATAAAAGCTCTTCCACTATTTATTTTCCTTCTCTCTTGTACATAAGTGTTTTTCATTTTAAATTTGTAAACACCTACCTTGTGAGGTTTTGTTTTGTTTGCTTCTTTATCCTTTTGTAAAAAAGGGAGCGGTTCTATTTTAGCATTTAAAAAGGTAGAGTTTTTTTTAAAATTACTCTTAAGCCTAGAAAAAGAAATAACAAATTAGAAAATTTGTTAGAAATCCTTAATGTGAAGCTAAGATATTGAATGTAGACTTCATTGAGGAAGTTAAACCACTCTAAATCTTTTTTTCTATTATCTATCTTTATTTTCTCCATACCCAAAATTTGAAAAGGCCAATTCACCCCCTTTTGGCTTATTTCGATTGATTATTAGAGCTTTAAAAATCTTAACAATTAGTATCAAAGCTTGACTCATTAGAAGGTTTAATAACCTTGAGGCTTTCCTTGAAGAAGCTCTACCACTTACTAAAGCAACTGAGAAGATTACTTTGAAATCTGTCTCATACTACATCGAGGAATCTTACCCCATCACAAGGCCTCCCTACTTCAATGGTGCCAACTACTTTTATTAGAAGAATATGATGATGTTATTCATTCAAGCCATCGATCTTTCGGTTTGGGATGTCATCATCGATGGTTCCCTTACCCCTTACAAGGAATCGGTCAGAATATACAAGTGAAGATATGAACTAGAAGCTAGCCTAACTCAACGTCAAAACTATTCGTATCATATTTTGTGCTCTTGGCCCAGACGAATACAATATATTATATTCATGCTCCAATGCTAAGGATATTTGGGATGAGTTGGAGTTATCCGATGATGGAATAAGCCAAGTGAATAATTTCAAGATTGACTTTCTCACTCTTAACTATGAGAACTTCAAGATAATGCCCTATTAAGACGTAAAGATGATATCTGATTAATTCACTTCCGTCATCAATGAGCTTAAGAGTATTGGGAAGGTTTATCCCAATGAAGAAAAAATGAGAAATATGTTATCTTCCTTGCCAATGTAATGGGAAGGAAATACAACCTCCATCTAAGAAGTCAAAGATTTAGAGTTGCTCACTCTTGTTGAGCTTATCAGTTTTCTACTCACCCATGAGATAAGATTCCAAAGGAAGCAAGAAGAATAAGAAGGAGGTATGAATCAACTTCAAGTTCACTAATGAGAGTAACCATGACTCAAGTGAATAGGTGGATAAAGATAAAGATAAAGAGATGGTCAAACTCTCCAAAAGATTCAAGCGAACCATGATATCAAAAATAGAAAGATGTTAAGGATGAATCAAGTGAGAAAAAGGGTCCCTTGATGTGATTTGAGTGCCAAAGAGCAGGACATGCCAAATATGATTGCCCCCTCCTAAAGAAGAAGGGGTTAAGCAAGAAGAAGACATTTGTAGCTTCTTGGAGTGATGAAGACAACTCCAACTATGAAGATGAAGTAGTCAATCTATGTCTCGTGGCCATCAAAGAAGATTCAATTATAACTTCTAACTATAGTGAATTAAATTTTTATTCTTTTAAAGAGTTATAAGATGAATATAATGAATTGTATTTAGAATTTAAGAAAATGGATTCCAAATATAAGAAATTGATTTTAAAATTTAAAGTTGAACATGATTTTGTTTTGAAAGAAAAATTATATTTTAAAAAACAAAATGAAGTTTTGAAAAATGATTTTGAATTTTCCAAAATCAAAATTGAAGATTTCGAGAAAAAATATGGTTTAAAAGTTAATCTTAACAAAAGAAAAAGAAATCATTTTAAACAATTCATCTAGTTTAAAATGGCAAAAATGCTCACATTATTATTTTCATTGTTAGTATGGGTTCCTACGGAAACTAGAGACATTGGTACTAACCCCTAAAAGCAATTTGAATATCAAAATTCAAATGAATGTCTCTTATAGGTGTGTTAGAAAAAATGTGATAAAAGCAAAGAAATTCAAATGTTCTAGTCACACAAAAGAAGGATGAGTAATCTCGAACCTTAAAGCTTTTTTATTTTGTAAATTGATTGCTTATTCTATGTTTTAATGCATGATATTTTGAGCATGATTGATTATATGTCATTTGTTATCTCATTTTTGTTGAAAATATGTTAAGGTGAACATGTTTTTAAAGTTTAATGTTTTTAATAAATATTTTGTTCATCCTAGTCATTTTTGGTCAAGTTATATTTTTTATATTTTAAATGATAAGTCTTTCTTGACCTTAATTTGAATGTTTATGCATATGTTCTTCATTTCTTATGATATCTCTTTAACAATTGATATTTATGTTGAATGCATAACATTGGTAGAATGCTTTATGCATGTGAATTATATTATTTAAATCCTTGATATTGCATAAAATATGATAAACTTCGATATATATTGAATTTCATGCGTGACTAATATGTTTGTTCATTTTTTTTGAAATTCAATATTCTTTAAATGTTAAACTTTTTATTATGTCATTCTTTTTGGAATGCTTTTATTGAGGGGATGTTTTAAAATTTTCAAATGACTTTATGTTAAAATTTTTACTTACTATCCATTGTTATTTTGAATCTAAAAGTTTGAATTATTTTTTATATAAAAAAAGGGCGAGAAGTATATGCTTGAAAATTTATTTTCAAAAATGAAAAAAGGGAGCTTAAATATTTTCCAAAATATTCCCTTTTTCTTGAAATGTTTTATTAATGGGAGTTTTGCCAAAAATTATTTTTCAAATAGTCTGGTATATCAAAAAGAGAAGATTGTTGAACATATTTTGATATAGCAAATTAATGGAAAAATGTTTTTAGACTTGATTAATTTTGTTCAAATTTTTTAAAAAGAATTCAAAGTCCATTATACTAGAATTTGAACATAAAATAGTCTTTTGGGTATGTAGTACCGATAATATTCTTACAATATCGATATCGCATAATAATATTGTTATTGTTCTTGCATTATCGATACAAAAGGAAAGAGAAATATGGATACCCTTATGGTAGTACTGATACTACCCATTGTTTTCCAAAATGTTCAATTTCTAGTATGAAAAGTTGGTACCAATACTCTATGAGTATCAATACTATTTTAAACAATGGTACAAATAATGTGAAACCCTAGTATCGATACTAGTCAACCCCAATGGTCATTAATATATAGTTTATTTAAATATTACAAAGGTAGTACAAATACTCCAAGCTAGAGTATCGGTACTCCTTGTTCTGAGTTGTTTTATTTTTGCATAAAAATTATCCCAAAGGCTGCAAATCAATCTGAACAGCTAAAAACGACCACAAACTCATTCTAACATATAAAAACAACACAAAGACACTTTAAAAAAACGTTACAATACCTATAGAAACAATCTAGATCAAGAGAAAAGCTCTTTCACTCTTTATTTTCCTTTTCTCTTGTACATAAGTGTTTTTTGAGCTTAAATTTTTAAATACCTACCTTGTGAGATTTTCTTGTTTACTTATTTATCCTTTTGTCAAAAGTGAAGTAGTTTTATCTTAGCCTTTGAAAAGATAGGGTTATTGTAAAAGTTACTCTTGAGCTTCGAAAAAGAAAAAATAATTTAGTGAATTTATTAGAAATTCACTCTAAATCTTTGTTCATATTGTCTATATTTATTTTCTCCATACCCAATTTTTAAAAAGGCCAATTCACCCTCTCTTGGCTTATTTTGTTTGATCATTAGAGTTTCAAAGGTTATACATATTTAATGCATTCCTTTTGATCCAAATGATATTCTCATGGATGCAAAAGTGTCGATCATCAATCTTTGGTCTTCGAAGAGAATATTTTGAACTTTCATTGTTGATCATTCTCTTCCATGATATGCTCCGATAGTAGTGCAATAATTTTTCAATTTATGTTTATTTTTTTCTAAAGAACAATATGATCATCTTGTACAATATTGTATTTTCTAGTTTCTTTCTTTTCTTTGAAATATTAGAATAAGTGTTATTTCTTTTGATGAACATCTCCCTTGGTTACCACCACAATATGCTATAAGGTCTTGATGCTTCTTTTATCTTTACGCTCATTTTCTCTACCAGAGTTGTTTCTTCAACACTCTACTACTAGTTGATGCACAAATGGTTTGCTTTTCAAGATAATCTCTTTTTTCCTCATCTTTTGCTCTTGACAATCCAAGCGACACAATTCATTCATATTGCGATAGATCTCATTATCTTCCATTTTTACTTAATTTGTGAAAGATTTTACAAAAAAGATCCCAGAAGTAAACAAAAATCACCCTTATTGAGGAAAAAGATGAATGTCATTGATGAAATAACGATGCAGATAAATAGAATTGAGAGATTCTAACAAGAGATGAGTGATTAAGTACATAAATTCCAAAAGAAAACAAGAGAGTAAATTTCCAAGATAAGCATGATAACTACTAAAATTGAGGGAAAGAAATTGCTAGAGGATTTCACTGTATGAGTATAGATTAATAATTTGAGTGAGAGTTAGAATCTCAACTTTGTGACCAATGTGGTTGTCGTAACCGTCCATCGGGTTGTCATGGGATCGGGTTCCTACTAGATTTTGATGTGTTGGAGCCGCCATAGATCATTTAAAATTAGGTTGATCGAATACCTTAATTTACCATTTTACCTGATTTGCACTTTTACCATAACTGAATCGGATTCGGGAGTCGATTATAGTTAAGAAAGGATTAATACCCATGTGCTGCCCTTTCAGTACAAATTTAATTTCTCGGTTGTCTTAATTGTGAAAATTTAAAAGTTTAATTAAAATTTAAAATTAGATCCAAATTACTTAACTTTGTTCGATTAAAATTTCCCCTAAAAAGTCCAAAAATATTATATTGTAAAATAAATAAATAAATAAATAATAAATAAATCAAAGAAAAAAAAGGGTTAAATTAATTAGAAAAAAAACAGAATAATAAAGTAAAATAAAATTATTAAAAAAGAAATAAATAAAAAAGTAAAAAAGAAATAATAAAAATGAAGATAATGTTAAATTTTAAAAGAAATAAAAAATTAAAAGGATCAAATTGATTTGAAATTTATAGATCAAATCAATGCTAAATGTGAGCTGCAAGAGAAAAAAAAGGTTATTGGACCAAATTGTAAAATATAAGAAATATAATCAAGGATTAAATTAAAATAATTCAAAAGTCAAGGGATAATTTACAATAGGTGACCAAAATGAATTACTCTTCAAAACTACAGGGACTATAGAAATAATTTAACTATTTGCTAATTACATAAAGGACCCCCTATAAATAGCCCAAAAATCACAAAATTATATCATTTCAACAATTTCTCAAAACACTCTCCCCCTAAACACTTTCAATTTTCCCTTTGCTCTCCCCGTCGGCCTAGAGCCGGATACCCCCCATTGGTGATCAACTGCCGCCCGACCATCACCTCCGGTGGTCAGACAACCTAAAATCTACCCCCTTTCGAAAGCCCACATCACTTCAAGGCCAAAACCAGACCACAAACTTACTAAAAACCCCAAACAACATAGATCTAGGATTAACATTTTGATTTTTTTACCTTTAAATTGGTGACTCTTCAAAAATCTGGCGACTTTTAGCTTCACACCGGTGGCAAAAAAAGCTTTATCCTCTATGTTTTTTTTAGTTTTATAATATTTTTGTGCAGAAAAATATGACTCATTTCGATGCTTCATCGGTGTGATGCTTCATTTTTTTATGTGTATTTTCCTGTGTGGTTCGGTGCTTTCTTTGCTTGTTGTGGATGCCTCGATGTTATTGTGGTGTTGTGTTCGATGGTTTTTGGGTATTTTACTGCGTGTTTTTGTGCTTTCATATGTTATCCGTTCGGTTTCTCCTGGTGTGTTTATATAGCCCCTGATGGGGTTATTTTAGGTCATTACAGGGGATGTTTCCCTCGTCTCCATTTTAATCGGCCCTATTGTCGTTCAATTTGGCCAGAAATCCCAGAATTGTTCAGTCCCCCTATGCTGCACTTTCCCCTAATTTTGAAACCCTAACATGTTAATTTGGGTCGGGTCATTCCCCCTAACCAAGCATACTTTGCTAGATCAAGTTGGCTTGGCTCGGTTGGGCTCCTAGCTAGACCATATGGACTTCGAACCTGCACCGAAAATGAATATAAAATAATTAAGTAAATAAATTAATAAAATAATTATTTTAATAAATAACACTATAAATATAATACGTACTATATATTTATTTAAAAGCTATATAATATTTATTATAATTTCAAAAACTATATAATATGTTTTTAAAAATTATATATATTATATATGTTTTCAAAAACGGTTTTAAAAACTATATATATATATATATATATATATATATATATATGTTTTCAAAAATATATTATATACGTTTTCAATAACCGTTTTTTAAAAATTATATATTATACATTTTCAAAATACGTTTTCAAAACCATATTATATATGTTTTCAAAAACTTACTTTTAAAAAACTATATATTATATGATTTCAAAAACCATTTTCTAAAACTATATATTATATGTTTTCAAAAATATTTTCAAAAACTATACTATATATTATTATATATATTATCATATATACTAAATAAGCACCTTGAAGCCCCGGACGAAAATAGGTGACTACAGCTGCCCCTCTTTGCCTATTATTGTGTAAAGAAAATAGGGCAAAGGCAAAAAGACACAAATTTCCTTTCGGTGCACATGAACTTGGAAGCAAGCATGTTCATGTGAGGGTTGTCACTCCCTGAGTTTAAAATTTGGCACAGTGTTGTAGTCGACTCTTTTTATAGAATATCCTCAATCAGGGAGTTGAAATTTGACTTAAAAATAGAAGGTTTCCTGTTGTTGAGCAGTATTACGGGTGACTCTTTTGTCGTAAAGTTGAGTCGATCTTGAGATGTCTTTGGACACGATATCTATCGTCCTGAAGTTGAAATCGTGGTTGACCCCTTCGTTTCGTCATGAAATTGAGTCAGTCGAGCATCATGTCATTCACTGTGATGTTGAAATATAGCTCAATGCCTGGATTAGGCGGTAAGTCTTTGTCGTCTCCTTCCAGCCCAATTACCCTTCGTCGTGAAGTTGGAATTTGACTAGATGATCTTAGGTGAGAGATAGTTCCTCATTGTCGCCAATGACTCCTTCGCCGTGAAGTTGAGTCGATCTATTGAGCACGATATCCTTCGTCCTCTAGTTAAAATCTGGTTCGAAATCTAAATTGGAAAGTGGCTTCTTGTTGCAAAATCCTATTCGACCTTGGTCTTCATCTTGGCCTAAAGTCCTCGGTTTAGACTTCAACCAGAAAGTAGTTCCTCGTTGCTACCTTGTGATTGACATACTCTCGATCCGAATGGAATCGAACTCGAAAGTTTTCGTTGAAAGACAATTTTTCTCTATTTAAGCTATGTTGTAAATTAGGTTTGGAGATAGTACCTTGTCGCTAAATCACAGCCAAACTAGGTCTTTTTCTTGGCTTAAAGACCTCTATTTAAACTTCAACTGAAAAAGTAGTTCCTTGAACTGAATGGAATCAAATTAGAAAGTTTTCGTTGATAGATAGCTTTTCTTGACTTAATCTATGTTGTAAATTATGTTGGGAAATAGTTTCTTGTCGTTAAATCACAACTAACATAAGTCTTCTTCTTGGCTTAAAGACCTCGGTTTAAACTTCAACCGGAAAGTAGTTCCTCACTGCTACTATGCGGTTGATATACACTCGAGCTGAATGGAATCGAACTCGAAAGTTTTCGTTGACATATAGTTTTTCACGACTTAAGC
This sequence comes from Hibiscus syriacus, assembly GCF_006381635.1. NCBI lineage: Eukaryota > Viridiplantae > Streptophyta > Magnoliopsida > Malvales > Malvaceae > Hibiscus > Hibiscus syriacus. The sequence goes on along the minus strand of NW_024063471.1, from coordinate 14,332,949 downwards.
TATGTTGTAAATTAGGCTGGGAGATAGTTCATTGTCTCTAAATCACAGCAAACCTAGGTCTTCTTCTTGGCTTAAAGACCTCGGTTTAAACTTCAATTGAAAAGTAGTTCCTCGCTTCTACAATGCGGTTGATATACCCTCGAGCTGAATGAAATCGAACTCAAAAGTTTTCGTTGACAGATAGTTTTTCTCGACTTAAGTTATTTATAAATTAGGTAGGAGATAGTTCATTGTCTCTAAATCCCAGCCAACCTAGGTCTTCTTCTTGACTTAAAGACCTCAATTTAAACTTCAATCAGAAAGTAATTCCTTTTTGCTACCATGCGGTTGATATACCCTCGAGTTAATGGAATAGAAGTCGAAAATTTTTGATGATAGATAGTTTTTCTCGATTTAAGCTATGTTGTAAATTAGACTAGGAGATAGTTCCTTGTCGCTAAATCACAACTAACCTATGTCTTCTTCTTGGCTTAGAGACCTCGGTTTAAACTTCAACCGGAAAGTATTCCCTCGCTGCTACCATGCGGTTGATATACCCTTGAGATGAATGGAAGTGAACTCGAAAGTTTTCGTTGACAAATAGCTTTTCTCGACTTAAACTATGTTGTAAATTAGGCTAAGAGATAATTTCTTGTCGCTAAATCATAGCTAACCTAGGTCTTCTTCTTGGCTTAAAGACCTCAGTTTAAACTTTAACCGGAAAGCAGTTCCTCGCTGCTACCATGCAATTAATATGCCCTCGAGCTGAATGAAATCGAACTCAAAAGTTTTCATTGACAGATAGTACTTCTCGCCATGAGCTATGTTATAAACGGTTCCTCTAAGTGAAGGATGGCTCCCATTCGCAGTTTTAAGCCTATCATGATTCTTTAGATGACTCCCTTTTGCAGTTTAAATCGATCTTAATTCTTTAGATGATTCCATTTCGCGGGTAAGCCAAATGGTATATTCTTCAATTGGTCCCCCTTCGCGGGTCTGAACCAGGAGACAATCTTTGGATGACTCCCCTTTATAGGAAAGCCATGTGAGATGTTCTTCGAGTGACTACTCTTTGCAAAAAATCCAAGTGAGGTAGTCTGTCAGTTGGGTATCATCCGTTGTGGAATTGAAATCTTACTTGAAAACTCTAATTAACCATTCATTATTGAATTGGCTCTCGAACCCATATTAATTGGCTCTTGAACCTAATTTGGAGTTGACTCATCAATCTTTCTATAAGTCAATTGGGTTGAGGTGTAGCTGCTCGCCGCTAAGTTAAGCAACCACCATCGATTTTTAAGATATTTTTGAATCGAGTATCCTTCGTCGTGAAGTTGAAACTTAACTTTAAAGTTGTAAAAATTATGTATGCAGAAAATGATAAATGTGATGCTCTTCAGTATGTCTAAGATGTATACAAAATAAATTAGTTATTGTTTTATTTCTTGGACAGAGTCTCATTTTTTGTCTACTGGTCTTGTCGTTGGAATCGATCATGCCTCAGCACTGATGGCTTCTTGGAAAATATATGACATTTTCTCATTTGTTAGCTCAATCTAGTGATCTTTCACTCTTGATTGTATGGATTAATTTTAATCCATAGATTCTTAAGCATTCTTTTAGCCTTTGTTTACTCGAGGGAGTAAGACTCTTTTGCATTTTGGTTGATGATCAACTGTTGGAACTGGTTGAATCATCATTGTAGTTGACACATCAATATTCAGTGAAAGGCTTCCTTACGTGGCTTGGAAGCTCAAATGGCAACTTCTATAGCCAAGTCTACCTCCTCCAGTGTCTGTAAAATTATTCTGATTTTCATGGAAAAAGACTGGCGAACAAGAAGGCATGCTACCTTGAAATTATATCAAGCACCCTAGTGCTTCTTGTGAGTTCTCAGCTTCTTGTGCTCACAAAGTACTTTGAGTTTCTTGCATAGGAATATTAGAAACAAAGATTATCTTTACTCTAAATTTCATTGACTTATAATCATTTTGCTCTCATCCTTTCACGCTTAATTGGGTTGTCATTATCATCAGGGCTTGCATTCCTGTTGTTTCTCTTTGATATGGCATCCTCAAGTATAACAGTAATCTCATGCTTCATAAGGGACTCGATAGTGAACGAATGTCTCGTCATCACGAGCTAAACTCTTTCCAGCTAACTCATTGATGTAGGTTTCTTGCACCTTACTGGACGACCATCTTCATAGTAAAGAGAGACATTATGTTGGATTAAGCAACCATCTGTATTGCTCATACTCATTTTGAAATGACTAGTTAAAATGTTTATTTTTCTATCCCTTTGTTCACTTCTGGCCATGTAATGTAACGCTACATTCTTCTTCGCAATGTCAGGCTCTTATTTTGATAGGAATCACATCAGAAGGCACGGCTGGTGAAAGGAGAAAAGATTAGAAACTTGGAGATGCCCCACACTGTTTCAGGCCCTTCAACCGATTGAAAAAATATGTCTTGTTTGAGAAATATCTCATTCTTCTTTTTTAAAAGGTATGGTATTTTTAAAAGGTATGGTATAAAAAAAGATGTCAGGGCAATTGAAGCAAAGTATTAGTTCACTGAATATCAAATAAACGAATCACACAAGTTTTAAAAAATTATAGCCCTTTGACAAGTGTCAATATCCATGGGTAATATGGGAAGGCAATGCGATTTGGTTTTGATTTTTATGATTTTCAAATAGGATGTGACCAAAATAGCTCAACTGATGTACTCCACTGCAAGGCCCTTTAGAGAAATTTCTATTTCAGTTCTTTGGAATCTTCCATTTGTTCAAGTTTCGTAGACTCCTTAAGTAGTGATAGCGTAGAAATATCGATCTAAAAATAAAACCCTTGAGTGCTTTTGTGTAGTCAACTATAACAGATGTTTCTTGACTCCCTTAGTCCACCTTTCATCAGAAATTTGATTTCAAATCAACATTTATCATAGGCTTTATTGCCTTTATTTAAATCATACTTTTTTAAACTTGATGTCCTTATTTTAGATTTTGTTGGGAGATTCATCTCGACACATAGAGACTAGTGTCATGATCTGAATGTACTCTTATTCATAAAGTTAGGGGACTTAACATTGCCCATTACTTTAGCGAAATACCCTTAGTTAAAGGATTCAAGTGTCAAAAAGTCTTTGACTTGACAAACTCAAATGAAACTCACTTTATAAAGCTCAGACATTACCACCATAGCTGCTTCAGACATTACCTCCGAAAATTAAAAGCCTACTACTTTCAGCAGAGTTCCCCCAGCATTGTTAAAATTTTCGTTCATTAATATCACATTAATTCTTCGATTTCCAGATTAAGTTTGTCAGGAATAATCTATTATAGTCTGAGTTTCAGTGGAAATTAGAAAATTTCATCTTTAGATTTCAATTCCTAAGCAGTTGATCTAAGCCAACTTTGTCTATTCCACCATTCCATTTGTGAAAATTGTATATCATCACAGAATTTCCTTAACAGACATGCAAACTAACTGGTCTTGCAATGTCATGCATCGGAGATGCCCCATCTTGTATACTTCCATATTTTTATGTATAAGAAAACATATTTCTTTTTTTTGGGTAAAGGATATGGATCTTTTTTTAAAGGAATTTAATCTCGACATATGTCAAAAGGCTATAATCTCATTTCTCAAAATGTACATTTCATTATACTTGATATTCATTAAATTTTAAACAATTCTCTATTACTCGAAGAAATATTATTTTTTTCAAAAAAGGTTCAGGCATATAGAAGATAAATTCAAACAAGACATTATTTCATATGCAACACAACTCTGTGGTAATAGTGATGATATCCTCTTGTCTCGTCCCAAGATGCCAAATTCCTCGATTGCGGTATTCACTTTTCATATGCATCTCCAGTTGCACAAACATTCGCTTCTGGAGTGTCATTGCTTTCTTCGTAAAATTCTAACTCTTTTCTGTTCATCATTAGCTGGATCAAGGCTCTAAATTCAACACATTCTTGTACAACATGTATGTCCTCAATGTGGTAACAATAATGACTGCCACATTTGCAATCCAATGTGCTAAGATGCAATGCAAGAAACCCTGCATTTATCATTTTCCTTTATACCTATTCCAGAGGTGACTTCACTTCGGAAACTCTGGTTTTGATTTTCTCACACTTCTTCTTCGTGATTACATTTTCCCCATTCTCTTGGTGATTAGATAGAAGGTTTTTTGCAATGTTGTGTGATTCTGAATTGTTGAAATGAATTCAGTTTCTATTGTGTATTCTTTGGATAATCCTCTTAAAGGCGAGGCAATTTTCAATAGCATGCCCCAAAACACCGCCATGATATTCACAATGTGCATTTTTATCATACCAGCTGGGGTATGGGGCTTTAGATATTTATCTGGATATGGTGACACCACATGTGTGTCAAAAAGTCGTTGATAAATCTCCTTATATGTCATGGGAATATGATCGAAATGCTTATTTCCTCTTTCTCTTTGGTTTCCTCGAATCTTGTCTAGAATTACCTGATGGTATAGCTGCAGTTGGTTTTGATTTAAAGATCGTAACATTTTTTTGGTGTTAAAAGTGTTGATATTATTGATATCTCATTCTCTCTTCTTGATGGGAGGTTTTCTACTTGACCTAACTCTATTTATCTTTCCTTGCTTAATGGTCGTTTCCACCATCTCTTCGACCATCACCAAATCAAAAAACTTCCTGGCTGTAATTGCAACCTGATGCCCAAAGAAAGGAGCCTTCAGTGTATGTATGAAGAACTTCCTTGTTTCTTTTTCATCAAAGGTGGATGAACCTGCATAACTAACTCCTTCCCTCTCTGTGCATATTGTCTAAACTTTTCGTTATGTTTTTCTCTATATTTTGCAGCATAACCTAATTTGGTCGCATGTCATTTACATGCTTGTATTGCTCCAAGAACGACTTGACGAGATCATTCCATGTCCTGTTGTGTGCACGGTTCATCTGATTGTACCACCGGATGGTTGAACCTGCCAGGCTCTCATTGAAACATTGAATCAAGAGCTGATCATTCCCAATATACCCTGTCATCTTTCGACAAAACATGGTAATGTGGGATGAAGGGCAACTATTTGCATTAAACTTATCAAAATTTGACACTTTAAACTTCGAAGGAATAATCGAATCTGAGACCTGACTTAATTCCAAAGCAGCAACCCCATAATAACTATCCTCTTCTTTAACTGTCTTCATTTTACCTTTCAAATGCTTGATCTTTTCCTCCATCTTCTTTGTTTTCCTTATTAATGTCTGGAATACGATATTCATTCGGATTATTTTAAGGGTTGGTTACAAAAGCTTGTGCTTTTGTAGCAGATGAGTACCCTTAAAGTCCTGGTAAGATTCTAGGTGAAATTACTAACTGCGGAGTAGGTGGTAAAAGAACCCTTTCAGATGCCCATGTCCCAGGAGTATTCATTTGATTCAGGCTAGACAACCTAGAAACAATCTAGTCAACCCATGAATCTTGGTTCCTAATGATGGAATCCAAGATATTTTGTTGATTCTGACTTATTTGCTCCTCAAGATATTTTTGTAATTTTAGCATATTTTCCTCAAGTTGAGCGATCTTAGTTTCCATCTTATTCTTCTTTGAACGATTATTGTGAGGATGAGGCATGTCCAGTGTTTGTTCCTTTTTTTATGAGACATATTCTATTAGTTAATTTGAATATAAAGAAAAAATGCAAAGAATATAAAAAAATGCATAATGTATGAAATTTTTGAGGAATTGATCCAAAACGTGTACGTTATCATAAATAGTCTTTATTGGGACAAAAGTGTTACTTCTAAGAGACTAAAAAACAATTTAAAGGTACATTCTAGCTAGATCCTCCAGACTCCGAAATGCTTCTAATAGGTTGACAAGTCTTCTTGCTTATTCTGTCATTGGATATATACCTTGTCGAACCACCCTTGATTTTCTTGCCAAACCATGCAAGTGGCGTGCCACTTTCTGTACATGCTCTAGGAAGTCCTGAATGACTGTCTTTTTAGCTTTTACCCTTTGATGAGCTTGTTCCCAACAAAAACGTGATTGTAACTCTCCATCAAAAATAACTATTTAGAGTTCATTTGGCTGCTTCTTGAATTTGTCCACAACGCTATCCAATTCGGCTATAATTTTGCTATCTTGTTCATGTTGCCTTTGTGTTGAATTCGATTAATTACCCATTTTCATCGACCCTTGCAACTTTTGCCAACCCATTTTTGGAAGGTTGACTCATGTTGTATTTGAGGAAGACCCAGTCCATTTTGATTCATTCGCAATGTAATAGGGTAATGTACTCTTTAATTGCGGGCACCATGTCTTCTTGATTGAATGTAAAGCAATTGTGTCCCAGATTCCAAAATTGCACTAGAGCCCGAACTAAAGGTTCGTCTATCTTGACATAAAATAAGTGTTCAACATCATCGTACTGTTGGCAAAACTTTTATTTTCTGTCAGTTTTCCAACTGTCTCAAATGTTCCGCAACTCCTGGTATAATTCTGTTCGAGGCTGAAAGAAACATAGCCAGCCAAATCTGACACATGATTGTCTTGCAGACTATCCCATTTTTCCTTTTGAGTCATTTATGACCATAGACGTACTTCTATATTCTTGACCTCTTGCATTATAACCTCTTTGTCCATTAATGCCAACTATTCGGGTTTTAATGAACACTTTTGTAGATCAAAACCTCTTTAAATGATGCAAATGATAAAAAGAATAAAAATAAAAGAAATAAGATAAAAAAAAGAAAGGAAATAGGTTAGTAAAATATAAATAATAATAAAATAGTAAAACAAATCCTACCCCACATGATATTTACCCCACATACTTTTATTCCTACCCGGACATGATCTCTACCCGCATGTTATTTTCTTGAACAAATCCTAACCGCATATATTTATAATTCACATGCTTTGAACAAAACATAAAATAGTGAATAAATCAAGCATCCTAGGTCTTGAAATGATGTTTTGGGTGGGCTCTAATTACTTGCAGCATCACGGTTTAGTTCTAAAAAAGGTACCCGAGTTCTCCTCACTAGTGCCCTCTTGGGCTTGCCAGACCCTTAGTCTTAAGCCTATTACAATCTCATATGGACCAAGTTAAACTCGAGATGATACATTCCTTTATGTCTGTACGGAGAATAAATTCACACGAAGACATAAGGTATATGAATCCCGAAGATTACTTGCTAGGCCTATACGGAGAATAAATTCCCACGAAGGTGTCGCTTTCACCTCTACTTACAAAAGGGTTTGGAGCTCGGGTATAGAGCCTAAGAGGAATTTTTGAAAAGATGAAATCATTAAAAATATCAGTATGACTATTTATTTGAAAAATAATAATCAAAGGTAAATAATAAGGATCAAAAAGATAAATTAAAATTTAAACATACAATTTTCGCTTAAAAAGACAACCGTAAATTAATTTTAGCCTGATTCACTTACCTAGTCCCCAGCAGAGTCGCCAAGCTGTCGTAACCGTCCTTTGGGTGGTCCCAGGATCTGGTTTCGACTTGATTTTGATGTGTTGGAGCCACCACCGATCATTTAAAATTAGGTTGGTCGGATACCTTAATTGACCATTTTACCTGATATGCACTTTTATCATAATTGAATCAGATTTGGGAGTCGATTACAGTCAGGGAAGGATTAGCACCCCTGTACTGCCCTTTTGGTACCAATTTAATTTCTCGGTTGTCTTAATTACAAAAATTAAAATTTGAAATTCGATCTGAATTACTTACCTTTGATCGATTAAAATTTCCCCTAAAATGTCAAAAAATGTTAGATTGTAAAAATAAAATAAATAAATATTAAATAAATCAAAGAGAACAAAGGGTTAAATTAAGAAAATAAAAAATAAAAAAAAAGAAAGAATAATAAATTAAAGTAAAAATGTTAAAAGAGAAATAAAAATAAAAAATAATAAAATGAAGAAAATGTTAAATTTTAAAAGAACTAAAAAATAAAAAAAAAATTAAAGGATCAAATTGAAACAAATTGAAATTTATGGATCAAATCAATGCTAAATGTGAGCTACAAGAGAGAAACAAAAGGTTAGGGGTACCAGATTGCAAAATATAAGAAATATAATCAAGGATTAAATTAAAATAATTCAAAAGTCAAGGGCCAATTTACAATAGGTGAGCAGAATGAATTACGCTTCAAAACTACGGGGACTACAAAAATAATTTAACTATTTGCTAATTACATCGAGGACCCCCTATAAATAGCATATAGCCCAAAAATCACAAAATTATATCTTTTCAACAATTTCTCAAAACATTCTCCCCCTAAACTCTTTCAATCTTCTCATTGCTCTCCCCGTCAGCCTAGAGCCGGATACCCCCCACCGGTGATCAACCGCTGCTTTGGCCTCCGTCTCCGACAGCCAGACAACCTAAAATCTACACCTTTCAAAATCCCACATCATCCCGAGGCCAAAACTGAACCCCAAACTTCCTAAAAAAAACCCCAAACGGCATAGATCTAAGATTAATATTTCGATTTTTTTACCTTTAAATTAGTGGCTCTTCGAAAATCTGGCGACTTTTAGCTTCACTCTGGTGACAAAAAAGCTTTCTCCTTTGTGTTTTTTACTTTTTTAATATTTTTGTGCAGAAAAAGATGACTCCTTTCAATGGTCCACCGGTGTGACGCTTCATTTTTTTCCTGTGTATTTTCCTCTGTGGTTAGGTGCTTTCTTTGCTTGATGTGGATGCCTCGGTGTTTTTGTGGTGTTGAGTTCAATGGTTTTTTGGTATTTTGCTGCCCGTTTCTGTGTTTCTATCTTTTCTTCGTTCGGTTTCTCTCGGTGTGTTTATATAGCCCCCCGATGGGGTTGTTTCTGGTCATTACGGGGGACGTTTCCCTCTTCTTCGTTTTACTCGGCCATGCTATCGTTCACGTTGGCCGAAAATCCATGGATGGTTCAGTCCTGGGTTGCTCCGATTTTCACTATCGAAATCTCGATCAGTTACTGTGCATGGCTACCAGCGCGTGGTCCTAACGCGCCATTCAAGCCCCCCTATGCGGCGCCTTCCCCTAATGTTGAAACCCTAACATGTTAATTTGGGATAGGTCAAGCCCCTTAACCGGGCTTGCTTTGATGGGTTAGGCTGGCATAGCTCGGTTAGGCTCCCTTGCTTGACCATCTGGAATTTGGACCTGAACCGAAAATGAATATAAAATAATTAAGTAAATAAATTAATAAATTAATAAATAACACTATAAATATAATACATACTATATATTTATTTAAAAATTATATAATATATATTATATTTTTAAAAACTATATAATATGTTTTCAAAAATTATATATATTATATATGTTTTTAGAAACCATTTTAAAAACTATATATATATATATATATATATATATATATATATTCAAAAATATGTTTTCAAAACTATTTTATATATGTTTTTAAAAAATGATTTTTTTAAACTATATATTATACATTTTCAAAAATATGTTTTCAAAACCATATTATATATGTTTTCAAAAACCGACTTTTAAAACACTATATATTATATGATTTCAAAAAACATTTTCTAAAACTATATATTATACGTTTTCAAAAATATTTTTAAAAATTATACTATATATTATTATATATATTATCATATATACTAAATAAGCGCCTTGAAATCCAGGACGAAAATAGGTGACTACAATGACATTGTTGGAGGATCAAGAGCTCGTTAAAGAACCAAACAATCTGAGTCAGTTTGAGAACTTAAGAGTCAATTCTAAAGAGTGTTGTAGAACTAATGAAAGACGAGAGTTCTCTCACAAAATTAACTTTTGATGCTAGATCCTCATAATTACGTCTGTTCATGTTGGCATGCTATCAACAACTCTTGTAGTTATCACTGCGACAACTTAAACCATTCTGCAGAAGATTATGTGTTCCTATAACGAAAAATTTGAAGTCAACACTTGTCAAGGAACCAATACCTATGAAAGATCAGGAGGCTCGAGGCCAAGCTCATGTAAGCCAACACTCCAACTATCCGCAACCTGTAGATTTACAAAGCCAATCTCTGAAACCTATCAATAGCAGGCACTAGGTTCTCATGGTGGACCGGACAAAAAGAAAATAGAATCTTAGAATTTCTAACCCCCCTTTTTGCTTAAAGTCGGATTGATTGGATAAAACTTTTAGATTGGACCAAATATATATTCTATATACAGTAATGTCACATCTTCCTAGTCAGATCGACGATGTTACATTTAGTGATAAAAGTCACAATTTTAATTGAATTCTTGTATTAAACAGTCTTGTGAGTTGTACATGTCATTAAGATATCTAAATTACGAATTTATGTTTGTATAAATGATTATTAAACAAGTAAATATATATAAGATATCAAATTATATATTCACATATATTAAACATTGAAAAAATAAACAACATTGTCGTAACCAAAACTAAATTTAGATGATAAACACCTTACTATTCATATCTGAATCAATATCAAATAAAAAAAAATCAAAGTCGAAATAAAAAAAATGAATAACCTCTACTTTCCGATTTTAAAATATCTATTTCCCATCCCTAACAAAATTTAACTAAAATTAATACAGTTGTCTTTTGGTCTTGCTGTTTCTGAAGTAAAATTGTATTGTATATGTGTATGTCTGAGTTAATGTTGTTTTGTCCGTTGGAGCTCTAATACCTTGTTTCAATCTTGGCATGTGGGTGTAAAAATCGGATTCATGTTAGGTTACAGTATGCATTTGATGAAGTCAACATGTAGATGTCCATTTGATCTTAACATGTATCTTTCCGTCCTTTGAATTCAAGAGATGATATTTTTGGTTGATTCGGCCGTTATGGACCACATCCCTCAGATTGATATCCAATTTCCCCAAACATTCCTACAGCACATTTAAACCACGCTATTCAGTTAGTCTGGACCGATTTTCAATTCGAATATTATTTTAAGCGGGTTTGGTTTGATTTTTATTTAAAATTAATAAAAAAAATCTAGGGAAAAAGACATCAGAGGTCCCTATACTTTTGAAAAAAACCCAATATAGTCATCATATTATATTTCTCTCAATGTAGCCTTCAAACTCAGAAAATAAATCCAATATGGTCCTTTGACCAATGTTTTTTCGTCGCTTAATGTTACAGTGTTGTGATAGTTTACGGTGCTTACCACTTGAACTAACCATTGTTGGTCAAAGGACTACATTGGATTGACTGATTCATCCACTATACTTTTATTTTTGTAAACAAAATTGGAGGGAACTGCTATTCTCCCAAAATCAGCATGTACCTTAGAATGGAAACCGATGCCTTTTCGCCTGCTATTAACTTGGATACGAATTGTGTCATTCAAAGGAGGCTCCTCTACCATAAATTGGAACTCTTCGTTCCATAGCGGATTGCGTGTTTTTTTGAGCTTCTGAAAACACCATTCTACAACTCAGAAATGTCGCAAACTGTTGAATCGTAATTAGAGATTTAAAGAACAATACGTTATCGAAATAAGAATAGTTATAAAGCAGGAAAGATATCATTAGAAACAATTATTGCGCATAATCACAATATTTTTAAAGATTGTAGTAGCATTCGCTATATCTACAATAATAATAAACGTAACGATCCGAAAATACGACCACAATTGCAATTTAAATCTTTGATCATAACTATCTAAATTAGCAAACAAAAAAAAGGCAAAAATGCATTAAAAGTCCTTGTATTTAAAAAAATGTGGCCATCGTATTATTTTTTCTCTCAACGTGGCTCTCCAATCGAGAAAATAAGTCCAATGTGATCCTTTGATCAATATTTTTCGTCGTTGACCGTTACGGTATTGACATGACAGTTTACGATGCTGACGTGGCGTTTCACTATGTTGACGTTGCAGTTCACAGTGATTGATAGTGGCAGATGGGCTAAATTGGTAACATGACAAATGGACTGCCACATCAGCACAGTAACGGTCAAACGACGAAAAACGTTAGTCAAATGATGGTTTGTTTTATAAGTTGGACGGCCACATTAATTTTTTATCTAAAGTATAGAACCTCTTATGCCTTTTAGCAAAAAAAAAAAAAAGAGTTGAAAGAAGAAATAGACCTTGGTCTTCTTTTTTTCTCCTCGGAATCGGACCACAGCATAGGGGTTGTTGTGGCGTACACCTTCGACATCCTCCGCTCCTTGAACTGTAACAGAAAGCAAACCCGAACCAGTTAAAACATCAGCTTCAGTTAGTCTCTCGAAACTGTTTTCCTTACTCCCACTTCGAGGACTATCTACTTTGATGTTGTCTTCTTTGAACGGCGCATACATGAGCTCGATCACAATGTTCCCTCGTTGCTTCTTATCAGTGGGATCGGCACTGAATGCGTGCTTCAGCAAATCAAGTTTGAATTCCTTGTTCTCATTGGGTGTAAGAAGTTTCAAAGGGACGAACTGCATTCCCATTCTGTCGTGTGCACCCACCTGCAATACCAACACAATTCATATAGATCTCTTTTTGTTTGGGGTAAACTATTCAAATGACTACTTAACTATAAGGGTAGTATCAATAGGACCATCATACTTTCAATTGTGACAATATCATCACATAACTATTTAAGTAGTTTCAATGTAACCACTTGCCGTTTAAAATAGACAGCGTAGCTAGTGTAACTGTTATTAACTAAGAGTGAGTTAGAGGTTCACATCAGCTACACCATCTGCTTTTAACAGGAAATGGCTGCATTGAAACTACTAAAATAATTATCTGGTCATATTCACAAAATTAAAAGTACAATGATCATATTGACACCAACTCATAGTTAAGTGATCATTTGAATAGTTTACCCTATTGTTTTATCTCTGAATTTTGATTCCGTTAATAATAGGGGTAAAGTTCACAAATAGTCCCGTGACTTATAGGTATTGTTTTGTTGAGTCCATTGACTATTAAAAGTTGCAAAATGATCTCTCGACTATAGGGTGTTATTTTTTAGTCCCTCAACTATTAAAAGTTACAAAATGGTCTTGACCACTTATATGTTCCAAACTTGTCATTCTTCATTAAAAAGTTGGTGTTCGTCTGAGTTAGACATTAACTTATTGATTGAGATATGATGAAGTTTGATCCCAAAATCTTTTGAGTAGTATAGTCATTTGAGACTTTGTGATCAAATTTTATTATATCTTAGTCAACATATTAACATCCAACTCAAAGGATCGACAATTTTTTAATAGGAAAGGACGAGTTTGGAATATATGAACAGTTGAATGATCATTTTGTAACTTTTACAAGTCAGGAGACTCACAAAATAGTGACCTATAATCGATGGATCATTTTATAACTTTTAAAATTCGATGGACTCAACAAAAAACCATCCTATAGTCGGGATCATTTGTGTACTTTATCCTAATAATAATTAATAAAAAAAAAGAACCTTGTCCCAGTCGAAGACTTCGAGCTGAAGAATTTGAGAAGATGGGTCCTTGACGATGAGCTTGAACTTCTCATTCCAAACGGGATTCAAATTCCTCTTCTTGATTGTTGTTTTCTTAGCAAGCAAACTCTCTCCGGTTAGCCTTAATTTGACATAAGGATCTGATGTTCCCAGGAAGTCCATCTTTAAGAGCTTATGTGCTCGAACAACCTTCACGTGTAGTATTCCCACCGGCTTGTTTATAGCCACTCTATGGGAACACCAAAATCTCAACTTAACCAATAACTTATAGTTTCTTTAATCTACAATGTATATACTACAGCTCTAATTTATGTTACTTGTACTTGTGATAGCTTAAGTTAAATTGGGTTCATATCGGTAACGGGTTAAAAATTCAAAGGTACCTTGTAGGCTTGTACTCATCCATGGATGGATCCAAGGCAGTGATTGGGAGCAATCGTCCCCTAGAATTTTCATAATTTTATGTATTTTAAATATTATCTTTTTATTTTAATCATAGGTCGCCCCCGTCATCACCCAGTTTTCATCCTTACATAATGCAAGAATGTATGCACAAACAAAACAGTCTACAAGTAAATAACAACTTACGTTGAAGGATCAAGAATAGGAATCTCTAATGATTGTGGCCAAAGATAGAGGCTTGAGACTTGCATTTTAATTGTTCTCTGCAGGCAACTAGAAAAGTTAGTTCAGTTACACAATAAGCTTGAAGGTTCTTTAAATATAAACCATCTATATTGCTCATACTCTATATATAATAAAAAATACTTGATAACATTGAAATTACCGGTACAGCACCTGGACAAGATGATAAAGTCCGGGTACAGACATAACATCCCCTCCAAGAACATTCATTCCAAAGTCTATCTCAGGCTGCAACAACATGGTAAAACATCATCCATGATAATAACCATTTTTTAGGGTTTAAGATTTAGAAAGTATGACCAACCCTTTTCAGTAGAGATATTGAAACATTTGCAAAACATGGTATGGTTGGTACAAGAGGTTTCAATGTTATCCTTGGTGACATTAGTACTTGTATATCTACAATCTGTGAACAAGAACAAATAATCAAACTTATACAAACAGAAAAGAGATTATGTCTCTAAACTAAATTTAAAAGGGTAAAATACACAAATGGTCTCCCGACTATTAAAAGTTACAAAATAGTCACCTAACTATTTATATGTTCCAAACTCGTCATTTTCCGTTAAAAGGTTGTTGGCCGTCTAAGCTGAACGTTAACCTTTTGATTGGGATATGATAAAAGCATACTTTAATAATATCTACGAGCACCGCCATTGCTTTCAATCACTAGCTCAACGACATAATGTTTCAAGCATTGGCTTGATGTGATAATGTAAACGGAGAGTTGATTCATAAAATACAACTTAAACGGTTTTGGGATCAGATTTTATCATGTCACAGTCAATATGTTAATGTCTAACTTAGACAACCGCCAATATTTTAATATAAAATGATGAATTTAAAAGTATGAATAGTCGAGCGATCATTTTGTAACTTTTAATAGTCGGAGGATTCGACAAAGCAACACCATATAGTCGGAAGATCACTTTGTAACTTTTAATAGTTGGGATCGTTTTCTAACTTTTAATAGTCGATAGCTCAATAAATCAGTGCCTTATAGTTGGAGACCATTTGTGTATTTTACCCAATTAAAAAAAACTCAACCCTCTTAATTTAATAAATCTATATAGGAACTCATGCAAGATTTATATTAGGACCAAAATATATTATTAACAAAAAAAATATAAAGAAAATATCTAAAATATATAAGAATTTGATATTTTTAAGAGTAATTGTCCCTTCATCCCATCGTACCTGTATCCATACATAACTTTACTTAAAATTATTGATACCTGAATTGTGATTCGAAAAGATAACAATTTCACAGCCAAAATTATGTTGGGATTGCCAGCCCATCTAATTGCTGGTTCAAGGACTAGTTCGTTCTCATTAGTTTCGATGATTTTAAGACCTGCAAACGGTGAAATACAATAAAATCAGATAAACCCTTATCTTTCATTTTTTTTTTTGAAAGTTATATTTGTAAACGACAGCAAATAACTTACCATAAATATCAGGAGGAAGTGTTCCAAGTGTTAACTTTTCATACTTAATGTATTTTATATGAAACATCCCCACATACTCTGCAAACATGGGTTCTGTGGTGCTTCTTACTGAAGAACAAATTGCCTGTGGATTCAAGTTAAAACCCAGCTTGATATTTGAATCATTGAAATATGAAAAATAGAGTCGAGAGATCCACTAATTGATCGAGTAATCATACAACCTTTTCAAGGTATGGCCACATATCAGCGATGAACTTGTTCAGCCAATCTACCTACATCATTATATTCATGTGTTAGACATAAGTTCTTAATACATGCATTTAAAAAAAATAGTCCAAAGATTCATTAACTGATCGATTAATCCAGGATGAACATGTTATATCTCCATGACTCTATTTAACAAGAAAAATGAAATCCGAATTAAGAAAGATCTCAAATGCTTACTCTCTCGAAATCAGGGCATTTTACCCATAATGGAATATCATTAAGAAGATTGAGCAAAGCGGTGCTATCAAGCTCATTCAGGCTCCTTGTGATTGGTTCCTATATAAGGTAGACCACATAAGAGCTTAAAACAAGCATAATCTAACTGCAAAATAACATCTCTGTCAATATGGAACATTAAACCTTATGGTTTTCAATATTTTTTCTAAAGCTAAAGGGCTAGTAAAAAGAAACAGAGTGTTTGATTTGAAATTTTGAAATGGTTACCGTGATTTAAACTTTGAAGTTATTGATTAATTCATGTGATAATTCATAGAATACTAAAGAAATTTAAATTCTTGTTTATGTTGGGAGTGTATTTCTAAAATTTTAGGAAGGGATGAACTTATGAAATTCTAAGAAGCGAAAACATATTATCAATAAAAAATAAAAGAAAACATCTAAAATATATTTGAAATTTTTAGGAATGCTACCCTAGTCCCTTCGATCCATTCCTGCCTTTCCAAATAACAATTCAAAACAGCCAAACAATTTCCTCTTTATGCCTGGAAACAAGGATTTAATGAGCAAACATCTCAAACAACTTTTATTTTACAATTCAAAATCTATCAACTACAACAAACATGGATACTTTTTCATATTAATTAAAAAAAATAAAGGTTATATTTATGATTAAAAGCTAGAATTTCATGTTCAAGCAGTGATACTTTTCTTGTATAAAATGTTGTATATCATTTGCAATACAATGTTCTTAAGTTAAAATCCAGTAAATGTGAAAAAAAAACATGGAGATGTAATTTTACTTTGCCAGAGATTAATAGAGAAAAAATATTCTTGTTAAGGCCTAGAAGAAACAAATAAGTACGCAAATGAAATCTAAAACCTTAATATAAAATACAATGAGGCTTTCAAACATTCATATGCCAAAACCAGTAAATAAATGAAAAAACAAAGCATTGAACTTTGACCTAACAAAGAGAAAATGGTCTTTGTAAAGGTTATAAAGAAAATAATTAAACAAACAGAAACCCAGATTGAAATCTAAATAAGGATGATAAAAAAGAAAAGTAAATAAACAAAAATTGAAGCAGGGATAAATTCTTTGTTTACCTGAACAATTTTGGGTTTAGAGTAAATGAAGAAATAAAATCCAAGAAAGAGTCCAAAAGGAACTCCAATTCCAAAGCCAATAATTCCCGCCAGAGTACTCAAAATTGCCATTTACCAGCTTCTCTTTTATTATTGTTTTGCTTTTTGTTTTTTTCTATTCAAGAAACCATGGAAAAAAGGTAAAAAATGGGATCGATTTCAGAGACAAAATGGAAAAAATAATTGTCTCAAAATGAGGGATTTGTTAAAATGTTTAGATATAGTTTTAATTTATTTTGTTTGAAATTCTGTTATACTCGGTTAAGAGCCATTGTTAGGTTGGGGGCCATGTTTAAAGGAAATTTGAAGTAGCGGATTTGCAAAGATTTTATTCATAAAATCTTTTTATTTCATGACATCCCATTTATAATAATTTTTTTTTTATTTCATTACATCGCAAAAAATAAAAGTCAAAATCTTTCATTATATACTTAGCTAATAATTATTGTAACAATAAATTTATACGGGCCTGAAATATCTGGTCTAAATTTATTGAATCCTCTAAATCTGAGACTCAAAACTTAAAAAATCTTGACCCCAAACCTTGGTCTCAACCATTGCCGCCCTTCCAATTGTCGACAGGATTCGCGTTGGAGAAGAACTCTACTACCTCATTCCTGAAACAACCCTTCCAAATCTGAAACTCATTCAGCCTTTCCAAGTGAATAAAAAATAAAGAAAGGAAACAAAGAAAGCAAAATGCAAAGAAGTGCCAAAGGTGACAAGCAACATCATTATTCCAACCGATCCTAAAAGAGTCGTCAAAAACTTTGATTGTTTCTTCTAGAAAGGTGGTGAGTATTTTGCATAGTAAGTGAACATTTCTTTATTGTTCTTCCTTTTATAAGACCACCCTTCATTATTTAATCTTTCTACCCTTCTATTTTTCCCTCTACCCTAACGAACTTTTCAACCGACACCCATAGCACTTGAAAGGTCTCGAGTTAGTTCTTTTAAGAACTTTGCAAGAGAGAAACTAGTGGAAAAAGGCTAAAAGAGTGTGCGAGATCAGAAGGGGAATTGAAAAAGCCAATTTATATTCCCAAGTGAAACACAAGTGCTTGAGTGGAGTGACATCACAAATTCTTTTGGATTGACTGTGAGGTTTTGTTGTGTGAAATTTTGTAAGGTCTTAATTTTCACATTTCATTTTTTTACTAACAATGTTATTTGATCTCTCCTCTTCCCAAGCAATGGAGAACATTCAACAAAGAGAGAATGCATTTCATACTCGTTGCCATGTAAATGTTAAAGATGGTAAAGTATGCCTTCTAGCCATTGATGGTGGAAGTTGTGCAAATCTTGCAAGCACATACATGGTTGAGAAGTTGGGGCTTATAACATTCAAACATCCCAATCCATATGTTTTGCAAGGATTAAATGAAGATGAAGAGTTAGAAGTCATAGAACAAGTACTTGTGTCATTTTCAATTGGGAGATATGAAGATGAGGTCTTGTGTGATGTTGTTTCCATGAATTCAAGCCATCTACTCCTCGGACGTCCTTGGCAGTTTGATAAACGAGCATTGTATGATGGGTTCTCGAACAAGTATTCATTCAAACACCAATTGAGAAAGATCACGTTGGTTCCAATGTGCCCAAATCAAGTCCATGAATGCCAAGTTATCATCAAATCACGTATAGAAGAATGAAATAAAACTAAAGCCATGAAGAAAGTTGAAAGAGATTTTTCACGTGAGAAACAAATAACAGTGGAGGGAGATCAAAATGAAAATGAGAAAATTGATGTCAGAAACGTTGGAGTCGAAAATGAGAAAGTTGAAAAGATTGAATTTGGGAGAAAAGGGGGAAGTGTGTGTAGAAGAGAAAATGAAAAGATTGCAAGTGAGGTTATGGTTAAAAGATATAGTGGAGTTGAACATGCACAAATCAAAGAAGAACATTGTGAGAAAAACAAGACATTTGGAGTTGAAAATGAGAGTGTGATTTTTCGTGAGAAAGCCATTAGAGTAATTGAAGATGAGAGTAAGAACATTGAGAGTGAAGATGAGTGTGTTGAAAAACATGAGCATGAGAGAAAAAAATGTGAGGAGAAGGAAGTTTTGCTTTATACTGATAATTTTTTTCTTCTATTCGTTCTTTGAATTTGCAGGTTATTCAAAGGGACATTCAAGATGATTCAAACATAATTTCTTTTGAAATTCCAAAAGATGTGTCACTTAAAATTATAAAGAACATGTTCATTAACCTTCAAAGTACATTCACCCCATACTCAAGATCGAATGAACATTATGAAATGGAAGATTCAATGAACCTACCCATGGAGAACATTAAGAGCCCAAACTCATTCATTCATGAATTTAATCCTTTCCTTTCATTTGATTCTAAATTTGTTTTATTTTTCAGATTGTTGATTCAAAAGAGAAGACTTGAACATGTGAAGCATTTTGAGCAAAGAAAACGATGCAAGATGAGAATGAAAGAATTTCCATTCAAACGAAAATCAAAGTTGTTCCCTTATGTACCAAGCATCGATTTGGGGACAAATCGCCATAAAGAAGGGGGGATGATGTGATCCTACCGACCATCAAGTTCAAACAAAACATGCTCACAACTTTGAAGTTCTTCCAAGATGATTCTAAGGGAGTTCTTCCATATTTTATTACTTATTTACTCATATATGCTTTATATGTGTTATAAGCATGCTTTGACATTCTAAACTATGCTTGAATATTCATATATTGTCCTATGTTTGCATCCTATATGATATTCATGCATGTCACATCTTTAATTAGCTTGTTTCATGCATATGTTACACATTCCTTACTTATGTTATCATATAAATTGCATTATTATATTAGCCATGGAATCATGTGTTGCATTAGAATGTTACTTAATACTTATTCATTTCCTTGAGCATTGTAACTTATATACTTTTTGTATTTATTACAAGGTACATTCAAGGTAATCCAATGGACAGATTCACGACGCTCATAGAGATCCCCATTTTTGAACATGTTCCAAGAATCTTTGGGTGATAAATTCTTCTTAACATTTAATCCCCTATATCGTATCTTTCCAACTCACTTTAAATCATATCAATCTGATATTGGGAGCTCAAGATATGCCCATTTTAATGAAGATAGTGTAGGCTAGAAATAAGTACGGGATTTACAACCAAATGAAGAGCCATGTTCACACCTGATGCATTTCCACCTTCATGAATCCATTTATGGCGTGTACAACCATACAAGGAGGATAAAGGACTTTTTCACATTCAAGGGAGATGGATGCATTATTTTCAAATGCATTCACCAAATCCAAGTGCATGAAGGGAGCCTATGAGTCACGTTCACACTTGGTGCATGCATTCCAAAGGGGGCTGAACCTAAAATGATACATTCCTCCAAATTTATACAAGGAAATGAAACAACATGTCCACACCAAGAGAGGATGAATTCGGCTATGAAGATGTGTTCAATTAAATGGATGAACATTCAGTTATTTAATTAGTCCATGAACTTACACAGGGGCCCGAACATTATATCTACTTAAGGATGAACATTTATCCATGAAGGTTCACTCATTAAATGTTTTGTATTCACAACATGCACTCTTAGGCCTATAAATAGCTTCTCATTTCACTTGTAAAAGGCAATTCATTTTGTTTAATCAAATATTTGTGAGATCGTTTCTCTCTTTAGTTCTTAAGTGAACTTTATTGACTTATCAAGCTTATGCTTGTGGCGTCACCCCTATCTATTTCACCCTGATACTTATGGTTCCTATCTCTTTATAAATAGTGGGTCAAAGTCCTTGTTTATCACCCCTTAAAGAAGCAATATAAAGTCTGGGTCTTTGTTCTTTAATATTGGTTCTTGTTTGAGTCTTCTTTGAGATACTACATTTCATCTTTATCTCCATCACCTTCCTTCTACTTCCATTACCATACTTCTTCATTTTCTTTAAACATATCGCCAACTTATATATATATATTCTGTTTCTATATTTATCTTTACATTTCATTACTTGCATTTAACCATTTTATTTTGAGCTTTCTTGTTTGTGCAGGATTTTTGTTGCTTTCCTAGATCGAAACAATTAAATGTACAACCTTGACTTCACCATCCATCCAAGTGAGCCTAGGTTGAACTGTATCAGTCTGTTTTGCCAAATTCTAACTAGAAAGCTCTATATTTTCATGTTTTAGTACTTTATAGTGTAGTTATGTCAAGTAAATTATGAATTTTATGGTATTATGCTCTGATATTAAATTTTGAAGGTGGTTACATGTCTCTGCACCATTCCACAATAAGTTTGAATCACCTCTGCTCAGCTCAGCTTGATTTTGTATGTTCGATTCAAGATACATGTGAGTGTTATTAATTGAATTACTAGTTGATTCAGTTTAATTAAGTATTACTTCAGTTCTTTTACAACAATATATTATCATTAGGTTTCCGTTCTGTAGGACCTACTACTACTGTTCATGGAAAATGTAAAGCTTAGTGAGTATTTGTTAGTTGGTATAGGTATGTTCCCTTGATACATATGATAGGATTTGAATCCCATCCTGATTCTACATGAGATTTGATCCCAGTCCTGATTATTCATTGAATTTGATCCCCGTTGTAATTTTACATGAGATTATATCCTCCTCTTGGTTCTGTATGGGATTATATCCACGTCATTATTCTGTATAGAATTATATCCCCATCTTGATTCTGTATAGGATCCTCTAACGTGGGTAACATTCCCGTCCTGTTTCTGATTTCTAATGAGTTCCTCCTTGGAGGTTAACTTGTTCTCTTCTTCGGAGGATAACGTCCCCATCCTGATTTCTTTTTTCCCTCTGGACGCACTTTGGTGGTCTTAGGTTCCTTTAAACATGTGATGTTTTCCATTTTGTTCGTGTATGACAAAAGGTAAGGTTATGAGAAACTCTATATGATTTTTCGGTGATAAACATATGGTTTTATTGTACTTGATTATTTCATTATTTTTATATCATGTCTGAAATATCTGAATTATTATTTGTATTTAGAGGGCACACTGAGCTTTGTAGCTAATTCTATTTTTTGTTTTTGTTTTAAAATTATTTAGATGTATAACCGGTTTGGCTATCATATTAGTTTCAATTTCATATTTTGTGAGGTTAAATTTTTTGCTTCCAATCTTTTTAAATTATTGCATGATTTTATTTTTGATTTTATTTCTGACAAATATTTCTCTTTAAAATGATTTGTTAAACTAGTTTTCATCTATAAACTATTTATGAGTTTAGTGTGATTATCCTGATTCAGCTGTAACTCTTAAGTTGGGTTTAGGGATTCAACTTTCAGAACCTAGGAGCATGTATTCACCGAAACCTTATTATAACTAATCCACTGAGCTTTGATAATACTAAATGTAATACCATAAATCCATAAAGATCTAAAGTTCCACATTGGATTGTTATGGTAACCCCTAATATTTTAAAACATATTTCATTTTCATATCAAAGCACGATATGCTTACCAAAATAGACATTCTTAATAATTATAAAGAATACTTTCATAATATGGAGCTCTGTGACATAGTTTAAATCAAAATAATAAAAATATGAAAGTTTATAAATTTGAATATATACGTGTAATCCACAATTTTATCTCCCCTACCTTTATTATACTACTAATATATTATTATATAAAATTAACCCATATTAGAAAGCACCAAGCCCAAATGTTATAAAAAAACCTTAAAAGCACATATATTTTAGGACATCCCAAACCTTATCCATTAAGCATCTTAGTCGTTGGATCTATTGATGATGCAACAATCAATATTAAACCCTAAATTTAAGACCACTAGCTTCTCAAGCCGTTATCACCACCAAAAAGACTCTCAAGCTGACGCCTCATGATCAAGTCATCGTTGATCATCAAGTCACTATCGACTTCAATTGAGTAGAGATAAAATTTCGATAAATTTATGGCATTTAATGCCTCAACTATCCAAGCATGCAAACCTCCACACCAATCTCATTGGAGCCACCATGTGCAAACAAGCAAAAAGATTGTTAGAAAAGCAACAAAATGAAAGCATTTTTGTTTCTCTTTCATAATCCTAAGAAAGGTTATAAAAACTTCTACCAAATATTGTAAAAGACCATTCAGATTTCTTGTATTAAAAAAGGAAATAAAAAAAGTATTTTGCGTGTGCGATTTCTTGGAAAATAGAGTAGGGAGAGGGGAGGATTGCTGGTTTTACCTCGGTTGCTCGAGATCTCGACGGAGTTGAGGCTGCCAAGATTAGGGAGTTGAATCGTCGAGGGGTGTTTATCTTTATATCTGGAGAAGACAAAAGGTGATTTTAGACATAGTTCGGGTTTATTTAGGTGCACCTTGCCATCGTGGATGACGGTCGGAATAGAAGTCAACATCGATGTACGGTGGTCAACCTTGGCTCTTGCTTCTTTTGAGGAGTGTCAGCCGAAGGTGAGGGGGCGTTGAGAGAAAAAATGACAAAATAAGAATATAACTTTTATTGGTTAGAAACAAAATTACTCAAAATAGCAAAAAGATGGTTTAAATATCTAGGGTTTAATGGGTAATTGCATTTTAGTCCTCCAACTTTAAGCTTGTTTTTACATTATTCTCCCTAGTTCTCTAACATTTTTACTATTTTGATTTTAATCACTAACATTTAATATGCTTCAAAATTATCCTGCGACCTCACAGTGACTTTAATTTTATACATTTACAATTTCAATCCCATTTTAATTTAATGCAATTTAAATTTCCATCATTCAATATTTTATCCTCTAAATTACTTTAATTTACATTCCAATACTCATATTTTCTTTTGTTTAATTCAATTACTTTGCTTTCCAATATTTTAATTTCAACCAATTAATTCTGTAATTCGTTCAATTTAATCTTTATTTTTCTCTTTTGTTTTTGAATTCAAACAATTTACATTTTAGTACATTATTTTTTTTAAAATTTCAACACCATACTTTATTTTATTTCGTTTTAGCAATTTCTTAGTTCTTAATTTATTATTATTAATTATTCTTTCATTTTTTTTTAATAAAATTGAAATATTCAATGCAATTTTTTTTTGTTCTAGACGTTGAATGAGTTAGAGCCTTTTAAATTACATCTAGTCCATTTCTCCTTTTTTATAGTGTACTTAGTTTAGGTATTATAGACTTAGTTATAGAATTTAGTACTCAATGTTATGATCTGAGAATATTACCTTCTAGAATCTAAAATAGTTAGTGAACCCTTTTGTATGTTTATTTTTTGCATCTAGTTTAAAGAAAAATGACATATATTTTTAATATTTTCATCAGATTATTTAAACGAAGAATGATCTTGATTTATTGGAGTTTTGATATTTTTCTAGACGTTGAAGAATTTTGAGGTTATTTAATGAAAGACTGTATATTTAACTCTTAAAAATCATTACAAAGAAATCCTATGATTTTCTAACTTTAAGCAGTACTTCTAAATTTTATTAGACGTTATAGAATCCGTAGTTTTAAAGCACTACAAATTCTGAGTTTTGAGCACAATATATGAAAATCAAAGTGTCTTCTTCAATGAGATAAAATTTTCAATTTTTTCGAGATGTTGGGGAATGCTTGAGATTACCCATTGAAGATTTCACATTTTAAATTCTTATAGATTAATATATGAATTTTTTAAGTACTTGAATGTAATTTTGATTCTCTTAGCCATTCGAGAATTCTAAATTATCCATGAGAATTTAAGAATTCGTTATTAATATAAAAGTGCATTAATTGCATGCATGAACTAAAGCAAAATATTTTTGCTCAAGTAAACGTCATTTTTACATGCGTTATGAGGGTGCTAATCTTTTCTCACACGTAATTGTTCTCCCAAACCCAATTTTAGTTGTTTTCGTAGACCTAAACAATTTTAGTGATTCAATCACACCTAAATTGATTGGTGGCTTCTCCCATAAGCTTTTAAAAAGTATGTAACTAATATTTATATATGGTTAAAAAAAGGTGCTTACAACTTGGTGACTGCGCTAGGAAATTTTTTTAGAGTGCTCAAATTTTTCTTGATCAATAATATTTTTGTTTTCAATATTTGTTTACATTTTTTATAATTTATTTGTTATGATATTAAATTTATGTTATTTTAATTTTTCGAATATATATTTCCTGTGCATAACATGAGCTTTCTACCCGAGTTATATCCGAATTAAATGAGAGATAGTTGTCATCCCTTTGTGAGTAACCCTCCGTAAGGGCTAGTAGATTATTTCTGGGTACAAAGTATCTATACCTTCGTGAGTAACCCATCGTATTGCATATCTGAAAATGAATCCCTCTAATTGAACTTGATCCGTAAGGTTTGGCAGCTTAAGGAGGCATCAACAAAGATAATTTAAGTACCTCTTACTTTAGAACCGAACCATGAATGTAGCGTACCCTAGTAAACACTTTCTTCAGTGTTACCCGAAATAAGTGCATCTGTATTATTGATATTATCTTATTATGGACTAACTCGTTTCTTTTTTTTCTTTTTGCATGCATCACATTTTTTTTTGCATCGTTTTCATTGGTGTGTTGATATTCTGAAGCAGAGTAAATTATTGATCATGAATTATTAGGTGGCCTTATCTGGTTGCGGGGAACATCAAACAAACACAAATGATAGAAATGGGTTGCAAAGCTTCATTGACAAAATATGGATTCTTTGAAGACTGAATTAGAAATATACCTTCGAGGGAAAATACACTTAAAGCTATAACTGAAAGAGGTGTTTGGATTGTTAGAGATATGGAAGAGTTGGGGGCCAAAGAAAGAGCAAGCTTTTCTAACAAATATGGGGATATTTCCCTACTCCTTCTAATGGTAGTTGATGAAAATCTAATTAAAGAGATTGTTAGGTATTGGGATCCATCATACAAATGTTTCACTTTTAACCAAGATGTCCTCACCCCACCATCGAGGAGTATGCCATTTTCTTGCATCGAGAATTGCCAAATTCAGATAAAAACTATTGGAAGGAAAAGAATTTAGGGTTTAGAGGGAAATTGACTAGTATTTTGAGTTAGAAGGTCGAGGAGATAGACAAGTACATCATTAAGAAGAATGAGAACCTTTTCTTTTTATGAGATTTACTATGTTTACAAATTACAAAAAATAAAGATCAACCAAGGGCCATGGATTTGTTTGCTTTTTCTATTTATGGGTTGGTAATATTTTCAAAGATTTTGGGA
This sequence comes from Hibiscus syriacus, assembly GCF_006381635.1. Taxonomy (NCBI): domain Eukaryota; kingdom Viridiplantae; phylum Streptophyta; class Magnoliopsida; order Malvales; family Malvaceae; genus Hibiscus; species Hibiscus syriacus. The sequence goes on along the minus strand of NW_024063471.1, from coordinate 14,306,633 downwards.
CACGTCGAGGCAATGAAAATTGACCGATTCATTAAGTAAATAAAAAGGTGAATCTCACCTTAGCTATCTTGGTATAAACTATTAGATTTTTGAACTTCTTTTAACGCATGAGAGTGAATGTTTCACTGGGTGTTTATAAGTTCTTTATGTATGGATTCAAAGTCATTTCCAGGATGGTGAAAAGATAAGAAAGCAGCCAAGTCCAAGTATGTTGATCCCGATCGTGGAATTCATTTGAAAATGTTGGCCAGAAGATGGTAGTACAGAACAATAGAATGTCTTTTTTTCAGAATTTGATGAAGGATAAGGTAACTTGGAGAGCCCCATGGATGTTTCCTTTGTCAATATTATACAAGTGTGGAAAATTGATGTGGGTCCCACTTATTGGTCTATAGAGAGCCAATAGCTATGCGTCATTATTATTACAATGAAAATACGAATCCCAATAATTTATCACAGTCACTCACGGTCTTCATGAACAAGACATCACTTATGATGAATCCAAGTATTTGGAGCAAGTTTTGAATTTATCATATGCATGGAAGAAAACGTTCAAGATAGATTTGGCCATGTATTCTGACGATGTTACACTCGAATAATTAGATTAGAGAGCAAGCCAAATCAATGGGTTAGAGGCCTTTTTCCTTGCTAGCCAATTGAAGATTTCACAGCCCAATTTTTAGATATTTGATATGGAAATGTCCAAGCAAGAATTCGAGATAGAAAAGGGTAGAATGAACATGGGGATCCTAAGACTCCAAGAAGAACTATTAGGATATGGGCTTGCAATTGATAGATTAAGATGTTACTAGAGTTTTATTATCAATAAAGTTCTACTTCAATGTTAGAAGATTAATCCCTCTTGCATACATTCATGTTTTATTCCATTTGTTTCATACATCCATCAAATCATTCATTAAATAAAACTTCGAATAATATGATGGATTTGTAGCTACCCTGGCCCTCACAATTGACTAAGAGATGTTGTACCCTTACGATACCCAAAAGATAACTAAAAAGATATCCAACAAATATGCACTTATGGGATTTAGGTTCGAGCTTTGTAGACATCTGATGTTTTACATAAGCTTCATAACCCCAAATCTTCATAAAAGACATACTAGGACGTTTCCCAATCCATATTTTTATATGGTTTCTTTTGAACTGATTTAGTTGGAACACAATTTAGTGTGAAAGTGGTTTTTTCAAGTGCATGTCCCCAAAAAGAAGTCGAAAGATCACTATGACTCATCATCAATCGAACCATGTCTAATAGTGTTCGATTCATTCTTTCAGAAACTCCATTCCATTGTGGTGTACCAGGTGGAGTAAGCTGCGAAATAATCCCACATTCTTTCAGGAGTTCATCAAACTATATGCTTAAGTATTATCCACCTCGATCTGATCGAAGTGCCTTAATACTCTTGCCTAGTTTACTTTGTACTTTATTTTTGAATTCCTTAAACTTTTCAAGGTCTTCAGATTTATGGTGCATAAGATAAATATACCCATATCGAATGAAGCCATCGATGAAAGTAATGAAGTAATGGAATCCACCTCTGGCTTGTGTATTCATCGGTCCACATACATCACTATGTATTAACCCCAATAAATCACTTGCTCTCTCACCTTTACTATTAAAAGGAGCTTTAGTCATTTGTCCCAGCAACCAAGATTCACATACATCATATTGTTCGAAAACAAATGAATCTAAGAATCCATCTTTATGGATTTTTTATATGCGTTTCTCACTTATATGGCCTAAACAACAATACCAAAGATAAGTTTGTTTCGAGTCATTTGTTTTTGATCTTTTAGTATTTATGTTATAAATGGTGTTTTCTTGATCCAAAATATAAAGACCATTAACCAATTGTGTCCAACAATAAAAAACATTATCGAGATAAAAAGAACAACAATTATTCTTAATAATAATCTCAAAACCAATCTTGTCCAAACAATAAATAGAAATAATGTTATTAGTCAAACTAGGCACAAAATAACAATCCTCTAAATTTAAATCAAGTCCACTAGGCAAAGATAAAACATATGTCCCTATAGCTAATGCAGCAACTCTTGCTCCATTTCCCACTCGTAGGTCTACGTCACCTTTAGCCAGATTCCTTCTCTTTTGCAGTCCCTGTAAAGAAGTACAAATATGAGAACCACAACGGTATCTAATACCCAAGAAGTATATGGTGACAAATTAACATTAATAACATAAATACCTGAAACAAAAACGTTTTGTTTGCTTTTGCCTTCTTGACCTCTTCAAGGTAAACAAGGCAGTTTCTTTTCCAGTGTCTGGTCTTATCGTAATGGAAATATTTTTCTTCCTTGCTAACTCCCCCTTCGGGTTTCAATGCATTTTTTCCTTTCGGTTTGTCCTTACCATTGACTTTAGACTTTGTCGCTACCTTTTTCTTTCCCTTTCCTTTGTCCTTGTGGACCATCAGAATGGGCTTAGGTCCAACCTTTTTCACGTTACTTTCAGTAGTTCGTAACAACCAAGTAACTTTGGCAAAGTCTTGTTAATTTCATTCATGTTGAAATTAAGGACAAATTGGCTAAAGTTATCTGGCAACGATTGTAGGATAACATCGGTAGCCAATTCATCTTTGAGAGGAAATTCCAACATTTCCAACGTTTGGATGTAGCCCATCATCTTGATGACATGAGCTCCTACAGGAGATCATTATGCCATTTTGCTTGAAATAGAGCTTTAGAGGTCTTATATCTCTCTTGCGTGCTTGACCTTATCAACAAAATCGTGTTTTTGGGATTTTCAATCCCGAAGGTTTTCTGTATCGGAACAACCGTTGTTCCACTTCCAAACGCGATCTATGATCGCACACCCACGAATCATCATGTCAACAATTGACATATGAATTTCGTAAAATCCAACAGCAACATAAAGATTGTACAAAATAGATTAACAAATTACATATTATTTGTTACAGTTATAAAATCGAACAATAATATCATACATATTCACCAAAAATGACAAAATTAGAACATCCATCTCATACATATCACATCAACCAAGAATTTAACCCGAATTCAGATCGTACTAGTAGCTCTGATACCACTGTTGAGACCATCGGCACACCCCATGGCACAGTGAAAACAAAACTCGATGGTCTCACCAGCGATCCAAGTACGAAAAATTGAAATTGGGAGAAAAGGATGCAAATACTTACAATGGGTTCCTTGAAAAACAACAAAGGCAACAACGACTAATGGTGATCACGAATGGTTCGAATTGTAAGCCTTGACAAAAAACACATCTCGGCCTCTACTTAGTTCACCCGATTGTGAGCAAAATTTACTTTTTCTAGAAACAATTTTGAGAAAAACGGCTAAAGAGAGAAGAGGTTGCTAGACCTTACCTCACTTTAAATATACCAGTTACCCTAAACTCTTAGGGATTTTAAGTTATTTCAAATTAATAAAAAATATTATTTAATTCATTCAAATTAAATATCCATTAAAGACTTGAAATCTGAATTATAGTCTTTAACGTTTATTTAAACTCTTATTTAATTATTTCGAATAAAATATCGATTAAAAGAGTTGTAATCAAAATTACATTATTTTAATGTTTACTTATTATATTTGGAATAATTAAAATCATATGTCATCAGCTATACATATATTAACTCAAGATATATTTTAGTAACATACAATAAATTGTACATCTTTGCTCATTTCAATCCTAGGGTGTGACCCTATAGGTTCTTGTAACGTTAGTAGTAATTATTAGAACAATTCTAATATTACATACAATGAGTGACATCTAGCAATATATCATTGTCACCTAAGTTACAAGAAATTATGATTCGACGTATCATCTTTGTGATTAACTCTTTTATGTATTACATCCTTTCGTCCTTTATATCTAGAATAGGCACAAGTCTTGGAATAGTCACACTTGTATAGCCCATCTATTGTTTCTTGATATATAAAGTAGACTGTAATTAACGAATAATTCGTGATATCTCATATCAACTTATTCAAGCATGGCCATGCATTTCTAGTCTCACTCAATCAAGTGGCATGTTATATATTTCCTATTATGTAGGAAGGACAAATCCTATCTTAATCATACGCACCCAATACATATATCGAGATATATTCAATAACAATCTTTATAGTGCAACCAATTACGGAGCATGTTTAATTGTATCAAAACATATAACAATATATGTTGGGATAACATTGATCTCAAGTCTGAGGATCATGCATATAGTCATCACCATGAGCAATGTTATGACTGTTACATAATAATCCAAGACATATGCTCATGGTGGGTCAATCCAATACATTTTTCTCTAACAATATAATCATGTATCAATTCTGACATCTCTATGTCAATGACAACTCATTGTCTTCAATCAATAACATGTTAGTCTTAAGCGTATTATCATTGTCCATGCCCATAATAATACTTGATTATGGATCTTTTAATAATAGTAATGTTATTATATGGACTTTATTATATTTCAGTTTATTTTAAACACAAACATATAACTAAAAATAATAGTGGCAATGCCTTTATTCAATAAAATCGGTAAACGAATGTATTATTACAATCATCATACGATTGGTCTTTGGGCACACTCTAACAAAAGAACTATTCAAATTTTGGAAGATATACATAAGACATTTGATTGATTTCAAAGGTTCATGGGAAAAGTACTTGACTTCAATTGAGTTCGCTTATAAAATTAGTTACAAAGTGAGTATTAATATGGCTCCTTATGAAGCACTTTATGGAAAACAGTCTCGAACTCTTTTAAATTGGTTTACGCTTAAGGATCATGGTATTATCGGTCACGATTAAATCAAAGAGGTCAAAGATAAAGTGAAGGTGATTCAAGATAATCTTAAGAGATTTGGTGTTCGATAAAAGCATTATTTAGATCTAAAGAGGATAGATATCGAAAATTAAGTCGGTGAAAAAGTATTTATTAAAGTATCACCTTGAAAGAATGTGTTACGCTTTGGACGAAAAAACTGAGTCTGATATTTTTTCCATATGAGATTGTAAAGTGACTTGGTCTAGTAGAACACAAACTAGCTTTACCTCTAAACATGGATAAGTTTCATAATGTTTTTCATGTGTAGATGCTTAGAAGGTATTGTTCTGATTTTTCTCATGTTATTACTTTGGAAGAAATTGTAATACAACTAAATCTAATTAATAAAGAAGAAACAATAAAGATTCTAATTTCAAAAATTAATGAAATATGAAATAAGACAATCTCACTTGTTAAAGTTCTTCAAAGGAATCATAAAATAGAGGAAGCTACTTGGGAACTCATCTATTTGAAAATGATACAACCAAAAATTTGAGGAAAAATTTTTCTTATTGGGGAGAATTATAATACTCAAAATTTTCATTAGTAACCAAAATGAATAAATTGAAAGTTTGGTGATCAAAGTATAAATTTGGGAAAAGTTTAGGGACCAAAATAGTAATTTTCCTAAAATAGGTATTTTATCCCCATGAATTAATAGTTTACCCTCAAGAATGACATTTTGGTGTTACTCGAATTTTTTATATGGAATTTGTGCTAAAGGTTATAAAGTGTTAAAGTTCAAGAAAAAATTTGGATAATCGGATCGAATCGAAAATATGAGATATTTTGTTAGATGATAGAAAAAAGGAAAAAAATTGATTTGCAAAATTTAAAATAATAAGATTTAATATGGACCATCGGATTTATGTTGAATTTCCATGTTAAAGCTAAGTCTTTGGATGAAAAATTGCAAGATTGTAATTATGAGAGTTTATAATGGCAAAGTTAGTAACTACTACCTCCATGGATTAATCTTATACCTACATGTGGCATAATGGTTGGAATTGGATTTTAAGTTTAAAATGGTTATTTTATAATAAAATTAATTTTTTATTCATTTTATTGAAAAATGACAAATGGCTTTATTAATTGTTTTAGAAATTTCAAGACTTCCTCAATTTGTTCTCTTCGTTGTCATTTTTTTTCTAAATGGGAAAACACTTTCATTTGATTTTTTAAGCATTTTGGTTAAAATATAAGGTGAAGCCATGAAATAAAATTTTCTTCTTCTTTGAATTCTCTTAAATTTGGTACCATTAATTTATGGTTTTGGTTGTTATGAACTATAGAATTTGAAGAAATAAATATTAGGGTTTATGGATAAAATTTGATTAAGGCTTGGACTTAAAGGATTAATAATTTATATCATTTTCCCAATGTTTGAATCAAGATGAATTTCATGGATAAGTTGATATAAAAGGTTAGGCCATGAAGTAAAAAATTAGGGAAAATTTATTGAAGCTTGTTTTTATGTTTATTATGGATGATTAAATGTTGTACAAGATTTAGAACTTTGTTTGAAGAAAACATTCAAGTGTGAACACATAGTGGTATATTTGACTATTAGGGTTTTCAATTAGGGGTTTAGAGTTTTGATGAAATTGAAGTGTTCAGGTTTTTTTTCCATCACCTAAGCTTCATTTTGATGGTAAAGTTATTAAATTTGGAATTGAAATATGAAAAATCGTAATTTGGTCCTTGAAACCCTAAGAAAGATAAAATAATGTTTTAGTGAAATTTTTATATTGAATGTTATTTTAAAGTGTATGAAATGTAGTTAGTTTTGATTGAGCATCGAAAGAATTTTCAAAGAATTCTTTTATTTGTACGCATGGTTAGAATAGATTCTAACATATGTCTTTGATTTTAGTTGTTGTGTAATTGATGTGTGTAAGCCATCCAAGCTCAATCAAGGTGAAATGATTAACAAAGGAAAGGATGAGAGCTCATATAAAGCTTTCGGGAATATTACATTATGGTTGATGTTTAATATTTCGAGGTGAGTGCATGTGTATGGTGTATTTATGTTAAATTTAAACATTGGCTTGCGATAAGCCAATGATTGAGTTGACATGGAAAGAAGTGAATATTGAATATTATGTGACTTTTTTATTCATACATTTAGGTTAAGTTTATCTTTAGAATATTAATAGAATTAGTGAATAAGCTAAAGATGCAAAATAAAGAAATCTGTCTAGATTTTAGGATCTTGAAAGTATATTTGAAATATCACCATAAATTCTACAAAAATGATTAGAAATGGATTCTTATACAGGTATATTTGTATGTAAATCTAGTTTTTGTAAAACAAACAGATACAAATTTTGAAGTGTATACCAGAAGATATAAGTTTTTGACTGATGATAGGTTAGAAAACATGGCAGTAAATTATGCTATAAATAGATTATGTAAATTAGATTATAAAATTCACCATAAATTGTGCATGTTGAACTAGAAAAAGTTATTTATACGGTTAGATTTTCATTCGAATCTAGTTTCTAGTGTAATAAAGGGAATATAATTTTAATTTTTAGATTAATACAAAAAATAGTTCTTTAAGAGTACTACAAGCTGCCAAAATAGGGAATTGAGTGGTAAATCATGCATTTTATATTACCTTTATGGTATATGCTATTTTAAAGGCTTGAGATTAATCAAATATATTATATTGCATGTTAATTATGATATTTATCATATGAAGCACATGCTATTTACGTCTCAAAAAGGTAAAATATCAATGATATTTTCATGATATATTCATGTTATGCGAAAACAAAATATTTAGGGTATGAACTACCCATTGTACTATTTTTTTAAATATTTGATATAATGTATTCTTTGATAATTCAAGAACAAGTGATAATTAATGGAAATATTCATTGTATGTACATTGAGAGTCCTTGGTATAGTTGACATACCATAAAGTATCAACAACTACATTGAGTATATAGTATAGTGTTGATGGTACTATTGTACTCTTAGGAATACAATACATAGTAGAGTGATGTTGATACTATTGTATTCTTAACTATTGGTATATTAATACATGATGATGGTATTTGTACAAGTGACTAGCACTAAAACTACAATATTAGTGACTCCCATACCTTGCATTCTCATTTATATACCTTGGGCTATAAAATAAAGAAATTTTTAAAAGTGCAGGTTATGATAGATAAGCGAGAACGTTAAACTTTCCATTTACTAAAAGTGATTTAGCATAAAATGTTTTATATTTGACTTGATGATTTCAAGTATCTTTGATTTGGAAATTGACTTTGCTATAAGTTCATTTTATGTGTTCATATAATATCATATGATATGTTTTGTATCTTCATTATGTGATTTATTTTATATCATTGATATGTTTTAGTTTGTATTGTTAATTATGCCTCACTAAGTTTATATTTAGTTTGTGATGATTTTCATATGTTGGTAAAGAGCAAATATCAGAGTAAGAAGTACTTGAAATCTTACCTATGAAGAAGTAAGTCTATAGTATTAGTAATGGCATCCATATAATTTATTTGATTTTCTAGTTGGTATGAATATGTTATAAGTATTTGGTATAATTTTGCTCAAAAATAGTTTAGAATAAGTTAAATGTTCTTTATTCTAGTAATAATAGTTTTAAAGAAATAAATTTTTACTAATTTTCTATAAAGAAAGTTTCATAAGTTTCATATGACATTTTTGACTAGTGTTCGGTGATAGATACGAGAAAGGGGTGTTGCAGTTTTTGTGGTGAGCGCCAGTGGTTCCGTAAGGACCCCATCCCACCCAGTTTGCTAGTCATGTAGGAATAGTAACCTTGAGTTGTTCCAGGGTTGGTGTTGCTTCAGTTGTGGCTCTCTAGACCATTTTATCAGAGATTGCCCAAATGCATACAATGTAGCTATGGTGTCGACCCAGAGTTTCATACTATTAATTCAGAGAGGTCTGGGTATTTGAGAGGTGGGCGTGTCATATCCATATTGTTTTTAGTAGAGGTAAAGTCAGGTCTCTTACTGGGTCTGAGCCATGGCTAGCCTTGAGGCAGTATGCGGTCAGAGCTCAGGAGGAGTATGACACAACATATGTGACCTCAAGTACCTCTACAATATTTTTGATTTTAGTTACTACTTTAGTAGATCAAAGATCTACTCACTCTTATGTTTGTTCTGAGCTTGTCATAGAGAGAAACATCCCAAAAGAGGACTTAAAAATAGAAGTTTGAGTGTATAGTCCCATATGATTAGATGTCATTGTTTATAAGGTTCATCTTTGTTGTTTAGTGAAGATCCAGTGTCAGATCTTCCCAACTGGCTTAATGGAGTTTCTATTCATGGAATTTGACATTATTTAAAGAATGGATTGGTTATCTGAGCACGAAGCTAGTTGGAGATACAAAGTTAGACAATTCAAGCTCAGAGGGGTAGATGGAACCTAAGTAGTAAGGACTAGTGAGAAATCAGGGTGTTCAAGAATTGTTTCAGTTGTAATATCTCAAAGAATGATTGATCTAGGTTATTAAGCCTTCTTGGCTCAGGTGGTTGACACCAAAATTTCAGTTTCAGCACTAGGGCATATATGTACTGTACGAGACTTCCATATGTGTTTCTAGAGAAGCTATTAAGGTTACCACCCGACCAAAAGTTGGAGTTTGTTATTGAAGTATTTTCAAGTTCAATCCTTGTGTCTATTACTCCTTACCATATGGCACCGATAGAGCTAAAGGAGTTAAAATCCCAAATCCAATAGTTACCAAAGAAATGTTTTATCTGACCAAGCATTTCTCTGTAGGAAGCACTAGACTTCTTTGTCAAGAAGATGGGTCGATGAGGTTATGCATTGACTACATATAGTTGCATTAGTTGACCATTAAGAACTGTTATCCTCTTTCTAGGATCGACGATCTCTTTGACTAGCTTAGGGGAGCATGTATGATCTCCAAGATCAACCTAAGGTCAGAATACTACTAGTTGAAGGTTAAGGACGTCGATATAGAAAAGATGGCTTTTAGAATATGGTATAGGCATTATGAATTTCTAGTAATGTCGTTTGGACTCACTAATGCCCTAGTGAAATTAACGGATTTGATTAATCAGGTTTTCAACTCTTACTTAGACCAATTCATGGTAGTTTTCATCGATGAAATCCTCGTGTACTCATTATCTAAAGAAGAACACAATCAATATCTTTGTATTGTTCTAGAAACGATTTTGGGAGCGCTAGTTGTTTTCCAAGTTTGGGAAATATGAATTATGGTTATTAGAGATTTCATTTTAAGGCATGTCGTGGAAATAGATGGCATCCGAGTTGACCTTCCAAAGATTTAAGAGGTAGTGGATTAGGAACCACCAAAGGATGTGATTAAGGTGTTTAGTTTCTTAGGTCTTACTAGGTACTATCATCGATTCATTAAGGGTTTCTCGATGATTCTTGCCCATATGACCACATTACTTCAAAAATGAGTTCTTTTTGTGTGGAACGAGAAAGGATAAAAGATATTATATCGGTTAAAGGCTATTTTAACTCATGCCCCTATTTTGACTCAACCAGAATAGAGTAAAGAGTTCACTCTATTTAGTTACACATCACTAATCTTTACTCTAAAGATTAATAGGCATTACCTCTTCGGGAATGAGTTAAACTTGAGACAACATAGGTGGGTTAAATTGTTAAAGGACTATGATTTTGTGGTCAACTACTACTTGGGGAAGGCAAACATAATCATGGATGCCTTGAGTAGGAAATCAATGGCAGAGTTGTGGCCATTGTTATCCAAATTGACAGTTGAAACAGAGTTAGTAAACAATATTAAGGGGTTATAGAGTGTCAAAAATCGTTTAAGGATTTGAATGGTATAAGTCTGACCAAGGTAAGGCACCAAGTTTTAAACTTTGAGAGAAAAAATGTTATTATTTAGGGGTCACTTGTTTGTACTTCTAAAGGAGCAATTGCATAGTAAGATTTTGCACAAGGCCCATTATAGTTCGTTTTCAGTTCATCCTGGTAGTAACAAAATGTAACAAGAGTTATGACAATTATATTGGTGGCCGGGCAATAAAAAGGAAGTATTCGAGTTTGTCTCTAGGTTCCTAACATGCTAACAAGTTAAAGCTAAATATTAGGTTCCCTCAGGCTTGCTCCATCCTATTCAGATTCCATAGTGGAAGTGGGATATGATAAACATTGACTTTGTAAATAAGTTATCAATGGCTAGACAGATATACGATGCAATATGTTTGTAGTATATTGTTTGAGGAAGACGAGCCATTTTCTTCCACTTCAGATGGACTATACCCTAGAGAGGTTCAGCTATACATCTGTGAGATAATGAGATTGAACGAGGTGCAAATTTTGATCATATCTGATAGAGACCCATATTTCACTTCCTGATTTTGGAAAGTCCTTCATGAATCCTCAAGCACTAAATTACACTTTAGCATCGCTTTCACCCCAGACATATAGTTAATCTAAATGTCTCATTCATATCTTATAGGACATACTTAGGTGAACCATTATAGATTTTGAGGGTAGTTTGGAGGACCATTTGTCATTGGTAGAGTTTATATACAATAACAATTACTACTCCATCATCTAGATGGCTTCGTATGAGGCCTTGTATTAACGTAAGTGTAGGACTCTACTATGTTGGAAAGATCTCAACAAAGGGAAAATAGTGAGTCCTAACTTGTTTAGAGAGATTGAAGAGAAGGTTTGGCTAATTCAAGATCGGTTGAGAGAAGCCTTCGATAAACAAAGGTCCTATATATACTTGAAATGTATGGACATTGAATTTGTGGTAGGAGACAAGGTGTTCCTCAAGGTGTCTCCATGCAAAAAGGTACTTCAGTTTGGGCACAAAGGGAAGTTAACCCCACATTTTATCGGACCCTATGATGTACTTGAGAGGGTTGGACCAATAGCTTACCAATTGTCTTTACCACAAGAGTATGAGCATATTCCCAATGTGTTTCACGTATCCATGCTTAGGAGGTACCATTTCAATCCTTTGCATGACATACCCCTAGAGTAGATCGAAGTGAGCCAGGATATAATTTATGAAGAAGTGTCAATTAGAATTTTGGCTAAGGTTGTTTAAGAGTTAAGGAATAAGAGAATTTTGCTAGTTAAAGTCCTCTAGAGGAACTATGGTGTTCAGGAAGCAACATGGTAGATCGAGGAAGATATGCAGTGATGTGATCCTACCAAGCACCAAGATCAAACAAAATATGCTCACAACTTTGAAGTTCTTCCCATATGATTCTAAGGGAGTTCTTCTTTATTTCATTGCTTACTTACTCATTTGTGCATTATGTGACATAAGGATGCTTTAGACACATTATACTATGTTGAATATTCATATGTTATCCATACATTCATACTTTATGATATTCATGCATATTACATCTTTACTTAAGCATATGTCATGATATGTTAGCTCGTTCATTCATTCATAGCTTATCCTAGCTCAATTGATGCATACACTTTCATAGTTAGTGCATTATATTTACTTATATTGTTTTTGTTTTGTTTTGAAGGTACATTCGGTCATACACACATATATATACTCGTTCAAGGCACATGAAGAGCCATGTTTACACCTGATGCATTTCCACCTTCATGAATCCATTTATGGCATGAATGTTCAAAGGATAAAGGAGAACGAATTAGCCTAATACAAAGAATACTCATTAATGGTTTGAATCCAAGTATATTCATCCAAGGCAGCCAAAAGTCTTGTTCACACTCAATAAGGATGAATGCATTTAACCCAAGTACAGTCACCTAGACACCTAAGAGACATGAATTTGACACAACTTGTACAGGAGTCCATTCAATTAATTCATGCACCATATAATGGATTTGAACCTTCAAGTACATGTACACACAATTAAAGACAAGGAGAGGAATAGACAACATGCAAGGAACAATAAATATACTAACCAGATTCATCCAATAACGTGAGTCATATTGTTCTCCATTTTTGAACAGGTTATGAGAATCTTTGGGCTAAGTGATCTTCTTGACTTTTATTCTCGAGAGCTCAAGATATGGCCAGATTATTGAAGACAGTGCGGACTAAAAATTCATAAGGGATTTACAACCATTCATCCCCTTCCTTGAATTTATGAAGGGATGACATTAATAGAGATATGCATTGGACAATAAGTGAATATTCAAATGATTCTACAAATTTATGAAGAAAGATGCAATGTTTCATTCAAGGCTATCAAGTACATTCCTTCATCAAATTCATGAAAGAAGATGAAGCAACTTGTTCAAACAAGAGGAAAATATTTGGCCAAATGGAAATTCATTACTTTTAAAGAAGAGCATGCACTCAATTAAGGCCTTATTTGTTCATGAATGTTCATCCATTAAATGTTTTATATTCACACCATGCACTTTTAGGCCTATTAATACCTTTCCATTTCATTTGTAATTCAACATTCAACTTTGATTTATGAAATATTTGTGAGAGTTTCTCTCTTAAGTTCTTAAGTGTACTTTATCGACTTATCAAGCTTAGTTTACGGTGTTAATCTATCTATCCACCTTGATAATTCTGTTTTACTATACCTAAAGTGATACATGCATCACAAAGCTCACATTAAAGGAAGAAGTATTAACTCTTCCAAATGATCCAATTGTCCAAGCCTTGAAAATAAAGACCAGAATAGTAGCAGATTTGTGATGACTTTTTGAATCAGATCTTGATCTTATTTGGCCAACATGTCTTCTGGAGATACGACCATATATATATTATCTTTCCAACGGTTCTTGAATCACATCAATCCGATATTGAAAACTCAAGATATATTCATTTTAGTGAAGACAACGCATGCAAAAATTCTTATACAAGATTAATACGTGACTTTGTAAATATTAAGAATTTTCAATATTTTTATTGATTATTTGTAATATAATTTAATATAGGATGATGAATTATATTTTAATATTAGATTTATTATTTTATTAGGAATTAGAGTTAAGACATGTTTAGTGTGTTATTATTTTATTCATTAGTTATTTAGGATCTTTAGAACCCATCCCCTATATAAAGGAGGCTTCATTCAACTTTGAAAAACATATTTTTTTGATTAATAATACAACGAGAATTCATTTTTGTAAATGTTTATTGCCTTGTGTCTTCGAAGCTTTTTCTCCAGCAGTTCTTTCAAGTTCTTGTGAGGGAGATTAATCTTCATACTCCAATTTGCCTTTTCATCGCAACTAGGAGGGTTGGTTAGAGCCATATTATTTAGTTTTTCTTTTAATTACGACTAAGAGGGTTTAATTAGACACTTATCCATCCAATTTTCCATAAATCCATCTGCACCATCAATCATCTTTACCGTTCACCTTAATAAGGGTGATCTTTTGATTTTTTTATTATCTTATTTCATTTTCAATTTCTTTATATTTTGTTTATCTTATTCTAATCTTGTTGCCTTGATTCCAACACCTAAAAGAAACCCTCAAGAATCATATCTGCTATTAACACCTTCCTTTATTCATTCTTCTTTGTTCTTCATCAAGTCTAGAGCTTTCTAGGTTTGATTCTTCAACAAGAGCAACGTTCATTAACCCGCCACAACTTCCCTATCAATTGGTATCAGATTTGGGCCGATTCTTGGAAAGAAGCAAGCAATCTTGTTTGTTCTTGCACACAAAACGTCAAGGTACCCCAACGAAGCTAGTTCAAAAAAGATTCATCATTTTAGGTTCCTTTTATTTAATTTTAATTTAGATTCAAATCCTTCTTTTTTGTTTTTTGTTTTTCGTTTATAAAAAGGAAGGCCGAAAAATCAGAAAAGCCAGAAAAATCACAAAAAATCAAAAATTGAAAAAAATTGAATTTAAAGCTTATTTTATCTAGATCTCATATTCATCCTAAGAGTAATCTCCAGTCCAAATTTCACCCCTATCAGAGTTCATTAGAGCCTTCAAATACATCATTCAAGTTTCATCGGCATATTTGGTCTAGAATCTCGTCAAATTTCTTGAAAATTCTACAGAAGGAATTTCATGGTGAAAATTTCCATATTGAAACTACATATACTTCAGATCATTCAAAAAATCATAATTTTTGGAGATCAATAACACATTCGAACAAAGAGATCATGAAAAGCAGACTGATTGAGGACTCACCGTTCACCAGAATCTACTGGATACTACTGAAGGTATTTAGTTCTGAAAATTTACAGGTGGTTTCTACACACATCTAAAGACATTAAATAATTTTTCCAAAATTTTTGGACACCAGTAACCCCCTCAAAATCGTTGCTTAATTTGACTAATCGTTTTCTAGGTTTCTGGTTTGGTTCTTTTTTTCTTTGAATCTTAGTGCATTAGGTTCTTTTGTTTTTCCTTTTTATTGTTCTTTTGCATTATCTAACACACTTTATTTCTTTTTTTAGTAGGACTAAAGAGTTTGCATACTTCTTCCTTGTAACACCCTCAACCCATACCCGACCTGGATACAAGTCCAGGATGTCACATTGACTATAAAAAATATTCTAAAAAAATGATAAAACATTTGAATTTATATTATTAAAATACAATAATATACATATGTTAATACAAGTTTATCAAAATACTCAGAGCATACACAACGTGACCCTTTGATTACATGCCAACATTCATTTACATAACAAAATCACCTACTGATTAAGTTGCCTCTGATCTGATAGTTGAAGAAGTAATGTTGTCCAATTGCTTAACCTGTCTCATCTACTTTCTCGGATCCTACGTGTGAAACACTCACACGCTAATTCATCGACTTAGTGAGGCAATATAATAATAATAACAACAAGGGAACGTAATGAAAATGCCATAATAAGAAGGAATTAGATGAAATCTAATACTTAACAATGCAGTTTATATCACCATGCTCCTTACCAATAAGCATATTACATTAACATTCATGAATTCGTATTAATAAGTTTATTGGCCAATGATACCATACTGAGAACCTAAGGTATGTGAGTACGGTGAGGTTGTGTAATATGCTGTCACCACAGCTTGTATAAATAAACCGAAGTGCCACGTAGAATTGCACTGTAGTGCTATATAAGATGTCCCTAAGGACCACGTAGAAAATTCCTTAAGAATCATATACATATGCCAAGGATCAATTACATGTCTCAAAAGACATCACACATGTTCCAAGGAATACATATATGTCCCGAAGGACCGCGTAGACCCTCTACTATTGGAATGCCAACTATACCTATAGTTCTCATCTACATAACATGGGCTTTTCCCAATTTACATAGTATATCACATAGACATATCATTTCCTTACCTTTTTCACATGGCTCATATAACTTTGCATACATATTCATTTAAAACATGTTACACAATGCACATAGTATGAATTCATATCATGCTTCACTATATGAAATGAATCATGCATCAATGTATTGAATCTAGACTTCTCACAAGTCTAGAATTGAATATATCACTATAATCATGATATGCATATGCACTCACCTATATTTCTTTACCCTTCCCTTGATCGATCTTACTAGGTAATTGTTCTGGAACTTGTTTAGGCTCTGTATCTACATAGTAATTCATTGATACTTATCAATATACTAATTAATATATTCTAAACTATCATTTCTTAGGCTAAAAGAAAAGCTATTTTCATATTTTAATGAACGTATGCATCGATGCACTACACTACGTATCGATGCATCCCTTGACGGGTGCATCGATGCACTATCTATGCATCGGTACATAAATCTCATTCGATGTTTGTATTTTAAGGGGGTGCATCGATGCACTACTTGTGCACCGATACACTGATGGCATTCGATGTTTTTATTTTAAAGAAGTGCATTGATACACTTCATGTGCATCGATACACCTTGAACAATTTCTAGAATTTTACCCTTGATGCATCGGTACACATTGAATGTGCATCGATGCACATAGCCCAGAAATGTTATTTTTAGTACGAAATGCCTTCATAATCCCCTCAACACTACATAATTCACCTCCTTTTATATCCCTAACTTGCATACCCTTACTTAAACTAATTATTATCCATTCAATACCTTTAAAACTTAGAAATCCAATCCTCCATATAGAATTTAAGAATCTCACTCAAATTCCAACATGTTCTAATTCCTATTCTAACACTTCATATCTTTTAATTCCACTAATTACAAGTCAAATTCCACTTCCAATTCTTATTATGAACACTAATTCAAGATTTCACTTTTCTACTTCCTTTCTTTAATTCTTCATATAGTCCTCATCTTATGGTTTTAAAATAAATTAAACTTCCTTTAAGCTTAGCTATTGTCTAATGGTCATAAATCAACCATAAATTCATCAAGAAATGTACTAACAAGAGATCTTACCTTTAGCTTGGGTCTCACGTATTAAGAAGATGAAGAAGAGGAGAACTTTGGAAACTTGTTTTTGGTTTCCTAAACTTCCACGTGGGTTAATATAATACTAGCCCAAATAATTATCTTACTATAAAAGATAATTTTTTCCTTCTAATCCTCTTTCTTTATTAATTGATCCTACAGAAAACCTTTCAATCAATTCTTTGAACTTTTCAATTTATCCAATTTGGTCATTGAATTTTTAAATCTCACAATTTAATCACTAACCCGGTATGAAGGATGTTACAAATCTCCCTCCCTCAAGAAAATTCATCCTCAAATTTTCATTGCACGAACAGATGGGGTACTGAAATCACATATCCTCTTCACGTTCCCACGTTGCTTCTTCTACTTTGTGACTTCTCCAAAGAAATTTGACCAACGAAACCATTTTATTTCTCAATTGTTTGACTTTGTGAGCTAATATTTGTCTTGGTTCCTCTTCATATGTCAAAAATCAGGTTGAACTTCTACTTGTTCTGGTGTAACGATGTAAGAGGGATCAAACCTATATCTTCGTAACATGGACACATGGAAAACATTATGGATTTTCTCCATTTCTGGTGGCAGAGATAACTGATATACCACTGGTCCTATTCTTTTAATAACTTCATATGGTCCGATGAATCTAGAACTTAGCTGTCCTTTCCGGCCAAATCGTAATACCTTTTTCCAAGGTGACACATTGAGAAACACTCTATCCCCAACTTCAAATTCAATTTCCTTTCTTTTGAGGTTAGAATAGGACTTTTACCGATCAAATGTCACTTTCAGGTTATGTTGAATTTCTCAAACTTTCTCTTTCATATCTTGAATCAAATATGGACCGAGTACATTCCGATCTTTGAGCTCATACCAGTTTAAAGGCGTACGACATTTTCTCCCATATAACGCCTCATAGGTCAGAATACTGGACTGATAACTATTGTTGTAAGTGAACTCCGCCAGTGGTAAATATTTCTCCCACGACCCTTTAAACTCAATGACACATGCTCACAACATATCTTCCAATATTTGAATAGTTCTTTCTGATTGTCCATATGTCTGGGGGTGAAAAGCGGTACTAAAGTTTAAGTGAGTCCCCAATTCTCCATGCAAGGATTTCCAGAATCTCAAGGTGAATCGAGGGTCTCAATCAGAAACTATAGAAACAGGCACTCCACGCAATCTAATAATTTCTCTAATATACAGTTCCAAATACTTTTCCATAGAGAAATCTAATCTGGAAGGAAGGAAATGTATTGACTTGGTTAATCGATCAACAATTACCCAAATTGAATCTCTTTTGTTTGGAGTCAGGGGTAACCCCAAAACAAAATCCATTGTTACATTTTCCCACTTCCATTATGGAATGGAAAGGGTTTGCAATAATCCAGACAGAACTTGATGTTCGGCTTTAACTTGCTAACATGTTAAGCACTTGGACACAAATTCAGTAATGCTTTATTTCATCCCTGGCCACCAATACCGATCTTTTAAATTCATATACATCCTGGTTCCACCCGGGTGCATCGTCAATGGACTGCAATGAGCCTCTGTCAATAAATCTTTCTTCAACTCTTCATCGTCTGGTATCACAATTCTTTCTTTATAATACAATTTTCCATCGGACTTCAGCTCAAAATCTTTAATCTCTTTATTCTTTACTTGCTTTATTCTTTTTAAGCATATTTCATCTTGGCTTTGTAATTCTCCTATTCGGTCCAACCATGCTGGTTTAAGTTTTAACTCTGCACATAAACCGTCGTCTCCAGTTAAAGATAATCTTGCATTCATAGCTCGTAAAGCTGCAAACGTCTTTCTACTCAAGGCATCTGCTACCATGTTAGCATTTCCAGGATAATAGTCAATTATTATATCATAATCTCTCAAAAACTCAACCAATCTCCTTTGTCTCAAATTAAGCTCTTTTTTAGTCATCAGGTACTTCAAGCTCTTATGATCCGTATATAAGTAACATCATTCTCCTTACAGATAATGACGCCAAATCTTGAGAGTGAACACCACTGCAGCCATTTCTAAATCATGGGTGGGGTAATTCTTTTCATGTGCTTTCAACTGTCTCGATGCATACGCTACCAACTTCCCTTCTTGCATTAATACACACCCCAACCCATTGTGGGATGCATCACTGAATACGAAACAATTCTTACCATATTCTGGTTGAGCCAATACAGGAGCTTCTGTCAAAATTCCCTTTAAAGCTTCAAAACTTTCTTGACATTCAGAAGTCCAAACAAACGGTACATTCTTTCTCATCAATTTCGTTAAAGGCAGTACTATCATCGAAAAATTCTTAACGAACAGTCGATAATAACCGACAAGTCCAAGGAAACTCCGGACTTCCGATACATTCTTTTGAACCTCTCAATCCAAAATAGCTTTTATCTTTTGAGGGTCCAACCAAATCCCCTCTATAGAAATCACATGCCCTAGGAAAACCACTTCATTAAGCCAAAACTCACATTTGGACAATTTGGTATAAAGTTTCTTATCTCTGAGAATTTTCAAAACTATCCTCAAATGTGCGCTATGCTCTTCAATGGACTTCGAGTAAACCAATATGTCATCAATAAAGGCAACCACAAACTAGTCCAATTAAGGTTGAAAAATTATGTCCATGAGATCCATGAAAGCAGCAGGTGCATTCGTTACTCCAAATGGCATTACGATGAATTCATAGTGACCATATATCGTTCTGAAAGCCGTCTTCGGAATATCTTTCTCCTGAATCTTCAATTGGTCATAACCAGAACGTAAGTTAATTTTTGAGAATACCGAAGCTCCTTTTAATTGATCAAACAAGTCATCAATTCGAGGAAGGGAATACATATTCTTGATAGTTACCTTATTAAGCTGTCGATAATCAATGCAGAGACGCATTGACCCATCCTTTTTCTTAACAAATAACATCGGAGCTCCCCAAGGAGACACACTTGGTCGAATAAATCCCTTCTCTAACAACTCTTGTAGTTGATTCTTTAACTATTGCAATTTTTTCGGAGCCATCTAATAAGGTGCCATTGCAATCAGAGCTGTTCCCAGCATTACTTCAATTTGAAATTCTACCTCGCTATCTGGAGGTAATCCTGGCAACTCAGCAGGGAAAACATAAGGGAATTCTCGAACTACTGGAATCTCATTTAACCCTTTCTCTTTATCTCTTGCATCTATCACATTTGCAAGAAAACCTTGACATCCTTGTAGCAATAGCTTCTTAGCAGACATCACTGATATTATATTTGCTAAAGGATTTAACATTTCACTGATCACACTTACTTCTATTCCTCTTGGACTCCTCAGGGTTACCTTTTTCGATCTACAATTAACATCCCCATAGTAACGAAACAACCAATCCATTCGCAAAATCACTTCAAACTCATCAAAGGGCAATTCCATCAGATTAGCAGGGAATTCAATTCCCTGAATCTTTATGGGACACCCCTTACAGACTTTGTTCACCCGATCACTATGCCCTAAAGGAATAGTTATTATAATCTCATTACTCGTGGCTTCTAAGGGGATCCTCAATTCCTTTACTAATTTACTTGTAATGTAAGAATAATTAGAACCCAGATCAATCAGTACCAATACTAATTCATCATATAGCTGAAAAGTACCATCTATAATATCAGGGTCATCATGCTCTTCACTTGTCTTTAAATTATATACTCGTGCATTTGACCAAATTTCATGTTGAGCAGAGGATTCAGATTGGTTCCTTCCTCTGCCTCTTCCTCGTCCTCTATGTGAGGCAGAACCAACTCTCTCAGATGGTGCAGGTTCACTAACAATAAACGGACAATCCTGGATAAAATGTCCGGCATCTCTGCATCGAAAACAAGTCCCAGCAGTTATCCGATGCACCCCAAAATGGTTTTTCCCATAATGCTGACATGGTCTCGCTTGACCCTGATTGGATCTCACAGCACCAGATCCCATCGAATGTGTTTGTCTAGGTCTTGCCTGAATTTCTCCTCTAGTAGAGGAGGCAACTGATTCTGATCTAACTTGTGATCGAAATCCTGAATCTCTTTCTCTTTTTGGTGGTGGTGAGCTGGAAGAAGCACCCGTCCTCTTTGATGTCTAAACTCTTGAGTCCCCGAATCTCTCATTCTAAGTCATCGACTTAGTGAGGCAATATAATAATAATAACAACAAGGGAACGTAATGAAAATGCCATAATAAGATGGAATAAGATGAAATCTTATACTTTACAATGCAGTTTATATCACCATGCTCCTTACCTATAAGCATATTACATTAACATTCATGAATTCATATTAATACGTTTATTGGCCCATGATACCATACTGAGAATCTAAGGTATGTGAGTACAGTGAGGTTGTGCACTATGTTGTCACCACAGCTTGTATAAATCCATCGAAGTGCCACGTAGAATTGCACCGTAGTGCTATATAAGATGTCCCTAAGGACCACGTAGAAAATTCGTTAAAAATTATATACATATGCCAAGGATCAAGTACGTGTCTCAAAAGACATCACACATGTTCCAAGGAATACGTATATTTCCCGAACGACCGCGTAGACCCTCTACTCTTGGCACGCCAACTATACCTATAAATCTCATCTACATAACATGGGCTTTTCCCAATTTACATATTATATCACATAGACATATCATTTCCTTACCTTTTTCACACGGCTCATATAACTTTGCATACATATTCATTTAAAACATGTTACACAATACACATAGTATTAATTCATATCATGCTTCACTATATAAAATGAATCTTGCATCAATGTATTGAATCTAGACTTCTCACAAGTCTAGAACTGGATATATCACTATAATCATGTTATGCATATACACTCACCTATATTTATTTACCTTTCCCTCGATCGATCTTACTGGGCAATTGTTATGGAACTTGTTTAGGCTTTGTATATACATAGTAATTCATTGATACTTATCAGTGTACTAATTAATATATTCTAAACTATCATTTCCTAGGATAAAAGAAAAGATATTTTCACCTTTTAATGAAGGTATGCATCGATGCACTACACCATGTATCGATGCATCCCTTGACGGGTGCATCAATGCACTATCTATGCATCGGTACATAAATCCCATTCGATGTTTGTATTTTAAAGGGGTGTATCGATGCACTACTTGGGCATCGATACACTGATGGCATTCGATGTTTTTATTTTAAAGGAGTGCATCGATACACTTCATGTGCATAGATACACCTTGAACAATTTCTGGAATTTTACCCTTGATGCATCGGTACACATTGAATATGCTTCGATGCACATAACCTAGAAATGTTATTTTTAGTAGAAGTCCCTTCATAATCCCCTCAACACTACATAATTCACCTCTTTCTATATCCCTAACTTGCATACCCTTACTTAAACTAATTATTATCCATTCAATACCTTTAAAACTTAGAAATCCAATCCTCCATATAGAATTTAAGAATCTCACTCAAATTCCAACATGTTCTAATTCATATTCTAACACTTCATATCCTTTAATTCCACTAATGACAAGTCAAATTCCACTTCCAATTCTTATTATGAACTCTAATCCAAGATTTCACTTTTCTACTTCATTTCTTTAATTCTTCATATACTCATCATCTTATGGTTTTAAAACAAATTAAACTTCCTTTAAGCTTAGCTATTGTCTAATGGTCATAAATCAACCATAAATTCATCAAGAAATTTACTAATAAGAGATCCTACCATTAGCTTGGGTCTCACGTATGAAGAAGATGAAAAAGGGGAGAACTCTGGAAACTTGTTTTTGGTTTCCTAAACTTCCACGTGGGTTAATATAATAATAGCCTAAATAATTATCTTACTATGAAAAGAAAATTTTGTCCTTCTAATCATCTTTCTTTATTAATTGATCCTACACAAAATATTTCAATCAATTCTTTAAACTTTTCAATTTGTCCAATTTGGTCACTAAATTTTTAAATCTCATAATTTAATCACTAACCCGGTATGGAGGATGTTACATTCCTTCTTTGCATTCTCCTTCTCTTGGAGTCTAAACCTTGTTTGGCCTCTTAGAGCTTTTAGGTTTTCTTATCGCCTTTGCTATTAATCAAACTCTGATACGAATTGTGGAAGACTACTTGTTAAAGTGAGTTTTAAAGAATACAAGATCAGCTTACTTGTCTCTCGTTATGTTACTTTCTTGGAGTGACTTGTGAGATTTCTTGCTTTGTTGAATTTTCTTTCTTTTATTTTTATTTTACTTTAAAATTTTCTTTTGAGTGTTATGAATTCAGAATGGGCGACAGAAAAACAATAAACTTACGGCTATCTTAGTCGCACTTGCACGACTCACGACTCAATTTGAAAGATTTAATGAATTTAACAATATCATGAGAGAACGATAAGAACCACAATTAGATCAACCAAACCATAATCCAAGGCCAAACAATGCTAAACTTTTGGTACCCACACAATCACAACCACGTTTCCAAGCACCCAAACTCTTTGCAAAACGAAAGTTAACGATCCCGTCCTTCAAATGAGAAAATGATCCAGACAAGTACATCGATTGGGAAGGAAAAGTTGATCTCATGTTCGTATAACATGACTGCCCCAAAGCTGAAGAAGTTCCCCTCATCACCATGAAATTCGAAGGATATGCTCACACTTCGTGGATGCAAACAAGGAAAAAGATCAAGAACTTCCAAATTCAAGCAATCACTTCTTCGACCAACCTCAAACAAACCATGAGGAACTGATTCCTACTGACACATTATACATAAGAAGTTAAACTGTGACTACACAAACTTCGACAAGGTAGAAGTTCAGTTGAAGACTACTATAAGGAGATGCAGTCCTTACTCAATAGGGTTAACATAACCGAAGAAACAGAGGACACCGTGTCAAGATTCATCGTCGACTTAAACTCAAACATTACTTATCTTCTTGAGCTTCATGGGTATGAAAACCTTAAAGATACACTAAAGAAGGAAGTAACAATCAAAGAACAAATCCAAAGGAGATTTTGATTTAGAGAACATTACCAAGGTACTTCATCCTCTTACCAAGGTAATACTTCAAATCCTTCCTCATCTTCTACTCCATCTTCTCTAAAAAATCCGAGAGATGAAAAACCAGACAAGGAGAAACAATGACCAGCAAAGAATGACACACTTCCATCCCCTAAAGATCAAATGAGAATTTGTGAGGAGGTAGGGAAAGTAAAAAAAGAAAAAGTTGAGAAAGTGGAAAAAGCAAAAGAGGTCACTAGTTACAAAAGCCAGAAGAATAATGACCCAAGGGAGGGTGAACCTAATTGTGAGAAGAAAAGAGTGACTCAAAATCTATGTGTGAGCACAGAAGAATTGAGAGAGAACCTTCTTTACAAACAACCTTGCATCCTTGTTCGCTTTAGGGAATCACTTGTTTCGATTTCTAACATTAATAAGGATTTGCCTAGTGTGTTTTCATCTCTTTTACAGGATTTTCGAGAAGTGTTAGGTGATCAACCTGATGGATTACTACCAAAAAGAGGAAAACAACACCAAACCAATCTAATTCAAGGTTCCATCATACCTTGTCAATATACAATCTTGAAGAAACCAAAGAGTTAGATTTGTTACAAAAATGCTACATCGAACAAAGCATTAGTCGTGGTGCCATCTTAATGATAAAACATTATTTGAACAACTCTACAGGCTTTATAGATCGTGCACAGGGAATCCATGTAAATGATGAAAAAGTGAAATGAACACGGGACTAGCCCACACCATCTTCCATCACCAAGAGTTATCGAATAGTGTTGGGTGACCCTCATGACGGGTTACCACCTGAAAGCCCTAATCAATATGACATATCAATGAAGAGTCACGATTTACGATAGTCCAAAGGTAAGTATTTTATTACTCATTTTAATGATATTGTAATGTACTTCTTCTCCTTTTTACAAGGTAAGACTCTTGAATTTGTTACTCATACTAAACATAACTCCTTTAAGTGCGTCAAAGACATAGGTAAGCAAAACACAGTAGACGACGCACTGCCACGAAGGTTCTACAATCCATAAATCTCCTCCTTAGACTTCTTAATTCATGAACCACACTTAGGAGACTTAAGGGATTACTTTAACAAACCAGTTGACATGGTTTTTCAAAACTCATTCTAGCCACACACGAGTCAAACCATGGAGAGAATATCTGAAGCAATCATAAAGAAAGCCAACAGTAGCCGGCGCCATGTTGAATTTTAACCTAAACATCAGATTACAAGACTTTTATGCAAAATAGGATTTCAAGACTACAAGAAATCAGTTCCTACAAATAAGAAACCTCGAATAAAACGCATAAAGACACATCATATTGATCCTGGTAAACGTTTCACAAGTTTTCCTTTCAACACATTTAATTCTCTTTTTCTTGTATTTTCATATTCGAAGACGAATCCTTTTAAGGATTGGGGGAATGATACATGCACTAGAGTCCATAATGGTAATGCATGCTTTTTTGGACTAATTTTTCTACTTGAACCTATTAAAAGAACAGAGTCTCAAAGATTCAAAACATATTTATTCGATAAGCATAATGTAAATGAATCATTAAACGATTCTAATGTTGCTCCCTTTAATGTTTCAGATTCGAGGTCGAATCGTTTTGAAGAAAGGGATGAAAATACATGCATCAAAAAGCTCACATCAAAGGAAGAAGTAATAACTCTTCCAAATGATCCAATTTTCCAAGCCTTAGAAATGAACACCAGAATAGCAGCAGACTTGCGAGGACTTTTTGAATGGGATCTTGATCTTATTTGGTCAATATGTCCTCTAAAGATACGACCATATGTCTCTTATATTTCCAATGATTCTTGAATCGCATAAATTCTATATCGGAAACGTAAGATACGTTCATTTTAGTGAAGACATCGCATGCAAAAATTCTTATACGAGATTAATACGTGATTTTGTAAATATTACGAATTTTCAATATTTTATTGATTATTTGTAATGTAATTTAATATAGGATGATGCATTATCTTTTACTATTAGATTTATTATTTTATTAGGAATTAAGGTTGAGTTAAAATATTTATTTTATTAGGAATTAGAGTTAAGACATGTTTAGTTTGTTATTATTTTTATTCATTAGTTATTTAGGAACTTTAAAACTCATCCTCTATATAAAGGAGGCTTCATTAAACTTTGAAAAATAGATTTCTTTGATTATTAATACAACGAGAGTTCATTTTTGCAAGTGTTGATTGCCTTGTGGCTTCGAAGCTTCTTCTCCTGGAGCCCTTTCAAGTTCATGTGAGGGAGATTAATCCTCACACTCCAATTTGTCTTTTCATCGCAACTATGAGGGTTGGTTAGAGCCATATTATTGATTATTCCTTTTCATTGCAACTAGGAGGGTTCGATAGGACACTTATCCATCTATTTTTCCACAAATCCATCCACACAATCAATCATCTTTACCATTCACCTTCATAAGGGAGATCTTTTGATTTTTTATTATCTTATTTCATTTTCAATTTCTTTATCTTTTCTTTATCTTATTTTAATCTCGTTACCTTGATTCCAACACATAAAATAAACCCTAAAGAATCTTAGTTATTGCTACAACCTTCCCCTATTCATTCCCCTTTGTTCTTCATCGAGTCTATAGCTTTCTTGGTTTGCTTCTTCAACAAGATCAACATTTATTAATCCATCATTGTTTCCCTGTCATAAAGGGTCAATGTCCTTAAACACCATCCCTCAAGTTTCTATAAAGTCTAGAGTTAAGCTTTAATAGAGCTTATTTTGAATCCTTTATTACTTGATATATGACTTTCATGTTTCACTACCATTTTTATAATCTTATTTCCATCACCATACTTCACCAAAATACATTCAAAATATTTATATATCTTCCGCAACCAACTTTTTACTTCCATTACCTTTATTTTATTTCTATTTCATTTACTTCCATTTAACCATTCTATTTGAGCTTTCTTGTTCGTGCAAGATCCTTGGTTCCTTCCTAGATCGAAATAATCAAAGGGCAGCCTCGACTTCACCAACATCAAAAGTGAAGCTAGGGTGACCTATGCCATGCAACTTCAGTATGCATATCTTTTCTACTCAGGTAAAATTTTGAGGAATATATTTCTTATTAAAAGGAGAGAGTTGTAACACCCAAAATTTGGTTTAGTAGTTTGGGTTAACCTAAGAGGGTTTTAGATAAACCC
This sequence comes from Hibiscus syriacus, assembly GCF_006381635.1. NCBI lineage: Eukaryota > Viridiplantae > Streptophyta > Magnoliopsida > Malvales > Malvaceae > Hibiscus > Hibiscus syriacus. Next base: position 14,279,176 of record NW_024063471.1, on the reverse strand, counting down.
ATTAGCCATGTAGGAAACCTTGGTCCAAGTTGAGTTGGAATTTGGCTTGGGTTAAGCCCAATTTAAGATATAAAAAAAGACATTTTTTATGTGAGATCAAAGCTTGAGGGATCAAAGGAGTATTTTCACCATTTAAAAATTCAAAGGTTGAATTCCCTTACTGATGGTGAGATCACACAGATTAGAAAGGGGTAAAAGTTGGTCATTTGTGTCTTCCTCTTTTCTAAAAAACTTATCTTCTTCTTTTTCTCAGACACTCTTCTTCTTCTTCTTTGTAACTTCCTCTAAGGTGTTAGCTTTATATTCTAGCAGCACTACTTCAAATCAGCAAAAGTAAGATCCTCAATTAACATCCTTTTGAGCCCACAAAACCAATGTTGGCCATGGTACCTATAAGTAGGGGCTTAGAAGGCCTTACTAAAATAGTTCCTTATTAGTGGATTTAAACCTTAGAAAGTGCTCTTAGCTTATTAATAAGTTCCTAATTGAGTTAGTAACTCATTTTCTTATCCATGGATTAGTAAAAGGTTGGTGAGATCTCTAAGGGTAAAGCCAAGGAAAATCTTGTTCTTTGTTGAGACTCAAGACATTTCAGCAACTAAGGATTCAAGGTAACATGTTTCTAACTCTTTTGTACCACTTGTGTGTCATTAGATGTGCTTGGTAGATTGTTTTAGTTCATTAAGCATGTATGTGCATTTCATGGTAGATTATGGTTTATGAAGTTAAAGTATGAAAAATGACTCGTGATGATCCATTTAATCTTATATAAGACTTAAATAACAATTGAGGGCCTTGGGGTGATAAATGAGGGTAGTTGGGTGTCATTTTCGAGATAAAATAGAGTATTTCTAGAGTTGGGTATTAGTACTAGATAAATAATACTGATATTATTCTTTATATAGTTAAAAACAAGAGGGTTTTGGCTGGCAGTATCGATACCCTGTTCATAGGCTATCGATACCAGCACTAAGTTATAAATTCCAATAGCCAGTTTTGGTATCGGTACTCAAAGGGTATCGATACTATACGAAACAAAAGTATAGATACCCTAAATAAGGGCATTGTTACTGAATTTAATTTCTAAAACATCAAATCTCATTTTGGTATCGGTACCCTAGTAGATAAGTAATGATACTCCAAATAGGGGTATCGATACTACAAGTTGTCCTCATGACCATGAAAAAAGATTCAATGGTAACTTCTAACTCTAATGAACTAAATTATTATTCTTTTAAAGAGTTACAAGATGTATATGATGAATTGTATTTGAAATTTGAGCCCATGAATTCCAAATATAAGAAATTTATTTCAAAATTAAAAAATAAAAATAATTTTGTTTTGAAAGAAAAATTGGATTCTGAAAAACAAAATAAAGTTTTGAGAAAAGATTTTGAACTTTCTGTTGAAAACATTTTGTTATAACAAATAAATATGTTAATTAATTTTTATAAATTTTAATATTATATTCGATTCAATTATTCAAATATTACAAATATTACTCAAAGTTTTAAAATATTAATTTGTACTCCTTACTTAATGGAAAATTTAGATTCACACTAAAAATATTTTTAAAATAATTTTTACTAAGTGTTTCAAACTTTAATCAAGACAAAAACCCAATTTCAAAATGGTAGTACCGATACCATGCACATGGTATCGATACCATACACTATAGTAGTACCGATACTACCTATTTAGTACCGATACTGCACCTTTGGTTTTGACTTCAAATTTTAACAGAATCTCAAAATGGTATCTATACCACGGATTGGTATCGATACTACTATATAGTAGTATCGATACTCCTTGGACGGTATCAATATCGTTGGCTTCCAACGGTCAAAATATTTGAATTTATAACAGGTAGTATCGATACCCCTTAGTGGAGTATCGATACCAAGATTCTCCCAATAGCTATTTTGAGTGGAAAACATTACCGAACGACTCTATTGACTACCACAACAATTCCAACGTTCAGAATTGATCAAATGAGTATATAAACAAGTTTTTGAATCCATTGGTGATCAAGAGAATAAAAATAAAGAAGAGAAACAACTGAGAAAGCCTTAAACATCAAGTTTGAGCAAAATCAAGTCAACATTCATTCATATTCATTTTGCTTTCCAAAGAACACTACTTGTGCTTATTTGTATTCATTTCTTGAGTGTTCTTATTTGTTCTTGAATTGTGCAAACAATCTTTCCTTGTGAGGTTTCTTATAAGTTTACAAATTTGTAATTTTCTCTTTGAGAGAAAGTGTCTTAAGAATTTGGGGTATAATTTTTAAGGGAGTTGTAAGGTTACTCTTTGTCCTCAAAAGAAAGACAAATTAGTAAATTTGTGGAAATCCTTAGTGTGGATAGCTAAGGTAGTGGACGTAGACTTTGGTTGAGAAAGTCAAACCACTCTAAATCGTTGTGCAAATTATTTTTATTTTTCTGTCAAGCTTCCTCAAAATTTTTAATTGCCAATTCACCCCCTCTTGCCTATTTCATCCTATCGATTGACTCAACAATTAGTATCAGAGATAAACTCATTTTACGGTTTAACCACCTCTTGAGATGATCCTTAAAGAGTTCAATCATTATCAAAGTCATTCATGGCCTCTATATCAAATTTTGAGTTCGTTCATGATTCTCAACCCATCAACAAGCCTCCATACTTCAATGGAGCCAACTAAGCCTATTGGAAGAATAGGATGAAGTTCTTTATTCAAGCTAGAGATTTGGGAGCATGGAACATAATGATGAAAGGTTACTCTGCATCATCCCAAGACATGGAGATGTGGAGTGAAGAAGAGAAGAGACAATTCCAACTCAATTCAAAGGCAATACATATCTTATTTTGTGCACTTGGAGCGGATGAATACGGGAGAGTATCATCTTATTCAAACGCCAAGGACAACAACAACAACAATAACTAAACCCAATTCCCATATGCAATGGGGGTAAGGGGGAGGTAGGGTAGTAAGCTGCCCCCAACGCCAGGTTGAGAGTAGCTTCCGTGGAAGACCTCCGGCAGTCAGAAAATAAAAAATATAGATAAAAATGCAATGCATGTATAAATAAATACATAAATACATAGTTGAACAGTATTCATATGTAGTCATTAATATCTTATGTGCGTCTTTAATGGGAAGTAATCCCTGCAAATAAAACCCTGCAAAAATATCTCTGCATATAGACAGTAACGTTAGACCCGGTTAAATTTAAAAGAGGAAACATGAAGAGAATGATACACAGAAGCCAACGATAGCAAGCCCAGTTCTAAGCCTTCATAAATACCAATAACAGAAACGTATAAAAAGTAAAAGTCATGGAAATTACTACAAAGGCATTAAAAGAAGACAAAGATGATACACCCTAATGATGTGACCCACACTACTCGACTACCCTAGTCTTAAGTCTCCATACTTTCCTATCAGAGGTCATGTCCTTGGTAAGGGCAAAATCCATCAAATCAGATCTCAAGGAGTCTTCCCACTTCCGCCTTGGTCATCTTCTCCTTCTGGCACCGTCGACTGTAATCGACTCTACCCTCCTGAGCGCATCCGACGGTAGTCGCCTAAGGACATGCCCAAACCAGCGTAGCCTTCCCTCCCTCAATTTTTCAAAAATAGGCACCACCCCCAAGGACATCCTAATAGCAGAGTTTGTTGTCAAATCCCACAGAGTCCTACCATATGTCCATCGAAGCATTCTCATTTTTGTGGCCTCTATCCTCCTTACGTGATCCTTCTTGATTGCCCAACATTCTGATCCATACAACAGCGCTGGTCTTATTTCCATTCTATAAAATTTTCCCTTGAGTTTTAGAGGCCAATGAGATATGATATAAGATCCAAGCCAAGGAGATATGGTATAAGATCCAAGCCATACATGAAGGAACTGATGAGGTAAGAGAAACCAAGATAAGTCTTCTTAATCATAGCTATGAAAATTTCAAGATGAAACCAGATGAAGATATCAAAGCTATGACGGATAGATTTTCCATAATTGTGAATGGTCTCAATGGATTTGGAGAAATAATCTCTAATGAGAAACTTTTGAGAAAGATGATTTATTCTCTTCCAAAATCTTGGCAATCAAATAAGACATCAATTATCGAAGCTAAAGATCTAAAGTATTTAACTCTCGATGAGCTAATTGGTTCTCTTTTTACTCACGAAATGATGGTTAAAGATGAGGAAGATCAAGAGAAGAAAGACGATGCAAAGAAGGAGATGGAGAAGAAGAATAATATTGGTGTTGCTCTCAAATCCAACAAAGATGAGAGTGACTCTGATGATGACAACAAGGATAAAGAAATGGCATTGTTTGCCAAAAGACTCAGAAGATTAATGAAGTCAAATAAAGGAAGAAAATTCCAACGAAATGAAGGCTTAAAAATGAGTGCAAGGAGAAGGACCCAATAATATGCTATGACTGCAAAAAGCCTAGACATATTAAATTTGATAGTCCACAATTGAAGAAAAAAGGTCTCTCCGAGAAGAAGATCAAGCACACATGGCTACTTGGAGTGATAATGAATCATCTGAAGAAGAGGAACAAGAAGTAGCTAACTTGTGTTTAATGGCCATTGAGGAGGATTCTGAGGTTACCTCTAACTCATCCATGTTAGATGATTATTCTTTTGATGATTTACTATAGGCATATTATTAGTTGACCTCAGAGTATGAGATCTTATTTTCAAAATACAAGAAAAATATTTCAAAACTGAAAAATGAAAAAGATCTCTTATCCAAGACCAACAATGAACTCGAAAGTAAGATAAAAGACTTGTAAATCAAACTAGAAGAGTTTGAAAAGAAAAATTTTGATTTGCAAAACTTACTTTCAAGAGTTAATGATGATCATTAAAATAAATTTAATGATCTTAAGGCTTCTTTCAATAGATTTGGAACAAAACATTTTGAAAAAGGACACAATTCAAATTCCAACTATGTTAGAAAGAATTTTAAATCATACAATCATATAGGTCCCCAAAAAACCTCAAATTATAAGATCATTAGGAGTATATGGATCCCTAAAGGACTCATTGCTACTAAATATAAGGATATCCTAAGTAAATGGACACCCAAGGGGACTAAGCTATTAGGGACTAATGAATATGGACCCAAAAGAAATTTGGTACCAAAAATCAAAAATTAATCTATGTTTGTAGGTGAAGGAGCATTGCTACAAGGAACAAAACACAAGTTCAAATTCATGGTACCTTGATAGTGGATGCTCAAGACATATGACCCAAGATAAAAGCCGGTTTTCAGAACATAAAGTCAAAAATGGAGGAGTAGTAACCTTTGGTGACAACTCAAAAGGCCATATAGAAGGTATATGTACTATTGGTAATACCTCTTCCATACTAATTGAAAATGTTTTGTATGTTATTGGGTTAAAGCATAATCTTTTGAGTATTAGTAAATTATGTGATAAAGGATAAAATGTCTTATTTGAATCAAATGGATGTAAAATTGTTGACATTGCATCTAATAGGATTATACTTATTGGTTATAGAATAGGGAACATACACATGGTGTATTTAGATAACATCAACATGACTAATTTATGCTTAGTTTCCAAAGATGAGCATGATTGTTGGTTATGGCATAGGAAACATGGACATACTAGTATGAGTGTTTTGAAAAGACTTGTTCAAGGTAATTTAGTAAGAGGTTTGCCAAAATTGAAATTTAATCATGATAAAATCTGTGATGCATGTGCAAAATGAATACATAAAAGAATTTCCCTTAAACCTATTAATTATGTATCATCTAGTAGAGTATTACAATTGATCTATATAGATCTTTTTGGGATAATTAGAACTACTAGCTTGGGTGGAAAGCAATATGCATTTGTGTTGGTAAATGACTATTCTAGGTTTACTTGGGTTCTTTTCTTAAGTACTAAAGATGAAGCTTTAGAAAATTTTATCACTTTTTCAAAAGTAATCCAAAATGAAAAAAATGATACTCCATTTCAAGTGTTAGGAGTGATCATGGAACTGAATTTGAAAATCTTGGATTTAGTATTTTTATAATTCAAATTAAATTAGCCATATTTTTTCAGCACCTAGAACTCCTCAACAAAATGGAGTTGTCAAGAGGAAAAATAGAACTTTAGAGGAAAGGGATAGGACCATGCTTTGTGAAAACTATTTGCCAAAATATTTTTGGGCGGGAGCCACAATACTACTTGTTATATGATTAATCGAGTAATGAATAGGCCAATTTTAAAGAAAACTCCATATAAACTTTTCAAAACAAAAATCCTAACATTAGTTATTTTCATCCTTATAGATGCAAGTGTTTTGTTTCAAACAACGGAAAAGACAGTATTGGCAAATTTGATGCTAAAAGTGATGAAGGAATTTTTCTGGGTTATTCCTTAAATTCTAAATCATATTGTGTGTTTAATAAAAGAACTTTAGTGGTAGAAGAGTCTATTCATGTTGTTTTCGATGATAATCCCCTTCCTAGGAAGGATTCGTGTGTTAATGATTATGTATGTATATTAAATTCAAATGACGTGGGAGAATCATCATCAAAAGAATAAGTGAATGATGAGGAAAATCTAGATGCCTTCGAGAATCTAACCATAGAAGAAAGGGAAGTCACATACCCAAGGGAGAACAACTATGTCAAGGATGGTGAGATTTTAGGTGATCCATCCAAAGGGGTAACTACTAGATCTTCTCTTAGAGACATTTGTAATTATATTGTATTTATCTCATGCATAGAGCCTAATAATGTTAAAGAAGCATTAAACGATGAAATTTGGATTATATCTATGCAAGATGAGTTAAATCAATTTGAGAGAAGTCAAGTATGGACATTAGTTGAAAGGCCAAGTAATAAATCTACTATAGGTACTAAATGGGTTTTTAGGAATAAACTAGATGAAATTGGTAACATAGTCAGAAACAAGGCTAGACTTGTTGCTCAAGGGTATACTCAAGAAGAGGGAATATATTTTGATGAAACATATGCTCCCGTAGCTAGGATAGAAGCAATTAGAATGTTGTTAGCATTTACATGTTTTCATGAATTTAAATTATATCAAATGGATGTTAAAAGTGATTTTTTAAATGGTTTTATAAAATAGAAGTGTATATGGAACAACCTCTTGGTTTTGAGGATTCAAAATTTCCTAATCATGTTTTTAAATTGAGAAAAGCTTAATATGTTTTAAAACAAGCTCCTAAAGCTTGGTATGAAAGATTGTCAATTTTTCTAATTGAAAAAGGTTTTTCAAAAGGGAAGGTTGACACTACATTGTTTATAAAATGAAAAGGTAAATATTTATTAGTAGTTCAAATTTATGTTGATGATATAATTTTTTGTTCTACTAATGATGTTCTTTTCCAAGAATTTTCTAAGTTAATGCAAGGTGAATTAGAGTTGAGATTGATGGGGGAGCTTTCATTTTTCTTAGGGCTCCAAATCAAACAAAGAAAAGTTTCATCTTCATCAATCAAGCAAAGTACATCAAATATATGCTCAAGAAGTTTGGATTGGAAAATGTGAAACCCCAAGTCACTCCTATGAGCCCATCTACAAAGCTTGACAAATATAAAGAAGATAAATATGTAGTTATTGAACTTTATAGGTCTATGTTTGGCTCTTTGCTTTATCTAACCGCAAGTAGACCGGACATTATGTTTAATGTTTGCTTATGTGCTAGATTTCAATCATGTCCTAAGAAATCTCATCTACAAGACATTAAGAGAATCTTATATACCTTAAGGATACTCTTAGTATAAGACTTTGGTATTCTAGAGACTCTAGCTTTAGTTTATATGCCTTGTCGGATGCGGATTATGGAGGATGCAAATTAGATAGGAAAAGTACCTCCGGTACTTGTCAATTCCTAGGAAACATGTTAATTTCTTGGTTTTCAAAGAAACAAAATAGTGTTACATTATCTACCACTGAAGCAGAATGCATTTCATCCGGTAGTTGTTGTGCTCAAGTTTTATGGATGAAACAACAACTTTTGGACTATGGAATTGAAGTATGAACCATTCCTATCAAGTGTGACAATACTAGTGCTATTTGTCTCACTAAAAGTCCTATCCAACACTCTAGAACTAAGCACATTGAAATTAGACATCATTTCATTATAGATCATGTCTCAAAAGAAGATGTAGTTCTATAATATGTAGATACTTTGCACTAATTAGCGGATATTTTTACAAAACCTTTAGATAAAGAAAGATTTTGGACACTTAGGAGAGAATTAGGTCTAACCAACCTACCTTGATTTTGTGTTTAAAATAATTTTAGCACTTTTATAAACAAAGAAAAATGCATACAAAAATGACATATTTAATGTCTTTTATGCTATTAGTTAGGGGGAGTTTATGATTTTTCATGAAAATTACTAATATGTTCAAATTATGCTTAAATATAGATTTGTTTGATTGAACATAATTAATTTTCCCAATTAGAGTTGCATATACCACTAGATGAGTTAAATGTTGCATGATATGTGTTTAATTGCAAATTTTTGACCATTTTGTGCACTTGGTATCGATACTACTCCTGCTTGGTATCGATACTAGTAGTATCGATATTGTTCTTATCAAGTATTGATATTGTTCATACAGTACCGATACTACTTGAACGGGTATCGATACCATGGTATCGATACTACTAAAAAATGCCTTGAAGTATCGGTACTCCTCGAGGAGTACCGATACTACTCACCGGGCTTAGGCTATTTTTCCCTAAAAACATCACATTTTGCCCAAAACCCTAGAAACAATACTCTAGTCATTCTCTTAAACCCCAAAATTCCTCTTTACTTCAATCCAACGATTTCAAGTCAGAATTTCTTCGTTCTTAAACTCCTACACCTGCTACAATCATTAAATTCGTGCATTCAGCCTCGAAATCCTTCCTTATTCCATCTTTCAAGGTAAATTTTTTAAAATTATTTTATTTCTTTTTCGAATCTAGGACTAGTTTTAGATAGTTTCAGTTCAAATTAGTGAATGGGCATTTTGTAATTTGTAGTTTTACACTAGAATCTACAACTAATTTTTCTAAAACATCATATATTTCAAAAAAAAATATTATTTTGTATTTCGTTTTGAATATTTATATATATATATATGTATATTGCTTTCTATAAAAACTATACCTACTATAATTTTTCAAAATTAGTTTTCAAAATTTACCCATTATAGGAGACCTTGAATTGAAGACTCATATTGAGTTTTGGGATTAATTGTTTGCATACATATGTTGTTTAATTACAGGTATACTATTTTGATTTTCATAAACATGTCTAAATGATCTAGGTCATCTTCTAGTTATTCCAATCAACCACAAAACCCACCTCCAAATCCTCTTCCAAATCCTCCTCCTAATCCTCAAGAAATGACCATTCTAAACTCATGTTTTAACGAACCTAACCGTATAAACCTCTAATCTAGGTACGTTGATAACTTTGAGTCTTATAATATTAGGGACGAGCGTCTCCCTTCACTTCAAGCTATGTAGAAAATGAACTTTAAATATCTCCCGACACTCCAAGCTTGGAAATTTGACAACACCTTTAAAGTCAAACCCGTTTTCTATAACCAACTTGTTCGTATTTTCTACTCCAATGCTATCTGTGTCCAAAAAGAATCTTGTACTGCAACTAAAAGTATTTGTTCCTATCTTTTGGGAAATTACATCACCATTGATTCGGATTCCATAGCCAATGCCTTTGGATTAGAAAATAAAGGGATATATAATGAGAGAGATTTTGTACCATCACCATATGAAGTAAATAAAAGTGCTAGTGTCCTAGATTACCAAGAACGTTTTCTGCACTTAATGATTTCTTGGTGGTTTAGACAATTCGGAGGTAAATACTCCTCCTTCCGTAGCACAGACATATGGTGGATACACTGTATACAAAACAATAAAAGAATAAATCTCCCTCAAATTGTCTTCGGAGAGTTAGTAGAAGCCTTTAATAATGTACCCTCTAAATGAGTTGAATCCTTAGTCTACGGTTATCTACTAAGTAAGATGTTCATTAAAGTTGGTTTTAGGGTAGACCTCGATGTAGCCATCCCTTTTAGTACTCAAATAGACTTTACCTCACTACGAAAATTGGGATGGAAAAGAGACAATGAAAACTGGGTTCGATCAACCAAGAAGACTCCCGGTGCTAGTTCTTCACGAGCAACTCCGGCTCCGGCTCAGGTTCCAGTTCCTGAACTCGATGACATTTTACGGGATGTCGATAATCCTGTAAATCAAGTACCCGACGATGAGCCTCCTAGTCAAGGTAGTGCACTGTCTCCATATTTTCAAACGCTAATGGAGACATTAGATTTACAGTTCACATCCTTGGAGTCCCATCTTACCGCTATGGGAACTTAAAAGTTGAAAAATCAACGAGAAACTCTAGCTCAATACGAAGCAATGAATAATAGATTCAATGTAAGAGATGATAGGCTTGATGCACTCACTCGAGATGTTACTTCCCTTATAGCACATCAATCCAATCCTGACCCTCTTATGGATGAATGAACTCTCTACTTTGCTAGTGATTCTTAGGTTGATTTATGTTTTTGAACTTTGAACTTTGTTTAAACATTTTGAAATATTATGGATTTGGTTATTTATGTTTTGAATGATTGAATGATATTTTGAATGTTGATTAGACTTTTACAGTTCTTTTTATTTTGCATCATAGTTTGTTTATGACCATGCCCAAATACATATTGAATACTGATAATGTTGACTAACCTCTCTTGGACTTCTTGATCTTCACAACAATATATATATATATATATATCTTTTGCCTATCTTGTTTATAAGAGTCTTTTTGATTTAACAAAAAGGGGGAGAAATCATAAAGAAAGGGGAAGTAATTTTGAGTAATTTGTTCAAAGAAATTTTTTCAAAAGAAAACAAACTAAATTTTTAAATTTCTAAAATGTTTTGTTATATCAAAAAGGGAGAGATTGTTGAAAACATTTTGATATTTCGATATATAACAAATAAATATGTTAATTAATTTTTATAAATTTAAGATTATATTCGATTCAATTATTCGAATATTACAAATATTACTCAAAGTTTTAAAATGTCAATTTTTACTCCTTACTTAATGGAAAATTGAGATTCACGCTAAAAATAATTTTGAAATAATTTTTACTAAGTGTTTCGAACTTTAATCATGTCAAAAACCCAATTTTAAAATGGTAGTATCGATACCATGCACTATAGTAGTACCGATACTACCTATGTAGTACCGATACTACTCATTTGGTTTTGACTTCAAATTTTAACAGAATCTCATAATGGTATTGATACCACGGTCAGTAGTATCGATACTCCTTGGGCGATATCGATACCGTTGGCTTCCAACGGTCAAAATATTTGAATTTATAACAGGTAGTATCAATACCCCTTAGTGGAGTACCGATACAAAGATGCTCCCAATAGCTATTTCTGATGGTTAGAGGAGGTGAGCGTGTTGGAGGAGATGAGCGTGGAGATGTAGTAGAAATTGGGGAAAATGGAAGTCAAGGGTTAAGGAATAAGGCAAGAGAGGGGATTGAAAATGGGGAATTAAGGATTGAAGATCGAGAAGGGGAAATGATGTACTTACCCTCTGGAGCAGATCAAATCGTATACCCAGTTCAAGTTGAAGTGGAACAGCCTAAGTCTTCAGCCCAGAACGAGTGGAGCAGCCCAAGTGAGATGGCCCAAGTACCTGAAAAGTGAATGAAGAGAATATTAGTCTGTTATAATTTGTTACAAGGACAACCAGCTGGTATCATATCTATTTACGTTTTAGCCCTGTAACTAAATAAGACTGGATGAGATGTAATTGAATTCTCAGATTATGAATGAAGTATTTTTCTATTCTCTAAAATTCTATCTTCTTCTATTACCTCATTCTATCATTCTCCTTTAATTCTCTCAAACTACAACAAATTGGTATCGAGAGCCTCGGTTTCTGGCAAGTTCAGTGGGCATGACCAAGAAAAATCAGAACATGGCTGAAGCTGATTTAGCTGGTTTACAGAAACAGATGGACGAGTTAATAGCATTGGTGAAACATGGTAAAGATGACTCTAATCCACCTAAATGGTGGGAAACCCAAAAAAAATATAATCATGGCATTGGAATCAAGGATGAATACTAATCAAGGGTATGTAGAGGAGCCGTTAAAAATATTGACTGGCAGAAATAGTGAGTAGGAAACTTCTATTGGTGAACAGGTACACACCCCTAACAACTCTAAAAATGAAGGGAAGAATCCTGTTTTGACAACTCTAAAAATGAAGGGAAGAATCCTGTTTTGGTTACTGTAGTGAAGGATAAATCCAAATTTACTTATAAGACTGATGAACCTGGAATTTTAAAAGCTAAACCTAATGATTGTGTGGTTCTTAAGAATGATAATCAGATAGGTGAAAATATTGAATCTATACATGTTTTGTTGGGGTCTGAAATAAAAAGAAGAGGTCTAGGGAGTTCTTTCATCAGTTCAGGGTCTATATGGCATATACCTAAAATTGATTTTCCATTCTTTGAAGGGGTCAATCCTAGGGGGTGGCTTCAAAAATGTCTCAAATATTTCTCTCTGTGTAATGTTCCTACAGAGCAGAGGGTATAAGTAGCCACTATGTACTTAAATGGGAAAGCAGAAGTTTGGTTTGATGGGTATATTATGCAGAAACACCATGTCACATGGCATGAATTTAAAGCATATCTTTGTTATAGATTTAGTGACAAGTCTTTTTCTAATATAGTAGAGGAATTTACTAAGCTGACTCAGAAGGGGACTGTTGAGGCTTACCAATAACAATTTGAAGAGTTACAACCTTATATGTTATTACAAAATCCTACACTAAATGAGGATTTCTTTGTGTCACTCTTTATCAGCTAACTTAGGGAGGATATTAAACACATGGTAAAGGCCTTAGATCCTATAAATTTACCTGAGGAATATAAACAAGCAAAACTTTATGAATTATCTGTTGACTTTGAAAATAGAAGATGGAGACCTTCTTTCAAAAACCCACTCTACCCAAACCCCATTATTAATTCTAAACCAGTTTCACTGCCAGTAATTACCAAGAACACATCAGTTTCAAATCCTAAACAGAACCTTATGGATTATATAAGACAAAACAATCTTTCTTTCAAATGTGGGGAGAAGTTTCTTCCAGGGAATCAGTGTAAGAAAAGGAATTTAAATATAATGATTGAAGAAGAATCTGTTGTTCCTACAGATACAATTCCTATGGAATTAGATCAGCATATGATGTAGGAAGATGAGAGTCTAGAAATCTCTATGAATGCTATTACTGGTTGCATTAGCCATAATACACTAAGGATTGAAGGAACAATTCAAGGCAGACCACTCAATATTTTGATTGACAGTGGGAGTACTCACAGTTTTCTCACTCCACAGTGGGATGATGCTGGTATACATTTGCTTACCCCTTATCCTTTGGCCATTACAGTAGCCAATGGATAACAACTTTATAGTTCAGCAAGGTGTAATAAAGTGAAGTGACAGATGCAAGGGCATTCTTTTGTACATGATTACAGACTCCTGAAACTAGGTAGGAGTGATATGGTGTTGGGGGTGGATTGGATGAAATTATTTAGTCTTATTTTGATGTATTTTAATCAAATGACACTGAGTTTTCAATATCAAGGGGAAAATATTATTATACAGGGACAACAACCATCTAATTTTTACATCAAATTTCAGGGGCTACTCTATTGAAAATGACAGCTTCAGATTCATTTATTTTGGGACATGTGGTTTTGTTGACTATGTCTGAAGAATCAAAACATATTCCAACAGCTCTTCAACCTCTTTTAGAGAGGTATCAATTTATTTTTGCTGAGCCTACTAGTTTACCATCTACAAGGACTCATGACCATGCTATTCCTCTAAAGTCTGATCTATTCCTATTAATTTGAGACCTTACAGATTTCCACACAATCAAAAAGAGGAAGTGGAAAAACAGATTGCTAGTATGCTTTTATCCTCTATTATTCAGCCTAGTAGGAGTCCATTTGCTTCTCCATGCCTTCTTATAAAAAACAATGATGGTACTTGGAGATTCTGTGTGGATTACAGTAAATTAAATAACATGACTGTGAAGGATAAATTTCCTATACATGTGGTTGAAGACCTATTAGATGAACTACATGGAGCAGTTTATTTCTCAAAGATTGATCTAAGATCTGGATATTGACAAATCAGAATTAAGTCTGAGGACATATACTAGACAGCATTCAGAACTCATCAAGACCATTATGAATTTAAGGTAATGCCTTTTGGGCTTACTAATGCTCCTGCTACAATTCAAGCCTTAATGAATGAATTATTTAGTTCATTCCTTATAAAATTTGTCTTGGTATTTTTTGATGATATCCTAGTCTATAGTACTTCTATGAATGATCATGTTACTCATTTACAACTAGTTTTAGAAGTACTGCAAAAGAATCAGCTATTTGCCAAGTTGTCCAAATACTTCTTTGGACAGACTCAAGTTGAATACTTATGTCATATTATTTCAGCTGCTGGAGTATCTACTAATCCTAATAAGGTAGAAGCTACGAGTAATTGGCCAGTGCCTAAATCATTAAAGTCTTTGCGTGGATTTTTGGGATTAACAAGCTATTACAGAAGATTTATAAAGGATTATGGGTCAATCAGCAAACCTCTGACTCAAATGCTTAAAAAAGATAGTTTTAAGTGGACTGATGTAGCTTTGACTACTTTTGAAGAATTGAACAAGGCTATGTGTGTTGCTCCAGTTTTAGCCTTACCAGATTTTGGTAAGAGTGTTTATTTAGAAACAGATGCCAGTTCAGGGGGTATTGGAGCAGTTTTATCTCAAGATGGTAGACCTATTGCCTATTTAAGTAACGCTCTAAGTCCAAGACATGTAGCACTCTCTATTTATGAAAGAGAGTATCTTGCTATACGTTTAGCAGTCTCTACGTGGAGGCATTACTTAGAGAGTAAATCTTTTGTGATTAAAACAGATCATGAACCAGTAAAATATATATTGGAACATAAACTTACTACTGCCATTCAAAAGAAAGGATTGACTAAGTTAATGGGGATGGACTACAGTATTTAGTACAGGAAGGGCAAGTCAAATGTTGTTGCTGATGCCATATCTAGGCAGTGGGAAGATCATGGCCAGTGTCTTTCTATGGGCACTACCCTAATCATTCTTAGTTGGGTTCAGGATGTGGAAGGAAGTTATAAGGAAGATTCTATAGCTATGCAATGGATTTCAGTCTTATCTATTAATTCCTAATGTTGATCTTAAGTGGAAGTATTCAAGAGGTATCCTTATATTTAAGGATAGAGTATATATTGGGGTTGTTGGCTCTCTTAGATTACAAATACTTCAGACACTACAAGAATTACTATGGACTTCATTGAGGGTTTACCTACATCATTGAGAAAGAATTATATTCTTGTGGTGGTTGACATGTTTACTAAATATAACCATTTTTGGGCACTAACACACCTTATACAGCAGTTGAGGTGGCTAAATTATACCTAGCTCATGTCTATAAGCTCCATGGCTAGCCTAAAATGGCTATTTCAGACAGGGATAAGACTTTTACTAGCCTCTTTTGGAGAGAGCTAATAAAGCAATTAGGGACTAAGACCTTATTTAGCACTGCTTACCATCCTGAAACTGATGGACAGTCAGAGAGAGTAAACCAATGCTTAGAACAGTATCTAAGGGGTCTTTGTTTTTTCTAACCTAAGCAGTGGGCTAAGTGGTTTCCTAATGCTAAATGGTGGTATAATACTACCTACCATATTGCTCTAAAACTGACACCTTTTGAAGTTCTATATGGCTATAAGCCTCCTACAATGGTATGGTAGACAGATAATCCAGTGCAAGCAATATCATAATTAATGCAAAGCAGAGAAGATATCAGGCAATTAGTTAAGTTTCAGTTAGAACAGGCTCATAATAGAATGAAGCAGCATACAGATAAAAAAAGGACAAAAAGAACTTTTCAGGTGGGAGATTCAGTTTACCTGAAATTGCAACCGTACAGACAAACTTCCCTTTCCCTGCGAAAGAATTTAAAGTTAGCAGCACAATTTTAGGACCTTACAAAATTATTGAAAAAATTAGAGAGGTGGCCTACAAACTGGATTTACCTGAGCACTCGTGTCTACACCCAGTTTTTCATGTGAGTCTTCTGAAGAAATACGTGGGTAACTTAGTCGTTTCTTCAATGGAGCCTTCTTCAATAGACGAAGAGGGTCAAATTCGAATAGAGCCTATAAGGTTTTGGGCAAACGAATAATAAATCGACACAAAACTTGTCAGTTAGTGTGAAAAACCTTGATAAAACCAGTGATACGTTACATTGTCCTCAGAGGTCAGTTTCCAGGCATTGATCCTTAGGGACAAGGATCGTTTCCACGGTGGGTACTGTGATGGTTGGAGGAGATGAGCGTGTTGGAGGAGATGAATGTGGAGATGTAGTAGAAATTGGGGAAAATGGATGTCAAGGGTTAGGGATTAAGACAGGATAGGGGATTGAAAATGGGGAATTAAGGATTAAAGATCGAGAAGGGGAAATTATGTACTTACCCTCTGGAGAATATCAAATCATATACCCGGTTCTAGTTGAAGTAGAGCAGCCTGAGTCTTCAGCCCAGAACGAGTGGAGCAGCCCAAGTCAGATGGCCCAAGTACCTGTAAAGTGAATGAAGAGAATATTAGTCTATTATAATTTGTTACAAGGACAGACAACTGGTATCCTCTCTATTTACGTTTTTAGCCCTGTAATTAAATAAGACTGGATGTGATGTAATTAAATTCTCAGATTATCAATGAAGTATTTTTCTATTCTCTAAAATTCTCTCTTCTTCTATTACCTCATTCTATCATTCTCCTCTAATTCTCTCAAACTACAATACTATTTTGAGTGGAAAACATTACCCAAAGGCTCTATTGACTACAACAATAATTCCAACATTCATAATTGATCAAAGAAGTATATAAACAAGTTTTTGAATCCATTGGTGATCAAGAGAATAACAAGAAATAAGAGAAACAATTGAGAAAGCCTTAAACATCAAGTTTGAGCAAAATCAAGTTAATATTCATTCATATTCATTTTGCTTTCCAAAGACACTACTTGTGCTTATTTGTATTCATTTCTTGAGTGTTCTTATTTGTTCTTGAATTGTGCAAACAATCTTTCCTTGTGAGGTTTCTAATAAGTTTGTAAATTTGTAATTTTCTCTTTGAGAGAGAGTGTCTCAAGAATTTGGGTATAATTCTTGAGGGAGTTGTAAGGTTACTCTTTGTCCTCAAAAGAAAGACAAAATAGTGAATTAGTGGAAATCCTTAGTGTGGATAGCTAAGGTAGTAGACGTAGACTTTGGTTGACAAAGTCGAACCACTCTAAATTGTTATGCAAATTATTTCTATTTTTTCTGTCAAGCTTCCACAAAATTTTTAATTGCCAATTCACCCTCTCTTGGCTATTTCATCCTATTGATAAACTCAACACTTTCAAAAATCAAAATTGAAGATTTGGAAAAAGAAAATATTGATTTAAAAGTTAAGTTTAAATGCTTAACAAAAGAAAAAGAAAACATTCTAAACAATTCATCTTGTTTAATAATAACAAAATGTTCACATTGTCATTATCATGGTCATAGTCAACATTCGTGTCCTATTAAAAATATAAAATATTTTAAAATAGACAAATATTATTTCCTAAGGGAATTAGAGACATTATTACTAAATCACAAAGACATAAAGTAATTTGAGTACCAAAATCCAAATAAATGTCTCTTATAGGTGTGTTAAAGCAAAGAAGAGAAATGTTAAGACATTTGAATGCTCTGGTCACAGAAAATAAGGAAGGTAACCTCTAAACTTAAAGTTTATTGTTTTTGTATATAGGTTGCCTATTTATTTTTATGCGTGCATGAGTATTAAGACATTGAATATTTTTTTTAAATAATTTTCATTACTGTTTTATTCATCATAATGATTTTTTTCAATTTATGTTTTTCATTTTTTTAAATGATTTTGAATATCTTGACCTTAATTTAAAATGTCTATGCATGTGCTTCCACTCACAAATAATATATCTATAACAACTGATATTCATTTTCAAATGCATAACATTTTATATTGCTTTATGCATATGAGTTATAATATTTAATTTCTTGATATTGCATAAAGTATGATAGACTTGGATTTATTGAATTTCGTATGTTATTAACATGTTTATTCGTCTTTTCTAAAATTCAATATATTTTAAGCGTTAAAGTTTTTGTGACAAAATTCTTAATGGAATGCTTTTATTTTGGGGAACTTTGATTTTCAACTGGTTTTTCATTAAAATGTTTTCTTTACTCTCTATTGTTATTTTAAACCAAAAAGTTTAATTTTTTATAACAAAAAGAGAAGTATATGTTTGAAAAATCCAATTTCAAAAGGAAAAAGGTGAGCCAAAATATTTTTCTTTTTCAACAAATATTTTTTAAGGGAGAGCTTTTGACAAAAACCATTTTTCAAAGGTTTTGTTATATAAAAAGGGAGATTGTTAAACCTATATTTTGATATAACAAATTAATGGAAAAATATTTTTGGACTTGATTGAATTTGCTCAAATATTTCAAAAATAATTCAAAGTCCATAAAACTAGAATTTGAACATAAAATATTTTTTTTGGGTAAGTAGTACTGATACTAATCTTACAGTATCGATAGCGTATGAACAATATCGATACCACAAGTAAGATAAGTAGTGATACTCTCTTGGTAGTATCGATACTACATGTTGTTTTCTAAATTGTTCAAGTTCCAGAATGCAAAACCGATACCGATACTCTAAAAGCAGCGATATTGTTTTACATAGTAGTATCGATGCTATGAAACCCTAGTATCGATACTGGTCAAGCCCAAAGGTAATTAATGACTAGTTTATTTAAATATTATAAAGGAAGTACCGATATTTCCTTAGGCAACACTAATACTTCGTATCCTTGATAGTTTTATTTTGTACAAAAAACAAGTCCTCAACGGCTAGAAACAACCACAAACACATTCCAATTTATAAAAACAAGTCAATGGCACTTGGAGAATGTTCCAACACCTATCCAAGCAATATAGATAAAGAGAAAAGTCATTTCACTTTTTATCTTCTATTTTCTCTTGTACATAGTGTTTTTAGCTTAATTGCAAATCTTTAGGATTCATTCTTATGTTCTCAATTCTTGTAAATATATACCGTTAGAGGGTTTTTTGTTTACATATTTGTATCCTTTATAAAAGGAGTTTGGTTTTAGTTTAACCTTTGAAAAACTAGAGAATTTGTAAAGGTTACTCTTGAGCCTAGAAAATAAAGAACAAATTAGTGAATTTGTTAAAAATCCTTTTTAAAGAGCCACGATAGTAGATGTAGACTTTATTGAGGATGTTGGACCACTATAAACTGTTGTACAATATTTTATCATTTTACTTCCTTATGCAAAGGTTAATTCATTCCCTCTTGACATTTTCTTAGTTGTTCATAGAGCATAAAAATCTCAATAGCTTCAATTTGATCCTTAACCAAGATACCATATTTTTAAAGATGATTAAGTTTGTTGTGATAATCATCGTACGAATTACAAATTGATGGTATGACAGTGTATGTGCAAACCTTTTTAAAATTTTAGAAAGCCACCTAAGCATGAATATAAGTTATGATTTGTTAATGATTAATAAGTATGTTGATTCTCTATTGAATTAAATATACTATTATTTCTTATATTATGTCATTTGTTTATCTTTTTTTCTTTAAGTTTTTTTTTTATATTTTGAATAAGAATCTTTGTCCTCATGATACGCTTTTCTCTACTCATGTGGTACGTGTTTTCTCTAGTCTTGTGGTACGATCCTTATGGCTTTTGGTATGTTTTTTGCATACCTTTGTGGTCTTTTTGTTGCTCACACAAACGATGTTATTTTTCTGATTGGTTTGTTAGTGATCAAGTATAGTCAGATTCCCTTTGGTAAAAGGTTGTTTGCCGATATAATCAAAATTGTGTTGCAAAGCAGTCTGCAAGATAATTTGGTTCGCTCGCAACTCCTTTATCATTTTGTAAATTGTCTCATTAGACAGACAAAGAGTTTTTTATGAACGTTCTGGATTCTTTTGATGGTACTCGCCATTCTCAAGGGAAGATTTCATTTTTTTCATATCTTTGGGCTTAATTTTTATTTTTGTTTGACTATTGTTCCCATTTTCTCTCTATGATTAGGTGCAATGTAATTTTGATTTCTTCTTGTAATTTTGATATATATATATGGCTCAGTTCAATTCCTGTATTAAAATTTCAACTTTGGTCCTTGAATTATCATAAGACTTCTGTCGTAACCGATTTTTATTCGGGCACAAAATGTTTACTTGGCGAGAAAATAAAAATGAATAAATAAATAATTTTGATTTAAAATAAAATATTTTGGGAGTCGCTATTGACCCTTTGGGTTAGGTAGGTCAAATACTTAAAAATAACCTTTTAAAATAGTTTTTAAGAAAACATAATTTAAAAGATAAACTGATCTGTGTATAACCTAAAAAATTTAGTAAAGAAGGGATTCGTGGTCGATTACGTTTAGGGAAGGATTAGCACCCTATAACGCCCAAAATTGGTACTCATTAATTATAAATTGCCTCTATTATTGGAAATTTCAAAATTCAAAAATATATTTAATTCATAATCCTATTATTTCAAATTTATTAATATAATTTTAAGAAAATATATTAATATCTATATATATTTTTATTTTATAAATAAAATATTTATTTACTTAGAAATATCAGAAAATAATTTCTACGTGCTTTAAGACATCCAATTTCTTAATATTAAAAAATAACTAAATATTAAGAAAACATTTCTCTAAAAATAATTAAAATAAATTAATATATAATTTATAGAAATAGGATATTTATTTATTTAAGAATATTAGAAAATGACTTCTAGGTGCTTTAAGACAGCCCATTTATTAATATTAATAAATAAATAAATATTAAAATATGACTATTTTTCTTAAAAATAATTTATATAAAATTAAATTTATAAATAAGATTTTTATTTAATAGAAAACAAATAAACAAATAAATATTATTTATTATATATACATATATATTTATATTTATATGACTAAATAATAATAATAATAATTAAATATATTGAAAATAAACATATAAAATTAAAACAATAACTAAAATAAATGAAATTAAAACTATAATATTAAAATATAAAAAGCAATAAAACTAGTAATTAAATGAAAGTATTAACATTAGTGATTAAATTTATAACATATTAAAATTAAATATCCTAATTTGTAATTAGTTATTTAAAATTACAGTTACTAAATATGCTATTTTACCCATTTATTAATTTAAGGACTAAAATAAACTTATATCAAATTAGAATATTAAATTAAAACAAATTAAAACATGTTGTTTGTGATTAACAAATTAATTAATAAAATTACAAGGGCTAAATAAAGTATTTACTATAAATATATATAAATATTGATAATGACTAAATTATAATTCAATAAAATTCAGAAACAAAATCAAAATGCACAAAAAAATCAATTCCAGTGTCTAAAATAGAATTTTATAAAACATGGAGTATTGCGGGTATGATTTTTCCAAGGGGAAATTACTCACAAGCCCCTCCCCAAAACGACGCCATTTGGGAGGGGTATTTAAACCCATTAATCGGCCCTAAAGGGCCATTAAGCTTCATTTCTTCTCTTTGGTTCTCTCTCTAAGAGAGAGAACACTCTCTCTTCCCTCTAGACTCTCTCTCCATAGAGAGAGCCGGCCACTGGCTGACAACCATGATACGCCATGATACGGTGGCTGGAATTTACAAAACCATACCAAATCAAAGCTTTTTTAACCCTAAAGCCAAATCTGGTATCCTTTTCTCCTAAAACCCCCTAGTATTTCCTAGATCTAGGAAATTACCTTCGAAGTCCGAAGGTTTCCAGCGATGTTTCGAAAGCCTCCGATGGTAGAGTAAGCTCTCTCTTCTTCTTCTTGTTTTCTTTCGAATGGTTGCTGTGTTGCTCTCTGTTGCTATATTACTTGTTGAGTTTCTCTCCTTTTTTTTTCTTCCGTTCTTCGTTGCTGTGTTGCCTCTGTCTTACCCTCTCTCCTCTTTTTTGTAGGTAAGTCGAGGCTTTTATAGCCTCATTGAGACGTTCATCGAACCGGGTAATGGAGCGGTCTTCGGTGAGTCACCAAGCTATGGTGGTAACTCACCATAGATCTTCAATGTGGGTAGCCATTTGGGTCTTCTGGAGCATTCTGGCGAGGCGACGACGTCGTGGCTGAAGCGGGTTGGGTCACCTGGTAGTGGGAGTGTCGGCAGTGTGGACGTGGGGCGGCTGGAACTCGCGGGAACTCTTGAAGCGACGACTGGGACGTTGCCCTAGGGTATCATACCCTAGGGTTTTCATCGTGTGCATCTGGGGACCCTTGGATCTAATCAGATCCAACGATTGATAGAAGAGACGACTGTTGGAATGAGACATAAAACCTAATTTGGTTTAGGGTTTCTCTTGGGCTCCTGGATTTGGGCCGGTCACTGTTGGGCTTCGGGATTGATATCTTTGGGTCGTGTAACTGGGCCATCTGTTGGGCTTCCAGATTTGTAAAATGGGCCTGTAATATTTATTTAATAAAAATAAATAATAATAATAATAATATAACAATAATAATAATAATAAAATGAAAAAAACTAGTGTCTTCAGCTGCCCCTCTTTGCTCATTCTTATGTTAATAAGAATAGGGCAAAGACGAAAAGACAATAAGTTTTTTTTTTCATTTGACTTCACTTGATTAGGATGGAAATGTTGAACATGTTCTTCTTCTTCGGGATTAGTTCTTCTCATTACGAACTTTTCCATTGGGGATGATAATTTATCTCCTTCTGTGATATAATCTAGAAAAAAGTTGAACAAATTCTTCTTTTTCAGATGAGTTCTTCTCATTATGAACTTTTTCTGGAAATGCTGATTTTTAAAAAGAGGGGTTGTTAATTTGGATTCATTTGTGATGAATTAAGGCAAGGTTGAACAAATTCTTCTCATTATGGATTTCTTCTCCTTCTTTAGATGAGTTCTTCTCATTATGAACTTTGTCGGAAATGTTGATGCTGATCTATCTCCTTCTGTGATAGAGTCATGCAAAGGTTGAACAAGTTCTTCTCATTATGAACTTCTTCTTCCTCTTCAGATGAGTTCTTCTCATTATGATCACTTCTAGAAATGTTGATGCTGATATATCTCCTTCTGTGATATAGTCATGCAAAGGTTGAACAAGTTCGTCTCATTATGAACTTCTTCTTCCTCTTCAGATGAGTTCTTCTCATTAGTAACACTTCTGGAAATGTTGATGCTGATCTATCTCTATCTGTGATAGAATCTAGCAAAAGGTTGGACAAGTTCTTCTTATTATGAACTTCTTCTTCCTCTTCAAATAAGTTCTTCTCATTATGAACTTCTTTTTCTTCTTCAGATGAGTTCTTCTCATTTTGAACTCTACATGGCCATGCTGAAAACATTCTGCCCAGAGGTCTTATGAATGGCCCTGAGGTCTTATCATCTTGCACTATAGGTCTTGCAGATGACCATGAGGCTTTAAAAACATCAAAAAGCTCCCGAAGGCTTTTTGAAACATCCCGCAGTGTAGGTCTTATGGATGACCCGTAGGCTTTTAAAACATCATGCACTGTAGGTCTTACAGATGTGGGAAATAGTTTACTAAGTAAGAAACTATGGAAATTGTTTTCTTACTATTCAACAATTTCATTTTTAGAAAATATTAAATGAGAAATTTTGGAAATCGTTTTCTCATTGAGATAACTTGTTGATTGGGTAACATGCCCCATTTCAAAATAATGCTTCTTTTATGGATTGTGATCATCTATTCTTCAAATATTTGTGTGATTCTTATATTTGAGGTTTTGAATTCTACCTTCTTCTTGTAAGGTATTTTCCATAATTAATCTTCTTTTTCAAACGAAGATATGTAAAACTTCATGTTTGGATGCAATCAAATGTATCGATGTAATGAATTATCTATTATGCAAATGATGTTCTTATGAATGCATGAATGTTGATGCAATCTTCATTTGACTTCAAAATAGTGAACTTGGCATTCCTTCACTTGATTATTTACTTCTAGGGTTACCATTGGATATCAGTATAGCAACCTATGCTATATTTATGAAGAACCATCTGATTAACTTGTATCTTTGTGTCTTCTTTGCTTCATTTAAGTCTCATAAGAAATGTTTCATTTATGGAACTCTTGCCGTAGTCAGAATTATGACCTTGATGCCCCATTTTTGTCTTTGATAACATTGACTTACTTTGTCTGGACTTGTGTAGAAATCCAATAAAGCATTCATCTTTGAAAAGAGAATCTATCAACTTTGAAGAGAAAATCTATCATCTTTGAAGAGAAAATCTATCATCTTTGAAGAGTGTGGATTTAGATATGCCTGACTTAGCAGAGATTAATCAGGAGATCCGCGTCTATTCTGATTTGAATCTTGAAACACATCATAAAGAGGATTTATCCTAATTCCTTTAATATCTCCATATCTAATCAGATCTCGAACAAGGCAACTTGGACCATATCATGTCGAGATTCTTAACAACAATTTGTTGTTCAACCTTAGTTGGCTAAACTAGTTTCTTATTGTTCAAATTTCTGCTTCCCTTCTATGGAAAGAAATCTTCATCATGTCTCACTTCTAACCTTTGGGTTGAAAAAGAAAAACTTTATCCTGGGTCCATAAATGAAAACACCATATGATCGTAACATTGTTTTAGCACCATAATAACTGGTTTGTATTCTGCTCAGATGTTCGTAAAAAATTTGACAACACATTCATCCTTTCCTGTGATTTCTGCACAGATTTCTGTAAAATATTTGACAATACATTCATCCAGCTGTGGCTTCTGCACAAATTTCTGGTCAATGAAGCTCTTTGCACAGTGTTCAAAGCTTTTGTATGATGTTACAAGACCACTTGAGAACAAAACTCAGTGGGAATAGAAGTGAGATATTGGTACGTTTCACAACCAAAATGTTGGTCAAATTCAGAAAATATGCTATTTCCGAATTGAATAAGAGATACTAATTGATCTTGATATCATCTCTGGCAAGGGAAAGTGTGATACCGATCACGTTTTCTTCCATAATGAGCATTTTTGGAAGTAGAAACACATCAGCTATAGGATCCATGTACAGAGAAAGAGGTTCATGGAATTTTTACTACTGATAAACAAAATAGATGAAAACTCATTTCACCCTGGCTGGCAATGATAATCCTAGTAACAACGGGAATAACATAAGCTAAGCCTCTTTCTTTGATGTTATCAAGTAAACAAAAACTGATGTGTAAAACAGCTTCGTAATCCCAACAGTATGGTTGAAACTAACTGCCAGGAATCTCAAAGAAATATTTCCAATCATCACCGACATAGAGAATACAAAATTCAAAGCCGAGATTTTGAGGAACTGAACCTTGGATTGAATGGTCTACCTGGGGACCATCTTTATTCATGTAACCGTGACGTAGCTTAACAAAGAACATACTGTCATGTGACACATGGTTAAGAAGAATGGGTATTTGAAACCATACTTGCTGAGTAAATATTTGTTCAACAACATGACCCTAATGTAATTGTTTGGTGAATGAAGCAGTTATGTATAGTCGGCTCCACTGTCAATGTTTTAACATTTTCATTCTTCATTCCTTTCTGTCTTATTGGAAATATTTGCTCAAAGCAATGACCTTTTCATAAGATGATATGGGCCTTCAGCATGCCCTAACATTTTGATACATGCACCACACACCCTAAAGCTAAGGATGATGAATTTACTATACCACTTGGCCCTATCACACGAGGCCAGACCAAAACTTCTTAAAGACAAGCTTCAAATCGCAGTTCAAGCATTCATCCGTAAGGGTCTAATAGTAGAAGATTTGAAATAACGTTTTGAAGGGGATCCAGTTGTTATCCGGTCAACATGTATTCTGGAGATACAACCGTATGTCTCTTATCTTTCCAACGGTTCTTGAATCGCATCAATCCTATATCGGGAACTCAAGATATAATTTTACTGAAGGCGGTGCATGCAGGAAATCCAATACGGGATTAATACGTGATTTTGTAAATATTACGAATTTTCAATATTTATATTGATTATTTGTAATATGATTTAATATAGGATCAATTATCTTTTAGGATCAGATTTGATATTTTATTAGGAATTAAGGTTGGGTTAAAACAATATTTTTAGTTATTATTATTTTATTAGGAATTAGAGTTAAAACATGTTTAGTTTATTATTATTTTATTCTCTAGTTATTTAGAACCTTTAGGATTCAGCCCCTATATAAAGGAGGCTTCATTGAACTTTGTAAATCAGATTTCTTTGATCAATAATACAACGAGAGTTTGTTTTTGCAAGTGCTGATTGCCTTGTGCCTTCGAAACTTCTTCTCCTGGAGTTCTTCAAGTTCTTGTGAGGGAGATTAATCTTCACACTCCAATTTGCCTTTTCATTGCGACTAGGAGGGTTGGTTAGAGCCATATTATCGTGTTTTCCTTTTCATTGCGACTAGGAGGGCTCGATAGGACATTATCCATCGATTTTCCACATATCCATCCACACCATCAATCATCTTTACCGTTCACTTTCACAAGGGAGATCTTTTGATTTCTGGGTTATTTTTTTATTTTCAATTCTTTTATCTTTTATTTATCTTGTTTCCAGCACCAAAAAGAAACCCTAAAGAACCTTAGCTATTACCGCCACCTTCCCCATTCATCCCTTATTGTTCTTCATCGAGTCTAGATCTTTTCTAGTTTTGATTCTTTAACAAGAGCAACGTTCATCAATCAGCCACCGCTTCCCTATCACATTTGCTGATACAAGCGTTCAAAATGCGTCAATATTCTTGATTCTTATTGAAAAGAGCTTTCAGTATGCCCCAATATTTGCTTCTTATTGATGTGAGCTTTCAAAATGCCTTAATGTTTTTTTCTCATACTGATGTGGGCCTTCAAAATGCCCCACATGGATCTGTCTGAAGTGGCTTTAAAAATGCCCCAACATTTTACTCTGATTCACTCTCAATGTCTGTTTGACTTGAATATCATGATCCCTACGAGGTCCAATTTTGACAATGCACTGTTATAGGTACTTGTAGCTTTATATGTACCCCAATTTGTTAATCTTGAATGCTCTCCTTTTGGTGTTACAAAACAACAGTGTTTTCAAGTAATTTGAGAAATTCTCTTTATGTTGTCACAAACTTAAGAAATAATCAATCATTTTGACGAAAATGTCTGAGATATGTGCCTCTTCTGAATGAGGTGCCCATTTTTTGATCTGGAGGGATCTAGTCGGACAGAGTGGTATAAATCACTTGGTAATTTATTCTAGGCTGACACAGTGAACATTGTTTTCAGTGAAGGCTATTTCTGAAATATACTTTTCTGTGGGAGAGAAACCAATTTATGTGAACAGTAATCTGATATAATAGCAAGACTACATATACAGTGGTACATGCTCTTGAAAAATCCGCACCCATGCAACATGTTGATTCTTATAACTACTCATCTGATTATGAAGTAATCTTTCAAGATGATTTCACATATATTGATAGTTCTTCAGATACCGAGGAAATCCTGAATTATAATTCTGATGAGGAGAATAAACTGTTATACTTGATGAAAATGGGGTACTCAGAGGCTGAGGCTTCAATAACCATAGAGAGATGTGGTCTAGATTTATCAATTGTAGAGTTGACAGATTTTATATGTGCTGCTCAAATTGCTAAGGCTACTGACGCACTTCTTCCAATAAAAAATAGGAAGCCATTATGCAATGACCCTAATTACAAGAAAAAGCAAAACTCGGGCTATGATTTTTAGAAAGGGAAGAAGCAGAGGAAGCTTGAAAAGAAGCTTCTTAATGACAACGATCATTCAGTTCATCTTCCAAATCCAATGATTGGTTTTGGGGTTCCTACCTAACCAGATCAGATAACTCAAAGAACACTTCCAGAAGATGCTATTGGGCCTCCTTATTTTTACCACGAGAACATGGCACTTGCTCTAGTTGGTGCTTTGATCGAAATGTCACGGTACTTATACGATGTAGAGCCAAAATTTGTAGATTCGAAGTATTTTTGTGCTGCTGTATGGAAAATGAACTATATTCATAATCTGCCAATTGAGAACATATTTCCTCTTATTTTGCTTCCTTCACGCACCATACATGATGTTTTTCCATTGAAAAAAAATGATGGCCTTCCTGAGATCCAAGAACAAAGTTAAACAGTTTATGTACAGGAAGTTCCAAATTGACAGAAAGGATCCGTAAGGCTCTTGAAGCTTATGACGATGAGCCGCCTTCGAGTGTCCAGAAGTATGTTCTTGATGAGTGCCGAAAATGGAATCTGGTATGGGTTGGAAAGAATAAAGTTGTTCCACTTGAACCTGATGAGGTGGAAATGCTTCTAGGTTTCCCTACAAACCATACACGAGGAGGAGGATCTGCTAGACATGTTCCCTGGTGGTATCAATGTCATGTCTCTTTTCTCTGGGATTAGTGATGCAGAGGTTGACTTCTACTGTCTTGGCATACCTTTGAAAATAGATGCGCAAGAACTGAATGGTGATCGGTTGGAGCAATTAACGAGTAGATTTGGTAAATTCGACCTTGTTGTCAGTGGTATTCCGTGTAACAACCTTACCGGAAGAAATAAACATCCTCAGGATGAACTATAAGATTTTTATGGGTGCATTTTCTTGCAATGGCTGCTACAACAACTTTCTTTTCTGTAACCCCAAGATACGCATTGCCATGTCTCACTCTTCCTGAAACATGGAAAGGTTTAGTTGATGGCAAAACTTGGTTATCTCTATTTTTGAAATCCTGTAACTAAGGTTATCCAATATGAAATATCTATAAGTGTAGAATTTGTTCTAATGTCTTATTTTGTGCCATAAGTTCTCAAATTCAAGTTCAACAATCTTCTGAAGGACATAATGGATATAATCCTGACAAAGAAAATGATCGACATGGAAAAGGCAGCAATGATGCATCAAGATCTGAACCAGAGTGCAAGTGATGACTTGTTCATTCCCATAATACACCTTAATGGGACTTATGACTTTGTGATTGGAGAATCTGCTAGAGACATGGATTGATGGCTGGGGAAAATAATTTGTCTGGTGATGCTTATCGCCCTCAGCATGAGATAAGTGATAATCTTTCTTGATGGATTGCTAATGATGTCACATGAGAGCGTTAAAAGTTCAATTCTCCAAACTTTCTGGCTTCTTGGACCACTTACTTTCAAGAAAGTGAAATGCTTCATCATTCTGGCCTCGTTCATTCTTTTTCTTCAATAGAGGTAGAATAAGCAACAACTTGCTTCAATGACCTTCCTCATTTGAGACTGTTTTGTTTGAAAATGTTTTTCCTCCTTTCTTTATCGAAGAATGAAAGAATTTTGTAAAATGTTATCTTTC
This sequence comes from Hibiscus syriacus, assembly GCF_006381635.1. NCBI lineage: Eukaryota > Viridiplantae > Streptophyta > Magnoliopsida > Malvales > Malvaceae > Hibiscus > Hibiscus syriacus. The sequence goes on along the minus strand of NW_024063471.1, from coordinate 14,249,561 downwards.
AAAGAATATCAAAAGAATCATCAACTCTTAAATGTTTGAGAATTATAGCTCTTCGACAAATATCAAAATTTGGGTTGGTTTCAGGATGGCTTTCCTATTTTCTATGGTTACATCTATTTAAGATGTCACTCCTCTCTCACTCTTTGTGAACCTTGTCACATTCCTCACTTTAAGGACTTGGTATTTTAACCGGATGCGTACAAAATGACACAATCTAGCATAATGGTTACTAGACCTTCTAGAATACTTCCATTTTAATTCTCTGAAATCCTTGATAAAACAATGTGAAAAATCGATCTAATAATGAAATTTCTGAGTGCTAGTGTGAAGTTGACTATAACATGTGTGAAGTTGACTATAATAGGTGTTTCGCAACTCCCTTAGTCAATTTTTATTTAGTGATTTTTTTCCATTTTGGCTAGCTGAATTCAGCTTTATTGAATATAATAATATAATCACCTTTATCAGGCTAGTTGAAACTTATCTATAAAGCCGGGGCAATTAACCAATTGCTCTAGAGGGGCAGTTTTATTGCATATAATATAATAGATTAGTTGAATATTATCCATAAAGCCAGGGCGATTAACCAATTGCTTTAGGGGGATAACTCAAGCATAACAAACTAGCTGAATATTATCCATAAAGTCGAGGCTATTAACCAATTTCTTTAGGGGATAACTCAAGATTTATTATATATATAATAGTATAACATGGGTATCCAAATTTCTTAAGCTTGTTAAGAATAACCTGTTATAGTCTAGGTATTTTGGTGGAATTCAGAAAATCTTATTATTTTAGACTAGATTTGTCAAAGTTTCATCATCGAACATCATCAATAGAAAAACAATCTAGTCAGCTTTGCAATGTTACATAAGATGCCCCACATTGTACACCTTTATATGTAAATACCAAGCCTTTTTATAATTTCTTTCAATAGTAGAAGGTTATCTCATATTTGTGGAAAGGGTAGTGTTTGGGTATATTTTTTCTGAGGTAAGGTCAAGGGTCCTTGTTTTTCTGGTTTTCAATCCTGATATTTTGTCAAAGATTATAACTCTAATCATTAAGAGCTTTTTAAACTAGTTGATATTCAAAGAACTGCAAGATTGCAAAATTGATTCAATGCTCTAACCTTAAAAGCAACACAAATTTATTTATTGCACAAAAGGCGGAGAAAGGAACAAAAAATAAGCTTAAACAGGATGCTGAAAATAGGAAGATACTATAGTGGTAGATAACAACTTCCACTTATTTATTTAGCCTACCCCATCATTCCAGTAATGTTGGGTGTGTAATTGTGCCAAGATTTTTTTCCCTCATTTTCCCCCCATTTCTTGATTATCTTTGTGTCAACTCCTTTGGGTAAGCCTTCAGATACACAACTCTTTGCTTGATTCTAAGCAGTCTCCATCGTCATTTTTTTCTTTTCTAGCTGGAAATTGAGCTCATTTTTAGATTCAGAACAACTTTTACTAAGGATGATAGCCTTGTCCTGATCCTGAACACATATTGCGGCTGTAATTAGAGTAGTATTCACCAGACTCTTTGTATCCAGACCATTTGTATTGCCCACTGCCTCATTGGTCTTTAGAAAATCTGATACAGGTGTTTAAGGTTTCTTTAGAGTTGCATCTTTCCCATTCATTCTTAAATATGTGGGCGGGTATCGAATTACCTCTCATTTTACTTTTTTATCATTTATAATCAGAGAGGTATTAAAAATTGAACGTTTTATCTTTGGCTCAAGTACTTTGTTTTCCTCGTTCTCTACGGCATGTACTTCCTTGTTTTGATATTATCATCTCCACTTTAGGGTTTACTTCCAGATTGGTTGACCAAAACAAACTGACTAACATCCACTTCTATGATTCCCTAAACCAAAAGGTCTTGAACCACTCGTTTGAAGTTACCACAATTCTTAATGGAGTACCCTCGTGTTCCAGCATGATAGTCACAGAAGACTTTCTCATTATACCATCTCGAGTAAGGAGACAATAAAGGCTTAGACTGATATGGGGCAATAATTGTGGCTTTGAGTAACTCAGGATATAACTTGTTGTACGAAATTGAAGGAAACTTGGGTAGAATTCCCCTTGACATGACTGTCTCCTTACAATTGTCTACTTTGCTCTCTTGAAGACCATGTGACTGATGATCAAAATGTTTGCTTTGAATGTTCGATTCTTGACCATCATCATGAGACAGATAGTAATACAAACATTTCTCTTTTTCTACCAGTTCTATGTTTTTTAGGAGCTTAGGTTTCCCATCTTCAAAACATAAGAATCCCTCTGTTATAAGATCTTGGACTTTTAATTTCAAAGTTATACAATTTTCTGCATAGTGAATGAAATATCCAGAATGATAATTGCATAATTCTTTGACATTTTGCCAACTTGGTTGCCAAGAATAAGCTCTAGGAGGAATGGGTGTTATGAGATCATTTTCAAAGAGAAAAGGTACCAAGTCTAAATATGAGATTGGAATTGGAATGAGAGGTATCACTTTATTTTTGCCTTTCTTAGCTTTTTTCAATGGCTTTTGAACCTCTTCTATACTTCACTTCAGCTTGATCTCTATCGCTTTTTCTGGGAGCTTTATTGGATTTCCATATCTCTTGACAAGTTCTTGGTCATATGTTTCTATTGCATCAGCATATCATTCATAATCTCATTCAAATCTTTCACAACAGGATCCTCTAAGGGTTTTTCTCCATGAATTACAATATTCACCAGGTCCATCAATTTGGTCAGTTGTTCCTTTGAATCATCCTGGAACTTTTTTACTTGATCAGTCATCTCTTGTTGTGTCTCGATAAATTGCTCTTGCAGTTTCTCGATTCTACCAACCCTTGCTAAAATCTCATTCACGGCTATTATCCTTCTTTAGGAAGACCAAGTTAGCTCCACTTTGATTTCAAAAATTCTAGCATGGAATTCTCCACGAATTATTCCACGTTGTCATGATTAAATGCATGTAAAATAGTTTGAAATAAAATGTAATTATGCAACGATGCAAATGCAAAAATGAAAATATAAATACAAACGTAAAAATGAAAAAATGCAAAATGCAAATGCAAATGTAAATATGTTAATGTAACAATAAAAATGCAAATTGTACAATACAAAAGCAAACATAAAAGTATAAATGAAAATACAAAGATGCAAAATGCAAATGCATGTATGAAAAGGTGTTACTCAAGAGTGATCATCTTAGAACAGATTTCATTGAACACAAAAGTTTATGTGCATCAAACAAAACTTTACATATATGGGACAACTTTCAGTCCTAACTTCAACAAAACTTTACATATAGGGGATAACTTTCCCTCCTAACTTCTCTAAAGCCAAGTTAGTTTCCATTCATGCTCAACAGTTGAATTATCAGTCTGCTTCAATTCATTGTAAAGTCAGTTTGGTTTATCAGCTTATGGGCCATATTGCTTGTCTAGACTGCAACTTCTTCCATGACATTCTCTTTTTCCTTCATCTTCTATGTAAATTCTTGGAGTTTCTCATTTTCCCTTGTAAGAGAACCTTAATGTCCAAGAAGTTCTTGGATAAGATCTTTATATATGTTGCAGTTCTTTTTCAGTTTGGTAACCCCTGTTATCCACTCTTCTGGAGTATTTCCTATGCCAGCTTTTTGAAAGGCTTGACTGATCTTTTGGAAATCTTCATGCATGATTTCCATTTCTGTGCTCAATTTCTTATTTTGATCCTTCAAATAACATACTTGAGCTTCATAAAAACCTCATCTACTCTGCGTGTCCCGACTGATACTCTTACCGTAGACTGCTTTTGGTATCAATCTGGCAGGATCTTTGTGTAATACTTTTGGTATTAATATAACAGGATCTTTTAATGCATAACTTGCTTCTATCCTCGGGGTTTCCTCAGGATGTCTTTCCTTGGTCGCGTCATATTTTGTTTGATCATAAAACTTTTTGTCCATTTATGAAGTCTTTCCAATTTGATGAACAGTCTTTCAAGTCAACACCTTTTGGTTATGCCATGATCATGCAATGCAAAAAAAGGAAATCAATATAAAAAAGTTAAAGTGTTGATAACATTTTGATATTTCAATATAACAAATTAAGTTAAATGAATTTTAAGATTTTCCAAAAAGATTTTCTAAGTATATTCAATATAATTATTCGAATATCAAAATATTACTCCAAATCTTTCAAATGTCATTTTTAATCCTTACTCAAGTGTAAAATTAAGTTTTAATCTTAAAATAATTTCAAAACAATTTTACAAAATATTTCGAACCATTTCAAAGCCAAAAATTCCAGATTGCTCAGAGGGAACCGATTCCCCCTGAATGGTTTGGCTCCGAGAATTCCAGTATGCTCAGAGGGAACCGATTCCCCCCCCAGGGGGTACCGATTCCCCCCACTATTCAACGGTCGAAATATTTGAATTTTACACTTAGGGAACCGATTCCCCCTATGGGGTACCGATTCCCCCATGCTCCAAGTTGTTTTATTAATTGATTTCACACTAAAACGACTATATTATCTTCATTAATGATCCCCAACATTTAGAAGTGATTCAATGTGTATTTAAGCAAGCTTAGAAGCCATTGATCAAAAATAAGAAACATCAAGCAACTAGAATCAAGAGAGAATCAAAGAGAAAGCATCAAACCTCAAGTTTGAGCATTTCAAGCCTATTTTTCATTCAATATTCATTTTGCTTTCAAGAACACTTATTGTGCTCAATTGTATTCATTCTTGAGTGTTCGTTTCTTTGTTCTAGAATTATGCAAACAATCTACCTTGTGAGGATTTCCTTGTAAGTTTGCAAATTTGTATTGTTCTCTTTGGGATAGAGTGTTCTCAAGAATTTGGGGTATAATTGTTGAGGGCTTGTAAGGTTACTCTTTGTCCTCAAAAGAAAGATAAATTAGTGAATTTGTGGAAAATCCTTAGTGTGGATAGCTAAGGTAGTAGAAGTAGACTTTGGTTGAGAAAGTCGAATCACTCTAAATCGCTGTGCAATTTCTTCCAATTTTCTACAAAAGCTTCCACCAAAAATTTTATTGCCAATTCACCCCCCTCTTGGCCGATTCCGTCAATCGATTAACTCAACAATTGGTATCAGAGCCTAACTCATTTGAAGGTTTAATCGCATCTTGAGTCGATTCGGGAAGAGTTACATCGATAATCAAAGTCATCAATGGCCTCTACTTCAAACTTCGACTCCGGTCTCGATTCGATGCCTATCAACAAGCCTCATTTCTTCAATGGGGCTAATTATGCCTATTGGAAAAATAGGATGATGTACTTCATTCAAGCAAGTGACATGGGAGCATCGAATATTGTAGAAGAATGATACTTCAAGCCTCTCACTCATCCAAGATTATGGAGTGAAGGAGAGACAAAAATGTTCCAGCTCAACTCCAAAGCCATCCATATCATATTTTGTGCTCTTGGACCAAATGAATACGGAAGAGTTTCATCTTGTACAACCGCCAAAGAAATATGGGACAAACTTCAAGTCACTCATGAAGGTACCGATGAGGTAAATAAATCTAAAATTAGTATTCTAACGCATAGCTGTGAAAATTTCAGGATGAAACCAAATGAAGATATCAAAGCTATGACGGATAGATTCTCAACGATTGTCAATGGTCTCAAATCATATGGAGAGATCATTTCAAATGAAAAAATTGTGAGGAAGTTAGTCTACTCCCTACAAAAATCGTGGCAATAAAGAAGACGGCAATCATCGAGTCTAAGGATCTAACGTCCTTAACTCTTGAAGAGCTAATCGGTTCACTCCTCACTCATGAAATGATGCTTGAAGATGAGGTGGACCTTGATAAGATTGAAGAGACACCAAAGGAGAAGGAGAAGAAGAAAAACATTGGAGTTGCTCTCAAATCCACAAAAAATGAGAGTGATTCAGATGAAGATGACGATGACGATGACGAGGAAATGACATTGTTTGCCAAACGGTTCAGAAAAATGATGAGACGTTACCGAGGAAGAAAATTCAAACGAAATGAAGGCCTAAAAAATGAACCAAAAGAGAAGGACCCGATCATTTGCTATGAATGCAAAAAGCCAGGGCATGTCAAATATGATTGCCCTCAATTGAAGAAAAATAGTCAATCAAAGAATAAGCACAAGGCTCATGTGGCTACATGGAGCGATGAAGAAGGTTCTGATGAAGAGGAACAAGAACTAGTAAACTTGTGCTTGATGGCATTCGGGGAAGATTCTAAGGTAACCTCTAACTCATCTGATTTTGATGATTTATCCTACGATGAGTTATTAGAGGAATATAATGGGTTGGCTTCGGATTATGAGAAATTATTTTTAAAATATAAAAATGATGTTTCAAAATTGAAAAATGAACATAAACTCATATCCAAAACCAACAACGATCTTGAAAGTAAAATCAAATATTTGCAAATCAAACTAGAAGAGTTTGAAAAGAAAAATTTGGATTTGCAAAATTTACTTTCAAAGGTCAATGATGATCATCAAAAGAAAATTGATGATCTTAAAATTTCTTTTGATAAAGTTGGAACAAAACGTTTTGAAAATGGAGAAAATTCAAAATCCAACTTTGTTAGAAAAAAGTTCTAAAAACTACAATCATAGAGGTCCCCAAAGAACCTCTAATGGAAAAATCATTAGAAGTATATGGGTTCCTAAAGAGTTTATTACTACTAAAGATAAGGATATCCTACACAAAAAGATACCTAAGGGGACTAGGATTTTGGAAACTAATGAATATGGACCCAAAAGAATTTGGGTACCAAAAATTAGAAATTAATTTATGTTTGTAGGAAAATGAGCATTGCTACAAGGCACGGGAAACAAATCCAAATTCATGGTACCTTGATAGTGGATGTTCAAGACACATGACAGGAAACAAAAACCGGTTCATTGAGCTTAACGCCAAAAATGGAGGAGAAATGACTTTTGGTGATGATTCAAAAGGTCACATTGAAGGTATTGGTACTATTGGTAATACCTATTCCATACAAATTAAGAATGTTTTATATGTGAATGGATTAAAGCATAATCTATTGAGTATTAGTCAATTTTGTGATAAGGGATTCAATGTCATGTTTCATATTAATGGTTGTAAAGTCATTGACATTGCATCTAATCGGATTATGCTTGTTGGTCATAGAATAGGAAACATATACATGGTGCATTTAGATTCTATTGATATGACTAATTTGTGCCTAGTTGCTAAGGATGAACATGATAGTTGGTTATGGCATAGGAGACTAGAACATGCTAGTATGAGTGTTTTGCAAAGGCTAACTCAAGGTGATTTAGTTCGAGGGTTGCCTAAGCTTAAATTTGATAATGATAAAATCTGTGATGCTTGTGCTAAAGGAAAACAAAAGCGAGTTTCTTTTAAATCCATTAATGACGTATCAACTAGTAGAGTATTACAATTGATCCATATAGATCTTTTTGGGCCAACTAGGACTACTAGCATGGGTGGAAACAATATGCATTTGTCTTGGTAGATGACTATTCTAGTTATACTTGGGTTCTATTCTTAAGTACTAAAGATAAAGCATTAGAAAAATTCATCATGTTTTCAAAAGTAATCCAAAACGATAAAGGTTACTCTATAACTAGTGTTAGGAGTGATCATGGCACTGAATTTGAAAATCTTGGATTTACTGAGTTTTTTAATTCTAATGGTATTAGTCACAATTTTTCAGCACCTAGAACCCCTCAACAAAATAGAGTTATTGAGAGGAAAAATCGAACTTTAGAAGAAATGGCTAGAACCATGCTTTGTGAAAATAATTTGCCAAAATATTTTTGGGCGGAAGCCACAAATACCGTTTGTTATGTTGTAAATCGAGTAATGATTAGGCCTATTTTAAAGAAAATTCCATATGAAATTTTCAAAAATAAAAAGCCTAATATTAGCTATTTTCATCCTTTTGGATGTAACTGTTTTGTTTTAAACAACGGTAAAGAAAACCTTGGCAAATTTGATGCTAAAAGTGATGAAGGAATTTTTCTGGGTTATTCCTTAAATTCTAAAGCTTATCGAGTATTTAATAAAAGAACTTTAGTTGTAGAAGAGTCTATACATGTTGTTTTCGATGATAATCTCCTTCCGAGGAATGATTATTGTGTGAATGATGATGTAGGTATTATAAATACAAATAAAGTTAGACATGACGTTGAAGAATCATCATCAAAGGAAGAAACAAAAGATGAGGTAACTCATGATCCTCTTGAGAATCCAACCATTGAAGAAAGGGAAGTATCTTATCCAATAGAGTACAACTATGTCAAGGATGGTGAGATTATAGGTGATCCATCCAAAGGAGTAACAACTCGATCTTCTCTTAGAAATATTTGTAATTATGTTGCATTTATTTCATGCATAGAGCCTAAGAATATTAAAGAAGCATTAAAAGATGAACATTGGATTATGGCTATGCAAGAAGAATTAAATCAATTTGAGAGAAGTAAAGTATGGACATTAGTTGAAAGGCCTAGTAATAAATCTATTGTAGGTACTAGATGGGTATTTAGGAATAAGCTTGATGAGAGTGGTAATATAGTGAGAAATAAGGCTAGACTTGTTGCTCAAGGGTATACTCAAGAAGAGGGCATAGACTATGATGAAACATATGCTCTCGTAGCTAGGATGGAAGCAATTAGAATGTTATTAGCATTTGCATGTTTTCATGAATTTAAATTATATCAAATGGATGTTAAAAGTGCATTTTTAAATGGTTTTATAAAGGAAGAAGTGTATGTGGATCAACCTCCAGGTTTTGAAGATTAAAAATTTCTGGATCATGTTCTTAAATTGATAAAAGCGCTTTATGGTTTAAAACAAGCTACTAGAGCTTGGTATGAAAGATTGTCAAATTTTTTAATTGAAAAAGGTTTTTCAAAATGGAAGGTTGACAGTACATTTTTTTTAAAGCACAAAGGTAAAGATTTATTAGTAGTTCAAATTTATGTTGATGATATAATATTTGGTTCTACTAATGATGTTCTTTGCCAAGAATTTTCTAAGCTAATGCAAAGTGAATTCAAAATGAGCATGATGGGGGAGCTCTCATTTTTCTTAGGACTCCAAATCAAGCAAAGAAAAGATGGCATCTTCATCAATCAAGCTAAGTACATCAAAGATATGCTCAAAAAGTTTGGACTGGAAAATGGCAAACCTCACGACACTCCAATGAGCTCTTCAACAAAGCTTGACTTAGATGAAGGAGGTAAATGTGTAGATGTTAAATTATATAGGTCAATGATTGGCTCTTTGCTTTATCTAACTGCAAGTAGACTGGACATTATGTTTAGTGTTTGCTTATGTGCTAGATTTCAATCATGTCCTAAGGAATCACATTTACTAGTTGTTAAGAGAATCTTTAGATACTTTAAGGACACTCCTAGTTTAGGACTTTGGTATCCTAGAAACTCTAGCTTTAGCTTGCGTGCCTTTTCTGATGCGGATTATGGAGGATGCAAATTAGATAGGAAAAGCACCTCTGGTACTTGCCAATTCCTTGGAAATATGCTAATTTCTTGGTTTTCAAAGAAACAAAATTGTGTTGCATTATCTACCACTGAAGCCGAATATATTTCAGCTGGTAGTTGTTGTGCACAAGTTTTATGGATGAAAAAACAACTTTTTGATTATGGAATTGAAGTAGGTGCCATTCCTATCAAGTGTGACAATACTAGTGCCATTTGTCTCACTAAAAATCCCATCAAACACTCTAGAACTAAGCACATCGAAATAAGACATCACTTCATTAGAGACCATGTCACTAAGGAAGATGTAATTCTATAATTTGTTGATACTTTGCACCAATTAGCGGATATCTTTACAAAACCTTTAGACAAGGAAAGATTTTGGACACATATGAGAGAATTAGGTTTGACCAACCTATCTTCACTTAGTGTTTAAAATAATTATAGCACTTTTAAGACTAAATGAAAAATGCTTAATTTTTTGATTGCATTCATTGCTATTAGTTAGGGGGAGTTTATGATTCTTGATGAAAATTAATTTTATGTTCAAATATAGTTTAAAGATTAATTTGATTGTTTGAACGTGATTAATTTTCAATATATGAGTTGCCAATACCACTAGAGAAAATTAATTTAGTATTTTGTGTGTTTAAAATCGGATTTTAGCATTTTGGTGCAGAGGGAATCGATACCCCCATGAGGGAACCGATTCCCCCTTTGAAGGGGAACCGATTCCCCCCATAGGGGAATCGATACCCCCCTAGGGTTCTGGTTTTATCAGGCAGAACCCTTGGTTTTTGCTCAAAACCTCTCATCTCATCCACCGTTATTCCCCTCTACTCACTCAAATCTCTATTTTGCCTCAAATCTACGTTTTTAATCGAAATTCACTTCAAATATCATCTTCTAAACCTGCTAGCATCATTAAAATCATGCAAACAACATCAAAATCCACTCAATCTCATCTTTCAAGGTAAATTTTTCTAAACTCTCTATTTAATTGATTTTGAACATATAAATAGTTTTAATTAGTTCTAGATAGAAATAGTGATCGGGCATTGATTATTTAGTGATTAGAAACTAGATATTACAACTAATTTCATCAAAAACACAAGAATTTTCCAAAAATTTAGAAATTTTAGAAATAAAAAAAATGTTTTTCAAATTATTGTGTTTTAATTGAATTATGTTGTTGTTATGAAAACTATACATATATTGTTTTTCAAAATCTTATTTTTCAATAGTTTTCAAAAACTTTTCCCATTAGGATTGATTTAGTGAACCTTGAAATATTGAGGACTCAATTGAGTTTTGGGATTGATTGAATTGCATACATGTGTTTTCTAAATTGCAGGTTGTCCATTCAATTCCGATTTCCTAAATCATGTCCAATCCTAAACGTGCTAGGTCATCATCTAGTCTCTCACACCGTCAACCAAATCCACCTCCAAATCCTCCTCCTATTCTTGAAATTCCAATTCCTAATCCTAATCCAGTTGATCCTAATTTAATTATCCAAAATTCATGCTTCAATCATCCTGGTCCCAGAAATCATCATTTTTGGTATTATCAATATTTCGACTCTTACAAAATTAGAGAAGAACGTATCCCTTCTCGTCAAGCTATGTTAGATATTAATTTTAAATATCTTTCTCTTTTACAAGAGTGGAAATTCGATAAACTTTGTGACCTTGAACCTATTGTTTACCATCAACTTGTTCGAATCTTTTATTCTAATGCCGTTTGTGTCAAAAAACTGAGCTCAAACTGAGACCATAGAAGTTCGTTCCTACCTCCAGGACAATTCTTACATATTAACTCGTCTTACATAGCCAAGGCACTAGGATTAGATAACGATGGTATTTCAAATGAAAAAAAATTAGGTTCTCGTTATAAAAGAAGGGATAGTGCGAGTGTCTTAGACCTTCATGAACGTTTTCTTCACCTAATGATTTCTTGGTGGTTTCGACCATCCGGAGGTTGTTATTCTACTCTTAGAGCCTTGGATCTTTGGTGGTTCATTGTTTCAAAAACAGTATTAAAATAAACCTACCTCAGATCATTTTTGCTGAATTGTTGAAACCGTAAATCTTGTTCCTAACAAGAAACTCTATTCATCTCTAGTTTACGGTTGCCTTTTGAGTAATCTTTTTACTAAAGCCGGGCTTAGAGTTAGTCTAGATGCCTCCTTTCCTCTAAAGAAACAAATTAATCTTCTTTCCTTAACGAGAGCGGGATGGATAAAGGATAAGGAAACCGGTGAATGGGTTCGATTGTCTAAAAATACTCCGGGAGCTAGTTCTTCACGAGCTCCACCAGAAGGTGACGATGATCCCGAGCTTCAACAATTAATATGAGACATTGATGAAGCCGAAGATGAGCATGAACAGCCCGAGGAGCAAGCACAACAAACGCATCAAATGCCTCCATATTTTCAATCTTTTATGGAGACATTCGATTTCCGATATGCTACCATGGATTCGCACTTTACTTCTATAGAGTCTCATTTATCCACAATGGGAGCTCAACAATTAGAAATCCTCCGAAAGATGCGGACAAACAATGCTTCGATGAATGAACGTATTGATGCACTCTCACATGAGATGGTCGCTATGCGAGCTCGTTTTCCTCCTCCCGATCCGGATGTTTAATTCTGTGTTTAGCTTTAGAACTTTGAACTAAAAGATTATTGTTTCAACATTTTGAATATTTTGGAATGTTTGATTTTGAGGATTGTTAGACTTTGGATTTGTTTGGATGTTTAAATTTATATATTTGGTTTAGTTAAATTTATTGCATCATTTAAATCATGTTAGATATATGACCAATTTTGCCATGTCACATTGTTTTTTAATATTGATTATGAAACTAATGGCTAACGTTTCTCTTGATTGTGATCTTAGCAGCTTAAACTATATATAATCAAATTGGCTACATGATTTGAAAACCTTGTTTAAATTATTTTCAAATGTCCTTTTGATTTAACAAAAAGGGGGAGAAGCGTTGTTAAATGTCTTAAATGGGAGAAGTGTTAAAGTAAGGGGGAGTAATTTCAAAACTTGATTTCAAAATCTTAAAATTACTAAAATGTTTTGTTATATCAAAAAAGGGGAGATTGTTGAAAACATTTTGATATTTCGATATAACAAATTAAGTTAAATGAATTTTAAGATTTTCCAAAAAGATTTTCTAAGTATATTCGATATAATTATTCGAATATCAAAATATTACTCCAAATCTTCAAATGTCATTTTTAATCCTTACTCAAGTGTAAAATTAAGTTTTAATCTTAAAATAATTTCAAAACGATTTTACAAAAATATTTTGAACCATTTCAAAGCCAAAAATTCTATATTGCTCAGAGGGAACCGATTCCCCCTGAATGGTTTGACTCTGAGAATTCCAGTATGCTCGGAGGGAACCGATTCTCCCCAGGGGGTACCAATTCCCCCCACTATTCAACGGTCGAAATATTTAAATTTTACACTTAAGGAACCGATTCCCCCCACGCTCCAAGCTGTTTTATTAATTGATTTCACACTAAAATGGCTATATTATCTTCATTAATGATCCCCAACGTTCAAAAGTGATTCAAGGTGTATTTAAGCAAGCTTAGAAGCCATTGATCAAAAACAAGAAACACCAAGCAACTAGAATCAAGAGAGAATCAAAGAGAAAGCATCAAACCTCAAGTTTGAGCATTTCAAGCCTATTTTTCATTCAATATTCATTTTGTTTTCAAGAACACTTATTGTGCTCAATTGTATTCATTCTTGAGTGTTCTTTTCTTTGTTCTAGAATTGTGCAAACAATCTACCTTGTGAGGATTTCCTTGTAAGTTTGCAAATTTGTATTGTTCTCTTTGGGAGAGAGTGTTCTCAAGAATTTGGGGTATAATTCTTGAGGGCTTGTAAGGTTACTCTTTGTCCTCAAAAGAAATACAAAATAGTGAATTTGTGGAAAATCCCTAGTGTGGATAGCTAAGGTAGTGGACGTAGACTTTGGTTGAGAAAGTCGAATCACTCTAAATCGATGTGCAATTTCTTTCAATTTTCTGCAAAAGCTTCTACCAAAATTTTTATTACCAATTCACCCCCCTCTTGGCCGATTTCGTCAATCGATTAACTCAACATAAAGCAAAATAAAAAATAAGAAAGGAAAAAATAAATTGGTTAGTATCAATTAATAGAAAGAAAAGATCATATCTATCAAGGTATAAATCCTAACCTTATGCTTTCTAGTTCCATGCTTTGTTTGGAAAAATTAACCTAACTGCATGTTTTCTAGTTCACATGCATTTACTCAAGAAAAAATAAATAAATAATTAAAAGCTAGAGTTTATTTCTCCTTTGTGTACACCTACGGACAGAGGTTCAATACAGTCTTAGATCGGGAGAATTTCTAGGGTTTATTATATGCAGGGTTTTAGTTCTAAGAGTAAAGGTACTCGAACTGTCCTTGTTGGTGCCCTTTTGGGCTGTCAAACCCTCAATCCTAGTCAATCATAGACTTAAGCGGATTGAGTTCAATTTGAGGGGACACATTTCTCTATACGTGACACAGAGAATAAATTCTCACGAAGACATAGAGCATATGAACCTCGAAAGCTACTTGCTAGGTCTAACATAGAGAATAAATTCTCACGGAGACGTCGCTTTCACTCCCACTTAAAAGGGACAAGCTTGATTATAAAGCTTATGTTATACAATGTACGTGTTGTGTGTGAGGAGAAATTTTCAAACCTTTGACAAACAAATAAATAAAAATTTAATATTTGAAAATAAAATAAAAACATTAATAAAAAATAATATATATAAATATTATGAAAATAATAAGTATATATAAAAAATTTGAAAGGAAAGAATTATAAATTAAATATATGAATTTTTAATTTCTAATTAATAGAGACAATTTATAATTGATTTTAAAGCTTGACCAGGTCCCCAGCAGAGTCGCCAAGCAGTCGTAACCGGTTTTTGCCCGGGCACGAAATTTTTACTTGGCGTGAAAATTAAAATGAATAAATAAATAATTTTGATTTAAAATAAAATATTTTGGGAGTCGCCATTGACCCTTTGGGTTAGGTAGGTCAAATATCTAAAAATAACCTTTTAAAATAGTTTTTTAGAAAACATAATTTAAAAGATAAACTGATCTGCGTATAACAAAAAAAATTTAGTAAAGAAGGGATTCGTGATCGATTACGTTTAGGTAAGGATTAGCACCCCTATAACGCCCAAAATTGGTACTCATTAATTATAAATTGCCTCTATTGTTGGAATTATAAAAATTCAAAAATATATTTAATTCATAATCCTATTATTTTAAATTTATTAATATAATTTTAAAAAAATATAATAATATCTAGATATATTCTTATTTTTATAAATAAGATATTTATTTACTTAGAAATATTAGAAAATGACTTCTAGGTGCTTTAAGACAGCCCATTTCATAGTATTAAAAAATAACTAAATATTAATAAACCATTTCTCTAAAAATAATTAAAATAAATTAATATATAATTTATAAAAATATGATATTTATTTATTTAAGAATATCGTAAAAGGACTTCTAGGTGCTTTAAGACAGCCCATTTCTTAATATTAAAAAATAAATAACTATTAAAATATGATTTATTTTTCTTAAAAATAATTTATATAAAATTAAATTTATAAATAGGATTTTTATTTAATAGAAACAAATAAACAAATAAATATATTATTTATTATATATATATATATGACTAAATAATAATAATAATAATTAAATATATTGAAAATAAACATATAAAATTAAAACAACAACTAAATAAATGAAATTAAAACTATAATATTAAAATATAAAAAGAAATAAAACTAGTAATTAAATGAAAGTATTAACATTAGTGATTAAATTTATAACATATTAAAATTAAATATCCTAATTTGTAATTAATTATTTAAAATTACAGTGACTAAACATGCTATTTTACCCGTTTATTAATTTAAGGACTAAAATAAACTTATATCAAATTAGAATATTAAATTAAAACAAATTAAAACATGTTGTTTGTGATTAAAAAATTAATTAATAAAATTACAAGGGCTAAATAAAGTATTTACCATAAATATATATATAAATACTGATAATGACTAAATTATAATTAAATAAAATTCAGGAACAAAATCAAAATGCACAAAAAATTCAATTCCAGTGACTAAAATAGAATTTTATAAAACATGGAGTACTGCGGGTATGATTTTTCCATGGGGAAATTACTCACAGGCCCCTCCCCAAAATGACACCATTTGGGGAGGGGTATTTAAACCCATTAATCGGCCCTAAAGGGCCATTAAGCTTTATTTCTTCTCTTTGGTTTTCTCTTTAAGAGAGAGAACCCTCTCTCTTCCCTCTAGACTCTCTCTCCAGAGAGAGAGTCGGCCACCGGCCGACAACCATGATACGCCGTCAAGCACCGGAATTTACAAAACCATGCCAAATCAAGCTTTTTAACCCTAAAGCCAAATCTGGTATCCTTTTCTCCTAAAACCCCATAGTATTTCCTAGATCTAGGAAATTACCTTCGAAGTCTGAAGGTTTCCGACGATATTTCGAAAGCCTCCGATAATAGAGTAAGCTTTCTCTTCTTTTTTTTCTTTTGAATGGTTGTTGTTTTGCTCTCTGTTGCTATATTACTTGTTGAGTTGCTCTCCTTTTTTTTTCTTCCATTCGTCATTGTTGTGTTACCTCTGTCTTGCCCTCCATCCTTGTTTTTGTAGGTAAGTCGAGGCTTTTATAGCCTCGTCGAGACGTTCATCGGACCGGGTAATGGAGCGGTCTTCAGTGAGTCACCAAGCTATGGCAGTGACTCACCATAGATCTTCAACATGGGTAGCCATCTGGGTCTTCTAGAGCATTTTGGCGAGGGGGCGGCGTCGTGGCTGAAGCGGGTTGGGTCACCTGGCAGTGGGAGCGTCGGCAGTGTGGACGTGGGGAGGTTAGAACTCGCTGGAACTCTTGAAGCGGCAGTTGGGACGTGGCCCTAGGGTATCATACCCTAGGGTTTTCATCAGGTGCATCTGGGGACCATTGGATCTAATCAGATCCAATAGTTGATAAAAGAGGCGGTTACTGGTATGAGATACAAAACCTAATTTGGTTTAGGGTTTTCATTGGGCTCCTAGATCTGGGTCGGTCACTGTTGGGCTTCGAGATTGATATCTTTGGGTCGTTTAACTGGGCCATTTGTTGGGCTTCCAGATTTGTAAAATGGGCCTGTAATATTTATTTAATAAAAATAAATAATAATAATAAAAAAATGAAAAAAAACTAGTGTCTTCAACTTCAATAAAGTCTAATTATGAAATCAACTTGTTATTTGAGTAATGGATAATAAACATAGATGATTTGATTTGAATTCATGATTATAATATGATTTTGGTTTATATTGTGTTTAAAATGTGAAATTATGCATGCTTTCTAAATGTTTATGTTCAATTTAAGTTTCAGTGACATTTTCGATCTGGTTTTCGTCTCGATCGGATTGTAGGGGTTATGTTTTCATTGAAAACAAGTTTCAAAAAATAATTTTTGCAAAATGAATTATATTTCTTAAAATATTTTTATGAAAAAACCCCATTTTATGGTGTTTGGATAATATTGTGTAAATCTTTTTTCACTAGTTAAAAATTTTTCTAGAAATTATTTATTATAAACATTAAATATAATAAATAATATATTTATTATAAAAAACCATAATAATATTATTTTTAAAATATAAGAATTATTTATTTAATATGATTTATGTCCATATGATTATTAGAAATATTAATTTTATAATTTTATAAACAAAAATATTAAATATATATATAGTGTTAAAATATCGTAAAAAGGTTGCAAGTATCATATATGGTCGGAGGAACAAATAAGATTTTGGAATGACTGGTGGATGAGGGCATGTCTCAGGAAAGGTGGGTTAATATACGGCGTTACCGGATACATTAAAAGATATTTAATAAATTCGGTTTAGCGCTACCGGAAATGTTGAGTAATAATATTATAGTAGGTCTAAATCATGAAGAAATATTAAAAAAATTGGCAACCAGCAAACTTAGCTTGTCGGTTTATGTCGATACTTTATAAAAAAATATCGATCCACATCAATATAACAGGAAAAAATATGACAAAACCGGTAAAGCGCTACCGGATATATTGAAAGTGTCGATACTTTAATATAAGTATCCACACATTGTGAATTTAAAGGAGAAGCAGTTTTAGCACCTATAAAGTGTCGATTCTTTATAAATATGTATCGATCCACAACGATATAAGAGGTAAAAATATAACAAAACCGGTAAAGCTCTATCGGATATATTTAAAGTGTCGATACTTTAATATAAGTATCGACACATTGTGAATTTAAAGGAGAAGCCATTTTAGCGCCTATAAAGTGTCGATTCTTTATAAATATGTATCGATCCACAACGATATAATAGGTAAAAATATGACAAAATCGATCTCGAAAAGACAAAACCGGTAAAGCGCTACTGGATATATTGAAAGTGTCGATACTTTAATATAAGTATCGACACTTTGTGAATTTAAAAGAGAAGCAGTTTTAGCTTATATAAAGTGTCGATATTTTATAACAATCTATCGATCCACAACGATATAACAGGTAAAAATATGAAAAAACCGGTATCTAAAGGACAAAACCGTTATAGAGGGACCGGATATATTGAAAGTGTCGATACTTTAATATAAGTATCGACACTTTGTGAATTTAAAAGAGAAGCAGTTTTAGCGCCTATAAAGTGTCGATACTTTATAAAATGTATCGATCCATAACGATATAACAAGTAAAAATATGACAAAACATGTATCTAAAGGACAAAACCGGTATCTAAAGGACAAAACCGGTATAGAGCGACCAGATATATTTAAAGAGTTGACACTTTAATATAAGTATCGACACTTTGTGAATTTAAAAGAGAAGCAGTTTTAGCGCCTATAAAGTGTCGATACTTTATAACAATGTATCGGTCCACAATGATATAACAGGTAAAAATATGACAAAACCGATCTCGAAATGACAAAACCGGTAAAGCGCTACCGGATATATTGAAAGTGTCGATACTTTAATAAGTACGCGTAATAAATTATCGATACTTTCAAAAAAATAGGTAATTATACTATCGAAAGTATCGACACATGACATAAAAGTATCGACATTTTTGTAGTTGTATTGATTAAATATAAATAACATGTCCGGTGAAAATATAAAGGGCATAGTTAAATATCCTTTGAAAAATAGATAGAACGGACGAGTTTTTGAAATCGAAGCGTAATTGTTGCTGTATTTCAGAAGGCATTTCTAAAGCAGAGTTTGTTTGTTTGTTTGTTGCTGCAGTCGAATCGAAAAGTTCGTTGTCGAAACCCTAGTTTTTATTATTACAGTAATTAGAAATTGGGTTTTTATTTGTTATTTGGGGTTTTAGAGTAAAGAAGCATCTGGGACCGATTACATGTATAAAATGATATTCTAGGTAAAATATAAATATCGATACTTTTATTAAATATTATAGGTAGAAAATGATATTATAGGTTGTATAAATGTGTCGATACTTGGAGTATTAAGTGTTCTCATTCGTTTAAAGGAAATAGGGATTAGGGTTTTTAGGTTTGGTTTGGGGATTTTGAATCGAATCCAATAAGGATTTGGGACCGATTATATAATATTATAGGTAGAAAATAAATATGGATACATGTATATAATATTATAGGTAGAAAATGATATTTTAGGTTGTATAAATGTGCTGACACATTTTGTACTGGCCATTCAAATTCTTTTGAAGAAACCCGTTTTACCACAAGAGTAGTTATCTATATTTGTATATTGAATAAAGTGTATGTAACAAGTATTTGATTTGATTTGCGTAAACTGATATATGAAGGAAAAATGGAGTCAATGGGTGGAAATATTGTTGGTGGCGCAGATGACTTTGAAATTGAGGTCGAGACTCAAAAGCAACCAAAGGGTGGATATATGTACTTCTAGTAAGTATCAATGTCTTTTTTTTATTATTGTTGAAATGGTAATTGGATTAAATTATTTAAGAACTTTAAATTGATGACAAATTTTAAATGTTGACAGTATGACCGAATGCAAAAGGATGAAGGAAGGTGGTGAACACATCGGTTCGGTATGTAAATTGAAATTGACATTGAGTATTATTTTGCTTTAATGTATTGATAAAAAATGTTTATGCTTAATATTAGGTGAAAAATGATGTGATGGAGAAATGGAATTCGATTACTGATGCTGAGAACGAACCTTACATCGCACAGTCAAAGATGGATAGTAAAGAATACAAAGAATGGAGGAAAGCACATGAAAAAAATGTATTCATTAAACTTGTAAATACGTTGATACAAAATATATAAGAACTATAACATTATATATTGTTAAAAAATGTAGAAAGTGTCGACAAGGTACAGCATTAAAAGGGTGAATTCATTAATTATACACCTTAAGGAGAAGGGTCAGTTGAATGTGCTGGGACAAATAGGGTTTGGATCATTGGTAGGAGTAAGGGATCGACCTATTCGGATGGAATTGTGTCGATCCTTGATGGCGCAATTTGATGTCAAACAATGTATTGCTAAATATGGTGATTTTTCATTTCCTCTCGGGATCCCATGTGCTGCAGCCGTCTTGGGGGTAGGAAATGAAGGCAAAAGTGTTGTAGAAGTCTCTAAGAGTAAGAACTAGAAAGCACTTGCCTCCAAATATGGTTTGAAGTAGAAGGTGACATATGCTGAACTTGAAGAGGAAATCAAAAGTGGATTTTACGGGGGGATAGTTGAAGGCCCGAGTTCTATTGTACCTTGTCGGGATCTTCCTTTGTCCAACGGGTGATACGTCAACGAACAAGGACTATATGAAGCTCATTTGCGATGAAGGCTTGAAGGGTGAATTCAATTAGGCTGAATATGTCCATTTGAGATTGATTGAATCAATAATCACCTTTAAAAAGGATAGCCAGAGATACCTCAAAGGGTGCATAGCAATCTTAGAGGTAAATGAGTTGAAGAACGTTTTTGTGTTTTTATATAAAATGATAATATAGTTATTATATGAAATTATAAATTTTATTATAAATGTAGGTTGCACTGTTTGATTTTTGGTCGGGCTATAAGGCAGTGCCGGCTTATGAAAGAACCGGATGGCACGCATCCGTGCATGGGGAAAGAAAGAGGTGGTTAGAGTGATGGCAAAGTTGAAGTTGGATAGACCGAGGAAGCAAGAAAGGGTAATAAATGTAATTAAATAATATTAAGAATATAGTCAATGTCTTAATATTGTAATTTAATTTTGAAGGTTGTTGGCAAGGATGTAGTGGAGGCAGTAGAGGTAGAGGAGAAGGAAGAAGAGATGGTTGTATTGGGGGATGACGGTGAGGGAAAACAGAATAAATTCGACATTTTGATGTCTGAATTGGCTTATATCAAAAAAATCCAATTTGATATCATGCAAAGACAATCAAGAGTCGAAGAGAAACTTGAGAGAGTCGAAGAGACACTTGAGAGGCATAAGGGGGAAGTGAAAGGAAAAATAGATAGAGTGGTGAAAGAAGTTGAGGTATTGAAGGGTGAAATGGTGAAAGAAGTTGAGGTGTTGAGGGGTGAAGTGGTGAAAGAAGTTGAGGTGTTGAGGGGTGAACTTAAGATGGTGAGGGGTGAAAAAATTGATGGAGTGATGAAGGAGGTTGTGAAATTGAGGAGTGAACTTACGGGGGTGAAAGGGGTGGTTGATGAATACTTGGATGAAGGGGAAAAATTGAAGGGTGAAATAAAAGAGACGAAGAACTATGTAGAGCAAAAATACGATGAACTGAAAAAATATGAACAAGAAAAGAGGGAGGAAGAAGAAAAGAGAGAGGAAGAAGAAAAGAGAGAGGAAGAAGAAAAGATTGAGGAAATGAGGAGGAATGATGTCGATGTGATCTATACACCGGAGAGTGTTATAGATGAAGGTAAGTTGAATAAAAGAAAACTTAATTTGATCTTTATCATGTTGTGACAAAAATTTGTATGCAATATTTTAGGTTGAAAAAATGGATATTCCAAGCGGAATTGATGACATCGAAGCTGCAATTTGTGATTATTTATGGAATATTGGGTTAGAATCGGGGTAAGTGAAATATATTGCTTTTTGAGTGATATTTATATATTTCATGACAAGATATTAATCCTAATGATTCATACAGATATTATGTAATCTAAATGGGAAATCAATTCACTAATATATCCGACGTTGCAACGTTGAAGCCTACGGAATGGGTTGGCAGTGTGGCAAGTAAAAAGTACAAAATGTTGAAACCTATTGAATATGTTTTGATTGTGTAATTAATTTTGTTATGTTATTGATTTGCTATCCTGGACAGTATGCTACGATTCGAAAAAGTCACTCATGAGGATTAGCTACCTTCCATACCACTTAGCGGTGAGTTAAATTAATAAATGTCGAAAAGTAGTGTTATAGACGGTAAATTAATAATGATTATCACGTAATTACAGCAACAGGAGTTGGATGCCAACAGCAAAGTAAGTGTTGAGAGTATTGCTACCTTTTGGGGTCCCATATTGGGTAACTATGTGAAATTCACCGACTGTGAGAAGGTAAGACACCATACGAATTGCAAATGATGTTTTCGGATATATAATGTTGAATTTTGTCAAATTGGGTGTGAAATTTGTTACAGATCATGATCATAATAAACTACCTTAATTCACATTGGTATCTGTTGGTGTTGGATATGGTAGATCAAGTTGCAACAATATATGATAGTCTGTTTACATCTAAAGTAGCTAAACAGAGAGTGAATGATGCTGAGAGATTGGTATGTATAAAAGGACATTATGTAAATTATAATGCATATTTTGTTTGGATCATAACTTCATATTTTTTAATGCAGATGAAAATATTAGATAGTTCTAATAAGAAACACAATTAGGTAGAAGAATATGGATCTCTAGGAAAGTTCCCCTTGAAAAATTTCAAATTTGTAGAGTATAAGAAGAATGAGCAATTGAATGGGTATGAGATGTTATCATAAATTAAAAGCTTAATTTATGAAGGTTTCATAATTGACATGTGTGGTTTTCAAATTTTGTTACAGATATGATTGCGGCATGTATGTGATGATGTGGACGAAATTGATCGGTTCTACAGGGGTAACTGGTGATTTTGTAAGTGGAATTAAAAATTCGTTTGCGGTTAAACTGTTAAAAGTCATAGATTGAATGATGTGGTTTACAATACTTAACGTACTGACAATTTGAATACAGGTTGTTGGAGAGTGGGATCGATCGCGAATATTAAACGATCTCGTAAGCCACAATCAAAATAAACGAAGATATGAGATAAAAAAAGCTACCATGAGAAACAAGAATAACAAAATGAAGCGATGATGTAAATGTAGAGTTAATTTTGTATAAGATTTATAATTTTGTATACGATTTATAATTTTGTATGTGGATGTAATTATGTATAAGATGAGAAAAGTTAGTAGTAGGTTGTTGTACATGTTTCTTATACACAGTAAGAGTCATGTTGATACTTACGATATATGGAGATCTTTGTCTGCATTATTCCAAATGTTATCATAATTGTGATCATGTGCGGGACTGAATGGCATTCCATATAGAGGGTATGTACAATAACTACAAAATTCAATAACTTTAAAGTAAAAGGTAAATTTACAATGTAGTTGGTAAAAATAGACTTTTTTAATGAAAAATTAATAAACACAAAGATTTGTTTCCAACATTTTGTCTAGTATGGTTCCCAAATGTTAAGTTTCCAAAAAATAGGTAAGCATATGTGTCGATACAGTTATAAAAAGTGTCGATCTCAAAAACATCGTAACCCATAATTATAATGTAATAGGTAATTTTGTAATATAACCAGTATAAATATATCGGTTTTATGTGAGAATAGGTCTACATAATGTATCGACACTTTTTCAATATGTGTCGATACTTTTTGTCCATAATAAATGCCCAAAATGATGAACGCATAAAGTGTTGATACATTTATTGAAAGTGTCGATCCCATAAACATCGAAACTCATAAATATAATGTAATAGGTAAATTTACAATATAACTAGTATAACTAAACCGGTTTTATGAAAGAATAGGTCTACATAATGTATCGACACTTCTGGAATTTGTGTCGATATTGTTTGTCCAGAAGGAATGCCCAAAAAGGGTGCACGCAATAAGTGTCGATACATTTATAAACAAGTATCGATCCCAAAAACATTGAAACCCATAATTATAATGTAATAGGTAATTTTTCAATGTAACTGGTATACATATACCGGTTTTATAAGAGAATAGGTATACAATATGTATCGACACTTGTGT
Source organism: Hibiscus syriacus (assembly GCF_006381635.1). Lineage (NCBI taxonomy): Eukaryota > Viridiplantae > Streptophyta > Magnoliopsida > Malvales > Malvaceae > Hibiscus > Hibiscus syriacus. The sequence goes on along the minus strand of NW_024063471.1, from coordinate 14,225,658 downwards.
AATTTGTGTCGATACTTTTGGTCAAGAAGGAATGCCCAAAAAGGGTGCACCATTAAGTGTCGATACATTTATAAAAAGTGTCGATCCCAAAAACATCGAAACCCATAATTATAATATAATAGGTAATTTTGTAATATAATCGGTATAAATATATCGATTTTATATGAGAATATGTCTACATAATGTATCGACACTTTTTTATTTTGTGTCGATACTTTTTGTCCAGAATGAATGCCCAAAATGATGAATGCATAAAGTCTCGATATATTTATAAAAAGTGTCGATACCAGAAACATCGTAACCCATAAATATAATGTAATAGGTAAATTTACAATGTAACCAGTATAACTATACCGGTTTAATGAGAGAATAGGTCTACAACATGTATCGACACTTGTGTAATTTGTGTCGATACTTTTTGTCCAAAAGGAATGCCAAAAGCGTTGCACGCATAAAGTGTCGATACATTTTTAAAAACTGTCGATCCCAAAAACATTGAAACAACGCATAAAGTCTCGATATATTTATAAAAAGTATCGATACCAAAAACATCGAAACCCATAAATATAATGTAATAGGTAAATTTACAATGTAACCAGTATAACTATACCAGTTTAATGAGAGAATAGGTCTACAACATGTATCGACACTTGTGTAATTTGTGTCGATACTTTTTGTCCAAAAGGAATGCCAAAAGCGTTGCACGCATAAAGTGTCGATACATTTTTAACAAGTGTCAATCCCAAAAACATTGAAACCTATAATTATAATGTAATAGGTAAATTTCCAATGTAACCGGTATAAATATACCGATTTTATGAGAAAATAGGTAGTCATAAAGTATCGACAATTATTAAATTTGTGTCGATACCATTTTAAATATCGCGCGTTTTTTCCCCTTCATTATTTATAGATTATAATCTATACAAACTCCATAACAAGAAACTCTAAACCTAAAGGCAGAAGAGAACTTTTCCTCTTCGACGAATACTAGCGTTATAATAATAGTGACGATCAGATGTTCAGGTAAATTTATCATTATTTTATGGGTTTGATTGATTTCCACATTGGAATTTTTTTCTTGAATGTGTTTGTGTTCCAATGTAATAACATCCACACCCAAAATGGCTCCAAAATGTCATCGTCAGAAGCATGGTATTTCTCAAAGCTCTTCCCAACCCAAGTCTTCTCAACCACAACCTCCTTCTCAAACAATCGCTTCTTTTGAGGAAATCAGGTCGTTCGAAACTCTGAACTTTAGATCCGATACAGAGAAAGAAAGATGGCAGACGAGTTTTAAAGTAAGGAAGATTTGTCCTGAACGTGTCATTAATCTGGGTTTCTTGTTTGATGATAAATATGCATTTAGTTTTAAATCCATATTTACATCTTGGGGTTGACTTGAATTCCTTGGTGTAGAACCAAAATATTACCCCAACCTAGTTAGAGTCTTCTACAACAATGCTTTCTTATAACACGAGCCTAATAAGACTAATATAATAGGAATTAATACTCATGTCATGGGGAAGGATATATATATATATATATATATATATATATATATCCGAAAACTATTACGGAGGGTCTAGGTGTCGAGAATAAAGGGGATTTAGATGAAAATAATTTAGATACTACAATACAACGGGTTGCTAGAAATAGCCCAATTCACCTAGATGTAGAGTCGAGAGTGTTTCACAAAATGCTCTCTTGGTATATCCGGCCTACTGGGGGAAAACATTCAATGCTTCGAGACAACGATTATTGGTGGATAGCAAAGTATAAATCCAAAAGGGCTCCAAACATTGCTAAACTAATATTTAATACAATTGTATATATGGTCAGAAAAGGAGCAACAATTTCAACTTCACTACCATATGGATATGTCATCACTCATCTGTTGAATAAGAAAGAAGTTGATTTTTCGCATGATTCCCCTGTTTGATTAACCCGCAAGATTGACATGTTATTTATTAAAATAACAGGATATGATTTTGTTGAAAAAGTCGGTTGGAAGCGTGTCAAGGAGGTTGGATTAGATCAAGAGAGGGAGGAAATAGACCCCATTGGCCATGAAGACGACCAACCAATTGGAGACACAATGATGGAAGAAGCTCCAGTTGGAGAGGATGTCACAATTAAGACGGTGATGGAATACATGGTCAATTTTCGGGAGCATATTGATTCCCTTGTGAGTGGAATGTGAGCCGATATTTCATCATTGCGCAATGAAGTCTCCATGTTGCGTGACGAATTACGTCAACGAAATCAAATGAGTTAGGTAATGAATTATTTATGTTTCTAAACATTTACACGTTCTGAATGTATTTTATTTTCTTTTAACAGTTGTGGACAACCAAGAGGTCAATGAATATGAAGATGACGATGAAGATGATGATGATTATGAAGATCCAAACAAGTATATCATGTCTGCTACGCCGCCTGCAAGAAAACTTATAATTTTTTATGTTAATGGTGTCCTTGCCTACATCCCAAGACAGCCAAATGGTTTTAATTCTGTTCTTTAGTATCCATTATTTTAACATATAAGCGTAGAAATTTAATCTCATTTTCTTCATGTTGTAGATGTTGTCCTCATAAGAGGATTATATGAATTTATGCATTTTTGTGTAGACAATTTTGTTGTTGCCATTTGGTCTTCCAATATGAGGTTAGAACTATTGAACAATTGAATTATTGTAGCCAAAATTGTTAATATACAATTAAATGTTAACATTCAAACTTGATTTCAATCTCAGGCATAACATCGACCCTGTACTTGAGAAACTACCTTTGTTGTCTGACCATTTTCTATTCACTTGGGTAAGATGAATCTCATTAAAGTTTGCTAACTTTTATTTGTCTATGATTCCTACATATTTATGTTCGACTGTTTGTGAACATGATCAAGCAAATTGCAAAACATACGATAATGTTACCTACTGTAAAGATATCAATGATGTTTGGAACGTGTTTCCTTATTTTAACGACCTAAATACACTGTTGGTCGATGATTCACCAGAAAAAATGATTTATAATCCGGTAAGTTAAATTTATGTAATATGTTTTTCCAGTTAAATAGGTGTTCATACATTGATTGATTAACAATTTATGTGTTTATATAGAAATACAATTACATATGTCCACATTTCTTTGACTATGCTTCCCATTCGAGCGACAATGCTCTAGGTATGACACAAATTTATTCCTGCTTATGCGAATTTAGTAGTAAAATTACACCTCATTAGTTTGATAATTGAAATTATTTATATATGTCCTCAGAAAAAGGCGGTAACATACGAGAGTATTTGGAAAATTTGTTGAAGGCACCTAATGTTCCGGACTTCGTTAGAAATAACCCTTTTTCATCGGATTAATTTCGTTGTGGGTACATTATTTGAACATTGTTATGTATAAATTTCTTGTGTATGTATGTTTTGGTTTGATTATATTGTGTGTATATCTTCATTCAGATGGGATGCGATGTGCATAACAAAACAATCTATATTTATCTCTTCCATGTGAGTACTTTATTCCCACCATGTGACAAGTGTGACAACCCCATCAACTCACAACTCAGCTTTGAACTCAATCAATATTGTCTTTTACCCGCTTGATGGTTCATAACGTATGTTACTTGAACAATATGAATCAATTATACAATTTCATTTATAAGGTAACAACTTACCTTTTTCAAAACTTATTAACTTAGCTAATATGCATATTATCATTGATTATTTCATATTTGCTTCTCTGTATACAGATACATTTGAGGATTCTTGAAATATCAATACTAGTTATTAATGTATTTTACATATGCATGCAAATGTATCGAAACACATTATTAAAGAATCGTTTTCTATAATCTCCACAACAAAGTTTTCATACATAAAGTTTCCAAACTTAAAGTTTCCCATAAAGTGTCGATACAGTTTGAAAAAGTATCGATCCCAGAAACATCAAAATCCGTAAATATAATGTAATAGGTAAATTTACAATGTAACCAGTATAACTAAACCGATTTTATGAGAGAATAGGTCTACATAATGTATCGACACTTCTGGAATTTGTGTCGATATTTTTTGTCCAGAAGGAATGCCCAAAAAGGGTGCACCCATAAAGGGTCGATACTTTTTAAAAAAGTATCAATCCCAAAAACATCGAAACCTATAATTATAATGTAATAGGTAATTTTGTAATATAACTGATATAAAAATAACGATTTTATGTGAAAATAGGTCTACATAATGTGTCGACACTTTTGAATGTTGTGTCGATACTTTTTGTCCAGAATGAATGCCCAAAGGGGTGAATACATAAAGTGTCGATACATTTATAAAAAGTATCGATCCCAAAAATATCGAAACCGATAATTATAATGTAATAGGTAAATTTACAATGTAACTGGTATAAATAAATCAGTTTTTTGAGAAAATAGATATACATAATGTATCGACACTTTTGGAATTTGTGTCGATACTTTTGGTCCACAAGGAAAATCCAAAAAGGGTGCACCCATAAAGTGTCGATACATTTTTAAATAGTATTGATCCCTAAAACATTGAAACCCATAAATATAATGTAATAGGTAATTTTGTAATATAACCGGTATAAATATACCGGTTTTATGTTAGAATAGGTCTACATAATGTGTCGACACTTTTGAATGATGTGTCGATATGTTTTGTCCAGAATGAATGTACAAAAGGGTGAACGAATAAAGTGTCGATACATTTATAAAAAGTATCGATCCCAAAAACATCGAAACTGATAATTATAATGTAATAGGTAAATTTACAATGTAACCGGTATAAATATACCAGTTTTATGTTAAAATAGGTGAACATAATGTATCGACACGTTTTAGATTTGTGTCGATACTTTTTGTTCAAAATGAATGCCAAAAGGGTTGCACGCATAAAGTGTCGATACATTTTTTAAAAAGTATCGATCCCAAAAATATCGAAACCGATAATTATAATGTAATAGGTAAATTTACAATGTAACCGGTATAAATGTACCAGTTTTATAAGAAAATAGGTGAACATAATGTATCGACATGTTTTAGATTTGTGTCAATACTTGTAAATAACACGTTTTTTCTTCCTTCATTATTTATATGTAACGCTACAAACCTTAAATCAATAAACTCTAAAGGCAGTTCTCTTTTCTTCGTCTGTGACGAATACCAGCGTTCGTAACAATTACGATCAGTTATTCATGTAAATTTCTCGATATTATAGTATTAATTTCCAGATTGGACACTTTTTTCCCTTCTTGTGTTCGATAGGTATGTTGTTGAAACCCTAATTTTTTAGAAAATCTTTAAAAAGAGGGGTTAGGTTTTAAAGTTTGTTGTTTGTGAATGATTATAGGTTGCAAGTTCAATCTTTGTACGTGAAGATGATGACCTTCAAATCTCTACAGTCTTACTGAATGCGAAAGGATAAAGGAAGCTCATAATCATGTTGATAGCATAGCCAATAAAACCCCTTGCAAGGTCCAAATGGTAAGCTAGTAATTGGTAAGGAAAGCTTCTTTTGAGAGTTTAGGGTTTAGAGCCCTCCAACGTAAGGAGTGCATGATTGAACATTACGTATAATAGTTGTATTCAGTTGTTGAAGAATTGTTCTTAATTTTATATAAGGATAGTTGTTATGATATACGTTCACATTTCGGGACCAATTAGTTATATGCGTGCAGTAGCCTATATCCTCGAGGCAGAGCACAAGAAATCTAGCACTTAAAGATTTACCAAGAGCGGTAGCTTTTACTCTACATGAAGACCGAACCTAGAATCAACTTTGCAATTATGCCTATGATGCTGAAGAGAACCTGATGAATAATAGGATTTGCACACAACTGCAAGCATTTTAAACCTTAAACCCAACTACTCACATTGAAAATTATGCAACATATATGTCAATCATTTTATGGAAAATTTTTCATGTGAGGAGTTGGGTTTAACGTTTAAAATGCTTACAGTTGTGTGCAAATCCTATTTTTCAGTAGTTTCTCTTCATCATGATAGGCATAATTGCAAAGTTGATTCTAGGTTCGGTCTTCATTCAGAGCAAAAGCTACCGCTCTTGGTAAATCTTTAAGTGCCAGATTTCTTATGCTCTGCCTCGAGGATATAGGCTACTGCACGAATCTAACTAATTGGTCCCGAAACGTGAACGTATATCATAACATCCTTATATAAAATTAAGAACAATTCTTCAACAACTGAATACAACTATTATACGTAATTTTCAATTATGCACTCCTTACGTTAGAGGGCTCTAAACCCTAAACCCTCAAAGGAAACTTGCCTTACCAATTCCTAGCTTACCATTTGGACCCCTAGGTTTTATTGGCTATGCAGTCAACATGATTAACCTGGATAATCCCAGTTACAGAATTGATTCCAACCATGATTGCGGGAGACTATAGTCTACAGATTGTTTGGCATTTATGTGATGATGCGGATGAAATATTAAACGGTCTCGTAAGCCACAATCAAAATAGACTAAGAGAGGAAAATTTGTTAATGTAGGGTTATTTTTGTATAAGTTACATACGATTTATAATTTTGTATGTGAATGTAATTATATATGAGATGAGAAAAGTTAGCAATAGGTTGTTGTACATGTTTCTTATACACAATATGAGTCATGTTGATACTTACGATATATGGAGATCGTTGTCATCATGTGCGGGACTGAATGGCCATTATATTCTGTCTTCGAAAAAATCAGTTGATGGATGTGTGCTTGTATTCAAACTGAGCTTGACTTTAGGACATGTTAGTTTGTTTTTTCCCTCACCGTTGCAGTACTCACATCGCCTAATTTTCTTCTCGACCTTGTTCTTCGGTATTTCTTTTCGCTTACGTTGTTTTCGTTGAGGGTCATGAACGTTGTTTACTAAACTGTTCTGGTTGACTGAATCATTCAAACCAAACGAGTTTTCAAATTCTTCTATTAGTCTTTTTATCTCATCTCTTGCAGTTTTGAAAAATGCGTCTATCTTTGATGCAATGTAGTATAACCTACTTGACGTTGAACGTAGAGTAGCGAACCTTGCCATTTGCATCACTTCTGGAGGCACATTCAAGTCAACATAACTCGGTGCAGAATCCTTCGCATCCTTAGTCCACCTACTTTGAATAAAAGTCCCGGGAAAATATGTGTAATCCAAGTGCTTCAAAATGTGAAGTTGATGGCGACACGGAAGTCCAACAGTCTTGAATTTTTTGCAGGAGCAAATTAGGGTTTTCGTACGAGAATCAAAACTAATTTCAAATATCTTATTTTTTTCTTTTTACTTTGTCAAAATATAAAATTGACATTCATCTGACAAGGACTGAATCTCTTCCTCAATCTGGTACAATGTCTCCCGTTGAAGTTCATCTTGGAACGCACGAAAAGTTTCGTGAGTAAAAATCTCAGCAGCATGGCTTTCAAGTTCGACCAGTTTTGTGATTTGGAAGGGCTTTGTCTGGGAACTTAAGTAATCCGCTTTCAACTTGTTCATACACATTCTACTAATTCCAACTTCAATTGCACGAACAACATCTAAATATGTCTTCTTGTGTTTCAATACAATCGCTAGTGAAGCATTCATAGACTTACACCTTTGTGTTGAGCGAATATTGGCAAATAAATGACCGGTTAGATATGTTTGTGCCCATACGTGCCAAGTATTTCCCTTCTCAATCACCCATGGATGTTTTTTGACGTTGGATTCTGAAACAACCGAACGCCATTGAATATCGAATTCCTCGGTTGTCCACCAGGAAGCCATGCATTTTGAAAATGCTGCTGTAAATTTTGGGTCACCAATGTTAGCTTGTGCATTGCGAGAAAGATGCCAAGAACATAATCTGTGCTTAGCATAAGAGATAACAGATTTGATAGCCCTCTGCATTACCCTATCCCCATCGTTGACAACTGAAATAGGCGATTTATTCATCATGGCTTCTAAAAAATTCTATAGCACCCACTCGAAAGATTAGGACGTCTCGTCAGCGATTATGGCAGTGGCAAACACAATTGTGTTATGGTGATGATTGACATCGACAATAGGCATAATTTGTCAACCATAAAAATTATCTTTGTACGTTATGTCGAACGCAATTACATCACCGAAGCATGTGTAATTTGATCTCGATGTAGAATCCGACCAAATAAGATTATGCAATGCCCTTGATTCGTCTACCGAGTGTGTCATAAAAAACCAGGGATCATCATGTTTCTTATAATCAAAGTATGCAATAAGCGCATTCACATCCCTATCGACGATTTCCTTTGCTTTACTTCTTTGAAGTGCATTGTAGAGGTTTTTATGTGTAAATCCAACATTATGATAGCCCCCTGCCTGCTGCGTTAAATAGTTCATTACTTGTGACGTGCCAACACCGACCTCTTTCAATGTTGTTGCCTCATCGATATCAGCCTTACTTACAGCTCTATTAGAACGCATAAATGGTGTCATAGCAGGTGTGCACAATGCATGATTATGTTTCTGATAAGACTTACTTATAACCCTGTGATCGTTTGTATTTGTTGATGTAACTACAACTCTAGCCTTGCATCCTGTTCTTGTGACTGGCGTATGAGCACGTTAACGATCAACAGTATTGCCTTTTGATACTCGAAACCCTTCTTTGGAACAACAAAATTCTTTTGTCCTCAGATTCCCTTCCACGTCAAGCCGTGTTGTTCCCTTACGTGCACTAAACCCATGTTCCCGTGTGAATCCCTTGTAAAAGTACCAAGCTTGATCACGTGAAGAGAAGAGCTGACCAACCAATCTGTCAGATTCATCAACATTATGTACTTCATGGCATTCCTCGATTGGCTTAACATTGTCTGCATCAGTATGATACATGGAAAAAATTTTGTTGTGCAAGTTCAGTGGTCCCGAAGTTGATGGAGATGTAAGTAAAGGTTTATTCAACATGTTTCAGTCGTGCTTTCAATAGGATGTGGTATTGGTAGTGGTAGTTGACGGGTGGGTACAACATTAAATTCACGTGACATATTTAGGTGTGTACAATAACTGTCTAAATATGTGTCGATACTTTTTCTAAAAGTATCGACCCAAAAAACATCGAACCCAATAGTTATAATGTAATAGGTAAATTAACAATGTAACTGGTATAAATATACCGGTTAATTAGAAAATAGGTATATATAATGTATCAACACTTGTGTAATTTGTGTCGATATTTATTGTCCAAAATGAATGCCTAAACAAGGTGCACGCATAAAGTGTCAATACAATTATTAAAAGTATCGATCCCAATAAAATAAAAACCAATAATTATAATGTAATATGTAAATTTACAATGTAACCGGTATAAATATATCGATTTTTTTGAGAAAATAAGTCATCATAAAGTATCAACACTTATTAAATTTGTGTCGATACATTTTGTCCATAATGAATGCCAAACGGGTGCACGCATAAAACGTCGATACATTCATTAAAAGTATCGATCCCAAAAACATCGAAACCGATAATTACAATGTGATAGGTAAATTTACAATGTAGTCGATAGAAATATATCGATTTTGTGAAAAAATATATCTAAATAATGATCGACACTCTTTAAGTTTGTGTCGATACTTGTTTCCAGAATAAATGCCGAACGAGGTGTACGCATAAAGTGTCGATACATTTAAAATTGTATCGATCCAAAAAACATCGAAACCGATAATTATAATGTAATAGGTAAATTTACAATGTTACCGGTATAAATATATCTGTTTACTTATAAAACAAGTCAATATAAGCGCTATCTATTATATTATATAAGTGTTACCTAATATGTTATTTTACTTGATAATATTTCCGGTTAAATGATATAACATAACCAGTCTAAATTTTAACCGGTCACGTTGTTTTTAGGCGCCGCACAGTAAAATTACTGTGTAGATGGGGAAAGTACAATTAATAGAGGAATATCAAGAAATAGATGCTAATAAAAACGAAAAGGTAGTTCACTTCATTACGGAAGAAAAATACTGAAATCTACAAAGAGCTACAGAAATAGTCTTAGGAAAACAATCAACCAAATTCGGAGTACTCTGATTCTGTTAATGAAATCTGGACGAGAAGAAGATAAGATAAAGACACTCAAAATGAAAACTACACGGTAAAATTTTCATTGAATCTATTCTTAACAAAGAACAGCAGATCAACAAAGTTAGAATTATGATTGGATTTGGAAGGTGGAAGCCACGAAACACATCAGAGTCTTTATTTGATTAAGCAAACTAAATAAGTTAAATACGAAAGAGATCAGAGCTAGAAAAACATGACGCAAAATGCTAATTGAAAAAAATTGTCACTGTGAAACATAGACACTAGAACATATCCTAAGAACCTGCAAAATGACAAAACTCGTTTAAGAAGAAATCAAAGCACACTACAACGATGACCAATTCAACATTAGGGCCTTTAGTGATTGGCTGAATAGGAACTGTCATTCTAGAAAAATATGTAATGATGGGATTCATTAGGGAACTCTATTCTCATTAATCGTATGGGGATTGTGGAAGGCTATGAACGAGACGATTTTCAACAATAATAATAAAAACCTTGCAAGGGGCATCAAGAAAACAATGGAAACGTCACACACAAAAATTAGCAGAGAACTTCATTAGGCGAGGTGGAGGAAACCACTAAGGTAGCTGGAATTTTAACACAAATATGACTTGCAAAACGAACACCGACATGACTTCGACGGGGGCATGATTAGAGAATGAAAATCGGGATTCAATGATTCATAATGAACATCAAAAAAATTATCAGTGCCATGATTGAAATTTGGGGAATCAGACAAGGTTTGATTCTCATGAAATCCCTGGGTGCGATAAACTTAATAGTTGAAGATGATGCAAAATGAGTAGTCGATATGTTAAACAAGAAAAAAAAACAAGACCTACAAAAAGAGGTGCTTTTCAAATACTGTGAAGAAATAAGAAAGGAAGGTTGGATAACAGAAATTAAACATACATAGAGAGAAGGGAATCGTTGCGCCGATCACTTGAAAAACTCGACTTTTATAAGAGGATTCACATCATTTATGATCCCCGATTGAACTAACTCATCTACTTCAGGAATATATCAACGGATAAGCTTCTCTAAGAAGGTAGATTACAAAACGTAGTCGTTCTAATGTACCAAAATATATTTTAAATTATATTATATCTTTATTAAAATAAAAATATTATATTTTATTAATAAATAATGAATATTATTAATTATATTAAATATTTATTAAAATAAAATATTATTATAATACTGAAAAATATAATATTAAAATAAAAAATATTATATTATATTTTAAAATTTATTGATATATTTTAAATATTTAATGATTTAATAATTTTATTTTTATAAAATTAGTATTAAAATATTATTTTAAAATTAAATATATAAAATAATATCATTTTAATTATTTAAGTATTAAAGGAAAAGTTAAATTATAATTATTTTAAAAAAATATAAAATATTTCTATTAATTTAAAAAATAAATTATATTAATCATTTATTTTTCACTAATCAAACACTAAAAAGTAAGAAAAATAGTATTCTAGAAATTCAATGACAATAAACACAAATGGGTTAATATAAAAATAATTATATAAGTTATACTCAAAATTAAATTTTTGGTGTCTAAATCATTTTTGGTTAAATATAATTGTCTAATATTTTCTCTGTTACACTTTTAGGTACCTATCGTTAAAAAATATCAAGTGAAATTTGTCACGTTCAATTTTTTTTAAATAATATTTTATCTGTTAAAAAATTAAAAAAATAAATTTGACACATGTCACTTTAGAATTTTTTAACGGTAGGCACTTAAAGTGTAACGGAAAAAACATTAGACACTTATTTTTAACAAAACAAATTCTTTATGCACCAAAAAATAAATTTTGAATATTGTTTAGACACTTACAATCCGTTTGGTTCTAAAAAATATAGCTATTTTCATTTTCATTTTCCTCGAAAATAGAAAACGTTGAAGAATGTGTTTATTTGTGAAATTAGAAAATAATTTCTGAAAAATGAAAACAAAAACAAGTGAAAATATGAAAACATAAAAAATGAATTTTCAGTGTTTTAATTAAGATTATTTTGAAAAATTAGAAAATAAGAGAATATGGGACTTAGATTTTTAACTTAACTTAAATGACTTCGAATCCTTCTAACATTTTTTTTAAATTAACAGTATATAAAATTATCAATTTTAAAAAAAAAATCAAAATGGTCCCTGGATTTTTTTTTACATTAATTTTGTAGTATTCTTATATTTAATGTATTTAATATCTTAATATTTTATTATATTTTAAAATTAAATAAGTCCTCAATTTTTTTAAATAATCAATTATGCCCTCAAACTTAGCCAAAAAAACAATTAAGCTCATATATCACATAATTGTTTATCGTGTACTATCATAACAATATCGTGAACTATCACATCAAAATGTTGTAACTTTCGTCGGTCAAAAGGTTAGATTACTTTTTCTTCTTCTTAGTATAAGGATCACATTAAGTGCAAAAAGTGTGTCAGGACTACACTAGTTTTCCCCCCAAAAAGTTTGAGTGTCTTAATTATCACTAAACATATTTTTATTTTGATAACATTTCTATGTGTTTTTGTTTACAACAATATTTTTGTTATTTTTTAAATTTAATTGATGCCTAGACGCATTAAAATTATATTCTTATTAAAAATTAAAATAATTTTTATGTTATGAAATCTCTTACCAATGATAAATAATTTTGTGTTATGAAATTTCTTAACAACTTTATCATTTTATATTTACATAATTCATATGTTAAAATTATGTAATAATTTTTAACAATTATAGTTTTATTTAATTATTTAATAAGTATTTGTTCATTTTTATTTTAAAAAATTAAATATCAAATATATTTTTATCATTTTTATTTCTAGATTCAAATTTTCATTTATATTAATTAAATAATTTTTAATTTTAGAAAATTAAAAATAAAAACTATTAAAACAAAAATAAAAAATAAAAAATATTTTCTAGAATTAAAGTAACCTATTTTTATATTAAGCCAAAATAAATTAATGCGCAGTCTCAAACTAATTACCATTTGATTCGATTAATAAATTATTTAGTTTTTACACATTGGGAAACCCTAGACGTTTCAACAATCATCTTTCAATCTCCAATTCAAAATCCCGTCTTCCGCTGATACATTTTCCCTCTCGTTTCAGTGTTGCTTCCACCCTTCTACGATCAACTCTCATCATTGTCTAACACTGCGCACCTGAAAACCACGAAGATGCTCCACGGTAGTTTTCGGATCTCAAAGCTTTGGCAATCTCCGATATCTCCGCCGTTCAGCTTCCCTCATCGTTTGCTCATCAAATTTGAATTCTCCTCTTTATTTCAAGCTATGGTTCTTCATTTTTTTTCTGTTTGGTTGCCGAGAAGATATAGCGAAATCTCAAGTAGTAATGTGAATGCATTCGATATATGATTTTTTATAGCACCTGCTATATGTGTGAATATATTTATGCGTTCGTGTAATTTTTAGTTTTTTACTCGTTAATCAGGAAATTATTAGCAAAGTATTACGATAATAATATTTGTTGAAGATCATGGCTCTCTAGCTACTTGGATCTGGCTTTAAAAAACTTGAATTGACTCAGTTATTATTGAGTTGAGCTTGAGCAGCTCGAAATATTGACTGGACTTGGGTAGCTCACGATCTTATCAATACTTGAGCGGCTATTGAAAATTTTCAATTTAAACTTGAACACGAGATTAAGTAAAAATAATTGAGTTGAGCATGAAGTCTAGTGCGGAAATCGAGTAACTGAGCTCATTTTTTACTTGCTAAACGACTCTAATTCTGAAACTTGATTAAGTTTTGACTGAGCTTTGAGTCTCTAATTTCTAGTCAAGCTTGAGGTTCTTACAGACTGAGGCTCTGAGCTAGGCTCGATAGAATTGCATCCATAGTTGAAGTATTATAATCTTATATAATTGGGATAAAATTTACCGAAAAAATCTATAACTAGAGGTTTATATTATAGAGTTATGTGTCCATTGGTCATATATTGTCTAGAATGAAAATAGATACTTTGCTGATACTTTGCTGTTTTCCTTTAATCTGTTTTTTATTAAATAATTGTGGAGGTAACAAAATCGTAGGGCTTAAATACTTTGGATGAAGGAAGTAATGAATTTTTTCCTTGACTGGAGCGAAGGTCTGGGACTAAGATTTCTTCAGTGCTTTCGATTGGAAAATCCCCATATGGCAGGTTATTTCAATTTGTTTGTTTAGTTTTTAGTTCGGGGTTAACTTCATATTAATTTCAATTTGAACTTTTATTTTGTTTTTTTATGTTATGTTGTTCAATATGTTTATATCGTGTTTAGGTTGACAGTAGAGAATTTTAGAATCATACTTAATTATCAATGTTTGAAAAGGTGCATCTTTCGCTGAGGTGCAAGGCAATGAGTCCAAAACGTATAATTTTGGATAAGGCGAATTTAATAAGACACTCAAGGCATGCGAATTAGTTTAAATTTTGTTTCTTATATCTGCTTGTTTGTTTTTGTTTTAGGATAAATTATACTATTTTTTCAATTTTTCTAATTTAATCACTGAACATTAGAATTATTACTTTGAATTATTTTATTATTATTTTCGTGTGATGTGGTAGTTTTTTATTATTATTTAATATAAAAATAATTTAAAATATAAAATAAAAACATAAGGTGACTAGATGTCATCGTTGGCTGTCGTCAATCGCCGTAGATAGTGGTCGATTGGTCCCAAATTTCAATGGGTCACTTCGTCACGACTCCCTGAGTATGATTTGCTACTGCCGACTGCCCATGCTGCCGCCGACTGATTCTCCTATGCACACAGTGACTTTATCAATCAAAAGCAAAGAAAGCAGGAGTCAAAACTCATTAGATCTAGGATTTTATTCAAAGCCTTTGTATTTTTACATGGGTTATAAAAAACCGATTGAAATGTAAAGAAAAAAAACTTTTTACTCAACAATCAAAATCAGAACTTAATATTTGAAGGTATTTTATTTTTTTTCTATTTTCATTCTATGCTAGTTCGATGTTTCTAAAAAAAATAATAAGAATTTTGGTTTACCTTGCTGTCGCGGAGGAGGTAGAGATCGGGCTAGGTTGATTGAGGTCGCAGTGCCACCGTGTGTGGTGGCCTGCCTTATGTTTTGGCCCTCTCGACTAAGGAGGGAGGATTAGGTTTGGTTTTCGTTGGGTCTGCTGGCGAGGTGCTTAATGGCGTCGATGCTTATTAATCGGGGGTAAATGGCCACCATTATGTGGCGGCCGGAGCAGCTGATTCTTAGGGGGAAAGGGGCTATCGCTGTGAGTGATAGAAAAGGGAGATAGAGGGTTAGGTTTAAACCATCGGGTAGATTGGGTTTGAAAAAGGGAGATGTGTTTTATTTTGGATTTTGGGAAAATTACACCAAGGTCCTCATACCTTCAGTGTGTTTTGCATTTAGATCACTAAATCATGGAATAATCACGCATAAGTCCTCTAACCTTAAGAATACCATGATATTTTGGTCACTAGTTTATGGGTAAATTCCTTCTTCGGTCCTTGTCTTTAGCAGATGTAGCTTTTAGGTCGAATGTTAGTGGGTAAATCACCTTTAGCTCTCTATATCTTTCCCTTGTTTTAGTGTTTTAGTCACCTAGTACTTCATTTTGATTTTTTTTTCTGGATTTGACATTATGGTTCATTTTATTACAGTTTAATCATTATATACTTTGTTACTTCATTAAACTTTGCCACTGTTTTTATGTACTTTCATTTTAGTCCTATATATTTATGTTTTATTACGATTTTGGGGCTCATATTATCTAATTTTCATGTTTCATGCCTTGAAGTTTGTTTTGTTTATATTTATGATCTCAAATTTACTATGCATTTATTTTTGTCACTATGTTACAAATGAATACGTGGATATTATTTTATATTGTACCATCAAGTATGTTTTATGTATTACGTATTTATTTTACGTATATTATTATGTATTATTTTACGTACATTATTTTATGATATGTATATGTAATATTGTATGTAGAGCCTTGTGTAAATATTATATTTTACATTTTATTATATTTTAGAATATATATTATGTTCTATGTTTAATATCATATTTAGAAAACAAATGTATAGATTTATAAGGTAAAATAGAGTTTAAAAACCTAATTTTTTTTTATTCCATATGTATATTTATAATTTTTCTTTAAATGCTTTAATTTACCATTTTAATTTAATTATATTTCATTTAGTCATTCATATTTAATCATGACATTTTATTTCACCTAAAATCTTCATAAGCATAACTCAACCGATTCATAATTGTATTAAGGGTAGTATTTATTTATTTTAAAATATTAAGAAGGGACGGTCTTAAAGTAACTGGATGTCATTTTCTGATGTTTTAAAATAAATAAATACCCCACTAGAAAAACCTAAAAAATTAATTAAGTTTGAAAGGAAAAGCAAATATTCACTTATTTAAACTTATCTACACAATTCGCCTAATTTTATTAGGGATCAAGTCTCGATATTTTTAAATATTTAAATAACCCTTATCTTTTCTAATCATATAATTTGTTTAATTTGGCTTAATTTTTTTATTTGGTCGAATCAAATTATTTTAATTTCAAATTCTTGAGAGAAATTATTGTATTCCTTTTACTTCAGCTGGAAAGAGAAATATTTGTCCAAGTATTTTAGGGATTATTTTCTCTTTGATTGAAAATATTGAAATATTTTTAAATTTTTCTTTGGAATTTTTCATTCAATAAAAATTGTATGGTTGAATTTGGAATAATGGGATCGTAATTTAAATTTATATATGAATTCTTAGATTTCCACAATTAGAGACAATTTATAATCGATGGGGTACCAATTTTGGGCGTTGTGGGGGTGCTTATCCTTCTCCACATGAATCGATCCTTGAACCCTCTTTTATTTCAAAAAGTATGAATCTCTGTTACACTTTCAAACTGAATTATAAAAAACGTGTCGACAACTTGGCGGATCTGCTGGGGACTTAGTGGATCAAGCCCTAAATCGATTATATATTATCTCTATAGTTGGAAATTGAGAATTCAATTTTATTTAATTCATGATTCTTTTGATTCCTTCCAATTCTTTTATTATTATTCTTTATTATTTTATTTTATATCCTTGTATATTAATGTTTGTATTTGATTGATTTTTAGATATTGAAATTTTGGGATTCGCTTTAGTTCAATTTTTGTGTCGTTGTTTGTCAAAGGTTTGAGAATTTCTCCTCACACACAACACGTGCATTACATAACATAATCTCTATACTCGAGCTCTTCCGTTTTAAGTGGGAGTGAAAGCGACGTCTTTGTGAGAATTTATTCTCCATGTCAGACCTAGCAAGTAGCTTTCGGGCTTCATATGACCTATGTCTTCGTGAGGATTTATTCTCCGTGTCAGGCATAGAGAAATGTGCCCTCTAGAATTGAACTCGATCTGCTTAAGCCTATAATGGGTGAGGATTGAGGGTCTGGCTCGCCTAAAGGGGCACCCGACAAGGACAATTCGAGTACCTTTCTCCTAGAACCAAAACATTGCATGTAGTAAATTGTAGAAACACACCCGATCTAAGACCGTGCTGAAACTCTGTTCGTAGGTACCCAAATAAGTGTACACAAAGGAGAAATGAATCTAACCTTCGCCTTTTAATTTATTCGATAAATTCTTTTTGAATAATTGCATGTGAACTAGAAATTATACGGTAGGGTTTTAATTTCCTCTATGTGTTTCATTCATTGTATTTTATGGTTCATTTACCAGTTGAATTTAATTTTTCATATTTCACTGACATACATTTCATCTCTTTGATTATTATTTTTGCTAACATCTTTTCCATTTCCTATTGCTTTATTTGTGTATAAACATGTTTTTAATACCTAAGGTAATTATCAAAATTAGAAGGTTTTTAAAATGACAATGCCACACGAAGGGATAAATATTTTATCTGCTTTGACATGTGGGGACGTTGTGAGTTCTTTGAAAGTTGTTCTAAGATTATTTGTTTGAAATTAACATATGTTTCATACATATCATGTCATAGAAGGTATTGATTCTTGAGTTAATAGTCCCATTAGAAGGCTTTTAATACGACAATGTCACTCGAAGAGGTAGAATATAAATGCAAAAGCGCCTCAATGGCCGAAGGGTACTCCAGGAAACAACTGAAGAGCTACGTCAAGCTGGAATACATGAAGCTCAAATGATGTAGTAAAACAAGTTTTTCAAAGGTGCTACGACGATGTTGATACAACTAGCCAAAAAGAAATAATTTGTTTGAAGTAATAAAGCAACAATGATAGCCAACATGAGACAGTGGATGATGTCAATCACATATGGTTACTCAACAAATGTATTTCTGGAAAATAAGTCAAAGCGTTGGAATTTTTCCATCAAGCAAGGATAAAAAAAATATTGTTTCCTGCATATTCAATCAAAATTGAAGAAGTCGAGAAGTGTGATATGGTTTGTAGTTTCCATTTGTCTCGATGTATTGAGATATTATGTGTTCTTTGGGAGTTGTTTTATGACGATTACTTTGGAATCAACACCTTCGTTGCATTTGCATTTTTGCTTTTGCATTTACCTTTACACTTAACCTGTTGCTATATGTCCTAACTTGTTTTTTCTATCTTTCTTTTTCTTGCACCATATGGTCATGACATACACAAAAAAGTGTTGATTCTAAGTGGTTACCAATTAAAAGGTTTTCACAATAGACAAGGGGTTTCATGATCAGGTAGGCCACGATACAACTAGGAAATGGCATCTGAAAGAAGTTTCAAGTAAAGTAGAGAGTCGTACGTCCAGAGATCGTATGTTTAATGAAGAGAAAGTGAATTGCAACAAATCAGGGAGCAAATGTCCAAGATGATGGATAGAATAGTTGTGTTGACCAAAGGAAAAAAGACTTCTACGCAAAGAAATAAAGAACTTGACAAGAATAATTCTGTAATACAAAAGGCTACTTTTGAACTAGGTAATCTAAGCGAACTTGAGGATCCACGTGCAATCATTGTCTGCATTAATAAGTTGTCAGGAAGTACAAAGGAAACAGTGACAACGGTAAAATTGCAAGTAAATGTGGATGAAAGGAAACCACATGATCATTTCAAACGGGGTAAATTCGTGTTCACTAAAAATCTAGATGCCACCAAAATACCTGTGAATATGAATATAAATGATAATAGGAATCTAACGGTTCAGTGTTTGAAGCCAGCTTTAAAAACTAATGTTCGCTCAATAGAGACTCACCATATGGATGATCGAAAGAAAGAAGGTAGTGACCTTGACTTTGATCTTGCTCCTATCTCATATGGAGATTTATATAATAAGTTGTTAGAAGCACGAGAAGTGACCCCACACTATGTTTACAACCTCCATATCCGGAGTGGTATGATGCCAATGCCTACTATGAATATCACGCAGGAGCTCAAGGACATTATATCGAAACCTGTGTTGCCTTCAAGCGACGAATTTATTGCCTGCTAGTGTATGGAGTATTGGAATTTGAGAATGAGGGTCAATCGGGTTCAATAGTCGAATTTCTGATCGAGGCAAAGCCGAGTGAGTCTAAGGACAAAAGAATCAGTAAGGGTATCCAAAACGAAGAGTGTCTGTTGAAATATGAAGCCCAAATACTTCAATTGCAAAACAAAAATGACATTCTAAACAAAGAATTGAAAGCCATGCAAGATAGTTTTCAAAGAATCAATCAAACCTTTCAAAATGTTGGGTTAGGCAATACTCCAGAAGAGTGGGCAAAAGAAGCCTCTAAATTAAAGAGTGGTGTCAAACAATGGAAAAGAAATTGTAAAATGCACGAAGAATGAGCTAAGAGGTGCTCTCGTGATATGCACATTGCAGAAAATGAACGTAAAATAATCTTACAAGAGTTGGGGATATGGAAAACAAAGAACGAAATGTTGAGAACAACCCTTACAGACGCAGAAGCATCGTTTCAAAACTACAATCGTAAGAAAAATGTTAAACTAGAAACAAATAGAACCGACAATAAAATAATGACAGAGTTGGTACATGATTATAGAAATCTTGCACGAGAACTTCATGACCGCATCGAGTCTCTTACGAGAGACAATGGTCAATATTGCCTACAGCTTCAAAGGTTAAAATTTTGGATGGAGAAAAAAGACAATGTGATGAATGAGGCGATTACTCAAGCAAGCCACGTGGCTCATAATATGGTCGAATTAGTTGTCTTTGTAAGAGATTTTATGTAGATTGATGGCTCATCACCATATCAAGCTTAGAAGATAACCTGGCTCATGAACGAGATAGAAAAGCTAGGAGCCAAAGCTATTTATTAGTTGTAGTTTGGCTATTTGATGTACTGAAACTGTTTGTGTTCAAAGAAAATCATTTAAGATGGTTACTCTGGATTGACACTTTTTTTTATGCATGCATCACATTTGTATTGATTAATTTTTAAATCATGCATTAAAATATTCATTCATTCAAATACATAAAATAATAAGATAAGGTTTCTGATCATAGTTATATGAGTTCACAATAGTAGCAAGAATTCTTATCATTTGCACGACGATAGAAAATGCCTAAAGAAATAGAGGATAAGTTAGCCAGAATTGATAGAGAACAGAAAGAGATGCAAGAAGAAATGAGGAAAAAGTTGACACAATTGGAAGCTAATATCACAAACTCTCAGCTCGATCTGCTGAGCAAGGTGGAAGAAATCTTTAGGAGGCATGTGACCTCTGGAAAGAGTCTTACTGAAGACCCCACACATCCTCTAGGTTTTACACCTATCCATATTCCTAAACACACCTCTGGGCATCAAGAAATTTAACCACCAGCCTGTTTCACTGTTGAGAGAAGCCACAATATCATACTAGAGCTCCATTCCCCACTGATTATCATGCTACATCTGGGTTGAAACCATAAGTTTTTTTGCTGATAATGAGATCCCTGACCTGAATGATTTAGCTGAGAAGGAAAAATTAACCCAACGATTGAAAAGTATAGAAGAGGTGATAAAATCAAGGGAGATGGTCGGGTCAGTCTATGGGTTGGATGTGAAAAAGCTAAGTTTGGTCCCTGACATGATTTTCCCACCAAAGTTTAAGATTTCAAATTTCGAGAAGTATAATGGGACCACATGCCCTTCATCCCACATTACCATGTATTGTCGTTGGATGGTTGGCTATGTGGAGAATGAGAAGTTGATGATCCACTATTTTCAAGATAGTCTATCTGGACAAACTTCCAAAAGGTATAACCAACTAAAGCATACTCAAATTCGTTCTTGGAAAGACTTAGCTCAAGCCTTTTTGGGTCAATACAAGCACATGACGGCTCTGGCCCCTGATCGAATCATGCTACAAAACATGGAGATGAGACATAACGAGAGCTTCCGATAATATTCGTAATGAATGAGGGACATTGCTTTTCAAGTGCAGCCACCAGTGATAGGAACTACCACCAAGAATTTATATGACATTGTCATGTATGGGGAAATGATCGAAACAACTATAAAGAATGGCAAGATAAGAGGCTCTGACATTATTGTTATCAAGAAAGGAGTCGAGGTCAATACAGTGAGGTCTTATTCAGCTAATCATGGGACCAAACCTTATAGAGTGACCTGAGAGAATACCTTTATTGCTAAAATTTCGGTGACATGTGAAGAGCTTCTCCCAGTCCTAGTTCAGAGGAATCCCGTGACTCCAGTTCAATCTAAACCGAAAGAATCCCCATTTTCTAAGGGGCATGATGCTAATGTAGCATGTAGCTACCACGTGGGAAGCTCGGGGCATACCACTGAGAATTTTAGAGCATTGAAGCGCAAGGTTCAGTATTTAATTGATTCAGGGGCATGGACATTCGATGAATGATGGGGCATTCTGATGCAAATCGAGAAAAATCATTGCAACCACTAGAAACTTTTGATGCACTAGCATATTTCCTTGTTTTAACTTCTAGGATTTTATTCAAAGCGTATGTATTTTTACATGGGTTATAAAAACCTGATTGAAATGTAAAGAAAAAAAAGACTTTTTACTCAGCAAACAAAATCAGAATCTAATATTTGAAGGTATTTTAATTTGTTTTTTTTCTCTATTTTCAATCTATGCTAGTATGATGTTTCTAAAAAAATAATATATAATAATAAGTATTTTAGTTTACCTTGCAGTCGGTGTTTCGTTGGAGTAGTAGTGTCGTCAGGGAGTAGGTAGAGATCGGGCTAGGTTGATTGAGGTCGCAACACCGCCGTGTGTGGTGGTCTGCCTTATTTTTAACCCTCTCGACTAAGGAGGGGACGAGAGGATTAGGTTGGGTTTTCGTTTGGTCTGCTAGAGAGGTACTTCATATCATCGATGCTTGTTAATCGGGGGGTAAATGGCCACCATTATGTAGTGGCCGGAGCCAATGATTCTTAGGGGGGAAGGGGTTGTCGTTGTGAGTCATGGAGAAGGGAGATAGAGGGTTAGGTTTAAACCATCGGGCAGATTGGGTTTGAATAGAGGAGATGTGTTTTTTATTTTGGATTTTGGGAAAATTATGCTAAGGTCCTCACACCTACAGTGTGTTTTGCATTTAGGTCACTAAATCATGGTATACTTATGTGTAAGTCCTCTAACCTTAAGAATCCAATGATATTTTGGTCACTAGTTTATGGGTAAATTCCTTTTTGGGTCCTTGTCTTTAGAAGATGTAGCTTTTAGGTCGAATGTTTGTGGGTAATTCTCCTCTAGCTCCCTATATCTTTCCCTTGTTTTAGTCACCTAGTACCTCATTTTGATATTTTTTTGAATTTGACATTATGATTCATTTTATTGCAGTTTAGTCATTATTTACTTTGTTATTTCATTAAACTTGGCCACTGTTTTTATGTCCTTTCTTTTTAGTCATATATATTTATGATTTATTATTATTTTGGGGCTCATATTATCTGATTTTCCTGTTTTATACCTCGAAGCTTGTTTTGTTTATATTTGTGATCTCAAATTTACTATGCATTTATTTTTGTCACTATGTTACAAATGAATACATGTATATTATTTTATGTTGTACCATCAAGTATGTTTTATGTATTACATATTTATTTTACATATATTATTATGTATTTATTTGACGTACATTATTTTATGATATGTGTATGTAATATTGTATGTACAGCCTTGTGTAAATATTATATTTTACATTTTATTATATTTTAGAGTAAATATTATGTTCTAGGTTTAATATCATATTTAGAAAATATATGTATAGATTTATAAGGTAAAATATAGTTTAAAAACCTTAAAATTGTTTTTATTCCATATGTATATTTATAATTTTTCTTTAAATGCTTTAATTTACCATTTTAATTTAATTATATTTCATTTAGGCATTTGTATTTAATCATGACATTTTATTTCGCCTAAAATTCTCATAAGCATAACTCAACCGATTACATAATTGGATTAAGGCTAGTATTTATTTATTTTAAAATATTAAGAAGGGGTGGTCTTAAAGTAACTAGATGTCATTTTCTTATGTTTTAAAATAAATAAAATACCCCACTAGAAAAACCTAAAAAATTGATTGCATTTAAAATTAATTAAGTTTAAAAGGAAAAGGAAATATTCACTTATTTAAACTTATCTAGACAATTAGCCTAATTTTATTAGGGATAAAGTCTCGATATCTTTAAATATTTGAATATCCCTTAACTTTTCTAATCATATAATTTGGATAATTTGGCTTAATTTTTTATTTGGTCGAATCAAATTATTTTAATCTCAAATTCTTGGGAGAAATTATTGTATTCCTTCTATTTCAGTTGAAAAGAAAAATATTTGTCCTAAAGTATTTTAGGGATTATTTTCTCTTCGATTGGAAATATTGGAATATTTTCTATTTCTACTTAGAATTTTTCATTTAATAAAAATTGTATGGTTGAATTTGGAATAATGGGATCGTAATTTAAATTTATATCTGAATTTTTAGATTTCCACCATTAGAGACAATTTATAATCGATGGGTAACCAATTTTGGGCATTGTATCCTTCGCCACACGTAATCGATCCCTGGACACCTTTTCTATTTCAAAAAGAATGAATCTCTGGTTACACATAGAATGATTTATCTTTTAAAATGATGTTTTCTTAAAAACACTTTTAAAAGAAAATTTTTAGGTACACGACCTACCTAACTCAAAAGGTCGATGACGACTTCAAAACCTTTCAAAACCTTTTCAAAAGAAAACCTCCAAGTCGTGCTAAGTTTTTCCCCACCCGGGCGAAAAACGGTGTCGACCCGGTAACCCAGCATCACCAATTTTCAAAACTTGTAATCACCAATTTTCAACTGGCCCACTAACCCAGCATCCGACTCAGATCCAGACCCAACTTGGGATCCGACTCGGTCCCCAGGGGTTTCTGAAACCTTACCCTAGGAGTATGATTTGCTACCTTCGATTGCCCATGTTGCCGCTGACCGATTCTCCTCTGCACACAGTGACTTTATCAATCAAGAGCAGAGAAAGCAGGAGTCAGAACTCATTAGATCTAGGATTTTATTCAAAGCCTATGTATTTTTACATGGGTTATAAAAACCCGATTGAAATGTAAAGAAAAAAAGACTTTTTAATCAACAATCAAAATCAGAACCTAATATTTGAAGGTATTTTAATATGTTTTTCTCTCTATTTTTGTTCTATGCTAGTTCGATGTTTCTAAAAAAATAATAAATAATAATCAGAATTTTAGTTTACCTTGATGTCGGTGTTTCGTCGGAGTAGTAGTGTTGTCGGGGAGGATGTAGAGATCGGGCTAGGTTGATTGAGGTCGCAGAGCCACCATGTGTGATGGCATGCCTTATGTTTTGGCCCTCTCGAATAAGGAGGGGACGAGAGGATTTGGTTTGGTTTTCATTGGGTCTGCTGGCGAGGTGCTTCATGGTGTTGATGCTAGTTAATCGAGGGTAAATGGCCACCATTATGTGGTGGCCAGAGCGGCTGATTCTAACGAGGAAAGGGGTTATCCTTGTGAGTGATAGAGAAGGGAGATAGAGGGTTAGGTTTAAGCAATCGGGCAAATTAGGT
Organism: Hibiscus syriacus; assembly: GCF_006381635.1. Taxonomy (NCBI): domain Eukaryota; kingdom Viridiplantae; phylum Streptophyta; class Magnoliopsida; order Malvales; family Malvaceae; genus Hibiscus; species Hibiscus syriacus. Next base: position 14,200,487 of record NW_024063471.1, on the reverse strand, counting down.
TTGAAAAGGGGATATGTGTTTTTTATTTTGGATTTTGGGAAAATTATGCCAAGGTCCTTATACCTTTAGCGTGATTTGTATTTAGGCCACTAAATCGTGGTATAATCATGCATAAGTCCTTTAAGGTTAAGAATCCCATAATATTTTGGTCACTAGTTTATGGGTAAATTCCTTCTTGGGTCCTTGTATTTAGCAGATGTAGCTTTTAGGTAGAATGTTAGTGGGTAAATCACATTTAGCTCCCTATATCTTTCCCTTGTTTTAGTCACCTATTACCTTATTTTGATATTTTTTCAGAATTTGACATTATGGTTCATTTTATTACAGTTTAGTCATTATTTACTTTGTTATTTCATTAAACTTGGCCATTGTTTTTATGTCATTTATTTTAGTCCTATATATTTATGTTTTATTATGATTTTGGGGCTCATATTATCTGATTTTCCTATTTCATGCCTTGAAGTTTGTTTTGTTTATATTTATGATCTCAAATTTACTATGCATTTATTTTTGTCACTATGTTACAAATAAATACATGGATATTATTTTATGTTGTACCATCAAGTACGTTTTATGTATTACGTATTTATTTTATGTATATTATTATGTATTTATTTTACGTACATTATTTTATGATATGTATATGTAATATTGTATGTATAACCTTGTGTAAATATTATATTTTACATTTTTTTATATTTTAGAATAAATATTATGTTCTATGTTTAATATCATATTTAGAAAATATATGTTTAGATTTATAAGGTAAAATAAAGTTAAAAAACCTTAAAATTGTTTTTATTCCATATGTATATTTATAATTTTTCTTTAAATGCTTTAATTTACCACTTTAATTTAATTATATTTCATTTAGGGGTTCTTATTTAATCATGACATTTTATTTCGCCTAAAATCCTCATAAGCATAACTCAACCGATTACATAATTAGATTAAGGCTAGTATTTATTTATTTTAAAATATTAAGAAGGGATGGTCTTAAAGTAATTAGATGTCCTTTTCCAATGCTTTAAAATAAATAAATAACCAACTATAAAAACTTAAAAAATTGATTGCATTTAAAATTAATTAAGTTTGAAAGGAAAAGGAAATATTCGCTTATTTAAACTTATAGTCCCGATATTTTTAAATATTTGAATATCCATTATCTTTTCTAATCATTTAATTTGGATAATTTAGCTTTATTTTTTTATTTGGTCGAATAAAATTGTTTTAATCTCAAATTCTTGGGAGAAATTATTGTATTCCTTTTATTTCAGTTGGAAAGAGAAATATTCGTCCTAAAGTATTTTAGGGATTATTTTCTCTTCGTTTGGAATTATTGGAATATTTTATATTTCTCCTTAATTTTTCATTCAATAAAACTTATATGGTTGAATTTGGAATAATGAAATCGTAATTTAAATTTATATGATATTTTCTTAAAAACAGTTTTAAAAACTTTTTTAGGTATTCGACCTATCTAACTCAAAAGGTCGATGACAACTCCAAAACCTTTCAAAACCTTTTCAAAAGAAAACCCCCAAGTCGTGCTAAGTTTTCCCCCTCCGCAAAAAAAATGGTGTCGACCCGGTAACTCAGCATCACCAATTTTCAAAAGCTGTAAACACCAATTTTCAACCGGCCCAATAACCCAGCATCTGACCCAGATCCAGACCCGACTCGTGATCTGACCTGGTCCCTTAGGGTTTTGAAAACCTAACCCTAGGAGTATAATTTGCTTCCGCCGACTGCCCATGTTGTCGTCGACTGATTCTCCTATGCACATAGTGACTTTATCAATCAAAAGTAGAGAAAACAGGAGTCAGAACTCATTAGATCTAGGATTTTATTCAAAGCCTGTATTTTTACATGGGTTATAAAAAAGACTTTTTACTCAGTAATCAAAATCAGAACCTAATATTTTAAGGTATTTTAATTTGATTTTCTCTCTATTTTGATTCTATGCTATGCTAGTTCGATGTTTCTAAAAAAATAATAAATAATAATGAGAATTTTAGTTTGCCTTATTTTCGGTGTTTCGTTAGAGTAGTAGTATTGTCGGGGAGGAGATAGAGATCGGGCTCGGTTGATTGCGGTCACAGCGGCACTGTGTGTGGTGGCCTGCCTTATATTTAGGCCCTCTCGACTAAGGAGGGGACGAGAGGATTAGGTTTGGTTTTTGTCGGGTCTGCTGGTGAGATGCTTCATGGCGTCGATGCTTATTAATCAGGGGGTTGATTCTTATGGGAAAGGGATTGTCGCTGCGAGTGATAGAGAAGGGAGATAGAGGTAGGTTTAAACAATCAGGCAGATTGGGTTTGAAAAGGGGAGAAGTGTTTTTTAGTTTGGATTTTGGGAAAATTACGCTAAGGTCGTCATACCTTCAGCATGTTTTGCAATTAGGTCACTAAAGCGTGGTATAATCACACATAAGTCCTCTAACCTTAAGAATCCCATGATATTTTGGTCATTAGTTTATGGGTAAATTCCTTCTTGGGTCATTTTCTTTAGCAGATGTAGCTTTTAGGTCGAATGTTAGTGGGTAAATCACCTTTAGCTCCGTATATCTTTCTCTTGTTTTAGTGTTTTAGTCACCTAGTACCTCATTTCGATATTTTTCTGAATTTGACATTATGGTTCATTTTATTACAGTTTAGTCATTATTTACTTTTTTATTTCATTAAACTTGGCCACTATTTTTATGTCCTTTCATTTTAGTCCTATATATTTATGTTTTATTACGATTTTAGGGCTCATATTATCTTATTTTCCTGTTTCATGCCTTGAAGTTTGTTTAGTTTATATTTATGATCTCAAATTTACTATGCATTTATTTTTTTTCACTATGTTACAAATGAATACATGGATATTATTTTATGTTGTGCCATCAAGTATGTTTTATGTATTACATATTTATTTTACGTATATTATTATGTATTTATTTTATGTACATTATTTTATGATATGTATATGTAATATTGTATGTAGAGCCTTGTGTAAATATTATATTTTACATTTTATTATATTTTAGAATAAATATTATGTTCTATGTTTAATATCATATTTAGAAAATATATGTATAGATTTATAAGGTAAAATAGAGTTAAAAAACCTTAAAACTGTTTTTATTCCATATATATATTTATATTTTTTTCTTTAAATGCTTTAATTTACCATTTTAATTTAATTATATTTCATTTAGGCATTCATATTTAATCATGACATTTTATTTCGCCTAAAATCCTCATAAGCATAATTCAACCGATTACATAATTAGATTAAGGCTAGTACTTATTTATTTTAAAATATTAAGAAGGGACGATCTTAAAGTAACTAGATGTCCTTTTCCGATGTTTTTAAATAAATAAATACCCCACTTGAAAAACCTAAAAAATTGATTGCATTTAAAATTTATTAAGTTTGAAAGGAAAAGGAAATATTCGCTTATTTAAACTTATCTAGACAATTCACCTAATTTTATTAGGGATAAAGTCTCGATATTTTTTAATATTTGAATATCCCTTATCTTTTCTAATCATATAATTTGGCTTAATTTTTTATTTGGTCGAATCAAATTATTTTAATCTCAAATTCTTAGGAGAAATTATTGTATTCCTTTTATTTTAGTTGAAAAGAGAAATATTTGTCCTAAAGTATTTTAGGGATTATTTTCTCTTCGATTTGAAATATTGGAATATTTTCTATTTCTACTTAGAATTTTTCATTCAATAAAATATGTAAGGTTGAATTTGGAATAATGGGATCGCAATTTAAATTTATATCTGGATTCTTAGATTTCCACTATTAGAGACAATTTATAATCGATGGGTAACCAATTTTGGGCGTTGTATCATTCACCACACGTAATCGATCCTGAACACCTTTTTATTTCAAGAAGAATGAATCTCTAGTTAGACGCATACTGGTTTATCTTTAAAATGATCTTTTCTTAAAAGCAAATTTAAAAGAAAATTTTTAGGTATTCGACCTACCTAACTCAAAAGGTCGATGGCGACTCCAAAACCTTTCAAAACCTTTTCAAAAGAAAACCCCCAAGTCGTGCTAAGTTTTTCCCCACCCGGGCGGAAAACGGTGTCGACCCGATAACCCAACATTACAAATTTTCAAAAATCGTAATCACCAATTTTCAACTAGCCCAATAACTAAGCATCCGACTCGGATCCAGACCCTACTTTGGATCCGACTCGATCCCCTAGGGTTTCTGAAACCTAACCCTAGAAGTACGATTTTCTACCACAGACTGCCCATGCTATCGTCGACTGATTCTCCTCTGCACACAGTGACTTTATCAATCAAAAACAAAGAAAGCAGGAGTCATAACTCATTAGATCTAGTATTATATTCAAATCCTATGTATTTTTACATGGGTTATAAAAACCCGATTGAAATGTAAAGAAAAAAAGACTTTTTAATCAACTATCAAAATCAGAACCTAATATTTGAAGGTATTTAATTTGTTTTTCTCTCTATTTTCATTCTACTCTAGTTCAATGTTTCTAAAAATATAATAAATAATAACGAGAATTTTAGTTTACATTGATGTCGGTGTTTCATCAGAGTAGTAGTGTCGTCGAGGAGGAGGTAGAGATTGGGCTAGGTTGATTGAGGTCGTAGCGACACCGTGTGTGATGGCCTTCCTTATGTTTTTGCCCTCTCGAATAAGGAGAGGACAAGAGGATTAGGTTTGTTTTTCGTTGCGTCTGCTGGCGAGGTGCTTCATGGTGTCGATGCTTGTTAATCGGGGGGTAAATGGCCAGCATTATGTGGTGGCCGGAGCGGTTGATTCTTATGGGGAAAGGGGTTGTCATTGCGAGTGATAAAAAAGGGAGATAGAGGGTTAGGTTTAAACCATCAGGCAGATTGGGTTTGAAAAGGGGATATGTGTTTTTTATTTTGGATTTTGGGAAAATTACGCCAAGGTCATCATACCTTCAGCATGTTTTGCATTTACGCTATTAAATCTTGGTATAATCATGCATAAGTCCTTTAACCTTAAGAATCCCATGATATTTTAGTCACTAGTTTAGGGGTAAATTCCTTCTTGGGTCTTTGTCTTTAGCAGATGTAGCTTTTAGGTCGAATGTGGGTAAATCACCTCTAGCTCCCTATATATTTCCCTTATTTTAGTGTTTTAGTCACCTAGTACCTCATTTTGATATTTTTTTCTGAATTTGACATTATGGTTGATTTAATTATAGTTTAGTCATTATTTACTTTGTTATTTCATTAAACTTGGCCACTGTTTGTATGTCCTTTCATTTTAGTCCTATATATTTATGTTTTATTACAATTTTGGGGCTCATATTATCTGATTTTCCTGTTTCATGCCTTGAAGCTTGTTTTGTTTATATTTATGATCTCAAATTTACTATGCATTTATTTTTGTCATTATGTTACAAATAAATACATGGATATTATTTTATGTTGTGCCATCAAGTATGTTTTATGTATTACATATTTATTTTACGTATATTATTATGTATTTATTTTACGTACATTATTTTATGATATGTATATGTAATATTGTATGTAGAGCCTTGTGTAAATATTATATTTTACATTTTATTATATTTTAGAATAAATATTATGTTATATGTTTAATATCATAATTGGATTAGGGCTAGTATTTATTTGGTTGAATCAAATTATTTTAATCTCAAATTCTTGGGAGAAATTATTGTATTCCTTTTATTTCAGTTGAAAAGAGAAATATTCGTCCTAAAGTATTTTAGGGATTATTTTCTCTTTGATTGGAAATATTGGAATATTTTCTATTTCTACTTAGAATGTTTCATTCAATAAAATATGTATGGTTGAATTTGGAATAATGGGATTACAATTTAAATTTATATCTGAATTCTTAGATTTCCACTATTAGAGACAATTTATAATCGATGGGTAACCAATTTTGGGCGTTGTATCCTTCGCCACACGTAATCGATCCACAAACACCTTTTTTATTTCAAAATGAATGAATCTCTGGTTACACGCAGACTATTTATCTTTTAAAATGATGTTTTCATAAAAGCACTTTTAAAAGAAAATTTTTAGGTATTCGACCTATCTAACTTAAAAGGTCGATGGTGACTCCAAAACCTTTCAAAACCTTTTCAAAAGAAAACCCCAAGTCGTGCTATGTTTTTCCCTGCCCGAGTGAAAAATGGTATCTACCCTGTAACCCAGCATCATCAATTTTCAAAAGTTGTAATCACCAATTTTCAACTGGCCCAGTAACCCAGCATCCGACTCGGATCCAGGCCCGACTTGGGATCCGACTATGTCCCCTAGGGTTTCTGAAACCTTACCCTAGGAGTATGATTTGCTACCGCCGACTGCCCATGCTACCGCTGACTGATTCTCCTCTGCACACAGTGACTTTATCAATCAAAAGCAGAGAAAGTAGGAGTCAGAACTCATTAGATCTAGGATTTTATTCAAAGCTTATGTATTTTTACATGGGTTATAAAAACCTGATTGAAATGTAAAGAAAAAAAAGACTTTTTAATCAACAATCAAAATCAGAACCTAATATTTGAAGGTATTTTAATTTGTTTTTCTCTCTATTTTCGTTTTACGCTAGTTCGATGTTTCTAAAAAATAATAAATAATAACGAGAATTTTAGTTTACCTTGCTGTCGATGTTTCGTCGGAGTAGTAGTGTCGTCGAGTAGGAGGTAGAGATCGGGCTAGGTTGATTGAGGTAGCAGTGCCACCGTGTGTGATAGCATGCCTTATGTTTTGGCCCTCTCGAATAAGAAGGGATGAGAGGATTAGGTTTTGTTTGTATGATGGCGAGGTGCTTCATGGTGTTGATGCTTGATAATTGGGGCCTAAATGGCCACCATTATGTGGTGGCCGGAGCGGCTAATTCTTACGGGGAAAGGGGGGATGTCACTGCGAGTGATAGAGAAGAGAGATAGAGGGTTAGGTTTAAATAATTAGACAGTTTTGGTTTGAAAAGGGGATATGTGTTTTTTATTTTGGATTTTTGGAAAATTACGCCAAGGCCCTCATACCTTCAACGTGTTTTGCATTTAGGCCACTAAATCGTGGTATAATCATGCATAAGTCCTTTAAGCTTAAGAATCCCCTGATATTTTGGGCACTAGTTATGGGTAAATTCCTTCTTGGGTCCTTGTCTTTAGTAGATATAGCTTTTAGGTCGAATGTTAGTGGGTAAATCACCTTTACCTCACTATATCTTTCTCTTGTTTTAGTGTTTTAGTCACTTTGTACCTCATTTTGATATTTTTCTGAATTTGACATTATGGTTCATTTTATTACAGTTTAGTCAGTATTTACTTTGTTATTTCATTAAACTTGGCCACTGTTTTTATGTCATTTCATTTTAGTCCTATATATTTATGTTTTATTACGATTTTGGGGCTCATATTATCTGATTTTCCAGTTTCATGCCTTGAAGTTTGTTTTGTTTATATTTATGATCTCAAATTTACTATGCATTTCTTTTTGTCACTATGATACAAATAAATACATGGATATTATTTTATGTTGTGCCATCAAGTATGTTTTATGTATTACATATTTATTTTACGTATATTATTATGTATTTATATTACGTACATTATTTTATGATATGTGTATGTAATATTGTATGTAGAGCCTTGTGTAAAAATTATATTTTACATTTTATTATATTTTAGAATAAATATCATGTTCTATGTTTAATATCATATTTAGAAAATATATGTATAGATTTATAAGGTAAAATAGAGTTAAAAAACCTTAAAACTGTTTTTATTCCCATATATTATATTTTTTTCTTTAAATGCTTTAATTTACCATTTTAATTTAATTATATTTCATTTAGGCATTCATATTTAATCATGACATTTTATTTCGCCTAAAATCCTCATAAGCATAATTCAACCGATTACATAATTGGATTAAGGCTAGTATTTATTTATTTTAAAATATTAAGAAGGGACGATCTTAAAGTAACTAGATATCCTTTTCCGATGTTTTAAAATAAATAAATACCCCACTAGAAAAACCTAAAAAATTGATTGCATTTAAAATTTATTAAGTTTGAAAGGAAAAGGAAATATTCGCTTATTTAAACTTATCTAGACAATTCACCTAATTTTATAGGGATAAAGTCTCGATTTTTTTAATATTGAATATCCTTATCTTTTCTAATCATATAATTTGGCTTAATTTTTTATTTGGTCGAATCAAATTATTTTAATCTCAAATTCTTAGGAGAAATTATTGTATTCCTTTTATTTTAGTTGAAAAGATAAATATTTGTCCTAAAGTATTTTGGGATTATTTTCTCTTCAATTGAAAATATTGGAATATTTTCTATTTCTACTTAGAATTTTTCATTTAATAAAAATTGTATAGTTAAATTTGGAATAATGGGATCGTAATTTAAATTTATATATGAATTCATAGATTTCCACTATTAGAGACAATTTATAATCGATGGGGAACCAATTTTGTGCATTGTATCCTTCGCCACACGTAATCGATCCCCAAACCCCTTTTTTATTTCAAAAAGAATGAATCTCTGGTTACACACATACTGATTTGTCTTTTAAAACGATGTTTTCTTAAAATTACTTTTAAATGAAAATTTTTAGGTATTCGACCTACCTAACTCAAAAGGTCGATGGAAACTCCAAAACCTTTCAAAACCTTTTCAAAAGAAAACCCCCAAGTCGTGCTAAGTTTTTCCCCGCCCGGGCGAAAAACGGTGTCGACCCGGTAACCCAGCATCACCAATTTTCAAAAGTTGTAATCACCAATTTTTAATCGGTCCAGAAACCCAGCATCCGACTCGGATCCAGACCCGACTCGGGATTCGACTCAGTCCCCTAGGGTTTTTAAAACCTAACCCTAGGAGTATGATTTGCTATCACCGACTACCTATGCTACAGCCGACTGATTCTCCTCTGCACACAGTGACTTTATCAATCAAAAGTAGAGAAAGCAGGAGTCATAACTCATTAGATCTAGGAATTTATTCAAAGGCTATGTATTTTTACATGGGCTATGAAAACATGATTTAAATGTAAAGAAGAAAAAGACTTTAATCAGCAATAAAATCATAACCTAATATTTGAAGGTATTTTAATTTGTTTTTCTCTTTATTTTCGTTCTACGCTAGTTCGATGTTTCTATAGAAATAATAAATAATAACGAGAATTTTAGTTTACCTTGCAGTCGGTGTTTCGTCAGAGTAGTAGTGTCATCGGGGAGGAGGTAGAGATCGGGCTAGGTTGATTGAGGTCGTAGCACCACCGTATGTGGTGGCCTGCCTTATGTTTTGGCCCTCTCGACTAAGGAGGGGACGAGAGGATTAGGTTTGGTTTTCATTTGGTCTGTTGGCGAGGTGCTTCATGGCTTAGGTTTAAACCATCGGGCAGATTGGGTTTGAAAAGGGGAGATGTGTTTTTTATTTTGGATTTTGGGAAAATTACGCTAAGGTCCTCATACCTTCAGCGTACTTTGCATTTAGGTCACTAAATCGTTGTATAATCTTGCATAAGTCATCTAACCTTAAGAATCCCATGATATTTTGGTCACTAGTTTATGGCTAAATTCCTTCTTGGGTCCTTGGCTTTAGCAGATGTAACTTTTAGGTCAAATGTTAGTGGGTAAATCACCTTTAGCTCACTATATATTTCCCTTGTTTTAATGTTTTAGACACCTAGTACCTCATTTTGATATTTTTTCTGAATTTGCATTATGGTTCATTTTGTTTCAGTTTAGTCATTAATTACTTTGTTATTTCACTAAACTTGGCCACTTCCTTTCATTTTAGTCCTATATATTTATGTTTCATTGCGATTTTGGGGCTCATATTATCTGATTTTCCTGTTTCATGCCCTGAAGTTTGTTTTGTTTATATTTATGATCTCAAATTTACTATGCATTTATTTTTATCACTATGTTGCAATTGAATACATGGATATAATTTTATGTTGTACCATCAAGTATGTTTTATGTATTTCGTATTTATTTTACGTATATTATTATGTATTTATTTTACGTACATTATTTTATGATATGTATATGTAATATTGTATATAGAGCCTTGTGAAATATTATATTTTACATTTTATTATATTTTACAATAAATATTATGTTCTATGTTTAATATCATATTTAGAAAATATATGTATAGATTTATAAGGTAAAATAGAGTTAAAAAACCTTAAAATTGTTTTTATACCATATGTATATTTATAATTTTTCTTTAAATGCTTTAATTTACCATATTAATTTAATTATACTTCATTTTGGCATTCGTATTTAATCATGACATTTTATTTCGCCTAAAATTCTCATAAGCATAACTCAACCGATTATATAATTGAATTAAGGCTAGTATTTATTTATTTTAAAATATTAAGAAGGGATGGTCTTAAATTAACTAGATGTCATGTTCCGATGTTTTAAAATAAATAAATACCCCACTAGAAACACCTAAAAATTTGATTGCATTTAAAATTAATTAAGTTTGAAAGGAAAAGGAAATATTCACTTATTTAAACTTATCTAGACAATTCACCTAATTTTATTAGGGATCAAGTCTCTATATTTTTAAATATTTGAATATCTCTTATCTTTTCTAATCATATAATTTGGATAATTTAGCTTAATTTTTTAATTTGGTCGAATCAAATTATTTTAATCTCAAATTCTTGGGAGAAATTATTGTATTCCTTTTATTTCAGATGGAAAGAGAAATATTCGTTCGAAAGTATTTTAGAGATTATTTTCTCTTCGATTGGAAATATTGGAATATTTTCTATTTCTCCTTAGAATTTTTCATTCAATAAAAATAGTATGGTTGAATTTGGAATAATGGGATCATAATTTAAATTTGTATCTGAATTCTTAGATTTCCACTATTAGAGACAATTTATAATTGATGGGGTACCAATTTTGGGCGCTGTAGGGGTGTTTATCCTTCCCCACACATAATCGATCCCTGAACCCCTTTTTTATTTCAAAAAGAATGAATCTACACAGACTGATTTATCTTTTAAAATGATGTTTTCTTAAAAACACTTTTAAAAGAAAATTTTTAGGTATTCGACCTACCTAACTCAAAAGGTCGATGACGACTCCAAAATCTTTCAAAATCTATTCAAAAGAAAACCTCCAAATTTTAGGATTCGCTTTAGTTCAATTTTTGTGTGGTTGTTTGTCAAATGTTTGAGAATCTCTCCTCACACACAACACATGCATTATATAACATAAGCTTTATACCCGAGCTCTTCTTTTTTAAGTGGGAGTGAAAACGATGTCTTTATGATAATTTATTCTCCCTGTCAGACCTAGCAAGTAGCTATTAGGGTTTATATGCCCTATGTCTTCATGAGTATTTATTCTCCATGTTAGGCATAGGGAAATGTGCCCTCTTTAATAAAACTAGATCTGCTTAAGTCTATAATGGGTGAGGATTAAGGGTCTGGCTTACCTAAAGGGGCACCGACAAGGACAATTCGAGTACCTTTACTCCTATAACCAAAACTTTGAATGTTGTAAACTGTTGAAACCCACTCGATCTAAGATCGTTCTGAAACTCTGTTCGTAGGTACCCAAATAAGTGTACACAAAGGAGAAATGAACTCTAACCTTCGCCTTTTAATTTATTCGATAAATTCTTTTTGAATAATTATATGTGAACTAGAAATTATGCGGTAAGGTTTTAATTTCTTCTATGTGTTTTATTCATTGTATTTTACGGTTCATTTACCAGTTAAATTTAATCTTTTCATATTTCACTGACATACATTTCATCTCTTTGATTATTATTTTTGCTAACATCTTTTCCCTGTCTTATTGCTTTATTTGTGCATAAACATACTGTTAATACTCGAGGTAATTATCAAAATTAGAAGGTTTTTAAAAGGACAATGCCACACAAAAGGATAAATATTTTATCTGCTTTGACATGTTGGGACGTTGTGAGTTCTTTGAAAGTTTTTCTAAGTTTATTACTTTGAAATTAACAAATGTTTCATACATATCATGTCATAGAACGCATTGATTCCCTAGTTAATAGTCTCATTAGAAGGCTAATATGACAATGTCACTCGAAGAGGTAGAATAGAAATGCAAAAATGCACCAATGGCCCAAAAGGGTACCCGAGGAAACAACTGAAGAGCTACATCAAGCTGAAATACATGAAGCTCAAATGATGTCGTAAAACAAGTTTTTCAAGGGTGCTACGACGATGTTGATACAACTAGCCAAAAAGAAATAATATGTCTGAAGTTATCAAGCAACAATGATAGCCAACATGAGACAGTGGGTGATGTCAATCACATATGGTTACTCAACAAATGTATTTCTGGAAAAGAAGTCAAAGCGTTGGAATTTTCCATCAAGCTATGATAAAAGAAGATTGTTTCCTGCATATTCGATCAAAATTGAAGAAGTCGAGCAATATGATGTGGTTTGTAGTTTCCATCTATCTCGGTGTTTTGAGATGTTGTGTGTTCTTTGGGAGTTGTTTTATGATGATTACTTTGGAATCAACACCTTCGTTGCATTTGCATCTTCGCATTTGTGTTTACCTTTAAACTTAACTTGTTGCTATATGTCCTAACTTGTTTTTTCTATCTTTCTTTTTCTTGCACCATATGGTCATGACATACACAAAAAGGTGTCGATTCTAAGTGGTCACCAATTAAAAGGTTTTCACAATGGAAAAGGGGTTTCATGATTACGTAGGCCAAGATACAACTAGAAAATGGCATTTAAAAGAAGTTTCAAGAAGAGTAGAGAGTCGTATGTCCAGAGATCGTTTGTCTAATGAAGAAAAAGTGAACTGCAACAAATCAGGGAGCAAATGTCCAATATAATGGATAGAATAGTTGTGATAACCAAAGGAAAAGAGGCTTCTACACAAAGAAAGAAAAAACTTGACAAAAATAATTCTGTAATACAAGAGGCTACTTTTGAACAAGGTAATCTAAGAAAACTTGAGGAGCCACGTATAATCTTTGTCCACATTAACAAGTTGTTAGGAAATACAAAGGAAACAATGACAACGGTAAAATTACGAGTAAATGTGGATGAAAGGAAGCCACGTGATCTTTTCAAACAAGGACAATTCGCGTTCACTAAAAATTCAGACTCCACTAAAATACCTGTGAATATGAAAATAAAGGATACCAGGAATCCAACGGTTCAACGTTTGAAACCAACTTCAAAAACTAATGTTTGCTCAGTAGAGACTCACCTCATGGATGACTGAAAGATAGGAGGTAGTGACCTTGTGGAGATTTATACAGTAAGTTGTTAGAAGCACGAGAAGTGACCCCGCAGTATGTGACACCTTTGTAACCTCCATATCCGGAGTGGTATGATGCCAATGCCAACTGTGAATATCACGCAGAAGCTCAAGGACATAGTATCGAGACCTATGTTGCCTTAAAGCGAAGAATTTATTGCCTGCTAGAGCATGGAGTATTGGAATTTTATAATAAGGGTCAACCAGGTTCAATAGTCAAACATCTGGTCGAGGCGAAGCCGAGCGAGTCCAAGGACAAAAGCATCAGTAAGGGTATCCAAAACGAAGAGCATCTGTTGAAATATGAAGCCCAAATACTTTAATTGCAAAATAAAAAGGATATTTTGAACAGAGAATTGGAAGCCATACAAGATGGTTTTCAAAGAATCAATCAAACCTTTCAAAGTGTTGGGTTAGGAAATACTCCAGAAGATAGGGCAAAAGAAGCCTCTAAATTGAAGAGTGGTATCAAACAATGGAAAAGAAATTGTAAAATAAACAAAAAATGAGCTAAGAGGTGATCTCGTGATCTACATATTGTTGAAAATGAACGAAAAGCAGTCTTACAAGAGTTGGGTATATGGAAAACAAAGAACAAAATGTTGAGAACAACCCTTACAGACGCAAAAGACTCATTTCAAAACTACAATCGTAAGAAAAATGTTGAACTATAAACAACTAGAGCCAATAATAAAATAATGACATAGTTGGTACATGATTATAGAAATCTAGCACGAGAACTTCATGACTGCATCGAGTCTCTTACGAGAGAGAATGGTCAATATTGCATACAGCTTCAAAGGTTGAAATGTAATATGGAGAAAAAAGACAACATGATGAATGAGGTGGTTACTCAAGCAAGCGACGTGGCTCATAAGTTGGTCGAATTAGTTGTCTTTGAAAGAGATTTGAAACAGATTGATGGCTCATCATCAGATCAAGGTTGGAAGATAAACTGGCTCGTGGACGAGATAGAAAAGCTAGGAGCCAGAGCTATTTATTATTTGTAGTTTGGCTATTTGATGTACTGAAACCATTTGTGTTCAATGAAAATCATTTAAGATGGTTACTCTGGATTGACACTTTTTTATGCATGCATCGCATTTGTATTGATTAATTTTCAAATCATGCATTAAAATATTCATTTATTCAAATACATAAAATAATAAGATAAGGTTTTCGATCGTAGTAATCCAGGTTCACACTAGTAGCAAGAACGCTTATCATTTGCACGAAGATAGAAAATGTCTAAAGAAATAAAGGATAAGTTAGCTAGAATTAAGAAAGAACAGAAAGAGATGCAATAAGATATGAGGAGAAAGTTGACACAACTAGAGGCTAATATCGTAAACTCTCAGCTCGATCTGTTGAGCAAGGTGGAAGAAATGTTTAGGAGGCATGTGACCTCTGGAAAGAGTCTTGTTGAACACCCCAAACATCCTCCAGGTTTTACACCTGTCCACATTCCTGAGCACACCTTTGGGCATCAGCAAATTCAACCACCAACCTGTTTCACTGTTGATAACCCACAATATCATACTGGAGCTGCATTCCCCACTGATTGTCATGCTACATCTGGGTTGAAACCAGAAGATTTTTGTGTTGGTAATGAGATCCCTGACCTAAATGATTTAGCTGAGATAGAAAAATTAACCCAACGATTTAAAAGTATAGAAGAGGTGATAAAATAAGGGAGATGGTTGGGTCAGTCTATGGGTTTGATATGAAAAAGCTAAGTTTGGTCCCCGACCTGATTCTCCCACCAAAGTTTAAGATTCTGGATTTTGAGAATTATAATGGGACCATATGCCCTTTATCCCACATCACCATGTACTATCGTCGAATGGCTGGCTATGTGGAGAATGAGAAGTTATTGATCTACTATTTTCTAGATAATCTATCTGGATCGGCTTCCAAATGATATAACTAGCTAAAGCTTACTCAAATCCGTTCTTGAAAGACTTAGCACAAGCCTTTTTGGGTCAATACAAACACATGACGGGTCTGGCCCCTGATTGAATCACGTTACAAAACATGGAGATGAGACACAATGAGAGCTTCCGATAATATTCGCAATGATGGAGGGATATTGCTTCTCAAGTGCATCCACCAGGGACCGAAAAGGACGTCGCTGCTATGTTCATCAATACGTTAAAGCCTTGCTATATTGATCACATGATAGGAACTGCCACCAAGAATTTCTCTAACATTGTCATGTGTGGGGAAATGATCGAAACAACTATCAAGAATGGCAAGATAAGAGGTTCTGACAGTATTGATGTCAAGAAAGGAGTCAAGGTCAATACAGTGAGGTATTATTCAGCTAATCGTGGGACCAAACCTTATAGAGTGACATGAGAGAATACCTCTATTGGTGAAATTTTGGTGACATATGAAGAGTTGCTCCCAGTCCTAGTTTAGAGGAATCTCGTGACTCTAGTTCAGTATAAACCGAAAGAACCCCCATTTCCTAAGGGGCATGATGCTAATGCAATATGTAGCTACCATATGGAAAGCTCAGGGCATACCACTGATAATTGTAGAGCATTGAAGCGCAAGGTTCAATATTTAATTGATTAAGGGGCACAGACATTCGATGAATGATGGGGCATTCTGATGAAAACCGAGAAAAATCATTGCAACCACTAGAAACTTTTGATGCACTCGCATATTGCCTTCTTTGAACTTGTTTTTCTTTTTCCTACATTTAAATTTTTGTAAGTCACTTGACGTTCGAACGTTTTAAATAAAATGTTTCCTTCTTAGGAAATGAACAATTAGCAAATTTTAATATTGAAATTCCTTGAATGTCATCTTAATTAAAAGTTTTTTAATAATTGAGGTTGTAAATCTATGACAAATGACAAGATTTAACCCCAGAAAAAACAAGGACCCCTCGATCCTACTCCAGAAATACACTACAATTCATACCCTTCTCTTGAAGAGTCCAATCTAGTTTTCTCCTTGCATGCAGAGCCAATCAAGGGTTTGGCATTCAGGTATGTGTTAGGAACTGACAAAATGGGGCAACTTGTATATTAAATTCTAAGCTAGCTAATCGGATCCTACTTATGTTAATGACGTTCAATGATGATCATGATCTTCGCAGATGGAATGGTCAAGTAGGTGAATCTAGTTTAGGTCAGTTGCTTGGGAATTGAACTCTAACGATGAGTTTCTATGACCTCCAAAAACACCGGGACTATAACAGATTTTTCTTGACAAGCTTAAGAAATTGAATCCGTATACCCATAATATATATATATATATATATATATGTATATATATATATGTATATATGTATGTATACAATAAAACTGAGCTATTCCGCTAAATTAATTGGTTATAGAGGAAACTCGAAAACCCTGGCTTTATGAATAGATTACATTCAAACCATGACGTTGATCAAGTACTTGGCAATTCGGTGTTTGTTCCACTGTGATAGTCAGATCAAAGACTCTTTGATGACATGAATCCATCAGTTATCCAAACAAAGGCAATTATAATATTTAATGTACAATAAAACTGATTTCAACTAGCCAAAGAATGGAAAATTGAGTCGAATTTACTAAATAAGGAGTTTCGGTGAATATGTACTAAGGGAGTTGTGAAACGCCTGTTATAGTCGAACTCACACGAGCACTCAAAAATCTCATTTTTTTAGACCGATACTTCTTCAATACCTTTGCTAGAGGAGCCTACAAAGCTTGAACAAATAGAAGATTTCAGAGAACTGAAATATAAGTGTTCTAAAAAGTCTAGCAATTGACTATGTTAGTTGCGACATTTTGTCTGCCTCTGATCAAAATGCCAAACTAAGAAAGAGGGGCATGTCCTAATTTTCACAAGGACTGAGAAAAGGAAAAAGGAAGAATAGAGGAAACAAACCTTAGAATTTAGGTAGCCAACCCCAAAACCAACCTTTTGATCTTGATATTTTTTAAAGATTTGCAGCTATCAAAGATTAAAAGAGCAATTGATTCTTTTTATATCCAATGAACTCCTATTTTATGATTTGTTTCAATTGTGAAACTTAGAAGGAGGCAATATTTTTCAAAATCCTTTTCGATATTTTTCAAAATTTTGAAAATAAAAAGAAGAAGAAGAAAAAAAATTTCAAGCAAGATAATCTCTGGAAGCATATCTTGGAATTCAACGAATATCCCTCCAAAGGTCAAGATTGAAGCTGGGGTAAGGGAAAGCCAAATTTTTGGGCTAAAATTTGATGGGGCAAGGGAAATAAGTTATCTCATATCGAGGTTTGCAAGAGTACACCCTGGTGGTAATAAAGACAAACTAGAATCAGGGATAGACTAAATACTGCTCTCGTGACCATTCCCCTCACAGATCAACATATACATGCATCAACACATACATACATGAGACACAAAATTTGCATATTTTCATTCATCATCGTGTGTAATAAAGATTTTGATTTTCCCTCTCTTGAGGACAAATTCACTAATTCATCAAATAAAATACAAACTTCATTATGACACCCATAAGCATCCTAGATAGGCAATTATAAATACATAATTTTGATCTTTCGGGAAATAAAAGCTCGAAAATGACCAAATGTCTTCAACCTGAAAGACCAATTCTATCCACAGATTTGACTTCTTGAAGTCAACAATCAGATCTACTGAAGACATTTCCTCAACATAGAGGAGTGGGCAGTTTATATTCCTTTGAGATCACCTCTCTCAGAACAAACTCTATCTCACTTGAGAAATTTTGCCAAAATTTTGAAATATTTAGAACAAAATTAATCTCACATGAGATAGTTTTCCTAAGAACAAATTTTGTCTCGCTGGAGATAATTTTCCTTAAAAAAAAATTAATCTCACTTGAGATTGTTTTCTCTAAAAAATGAATTTTGTCTCACTTGACACATTTTCCTTTCAGAACAAATTTTGTCTCTCTTGAAACCAAAATCTTTGAATATGTTTCCCTTGTAAAAAAGTTTTTTGTCTCCCTTGAGACTGTTTCCCTTGAAACATAAACTTTGAAAACGTGTCTCTTGAAATAAATTTTGTCTCTCTTAAGATAGTTTCCCTTGAAACAAATTTCATCTCCCTTGAGACAGTTTCTATTGAAACAAAGTTTTGTCTCTCTTGATACAGTTTCCCTTGAAACAAATTTCGTCTCCCTTGAGACAGTTTCTTTTGAAACGAATTTTATCTTGCTTGAGATAGTTTCCCTCGAAGCAGAAGATTTATCTCACTTAAGATTGTTTTTCTTAAAACAAACTACACTTCACTAGAGAGACCAACATTTCATTTGCTCGATTAACAACACTTCGAATCAGCCATGCCTCACATGACGGACCAACATTTCCAGTAGAGAATTCATAAAGAAGAGCTTGCTCAACCTCAATTATTACTTTTAAAAAGAGTGAAAAGTTCATAATAAAAAAAATTCGGAGCTAGAGACTTGTTAAAAGATGAAAATTGGTGTTTTACGTCTTTGCTCTATTCCTATTTCACGTCAACGAGCATAGAGGGGCAGCTGTAATCACTAATTTTCAACCGGCCCAGTAACCTAGCATTCGACCCAGATCCAGAACTGACTCGGGATCTGACCCGACTCGGGATCCGACCCGGTCTCTTAGGGTTTCTGAAACCTAACCCTAGGGTATGATTTGCTACCATCGACTGATTCTCCTCTACACATAGTGACTTTATCAATCAAAAGTAGAGAAAACAGGAGTCAGAACTCATTTGATCTAGGATTTTATTCAAAGCCTATGTATTTTTACATGGGTTATAAAAACCTAATTGAAATGTAAAGAAAAAAAGACTTTTTACTAAGTAATCAAAATCGGAACCTAATATTTGAAGGTATTTTAATTTTTTTTCTCTATTTTCGTTCTATACTAGTTTGATGTTTCTAAAAAATAATAAATAAGAATAAGAATTTTGGTTTACCTTGTTGCCGTTGTTTCATCGGAGTAGTAGTGTCGTCAGGGAGGATGTGAGATCGAGCTAGGTTGATTGAGGTCGCAGCGCCACCGTGTGTGGTGGCTTGCCTTATGTTTTTTCCCTCTCGACTATAGACGGGACGAGAGGATTAGATTTTGTTTTCGTTGGGTCTCTACTAGCAAGGTGCTTCATGGAATCGATGCTTGTTAATCGGGGGGTAAATGGTCACCATTATGTTGTGGCTGGAGCGACTGATTCTTAGGGGAAAAGGGACTGTCGCTGCGAGTAATAGAGAATGGAGATAGAGGGTTAGGTTTAAACCATCAGGTAGAGTGGGTTTGAAAAAGGGAGATGTGTTTTTTATTTTGGATTTTGGGAAAATTACGCTAAGTACCTCATACCTTCAATGTGTTTTGCATTTAGGTCACTAAATCGTGGTATAATCACGCATAAGTCCTCTAACCTTAAGAATCCCATGATATTTTGGTCACTAGTTTATGGGTAAATTTCTTCTTGGGTCCTTGTCTTTAGAATATGTAGCTTTTAGGTCGAATGTTAGTGCGTATATCATTTAGCTCCCTAAATCTTTCCCTTGTTTTAGTGTTTTAGTCACCTAGTACCTCATTCTGATTTTTTTCTGAATTTGACATTATGGTTCATTTTTATTACAGTTTAATCATTATTTACTTTGTTATTTCATTAAACTTGGCCACTGTTTTTATGTCCTTTCATTTTAGTCTTATATATTTATGTTTTATTATGATTTTGGGTCTCATATTAACTTATTTTCCTATTTCATGCCCTGAAGTTTGTTTTGTTTATATTTATGATCTGAAATTTACTATGCATTTATTTTTTTCACTATGTTACAAATGAATACATGGATATAATTTTATGTTGTACCATCAAGTATGTTTTATGTATTACGTATTTATTTTATGTATATTATTATGTATTTATTTTACGTACATTATTGTATGATATGTATATGTAATATTGTATGTAGAGACTTGTGTAAATATTATATTTTACAATTTATTATATTTTAGAATAAATATTATGTTCTAGGTTTAATATCATATTTAGAAAATATATGTATTGATTTATAAGGTAAAATAGAGTTAAAAAAACCTTAAAATTGTTTTTATTCCATATGTATATTTATAATTTTTCTTTAAATGCTTTAATTTACAATTTTAATTTAATTATATTTTATTTAGGCATTTGTATTTAATCATGATATTTTATTTCTCTGAAAATCCTCATAAGCATAACTCAACCAATTACATAATTGGATTAAGGGTAGTATTTATTTATTTTAAAATATTTAGAAGGGACGGTCTTAAAGTAACTAGATGTCCTTTTCCGATGTTTTAAAATAAATAAATACCCCACTAGAAAAACCTAAAAAAAATTCATTGCATTTAAAATTAATTAAGTTTGAAAGGAAAAAATATTCTCTTATTTAAACTTATCTAGACAATTCACCTAATTTTATTAGGGATCAAGTCTTGATATTTTTAAATATTTGAATATCCCTTATCTTTTCTAATTATATGGTTTGGATAATTTGGCTTAATTTTTTTATTTGATTGAATCAAATTATTTTAATCTCAAATTCTTGGGAGAAATTATTGTATTCCTTTTATTTCAGTTGAAAAGAGAAATATTCATTATAAAGTATTTTAGGGATTATTCTATTCGATTGAAAATATTGGAATATTTTCTATTTCTCCTTAGATGTTTTCATTCAAAAAAAAGTTGTATGGTTAAATTTGGAATAATGGGATCGTAATTTAAATTTATATGCAAATTCTTAGATTTCCACTATTAGAGACAATTTATAATCGATGGGGTACCAATTTTGGGCGTTGTGGGGGTGCTTATCCTTCCCCACACGTAATCGATCCCTAAACCCCTTTTTTATTTCAAAAAGAATGAATCTCTGGTTACACGCAGACGGTTTATCTTTTAAAATGATGTTTTCTTAAAAACATTTTTTAAAAAAATTAGGTATTCGACCTACCTAACTCAAAAGGTCGATGGCGACTCAAAAACCTTTCAAAACCTTTTCAAAAGAAACCCCCCAAGTTGTGCTAAGTTTTTCCCCGCCCTGGCGAAAAACGGTGTTGACAGCTTAGTGACTATGTTGGGGACTTAGTGGATCAAGCCCTAAATCGATTATATATTCTATCTATAGTTGGAAATTGAGAATTCCATTTTATTTAATTCACGATTCTTTTGATTCGTTCAAATTCTTTTATTATTTTTCTTTATTATTTTATTTTATATCCTTGTATATTAATGTTTGTATTTGATTGATTTTTAGATATTGAAATTTTTGGGATTCACATTAGTTCAATTTTTGTGTGGTTGTTTATTAAAGGTTTGAGAATTTCTTCTTACACACAACACGTGAATTACATAACATAAGCTCTATACCCGAACTCTTCATTTTTTAGTGGGAGTGAAAGCGACGTCTTCGTGAGAATTTATTCTCCGTGTCAAACCTAGCAAGTAGCTTTCGGGGTTCATATGCCCTATATATTCATGAGGATTTATTCTATGTGGCATGAATATGGAAATGTGCCCTCTCAAATTGAATTCGATCCACTTAAGCCTATAATGGGTGAGGATTGAGGGTCTGACTCACCTAAGGGGCACCGACAAGGACAATTCTAGTGCCTTTACTCCTAGAACCAAAACTATGCATTTAGTAAACTGTAGAAACCTACCCGATCTAAGATCATGTTGAAACTCTATCTGTTGGTACCCAAATAAGTGTACACAAAGGAGAAATGAACTCTAACCTTCGCCTTTTAATTTATTCGATAAATTCTTTTTGAATAATTGCATGTGAACTAGAAATTATGTGGTAGGGTTTTAATTTCCTCTATGTGTTTTTATTCATTGTATTTTATGGTTCATTTATCAATTGAATTTAATATTTTCATATTTCACTGACATACATTTCATCTCTTTGATTATTATTTTTGCTAGCATATTTTCCTTGTCCTATTGCTTTATTTGTTATAAACATGTTGTTAATACCCGAGGTAATTGTCGACATCGTTTTTCGCCCGGGTGGGGAAAAACTTAGCACGACTTGGGGGTTTTATTTTGAAAAGGTTTTCAAAGGTTTTGTAATCGCCATCGACCTTTTGAGTTAGGTAGGCTGAATACCTAAAAAATTTCTTTTAAAATGTTTTTAAGAAAATATCATTTTAAAAGATAAATCTTTAGGTATTCGACCTACCTAACTCAAAAGGTCAATGGAGACTCCAAAACCTTTCAAAACCTTTTCAAAAGAAAACCCCCAAGTCGTGCTAATTTTTCCCTGCCCGGGCGAAAAATGGTGTCAACAGCTTGGCGACTCCACTAGGGATTTAGTTGATCAAGCCCTAAATCGATTATATATTATCTCTATAGTTGGAAATTGAGAATTTGATTTTATTAAATTTACGATTATTTTAATTTCTTTCAATTCTTTTATTATTTTTTATCATTGTATATTAATGTTTGTATTTGATTGATTTCAGATATTAAAATTTTGTATTTTGTTTTAGCTCAATTTTAGTGTGGTTGTTTGTCAAAGGTTTGAGAAATTCTCCTCACACACAACACATGCATTACATAGCATAAGCTATATACCAGAGCTCTTCCTTTTTAAGTGAGAGTGAAAGCGATGTATTCCTGAGAATTTATTCTCCGTGTCAGACCTAGCAAGTAGCTTTCAGGGTTCATATGCCCTATGTCTTCGTGAGGATTTATTCTCCGTGTCAGGCATAGGGAAATATGCCCTCTTGAATTGAACTCGGTCAACTTAATCCTATAATGGGTGAGGAATGAGGGTCTAGCTCACCCAAGGGGGCATCGACAATGACAGTTCGAGTACCTTTACTCCTAGAACCAAAACTCTCCATATAGTAAACTGTAGAAACCCAACCAATCTAAGACCATGATAAAACTCTGTCCATAGGTACCCAAATAAGTGTACACAAAGGGGAAATGAACTCTAACCTTCATCTTTTAATTTATTTGATAGACTCTTTTTGAATAATTATATGTGAACTAGAAATTATGCAGTAGGATTTTAATTTCCTCCATGTGTTTTATTCATTGTATTTTATGGTTTATTTACCAGTTGAATTTAATATTTTCATATTTCACTAACATACATTTCCTCTCTTTGATTATTATTTTTGCTAATATCTTTTCCTTGTCCTGTTGTTTTATTTTTGTGCATAAACATGTTGTTAATACCCAAGTTATTTATCAAAATTAGAAGGTTTTTAAAACAACAACGTCACACGAAGGGGTAGATATTTTTATCTACTTTGATATATTAGGACGTTGTGAGTTCTTTGAAAGTTGTTCTAGGATAATTACCTTGGAATTAACACATGTTTCATACATGTCATGTCATAGAAGGTATTGATTCCTGAGTTAATAGTTGCATTAGAAGGCTTTCAATATGACAATCTCACTCGAAGAGGTAGAATAGAAATGAAAAAATGCATCAATGGTTCAGAAGAGTTCTCGAGGAAACAACTGAAGAAGTACATCAAGATAGAATATATGAAGCTCAAATGATGTAGTAAAACAAGCTTTTCAAGGGTGTTACGATGATGTTGATACAACTTTCCGAAAAGAAATAATATGTTTGAAGTCATCAAGCAACAATGTTAGCCAACACGAGACAGTGGATGATGTCAATCGCATATGGTCGCACAACAAATGCATTTCTGGAAAAGAAGTCAAAGCCTTGGGAATGTCCATTAAGCCATGAAATAGAAGAATAATGTTTTCTTGTACATTCGATGAAAATGTATGAAATCAAGCAATATGAGGTGATTTGTAGTTTCTATCTGCCTCAGTGTATTGAGACATTGTGTGTTCTTTGGAAGTTGTTTTATGACAATTACTTTGGGGGTCAATTCCTTTGTTGCATTTACATTTTGCATTCCCATTTTTACATCTTTGAATTTGCATGTACATCTTTGCATTAGCATCTATACATTGTACATTGTATTATATACATTTCATCTCAAAATGTATTAATCATAGATCCTGGGAGTAACCCGCAAAATCTTTTGAGGTAAATTGAAGTTACCCCTTCATCCCTAGAAAAGAATTGAGAGCTAAAGACGTGGTGTTAGTGTCGTCTGAAGTTCGAGGCACATAAGAACAAGGTCCAGAATTTGTTTAACCTAGGGGTATTGACCTTTAACGAGTCATGAGACATCCTAGTGCGAATAAAAAATTCTTTCATCCACCGTGAAGCCTTTTAGCACTAGCTTTGTCCTTTTTTATTGTGTTTTTATTTTCTCAATAAATATTTTGCTAATTGAACTTACGTCATTTTCTAAGGTTATGAGCAATAAATCAAGTTTTAACTTATAGTTTTTTTAATATCGAATGAATAAAGGTTCTTTTACTACTTCATTAATTATATATCTTTGACAAGGGGAAATATTAGACCTTCCATACCACATCTAAAGCTAAAAGAACGACTGTTGGGTTCCATACCCGAAATAAAACAAATTTACTCCCAAAAGACCAAACCTTTACATCACTTCTCTTTGAAATAATAAAGTCAAGCCCTTATCCCTGAGGCACCAAAACATGTACTTTTACATTCCCAGACAAAGATAACATTTCCATAACATTACCTTTTTCAGAATTATGATTTTATATTCACACATTTCTCTTCCTAAACACGGAACCAACATTCATTTCCCAACCTCGATAAATCATGGGGGCATAACAAGAATCATTCCTGCAAGAAATATAGAATGGAGTGGTGCACATCGAGTTATTGAGAATTTGAATAATTGCGGCATCATAGGAGAAAAAAGAAGAAGAAATAAAGAGAATCATTGAAATAATTCTATCATGCATTAATTACATTGTTTTCATGTAAATAAGGTTAATCTTGAATACTCATCCCCCCGGGGATACCTCTTTTACAAAGACTTCCATGTATGGGATGATGAATAGCTTTGTTTCATTTATCCTTTCAAACATATGTATATATCCCTTGTTTTCCCCTTTTGAGCCTATAGTATTTTTCTTCTGATTTAACCCTAACCAAGAATCACCCTCTATATCGGGGGACAAGGTGAAGGAAATCTACTTGCAAGAATGAAAGCCATCAATCCAAACTTTGTTACAGAGGCAAGTCACATGGAGAAATAATATGATACCGCAAGGTAGACCAAATACGAAGTGCTTTAAGATCAAATTGTGTTGACAACACAGAGAGAAAGAAGAAAAGATATAGCAGAAAGACAAAAAAGAGAGATGAAAAAATATAAAACAGAAGAAAAAAAAAGGAAAAAAAAAGAAGAAAGAAAGCCGATCAAACATTTCAAGACTAGCGGTTCAAATATCTCAAATTTATTCACCAGAAGATCAGAGAACATCAAAAGAAAATAAAATAAAATACACGCAAGAATATTCAAATTAGGCAGAGCAAGAATGAAATGGCAGAAACAATTAATCCTTGGTTCGATAACCCTTAAACACTTATTTGGGCCTATTTATCCTTTTCTTTCATAACCATGAGCCCTAGCCTACATTACGTGCCTGAAAAGTCCCTTCTAATTATACATGGATTTCTAAGTGGTGAGACTATCTTCATATTTCATTCTGCCCCTCAGGGTTAATTTTATTTGCAAAAAATAGTTTTCTAAAATTTTTAATACATGATAGGGAAAAAATAAAAGGAGCGTTCAAGATGTAAAATTTTAGATAACGTCTTGAAACCAAAGAAGAATTTAAGTTGAAAACCTGAGAAGGTGACTCGAACACGAAGATTGTCAACCACTGCGCAGAAGACGATCTTATACATTTTGATAAAGCATTGCATAGTCCAAAGGCACTCACGAGGGCTAAGAACCAGTAAAAATTTCCATAAGAGAAGCATGATGGTTGCTTTATCAGGTCAATGAACACCATAGTCAAGGACGCAAAAAACTAACCTGAAACACATTACCTTCCCAAAATTAACCTGAAACACATTACCTTCCCAAGTCAGCCTAAGCCTTTTATCAGCATTAATCTTCACACTTTTCAAATGTATATAATTTTTGAAGGATTAAGAGAAGATTTGACTTATTTGATATTCAATGAACTCTTGTTTTACAATTTGTTTTGATTGTGAGTCGGAAGAAAATGACAGCACTTTTGAAAATTATTCAACAATTTTTTTTCACATTTTTAAAATAAAAAAAGTAAAAAAACATTTTCAAACAAGACAATCTCAAGGGAAAAAGGTCCTTGAGGCTTATTTTTCCTCTATCGAAGAAAAAACAAACGATGCCAGAATCACGAAGTATTTCTTGAAAGCAAATGGTTTGAGATGTCAGAAGGAATAGAGAATAGAACTTCTAACACTTCTTTGTGACATTGTCGATAACCCATCAAGAAGCAGATGATCGCCTTAGTTGAAAACGACACATAACCCCACTCACAGCAAAAATGAAAAACTGTTATGTTAGAAGAATTAATCACTTCTTAAGTGTCAATCTGATTGTGGCGTCATAAAAGGAAAGCCCCAAGTTATTCGATAACAGTGTTGATTGGCGACACAAAAGTGATATCATTCGAGATAAAGATCTTAGCGTGAAGAGAGCCATGAGTACCCACGTTGGGGCATTACCAAAACCAGATCGCTGAGATAACAATATTCAAATCAAACAAACATGGTGAATGAGCTTCGCCATTTGGGAGTGCCAAGGGTAGATTGAGGACAAGAAGAGTTTATCTCACTGTTTCTGATAGAACCATTGAAATAGAACCAGAAAATGGTATCAATATTGTATGCCTGATTACATGAGAGCATTTCTTCTAATACTGTAACGGAAAAACCAATTATAGAAGACAGAAAGACAAATTGCTCAAGGTAGTCAGATTACTCCTTAGAAGATGCAAGCTTAAGCTGATAAATTACCATTAAGGCAAAATACATTCAAGATGATCAAAGTAAAGGAAGAATGAGATCACTTTGGGAACGAGAATAAGAAGAATTAACATTTATGCATACAAGAAAGTCAAGCATTACATTTAGATTCATTTAATTACATACATACATACATACATACATAATTCTTACAAATTTCCAAGGAAATACGAGAAAAAGAAGAAAAAATCAAAATTCAAGCCTCAAAGGGAGGGAATTACATTAAGAGTGGCAGAACCTCAAGAATTGAGGAACTAAATACACAGAACAATCATCATTTTGAAATAGGGCAAGTTACCATACTAACGCGATTTTTTAAGAAACTAAGTCTGATTTTTGGAAGTTTCTTGATTATTTTTAAATGAATTTGAAAGAAACTAAGTCCAATTTTTGGAAGTTTCTTGATTATTTGATATTTCAAAAGAAATTAAGCCTAATTTTAAGGAGTTTCTTAATGTTTTCAAATGAATTTGAAAGAAACTAAGCCTAATTTTTAGGGGTTTCTTGATGTTTTCAAATGAATTTGAAAGAAGCAAAGCCTAATTTTTAGGGGTTTCTTGATGTTTTCAAATGAATTTGAAAGAAAATAAGTCCAATTTTTGGAAGTTTCTTGATTATGTGATCTTTCAAAGAAATTAGGCTTGAATTTCAGGGGCTTCTTGATGTTTTCAAATGAATTTTACAAAAACTAAGCCTAATTTTTAGGGGTTTCTTGATAATAATTGTAAACGAAAGTTTTTAAGAAACTAAGCTTGATTTTCAAGGGTTTCTTGATGAGTAAGTCCTTCGGACCATCAGTAAGCCTTTTGAGCATGACGCTTAAATCCTTCGTCTCATCTATAAGTCTTTTGAGCAAGATGATAAGTCTTTCAGGCCATCCATAAGACCTTCGGGCAAGATATTTTCAAATGAGTTTTTAGGAAGCTAAGCCTAATTTTTAGGGTTCCTTGATGACAACTAAAAATGAAAGATTTTAGAAACTAAGCCTAATTTTAGGGGTTTATTAATTTTTTTAAATGAATTTTTTAAAGAAGCTAAGCCTAATTTTAGGGGTTTCTTGATAACTGCAAGTGAATCTTTTTGAAGAAGTTAAATTTACTAAGGATAAATTTTTTTTACTGGGGCAAGATGCGCCCATTCACAAGTCAAGATTCGAAAGAATACACTCAGACGCAACAGGTAAAGAAGACAACCAAACCAGGAAAAGAATAAAGACTACCCTAGTAATGAAGATTGCTCTTGTAACCATTTCTAACAGATCAAGAAAATCTACATTCATACATGAATTTGCATCTTTGCATCTTTGCATCATACATTTCATCATTTCATATACATGATAAATTTTGATTTCCTTCTCATAAGGATATCTGTAAAGTCTATTTTGAAAAATTATTTTATCCTTCTTAGGATCATTTTTCTAGAGAATTGTTTAAGTCCTTCTTAGGACCATTTTTTTGGGATGTCGCATTAGTTTTTCTTAAGAATTTTCCCTAGAAGCATTTTCAATTATACTTTTCTTCAAACTTTACTTTTCTAGGTCACTTCAATGATAATGACCAGTGTCATTTCCAGGATGGACCCAACAAAGACAAAAACTCAGTAATCTGCAACATTAAGGAATTCAAAGAGCCAACAAAGATTTCATTTCACAACTTCAGCAAAGAATCAATCCATATTTTTCACCATTGAAAGAAATGAATCTCAGCAAAATTCAAGGACTTTTGGGTCAATACCTTTGGGTACTTCAAACACCATTATTACTGACATATGATAATCTTTTGCATGTTTAAAACTCTTCAAAGAGAGGGAAAACCAATCAACATTTCCAATGGAGAGTTCATAATGAGAAGAACTTATCCGATAGAGGGAGAAGAAGTTCATAATGAGAAGAGTTTGTTCGGCCTATAACTCGATTCACGACATTTCAAATCAGTGACGCCTCGCTTGAGGGATCAACATTTAAAATGGAGAGTTCATAATGAGAAGAACTCATCCGATGAAGAAGAATAAGTTCATAATGAGAAGAGCTTGTTTAACCTATCACTCGATTCACGACATGACGCCTCGCTTGAGGGATCAACATTTCAAATGGAGAGTTCATAATGAGAATAACTCATCCGATGAAGGAGAAGAAGTTCATAATGAGAAGAAATTGTTCAACCTTAGCTCGATTTGTCACATATGGAGTTGAATCAGCAACACCTCACTTGCGGTCCAGCTGCAACAATTATACCCAGAACCAGCCAACCGAAGCCCAATCCAGCAGCCGGATGACCCAGATTAAACCTGAGGTCCAACTGAAGCCTAAAACGGATCCATACCCGACTCAGGATCCGACCCGGCCCCCTAGGGGTATGATTTGATGCCGTCTCCTATTCTCCATTGTCACCGCCTGCCTATGTTGTTGCCGACTGCCCCATCTGCACCTACAGAAACTCAAAACATAGCAAGAAGGCAACGCTCAATCCAAGTTCACACGCAAATGACATATTATTGTAATGATTTCATAGCAAAAAAATATAAAATATTTTTAATACTTCGGGGCTTATAAAAACCCCGAACAAAGCATGTAATAGGGGATTATTTTCCTCTCATTTTTTGAGAAAAATAATAAAAAAGCAAGAAAGCAAAATTCAAAAACATTTTAATCCTTTTATTTATTTTCCTAAAAACTACTTTCAAACCGAAAAAAATTAAAAATAAAAAACCTGCTAAGAAGATGAGCATTTTTCGAACAAGAGTTAGGAAGTAAGAGAGATGAGCAACTTAGCTTACATGTGGGATCGTCAGGTATCCGAGGGATCGCCGGAGCCGAGGGATTTTCATCAGATCTAAGGCAATAAGGGAAGATTTTGGCCAATCGGGGCTCAGATCCTTGCTCGGGGTGGAGAGAGGCATCGAACAGTGGTCAGGTCTCATTTTTCTATCGCCGGCAAGTGGCGGTCGCCATTGATCAACGACAGCTCCCATGGTAGAGCTCTCCGCCGGCTGCTGAAGAAACAAAGAGAGAGGGGAGAGGATTTATGAGAAGAGAGAGAGTAGAGAGAAAAAATAAAGGAAAAAGAAGGGAAATGGGTTTTTATAGCCCAGACCAAACGACGTCGTTTTGGCTCCCCCGTATGCACGTGTTGACCAAAAGGGTCTAATCCCTTCCGAAATCCACCACTTTTCCTACGTCTATAATTTAGTCACTTATTTCAGGATTAGTTTCTTATTTATTTAGAATGTTGGTCCTTATTCTGTTATCTTTCCTTTTTACGTTCTTATGCTAACCTTTGGTTTATTTCTTTTCAGGTCCTTGTATGTTTCCCATATTTTACAAACTGGTTACATGTTCACCCTTTT
Organism: Hibiscus syriacus; assembly: GCF_006381635.1. Taxonomy (NCBI): domain Eukaryota; kingdom Viridiplantae; phylum Streptophyta; class Magnoliopsida; order Malvales; family Malvaceae; genus Hibiscus; species Hibiscus syriacus. Next base: position 14,169,960 of record NW_024063471.1, on the reverse strand, counting down.
TATTATTCTACTTAAATGCATGTACTTAGGCTGTAATTTTACATTTAATTAATGCTTCTAGTTGAAATTTATGGGTTAAGCGTATTTTAGTCCCTGAACCTTAGGCGGGTTTTACATTATAGTCTCTAGGAGCCTTGTTTTATTCATTTTTCTGATTCTGATATTTAATTTTGTTTTATTTTAATTTAGTCATTACACTGCCATGTTATTTTTGAAATTAGTCACTGATTTTTATTTTATTTCATTTTTAGTCCTAATTAGTTCCTTCTTTATCTTATTTATGAATATGATTCTATAGTTTCATTTTTTTTGTTTTAGTCACTTTTTATTTCTGATTTGGCTATTGTTTGTTGTTTTATTATATTTTAGTCTCATGAGTATATATGCATGTTTCATATTTTTTATCACATTGAATGCCTAATTTTACTATTTTGCATTTTGGTCTTTACGTTGTTGTATGATTTTATTTTATTTAACCACTTATATTTGTGTGATAATTATTTTTGTGCCTTTTATTTTTATTGTGTATATGTTTTTACCATTCTAGTTTAAACTTTCATCATCTAGCATGATTAATATAATTTGGATTAATTGGCTTAATTGTTTTTATTATTTATTTTTTTCTTTGATCGAATTAAATTATTTTAATCACAAATTCTTGGCAGAAATTATTGTATTCCTTTTATTTCAGTTAGAATGAGAAATATTCATCCTAAAGTATTTTAGGGATTAATTTCTCTTCGATTGGAAATATTGGAATATTTTCTATTTCTCATTAGAATTTTTCATTCAATAAAAATTGTATGGTTGAATTTGGAATAATGGGATCATAATTTAAATTTATATCTGAATTCTTAGATTTCCACTATTAGAGACAATTTATAATCGATGGGGTACTAATTTTGGGCGTTGTGGAGGTACTTATCCTTCCCCACACGTAATCGATCCCCAAACCCCTTTTTTATTTCAAAAAGAATGAATCTTTATTTACACGTAGACAGAATTATCTTTTAAAATGATGTTTTCTTCAAAACTCTTTTAAAAGGCGTTTTTAGGTATTCGACCTACCTAACCCAAAAGTTTGATGGCGACTCATAAACCTTTCAAAACCTTTTCAAAACAAAACCCTCAAGTCGTACCAAGTTTTTCCCCCGCTCGGGCGAAAAACAGTGTCATCAGTAATTATAAAAATTAGAAGGTTTTTAAAACAACAATGCTACACGAATGGATAAATATTTTATCTTCTTTGACATGTTGTGTGATAATTATTTTTGTGCCTTTTATTTTTATTGTGTATATGTTTTTACCATTCTAGTTTAAACTTTCATCATCTAGCATGATTAATATAATTTGGATTAATTGGCTTAATTGTTTTTATTACTTATTTTTTTCTTTGATCGAATTAAATTATTTTAATCTCAAATTCTTGGCAGAAATTATTGTATTCCTTTTATTTCAGTTAGAATGAGAAATATTCATCCTAAAGTATTTTAGGGATTAATTTCTCTTCGATTGGAAATATTGGAATATTTTCTATTTCTCATTAGAATTTTTCATTCAATAAAAATTGTATGGTTGAATTTGGAATAATGGGATCATAATTTAAATTTATATCTGAATTCTTAGATTTCCACTATTAGGGACAATTTATAATCGATGGGGTACTAATTTTGGGCGTTGTGGAGGTACTTATCCTTCCCCACACGTAATCGATCCCCAAACCCCTTTTTTATTTCAAAAAGAATGAATCTTTATTTACACGTAGACAGAATTATCTTTTAAAATGATGTTTTCTTCAAAACTCTTTTAAAAGGCGTTTTTAGGTATTCGACCTACCTAACCCAAAAGTTTGATGGCGACTCATAAACCTTTCAAAACCTTTTCAAAATAAAACCCTCAAGTCGTACCAAGTTTTTTCCCCGCTCGGGCGAAAAACAGTGTCATCAGTAATTATAAAAATTAGAAGGTTTTTAAAACAACAATGCTACACGAATGGATAAATATTTTATCTTCTTTGACATGTTGGGATGTTGTGAGTTCTTTTAAAGTTGTTCTAAGATTATTACATTGAAATTAACACATGTTTCATACATATCATGTCATAGAAGGTATTGATTCCTGAGTTAATAGTCGCATTAGAAGGCTTTCAATACGACAATGTCACTCGAAGAGGTAGAATAGAAATGCAAAAATGCATCAATGGCCCAGAAGGGTACTCCAGGAAACAACTGAAGAGCTACGTCAAGCTGGAATACATGAAGCTCAAATGATGCAGTAAAACAAGTTTTTCAAAGGTGCTACGACGATGTTGATACAACTAGCCAAAAAGAAATAATCTGTTTGAAGTCATCAAGCAAAAATGATAGCCAACATGTGACAGTGGATGATGCCAATCATATATGGTTACTCAACAAATGTATTTATGGAAAAGAAGTCGAAGCATTGGAATTTTTCATCAAGCAAGGATAAAAGAAGATTATTTCCTGCATATTCGATCAAAATTGAAGAATTCGAGCAGTGTGATGTGGTTTGTAGTTTCCATCTGTCTCAGTGTATTGAGTTATTGTGTGTTCTTTGGAGTTGTTTTATGACAATTACTTTGGAATCAACACATTCGTTGCATTTGCATCTTCGCATTTACATTTACCTTTACATTTAACCTATTGCTATATGTCCTAACTTGTTTTTTCTATCTTTATTTTTCTTGCACCATATGGTCAAGACATACATAAAAAGGTGTCGATTATGAGTGGTCACCAAAGGTTTTCACAATGGACAAGGGGTTTTATGATCAGGTAGGCCATGATACAACTACGAAATGGCATCTGAAAGAAGTTTCGAGAAGAGTAGAGAGTTGTACATCCAGAGATCGTATGTCTAACGAATAGCAAAGCGAACTGCAACAAATCAGGGAGAAAATGTCCTAGATGATAGATAGATAGAATAGTTGTGTTGACCAAAGGAAAAGAGGCTTCTACCCAAAGAAAGAAAGAACTTGACAAGAATAATTCTGTAATACAAGAGACTACTTTTGAACAAGGTAATCTAAGCGAACTTGAGGAGCCATGTGCAATCATTGTCCGCATTAACAAGTTGTCAAGTGTACAAAAGAAAAAATGACAATGGTAAAATTATGAGTAAATGTGGATAAAAGGAAGCCATGTGATTATTTTAAACGGGGTTAATTGACATTCACTAAAAATATAAACGCCACCAAAATACCCGTGAATATGAAAATAAAGGATAACAAGAATCCAATGGTTCAGCGTTTGAAGCCAGCTTCAAAAACTAATGTTTGCTCAATAGAGACTCACCTCATGGATGACCAAAAGATAGGAGGTAGTGACCTTGACTTTAATCTTGCTCCTATCTCATATGGAGATTTATACAATAAGTTTTTAGAAGCACGAGAAGTAAACTTGCGGTATGTGAAGCCATTGTAACCTCCATATCCAGAGTGGTATGTTACCAGTGCTAACTTTGAATATCACGCAGGAGCTTAAGGATATTATATCGAGACCTGTTTTACCTTCAAGCGACAAATTTATTACCTGCTAGAGCATGGAGTATTGAAATTTGAGAATGAGGGTCAATCGGGTTCAATAGTCGAACGTCTGGTTGAGACGAAGCCGAGCGAGTCCAAGGACAAAAACATCAGTAAAGGTATCCAAAACAAAGAGCGTCTATTGAAATATGAAGCCCAAATACTTCAATTACAAAACGAAAAGGACATTCTAAACAGAGAATTGGAAGCCATGCAAGATGGTTTTCAAAGAATCAAACAAACCTTTCAAAGTGTTGGGTTAGGCAATACTCCAGAAGAATGGGCAAAAGAAGCCTCTAAATTGAATAATGGTGTCGAACAATGGAAACGAAATTGTAAAATGCACGAAGAATGAGCTAAGAGGTGCTCTCATGATCTACAGATTACAGAAAATGAACGTAAAATAGTCTTACAAAAGTTGGGGATATGGCAAACAAAGAACGAAATGTTGAGAACAGACCTTACAGACGTAGAAGCCTCGTTTCAAAACTACAATCGTAAGAAAAATGCTGAACTAGAAACAAGTAGAGCAGACAATAAAATAATGACAGGGTTGGTACATGATTATAGAAATCTTGTACGAGAACTTCATGATCGCATCAAGTCTCTTACGAGAGAGAATGGTCAATATTGCCTACAGCTTCAAAGGTTGAAATGGAAGATCGAGAAAAAAGATAACGTGATGAATGAGGCGGTTACTTAAGAAAGCCACGTGGCTCATAAGTTGGTCGAATTAGTTGTCTTTGCAAGAGATTTGAAGCAGATTGATGGCTCATCACCAGATCAAGCTTGGAAGATAACCTGGATCATGAACGAGATAGAAAAGCTAGGAGCCAAAGCTATTTATTATTTGTAGTTTGGCTATTCGATGTATTAAAACCATTTGCGTTAAATGAAAATCATTTAAGATGGTTACTCTGGATTGACACTTTTTTATGCTTGCATTGTATTTGTATTGATTAATTTTCAAATCATGCATTAAAATGTTCATTCAATCAAATATATAAAATAATAAGATAAGGTTTCTGATCGCAATAATCCGGGTTCACACTAGTAGCAAGAATTCTTATCATTTGCACGATGATAGAAAATGCCTAAAGAAATAGAGGATAAGTTAGCCAGAATTGAGAGAGAACAGAAAGAGATGTAAGAAGAAATGAGGAAAAAGTTGACACAATTGGAAGCTAATATCGCAAACTCTCAGCTCGATCTGCTGAGCAAGGTGGAAGAAATGTTTAGGAGGCATGTGACCTCTGGAAAGGGTCCTGCTGAAGACCCCACACATCCTCCAGGTTTCACACCTGTCCACATTCCTGAGCACACCTCTAGGCATCAAGAAATTTGACCACCAACCTGTTTCACTGTTGAGAACCCACAATATCATACTGGAGCTCCATTCCCCACTGATTGCCATATTGCATCTGGGTTGAAACCAGAAGATTTTTGTGTTGATAATGAGATCCTTGACCTGAATGATTTAGCTGAGACGAAAAAATTGACCCAACGATTAAAAAGTATAGAAGAGGTGATAAAATCAAGGGAGATGGCCGGGTCAGTCTATGGGTTAGATGCGAAAGAGATAAGTCTGGTCCCCGACATGATTCTCCCACCAAAGTTTAAGATTCTAAATTTCGAGAAGTATAATGGAACCACATGCCCTTCATCCCACATCACCATGTACTGTCGTCGGATGGCTGGCTATATATATAATGAGAAGTTGTTGATCCACTATTTTCAAGATAATCTATCTGGACCAGCTTCCAAATGGTATAACCAGCTAAAGCGTACTCAAATACGTTCTTGGAAAGACTTAGTTCAGGCCTTTTGGGGTCAATACAAACAAATGAAAGATCTGGCCCCTGATCGAATCACGTTGCAAAACATGGAGATGAGACACAACGAGAGCTTCCACTAATATTTGCAATGATGGAGTGACGTTTCTTCTCAAGTGCAACCACCAGTGACTGAAAATGAGGTTGCTACTATGTTTATCAATACATTAAAACCTCCCTATATTGATCACATGATAAGAAATGCCACAAAGAATTTCTCTGACATTGTCATGTGTGGGGAAGTGATCGAAATAGCTATCAAGAATGACAAGATAAAAGGTTCTGACAGTATTGACATCAAGAAATGAGCCGAGGTCAATATAGTGAGGTCTTATTCAGCTAATCGTGGGACCAAACATTATAGAGTGACTCGAGAGAATACCTCTATTGGTGAAATTCCAGTGACATATGAAGAGCTACTCCCAGTCCTAGTTGAGAGGAATCTCGTGACTCCAGTTCAGTCTAAACCGAAGGAACCCTCATTTCTTAAGGGGCATGATGCTGATGCAGTATGTAGCTAACACATGGGAAGCTCAAGTCATACTACTAAGAATTGTGGAGAATTGAAGCGCAAGGTTCGGTATTTAATTGATTCATGGGCATGGACATTCAATGAATGATGGGGCATTCTGATGCAAACTGAGAAAAATCATTCCAACCACTAGAAAATTTTGATGCACTCGCATATTGCCTTGTTTGAACTTGTTTTCTTTTTTCCTACATTTAAATGTTTGTAAGTCACTTGGCGTTCGAACGTTTTAAATAAAATGCTTCCTTCTTAGGAAATGAACAATGAGCAAATTTTAATCTTGAAATTCCTTGAATATCATCTTAATTAATAGTTTTTTAATAATTGAGGTTGTAAATCTATGACAAATGACAAGATTGAACCCCAGTATAAGAAGGACCCCTTGATCCTACTCCAGAAATACACCACAATTCATACCCTTCTCTTGAAGGGAACAATCTAGTTTTCTCCTTGCATGCAGAGTCAATCAAGGGTTTGGCATTCAGGTATGTGTTAGGAACTAACAAAATGGGGCAACTTGCACATGAGATTGCTAAGCTAATTGGTTCCTACTTTTGTTAATGATGTTCAATGCTGATCATGATCTTCACAGATGGAATGGTCGAGTAGGTGAATCTAGTTTAGGTCAGTTGCTTTGGAATTGAACTCTAACGATGGGATTCTCTGACCTCCAAAAACACTGGGACTATAACAGGTTTTTCTTGAGAATCTTAAGAAATGGAATCTGTATACTTAGAATATATATATATAATAAAGTTGAGCTATTCCGCTAAAGCAATTGGTTATAGAGGAAAATCGAAAGCCCTGGCTTTATGAATAGATTACATTCAAACCATGACATTCATCGGGTACTTGGCAATTCAGTGTTTGCTCCACTGTGATTGTAGATAAAAGACTCTATGACACCATGAATCCATCAGCTAGCCAAACAAAGGAATTATAATATATAATATACAATAAAGTTGATTTCAGGTAGCTAAACAATGAAAAATTAAGTTGAATTTACTAAATAAGGAGTTTCGATAAATATGGACTAAGGGAGTTGAGAAACACCTGTTATAGTCGAACTCACACGAGCACTCAGAAATCTCATTTTTAGACCGATATTTCTACACTACCTTTGCTAGATGAGGCTACAAAGCTTGAACAAATGGAAGATTTCAGAGAACTGAAATAAAAGTGTTCTCAAAAGTCTAGCAATTGACTATGTTCGTTGCGACATTTTGTCCTCCTCTTATCAAACTGCCAAACTAAGAAACAGGGCCATGTCCTAATTTTCACGAGGATCGAGAAAAGGAAAAAGGATGAATCGAGGAAACAAACCTTAGAATTACAGCTATCAAAGATTAAAAGAGAAATTGATTCTTTTTATATCCAATGAACTCCTGTTTTATGATTTGTTTCAATTGTGAAACTTAAAATGATGCAATATTTTTCAAAATTCTTTTCCATATTTTTCAAAATTTTGAAAATAAAAAGAAGAAGAAAAACATTTCCAAACAAGATAATCTCTAGAAGCATATCTTGGAATTCAGCAAATATCCCTCTGAAGCTCAAGATTGAAGTTGAGGTAAGGGAAAGCCAAATTTTTGGGCCAAAATTTGATGGGGAAAGGGAAATAAGTTGTCTCGGATCGAGGTTTGTAAGAGTACACCCTAGTGAAAATGAAGACAAACTGGAATCAGGGATAGACTGAATACTGCTCTCGCAACCATTCCCCTCACAGATCAACATATACATGTATCAACACATACATACATGAGACGCAAAATTTGCATCTTTGCATTCATCATCATGTATAATAAAGACTTTGATTTTCCCTCTCTTGAGGACAAATTCACTAATTCATCAAATAAAATACAAACTTCATCATGACACCCATAAGCATCCTAGATAGGCAGTAATAAATACATCATTTCGATCTTTCAGGAAATAAAAGCTTGAAAATGACCAGATGTCTTCAACCTGAAAGACCAATGCCATCCACAGATTTGACTTCTTGAAGTCAACAATCAGATCTGCTGAAGACATTTCCTCAACGTTCAAGAGTGGGCAGTTTATAATCCTTTGAGATCGCCTCTTTCAGAACAAACTTTTTTCACTTGAGACATTTTCCCAAATTTTTGAAATATTTAGAACAAAATTGATCTCACATGAGATAGTTTTCCTAAGAATAAATTTTGTCTCGCTAGAGACAATTTTCCTTAAAACAAAATTAATCTCACTTGAGATTGTTTTCTCTAAAAACCAAATTTTGTCTCACTTGAGACATTTTTCTTTCAGAACAAATTTTGTCTCTCTTGAGAAAGTTTCTCTTGAAACCAAAATCTTTGAATATGTTTCCCTTGTAACAAAGTTGTGTCTCCTTTGAGATTGTTTCCCTTGAAACATAAACTTTGAAAAAGTTTCTCTTGAAACAAATTTTGTCTCTCTTAAGACAGTTTCCCTTGAAACAAGTTTTGTCTCCCTTGAGACAGTTCCTCTTGAAACAAATTTTGTCTCTCTTGAGACAGTTTCCCTTGAAACAAGTTTTGTCTCCCTTGAGAGTTTCTCTTGAAACAAATTTTGTCTCTCTTGAGACAGTTTCTCTTGAAATACAAAATATTTGAATTTGTTTCCCTTGAAACAAATTTTGTCTCCCTTGAGACAGTTTCTCTAAAGTTTTGCCTCTCTAAAGACAGTTTCCCTTGAAACAAATTTGACATGTGAGTTTTGTATCAGTGGAAGATAAAGAAGAAAACATGGGTGAAAATTAATTCTTTATCATATATAGTGATTATATTTAAATTTTACATATCATAAAGTTTGCTGATAAAAGAGAGAGGAACAGCGAGAGAGATCAAATGTACTAGAAAAGAGAGAGAACAATACTTCCAAGTATGTCTTCAACGCTGGAGTTGAAGATCTTAAGAACGTATCTTATCGTTTTATTTTTGTCTTCTTTTATTACTCTTCTTTTGGATTTTTGGTTCACTTTCTGATGTTATGGGCCGCTTTGTGTAGCCCATAACAGTGTGCTAAAAATAACAAAACAAAAACAAGCTAGTAGACAAAAGAAACAGAAAATTTAAACTAAGCGTTGAAAGGCAGCTCATGCGTCTTTTGAGCCTCACTCGTCTCGCCCAGACTCAATTAAGCATTTTGGACTCCCCGCCTTGCGCCTCTGCTCCTAGGCGTGCCTTTTTAAACGCCGTGTCAGACAATGGTCGATATCATAAAATTTTAGGACTATGCTTTACTATTTAACACGGAGGTGAATTTGTGGAAGGAAAAAGTTGAATTTATATGTATCTTGGCAGTACATGGAAATAATCAAAACTGGGAAATCCTATGGGCACACCACTTATTCTCGTTTAATGTGTGATATTGGTGCCAACAGTTCTGATACATGTTATTTTGGGGAAATAAAGTATCAACCAAAGTTTTTAGATATTGCTTTAACACTCATATTGGAAGTAAGTGAAAATCCCTTTGTTTCAACATTGCTGTTTGGTTGAAAATAGTCTCTTCTCTGTAATAGCATGGACAAATCTATGGACCTTAGTCGGATAGCGTATAATGCGGTGTTTTCATCTGGTTGCATTTATTGACTTACAATTGTGAGATTCCCCTGACTTCTTTAGATCGAATGATTGTCCTGAAATTGCTTGCTTTTGTAATAGTAACATTTTATTTGAAGTAAAGAGGCAGTCTGACAGCTAGAATCCTTTAAGAATTGAGAATAAATAAGTGTAAATGTCCACCAAAATGTCCATTGGACATGTATGCATTTTTAGTTAAAATGGTATATGCATAAATTTCAGAACATTGGTCAGTTCCAGATAGGTAATGGTAGGCATCAAATCCACTTACCTCCCCTTTCTTTCAACAAATAAGTTTTATTCGGTCTTATAGCTCTGCTGGGTGGAAGATTCCACTTGGTGATGTGGAAGATTCCATTGCAAATTTTGAAAAAGATTTGCTTTATTTCAAAGTTGATTATTAAGGAAATGCGATGATTGAAGTTAGTGTATTCAAATTATGGAGATTCACATACATTTTTAGATGATACTTGGGAGTAAATGGAAGGGCTTTGCGCTACATTGGCCCTTAACGGAATAAACCAGCCTAACTGAACAGTTCCTAGTTGATGTGATTGTGTGTTTGATGCTGTCTATTTGAATGCGCAAGTATTGCGTAGTGCCTCTTTCCATTCCTAAATTTCCGGACATGGGTGATGATAAGGAGAGTGGTTAAACCAAAAAATAAATAAATGAAAATCCTGATGCAATTCCTCGATGCATTTCTCAGCTAATCTGTCATTTTGGGAGGCATCAATCCTTTTCTGTTTCAACTTAGGGTTTGTGGGTTGTTGATAGAATTTGATGGATTTGCTAAGAGTTTCTGTATTTGAGTTTATAAAAGATGCCGTGTTGATATTAAGATGTACTTGAAATCTTATATTAGTTCCTTTTCTCACCCTTGTGTTAGACCATGTGAGTGCATGTCTGCAGGAAAGAAGGTTCTGGAAAGAAGAATACTGCAACGAAGATCAAATGGTGAAATTAACGAATTGTGATCCCATTTCGCAATCTAAAGCGAACCACGAATTAGGTAACACTAGCATTGAGTAAACAAGGTTGCATACAGGGGAAGGTTGCATACAGTAATTTAACACCATGGATACCTCTCCAGATAAAAAACATTGTTTGCCTTGCTCTGTAGTTATCTTTCATTTTAAGCCCTAAAGTGTTTTGCTTCTGAAAACATCCTTATTCTTCTTTAAATCCCTTATTGCAGGTCACTTTTTGCTTCTGAAAACATTCGAAGTGGGGACTACATACTGAAAGTTCCTTACAGCGTGGTATATGATTTACAGTTCTTTATGTTTAACTCTTATTCGATTGCTTAAACACAATGAGGATCTCAAATTATAATTTTTTTTCTTTGAATCTTTCTACATATAAAACCAGACAATCTTCTTCCAAAGCTTAAAGCTTTACTAAGTGATAAAATCGGGATTATTTCAAAGCTAGCTGCTGTCCTTTTAGTTGAGCAAAAAATGGACCAGGTAACAAGAATATTATTCTTTTAATCTTCTTCAAAAGAGAAAATTCCTATGAATAATTGCTTGTGCTTTGTTTCTGCATCATTATGTATTTAATGGGAGTTTATGGTGGTTTGTAGAATTTGTCTTTAGTTTCAATGTTTGATGTTTTGTTTAAAAGAAACATCCTGAATCAAATGACATAATTATATCTTTTACAATAGGATTCCGGATGGGCCCCTTGCATCCATTGCCTTCCTCGACATGGGGAAATTCATAGTACGGTAAATGTTTCTTCATCTTTTGGTTTTGAAGCTTTTTGATCCGTATGCCCAGTAGAATTTAAAATTTTGGCATGAAATCCATATTGATGTAACTGTCTTAAAGATCTATGTTGATCTGAATCTTCAATTTTCTTGTTGTGATCATGTTAGGTATGCATATCATGATTGTAGGGATATGACCGACCAAGGGCCCTCTAGATATATGGAAAACTTGAAAAAAAATTGAGCATACCAATTTCATACTTATACCCGTATCTGACATTCCCACCCGAGACGATTGGGTATTTCCTTGAGCAGCGGAGCAATTCTTTTTGTTATTACATGTTTCCTTTAACTTTACAGTTCTGACAATCAGAAATTGTTGGTATAAACAAATAATATTATTAGTAATGTTCCATTTTTCGATTTAAACTTTATGAATACCATTGTTATGGTTAGTTGTGGCATTGTCAAGTAAAACATTTTGAAGTAGATGCTTGTTATGGTTGCGAGAGAATAGAGAAACACAGAAAAAAGAGCATAGGAAGAAGAGAAAGAGATGAAGAATTCAGATTTCATTCAAAATATGCTTGTTGATTCAATTACATGTATTGCTTACAATAGTAGTAGAGAATCTATCTTGGCCAAGTGGTTGTCCTTGCTAACTGAATCGGTTATCTTCAGCAGGAGACGGACTTCCAAGTTTGGGCTAGTTATGTGGCTTCTAGATCAGCTGGAATTAAATCTTACCGTGCCTCTCACGTGCCAGGTGATTTAATTCCCAATTTCCTCTTTCAATCCCTAACCCTTGCCTCTCTATCCCCCAATTCTTCTTCGATCCCTCATCCTTCTACTCCTACTGTGACAATACCCGCCCCTTGAGATGATCCTTGTCCCCAAGGATCAAATGTGGGAAATTGACCTCTGAGAACGGAGAAATCTTCCCAGGTATCATTCGTTACATCTAGGTTAGTCCATCGAACGAGCAATTGAGTCACTGGTTTGTTGTGTCGATTAACAATTCTTCTGCCTAATATCTTAGAAGGCTCGATTCTGAACTGACCTTCTTCATCCACTGTAGGAGGATCTATTGTGGATTTTGTCGATTCACCAATAAGTTTCTTCAAGAGACTCACATGAAAAAATGGGTGCATTCGTGATGTCGCTGGTAATTCTATATAGTATGCAACTTCTCCAATTCTTTCTGCAATCTTGTAAGGACCATAATACATGGCTGTTAATTTCAGATTTTTGCGCAAGGCGAGGGAAGTTTATCGGTAAGGTTGCAATTTGAGGTAAACTTTATCCACAACTTCAAAAACTCTCTCTGATCTTTTCTTGTCTGTCTGTTGTTTCATGCTATTTCTAGCATTTTCTAATTGTTGTTTAACTAGCTGTCTAATTTCTTCTTTGCTGCGCATCAACTCACTTATAGTCTGTACTTGTGATTCTGTGTGTCATACCATTGTAGGAGGTTTGTAGCCATATAGAGCCTGAAAGGGTGTGAGTTTTAGGGTAGTGTGGTATGTGGTATTATACCACAACTAAACATGAGGCAACCATTTTGCCCACTATTTTGGTTAAAAAAAACATAGGCTTCTTAAATATTGTTCGAGACACTGATTGACCCTCTCTGTTTGTCCATATGTTTTTTAATGGTAAGCGGTACTAAATAGGGTTTTAATTCCCAATTGCTTCATTAGCTCTCTCCAAAAGATGCTAGTGAATGTCTTGTCTCTGTCTGAAATGGCCATTTTAGGCTGGCCATGTTGCTTATAGACATTATCCAAATATAACTTAGCTACATCAGCTGCAGAATAAGGGTGGGACAGGTACAAAAAATGGTTGTATTTAGTAAACTTGTCTACCACCACCAGAATATAATTTTTCCTTAAAGATGTAGGTAGACCCTCTATAAAGTCCATTGTAATTATCTCCCAAGCTTGCTGAGGAATAGGTAGGGGTTGTAGCAGGCCTGGTTTTGCTATATGCTCCTATTTAGTTTGTTGACAAACTTCACAGGATCTTACATAAGTTGTCACCATAGCCTTAAGTCTAGGCCAATAGAAATAAGATCTAATCCTGTCATAAGTGTCATGGGTTCCTGTATGACCTCTATGAGGTGAATCATGCAGAATTTGAAGAATATGTAGTCTAAGAGACCTAGCAATACCAATATAAACCCTGTCCTTAAATCTAAGGATACCTTTTGATATTTCCATCTAGGTTCAACATTGAAATTGACAGTCAATACTGAAATCCATTCAATAGTCAGTGTGTCCTCCTTATAAGTGTCATATCCTTCCTGAACCGAGCTAGGTATTAATAAAGTAGTTCCCATAGCCAGACACTGACCTTGATCTTCCCACTGCCTAGATAAAGCATCTGCTACCACATTTGACTTGCCTTTTCTGTATTGAATGTTATAGTCTAGCCCCAGTAGTTTAATCAATCCTTTCTTTTGAATGGTGGTAGTTAATTTTTGCTCTAAAAGATACTTCAGGGGTTCATGGTCTGTCTTAATGAAAAAAGGTTTGCTCTCTAAATAATGTCTCCACTTAGAGACTGCTAATAAAATAGCAAGATACTCCCTTTCATAAATGGAAAGGGAAGAATGTCTAGGACTTAGAGCTTTACAAAGATAGGCTACAGGTCTTCCATCTTGAGAAAGTACAACACCTATACCTCCAGAACTGGCATCTGTTTCCAAATAAAAACTTACCAAAATCTAGTAGAGCTAAAACAGGGACAACACACATGGCTTGTTTCAGATCTTCAAAAGCAGTCAAAGCTTCAGGTTTCCATTTGAAACTTTCTTTTTTAAGCATCTGTGTCAAAGGTTTACTGATGGTGCCATAATTTTTTATAAACCTTCTGTAGTAGCCTGTTAAACCCAAAAACCCACGCAAATATTTTAATGATTTAGGTACAGGCCAATTCCTCATTGCTCCCACCTTGCTAGAATCAGTAGCTACTCCTGCAGCTGATATAATATGTCCCAAATACTCAACTTGAGTCTATCCAAAGAAACATTTGAATAACTTGGCAAATAACTGGTTAGCTTGCAAAACTTCCAAAACCAATTGCAAATGAGTAATATGGTTTGTCATAGAGTTATTGTAGACTAGGATATCATCAAAGAACACCAAGACAAACTTTCTAAGGAAGGAGATAAACAACTCATTCATTAGTGCTTGAAATGTAGCAGGGGCATTAGTGAGACCGAAAGGCATTACCTTGAATTCATAATGGCCCTGATGAGTTCTGAATGTTGTTTTGTAAATATCTTCAGCCTTAATTCTGATTTGCAGTAACCTGATCTTAGATCAATCTTGGAAGAGTAAACTATTCCAGTTAGCTCATCCAATATATCCTCCACCGCAGGAATAGGAAATTTATCCTTCACTGTCATATTGTTCACTTGTCTGTAATTAACGCAAAATCTCCAAGTACCATCTTTCTTTTTAATTAGAAGACATGGAGATGCAAATGGGCTTGTGCTAGGTTGAATAATAGAGGAGGAGAGCATACTAGCAATCTGTATTTCCACTTCAGCCTTCTGATTACGGGTAAATCTGTAGGGTCTTAAATTAATAGGAATAGACTCAAGTTTGAGTGGAATATAATGATCATGGTTTCTTGTAGGTGGTAGGCATGTAGGCTCAGCAAAAATAGAATTATATTTCTCCAATAGAGGTTGGATTGCTGAAGGAATAGGTGGTGAATTCCTTGTCATACACAGCATTACCACATGACCCAAAATAGGTGAATACGAGGCTTTCATTTTCAACAATGTGGCCCCTGAGATTTGGTGCAAAGTATTAGATGGTTGTTAGCCTTGTATAATAATTTATTCTCCTTGGTGTACAAAACTCAGTGTCGTATTGTTGAAGTCCACCAAGATTGGACTAAATAATTTCATCCAGTCAACCCCTAACACCATATCACTTCCACCCAATTTAAGTAGTCTGAAATCATGTAAAAAAGAGTGTTATTACATCTGCCATTCTACTTTGTTACGTCTAGCTGAGCTGAAAAGTTGTTGTCCATTATCTACTGTAATGGCCAAAGGGTAAGGGGTAGTCACCTGAATACCAGCATCAGCACACTGTGGTGTTAAAAAACTGTGAGTACTACCACTGTCAATCAAAATGTTTAATGGTCTTCCTTGAATGGTTCCATGAATTCTCAATGTATTATGGCCAATGCAGCCAGTAATAGCATTCATAGATATTTCTAGGCTTTCCTCTTCTTATAACAATTGTTGATTTGAATCATTGGGTAAGGGTTCTGAAGGTATAGTAGCCTCATCCTCAATCATCATGTTTAACTGTCTTGTCTTACACTGATGGCCTGGAATAAACTTCTCCCCATACTTAAAACATAGGTTATGTAATACCCCAAATAGCATGTCAGGGACTATATTGAAAAGATTTAAAAATTTAAGATTTCTTTGAATAAGTGATAAAAGATGAGAAAATGATTTGGAATAGTGTTTAGACTAATTTGAATAATAGATAAAGTAAGAGGGAACTTTGGTTTCTTATGAGGGAAAATGAATTTTAAATATATCCCTTATTAGGGATTGTAAGAGGGGAAAAGAGGAAAGTAAGCTCTTTCTATTCTTTTTCTTCTTCTCACGTGGGTAGGGCTCTCCTCTCTAGCATAATGTAAACTTCCATTAGCTAGTTCTTCCTTTAAATTATGGGTTGCTTTGGTAACATTAAGTGATATGTAAGTTTAAGGAATGATTAAAGAAGGTTAAAACTAAGTGGTGAATGTTTTATAGGAGATTTAAAGAAATGGGTTTTTGAATGATACGTTGATATATGTGTTTTTATTGAGTTTTATTAGTAGAATTGACTTGTCAAATGATTGAATAAGAGATTAGAAGCATGAGATATGATTAAAAACATGATTAGAAAAATGATATGATTCTTGAGTTGAGATGTTCCATGAAGATGTTAGATGTTAAAGGTGGAAAAATGAAGTAAAGTAGTTGGGTTAAGTAAAAAAGGAGTTAAATAGTATTGTTGGAGGTAAAAGTATAAGATTAGAGGTGAAAATTAAGTGAAAATCGAGCTGAAAAATGGTAAATCTGGGCAATGCTATCGGTACTGATATAACAGTATAGATACTATAGGTGTAAATAGGTAGAAATTGGATGAATAATATCGGTACCGATGCAAGTGGTATCGGTACCGATGCAAGTGGTATCGATATCGATGGTGTATCGATACTAACAAAGGGAAGTATCGATACCATGGATCCAGAATGTCAAAATGGTATCGATACTGAAAGACAGTATCGATACCATAGTATAGTAATATCGATACTGAGAGAAGGGTATCGATACCATGCAACACATAATATAAAAATGGTATCGATATTTAAAGGGGGTATTGGTACCATAGTATAGAAGTATCGATACCAGGGTAGAAGTACTGATACTAATGAGCTTGGAACTATAAGATAGATTGAACTTATTATAGAAATTTAAAGAATGATACTTTCAAGTATTAAAGTATAAATGTTAGGGAATATACTAACATTTGGTATGGTATATGCTTGAATGAATGATTGTGTAGATCATAACCAAGCTCCTGAATCTAGCAATCAAAGGAGGGGGAATTAAGTCATTGATTAGTCAGATATCTCTACATCTTATTAGCGGGGATTATCAGGTGAGTACCTTATTGTAATTATTTGAGATGAAGAAGATGCAAATTAGAATGTTTAAAATTATGTATGTTTTATAGTATTTATTATGTTATCATTATATGTATGGAAAGAGTAGTATGAATGAGTTCTAGAGTATGAACTGTTCTAAACCGAATTCATAAATAAAAATGCATGAAAGGATGCATTAAGGCATGAAATGATGCCATAAATAAAAATGCATGAAAATATGCATTAATGAATGAAATGATGACATAAATAAAAATCCATGAATGGATGCATTAAGGCATGAAAGGATGCCATAAATAAAAATGCATGAAATGATGCATTAAGGCATGAAAGGATGCCATAAATAAAAATGCATGAAATGATGCATTAAGGCATGAAAGGATGCCAAAACTAAAAATTCATGAACGGGTGCATTAAGGCATGAAAGGATGCCAAAACTAAAAATGCATGAACGGATGCATTAAGGCATGAAAGGATGCCAAAACTAAAAAAAATGAATGAATGAATGCATTAAGGCGTGAAAGGATGCCATAAATAAAAATGCATGAACGGATGCATTAAGGCATGAAAAAAGGTAGAGATTAACTGAGTAAGGAGTGCAGCTGTAGTAGCAGTGATCATCAATTCAGGATGACTCATCAGTAACAAAAGAGGCAATCTAGTTATTTTGTAATAACTTATTTGACATGTAATTAAAGTATTAAAAGTGCTCTGAATTTTAATTAATTAGAATTTTGTAATAGATTACAATCAATGTTTTGCTTTATCTTAAAATGTTATGTTTTCATAAATCAAAAAACAAAATTTTATGGGCTTTCAAATAAAGAATTGTTTTAAAAGTGATGTGACATATGTATCTTATGTACAGAAAAGTATACGGGAGATATTTATTATATTTATTGGTATTAGAGTTACAGGTTTAGTCGATTCTAGGCCGAAATTGGTTTTATTTTAAAATAGAAAAGGGAATTACATGTCATAAAGATTGTTAGTGTTACTGGTATGGTGTCATTAAAGTAAAATTGATGACACTCCTTACTAATTGTAATGTTATTGTTATGTATATTATAATAGATGTCGAAATCTTCGAATTTGTGAAGAGATGGGGAACAATAGATGCAAGAAGGATCTAGTAGTGAAAGTTATAAGGCTAATAGTGAACAGCCTCTCCCCTCTAAAAATGCAAGCGCACCTGCACATCAAGGGATTTCGGTGCCTGAGTTTGGAACTTTCATGCAAGTCCTTGATGTCATACTGACTCGATTTGAACCTCCCCTGCTCCTCCAGCACCAAGAATGTTAATCCCAAAAGAGCAGAAGAGTTTGGGAGCTCTAGAGTTTCGGGGAGAAGAGGGTAAGGGTCCTATGGAGGCTGACTTATGGCTAAATGATGTTATCATAATGCTCGAAAGTCTTCAATGCTCGGATCCAGAAAAGTTAGGAGGAGTTGTATCGTTACTTAGAGGATCAGCTCAAGTATGGTGGTCAAATACTATAATGTATGCACCCCCGGAGCAAGTGACCTGGAAATTCTTCTTGGAAGAATTCAAGAACAAGTATATGAGTGAACAATTCAGATGGGCAATGTTGTTAAAGTTCCTTAATCTGAAGCAAGGTGATCGAGTTGTACATGAGTTTGAGGCTGAGTACAACAAGTTGATTCGTTTTGCTACTGAAGTAGTTCCAAATGATAAAGTAAGACGTTATTGGTTTATAGAGTGTTTAAGGCCAAAGTTGAAAGAGATTACGTTGGCTTTGAACTTGCCGAGTTTACAAGAAGTTATAAACCGAGCCAAACCTATTGAAAGAGCTCAAGAGGAGACGTTAGTTGCGGAGCGGAGTTTACAGACGGGGAAAATAGTGAGAATGCCATCCACTCCCCATCTTGTTAAAAGAGGCAAGGGCTCGAGTTCCAGATATACTGCTAGAGATAGTTCTGCAGCAGCTTCACAGAAAAATAGACAATCCAGTCTTTTGTTGCTAGCTCGGGTAGAGCATCTGGGAAAGAATTCCATGCCAAACATGTGATAAATTGCATAGTGGAGCTTGTTTCCAATGTGGTGATACTGGTCACTTTGCTCGAAATTGTCCTAAGAAATCTGGGGACAATTCGATGCAATATGAAAGATCAGTGGCAACCTCAAATAGAAGCAGAGGAAGGGGTAGATCCAGGGGACAATCACATTCAATACAGAGACAAAGAGACTCGGGGAGTTGCTAGAATTTATAATATTAAGACTAATGAGGATCGAGATGACCCTAAAATCATAACAGGTATTTTTCATCTTTTTGAGGAGTCTGTATTTGTTTTAATTGATCCTGGTTCTACACACTCATACATCAGTACAAAATTGGTTAGAGCTTGAGGAATTTCTTTAGAACCAATTGTTAGTGAGATGATAGTAGTAAACCCTATGGGTCACAGTGCGAGAGTAACTCGAGTATGTAGAAAATACCCTATAAAGATCCAAGGGATTTTATTTCCAGCAAAACCACGAGCATTATCAAGGCAAAACCGAAATGTTTTTGAGTTTTTGAGAAGAACCAAAAGGTAAAGTCCATATCTTTCTTCGTTTTGGTTGCTTGCATGTCATTGTGTTGAGTTTTTTATCCCAAAAAAGCATTTTTCGACCGATGAACGAAGTGAGGCTATTCTTTCCGAAAACTATTTTCTAGATCTATGCTTTTCCAAGAGGTTTTTTGAAGAATCACTTTGCTTTTTGGGTTGTGTAAAGAAAGGGCTTTTAAAGTAATATGGGTTTCGATGTGGACCTCCGCCGATGAGCGGCGGCGAGGCGGTGGCCACTGGCTGAAATCTGGAATCCCACGGCGGTGTTCATCCCAGGGGATGAACAAATCAGAGAAAAAAGAGATGGGGGCACTCGGTTTCAAATGAGAAAGAATGAGAAATTAAAACAGGCTTTTGAGTTAAATACCAGACCCGATGATCCTATTACGACCCACGCGTCGACCCGGTGGGTCTTTTGACTCATGTGTTTCTGTATGGTAAAGGGTAAAATACAATTTTAGTCCTACTGGTTTTTAAAACCTTCTATTTTAGCCTCAAATCAACTTTAATACCCCCGTTTGTTTCGAAATTTAGCCCCAACTTTGTCTTTTCTTTCATAGCAATCCCTTATTTATTATATACGTATTTTCATTTATTTCTTTTTGTTAATTCATATTATTAAATATATATATTACTTTTTTTTTCTTTTTTATGTTTTATATATCGTTTTACATGTATATATATTTTTAGTAGTTTATAAACTTTTTATTATTACACGTATATTTTAATTATCTTTGTTTAACTATTTTTCTATTGCGTTTTACCACTATATATACATATGTATACCATTATCATTTTATCTATACATCTATTATAATACTATTTTTTTTTTAGATTTTATTTGTTATTTACTTCGTACTATAAATGTACATATTTTTAGTTTTCCATTTGTTTTATCTTTTTATTCTATATATGTCTTCCTTCATTTTTTTTTTCTTTTCTGTACATTTATCTTGTTATTGTTCTGTTTCCTATGCTATTTAATTACCATTTTTCTTTAATTAATTTTGTTTGATTTTCATTTTTTTTTCATGGCGTATTTATTTTATTAGGATTATTATTATTCTTTATACTTGTTTAATGTTGTGCGTTTATTTTTTGTTATTTATTTTCCTTTTTATTTGTTTACTTATTATCGTTTTCTTGTTACTTGATTTCAGCTACCCAATTTAATTTATTTTACTTTACCTAACGCTACTCGTAACTTTTTAAGGATGCGTTTTCAAATCCATCAGGGGTAAGTAATTTGGATCGTCATTTTACCTTTTGATTTAAATTTACAACTTTCTTAATAAAGACAACTGGAAATTATGTAGTACCGAAAGGACGGTTCAAGGGTGCTAACCCTTTCTTGACCGTAATCGACTCCTGAATCCGACATATCACTGGTAAGACGCAGATCAGGTAAGAAATAAGGTATCTGATCAAACCATTTAAAATAAAATAAATGATCGGTGGCGACTCCCAATTCGTTTAATCCAAGTCGAAGCCCAATTCCGGACCCAACCGAAAGACGATTCCGACAGCTTGGCGACTCCGCTAGGGACACAGGTAAGTGAGTCAGGCTAAGGTAATTTCCAGTTGTCTTTTTAACGAAAATGGTAAGTTTAAATTTTAAGGTAACATTTCGATCCTTTTACTTACTTTTGATTATATTTTCGAGTAAATAGTTGTACTAATCGTTTTCTAATGGTTTCAGCCATCAAAGTTCGCTTTTCACTTAAGGCTCTAAACCCGAGCTCCGAACCCATTTTAAGTGAGGGTGAAAGCGACGCATTCTTGTGAATTTATTAACCGCATATCCCTAGCAAGTAGCCTTCGGGATTCATATACCTTATGTCTTCGTGTTAATTTATTCTCCGCATAGACATAAGGGAATGTGTCCTCTCGAGTTTAACTTAGTCCACACAAGCCTGTGATGGGTTTAGGACTAAGGGTCTGGTAAGCCCAAGGGGGCGCCGGCAAGGAGAACTCGGGTACCGTTTTTTAGAACCTAAACCGGGAGACTATGAAGAATTAGAGCCTACCCCGAAACCACATTCCAAAACCTAGGATATTTTTACCCTAACCATGTTTCTTTTTTGTTTTTTCCTTTTGTCATTTTATATTTATTTATTTATTTTTATTGTACTAACTTTTTGCCTGTGTTTATTTTTTAGCATTTGCATCATAACAAGAGGCCATTGATCCTTAAAAAAAGCATTTATTACACAAAATAATATGAACAAATGGACAAAAGTGTTGTAATACAAGAGATTAAAAACCCTGAGGTACGACTATGGTCCGAGAAGACTCAGAAGGAAAAGGGAGACAGTCTTCAAGGAAGCTATGTGTCAGAGCTAGTCAGCTATGCCTCTATCAGCCTAAAGCAGAATGACGTGCAAGAGCTCCGAGATATCTGGGACAATTGGAAGAATGATCAGAAACAGAAGTTCAGCCAACTGTACGGTGACATTGTATTTTTACTTCATATCAAGACCGATGAGCCCTTAATCAGAGCCTCGGTTCAATTCTGGAACCCGAAATACAGCTGCTTTACTTTTAATTAGGAGGACATGGTGCCCACCATTGAAGAATACACTACACTGTTACACTGTGAAAGTATTAGACTAGAGAGGGCCTACCTTAAACACATCAAAAGCGAATCTTTCAAGAATGCACTAGCCAAGGTTGCCGGGGTTGACGAAAAATGGGTAACTAACCGGGATCGATGTAAAGGCAATGGGGAAAGAATTGCTTGGCTTTATATCAAGCAATTTATGAAGAACCATCCCGATGAGTGGAAGGCAATAGACCTGTTTGCACTGGGTCTGTATGGTCTGATTATATTCCCAAAGACTTTGGGTTACATTGATGTTGTTGTGGTAGAGCTGTTTGAACAACTCCCAAAGCGAGTCAACCCAGCACCGATCATCTTAGCAGAAACTTTTCGATCTCTCAACCATTCCAGAAGAACTGGCGGAGGAAGGTTTGTTGGGTGTACTCAGCTCCTTCAAGTCTGGATTCACAGCCACTTTTGGAAGACTAATGGGTTGGACTATCGCCGATTCAGCACTACATATTCACCTTTGGGAGAATTCATCACTAGAAAATGGCATGAAAGTGCTTCAAAATAAAAATGGATGAAAGTCTTTACACATCTTCAGGATCGAGATATTACCTGGAGAGCCCCTTGGTTGTTCCTCGGTGATGTTCTTTTTCGGTGCGGGGATTCTGACACTATGACCTTACTTGGACTTTGGGGTACAATTGGGTATGCTCTGTTGCTAGCACTTAGACAGTATGGGGCACATCAGTTTGTCCCGGTAACATGTGGGCTAGCTAGATCAGAGTTTGTGTATCATGGTGACAGTTATAAGAAGATGATCAAGGAAGCATCATATTCGTGGAATAAAGTATTTTTAATGGATGTCGTTGCTGCCAGAGACATGCTTACTCCGGATTATATGGAGTGGCGAAGATTGAGAAAGAATGATAACATCCCGGTGCCAGACTGTGAAGACACCCGGACTATAGAGGAACATCTCAGGCTTGTCCCTTCTAGACTTGAGATAGCCAAGGCAGAGTTTAAAGCTGTGAATAACGAGCTGAAGCAGAGGGTTAAGGAACTTGAAGCTGAACGTTATCAGTGGAAACTAGATTCCAATTCTCAAAAAGATAGAGCAGACAAACTGGAAAGAGAACAAAAAAGAGTCTGTTTTGAGCTCGAAGATTTGAGAAAGGGGTATCAAGATAAAGTCAAGGATAACTCCAAGTTGAAAGTAACCTCTGAATATTGGAAAGACGAAGCTCACAGTCTAAAAATGAAGTTCGAGGGGCCTGATGAAAGAACTTGGAAGGAACAGCTGAAGATTGCTTGGCAGATAATCAACATCAGAAACAACGCTTGAGAGTTCGGGTGGCTGACTTAGAGAAACAACATGAAAAGGATAACAAGACAATAGCTAAGTTAGAAGCTATTGTAGATGGGTTCAAGAGGCAAACGAACGAGCTTCAGATAGTGCCCTTCGATGGTGGTTTACAATGGCATTTTTGTTGGGAGCAAGCACAACAAAGGGTAAAGGCCAGAGATGCAACCATCTGAGATTTCCTGGATCAAGTACAGAGGGCGGCCCGTCATCTTCACAGCCTGGCAAGGGAAGCAGGAGTGGTTCGACAAGGCATCCAACCAGTGACAGGTGAAGGCGAAAGACTTGTCAACCTACTACAAGCTGTTAGGAGTCTAGAGGATTTAGTCCGAATGTACCTTTAATTTATTTTTATGTCTCTTAAAAGATAAAATATTTTTGTCTGAATAAGGATTATTTATAATAATGAACACTTTTTTGGATCAATGCCTCCAAATTGCATACATCATACATTGCATACTTTACATTTTATACATTTCATGTTTTTTTATTTTATATTTTCTATGTTTTTACATTCGTATTAACTAATAGAACATGTCTCAGACACCAAGCTTACCACCGCAAGCATTAGATACGCATCACCCACACAATACTCGAGCAAAAAGAGACAAATGGAGGCCATAATAGAGAAGATCGAAGAGAACATGACAAGACTGCAGAAAGAATTGGAGGATAAAATGGCTCAGAATAGTCAAAGTACCATGGAGTCCATCAAAAAAAGCCAGGAATCCTTAGTCGATCAAATCGTGGCTAAGTTGTCTGGCATACAACAACAGGCAAGTGCACCCGGAGTAGGTGCATCTGAGGGGATAACCATACCACCGACCCCACAGGTGGTTGTCTCATCCGAGATCTTACCCGGACTGCAAGGTGACTCATCTGCCGCTAAAGGGAAAGCTGTATCAGTGGTAAATTTACAGGCTTTTGCGGCAAATCCTGACAATCATCCGGACGACTGCCCTATCTCAGATTTTGACGAGGAGAATAAGGCAAAGAAGATGGAAGAGAAGATCAGGATGCTAGAAGATCAAATGAAGATGGTCAAAGGGGACCAATATTATTATGGGGTAGACGCAATGGAACTGAGCCTGGTTCCTGATTTGGTGCTTCCACCTAAGTTTAAAATTCCTGAGTTTGAGAAGTTCGACAGGAACAGCTGCCCTTCAGCCCATATCACTATGTTCTGTCGGGAGATGACAGATACGGAGGGAATGACCAACTCCTGATCCACTGCTTTCATGAGAGCCTGTTCGGTTCAGCTATCCGGTGGTACAACCAGTTCAGCCGAACTCATATCAAGACATGGAAGGACTTAGCCAAGTCTTTCTTAGAGCAGTACAAACATATCAATGATATGAGACCAGATCCAGTTATGTTGCAGAGCCTAGAAAATAAGTATAATGAGAGTTTCCGACAGTACGCACAGAGATGGAGGGATTTATCTGTGCAAGTTCATCCACCCTTGGATAAAAAGGAAACTAGAAAGTTGTTTGTACAGACCCTGAAGGCACCTTACTTCGGGAACTTGGTAGCAATCACGTTGGGAAGTTTCTCAGATTTAACCATGGCCGGTGAGATGGTTGAACTGGCCATAAAATAAGGAAAACTTGAGGGAGGTGACTCCAGTAAAAAGCCTCCCATGAAGAACAAAGAGCGAGAGATCAACAATGTCAACACATACAACACCAACAAAGGTGTTACGGTCCCAAGTTCAAAAATAACTGCAGCTGTTTCATCCGGTACTTCTAACCAAACTCAGAGAGAACCAATGAGATAGAGGGAAAGGGAGCAGTTCGATTACATTCCCATGACCTATAAAGAGTTATATCAACAACTCTTCGATACTCACGCAATATCACCCTACCCAATAGATCCGATAAAGCCCCCATATCCGAAGTGGTATGACAAAAACACCTACTGCGAATATCATGGAGGTGTGCAAGGGCATTCAATCAAAAATTTTCTCGCATTCAAGAGGCTTGTACAATGAATGTGGAACAAGAATTGGATCCATTTCAACTTCGGAGCACCGAACATCGCCCAGAATACCATGTCTAATCATCCGGAGGCAGGAATCAACGCAAGCACCACTGAAAACGGCAGGAGAATTAAAACCTGTGTTTCGGAGATTAAAGCTCCTTTGGCTTGGGTATGGAGCCAAATGGTAAAAGCGGGGCTCCTTACACCCTATTCGTATGCAATAAAGATTGAAGATGGTAACCATTGTTGTTACCACAACGAAGAGGGGCATAATGTGAAAGATTGCCCCGATTCAAGTCATTAGTCCAGCTCATGATGGACCGGAAAGAGCTGGAATTTTACGAAGAAATTCATTATTCTTTGGAAGCAGATGTTTGTGCCACCGGAGAATCATCAGACAAAAGATTCGGTAGGGGTAGTCCTTTGATAATTACCCCTAAGGCAAATATGACAGTAACAACACCATCCAAGATGGTGATCACATCACCTCGGCCTTTTTAATACAAGGACAATCGGCAAGTGCCATGGAAGTACGAGTGTCAGGTGAGTACTTCCAAATGATGTGATAGCAAAGTGGGGTAAAGACCACTTGATCCATTCGAAGAAGATGTGTTAGTTGTTAATGAACCTATAAAGGAGAAAGAAGCTAAAGAATTATTCAAGATCTTGAAACACATCGAGTACAACATTGTATAATAGCTCCACAGCTTACCTACACGTACTTCAATGCTAGCACTATTTATGAACTCAGAGGCACACCGAGAAGCACTGTTGAAAGTTCTAAATCAAACGTTCGTGCCACAGGACATACTAGTCAGCAAGATGGATCGACTGGTAAACAATATTCAAGCTGATAATCTCATCTCATTCTCAGATGATGAGATTCCATCCGGAGGAAGAGGCCGAACTAAGGCGTTACACATCACTACCTACTGCATGGGGCATGCCTTACCGAGTGTGTTGATCGATAACGGCTCAGTCTTAAATGTGATACCTTTCGCTACATTGAAGAGGTTACCGGTAGATGCCTCTCATATGAGAGCCTGTCAGAACGTGGTCCGAGCATTTGAAGGGACCAAAAGAGAGGTAATCGGTAAGATCGAGGTACCGTTGACCATCGGACCAACTACTTGTGATGTTGAGTTC
Source organism: Hibiscus syriacus (assembly GCF_006381635.1). NCBI lineage: Eukaryota > Viridiplantae > Streptophyta > Magnoliopsida > Malvales > Malvaceae > Hibiscus > Hibiscus syriacus. The sequence goes on along the minus strand of NW_024063471.1, from coordinate 14,143,476 downwards.
CTTGTGATGGATATCATGCCGTCCTATAGCTGTCTTTTGGGAAGGCCATAGATTCATCAAGCAGATGAAGTACCCTCCACGTTGCACCAAAAAGTTAAATTTGTTATTGACGGGGCCTTAGTAATTATCAATGATGAGGAAAATATCGTGACAAGCGTGACCACGGAGGCCCCATACATCGAAGTAGACGAGAAAGCAGTAGAATGTTCATTCCGCTCCTTGGAGTTTGTGAATGCCACATTTGTGGCGGAAGGAAAGAAGATTCCAAGACCCCGACTCTCCAAATGCATGAAGATGGAGATCAAGCAAACCCTAGGCCGAGGCGCCAGGACTGGGAGAGGTTTTGGGAAATATTTGCAATGAATGATTAATCATGTCCTTCCTGTTTCAAAATTAGACCAGTTTGGGCTCGGTTGTCAGCCCAGTTATCATGAAAAGAGAAAGGAGATCCAAAAGAACCAGGAGAGAAGATTAGCCAGATTGACTGGAAACGAACTCCAATGGAAGCCTATAACATTCCCGCCTCTTTACAAAACATTCAAGTCGGGTGGTTATGTGTTTAAAACCACCATATCCGAGTTAGAAGAAGCTCTGGAAGATCTGAACATCAATGCCGTGACCACAGAAGATGTTGACAACGGAGATAGATCCAGGATATGCCCTCTGCCACCTGGGTTCGTGCCTAGCAGTTGGTCGGTGGAAGAACTACCTGTGGTTTACAAGACTCTTTCAGAGTAATATTCAAACTATCCCTATTTTCCTATACCCATGGCAATAGGTGATCTTTTGTAAGGGTGAATAAACATTTTGCTTAAATTCAATAAAAGATGCATTTTTTTCCTTTCCATGGCAAACAAGTTTTCTTATTTTCATTTTTTTTTTGAATTCATTGTTTATTTTCTTCATTCCAGTGCCCTATTCTATTCTCTTTCAAATTTAATTCTTTAACTGTTTCATGTGGGATATTTCCTTTCACACACACATATCTTTTTTGTTCCAACAGGACCCCAAATAATGATAATGTAAGCACTGATGATCTTGATCCGAAAGTGGATTTTGAATCAGCCATTTGTCTCAGGGAATTTGATGAATGCGACACTGGAGAGGAGTATAACTTGCCTACCAAATTATTGAGAATGGTAGAAAGAGAAGAGAATCAAATACTACCATATGAGGAGGCAATCAAAATCTTAAATCTAGGCACTAAAGATGATAGAAATGAGGTTAAGATCGGCACAACTCTCTCAGCTGAAGCAAGACAAAACCTGATAGTCTTACTTCAGGAGTATAGAGATGTGTTCTCCTGGTCATATCAAGACATGCCGGGACTAGACACAGATATGGTAGTTCATAAGCTGCCAATTAATCCAGAATGCAAACCCGTGTAACAGAAACTGAGAAAAATGCGACCATAAATGCTCTTTAAGATCAAAGAAGAGGTCAAGAATCAATTTGATGTCGGTTTTCTTCAAGTGGCCAAGTATCCGGAGTGGGTGGCCAACATAGTGCCTGTTCCGAAGAAAGACGGGAAGGTTCGCATATGCGTCGATTACCGGGACCTTAACAGGGCAAGCCCTAAAGATAACTTTCCTCTACCTCACATTGACACGTTGGTAGACAATACAGCCGGGAACGCTTTCTTTTCATTCATGGATGGATTTTCGGGATATAACCAGATCAAGATGCATCCTGAAGACATGGAGAAAACCACGTTTGGTCACAATGTGGGGAACCTTCTGCTACAAAGTAATGCCCTTCAGATTGAAGAATGTCGGGGTAACATATCAGAGAGCTATGGTGACCCTATTCCACGACATGATACACAAACAGATCGAAGTTTATATCGATGACATGATTGTCAAGGCACAAACCGAGGATGAACATGTCAAGAATTTGAAGAAGCTCTTCTAGAGATTGAGGAGGTTCCAACTAAGATTGAACCCTAGCAAGTGTACCTTCGGGGTAATATCCGGGAAGCTATTAGGCTTCGTGGTCAGTAGAAAAGGCATCGAGGTCAATCCCAATAAATTTAAGGCTATTTAGAGTCTATATCCACCATAAACACAAAAAGAGGTCAGAGGTTTTTTGGGTAGATTAAACTACATAGCACGGTTCATATCTCAGTTAACCGACAAATGCGACCCAATCTTCCGTCTTCTCTGAAAGAACAATCTAGGAGCATGGGATGAAAACTGCCAAATTGCATTCGAGAAAGTAAAAGAGTATTTGTCTCACTCTCCTATCCTGATGTCCCCTATCCCGGGAAAACCTCTGTTCTTGTATCTCTCCATATTCGAGAACTGCATGGGGTGTGTCCTAGATCAACATGATGAATCCGGGAAGAAGAAAGAGCCATCTACTATTTAAGCAATAAGTTCACCGATTGCAAGGTCAGATCTCCTCCTATTGAGAAGGTTTGTTGTGCTCTAGTCTGTGCCACAAAAAGACTCCAAAAATACATGTTGTATCACACTACTTGGCTGATTTCCAAGTTAGATCTTTTAAAGTACATGATGGGTGTACATGCTCTATCTGGAAGGTTAGCCCGATTGTATATGCTCTTATCTGAATTTGACATCGAGTACATGAGCCAAAAAGCAATCAAAGGAAGTGTCATATCAGAGTTCTTGGCTAGTAGAACCGATGAGAATTACGAGCCATTGGACTTTGATTTTCCAGATGAAGACTTGATGGCTATCCCCTTAGAAGAAGCAAATACTTCAACGGACAATTCCTGGAGAATGCATTTCGACGATGCATCAAATGAATTAGGACATGGCATCGGGGCAATCCTAATCTCTCCAGAAGGGAATCACTAACCATTTACCAGTAGATTGAACTTCGGTGTCACCAATAACATGGCAGAATATGAAGCATGTGTCTTGGGAATCCGAGCTGTACTGGGGCAAAATATAAATACTTTACGGTTGTACGGAGACTCAGCCTTAGTAATTTATCAGCTCCGAGGAGAATGGGAAACTGTTGAAACATTTTAATATTTCGATATAACAAATTAAGTTAAATGGATTTTAATATTTTCCAAATGATTTTCTAAGTATATTCGATATAACTATTCGAATATCAAAACATTACTCCAAATATTTCAAAAATCATTTTTGATCCTTACTTAAGTGTAAAATTAAGTTTTAATCATAAAACAATTTCAAAATAATTTTACAAAGTATTTCGAACCAATTCAAAGCCAAAAATTCCAGATTACTCAAAGGGAACCGATTCCCCCCATAGGAGGAACCGATTCCCCCCTGAATGGTTTGGCTCCGAGATTTCCAGAATGCTCGGAGGGAACCGATTTCCCCCAAGGGGGTACCGATTCCCCCCTGTTCAACGGTCGAAATATTTGAATTTTACACTTAGGGAACCGATTCCCTATGAGAGGGAACCGATTCCCCCCACTGTCCAAGCTCTTTTATTAAATGTTTTCACACTAAAACGGCTATAATATTTTCTCTAATTATCCCCAACGTTCAGAAGTGATCCAAGGTGTATTTAAGCAAGCTTAGAAGCCATTGATCAACAACAAGAAATATCAAGCAACTAGAATCAAGAGAGAATCAAAGAGAAAGCATCAAACCTCAAGTTTGAGCATTTCAAGCCTATTTTCATTCAATATTCTTTTTGCTTTCAAGAACACTTTCTGTGCTCAATTGTATTCATCTTTGAGTGTTCTTTTCTTTGTTCTAGAATTGTGCAAACATCTTACCTTGTGAGGTTTTCTTATAAGTTTTCAAATTTGTAATCTTCTCTTTGAGAAAAGAGTGTTCTCAAGAGTTGGGGTATACTCTTGAGGGAATTGTAAGGTTATCTCTTTGGCCTCAAAAGAAAGAACAAATTAGTGAATTTGTTGGAAAATCCATAGTGTGGATAGCTAAGGTAGTGGACGTAGACTTTGTTTGAGAAAGTCGAACCACTGTAAATCGCTGTGCAAATACTTTCAATTCTCTGCAAAAGCTTCCACAAAATTTTTATTGCCAATTCACCCCCCTCTTGGCCAATTTCGTCATTCGATTAACTCAACAATTGGCATCAGAGCCTAACTCATTTGAAGGTTTTATCGCCTCTTGAGTCGATTCGGGAAGAGTTATATCGATTATTAAAGTCATCAATGGCCTCCGCTTCAAACTTCGACTCCGGTCTCGATTCGATGCCCGTCAACAAGCCTCCTTTCTTCAATGGAGCTAACTACGCCTATTGGAAGAATAGAATGATGTACTTCATTCAAGCAAGTGACATGGGAGCATGGAATGCCGTAGAAGAAGGATACATTAAACCTATCACTCATCCAAGGTTGTGGAGTGAAGGAGATACAAAAATGTTCCATCTCAACTCCAAAGCCATCCATATTATCTTTTGTGCTCTTGGACCAGATGAATACGGAAGAGTTTCATCGTGTACAACCGCCAAAGAAATATGGGACAAGCTTCAAGTCACACATGAAGGTACCGATGAGGTAAAGAAATCAAAAATTAGTATTCTAACGCATAGCTATGAAAATTTCAGGATGAAACCAAATGAAGACATCAAAGCTATGACGGATAGATTTTCAACGATTGTCAATGGTCTCAAATCATATGGAGAGATCATCTCAAATGAAAAGCTTGTGAGGAAGTTAGTCTACTCCCTCCCAAAATCATGGCAATCAAAGAAGACGGCAATCATCGAGTCTAAGGACCTATCGTCCTTAACTCTTGAAGAACTTATCGGTTCACTCCTCACTCATGAGATGATGCTTGAAGATGAGGTGGACCTTGATAAAGTTGAAGAGACACCAAAGGAGAAGGAGAAGAAGAAAAACATTGGAGTTGCTCTCAAATCCACAAAAGATGAGAGTGATTCTAATGATGATGATGATGACGAGGAAATGGCATTGTTTGCCAAACGGTTCAGAAAAATGATGAGACCTTACCAAGGAAGAAAATTCAAACGAAACGAAGGCCTCAAAAATGAACCAAAAGAGAAGGACCCAATCATTTGCTATGAATGCAAAAAGCCGGGGCATGTCAAATATGATTGCCCACAATTGAAGAAAAATGGTTAAGCACAAGGCTCATGTGGCTACATGGAGTGATGAAGAAGGTTCCGATGAAGAGGAACAAGAAGTAGCAAACTTGTGCTTAATGGCATTCGGGGAAGATTCTAAGGTAACCTCTAACTCATCCGATTTTGATGATTTATCTTATGATGAGTTATTTGAGGAGTACAATGGGTTGGCTTCGGATTATGAGAAATTGTTTTTAAAATATAAAAATGATGTTTCAAAATTGAAAAATGAAAACAAACTCATATCCAAAACCAACAACGATCTTGAAAGTAAAATCAAAAATTTGCAAATCAAACTAGAAGAGTTTGAAAAGAAAAATTTAGATTTGCAAAATTTACTTTCAAAGATCAATGATGATCATCAAAAGAAAATTGATGATCTTAAAACTTCTTTTGAAAAAGTTGGAACAAAACATTTTGAAAAAGGTGAAAATTCAAAATCCAACTTTGTTAGAAAAAGTTTTAGAAACTACAATCATAGAGGTCCCCAAAGAACCTCTAATGGAAAAATCATTAGAAGTGTGTGGGTTCCTAAAGAACTCATTACTACCAAAGATAAAAATATCCTACACAAATGGATACCTAAAGGGACTAGGATTTTGGAAACTAATGAATATGGACCCAAAAGAATTTGGGTACCAAAAATCAAAAATTAATCTATGTTTGTAGGGAAAGGAGCATTGCTACAAGGCACGGGAAACAAATTCAAACTCATGGTACCTTGATAGTGGATGCTCAAGACATATGACCGGAGGCAAAAGCCGGTTCATTGAGCTTAACGCCAAAAATGGAGGAGAAGTGACTTTTGGAGACAATTCAAAAGGTCACATTGAAGGTATTGGTACAATAGGTAATAACTCTTCCATACAAATTAAGAATATTTTATATGTGAATGGATTAAAGCATAATCTATTGAGTATTAGTCAATTATGCGATAAAGGATTCAATGTCTTATTTGAAATTAATGGTTGTAAAGTCATTGACATTGCATCTAATCGGATTATGCTTGTTGGTCATAGAATAGGAAACATTTACATGGTGCATTTAGATTCTATTGATATGACTAATTTATGCCTAGTTGCTAAGGATGAGCATGATAGTTGGTTATGGCATAGGAGACTAGGTCATGCTAGTATGAGTGTTTTGCAACGGCTAATTCAAGGTGATTTAGTTCGAGGGTTGCCTAAGCTTAAATTTGATAATGATAAAATCTGTGATGCTTGTGCTAAAGGAAAACAAAAACGAGTTTCTTTTAAATCTATTAATGATGTATCAACTAGTAGAGTATTACAATTGATCCATTTAGATCTTTTTGGGCCAACTAGAACTACAAGCTTGGGAGGAAAACAATATGCATTTGTCTTGGTAGATGACTATTCTATATACACTTGGGTTCTATTCTTAAGTACTAAAGATGAAGCATTAGAAAATTTCATCACATTTTCAAAAATAATCCAAAATGAAAAAGGATACTCTATCACTAGTGTTAGAAGTGATCATGGAACTGAATTTGAAAATCTTGGATTTATTGAGTTTTGTAATTCTAATGGTATTAGCCACAATTTTTCAGCACCTAGAACCCCTCAACAAAATGGAGTTGTTGAAAGGAAAAATCGAACTTTAGAAGAAATGGCTAGAACCATACTTTGTGAAAATAATTTGCCAAAATATTTTTGGGCGGAAGCCACAAATACCGCTTGTTATGTTGTAAATCGAGTAATGATTAGGCCAATTTTAAAGAAAACTCCATATGAAATTCTCAAAAATAAAAAGCCTAACATTAGCTATTTTCATCCTTTTGGATGTAAATGTTTTGTTTTAAACAACGGTAAAGAAAATCTTGGTAAATTTGATGCTAAAAGTGATGAAGGAATTTTTCTGGGTTATTCCTTAAATTCTAAAGCTTATCGTGTATTTAATAAAAGAACTTTAGTTGTAGAAGAGTCTATACATGTTGTTTTCGATGATAATCCCCTTCCGAGGAAGGATTCTTCTGTTAATGATGATGTAGGTATTGTACAAGCAAATGACGTTAGACATGACGTTGGAGAATCATCATCAAAGGAAGAAACAAAAGATGAGGAAACTCATGACCCCCTCGAGAATCCAACCATTGAAGAAAGGGAAGTATCTTTTCCAAGAGAGTACAACTATGTCAAGGATGGTGAAATTATAGGTGATCCATCAAAAGGGGAAACTACTCGATCTTCTCTTAGAATTATCTGTAATTATGTTGCATTTATTTCATGCATAGAGCCTAATAACATCAAAGAAGCATTAAAAGATGAACATTGGATTATGGCTATGCAAGAAGAATTAAATCAATTTGAGAGAAGTAAAGTATGGACATTAGTTGAAAGGCCTAGTAATAAATCTACTGTAGGTACTAGATGGGTTTTTAGAAATAAACTTGATGAAAGTGGTAATATAGTGAGGAACAAGGCTAGACTTTTTGCTCAAGGCTATACTCAAGAAGAAGGCATAGACTATGATGAAACATACGCTCCCGTAGCTAGGATGGAAGCAATTAGAATGTTATTAGCATTTGCATGTTTCAATGAATTTAAATTATATCAATGGATGTTAAAAGTGCATTTTTAAATGGTTTTATAAAGAAGAAGTGTACGTGGAACAACCTCCAGGTTTTGAAGATTCAAATTTTCCGGATCATGTTTTAAAATTGACAAAAGCTCTTTATGGTTTAAAACAAGCTCCTAGAGCTTGGTATGAAAGATTGTCAAATTTTTTAATTGAAAAAGGTTTTTTAAAAGGAAAGGTTGACACTACATTGTTTTTAAAGAGAAAAGGTAAAGATTTATTAGTAGTTCAAATTTATGTTGATGATATAATATTTGGTTCTACTAATGATGTTCTTTGTCAAGAATTTTCTAAGCTAATGCAAAGTGAGTTTGAGATGAGCATGATGGGGGAGCTCTCATTTTTCTTGGGACTCCAAATCAAGCAAAGAAAAGATGGCATCTTCATTAATCAAGCTAAGTACGTCAAAGATATGCTCAAGAAGTTTGGACTGGAAAATGGGAAACCTCATAACACTCCAATGAGCTCTTCAACAAAGCTTGACTTAGATGAAGGAGGTAAATGTGTAGATGTTAAATTATATAGGTCAATGATTGGCTCTTTGCTTTATCTAACTACAAGTAGACCGGACATTATGTTTAGTGTTTGCTTATGTGCTAGATTTCAATCATGTCCTAAGGAATCACATTTACTAGCTGTTAAGAGAATCTTTAGATACCTTAAGGACACTCCTAGTTTAGGACTTTGGTATCCTAGAGACTCTAGCTTTAGCATGCATGCTTTTTCTGATGCAGATTATGGAGGATGCAAATTAGATAGGAAAAGCACCTCCGGTACTTGCCAATTCCTTGGAAATATGCTGATTTCTTGGTTTTCAAAGAAACAAAATTGTGTTGCATTATCTACCACTGAAGCCGAATACATTTCAGCTGGTAGTTGTTGTGCACAAGTTTTATGGATGAAACAACAACTTTTTGATTATGGAATTGAAGTAGGTACTATTCCTATCAAGTGTAACAATACTAGTGCTATTTGTCTCACTAAAAATCCCATCCAACACTCTAGAACTAAGCACATTGAAATAAGACATCACTTCATTAGAGACCATGTCACTAAGGAAGATGTAGTTCTAGAATTTGTTGATACTTTGCACCAATTAGCGGATATCTTTACAAAACCCTTAGACAAGGAAAGATTTTGGACACTTAGGAGAGAATTAGGTTTGACCAACCTATCTTCACTTAGTGTTTAAAATAATTTTAGCACTTTTAATAAATCTTGAAAAATGCTTATAATAATAATTTTTGATTGCATTCTTGCTATTAGTTAGGGGGAGTTTGTGATTCTTAAAGAAAATTAATTTAATGTTCAAAAATCAATTAAAGATTAATTTAATTATTTGAACATAATTAATGTTTGATATATGAGTTGCCAATACCACTAGAAAAGATTAATTTAGCATTTTGTGCTTAAAAAATCGGATTTTAGCATTTTGGTGTAGAGGGAATCGATCCCCCCCTGAGGGAACCGATTCCCCCTTTGAAGGGGAACCGATTCCCCCCACAGGGGAATCGATACCCCCCTGGGGTTCTGCTAAAATCGGGCAGAACAACCCCCAAATCTCAAAAACCCTATTCTTCTCTCTTCGCCGTTTCTTCCCTCTAAATCCCTCAAATCTCCATTTTTGCCTCAAATCAACGATATTAATCGGAATTTGCTTCATAAATCATCTTCCAAACCTGTTGGAATCATTAAAATCGTGCAAACAACATCTAAATCCCCTCAATCTTCATATTTCAAGGTAAATTTTTCTAAACTCTTTATTTCATTATTTTTGAACATAGGATTAGTTTCAATTAGTTCTAGGTTGAAATAGTGATCGGGCATTGAGTATTTAGTGATTAGAAACTAGATGTTACAACTAATTTCATCAAAAACACAAGAATTTTTCAATTTTTTTTTAAATTTTCGAAATAATAAAAAAAATGTTATTTTTCAAATTATTGTGTTTTGATTAAATTATATTGTTGTTATGAAAACTATACATATATTGTTTCTCAAACCATATTTTTCAAAAGTTTTTCAAAAACTTTGCCCATTAGGATTGATTTAGAGAATCTTGAAATATTGAGGACTCATTTGAGTTTTGGGATTAATTGAATTGCATACATTTGTTTTAAAATTGCAGGTTATTCTATCTATTCCGATTTCCTTCACCATGTCAAATCCTAAACGACCTAGGTCTTCATCTAGTCGTTCTAGTCGTCAACCAAATCCACCTCCAAATCCTCATTCTATTCCAATTTCTAATCCCAATCCCACTGATCCTAACTTGACTATCCAAAATTCGTGTTTCAATCATCCTGGGTCTAGAAATCACCGATATTGGTATTATCAATATTTCGATTCTTACAAAATCCGGGAAGAACGTATTCCTTCTCGTCAAGCTATGTTAGCTATCGATTTTAAATATCTTCCCATTTTACAAGAATGGAAATTTGATAAACTATTTGATCTTGAACCCATCGTTTACCATCAACTTGTTCGTATATTCTACTCTAATGCCGTATGTGTTAAAAACCAAGCTGAAACCGAAACCATAGGAATTCGTTCCTACCTCCTAGGACAATTCTTATATTGACCCGGCATATATAGCCAATACATTTGGATTAGATAATGATGGTATCTCGAATGAAAAACAAATTTTAGGTTCTCGTTATAAAAGAAGAGATAGTGCGAGTGTTTTAGACCTACATGAGCGTTTTCTTCATCTAATGATTTCTTGGTGGTTTCGACCATCCGGAGGTCGTTATTCTACTCTTAGAGCTTTGGATCTTTGGTGGTTACATTGTTTCGAAAACCGTATTAAAATTAACCTACCTCAGATTATTTTTGCTGAAATTGTTGAAACCGTAAATCTTGTTCCTAACAAGAAACATTGTTCATCTCTAGTTTACGGTTGCTTTTTGAGTAATCTGTTTTCCAAAGCTGGGCTTAGAGTCGGTCTAGATTCCGTTTTTCCTCTTAAGAAACAAATAAATCTTCTTTCCTTAACGAGAGCGGGATGGGTAAAGGACAAAGAAACCGGTGAATGGGTTCGTTCTTCTACTCCGGGAGCTAGTTCTTCACAAGCTCCACCCGAGGCTGACGAAGATCCCGAGTTTGAACAATTAATGAGGGATATTGATGAAGCTGAAGAAGAATCTGAACAACCCGAAGAGCAGCCCGAGGAGCAAGCACAACAAACGCATCAAATGCCTCCATATTTTCAATCCTTTATGGAGACATTCGATTTCCGATACGCTACCATGGACTCGCGCTTTTCCTCTATAGAGTCTCATTTATCCACAATGGGAGCTCAACAATTAGAGATTCTTCGGGAGATGCGTGCAAACAATGAATCAACCAACGCTCGTATCAATGAACTCACACACGAGATGGCCGTTATGCGAGCACGTTTTCCTCCTACCGATCCGGATGCTTGATTTTATGTTTAGCTTTAAAACTTTAAACAAAATGAATATTGTTTCAACATTTTGATTTGTTTGATTTTGTGGATTGTTGGATTTTGGATATATGAATGGTGTGAACTTATATGTTTGGTGTGTTTTATTCATTTTTGCATCATTTACATTATCATTAGCAATATGACCAATTTTGCCATATCACATTATTTATGAATATTGATTTATGAAACTAATGGCTAACCTCTCTTTTGATTGTGATCTTAGCAGCTTAAGCTTATAATTAATAAATCAATTGGCTAAATGATTTTCAAAACCTTGTTTTACAATGTCTTTTTTGATTTAACAAAAAGGGGGAGAAGAATAAGTGTTAAATGTTTTACATGATAAATTGAAGAAGTGTTAAAGTAAGGGGGAGTAATTTCAAAACTTGATTTCAAAAATCTTAAAATTACTAAAATGTTTTGTTATATCAAAAAGGGGGAGATTGTTGAAACATTTTAATATTTCGATATAACAAATTAAGTTAAATGGATTTTAAGATTTTCCAAATGATTTTCTAAGTATATTCGATATAACTATTCGAATATCAAAACATTACTCCAAATATTTCAAAAATCATTTTTGATCCTTACTTAAGTGTAAAATTAAGTTTTAATCATAAAACAATTTCAAAATAATTTTACAAAGTATTTCGAACCAATTCAAAGCCAAAAATTCCAGATTACTCAGAGGGAACCGATTCCCCCCCATAGGAGGAACCGATTCCCCCCTGAATGGTTTGGCTCCGAGATTTCCAGAATGCTCGGAGGGAACCGATTTCCCCCAAGGGGGTACCGATTCCCCCCTGTTCAACGGTCGAAATATTTGAATTTTACACTTAGGGAACCGATTCCCTATGAGAGGGAACCGATTCCCCCCCCACTGTCCAAGCTCTTTTATTAAATGTTTTCACACTAAAACGGCTATAATATTTTCTCTAATTATCCCCAACGTTCAGAAGTGATCCAAGGTGTATTTAAGCAAGCTTAGAAGCCATTTATCAACAACAAGAAATATCAAGCAACTAGAATCAAGAGAGAATCAAAGAGAAAGCATCAAAACTCAAGTTTGAGCATTTCAAGCATATTTTCATTCAATATTCTTTTTGCTTTCAAGAACACTTTCTGTGCTCAATTGTATTCATCTTTGAGTGTTCTTTTCTTTGTTCTAGAATTGTGCAAACATCTTACCTTGTGAGGTTTTCTTATAAGTTTGCAAATTTGTAATCTTCTCTTTGAGAAAAGAGTGTTCTCAAGAGTTGGGGTATACTCTTGAGGGAATTGTAAGGTTATCTCTTTGGCCTCAAAAGAAAGAACAAATTAGTGAATTTGTTGGAAAATCCTTAGTGTGGATAGCTAAGGTAGTGGACGTAGACTTTGTTTGAGAAAGTCGAACCACTGTAAATCGCTGTGCAAATACTTTCAATTCTCTGCAAAAGCTTCCACAAAATTTTTATTGCCAATTCACCCCCCTCTTGGCCAATTTCGTCATTCGATTAACTCAACAGAAACCAAGGATGTAAAGCTGTTAGAGTACCGAAAACTAGTATTGGATCTGCTCGAAGAGTTCGACGAAGTCACCTTCCACTACGTGCCAAGAGAAGAGAATCAAATGGCTGATGCTTTAGCTACCTTGGCAGCCGCATTCAAGGCTGGCGGGGAGTCTGAAATGATGTCAATTAACATGCAGTCGTTTGAGTACCCGGCTCATTACTACCAAATTGAAGAAGTGAAAGACACTAAGCCTTGGTACTACGATATTCTACAGTATATCAAGCATCGGAGTTATCCAGAAGAAGTTATCGAAACTGATAAGAGAACCCTTAGAAGGATGGCAGCTGGATACGTCCTTGACAGAGAGGTTTTATACAAGAAAAGCCATAATCAAGTCCTGTTAAGTTGCATCGATGCTGAAGAGGCAAAAATGATAGTGGAAGAAGTACATGATGGAGTTTGTGGAGCACATACAAATGGACATATGATGTCAAGACAAATAATGAGGTGCGGATATTTTTGGTCCACACTGGAAACTGATTGCATCAACTATGCTAGAAGATGTCATAAATGTCAGATTTACGGAGATAAAATCAATGTTCCACCTCATCCACTTCATGTAATGACGTCGCCCTAGCCTTTCTCTGTGTGGGGCATAGACGTTATCAGGCAAATTCATCCAAAGGCTTCAAATGGTCACAATTTCATTCTCGTGGAAATTGATTACTTCACGAAATGGGTAGAGGCTACATCATATGCAGTGTCACTCAGTCCACTATTTGCAAGTTTCTGAAGAAAGAGATTATATGTTGGTATGGTCTACCTGAAAAGATCATTACCAATAATGTTACAAACTTGAACAAAAAGATGATGAATGTTGCTTGTGAACAGTTTAATATAAAACATCACAATTTCACTGCTTACAGACCAAATATGAACGGAGCAGTAGAAGCAGCAAACAAAACCATTAAGAAGATAGTGGAGAAAACGACTGAAACTTACAAAGACTGGCATGAGAAGTTGCCTTTTGCTTTGTTCGCTTATCGAACCTCAGTACGAACCTCGACTGGGGCAATTCCATTTTCACTAGCTTATGGAATGGAAGCAGTACTACCCATTGAAGTAGAGATTCCTTCACTTCGGGTCTTGACAGAGGTCAAACTGGATGACGCAGAATAGGTACAATCCAGATATGATCAGCTTAATCTGATAGATGAAAAAAGAATAAAACCCATTCATCATGGTCAAATCTATCATAAACGAATTATCCGAGCACGTGACAAAAAGGTGCGCCCGAGAATATTCCGCGAAAGAGATCTGGTACTAAAAAGAATTTTGCCAGTCCAGAAAGATTTTTGATGAAAATGGACGCCAAATTGGGAAGGACCTTATGTCGTGAAAAATTCCTTCTCCGAATGAGCCCTTGTCCTGGCTGAAATGGACGGACCTGAACTGCCACATCCCATAAACTCGGATACAATCAAAAAGTACTTCGTTTAGGATGAAAACCTGAGAGGGAGTCCTAAGTTGGAAAAAAGAAGGAAACAAACAAAAAAAAAACGTTTAGGGTAAAAACCCGAAAGGGCGTCCTAAATTGAAAAAGGAAAAAGAAAAAGAGAAAAAAGAGAAAAAGAACAAAAGAAAAAAGAAAAGAAAAATAAGGTGGGTTCAAGATGAAAACCCGCAAAAGGCGTCTTGCAACCAATGATGGGTCCAAATTGAAAACCCAAAAGGGCGATTTGGATATCAGTTCAAGAAATCCAGACAGTGGAAGCATCCCGACATCTGAATCTCCTACAAACTCAACAAGTCGGAGAAAGGTTGCACTCTCTAGAACGTTGTCACATTTTCAAAGATCCCTTGGCAAAGGTTGTGTTCAAAGTCACCATATGGCTTTTCAGCTCAGAAGTGCCCACATTATCGAGATCTCATACTTCATCATGTATTTATTTTCCAAAATGTTTGTCATGTATTATTTGTTCTTTTTCTCCTTTATGAATAAAGACAATCTTTTTCTCTAAATCAATTCCTTTCGAGCATCTTTAATTGAACTAAAACTCAATGATTTATCTACTTATGCAAAAGATAATCGCATATTACTGTACAAAGATTCATTGAAAAGTACAGGTACCCAGAAGCTGATCAAGGCTCATGCATATACTTGAGATGGTCGAGAAGTATTTCCCAGATCAAGGATAAAAAAAACAAAATATGCACATCAGATTTCAACATTTAAAGAATTCAAGATCATGGATCAGAACTTCAAGATATCAAAATCAAGAGTCAACAACAACAGGCCACTAGTGATCGAGATTTCTCTCCAGAGCCCTGAATAACATATGTTGCATATGCATTGTAGGCATACCTAAGAGCATTGTATTCGTAACATTGCATATATATGCATATCTTTGCAGGTTTTATCTAGAGTCAATTTCAACTTCGCAACGAAGGATATTGGACTCGGAACAACACAATTTGTTCGAGAGTAGATTTCAACTTCACGACGAAGGATATCTAGCTCGAAGCCAAACTTCAAAATAAAGGGGTCATCCACGGTTTCAACTTCACGACGAAGGGAATCGTGTCCACCCACAACATACAATACTTGGATTTCAACTTCACGACAAAGGATATTCAAGTCAATGCTCAACTTCACGACGAAGGGGCCATCCACGATTTCAACTTCACGGCGAAGGAAATCGTACACACACATCCACGATTTCAACTCCACGACGGAGGATATAATGCTATTTGAGGCTTAACTTCACGAAGAAGGGGCTTCCCAGTTTCAGAGCCAATTTCAACTTCACAACGAAGGATATTGGACTTAAGACAGCACAAACTCAACTTCACAGCGAAGGGGCGGATGACTGTCAACAAACAACTTCTTCAGTTTCATTCAGAGTCAATTTCAACTTCATAGCGAAGGATATTAGACTCAAGACAGCACAAGCTCAACTTCACAGCGAAGGGGCGGCTGACTGTCAACAAACAATTTCCCTGTTCCAAAACCAATTTCAACTTCACAGCGGAGGATATTGGACTCAGAACAGTACTTGGATTTCAATTTCACGACGAAGGATATCCAATCCCCCGGCTCAACTTCACGACGGAGGGGCCACCCGCGGTTTCAACTTCACGACGAAGGGAATCGTGCATGCAAGCAGCATCCATCTCTAGATCGGATTTCAACTTCACGACGAAGGATATCCAACTCAAAGAATGAATGTCTGTCAATAAATTTTCCAATTTCGGAGTCAATTTCAACTTCACAGCGAAGGATATTGGCCTCGAAACAACGCAACTTACATTGGATTTCAACTTTTCGATGAAGGATATCCAATCCCCCGGCTCAACTTCATGACGAAGGGGCCGTATACAATTCCAACTTCACAACAAAGGGTATTGTACCTCAACAGATCGACCCAACTTCACAACGAATGAGTCATCTGCAGTGCAGTAACACCAAAATCTTCAGGACAAGTTTCACCTTCACGACGAAGTATCTTGGGCCAGAAGACGATCCAGGAGCTACTGGTCAATGCTTTGAGTTTGATTTCGACTTCACAAGGAAGGATTTCGTGCTCAAAAGTCTCTAGTTCACCTCAACCTCACGGCGAGGGAGTCACTTCGACAAATCAGTCTTAATATCGTATTCCAACTCTACGATAGAGGATGTTTGTTATAGATAAAATTTGTGTCTTGTAATCTTTACTCCATTGTGGTTACACGATAATGAGCAAAGAGGGGCAGCTGAAGACACTAAATTTCATCCGTTTTAAATAATGTTATTATATTGTATAATATTTGCTAACTATATTATATAATATATATACTTATATATATATATATATATATTAATATATATATATATTATATATATATATATTTATGTTTGTGTACAGACCCTTTACAAATAAAAAATATCAACAGCCCACTACAAGCCCAACTGCACACTTGCAGCAAGACCCAACCCAATATTTAAGAACCCAAGCAGGTTAGGGTTTCTAAAACCCTAACCCTCATCACCCTCGGCACCGCAAGCCACTCCCACTCAGCTCGCACGCCTCTCCCTGTGCTTCTCATCAACAAGCCACGATCGTGACCGTATGGGACTCCAACCAATACGCCTTTCCCACAACCCCAACCGCCCAAGATTCACGGTAACATTATCAACACGCCAACAAATGTGGATACATGAAACACGAAGCATTAGTGTTCTGTTTGGATTAAATTCCCAAAAGTATAAATAGATGAACACTAAATATAATGTAATCCCTACTGTAATTTTTCACGGATTTCATATGAAATAAAAGCAGAAACTTTCGAGCAAAACCATGAGCATTATCAAGGCAAAACCAAAACATTTTTGAGTTTTTGAGAAGAACCAAAAGGTAAAGTCCATACATTTCTTCGTTTTGGTTGCTTGCATGTCATTGTGTTGAGTTTTTTATCCCCAAAAAGCATTTTTCGGCCGATGAACGAAGTGAGGCTATTCTTTCCGAAAACTATTTTCTAGATCTACACTTTTTCGAGAGGTTTTTTGAAGAATCACTTTACTTTTTGGGTTGTGGAAAGAAAGGACTTTTAAAAAATATGGGTTTCGATGTGGACCTCCGTCGATGAGCGGCGGCGAGGCGATAGCCATCAGCCGGAATCTGGAATCCCACGGCGGTGTTCATCCCAGGGGATGAACAAATCAGAGAAAAAAGAGATGGGGGCACTCGGTTTCAAATGAGAAAGAATGAGAAATTAAAACAGGCTTTTAAGTTAAATACCAGACCCGATGATCCTATTACGACTCGCGCGTCGACCCGAGACCCACGTGTTTCTGCATGGTAAAGGGTCAAATACGATTTTAGTCCTGCTGGTTTTTAAAACTTTCTATTTTAGCCCCAAATCAACTTTAATACCCCCATTTGTTTCGAAATTTAGCCTCAACTTTGTCTTTTCTTTCATAGTAGTCCCTTATTTATTATATACGTATTTTTATTTATTTCATTTTGTTAATTCGTATTATTAAATATATATATATATTACTTTTTTTCTTTTTTATATTTTATATATCGTTTTACATGTATATATATTTTTAGTAGTTTATAAACTTTTTATTATTACACGTATATTTTAATTATCTTTGTTTAATTATTTTTCTATTGCGTTTTACCACTATATATACATATGTATACCTTTATCATTTTATCTATACGTCTATTATAATACTATTTTTTTAGATTTTATTTGTTATTTACTTCGTACTATATATGTACATATTTTTAGTTTTCCATTTGTTTTATCTTTTTTTTTTCTATATATGTCTTCCTTCATTTGTTTTTTTCTTTTCTGTACATATATCTTGTTATTGTTCTGTTTATTATGCTATTTAATTACCATTTTTCTTTAATTAATTTTGTTTGATTTTCATTTTTTTCATAGCGTATTTATTTTATTAGGATTATTATTATTCTTTATACTTGTTTAATGTTGTGCGTTTATTTTTTGTTATTTATTTTCCTTTTCATTTGTTTACTTATTATCGTTTTCTTGTTACTTGATTTCAGCTAGCCAATTTAATTTATTTTACTTTACCTAACGCTACTCGTAACTTTTTAAGGATGCATTTTCAAATCCATCAAGGATAAGTAATTTGGATCGTCATTTTACCTTTTGATTTAAATTTACAACTTTCTTAATTAAGACAATTGGAAATTACGTAGTACCGAAAGGACGGTTCAAGGGTGCTAACCCTTTCTTGACCGTAACCGACTCCTGAATCCAACATATCACTGATAAGACGCATATCAAGTAAGAAATAAGGTATCCGATCAACCCATTTTTAATAAAATAAATTATCGGTGGCGACTCTCAATTCGTTTAATCCAAGTTGAAGCTCAATTTCGGGTCCAACCGAAAGACGGTTCCGACAGTAATAGATACTCGAATACCAAAAGTTAGAGTAAATGATATTCCCACGGTTAGAGAATTTTCGGACGTTTTTCCCGAGGAGTTACCAGGATTACCCCCAGATCGTGAGGTAGAATTCATGATTAAGGTTTACCCGGGTACCAAACCTGTTTCTATGGCTCCGACTGAATTGAGAGAATTAAAAGCCCAACTGCAAGAGTTACTCGATAAGGAATTTGTAAGACCCAATGTTTCTCCTTGGGGAGCACTTGTGTTGTTTGTGAAAAAGAATTATGGGTCTATGCGATTATGCATCGATTACCTCCAGTTAAATAAAGTAACAATAAATAACAAGCATCCTCTTCCAAGGATTGATGATATGTTTGATCAATTGAAAGGAGCAGCGGTATTTTCTAAGATAGATATAAGGTCGGGTACCATCAACAAAAGATCAAAGAGGATGATATTTTAAAGACAGCTTTTCAGACTCGGTATGGGCACTATGAATTTGTAGTGATGCCTTTTGGTTTAACTAATGCACCTGCAGCATTCATAGACTTAATGAACCGAGTGTTTCAACCTTACTTGGATCAATTCGTGGTGGTATTTATAGATGATATTTTGGTATATTCCAAGTCCAGAGAGGAATATGATGCTTATCTTTGAGTAGTTCTTCAGACACTTCGCTAAAAGAAGTTGTATGCGTGAATTTTAGTTAGCCAAAAATTAATTTATTTTATTTTATTTTATTATATAAATTTAAAGTAAATTTTAATTTAATATCATAATTTTATGTATAGATATTTATGAAAAAATTAGCACGTGCCACGTAGTATATAAAAATATAAAAGGATATTTTCGTGATTATGTTAGGTAGACGCTTGATAGGTTTTTAATCAAATCAGAATATATCGAGTACATCATTTTATCATCTATATTGTTTGATGTTGATTGGACTGGGAAGTAGAAAGTAGGGGGAATTAATTGTCATAAAACACGAGGGCTGTCCGATATTTTTTTTCTCAACTAATTGTCATAAGGATAAATATATTAAAATTATAAATGATACCATATCAAACGCTTAATATATAGATTTTAATTATGTTCAACTATATATTAAATTTTAATTTTAGTTTAATTGTACACAATTTTAATGATTTTAATTTAATTACACATATTAGGAAATAAATATGCTTATTTATTTTTTATGTTAAATAAATATATTACGTGTATACAAAGTATAAACATAAAATGATGTTATACTGATAATTATTTTATTGATTTACAAAATTTGAATATAATTTAAAATTTATAAATAATATTATATATTTAATCAAAATTAATATATATTAATATTGATCATCATGTTGTTATTAGTAAGGAAAGAAAGATACTAATAAAAACAGAAACAAGAAAAATGGTGTAACATTCTAGTTATAGTGTAGATAACACCACCAAAGAATAACATAATTGCTGAAAATATTATTGCAAAGTTGAGGCGTTAGCCCTAGCTGAATAATAATAATAAAATAATAAAAAAAACTCTTTAATTGTGACATGTTAAATCATTATATCATGTAATTACTATAATAGACGAGGTTCCTAAAATTAAAATAATAGTTTTAAAGTTTGAACTAGAGCTAAGCAACGAAATCGAAAAAACCAAAAATCCGACACGAACCGAGTAAAATGGTTCGGTTCAGTTTGGCATTATACGGTTCAATTTTTAGTTCGGTTTAAAGTCTTAATTATTTTGATTCGGGTTTTTCATATGAAACCATTTATTCCATATTGAACCGAATAGGCAATTGTTTTAAAAAAAAATTATAGTTTCAAGTGATTTTTCATTGAAAAACCGAAAAACCGAACCAAATCGAACCGAAAAACCCGAACTGTTAAAAAACCAAACCGAACCGAAAAAACCAATTTTAGTTTTTTCGGTTTTTTAACCATTCGGTTTCGGTTTAAATTTTGAAAAACTGTTTATTTCGGTTCGGTTCAAGTTTTGGTAAAAAACCGAACCGAACCGAATACACCCCTAGTTCGAACACCAGAAGTTTGGAAATGAACAAGATGATACTGCTCCTTCAAAGTAAATTTTGAATAGAATATTTAGAGTACAGAAGACAAGTGATTGAGAGAATAGATGATTTTTTGATGTTTTGAAAATACTGAAAAGAATTAATAAGGCTGAACTCCAAGCATAAAATAAGTAAAATTGCTCTAATTTCAACTGATTTTTCGCATTAACGACTATAGCATACATGATGAATCTGTGCAAAAAAACGTCTGAATCCATCCTCCAAAAAAATCCAATAGACAGTCAACCACAATAAATGTAATATCGTGATCATGTTGTAATAACAACAAAATTATTCTAATTGAAGTCAGTAATCATGTTGTTATAACACCAAAATTATTCTAAATGTAACAGATGACAACTACTCTTATTACCGCAAATTAAAACCCTTCACATTATTGGTACCAAACCCTATAACTTAAAGAGAACATTTATTTAATTTTTATAGATTTTCTCCCAAAAAAATACTACACGCATAGTACGTGTCGAGGATATGTAATTACACGAATATGGACACTTGAACCAAATCGAACTGATCAATCGGACGATGACCACAACATAAGTACACGCATGGGAGTGACTTGTCATACCACATTCAAGAAGCAAGGGAAAGAATGACCATATATAAACTCTCCCATATATATTTTTCTTCCCAACAGAGGATACATGCCTTAAATACTTTAGGCATTACTAACATTTCCCGATAATGTATAAGAATATCCTTTTGGAAATTGAAAATAAAATGTTCAAAACATAAGAAGAATAATAGCGAGATCAGCAGCTTTAACTAATACATAGTGAGATGAATGATTCTTCTCTTAAAAAATGAACAAATATTGAACTTATTAAGGCGAACTTATAACACGCTACTAGTCTCATTCATCCACTAAAATCATCGTTAGATCAAAAAGAAGTAAACAAATCTCAGGCTTATAACGTATATTTAAAAGACAACCCAACGTCTTTCATAGAAGGTGACTAGTTCTTTTCACTTTGATAAACTACCCGAATCAGGACTATTCAATCATTAAGAGCTTTTGTTTTAAGATCAACCTCAATAAAATTAGGCAAATTCTTTAAATTCATTAACAATGAACCACCCAACACTGGGGTAAGAATTCATTGAGAATAAAATTTCAATCTCTTTCATCGATAAAAAAGAAGATTTCTGTTAATATGTTAATAGGAGTTAAAGGCCGAGGGACTAAAAGACCACCCGTATAATTTACCCTTTACATATCTTTTGTTTTCTCTCCTCTAATTTACATGGAAGAGTGAAAAAAATAAAAGGATTAAAAATTAAATAAACAAAAAGAAATAGAATGATAAAATATATATTTTTTCCATTGGTTTGCTCGGTAGAAAAGATAGAAAAAAACATAATTTCTTTCTATTTATTGTTTGGTGGATCAGGAAAGAAAATATAATCAATAGGAAAACATATACATAGACACATATATCTGCAACACTTAACTGAGACTACACAACATGGAGAACAAATATAATCAACAGTAAATGATGTTTTTTTTCTATGGTAGAGAAGCAGAGTAGCCTATTTATGGCTAATTATTGAACAGGTAACAAGTTAACGACAGTTACTAAGGAAATTAAGAAACACAGGCACACAGTTTCTGCATAATTACATGTGGTAAATTCTTCAAAACCTAACATGTTAAGATGACACTATAAAGTTTTAAATATGAATCTTCAACATGTCGAATGAAGACGAGTATTTACAGATAAGTTAAAGAAATTACCAACAACTTGAGTAACAATTCTAATAAAAATGGATTATTTACCTGTCTTGAGACATGCAGATTTATGACATGTATGCTTTAATCAGATCTGAATAATTGCACACCAAACCTGTCCTCGGACATGTAATCTTACCGTTGTTTTTCTCGGCCAATTCTTTGAGAGCCTACCACACAATGACATGACAACAAGACTCAACTGGTTGGAAATATTGGGCAATTTACAATCCGAATCACAGGACTTAACATCAACATTCATTTAAGTCACAAATCTTTAATTCAATTATACTTCTACTAGTAATAAATTTAATGAAGAAAATGGACTTACATTGCATACATGCATGACTTATTTTCCATTTTAGAAAGGAAAAGGAACAGTTCTGTTAAGAAAAAGGTATAATACCAAAAATAGCCCCCCCAACATTTATCAAAATGGTGATTTTTGGCCCCTATTCTTCTTTTTTTTTGGGAGCATTTTGGCCCCCCAATGTTTCATTTTGGGACAAAAAGTACCCTCCATGGATGGAAACCATTAGTTAACAAATGCTTAAGACTCCAAAATAAGGACTTTTTTACCCTAAAATGAAACATTGGGGGCCAAAATGCTCTAGAATAAATGAATAGTGACTATTTAGCCAAATGTTTGGGATCTTTTTTCCCTAAAATGAGACATAGTGAGCCAAAATGACCATTATGGTAAACGTTGGGGGCTAGTTTTGATATTATATCAGAAGAAAACTGTATTTGCTCCTCTAAATATTTTAGGCCCTATCATTATGAAACGTAAAGAATAAGCCACTTTCTGCATGTTGAGTCGGCTTTTCCATTAAACTTAAAAGTGTTGGCAAAAGCGGCCTAATTTATTAATGGTAGAAGTCCAATGATAAGATATGATGAAATTAAAAATATGTGAATTGCATGAAAGTTGATGCTATGTTTAGTGATCAAGAAAGTAATTACCCAAAAATATAATTACCATCAGTAAAGAAGAAAAAACATTAGTGAGGTAAAATCTGGACCTTAGTGCTGTAGACATAGCCATTAGGTAAGACTTGTGGAGGGTTCTCAGTATCCATTAGCTCTTTGGTTATGTAGCAAACGAGCTTTGAGTGATGCTGCTTGGAGTATGACAAAGGCATGGCCAACTTCCGGAAGCTCTCCTGCGACAATGGGTCCTCCTTGGTGCAATCACGTTCAAAACAGTATCTAATCATGTCAATCGGAAAACCATATTTGCATAAACACAGAGATGTTGATAACTTATACACAGTAGAACTCGATCGGGAAAAGCATGTATCTGAACAGCCATGAAAAGTAAAATCCCTACAAGTAACCAGCAACAGTCTATTAATGGTCGTTGCAGCAAGGATACGGAGTTTTCAAGGCAGACAAGCCTGCCTGTAGATAAATATTCAGCAAGGGCTCCACAGTTATAACAGCAAGGATACATGATATAATTTCAGGAGTTATAACAGCTGAATAATGATGCAATGAACCTGGACTATTTTTGAGTCAGGTTCATCTAGACGTTTCAGCTATTACAAAAGAAGAGATTTAATCCTAAAATTTTATGGACGATTTTAACCCTATTTCTAGCCTATAAATAGAGGGCTATATTCAGCTTCTCAACTCACTCTCAACATTCACAATTCACTTTCAAAGTGTTTTCTGCAATTATTCTTTTTGTGCTTTCCGATAAGAAGAGCAATACCACCGACAGTCCACTTCGATTTCGGGTGTACGGAATTCGGAGAGACCGTGTTAACCTCGGGGGACGGTCCGCCTACTGCAGCAATTACACACATCGAGGCGAATTCGTTTCTAAGGCAGTTGTTTTTGCCACGACACGGTTTACAAATTTGTTCCTTTTAATTACTGTTTATATTTCCAGTTAGTGCTAACTGTGTAGTTTTGCAGTTCATATATCCAACAATTTAGAAACGAATTCCATATACTGCAATCATGACAACACCTTTGAGCAAACTAATCCCCGATCTTTCCAAGCTCAATGCACTTGATGGAAAGAATTATAGAAGGTGGTCCCAAAGATGGTTCGATTCAGCGGTACAAGGCAAGGTTAGTCGTCAAAGGGTTCACTCAAAGGTTTGGTTTAGACTACTTTGATACATATTCTCCCGTTACAAAAATCTCAACGATTCGTGCATTATTTGCACTAGCCTCTATTCATAAGTTGCAGATACATCAAATGGATGTTAAGACTCCTTTCTTGAATGGAGATCTAGATGAGGAGATTTACATAGAGCAGCCACTAGATTTTGAAGCACCTGGTATGAAAGGCAAAGTCTGTAGACTCAAAAAGTCACTCTATGGACTTAAGCAGGCTCTTAAACAGTGGTATGAGAAATTTCATAAAACTATTCTTAGTTTTGGTTTTGTTGTGAATGGTTCGGATGCTTGTGTGTATTCGAGAGATGTTTGACACTGAATGTGTTATCATAAGTCTTTATGTTGATGACATTGATTTTCAGTTCTAACATTGAGTCCACTAACAAAGTTAAAAATTCTTATCCACTAAGTTTTGAGATGACAGATTTGGGAGAAGTAGATGTAATCTTACGAGTCAAAGTTACCAAAACTAAGAAGGGATTTTCTTTATGTCAAGCACATTATATAGAGAAAGTGCTAAAGAAATTTGACAGTTTTGATGTCGTCCCTGTTCGAACTCCTTATGACCCTAGCATACATCTAGTTAAGAATAAAGGAAGTAGTATTTCCAAAACTGAATATGCTAAGTTAATCGGAAGCTTAATGTTCTTAATGAACTATACTCGGCCTGATTGCTTATGTTGTGAGTAGACTGAGTAGATATACTCATAATCCAGTGGTGAGCACTGGATTGCTCTTAAACGCTTACTGAAGTATCTTAAAGGTACTTTGGATTGGAAACTTAGTTTGTTGGCTTTCCTGCGGTACTGGAAGGATATTGTGCCAACTGGGTTTCTGATAATGATGAGATAAGCTCTACGAGCGGGTATGTTTTTACTTTGGTGGAGCAGCAATCTCGTGGAAATCATCAAAGCAGACTTGTATTGCTCGTTCTACTATGGAGTCAGAGTTTTAGCTTGACCTAGCTGGGCAAGAAGCCGAGTGGCTCAGAAGCTTGTTAGTAGATATTCCGTTGGGGAAGACCGACCTCCGGTTCATTATTGTGTGATTCCAAGCTGCGATATGTGGACTAAGAACCAGCTTACAATGGTAAGAAAAGACCATTCGCATAAGACATGAATCTGTTAGACACTTAATAAAATGGAGTGCTCTCCTTAGAGTATTGAAGTCGGAAAGGAACCTAGCAGATCCACTTACCAAAGGGTTAAGTCGAAAGCTGGTCCTAGATTCGTCAAGGGGATGGGTCTAAAGCCCATTGGTTGAGGAATTCATGGTGGATACTCAACTTAGTTATTTAAGTTCCATGTGGTCAAACGAAACCATGGAAAGACTCATAGTGCACATTCCTACTGCCTATACCTATGACGAATAATGTGCATGCCTAGGATGAGCTTAAGTGCTCTTAATAAATTCATAGCTCAGGCTTTGGGTGGTCTTAGTGAGAAAGACTTGATGAATTTACCGATTTTGGCTGAATATCTATTCCTCATAAGATCATAACCGAGAGTGAGTGGGTAGGAAATGATGAACTTACCGACAGAAAGGTTGAGTTTGTTAAACTCTTAATAAATTCAAATCCAAGTATTTGGATGGTTCTAGTGAGAAAGACTTATTGAATTTACCGATAATGAGGTTGAATATTATTCTTAATGACTTCTTGAGTTTGGTGGTTCATTTATAATGAACTTGAAGAAAGTCACCATACCCTTTGTGAGGTTGAGATATTATAAAAGCTCCTAACTATTTCATATCCCTTTTAAAGGTGGTTTATGTTGAGATAAACTTGATGAAATAACTTATGTAAGTGAGAAGGGTTAGCCGCCTTCTATGAAAAATGTTGGGCTATTTTTCTAGCACACTTACTAGAATCCTGAGGTAAGATGGCCAAAAATGTTAGCCCCAATCTTAGAAAGTTCCAAACTAGTTACACTTATCTAAGAGAAGGATTGCTCATCATCACTATGTACTAGTTCCAGATACGTTCACTAGTGCTTAAGCAACTAATCGCTATTGCTCTTCTGGAAAGTTTGCTTTC
The DNA here is from genome assembly GCF_006381635.1 of Hibiscus syriacus. NCBI lineage: Eukaryota > Viridiplantae > Streptophyta > Magnoliopsida > Malvales > Malvaceae > Hibiscus > Hibiscus syriacus. The sequence continues at coordinate 14,116,981 of NW_024063471.1, read as the reverse complement.
GAGTTTCAGAAGAATTCTTTCGCATTAGTGGGGAAATGTTGGTAATGCTCAATCCCACATAGTATTGGAAACACTATTGGCAATGGGTATTTATAGTATGGAATTCTCACTTCTTTGTTGAGTGAAAGAGAACAAGGGGGACTCTCGCGCACCGCCGCCGCCGTCCGTCCGTCTCGTCTCAGCTTGGCACGGCTCGGCTCGTGGTCGTGGTCGTGGTAATACGTGTCTTCGACACTACCGCGCGGATACTATCTTTTTAGAGAAAATTCTTGAGGAATTTCTCTTTGAAAGAAACAAATGGAAAAATGTGAAAGATTTCAACTGATATTTATAGTTGTTGAGGACTGTTTAATTTCAAATGATAACAGCTGGTTTATGAGAGTTATCAGAAATTAAACAGCTTTTTCCTAAATTAAATCAAAAACGTTAAGATGTATCTGGACTGATTTCCAGCTTTGTACAGAGGAGACAAGCTGTTAATATCAGGAGTTACAGGAGTTATTTGATTTAATTCCAGGGGTTACATGATATAATTTCAGGAGTTATAACAGCTGAATAATGATGTAATGAACCTGGACTATTTTTGAGTCAGGTTCATCTAGACGTTTCAGCTATTACAAAAGAAGAGATTTAATCCTAAAATTTTATGGACGATTTTAACCCTATTTCTAGCCTATAAATAGAGGGCTATATTCAGCTTCTCAACTCACTCTCAACATTCACAATTCACTTTCAAAGTGTTTTCTGCAATTATTCTTTCTGTGCTTTCCGATAAGAAGAGCAATACCACCGGCAGTCCACTCCGATTTCGGGTGTACAGAATTTGGAGCGCCCGTGTTAACCTATGGGGACGGTCCGCCTACTGCAGCGATTACACACATCGGGGCGAATTCGTTTCTAAGGCAGTAGTTTTTGCCACGACACGGTTTACGAATTTGTTCCTTTTAATTACTGTTTATATTTCCAGTCAGTGCTAACTGTGTAGTTTTGCAGTTCATATATCCAACAGAACTCAAATTTGCTCTGTCATAAAAATAAACAAAAATGATTGAAGCTGAGAATTGTCTACTTAAAACCCGAAATCACAACTCTAACTGACGTTGAAATGCCGACAAATTTGTTACAGAAAGAACTATAAAACATATATGTTTAATGAATGCAGCTGAGAGAGAAATTTAGTATCGATGGTGATAATCCAAAATGAAAGCTCGGTTATACTTAACTCTTAGAGAAGGGTAGAGGTTAAATCATCATGAGAACTAAGGAGACAGACACGATTAATGATTGCATACCTTGGATTTCTTCAACCTTGATTTGTTATCAGCACACTAGGCAAGGGCAGAACCCGCCTCTTGATTTCTGAGGCCATCAATAACCTTCTTAGCTTCTTGGAAAACATCAATATCGAGAAGTTCCTAGAACATAAACATACATTTAATTCAAGGTATATGAAATGAAATCTTGGTTTTAAAATGCGTTATACGCATCGAGGCGCAAAGGGTACCTGGAGCCTAGGCGCAAGGCGAAGGTGCGCGCCTTTCGTAGACAGGACGCACATTTATACTAAAAAATTTATAAATCAGTTCTAGAGTATATTCATACCCACTACACACTGGTTCACTTCACTCTTAAAGAACTTAAGCTCATGTTCTTTCACCATTGCTTGTCCCTTCCTCAAGATCATACTACATACGTGATATGTTTTTGGTGAAAGAGGCTGTTGCAGTTTGTTAGGAGAGTTGTTCTGGTTGTTGCAAGCTAGCCTAAGTTGTTAGTTTGTTTGAAACGGTTAAGCCAGTCCATGATGGATCAAACTCCTTCTGTTGATCTGCTAGACTATGTTGGACGCTACATAAAAGCTTAATTGGTTAAGGGCCAAAATCATCTAATGGCCTACATTTCTCTACTTTATATGCTAGTTTTGCTAAACCTAATTGTGTTTGCAGCCACCTTTCATTTAACTCTTCTACAACCGTTTATTTAACTCTTCCACATCCAACTGGATTCATGCATTTTTTACTTGAAGAATGTGCTGCTAACTCTACCATTAATTGCCTTGGTAACAGCAGTAGATGAGATTCATTGTATCATCGCAAAGGTCATTTAATATAAAACGACTCTACCATTAATTACCTTGGTAACAGCTATAGATGATATTCATTGTATCATCTTAAAAGTCTTTTATATACCATTACCTTCCTCTTCTTTAGCCTCTGGAATCTTTGAGCTTCTATTTTCATTTCTTCTCTAGTTAACATCTAAAATCCACAATAGAGGCAAGCAGTGGAAGATCCAAACGATGGAAGAGCAAGTAAACTTTATCTCCTATTCTTAAGGTGGCAGAAGCGCACGCCTGACACCTATCAGAAAAGCCCCCGAAGCGCGCGCCTATGGGCGCCTCCCGTATCTTGCCTCGCCCCAACCCAGGTGGGCGCAAAGTCCATCGCCTGGCTGCACCTTGCGCTAGGGCGCGCCTTTTAAAACCAAGAATGAAATAAGCATGTAAATTACCTGAATATTACTGCTTTCTGCCAGCTTCGTTGCAGTATCATAATATGACATACGCGACAAGTAATCCACAAGGATCCGCTTCAGCCGCACATTGCTCCATTCAGAAAAGTTTTCAGCATCCACAGATTCTAAGTGATCAAGACGAGCCCGACACCTCTGTGCTTGCAAGTTCTCCGTTCGACTCCCCTCTTCCAACTGAATGATCAAAAAGATTCAAGTACCACCAATTGATAACTTAAAAGGGGCTACAAATCACTTTGGATGATAAATCATTCACTTAAAATCTCTTAAATATTGAAACATGGAACAAATATCCACACACACAGATAACGTCAAACAATGAAAATTTTGACTTAAAAAATAAAATTAGCACAAACGCAAATCGAGTGATCTCTATCCCAACTTAATTCATACAAATTTAGCATTTATGCAGTTAGAATTGATTTATCTCCCAAATTCAATATAATAATATTCAAAGCTCCTATTTTTCTGATAATTTCAACTTTCCATAAAAAATGATGAGTTCTATTTTTATCATTGGTTTTATTCCACATATTATTCTCTTAAATAATATCAAAAGAAGTTAATTCTATTTTTCAACTTCAATAGAAGTTAATTCTTTTAAATAATATCAATTATTCTCTTTCTTGCTATACAAATACAACTATTCTAACTCGTATCGAAAACAAAGCCATTATACCAAAATCGTCTGTCTTTACTACCTCCAAATTTTGAAAGACTATATTTTTTCCACAATTTCAAGATAAATCACATTCGATTAACTCAAAAATAAGTAAAGAGAATTAAAGAGAATATAAAAAGTTGTCTTCTCTTACCATGCGTTTGATGCCTTGCAAACGGGAAACAAGGGAAGTGAGACTCAAAATGGCGTCATCTTTGGAGATTTCGTAGGATTCAGCCACGTCAGTGACGCTTTTGATGACGGAAGAGACTTCTTTATCGAGGGAACACGCAAGAATTGATGTTCCAATTTCAAGGATTCCGTCAGATGGCTGAGATTCGAGGACGGCGCCGTGTGAGACGCGACGGTGATAGAGGCTGTAGTGGTGGCTGTGATATTGGGGGTTGTTGCGGCGATCGAACTGCTTCCGTTTGGAAGTGGATCGATTTCCATTTGGAAAATAAAGAAAGATTTATTGGTTGAGTTCAATAGAAGAATGGAGAAGAAGAGAAACGAATGAAATATTATGAGAAGAAAAGAAAGGAATGAATTATTTAGTAGTCCCGTTAACGCAACCTAACGAAACGCCACCGTTTCAGTTGTGGAAATGGCAGTGGATTTGGTTTGTGCTTTGGGCTGAACGTATTTATGTGATAGATCCTTTCTTCGAAAGTTAAAAGCCCAAATTTAATAGAGCCACTTTTCTTAAAAAGGCTTATATAATAAATAAGAATCTAAAGTATATAATATTTTTATTTAAGTATCTAAAGTATTTTTTTTTGTTAAAATAAATATCTAAAGTTAATTTTTTATCAAAATAATTGTCTAAAGTATTTTTTTTTGGTCAAAATTAGTACTTGAAGTATTCATTTTTTAATCTAAGTACCTAAATTATTCTTTAATTAATGTCAAATGTCAACTTTTTTAGAAATTAAATGAAAAGGTTTAAATAGTTTATGTACCTAATTTGACATAAAATACTTTTAGTATCTATTTTGATTTAAAAGATGACTTTAGGTCCTTATTTTAATAAAATAATATTTTAAATAATTAAATAAAAAATATACTTTAAATATTTATTTGAGATACAAGTCTTCTTTTAAAATAGAAATAAGATAGCCCAAGTCTAGTTACAGATTAAACAACCAAATGCTAGAACGTTGTACTAGACAGGTGGAACAAGTTGTTCTTAAAGATCCTTCGCTGCCATAAAATCCCTTAAAAAATGCTCAAAAATATTATTTTGTTGTACACATTATCTTCGAATTTGATATTTCCTTTGTAAAATGATCAATTGATAAGGAATCATATCGGTAACATGTTCATCAAAGCCACTTAATTAGGAATCATACAGACATGGATTACTTAACTGCTCAAACCAGAGCAGAACAATTGGAAACAGTGGATAAGCAACTTTTCATCCCTCAGAAACCCGACCATCTTCCTACAATACATGGTCAGATAAGCAGATGGACAATTAGTACAATCATACTTTTCGAACTCAAGGGCCTTAAACTTGTAGGGCAAAATCAAATCTGGCATAAGACTTAATTCTCGAGCATCCATGCCATATACCTCAATCTATTCCCTTCACTTTTTCCTCCAGTTTCTTGTAACGATCCTCGTATTGCTTTGCTAACTCAGTCTTAGCCTTATCAACTTCATTTAGCGCGTTAAAATCTGGAATGTCGTCTTCATTAAATTCAAAGCTTTCATTCAATTGAACATGATGCTTTGTAGAAACTCCAGTAGGATTTATTTGAATTTCCCCTCCGTTTAACACTTTGTCGGGTTGTTCCTTCGTATGAGTTGAAGACATTCCATGCTCGGCCATGTTCGATACCCTTTCGGGGCCCTTCTCCTTAGGGTCAAGGACACCTAGCATAGCATCAATTTGTCTTACAATGTCTTGTTGAGCTTTAGTCGCTTGCTCTTTCAGATTATTTTGTATATCTTGTAGACAATTCTCTAAATTCTTTTGAGCCTTCTCCATATCATTCATTCTTTTTTCCATTGTTTCTTTGACCTTACTTCGGGTATTATATGAATGTGATGAGTTTGGAGCCAATATTCCTTCGAATAACGATCTTTATTTAGTGTATTGTATGTAAAAAATGCAACAATGCAATAAAATAAATGCAAATAAAATGTAAAATGCATGAATGCAAAGTTATTGATCCTAAAGGTCAACTATCATATAATACTTCAATTCGGAAAGCAAAGTTTAAGTACAAGATGATCCGACTCTACGAGTATGGTCTGACTTTCTTGCTCAAATCCACGACTTCTTCAATTAATGTGAGGACCCTTTGACTGCCTTTCGAGACTGGGTCTGTCGCAACCGTATTTCGGTTGGGCCCCGGGATTGGGCTTCGACTTGAAAAATGTGGATTGGGAGTCGCCACCGATCATTTATTTAAAAATAAATGGGTTGATCGGATACCCTATTTCTTACATGATCTGCGTCTTACCAGAAATATGTCGGGCTCGGGAGTCGGTTACGGTCAAAGAAGGATTAGCACCCTTGAACCGCCCTTTCGATACTACGTAATTTCCCATTGTCTTAATTAAGAAAATTGTAATTTTAAATTAAAAGGTAAAATTTGATAATAAATTACTTACCTCTGATTAATTAACGAAAATACCCTTAAAAAGTCATAAGATGTGTCAGAGGAAAAAAATGAATAAATGAAGAATAAAAATAAGTAAAAAAAATAAAAGGAAAAATAAATAAATAAATGAAATATTAATATATATAATATATATAAATGAGTAAAATAGAAAATAATAATCATAACAATAATAGTAATATGAAAATATAATATAATATAAAAAAACCAAAAAAAAAATAAATATATATATATAAACCAAATATAAAAGTATACATATAATGATAATTGGCTTATAAATAAACTATTTAAAACATACATATATATGTATAATGATCAAGTAAAAAAAACTAAATAAAGATAATTACAATATATATACATATATATAGTAATAATACGCTTATAAGTAAAATATTTTAAAAAAAGTATATATATATATATAAATAATAAATATAGTATTAAAAATAACCAAATGAATATAAATAAATTAAAAATAAATGTAGAGATAATAATAATATATAGTGTAAAAAAATCAATTGAAAATCATTTAAAAGAACATACGTATATATATTTATATAATGACAATAATGTAAATAATAAATAAATAAAAATATCTATACAATAAATAAAAGGACTGATATAAAGAAAAATAAAGATTGGGGCCAAATTTGAAAGACAATTAACGTTGATATTACGCATTAGGGGGATAAAAAATGAACACGCCTCGGGGTAGATCTAGGTTCGAAACTTCGAAACCCCACCCATTTTTTGTCATCGGCGCAACCCACGTTTTGGGTTATTCAAACCAAATCTCAAAAAAATAACGTGCACATGCGAGAAATGAACGAATCAAAAAAAATGCTACATTTTATTTCCTTTTCGAATCGTTTACAATAGCTTTGCCTTTGTATTTTTTGTGTTTTCCTCTGTATTTTGTCTGTAAATCGTCTCTTACAATAGTGAGTTACAATGACTATTTATAGTGCTTGTGGATCCTATCTTTAGGAGTTTAAATCATAGTAGAACTCTATCCTATTTTAATGAGTTTGAATCCTAGCAAAATTATATCCTATTTTTAGGAGTTTGAATCCTAGTAGGATGAAAAGGTGTGTTGACAGCTGCCTCTCTTTGCCCATAGTCGTGTAACGGGGATAGGGCAAAGATTAAAAGACACATTTTTCGTTCGGTGGAGTTGAAAATTGACTCTGATGTTTCAATAACTCCCTGTCGAATTGAGTTACGGATAACTCCTCCGTCATGAAGCCGAATTCATCTTGAAATGATATGAAATTGAAGCTGTAGTTCAGAATTTGAATCAGCACGTGGCTTCTCGTTGCCCTTCGGTCTTCTTCTCATTTTAAAGACCTTGGATCGGAATCGAACTGAGAAATCTTCATTGACAGATAGCTTTTGCTTGAAAATGGTTGCTTGTCACTAAAGCACAGTTAACCCAGGTCCTCTTCTCGACTTGAAAACCTTGACTGCAACTGGAAAGTAGTGCGATTGATGTGTCATCGAGCTGAATGGAATCGAACTCGACAATTTTGATGGCAGATAACCCTTTTAGCCTTGAGTTATGCTGTAAATGATGTGCCTTGGAGCTGAGCGTAGTCGAACTCGAAGGTCTTTGTTGACAGATACTCCTTCTTTGAGTTGGATATCCTTCGTCGTGAAGTTGAAATCCAATCTAAAGATGGATGATGCTTGTGTGCACGATTCCCTTCGTCGTGAAGTTAAAACCGCGGGTGGCCCCTTCGTCGTGAAGTTGAGCCTGAAATTGGATATCTTTTGTCGTGAAGTTGAAATCCAAGTAAGTAGCATTGTTCTGAGTCCAATATCCTCCGTCGTGAAGTTGAAATTGGCTCTGGAACCGGGAAATTATTTGTTGACAACCAGCCGTCCCTTCGTTGTGAAGTTGAACTTGTGTTGTCTCGAGTCCAATATCCTTCGCTGTGAAGTTGAAATTGACTCTGAATGAAATTTTGTTGACAATCAGCCGCCCCTTCGTCGTGAAGTTGAGCTTGGGTTGTCTTGGGTCCAAGATCCTTCGTTGAGAAGTTGAAATTGGCTCTGAAATTGGAAAGTTGTTTATTGACAACCAGCGGTCCCTTCGACGTGAAGTTGAACTTGCGTTGTCTTGAGTCCAATATCCTACGCTGTGAAGTTGAAATTGGCTCTGAAATTGGGAAATTGTTTATTGACAACCAGTGATCCCTTCGTCGTGAAGTTGAACTTGCGTTGTCTGGAGTCCAATATCCTTCGTTGTGAAGTTGAAATTGGCTCTAAAATTGAGAAGTTATTTGTTGACAACCAGTGGTCCCTTCGTCGTGAAGTTGAACTTGCGTTGTCTGGAGTCCAATATCCTTCGCTGTGAAGTTGAAATTGGCTCTGAAATTGGGAAGTTGTTTATTGATAACAAGCGGTCCCTTCGTCGTGAAGTTGAACTCGTGTTATCTTGAGTCCAATATCATTCGCTGTGAAGTTGAAATTGGCTCTGAAATTGGGAAATTATTTGTTGACAACCAGCGGTCCCTTCGTCGTGAAGTTGAACTTGCGTTGTCTGGAGTCCAATATCCTTCGCTGTGAAGTTGAAATTGGCTTTGAAATTGGGAAGTTGTTTATTGGCAACCAGCGTTCCCTTCGTCGTGAAGTTGAACTTGCGTTGTCTTGAGTCCAATATCCTTCGCTGTGAAGTTGAAATTGGCTCTGAAATTGGGAAATTGTTTATTGACAACCAGCGGTCTCTTCGTCGTGAAGTTGAACTTGCATTGTCTGGAGTCCAATATCCTTCGTTGTGAAGTTGAAATTGGCTCTGAAATTGAGAAGTTGTTTGTTGACAACCAGTGGTCCCTTCGTTGTGAAGTTGAACTTGCATTGTCTGGAGTCCAATATCCTTCGCTGTGAAGTTGAAATTGGCTATGAAATTGGGAAGTTGTTTATTGACAACCAGCGGTCCCTTCATCGTGAAGTTGAACTCTACTCTCGAGCAAATTGTGAGTTCGAGAGAAACTTTCAATCTGTCGAGTTGGTCGAAGTATAGCTTCTTGCTGCTGAGTTAAGCAACCAACATAAATCTTTAAAGGTGCTTTTGAATCGAGTATCCTTCGTCTTGAAGTCGAAACTTGACTCTAAAAGCTGCAAAAAATTATGTATGTGGAAAATGATAAATATGATGCTCTAAAATGTATGCATAAGATGCATGTAACATGAATTGGTTATATTTTATCTCCTGAAAAAGGTCTGATAATTTGCATTAGGATGTTGAATCCAAAAATGCCCCAATATTTGATGTTGAATCTTCAAAGATGCCCCAAATGTTCCTCATTTCTTGCTTCAGTATTGATTATGAGCATGAGTTTTGTGTCTAAAAGTCACATGTCATTTACCAATATCCACTCTAGAGAGACTGTCTTGTTTGAAAAAAAAATGTTTTTCTTTCTCTTTTATTTTCAAAGTTATGAAAATATCAATTAAAAGAGTTTTGAAAAATGTTTGATCCAAAGTTTTGAAAATATTGTCACTTTCACGGTTTTACAATTGAGACGAATCATAAACTAGAGTTCATCAGATATCAAAGAATTAATTATATTGTTAATCCTTCAATGAATTATAGTTATTTGACAAGTGCCAAGATCAAAGCTATTTTTGGGAAGTGGTTAAGTAAGGAAAGGATAAAAAAAATCTCAGGTTATTATGTTTGGTCAAAGGTTTGACATTTGATGCTCAAAGGTTTGGCATTTGATGCTCATAGGTTTGGCATTTGATGCTCAACGGTTTGATGGGGTAGCTTGCATGCTCCTCTACTGGAAGTGTTCTTTGACTCCCAACCTTCGTGGTCACACTCGGGTTGTGTGATGCCGTATCAAGGAATTTGTGTGATCGCCTCAGTTGCACAATTTTTATATTCGAGTCACCTTTTTCATGTTTTCAACTCGAACCCTCCTTTGGTTTCAAGACGTTATTCAGGATTTACGTCTTGAACCCCCCTTTGTTATTTTTCTCTACCATGCATTAATTACATTGTTTTTTTGCAAACAAAGATTAATCCTGATGGGCGGGATGAAATCTGAAGATAATCTCTTATGTTTAGAAATCCATGTATGATTAGAAGGGACTTTTAAGGCACGTAATGTAGGTCAGGGTTCATGGTTATGAAAGAAAAGAATAAATAGGCCCAAACAAGTGTTTCAGGGTGTTGAACCAATGATCAATTCATTCTGATGCCTTCAATCATGTCCTGCTCAAAATGTCTCTCTCTTGATGCTCTATGATCTTCGAGTAAAGTGATTCAGTGATTCGGGAATGATTGTGCTTGATCAATCTCATAATTTGAAGCTTGATGTGCCATTTCAAACAAGTGTTTCAGGGTGTTGAACTAAGGATCAATTCATTATGATGTCTTCAATCCTGCTCAAAATGTTTCTCTCTCTTGATGCTCTATGATCTTCGAGTGAATTGATTCAGTTATTCAGGAATGATTGTGCTTGATCAATCTCATAGTTTGAAGCTTGATGTGCCATTTTTTTAGGGAATCTTTGCATGTGTTTTTGTCCATTTTTCTTTTTGATTTTTGTTCTTGTTTCTCTTTTTTCTTTGTTTTTTTGCTTCTTTTCTTTTTTGTTATTGATTGGATCTTCGCACTTGCCATTTGGTCCACTTTTTGGTATCTCATCTGAATCAATGTCTTCGCTCATGTGAGCATATTTTTTCCACCTTGCCCCCCAGTGTGGAGGGTGATCCTTGGTTAGGGTTGAATCAGAAGAAAAATACTACAGGCTCAAAAGGGGACACAAGGGATATATTTTTTCTCCTATTGTGAAGGGATAAAGAAAGAAAGTCGTTCATCATTTCATACATGTAAATCTTCACAGAAGAGGTATCCCCAGGGGGATAGATTTTCAAGATTAATTCTATTCACATGAAAACAGTGTAATTAATGCATGATAGAATTATTTCGAATGAATTTTTCTTCTTTTTTTTCCAGATGTCTCAATGTTCAGGCTCCCCGCGAGATACCCCAAGTTGGTTCTTTAGAAGAATGCTCATGTTAAAATGAACAACTCAATGCCTTGAGTTTCAATGGTAAGAAAGGTTATTTTTGAGTCTAAAAAAGACAGTGGTGTGATCTTATTGACTCAAAGAAAGGTGTGGGTGTATCAAAAAGATAAAAGTAATGTTCAAGAATTTCAAAGGGAGGTAATGTCAAAAATTTGGTCTTTTTGGTAATGACCATGAGTTATTTTGGGTAAAGAATCAAGGTATTTTGTTTTGGGGTTTGAGACAGGATAAGAAAAGTCTAACCTTGCCATATGTCAAAAATCTATAATTCTTGAAGAATTAAAAGAATCCTTAATTCATTTAATATTCGAAGAACTAAATATTAGAATTTGTTCAATTGCTCCACCTTAGAAAGTAGCATAAATTCAATCCTTTAAAACATTAAGCAAATGATGAAAGATTAGAGACGTGTTTAAACAAAATAATCCTCTAAGTGCAAATGGTATATGTCATGCCCCCTTCTTCGGCCGTTTATGCCCCTGAATCCATCAGGTTTTGGATCTTGCGCTTCAGCGCCTTATAGTTCTGAGAGGAATGTTTGGGGCTTCTTATGTGGTAACACCTAACAGCTTCAACATCGTAGTCCTTAGGATATTGGGATTCTTTTCTTAGATCAAATTGGCCGGCTTTGTCCTACCATCAGCTGATCAGGCTCTTTAATGTTACAATCTTGCTTCCATGTGGTTAAATCTACTTCATCGAGTCCTTCATGACTTAATTTCATGTTTGTGAAAATGCTTGAAAATGCAGATGAAGATGCAAAAAGGCAAAAATGCAAAATGCAAGAATGCATGAAATGTTCGAGGCATTGATCCAGAAAAGTGTCCATTATTATAAATAATCTTTACTTAGACAAAAATGTTTTATCATGTAAGAGACATAAAAACGATCAAAGGTACATTCGGAGTAAATCCTCTAGACCCCGAACAGCTTCTAGTAGATTGACAAGTCTTCTGTCTTCATCTGTCACTGGTTGTATGCCTTGTCGGACCATTCCAGCTTCCCTTGCCAGGCCATGTAGATGACGAGCTGCCTTCTGTACTTGATCCAGGAAGTCTCGGATGACTGCATCTCTGGCCTTCACCCTTTGTTGTGCTTGCTCCTAACGGAAACGCCACTGTAAACCTCCGTTGAAGAGCACTATCTGAAGCTCGCTCACTTTCTTCTTGAACCCATCTACAATAGCTTCTAACTCAGCTATTGTTTTGTCATCTCTCTCATGTTGTTTCTCCAGATTAGCCATCTGGATTCTCAAGCATTGGTTTTGATGCTGACTGTCTGCTAAGCGCCTCTGGGCAGTCTTCATCTGTTCCTTCCAAGCTCTCTCATCAGGCCCTTCGAACTTTCTTTTCAGGCTATGAGCTTCGTCTTTCCAGTATTCAAAAGCCACTTTCAACTTGGAGTTATCCTTGACTTTATCTTGATACACATTTCTCAAGTCTTCGAGCTCAAAACAGACTTTTTTCTGTTCTTTTTCAAGTTTATCTGCTCGATCTTTCTGAGAGTCGACATCTAGCTTCCACTGATAGGCTCAGCTTCAAGTTCCTTTACCCTCTGCTTCAGCTCGTTATTCACAGCTTCAAACTCTATCTTGGCTATCTCAAGTTCAAAAAAGACGGGCCTGAGATGTTTTTCCAGGGTTCAGATGTCCTCACAGTCTGGCACCGGGATATTTTCATTTTTTTTCTCAATCTTCGCCACTCCACATAGTCTGGAGTAAGCATGTTTCTGGCAGCTACAACATCAATCTGGAATACTTTTTTCCATGAATCGACTGCTTCCTTGATCATCTTCTTATAGTTGTCACAGGGATACTCAAACTCTGATTTAGCTAGTCCACATGTTGCTGGGACAAATTGACGTGCCCCATAATGTCTAAGTGCTAACAATGGAGCATACCCAACTGCATCCCAAAGTTCAGGTAAGGTCATAGTGTCAGAGTCCCCACATTGGAAAAGAACGTCACTGAGGAACAACCAGGGGGCTCTCCAAGTAATATCTCGGTCTTGATAGATGAGTGAAGACTTTCATCCACTTCTCTTTTGAAGTTCCTTCATGCCATTTCATGGTGATGAACTCTCTCAAAGGTGAATATGTAGTGCTAAATCGGTGGTAGGCAACCCAATTAGTCTTCCAGAAGTGGGTGTGAATCCATACTTGAAGGAGCTGAATACATCCAATGAATCTACCTCCGCCAGCTCTTTGGCAATGGTCGAGAGACCGAAAGGTCTCGGCTAAGATGGTTGGTGCTGGGTTGACTCATTTCGGAAGTTGCTCAAACAGTTCCACCACGGCTGCGTCAATGCATCCCAAAATCTTCGGAAAGATTATCAAGCCATACAGACCTAGTGCAAAAAAGGTCTATAGTCTTCCATTCATCAGGGTGGTCATTCATTAGTTTCCTTATGTGGATCCACTGAATTCCTTTCACGTTACCTTTGTTTCAGAGTCGGTCAGTCACCCACTTTTCATCAACTCCTACAATCTTAGCCAGTTTGTTCTTGAAAGGCCGACTCTTGATGTGTTTGATGTAGGCTCACTCCAGTTTAATGCTTTCACAATGCAATAGTGTAGTATACTTCTCGATGGTAGGTACCATGTCCTCTTGGTTAAAAGTGAAGCAACTGTATCCCGGGTTCCAGAATTGAACCAAGGCTCTGATTAAGGGCTCACCGGTCTTAACATGAAGCAAAAGTGCAATGTCACCATACCGCTGACTGAACTTCTATTTTCGATCATTCTTCCAACTGTCCCAGATGTCTCGAAGTTCTTGCACATTGTTCTGTTTTAGGCTGATAGAGGCATAGCTAACAAGCTCTGACACATAACTTCCTTGAAGACTGTCTCCCTTTTCTTTCTGAGTCTTCTCGGACCATAGTCGTACCTCGGGGTTTTTAATCTCCTGTGTTACAACACCTTTGTCCATTAATACAAATTATTTATGGTTAACGAACACGTTTTTTGGTGGATCAACACCTCTTTTGAATGATGCAGATGATGGAAATAAAATAAAAAGAGAGGGAAAAAAAATGAAAAGAGTTAGTAAGGTAAAGATAATAATCAAAGCAATCATGAAAATAAAAGTCCTACCCTACATGATATCTACCCCACATGCTTATTATTCCTACCCGGACATGATCTCTATCCCGCAAGTTGATTTTGAACAAGTCCTAACCGCATAAATTTCTAGTTCACATGTTTTGAACAGAAAGTAAAGCAGAAAATAATTTCGGCATCCTAGGGTTTAAAACGAGGTTTTGGGTGGGCCCTAACTCCTTGTAGTCTCCGGGTTTAGGTTCTAAAAAAAGGTACTCGAGTTCTCCTTGTCGGTGCCCCCTTTGGCTTACCAGACCCTTAGTCCTAAACCCATCACAGGCTTGTGTGGACTAAGTTAAACTTGAGAGGAAACATTCCCTTATGCCCTTACGGGGAATAAATTCACACGAATGCATAAGGTATATGAATCCCGAAGGTTACTTGCTAGGCCCATACGATGAATAAATTCACACGAAGGCGTCACTTTCACCCCCACTTAAAACGGGTTCGGAGCTCAGGTATAGAGCCTTTAGATGAAAAATATTTAAGGGCTGAAATCATTAAAAAAACAGTCAGTACAACTATTTACTCGAAAATATAATCAAAAGTAAGTAATAAGGATCGAAATGTTACCTTAAAATTTAAACTTACCATTTTCATTAAAAAGACAACTGGAAATTACCTTAGCCTGACTCACTTACCTGTGTCCCCAGCGGAGTCGCCAAGCTGTCGAAACCGTATTTCGGTTGAGCCCCAGGATTGGGCTTCGACTTGAAAAATATGGATTGGGAGTCGCCACCGATCATTTATTTAAAAATAAATGGGTTGATTGGATACCCTATTTCTTACCTAATCTGTGTCTTACCAGAAATATGTCGGGCTCGGGAGTCGGTTACGGTCAAAGAAGGATTAGCACCCTTGAACCGCCCTTTCGGTACTACGTAATTTCCCATTGTCTTAATTAAGAAAATTGTAATTTTAAATTAAAAGGTAAAATTTGATAATGAATTACTTACCTCTAATTAATTGACGAAAATACCCTTAAAAAGTCATAAGATGTGTCAGAAGGAAAAAATGAAAAAAATGAAAAAATGAAGAATAAAAATAAGTAAAAAAATAAAAGGAAAAATAAATAAATAAATAAATAAATGAAAATTATATATATATATATATAAATGAGTAAAATAGAAAAATAATCATAACAATAATAATAGTATATAAAAATATAATATAATATAAAAAAACCAAAACCAAAAATAAATAAATATATAAACCAAATATAAAAGTATACATATAATGATAATTGGCTTATAAATAAACTATTTAAAACATACGTATATATGTATAATGATAAAGTAAAAAAAACTAAATAAAGATAATTACAATATATATACATATATATAGTAATAATACGCTTATAAGTAAAATATTTTTAAAAAAAAAGTATATATATATATATATATATATATATAAATATAGTATTTAAAAATAACCAAATGAATATAAATAAATTAAAAATAAATGTATAGATAATAATAATATATAGTGTAAAAAAATCAATTGAAAATCATTTAAAAGAACATACGTATATATATTTATATAATGGCAATAATGTAAATAATAAATAAATAAATAAAAATATTTATACAATAAATAAAAGGACTAATATAAAGAAAAATAAAGATTGGGGCTAAATTTGAAAGACAATTAACGTTGATATTACGCATTAGGGGGATAAAAATGAACACGCCTCGGGGTAGATCTAGGTTCGAAACTTCGAAACCCCACCCATTTTTTGTCATCGGCGCAACCCACGTTTTGAGTTATTCAAACCAAATATAAAAAAAAATAACGTGCTCATGCGATAAATGAACGAATCAAAAAAAATGATACCTTTTATTTCCTTTTCGAATCGTTTACAATAGCTTTGCCTTTGTATTTTTCGTGTTTTCCTCTGTATTTTGTCTGTTAATTGTCTCTTACAATAGTGAGTTACAATGACTATTTATAGTGCTTGTGGATCCTATCTTTAGGAGTTTAAATCATAGTAGAACTCTATCATATTTTAAGGAGTTTGAATCCTAGCAAAATTCTATCCTATTTTAAGGAGTTTGAATCCTAGCAAAATTCTATCCTATTTTTAGGAGTTTGAATCTTAGTAGGACGAAAATGTGTGTTGACAGGGTTAAAGCGTGAACCGACGTCTTTAGCCCTGATAGTCAACTCTCCCAGAGATTGAGCTACTTCACTCATCTGTATCAGTGCTTTAGAAACCAGATGACTCCTCGCTGCAATCCGATCCTCATATGTGTCGACCGCATTCTGCCAACCCTTATTTCCCTGCTGAACTTCATGCTCTAAGTCAGTCACCTGCTCCTAGAAAATCCGTAATTCCTCTTCAAAATCATCACACCGACTCTGCAGTGAGTCGACCAACTCACTGAGATCCCCATGCCTTCTTTGAATGTTGTCATGGAATAAGGACTGCTCTAACTGTGTGATGTATCAGAGGAACTCAGCATTCTTTTCTTGATACTGAGCCCTACGCTCCTCACCTTGGGTCTTTTCTTCTTGCAACTTTTTCTCCAAGGTTGCAACCTGATCAATCAGATTGCGGTACATCTGGATCCAATCTTGAGTGATCTCCTGCTAGACCTCGAGCACAGTCTCCCTATGTTTTTTTTTCAGCTCCCATATTTTCCTCTCTATCTCAAGTCGTTCTAGCCTCCTCCTAGAAATATCTACTTCAGTGAGCAAATGATTTAACTCAACCTCAAAATTTGGCCACCGAAACAACTCTGACGACCTCTATCTTAACCACCCTACTTTTCCCTTATTCTAGATTCCTCTTTAGACCCTGAGTCTGACGATCATCCTCTTTAGCTCGAATTATTGTACTATCTTATCATTCTGTAAATCTTCGATCTTCATTTGCTGAGGCTTGTTCTAAACCACTAACTGTTAGACTCGTTGTTTCTCTACGTTTAGCTCTTGAGTCCACTGGATAGTGGTTTTACTAGGCTTGGGACTCTTCTGTTCTTATGAAGATTTTGGTAACATTTCTTTAGTTCCTTCAATTTGGCTTCGACGACCTCTTTACTTTACTTCACCATTTGGAATTGAGTAGCATGGAATTCAACCTCGAGGCCATTCAGATACTCAGCGTTCCTCAATTTATCTAATTCACCAACTAGAACGGCTTTCTCGACTTCAAATTTGTTTTTATGAATTTCAACATGGGATGGAACCACCCAAATTACTTCTTCCATTGGGACAACCTTACTCTGATCTGGGAAGAAGACGCTCTTATTCTATCGGGTATGCCTCCAAATATCATAATTAAAGGTTATCATATCTTTGGCCGGCTCAACTTGAGTGTGAAAAATATCTTTCCAAGTCTCAGATACTTCCTTGAGGCATTTCTTATAGTTGTCACCAAAAAAAACTACCTTGGATGTATGAAGTCCCACAGTAACTGGGATAAACTGTCGTCCACCAAACTATCGGGAAACCAATAATAGAGCGTAGCCAATACTACCCCATAGTCCGAGCAGAACTACCTAGTTTCTCTTTTCACATCTGTACAAAAAATCTCTTCGAATTTTCCAGGGCGCCTGCCGCACTATATTTTCTTCTTTGAGATTTCTGAATACACTTATACAGTCATCTTTTGAGATTTCTTCAGGCCACTTTTACTTGAGGAAGTCTTCCAACGGGGAGTAAAATGTTTTAAGACGATGGTAAGACACATGATCGATCTTTTAGAAATGAATTTGAATCCACATATACAAAAGTTGGGCACACCCTAAGAAGTGAGTTTCATTCTTCTTTCGACATACTTTTGGGGAGTGGAATGTCTCAACAGGTATAGTTGGAGCTGGATTTATTTCTCTTGGAAGTTGCTCGAATAACTCGACTACAGAGGATTCGATGTAACCTAGAGCTTTCGGGAAAATACCAAACCGTAAATCCCCAAGGCCAAAACATCCAAACGAACTCTCTCGTCGAAATATAAGCGTAAGTAGGCATAACAAGAATATAACCAGCACGCAGACTATTTCCCTTCTAGCGATGCAAATCTTGTAACCATTGACGTACTTCATAGATAGGGGTCATCTGAATTTTTTTTGTTTCCATTTGCTTAAGTTTTCCAAAATTGATTGTTGAACTGAGATCAAATACCAATGTTTAAATGATGATGCAATGCAGACCATAAACATAAAACCAAGAAAATAAACAAACAAGTCAGTAGAGATAAATAAACTATAATAATAACTATATTAATAACAATAAGTATTAGTCTTCATGATACCTAGTTCACATGCAAATTCGAAAAAAGAAAGGTAGAGATGATTTCTCTTTTGTGTGCTTATTCGAGTACTTAAGGAAATTTCGGTAGAGTTTCGCATCAGTTGGATCTATGGTTTATTATATGTTGAGTTTCATCTCTAAAGGATTTAGGTACTTGAATCATCTTTGCCCCTTTGGGCTAGTCATACCATCAATCCTCACCCATTACAGGTTTGCGGATCAAGTTCGATTTCGAGGAGATGCATTTCCCTATGCCTGACACAATGAATAAATTTCTATGAAGAAATAGGTACTTTGGACCTCGAACACTAGTCTCTAGGTCTAACACGGAGAATAAATTCTCACAAATACGTCGCTTTCACCCCCACTTAATAAAGGACGGCTCAGGTATAGAGCTCATGTCATGAAATGCACGTAAGGTGTGTGAGGAGAAATTCTCAAACCTTTAAATGAAGAAACCATAGAAGATAACCAAATAAATCACACAATCTTGAAAGAAATCTAATATCTGAAAATCACTCAAATCAAACATTAATACAACTATTTATAAGAAATGAAAAAAAAAGAAAAAAATAAATTAAAGAAAATAAATAAATAGTAAATTGAAATTAATTCTTAAATTTTAATTAGATACAAAGTATAATTGTTTTACGGCCAGACTCACTAAGAAACCATAGATTCTAAGTTTAAAAATCCCTAGCAAAGTCGCCAAACTGTCATGATGACTTTTTCGCTCGACGAAGATTTGGAGAGTCACCTGTTTGACAGAAAATAAAAATGATTAGAAAAGGTTAGAGTCGCCATCGACCTTTGGGATTAGGTAGGTCGAAAACCCAAGAAATCGACACGTGAGTGGTCTGCATTTTAAGAGATTCTGAATCTGGGTGTTAATTAAGCTCGCGGAAGGATTAGCACCCTCATAGCGCTGAAATCAGTACCATTAATTATACTATTGTCCCTATTATTAGAAATTTAAGAATTCAAATTTATAAACCCTTAATCCTCAAAATATTTTTAAAAGAATTTTAGGAAAAATATTATTATTTCTAATTAAAAAGAAAGTAACTCCCTAGTTGTTGTGTTAAGAGAATTATTTCTTATGTTTTAATTAGAATATTAAAAGACTATTTGGTTTTCTAAGAAATTAAAAAAAACTAAAAATGTCTATTATTATTTCTAATTAATGAAAAAAAGTAACTCTCTAATTATATTTATGAAATCATTTCTTATGTTTTAATTGAAATAAGATTGACATTTCTATATTTTTAGAAAATTGGGGTAAAATATGATATAATTTGTTTATTTTTAATAACGAAGAAAGTAACTCCCTAATTTTGTTTAGGGAATCATTTCTTATAATTTAATTAAAAATGTTAAAAATGTCATTAAAAGTTAAAAAAAATAAATAATAAAAACCTTTAAAAAAATTGGGGATTAAATAATTAATCGGGTTATTGAGAAAGAGTGAATTAACATGTATTTATTAATTAATGGGACCTAATTTAATTTTAAGTGGCCACTTGAAAAATATTTATTTATTTACTAATATTAAAATTGAATGTTTAGTTATGTTAGGAGCATTATTTTCAATATCAGAAAATAAACAAATATCTTTTAACTAATCTTAATTATGTATTTTAAATGAATTTCTATTATTTTTAAAGATACTAGGACTAATTTAGAAGGAACTAAACCTAAAATACTTGACTTCCTAAATTTGTTAAGTCTAATTTTAAAGATCTTAAGTCCTGACGGCTTTAATCTAATCTAAGTATTTAATCTTGTGACCTAATTAGAAGAATTACAAGGTCTAAAGCTTTTTCTAAGCTTAAAGGTTGAAATTAAGGACTAAATTATAAGAATTCTAAAATATAAAAAACATAAAAGTCGAGTTTTAAATAGTGACTAAATCTAAATGTCTAAAAAGTTGAGGGTTTCATTAGCTAATTTTAATGAGTAACTAATCTAAAAGAAATTAAAACCTAAAGGACCTATTTAAAGATTTAATCGGTGACTAAAAAATAAAGAATTTAAAGTTAGAAACCATATATAACAATTAAACACATTTAATAAAAATTACAACAAATGGAATTCAAAACAGGACCTAATTGCATTTAATTGAAAATTCAGTAAAACAATCAATATACGTGTAGTGACCAAATTGAAAGGAAGAAAAAATTCCATATATACAAATACTCAACTATTCAATGACTAGTGATGATTAGACCAAAAAGCTATGAAAACTCAAAACTCCCTAGTCTAACAGGCGTGAAATCAATTGACCTCCCCCATTTTCCATGCGTCGTTTTCCCTTCTTCTCTCCCTTTCTTTACAACAGAATCATTCTTCCATCTCCCCTTTTCTCTTTGAAATTTTTAAAAAAAATCCCACATCACTTTATTTACCGTAAACATGAACTTTAAATCAAAAATCACCTTCTCCCCTTATTTTTCAATTGTTCTTCCCTACATCATCCATTCAATAAAAAAACAAGGAAAACCCCACAAAATTTTTTTAATAGAACCCATGCAAGCTTCCTTTCTCCATCCCCCAAGGATTCCAACCTTCCTTACTCACCAGTCATCATGAACCCCGGCCAACGAAAACGACGGCCATAACAAATCTTCTCAAACAAAAATTTCAAAACACAGAAAACAATCTACTTGCAAATTCGAACAAGGAAGTACCTTTGTACAACGGCGGTGAACAACGGCACAAGTGACGGTGATACTAACGACGGTGAGCCCTTCTTGTTTCTTGTTTCTATCTTTGATGTAAACGTATTAATGGCTGGTGAACATTCTGTGATTTTTCACGTGAATCACCCCCTTTTATTGCTTCTGATCTATGAAATTTATACTGGTTATCAAGGCAAACGGTTATCTCCCGCTCAAAGATTGTTATAACCATAATTTGTTAGAGTAACTGCCACTAGAACCTTCGATATTTTCCCCATTTTTTCTGATTTTTTAGTATATTTTTCTGTATTTTTCATGTTCAAAACGGCTACTGACGGACGGTGGAAGCGGCTGCTGGCGCGTGAGTTACACGCGTCAGTAACGGTGATCGGACGGTGTCCTCAGTTGTTGGATCCATTGCTTGTGTTTTCTCCATTAGGATAAGTGACGTGGCAACATCCAAAGCCACTAGATTTAAACTTCATCAAGGGTCCACATTTAATTGAGTTCTTCCACAAGAATTGTTGACATGGCACCTTACCATCCTCATTAATTGAATCAAGCATAGAGAACCCACCACTAATTTCCATCCTTCTATAAAGTGTAAACATTCATTTTCGCTCGAAATATTATGGTTTTTTTTTATTTTTTATTATATAGTATATAATATAGATATATAATAATTTCAAACGTTTTTAAGGTATATGGTATATGCTTTGAAATCGTATTTTTAAAAACATATAATATATAATTTTTAAAAAATACTTTTGAAAACGTATAAAATATAATTTTTAAAACGTATAGTATATAGTTTTAAAGTAATTTTAAAAACTTATAATATATAGTTTTTAAAAATAGTTTTGAAAACATATACTATATAGTTTTTAAAATGATTTTGAAAACATATAGTATATAATTTTTAAGATAATTTTGAAAACGTATAACATAAAATTTAAAAAAATGGTTTTAAAAATATATATAATATATTTTTTTGAAATGGTTTTGAAGCGTATAATATATGATTTTTAAAGAAAATGTATCGAAAACATATAACATAATATAGTTGTTATTATTATATATTATTATTTATTTATCCCGTTTTTAATTTATTTATAATTATTTTTATTTATTTTCAATCAAGGTCCAGGTTCAATAGTCCAATCGGTCCAACAGTCCAAGGGGCCCAGTAAGGAACCTAATTGAGTGGGCAAGCCTGACCTAGCAAGTCGACCCGACGAGCCTAACAGAGCTAGGGTTTTATAATAAAATAAGGCGTCGTGAGATCAAGCTAGGATCAATGGCTTAGATCGAGGATGGTTATGGTCATAAAACCTTAAAATAAATATATACCAAGGCATAGTCGCACGAGAGTCGTTAGAGCTGTCCATGTGATCTAACGGTCTAGATTACACCAGGAGAGCGGTGGTCACCATTCAACAGTGCGTGAAGGTCACACGCCTGTAAAATCATCTACTGGCCGAGATTCTCGACACCCGAAGCCAGAAATATCGTAAAATCGAGCTAAAATGTTATATAAACATCGAAGTAAAAATCAGAGAACACATATTCACATATTCCATAAATCGAAAGTCGTGCCACGAACGCCGAACGGGATTGACCCATCCCGGGATGTTCAACAATGACTACTGGCAGAACGGGTATAAATACCCCCACCAAGATGTCAAAGGGAACATAAGAAAAAATCGAGCAAAGTACGAGCAATAGTAAGAAAAACTGAAACAATCCAAACATTACACAAGCAAAAAACAAAGCATATTTGAACATTCATCGCAAAATCAAGGCACAAGGAGAGAAGATATTCGACTGCACGAAAGAAAGCACCTCTGCGAGGAACAAGGATGCCAGAATACAAAAGGCCACTAGGTAAAATCATATCTTTAATCCTATATCTATGTTATTTGGGGGTGTTTTAGGAGGTTTGGGGTTTAATTTTAGCTTCGGGGTGACGAGGGGAGCTTTCAGGTAGGTTTTAGAGCTCCGATCATCGTGGGACGGTGGCCGGCAGGGCGGAGCAGCAGCGGTTATGGCCATCGAAAGGTGGCCGACTAGGGGAAGTTGAGAGAGTTTCGTAGAAGGGGGAGAGTGTTTTAAGGAATGAGTGAAAATGTGAGAAAATTTTGGGTTTTAGGGGTTATATATACATAGGACTAAAGTGAAAATATTAAAATTTTAAATTATATTCGCAGTCCCTGTAAGTTGAAGTGTAATTCACTTTGGTCACCCGTGTTGAATTTACCCTGGAATTTTGAATTGTTTCGATTTAATCCCTGTTCATATTTTTATGCAATTAAGCTATCTAATTTCTCATTCTTACATTGCAGCCCCAATTAACTTTAATTTGACCTCCAATTCCTTGTATTTTTCGATTTAGCCTTTTGATTATTTTAACTTTATTTTATTTAGACCCTAATTTTAATTTTTTTTAAAGTTCATTTTTTATTTACTTTAATATACTTCTTATTATTTTATTTAATTTTATTATTTAATATTTATTTGGCTTTGTTTTTTAGGACAATTTTAAAATCGATCAACGGTAAGAATTCGAATTGAATCTTTAATTTTCAAATTAACTTTCGATTCTCGTAATTAAGATAACCGAAAAATTAAAATTGGTACCGAAAGGGCAGTGCAAGAGTGTTAATCCTTCCTTGATTGTAATCGACTCCCGAACCTGACATATTTCTGGTAAAACGTATATAAGATAAAATGATCGATTAAGGTGTCCGGTCAACCTAATTTTAAAAAATAAATGATCGATGACGGCTCTAACATGTTCAATTTAAGTTGAAGTCCAATTTCGGGTCCACCTGAAGGATGTTTACGACACAAAGCACAAAAAGTCAAAATCCCCCAACCCCAAATTAAAGAAATGGAATTGGATAGCGAAAATGATGAAAACCTAGGGAGAGTTTTAACTTATGAAATTTTAAAATGTAATGGACTCTAAATGGGCTTTTAGAAAATTTTTGTAAATGGGTATTTATTATTTATTGGAATGTATCTAACATATGTAATAAAATGGGCTCCTATATTTATAATATTGGGTTTATTATCTGTAAAATAAAAATAGGCTAACATGGTAAACTTTATTATATTAATTTATTATATTCTAACATGCAAATTCTATTGTAATTAATATGAATATTACTTTATTATATTAATCTATTACATTCTAACATGCAAATTATATTGTAATTAATATAAATACTACACACATATCAAATTAATACAAAAACATATTAATTAATATGTAACACCCTTAACCCATATACGTACTAATATATGATTCAAAGATGTCACATCAGTCATACGAAACATTTACTATTTAAATGTAAAAATTAAAACCGATTTAGATAGCATTTAGACAGTTCTATACTGTAACGTATCGTAAATCAAAATTGTCAGAAAACTGCTTGATTTGAAAATCGTTTCTATAAAAAATAATTATGATTTAAATAACTAATATTCTTAAACAAAAATATCTCAAACATACTCGAATCAGAGCAGCTAGAAACTTCTTTAATATACATGCTACTACCAAATAAATTAACAGAAAAGATGTCCTTACTGATTCTGGTGGCATAAATGGTTCCTCAAAAATGATATGACGCACTCTCTATTTTCTCCTCCTAGATCGCACCTACGTGTGAAACACTCACACGCTAAGTTTTTACTTAATGAGGCATTAGGCAAATTTTAATAAAACCAAATAGTAACTAAATTGTCTTATAAAATCACAGTATATAAAATTATTAAAAATAACAATTTTATAAAATTTTAAAAATTTTATAACATAAAATTAACTTACGCATTTGGTAGATCATTTGTTATTTTTCAATTCATATAACTTGTATTTTCCACACTCTAGTCATATAAATTTGTACCTCTCTTGTATTTACTTCATAGCCCAATGTATTTTGACTGATAATATCAGGTACATGAGTCTCGTCGAGTGTGAGCGCTATATACACTTAAAAGTGCCTCGTAGATATATTTCCACTCGAAAGTGCCTTGTATAATTGCACTCAAAAGTGCCTCATAGAATTGCACTCGAAAGTGCCTCGAAGATTTGCACCATAGGTGCAATATAAACATGTATCATATAATCACTCTACCTCATGACATGCCATTTGTACCTCAGACTGTCAATCCATACACATTAGGCTTATATCAAAATAATATTTTGTTTTCCATATATAACATTCATATGATTGAATATAAATAAAATCTCATAAAACCAATATTGGGTAGTTCATACCCAAAAATAATCATTCACCATGAAATAAATAAATAAAATTATAATAAAACATTTATTCAAAATATGATTTGAAAATATTTCCATTTCAAATCAGTAGAGGTTGACTCATCGTAAGTCTTTCTCATATTATTTTAATAAAAAGTTAGTTGCACTCACATGTTACCTCACTGCACTTTAATTACTATCTTCCTTGCACCCTCAACTTAATCATTTTCTTTTGGTTCGATTTGTTTTTATTTTTTATCACGATCTTGATATCATCAATTTCCCAATATAAACAATTTCGAATACGAATTAGTACTTTAACTAATAATATAATATTCATTTATATTCAAACAACTTTCTAAAAAAATAATCAACACATATTCGAAACTAATATCTCTCCCTTAATCTTGTGAAACTTTCCACCTTAATCCAAATTCAATATTCCCATATTTTAACTAAAATTTCCAGCATCACATCCAAATTTTCCAAAGCTTGCATCTAAATCCTTAAGTTTCCTAAACTTTGTAAAATGTCCCTACCAACTTCACTAACTCACAATCAAATTTCCTTCAACTTACAATTAAGTTCCTAACTTGTAAACTCCCTCAAATCAGTTCAATTTGATATTCTAACACTAAATTTCAGCATAGGACCTCAATTTTTCCACAATTTCGCATTAACCCTTTAAATTATCAAAGCTTGCGAAAATGTTCTCAAAGCCTAGCAAAGTTCCAAATTTGGTCCCAAACATCATTTCAAGCACCTAAAATTATTCTTAAATTCAATCTAAACCATTAGGAATTTTTCCAAAATTTTCCCTTTATTTCTTCCCTTAGGCTGAAACTTTGCAATATTTCTCCTAATGGTCTCCATTTTAATTCAATCGCAATTTAGTCATTCATACACAATTTCCAATCAATTCCAATCAAATTCAACCAAGTTCCTAACATATCTATCAATGTCCAAATCACCAAACCAATCCCTTCAAAAATTTGTATTCGACTTTCATGCTTAATTATAACTCTACAACACTCCTAATATCAAAATCAAACTTAATTTCATCAAATTCTCAACTTCCCTTCATCCACCAAAATCACAACTTTCACCATTCAAGCATGAAACCAATAAATAATTACACCAAATTGTAGAGAATTTAATGGGGATTATTTTTATATTTCATACTTTAGTCCAAAATCTAATTAAAATGGATCAAATTGAAGAAAAGGAAAAATTACCCTTTGGCTATGAAGTCACGGTAGTAGCTAAAGAAGAGAAGAGGAGTTCACGAAAATTCTAAAAAAATCTCATACTTTGGCCTTTAAAAATCAATTAAAAACTATTTTTTATTCATTTTGGGTCAAAAGACTAAATTGCCTTTAATGAATTCCCAAAATTACACCCATGTCACTCCATTATTTCCATTTTATTATTATTAAATAACCATAAAAATCTCATCTCCCAAATTTTCTTTTTATACTCCAATTCTTCAAATTTAAATTTAGTCACTAAATTGCACTATTCCACTTTATAGTGCAATTCTCATCAAATTCCATCAATCCAACTTAAATTATACTAATTAAAAATATCAATATAATATTTCTATCACCACACTACCTTCCTTCAAATTTTTGCAAACTTCCAATTTGATACGATTATCCAAATATTTTACCGATCTTTTACGGAAGCTGCTCTCAACCTGGTGTTGGGGGTAGCCTACTATCTTACCTCCCCCTTACCCCATATATATGGCAAAAAGGGACAGCCATTTTTATCCCTTAATAAACTTTTATACAAACTTCAATTCAAAATTCTAAAACCCACTAAAATTTTATTCTTGGGCCGAACTACTCAATTATAGTCCCAAAATATAACTTTTGAAAATTTACATTTTTAGTCCTTAAACTTTTACAAATTTACACTTTGATCCCTATACTTTCGAAATTTACTTTTTAGTCACCAGTCCAAAATTTTGGATATTACAATTCTCCCCCTATTTAAAATTCATCCTCAAAATTTCAGTACGTGTTGGTTTCAAATAGGTGAGGAAACTGCTTTTTCATATTTTCATATCTTTCCTAAGTAGTTTCATCGACCTTATGATTGCGCCAAATAACCTTAACTAGTGGAATTGTCTAGTTTCTTATTTCTTTGACTCCATATGCCAAAATCATTACTGGTTCTTCCTCATATGACATATCTGGATGATTTTTTTTCTCTCCAGTGTACTGACATGAGAAGGGTCTGATAGATATTTTCGCAGCATCGACACATGAAAAACATTATGAATCTTGTCATTTTTTGGAGGCAATGCTACCTGATAAGATATTGGTACAACTCTTTTTAAGATCTCATAGGGTTCAATGAATCGTGGACTTAATTTTCCTTTGCGTCCAAAACAAAGAATCTTCTTCCAAGGCAATACTTAGAGAAATACTCTATCACCCACTTGGTACTCAATTTCCTTTATCTTCAAGTCTGAGTAAGAATTTTGTTGATTGGCGGCTATCTTAAGATTATCTTGAATAATCTTCACTTTCTCTTCGAGTTCTTTGATCAGATCTAGCCCTACCATGTCTCAATTTTTCAATTTAAACCAATTTAATGTTGCCCGACACTTTCTTCCATATAAAGCTTCATATGGAACTATCTTGATACTTGCTTGATAACTATTATTATAAGCAAATTATGCTAAAGGCAAATATATCTCCCATGATCCTTTAAACTCAATCACACACGCCCTTAGCATATATTCCAAAACCTGAATAATCACTCGGATTAACCATCTATCTGAGGATGAAAAGCAGTGCTAAAGTTAAGTCAAGTTCCTAAGGCCTTATTCAAAGAATTCTAAAACCTTGAAGTAAACCTCAGATATCTATCAGATACGATTGAGACATGTACTCCATGTAGTCAAACAATCTCTTTTATATACAACTCAGCGTACTTATCCATAGAATAGTCACCTCAAACTTTATGAATATTTTGAATAATCATCGAATTTCAAAAGATTTCGAATTCAGAATAACTTTTCAAAATTCTACTCAATCACGGCTCCTACATATACTATACTTTATACCGTTCCACCTTTATCTCCTTTCGAAAAGTTTAAACCATTAATCAAGATTCTACTCGTGTCATCCCTTATCTCAATTAAATCGAAATATCATTAGAAAAATACAATTATTGTTGACTTTTGCGTACGATTGGGAATTCGATTCCCTAACACATAAATATTAACGAAACCTAGTTCAACTTTAAAAATATTTCGTCAAACTAGCATTAATCGCATCGAATTATAATATTCGATCAAAAATGAAAAAGAAATGCTTCTATACTTTTAACTACGAAGCTCGTTTATCCTTATTAAGCGATCTTTATCAATACAAACCATTTTTGCATTCTAATCGTGGAAGTTAATCGTTCGCGATTGTTTCCTATAAAATCTTTCCTTTTTCTCAACTCTCTTTTTCAATCATCATAATCTTGTAATCCTTTTGAGCCTCTCTAAATCGTTAACTTTGAACAACCATCTATTAGGGCTTAACAACGGAAATATCTAATCTATAACCGAAATTATTATAAATCCTCGATAGTGACTTATATGCTATTTATCCTTGCCTTTGTGTCCCTAAAACATTTAACCATCACTCTATATTCTGAAATCAATTCTAATCCAACATTCATCTATATTGATATGCTTGTTTTCCAATTGAATGAACTATAGTCTCGTTTCAATTTACTCTTTACCCATTGGAAGAACATTCCTTTTGCAACATGAAGAAAATTTCGTACGACACTAACCTTTCTCAAATGGTAAACTAGAGTTTCCTCTAGTTTATTCAAATTCAAAACAATCCTGATCTTCCTTTCTAAGTTATCAAATAATATCACTGACACTGACATTTATCACTATATCATTACATTGTCAAATTTACTCGTATACTATCCTACATTAATAAAAAAAATCAGCATGATTCATCTAACCTCTTAATCACACCAGATCAATAATTTGGACATCTAATGGCATGTATACGTTTTTGACACTTTTTCTCTTCGATTTAGGTAGGGAATCGACTAAACATGTAGCTCTGATACAAAAAATTGTAATACCCTTAACCCATATTACGTAGACGTATACGATTCAAAGATGTCACATTAATCATACGAAACATTTACTATTTAAATGTAAAAATTAAAACCGATTTAGATAGCATTTTGGCAGTTCTATACTGTAACGTATCGTAAATCAAAACTGTCAGAAAACTGCTTGATTTGAAAATCGTTTCTATAAAAAATAATTATGATTTAAATAACTAATATTCTTAACTTAAACAAAAATATCTCAAACAGACTCGAATCAGAGCATCTAGAAACTCTTTAATATACATGCCACTACCAAATAAATTAACAGACAATATGTCCTTACTTACTAATTCTGGTGGCATAAATGATTCCTCAAAAATGATACTGGTGGACTCTCTATTTTCTCCTCCTAGATTGCACCTACATGTCAAACACTCACACGCTAAGTTTTCACTTAGTGAGTCTCGTCGAGTGTGCGCGCTATATGCACTTAAAAGTGCCTCATAGATATATTTTTGCTCGAAAGTGCCGTGGAATTGCACTCTAAAGTGCCTCGTAGATTTGCACCAGAAAGTGCCTCGTAGATTAGCACCATAGGTGCAATATAAGCATGCATCATATGATCACTCCAACTCATGGCATGCCATTTGTACCTCAGACTCTCAATCCATACACATCGAGCTTATATCAAAATAATATTTTGTTTTCCATATAAAACATTCATATGATTGAATATAAATAAAATCTCATAAAACCAGTATTGGGCAGTTCATACCCAAATATAACCATTCACCATGAAATAAATAAATAAAATTATAATAAAACATTTATTCAAAATATGATTTGAAAATATTTTCATTTCAAATCAGTAGAGGTTGACTCATCGCAAGTCTTCCTCATATTATTTTAATAAAAGGTTAGTTGCACTCACATGTTGCCTCACTGCACTTTAATTACTATCTTCCTTGCACCCTCAACTTAATCCTTTTCTTTTGGTTCGATTTGTTATTGTTTTCGATCACGATCTTGATATCATCAATTTCCCAACATAAACAATTTCAAATATGAATTAGTACTTTAACTAATAATATAATATTCATTTAAATTAATTCAATCACAATTTAATAAACTTTTATAAAAACTTTTATAATACTTAATGTGAGAATGATTAGAATGAATGGAAATGAGTTGTAGGTGAAGAAATCAACCTGGAAATGAAGTTGGAGACCATTAAGGATTTTCTTTAAAATTTTCGGCCTTAAGGAAGAAAAATACGAAAAATTATACAAAAATTTATTTAAGGCTTAGAATGGATGTAGGAATGATTTCATGTGATTGGAATTAAGTTTTGGATCAAGGTGGAGCAATGTTAAGTTTATGAACTATTTTGCAAAGTTTGGGAAATGAAAGGATTAAGATGTGAGTTTTTTAAAATTTAAGTGTTGTGCTAGAAATTCTGTTAGAATGTTGAATTGGGGTTAAATTAGAAAATGGTATAAGATTAAGGATCAATTTGAAGGCTTGGGAAAAGACTAGTGATGAAATGATAAAAATATAAAGTTGAAGTATTAAGTTGGAAGTTGTGAAGAATGGTGAATATGGTGATTAATTTCGGATTGAAAGTGTTTTTTTATAGAATTATTATTGAATATATTATTGTTGTTTTTTTAGTAAATGCATATTTACATGTCAGTTAGATACTAACATATATCTTGAAATTTTATTTGTCAGATAAATTAATTCTCGGATAGACTGTGATCGTATATCAAGTCAAATCGAGCAAAAAGAAAGAGATAAAGGACCAGAGTGAAAGCAAAACCGACACTAAGATTTACTAGTGAGACAAAGGTGAGTGCGTCTAATTTTTTTAATATATTTATATGACGAGGAAGACTTTTGATGAGTCGACCTGGATTATTTAAAAGAAACATTTTTTATGTACTTAGAAATTATATTTTTATAATTTCATCATACCTAGTTTGGATGCTTTTAAATATGAATTTCATGAGACATGTTCTTATGATATTTTATTTTAGTTATATGTTCAAATGAATTTACTTGTGAATGTTACAATTTTAATAAAAGTGTGTATATTTGAGAGTGTGAGGTACAAATGACATGTCATGAGGTGGAGTGACTACATGATATACAAGTTTATATGGCACCTATGGTGCAATCCTACGAGGCATTTTCGAGTGCAATACTACGAGGCACTTTCGAGTGCACTACGAGATCTACGAGGCATTTTTAAGTGCATATAACGCACACACTCGACGAAACTCACATACTTAATATTCTCGGTTATAAAACATTGGGCTATAATTATAAGTATAAATTAATACGAGTTTATATGATTTAAATATGGAAAGTATGAGTTACTCGAGTACTTGTTATTCATACATGTTTTACGTGAATTATTTTGAATAGTTTAGTTTTATGCATTTTGATTGTTATTTTATTTATTTCTAAATACGTGGTTTTCATGTAATATTTAATATATTCTTTAGTTTTATTTTAATTTTATTGACGTCTTACTAAGTAAATACTTAGCGTGTGATTGGTTCACACGTAGGGAAAGGAAAGGAAAAGACTGCGGAGTAGGGGACAATTCAACATTACCCAGGAAAAATCAAGTTACCATCTAAATCAATAAGGACATCTATTATAATATTTTGTATATGTAGTGGCATGTAAAATATAAATATTTTAACTGATCTAATATATGTTTTAAATAGAGTTTTGTAATATAAAAGTTGATACTTATTTAATATGGTGATATTAAATATGATAAATAGTATAAAAAATTATTATTATCGATTTTGAACAGTATATGTTTTATATGATTAATGTGACATCTCTAGCTTGTATACTGGAACGTATACGAGATAAATTTTATTCTTGGGCTGAGCTACTCAATTATATTCCCAAAATATAACTTTTAAAAATTTATATTTTTAGTCCCTACAGTTTTACAAATTTACACTTTGATTCCCAAACTTTCAAAATTTACTTTTCAATCACCAATCCAAAATTTGGGATATTACATAATATGTACATCAATGCTATATAATATGAAAACCTTATATCATATAATATTTATTTAATATGTAATACTAATGAAACAACTATAAATTTAACACAAAAACTATATAACACTATTATATTTACAAAAACTACATACTAATACTATATTTAAAAACTCAAACAATATTTATTCCACAAAAATTATATTAATATTATTTTAAACAAAAAAACTATATTTAAAAATTATATATAATATATATATTTTAACCATAAAACTCATTAAAATATGTGATAACCAACCGGATAAAATGAGTGATGACAACAAGCTTAGCCCAAACTAATTTCCATAATATATCCTCTTCTGCCCCTTCACCAACCGTACTATCACATGAACTTTTAGGCGTATACGTTCCGACACGAGAACCCTTCCAAACTAAATGGTCAACTTTTGAATTTGCATTTGCTACTCTATTAATTGTTTATAAGAATTCCTGACAGATCCTTAATTCCCATTCAAAAATGATCTTTCTAATCGCTATTTGCCAACACCAAACTCCATTTCTCCTCTGATTGAATTCATATACCTTGCCCGCCTTCTTCATGGCAACAACAAAGATACGAGGGAACGCCACTCTCAATGATGGAAATAGGGTTTTAAACAGCGGTCTGCGCCGTAACATCGTCCGCGAAATAACGGTAGCGCTGTCTTCCGATATACCCGCTATACTCGTAATAGCACCCGCTATAGCCGTAATTACAGTAAACTCGACCGCGATTTGAATCCCTGAATGGAACATCAGTCCAATAGTCTTCCTAGAAATCAACAGATCAGAAGGGGAGAGTTATACTTCTTCAAACCTACGACGTTTTTACCCGCTGACCAGAGCTTGGCAAAAGGGATGATAAATCATATTCGTATTTTGCATCAGCAACCTTACTCTACAAACGATCGAGTTCGATGTTGTATCTCCAAATCCACTTGTTTAATAAAGAGCGATTTCTTAGCCTCATATCGAAGAAACCCAGTCCGCCTAGTGACCTTAACTTACAAACGTTCTCCCACTTAACCCAATGGATTACTCTCCCAAAATCAGAACCCCACAGAAATTTAGGGATTGGTTTATTTAGCCTGGAGGCCACTGATGAAAGCATCTGAAACAATGATAAAAAGTACACTGGTAGATCAGATAACACAATCAACGTAACACGCCCACCAAAAGAGAGTAACTTCCCTTTCCAAAGCATTCATAGGCTGTAAATCCTCACTCCTCGAATTAGTTTTATTTCTTCTATCTCTACCCTCTGCTTTCGCCTTCTACTAATAAATGCACCCTGACTCTGGTATGAGTTATAACAGTTGGGCGATGAAAAGTTTCCACTACTTCGGCCAATATGGGTTCCAGATGCAATACAGTCAACACTTTCTCCTGGAATTAGCTTATCAATATTTTCCACCACTTCTCTAGACACCATTTGGATTCTGGATCCAACAGACGCATTAGGCCCCAGCGTACACTGCCTGATATCCGAAGTATTAGCCGAAGCTCCACATTGAACCCAATCCACATCATTAGACATCCCATTACCAGACCGAATAGGGACCTCGTGTAGCCCGACACCTCTTGACGATTCTTCATGCACGTGGTCTTGAATTTATTCTAATAAATGATTTGTTGGTTTCCTGCACAAATTTACAATTGGAGGTGTACATAATCATGGGAAGGAATCTTCCATATTTCCATATTTTCTCTTATTTTAAAATTGGAGCTTCACTACTGTAAACACTTAAATTGTTTTAGAAAATTAAGTTTTCTAAGGATATGTTTGTTCCGTTAAATTGGTTTTTTTTAAAAATATGTTTTCCTCATTTTTCAGTGTTTTGTTGACGAGAAACAAATAATCAATGTAATTCATTTTCATGATCAACTGAATCTTCTTTTCATTTTCTGAAAAATGACATACGATCTGATTTTTCATAAGTCATTTTACGAGTCTTTCACTTCAAAGCATAAACACTCACAATATTGTTATTTTATATATTTAATATCAATATATTAGTTTAGTATCATTTTAATAAAAATATTAATTATTAAATTATATTTATTTATAATTTTAATAATATAATATAATAATTTTATTATTTATAATTATAATATATAATATTATAATTTTATTTTAATAATATATATTAAATTATTAATAAAATTAATATTATTTATTAATTCATAAAAATAATATTATTGAATTGTTGAATATTGAAAAAAATACTCCAAATTTATTGTTATTTGTTCGGTATTGAATGTGGGTGCACTTCCTTAAATGGCACATTGACTAGCTCCGAAACTGGTTTTGGACAATTCTCGTTAACCATTCCAGCAAGGAGAATAACAAGGTGGCCGATTTGTTAGCAAAGAGTTTTCGAAGTGAAACCGTGGAAAGCTTGTTTTTGCTAGACCATCCTTTGTGGCTTCTTCCGTTGTTACAAGAAGATCGAGGTTCTAATTGAGTTTGTCCGTTTGATGTTGTTTTGCTGTTCGATATTAATATGGGTACTTGATAATTCACATGCTTTAATAAATTTTCACTACTGAATTAGGTTATTTTTGTTTATTCTTTGTACAGTGATTAACTTACTGGAATTGACAGTAAAAAGATGTATTTTACACCTTTTTTTATTTTACCAATCATGGTTGGAGACATGGATACGATGCAGAACTGACGTGACAGTATCTGAAAGTCGCTTGAAGATTTTGGAAGCAAGTTCACTGAGCACAATTTTGGAGAGAGATTTTAGGATTTTCAATTTCTTTGAATTGAATTTAAAACTTTTGAATTGAAATTATCACTTGGGATTATTTAGGATTTTTATTTTGAATTATCTTTGTTATTTTTAGGAAATCACAAGCCTATAAATACTCTTGCATGGGTAAAGTTGAAACAACGTATGAATTACTTTGTTTTTGCATTTTTATTTTTCAATCGAAGTTTCTTTTTCTTTTCTTACTTTCTTTATTTTCAAATCATTTTTATTTTGTAAAATATGCTAAGAATGATCAACCATATCATGCTTAGCTAATTTCTTTAAAGCCGAGAGCTAGTATAAATTAATTCCATGCATGAGAATTGAACATCGCTTAAATCCCTTCGCAATGCTTTTTTCGTCTTTCTAGTTAAATAGTTTGACAATCGACCTTACTACAATTTTAAACGATTTTGAAATAAAAAAGAGCTCGTTGGTATGAATATCGTTTAATTATACAGTTGGGAGGAAGGATTAGCCTGTAGCAATTCGACTTCCTGTGAATACTCTTAGCGGCGGTCCGCTAAGGAAAGACGAGATCGGATTCGATTCTCGACGAGACAAAATATCCGAGTCGGGCATTTCCAATTTAATTCTAATTGTTTTAATAACAATAGATGTGGTTAATCCACTCAAGAATCGTCTTTCAAAAGATAGATTTGGAAAGATCGAGTTACATGAGAGAAGAACAAGTTACAACAGGATAGGTCTTGTAGACTGTAACCGACATGAATCTCATAGCAAAATCTATTTCGATGATCAGAGGAATTGAATCAAGCTAGCTCGAGACGATTTATTTACTTGTGATCACTAAATTTTATTTTATTTATCTTCTGATTTACTGCTTTCCTTTTAATTAATTTCTCTTAGTTGCTTTCTTATTTTTCTTCTTCTAAATCACGCCTACCCCTTATTTTTATTTGCTTAATTTCTACTTCTGGATCTGAATTCAAATTCATTTAAGCTGAAATTTCGTATTTTCCCCTATGGATCAACCCTCTTTCTATACTACAGTATTTCTGTTTGAAGAGGATTTATTTATTTATTATTTTTGATGAGTAAATGACGCTTTTCAATACTCTTTTTCTCCATCTAAATTAGAGAGGTTTTTAATGAGACTCGTATTAATATCTTCCCGTTTATCCCGTGTATGATAATTTTCTATGAATCATACCTTTCATCAAAAAATAAATAAATAATATAATTTATTTAATAAAATATCATAATTTTAATATTTTTATTTATAAAATTATAGGTATAATATTTTTATTTATAAAATTATAGGTATAATATTTTAATAATAATATTGACATAAATAATATTAAATGTTAATGATTTTCGATATATTGTTTACATTTTATTTTTAGTTGATCGGTGTTTCTGTCAATAATCTAATATAATAATTGAATTTGATCAGAAGGTTTTAATCGTGTTACGGTTATGGATGAACACAAAATTTTTTATTGGGGAACGAATTTTAGGGATAAATTTGAACTTATAAAAATTTTAGGGAGTGAAAATAAATTTTTAATAAAAATTACATATAAAAATCTAAAATATATAATAATTTTAAATTTTCATGGATACGATCAACCCCAACATTCTCCGCCTAGATCCATCTCTTGTTAGGGTGTCATATTTTAACTAAAAACTTATAAGGATGAGGCACTATATTTCTTACACAAAGTTAGAGGTTTGAATCCTAATGATTAACAATATAACAAACTGGATTGGAATGATCATTTTATAATGGGTCTCTGTAAAACTCGATCTAAATTAATTAGTTAATATACGTGTGTGTACACGCCTGTAGCTAATTAAAAAAAGTTATAAAGATGATATATGTTATGATTGATGAGGTAGATGGTGAGCTTTGACAGAAGTTTTTCATGTAATTAGTGCTTCATATTCCACTTATGTAACTAAAGTTCCTGTTAATGAAATGCACCGGTTTTTATGTCCAAAAGAATTGTTTTATTTTTGTAAGTTTTAATTTTGTTGGTTTCAATTAGTGATATGGTAACCAGCTAGGGACTTTGGCCTCTTGAAAATGTTGATATTTAATATATAAAATAATAATATTTTAATATATTTTAAATCTTTAGTCAATTTGAAATTTCGTTTTTCTTAAATTTTAACAAACAAATTTTAATTTTGATTCCAAAATTTTATAGCTTTATTGATCACGAACACACAATCCCTAGCTTTTTCCTAATGGAAATGGATACGTGGAATAAGACAAGGGTTAACTACATGATTGATTACTTATCTTTGTATTTTATCCACTTTTCTCACTGATTTTTTAAAAAATAATATATAATCACTTTCATTTTTATTTGATTAAGAAATGATTATCAAGGCTTAATTGTCGTTAACAGTTAACAAATTAGGTATGTGGTATTTTGGTATTTTGGTATAATCACATATTTGATCCATATTATTTATATATTCTCCCAATTTAATCATACTTTTAATAAAATAAATTTAATTTTCCAATCAAGTGATGCCATGTGTCACTGGTGCCACGTGCCACCTATTAGTTCGAATACTAGGTTCGAATCCTTTTGGCCCCAAGTCACCCTCCGATTGGTAGAAAATAAATATATGGGTTAATTACCCCATTCATACATGAACTATACCCGATTCTCAGTTTCATACATGATGTTTAAAAATTCTCGATTTCATACATGATTTTTTTACCGTTAACGGATTCACCCACTTCCGTCACGGAAAGTTACGTGGAACCCTACGACAACGACAAGTGACACTTTAAAAATATGATTTTTTTTTATTTTTAGCTAAATTACACCATTTATTACTCAACTATCTTCTAACTCTTATTTTAGTCACTAAAGTTTAAATATTTTTAATTTAATTATTAAACTATAGAATTACTCTTATTTAAATAATTCAAATTTATTTTATCAATAATATTATGACATGACATCTATTTATAACTCAAGTTTATTTTATTAATATTTTATTAATAACTCAAATTTATTTTATTAATATTTTATTAAACTCTAATCCCAATTCCAAACACAACTTATCACTCCTAACCCCAAACTATCCATTGCAGACCCATAAACCCAATTCTCCTACGGTGTTGTAGGCGTTGGTTTCATCTTGAGTGCGAAACTTCTATTAATAACATTGGAGTGATTTTTCTTCTTCTTTTAATTACATCAAATCGGCTCATGAATAACTCTTTATTGAGTTACAGGAAAGAAATAATAAGCTGCAATTGAAATTTGCAACTGATTTGATTTCTCGAACAATGTGCGAAGGAAGAGAGGCCGGTGACGTGCCTTCGTTGCACAACAAAAGCACAAAATTTTGATTTTCCTCCTAAAAACTTCCCACCTTTTTATTTTTTAAACCCTAAAACCAAACCCTAATCCATAATCTCGGGGCGGGAAATCAACGGCGCCGATTTTTGAGCTATTTCCTTCTCGTTTTCTACTTATTATTCTCTTCTTTAAATTTTTTATATTTATTTCCGAAAAAGAAAAAAAAAACCAAGCAAGGGAACTTCTACTTTTACTATATTACCGACTTATTTATGAACTCCCACCCCAGGCCAAAGAAACTAGGCTTTTTCTTGTTAGACTACTTAGTTTAGATAGTAGAGGGAGTACTTGTAGTCTTCTGAGTGTTGGCAAAGCGACGATGAAGATATGGCAAGTGAAGAAAACTACAGGTCTGCGGAGGCGCAAGTTGAAGGGAGAGAGGAGGGACTGGGGGTGGAAAATAGAGATGTCCGTGGAGAGGAAACAGGGGAAGTCGTGATGGAAGAGAAGGGGATTGAAGGAGACGGGAAGATGGATATAAAAGGGGATGCTTTGAATAAGCCTAAGAAGAGAGCCTGGAAGAAGGGGGTGACAGGTGCTTCAAGGAAGGGCGGTGAGGATTTTCACCATTTTTCTTTGAAATCAGAGGCAAACTTATAAGGAATTAAATTAAAAAAAAATTAAACTTTAGTGATTAAAATAAAAGTGAGAAGATAGTTGAGTGATGAATAATATAATTTACCTAAAAAATAAAAACATGTTTTTTTAAGTGACACATGTCATTTTATTACTGGTATTAAGTCTCCACGTCACTTTTCGTAAAGAAAGTGGGTGAATCTGTTAACGACAAAAAACATCATGTATGAAATCGAGAATTTTTAAACATCATACATGAAACTGAGAATCGGGTATAATTCATGTATGAAAGAGATAATCAACCCTAAATATATTAAAATAAAGTTAGTTCTCCAGTCGAATGGTGGCATGTGACATGACACATGATATTAGTGACACGTGTCATAATTTGATTTGAGGATTAAATTTATTTTAATTTAATAAAAGTAGGATTAAATTGAGGGAATATATAAATAATAGAGACTAAATTTGTGAAACTACCAAAATATTTAATTGTGGTTAACAACAGTTAGCTAATGTTAATCACATTTTAATTAAATAAAAAAAATTGATCATATTTATGTTTTTCTGAAATTAGTGAATAAAAGAAGATTAAACACAAATATAAGTTATTAATCATGTAGTTAAACCATAAGATAATTTAGGATTTAAATAACACTTAAATTATAATATTCAATTACGATATTCAACAAATTCATTACAAATACAAATTTAAACCTCAAATATAATTTTATCTTGATATGATTTAGTATTTGATTAATAAACAAATTCGGATTTAAAGTACAGTTTTCAAATTCAAATCTGATAGAAATTGAACATATCCAACTCACTACTAGGGTTGTAAAAAGTTGACCCGACCTACAAAATTGACTCGAGTCAAAACTGTTTTTAACTTGCGCTGTAGCAATCTGAAATCGACTCGAGTCGGAACTGGTGTTTACCTGAATCCGAGTTGGACTTGGAAATTGTGGATCAAAACTCGACCTGCACCCGACCTGAGAACGACCTGAACTCGAATTGAACCGAAAAAATGATACCCAAACTCGACTTGCATCCGACTGATATGAACCCGAACCCGAGATTGACCTGATAAATAACTGATATTACCCGACCTGTTTTCAACCTTACCTGTGATGAACCCGACCTGTTTTTAACCTAACCTGTAAATGATCTAACTTGTTATTGACCTGATTTGATATTTACCTGACATGACATTTATCTGATTTATATATTACCATGGAAGAAATTATATGATTTTAATAAAATTATGAGTTTTTGATATAATTAAAAAATTAATATGATTAATTTTTAAATGTTATAATAAAATATTTATTATGATAATTAAATTAATAAATATACCTATTATATAAAATTATTTAATAAAATTAATAAAATTATTTAAATGTAAATTATATAAAACATGATTAATAAAAATATTGACATTGAACCATGATTAAATGTAAATTAATATAGTTTAATTTATATAAATTATATAGTTTAATTTTTGTAAAGAAAAGATAATATTAATAATGAAAGTATTTATTAAGTAATTTATATTAACATTTTACATTATTAATACAAATAATTTTAGCAATGAAATAATAATTAATTTGATAATAAATGAATATCAGTATTGATCATTATTAATTCTCTAAAATATAAATATAAACTATACAATTTAATTTTGTAAAGAAAAATTATGTAACAATTATAACATAAATAAAACATAATATAAAAGATAAATTTAATTGATAATGATATTTTAAATAACATTTGATATAAAATTTGAATAACATTTGAGTTAATTCAAGTTGAATACAATAAAATGAAAAAAACAGTGTTTTTTTAAGCTCTCAGATTTTATAACAAAAATGTTATAAGGCTAAAAGCCTAAACTTTGCTACTAGAAATTTCTTCATCGAGCTTTTATCTCGAAATAGCTGCCAACATTGTTAAATTACGGGCAAATTTTAAAGCTACAAACATAACTTAACATGAGTAGCTATTTCGAAAAAAATGGAAGTTTCAACAATCTATTTAAGTCAGACCAACAAAATAAATTACAAGACAGCAACAGGCATCAACAGGCAGTATTTATGCATTAAACAAACATGCAGTCAGCGGTAAAGCCAAAGAGAATACGATGGCCAACAGTGCCAAACATTTCTGACTTTACCAAAACCTTACATAATCAAGCATTCAACATTGTTTATAATAACAGAAATAATATCAAGCAAAATCAGGATGTGTTACTTTGGACTGAAGCATCCTACAAAAAAACAAAAGCATCAATAAAAATTTGTTTCAGTTACTGTTAAACATAATAAATATAATAAGTAATTAATAAGTAGAAGTTACATGTAAACGGAAGAAACAAGACTGAATCTCAAATTCCAATGGTTTCACTTAACGTTAAACACCCTAAAAAATTAAAATTAAAATAATTAAGAAACAATTTGAAATATTGAGATTAAAATTAAAAATAAAACAATTCTATCATACCTTTACATAGCAGACTCATTAACCACAGTAAGGTAGTCTTCATCTTTATCCTCCGGCTCAAAACCATACAACCAATTACGGGTTGTAATAAAAATATCAACATTTTTTGGTAAGAGTGAAGCTCTTAATTTGTTCAAAATTCTACCCCCATACTAAAGGACGATTCAGATGCAAATGAAGTAATTGTAATAGCCAATATATCTCTCGCCATGCGAAAAAGTACAGGATATGAAACATTTTGATTTTTCCAATACTCCAAAATATCAAAGATCGATTCCCCAATACAAGGGATAAAGGGCAAATTGATGTACGAGTCAACATCAGATCGTCCACTCCTTGAAGCAGCTAAATTGGCATCAAAATTCTAAAAAAA
Source organism: Hibiscus syriacus (assembly GCF_006381635.1). Lineage (NCBI taxonomy): Eukaryota > Viridiplantae > Streptophyta > Magnoliopsida > Malvales > Malvaceae > Hibiscus > Hibiscus syriacus. Next base: position 14,075,124 of record NW_024063471.1, on the reverse strand, counting down.
AGACAAGAAATTAGTAAATGAAAATAGGAAATAAATAAGTTAAATTTCAACTAGAAGTTATACTAACTAACCTAAAATAAATCTGATTTTCTAATTGTTCGAGGAAATTTGGAACTTGAACCACTTCTGTCCAAGGATGTGCTACTCTTGACAGAAGAACAAGAAGAAGAACCACAAGGTGCATTTTTTTGAATAAAATACAAATAAATCAAGAAACTCATCATAAATGAGACTCACCCTCCGTTAAACCTCACCCTCAACATAAAGAACATTGTACAACTCCTTCAGAAGTTGTACTTTATATCGAGGATCAAGTAAAACAACAAAAGACATAATCATAGAGTGATCAGACCAATATTTCTCATATAGTTCAAGCATGGGTCCTTCCATTGCAAAAATACCTTCACAAGGATCATTATGAGCATCACACAATAATTTCTAAATTGCAACAACGTTAGCCAAATACAAGTTAGAAGTGGGATACTTAGAACCATAGAACAAAGTAGTAATTTAATAAAAAGGCTCAAGAAAATCATAGATTGTTTGAACTGTTTTCCATTCATGATCAGTAATGACATCTAACTCATTTTCCCTATTAACAAACAAGTTAATTGCTAATCTAGCCTCAAGTGCCCTATGAATTATCAAGTAAGTAGAAATCTAACGACCAGGAACATCCAATACTAACTTACCAAATAAAGAAGAATCACAGTCTTTAACATCTAATTCAAAGGCACAAAGTCGAGAGTCAGTAGAATCAATAAGCTTAACAATTTGACGTAATTTATTAACAGAAGAATCAATTACCTTCAAACCTTTTTGAACTATCAAGTTCAAAATGTGGGCAGCACACCTTATATGGAAGTACTTACCATTGCAGAGAAGACGAGAAATGACATTCAAATAATCTTTTAGTCTCTTAACCATTCTATTATTTGCAGAAGCATTATCAAGTGTAATGGTAAATGCTTTTTTTTCAAGACCCCATTCATATATCATCTTTTTCACAAACTTAAAGATAGACTCAGCATCATGAGGAGGAGGAAAATGACGAAAATTAAGTATTTTATACTGAAGTTTCTAGTTATTATCAACATAATGAGCAGTAAGGGCAGAATAAGAACGTGAAGTGCAGGCAGACCAGGCATCACATGTAAAACAAACACGACTTAAGACAGAATGCATTGAATCAAGTAGTAATTTTTTTATGCTTTTCATGCTCCAACATGCAATACTTAGTAACAATATACCTAGATATATCCTTAACAGAAGAATTAAGGTAATGAAGTAAATCCCTAAGTTTTTCATACTCAACAATACTATATCCATAACCATTACAAAAAATAGCCTCAGCAAACAATTCACATTATTTGTTTTGATCAAAAGAAGCTACACTACCAGGATTTTCAGCAAGAAAATTCTTATATACTTGGCATTTCTCAGTATGCCTTATAAGAATCAGCTTTATATCTTTTCACTTTGCAATACTTATACTCGGCATAAACAAAACCATCATCAGATTTGGTGAATGTGTAGTGGTCCCAAATAAGAGAGGTTATTCTCCCAAATTCGGATGAACCAGTGGACTTCCTCTTAGAGGATTTATTTATATCAACTAATTCGGAGAATATATCATTTACATCCCCTTGCAAAAAAAATTAGGGTTAGTATGGTAAAAATTAAACCTTGATTAAGCTACAAATAAAGGCAGCTAACAACCTTATACAACCAATCCGAATGACCAACCAACGACACAAACAAGGAATACAATGGAAATAAATAAACAGTAGATACAAAGTACAATATATTTACCTTTTTCAGAATGTTCTTCATCCTGATTTGTTGGGGTTTCTCCTAAAAAATAAATGAATAATATATTAATGAACAATATTAAAATAAAAAACAAAATAATAAAATAATAAACATACCTGGATAATTCAACTCGTAAGAAAGGCTGTCCATGAAACCCTTGAAAAAAATAAAGGATTCGAATATCAACAGAGAAGGAAGAAGAGGAAGAGCATGAAGAACAGACGTGGTTATAGTAGAAGAAAAGAAATAGAAAATGAAGAAGATGCTCGGTTAGGTTTTTTAGGTTCAAGTTTGAATTTGGGTTTGTGTTTGGATCGGGTTTGGGTTTGGATTCAAATTCAGATTCAAGTTTAGGTCGGGTTCGAGTTTGGGTTTGGGTTTAGGTTTGAGTTTAGGGTTTGAGTTTAGTTTTGAGTTAGGTTTAGGGTTAGAGTTGGGTTAGGATACAAAAGATGAACTGGTGTTAGGGTTTGGGTTTGATTAAAGAAAACAAATTGATTTTAAGGTTTAGGTGTTTATAAGGATCAAAGAATGGTTCGGGGAAGAACAATGATGAATTATTGCTTGGGTTTGGGGTTTGATCTAAAAAAATAGGAAATGGTATGTGTTTTGGTGTTTGTGAAGATCAAAGGACGGTGTTTGTGAAGAGCAAATATGAAATGGGATGAATACGGATGAACATGGGAGAAAATTTTGGGTGTTTGATCGAAAAAAAGAAATCGTATGGGTTTTGGTGTTTATGAAGATCAAATGAGGGTTTTGGTGTTTATTAAGATCAAGGATATAAATTTCGTGTGTTTGATCCAAAAAAATAGAAAAAACTTTGGGATTTGGTGTTTTTGAAGATCAAATGAAGGTTTTTTCAAAGAACAATGAAGAATATGGATGAACTTCTAGAGAGAAGGAAGAGAATTTTGAGAGAATCAGAGAGTTAGAGAGAGAGAGCAAAATGGGAGAATGAATAGGAAATCTAAAAATGAGAAAAAAACCAAAAAATTTACCTTATATAGTCGCTCCGTTCGGGTCGGGCTAAGGATCCACGTGTTTTTGAATTTCGTTTCGTATTGTACCATTGTCCTCTTATTTTGATTTTATTCAATTTAGTCCAACTTTAATGATTCAATTTAATCTTTATATTTTAAATTATTTCAATTTCATCCCTATATAATTTATATTAATAAACTATTTATAATTAATATTAAAATAATTATATATTATATTTAATATTAATATAATATAATTTGTAATTTGTAATTAATATTAATATAAATATAGTCTATAAAATTAATATTAATATAAACTATATGTTATAAATTATATAGTATAGTTTATAAACTATAGTTAATATAATTAATATTAATATAGTATAGTTTATAAACTATATACTATATTAATATAAATTATAGTTAAGATATTAACATTAATATAAACTATATAGTACATTAATAAAACTATAGTTTATATATTATATACTATAGGTTTAAAGTATAAACTATAAGTAAACTAATATAAACTATTGTTTATAAACTATAGGTTACATATGTAGTTTATATAACATAAATAGATTGTATATTATATAGGTTATATATATATAGTTTATATATACTATACATAGTTTATACATACATGTACTATAAGTTACATATATAATTTACATGTATACATATACTATAGGTTACATATATTTACTATTGTTTATGCACAGTGTTTAGGGTTTAGGATTTAGGGTTTAAGGTCTATAGTTTATGATTTATGATTTAGGGTTTAGAGTTTAGGATTTAGGATTTAGGCTTTCTATAAACTATATATTTTATTACTTTATATAGTTTACCATAGTATTTCTATAAACTATATAAGTAATTTACTTTATATGGTTTATATATATATATAGGTTATATATATATAGTTTATATATACTATACATAGTTTATACATACATGTACTATAAGTTACATATATAGTTTACATGTATACATATAGTATAGGTTACATATATTAACTATTGTTTATAGACTATATGTTAATGTTACATATATAATTTATATAAACTATTGTTTATATAAAGTTTTAAACTATATATGAATTATCAACTGTCTATACGTATATAATTTATAAAGTTTAGGGTTTAGGGTTTCTATAAACTATAAACTTTATTACTTTATATAGTTTATGCATAATGTTTCTATAAACTATATATATAATCTATAGATTACTTATATTAGTTATACATACTTATATATACTATATTAATATAAATTATAATTTATAAACTATATATTTTTTATAGTTTATACATATATATATATAGTTTATATACATAGTTTATATATATAGTTCATATAAACATAATTTATATATATAGCTTATAATAATTATATAGTTTATAATATAAATATAGTTTATATATACAATTTATATATAAACTTATATTATATATATATTATAATTGTTTTTCAATTTTTTAAATGAATACAATTTACTATAATTTTCATTATTTTTTCACATTCTGCATTTATTTCTATTTGATCATTTTGTGTTTTTTTTTAATTTATTTCAATTTTAAGTCTTTCACTTTTATATGTATTCAATTTAGTCCTTAAATTTATATTTGCATCTTCATTTGGCCCATTGTTAGTTGTTATTTATTTTTTTGTAGCTGGCCCATAACTTTTTAAATGGGTATAATTTAGTCCTTTTTTATATTAATTTAAACTTCACATTTTAAATTCATTTCGATTTGGTCCCTTACCTATGTGTGTTGTTTAATTTATATTTTAAAATTTTATTTGTAATTTTACATTTCTTCAATTTTGTCCTTAAATTTATATTTTTTACAAAATTGATCAATGATTTTTTTTAATTTACTCGAAATCATATATAATTACAACTTGCAATTCAACAATCACGAAAGATGACAAAATAATTAATCCAAAAATAAAAACGACCCGACCTGAACTCAATCCGTATCTGGTAAACATCCGACCTGAATTTTTTCTGTCAATGATGTGACCCGATTTGAACAAGATCCGACTGAAGTCAACCTGAACCTGAATTAACATGGTGTTTATCTGCTTCGGACCTGAACTGTTTTGACCTGAACTAATATCGATCCGAACTGAAAATGACCTGACCTAAACCCGATCTGGATCTAGTGTCAAATCAACCTGAAAATGACCCGGACTGATTTGACATATACCCGACCTGATCCGTGTCAAACCATCAAATTGACCTGACTTGATATGTACCCGATTTTACCAGACCTGTCAGGATCTGACTTAAACCTGTCCGATTACCTTATTTTATAGCCTTACTCACTACACACGTTAATTTCAAGTTGTTATGATTTTACTTTATTTTGATTATCATGTAAGGTTTAGCAAAATCTTATTACACTGGATCTAAGAAATCGTTTGTCATATTTATATAATTATGTTTAAAATATTTTATATTCATATAAATTTAATAAGTTAGTAATTTATTAAAAAAATTATAAATATTTATATTATTTTTATATAATATTATATCTTATTTATTATTTTTATAATTATATTCTGTAAAATATTTTAGCTGAGTGTCCTATATTTTATTCATTAGACTTTTGCATTTAGATAGAAAGATAACGATTCTTGCAATTACAAAGAAGTTGCATGAATTAAGGATATAGGCATCATTATGTTCCATGGAAAGGGCAGAGTTTTGGAGATTAAGGCCACTAAATTTTCTTTTGGTAAAATTAAAAAAAACCCATTATTGTTTTATTTCACCACGCTAATATAATTGTTATTATTTGTATAAATAAATTACTAGTTTTAAATTTGTTTTAAATTTATCTTCAAGCTCTTTGATTAATTTTTATTCAAAGGCAATTAAGGGGAAATAAAAAAGAAAATATTTATCCCATTTTTTTACAAATTTATGGTGATTTGAACAGTAATCCTCAAAATTATCGGCAGCTAGAATCAACTTTAACGAAATCATTCTCAATTGTCGATTTTATTCCCTTTTTGTGCATTTTCATAACTAAATGGAAACAAAAGTAAATTATAGAGACCAAAAAAATTTCAGAAATTGAGGCATTTAAACGAAATGGTGCTTAAAAGTAGGGTGTAAATGAACCGAGCTTCAACGAATAATGTTATGTTCGTATTCGTTTATTTATTTTTTTGAAGGTATTCGTGTTCGTTTAAATTTTCAATATCCTATTCATGTTCGTTTATTTATTGTTTATGAACATATTCATGAATATGTTCGCGAACGTGTTTGTTTATATGTTTATGAATGTGTTCATGAATATGTTCGTTTAGCGTTCATTTAATGTTCACGAACGTGTTCGTTTATATGTTCGTTTAGCGTTAATTTATTGTTCGTTTATATATTCGATTTTTAATTTCATTTGCAAGCTAAAGAAAAATGATAAAATTACGCAACTGGTGCTTAAACTCCTTAAAATTCATAGTTTAAAATGCAACTTTTACCATGTGTTCTATTTAATCCGTATCTTCCCCAATATTTAAAATATAAAAAAAATAAAAGGAAAAGGAGAATCGGGTAAACGAGTTTGTCCATCACCATAAATGAATGAGTTGATAAACGAGTTTATTCATGAACATAAATGAACCGAACGCAACTCTATTCGTGTTCGTTCTTTTATTAAATGAACATATATATATATATATATTGTTTATTTTCGTTTATTTATCTTAACAAACGAACAAAATGAACGTTATACGAACTTGTTCACGAACAGTTCACCGAACGTTCTGTTCATTTATATTCCTATATAAAGGTATTTAAATTATGTTATTGTTTGAATTATAAGTATATTGTATATTGTTTTTTAAAAAAAGTATCGGAAACATAAGGTAAAAATATAAAAAAAGTTGAAGTTAAACCGTGCTTTTAATTTATTTTTAAAATTTTTATTAGTAATTTTAAATCTTTAAGTTTATTATTTTTTCAACTTATCGGTAATATTGTCAGAGTTAATGATATTTAGCGTACAAATCCATATATATGATTCGATCTAAAATTTTGGATTTCTAAAATAGTGGTTCGGATCTTATAAAAAAACCAAATATCTAAAATTTAATATATCTAAATCTTTGGATTGAATATTTAAATATCGGATCTGAATATATCACTTATTTAAAATTCATATTTTTAAATAAACACATATATCTTTTTTTTTCCTTCTCCTCATTATTCAACTTTCAAATTTTATGTAAAAAAACATTAATTTCATAACCAATGTTGGTTTTCCGCTTAGAATGGCATGAAATGTCAAGGGATTTCCATCACAAAGCATAAAAAAATTGACACACTATGTCCTTCACTTGCTGATATGTAGTATCGACGTTTTGAAAACAACTCTGGAAGGAAAGCAAAATAGACGATGAATGTACATCAGGCAGAAATATCAAAGTTTGGTTAAAAAGTCAACCAGTAAGAAAATAAACAAGAAAGAGAATATTCATATCTCTCCTAAGTCTTAATATACTATTAACATTTATCACTGTGTTCTTTTATTTGAAAGGAAGAGATTAGGAGATGAGAAAAATGTCGCAATAGGTGTTGATATTTAGCAGCGTTTTTCAACAAACGCCGCAATAGGTGTTGATATTTAGTGGCTTTTTTTATAAAAACGCCGCAAAAGGTGTTGATATTTAGCGGCGTTTGTCATAAAAACGTCGCAATAGGTGTTAATATTTAGCAGCGTTTCTCAGACAAACGCCGCAATATGTTATGATGTTTAGCGGTGTTTTTTTGTTAAAACTCCGCAGTAGGTGTTGATGTTTTGCGGCATTTCTGCTAAAAACACCGGTACATGTCTGTATATAGCGGCGTTTCTAGGATAAAAACGCCACTAAATGTATGGAATATTGCGGCGGTTTTTTTACAAACGCCGCTAAATAACACATAATTTAACAATCCTAAAAATTATGCTTGATTACCCCAAAACTGTTTTTTCAACCTGTTCCATTATCCAACAAACAAAACAATAATAATTTCAAACTCTATATTCATAAGAAACAACATCAAATCCAATATAATAAATAAAAGTTTTCATTAACGTAATATAAGTTCAGTTACAGAAGGTTCAGTAGAATGCTCATAACATAAATGAGACTGCGATGATGAATTTTGAGGTTACGTTTTCTGAATCATCAGCATCATATCATTGAGTCGTTTTTCAAATTCTTCACATCTCTGCTGATATGCTGCTTCTCTCTGTGCTGCCGCTGCTTCTCTCTGTGCTTCCGCAGCTTCTTTCTCTGCTTCCGTTGCTGCTCTGGTTGCTTCTGCTGCTGCTCTCTTTGCTTCCCTTGCTTCATTTTCCGCTTTCAAGTTAGCCATTTGTTGATCCATCTCAGCCAACTTTTCTTTTAAATGAGAACTTCTTGGTGGGAAGATTGAGACTGTGATGACATGTACTGTGATGAACTGGATCCAAAATATTTGGTGGGAGTAACGAATGATCTTTGACAGCGCACCCGACCATATCTTTCAGGACCCAAAACATCATTAATAGCTTGGTTTTCAATGTCATCAGCATTAACAATACGTTGACTCGAAGCAGTAACATGATACTCCGCCTTTTTCTCCCTCAATTTTTCCTAATAAGGTGAATAATTAATTAAAATAAAAAATGTCATGGTACAAATATAAGAAAGTCAGGTAAATTTAAACATCTACCCAAAAAACGTACCATAATTTCTGCAGCGTCAGCAGTCATAGGAGTGCCATCCTTCTTCATATGTGTCATGTCGAAGAGTTGGATTCGACCAACTTTAGAACCGGATGTATTTTCCTACAATGTACCATAATATAATTACTATGAGTTAGTATGTACATGGAATACAAAAAAAACTATTTCAATAATCTATAATTCCTCCTCATGAGCTATACAAGCAAAACTCTTCGATCCAGCCGTGTGCGTAAACTTTTGTTGTTGCCTGCTAGCAACACCAATATGCTCTCGGGTCTACAATGTCAAACAACCAGTTTTAATGATGATTACATTCGTTACAATTATTTTTGAAAAATACATCATACCTGTCCTTTTTGTGAACTCCAAAATCTGACTGCATCTTCCCATTGGTACCTGAGCATTCCTGGTGGGACTGTTTGCAACTTCTCTTCAAGGCTGAGATCATTCTTGAAGTATTTCTTCTTTAAGGAGCTCTTGTGATCCCTCAATCTCTTCCCTAACGTTTGCTTCACATAATCGTCAGAGACCTCTAAAGAAAATTTCTCCTATACAACATAAGTGTGCAAGTATAAATTAGTATTGAATTTCTATAGAGTATGTATTATAATGACATTATTACCTTAACAAAATCCAACGCTTGATTTTTGTTACTATTAGGCATTTCGCGCCATGACTCGTAATTGATCGGTAATAGATTCACATTACGTCCAACTATGCCTAAGTAACTTGCTAGAAGACGTGATTCTGGGCCAATAGGTTGACCGACATCGTTTCTTGAAACTTTGACACGATGCCTATGAGGAAGTTGGTATAATTCCTTCAAAGTTGTACGTCCTCGAGTCTTGTGCGTTCCAGCATTTTCAACTATATAAAAAATTATTAAATGCTAGTTTTGAAAATGAACAAAGTAGTAAATAATGTTTCAAAGAATACTTTGAATTTCTATGTCTTCTTCAACAGTTTCCGAAACTTGTAAAACTTTGCCGCTTCTTCATTTGGCTCTTCAGCACTTCTAATTCTTCCCATCTCAATGAAATCATTAACATCATTCTGACAATAATTTTCTGTAACATACGGCTGATGAGTGTGCATATTAAATGCATCTCGTAACATCCCTTCCATGTCATCTTCTCTAAAAGTTGGATGGTGAGAAGGAGCAAGATAAGTCGAATAACTCGTGGAAGCATATCTATCTGATACAAACTCTCCATGAAAGATCCATTTTCTATACCCCGAAAAATCCAAAAATAACTAGATGCTCGTACACAACTTCACGAATGTGCCAGTTAATGTTAACACAATTCTTACAAGGGCAAATAATCATATTCTCTTGGCTTGCATTCAGAAAAGCTAAATTTAGAAATTTTTTGACCCCATTTCGATATTCGCGCTTACCCTTGAGAAATCCATCCAACCTCTTATCCATTTCGTATTTCTAGAGTTCAAATTCAAATGTTAATTGCTATTATTATAAATAACTTTAGAACCTAAACATAAGCATTAAACTATCAGATATAGTCCATAATACTTAAACATAGTATATAACTAATGACTTCTAAATTATAGAACTTTTAAATTGATAAACTTTTTTTAAGCTGATAACAATACTCTTTTGCTCCTAACATTTCATGCTCGATCATTTCATGCGGCTACATAATCTACTACTTCACATGCCAATATATACACTATACTCCCAATCCCCAGTAACTTTTATATATTGAACTTATGCAGAAAGGGTACATAAAAATTCTCAGAGATTGAAAATTAAAGAACTAATTTTAACCTTGATAACATGATGAAAAATGAATAAATAACTAAAGAACTGGTTAAATGATAAATGAATAAATAAATAAGAACTAATTTTAACCTTAAATGAAAACCAAATTTCTTAAATTTAGGTCATAACATTTAAAAAAGGAATTGGTTAAATGAAAAATGAATAATCTCTGGCGAGAAATAAACTAAATATTTTCGTAACAATAGGAAAGTTCAGTTCATAATTACATGTGGGCTTTCGAGTTCATGCCATTTGTTTTATGTTAGGTTTCACATGTTATGCTTTATCTTCAGTTATTTAATATTTCCAGGTTCGTAATTCTATTAATATAATGTCACCCAACCCAATAGTCCAAAGGTGTATATGCTTCATATTCATTACATAGCAATTACTGGAATAGATCAATTCTTTCATAACCTATTTGAATTTAGCTAGCCAATAAGTCATAGTTTGCAGAGTTTTCCGGTCAAATGAAATTTAACTAAAACATAAGTCATTGTATGACCTAAAACAGTCTTGTCGTACATGGTTTGAAAGGTCTAACAAAGGTGTGATTAACTACGGATACGGTCAGTGCTATTAGATCACACATTGTTCTAGAAGGTTTCATCAAAAAGGTAACAATGTTATCCTTACCATTTATGTTGGTGACATTATCATAACAAGAGATTACTTTGATGAAATCAGTAAGCTAAAAAGTGAACTTCATGTTAACTTTGGATGCATAACAATACCTGAACTTCAGACTTTGGATGCAATGCACTTTTATCTATGACTTTATCGACTTTGAACCACTGAATAAGTATGAGCTTGATAAGGGGAAGTCCACCCGTTATCTGCAAAAAAGCTTTTAGGTTACTCAACTTATTCGATGCAGAATATTGGGAAAAATAAGAAATACGGAGAACAAAATACATATATAAAAAAATACAGAATTCCTTGCATACTAGAATCCTTCAACACACTTAGCAACAATTTTGTTTGGTAAACAAAATGCTAAACCTTATTATTTTTCCTCATCGGAAGGTGAGTAAGAGCAATGGAAGTTTCTTATGGTAAACAAGAAATAAAATTTGAGTGTCACAATAAATAATTGTGATTCTAGTTGTTGTGGGTGCACTTATCTATTGGTATTAGATTTAAAAAATTCATCATTTTCAACCCTAGTATGAGGTATATGATCTATAAAGTACAACTATTAGAAGTGAGATTTATTAGAAAAACATGGTGGTTGCAGTTTTATGATTTTTACACAGACTATTGTAAACTAAACTGTGTTGGACTATTAAAAGGTTGCTCTCTTGTTGTATTAATGCAGTATTAATATTTTTGCCCATACCCTTGTATATGTAAACTAATGGGAAATACTATGTCAACTAAGGTGTTAGTTGAATGTAAATTAAGGTTCAAGTAAGCTCAAGTAATCGAGTAAATCACAAATAGAAATTTTAGGATTATTATTCTGTGCCATTACCATAAACACAAACATAATAAGAATATTTCAGGGACCATTTCTAGTCGTAATTCAGGCTATTGTTTGTTGTTATCTTAAATATCAAATCAAAACAGCTAAATGTTGTCTTAAGATTATATACAATCCCTACCATGAAGTATATTCAAATGCAACAGCTATAAACAAGACAATCTATATTTGTTCTTAAAATACTAAATTGAAGAAAACTATGAAGAAACATATAAATAATGTTTGAATTCTAGTGCAATAATATTCAAATCCTTGATCCAATCCTATAAATTATTTTCCTATTAATACTTTCTCAATCGAATTTACAAACCTACAAAACCGTTATTGATCTTTCCCTAACTCTTAGTTAACTCATTTAAAATTTGAACTATGTTGAAATGAAAATTAAATATCACTATTATTTATCATACTTGCTACAACAAAGCTAACATATCATATTAGAGGATAAATGATCAACTTTTACCCAACCAGAGTTTAACTTCTTCTAAAGCCTCTTCACCTACACCTATTTACAATTTGAGTCAGCTTTACGTTTCTGATGCATCACATAACAATTTAAGCAGTCCAATTCCAAATTGCTTAGCTAATATGAGTGCTCTCGAGCTTGTGTATCTTGATGGATCTAATCACAATTTTCAAACGCAACACAAAAAGTGCTTCGCACTAATCTTCAAGTTCTGAACGTGGGAAACAACATGATGAAACAACACAATTTTCTTATGTTAGCCCTGTAAATGAATACCTAAACGCTAAAGTTTGGAGGAAAACCAAGGTATACCAATATAGTACACAAAACAAATATGTGACAACGATTACATTCTCTGACTACTTCTCAAGTGAAGGACCTAACTGCAGAAGATGTGGTGACCAAACTCGAAAGGAGACCGATAATGACTGCACTGTTATACGTGGTTGGCTCGGCTTACATCGAGTTGTTTCGTGGAATCGATGAATGTTTCAAATAATAATAATATTTAAATAGTGTTATACTTAAGAAAAATAAAATTTTAAATGCAACACAGTCCAATCAATTCTAATTTCCTAGCATCGACCCTCAAACTGGACATATTTCTTTCCTGACTACCAAACGACATCATGAAACAAATTAAAATCGCTCAAACAATCGGTTGTCCATTCATTTATCTCTAGAAACAATCGGTCAAAATGTTTTTACTCAAACATACATTCAAAATAATAAATGGGGATCATAAACTCAAAATTTCATTACATAAAAGCTTGAGAAATCCTAAACATAAGATGGTAAATCAATACCCATTTTTATTTCAATGCAAAGAAGAGATTTAGAGAGTACCTGGCTTAAATGTAATGGCGTTGGTTTGGGTGGCTCTGGCTGCTTGTGGCTACGGAAGAAAGAAAATGAACCGATGATGGAGGGCAAGGCGGAGTTGCTGAAATGACACTGAAAGGGGATCCAGAACGCTTGGCTGAACGATGGTGAGAAAGAAATTAGGGCTCGGGCAAGAAATTTGATTTTGGGGTTTTTATAATACTTTGCGGCGTTTGTAAACCAAACGCCGCTAATTGACAATTCTACTGAGTCGTTACTGCCCTAGCTTATAGCGGCGTTTTTAACGCCGCAAAATATTATATCTATTGCGGTGTTTATCTTAAAAAAAGCCATAAAATATTATATCTATTGCGGCGTTTATCTAAAAGTGCCACTAAGGGTACGAGTCTATAGCAGCGTTTGTATAAAAACGCCACTAAAGTACTAGTCTATAGCGGCGTTTATATAAAAACGCTGCTAAAGTACGAGTATTTAGCGGCGTTTTCATTCAAAACGCCACTAAAGTACGAGTTTATAGCAGCGTTTAGATTCAAAACGCCACTAAAGTATGAGTATATAGCGGCGTTTGTATAGAAACGCCACTAAAGTACTAGTATATAACGACGTTTGTATAAAAAGGCCACTAACGTATGATTCTATAGCGGCGTTTGTATAAAAAAGCCACTAAAGTATGTACCTATAGCGGCATTTCTGGATACAAACGCCGCTAATTACCTTTTATTTAGATAATATTAGTTGATTTTACATATTTCATTTTTAATGTACATCAACTAAATTGACTTATATATGTATAAACATTATATGGAGAAACATTAGTTGATTTTACATATTAACAACAACCATACATTTTAATTAAGACATAAGTTATGCATAAAAATACTTAGCAACAAAATACATTACAAGTTAGAAACATTAAAGTTATGCATACACAGTCTTCACCATATTGTTCAGTAGAATTTAGTTGTGCTCATTCGTGGGGAAATGACGTAGGAAAGCTGTTTTCCTTGTTTGACGACGTATCGTTAAGTTTTTCCTCCGTGTAAACTCTATATGGAGAAACTCTTCATCCATTTCACCAAATAAATCTCCTACCTCCAGTTCACCAAGAAGAGTCCTTGCGCGCTTAGGTGCTTCACTTGAAACAGATAACGACCTTTCACCTACAGTATGAAACTTGATTGTAGGTGGCTTACGAACTAAATAAAAATTAAAATAAATTTAAATAGATGATATAAATGTTTACTTGGAGTAACAGTAGAGGCAACTTCATCTTCATTGAGGATAGATACTGCTTTTGCAATTGAAGATTCTTTCAACGCCACAGAGTTACCAAATTTCAGTTCTAAACATCGGGTATTTATCCACTCCTCTATCATCATTCTTAATAAGCTTCGAAGATCCTATATGCATAAAATCTATGAAATTTGATTGAGCGTAGAAAAAAAAATTATAGCGGCTGAAAGGTGCATAGATTATTACCTTCAAGAAGGAGATCGACCATGGAAGGGTATAGAGCAATACGAGTTCCTTTCGGGTCATCATCCAGTTTCGACGACGAGACCGGACCGATATCCTCCCAACGATAATTTGATCCATCATCAGAGCAAATACACCACTTAGACATTCCATCGACAATAATTTCTCTTACTCAAGGCAACACCTGCTCTCTTTTTCTCAAATACGTTAGCTTTTTGGGTTTTCCCCATTTTCAGAAGACCAAAAAAATGAAAAAGATCATTAATGATAGGAGGGATTAAACCGTGCAGTTATGTTATAGTTCGTCAGTGAGAGGCTCGATTTGGTCGCCGGGACATACAAACGACGACGTCGGTAGGAATCGTTTGAGAGCTATTGTTGTTCCAAAGAAGAAGCTTTGAGGGAAGAAGAGTTTAATTGATTTTAGGGTTCGAGTAGGAGAAAAAGAGGACTAATTATTTAACATTTTGCGGCGTTTATACAAAAAAATGCCACTATTGATTACACTATTGTGGCGTTTGTTAAAAAACGCCACTATTGATTAAAACTATTGCGGCGTTTTTCTAAAAACGCCACTATTGATTAACACTATTGCGGCGTTTATTTAAAAATGCCACTATTTATTATCACTATTGCGGCGTTTTAAGAATAAATGCCACTATATGTGTAATCTATTGCGGTGTTTGTGGTATAAACGCCGCTAATTTACCAATCTATTGTGGCGTTTTAGCTAAAACGCCACTATATGTTAAACTATTGCGGCGTTTGTGGTATAAACGCCGCTAATTTACCACTCTATTGCGGCATTTTTTAACAAACGCCGCAATAAACCACCCTATTACGACATTTTTTGTAAAAACGCCGCTAAATGTCAAATCTATTGCAGCGTTTTTACAACAAACGTCGCTAAAGTATCAATTTGTGGCGCTACGATTGTAAACGCTGCTATATGTTTAACTTTTGTGGCGTTTTCTCTCAAAACGCCGCTACATATCAGTTTTGCTATAGTGAAAAACATCATTCAAATCAAATTCTTCCTGCAATATTCGTTCTAATATAAAACTAAAAGGTAAAAAGGCATGTGAAATATATGTACGTTTGAAAAAAAATCAACGTGTTCCTCGAATCATTTTTTATCCAATATAACCCTCAAACTTAAAAAATAAATTCAATGTAACATTTTGACTAACGATTTTCATCGTTAACCGTTACAGTGTTGATGTAGTAATTCACGATGCTAACATGGTGGTCCACTATAACTGATGACATGACAAATAACATAACAGATGTGTTAAATTATTTTTTTATCTTGTTCGAGGGCGAAATTGTTTTTTAATAAAGATCATAGGCTTATATTTAATTTTTTAAAAGAATAAAAAGTATCTTAAAGTTAAAATTTAAAATATAAAATATTCAAATATTCAAAAAATTAAATATAAAAATACTAAAAATAAAAATTAAATTACTCAAAATTTATTATTTTAAAAATACTAAAAATTCTATTAAAAATTAAAAAATTAAATATATATCATAAACTATAAAATAATAAATAATAAATTATTAAAAATTAAAAAATATTTTAAAAACATATATTGTACATAATATACACATGTAATATATAATAATATCAACAACATTTATACAAAGTACTTTAACTTGATTAGTTTAGACTTACAAAATTTTTGAATACTTGAATAATTTTATATTTTAAATTTTGAATGTAAGATAAATTTTATTTATTTTTAATTAAATAAGTCCATAAAATTTGTAGAAAACCAATTTGGCTCTTGAACATGACCAACAAACTAATTTTGCCCATCTTCCATGTCAACCATTATGGACCGTCACATCAGCATCGTGAATCTCCATATCAACACTATAAATTGTCATATTAACAAAACGTTGGTTAAAGAGTCGCATTGAATTTATTTTATGAGTTGGAGGGTCATATTGGATGAAACAATAATTCGATGACTACATTATTTTTTTCAAAAGTATAGGGGTCTCAAATATCTTTTTATGAAATTAAAACATTTAACAATTTCAAAATAAATAATTAAATAATTAAACAATCCAATAAAACCAACGCAATAAAATATCCTAATTCTTATAAATGAATATTACAAATAAACATTAATAATTGTCCAAAGTATTAACAACACAATAAAACCAACAACACAATAAAGAGTCTTAACAAGAGGTATTCAAAATAAACATTTCAAACCTAAAAGAGCCTTAATGGCCTAATAATCAACAACACAATAAAACAAATAGTAAGTAAGTAAGTACTTTAAAGTTTCAAATTCCAAACTTTAGTAATCATTCAAACTATTAAGTATTTCATCAATTATAATTTCTGATTGTCCAAAGTTAGAATCTTCATGCATATAACATATGAAATAAAATAAAATAAAATAAAGTTAAAGCATACATTTATGTTTAAATATTAAATAAACAACAAATAAAACAATTAAAATTAAACTAACCTTCTTCTAATTCTTCCAAGGCAAACAAGTTTTTCTTTAAGGTAAACTATGCCAATAGTCCCCTTTGTTTTCGATCTAACCGACTTTGATCACCGATTTTTTAATTAAGTACACTTGGTCCCTTACGTTATCGGTCCGTGCGGTTCAAGTCCCTCAGCTGTTAACATCCGTTAACCCACAAACAAAAGTATTACGTGGCAATTTGAAAATAATAAAAAATCCACATTCATTAGTTGTAAGTGACGTGGCAATTTTAAAATAATAAAAAAGTCCTACTTCTTCTTCCTTTTATCTCACTTATTCTCCCTCGTCCATTATTTCTTCTTGTTCCTCCTATGTCAAAAACCCACAGCAGCCAACAAGACATTGCCCTCATAACCCCAAAACATCTACTATAAACCCCAAAAATTTAAATACAAAAGCCAAAAATTAACTCACACTCACACATTTACCACCATCAATGCCAAAGCCCCTTAAATTGACTACCCTTTCTCCCTTAGATCCGTGAGAAGTTTGCACCCTTTCTCCCTGCATTCCCAAATCCCATGAATTTGCTATCAATACCCAGAGAGATTCTTTTCGATTTTGCCATTTTCTTGATGAATTCATGAAACACATTCTATGTTTTTCGTTCTCCAGGAAATCCCATGGTTTTGAATCAGTTCCTGAAATCAATCCACACATTTAGAAGGAAGATGCCTTTTGATTGTTTGTTTCTTTAATCACCGGCAACCTCAAATGCCTTCTCAAAATCTCAACACCAACCTGCATTTCCCATACATGTCAATCAGCCCGCATTGAACGAAACCTTTGAATTTCAACACAAGCTTGATAACAATGGCGTGAACCTATCATCCACACATCCCTTCATCATCCATCCCAGCACATGCTTTTAGTACACTTGACAGCGTAAAACTGCTTTTTGTACTTTCCCTTCCCATTTCGGTAAAATCATCGAACACCTTGCGGAATTGATTTTTCTTGCAACTATTCACCATTTTTTTTGTCCATGTCACACCATCACAGTGTTGAAATGTGGAAACGATAAACAAAAGGAAGGAGCGAGGTTTTTCTGCAATGGGTACAAAGAGACTAGCGAGAAAATGATCGAGACGTCAGAGTTTTGTTCCCCGTGAGATTTCGACGATCATGGGACTCACAAGGCTTCCATTGTTGCCGGAAAGTATATGTTTTCCATGAGCAGAAGAAGAAGACGAAGAAGGAGAATAAACAACTATGGACCAGGGTATCAAATAGCGTTCCGAAAACGCTATAGCGGCCGCGCCACCGTCCGAAACCTCTATTCATGGTTTTTGCGGTGGGTCATGGATTCACACCGATTGCGGTCGATTGCACTTGCAATTTAAAAGGAAACAGACAATTGAGCCGATAACGGGACACAATCACTGTTATTCAAACCGTTATCGCAAAAAAAAAAACTTAAGGAAAGATGATTTTTTGTGTTCATCGTCACCAAAGTTGTATTTTTTTCTTTCTTTCCTGTAATACCCCAAAAATTTAGATAATGACCAAAATGTAAATTTTGAAAGTTTGATGGTCAAAGTTAAAACTTGGGAAAAGTTTAGAAAATTAAGTGATAAATTTCCTAAAAAGATTTTTATTCCATAAATATATATGGTTTACTCTTGAGATTGGAGTTTTATGGAAATCATATTGTTGGATTTGGAATTTAGTAAAGAAAGAGTTAAAGCCGGTAAGAAATCAGTAAATTCTGATCGAATCGGAATTTTTCAAAAATTTGAAGGATGTTATAAAATGATTGGAAATATTATTGTAATATTTTGGATCAGAGAAATTTGGTTTGGAATTGTGCAATTTTTCAGATTAAAGCGAAATTGTGGAATTTAGCGACTAAAACGTAAGTTTTGAAAATTTCAGGGCATTTTCGTAGGTCAAAGTCAAATTAAATTATATTTGACTTTGTAATATCATATGGCTTGGTTTTATGGTGATTTTGGAGATTCATTAAGGGTGATTTGGTCTTATCCCAATTAAATGAATTTTATATTCATTTAAAGTGAGATATTATGTTAATTAAGATGAAATGTTTCCTAAATTTCATCTAAATTTGCTTTCTTCTTCTTCAAACCAGACGTGGGCTTCTTCAAAGGGTGAGAAATCTTCAACTAATTTTTCAAGTAATTTCTTTAGGATTATGAGTATGATGAAAATAGAAAATTGTTATTTGCGAAAAACGCTATCATTTGATATCAATATTGCATGATAATCTTGCTTGATTCAAATATCCCAAAATCTGGAAATTTGGGTTTATACTATGATTGTTAACTTGATGATGATTATTGATGATTTTGAGGTTGTAAGAATTGATGAAGAACATAAGGATGAGGTTAAAGAAAAACAGTGTAGATTTTGGGAATTACAGTAGGTTCGAAAATTCACCAGAAAATATATAAAAATAATTTGGAGGTTATTTTTATATACTGTGTTCATATATGGATCTATTTTAGTTTAAAATAAACGGGGATCAATTTCAAGTTGTATACAAATAGATATGAATTTTTAACTGAGGAAAGGTCAGAAAAATCGGACAGCAGAATTCTGTACAAAACAGATTCTGTTGGTCAACTTTGAAAATTCGCCATAAATTGTACAAAATGAATT
Source organism: Hibiscus syriacus (assembly GCF_006381635.1). Lineage (NCBI taxonomy): Eukaryota > Viridiplantae > Streptophyta > Magnoliopsida > Malvales > Malvaceae > Hibiscus > Hibiscus syriacus. Next base: position 14,055,429 of record NW_024063471.1, on the reverse strand, counting down.
AGAAGGATTTCTTTATATGGATAGATTCGTATTTGCGTCTAGTTTTTAAAGGAAGAAACTTAATTGAATTAAACTGTTTATATCAATATAGAATGATGATTCTTTAGGGGTAGTACGAGTTGTCTGAATGCTGGAAATTGTTGTTTGAGAATTGAAATGAGTGTTAGATGTGAAATTGATTATTTTGGGAAGATCGAAATGATTGGTGATTTAAGTACAACAATTGCATAGTTGGGGTACTTAAATGTATTTATGCTTTTGTAAAAGCATTTGAATGGAAATAATTTCAATGTTGGAATTTTTGGTTTTAAGAATCTAAGTGATAAAATGGTGAAAGACCATTTTGAGTAAATTGGAAAAGTGGGTTCCAATGTTAAAGAAATTAATAAGTACTGAATTATTTGGTGGAAATGAGTTTGAAGTATGCTATGGAATTATTTTGGGATATAGTTATGTTAGTACAAATCTAACATATGTATTATTATAAATTTGTGATTTATACAGATCATGGTTGATTTGTAATCGAAGCAAATCAAATATAAAAGGGCTTATGGTGGACAATAGTGAGGCTTATATATTTTTGAAAGACATAAAGTGTCAAGGTGAGTGCAATACATGCATGAAATTATACATGGATGTCTTATACATCATAAGGAAGACTTGCGATAAGTCGACCTTGTTTATATCGACATGATTTTATATCATTTTTATAAATTGACATTGATATGTCAGAGTATGAAATCAAAATGCATTGATTATGAAAAATGTGATATTTTACCATGAATGTTTTCGGGTATGAACTGCCCAATGTTAAATATTGATAATATACTTTGCCATGAATGAATTGAATAAAATAGACTATATGCCCAAGTAAGTCATTGAGGGATAGGGTATAGTTGGCATGCCATAGAGTATAGCAGCTGCATGTTTATATTAGCACTATAGTGTGTAAAGACACTAAGTGCAGGTTTATATCCAGATTAGCACTATAGCTTAAGCTTAGTGTAGGTGTTGGGCACGACCTTATGTGTATTGTCCGGCTTAGCACTATGGCGTAAGCTTAGTGCAGGTTTAGCACTACGGTGCATGTATTTTACTCGTATACCCAGGGTCCTCAGGGTGTTATATTGGGCTATTGTCTACGGTTTATTGGCTATGGATTATGTTTTATTGGTTAATAAATGGTAACCATGCAAATAAGCTTATGAGCTAACGGAATAATGGCAAGTATATTGAAAATAATAATAATAAGCTTATGAGCTTATGGAATTTAAATGGTAAGTATTTTGGTAAAAATAAGCTTATGAGCTTATGGATGAAAGGTAAGAAATTTTATATTATTTGATCATGGTAAAATATTGAAGATGCTATTAGCATGGTTTTATGGCATTGGATTGAAATCTAAATTCATGCATGAATTGTATTGCACTATATATTGTTTTAATTGCCTCACTAAGTTTATACTTAGCGTGTGATGATTTTCACGCGTAGGTAAAAAGCAAAGAATAAAAATAAGGAGTTTAGAATGACATCGAGCATCGAGAGGTATATTTCAATATCAGTAAGACATCATACGATGGATTTTGATTTAGACAGTGGCATGTAATTTGATAATGTTAAATTTATTTTGTTGAATAAATTTTGGAAATTGTTATAGTGATGAAAGGTTAATTTTTATGAGATTTATATATGAAATTTTTGAAAGTTACTGTAGCATGAACAATAACCCCGTTTTAAACCAAATTTTCCAGATTATAAAAGGGGTACCGATTCCCCTGCTACAGGGAATCGATTTCCCCACTGTTCACTGTTCACTATTCAGGTACTATTTACTATTCATAATTAAAAATATTTTGAATTAAATTATTATAATGAAACGTAATTTTATATGATATGATATTTTTATAATATCATTTACTATTTTAAGAAAATAAATTTTAAATCGCTTTTGAATTTTGAAATGGTTTTAGAAAATACGGGTGACATCTGTAATCTGTATAGGTATAAATATATGGGTTACGAGTGTTACATTTATTGGCATCAGAGCTACAGGTTTAGCCGATTCTAGGACTAAACCGAGGTTATTTTGAGTTAAAAAGTGTATACATGCCACTAGGATGTCAAGAGTTACTGATATTTGTATATATACTGTGATGATGTTTATAGGGAGTAAAAGTTACTCTATACTAATGTATGATGATTCTGACTATGTTCAGATGTTGAAATTAAAGACAAAGGTAATAAAGTCGAAATGTTGAAAAGAAAGTCGAGATTGAAATCGATCAAAAAGGGACCCGACATGATTTATGTAAAACACCTTAGAAGGGTGGATGTTATAAGAAATTTTTCTTCATTTTGTGGAAGAATTGTCACACTGTTTATCAAAGTTTATGAATTGGAAGAATTGATTAAAAAGTTTGAATGACTTACAAGAAAAAGTCGAATCGGATGAGGATCCAGAGGAGATATCTGAATCTAGTGAATGATTTTGAGGTTCTTCAGGTAAGCTTAAATAAGTGAGAAATATTTAAGCTAAGCATTAAATTGTTTAAATCATTGATAATTTGAGTAAGAAGAAATGAATAAGCCGTAATAAGTTGTCCGGTAAAAGTTTAAAGAAAGCTGAGTTATTAGTGAATCAAATGATTATGAGTTGGATCGAGAATATATATCAAGTCCATTAAAACTGGATAGAGTTACCTTGTGAAGGTAAATATGCGAAAACGGATTGTCTAACATTCCATGCTGCAAAGAATTATTGTATGGATCGAGATTGATTCTCAAGAAATTGAAAATGTTTCAACTGTTCGAGAATAATTTCTATGGATCTGGATAGGTTATACAAGTTTCCTTAAGAAGAAATAAGGAATTCCAAAGTAGAGATATTCAATTCTACTTGATATCGAGTGATATTATTGTGGAAGACCTATGGGTCATGGTCATGGTCACAGTCATGATACAAGGGTTAGAAGGACAAATAGTAAATGTCCGATAAAGATTCGGAAGCTTATGTTATTGATGAATCTGATGGGATTATCATTAACAACTTTTAGATCATTTTGATCATAAGTTGGTTGTCTCTGCATTATGGTTAGGTAAATGGTTGCAAGAAGCGATTAATTTAGAAAAATGTAGAGAAATAAAAAAATTTAATGATTGATGAAAAAGTAAAATCATCAATAAGTGATATCAGCAATGGTTACAATTAAGATGATGTAAAAAGGATGCATAGCTTTTCTAGCTAAGGTAATAGATACTCAAGTATCTGAAGTAAGATTAAATGATATTTCCATAACTTGGGAATTCCCATAAGTCTTTTTAGATTTATTATTATGGGTTACCTCCAGATTCAGAGGTGGAATTCAATATTGATGGTTATCAAGACATTAATCTTGTATCTATGGGTTCATATCGAATGATTTCGATTGAGCTAAGAGAATAAAGAACTAATGCAAGAATTGATAGATGAAAGATGCATTAGACTGAATATTTTATACCTTGGGGTAAACAGGTATTGGTTATAAAAAAATGGATATATGCAATTATGCATAGATTATTGAAAAGATTATTGATAGTTAAACAAAGTAACTATAAAAAACAAATATCCTATTTTGAGGATTGATGACTTGTTTTTATCAGCTTAAAAGGAGCAGCAATGTTTCTAAAATTGATATTCGAATGGGATATCATCGGTTAAATTTTAAAGAGGAAGATGTTCCAAAGATAGTTTTCAAGAAACAATATAGACACTACGAGTTCGTAGTAAAGTCGTTTGGTTTGAAAAAAATGCTCAGGTAGCATTCATAGACTTGATGAATCAAGTATTTCAATTTTACTTGGATTATTTGAGGTGGTTGTATTGATGACATTCGGGTATACTCGAATACAAAGATAGAGCATGATGCTTATCTTCGTACTGTATTCGAAATACTTAAGGATAAAAAGGTATATACTAAACTGTCAAAGAGTGAGTTTTGGCTATCAGAAGTTGATTTTCTTAGTTATGTTGTCTCGACATATGGCATAAGAGCTAAAATATATATATATATATTATAAGAAGAAGAAAAAAAACAGAAGAAGAAAAAAAATAGAAAAAGAAAATGAAAACGAAGAAAAAAATGAAATGAGAAAGAAAAGAAAAAGAGAAAAAAATGAGAGATGAAAAAAAAATTTCACTTGTGGAAAAAAAAATGCGAGACTAAAGACTTTGAAGTCAACTTTGATGGAAATTATTGAGGAAGAATTTGCATTCCTCATAATGATGAGTGGAAGAAATATATTCTTTCTATGGCACATTATAATCTATTGACTATGCATACAAGTGGGAACAAAATGTATCAGGATGTAAAGAGTTATTTTGGTGGCCAGGTATGAAAAGAAACATTACTAAGTTTGTTGTTACATGTTTGACATGTCAACAAGTAAAAACTGAGAATCAAGTGCTTTTGGAATTATTACAACTGATTTCTATTCCAGAGTGGAAGTGGTAAAGAGTCACTATGAATTTTGGTTAATGGACTACCTTTGACATCAAATAAAAAGGATTTCATTTGAGTAATAGTGATTGGTTAATTAGATCAAAACATTTCATTCCGATGTGATGGACTATCATATAAGTATACGGAGTTCAACAAGTATACTTTAGACTTTGGAAATATTTGCATAAAGTGTTGGGTATTTGATTGAATTTCAGTGCGATCTTTCATCCACAGACGGATGGTAAGTCAGAAAGTTCTATTCAGATATTAAAAGATATGCTGAGAGCATGTGTGATTGATTCTAAGGAATCATGGGAAAAGAAAAGTAATTGTTTTTAGTTGAATTTTTCTACAATGACATTATTAAATTAAGCATCAAGATAACTCCGTGTGAAGTTTTATATGGGAGAAAATACCGAACACCAATGAATGGGTTCGAGTTAAAAGATCATAATCTTGTTCGCTCAGATTTATTGAATTAAGTTGAAGATAAAGTAAAGATAATCTCAAGATGATATTGGATCGACAAAAGTCTTATGTAGACTTGAATTGAAAAAAAAAGATTGAATTTTTATGAAGGTGATAAAGTATTTCTCAATGTATCATCTTGAAAAAAAATATTTTGCGCCCAAAAAGCAAAGAAGAACTAAGCCTAAGATTCATTGGATCTTATGAGATAAAAAAAATTTAGACTGATGGATTATCAGTTAACATTAACTCTGGAGGTATTTGGGAACCAGAGTTGGACAAAGTATACAATATTTTTCATGTGTTGATGCTTAGAAAGTATCGATTGGATATTTCATATGTCATTTCATCAGAGGAAATTAAGATACAAATGGATTTGATTATAAAGAAAAACTAGTTCGGATATTAACTCGAGAAATCAAAGAACTGCGTAACAAGATGATTTCTCTAGTCAAAGTACTTTGTCAAAATCATAATGTAGAGGACGTTACTTGGGATAGAGAGGATGATATGAAAATGTGTAGATATTTTTAAATTAGATTGAAGAATTTGATTAAACAAGTTCAAAATATAATGATGTGCATGATCTTTACAAAATTCTCAAAGTAAAGAGGAAAAAAAAATTGAAATTCAAGAAGTTGACAGAAGAGGTTTTTGTATGAGACGAGATTATGTCTTACCAGTTCGTATAACCCTAAACTAGGGTTATGAATCTACAATAGAAAGTGCAATCCTCATAAAAGAGAAGTTATGGTTTTCATAGAAAGTTTAAAATTCGAGGACGAATTTTCTTAAGGAGGGGAGAATTGTAATACCCTAAAAATTTAGAAAATGACCAAAATGTAAATTTTGAAAGTTTGATGGTCAAAGTTAAAACTTGGGAAAAGTTTAGGGAATTAAGTGATAAATTTCCTAAAAAGATTTTTATTCAATAAATATATGGTTTACTCTTGAGATTGGAGTTTTATGGAAATCATATTTGTTGGATTTGGAATTTAGTAAAGAAAGAGTTAAAGCCGTTAAGAAATCGGTAAATTTTGATCGAATCGGAATTTTTCAAAAATTTGAAGGATGTTATAAAATGGTTGGAAATATTATTGTAATATTTTGGATCAGAGAAATTTGGTTTGGAATTGTGCAATTTTTCAGATTAAAGCGAAACTGTGGAATTTAGTGACTAAAACGTAAGTTTTGAAAATTTCAGGGCATTTTCGTAGGTCAAAGTCAAATTAAATTATATTTGACTTTGTAATATTAGATGGCTTGGTTTTATGGTGATTTTGGAGATTCATTAAGGGTGATTTGGTCTTATCCCAATTAAATGAATTTTATATTCATTTAAAGTGAGATATTATGTTAATTAAGATGAAATGTTTCCTAAATTTCATCTAAATTTGCTTTCTTCTTCTTCAAACCAGACGTGGGCTTCTTCAAAGGGTGAGAAATCTTCAACTAATTTTTCAAGCAATTTCTTTAGGATTATGAGTATGATGAAAATAGAAAATTGTTATTTGCGAAAAACGCTATCATTTGATATCAATATTGCATGATAATCTTGCTTGATTCAAATATCCCCAAATCTGGAAATTTGGGTTTATACTATGGTTGTTAACTTGATGATGATTATTGATGATTTTGAGGTTGTAAGAATTGATGAAGAACATAAGGATGAGGTTAAAGAAAAACAGTGTAGATTTTGGGAATTACAGTAGGTTCGAAAATTCACCAGAAAATATATAAAAATAATTTGGAGGTTATTTTTATATAATGTGTTCATATATGGATCTATTTTAGTTTAAAATAAACGGGGATCAATTTCAAGTTGTATACAAATAGATATGAATTTTTAACTGAGGAAAGGTCAGAAAAATCGGACAGCAGAATTCTGTACAAAACAGATTCTGTTGGTCAACTTTGAAAATTCGCCATAAATTGTACAAAATGAATTAGAAGGAGTTCTTTATATGGATAGATTCATATTCCAGTCTAGTTTTTTAACGGAATAAACGTAATTGAATTCCAGTGTTTATATAAATACAAAATAATGATTCTTTAGGGGTAGTACGAGTTGTCTGAATGCTGGAAATTGTTGTTTGAGAATTGAAATGAGTGTTAGATGTGAAATTGATTATTTTGGGAAGATTGAAATGATTGGTGATTTAAGTACAACAATTGCATAGTTGGGGTACTTAAATGTATTTATGATTTTGTAAAAGCATTTGAATGGAAATAATTTCAATGTTGGAATTTTTGGTTTTAAGAATCTAAGTGATAAAATGGTGAAAGACCATTTTGAGTAAATTGGAAAAGTGGGTTCCAATGTTAAAGAAATTAATAAGTACTGAATTATTTGGTGGAAATGAGTTTGAAGTATGCTATGGAATTATTTTGGGATATAGTTATGTTAGTACAAATCTAACATATGTATTATTATAAATTTGTGATTTATACAGATCATGGTTGATTTGTAATCGAAGCAAATCATATATAAAAGGGCTTATGGTGGACAATAGTGAGGCTTATATATTTTGAAAGACATAAAGTGTCAAGGTGAGTGCAATACATGCATGAAATTATACATGGATGTCTTATACATCATAAGGAAGACTTGCGATAAGTCGACCTTGTTTATATCGGCATGATTTTATATCATTTTTATAAATTGACATTGATATGTCAGAGTATGAAATCAAAATGCATTGATTATGAAAAATGTGATATTTTACCATGAATGTTTTTGGGTATGAACTGCCCAATGTTAAATATTGATAATGTACTTTGCCATGGATGAATTGAATAAAATAGACTATATGCCCAAGTAAGTCATTGAGGGATAGGGTATAGTTGGCATGCCATAGAGTATAGCAGCTGCAGGTTTATATTAGCACTATAGTGTGCAAGGACACTAGGTGCAGGTTTATATCCGAATTAGCACTATAGCGTAAGCTTAGTGTAGGTGGTGGGCACGACCTTATGTGTATTGTCCGGATTAGCACTATGGCGTAAGCTTAGTGCAGGTTTAGCACTACGGTGCAGGTATTTTACTCGTATACCCAGGGTCCTCAGGGTGTTATATTGGGCTATTGTCTACGGTTTATTGGCTATGGATTATATTTTATTGGTTAATAAATGGTAACCATGCAAATAAGCTTATGAGCTTACGGAATAATGGCAAGTATATTGAAAAAAATAATAATAAGCTTATGAGCTTATGGAATTTAAATGGTAAGTATTTTGGTAAAAATAAGCTTATGAGCTTATGAGATGAAAGGTAAGAAATTTTATATTATTTTGATCATGGTAAAATATTGAAGATGCTATTAGCATGGTTTTATGGCATTGGATTTGAAATCTAAATTCATGCATGAATTGTATTGCACTATATATTGTTTTAATTGCCTCACTAAGTTTATACTTAGCGTGTGATGATTTTCACGCGTAGGTAAAAAAGCAAAGAATAAAAATAAAGAGTTTAGAATGACATCGAGCATCAAGAGGTATATTTCAATATCAGTAAGACATCCTACGATGGATTTTGATTTAGATAGTGACATGTAATTTGATAACGTTAAATTTATTTTGTTGAATAAATTTTGGAAATTGTTATAGTGATGAAAGGTTAATTTTTATAAGATTTATATATGAAATTTTCGAAAGTTACTGTAGCATGAACAATAACCCCGTTTTAAACCAAATTTTCCATATTGTAAAAGGAGTATCGATTCCCCTGCTACAGGGAATAGATTTCCCCACTGTTCACTGTTCACTATTCGGGTACTATTCACTATTCATAATTAAAAATATTTTGAATTAAATTATTATAATGAAACGTAATTTTATATGATATGATATTTTTATAATATCATTTACTATTTTAAGAAAATAAATTTTAAATCGCTTTTGAATTTTGAAATGGTTTTAGAAAATACGGGTGACATCTGTAATCTGTATAGGTATAAATATACGGGTTACGGGTGTTATATTTCCAAATTCATGTTTTTTTATACATGCATGTTGAGATTCAAAAGGAAAAAGAAAATGGAAAAGTAAAAAGGAAGAACAAACCTGTTTTGTGGGTCTCGTCGGAGTGGTGTTCACTGTAATCGGAGAAAGGAATCTTTGTCGGAGCTTAAAATTGTTGAAGAAAAAAGAGAAAATCATTCACATTATGGATTTAGGCTAGAACATGTTATGGTTTTGGAGGTTTTTTTTGCTTGTTTTTGATATTAAGTGTTGAGAGAAGAGAGCAGGAAGAAATGAAGAAGAAAGGAGAGACTGGAGAACGTGCGGGGGTAGGGGGGAGGGATATAGTTTAGGATTAAAATATTTTAGGGTTATTAAGTTTAAAACAAAACATTTTAGGCCCATTTTTTTTAATGTAAGTTATTAAATTTATAATTTAATATATAGTTTAGAATGTAAACTTTAATTTTTGTTTAATTTAATCTTAATTTCAGTAATTTAAATAATAATGTGTTCACAATGTTATCATGAATTAATTTTCTTATCCTATTACCGGAATTTTAAAGTTTTTTTATATGGTTAAACTATATTATATATGCCATTTTAGCTTAGAAAACATTCTAAAAATCATTAAAAATGACTCATAATTATAATTATAATTATTATGTTTTATGATAAGTTGTGCGAAATTTAAAATAATTCACGACCGCGACACCCGCAGTGACCGCAATGACATCCGTTATGTCCGCAACCGTGTTAAACGCGACGCGGTCGCGGATTCTATTTAAATCCCTGCCATAGACTTCATTATTTTGAAAAAAGAAGAAGAAAAAGACACCCACATGCTTTTATTTTTAATTGCCAACTCAACCACACATGCTTTTTTTTTATTTTTTAATTACCAACTCAGACTTCCCTTAATAGGTTAACAGAAGTTAATGACCGAGGGACTTGAACCAGATGGACCGATAACATAAGGAATGAATCACACTTAATTAAAAAATTGGTGACCAAGGTCAATTAGACCAAAAACAAAGGGGACTATTGACATAGTTTACCCTTTCCTTTATTACAGGAAACAATCAAAAGCTACGTAACTAATCTTGAGTGCAAACAAGTGATTCAACCATTTTTTTGAATTAATTAAGTATGAAATGAATCAAGGACATGAACCTGTATTAAAAATCGACCTAGAAGCTACAATCTAAATGAGTATGATAAACACATCTTTAGTCATCTTATAAAGAATGAGATATCTATTTGGTTGACTTTCCACCATTGCATGATTTCAAAACTTAAAATATTAGGCTCACAAGCATCTTCTAAATATTTCTCCAACTCACTTTTGTTGGCACTAGTTAATGACAAACTCGTATCACTTTGATATTTGAGAGTTATGAGTTATTGAAGGTCAACTTTACGTCCGCTTTGAGTCCCACTTTTTTGTGAAAGTGGAGAAAGAGATAGAAGTGGAAGTGAAGAAAGAAATACCAATTATCTTTGAACAAGGCATTGAGAAAGCATATTAGTCAAATAAAGATTATAAAACCATCTTAATATTGAGGCACAAATGATTGACTTTTGTTTCATCATAAGAATCATGCACAATCCAATCAACATAATTCAACTTTTGTCTAGGGTTAAGGATCACAACCATAAACACCAAAACATTGATATTATAATAATTGTTGTAATAAGACATCATTTGGGCTGTCATCTTCCTAACCCCTCATCATCATTATTTTTGTTGTTTGAAATCATGATTCTAGTTTCATAAATCTCATGAGCATGTGCGTTGCAATTCACATAGTGAAAACTAAATAATATTAATGTTGCATCATAAAATACACTCAAGAAAGACCAGATTGACTAACAATAGAGTACGTCTTAGATATTTTTAGTAGAGATATATTATTCATTAACCTTACTTATATTTGAGTCATAACTCTATTTTGATGTGTTTATTATTATCACTATTTTGATATATATTATTTGGAGCTCCCCACTTTTGTAAACTTATGATACTGATGTCTTTAAACTATGATTTCAAATGATAAATGATTTAAAAAAATTGGTTAGCCACTTTGGTGGTTCCATGTAACACTTTGATCTCTCAGGCTTTGTATTAGATTAGGGTGTTATATTTAGTGGTATTAGAGCATCAGATTTAGTATTTCCTAAGACATACGGGTTAGAATCAATAACTGTTAATGAGTACATGCCTTTAGAGTGTCAAGAGTAATTAAATATAAAGAATTAATGATAATAACCTCAATTTGTTTTCTTTAATTTCAGAAAACTATGCTTAACAATTCTGTACCTAGCCATAAGGGTCGAGACAAGAGTCGCGTCTTATTGACTGATGACATCGATGATGATTTTTTCCTAGATTTTGAAAGAGATGCGGGGGTCTTGAAGGCAACCTTATTTAGAGATATGATCTTAAAAACTTAGGCATATTGTTCACACTATTCCTAGAGCATCAACTGCCCCACTCTTCCCGTCCGCACCGCTAGCTCTACTTGCTGTATCACCATAAGAGTCTTCGATTGAGAGGCTTCGCCAGTACAATACTATAAAATTCTTTGGTTCTGAGTCGACGACCCCATCGCCATTGACTAATGGCTTTGAGAGACTTTCTACACATTTTTTTAGTTACATCTTACCCTTGAGGGTAAGTTCAAGTGTGTTATCTCCCTATTGAAAACTTGTTGAGTTAATCGATCGACGAAATAGACCAAGAGGGGGGGGGTGAATTGACAATAAAAATTTAGGTGGAAGCTTTTGCAAAAATTTGAAAATATTTGCACAATGATTTAGAGTGGTTCAACTTTCTCAACCAAAGTCTACGTCAACTACCTTAGCTATCCACACTAAGGATTTTCCACAAATTCACTAATATGTCTTTCTTTTGAGGACAAAGAGTAACCTTACAAATCCCTCAAGAATTATACCCCAAATTCTTGAGAACACTCTCTCCCAAAGAGAACAATACAAATTTTGCAAACTTACAAGAAAATCCTCACAAGGAAAGATGTTTTCAAAATTATAGAACAAAGAAAGAACACTCAAGAATAATACAATTGAGCACAATATGTGTTCTTGAAAGCAAAAATGAATATTGAATGGAATAGGCTTGAAAAGTGCTCAAACTTGATGTTTGATTCTTTCTCTTTGATTCTCTCTTGATTATTGATGATTGTTGTTGATCAATGGCTTCTAAGCTTGTTTAAATACTCCTTGGATCATTTCTGAACGTTGGGGATCATTAGTGGAGTTAATAGAGCCGTTATTGTGTGAAAATAATTAATAAAACAACTTCGAGAGTTGGGGGGTATCGGTACCCCTGCATAGGGTATCGATACTCTGCTGTGTAAAATTCAAATATTTTGACCATTATGAGATGGGGGTATCGATACCACCTGGGGGGTATCGGTACCCTCCGAGCAATATGTTATTTCTCGGAGCGAAATCTTACATGGGGGTATCGGTACCCTATCGGTACCCTCTGGGCAATCTGGTTTTTCAGTTTAAGATTTATTAAGACACTATTTTTAGCTCGATTAAAGGCTCGAAATACTTTGTAAAATTGTTTAAAAGATTAAAACACACTTTTACACTTGAGTAAGAATTGAATTTGACATTTGAAAAACTTGGAATCCAATAACATTTAGTTTGTTATATCGAAACATCAAAATTTTTCAACAATCTCTCCCTTTTTGATATAACAAAACATTTTAGTAATTTTAAGATTTTCTAATTGAAAAACATTTTTGAAATCAAGTTTTGAAAAATTACTCCCTCTTATACTTTGAAAATAAATTACTCCCCCTTACTCTTAACACTTTTCCCCCTTTTTGTTAAATCAAAAAGATTCTAAAACTTTTTTTAAGCAAGGGTTTTGGAAGTTAAGTCAATTGATAGAATAATAAAGTGTAAGCTGCTAAGATCACAATCAAGAGAAATGTTAGCCATTAGTTTCATAATTCAATATTCATAAATGAATGTGAAATGGAAAATTTGGTCATATATCTAAAATGATGTAAATGATGCATAAACTTAAACCAAACATTCAATCCAAACATATCAAAATGTTTATTAAGTCAAAGTCCTAAATCTAAAGTAAAATCGAAACTAGGCAAGGTCTACTCAATTGGAGGATCGAGAGGAGATAGACGTGTTCATATATTGGCCGCATCTCGTGTAAGTGCATCTAGTCCATCGTCTATAGCATTGAATCGAGTATTCATTTCTTCACGATTAGATCGAATCTCTTGTTGATTCTCCAATTGTTAAGTCTACATAGCAGATAAATGGGACTCCATAGATGTAAACCGTGAATCCATTGATGCATACCGGAAGTCAAATGTCTCCATAAAAATCGAAAATATGGAGGCATTTGATCATCTTGTTATTCTTGTTCCTCGTGTTGCTCCTGCTCATCGTCGGGAACTTCGTCAATGTCCTGCATCAGATGTTGAAGTTCGGGATCATTGTCCGCTCCCGGTGATGGTAGAGCTCTTGAAGAACTAGCTCCCGGTGTATGCTCAGCAGATCGAACCCATTGCCCGGTTTGCTTATCCTTTATCCATCCCGATTTTGTTAAGGAAATGAGGTAAATTTGATTTTTGAGAGGGATTACGGCATCAAGGCTTACCCTAAGCTCGGCTTTGGCAAACAGATTACTTAGAATATAACCGTAAACTAGAGATGAACAGAGTTTCTTATTAGGAGCAAGGTTTACAATTTCAACAATTTCAACAAAGATAATCTGAGGTAGGTTTATTTTATTATTGTTTTGGATACAATGTATCCACCAAAGATCTAGGTCTCTAAGAGTGGAGTATTTCCCTCCGGATGGTCGAAACCACCAAGAGATCATCAGATAAAGGAAACAATCATGGAGATCTAATACACTCACACTCTTCTTTCTTCTATAAGGAGTACCTACCGTTTGTTTTTCATTGTCTAAGCCGACATTATCTAGTCCAAATGCACTAGCTATGTATTTCGGGTCAATATAGATGAATTTTCCTAGAAGATAGGATCTAATTCCTAAGGTTGCGGTTTTATCCCGGTTTTGGACACAAATGGCATTGGAATAGAAGATTCGAACAATTTGATGATAAACTATTGGTTCGAGTTCAAAAAGTGTATCAAATTTCTGCTCTCGTAGGATATGAAGATATCTAAAATCTATTTCTAACATAGCTTGAAGAGATGGGATTTGTTCCTCCCGGATTTTGTATGACTCGAAATATTGTTGTAGACACCCGTTTTTACTCGGGTCTACAAAAATATTTTATTATATATATATTTATATATATATATATTTTTATTATTATTAATATTTTTATTTTATTATTTTTGTAGGCCTCGCACTTAGCAACCTCGATTTAGTGAGATTCAAAAAATAAACCAACGTATTTGAGTCCTATTGAAACACTAAAACCAACGTATTTGAGTCCTATTGGAAATCTAAAACCGAAGCATTTTAAGTCAAAGTAGGACTCTAAATCTGAGCTAAAAATAGGTTTCTTTAGACTATAAATGGACTCATGCATCAAGAGGAAAGGATAGAGAAAAACGTGGAACCAAAATCAGAGGAAGGGACAACGATTTGGAAAAACTGAGGAAGAAACGGACAAAAAATAAGCGTGGAGGATCCAAAGCCAATATTTAAAAGCACGAGGAGTGGCAGAGCATTTTCATTGCAAATCCAGTTTATCTACACGTAAAACATGGGAGATGTAACAACTTTTGACTTATTCTTTTTATTTCATTTTTTATTTATTTACTTTATATATATTTTTCATTTTCTCCTAATTTTAATATTTTTATTTATTTATTTTTACATTGTTTATATATATATATATTGTTTTTAATTTTTTCATTTTTTATTAATATTATTAAATTAATATTTTTTATGATTATTTTCTCATGTTTATTTTCATTTTTACAATCCAACACTTTTGACATTTTAAGGATACTTTCAATCGATCAAAGATAATTAAGTCAAATTGAATTTTTAAATTTCAATTTAAATTTTGATTTTCGCGATTAAAACAACCGATGAATTAATTGGTACTGAAAGGACGGTTCAAGGGTGCTAATCCTTCAT
Organism: Hibiscus syriacus; assembly: GCF_006381635.1. Lineage (NCBI taxonomy): Eukaryota > Viridiplantae > Streptophyta > Magnoliopsida > Malvales > Malvaceae > Hibiscus > Hibiscus syriacus. The sequence goes on along the minus strand of NW_024063471.1, from coordinate 14,040,399 downwards.
TGACCGTAACCGACTCTTGAACCCGACATGTTTCTGGTACAACGCAGATCAGGTAAGATGGTGTCCGGCCTACCTAAATTCGTTTTAAATGGTCGGTGGTGACTCCAATTCATTTAATCCAAGTCGAAGCCCAATTCGGGGCCCAACCGAAAGACGGTTCCGACAGCTTGGCGACTCCGCTGGGGATAAGTAAGTGAGTCAGGCCGAAATTAATTTCTGGTTGTCTTTTTTAGCGAAAACTACAAGTTTAAATTTTAATTTATTTATTCGATTCTTATTATTTATCTTGGATTATTTTTTCAAATAAGTTGTTGTACTAACGTTTTTTAATGATTTCAGATATTTTTCAAAATTGTCATCTCTAGCTCTATACCCGAGCTCCGAACCCTTTTAAGTGGGGGCGAAAGTGACGCCTTCATGGGAATTTATTCTCCGTATGGGCCTAGCAAGTAACCTTCGGGATTCATATACCTTATGTCTTCGTGTGAATTTATTCTCCGTATGGGCATAAGGGAATGTATCATCTCGAGTTTAACTTAGTCCACATAAGCTTGTGATGGGCTTAGGACTAAGGGTCTGGCAAGCCCAAGGGGGCACCAGCAAGGAGAACTCGATTACCTTTTTTAGAACCTAAACCGGGAGAGTATAGGGAATTAGAACCCACCCCAAAACCTCATTCCAAACCCTAGGCTGCTTTGTTTCCTACCTTACTTTCTGTTCAAAGCATGCGAACTAGACAAATATGCGGTTAGGATTTGTTTGAAATTAGCATGCGAGATAGAGATCATGACTGGGTAAGAATTAAAGCATGTGGGGTAAACATCATGTGGGGTAGGACTTTTATTTTTCATGATTATTTTTGATTATTTTCACCTCACTATCTCTTTTCTTTTCTTTTATTTTATTTTCATCACTTGCATCATTTAAAAGAGGTGTTGATCCACAAAAAATGTGTTATTTAAACATGAATAATCTGTATTAATGGACAAAGGGGTTGTAATGCAAGAGATGAAAATATAGAGGACAATCTACAAGGAAACTATGTGTCGCATTCAATCCAGAAGACGTGGTGCCCACAATTGAAGAGTGTATCACTCTGCTGCATTATAAAGTACTCAGAATGAACCGGGTCTACATCAAGCACAATGAAAGTCTATCTTTGAAGAACTGACTAGTAGAGGTTGCAGGGGCAAGATGAAGGGAGTCTCTTCAAATACAAAAATGGAAAAACGATAGCTGAAATTGGAGACCCTTGCTGACGAATTCAAGAAATAGAAAAATGAACTTCACATAGTTCTTATCAATTGAGGGCTCCAATGATGTATTCATTGGGAACATGTTCAAAAAAGATAAATGCCAGAGATGCAGTCATTCGAGACTTCTTAGGCTAGTACAAAAAGCAACTCAACATTTGCACGGTTCATCCAAAGAAGCCAGAGCGGTTCGACAGATTATTCAACCGGTGAGAGACGAAGGCAGAAGACTAGTCAACTTGTCAGAAGCTGTCAGGATATTTTTGTCTCTTAAAAGATAAAACAATTTTGCCTCCAATAAGGATTATTTCTAATAAAAGACATATTTTTTGATCAATGCCTCGAACATTGCTTGCATAATGCATTCCTGCATATTTCGCATTATTATTTTTTTATTACATTCACATGTCTCATAATAAATGGGAACATTTTGATTCTATTCCCAGGACCTACAAAGAGATTTACCAGCAACTTATTGACGCCCATGTAGTGTCACCATACCTGGTGGAAACAATGAAGTCCCCATACCCCAAGTGGTATGACGAGAATGCTCATTGTGAATATCACAGCGGTGTCCCATGGCACACACTTGAGAATTTTTACGCATTCAAGAGAGTCGTGCAAAAGATGCATAACCAGAACTAGATCGACTTCAACAACTTGGGGGCATCCAAGTGAGGAAGATCATTTCATCATTTGAGGCATTCTGTTTGAATTTGTTTTTCATTTTTTTCTCAAGTTTTTGTAAGGACTTTCAAATAAATTTATGTTACTTTAAAGACGTTGAGCAATGAATCACTTTTGCAAAAATTCTTTGAATATCATCTGAATTAAAAAACTCTGCAAATGATTCAGAGTTACAGATCTTTGACAAAGTAACACGATTAAAAGCCGATAAAAACAAGGACCTTGACCTTACCCAGAATATACCCTAAACACCGTACCCTGCTCTTGCAATTAACCAATATAACATTTTCTTTTCAGAAGGTGCAGACAACATGAGGCATTGTTTTGCATATGAAATTACTATGCTTTTTATTTAAGACGTTCAGTGATGATCCTGATCTTCACAGATGAAATAGTCGAGTAGATAAATCTAGTTTAGGTCAGTTGCTTGGAAATTGAACTCTAAATATGAGATTCCTTGATTTTCAAAAACACCTAGACTATAACAGGTTATTCTTGACAAACTTAAGAAATTAAATCCGTAAAGATGAGCTATTCCACTAAGGCAATTGGTTATAGAGGAAACTTGAAAGCCCTGCCCTTATGAGTAGACTACGTTTAAACCATGACATTGTTCGAACACTTAGCAATTCGGTGTTTGCTCTACTGCTATTGTCCGGCCGAAGACTTTGTGATGAGATGAACCCTTCAGTTAACTTGATAAAACTGATTATAATGTTAAGTTGTCCCTCTAAAGCAATTGGTTAAACGCCCCGGCTTTATGGATTCAGCTAGCCAGATAACGACAAATTAAATCAAATTTATCTAAGCAAGAAATTTTTGGTAATGATGGACTAAGGGAGTTAAGGAACACATATTATAGTTAACTTCACACGAGCACTCAGGAATTTCATTTTTAGACCGATATTTATGCACTACATTTGTTAGAGGAGCTTACGAGGCTTGAACAAATGGAAAATTTCAGAGGACCGAAATAAAAGGTCTAGTAATTGATCATGCTAGTTGCGTCATTTTGTCCGCACCCAATTAAAATGCCAAACAAAAAAAAAGCACGTTGCAATAACAAAAAAAATAACCTTTTCATGGCTGAAACCTTAGGTCAACCTAAAGCCAACTCATCCATTTGAACATTTGTCAAAGAGCTGTAACTTTGAAAGCATTAAAAGAGCTATTGATTCCTTTGATATACTTTGAACTCATGTTTATAATTTGATTCAATTGCGAACAATATTTTACAGAATTTTTATCCTTTTCCCTCCGAAAACAAGAAAAAGGAGAAAAACATTTTCAAACAGGACAGTCTCAAATATGAAAGGTCTGTAAAGCCAAAGCTTGAAATGGGGCATGGTCGATTCCAACGACAAGACCAGCATACAAAAATGAGGCTCCATCCAAGAGATAAAACAAAGTTAATTCATGTTGAATGCATCTTAGACACACTTAAGAGCATCACATTTATCATTTTTAGCACACTTTTTTTACAGCTTTTAGAGTCAAATTTCAACTTCAAGATGAAAGATAATCAATTCAAAAAGTGCATTCAGAAATTGATGGTGGTTGCTTAACTTCAAAGCGAAGGGGCGACTGACGGTCAATAAACAACTTTTTAGTTTCATTCAGAGTCAATTTCAACTTCACAGCGAGGGATATTGGACTCGAGACAACACAAGCTCAACTTCACATCGAAGGGGCGACTGACTGTCAACAAACAACTTTTCAGTTTCATTCAGAGTCAATTTCAACTTCACAACGAAGTATATTGGACTCGAGACAACACAAGCTCAACTTCACAGCGAAGAGGTGGCTGACTGTCAACAAACAACTTTTCAGTTTCATTCAGAGTCAATTTCAATTTCACACCGAAGGATAATGGAGTCAAGACAACAAAAGCTCAACTTCACAGTGAAGGTGCAACTGACTGTCAACAAATAACTTTTCAGTTTCATTCAGAGTAAATTTCAACTTCATAGCGAAGAATATTGGACTCGAGACAACACAAGCTCAACTTCACAGCGAAGGGGCGACTGACTGTCAACAAACAACTTTTCAGTTTCATTCAGAGTCAATTTCAACTTCACAGCGAAGGATATTGGACTCGAGACAACACAAGCTCAACTTCACAACGAAGGGCGGCTGACAGTCAACAAATAACTTTCCAGTTTCAGAGTCAATTTCAACTTCACGGCGAAGGATCTTGGCATCGAAACAGAATAAAGATTTGGATTTCAACTTCACGATGAAGGATATCCAATTCGAGGCTCAACTTCACAATGAAGGGGCCATCCATAGTTTAAACTTCATGACGAAGGGAATCGTGCCCACCAAAGGCCTTCGAGTTCGACTACGCTCAGCTCCAAGGCACATCATTTATAGCATAACTTAAGTCAAGAAGGGTTATATTCCAACTGAAGACCCTCGAGTTCGATTACACTCAGCTTCGAGGGCACATCATTTACAACATAACTCAAGGCTAAAGGGGTTATATGTGACTAAAAGACCTTCGAGTTCGACTACGCTAAGCTCCAAGGCATATATTTAGCAGCGTAACTTAAGTTGAGAAGGGTTATCTGCCAACCAAAGACCTTCGAGTTCGAATACGCTCAGCTCCAAGGCACATCATTTGCAACATAGCTTAAGTCGAGAAGGGTTATCTACCAAAGACCCTCTAGTTCGATTACACTCAGCTTCGAGGGCACATCATTTACAGCATAACTCAAGGCTAGAAGGGTTATCTGTGACTAAAAGACTTTTGAGTTCGACTACACCCAGCTCCAAGGCATATCGTTTACAGCATAACTTAAGTCGAGAAGGGTTATCTATCAACCAAAGACCTTCGAGTTCGACTACGCTCAGCTCCAAGGCACATCATTTGCAGCATAGCTTAAGTCAAGAAGGGCTATCTGCCAAAGACCCTCGAGTTCGATTACACTCAACTTTGAGGGCACATCATTTATGGCATAAATCAAGGCTAGAAGGGTTATCTGTCAACAAAGACCTTCGAGTTTGACTCCACTCAGCTCAAAGGCACCATCATTTGTAGCATAGCTCAAGGCAAGAAGGGCTATCTGTCAAAGACCTTCGAGTTTGATTACATTCAGCTTGAGGGCGTATCAACCGCGTTGCATCAACAAGGAATTACTTTCCAGTCAAATTTTTACACCCATGTCTCTAAATCGAGAAGAAGACCAATGTCGACCAAGATTGACAACAAAAAGTTACTTTTCGATTCCCACGATTTAAACTTCAAGAAGAAGGATATCGTGCCCAATGGATAGACTTAGTGTCACAACAAACACTATCAATTCTCAAATCAAAGAGAACCGGAAAAAACTGGTTGTCTTTTTCATCTTTGCCCTATTCTTGTTAACACAAAAATGTGCAAAGAGGGGTAGCTGTAGACACCCGTTTTTTGTCCGGGTCTACAAAAACATTTTATCATATTATTTATTTATTATTATTATTATTATTAATATATTATTTTTTTATTATTTTTGCAGGCCCCGCCCTCAACAACCTCGATTTAGTGAGATTCAGAAAATATATTAACGTATTTGAGTCCTATTGAAATACTAGAACCAACATATTTGAGTCCTATTGAAACACTAAAACTGAAGCATTTTGAGTCTAAGTAGGACTCTAAATCTGAGCTAAAAATAGGTTTCTTTAGACTATAAATAGACTCATGCATCAAGAGGAAATGACATAGAAAAATGTGGAACCAAAATCAGAGGAAGGGGCAACGATTTGGAAAAACTGAGGGAAGAAAAGGACAAAAAATAAGCGTGGAGGATCCAAAGCCAGTATCTAAAAGCACGAGGAGTGGCAGAGCATTTTCATTGCAAATCCAATTTCTCTACACGTAAAACATGGGAGATGTAACAACTTTTGACTTATTCTTTTTTATTTCATTTTTTATTTATTTACTTTATATATATGTTTCATTTTCTCCTAATTTTAATATTTTTTATTTATTTTTACATTGTTTTATATATATATATATATTTTTTTTCATTTTTTATTAATATTATTATATTAATATTTTTTATGATTCTTTTCTAATTTTTATTTTCATTTTTATAATCCAATATTTTTAACTTTTTAGGGATACTTTCAATCGATCAAAGATAATTAATTCGAATTGAATTTTTAAATTTCAATTTAAATTTCAATTTTCGCGATTAAGACAACCGATGAATTAATTGGTACCAAAAGGGCGGTTCAAGGGTGCTAATCCTTCCTTGATCGTAACCGACTCTCGAACCCGACACGTTTCTGGTACAACACAGATCAGGTAAGATGGTGTCCAACCTACCTAAATTCGTTTTAAATAGTCGATGTTGACTCCAATTCATTCAATCCAAGTTGAAGCCTAATTTGGGGCCCAACCGAAAGACAGTTCTGACAATTATGAATACCTGAAGAAGAGATTTTGTCTACGACCAGGTTCATTGAAACATGAATCACGAATAGTCATATTAGGATCATCAGGATTAGGAAATTGTTGGATAGGAGGTGGATTTAACGGTGGGTTTGGCGGTTGGTTTGAACGACTAGAGGATGTTCTAGGGCGTTTTTGAGACATGACTTAGGAAATCGGAATAAAAAAGATTAACCTGCAATTTTAAAACACATGTATGCAATAATATCAATCCCAAAACTCAAATGAGTCCTCATTATTTCAAGGTTCTCTAAAATAATCCTAATAGGTAATTTTTGAATACCAAGTTTGAAAACAAGGTTTGAAAATCAATATATATGTGTAATTTTTCATGAAAACAACATAATTAATTCAAAAACTAGAATTTAAAAAACAAAACCCAATATTTTTTTTAAATTTCAAAAATCTTGAAAAATCTTGTGTTTTTGATGAAATTAGTTGTAGATTATAGTTCTAAATCAAAATCTAAGCAATGCCCAATATTTATTCCAACCTATAACTAATTAAAACTAGTCCTATGTTCAAAATCAATAAAATATGGTGTTTAGAAAAATTACCTTGAAAAGTGAAGATTGAGTTGATTTTGATGTTGTTTACACGAAATTAATGACGATAGCAGGTTTAGGAGTGGAAATATGAAGTAATTCCGACTTATATTTGATGGTTTTGGCAAAGATGAAGATTAGAAGGGAGGAAGGGAGCGCACGACGTGAAGAGAGGAGAAAGGGTTTTAAGAGAGAGAGTGTTATTTGGGTGTTAATAACCAGACCCCATGGAGGGTATCGGTACCCTCCTAGGGGGTATCGGTACCTACTCAAAGGGGGAATCAGTACCCATTCAATGGGGTATCAATACCTCCTGCACCCAAAATGTTAAAAATATGATTTTAAACACTTAGAATGCTAAATTAATCAGCTCTAGTGATATTGGCAACTCATTTTACGAAAAATTAACTATGTTAAACAATCAATTATATCATTAAATTCTATTTGAACATATAATCAATTTTCACTAAGAATCATAAACTCCCCCAGCTAATAGCAAAGAATGAAATCAAAAGAGTTATTTTTATAAGCATTTTCCAAAACTAATTAAAAGTGCTAATCTTATTTTAAAGACTAAGTCAAGGTAGATTTGTCGAACCTAATTCTCTTCTAAGTGTCCAAAATCTTTCTTTATCTAAAGGTTTTGTAAAGATATCCGCTAATTGGGGCAAAGTATCAACATATTCTAAAACTATATCTTCTTTAGCGACATGATCTCTAATGAAATGATGTCTAATTTCAATGTGCTTAGTTCTAGAGTGTTGGATGGGATTTTTAGTGAGACAAATAGCACTAGTATTGTCACACTTGATAGGTATGGTACCTACTTCAATTCCATAATCAAAAAGTTATTGTTTCATCCATAAAACTTGTGCACAATAACTACCGACTGAAATATATTCCGTTTCAGTGGTAGATAATGCAACACAATTTTGTTTCTTTGAAAACCAAGAAATCAACATATTTCCTAGGAATTGGCAAGTACTGGAGGTGCTTTTCCTATCTATTTTGCATCCTCCATAATCCACATTAGAGAAAGCATGCAAGCTAAAGCTAGAGTCTCTAGGATACCAAAGTCCTAAACTAGGAGTGTCCTTAAGGTATCTAAAGATCCTCTTAACAGCTAGTAAATGTGATTCCTTAGGGTATGATTGAAATCTAGCACATAAGAAAAAACTAAACATAATATCCGGTCTACTTGTGGCTGGATAGAGAAAAGAGAGCCAATCATTGACATATATAATTTAACATCCACACATTTACCTTCTTCATCTTTGTCAAGCTTTGTAGAAGAACTCATTGGAGTAGCATGAGGTTTCCCATTTTCCAGTCCAAACTTTTTGAGCATATCATTGACGTATTTAGCTTGATTGATGAAGATGTCATCTTTTCTTTGCTTGATTTGGAGTCCCAAGAAAAATGAGAGCTCTCCCATCATGCTCATCTCTAATTCACTTTGTATTAGCTTAGAAAAATTCTTGGCAAAGAACATCATTAGTAGAACCAAATATTATATCATCAACATAAATTTGAACTACTAATAAATCTTTATCTTTATTCTTTAAAAACAATGTAGTGTCAACCTTCCCTTTTGAAAAACCTTTTTCAATTAAAAAATTTGACAATCTTTCATACCAAGCTCTAGGAGCTCGTTTTAAACCATAAAGTGCTTTTGTCAATTTAAAAAATGATTGGGAAATTTTGAATCTTCAAAACCAGGAGGTTGTTCCACATACACTTCTTATTTTATAAAACCATTTAAAAATGCACTTTTAACATCCATTTGATACAGTTTAAATTCATTGAAACATGCAAATGCTAATAAGATTCTAATTACTTCCATCCTAGCTACAAGAGCATATGTTTCATCATAATCTATGCCTTGTTCTTGAGTATACCCTTGAGCAACAAGTCTAGCCTTGTTTCTCACTATATTACCACTTTCATCAAGCTTATTCCTAAATACCCATCTAGTACCTACAATAGATTTATTACTTGGCCTTTCAACTAATGTCCATACTCTACTCCTCTGAAATTGATTTAACTCTTCTTGCATAGCCATAATACAATGTTCATCATTTAATGCTTTTTTAATATTCTTAGGCTCTATGCATGAGATAAATGCAACATAATTACAAATATTTCTAAGAGAAGATCGAGTTGTTACCCCTTTGGATGGATCACCTATTATCTCATCATCCTTGACATAATTGTACTCTCTTGGGTAAGAGACTTCCCTTTCTTCAATGGTTGGATTTTCGAGAGGATCTTGAGTTTCCTCATCTTTCGTTTATTCCTTTGATGATGGTTCTCCAACGTAATGTCTAACGTCATTTGTGTTTTATAATACACATAATCATTTACACAAGAATCCTTCATCGAAAGGGGATTATCGTCGAAAACAACATGTATAGACTCTTCTATAACTAAAGTTATTTTATTAAATACTCGGTAAGCTTTAGAATTTAAGGAATAACCCAAAATAATTCCTTCATCACTTTTAGCATCAAATTTGGCAATATTTTCTTTACCGTTGTTTAAAACAAAACACTTACATCCAAAAGGATGAAAATAGCTAATATTAGGCTTTTTATTTTTGAAAAGTTCATATGGAGTTTTCTTCAAAATAGGCCTAATCATTACTCGATTAATAACATAACAAGCGGTGTTTGTGGCTTCCGCCCAAAAGTATTTTGGCAAATTGTTTTCACAATGCAAGGTTCTAGCCATTTCTTCTAAAGTTCGATTTTCCTCTCAACAACTCCATTTTGTTGAGGGGTTATAGGTGCTGAAAAATTATGGCTAATACCATTAGAATTACAAAATTCAGTAAATCCAAGATTTTCAAATTCATTTCCATGATCACTCCTAACACTAGTTATAGAGTGACCTTTTTCGTTTTGGATTACTTTTGAAAACGTGATGAATTTTTCTAATGCTTCATCTTTAGTACTTAAAAATAGAACCCAAGTATATCTAGAATAGTCATCTACCAAGACAAATGCATATTGTTTTCCACCCAAGCTAGTAGTCCTAGATGACCCAAAAAGATCTATATGGATAAATTGTAATACTCTACTAGTGGATACGTAATTAATGGATTTAAAAGAAATTCACTTTTGTTTTCCTTTAGCACAAGTATCACAGATTTTATCATTATCAAATTTTAGTTTAGGCAACCCTCGACCTAAATATCCTTAAATTAGTCGTTTTAAAACACTCATACTAGCATGTCCTAGTCTCCTATGCCATAACCAACTATCATGCTCATCTTTAGCAACTAGACATAAATTAGTCATATCTATAGAATGTAAATGCACCATGTATATGTTTCCTATTCTATGACCAACAAGCATAATCCGATTAGATGCAATTTTAATGACTTTACAACCATAGTTTCAAACATGACATTGAATTCTTTATCGTATAATTGACTAATACTCAATAGATTATGCTTTAATCCATTCACATATAAAACATTTTTGATTTGTATGGAAGAGGTATTACCTATAGTACCTATACCTTCAATGTGACCTTTTGAATAATCTCCAAAAGTCACATCTCCTCCATTTTTAGTGTAAGCTCTATGAACTGGCTCTTGTCTCCAGTCACGTGTCTTGAGCATCCACTATCAAGGTACCATGAGTTTGAATTTGTTTCCCGTGCCTTGTAGCAATGCTCATTTTCCTACAAACATAGATTAATTTTTGATTTTTGGTACCCAAGTTCTTTTTGGTCCACATTCATTAGTCTCCAAAATTCTAGTCCCCTTAGGTATCCATTTGTGTAGGATATCCTTATCTTTAGTTGTAATGAGTTTTGGAATTTTTTAAAACATTTTAAATCAACCTTATTGAAAGAAGCTTTAAGATCATCAATTTTCTTTTGATGATCGTCATTTACTCTTGAAAGTAAGTTATGCAAATCGATATTTTTCTTTTCAAATTCATCTAATTTGATTTGCAATTCTTTGATCTTACTTTCAAGATCATTGTTGTTGGTTCTAGACATAAGACTATTTTCATTTTTCAATTTTGAAATATCGTTTTTATATTTTGAAAATAAAGTCTTATAATCCGAAGCCAACCCATTATAATCCTCTAATAACTCATATAAGATAAATCAAATGAGTTAGAGGTTACCTGAGAGTTTTCCCCAATGGCCATTAAGCACAAGTTTGTAACTTATTGTTCCTTTTCATCGGAACCTTCTTCATCACTCCATGTAGCCACATAAGCCTTGTGCTTTTTCTTTAATTGACCCTTTTTATTCAATAGAGGGCAATCATATTTGACATGCCCCGGCTTTTTGCACTCATAGCAAATGATAGGGTCTTTCTCATTCGGTTCATTTTTGAAGCCTTCATTGTGTTTGAATTTTATTCCTCGGTTGGGCCTCATCAATTTTTTGAACCATTTGGAAAATAATTCCATCTCCTCGTCATTGTCAACTTTATCCGAATTACTCTCATATTTTGTGGATTTGAGAGAAACTCCCACGTTCTTCTTCTTCTCCGTCTCTTTCTTTATCTCATTCATCTTTTCGAGGTCAACCTCATCTTGAAACATCATTTCATGAGTGAGGAGAGAACCAATTAGCTCATCGAGAGTTAAGGATTTTAAGTTCTTAGCCTCGATGATCACCGTCTTCTTTGATTGCCAAGATTTTGGAAGAGAGTAAACTAACTTCCTCACAAGCTTCTCATTTGGAATGATTTCTCCAAATGATTTGAGACCATTAACAATCGTGGAAAATCTATCCGTCATAGCTTTGATATCTTCATCTGAATTCATCCTGAAATTTTCATAGCTATGAGTTAGAAGACTAATTTTAGATTCTTTTACCTCGTTTGTGCCTTCATGAGTGGCTTGTAGTTTATCCCCATATCTCCTTGGCAGTTGTACAAGATGAAACCCTCCCGTATTCATCCGGTCCAAGAGCACAAAAAATAATATGGATAGCTTTGGAGTTGAGCTGGAACATTCTTGTCTCTCATTCACTCCACAATCTTAGATGAGTGGAAGGTTTGATATATCCGTCTTCTATGATATTCCATGCTCCCATGTCACTTGCTTGAATGAAATACATCATTCTATTCTTCCAATAAAGCATAATTAGCTCCATTGAAGAAAGGAGGCTTGTTGACGGGCAATGAATCAAGACCAAAGTCGTGGTTTGAAGTGGAGGCCATTGATGACTTGATTATCGATATAACTCTTCCCAAATCGACTCAAGAGGTGATTAAACCTTCAAATGAGTGGGGCTTTGATACCAATTATTGAGTTAATCGATCGACAAAATAGGCCAAGAGGGGGTGAATTGGCAATAAAAATTTCGGTGGAAGCTTTTGTAGAAAATTGAAAATATTTGCACAACGATTTAGAGTGGTTCGACTTTCTTAACCAAAGTCTACGTCCACTACCTTAGCTATCCACACTAAGGATTTTCCACAAATTCACTAATTTGTATTTATTTTGAGGACAAAGAGTAACCTTACAAATCCCTCAAGAATTATACCCTAAATTCTTGAGAACACTCACTCCCAAAGAGAATAATACAAATTTTGCAAACTTACAGGAAAATCCTCACAAGGAAAGATGTTTATACAATTCTAGAACAAAGAAAGAACACTCAAGAATAATACAATTGAGCACAATAAGTGTTCTTGAAAGAAAAAATGAATATTGAATGAAATAGGCTTGAAAAATGCTCAAACTTGAGGTTTGATGCTTTCTCTTCTCTTTGATTCTCTCTTGATTCTTGAGATTGTTGTTGATCAATGGCTTCTAAGCTTGTTTAAATACTCCTTGGATCATTTCTGAATGTTGCGGGATCATTAGTGTAGTTAATAGAGCCGTTATTGTGTGAAAACAATTAATAAAACAGCTTGGAGCGTTGGGGGGGTATCGGTACCCTTGCATAGGGTATCAGTACCTTGTTGTGTAAAATTCAAATATTTCGATCGTTATGAGATGGGGGTATCGATACCTCCTGGGGGTACAGGAGGTATTGATACCCCTTCGAGCAAACTATTATTTCTCTGAGGCAAATCTTATATGGGGGTGTCGGTACCCTCTTGGGGGTATCGGTACCCTCTGAGCAATCTGTTATTTCTAGGAGCCAAATCTTACATGGGGGTATCGGTACCCTCTAGGCAATCTAGTTTTTCAGTTTAAGATTTATTAAGAAAATAATTTTGGTTCGATTAAAGGCTCGAAATACTTTGTAAAATTGTTTAAAAGATTAAAACACACTTTCACACTTGAGTAAGAATTGAATTTGACATTTGAAAAACTTGGATTAATATTTTGATATTCGAATAGTTTGATCGAATATATATTTGAAATGATTAGAAAATCTTGGAATCCAATAACATTTAATTTGTTATATCGAAATATCAAAATGTTTTCAACAAAACTGATGCGATTGATTGGTGAAAGATCGTAGAGTTAGCCTTAGAGCCTAAGAGACCCACCTAGGAATACATCTTATCTGAATTTAGGCAAAAATATATTAGAGAGTCTGATACGGATGATATGAGAATATAATTCTCTCAACTAAATTAGGGTGACCAGTTAGTCTTTGAGTATGAGAGCTTAATCACAGAACTAAATAGCTTCAAAGTAAGTAATATCATTGTAGACTTAGAATAAGAGGGTTACGGGCTCTTAGGGATCGTAGAGATCTTTAAGAGCATAGTCTTGGAGGTCAGGGCAAATTTAAAGAACATGGGGTAGATTTAAGCCCCTTAGGAGACCCTTATCATCAGTATCCAGGGCGAGTATCAATGAATCAATGAGGACCACTTTCCATACATTTTTTGTGCATTATGGTAGGAAGCATCCTGGGGAGTGTCATAATATGATGAGAGTGTAACATCCCAAAATCTGAGTTAGTAGTTTAGGGTAAGTAATTGGGTAATTTCTGCGATTTCTGGTAAAATCATATTTTTGGAATTTTTTATGGAAAATATTTTGGAATTATTAAATATTAATTTTAGAATATTACATATTGTTTTATTAAGGTTTAATTTTATTTTAATTAAGCGACTAAATTGAGTTTTAGCAAAAATTGGAATTATAGTGTTTAAATTGTAAATGGATCAAAATTAGTAAACACACAAAGCAATTTAACTAAGATCAATTTTCCCTCCCTTTTTAACTTGTTTTGACGTGAGTTATTCTTAAAATAAAATTATTTTTAATTCATTTGTACTTCATTTCTAATCCATTTTTACTAAATTAAAGTTAGTTTTAACTTCCTTTTTCATTCTAATTCATTTAGCCAAACACTCTTGATTTTCTTTTTATATTTTGTCTACTTTGTTCATCTTTAGAAACTAAAAATTCTCTTTCAAATCCTCATTAAATTTCTTCCATTTTTGATCAAAATAATCCTTGATTTCATTCTTGAATTATTCCTCTCCATTACCGATTTCTACAAGCATCCTCTATTGGTTTTCGAGCTTCTTTCCTTCTTCTTGATTTCAATTTCTCCTCAATCTTTTTCATCTTCATTTTTGTAGCAAGGTAATGTTATTCTTTTCATTATCTTTCTTTTGAAGCTTTAAGGATTAAATTATCCTCTCTTTAATTGACTTGAAGATCATATGTTTTGATTTAATGATTTTGCAAGGAAATATGATTTTCGGAATAAATAAAAGAGGCATTTCTTGATCTTATTTCTATTTATTCTTGATGGATTTAGGATGTTTAAAGGTTGATTATGATGATATTAAAATAGTATTCAAGTGGATTTATTTTCATTTCGATTTGGGCAAGAAATATCGATTTTAGTGATTTTTCGAAAATCCGAGAATGCTTATGTTAGCTGCTAATTTTAGGAGGTTTATTGGTTTATAAATCAAGTTTATGATTGCTTAGTATCAGATTAAGTGTGAGGAAGCAAGTATTCTCAAGGTGGAGCGTTTAGATCCCTCTTTTGGGAAGGATTTCGATTGTTTCAGTGTTTACAACTATGTTTTTATAGCAATTTTTTTTGCTATATTTTGGATGTGTATGTGATGATTTTTTGTATTTTATAAGGTTATTATTGAGTATATATTTGGGGAAAAATAGTGCATCCTTTGATGGCAACGAGTATAGTGGCGTTTAGAAGCAAGATTTTGTCATTTCGCAATAAGGTAAGTGGTTGCCCATTCATTTGTGACGAACGTTCTCAATATTGAATGAAGGTTTAGTTTTGAGTGAACTCTAAATTTATGTTTTTAATGTAAGTATACATTTTGTTCATAATTGATGATATGAATCCGTGATGTTTGATTTAAGTAAGTTATTATAAAGAGAATGAATTTTATGACATGATTTATGGTTGAAAGAATATGATTAATGCAATCATGCTGTCGTAACCGTCTTTCAGGTGGGTCCGGAATTAGGCTTCGACTTAATTTCGATGTGATAGAGCCGCCACCGATCATTTAAAATTAGGTTGATCAGACACCATTTTACCTAATCTATGTTATTACCAGAATTGAATCAGATACGAGAGTCTATTACAGTCGTGGAAGGATTAGTACCCACGTACTGCTCTTTCGGTACTAATTTAATTTATTGGTTGTCTTAATTGTGAAAATTAAAAGTTCGATCCGAATCACATACCCCTTTGACGAATTCAAAATTTTCCTAAAAACTAAAATTAATATTAGGCAATAAAACAGAATAAATAAAGCAAAATCGAAAAGAATTAAAGTTAGAGTTAAAATAAAAATAGATTTAAAAAAAAACTAAGATAAAAAGTTGATAAAAATTTACATAAATAAAAGAAATACAATAAAATTTAAGTTAAACGATTGTATCAGAAGGAATAAAGAAAATCGAGGATTAAATTGAAGTTAATTAAATGCTATAATGAGAAAAATAAAAAGTTAGGGGCTAATTTCCAAAAATATAAAAAATATAAACAAGGATTAAATTAAATAAATTACAATTTTGAGGTTTCAAAATCCCTGATTTGCTTCAATGCGGCTCTTGTCTGTGCGGCGTTATAGCTAGACACAAAACCCTAATCGAGTTAGGAATGGGTTAGGCCCCTTAACTGATTGGGCTTCTGCTGGGCCTGGTTTTGGACTCTTTTGGGCCTAAAATAATGAAAAAAATAAAAAATAAAAACAAAGAATAAAACAAAATAAATATGATGTAACTATAATTATAAAAACTATATAATATATTTTTTAAAATGTGTTTCCAAAAATTATATGTTCAAAAAAAAATCATTTTTTTAAAAGTTATATATTATATGTTTTCAAAAGTATTTTAAAAAACTATATATTGTATACGTTTTCAAAAATGTTTTCAAAACTATATATTATATGTTTTCAAAAATGCTTTAAAAACTATATATTATATACGTTTTCAAAAAAATGTTTTCAAAACTATATATTATATATGTTTTCAAAAAATGTTTTCAAAACTATATATTATATATGTTTCAAAAAATGTTTTCAAAACTATATATTATATATGTTGTCAAAAAATGTTTTCAAAACTATATATTATATAAATCTTCGAAAATGTTTTCAAAACTACATATTATATGCGTTTCAAAAAATGTTTTCAAAACTATATATTATATATGTTTTCAAAACTATATTATATATGTAATATATACTAAATAAAACCCCGGATGAAAATGAGAGACTAGAGCTGCCCCTCTTTGCCCATTATCGCACAACGAAAATAAAGAAAAGACAAAAAGACACAAATTTTCGTTCGGTGTATATGGACTTGGAAACAAGCCTATTTCTATGAGGGTTGTCAACTTCTGAGTTTGAAATCCAGCTCAAATTTACAGACGAATCTTTTATCGACTATCCTCTGCTACAAAGTTGAGATTTGAAAAAATAGAAGACAATTCCCTACTGTTGAGCCGTATTGTGGGTGCCTCCTTCGTCGTAAAGTTGAGTCAATATTGAGATGTCTTTGAACATGATATCCTTCATTTTGAAGTTGAAATCGTAGTTTGAAATTTGAATCGGAAGGTGGATTCTTGTTGCCAAATCATAGTCAACCTCGGCATTATTCTTGGTCTAAAGGCCTCAGTTTGAAAATTCGACCAGAAGGTAGTTCCTCGCTACTACCATGTGGTTGATATGCCTTCGAGCTGAATGAAATTGAACTCAAAAGTTTTCATTGACAGACAGCCCTTCTCGCCTTGAGCTATTCTGTAAATTAGGCTAGGAGATAGCTCATTGTTGTTACAGATGACTAATTTGTTATGAATGTTAAGTCAAACTATTGGGCACGATATCCTTCATCGTGAAGTTGAAATCAAGGGTGACTCATTCGTCGTGAAGTTAAGTCGAGACTTTTGGGTACGATATCCTTTATTGTGAATTTGAAATCGTGAGTGACTCGTTCGTTGCGAGGTTGAGTTCGCATTAAATAAATTTTCCTTAAGCCAGATATCCTTCTTTACGAAGTTGAAATCTAACTTGGATAGGCTGCATTGATTTTGACAAAAATATGTAAAATTACACATATATGCGATGCTATGGATGCAATGATCTTATGTATGCCTAAACTGCATATGTAATATGTTATTTGAGGGTTTAGAGAGGAATCTCAATCTCTTGCTGTTATTTCAGATGACTCTTGATTTTGGAATCTTGAATTTTCTGATTCTTGATCTTGGATGCTTCAACAGGCTTTTATCCGCCATACACTCTGTTGAGCTTGCAAAAAGAGGGTTTATTTCTGGTATTGATTTAAGCAATTCCTTTCAATGAACTAGAACCCATTACCTCGAGTATGGTGCATAAGCCTTGATCTACTTCCGAACATCTCTACCTTTCAGAAAATATTTGTACAATAAAACACAATTGTCTTTTCAAAAGTGAATAAATCTTTTTTATTTAAGTTTAATCGAAGATGCTTAAAGGAATTTATTTCTTTAGATAAATGACCATATTTATTTGTGAGGGAAAAAAGTACATGGCAAACATTATGAGAAGTCAATACATAAAAGAAATACAAGTAGATGCCCTAGATTTTGACAATGCGGATGCCTTTGAACCGATACATCGTTAGATGACTTTTGAGTATAGTTTTTGTCAAGGAGACTTCAAAAATGTGTCAACGTTCGGGAGAGTGCAAGGTTCCTCCGAATTATTAAGTTTACAGAAGACTCGGATGCCATGATGCTTTACGTCCTTGATATGGGACCTTTCCCCTACGCGAATCTTGGATCATTATCCAGGCCGTCATTTCGGGTTTTCAACTTGGATCCATCATTGGTTTCAAGTCGCCCTTTGCGGGTTTTCATCTTGGACCCACCTTATTTTTTGTTCTTCTTTTTTATTTCTCTATTTAGAGCGCCCTTTCGGGTTTTTACCCTAAGCAAAATATTTCTTGACTACATCTGAATTAATGGGATTAGGTAGTTCTGGCCTGTCCATTTCAGTTAGGATCAGTGCTCCTCCAGAGATAACTTTTTTTACAACATAAGGCCCTTCTCAATTTGGCATCCATTTACCTCTGTAGTGCTTTTGGATTGGCTAGACCTTCTTCAGTACAAGATCTCCTTCCTGGAATACTCTTGGGCGCAACTTCTTGTTGTATGCTCGGATCATTCATTTTTGGTAGAGCTGACCATGATGAATGGCTTTCCACCTATTTTCTTCTATTAAGTTCAATTGATCGTATCGAGTTTGCACCCATTCTGCATCATCTAGTTTAACTTCTGACAAAATCTGGAGTGATGAGATTTCCACCTCAATGGGCAATACTGCCTCCATCCCATATGCTAATGAAAATGGGGTTACCCCAAGTCGAAGTTCATACCGTGGTTGTTTCTCCACTATTTTCTTGATATTTTTGTTTGCTGGTTCTACCGCTCCATTCATCTTCGGTCTATAAGCAGTAGAGTTGTGATGCTTTATGTTAAATTGTTCACAAGAAGCATCCATCATTTTGTTGTTCAAGTTTATTGCATTATCGGTAATGATTCTTTCGGGTAAACCATACCGATATATGATCTCCTTTTTCAATAACTTGTAAATAGTGGACTGAGTGACACTGACATATGATGCAACTTCCACCCATTTGGTAAAATAGTCAATTACCACAAGAATGAACCGATGGCAATTTGAAGCTTTTGGATGGATTTTTCCAATAAAAACCATGCCTCACATAGAAAAGAGCCACAATGCCATCATCACTTGAAGAGGTTGAGGTAGACCATTATTTTATCCCCATAGATTTGACACTTATGACATCTTCTAGTATAATTGATGTAGTCGCCCTCTAATGTGGACCAGAAGTACCCTCATCTCAAAATTTATCTTGACATCATATGACCATTTGTATGAGTTCCACAAACTCCGTCATGTACTTCTTCCAAGATCATCTTTTCCCCTTCTGCATCTACACATCTTAACAAGACTTGTGTTGAGTTAATCGATCGATTGAATTGGCCAAGAGGGGGGTGAATTGGCAATTAAAATTTTGGTGGAAGCTTTTACAGAAAATTGAAAAGATTTGCATAGCGATTTAGAGTGGTTCGACTTTCTCAATCAAAGTCTACGTCCACTACCTTAACTATCCACACTAAGGATTTTCCAACAAATTCACTAATTTGTTCTTTCTTTTGAGGCCAAAGAGATAACCTTACAACTCCCACAAGAATATACCCCAATTCTTGAGAACACTCTTTCTCAAAGAGAAGATTACAAATTTACAAACTTACAAGGAAATCCTCACAAGGTAGATTGTTTGCACAATTTTAGAACAAAGAAAAGAACACTAAAAAATGAATACAATTGAGTACAAGTAGTGTTCTTGAAAGCAAAATGAATATTGAATGAAAAATAGGCTTGAAATGCTCAAACTTGAGGTTTGATGCTTTCTCTTTGATTCTCTCTTGATTCTTGTTTCTTTTGTATTCTTGTTGTTCATCAATGGCTTCTAAGCTTGTTTAAATACACCTTCAAATGATTCTGAACGTTGGGGATGATTAGTGGAGTCAATAGAGCCGTTTAAGTTTGAAAACAATTTATTAAATCAGTTGGAAGCGTCAGTGAATCGATGCATACCCAAGGTGCATCGGTGCATCAAGTGTAAAATTCAAATAATTTGACCGTTGGACCCTTAGTGCATTGGTGCACTAAGAGTGCATCGTTGCATGAAATGCATTCGATGTTTCAAAATAGCCAGAGTGCATCAATGCATGGCTGGTGCATCGATGCATCAAATGCATTCGATGTTTTCATAAAACTCTGAGTGCATCGATGCATAGTATGTGCATCGATGCATGAAATGCATTCGATGTTCAATTTATTCCATGGTACATCAATGCATGGATTGGTGCATCGGTGCATCACTTTGAAAAATTGATTTCAGGCTTGATTTTGGTTCAAAATACTTTGTGAAAATTGTTTCAAAAATATATTAAGTATAAAACACACTTTTACACATTTAGTAAGGTTTGAAATTGATCTTGAAGACTTGGAGTAATAATTTGATATTCGAGTAATTAAATCGAATATACTTAGAAAATCATTTGTAAAATCTTAAAATTCATTTAACTTAATTTGTTATATCGAAACATCAAAATGTTTTCAACAACTTGATCATGACTTTTCTTGTATAAGATTTCTCCGTCTAGAATATATCCGCCTATCATCCTTCTGATTGTTCTTTTGTCAGTTTCAGTGGCCTCTTCCGGATAGCTTTGATTCTTAATATATTGCAAGATGTCGTAGTACCAAGGTTTGATATCTTTTACCTCTTAGATTTGATAACAATGAGTTGAGTACTCATACGACTGCATGTCAATTGGCATCATGTCAGACTCCCCACTAGCCTTGAATGCTACTGCCAAGGTAGCTAAGGCATCATCCATTTGATTTTCTTCTCTAGGCACGTAATGGAAAGTGACTTCATCAAACTCTTCAAGTAGATCCAATATGAGCTTTCGGTATTCCACCAGCTTTTCTTCTTTTTTCTCCCACTCTCCTCAGAGTTGATAGATTACTAATGTAGAAGCTTCATATACCCGCAAGGTCTTTATATTCTATCCAATAGCAGCTCGAATGCCCAAAACATAAGCTTCATACTTTTCCATGTTGTTAGTGCAATAGAAGTCCAATCTGCTAGTAAACGGGTAATGATTTCCTTCAGGTAAGACCAATATAGGCCCAATACTGTGTCTTAATCCATTTGATGCACTATTAAAAATATTTTTTCCAAGAATCATATATAGAAGTACTTGCCTCTTCTAGAGATATGGCCATCAAGTCTTCGTCTAGGAATTTAAAGTCCAGTGGCTCATAATTTTCAACAGTCTACTTTGCATTTTATATTCATAGGGGAGGTAAATTCTGGATGGCTTTGACTTTATCTGGATCAATCTCGATGCCTTTCCTGCTAGCCACGAAGCCTAGCAACTTTCCAGATGTTACACCAAAGGTAGACTTATTTGGATTTAACGTCAACTAAAACTTTCTCAATCTATGGAAAAGTTTTCTCAAATTCTCGACATGCTCATCTTTAGTTTGTGCCTTGATAATCATGTCGTCAACATAAAATTCAATATCCTTATGCATCATGTCAGGAAACAAGGTCACCATGGCTCTTTGGTATGTTACCCCAGTATTCTTTAATCCAAAGGGCATCACCTTGTAGCAGAATGTTCCCCACATTGTGACGAATATGGTCTTTTCCATGTCACCATGATGCATTTTAATCTGATTATATCCTGAGAATCCATCAATGAATGAGAAGAAAGCATTTCCTGCTGTATTATCTACCAAAGTGTCTATGTACGGAAAAAGGAAGTTATCTTTAGCACTTTCTTTGTTAAAGTCTCAGTAGTCAACAGACATACGCACTTTTCCATCCTTATTTAGAACTGGCACTATGTTAGCCACCCACTGCGGATACTTGGCCACCTGAAGAAAGCCAACATCGAACTGCTTCTTGACTTCTTCTTTTATTTTAAGGAGCATTTCATGTCTCATTCTCCTTAGATTTTGTTGTACAGGTTTGCATTCTGGCTTGATAGGTAGTTTGTAGACAACTATATCCGTATCTAGCCCAGGCATGTCTTAATACGACCACGCAAACACATCTTTGTATTCTTGAAGTAAGTCTATCAACTTTTGTCTTGCTTTAGCCGAAAGAGTTGTACCAATTTTAACCTTATCCCTTTCCTCTTCTGTGCCCAAATTCAATACTTCAATTTTCTCTTCACGTGGCATTATTTGTTTGTCCTCTCTTTCTACCACCCTTAATAATTCGGAAGGTAAGTTGCACTCTTCTTCATTGTCATATTCATCAATTTTCCCAAGACAACTGAGCTGTTCAAAATCCACCTTCAGATCAGAATCATCATTGTGTGCATCATTAATATATAGGGACCAGGAAAGAAAAGGAGAAAAGAAATATGTATATGCGAGAGGAAAGTATCCCACACATAATGAAGAAAAATTAAATACAAGAGAAAATGAAATGAAGAAGGAATAAATGTTTACTGGGAAAGAAACTGCATATTTTGTTGAATGTTGATAAAAACCATTTATTCACTCTTACAAAAGGTCACCTATTACCCCAGGTATAGGAAAATAGGGAGATTTTGAGTATTACTCTGAAAGAGATTTGAAAACCACATGTAGCTCTTCAATAGTCCAGTTGTTAAGCACAAACCCAGGTGGCAATGGGCAGATTCCAAATCTATCTGCATCTTCAACATTCTCTGTGATTATGGCATTGATACTCAAGTCTTTCAAAGAAACCTCCAAATCTGGTAAGGTGGTCTCAAATACATAGCCATCACATCTAAATGTGTCATGAAGAGGGGGAAAATAATTGGTTCCCACTGAAATTCATTCCTGGTCAATCTTGCCAATCTTTTTTCTCGGCACTTTTGGATTTCCTTCCTCTTCTATTGTGATTGGCCTGGAACCAAGCCCGAATTGGTGTAACTTCGTGATATGAAAAATGAGGTCAATCCTCCCTTGCAAAAGTATTCTAAATCCTCTTCCTATCTTGGCACCTCTTCCCAAAGTCTACTTGATTTATATCTTGGTGTATTTAGAGAGTCTGGGTTTGGAAATCTTACCTCCTCCAGCCACAAATGTGGCATTCACAGGGAGCGAACGAACACTCTACAACCTCATCATTTAATTCTATGTAAGGGGCATCAGTGGTCACACTTACCACTATATCTTCTTCGGCATTAATGATTACAAGAGCCCCATCAATGACAAACTTAACTTTTTGGTGCAGTGTTGATGGTACTGCCTTGGCTTGATGGATCCAAGGTCTTCCTAAAAGATAGTTACATAAAGGCGTAATGTCCATCACCAAGAACTCTATGTTATAAGTGGTAGGTACAATGGTTAGAGGTACCTCAATCTTGCTGATTACCTCCCTTTTTGTCCCGTCAAATGCTCGGACCACGCTCTGGCATGTTTTCATGTGAGAGATATCCATTGGTAGTCTTTTTAGAGTGACTAGATGCATCACATTTTGAGCAGACCCGTTGTCGATTAACACACTTGATAAGGCATGGCCCTTGCAATGAGTTGTAATGTGTAATGCTTTAGCCTAACCTCTTCCTCCATATGAGATCTCATCATCAGAAAATTAGATAATATTGTCATACTGAATGTTGTTACCTAGTCTGTCCAGCTTGCTGACTCGTTTATCTTGTGGTTCGAAGGTTTGATTCAAGACCTTCAACAGGGCATCCCTATGTGTAAATTCAGTAGTGACAACATCGAAATGCTCGTGTAGTTGTTTTACAACACTGTACTCGCTATGCTTCAAGAATTTCAGGAATTCCATTGCTTCCTCTTCTTTAATCTTAAATGGATCTAGTGGTTTTTGGGACGGATGGATTCCCTGGGAATACCACTTCCCCCTTTCAATGGACTGCCCCACTTCTTGAGCACCTTCTTTCACAGTGCTTAATTGGCAATAATATTTCCAAGGCACTTGTCGAAAATCTTTTTAGGGAAAAGGTCTGGGTGTTGTGATCACTACCTTTGCTGGTGCTAAATCTTGAGCAAATAGAGAAATGATGTTTTTTATGTTGAAATACATGTTATGCAATATTTTCAAGTATGACCTAAGTGATCAAATGATGTTATGTGCCTTAAATAAGTGTTTTGATCATTTGGACAAGTGAACTCTTAATATGCATGAAATGATCAATAATGCACAAAAATGGTTAAGTTGGCATGTTATGCAAATGTTAACTTTTGATGCTAAATTATTGTATGATATGTTAAATGACGTTATGAATCATGCTACATATGTATTATGACATGTTTTAAGTGGTTTAAGTGTGTCCAAACGAGTTCATAAACCATAGGATTGATTTCATCGATGTTTGGTTGCTTGTTCTTGCATGTTCATATGAATTTTCTATATTTTCAAGAAAAAAGATCGATCCCACGTGAAAAGGGATTGATCCCTTCATTTCTTTTTGATGAAAATTGGTTAAATTGCATTAATTAAAGACCTAAAGTGTTCCCCAAGTCCTTGGATGATCCTTGAAATTTAAAACCTGTTCAATTTGGTCCAAAAACTTGATTTTGCAATTAAAGCTTGTTTTTAACTCAAATTTGTTCTATAACTCTATAATAACACTAATTTCGTAACGGAACCTTCAATTTCATTTTTTTTCTTTATTTACATATTTTTGAAAAGTTTACGTATTAGTCCCTAAACTAAAAATGTTCAATTAGGCCCCTAAATCATGTCTGATTAAGTTAAGATTTTATGTGACGATTAAGTTTCAATTCCACCTTTTCCATGAATTTTATAATAACATGTGAAATTACTATTTTACCCCTACATAGTTAATAACATTTATTTTGTGATGATTGATTGTATAATTATTGTATGCATGATTATGTTATTTATCGTTGTTGTGTATTTCATGATGAATATTAATTTTAATTTCTTCTACTTAGTATGCATGGTTAGGTTTTTTGATCTGTCCGACTTGATCTGAATCTAATATGCACTTAGAATATACGGGTCATCCTACGTGGTCAGGTATAAGGTGTTATAGAGAGGTTTCTTTAGTTTTGGTTCAATAGAGCACTTCATAAGAGACTACCTTGAGGCCTAGAGTGTAGCTCCGACATTGACTCAAAGGTCATCATCATCTTTTTAATGAGGTTAAGGGTCTTTAAGAGATGGTGACACTGTACTGGATATTATAGTAGGCGTACAACTAGACAGTAATCCGTTTGAAGCTGAGAGTAGACTCAAGGTAGTATGTAGTGAGGGCTAAGAAGGAGTGACAATAGATGTGATCTAAGGTACATTTATGGTATTTTCTATTCTAAATAATATTTTAGTAGACATAAGATCCACCCACTATTATATTTGTTATGACAATTTTCGAGAGAGATATATTCTAGTTGAGGAATTAGAGATAGGAGTCTGAGTATCAAGCTCTCTAGGATTAGATGTGTTTGTCGAAAAGATCTATTGTTGATGTCTGATAGAGATACAAGGTGAGACATTTCTAGCTAACTTACTGAAACTATCGTTATGGGAATTTGACATGGTTCTGAGGATGGATTGGTTATCTGAACATGATGCTAGCTTGATGTGTAAGGTTAGATAGCTTAGCGAATGCATAGTGAAAGGGAAGGTTACCCATAAAGGATAATTTCAGCTATTGTGGCTTAAAGAATGATTAATCAGGCTTGAAAAGCCTTCAGGAGCATTAGTTATATACCAAGTTTGGTAAATGTGAGTTTTGGTTATCGGAGGTTTCATTTCTAGGTGATGTCATAGCGAAGGATGTTATACGGGTTAACCCTCAAAATATCCAGGCAATACTCTAGGGGAAACTACAAAAGAACATATATGAGGTGCATTGCTTCTTTGGGTATTTCTACCGTATAATATATGAGAATTTTCATATTAGGGTTTTACATGATGCATATTGCATTTCAATCACTGTCCATCCTAGTAGTAATAAGATGTACCAAGAGCTTTGAAAGTTTTATTGGTGGCTGGGTATGAAAAGGGATGTATTTAAGTTTGTTGTTAGGGGCTTAACTTGTCAACAGGTCAAGGCAAAATGTCAGGTTGCTTCAATATTGCTTTATCTGATCTAGATACCTTAGTGAAAATGGGATATAATGACTATAGACTTCGTGTCTGGTTTGTCAATGATGCATTAGAGACACGATGTTGTTTGGGCCATAGTTGGTAGGTTGACAAAGATGGTTCACTTTCTTCTGGTACGGATGAATTTCACCTTAAAATGGTTAGCTTTGTTATATATTTGTGAGATTTTGAGGTTATATGGAGTGCCAACTTTGATCATCTCTGATAGGGATCCACGTTTCAACTCATAGTGTTAGAGGATGCTTCTTGAGTTTTTAGAAACCTGACTACATTTAGTACTACTTTGCACCCAAAGATCAATGGATTGTCCAAGTGCGAGATTCAAATTGCTTATGTGTTTCATTATAGACCATGAGGGTAGTTGGGAGGTCCACCTACCATTAGTAGAGTTTCCCAATAATAATAATTATTAGTCGATCATTCAAATAACTCCCTATGAAGCTCTTTATGGATGTAAATGTTAGACTCCATTGTGTTGGATAGAGCTCAATGAAAGAAAGATTATTGGTATTGACTTGATTCAAGAATATGAAGAGAAGGTTAAATTGATTCAAGCTCATTTGAGAAAGGCCTTTAATAGGAAGAACTTATATGTGAACTTAAAGTATAAGGACATCGAGTTTACAGTGAGCAACAAAGTGTTTTCTAAGGTGTTCCCTTGGAAGAAAGTAATTCAATTTGGGCAAAAATGGAAGTTAACCCCATGTTTCATAGGTCCTTATGAGGTACTTGAGAGGGTTGAACTAGTAGCTTATAGGCTAGCTCTACAACCATAGTGAAGCGCATTCATAATATGTTCCACATGTTGATGCTTCAGAGGTACCGTTTTGACCCTTTACACATCAATACATTAAAGAAGATCAAAGTCAGTTAAGACATGTCTTATGAAAATGAACCATTGAGAATATTGAAGCTAGAGGTTATGAAATTGAGAAACGAGAGAATTCTACTAGTAAAAGTCCTTTGGAGGAAACATGATGCCAAGGAGGCAACGTGGGAGCCCGAGAAGGCTATGAAACTATATTATATGCATTTATTATATTTAGGTAAATTTTGAAGATGAAAATTCCTTTTAGGAGAAGAGAGTGTTAGCATCTTAACATTTGGGTCAATGTTCATTAATTTGACCCGAGTGTGCCTTGAGATATTGTTTGAGATATTTAGGAGCATATGGATTACGTTTGGGCTTGCTTTGGGTTGGATGAGACCCAAATAGACATTAAAATGGTATTTTTTAATTAGGGTCAAAGGAAAAAGGACTAGGAAGTAATTAACATTTTTATTTATAGGCTAATTTACATTCAATTATGGTGATGTCACCAGGGAAAATTAAGAGAAAAAGTCGATTCTTCTCTTATCTCATTTTCTTTACAGTTTTATCTTATTCTCCCATTCAAAATACCTCTTTTTATTCTTTGTAACTTGAGGAAAGGAAGTAGATTTGTTGTCTTGCAGGTCTAGTGTGAAAATCTCAAGGTAAGGGTTGTAATCTTCTTATCTAGAACTCTCATTCAAACTCTTTTTCTTCTTAGTTAGCCATAATGACAATAAGTGGGGGTTTAGAAGGGTTTTATAAACATTAAGTAATCCAACCTTTTTTTTTTTTTTGAAGATTTTAGCTTGTAGAAAGCTTCCCTAACTTTATTTTAAGTCATATGATGAATTATTAACTCATTATTTGTTCTTTGATTTATAAAAGAGGTGAGAGAAAGCTCTAAAGGGAAGGGTAAGGAAAAGCTTGTACTTGGGTGAACTTGGAGTTACTTCTTAGTAGCTAAGAGCAAGGTAACATACCTCTAACTCATTTATATCACTTGTAGATCATTTTATGTGCTAGCGTTTCTTGTATGAGTTCATATAGCATTTAAGTGTATTTTTTGTTAGATATGGCCTAGGATGTACTTGATGTTAGTAATCATGAAAATGACCTATTTATGATCATATATAATTCCCATAAGCTTTAAATAATGTTTACGGGCCTTAGATGAATTTTGGGGATGATTGAGAGTGATATCTTTATGTAAAATAAGACATTTATTGGTTTGA
Organism: Hibiscus syriacus; assembly: GCF_006381635.1. NCBI lineage: Eukaryota > Viridiplantae > Streptophyta > Magnoliopsida > Malvales > Malvaceae > Hibiscus > Hibiscus syriacus. Next base: position 14,012,318 of record NW_024063471.1, on the reverse strand, counting down.
GTATCAGTACTAGATGAACAATATCGATATTGTTCTTCAGATATATAAAACAAGGTTTTTGGTTGGGAAGTATGGATACTCTGTTCATAAAGGATCGATATTATCCCGTGAGTATCAATTATGAGGGTAAGGTATCGATACCATCACTAAGTTTCAAATTCTAGTAGCCAAATATGGTATCAATACTTGGGGTAGTATCGATACCATAGAGAAGAAGTATCGATACTTTATATAGGGGTATCAATATTGGGTCTAATTTTCAAATATCTAATGTAAATTTGATACCGATACTCAGGGATAATATCGATACCATAAAATGGTAGTACCAATACTCCACATACGGGTATTGATACCATAGGGATTTTCCAAAACATTAAATGGAAAATCAATATTGGTACCTGATGAGTGATTTATTTAGTTATTAATTCATCTTTAATTATTAATTAAGTAATGTTGCTGATTTGGGCATTTTTCGTTCATTTTCTATGTAGGGCGTTGAATTTGAGAAACAATGCTAAAAAGCTAGAATTATGTAGTTTTTATTTTCTAGAGTCAATTTTGGAATAGTGGGCATTACCTGGGGCATGAAAGCGTCTGACGTGGTGTCCAATCAGTAGCTACTAGAAGACAGTCCAATCAATATTTATCGAAGGGAAGATGATTGAGCTGTATTTTAAATTCGAAGTATGAATTATCTTTTGTTTTTAGGATTTAATTTGAATATTTTTCAAGAATTATCTTTTCTCATTTTTTAGGGTTTTGGAGAACTCTAAATACTCCATCGGGGTAAGAATGAAACACAACTCGATTTAAGCTTTGTTATTTACTTTCTAGTTTATAAAATTTTTCTTCTTTTCTTTCAATTTCATTTTTACTTTAAGCTTTATTTACTTTCTTTAAAATATGCTATGTATTATTTCTATCATGCTTAGCTAATTTTCAACAAGCCAAAGGCTGAAGCAATGACTCAATTCTGATTGTGAGAAATGAAAAGCACATAATACGTTTGGGTTATATTCTCAATTTTTTGCAAACTTGGATTGGCAATCGGTCTTTCCTTTAAAATCAAACCACTTTCATTTTAAAAAGATATTGTTGGCTTGATTGTTATTTAGATTTAAAGTTGGGAGGAAGAATCGACCAGTAACAGGTTCGACTTCCTGTGAACAAACTTAGCGATGGTCCGCTAAGGGAAATTGGGATCAAATTCAATTCTCATTTAAACAACATAGTTAGAGTCTGGTTGTTTTCCAAATCTTAAATTAATTTGGCACAGGAGACGATAGTTGTGGTTAGTCCACATAAGGACTGGGATCCAAAGATTGATTTTGGATTATCGGTTTACCGGAAAGAAAAACAAGTTACAAGGGTTGGGCCTTGTAGATTGTAACCGACATTAATCCAAAGTAAAAATCTTATTCAAGAATCAATTGGAATTGAGGTAAAACAAAACCAGATCCCCCCATTTTTAATATTTATTTTTTGCCCATTCCATAATCAAAAGCTGCTATATCATAAGCTCTAAAGTCCCTTTGGATTGACCATTCTACTCTCTACTACGTTATTTTACTATTTTTTTTGAGATTAATAAATATTATTTGATAGTAAAATGACAATAGTCAAATTGACACTGTTTCCATGGATTTTGACAAAAGTTTCTGATTAATTTGTTTTTGATTTATGACCAAGTAGAACCCGACACACTAGAATAATTTGATCTAGAGATCGAAGCACAAGTTAGATGAATTCAAGAACAAACACTTCAGGTGAAAAGATGACGAAAATAACAAGAACATCAACAATAATCAGATCGAGAACTTGAAACATCATTCAATGCCAATACCAACAAAGAAACGATACCTGAAAATACTTCAAACGTTGATTTCATCCATTAACAATGGAAGATCGTACAATCCAGGAGTTAGATGCGGCACCTGTCGTTCAACAACCACTTTGCATTGCTTTCCCTTAAGGAAAAACTCCATTTCAGCTTAAATTAGGGCTTATTCACCTTCTTCCTACTTTCCACAGGTTTTCTAGTGAAAATCCGCACAAGCGTTGATACTGTGTAAATGCTATAGCTTAAGTGTAAGAATACACCAATGCCCAAGTAATAAGTGGTAACTCAAAGTGCTACGAGTATCGTATCCATAGAGACCAAAATGTTCGCCATTAGAGTCTAATCTTTAAAGAATTTATGGGTATTAAAAAGATGTTATTTAAGTGAAATAAAAATAAGAGTATGAGAAACCAGGTCATGTTACAGTACTACAGAGAGCGTTAAGTCGGCTATTGAATCATATGGAACGTTATTATGAAATCACACTTTAAGTAGTATAATACTTTTATGTGATTAGAAATGATTAAAACCCTTTGAAATATTCTATTCAACTCTCATTAATTAAAGGATTCAAAGTATTAGCAAAGCTAAAAAATTGGTTGTACGATTTTCAACATACACATTGTTGCACAATAATACCAATGCTATCAAAAGTGCACAACAAATCAATCAACTATATTTTTAGAAAGTTAATCAAAATTCCATACGTTTAATTACTACTATTTTTAATAACAATCATAAAGCAAATAGCACATAATAGTAGTAAAAAAGCAAAACATAAAGTAATCAATCCAAAATATCATCCACAAAGTTTTAAAAACATCCAAAGTCACTTCCACTCTCAAACAGCAAGCTTTAGATGGTGATATGCTAACTACCAATGCTAATTAACGAGCTCTCCTTATGTAGCAACCGTCTTTGGTAGGGGACTTAAGCTTCCATGGCATATGACAGAATAACATGGAAATGAGTACTTTTTAAAATGATTTTTTTACTTTTTCTTTAGCTTGCGAAACACTCCCATTTATTGTAGTACCCCAAATAATAGGCCAATGACTAATTTGAAAAGAATTAAAAATTGAAGATTTATTTGAATAATTCGTAAAAGATAAGAAAATGAATTGAAATAGTGTTTGAACTAAATTGTAAAAATAGATGAATAAAGAGGGCATTTTGGTCTTTTAGAGTGAAATGAATTTAAAACCCATTTAAATTAGGGATTTAAATAAAAAGGGGAAAGTAAACTAAAGAAGCTATTTTCTTCTTCTTCCTTCTTCCCCGTGGGTTGCTATCCTCAATAGCTCCAAAGGTAAGTTTCAATTATTTGTTTTTTTTTCCTTTTGATTGTGGGTTGTTTTTACAACCTTAAGTGATATGAAAGCTTAAGGAAGGATTATTTGAGATTTAAATCATAAAATGGAGAAAATATTAGAGAGTTTAGAAAATGGGTTGTGAAATGAAATGTTAGTATATTGGTGTTTATGGATGTTTATTTATAGATTTGACTTGTCAAAGAGATATATAAGAGATTAGAAGCCTTGGATTGGATTAAAAACATATTAGAAAAAGTGGTTTGATTCTTAGAATAGAATTTTTTGGATGATTTTAGATGTTCTAAGAGGCTAAATGAAGGAATGTTAGTGTGGATAGTTAAGGAAGAGTTTAATAGTATTGTATGGGGGTAAATATAACAATAATTGACCATTTTGGGATGAAACATTTATCTGAAAATTGGAAATTTTGGGCAAGGGTATCGGTACCTCTAAGAAAAGTACCGATACCATAGGCTAAAATGAGATAAATTAGATGAGTAGTACCAATACTAATTTAATCAGTATCGATACCTATGAGGTGGTATCGATACCATAGTAAGGGGTATCGATACCTAGAAACATCGAATCTATTTTTTGTATCGATACCGGTGGGGGGTATCGGTACCTTAGTAAGATAGTATCGATGCCATCGTAATGGTATCGATACCAGGCAACATCAAACCTATTTTTGGTATCGATACCCGAAAGGGTATCGGTACCATAGTATAGAAGTATCAATACTAAGGTAGTATTATCGATACTATGGAGCCAGAAATGTTAAAATATGCTAATATTGGTATAGGAAGTTAATGATATGTTCTTTTGAGTATTGTCTAAGTATAATGATTAGAAAATATTCTAACATTGAATATGGTATATGTTTTATGGATGCTTGAGTGGAACGGAACCAAGCTCCCGAAACAAGCAAGACTAAGAGCAAAGGAAAAGTACCAAAGTAATCAACCTTAAATTGGGGATACATAGCGAGGAAAGTCAAGTGAGTTCATTTAATTATGTACGTACATGTTACAATAGTGATAGTAGTAGAAATGATTAATATCAGTATGGTAATTACCAAATGGCACTTTGTGCAAAATGTTAAGAAATTCATACTAAGTGTATGAATTTCCGTATAGGGCACTTTGTGTGCTAAATGATAAGAAATTCATATTAAGTGTATGAATTTCTGTATCGGGACCTTGTGTGCTAAATGATAAGAAGTTCATACTAAGTGTATAAATTTTCGTATGGAAAATATATGGGTATAAATATAAGAACTGCATAATAAGAAAATTGGTCTTTATATTAGTAATGGTATGCAACCACACATATTTTAGACATGATTGATAAATGATGATAGTAACACTAGGGATGTAAATTATGGAATACGAAGTGAATTGAAAGATCCCGTGAGAGATTAAATTTGTCATAAGTTTATAAGGTGAATTATTGTAATTGTATTGGATGAGTAATCCCTGTAAATTATAGTAAAATTGAGATATTAAAGCGCTGGCAGTATGTGAATAAACCATTGAAGGCATAAAGATGGAAATGGTTAATTGATATTATGAATGATTATTATAGTAGAGAGTGCTCTAAAGTAAAAGAATAATGGCCTAACTATGTATATGACATAAATGTGTTAAGTATGGCAGTCAGATGAACGTTTAAGTACCGTTGAGTAAAAGTATAATGGCCTAACCGTGCATTGGCAAAAAGGTGTCAATTATGCCAGTTAGATGAATGGTTAAGTACTGTTGAGTAAAAGAATAATGTCGTAACTATGCATTGGCAAAAAGGTGTCAATTATGCCAGTTAGATGAACGGTTAAATACCGTTGAGTAAAAGAATAATGGCCTAATTGTGCATTGACAGAAATGTGTTAATTATGTCAGTTAGATGAACGTTAAACACTGTTGAGTAAGTGAATAAAGAAATCATAATGTAATGTGATATGAATAGTATATAAGTGATACAAAAGGATAATATATATATATATATATATTATAACGTTCAAAAATATAAAATTAGTATGAATGGATGTTATAAAGGAAAAATGTAAACAAAATATAATGGGTATGAAAGGATACCCCAAATGAAAATACAAACAAGTGTATTAACTGTATTTAAAGTGCCACCATAAGGATTATAAAAGATATATGATCAATGAGCACCTTGGTGAAATACATGTACAATACTTTTACATGTAATATACACTGGGCAAATAAAGAATTAAGGGGGATAATATACAAAAGGATAAGAATGATAGATATAATATGATTAATTTCCATGACGGTATGAAAGAATTATGGTTGACTAAGAATGGTTTAGCTGGTCTTTATAAATGAAGAAATTAAATTCTTTACTCAGTATTCATAAGATACTATTGTATAGTTGTAATATCATTGCAATATTATGCCTCACTAAGTAATACTTAACATGTGTTCATTTCACGCGTAGGTTAAATACCAGCTGAGTAAGGAGATCATCAGACATCCAGTCAGAGTCACCTAATCAGTAACAGTATGACACATCTGTTTACTTTTGATATGTTTTAGTTGGCATGTAATGGGTGTAGTAAAAACGCTCTGTAAAACTTTTGAATTGAACTACTTTAAAACGGTATAACGTGGAACATCTCTTTTATGTGTATATATAAGCTAATGCATGTTTTAATTATAAATACATTTTAATGGTTTTATAAAATGAAACTAATTTATACGGTTTTTTATATGAGAAAACTATTTTAAAAGTGATGTGACATCTGTAACTCGTATACATAAAGGTATACGGGAGATGGGTGTTATATTTATTGGTATCAGAGTTATAGGTTTAGCCAATTCTAGGCCGAATCGAGTGTAAATTTTTAAGGTAAAAAGAGTTTACATGCCACTAAGATGTCAAGGTTACTAATAGGGTATAGAATGAATATGATAAGATGTCTCTCCTTACTAACATTAATATTATTACTATGTATGTTCTAATAGATGTCAGAATCTTTGAACTTGCGTAGAGCGGGGTAACAAGAGATGAGAGAAGGGACTAATAGCGAAAGTTACGAAGCTAATAGTGAGCAATAGGTTCCATATGAAAATGCTAGTGCGCCTGCACATCAAGGGATATCGATACTAGAGTATGGAGCTTTTATGCAAGCTCTTAATGCTATGTTGACTCATTTTCAACCTCCCTTGCTCCTCCAGTACCTAGAATATTGATCCCGAAGGAGCTGAAGAGTTTGGGAGCTCTAGAGTTTTGAGGAGATGAAGGTGAGGGTCCTATGGAGGCTGATATGTGGTTAAATGATGTGATATTAATGCTTGAAAGTCTGCAATGCTCAAATTAGGAAAAGTTGGGAGGAGCTGTATCTTTGCTTAGAGCATCATCTCGAGTATGGTGGTCCAACACTACGATGTATGCACCACCGAAGCATGTCACTTGGCAATTCTTCCCAGAATAATTTAGGAACAAGTATGTGGGTGAACATTTTAAAAGGGCAATGCTGTTAAAGTTCCTGAATTTGAAACAATGTGATCGAACAATACATGAGTATGAGCATGAGTATAATAAGTTAAGTCGTTTTTCTACGGAAGTAGTTCCAAATGATAAGGCCCGACACGATTGGTTTATTGAGAGGTTGATGGCAAAATTAAAAGAAATAATGTTGGCTTTGATTTTGCCTAACTTGCAAGAAGTTATTAACCAAACCAAAGCTATCGAGAGATCACAAGAGGAGATATTAGTAGTGAAACATAGTTTACAGATGGGAAAAAGGATTGGAACGCCTTCAACTCCCCATTATGTTAAGAGATGCAAGGGCTCGAGTTCGAGAGATTTGTACTAAAATGGTTCTGCTGAAATTTTACAGAAAACAAAATAGTCTCAATCGGTTGCTGCTAGCTCAGGTAGAGCAGTTGGAGAAAGAATATTATGTCAAACATGTGGAAGAGTGCACCGGGGAGTATGTAGAGTTCTTAGTAGAGCTTGCTTCCAATGTGGTGAGACTGTTCACTTTGCCTGAAATTGTCCAAAGAAATCTGAGGACAATCTAATGCAATTTGAAAGATCAATGGCAACCTCTAATAGAAATAGAGGAAGTGGAAGATCAAGGGGACGGGATGAATCATTGCAACGACAAGAGACTCGTGGAGTTTCCAGAATCTATAATGTTATGACCGATGAAAATCGGGATGATCCGAAAATTTTAACATGTATTTTTCATCTTTTGATGAACCTGTATTGGTATTAGTTGAACCTTGATCTATGCACTCATACATTAGTACAAGGTTGGCTATAGCTAGACAAATTCCTGTAGAACCAATCTTGAATTAAAGGATAGCCGTAAACCTTAATGGGTCATGGTAAAAGTATGAGTGGGAAGGTAGTAGACAAGTAGTAAAGGTTCCAGGGATTATATTCTGGGTGAATCTTATGGGATTACAAATTGATGAGTTAAGATCGTTACCTAAAGTGACATTGATAATGATTGTGAAGAGAACAATAATTGGGTAATGTAATAGATACTCAAATAAGAAAAGTGGGATTCTCCGATAATTTCATCAAATTGTGAAATTATAGATATATTATTAGATTGATATATTGGGTTACCTCTAGAATGAGAGATGGAATTCAAGGTTGTTGGTTCTTAGAGTATTGAACATATTTTTATGGTTTAGTATCACAAGAATCAAGAGGAATTATCTATGTATGACTTAGAGTCGGCAATAGTCGAGTTGCCTTAAAATATTTGATGTCATTATCAGTATAGTGAGTGGTAATATTATGGTGCTAATCACACGAGACTTAATTACTTGGGGAATTAAAGAGAGGGAACAGGAGATAGAAAAGATGTTCAGAACCTCTAAAAGTGTATGAGGTGATCATTGATTATATTTCAATAGAAGAAAAATTTCTGGATAAAAATATTATAAGTAGAACGTGAAGAATTAAGGACTTTTGGGAGGTCAGGTTCGACATATATTATAGTATTGTGGTAAACGCACAAAGTTTTTAAAATTTGAGGATGAATTTTATTAAGGGTGGGAGATTTGTAATACCCCAAATAGTAGGGCAGTGACTAATTTGAAACGAAATAAAAATTGAAGATTTATTTGAATAATTGGTAAAGGATAATAAAATGAATTGAAATAGTGTTTGAACTAAATTGTAGAAATAGATGAATAAAGGGGGCATTTTGGTCTTTTAGAGTGAAATGAATTTAAAACACATTTAAATTAGGGATTTAAATAAAAAGGGGGAAGTAAACTAAAGAAGTTATTTTCTTCTTCTTTCTTCTTCCAAGTGAGTTGCTATCCTCCATAGCTCCAAAGGTAAGTTTCAATTATTTGTTTTTTTTTCCCTTTTGATTGTGGGTTATTTTTACAACCTTAAGTGATCTGAAAGCTTAAGGAAGGATTATTTGAGATTTAAATCATGAAATGGAGAAAATATTAGAGATTTTAGAAAATGGGTTGTGAAATGAAATGTTAGTATATTGGTGTTTATGGATGTTTATTGGTATATTTGACTTGTCAAAGAGATATATAAGAGATTAGAAGCCTTGGATTGGATTAAAAACATATTAGAAAAAGTGGTTTGATTCTTAGAATAGAATGTTCTTGGATAATTTTAGAAGTTCTAAGAGGCTAAATGAAGGAATGTTAGTATGGATAGTTAAGGAAGAGTTTAATAGTAATGTATGGGGTAAATATAACAAAAATTGACCACTTTGGGATAAAAAATCAAGCTGAAAACTGGAAATTCTGGACAAGGGTATCGGTACCTCTAAGAACAGTACTGATACCATAGGCTAAAATGAGATAATTTTGATGAGTAGTACCAATACTGATTCAATCAGTATCGATACCTATGAGGTGGATCGATACCATAGTAAGGGGTATCGATACCTAGAAACATCGAATCTATTTTTGGCATCGATATCAGGGGTATCGGTACCTTAGTAAGATAGTATCGATACCATGATAAGGGTATCGATACCAGGCAACATCGAACCTAGTTTTGGTATCGATACCCGAAAGAGGTATCGGTACCATAGTATAGAAGTATCAGTACTAGGGTAGAAGTATCGATACTATGGAGCCAGAAATGTTAAAATAGGCTGATATGTGTATAGGAAGTTAATGATATGTTCTTTTGAGTATTGTTTAAATATAATGGTTAGAAAATATTCTTACATTGAATATGGCGTATGTTTTATGGATGCTTGAGTAGATCAGAACCAGTCTCCCAAAACGAGGAAGACTAAGGGAAAAGGAAAAGTACTAGAGTAATCAACCTTATATTGGGGATATATAGCGAGGAAAATCAGGTGAGTACATTTAATTATGTACGTACATGTTACAATAGTGATAGTAGTAGAAATGATTAATGTAAGTATGGTGATTACCAAAATGTTAAGAAATTCATACTAAGTGTATGAATTTTTGTATAGGGCACTTTGTGTGTTAAATGATAAGAAATTCATACTAAGTGTATGAATTTCTGTATCGAGCACCTTGTGTGCTAAATGATGAGAAATTAATACTAAGTGTATGAATTTCTGTATAGGGCACTTTGTGTGCTAAATGATAAGAAATTTATACTAAGTGTATGAATTTCTGTATCGGGCACCTTGTGTGCTAAATGATAAGAAATTCATACTAAGTGTATGAATTTCCATATGGAAAATATATGGGTATAAACATAAGAACTGCATAATAAGGAAATTGGTCTTTATATTAGTAATGGTATGCAACCACACAGATTTTAGACATGATTTATAAATGATGATAGTAGCACTAGGGATGTAAATTATGGAATACAAAGTGAGTTGAAAGATCCCGTGAGAGATGAAATTTGTCAGAAGTTCATAATAGAAGGTGAATTATTGTAATTGTATTATATGAGTAATCCCTATAAATTATAGTAAAATTGAGGTATTAGTGCACTGGCAGTATGAGAATAGACCATAGAAGGTATAAAGATGGAAAGAGTTAATTGATATGATGAATGATTATTATAGTAGAGGCTGCTCTAAAGTAAAAGAATAATGGCCTAACTGTGCATATGACATAAATGTGTCAATTATGCCAGTTAGATGAACGGTTAAGTATCTTTGAGTAAAATAATAATAGCCTAACTGTGCATTGGCAGAAAGGTGTCAATTATGCGAGTTAGATGAATAGTTAAGTATTGTTAAGTAAAAGAATGATGGCCTAACTGCGTTTTGGCAGAAAGGTGTCAATTATGCCAATTAGAAAAATATTAAACACTGTTGATTAAGAGAATAAAGAAATCATAATGTAATGTGATATGAAAGGTATATAAGTGATACGAAAGGATAATATATATTATATATATATATATATATATAAATATAACATTTAAAAATAAAAAATTAGTATGAAGGGATGTTATAAAGGAAAAATGTAAACAAAATATAATGGGTATGAAAGGATACCCCAAATGAAAATACAAACCAGTGTATTAACAGTATTTAAGGTGCTACCATAAGGATTATAAAAGATATATGATCAATGAGTACCTTGGTGAAATATATGTACAATACTTTTACATGTAATGTACACTGGGCAAATAAAGAATTAAGGGGGATAATATATAAAAGGATAAGTATGATAGGTATAATATGATTAATTTTCGTAACGGTATGAAAGAATTATGGTTGACTAAGAATGGTTTAACTGGTCCTTATAAATGAGAAATTAAATTCTTTATTCAGTATTCATAAGATACTGTTGTATAGTTGTAATATCATTGCAGTATTATGCCTCACTAAGTAATGCTTAACGTTTGTTCATTTCACGCGTAGGTTAAATACCAGTTGAGTAAGGAGATCACCGGACATCCAGTAAGAGTTGCCTAATCAGTAATAGTATGACACACCTGTCTACTTTTGATATGTTTTAGTTGGCATGTAATGGGTGTAGTAAAAACGCTCTGTAAAACTTTTGAATTGAACTACTTTAAAAAGGTATAATGTGGAACATCTCTTTTATGTGTACATATAAGCTAATGCATGTTTTAATTATAAATACATTTTAATGATTTTATAAAATGAAACAAATTTATACGGATTTTTATATGGGAAAACTATTTTAAAAGTGACATGACATATGTAACTCGTATACGAGAGATGGGTGTTACATTTATATGGGAAAACTATTTTAAAAGTGACATGACATATGTAACCGTATGGTGATTCATCGGCTGTTGCAACATCCACTCAGCATCTCTTGCAATGCTACAACATCAGTATAACAATTTTGTAGTAATAAAATTCAAATTTAGCCCTAAAAAACCTACTAAATTCTCAATATGCAAAATATGTAAAGTTAAACAAATATGCTCCTGAAATGCTCTTAAAATACTCAAGTCCAAACTAAACTTAGGTGAAAAGGCTATTAAAGATAAATCTTTTAAAGAGTTATCACACACCAAACCTAGATGTTTGTTTGCCCTCAACAAAAATGCATGAAATGCACAAACAATAATTCCACAAAATAGTTTCATTAAATCAACTAAGCGGGTAAGTTTCTTTTTTAGCCCTCAGCCAATGTTGTATAGCATAAATATATTCTCGAATTAGAGAATGCAATTTCATCTAATCAAAATCAGAATCCTCAGAGTGTAATGTGTACAATTTAGGTGCATCTAATCAATACTTAGATAAGTTAGAAAATTTTGCAGCCACTCTGTTAAAGATTTTCAATGTTATAGCAATATTCCTCTGCCAATGTCGGATTTTCAACTTATTTCTCACACTATGTTGGAGCTTTTATAAGCATTACACAACTTATTTCCTAAAGCTTTCTTAAATTATTTAGCAACAAATATTGCTATAGCATCTAATAAAGATAAGAGTTTTATAGCTTAAAATTTTCTAATTATCTAAGTGTTGAAGATATACAGCTAGAGTGAAAATTATTCCTAAGGATACTAATTTCGATAAGATTCTACAACATCCCCATGGTATTTTATACTAAATAGTTTTCATCATCTGGCATCACTAAAATTCCTTTAAAAACTTCATTGATTTCCACAAAATTATCCTATGACATTACATATGCAATTCCTATATGCAAAGCTATATTCCTTAATGTAATATTTAACACACCCCCAAACCTAAGGGATGCATTGTCCCTAATGCATGCAACAACCAGAACACAAAGCAAAAACTAACACAATAAACTAAACATGAGAAAAAGAAGTAAAACTCCCCTAAGTGGGTTTCCTTGGGCACTTTCTAGGACTGAGAATGTTGGGATGTAGAAGCTTCGCTGTTGTTTTAGCCTTTACGAAACTCTTCATTTTCTGAATGGCTGACATTGATGTGGCTTTTTCCATAACAGCTTCAGAGACTGGAGTTTTGGATGCTGTAGCATCAAGCTTTGGCATCACTTCTTCTTCTGGTCTCTTAGCGTCGAAAGTCGGTGAAATAGGAGTATTCTCAGGTAGACTTGTAGTAGTTGCTTTCTCGATAGTAGTAATAACCTTGCTTATAATCTTTGTCGTGTCCAATTCAAGTTCCTTAACAGTTGTAGCATTCTTCGCAACTTTTTCTTCATTCAGACCTAATAACTGTGCAACAACTCACTCTACTGGACTGTCGTCTCCTTTAGGGACGTCTCTTTTTGCTACTAGTTACTCGAATTTTCTATTTTCTCCACAATATCATCATCTTCATATGCCACTCTAAGAAATTAAGTGGACTTTTCTGACTCAACCTTTTTTCACTCCTGCCCACATTCTCATCACCCTCCATTTCGTCCTCAGCTTCAAACGATTTTGTATCAGTACCCATCGGCTCTTCATCACCACCGGTTAGGTAGCTTCAGTACTGTCAGTACTCGTTGAACTTTGTTTATCATCAGGAATGGCTGGCAACATCAGATCCTCTAAAATCTTTGCTGGAAAAAAGGGAACAATCCCTCTGTTTCCTTAGACAACTTGGCAAACATTTTCTTAGTTGATAGATCCTTATCCCTGGCATATTCCCAATATTGTACTTGTGCACTATGTATTTGAGATTGATTTTGAAGAGTGTGGCTCAGAAACGATGTAATGTTATTATGCTTAGCACTAACAACTGCCATAGCACTCTTCAATTCTTCCAAAATTTGGTCATCCAAAGGCGGGAGCTGTGTTGTAGCAATGAGAGTAGAGGGATCTTAATGAAGTACATTGGGGTCTAAGTAATGTTCTCCTTACAACAAAAAGGGTAATCGGGCCACGATTCTCTATGATATGATCATAAGACAATGGAAACACTTGTCTTGATAGCACAGTGCAATGATTAAAAATGGAAAATATAAATAACTTAGTGTCTTCTGAGCACAAGCAAATATTTCAGAAGATATAATCTTCCCAACATCAATGTTCCTACCCGATAAAATAGAATGAAGCAACAAGATCCTATCCTTAGTAATGGAAGAAAATGCATAGTGGGCATTAATCGAGTTCGGACAAAAATGAACCATACCTTAGCATCTTAGTGAAGATATAGTCTCTTGATGGTGAAAACGCCGGTGGACGATGTTATCCATGATCGCTCAGGCAAACACATTTCTCTCCCAACTTGCTCTTGGGCTTCTTCAGTCAAATTCTCCACAAGCGCCGAATGCTCACAAGGCTTATCCGTAATACCCAATAGAACTTTTATGGGTTTTTCCCACCTGTGTACCATTTTCTAGCAAAAAAACACCAATCATTTGGATTTATTAGTGAGATTGCTGTAAAACTCAAAATAACTTGTTGGTTGATATCCCCTTGGTGATTGCAAAATTTCCCCTATCATCACTTTTTGATCATTTGTGAAATCTAGTAAAAACTTGAGGCTTCTCCTCATACCGTCGCTGCTGCTCCTCGTCTATAAATTTTGTTACATCTTTAGGTGGAGCGATCTTTTGTAGTGCAGATGTGATGGTGCAGGTGTTGGAGTGCAACCAGATGGCTTCACGCTTTCTTTCTTCTTTAGAGCCATAGAAGAGATTAGTTATAGGTTTAGTTGAGCAAAACAGTTGTTGAAGATTCATATAAAATGAAGGAGAGTGAAATTATAAAATGTAAATGCGGGTAATTGGGTAATGTGAAAGAATGGATAAATATAAGATTTAATATTTAAAATTCAAATGTAAAGGGATAAGATTTTTGAATGGACGTATAGGATTGAATAAGGTGGACAATTAAAAATTTAAGGGGGATAAAAATGGTGCACAAGTCATAATTACTTTTACCATAAATGTTATGTGCTTAGCTGGCATTTGTTATAGCATAAGGAACAACATTGATCGGTCAGTAGTTCAACAAGTGCAGTGGGGTAAAGATCACCTTTCAAAGCGCGGGTGAGACTATGAATGTAACAACAAAATCATGTACAAATAAAACAAAATAAGAACGAAGAAATAAATGTCAAAGAAGTTGACTTATTTAAAATGTAAAGTAATTAAAAATGATGAGGATCGCTTAGTGTAATTGAACCAATGCTAGGGCTTTGTTGCAGGAAATAACGATTTAAACATTGCCCATTAACTTTAAATGTACTTCCATCCACCAAGTTCTTCAAAAACATCGCGCCATGAGGAAATACTTCAAGTACTTCAAAAGGGCCTGACCAACGAGATCGCAACTTCCATGGAAATAGCTTTAATCAAGAATAAAATAGTAGAGCTTGCTATCCAGCGATAAATTGTCATGGTAAAATATGTTGGTCATGCCCCTTTTTTATTTTTGTAAATGCATGAACTCTCATAGGCGTTGTTTCTGAGCTCCTCTAGCTCATTAAGTTCTAGCATTAATTTTTCTCCTGCAACGTCGAGTTCAAAATTTAGTTTTTTTCAATGTCCACATAGCCTTATGCTCAAGCTACAGAGGTAAATGACAAGCTTTTCCATAAACAAGACGATAAGGAGATATTCCCAATGGATTCTTCTAAGCAATCCTATAAGACCATAATGATTCTTCAAGGGATTGTTACCAATCTTTTCTAGATGGATTCATAACATTCTCAAGAATTTGTTTAATTTCCAATTGGAGACCTCAGTTTGGCAATTGGTTTGCGGATGATGGTAGTAGCAATTTGATGCTTCACACCATAGCAATTTAGTGCTTTAGCAACCTAGTTTCCAATGAATTAAGATCATTCACCGCTGATACATGGCGAGGTGTTCCAAAGTGAGTCATGATATTTTTGTATAGGAATCACAATACTTCTTTAGCATTGCTAGTTTTCAAGGCTACAACTTCCACCCATTTGGAAACATAGTAAACAACAACTAAAATAAAGAGGTTGCCACAATAAGATGAGTAAGGGCCTATAAAATCCAGTCCCCAAACATTAAAAACATTAATCTCCAAGATCGATTGCATTGTCATTTAATTTCAACGAGAAATATTACACATTCACTGCTAGCGATCACAATGCTTCATATATTCATTATCAACTTTGAATAGCGATGGCATACCACCAAAATGACCTCCATAAGGGGCGCTATGGCAATGTTGTAGAATGCTTTGCTATTCACACTTAGGAATACATCACCGTACAATTTGTTAATTGCATTGTTTGAATAAATATGACTTTTTCCAATGGTATTGCCTTACATCCCTCATGATTTTTTTATGCTTTGATAGTTAAGATCAAGTGGCATCATTCCACTAACTATATAGTTGGCAAAGTCAGCATACCACGTTAATGTTAAAACAGTAAGTAGTCGCTCATTAGGAAAATCATCCAAAATTACTATAATACTTCCATTCTCGCTACCAGATTATAATCTAGATAGATGATCAGGCAATATATTCTCAGTTCCCTTTCTATCCCTAATCTCAATGTCAAAATTTTGAAGTAAGAGAACCAATCGAATCAATCTAGGCTTTGTTTCCTTCTTGGAAAATAAATTATCCATCACTGAATGCTCGATATAAATTACATTGGTACCTACCTACAAAGGAGGAACATAACTTTTCAAAGACAAACACCATTGCGAGCAACTCCTTTTTTAGTTGTGGTGTCATTAACCTGAGCATCATTTAATTTTCTGCTCGCATAATGAATAGCATAGAACACTCTTTCTTTCTGTTGCCCTAGTATTGCACCAAAAACAAAATCACTAGCATCACACATTAACTCAAAAGGTAGACTCCAATCTTGTGCTGCAACGACTTAAGCATTTACTACCTTCATTTTAATTGTTTCAAAGGAACTGGGCACTTCCCCATCGATAATGAACTTTCTATTTTTCTCCAGAAAAGAACATAATGGCTTAGCAATTTGAGAAAAATACTTGATAAATCTTCTATAAAAACTAGCATGTCCAAGGAAACTTTGAACTACCTTCACATTAGTTAGAGGTGGTAGTTTCTCAATAACTTATACTTTTTCCTTATCCACCTCAATATCACAGTAGGAAATACGGTGCCCTAACACTATGCCTTCATTCACCATGAAATGACATTTCTCCCAATTCAAAACCAAGTTCGTTTTCTCACATCTTCTCAATACTACAACTAGATTATTTAAACAATGCTCAAAATATTGTCCATACACCGAAAATTCATCCATAAATACCTCGAGATAATCTTCAATAATATTAGAGAATATGGCCATCATGCAACGCTGAAATGTCATTAGAGCATTGCATAATCCAAATGGCATACTTCAAAAAGCAAAGGTACCATACAGACATATGAAAGTTGTTTTATCCTGGTCCTCCGGTTCTATAACAATTTGATTATAACCACTCTATCCATCCAGAAAGCAATAAAGGGCTTTACCAGTAAGATAATCTAGCATTTTATTTATGAATGGTAATGTAAAGTGGTTTTTTCTCGTTGCTTTTATTGAGCTTCCTATAGTCCATGCATATCTTCCAACCACTAGTGGTCCTTATCGACACAAATTCATTTTTATCATTTGTCACCACAATAATGTCGCCTTTCTTTGAAACGCATTGCACAAGGCAGACCCAATTGCTGTCCGAAATTGGATATATGATTCTGGCATCCATCCATTTTATAGATCTCTTTCCGAACCACTTTCTTCATGATTAGATTTAGCCTTCGTAGGTGTTCAATTAAACTATAATTAGTGTCTTCCAAAAGAATATTGGGCATGCAAAATGCTAGACTGATGCCCTTTATATCAATGATGCTCAAAATTATAGCTTTCTTGTGCTGCTTCAACACCTCAATCAACTAAGTCTCCTATATTGCTGTAAGCTGTGCTGCCACAATGACTGATAGTGTTTAATTCTCTCCAAGATAAACATACTTAAGATGCTCAAGCAGGGGTTTCAAATTAATCGCAGGTGGTTCCTCAATGGACGGTGCCTAGGCTCAAATAATATGATCAAGCATTTCTAGAGATTCAATATATTGCATATAATTGCTACAACATTTGCCCTTGGCATCATCAAATAATTCTTCAATTGCTACCAAATTGCTGGTGACAATATCTGTACTGCCACATTATTCTCAGTGCTCCTGCGCAAAGATAACAATTACATCAAATGAGAAACATTCAACACTATCATTTATATAAAAAACATCATTTAAAATTTTAAAATTGATATGATCATCGTTTAAATACATAGTCACTTCTCCTTTTTCAACATCAATTAAGGCTCAGCCAGTAACAAGGAATGGGTGGCCAAGAATAATCGGAACATCTTTATCCGCTTTACAGTCCAAAATGATGAAGTATGTAGGAAAAATGAACTTGTCTATTGTCATAAGCATGTTTTCCACAATTCCAGTAGGATGCACGGTGTACAACCTTAACCCATATACGTCCCAAAATATGAGTTAAAGATGTTACACTATTTACTTTAACCTTTCTTAGAATTTTGTTCTATTATAAAATTTCAATTTAACGATTAAAACAATTTAATTAATCACGTAAAATCGTAAAATAATATTTTTCTCATCAAATTTAAATCGTATTTTAGGCAGCAACTAGGCAGTTCGATATTCTTTCATAACCTATATAAAACTGCCTAAACACTGCCTCATTTAAAAACCAATCAATAATCTTTTAAAATATAATATTATAAAATACTATTCATTTATACTATCAGACATAATTAATACTAACCAAAATAAAGAAGATCTAATTTACTATTACATATCATTCTAACTAATCTATCAGAGCAACCAAACAATCATAATATACATGCCACTTAATGTAAAAAAACAACATCATAGATGACTTACTGATATTGTAGGTAGGTATGATCTCCAAAAAGATGCTCGAGAGGCTACTCACTTTATGTCCTTTTCTTATATGAACCTATGCATGAAAATCATCACACACTAAGTAAAATTTAGTGAGGCAGTATAACAATTTAAAGATGAGATAGAATATACAAATATCATAATATTTCAAAACAACAATATTTAATTCAAATAAAACAATTGAATTTCCAAACTGACTTATCCAAGCCATTTTCCACATCAGGAACCTTAAAATCATCATCTCATGATTTCATAAAAATCATGATAATCAATGTCAATCACAGTAATCATACCATATTCTTTCCCATTCGATCACACTTCAGTAATTTCACATTTCATTCTCATAGTCCAATGTACATTTAGGAGAATGCAAGGGATGTTTACACAAGGTACATGATAAAAAAGAGTCTGCACGATAGGCACTCCAAGTGCTAACATCAGAAACAGAAATATGAACTCCAAGTGCAACCATCTGATACAAAAATATGCACTCCATGTGCAATCATCAAATGTACACGAATGTACCATATCAAAATCAGAATAACTCTAACTCATGGCATGCCAGTTGTACCAACGACTCTCAATGCAAAATAAAATGGGCTTTCAAATAAATTCATATCCATTATAAATCCAATATTTCCAATTAGAATCATTTTCAACACAACATTCTTAAAAATCAGTACTTGGGCAATTCATACCCTAAAATAATTCAGAAAACATTTTTAAAATAATTATAACATATTCCATAATTAGAATGAAATCATGCTCTAAAATAATACGAGGTTGACTTATTGCAAGTCTTCCTCAATTAGAATAAATAAATAAATAAATCGTACTCACCTTTGCATCACTAAAACCTTTTATAACGATATCCTTTATTCTAGTGTTTTGTCCTTCACTTTCGAATCACTCGGATCACAAAGTTTTTCTTGTTCTGGATAACATCATATAAATAACAAAATGTTCAAAATATATGTTAGTATTGTACTAACATAATCTAAACCCAATAATAAAATCTATAAATTATATTCGATACTTGTTTAATATAAAAATTGCTTCACTATTTAATAACAACTTCAACATTTACAATATGACACTAAAATCCCTTATATTTCCATATTCACTACCAATCTACTCAACTTTTATAAAATTTACAATTTAGTCACCACTTATGAATTCTTTTAGAATTCATACCAACTTTTCCAATTAATTCAAAATGGTCCTTCACCACTTTATCCAATTCAAATCCAATACTAAAATTTCCAACATTAAAATAAAGTATTAAGTCTATTACTTTAACATTTTCTATCTTGTAAAACAATCCCCAAATTTTCCAACCCATTCAAATTAATCATTAAACTTTCTCGAATTTGTAATTTGGTTCCAATTCAACATTCCAACTTAAAATTCAGCATTCAAATAATAATTTACAGCATAGTACATCCATAATTAAGAATTTATACATCAATGTTCCATAATTTCCAAAACTTGCAAAATAGTCCCTTTACTATCCCAATGTTCCTAATTGAACCAATTTAACTTCCAAATCATCTAGAATCATTCCAATATCCAATATAGATCATAGGAAATTTTTGTATATTTTTCCTTAATTATTTCTCCATTGGCCGAACCTATACAATAAAATAAAGTATGGTTTTCATCCAATTTCAAGCATGAATTCAAGCTCCTAAGATCAATTCCATACAATTCAAATCATTACTACATCAAATTCAATCCAAATTCAATCAATATCTCATAAACCCTAGATTGGCCGAATTGAGTATATGCAATTCTAGATAATTTTAACCATCATACATGCTTGAAAATTAATCTACAACATTAATAACATAAAAATCATCCTTTAATTTTTTAAAATTCAACATGATCTTCATGAACCCTAATAATGAATTTCAACATCCAAGCATGTTTTCCATGAAATATTTATACCATACGATATAGAATTTCAAGTAGAATAATTCTCTATCTAATAGCTTAATCCAAAAAAAAATTGAATTAGCATAAAAATCAAAATAAATATTTCCCTTACCTTCAATGGTGTCCACGGATTGGAGAAGATGAAGAGATCAATTTTATTGAATTTTTCACACTTAATTATCATGATACACATGACTTTATAATAATTAAATGAATTTAAATTCATTTAAAACCACTTTACCATTTTGCCATTAATGAAACTTGATAATTTCATCCATGCAACCATAATATCTTCCAATTTAATATTCAAAGTCAAAGATGAACAAAAAAATAGACTTTCCACCTTTTCCCATGCAATTTTCAAAAATTACAATTTAGTCACCAAATTTCAAAATTTTGGTTTAACATGAAAAATTGATCTTAATTCAACTGATACATGTTAAATTTAACTGTTCTAAATTATACTATTTCTAACTTTTTTCTATCATCCTTCAAATTTTTGTAAAATTCTAGTTCAATCCGATTATCTGAATTCTTAGCGGACTTTACTTCTTTATAGTTTTTAATATAAATCCCGAATCAAAATTTTGATTCACACGAAAATTTCAATTTATTAATAAACTATTCATTTAGAGGATAAATTTTATTTTTGGGAAAATTGCCACTTTTACCCCTAAACTTACTTTTAAAATTTTACACTTTGGCCACTAAACTTTTAAAATTTATATTTTGGCCACTAAATAAAATTTTAGACATTACACACGATGGATTGGTTAGCGAGTTGCAATATAATTGTTGTTGGTCTTGGTTTGCTTCTCCCAAATTTTCTAAAAAATTACAATTGCATTAGATTTATGCTAGCACCTAAGTCGCATAAAGTTTTACATACAAATTTATCAACAATATAGCAAGGAATAGTAAAAATCCTTGGATCTTTAAGTTTGGTGGAAATTGGCTTGTAGCCATAGCACTACACCCTTCAGTAAGAGTGACGTCTCAAATTCGTTAATTGTCCTTTTCTTCGAAAGGACTTCCCTCATGAATTTGATGTAGTTTGGGTTTTTACTCTAAAGCCTCAATCATTAGGATGTCGATTGTAAGTTGGCGAAGAATATCAATGAAAGCTCTATATTGTTGATCTTCCTTTGTCTTTTTGAAGTGTTGTGGAAATGGTGGAGGTATCTTTTGTTTTTTTTTCCAAGGCATTGAATTTGGTGGAGCATCAAATGCTACAAGTATTGCTGTCGACAATGAGTCTGATTTATTACATTGTCCTGTGTTTGATGTTGTGGTATGACTCACAGGTGGCTCTAACTCAACTTCTTTGCTCCTTCCCTTACCATGCTTAGTAGCATCTACATCTTTTTTTCTAGGTTATTTAACTAGCTCCCCAATATTAATTCCACTCCTTATTGTAATAGCCTTGCAATGATTTTTTCCTTGTTCCTTTGGATTTTTAGTATCGCTAGGTATTGTTCCTTGCAACCGATTATTGAGAGCAATTTCCATTTGGCCCATTTGATTTTCTACAACCCTTAACAATGTTGATTGACTCACCATGTAATCTTTCATCGAAGCTTCAATAGATGATAAAGTGGAAGTTTGGGTTAAAGATTATCCCTCATAAGTTTGCCTTTGTTATGGCTGAGCAACTAGACACTGTGCTTGTGGTTGTGACATTGGTTACTGTTGATTATAATGTTGCGGTTGATACTAGTGTTGCATATTGAGAACGTTTTAACTACTCCAAGAAAGATTTAGATGATTCCTGAAATTCGTATTATAAGTGTTGTAGAAAGCATTATCATTTCATTTATAAGTTCACACGTAGTAGACATACTCCAAATTTTGGGGGCATTCTTAAAGGTAGCGATTATATCTACAATAAATAGAAGTGTGATAGATGTAACCTTGACCTAATATATTCCACCTGGTTTTTACAATTTCAAGACCATATCCGTCAATGCTTAAATTTGAGATGCCACAGAGTTGAAAGCTTCAGAATCTACCGTTACAATATTGCGTCGGTTAAACATATTCCTTATATTAGGGTATTGGTAATCATTAGTTGAGATCCTATCCAGAATATCATAAGCTTCATTATACGTTTTATCTAACAAAGCTCCATTTGCTGAAGCATAAACCACCATATGAGTGTGTATGTTTAACCTATTGTAAAACATCTCTATTTTAGTCTAATGTGGAAACCCATTCATAGAACACTTCCGCAATAATTTCTTGAATCTTTCCCATGCTTCATACAAGCTTTCATCCTCCCTTTTTTGAATGAAGTTAAATCATTTTGAAGTTTGACAGTCATATTCGGTGGGTTAAATCGCAACAAAAAATTTTATACTAGCTCATTGCAGGATGCTATAGCATATGTTTAATTATTGCTATTTCTAATAGTAATCATAAAGCAAATATCACATAACAGTAGTTACAAAACAAAACATAAAGTAATCAATCCAAAATATCATCCACAAAGTTTTAAAAACATCCAAAGTCACTCCCTCTCTCAAACATTATACTTTGAATGGTGACATGTTGACTGTCGATGCTACTCAACAATCTCTCCTTATGTTGCAGTAGTCCTTAGTAGGGATTTTAAGCTTCCATGGTGTATGACATAATAATGTGGAAATGAGTACTTTTTAAAATGTTTTTCCTTTTTTTTTATCTTGTAAAGTACTCCCATTAATAGTCTCGAGGAATTTTTCATCATCCAACAGAGTTCTACAATATTTTAGGTGGTTTCTAGCCCATTGAAAACTACCCAAGCCAGCTATCATATTCCAGAAAGTTCTCATACCATCTGGCGATTCATCGATTACTAGAATACCAACTCATCATCTCATGTAATACTACAACATCAGTGTAATAGTTTTATAGTATTAAAATTCAAATTTAGCACTAGACAAACCACTAAATTCACAATATGAAAAAAATGTAAAATTATACAAATATGATCCTAAAATGCTCCTAAAAATACTCAAGTATAAACTAAACTTAGGCGAAAAGGCTACTAAAGTTAATTCTTTTATAGAGTTATCAAGCATCTCACAGAAATCCATATGGTTTGCTCAAGCATAAACCACATGGAGTTTCCAGAGACCAAATTAAATTGAGAGTTTTTCCCTTTTCTTTAGCCGGTTTAACTAAAAGTGGTTATTTTACTTACCTCTAAAATTTCTTAATAAGTGGGCTGACTAAACTCATATTTTTTCTTGACAGGTTTTTCCCAGAAGCAAAGTCGTGTGAATTAAGAAGACGTACCCTGGGAATTAAACTACTATGAGTGATTTAAACAGCTTTATGTAAGTTGTCCGCAACACGGACTGACCGAGTAAATGCTTCTTCAATATTTCTATGAAGGATTGGTTCCTTTGGAAATGAAAATGGTCGAAGTTGCTAATGCAGGAGATCTCATCAATATGACTCCAAATGCGGTGAGAGAATTAATTTCTACAATGGCTGCCAACTCTCAACTGTTTGGCTCATTTAGTGAACCCAACCGACGGGTTCACGAGATAACAACTATTTCTCTAGAAAATAAAATTGATAAATTAAATTATTTACTTAATTCTCTTGTTGTATGAAAAATCAGAGCAGCAAGGGTATGCAGAATATGCACAATGCCAAATCATCCAACATATTGCTACTCAATGTTATAGGAAGAGGTTGCTGCACAAGTAAACGCGGTGGGTAATTTTCCTAGACCTCCTAAAGGCCTTACAACCCTCACAGAAATATGTACAACTTGGGGTGTAGAGAACATCCAAACTTCCATTATACAAAAAACCTAAGGCCTAATTAAGCATATCAACTGAGGCCACCTCCACAACAACCTTAGCAACCATAAAATTCATAATTTGAATCCATCATCTAGCGGTTGGCTCTTTCCCAGAAGAAATTTCAAAATCATACTGAAGCTCATTTATAAGAGAGAAACAAGCAAGTTAGTTAACTGGTGCAGACCATAGGGCGTTTAGAATCAGAGGGTAAACTTTCATCTCAAACCGAGGTGAACCCACGAGAGAATATAAGTGCTTTCACCCCTATATTTTGAATAGTTATCACATAACCTGAGAATGTAGACATAGGATCCCAAAAGAAAGAAAAAGAACAGAGATCCCAAAGGGAAGAAGAAGCAGTTGATGCAAACTCCCAGAGAAAGAAAAGACTTGACTCAAGATCATAGAAAAAGAAGAAGAATAAATTATAATCCAATCCTATGCAATCTCTATATGTCATTTCACGTATTTCCCCCGGAGATTAGTAAAAAAAGATAAACAAGCTGAAGAAATAAAATTTTAGAAGTCTTTCAGAAGGTGAAAATCAATATACCTCTCCTTGAAGTGATCTGAAATGTATCGAGGTATGCTAGATTTCTAAACGACCTCTTCACGACAAAAAGAAGACTTACCAAAATGAGAAGGTGAACTTGGGATAACACATTTAAATCATTTTCCAACTAAGGCTTCCATCGAAGTTGAAGGACCAAGTTATGTTTGTTATACCTTGTAAGATCAGTAAGCTTGGAATAAAACGTGCAATTTGTGATTTAGGTGCTTCCATAAATATAATACCTTTATTTGTATACAACTCACTATTTGCTAAACCCTTTATGGGAAACTTAAATTGCGATATAGCTGGTCGATCGGTTTGTGATCTATCCCAAAGAACTCTTGGATAATGTCTTAATTAAGGTAAACAAATTTATTTTTCGATGGATTTTTATTTCATTAAAATGGAAAATGACCGAATGAATACTTCTTCAAAGATCCTTCTTGGTTGTCCCTTTCTTAGTATGACACACACAAAAATTGAGTAAGAAGTAGAATTCTTATGATGGAGTTCGACGGTAAGGATGTAAAATTTAATGTATACAAAGTAATGAGATATCCGAACAATGTTGCTAATATAAATTTGGTTAACGTTATTGAACCTACCATTGATGAATTTATAGAATCTAACTCTGTTGATAATTTATGCAGGGAATTAAAGGACTTTGATAAGGAAATTAGAGAGTTCAAGTTTTTTCAATTAATTATGATTCACGTATAATTCCCTCAAAATCTAAAATCATACCTTTTATTTTGAGACTCCTCACATAGGTTTAAAGTAGTTTCTTGAACACTTGAAGTACGCATTTTTGGGAGAAAACCCTACTTTGTCGGTGATTATTTTAAATAAGTTGTCAAAAGAGGAGGAAGATTTGATGACGATGTTACATTTACATAAAGAGGCAATTATATGTAATATAACCACATCATGGGGCTTATTCCATCTACTTGTATGCACAAAACAAAGATTGAAGAATGAGCAAAACCGTCATAAGAAGGCCAGTGTCAGTTAAATCTGCCAATGATGGAAGTCGTAAAGAAGGAGATCTAGAAATTTCTTGATGCATATGTCATTTAACCGATCTCATATAGTAATTGGGTAACTCCAGTCCATGTGGTCCCAAAGAAAACCGGAGTCACGGTAATTAAAAAATCGGAAGGTGGGTTAGTTCCGACACGAGTCCAAAATAGATGGAGAGTCTACATCGACTATAGGAAGTTGAATTCGTTAATCTGAAAATATCATTTCCCTCTTCCTTTTATAGATAAAAAGATAGAAATATTTACCGATAAATCTTATTACTATTGGCTTGATGAATTTTCATGTTTCTTTCAGATCTCAATGGCATTAGAAGATCAAGAAAATACAACATTTGCATGTCCCTTCGGCACATTCTCTTTCCGACGCATGTCTTCTAGTGTTTGCAAACGTCTTCTTCACGTTCTAGAGATGCATACTTAACATATTATCTGACTTTGTCGAAAAAGGTATTGAAGTCTTCATGAATGATTTCACTGTGTACGATAATTCCTTGAACGAGTGCCTTTTAAATTTAACTAATGTGTTAAGGTGATACATAGAATTCAACCTCGTATTAATTACTAAAAATGTCATTTTATGGTTGATATGGGGTTGATTCTAGGTCATATTTTTTCTTCGGATGGAATAATGGTTGATAAAGCAAAACTGATATTATACGTTCACTCATTTACCCTACAACTGCGATGGAAGTCCGTTCCTTTCTTGGCCAGGCAAGATTTTATCATAGATTTATTAAAGATTTATCGAATTTGGTACAACTATTGTGCAATTTGCTATAGAAAGGGATAGCTTTTGACTTCAATCTTGAGTTCAAGGAATCATTTAATATTTTGAACAAAAAGCTTGTATCGGCTCCGATAGTTCAATCGCCAAATTGGGACTACCATTTTGAAATCATGTCTAACACATCAAATATGAGCTTTGGAGCCGTTCTTGGGCATAATATCGATAAAGAACCTTATGTCATAGCCTACGCATCATGAACCTTGGGTTCAACTTAGAGAAATATTTCTACCATAGAAAACGAATTATTTCCCATCATTTTTGCTTTAGAGAAATTTAGATCTTATCTTCTTGGCACTAAAATTGCTATTTTTCTAATCACGCAGCCTTGAGATATTTGATGAGCAAAAAGGAGGCAAAGCATAGACTTATCCGATGGATCTTGCTTCTACAAGAATTTAATTTGGAGATTAAAGATAAAAATGGATACGTGAATCTAGTAGTTGATCACTTTAGTTGACTACCCATCTCAACAATCGACCCACCACTTTAAGAAGAATTCAATGAAGAAAATCTAATGGTGGAGTAGAAAGTTACCCCATGGTTTACGAATATGGTCAATTATTTAGCCATAAGTAAATTACCATTAGATTTGCCGAGAGCTAAAATTAACCGGATAAAGCAAGAGTTCCAATTTTATATTTGGGAAGTCTGTACCTTTGGAAGAACACTCAGACCAGGAAATTAGACGATGTGTTGGCGAATATGAAGTAAAACCATTTTTTTTAAATTTGTCATTCTTAATCTTGTGGCGGTCATTTCAGACCAAAGTAGACTACCCATAAAAATTCTTGAGTGCGGTTTCTTTTGGCCTAACATATTTCGTGATTCTTATTTGTTTTGCAAATCTTGTGAAAAATGTCAACACACAAGTAATTTGAGTTGAAGGAATGAAATGCCCCTTAGTCTGATTCATATTAGCTAGATTTTTTATGTCTGGCGGATCAATTATATGGGTTCATTCGTTTCTTCTTTCAGAAGCACATATTATTCTTGTAGTAGATTATGTTTCTAAATGGGTAGAAGCTAACTCTACCTGAAATAATGATGCCAAAACTACTATTAACTTTTTGAATTTTTGTATCTTTTCGAGGTTTGATATACCATGAGCAATAATAAGCAATCGAGGACCACACTTCGTCATTTTAGATAATTGAAGCGCCTATGAAAGAGTATAGAGTGACTCAAAAAATTATCGCGGCTTACCATCCACAAATGAATGCGCAAGTGGAAGTATAGAATCATGAAATTAAGATAATTCTTGATAAGATAGTTAAACCAGACCACAAATATTAGAGTCTCAAATTTGTCGATTAATTGTGTGCATACCAAACTGTGTAAAAATGTTACATTGGAATGTCTCCATATCATCTAGTCTTCGGTAAACCTTGCCATTTGCCGGTTGAATTGGAGTATAAAGTATATTGCGTGGTTAAGCAATGTAACATGGAGATGGATGCAATTGGTGAGACACGCAAATTGTATATTCAAGAACTTAAGGAAATATGTAGAAATGTTTACGATAGTGCTCAGATAGTTAAAAATAAAACAAAATAATTCCACGATCGTAGAATTTCTTTTAAATCATTTTTTCGATCAAAATGTTTTGCTTTTTAATTCTATGTTTAAACTTGTTGTAGGAAAGCTTAGATCAAAATGGCTCATACCTTATACGGTAACTCAAGTGTTCCCCTATGGTGTGATTGAAGTTGAAGATGACTCGAGAGCTCGATTTAAAGTTAAAGGTCAAAAGTTGAAGTCGTAGTACGAGAATGATCCAGCTTATTTAATTGAAGAACTCGATTTGGAAGAACCTGTAATATGAAATCAGGTCGTCGAGCTAACGACGTTAAATAAAGCGCTTTATGGGAGGTAAGTCATTTTTTATTTTATTTCTTACATCATTTTTATTATTAATTTTTATTATTAAATTTTGTTTAGTGTTTTACTGATTCTAGATTTTTAATTTTAATTTTACAGGTACCCGATAATTTTTATCAGATTTAAACTAAGTCGAGAGCATTTTTTGTTTCGAACAATGGTGAAATTCTTTACCTGGGCAATGACCATCTCACGGCAGCAAGAAAAGCACCCCCATTCCCCTTATGAGCAAAATTTCATTAATGGAGCGCGTAAGCCTCTCTGCCTCAAATCGGCATAAGTTAGCCAAACCATAAAACCATTTTTATTTTCTTTTGCCGCCCACCTTACCCTCAATTTCCCCCCAATTCCAACATTCTCTTTTTTTAAGCCACCACCCATGACCAATCATCTTCCTTCTTTATGCCTTGTGGACCCCATGTGCCTTTATCCCTTCCATTGTTTCAAAATTTGAAACAATCCAAAAACCCGCATCTGGCCAAGAATTTGAGTTTTACTCAAATTCCTTTTCTTATTCTATTATAACCAACGTGATTACTTTTTCTTTCATTCGTACACTCTTCCTTTTTCCCTTTTTGTTGTTTTCCACCACGACAACCTTCACATTTCTATGACCACTCACCACTCCTCTTTGCTCGCCAGCGCTGCTGGAAATCTATTTGATCATTGCTCTTTCCGATTCATTTAGTCGCCAACGCTCGCCATCCCTATCTCCACTATGTGCAGGAATTATGCGAACCCGAAACCAAACTAACGATCCTTTCAAACCATGTATCAGTCTCAACGAATGCCATTGCTTTGCAGCATCGACGTTCGTTTAGTTGTGTTAGAGGAATGATCGCGTAGCTGATCACGTTGCATGGAATGATGCATGACATGCATGGAGAAGGTTCAAGAAGCTAGCAATCAGGCTCATCTCAAGAAATTCACTGTGCTGCAGAGAATCGAAACCTTAGGCTGTTAGGTTGTTGATTGGAACGGTTATCTTTGTCAATTCTTTTAGGAAGGTTGCTTCCTTGTTCAGCAACTAAAAGTTATATAAACAATGTAACCCTTCTCAAACATGGCAATGAAAATGAAATATTAGTTTGTTGAATCATTTTTCAATTCTTAACATGGTATCTCTCGCTAAGGGTCCTGGGGCCTCGCATTTCCTTGTTGCTTAGTTTTTCAATTCTTACTGAGCATCATGTTTAACAATAAAAGGGTTAATGTGGTGTTGGATGAATCAAATTACCTGTTGTGGAAACAACAAGTTCTTCTTACGGTGCGTTGTCATTGTTTGTAACGACTTCTTAATGAAACCATGCCTATTCCACCTGAGTTCGTTGTTAATGCTGAAGGTACATCTATTGTTAAGGAGGCGTTTGAGGATTTCATGGCATAGGACAGTGCTCTTGCCTCGTGGCTCTTGTCAACGATCAGTGCTCCTCTCTTGCCTCAGTTTGTTGGTGTTAAATCTGCAGTAGCTGTCTGGAGTACTGTTATCCAATTCTTTGCCAATAAATCAACAACTATAGTGATAAATTTGCACTATAAGCTACAATCGCTAAGGAATGGCAATGATTCAATGCGTATGTACCTCAGTCGCATCAAAGAAGTGTGTGATGCACTTGCATCTTGTGGCAGTCCATTTTCATAGGTGGAACATGTTGTCAGTATCCTCAAAGGGTTGCCAAGAGAGTATTTGTCCTTTATGGCTGTCATTACATCAAGTTCTGATACTCTCTCACTAGATTGGGTTTATTCAATGCTGGTTGATGCCGAGACACAATTGGCTGGTTTTGATGCACAACCAGAGAACCTTCTTATGAGTGCAAGTGCGGCTCAAGGATAGTTACATGATGGATTTACAAGATCTGAAACTTCTCATGAGTTCAAACAGCAGCCCTCAACGATGTGTGGTGGTCGAGCTGGTGGTAGAGGTCGAGCACGACTTCAATTTTAGTTGTGTCGTAAGATTGGTCATTTGGTTGATAGGTGCTGGTACAGATTTGACCGTTATTTTGTAGGAGTCCTTGCCACTAGTGCTCGATCACAGTACAAGGATGAGTCAAGCAGTGTTAACTATGTTAACCTTGATAATTTTGCTTGTACATGTTGTGCCAGCAAGACTGGAGCAGGCTCAGTGTCTACACAAGTAAGTGCAGCTCCTGCTGCAGCCCTAAATTCATCTGTGCTCAGACGTATCATGTCACTACTGATGCCTCTCATATTAGTCATCCAACTGATCTTGATGGACCAGGTAATCTTATGGTTGGAAATTGATCTTCCCTTAAAGTTCAATCAGTAGGTCAATCTATGTTAAGGTCATCTTCTCAAACTTTTTTCCTTCATAATATATTGTATGTCCCTAAAATCACTACACATCTTATCTCGATTTCAAAGCTTGGTAGGGATAATCACATCTACTTTGAGTTTCATACTGATGGCTATAGTGTTTGAGATGAAGTAACAGGCAAAGCCATTCTTCGAGGAAACCAGACAGGGGGTCTCTATTCGTTTACTTCAGGTAGTCAACTGAGTGGTTGTAATAATGCAGAAGTCTATGCAGTACATGATCATTGTAATTCCTTTGAATTCTGGCATAAGAGATTAGGTAATCTAGCTTTTCCCACTTTGAAATTGATTTGTAATTTCAATTCTGTTAACATTCAAAATAATGCAAATCAATTGAGTGTTGCTTGCTATTTGGGTAAAAGTCACAAGTTGCCCTTTGTTGATTCAACCACAGTGTATGATATGACATTTCAGCTTGTGTTCACTGATCTTTGGGGGCCTTCACCTGGTTTTCGCTATTATATCTCTTTTGTAGATGCTTGTACTAGGCATACATGGGTGTATCTGTTGAAAAATAAGTCATAGGCTATTGTTGCTTTAAGAATGTTTAAAATCATGGTTCAGACTCAATTTTTAGTACCAACCAAAGCAGTACAAAGCAATTGGGGTGGTGAATACAGAAACTGGTCAGATGAGTTAGCTCATGAAGGAGTTTTGCATAGAGTTTGCCCTCATTCATATGAGCAAAATGGGTTTATTGAGCGTAAGCACAAATATTTAATAGAGTTGGCTCTAGTGCTTTTGGCTCAAGCATCCCTCCCAATTAGATTCTGGTCGTATGCAGTAACCACAGCTGCATACTTGGTAAATAGATTGCCAACCAAGGTGTTGAACACTGTTTCTCCCTTTGAGAAATTGTTTGCCAAGAAACCTGATTATAAAACCATGCGAGTTTTTTGTTGTAGATGCTTTCCACATCTACGAGAGTTTCAACCTCATAAGTTGATGTCACAATCTCAAGAATGCACGTTTCTTGTCAATAGTTCTTAGCATCGAGGTTTTCAATGCCTTGGAGCAAATGGTCGCTTTTTTATTAGTAGACATGTGAAGTTTAATGAGCTTGTTTTTCCTTTTGCAGCTGATAAACAATGTAATGATCATCGTGTGGAAGCTTTACCATGGTCATCAGCACTTGACATTATTCCTAGAAGACATACTGAGTGTCCTTCTGAAGTGGCCCATTCTCTGGAATCTACTAGTATATCCTCTCAGACAAGTCACACTACGAATGAAGTGAATCCTACAAATGAGTCAGGTGATGTACCTGAGCCTTCAGATCACTCGAATGGAAGTCCACAACTTAGTACAGCTCGAGTGGTCAATATTGAAGGAGTTCACGAGTCAGCCCAGCATTCTCTTGAAGATAATAGTGTGACTGATCAGGTACCTTTAATCAACAACCATCCTATGGTTACTAGAAGTAAGTATAGTATTTTTAAACCAAAGTTGTTCCTGGCTGGGGAAGATGATGTTATACCTGTTGATATTCATCAGGCTCTGCAGTCTGCTCAATGGACATCTGTTGTTCATGATGAACTTGCTGCCTTGCAACGAAATTGAGCATGGTCATTAGTTCCATTGCCAATTGGAAGAACAACAGTTAGCTGTAAATGGTTATTCAAATTAAAGAAAAATCCTGATGGCACAATACAACGTTACAAAGCAAGGCTTGTTGCCCAGGGGTTTCTACAAGTGCCTGGACAAGATTTTAAAGAAACCTTCAACCCAGTAGTTAAGTTTCCAACACTAAATGTTATTCTATATGTTATTGTAACTAACAAGTGGCCACTACGACATGTGGATGATAATAATGCATTTCTTCATGGTGATTTGAATGAGGAATATTCATGAAGCAACCACTAGGCTCTGAGAAGTTGGTTGAAGATGGAACCAAGCTTGTATGTAAGCTTCATAAGGCTTTATATGGGATGCGTCAAGCTCCCAGGAACTGGAACAACAAATTAAAAGAAAGTCTGATACAGATGGGATTTCAAGTGTCAAGGACAGATGCATCATTGTATGTCTCACTTGTTCAAGGGGAAGTAACATATGTGCTTGTCTATGTAGATGACATCGTGATCACTGGTCAATCTACTGCTGCAATCGATCGAGTGGTTCATTCACTCAGAATCAGTTTTTCTTTGAAGGACCTCTGTGTGTTGCATTATTTCTTAGGAATTGAAGTTCAGCGCAGTAATGATGGCATAATGTTGTCTCAAAAGAAGTTTATTTTAGAACTGTTAGCAAAGTCTGGTATGTCAAAGGAAACACCTGCCAACACTCCTATCGTAGTCTCTAATAAACTTCAAAAAGAAGCAGGAAAACTCATTAAAGATGCTCAATAATTTCAAAGTATGGTTGGAACATTGCTCTATGCCTGTCACATGAAAGCTGACATAATATCTAGTATGAGTAAGGTTGCTCAGTTTATGCACGAACCACACGAAAATCATCAGTTGGTTGCCCAATCGACATCCGCAAATACAACAACTCTCAGTGCTTCCTTTGATGGTTTAAAAACTAAACCATATTAAATTGTGCCAGCTAGATACCTTAAAATGCATTTGGCAGCCAACAGATGATTTTCGCGTAGTTCATGCATGAGCTGAGCAAGCTTACTCACACTATATACTATGCTAAGTCTCGTGTGACAGGCATAGAGAAATACTCCAACCATACATCGAAATTCCTGAGCATCTTCAATAAGTTTTCCTGCTTCTTTTTTAAGTTTATTAGAGACTACCACAGGAGTGCTGGTAGGTGTTGCCTTTGACATACAAGACTTTGCTAAGAGTTATAAAATAAACTTCTTTTGAGATAACATTATGGCTTCATTACTGCATTGAACTTCAATTCCTAAGAAATAATGCAATTGGAGTAATAAGGCAGGAAAAACTGATCATATGGTGTGATAACACAAGTGCAATATCCTTAAGTGCAAACCTATTCAACATTCACAATCTAAACATGTAGATTTAGATTGCACTTTGTTAGATAAAAAATTACTGGAAATCAACTGTTTATTAGCTATGTTCCTGCTGCACATCAACTTGCTGATGGGTTCACAAAGCCGCTGTCAAAATTATCCTTTGCATTATTTCGAGGGAAGGTGCATGTTTGTCTAACAAAGGAAGGAGGAAAAGAATAAGCAGGAGGAATATTAGAGGAATGATCGTGCAGCTGATCACGTTGCATGGAATGATACATGACGTGCATGGAAAAGGTTCAAGAAGCTAACAGTCAGGCTCAAGCTCAAGGAATGCACTGTGATGTAGAGAATCAAAACCTTAGGCTGTTAGGCTGTTGATAGGAACAATTATCTTTGTCAATTTTGTTAAGAAGTTTGATTCCTTGTTCAGAAACTAAAAGTTATATAAACAATGTAACCCTTCTCAAAAATGGCAATGAAAATGAAATATTAGTTTGTTGAATCATTTCTCAATTCTTAACAAGTTGTCGAATAATTCTGACTTCTTTCCGTAGCTATTACCTCCTCCAGATTGTGGTTGTCAAAGAACGCAGTCGAATGTCCCTCCGTCTCAAGAACCAGAGTCGATTCACTTTACTCTGGTTTCTCCCTTTGTTGTATCCTCCTCCGCCGGACACTCTGCTTAGCCCCTCAGTTTTGCTGATCCTTCTGAACCATAGCAGAACCAACAACCATCAATGTAATCCCCCATTTTCTATTCCATCCCATCAGGCTCACTCTCTCATTCCATGCCAGGCATCGCTCCGTTGTATTCCATGCACTCAATAGTTCCTGAATAACCCGACGAGGTAAATTTTAAACCCGTTTATATTGAGCCTTTATTGATGTGCCACCCTGTGTATGGTTATACAAAGGACTTTGAGCATGGATTCCACCCGACTTGCCTCCACTACAACCTACCAAGCATGTTTCTCCCAACGTGCCTATACTGCCAAGCATAGACTTTGAGCATGGATTTCCACTCGACGTGCCTACACCAATTGAGGAACAATTCCAAGATGACAAGCATCATAATTGTCAAATAAATAATCCTTTTTTCTCAGATAATTATGCTAAGAAAGTAATATAGAGAAGAAGGTGTCGGTCCACAGGGAGTAGGAAATTTCTAATTCTAATTTGATTTGATCTTGAACCAAGAAACCTGTAAAACAAGTAAATTAAAAAGAAAGATGGATTTCAAAGTAAACAAGTAAAATTAAGATGCAAACAATAATGAAAATTGAGAAAAATAAATTGTAAAGGAATAATAAAGATGAGAAATAGGCTCAAGCTTCGCTTCGCCACAATCTGTCTCGATCACTGAAATAAATTTTACCAATGGTACTTGTAGATTATAGTCTACAAGGCCTAATCCATTGTAACTTGCTCTTATCTCTTGTGAAGTGATTTCCAAAGTCAATCAATGAACATTATCCCTAGTTTGGATTAATATCGATTATCGATATTAATGCCAATGGTGGTTTTGAACTGGAAAAACATGTGCTCGGATTATAGTGTCTCGATGAGAATCGAACCCGATCTCGATTTCCCTTAGTGGTCCGCCGCTACGATTGTTCTTAAGGAATTGATTTTGCTACAAGCTTATTCTCCTCCGTAATTGTAGATCACAACGTCAAACAAGCCAATATGCTCTATATACTCTTTGGATTGAAGTTATTGAGATGTTGAAGAAAGGTCGATTGCCTCTCCTTGTTTGTAGAAAAATAAAGAAAGAAATCTGAAGATGTTACATACTTTTTCTATTCTCACGAGACTGGATTAAGTTGTCACTCAGCTATCAGCTAACGAAAAGTTTAGCCGAGCATGGTAGAAATCATGCTTGGCATGTAGAAAGAGAGTAGATGGAGAAGAAAAATATTTTTTTGAAATAAAATGAAATAAAGAAAAAGCCAGAACCAGTTCTATACTGAATTCTAAACTTGTATATCTCTCAAGCTTCACCCCTAGGGTGTATTTATAGTCTTTAGTTAACCGAATGAAAATAAAATAATAACTCTTAAAATATTCAAACTCTTAATTCTAACAAACTAAAAATACTAATTAATTAATATTAAAAATCCTAGATAAAAATTATATGAAAACTAAATTCCTAATAAAAATAATAAAACATCAAATCTTTAAATTCAATTACAACTTTTAAATTCCTAAAGAATTATGGTTCGCATTGCTTTTCTCCTTTGATTTTGCTACTTGAAATATTTAATCAGAGTTTGTGCTCTGATCAAACTTTGAATTTGATTGACGTTGACTTTCCCAAATAAATAGGAAAATATGTTTAGTTCACGTTTTAATTGTTCTTGAAAAATAGTCCTGCATATATTCGAATTAAAACATCCCAAATTAGCACAATAAAAGGAGGTTAGACAGATTAATTAATAGCAAAATATTAACCAAATAAAACACTAATCAAATCCTCCCACTTATAGAATGCTTGTTCTCAAGCATGCCTTAATCAATTGTAAAAATATCAAATCATTAATATTTTATCTTGCAATGTACCAAGGAAAACCAAACAAGCTAATGATAACATCGAGTATCGGAAGTAGGGTGACAATTAAGCAATTAGGCATAACTAGTAATAATTTTATATTAAAACCAATATATTTCAATTAAACATCAATTTCAATATAACAAGACTCAATACCTCACAAGGATTTACTCATTATCACTCAAAGTCTTTAGAGTAAAATAAATCGTACAAAGTCGAGATTAATAAAGACATTACCATAGGCTTGTAAGAAAATCAAGTCTCCACCACTCGTTCAAACAAAATGCATATAATCAAAGGGTCTTTAATAAGGTTGTACGGGGCTTCGTTTGGGGTAGGAAAAATGCCAAAAATTGTGTTCAAAGGTTAAGACAAGAGATGTAAAATATATAAGTTCAAGCCACGAATTCAACAAAATAAACACAATTGAAGAAGTGTAATTAAACAATCAAAATTTCCCTTTTTTATTCTCTAGTTTAGATTTTCCTTGCTGTTTTTTGGCTATTTTCCCGCTCTTCTTTTTTTGTTCGAACGCTTTGTTCGTTTTTCTTTTTTTTTTGTTACGATTTGTTCAATCTAGATTTTTTTCTTCTCTTGATTTTTTCTTCGTGGAACAATTTTATCTCATATCTTGACAAGGGTAACAAGAGAGGGTGAAAATAAAATTGAGAGGTTTCGAGTTTTAAAATGTGGTAAAAACAAAGAAAAGGGTAAAATCTCAAAGTTGGTTCCTTAGTGGATGTAAATGAAAGGGTAGGTAGTTTGGGTAGAGAAGTGGGTTAATCCTAAGTTCCATAATCATCTTAAAGCATAAAGTTTCAACATGTGGTCTTGATGTGCATTTAATCACAAGTTCTAGAATGTCAAGATTAATTCGACACACACAATCAAACAAATGAGCAAGAATAAGAAGGTATGCTCGTTTAGGCTCAAATCTCACAAAAAAGGGGGTAATGTGTATCTAGTCAATAAACATATCAACTAAGGGGTTCATGGAATATCAAGCAAATTTTTTTTGTAAAAGTACTAATCATGACTTTTTTTTACTATCATACACCCTAAATCCGATAAAAGCATGATCACAAACCGCTAAGGTAATCGATGAGATAAAGCAAGATTCAACATTAATAACAAGAGATTTCAACAAATCAATCAAGGCAACTTATTTTCATGCATGCAAATAAGCGAGCGATAATTTGATGCAAGTGTTCTCTAAGTTCTCTATCCCCCTCACTTAAATTATATTGTCCCAATATATAAATTAAAGCATAGAAGAAGAAATATAGATACTCCCTGTGTTTAATGACTGTCAAATTTGAAGATTCCTTAGGTACCTAAATAAAGAAAAATAAAAAAATAAAAAAAGTATAAATAAAAAAGTAAAAATAAAGTAAATAGTTAAAAATGGGTTACCTCCCACTACAACACTTTTGTTTAACATCGCTAGCTTGATGACTTGATTCAAAATACAAGTTCTGAGAAAGATACTTATTCGACTTCATACGCTTTTTCATCAAAGAAATTTCTTACGAGAAATACTACGATCATAAAGTTCCTTCTTTTTGTTCTTGTAGTTTGAACATTCTCACAAGCTTCTCTTCGGACTTTTTAAGCTTTGGAGATTTACCCGAAATCGATAAATTATCTACTACACCTAGAAATATTTTCTTCAAATGTTATAGAAGTGATTTTAATCCCAACATTAGTGCCTGCAAAACATATGGAAAAATTTAGATTGAGAAGACATCGAATTTAAATTCTTACTTAGTTCTTTGTCAGATGAATACAAGTCCACGTTAGAAGTGATATCAGTTCCAACCTTCGAATTCCTGCACAATTCATCAAAAAAATTATTTTCAACATGTTCATTCACTAAAGGTTCAATTATATCGAAAAAGCTAACGTTAGCTATAGAGTCAGGATGCTTCATCGCTTTGTAAACA
This sequence comes from Hibiscus syriacus, assembly GCF_006381635.1. Taxonomy (NCBI): domain Eukaryota; kingdom Viridiplantae; phylum Streptophyta; class Magnoliopsida; order Malvales; family Malvaceae; genus Hibiscus; species Hibiscus syriacus. Next base: position 13,974,172 of record NW_024063471.1, on the reverse strand, counting down.
TTGAATTTTACCACTTTGTCGTCAAACTCCATGGTAAGAGTTCGCTTATAACGTCAATTGTAGTGCGAGCCATGCTTAGGAAGGGGGGCAAGAGGGATTTCATAGGAGGTGTTGGTTCGGACATTTTCTATGTCGATGACAGAAATTTGTCGAAAAAATTAATTTATTTACCTTTACTGTACATTTTCAAGAAGTCCTTCAGGATAGATAACGAATCTATCAGTTAGTTGAATTGTCACCCTAGTTTCCTTCAAAGGCTCAGTAGAAAGTGATTTGTAAACAGAAAGAGACATAACATTAATTGAAGCACCAAGATCACATATAACATATTTTATTCCTACCTTACCAATTTTGCAGGGTATAGCGAACATATCTTGGTCCTTTAATTTACGTGGAAGTCTACGTTGGAAAATAGTTGAGGCATTCTCTCCTAAATTTACCTTTACATTTCCGGTAAGTCTTCTTCTGTTCATGTAAAGATCTTACAAAAATCTGGCATATCTTATTACCTTTAATATTACCTTTAGAAGCGGTATATTAATTTCCACCTTTCAGAAAATATCAAGAATCTCATTTTCCTCAACTTGTTTATTGTGTTTACTAACCTCGAGGGGAAGGGAGGTGGCGTGGTATAGGGAGATAACATGGGAAGAAGTTGTGAGTCATCTTTCTTTTTCATATGGGATTTCGCGTCAACTTCTTCCTTATCTTTCTGGGATCTTGATTCTTCTTTTTGTTTTTTTGATTCTGCGTCAACTTCTTTAAGGATTGGTATAATAACAGTGCCACTCCGAAGGGTGATGGCACTAACGTTTCCTTATGGGTTTGCCTTGGTTTAAGATGGTAACTTTTTTGTTGATTTCATTCATCTTACGGTCTGAGCCAGTTGACTCATTTTGTTTGAGCTCTTGGAAGTGAGCTTCAGTTTATTCTGAAATTGTTCTTGAGGTATCGCCAAATGTTCAATGATGGGCTCTAATGATGATTGTGGCAGTTGGTATTGATGGGGTAGAGGTGGCCTCGATTGATACGCTTGGTTTGGCATCGAGCTTTTCCTATAGTTGAAATTTGGATGGTCCCTCTACCCCGGAGTATTTGTATTAGGGTTATATTGTCTATGGCGAGGTACTAGAAAATTTCCAACTGTATTAACTTGTACGAAAAGTCTTCTTGTAACTATTGGTACCATCATACTAATTTCGACAAGAAGTCTAACTTTGTGTCAAGGAATCAGGAAGGGGTATAAGACCTCTAAAACCTCTCAATAAAGTTTACAAGCGATAATATTGCATAAATTGCGTGATAATAATAAGAACCTTATGAACTAAGATTCCATAAGACATGTACATTTGTTTGATACTTGAGGGATAATGAAGACTCTCGAATTACTTGTATATTTAATAACGTACAAGTCATCCCTCTAATTCAAGGGTGAATTGAGAAAAAAGATGATGAGAGAGACTAAAGAATCAATATCGATTAACCAACCCAAGTAATGTGTTGGTCTAGCAATAATATTCCAAGTGTGTAGTGATGAGTATCAATTTTTGTAAGGGCGTAGAACACTAAAATACTAATGAACTCTTGCATAACATTCTAGACGAGACAACAAGCAAGATAACGATGAGTGAAGGGACGACTCACCTGATTGTGATGAACTATGTTAGTGTGTAGCCAAGCTACCTTAACTTCCATTGTGTGACATTGATTGAGGTGGTTAGCCTATGGGCACCCTTGTATGTTTGTTTGCATTCAACGACCATCTTGTTAGTTAGAATATCCGGATATATCCGAATTAGTGTAAGGGCATATAAAACAGTAGTTGAACATTGTGTTGATACTATGTGACTTAGGCATGTTCTGAGTATTGTACACGAGTAGACTAACCTAACAAGATGTTGATGCTATGTGACCCGGACATAGCCTAGGATACTTGGGAGATGCTATGCGACCCAGATCTTGCCCAAGGTACTTTTAATAAGCAAATAGGGTGTGATTTTTGCGACGCTAGGTTACGCGAGCTACACCATGATGCTTACTTGTTGTATGATTGTACCTAGTGTCTCTATGATAACAAATACAAATATCGTGTATTGCATAGTTGTGTGATATTGTGGTTAGAGGCCCAATATATGTATACTCATAGCGAGGCCCTTAGTACTAGACTATGAGAAGCATGAGACTCAGATCCTCATGAAAGTATACGTACCTTAAGTAGACGTACCTAAAGTAGACGGTTGAGTATCATTGTTAGCTTAGTAGTATTGCTTCTCTGACTGCACTTGTTAGCATGCTTATTTTATGAATGCATGTAGTATAGTAGAAGTATTGTGTGGCATGGGGCTTACAAGCTCAACGTTCAGAATGTGTTTTTGTTCAAAGGTTATAGGCCACGTGAAGTGTGATGGGATAACGATATCATCAGAGGAGTCTCAGCTTACTACTAGAGTATAATGATGATGACTTAGTGGGCATATAGAGGTCATGATTTGAAATGGGTTGACATGTAATATTTTAATTATTATTATATTTATTTATTTATCTAGTTTTTAAATTAGGGTCATGCTTTTGCAAATGGTTATGGTTTCATAACTTATATAAATATTTTAAAAGTGAGTGTGATTTTAATTAAAAAATGGTTAGTCACTTCGGTGATTTTTTGTGACACTTTAATATGTGGAATTTGGGTGTTATATTTAGTGGTGTCAGAGTTAGAGTTTCGCTGGTTCTAGGTTAACCTAGTCAAGTCCTACATGCCCTGAAAAGTTACAAAGTGTAATTGCATAATGAGACTATGATATCATTTGTCCATCAGTGATTGGGATGTTAAGGTGTTAGAATTGATAAATAAAGGTGTAACAAAGAATAACCTATAAAAAATTTGTTGAGATGACTAAATTGTGAATGCAAAATGTAGTGATTTTTATATGTTAGATGCTAAAATATACTTGGAAAGGTTGAGCGAGGAACCTAGTCTCTCCTTATGGATAATGCTAAGAAATTATTTTCTAGATTTATGAACAAAAATACTAAGATAAGGTGCAAAAAACATTATTATAAGACTGAAAAGTGAAGATTGGTACCAAAATGATAGATATGTGTGGAAAGATAATCTCTCCAGAGTGACGAGTGATTTATTAGAAAAAGATTCTATTTAACTATCCTCCCTAGTCACTTTTGTAGATGCAAGTGGGGTTTAATTTTCTTCCTCGAGCGTGTCTTAGATATCAGAGTGTGCAATAAATGTGAGACATCTTGACCAGCTTGATTATGGGAAACTTATTTATGTGATGTTAATAATAATAATAATAATAATAATAATAATAATAAGTGTGTATGATCCGATCAGTTGATCAGATCATTATGGAAGAAGGGAGTTATCATTTTTGAGTTGATGACCCATAAAAGTCAATTTGATAAGACATTCCTATTATTAAGAATCGTTCCCTACCTTGACCTTGATTGATCAAAGGTTCCTGATCATGCTCATAAGCGTTATTGTCATGATTCATGATCGTGAACTTCTACAAAGAGTTGTGAATCTGATGTGATCTCGTTATCTTGTTGGTTGATTTCATCAATGATGTCTTGTAGGTACTCTAAATCTATAGTTATTAGATAGATAATTCATCTACATTGATAAGATCGAGTCTTCTCAATTTGATAGGTTTGTACTTGTTATTCTTAAACGATGTTCGTATTTGAATTTATGGATATTTTTCTCTCTCCAGCTAGAGAATGTCTTTTAAATCTTGTTAAATTGATACCCCAAGACTTTAAAGATATCGTTCTTGGTTTGAACGTTCTATAGTGATGAGTAGTCATATTTTTTTTTCTAAAGGATTCGTGTCAAGCTCTTATAAGAAGCCTAAATTTTCTTAAGATTTCATTTATGTGAATCATGGTTAGCTAACCGAATGTTTTTGGGAGAAATGTAATACCCCAAATTTTGGTTAGTGACCAAAATATAAGTTTTAAAAGTTTAGTGGCCAAAGTATAAAATTTGGAAAAGCTTAGGGATCTAAGTTGTAATTTTTCCAAAAAATAATTTATATTACTTAAATAGATAGTTTACTCTTGAGATTGGTGTTTTATTTAAAATCAGATTCTTGATCTGGAATTTATGTTGAAAAATAGAAAGGGTTAAAGTTCGATAAGAAATCGATAAATCATATCGAATAAAAATTTTGGGCAAATTGAAGGATGATAAATTATGCTTAAAAATATTATTTTCACATGTTAATATGATGGAGAATAATATAAACCATTTGATTTAAGGATTTAATTCCATGTTAAATTTGGATCGTTGAATTAAAGTGGCAAGATTGTAATTTATGGAAAGTTGCATGGGCAAAATGGTAAAGGGTGAAATAATTTGTCCATATTTGAATTTTGGAATATGATAAAGTTGAGGTGGTTTGGTTTTATGGTAATTATGAAGTTTCATTAAGGGTAAAATGGTTTTTTCCTAATTAAATGAATTTAATATTTATTTAAGCTTAAATAAGGCTAAATTAACGTGAAATTAGTTTAGAAATTTCATGAAACTTATCCTATTTTCATATTCAAGCCGTGAACTACATACTAAGGTAAGAGAAAATTTATTTTTTATTTTTGAGCAATTTCTTTTGGATTTTGGATCAAGCCATGAAATAGAAAATTATTCTATTCGAAAAACGCTATCTTTTGGTACCATTTATGCATGCTAATATTATTGGTGTTCAAAGGTCCCAAATTCTAGGGTTTTTGTTCACATTGGGATTTATGAAATTGATGAAGGATTATGAGGTTTTTGAGGTTGTAGAATCATATACAAGCATGATTGTTGATTAAAATCACTTGTACATGGCTATTTATGCCTATGTTGAATTTGACTAAACCCTAACTTTAGGGGAAAGAGGTATTTTGATGAAATTAAGTTAGGAGTTTGATTCTAGAGGTCTTGAAGTGTTGAATAGAGGTTGGTTTCATATTTGAATCAAGTGAAAATCATGAGAAATACTCACCTAAAACATTCAGCCATGAGGGAAAAAGTTGTGAAAATTTGTGGAAAAATTTCCATGGGTTAGAAATGATATTTGGAAGGTTCTACAAGCATTAGAAAATTTTTTGGGCTAATGTGTAATTCTTCAAAAGTTGAGGAACCTATTCAAGAATTTTAAAAAGTTATGGGTTGAATGTGTAATTACTCAATAATTGATGTAAATTGCTGGAAATTACTATTTGAGGGTTGAAATTGAAGTTAGAATATGAAATTAAGCCATTTTGAAAAGTTAGAAAAGTTTAAGTACATAATGGTGAATATCGAGAAAGTTAGTGGCTTAAGTGGTAATTATGGTATTGTTGAGATATTGGGCTATAAGTTTAATGTTGGAAATTTATTGGGTGTATTTGGGCTTGAATTGAAGAATTTCTGACAAAGGCTCATTTTGAATAAAAAGGAAAAGTTAGGATGAATATTAAAAGAGTTTGAAAATAATTGTACTTTTGTGTATTATTATTTTGTATAAATGTTAGTAAGAATACTAACATTGTATTTTATATTTGTATGTGTGAATAAGGATGCTTGTGTAGATCGTAATCAAATTCGTGAGACAAACAAACAAAAAGGCAAGGAAAAAGTTCCATAATAGTCGAACTACAATAAGGCATAATAGTGAGGCATACCAGGTGATTGCATTTATTATGTAATTATATGATATGATGACGACTTGCTATGAGTCAACCTCAAATGTTTTTTTAATAAAAGCATGTTTTACCATATTTTGAAATATTTTCATAAAGTTTATGAAAATGATTTTATGAATAATTTTAGGGTATGAACTGCCCTAAAATGAATGGATGTGTTTCATACAAATGATTAATTATTGATGGTTTAGAATAAAAGTTTAACTTGCGATTTGAATTTTAAAGCCTGTTGTATGTCCATGGAGAGTCAGAGGTGCAATAATAATATCATAAATAAGGTGGTATTGTAGTAGTACTTTGTGTACTTTAGCACTATGTATGTAATTGACATACTTGGTGTGAGATGGATATCTATCCATTTTTAGAAAATGCATTATTACATTTTCGTAAGAGTACTTTGTGTACTATGACACTTTATGTGCAAGGATGGTAGTCGTATGAGATTACTATTCCAAAAATGGTTAGTTTTATGTCATTGTGTACTTTGCATTCTCATTTGTCATACATTGGGCTGTGAATGGATATTTTTTAATATACTGATTTATAAGTATGATAGGCATACAAAATACTATGTAGCAGGTTATTTGATGGAAACTTGACTTATCAAGTCAGTTTTGAGTGTTTATATATATTATACGATTTCAAATCATGTTTGATCTTTATTGGTATATCAAAGTTTTAAATGCTTTACTTACTTTCTTATGCCTCACTAAGTATATACTTAGCATGTGATGATTTTCACGGGTAGGTAATCGAGTAAAATCGGAGTAAGGAGTGCAACTGACATCGTAAAGAAAATGTTGCCTCATCAATAACTGTATGACATCAATGTGTACTTTTGATATCACTAGATGGAGTGTAATAGGTATATGATGATGCTTTGATATGTCTTTCACATATGGGTTGTATTTACTACATTAGAACTTTAAGGTTATTTTTTACATACTAGTAGTTAATGAACGTTTTTATTATTATTATATTAAAATACTTATTTAAAGAAACAAAATTTTACTGGTTTTCAATGATGAAAATGTTTTAAATGTCATGTGACATTTGTGACTCGTGTACGGGGACGTATAAGGGGAAATGGGTGTTACAAGAAAGGTGCATGTTATTCCTGTAGGTCAATGACTTGTAAGAAGCAAATTTCATAAAACCCGTATGTCTTTAAGAACAATTTTTTGCTCGAATCTTATAGATCGTAAATTATTAATTTAATCTTAGGGGACAATCCTTGTGATAGATGTCTCCACAAACTTCGTGAGTCGAAGCTTCGTTATTTTCTTGTCATATTGATGTTTGATTTTATCAATGATATTCTTAAGTGTTCGATTTAAATCTAGAACCTTCGAATAGATCATTTTGTTAACCCTATAAATGTAAGTCTCCTAAGTTTTGAAGACTTTCTACATATTTAGACGATGTTGATATACAAATCCAACAGATCTTTTCCTTGCCTTGATAAACGAATGTGTTTCCAACCTTGTTACATAAATACTCTAATGTTCCTAATAATACTCATCAATTGAATGTACTTAGAAGGAAATCGATCTTGTTAATTCTACAATAATCACACTAGACTCTAATAAGATTTGTTATTGTGGTAACTCGTATGTTAGCTATTAAGGGACTCGTTAGTCTAATATTTTTGTTAGCTCATTTTTTTGAAAATTCTAACTTGTGAATTTGAAATTCCGCAAATTATGCTCCATGGATTCTCCCATTATTTTTTGGATTCACTGTAATTCGAGTTTCCTTGGTCTCGATGAGTTCTTTTTTGTGAATTCTAAAATGATATTTCTTGACTAATTTTCAATAGATTTCGATGATCAAGCTAGACCCCAATGTATATATCATATTTTTATAAGAGCTCATGATGTGAAAACTTGTTTATACTCCAAAAGATGAATTTCGAATCAATGATAGCACAGATTGAAAACTCATGTTTGTAAATTCAAAAATTTAGACCCAGTGGCTTGTGAATATCTCGAATACGTTGAACACTTCGTTAATTCCTTTATTGTTGAAGTATTAGATGATATATTATGTTTTGATGATTCAGTCAACTGTAATTTCCAAAAAGTTCTGAAAATATGTTTTTGAGTTCCGCTTGGGAAAAGTATTTGTAAAATTCATGTCCATTTCATGCTAAAATCTATGGAAAACGAGCCTGATAAGACCTCTGATTGTGTTGGCGTATACCTCGTTTAAATTTTTTTAACCTATGCTTGATATTACATTCAGTTGTTTTATCTTTACTTCCTCTATGATGTCTTTATTCGAGCCATAGTATTGTGAGACATTTTGGAGGAATGTTATTAAATCAAGGATTTGTTGATCTCAATTAGATAATTTTTAACTGGTATCTCTGAATCTCTCGAGGGTTCATGATTCTGTGATGTAATGAAAAAATCATTAACATTATTTAACTATGTTATCATTATTCTTTGTTGATCGGCTAAATATTCAAAATTATTTCGCTTAACCGCATGTTCCTAGAAAGATTGCTCATTTTGTTGGGGGATCTCGTTGCAAAAATCTGAGCAACTAGAAATTTGTAAGTTTGTTATGATCAAATATCTTTTAATCATTTTAAGATGACATGATGCTTAGTGATGAGTTTCGAATGCGACATGATGTGTTTAGTAAAGATATTTTGAAGGACTCGATGAGTCACAAAAGTTGTGCAACTCGAATGTATATACTAATAATTTTCCTTATGAAATTTTGAGGATGGAATTTTCTTTTAGGAGGCGAGAGTTGTAATGCCTCAAATATTGGTCTAGTAGTTTCATGTTGACCAAATAATTTATTCAATAGATTTATTAGAATGAAGGTCCACTAGTTCAAAATTTAGTTTAATTGGGTATGAAATTAACCCTATAGACAATAAAAAAAGGGATTTTAAATCTTAGAATAAAATGAGAGGGACCTAACGGGTAATTTCACCATTGAAAAAATATGGCTGATTTGGGGAGGATTTTATGCTTCTTTGCGTGACCTTTTTAGGCAAGGTGGTAGACCACCTTTTCTTTTATCCTCATCCTAAAACTTTCTCTTCTTATTCTATTATTGTTTCTTCTTCAAAGTTAAAGAACATGGATGAAAGACTTCATCTTTTTTCCTCATAAAAACCCATACAAAATCTATAGGTATGATTCATGATCTAGAGTTCTTGAGCTTCTTGAAAAGCTCACCATCTCCTAAATAGTGTTATTGAGCTTTTATGCAGTTTTGTGAGGGTTTGATTCCCAAATGGTTTCTCCCTTGATTTCCATTCGTTTTTCATGTGATTAGTTGTTGTTTAATAACTACTATTCTTCTTTTTCATGTTGGAATCGTTTGTTGGCTTTTGGGTGATGAAAAAATGGTGTAAAGACCCCCATAGAGCTAGGTCAATGAAAGGTTTATCATTAGGTAAGCTATAGACATTTTTGGGTTGCTAGGAGTTGAGGTAACACACTATAACTCTTCCTTACTACATGTATGTCATCTACATGAGTTTTCTTGCTTCTGTGGGGGTAGAAGAGCATGTGGGGGCTTGATATATTGAAATGGACATTTTTGGTGTTAAAATGGTGTAAAAATGATGTATACTGGCCCCTAACAACTTTCATAAGCCTTAATAATCAAGTTAGACCTTAAGACAAGTGTTTAAAGTGATTTTAGGGGCCTTTTCCAAGTACAAAAATGTGTTTCTAGGCCACAGTATTGATACTAGATGAATTGGTATCGATATTGTTCATATTTAGGGTGAAAATTGGGTTTTCTAGATCTTAGGATCGATACTGGATGAACTAAAATCAATTATGGTCCTTGGTACTGACACTAAGGGTTTTAGTATCGATACTGAAAGCTCGATATCAATACCAGATGCTTGGTATCGATACCGCTGGGTTAGTATCTATATTGAATAATCTGATATCCATACCAAATATTAGGTATCCATACCGAAGGCTTGGTATCAATACCCAAAGTGTTTGAGTAACTTTAAGATGTAAAACATACTCAAGAGTGAGGAGTTTAATATTGATTGAGATCAGAAATTTAGCTCAAGTGTGGAAGGTTACTAAAATGCCTTTATGGGATAAAATTACCAAATTGCCCTTAAGGGCCTTAGGTAATTAAATAACCTATACAAGTAGTAGTTTGAGTTACATATTGGTTAAATAATGATATGATATGTTCAACTATATAGCACGAGGGTGGTCATGAAGATTTAGTAAGCATAATATAAATTACTAATATAAGGGATTTTTGTTTGATAATATCAGTACGCTATTCATAGGGTATCGATACAATTTGTCGGGTATTGATACCAAAGGGTGAGGTTTCGATACCATCGTTGACTTATATATTTCAGTACCCATAATTGGTATCGGTACTCAGTGAGTATCGATACCAATTAAAGAAGAAGTATCAATACTTCACATAGGGGTATCGATACTGTAGGACTTTCTTAAATTCCAGTAGCTGAATTCGGTACTAGTACCAAGGTGGGTACCGATACTAAGAGTTTAGTACTGATACAGAAGGGGTTTAGTATCAGTCCTATCGTATTAATTTGGAGTGAAAGTATAACTTTGAGTCAAGGAATCGAGATGGGGTATAAGACTTCTGAAACCTCTTAATAAAGTTTGCAAGTGATAATATTGAATAAATTGTGTGAAAATAATAAGAACCTTATGAAGTAAGATTCCATAAGACTTATGCCTTTGTTTGATACCTAGGAAACATCGAAGACACCCGAATTACTTGTATAATATGATAACATACAAGTTGTCCCTTTAATTGAAGGGTGAATTGAGAAAATATATGATGAGAGCGACTAGAGTGTCGATAACAATTAACCAACCTGATTTGGGTGTTGGGCTAGAAATAATATACCAAGTACGTACCAATGAGTATTAGTTTCCATAAGGGCATAGAACACAAAAAGACTAATAAACTCTTGCATAACATTCTACATCAGATAATGAGGGATATAGTGGCGAGTGAGAAGATGACCTTAACTGATTGTGATAAACTTTGTTATTGTGTAGCCGAGCTACCTTAACAACCGTTGTGTGACATTGATTAAGGTGGTAGGCCGATGGGCACCCTTGTATGTTTATGTGTATTTGATGATCATCTTGTTTGTTAGAAATATCTAGATATATCCAAATCAATCCAAGGAAACCTAGAAAGCTATTTGAACTTTGTGCTTACTCTATGTGACCCAAGCATATTCCAAGTACTCTAGAGTAGTAGACTAGCTTAGCAAGGTGTTGATGCTATGTGACTTGGACCTAGCCTAGGGTGTTGATGCTATGTGAACTTGATCTTACCCAAGGTACCAGTAGTAAGCAAATAGGGTGCAAGTTTCGTGACGCTAGGTGACCCAAGGCTATACCATGATTGTTACTTGTTGTGTGGTTGTACCTGACATCTCTGTGATACCGGATACTATCATTATGTGTTGCATGATGATGCATAGTTGTGTGATATTGTAACACCCTAAAATTTTCCCAAATTAAAAACCCTAAAATTTGGAAAATTTTGACCTAATTCCTAAATTGAACTTTAGTGACCATATCGTAAATATGGAAACCTTGGGAGCAATTTTGTAAAACCTAGGAAATTTGATGGCATAGATTGCAATTTGCCTAATTTGTTTTAACACAATCCTTTCCCCTACATTTATATCTCTGCGGGGCCTCCCTCTTTTACACAAAACCCTAGCAGCTTTGTTCTTCAAGCCTCGCTGTCGTACCTTAATCTGCCGCCGTTCAGTCGTCTGATCACCAGGGTTATTTCGCCTGCCGTCCCTCTTAACTGTGCACTTGCTACCATCAACCCGGGAATAGGTTTGTGCGAAACCCATGAGCGTTTAAGCCTGGGCTATCACCGCTGTGGCCTTGCTTAGGTCGAGGCCAGCCATTGCTTCGTCGGGGTCGCCTTTATCTGCCTTGTGGCAGCCTTTGAAGGTTCTGCCAGTTATTACCAAGTACTAGTGGTGTCATCTTCGCTCATTTAAGGTCACAACAATGCCGGCCGTGACATCCCCGGCCCTCTGGGACCATCGCCGGTGTACCCCTTAACACATACAACCCTATTTTTTGTACCAACATATTTAATATTCGAATCAATTACTCTCAGGCAGCCCATTTTCAAATAAAAAAATTTATTTTGTTATCTTTAATTCTTAACCTAAAATATTGTGTCATTTGGTTATTGATACGAGTGATAATTTTGTAGGACATTCCGAACAAAGAACCGAGTTACCGCCACTGTCTTTGTTACCCACAAACTTCGAACTGACTTGAATTATGCATGTTGACCATGAGAAAATTTATTAATTTAGTACATTTAGTTTCTAATAATTTTTTAGAACATGGTAGTAATCATTTACATTAAATTTGTAGGTTCTGATTTTTTTCGTTCTTCTACTCGGACTGACCGTGGTTGAGGATATTACCGTCGGTAGCGTAGTCGAGGTGTGTCTCTTATTCGAGCTAAATTTATTGGTTGAAATGCATTAATTATTTGATTGACTGATAAAGTTATTGTGAGCACGTTGATTGTGAAACTGATTGCATATCTATATTCAAAAATTATGATTTGTGAGTTTGTGAGCCTGTCGGAATTACAATTATGTATTCATAATAATTGTCTGATTCTAATGATTTGTCAGAATTGAATGCCTCAGAATATATTTATGTGTTTCAGATTTAATAAATGCCTCATAAATATTTATATTTAGATGAGATCGTACTTTGTCTATTATGTCACATGGCATTCATATTGGGACGATTTACTGATAGAGGAAGTGCAGAGCATTCACTTGACGGGGTGAATGTCAATTTTCAGATTCAGTGGCCTTTTCCTTTGTGACGAACCCCATACACATGGTGAGATTGGCTGATATATAGTATGGTTTTGGGGAACCCACTCTTCTGGGTGATATTAGTGTATGGGTGGGTGCATGTGCATCTGCATAACATTTTAATTGTCATGTTATTAATGATTCGGTATGCAAACATGATCTCTGGTTGTTTTGGATTATGCTTGAATATGCTTATATATATGCACTTTAGGGACACACTAAGCCTCGTTGCTTACTCCCCCTTAGTCTCTTCTTTCAGATACTCAGACTTAGGAGACTTGATACTTGGGGTTCAATATTATTCAGATTTCATTATTTCATAATATGAAATATTTTCTCAGATATTCTATTTTATTTATATTTTATTGGATAGAATTTTATGTGTTTAAATATTTTGGACTTGGGACATAAATTCTGTTTTGGATTATGGATTTAAACTTTGGGATTTGATTTACATTTTATTGATTTAAATTATTATTTCATTTATTTTAATTACTTAAAGTATTTGAACTCAATAAATATGAGGGTTAAATATTTTTAAATACTATTTGGGCGAGTTTTTCGAAGTCAAGTTAATATGCCTCCGGGATCCGGCCTAATCCACTTTAGGTCGGGTAAAAGGGGTTACATATATTGTGGTTAGAGACCCAATATATGTATACTTAAAGCGAGGCCCTTGACAATAGACTAGGGGAAGCATGAGACTCAAACCCCCCCCATGATAGTGGATGTACCTTGAGTATAGGGGTTAGTAGCATTGTTGGCATAGTAGTATTGCTTCTCTGGATGTACTTGTTAGCATGTAGTATAGTACATGTATTGTGTGGCACGAGGCTTGCGAGCTTAGCCTTTGGAATGTGTTTTTATTCACAGGTTACATGTCATGTGAAATGCGATGGGACAAAGATATCATCGGAGGAATCTCAGCGTAGTACCATAGTACAATGATGACGACTTGTTGGGTATGTAGAGGTCATGATTTGAAATTAGTTGACTTGTAATATTTTAATTATTATTATATTTATTTTATTTATTGAGTTTTTAAATTAGGGCCTCGCTTTTACAAATGGTTATGGTTTCTTACCTTTTGTAAATACTTTAAAAGTGAGTATTAATTCATATCTCGTGTGGAGAGTACATGATCACTATAGAGAATGTTTTATTCTAGTTATGACTTTTAGTCGATAGACATATTGTGACCAACAAGAGCGATGACAATTTGATCGTTTTGTACCAAAACTTTCATGGGAAGGTCCTAAATGAGTCTAATAGTGGTTGAATTTCATTGCCTTGAATCTAATAAAATTGAAATTTGTTAGAAAAAGACCACTCTAAAGGGGAGGTACATACATTCACACATGTTTATATTTTTCATGCTATAGAGTTTTGTTGTCCGATAAATTTTACAATTAAGTGTATCTAATGTGGTTACATCACTTATTACATTTCTAAAGAAACAAACACATTCCGTTTGGAATAACAAATTTTGACATTTCTTTTTAGAGAAATGTGTAAGGTGACTGAATCGAGAAAAAAAATACTATTGGCAGATATATAATGCTTTTTTAGTCATAGACATGATATCACATGTCTTTTCTATGTCCGCATGTTGATGAGTAATTCACCTTCCCTTTTGTAGTTAAATAATTTCATTTCTTGTTTAATGAATAAGTAAGTAATTATAATTTTAACATGTTAATATAAATATTTTTCTCTATTAAACAAATGGTCACCAAACTTAGATCATTGTTATATCTCGTACGAATTTCGAGATTTAAGTTTCTAATTCAGCAGAAACTAGAAGCATATACACATGTTAATAGTTAGAATTTTCACATTACTATCATGATAACTAGAAAATGATTTATAAGTTTGTGTTGGCTAATAAAAATAATGTTTATTTATTAGTTTCAATGGATGTCTTATTTAAATATTGTATTGATGAGCTATATCTTATTAGATATATGATATATGATGATTTCTCTTATCTATTACATAATTATTGAGTAACATCTCAATGATAGTGTGCTTCATCGATTCACTTTTGTGTAATATATTTCCAAACCAGTTGACTTAGACAGTATGCATAAAGATGATAGATGAGAGAAGATAAATGTTGATTGAGGGAAGAGGTACATATGGTTAGCAATTTAGGAGACATGACATGGTTATATTCCCAATTTCTATTGTTTGACTCTTGATATTACAATTTTACTCAAAATTACATGAGATAGTTCATGCAATAAGAGAAGATGTATCTATTGATTGATGGAATATGAGTTAAATCTACTCATTGATGAGAAAAAAATATCCACTGACATAATATCATCGTCCATTGACTAATCGAGGAGTCTGATTCATCTCAACATCACGGCTCGAAACACCACATCATATATCATAAATGTCACCGACATCATATTTTATTCTACATGTATCGAGTCTAAAACATTAGTACTGTCAAAATTTACTTCATCTGGATCATATTTGGTGGGTCTTACTCCTCCACTTTCACATTTTTACAGTTTAAATAATTATGAAACATTAGAATCGCCACAACCAATTCAGTGAACCAAACCAATATCTCCATTTTCATTAATGATATTTTCAGTTTCTTTACAATTTAAATAATTATGAAACTATTGATAAGACACTTTCACATTTTTCACAATTCATTCATCATCGTAGATGTCGATAGCGTTGGACATAATACCTACTAAGATAACGAAAACATTGATGATGACATTCATTTTAAAGATAAATTAATACAAAAAATCCATTGTGAAACATACAACCACCACACTATAAAACTTATTTACGAAAAAATCATCGATGGTACGATTTTTTTTTTTCATTTTTATTGTTCATTAATATTATATTTTTTATTGTAGTACTATATTTTCAATATAGTTTTTTTTTTTTGTTATCAATGCTATAATAAATTTACATTACTTAAGTTCTTTATTTTAAAATTTTTAACATAAACCTTCAGAAGGCACATGTTAACCCCATAAAAAGGATATATTTCACGCCTTTTTACTTGGGTTATTGTTTGATTTCAAGCTCATTTAGTTGCATTAATCATGCATGTGGTGTAGTTTTCTTGTTAATCTTTAATTATTTATTAAATGGAGTTGTGATGAGAGAAAGGTAGTGTTTTGTGCAGATTTAGAAGGAAGGACAAGGAATAAAAAATGTTGCAGCATTTTAGATAGCATTTTTGGGCCTAGAAAAGGACAAAATGAAAATATTTTTATAGATTTACTGTGAACCCCAGCCAGTTGTGACCTATACGAGAAGAGAATCTTTTCCCTATGACACCCAAAGAATAAAGGCACTGTAACACCTTTAACTAGTATAGATGTGCTAACACTAGTTAAAGATGTCACATAAATTATTCAAAACATTTCTTAGCCCAAAATGGTAAATATTTTGTTTATTTAAATTATTACAAATTCTTAACCTTTATTATAAAACAATTTATCAGAGAAAATCAAAATTTCATATTTCATATTTCAATTTCTGTTTCAATTCCGGTTTCAGGAAATAACAGACAGTTCTACTATGTTTCATATAATAAATAAAAATGTTTATTTTAAGATCCTATTTAAAGAAATATTTAAAACATAGTTTAGTATCATAATATTTGTACATACTAAATTATTTTTAATACTAACTATATTAATAGTTTGCAGACATTTCTTATTGGTATACATGTCAGTTAGAAAATTTTGAAACACAATCAGATGTCATTACTGTTACCTGTAAATATTCCTTAGTGATCGATGCCAAGATCAACTCCGTACTCCTTCTGCTTTAATTTACCTACGCGAGAAAATCACCACACGCTAAGTATACACTTAGTGAGTCAATCAATAGAAATATATTCAAGGCAATGAACCACATAAATGTAAACAATAATAATATTCAATGCATTATGATCACTTTACATGTACCTTCAATCATGCTACTAATGTTAACATGATATGAATCACATATATATTTCTTACCAATATACTTTCCATGTATTCCATAAGCTCATAAGCTTATTCACCTGTTTATCATTTATTAACCAATAAACCATAGCCCAAAATATAAACCTATGAGGACCCCGGTATTCGAGTCGCACCGAAGTGCTTACGCATAAGGTTGCGTCGACCCTTTTTGCATCGAAGTGCTTACGTATAAGGTTGCGTCGATCCATTGCATCGAAGTTCTTACGCATAAGGTTGCGTCGATCCTTTGCACCGAAGTGCGTACCTAATATACAGCTGCTAGACTCTATGGCGTGGCATCAATACCACCGACCTTCAATTACATACTTGGGCATATAGTCTATTTTTATTCCATCCATGGCAATGTATATAAATATAATTTAGCATTGGGCAATTCATACCTGAAATAACATCATATATATATGCATAATAAGCATCATATATAATAAAAAGTGATCAATGCATTTTTATATTCAACCTATGAAATATTTAGAATATGTCAAATATATGATAAATGACATAAATACCATGCCCACATAAATAAGGTAGACTCATCGCAAGTCCTACCCGATAATGTATAAAACATCCATGTATAAAGTTATGCATGCATTGCACTAATTTTGACATTATATTTAAGTCAAAATATAAGCCTCACTAATATTTAACTTAATCTTTTGCTTTTGATTTGGTTCGGTCCCAATTTTTATAACCATTTCATTTTCTGGCAGTTTGTACTATCATCAAATAATAATATGTATTAATATATACACTAAAACATTATTCTGTTTATACCACTAGAAACTAGACTCGAATAAAAATCTAGCCATGTAAGGCACTCCTTATAGTTACATTTGTATAATATTTAGTGAATTTTCAAAGTTGATTAACAAAAGCTGTTTTGAGTAGAATCTGTTGCCTTGTTTTCTGACCTAATCTCGATTGAAAATTCATATATTTTTGTATACATCTTGAAATCAGTTTCCATTTTTTCTAAATAAACCTATACTGATATATGAATCGAATGGTATAAAAATCATCCCTTAATCATTTTTTTAGTATTTATAGTGATTTTCTAAACTTACTATTCCAACCATAAATTCAGGCAGGTTTCACCAATTTATGCTTTTAGCTTATTCACTAATTCTATTAGCTCACCAAATGAACACTATGCATGAACCACAAATCACATAACAATTAGGTGTCACTTCTTACCATAGTAACTTTGTCACTAGCTCATCGCAAGCCAATGTTTGTTTGATAGCATAAGTACAAATTAAATTTGCACTCATCTGGTGTCTTTAGCTTGCAAACTTCCCATAGGATTTTTACATTCCATCCTTAAGTTTTTCCTTTGCTTTAATATTGCTTGATCTTGATTTCAAGCACACAACTAAATGAGCATCATTACAAAACAAATACAATATAACCACATGTTAGAATCTTACTAACATAGGCATACATTATAAAATAATTTTCTAATAAATCTTCCAATGCTCATTCGATAGAAATTCCATGTCATAACATAAGTGTTGACCTTAACACTTCTAATTGACTATTCAAATTCAATTTTTTTTTTCAAATTTCACAAAATATTTTCACTTAAGTTCCCAACTTTTCCTAATTTGTGATTTGAATCTCAACTTTTACCAACCTCCCAAAATAATCCAATTTCACATTCTAACATCAATTTCAACTCTCAAACATTAATTTCCAGCATAGTACCTCAACTATTGAAACATTAATTTATAATTATTGATTAGGTCCGCTAACTTTCATAAACATACAAAATGGTCCCCAAATTTTTTCTAAGGCTTGTAGAATACTTCCTACATCATTTCCAGTCCTTAAATATTTTTTGTAAGATTTTCCTCATCCTTTAAAGCCAAGGCCGAATGGTTTATAAACACAAGACTAGGTTTTCATGATTTTATTTGATTTCGATTTGATTCGAGCATGAAATCAACCTCTATTCAACCTTATAAAAACTCTACCATGAAAGCCCTAATCAAATTCCATCATAACATAATCTTCCTCCAAGATTAGGGTTAGTCCAAAATTACCCATAGCATAAATAGGCATGTATACTTGATTTTAATCATAAATCATTCTTGGAATTGATTCTACAACCTCAAAAAATCAAAATCCTTCATCAATTCCATAAACCCTAGAATTTGGGATCTTTGAAGACAAACCAAATTAACAACCAATAATGGTACCAAATGATAGCGTTTTTCGAATAGAACAATTTTCTATTTCACGTCATGATCCAAAATCCTAAGGAAATTACTCAAAAATGAGAAAGAACTTTTCTCTTACCTTGTTAGTGGGGTGCACAGCCAAGGGGCTGAAAATGGCTAAGTTTCATGAAATTTCTAATGAATTTGATGTTAATTTACCTTATATTCAGCTTAACTGAATTAAAAATCCATTTAATGTGTAATGTTCATTTTACCATTAATGAAACTTGACATTTACAATAATACCAAGCCACATAACCTTATCATCTTTCCAAAGTCAAAGATGAACAAAATATTTTACCCTTTTTCAATATAACCAATCAACTTTCAAAAAACTGTAATCTTACAACTTTGGTCCAACGGTCCAAATTAAACATGGAAATAAGTTCTAAAATAAAATGGTCCATATTATTTTCCATCATTTTAAAACGTGGAAATAATATTTTTAATCCTAATTTATCATCCTTCAAATTTTCCCAAAATTTCTATTCGATTCGTTTTACTGAATTCATACCAGACTTTAACCATTTCTAGTTTTTAACATAAATTCCCAATTAGGAATCTGATTTCAATAAACCCCCACTCTAAAGAGTAGACTATCCATTTATGAAATAAAAATTCATTTTGAGAAAATTACCACTTTAGTCGCTTAACTTTTTAAAAATTTATTTCTTTGGCTACTAAATTTTCAAAACTTACATTTTGGTCACTGCCCAAAATTTTAGGGTATTACAGGCACAAAACCCTAGGAGCCCCCACTATAATAGCAAATGACACCCATATTAGAGGCGTAATGGATTTTATGAGATAACAAGGAGAAAAGAAAGGCGACCACTCTTCATTTATTCCTCATTCTCTCCTTCTTCATGGTTACCTCCATTGTTGAAGCTCTAAGGGGCTATCGAGCTGGACATTGAGAGAAACTAGAAAGATCAAGGCAGTTCAGGGTAGCTCATGACACATAAGAGTTATTTTTTCCTTAATTATATTTCATTATTTCGCTTCATGAGTTGTAATATTCGAATGATTGTGGATGATATTTACCCATCCATGAACTATCTTTAGATGGCTTTTAGATTATTGTGGATCAATATAACTTGTTTAAAGATTATTGAAGCATTTCCTGATTTACACTTGCTTTGTTCATTGTTTTATTTACTTAGATTTGTAAAAGAGAGTTAGCCTTAATCTTTTTTATGCTTAATATTTAAGAGAGTTAAGCGTATATCTATGTGGATAATGGGGTTAATCTAAGAAGCAAAACCCTAACTCACCTTAGAGATAAAGATAGGTTTTCAATGAGTAAAAAGAGTAGAGCATCATAGATAGTAACTTGCTAGGGTTTATATTGAGATGTATTACTTTAGCATTTACACTATCAATTTGTTGCTAGAGATGGCTTAGAAACAACTTAGTAAACTCTTTCGAGGAACATATTAAGGGAAGGTATAAGACATTTATTGAAGATAATTCATAGGACTCCATAATAGACCCAACCTTTTATCTTTCTTGAGTGTTCCACATGTGTGAGGTTTCGTATCGTTTTCTTATCTTGTAACCTAGTTCTCAACATAATTTTGCTATAGCATTTATCAACATACCTTTTTTTACAACATTTATTTCACCTTGTTCATACCATTCATATATAATATTTGTTTCTCGATTTAGTATGCATATCCTTTACTCAATTTCCCTCCAATCCTTTTGGAGACAGTCTCACTCATCACTTTATTACTGGAGCACCTCTATACTTACATAATTTATTATCATTTACACACACAATAAGTTTTTGGAATTATTCTCGAGGATTGATAATTGGTGATTTTAAGTTTAGTTATTTTACTATTTTATTTATTCTTTTTGTATATATTTATTTGTTATTTTTGTTTACCATTTTTAGGTGTTTTTATTACATGACCCGAAGAAGACATGAAGAACCATTATTACATTTTGTAATAAAGGGCGAAAGACTATTTCACCAAAGAATATGTGGTCAAAGAACTATGTACGAAGTTCAAAATTGAGTAGATGATCCTGAAGATCTTAATGCTACATCAAACCGTAACTAGGGAGTTATAGCTCAATCGTGAGCTATTAGAGATCAATTAGCTTCAATCTTGGATGATCTAAACCCTATAATTATAGCTTCTAAGATTCAAGCAGCCAACTTCGAGCTCAAACTGATAAATTTTAGTATGTTGAACTCTATTGGACAGTTTGGTGGTATGCCTCATGAGGATGGAAGGTAGCATATTCATGTGGTTCTGGAGGTGTGTGACTTATTTTGAAAATAAAGTGTGGATGAGGATATACTGAAATTGAATTTATTTATATAATTTGAGTGATTGAGCATGTGTGTGGCTTAGTGGAGTACCTTTTAGATCGATGGAATCATGGACAGACTTATGCAAAAGACTTTTGTTGCGGTATAATCCACCCAATATGAACAAACATATTATGAGTGACAATGCTTCTTTTCTTTAGGCTGATGATGAGTCGATGTATAAGTGTTGAGATAGATAAAAGGGACACATAGGAAAGTACATAAATGATGGATTCCACGATTGGGTGTAAGTTGTTATGTTCTACAATGGTGTAAATGCTCCAACGAGGATGATGCTATATGCTTTAGTAAATGGAACTTTGTTGTATAAATCACTTGAAGAAGCATCTGATATCCTTGATAGGATAGTGAACAACTACTATTAATTCCCCTTTTCAAGACAAGTACCAAGGAGGAAAACTTAAGGGAGATTTGAGCTAGATACTAATGTTCTGTCTTAGCTCAATTATCAGCTATCACAAACATGTTGAAGAATATTCAACATCCTAGTGAAGTAAAAAAAGTCAAGGTTGCAAGCTCTTCTTTTATTCTTTTCAATGGGAATCACCATGTAAGTGATTGCCTAGAAAATCAATAGTCTAACAACTATGTGGGGAACTTTAATTTGAGCAAAAAACCCCATATTTAAACATTGACAACCCAGGATGGCGTCAACATCCTAGTTTTTCTTAGGGAAATCAAGGATCCAACAATGCGAGCAACTCAAATCAACAACTTAATATGACTCAACCCTTAGGTTTCCAACAAAATTTTTTGTGGAAAAATAACAAAAAGGGTTCAACATCTTCATTGAACACTAACTCTTTGGAAGCTGCTTTTCAAGACTATATGATGAACATAAAGACTCTATTCCAAGACTGATATAAGGCAGATCTTTACACTTCAGGAAGAATGTAATATATAGCCTTATTGTGTTCCTGATCTAGGAGAGACATCAAATGATGCCCTTGAATCCTAAGTATGGTTGCAACAAAGGAAAGTTATACAAAATATTAGAAATGAAATGAATTAAAAAATAAATAAATGAAATAAAAACATAAGTAAATGAGATGAAAATGAATTAATGAAAGAGTTGGTAGTGAAAGAATTATGATGATGAGAATGGTATTCAATGGTGTTGATGAAGATGGAAGATGAAGTTGATGATGATGGACGGCTATGGTAATGAAAAGTATCTCAAACATGCCAAAGAATAAACAATGCTAAGTAGCAAAGCCCCGTTCTTTATAAACTTGCTTGAGGGATTGTAGAAGTGTTTTAAACCCAATAGATATAGAATCTATGAATTATAAGAATCAAAGTGAATAGAATGATGCCACAAGTTTAGAAATATATTTCCTTAATCGATATAGTTCTTAAAGAACTTGAAAGAGAGATTTAACTCACAATAGTTTTGATTAGAAAATGAGATGATTACAAATGAAATGACAAAGCCTATTTATAGGCTAGCAAAGTGCGGCCAAAAAATTAGATGTTTTTTTGGTAAGGTACAAGATTCATTTGAAGATACATAATTAATGGAATGAATGAACAAGTCCTTTGGCATGGACATGGCTCTGCTAACTCTTCCAATGAGGTATGATGATTCGGCTAAGGGTGGATGCATCTTGTTTGACCGAATAAACTTGTGCTCTTTCATTTTGGTGCCA
This sequence comes from Hibiscus syriacus, assembly GCF_006381635.1. NCBI lineage: Eukaryota > Viridiplantae > Streptophyta > Magnoliopsida > Malvales > Malvaceae > Hibiscus > Hibiscus syriacus. The sequence continues at coordinate 13,951,397 of NW_024063471.1, read as the reverse complement.
AACTCCTCCTTGTTTAAGCATATTTTGACTAAATGAACTTCACTAATGCACACCTCTCTTCAATGGCATCATTTCATGGTCGTACCTTTATGAATTGTCATGATGTTTAGATGGCACCTCATCATGAATAGGTAGGTTGCAAGGTGAGTGAGCAGATAATGAGCTGACCATTGATGCTTCTGAATGTGTTGGTTCATGTGGCATCTTCTCATGAAAAGGTATGACCCGAAAAGACACCTCTTAACGAAAAGGTACGATTTGAGAAAAAGTAACTTTTCACAAGTATGATGTCCTTTGGTCATAGATGATGTTGGTGCAACTCCTCATCTGAATTGAAGTCCCCTTCTAGCTCAATTCTTCAGCTCAATCCACCTATGAGCTCACTTGGCAATGACAACTTTTCACCATTTGATCTTCATGCTCTCCTGAATGATCCTATATAAGTTTTCCTAACTCTTTGTCTTTTGTTAAGCTCAAATTCAGCTCTTAAATTGTTGTAGACGTTGGAATCTAAAAGAAAAATAGAATTTAAGTTAAGTATTTGAACTAATATAAAGTAGCAATGTATATAATATAAAGATGTAGACTTTAGGTTATATTAATAATGAATTAAAGATTATTATAATCATAAATAAAATGTAAATATATGAAAGTATCCATAACATAATGAATGATATATGTAATGAATATAAACACAATGAATACAAAGGAGGAATTGAACAAGGTATAGAAAAGTCCCTTGTGATTTTGATAAAAGATTGGAGATGCAAGATTGCCTTGGTTTCTAGTATATATCATATCATCCCCCTTCTTTGAGGTGATTTGTCCTTAAATCAATTGGTGACTTTCCTTTAGTGTTCTTTATGAAAAGATTCTTTTCAAAAATTATGTCCTTTGAATAAGTACTTTGATTATCAAAGATCTGAAAAGAAAAGAAATTTTCATAAGGGAATTAATCATAAGCATATTAAAATTATACTCCCTGTTCATATCCTCTGGATAGTCAATAGTTATGTCATTTGATTCAAGAATCGTGATGCTTTGACCGAACATATCCCTTAGACTTCTAGTAATCATGTTCTTTGGTCCTTCTAGAGTCATATCCTTTGAATCATGAATAGATGTATCCCTTGGTAACTCAATAGACATTTCCCTTAAGCATCCAATGGACACGTCCTTTGGTTCTTCAATCCGACCAATTGTCTCATTTGGAATGACTTGCAAGTCAAAAGAAAAATTTGTATACTCATGTTTAGAAAGTTTGCCTCCAATCTACCTTCTTGTTAAAAGGAATTCTCGAATTAAGCACTTAGTTAAATAAGTACTTGTCTTTTGGTCTATTTCCTTCACTTCTGTTTTTATTTTATATTTCCTCATGGCTTCAACGCTTTGCTTCATCTTGATTTGGTCGCATTGAACTTGTTTGGTGTCAAAGGTGTAAGGATGATTTTCTTACCTTCATGATTGAAAGAATACTGATTTGTGAAACAATCATGTATGGTTATCATACTGCCATGGCCTTCCAGGAAGTCCGAATGTCTCTCGAACACTCAGTTGTTTGTTTTCCTCGATTGTTGTCATTGTTCAATTGTTTAGGCTTGGAAGATTTGGCTTGCTCTTTTCTAGGAATAGGAGTGGAGTTTTTCAAATTATTTTAGCCCCATTTTGAAGGTGCATGAATGAAATTGCGAGATGTATGCCTTCTCCAAAGTTACCTTTCTATCTTCATCTTCATTTGTATCATTTCATCTATTTCAATGAAATGGTATAACTCTAAAGTGTTAGCAATCTCTTGATTAAGTCCTGCAAGAAACCTAGCCATAGTTGCTTTATGATCCTCCTCAATGTTAACTTGGATCATTGTCACTTCCATTTCTTTATAGTATTCCTCTACTCTCCTATGTCTTTGTCTGAAATTCTGTAATTTCTGAAACAAATATTGATGATAATGAATAAGAATGAAACATTTATGCATTATACCTTTCATTTCATGCCATGTTGATATTGTTCTTTCACTATTCCTTCTTCTGCTTATAGTAACTTGATCCCACCATATCCAAGCATAATCTATGAATTCCATGGCTGCCAATCTTACTTTCTTTAATTACGAATAGTTTTGGTAACTAAAGACATGTTCCACTTTGATTTCCCAGTCAATATAGGCTTCAGGATCAGTTTTCCCTTGAAATTGAGGAATTTTGATCTTGATGTTACTCATGTTGTCATCAAAATTATCAATCTTGGGTCCTTGTAATGTTGTGTGTTCCTCATCTTCATAATTATCTGGAATGTCATCTTCTTAGAGAGGTTGTTGTCTTCTATGAACATCATTGTTTTGAGAACATCGCATCATTTAGCCAATTAATGCTTGCATTTGTAAGTTCGGTTGACCTGTATTTTCTCTTGGAGGACTTTGAGACATTGTTAAAAATAATATTAAACAAAGAAAACCTTACCAGCACACTCACAAAGCCTCACAATTTGACTCCAAATAAAGTTGATATATCACTCCACTCAACTCTCGTGTTTACACTTTAGAATATATATTTGGTTTTTATCAATTCCCCTTCTGATCTCACTCTCTCATTATGCCTTTTACCACTCAATCTCTCTTGTTAGGTCATTTAAAAGAACTAACTCAAAATTAAAACAAGTTCTTTCTCTCTTGTGTGTGTCGGCTACAATTAAGGTTAGGATAGAAAGAAGATGGAAATAAAGGAAATGGTTTAAGAAAATAAATGAAAACAAGAAAAATGGAAAACTTACAATCCAAGAACATCACTTACTACACCTTTTTTCGAGACACAATAAGGATATCTCCTTCAAGTATGGTTGATGTAGACATTCCTCCACTTTTTTAATATTTGAATTGCAATGAACCTTCTTTTATTTTGCTTTTTTTCTTTGCTTGAATTTCTTCTTTTTGTGCTTTTTATTTTTTATTTTTGTACTCCTTTGTGGTTGGAGTCTTGAATTTGCTTTGCACTTCTTATTTTTTATATATTTCACACCAATGATACTTCTTTGTGTCAATCCAACAGAGCTATGAATACTGCTTGATGTAAGGCATATCTACACACTTCAGGAAGAAATGAATAGATAGCCTTATTGTGTTCCTGATCTAGGAGAGACAACAAATGATGCCCTAGAAATCAAATGAAATAAAAACATAAGTAAATGAGATGGAAATGAATTAATGAAAGAGTTGGTAGTGAAAGAAATATGATGATGAGAATGGTATTCAATGGTGTTGATGAAGATGGAAGATGAAGTTGATGATGATGGACGGCTATGGTAATGAAAAGTATCTCAAACATGCCAAAGAATAAACAATGCTAAGTAGCAAAGCCCCGTTCTTTATAAACTTGCTTGAGGGATTGTAGAAGTGTTTTAAACCCAATAGATATAGAATCTATGAATTATAAGAATCAAAGTGAATAGAATGATGCCACAAGTTTAGAAATATATTTCCTTAATCGATATAGTTCTTAAAGAACTTGAAAGAGAGATTTAACTCACAATAGTTTTGATTAGAAAATGAGATGATTACAAATGAAATGACAAATCCTATTTATAGGCTAGCAAAGTGTTTGGCCAAATAATTAGATGTTTTTTTGGTTAGGTACAAGATTCATTTGAAGTACATAATTAATGGAATGAATGAACAAGTCCTTTGGATGGAGATGGTTCTGCTAACTCTTCCAAGGAGGCATGATGATTCGGCTAAGGGTGGATGCATCTTGTTTGTCCAAATAGGCTTGTTCTATTTCATTTTGATACCAAACTCCTCCTTGTGTAATACGTGTAAGACTTAGCTGAATAGGCACCTTGGCTTCCACATATCTCTTCGTAATTTAAGCATATTTTGATCGAATGGACTTCACCAATGCACACTTCTCTTCAATGGCATTCTTACATGGCCATACCTTTATGAATGGTCATGATGTTTGGATGACATCTTTTCATTAATAGGTAGGTTACAAGGTGAGTGAGCTGATGATGCGCTGACCATTGATGCTCTTTAATGTGTTGGTTCATGTGGCAGCTCCTCATGAAAATGTATGACCTGAAAAAAAACACCACTTCGCATAAATGTACGATTTGAGAAAAATTAACTTTTCATAAATATGATGTCATTTGGTCATAGATGATATTGGTGTAGTTCCCCTGTAATACCCCAAATATCAGATATGTGACCATAGTGAAATAATTTAAATTTTTGTTGGGATAAATAGAGTAAATTTAAAAGTATAAGGAATGATTTAGGAAATTGTGTTTGAGACTCATTGTAAGAATGGAATAATGGAGGGGAAATTTGGTCCTTTAGATGGAATGAATTTAATAATCATTTCAATTGGGATATTAATAATAGTGAATAGGAGAATTAAGAGGATAAGTCTGAAAGTTCTCTCATTTTCTTTTTATTCTTCACGTCTTGTGCCCTCTATAGCTAAGGTAATGATTCATCAATGTTTGTTTTTCCTTTTATTTTTGGGTTGGTTTTGAAACCTTAAGTAATATAGAGGCTTAAGAAAGGTTTAAGATGATTAAAACTAAGAGATGAAGGTTTTATTTGAGATTTCATAAAATGGGTTTTTAAATGGTTTGATGAAATATAGTTAGTTATGGAAGATTAAAGCATTTTTGACTTGTCAAAGAAGTGAATAAGATATTGGGAGCTTTAAAAGTGATTAAAAAAAGTTGGAAAAATTGGTGTGATTCTTAGTTTTTAGTGTTCTTTGGAGATTTTAGAAGTTATGAGAAGATTTATGGATGTAAGTTAGTTGGATTAAGTAATGATAAGTTTAATGGTATGGTTGGGGATAAAGTAAGAGATTTAGGCGAAAATGTGGTAAAACGCAAAGTGAAATATGTAAAATCTGGGTAAAGGTATCGGTAGTGGAAGAATGGTACTGATACTATAGGGTTAAATTTGAGAAAAAATGATGAACACGATGAACAATATCGATACTTATGCAAGTAGTATCGGTGCTGAAGAGGGGTATCGATACCAAGAGGAAAGTATCGATACTATTATTGAGAAATGGATTCCAGAATGTAAAAATGGTTTCGGTATTGAAGGGAGTATCGGTACCATAGTATAGAAGTATCGATACCGTATGAGGGGTACCGATACTATTTAGCCTAGAATTTTAAGTTATAATGAACTTTAATAGAATTCGAGAATAATAGTACTTTTGAGTATTATTATTTTTTATAAATGTTAGAAAATATACTAACATTTGTATTGAATGTGTGATTATGGATGCTTGTGTAGATCGTAATCAAGCTCTTGAATCAAGCAAGCAGAAGGGAAAGGATAAAATTGTCGAATAATCGGACATCAGTAAGGCATACTAGTGAGGCCTACCAGGTGAGTGCATTTATTATGTGCTTATAAGTTATGGATAGTCATAGATGCATTTTTCTTAATGTATGTATTGCATTTTCCGTATTGGCACTATGTGTGCAACCTAAGAAATTCATAATAAGTTTATGAATTTCCGTATTGGCACTATGTGTGCAACCTAAGAAATTCATAATAAGTTTATGAATTTCCGTGTTGGCACTATGTGTGCAACCTAAGAAACTCATAATAACTTTAAGAATTTTCGTATTTACACTATGTGTGAAACCTAATAAATTCATAATAAGTTTATGAATTTCCGTATTGGCACCATATGTGAAACCTAAGAAATTCATAATAAGTTTATGAATTTCAGTATTGGCACTATGAGTGCAACCTAAGAAATTAATAATAAGTATATGAATTTTTGTATTGGCATTATGTGTGCAACCTAATAAATTCATAATGAGTTTACGAATTTCTGTATTGGCACTATGTGTGCAACCCACGTTAATAATGATTTTTGCGAAATACCGTATCGGCACTAAGTGTGCAAAACCACAGAATTTATAATGAGTTGAAATATCAAATTTATATTTTGATAGTTATGATATACTTATGTTTTAAAAGAAATTTTATCTCATTGTTATTACGTCTCACTAAGTGATTACTTAGCATGTGTTGATTTCTTGCGTAGGTATTAGTACGAGCGGAGTAAGAAGTGCATCTGACACTGCAAATCAAGGGTCGACTCATTGGTAATTATATGACAACTATGTCTACTTTTGATGTTATTAGCTAGCATGTAATAGACTTATGATAATGCTCTAAAAAGTATTTGACTTATGATGATGTAAAAAATATAATATGTTTGAACTTTAAGATTTGTTTACATACTAAAAGTTAATGAATGTTTTATTATTATCAAATTAGAAAGTTTTACGATTAAAAGCAGAATTTTACTGGTTTTTCAAAAGCGGAAAATTTTAAAATTTATATGGCATCTCTGACTTGTGTACGAAAACGTATACGGGAAATGGGTGTTACATTTATTGGTATCAGATCTACATATTTAGCCGATTCTCAGCTGAAATCGAGTGTATTTTAATGTAAAAAGGGTTTTACATGCCACTAAGATGTCAATGTTACTGATATGGTGTAGTTAGAGTATGATTAATGTCACTCCTTGCTAACTTAAGTGTTATCATTATGTATGTTCTATTAGATGTCCGATTCTATGAATTCGCGGAGAGCGAATGATCAAGAAAATAGAGAAGGGTCGGGTAGCAAGAGCTATGAAGCTAATTGTGACCATCCGTATAACACCCATCTCCCGTATACTTTTCCGTACACGAGATATAGATGTCACATCATTTTAAAAAAATGTTTCCTTGTTTGAATATCTGTAAAAATTCGTTTCTTTTCATAAAACATTTTAATTTAGTGACAATAAAGCATTCATTCAACTTACGTAGTTAAAACAAAAAGTAATATTCAAACATTCATCTTTTTACATCATAGTTAATCAAACACTTTTTAGAGCATTTTTTCTAAATCTATTACATTACAACTAAATACATCAAAAGTAGACATAGATGTCGTACAGTTACTGATGAGGTGACCCTTGCTTTGTGAAGTTAGATGATATCCCTACTCCGCTTGTATTAACACCTAGGCATGAATTAACACACGCTAAGAAATTTCTTAGCGAGGCATATATAATCATAAGCAAAATTCTAACCACAAGTATATCATGAAAATTCTAATATCCATTAACTATTTCATTTCATTATACACTCTATAGTTTACACCTGTAGTGCCAATACAGTAATTTCCCAGCTTACTATAATTTACGTGAGTTGAACACCCACTATCAATACGAAAATTCATAAACTTATTATGAATTTCTTAGTTTTGCACGTATAGTGCCATTCGATAATCACCATACATATATTAAACAACATGCATCTATTACTATCATCACATATACGTACACAATAAATGCACTCACTTGGCTTGCCTCGCTATTATATCCAAAATGCAAATCTAATTACTCAGCTACTTTGCCTTTGCCTTTCGTTTTGCTTGACTCGGGAATTTGATTTAGATCTACTCAAGCATCCATCAAAGATATGTACAATATCAAATGTTAGTAAAATCCTTAACATTTATACTTAAACAATACTCACAAGTACTATTATTAACTTTTCTATAATAATCTCAGCCCATCTTAAAATTTCTTACTCAATAGTATCGATACCCCTACCATAGTATCGATACTTCTATAATGTGGTACCGATACTCTCCTTCAATATCGATACTCTATTACGGTATCGATACCATTTATGCATTATGTAAATCAATGGCATCGACACCTTCCTCATGGTATCGATACCCACCTAAGTATCGATACTAATTGTATCAATATTGATATTGTTCAGCTGATTTCTTCCAATTTAAGCCTATACTATCGGTACTGTTCTTCCAGTACCAATACCCTTACCCAGATTTTCCATTTTCAGCCCTATATTTACCCACATTTGGCCAATTTCCCTTATTTTTACATCCAACAATACTATCGAACTCTTCTTTACTTATCTCAACTAACTTTCCTTCATTTAGCTACTTATAACATCTATAATCTCTAAGGAACACTTCAATCCAAGAATCATACCAGTTTTTCTAACATGTTTTTAAACACATCTAATGCTTCTAATCTCTTATTTACTTTATTGACAAGTCAAATATACTCGTAAGCATCAATAAAAACTCATATCTAAACAAATCATTCAAAAACCCATTTTCCTAAATCTAAAATATTTCATCCATCTCTTAGTTTTAATCTTGTTTAACCCTTCCTTAAGCCTCTATATTACTCCATGATTCAAAAACCAACCAAAAATGAAAGGAAAAACTAGCCAAATGAAACCTTACCTTTGGTTGTGGAGGAGAGCTCTTCCACGGGAAAGAAGAAGAAAATAGATAACTTTTGGTTAACTTACTTTCCCCTTTTCCTTCACATTAATACCTTATTAAAATTGAATTTTATATTTATTTCCCCTTTAAAGGACCAAAATGCCCTCTTTATTCATCTATTGTTACAATTTAGTCTAAAACACTATTCCAAATCATTTTCTCATTCTTTTGTCTTATTTCAAATAAATCCTCAAATTCTTAAATCTTTTTAATAAAGTCCTGTCCTGATATTTAGGGTATTACAATCCGATTTCGTCTGAAAATGCTAGTGCACCTGCACATCAGGGCATGTCATTATCAGAGTATGGAGCTTTTATATAGGCTCCTGATGCCATCCTGACTCGATTTCAATCTTCTCCGCCTCCTCTACTCCTCCAGCACCGCGAATGTTAATCTCAAAAGAGTTGATAAGCTTGGGAGCTCCTGAGTTCCAGGAAAAGAGGATGAAGGTCCAATGGATGCAGATTTATGGTTAAACGACGTTTTGCTGATGATCGAACACTTGGAGGTCGATAATGTGAGACTAGACCTCGAGAGGAAGCGTAAGGAGACTGAGCTTGGAATACAGCGAGAGATTACTCACACTTGGATCATGAGGAACCAATACAAGGCTGACCGAATTGCAGCTTTGAATCTGAGGATACAGGAGACTCGACAGAGGAGTGACGAGTAGCTAACTTAGTGTTGAGGTAAAAACACTGAGCTCATGAGGTACATCACTCAGCTTGAGTAAGTTTTGTTCTGAGAGCAGAGGCATTTTAGTGAGAATCTTCAGTAGAGAATTGATTTGTGTTGTTAAGTTAAGAGCCTTATGGAATAATTACAACATTTTCAAGAGCAGGTTTCTGACTTTACGAGGACAAAAATGTTTCCAAGGAGCGTATCATCACTGAGGCACTAATTCAGATAGGCGAGGTCACTCGATATCTGGGAAAGTTGGTCGACCGAGCTAGGATAGTAGAGCATTACGTCGACCCGATTACAGAGACCACCCGGAGAGTTTGTCATTGATTGTCGAGATTGTAGACTTGAGTAGGAGGGTTATATCGTACTTGTAATGGAAAACCATTGTGTATGAGACTTTGTTTTTCTTTTCAAAAGTAGTTCTTGATAGTTGACCTTTCGAGATCGATACCTCTTGCATTCATGTATTTTGCATTTTTATTGTTTCATTACTAATTTCATTTGCATTTATGCGTTCATTCATTATACTTTTTTAATAATATAGATTTTCATTCGAAGATATTCTGGCTCCTAGTAAAAGTACTTCTCACTTGTATAATACTTGGGGAAAAGCCAAAGAGAACATGGAAGATAAATTCAGAGAACTTGAAGAGGCTTAGAAACGCCTTGAAACGAGACTGGAGAACATCCAAAATGACCTAAGGGACTAAGTGACCCAGTCTCAGAAAGATGTGGTAGATCAGATCGCCGCTTTACTTGGAGTTGACCCTAAGAAAAAGGGTCATGTAAAAGATTCTAACACGGTTGATCATGGTTCATCAACTCATATGAGGGATCAGCCTGAAAATGTGTTACCTAGAGGAGGAATCCAAATTAACGCAACTGGAGCATCTATAACACACCCTATGCACCTCAATGACAATGTTAAGTACCTCGATAATGAAATCCCTAATTTCAATTTGCTTACAAAAGCTGAAAAGGTTAAGTCTGAGTTAGCCAAATAATACGAAGATAGTTACAAGAAACTAGAGGATAAGGTCCGGGCAATGGAGTCAATCGGTGAATATGGTATGGATGCCCGAGAGCTCAGCCTGATAACTGATTTGGTTCTCCTGCATAAATTCAAAACTCCTGAATTTGAGAAGTATAATGACACCAGTTGTCCATCTGCTCACGTACTATAGAAAGATGGTTGGTTTTCTATACGACGAGAAGTTGCTCACTCATTGTTTCCAAGACAGACTCACCAACTCTGCAGCACGGATGTACGCCCAGTTGATTCGTACAAATGTCAGATCATGGGAAGACTTGTCTAGGTCATTTCTAGAGTAGTATAGATAAGTCACTAACATGATACCCGACCGAGTGGCCCTGATGAATATGGAGAGAAGCCCAATGAAAGTTTCCTCCAATACACCCAAAGATAGAGATATTTGGTTGTGCAGGTTCAGCCGCCACTTTTGGAGAAGGAAACCACAGTTCTTTTCCTTAATACAATGAAGGGTCCTTTTTTGGATCGTATATTGGGAAGTGCTTTGAGGAGTTTCTCAGATATGGTAATATAGGGTGAGCTGATATAGAAAGCTATCAAGAGTGGAAAAATCGAGGGTGGAGAGAAGCGAGTATTTAAGAAGAGAGATAATGAAGTAAATACCTGAGGCTAACACCAATAGAGGCAAGTTTCAAGGATAAAAAAGAGAAGCAAAGAAATTAACGTTTACACCAATTCTAGTTACTTACGCTAAGTTATATACATCATTGTTCAAATCGAACATGGTTCATCCATACCATCTTAAACCACTCTAACCTCTTTATCTGAAGTGGTATGACGTGAATGCACGATGTGAATATCACACAGATATTGTGGGGCACTCAATTGAAAATTGTGTGTCTTTCAAAAAGTTGGTGCAGAACTTGATTGACACTGGGATGTTGAAGTCCAATTCTGCTGATGTTGCGAAGAACCCATTGCCCAATCATGGTGGGCAAGGAGTAAATGTTAATAAAGAAGAGAGTGGGAGAAGAATGAAGAGGCATGTCTCTGAGGTCAAGTCCCCACTCGAATGGGTATTTGAGCAACTCACAGGTGATGTCTTGATCAAGCAGAGTCTGGTTTCTACTCAGGGAGAAGGTGTATTATTTTTTAAGTTTTGCAAAGAGGGAGAGCATGAGATTCAACACTGTCACGAGTTTAAGGCTTTAATTCAATCAATGATGGATAATAAAAAGATTGAATTCTTTGAAAATGTTGGAAAAATAAAAGATGAAGAGGTGTGCACGTCTGAGTACACCAAATCTGCATACGGGGTCAGAAAGCCGATTGTTATTACTGTGAAGCCCAACGTGGCAAATATTATCCTTGTTGCTCCAAAATTAGTGATTTCCACTCCGTCTCCATTCCCCTTCAAAGATTCACGCAGGGTGCTATGGAACTACACCACCAATATCTCCGTATCAGGGGAGGTGAAGAATGTGGAAGGACCAAAGGTCATACAAGAAGTAAAAGCAAGCGCTGAAGAGAAAATGAAGGCCCCTGTCGAGGTGATTAGTTAAGTGGGGAACTTCACAAGGAGTGGTAGATGTTATTCTCCGCTTGAGACTTCAAAAGTGGTCGAAAAGATAAAAAGCAAGGAAAAAGGTCTATCGCCTCTGAAGATAATTGAGGATGAGCCTCCGAAGGTTAATAAGCCAGTTGCTGAAGCGCAGGCCCTGGAGTTCTTAAAATATTGGAGACATAGCAAATACAGTGTAGTGGAGCAATTGCACAAACAAAAGGCACGAATTTCAGTATTAGATTTGCTGATAAATTCAGAGATACACCGTAACACTTTATTAAAAGTGCTTAATCAAACCTTTATACCGGAGGATATACCCTTTAACAAACTGGATCGAATAGTGAACCATATCACTTCGAATAATTATATCACGTTCACCGATGACATAATCTCAAAAGGAGGCAGTGGATCTATAAAGGCTCTAAACATTACCACACATTGTAATGGCCATGTGTTACCTGGATGTTTGATTGATAATGGGTCTACGCTCAACGTGATGCCAATGGCTACTCTCCAAAGGTTTCCAATAGATGGATCCCACATGAAAGTGTATCAGAATATTGTCCGACCTTTCGATGGCACTCAGAGGGATGTTATTGGCTAGATCGATGTCCCGTTGTTAATAGGTCCAGTTGTGTACAATGTCGAGTTTGTGGTAATGAATATCAATCCCACTTACAATTGTTTACTGGGGAGACCATGGATTCACTCTGCGGAGCGGTGCCTTCACCCCTACACCAAAAATTGAAGTTTTTTGTGATGAAGTATTGATTAGTTTCGGGGCTGAGCAAGAGATAATTGCTTCAGTAACTACTAGTGCTCTGTACATTGAGCCAGACGAAAATGCTTTGAAATGTTCTTTTCGTGCCCTAGAATTTGTGAATGCCACTTTCATCTCCGAGAGGAGTAAATTTCCTCACCTTCACCTGTCCAACTGTACAAAAATGGTTGTGCGAGAAACTTTAGGAAGAGGAGCAAAGATTGGAAGAGGCTTTGGAAAACACTTGCAGGGGATCATGCGTCTGAAACCTGTAGTTATGAAAAGAGATCGTTTCGGGTTGGGATTCCAGCCCAACAGCCAACAGTTCCAAAAAGAAGCAAAACGAATAGTAGAGGTGAGAAAGGCTCGATTGAGAGGAGATGATGTCTCTTGGAAACCTATACCTATCACATATATGAAGTACATTTTCAGATATGGATGAATATATGACACTGAACAACAGCTAATCAGTGTAATCAAAGAGGCGGAGCTGTTGGAAGATGAAGAAATGCTTGATGACGCCATGGAAGGCCTAAGCATCAATATGATTGGGTAATATAGTAAGCCAGAGAAATATCTAACTGGTAGTCACCCTTGTTTCCCAAGAGAAAAGCTGAACAATTAGACTACGGAGGAGCTTCATGTAGTTTCTAGGCTTAACCCAGAGTAATACTATAAACCAACCCTTGTGCTTGTGCCCGTGAGCATCAAGGGATCTTTTGTAATAGGCAGTCATGTTGATATCACTCATTTGGTTCTAATAAAAAGATGTTTTCACTCACTTCTCAAATGGCAATTGTTTTTTTTTCATTTTACATTTCTTCATTTTTCACATTTCTTTCATTTGATTCCCTTTCTTCTCTCTAAAGTATATATTCGATCCATTTTTTTCTTTCGTAGGTGTCCAAATATTAATATCATGAATGTTTCTGTAACTAATCATAAGATTGATCTTGAGCAGCTTTTATGTTTAGAAGACGTTAATGAGTGTCAAAATGAAGTAGAATGTGAAGTTCCTAATGAATTATTAAGACTGGTAGAAAAAGAAGCTGAGCAAATTTTACCTCATAAAGAAGAAATAGAGATTGTAAATTTGGGATCTAATGAAATGAAAAGAGAAGTAAAGATTGGCACGACCTTATCACTCGAGGTAAGACAGAGTTTGATAAATTTGTTGCAAGAATTCAAGGATATCTTTGTCTGGTCTTATCAAGATATACCAGGATTAATTAAAAATATAGTGGTGCACAAACTTTCGATAAGGCCTGAGTGCAAGCCAGTGCGACAAAAGCTCAGGAGAATGAGGCCAGAAATGCTGTTGAAAATTAAGGAAGAAGTAAGAAAACATAACAATGCAGGTTTTCTTCAAGTGGCCAAATATCCCGAGTGTGTAGCTAATATAGTCCCTGTATCGAATAAATATGGAAAACTACATATGTGTGTGGACTCTAGAGACCTGAATAAAGCGAGCCCAAAGAATAATTTTCCTCTACCTCATGTCGATATGCTAGTGGATAACACTGTAGGACATTCATGGTTCTTTTTCATGGATGGTTTCTCAAGGTACAACCAGATAAATATGGATCCATAAGACATGGAGAAAACAACATTTGTGACCATGTGGGGCACAATTTACTATAGGGTGATGTCATTCGGGTTGAAAAATACAGGAGCAACATATCAAAGATCTATGGTGACTTTTTTTCATAACATGATGAACAAAGAGATTGAAGTGTATGTGGATGATATGATTACTAAATCCCAGACTGAGGAAGAGCATATTATAAACTTGAGAAAGTTATTCCAGAGATTGAAGAAGTATCAGTTGAAGCTCAATCCTACAAAGTGTATTTTCGGAGTAACTTCAGGGAAGCTCCTAGGCTTTTTGGTCAGTCGAAGATGAATTGAAATTGATCCTGAAAAAGTAAAAGTAATTCAAAATCTTTCACCTCCTCGTACGCAAAAGGAAGTTTGAGGGTTCTTGGGAAGGTTGAATTACATTTCTAGATTTATTTTTCAGTTGACTGATAAGTGTGATCCAATACTTAAACTACTCTGGAAGAATAACCCTGTGTATTGGAATGAAGAATGTCAATAGGCTTAAGAGTTCTTCAAGAAATATCTGTTTAATGCTCCTATCTTGGTAGCGCCCGTTCCTGGAAGATAATTAATACTTTACTTAACTGTGTTTGAGAATTCAATGGGTTGTGTGCTGGGGCAACATGATGATTCTGGGAAGAAGGAAAGAGAAATCTATTACTTGAGTAAGAAGTTCACCGATTGTGAGTTACGATATCCTCCAATTCAAAAGCTATGTTGTGCTTTGGTTTGGGCAACCCGAAGACTCCGACAGTATATGTTGTATTACACTACATGGTTGATTTCCAAACTTGATCCATTGAAGTTCCTGATAGAATCTCCATCCTTGACTGGGAGAATGGGTTGGTGGAAAATGTTATTGTCAGAGTTTGACATTGTGTATGTAAGCCAAAAGGTAATAAAAGAAAGTATCATAACGGATTCCTCGCAAGTCGTGCCTCCGACGATTATGAGCCCCTAAATTTTAATTTTTCGGATGAGGATTTGATGTTCATTACAGTTAAAGAAAATAATGAAGAGGACGAATCTTTGAAGCTCTATTTTGATAGAGCATCTAATGCCCTAGGGTGAGGAATTTGAGTAGTGCTAATTTCTCTAGAAAATGTATATTATCCATTCACCAGTTGACTAGAATTCTTTTGCACAAACAATATGGCAGAATATAAAGCTTGTATTATGGGTTTAAGAGTAGCCTTGGAAAGGGGAATAAAAGTGCTCAAAGTATATCGTGATTCCTACCTGGTGGTTTATCAATTGTGAGGTGACTGGGAGACAAAGGATCCAAAATTAGTTGAATATCAGAACTTGATCCTTGAATTGATCAAAGAATTTGAAAAGGTCACATTCACTTATCTCCCTAGAGAACAGAATCAGATGGAAGATGCTTTAGCCACCTTGGCTATAATGTTTTAGGTAAGTAAAATGATGAATATGATACCAATCTTGATGCATATATATAAGATCTTGACACATTGCCACAGTCTGAAAGAGGAGGCAGATGGTCGTCCATGGTACTATGACATTTTGCAATATATTAAATATCAAATTTATCCGCAGCAAGCTTCTGAGGTAGAAAAAAGAACGATCAGAAGGATGGTTGCATTATATATTCTTGATGGGGAAATTATGTACAGAAGAGGAAAAGATCAAATTTTACTGAGATTGTTGATGCTAGAGAAGCGAAAACTATCATTGAAGAATTGTATAGTGGAATATGTGGAATACATGCAAATAGTCTTTCTATGGCCAGAAAAATAATGAGATATGTATATTATTGATCCACAATAGAGATAGATTGCATGGAATATGCTAAAAATGTTATAAGTGTCAGATCTACACTGATAAGATTCATGCAACTCCTTTTCCGTTAAATGTAATGACTGCACATGGCCATATTCGATGTGGGGCATGGATGTCATTGGGGAAATTTCTCCAAAGGCTTTGAATAGTCATCGCTTCATTCTGGTGGCTATCGATTATTTAACTAAGTGGGTAAAGGTTGATTCTTATGCCAGTATCATGAGATCAACAGTGTGCAAGTTTATCAAGAAATAGATAATTTGCAGATATGGGTTGCCAGAGAGAATCATTAAAAACAATGCCACTAACCTGAATAATGAGATGATGACAGAGTTGTGTGCGCGGTTCAAAATAAAGCACCATAATTAAGTTACCTATCGTCTGATGATGAATGGGTCATTAGAGCCAACAAACAAGAATATAAATAAGATCATCTCAAAAACTACTGATACTTATAAAGATTGGCATGAGAAGTTACCCTTCGCTTTGTTCGCATATCATACTACAGTGCAAACTTCGACTGGGGCAACACTTATGGAATAGAAGCAGTATTGCCTATTGAAGTTGAGATTCTGTCACTTCGGATCTTGAAAGAAGTGGAGAGTTAGATGAAGATGAGTGGACTCAGGCTCGATATGATTAGTTGATCCTTATTGAAGAGAAGAGATTGAGAGCTATCTGTCATGGTCAGATGTACCAAAAGCGTATAATGCGAGCTTATAACAAGAAAGTTCATCCAAGGGAATTTCGAAAGGGTGATTTAGTGCTTAAAAAGATATTTCCAATTCATAAAGACTTCCTTGGGAAGTAGATGCCTAATTGGGAAGGGTCACATGTCATCAAGAAGGCTTTTTCCGGAGAAGCATTAATTCTGAAAAAAATGAATGGTGAAGTGCTGAGAAATTCAATAAACTCAGATTCTGTCAAGAAATATTATGCTTGAAGAAAAAAAATAAAAAAGAAAGAAGAAGAAAGAAGAAAGAAGAAAGAAAAAGAAAAAGAATGAAAATAAAAAAGAAAATAAAAAGAGGGTTCAAGATGAAAATCCACAAAGGGCGTCTTGAAACCAAATGAAGGATTTGAGTTGAAAACCCGAAAGGGCGGCTCAAATGCATGTTCATATTAGGCATCCAAAAATTTATGCGCTCTTGAGAGTTTGATATTTTGGGAGAACTTTCACATTTGCAAGCATTTTGACAACGTTGAAGTATTCTAAACACAGGCTCACCTCAGCGTTCTAGAGTTGATTAGTACAGAAACCTTCCTACTAGTATTGGCTGGAAGCATTTGCAATTTGTTTCTTGATTTTATTTCCTTTCTAAGATTTCCATGACTTTGTAAAAATTATGACTTTTCATTAATGAATCACATTTCCTTTTAAATCTAAGCTTTTTTCTCTAGCGTTTTTTTTTTCATTTTTAAGCATCTTTCGAATGAGTAAATATGGTGGATATATGAAAACATAAGATTTCTTTGAATGGGGCAATCAAGTTTCACATTTCAATTCTGATTAAAGCATTTCTCATCAAGTTTATACTATCTTGGGCATATAAGAAATATTATTACCGATGGAAAGGAAAAGAAAGAGAAAAAGAAAAGAAAAATAGAAAAAGAAATATCCAAAGTGGAAACCCGAAAGGGCGCTTTGAGAAAGGAAATATCTAAAGTGAAGACCTGAGAGATCGCTTTAGAGTGGATATAATGAAGGAACCCGAAGAGAAGACATATACGGGTTTGATTCCAAGCATGAGATGAAACCATGAGTTAGAATTTTGCAAGGATCATGAAGATGAAGACCAAGCGAAGAAGAAGAGAAAAGGCCTACAAGATAGGGAGATTATGGTCATAATATAATTAACATCATGCATTCATATTTAGACATATAAGTAGGAGCATGCATGTTCATTCATTCATTCCATACATTTTAACATTTTGACAGGGATGAAGATTTCCAAAAAAGATATTCCCCAGCATAAATATGAGTTCAATGAAGAGCTCAACATATTTGCATCATTACATTTGATAGAAACTTGTAGGAAGTTGAAGAAGTTCATATAGGGGAGCTTGTTCAATTTCGACATTCATTTCGGTGCTTGATTCTATTACAGAAGGAGATATATCAGTGCCAATCTTTTTCTTGATTCTTCACAAAAGGAGTTGAATCAGTATAACATTATTTTACTCGATTATATCATAGAGAGAGGTAGATCAGCATCGAAATCTTGTTTGATTCTTCACAGGAGGAGTTGGATCAACAGTGTCATTCTGCTCAATTCTTTACATAAGGAGCAGAGTGTAATCTTATTTCGTTCGATTTTATCACATAATGAGGTAGACTGGCATTAGCAAATTGCTTTGATCCTTCACGAAAGGAGTTGAATCAACATTTGCCATGTTGCTCGATCCTTCACAGAATGAGTTAGATCAATAACGTCCTTTCACTTGATCCTTCACAGAAGAAGTCAGATCAATGGAAATCTGTCGCTTGGTTCTTCATAGAATGAGTTGAATCAGTGTCACCCTGGTGCTCGTTTCTTCACAAAAAGAGTCGAAACAACATCACCATGTTGCTTGACATCATCGTTAACTTAGTCGCTTTTCTCGATTCTATCACAAAAATAGGTAGGTCAGCATAGACATTTTGCTTGATTCTTCACAGAAGGAGTTGGATCAACAATGTCATTCTGCTCGATTATTCATAGAAGGAGTTGAATTAGCGTAACTTTATTTTTTTCGATTCTATCATAGAATGAGGTAGATTCGAGTTGGAAAATTGCTTTGATCCTTCACAGAAGGAGTTGGATCAACATTTGTCATGTTGCTTTATCCTTCACAGAAGGAGTTGGATCAGTAACATCCTTTCATTTGATCCTTCACACAAAGAGTTGGATCAGTGAAAATCTTTCGCTTAGTTTTTCACAGAAGAAGTTGAATCAGTGTAAATTCAGTGCTCGTTCTTCACAGAAGGAGTCGAAACAAAATCACCATTTTTGCTCGGCACCATAACAGAAGGAGGTGGGTCAGCTTCGTCGCTTTGCTTGATTCTTCACAAAAGGAGTTGGACCAGCATTGTGTTTTTGCTCGATTTCATCACATAAGGAGGTGAATCAGCATTTCTGCAGGAAGAATAAGTTTATGTAGGAGAGCTCGTTTAACCTTAAATGAGTCATTATGGTAGAATGGAGGGTTCATATAGGAGATCTCGTATGTTTTGTCCTATACATTTTGAAAATGAGGAGTTTATAAAGGAGAGCTTGCTCAAATTTTTGAGTTGACTTTTATCAGAGAGTTGAGGGTTCATATCAGGAGAATCTGGAGCTCGTGATTTGTAGTCAGCTAGATAAAATTGGTGCTTCTTATCTTTGCTTCATTCCCATTCCACAACAATGAGCAACGAGGGGCAACTGTCATCATCCATTTTATCCGGGTGGTGACACGTATGTGTGGTTTTATAATATATAATATGTAGTATAATAATGTGGGTATAATATATAATGTATATAGTATAGTTTACATGGTAGTTGTATTAATTAGTATGATAAATAATAATTGCATATGCATATTAGGTACATTGCATGTTTCATGGTACATTGCATATTATTAGTATTTTAATTCATATTGCATTTCATGTTTCATTGCATGTTATATTAGTATGTATATACTATATAGTTTTTAAATAATTAGTTACATTGCATATTATATAATTAGTATATATTAAATAGTTTTAAATAGTAGTTAGCATATTAAATAGTAGTCAATGTTCATATTAGTATTAGCCCATTTATTTTGGTTAAATAAATAAATAAATAATAAAACCCAAAAAGAGTCCATTTGTATTAAAAGGAGTTCATTTACATTGTTTTTTTTACGTAGGCCCAATGCAGTAGCCTACATTTTACACATATATGCATTAAATAAATAATTAAAACACAAAAAACCCCTAAATACTACCCTCACCGCTCGTTTTGGAAGGTTTTAGGGGGAAAGTTTTGCCTTTGCTTTGAAAAGTCAGAACATTAATGTTAGTGTGGTTTTTTAGGTGATGATGTCACTTATCCAAGGCAAAAATCAAAAATTCATCTCCTCCATTGATGGGCCTTGATCCAATGGCTAAGGATGAATGAATCCATGTGAAACAAACACAAAATGATAGGAGTCATAGATGAAGCGATGAATCCAAGGGCTACCATGGTGCCACGTCATCCATACCTGTGAAAGAAACACAATCAATCTCAACCATTGGAACAAGGATGGATCCAATGGCCAAGACTTTGTCTTCTCCAAAGGAGGTTAGGGCACTAGTGACGTCACTACCGGCCGGGGATTTCATCGGCCCATCCCGGCGCGTGATGTCTGGTTGTCTTCCCCGGTGAGCCACCGATGCATCACCGCCACGCCACCGCCGATCAAGTTTCAAGACATGCAAAAATAAAAAAATACAAAAAAAATTAAATCGAGAAAATGTTCTCGAATCTCAAGTGGTTACAACTGTTTCTTAACGGTTTTTGAGCGGGAATCACAAATCGAGGGTCAAGATAACTACTATACAAAGGTGTTCATCATTAGAACTAAAGAGAGGATTATCAACCAATAATCACATCAATATTCTAAGCATTTCAAGTAGACAAAGAAGGGGAGAAAGCATTTACCTTCGTCGGGGAGTTCATCACCACATTGGGAGGTTCAGTTTTATGCTTAAAGGTGAGATCTCTTCTTTCCTTTATTTTTGCCTTTTTTCTTTATTTAGTGGTGGACGGAGCTCGGTTGACGTTGGTTTCAATGGCTGGAGCTCAACTGGTGTCGGGTTCGGTGGAAGAGTAACATGGCCAACGAGTTTTGGTTTTGAGTTAGTGGTTTAGGTTGGGTGAAGCTTGGGAAAAATCCTAATGGATTTGGGATTTAGATTTAAGTTTGGGCAATTTTCTTGGTGATGTTCTTGGGGATTTGGGTGTTTGATCTTGGAAGAACAAGTTTGAGTTGTGTTTAGGTGTTTGTAAAAGATCAAAGGTAGTTTTATTTGTAGGGATTACTTCCCATTACAGACGCACATATGTATACTACATATGAAGGCTGTTTCAACTATGTATTTATTTATTTATACATGCATTGCATTTTATCTTTATTTTTAATTTTCTGACTGCCGGAGGTATACCACGGAAGCTGCTCTCAACCTGGCGTTGGTGGTAGCCTACTACCCTACCTCCCTCTTACCCCATTGTATATGGGAATAGGGTTTTGTTGTTGTTGTTGTAAAAGATCAAAGGTAGTTTTTGGGGTATGAACACATATAGTTCTTGAAAGAATTTTGGGTTTCGATCTTGGAAAACACTTTTCGGGTGGTGTTTAGGTGTTTATGGTGGATCAAACTTGGTTTTTTGGGATGAACAAAGATAAACAATAGAAGAACACATTTGAAAGAGTTTGGGGTTTTATTTAGGGTGAATTTTCGGTTGAGAGAGTTTTGGAGGATTAAGGGTTTTTTGAAATGGCTAAAATGAGAATTCATCTAATTTTTTGGCTTTTATATTAGATGACTTATGGGATTAATTGTTTCATTAAATCACCCCATTGTATGCTTTTTTTTGTTTTGGGATGTGGCTTTTCATTTATTTTATTTTAGTCCCTAAATGCTTGTAATTCATTCCCCAAATTTAAACTGAGTTCAATTTAATCATCAATTTCATTTCAATTGTATTGATTGCTTGCTTAAAAGTGTTTAATTCTTAATATTAATTGTTAATTTATGAATCTTTTAAATTGGTCACTTATTTAATTGTAAAATAAAACCTTTAGTTTTTTCCTAATCTTTTAATTTGATCACTAAGTATTAATTAGTTCTTTAATTAAGCCTTAGATTTTAGGTGTTTTAGTTCTTAATTAAAGCCTTAGTTTAGGTTTCTTAATTTAGTATCAATAATCTTAGCAATGATGTTTAGGTTTAATTTCTTTAATAAAATTAATTAGAAACACATAAATACAAATTCATAATTAATTAAAATAATATTATTTTATTCCTAAATATTGTAAGGGGTGGTCTTAAAATAACTAGACATCCCTATTCAATATTTTTCGAATAAATAGATATTATATCCAGCGATCACCCTAAAAATCGAATAGATTCATTAATTTTGAATAAAAGGTTGAGGTTTGTTCCTAAGTTTAAATTGCCAAGGACAAGTTGTTTGATTAACGTCGAAGGCTTGGTCCATGTTCTTTACATCAAGCAACGTCCTTATTCTTTTAATAATAATTTGACTAATTTGTCACCTTTAATCTTTTCTTTTTTACTAATTGATTATTTTTTTAGGATGACAATATTTCATTATTTCGATTAAAACATAAGAAATAATCGCATTAATTTTGATTGGGGGTTAGTTTCTTCTTTAATTGAAATATACAAATATTGTGCATCTCTTTTAAAATTTTAAAATATTTTTATAAGTTTTTAGGGAATAAAAGGATCATTAATTAAATAAATATTTGAATTTCTTAAATTTTGATATAGGGATAAATTAATAATTGGACGTACCAATTTGGGCGCTATGGGGGTGTTAATCCTTCCCCAATCGTAATCGACTCTCGAACCCAAAATATCTTAATCGCATACCAAATT
The DNA here is from genome assembly GCF_006381635.1 of Hibiscus syriacus. Lineage (NCBI taxonomy): Eukaryota > Viridiplantae > Streptophyta > Magnoliopsida > Malvales > Malvaceae > Hibiscus > Hibiscus syriacus. Next base: position 13,929,063 of record NW_024063471.1, on the reverse strand, counting down.
GCATCTTTTTAAATTTTTTATTTAAAAAAACGTATCCCGGGTTTTCAACCTACCTAACCCTAAAGATTGATGGCAACTGCAAACATTTTAAAACTTTTCTACAAATTCGATTTTTTATCTCGATTTTTGCAACATATTGAAAAAAGGTCGTCGCGACAAGATAATATCATGTCCATTTGTTAATAAAACATATTAAATTAGAATCATTTTTTTCTCACCAATATAAAATTTATAACTTGGGCAATTTATATCTGAAATTATCTATAATTTAAAATGTAACATCAAATAAAATACTTTGGACCATTCATGCCCTAAAATTATTCATAAAACCTTTATATAAATATAATGGAAATATTCCAAAATCATAATTAAATCATACTTTAAAAAAATAAATCATATGAGAAAAATTAAATAAATAAACTGCACCCAGCTTTGCCTCACTACTGAACCTTTATATAATATTCTTTTACTCACATACTTACCCTTTTCTTTTGAGTCGATCGGATCGCTAGATTTATTGTGGTTTGACAACATCATCATAATAACACAAATATTCAAACCATATGTAAGTATTATACTAACATAATCTAAACTTAAAATATAAAAATCTATAAAATAAAACCGATACTTAAATCGACATCAAACTAAATCACATTTTCACCCCAAATTTAAACTTCCCAAACTAATCCTTCAATTTCATAAATATTTATTTTTTGTCATCAACTCTTCAACCTTTACCAACTTTACATTCAAAACACCATTTATGAATTCTTTTTATAATTAATATAAACTTTTTCCATTTGATTCATAATGGTCCTTCACCATTATGATCACTTCACATTAATTACTAAAAATTCCAGCACCTTAATAATATACTCAAACCAATACTTCAACATTTAAGACCTTGTAATTTCATCCTTATTTATTACTATCACTTATTTCAATCACTATCTTAACGATTCTTACAAATTAATCCTAAACATACACTTAAATTGAAATTTAATATCCAAGTAATAAATTTGCAGCATTGTAGTATTATACCCACATGATACTTAATAAACTTGCAATCAAGTCCCTAGATATTAAGACCATTTGAATTCCACCTTCAAAAATTCACCAAGTTTACACTTTTGTACCAAATCACCACTCTAACTTAAAATTCAGCATTCCACAATTAATATTCAACATTGAATAACCCAATTTACACATTCATACATTAATATTTTGCAATTCTCAAAACTTGTAAAATAACCCTTTTTCTATTTCAAGCTTCCAAGTTGATCCAAATCAATCTCGAAAGCATGTAGAATAGTTCTAATATCAATTCTAGACTATAGGAAATTTTTCAACATTTTCCCTTAATTTTTTTCCCTATGGCTGAATACTACAGATACTTATACACTTGATTTTAATCATCACTCGTACTTGAAAATTAATCCACAACATCAAAAATATAATAATCCTTCATCAAATCTTCAAAATCAACAAACCATTCATAAACCCAAATTTCCAATCTCATCGTAAAAGCATGTTCACCATGTAATGTTTATACCAATTGATAGAGAATTTCAAGATGATTAATTTTGTATCTAATAACTTAATCCAAAACCATGGAAGCTTGAAAATCAAATTAAAAAGCCCCCTTACCTTCAATGGAAGTCATGGCTGGTTGAGGAAGAAGAATATGAAATTTTGATGATTTCCCCCCACTTATCACTTAATACACATGACTCTGCCAATAGAAATGTAAATTTCACCCCACTTCAGTAAATTATTTTTCTCTTCCCCCATTTCAACTATTTTTTTCAACACCCCTCTGAGAGTCATTTTTCCTAAACAAATATTCTCAAAAGTCTCAACTACCTTATTTTTCTCATGCAAATCATATATTTCATCAATTACAACTTACAAGGCAGATAAATGATAAGTTGTGTCTACATCAAATCAATTCAATAACAAATCATATCATTTATAGATTGGGTCAATTAACATGTCAATCAAGAATAGGTTGGATCAATTACAAGTCCGATAAAATTATATCTCAGTAGTAAAGTTATATAAATTTTTTTATCAAGTTAATTTTTAGTTCTAATTCATATCAAGTCCAATGTAAATCAGATTTAATTATCACATTATCAAGTTTAATTTAAATTTAAACCGTTTTCAAATTGTGTGCAAGTCAAATTTAGATCTAGAACAATCAGGTTCAAATCATATTCATGTCAACACAATTCGAACTTAAATTGATTTTTAATTTTCGTCACCTTGTATTACAAACAATTTAAATTCAAATAGATTTTAATCAATTTTTCAGAATTGATTTTTTACACCTCTAGACGCAGCTTTACTATTCATGATAAAAATGTATCAATCCAGAAATAAATACGAAGATGATGTTAATTAGGGAGATTTTTCTTAGGTGTTAAAAAGGTCATTGATTGCCCCACCCCGCATTTTTTCCTCTCTAAAGTCCTAACGGCTGACGTCATCAGTCACCGTTAAATCCTAAATTGCCAAATGTGCTTTAACGCTAGTCCGTAACGCCGTTGATTCCGCGCCTTTCCGTGCTTTCCCTTGCTGCACTTTATATTTAATTACTACGTTTTAAGAACCTTTAATTTCGAGGGATTATTTTTACTTTTTAACTCGGATTCTGAGAAAATTAAAACTTTCCCGAGAAAAGCACAATTGCTCTACTTTAATGGTAAGTATTAAGTGCCAATGTTTTATTTTTTTTCTTCTAGTGTGTTGCATTCAAGCATTTATTAAATTTTTATGCTCTGGGTTTTTTATTTTCTGAAAAAATTGACTGTTTGATGGATGAAGTCTATTTCCGTTTCTTTCTTTCGTTATTATTTTCCCTCGGGTCTGTTTGGCTTCTGAGAAAGTTAAAGTGGAAAAAGGAAGTTTTCAGGAATTGTCATCTCGAGTTCTGTTTTTAACATTAAAATATTTTCTTCTGATTTTGTTTTTGTTAAGTCAATCATCAACAGATTGATTTCAACTCTATTCTTTTATATTTACGTCAGGTTTTTTCCTTCATAATACTGAGTTTTTATTTTTATTTGATGATCACTACGTAAACATGTTTATTTAATAATATTAAATACAGTCCTTTTGCAGGAAACTGAAATTTTCTTAGCTAAGATTGTTTTAAAATTTTGCTGTCTTGCTTGGCTTTTCCAACTAAAATGAATCACAAAAATGAACATGTCCTTTCAAGGTTTTACTAATTTAATATTGTCAATGTGTTTATATTATCTGTATCATCTTTTTTCTTTTTCTTTTCTTTTCATGATTGACATCTCAATGTTGCATATGCTTTCTTTTTTTCATCTCACTTATATGAACATGTCGATTTATGAAACACATTTTTATATATAGTATTTTAAATATGATCACGACATAAAAAGATGACAGAAATGATACAGATAGCTGATTTTTCAGTAGTATCTCTAGTGATATTGATGATGGTTTTCCAGTGCTATGTTCTTTACCTTTTTTTACGACCCACTTTTATTATTTATTTATAGATCTTTTACAGGTTCTTTGAGGTCCATTTTTTGAAGATTGTTATGTTTTAAAAGGGATTGGGATTCATTCCATTTTCATAAGTTGTTTCTTGTTGATGATATATAGAGATGAAGAAGCTTTTATTCTTCAAATCGTCCTCTTCTCGTGGTGGTCGCGACAATGGTGTTCTTTCGGCTTCCACAGATACCCAAGTTTACTGGGGAAACACGTCTGGAAGTTGGTCAGGTGATCAACTTCGTCACATGGCTGACGGAAGTCGAAAACAAATATCCGATAATGGTTCATGTCTTACTTGTAGTGGTTCGTTGTCCAACAAAATTGTTCTTTCCCACAGCTGCAGTACGATCACCATGATTCGGGATGCAGGGGTCGGACTCCGGAGAAGAAATCGAAGGCTAAACAATGTGATACGACAACTATTGGCTTTGACAGGCCTTGTTCTTCTGGTTCTTCAAGGCTGCACCATGATTCATCTGGGAGTTCATCTTGCTCTAGCTATGTGTCGAGCCAAGTTATCGACTGCTATGTAAATAGAGAGCAGCTTCTGGAAATTAGCAAGTCGAGGAACAGTTTGAATCGTGGAACTGGTGGTCGGATGCATCCTCCGCGAGCTCGATATACGGCCCCTTCATCTCCAACGCATAGTGTCAAAGAGAGAAACAAATCTCATTCAGTTAGGGATTGTAAGGTTATAAGTCTTCACTTTCCATCTGGAGACTGGATGGAAAAGGAATTTGGAGTCACCACGGATGGTTGCGAAGAATGTGATCGAGAGGCTTTCACAAACTTATGTTGCCCCAAGTTCAAGTTCAAAGGGTTCTGAATGTCATATTCCGATCACAAATGAAAATGTAAATGGTGGATACATGAGTAGATGTCCTGAGTCCAAATTGGAAATGGACGAGACTTACAAAAATTGTTCCTTTGGGGGAAACTCTGATGGTTCTAACTCTTCTGAAAAAGAAGAGAATTCAGATGTCGAATTACAAAGACGATTGAAAGAAGCCGAGGAAAGAGTCTTGCTTCTTTCTGAATCTCATGAGCAGGAAAGCTTTATTTCTAATGGTAGGTCGATGTTTCATCGCTTGTTCACTCTGTTCGGTGCCTGAAAGAGGAGAAAACAAAGCTAGCCCTTGAGGTTTCAGATCTTCTAAGGTTTAGAATTTCCGAGAGAGCGAGTTCTAGGGACGAACTAAGAATCGCTAGGGCAGAAATGGAGTCACAAATTGAAAAACTAGCAAAGGAAAAGCATGAGACACAGTTGGTATTTGAAAAGGAGATCAATAGAAGGTCATGTTATTGGTCGGTTAAGCTTGAAAAGTATCGTTTAGAAGAGAAAAGGCTCTGTGACCGAGTTCAAGAGTTAGTAGAGCAAAACGTTTCACTTCAGAGAGAAGTCAATTCCTTCAATGACAAGGAAACTGAAAACAGAAGCCTTACGAAGTACTCGGAACAACAACTTAAGGAGTTGACAATAATGATCGAAAAGTTGAACAATGAGAATCGAGATCTAAGCCGAAGTCTCTCACAAGAGAGGTATAGAGCAGCAGTTGAAGATGTAGCTTGCGTTAGAATAAACTTGGAAGAGAAAGAGGAGTGCAAGGAGTTGCAGAGGTCTGTTACCAGACTACTCCGAACATGTACTGAACAAGAGAAAACAATCGAATTGCTGCGAGACGGATACAGTAAGGAGACTGAGAAGAAACAATCCCCAGAAAATAATAAACAGAAAGTGAAAAAATTACAAATGGAGCAAATGAGGTTAACTGGAGTAGAATTGGCACTAAGAAAGGAAGTAGAGTCTTATAGACTCGAAGCTTACTCTCTTCGACACGAGAATATTGATTTATCGAATCGATTAAGAGGTAGCAGGAATGACACTATCAGATTAACCTTCAAGCTCGATAATGAACTGCAGGATCGTGTATGGAGTTTGCAGAATCGAGGACTGTCTATGCTTAATGAGATGATTGGTGTGTCTTCTAAGTTAATTCTTTTCATCAAAGGAAAAACTAATCAGCTTCGAGAAACTCAACCAGTTTTAGATAGTCAATTTGTTATTGAATCTGATTTGAAAATTGAAGGCTTTAAACATGGATTTGAAAGCCTAACGAGGAGTTTGCGAACAATATCCGGTTTGTTCCACGAGAAATCCAGTTTGGTTGCTTCGGATTCCCACTTGGCATCCATCGATCCTACCATGTCAACCAAACTCAACAATCAACCTTCAGAGGTAAGGGATTCCCCCTCCCTCCCCCCCTGAAATCTACAGTTTATTTCATAAAAAAGCAAACCGAATCTGTGTTTATCACATGAACCAGAACACAATCGAATTTGATAAAATACAAATTGAAATCTTCCATTGGAATCGCTTTTTTAGGGTTTTCTTGGTTATTTTCTCTGCTCTAAATCTCATACAAACACTCACTTTACACTTTTCCAGGAGATTATAAGAAGTGAGCTTAAAGCAGAAACTTTGGTGACAAGTTTATTGAAGGAAAGGCTATACTCAAAAGAGGTTGAAATAGAACAGTTACAGGCTGAGCTTGCAGCAGCATTGAGAGGTAGTGAAATACTAAGATGTGAAGTACAAAATTCAGTTGACAACATTTCATGTTTCACCCACAGATCGAAGGATCTTCAACTTCAGGTAACTCTTGGGGTAAAGTACATAAATGGTCTCCGATTATAGGACGTTGCTTTGTTGAGTCTCCGATTATTAAAAGTTACAAAATAATCCCCTATTATATGACGCTGCTCTCTTGAGTCCCTCGACTATTAAAAGTTATAAAATGGTTATTCGACTATTCATATATTCAAAACTCGTCCTTTTTTGTTAAAAGCTTAATAGTTGTCTGAGCCGTTTGAGTTATATAGTCGTTTGTGATTCTAGGATCTGATTTAATCATATCTCAGACAGCATGTTAACATCCACATTAGACGACCATCAAATTTTGTAATGGAAAAGGATGAGTTTGAAACATATGAATAGTCATGTGATTATTTTGTAACTTTTAATAGTCGGGGATTCAACATAGAAGTGACTTATTGTTAAAAGATCATTTTGTAACTTTTAGTAATCGAATGTATCAATAAAACACCACCCTATAATCAGGGACCATTTATGTACTTTAGCCTAACTCTTGATGTTAAATCTATGCATCAACAAAAAGCTTTCTTCCTTCTCTGTAAATACTTGGTATCTATGTTAACTGGATTCGTATTTAATGTGTATTGAATATAGATAACTACTTAATTTTTTCCCATTTTCCCCGTAAAGCTACTAACTCTGCATTTTTCTCATGTATCCATGCCCAATTTTTGTATTCTACACTAATTGGAGAATGAAAATAATGACATGACCCTTTAAATATGTGAAGAACTTGCCGACCCTTATTCTTGAGTCCAGAGAACAATATCTAGGGTGAACTTAAAGTCACCATGTAACACATTACACCTTCAATTCTGTACATTGATCTCTTTGTTGTTACCATTGGTATTATTTTTCACAAGAGATTTCATCATTTTTTGATTGATGAAATGTGTCGAAATCTTAAACAGGTAACAAAAGAAGATGACAACATAAGACGTCTTGAGAGCGAGTTACAAGAATCGACGAAGGAAGTTATCATGTTGAAGGGTATTTTGGTTAAGGTTTCCCAGGAGAGAGATCTGACGTTGGAAGAAGTGAAGCAATATAATGAGAAGAACGTGGTTTTACATTCAGAGACTAATGCATTGAGAAAGAGAATGGAAGGTTTGGATGAAGATATACTTTTGAAAGAAGGTTGAAGATACTAACTTTTTTATCTATTTTTATTTATTTATTTATTATTATTATTATTATAATTATTATTATTATTATTATTATTATTATATATATTATTATTATTATTATTTAAAAAAATAATATATATAATAATAATAATAATAAAAATTACAAGCCCAAAATCGAAGGCCCAATCAACCGGCCCAGACCAAAATGAAACCCTAAACATTTAGGGTTTCAGCTAGGGTTTCTAACCCTAGCGCCGCAGCCGCCTCTCCAGCTGCCAGAGACCGTTGCCGACGGTCAGCTTCCAGATGCTCGAACCCACTTCAGTCACTACGCCGCCGCCTCATTGAAGACTCCAGAAGCTTTGCTGCTTCAACACCCGCCGCCCACATCGCAAGCTCTATGGGGTGAGTCACCACATAGCTCGGTGACTCACCGAACTCCACTCTTAAGATCGGTCCGAGACAAGCGTCGGTGATGGCTATAAAGCCATCACCCAACCTGCAAAGAAAAACCGACGACAACCAGCAAAAAACAGAGAACAAAAAAAAAGGACAGAAAGCAAATCACTAAAACAGCAAGGAAAGGAACGAGAGAAACTTACAGTGGAAGACAAAGCCTTGATCGGAGTCACCACCGGCCTCCAAACGTCACACAAAAACCTTCAAAAACTGAAGGTATTTTCTTAGATTTACTCCGATCGGGAGCTATTTAAAAGAAAGGAACACCGGAACCGTCATTAGGACGGTCCGATCTATATTGTGGTGTGAAAATAAATTTTTTCGGCCACTGCATTCGGTAGCCGGCGGTGGGAATTACGGCGGCAGACGGCTGCCGTCCAGTAGCCGGCTTCCTTCCGATGAGGGAAGCTAGAGAGAGGGGAGAGCATTATCATTCTCTCTCAGTTAGAGAGAGAATGATAAATTGAAATATGAGAGGCTGGCCCTTCGGGCCAGTCGTTTCGGGCTTTAAATAGCCCTTCCCGAATGACGTCGTTTTGGGGAGGGCTATTTGTGTAATTAACTAAAGGTTAAATCTCGTCCGCAATCCCTTAGATTTGTAATCCTTACATTTTAGTCACTAAATCGAATTTATAATCCTTTTAATTTGGTCTCTAAATTTTATTTATTTATATTTTAGCCTTTAACCGTATTTATAAATATTTAGGATAAATATCATATTTAGTTCCCTAATTTTATTAACTAATATTTTAACCCCAAATCATATGTTTTAATTTATTTTAATCTGATATTCGAATTTTATATAATTTTAGTTTAGTCACTAAATTAATAAATAAGAAAAATGGCATGTTTAATCCCTATAATTTTAAATAATTAATTAAATTAAGTATTTAATTTTATTAGATTATAATTTAGTAATTAATTTTAAATATTTTCATTGCTTTTAAATATATAGTTCTAATCGTATTTTTATTATTGTTCATTTATGTTTTAATTTTACTTATATATTTAAATATTATTTTTATTATTATTATATAGTCATAAATATATATAATAAATAATAATTTATATTAAATCTTAATTTGATTTTATATAAATTATTTTTATTTTAATATTTATTTATTTTTCAATATCAAAGAAAAGGGCAGTCTTAATACAACTGGATGTCCTATTCTGGTATTTTAAAATTAAATATTATAAAAAAATTTAATTATTATAATATTTATTAATATCGAAGAAAAGAGCTGTCTTAAGGTACCTAGAAGTCATTTTCTGATATTTTTAAATAAATAAATATTTTATTTATAAATATATAAATTAATATTTTTTTATATAATTATAATTTTGAAATAGTAGGATTATAAATTAAATATATTTTGAATTTTTAAATTTCTAATAATAGAGACAATTTATAATTAAAAAGTATCAATTTTGGGCGTTGTAGGGGTGCTAATCCTTCCCTAAACGTAACCGACTACGAATCCCTTTATATTTCTAAAAAGAATGAATTTTTGGTTAAAACGCAGACCAGTTTATCTTTTAACTGATGTTTTCTTAAAAACTCTTTTAAAAGATAATTTTTTAGGTATTCGACCTACCTGACCCAAAAGGCCGATGGCGACTCCCAAATTATTTTAAAAAATCATCTATTCACATCACTTTTCCCGCCAAGTAAAAAATTCGTGCCCGGGCGAAAATCGGTTACGACAAAGGTCAAATTACAATTAGATGATTGAAACGGAATCAAAATAATAATTGGATTATTGAAACAAAATCAAAGTAATAGTTGGATGACTATGTACATAGTTTAACCAAAGAAATTATAAATGCTTTTTTTCTAAAATCTGAGCCTGAATGAATGGGAAAACTACCGAGATAACGCATGTGGGAATGTTTAATTCCCAAAATAATGAACTCATTCGATTATTTCCCCAAATGAGATGTTTGCTATAGAAAAAATGGAAAGCATGGGATCTCTCGTCGTCTTTAGTGTGTTGCAATCGTTGAAGGGATATCCCAGCATCTTCATCTTTGCTGCATGTGGGAGTTGATGCTGTTGAAGCTGGGGGCCTGAACGTGAGCAATTGTTTCATGTTGGACCTGCTGCTGCTGAAGCTGGGGGGATTGGACGTGAGCAGAGAAGGCGCAGGAATCTTGGCATGCATGCAATGGGATCTCTCGACGTCTTCTTCATCTTGCATGTGAGATGTCTCGGCTTGCATGTGAGATGTCTCGGCGTCTTGTTCTCCTGCATGCGAAAGAAATCTTGCATGCATGCTTTCTCCTAGGATCTCTCGGCGTCTTCTTCATCGTAGGGGGGATTTCTCGGTGTCTTATTGAGCAATATGGGATAGGTCCACCAATAATGCATGCACGGGGGTTTATAAGAGGGCTCGAGGGAATGCAATGTGCATATGAGTTGGGATTGCAATTACAGAAGCAAAGCAAGCAAAGTGTGAGGAGAGGAGAAAAGGATATCATTATGGTTAAAAAAATTCAGGTAATTTTAAAACTACAACCCTAGATCTCATATTCTTCTTCTTTTAAAGGTTTAGTGTTTCATCCACCGGTTTATTTATTCATTTCTTAATTTACGGTCAAAAAATTCATGTAATTTTATGATTATTGTCATGCTGTGAAATTTTGATTTATATGTTGTTACATACTTTGAAATAAGCTTTGGACCATTTTGGAACATTGTAAAGTTATAGGGACCATTTTGTAAACTTTGAGGAATTTAAGGATTAAGATGTAAATTATTAAAATTTGGTATACTATGTTGGAATTTAGTATTAGTGTGCTTAATTGGTTCAATTTTGAATGAATTTATAAGTTTAGGGATTAAATTGCAAAGTTTGAAAATGTTGAGAACCAAATAGTAAGTAGGAAAAGGTTATTGTATTAAATTAGAAAGTAAGGCTTGAAAATTCATGTGAGTGGAAATGATGAGTAATATCTGAAACGAAAATTAAGTAATAACCGATCTAAGTTACACCTGCAAAGGTTGATCGTTTTATCTTTGAAGTTTATTTTTATGATTTATTAAAGTAATTCCTTGCTATTGTTGAAAACTTGAATAAAACAATAATCAGTTGTTATAATGAAAAATACGTAAGTTCTTTTTCGTTTCCCATGTGAACTCCGTTTATTTTTCCCAACATATTAAATTGTATTGAGTGTAATATTTAATATTTTGTCTAGATTTGTTGAAACATGGCAGAAGAAAATGTTCTTTTGAGGCTAGATGGTTGACACTTTTCGAGTCATTTGGGAGAAATGGTAATATGATCGAATAATTTTTTTATTCGATAACGGTGAATTAATTCTACTTACATGGATTAACAAATTCTAGGATGGCGAACAACGAGTCTTTCGTCCTCGACTTATCAATTGTGAGATGCCATATCAACGTATCGTCGATAATTTGAAAATAGTCGGTTTTTATGATTTCGCTTTTGTAAGAGAATTTTGGTTGGTCCCCAGTTTGATCAGTGCATTAATTGAACGGTGGAGACCAGAAACTCATACTTTTCATCTTTCGTGTGGTGAATGTACGATCACTTTGGAGGATGTGGCTTTACAACTCGGTGTTCCTACAAATGAAATGGGAGTGGTGGGAAATACTGGTCTTAACGTGTTTGCAATATGTGAGCGTTACCTTGGGAAGGTACCACACAAAGATTTAACAAAAGGGTCACGACTGAGATTATCCTGGTTGGAAAATGAGTTTAAGCTCGATCCTCATTGTAGTGAGCAAGACATTATATATGCAACTCGAGCATATATATTATAGTTGATCGGCAAAATCTTGATGCCGGATAAATCCAGTAATTTTGTCCATATACAATATCTTTCGTTTTTGGATAACTTTTTATGACCCATCAGTATAGTTTGGGATCGGCAATATTGGCGTTCTTGTATCGCAAGATGTGCAAGGCGTCATTACTCGTAAATGATGCGTATACAACTGAAATCGGTGGATGCACGATGTTATTACAATCGTGGGCGTGGTACAAAATTCCATGGATAACACTGATTAGCCGAACTGCAATTGACTTTCCTCTTGTCGAAAGGTAATTTTTTTTATTTAAAATATTTGATCTTAAATTAATTAAAGAATATTTTGTAAAGGAAAAATAATTACAGAATTTTATTTTGATTGGTATACAGATGGAGACATAAAATAGAAAGAACTGGGTTGGCGCACAATAACGTGAAAGAGTTTAGGTTTAAGATTGACATCAAATGCAAAGTTGAGGTATATATAAAATTAATTAGAGAAATTATTTTTTATTATGTTTATATTATAATATTGTTCTTTATTTATTTTGTTGATTTGTATAATTATTTAATTAAATAATAACTATATAATTTTGTTTTGTAGTTTATTTAGAGGTCGTACGATGATGGAGAAATTATGTCGTGCGTACCACAACATGTCTGGGAGGGTTGTCAATATTGGTGTGCTGTTACACCATTGATCCATTTCGTATTTGTGGAGTTCCAATTTGCCGATAGAGTGTTGAGGCAGTTCGACTTCCACCAACCTATTCCAATCATTCCAGAGAATCATGACGCTCTCCACAAATTAGATGGGCGGGGTAGGGTCGGTGAGGATTGGTCTGTGAGGCATGCCAACCATATCAATCATTGGAACAACAGGGGTTCATACTTGCCAGCGCTCACTCCCATACAAGCAGATGAGTTTGACTTCCAGAGTTCAGATTACTTGAATTATTTTTGGGAACATGGAAATCCGTTCTTGACAACGAACAGAGAAATATGGCAATTTATAGAGTATACGAAAAAATTTGGTAAACCCGAGAAACCAAGAATGAGTGGGAGTGGGAGTTCTTCTCACCGTGGAGCAGAACAATAGGCAGTGGATAATATCCCACCAGAATCTTTTGATCACACAAGATCATTTAGTCAAGTGGTTGGTGATTCTGGTGTTACGCTGTACACTCCTCAGCATGTTCCTCATCAATCACTCATGTTCTCTCCCATGTTTGGGGTAACAAATGATTTTGATCAGATGACATGTATATGATGACAAGTACAAGTATTTTTCCTCAGATGGGAGAGCATAGCGGTGGTGGGCATATATTTACAACACCGAAAACCTATGCCCTCGATGAATGAGCAAGTTGGTTATTATGAACAAACTTCTGAACAACTGCAACGACCACAACGAAACGACGCGCGCCTCGACATTATTACTCAACAACACCCCGACACTGTCAAGAGTTGTAATCATGATTCGAATTATTTGTATCAAATTGAAGTAATTGAATCGAATATCATTACTATTAAATTGAATTTTTTACTATTAAATCATTATTAGTAATAATTTATTAAATCATTATTAGTAATTATTATAATTTCATTATTTCAAATCATTACAAAATCATTTGTATCAAATCATTAAATATTAATAATAAAACATTATTACTAATCATTACTAAATCATATCATTACTAAATAATTAAATATCAAATCATTAAATTAATGGATAATTAATAACCTGCAACCACCAACCACAACCTACCGAGATGTTAATGAATAATTAATAACCACCAACCACTAACCTACTCGAGTTATTACTCAATAACAAAATCATAAATATAGTTCATTCTTTAAAATTAAAAAAAATTATCTAATTAAAATCTATTTAAAAATTAAAATAATGGAACAATTATAAAAATTACATAAAACTTATTAAATATTCGATTTATTTATTCCTTTGTTCAAACTTTTTTCTCATTTTATCCCGAAATAACTCTCAAACATGTAAGCTTTTCTTCTCTTCTTTTCTAACTTCTCCCCAAACTCACACTCACTCTCCCAAACACCACTATCCTCCTATTTATAAATCATATTCGGTGCACTAACGACACCATTATTGCTTCACATGCATGCAGTGATTTCCATCCTCGACCTCCATGCAAACTTTTCTTTGCATTATTGCGTGCATTATTGATTCGCTTTTATAAAATGTATGTTGATCCCGTCACCTTTCTTTAGCAATTCTTTTTTTTAGTGTTGCTTTATAGGGCCCGACCCTACACTAAATATAATTAACATCATTTATCATTGTTACAACCCTATCTTCCCATGGTTTCAGTTTCCTATTTTTGCTGCAAACTCCATGGCTACCAAAATACATGAAAGACGCTGAGATATCCAACGATCATGGAAATTGTGTTGAAAATGCCGAGAGCTCCAAGTTTGCATGCAAAGACGTCGAGAGATCCTGTTTTGCATGGAAATTGTGTTGAAGACGCCGAGATATCCCTCGAACAAATGCAAAATTGCTTAAGATGCCAAACAATCTGCTGAAGACGTCGAGAGATGCATGTTTCCTATATCATTCACCCCATTTGGGGAAATAATCGCATTACATCATTATTTTGTGAAATAAAGTTTCCCACTTGCATTATCATGGAAGTTTTGCCCTGAATGATGACACTCGACGCCTTCAACATTAATTTCTAAAATTCAATTGTTTTCTCTTTTGGGTTATTATGGCAACATTAAAGATGCTTAATTTGGAGAAAGTTAATGCAACGAATTTATTCGGGGGGAAATCCAAAATAATTTATAGCCTAAAACTTTTTTTTAAATTATTTAAAACCAAGGAAGAAAATCAAAATAATTATCTAAAATGGAGAAGAAAAATTGTAGTTTGCTAAAAAGAGAGAAGAAAGCTGCTAAAATGTTGGTTTGTTGAAAGGCTAAGGGCAATCAAAACCGCCCATTTATACAGGAAATAAATTAGAAGGTAAAAAAATGAAAACAATAGGTACCAAATCAGAATAATAAACTCGAGATTTCTTTCCTTGAAAAAGTTCTCTCCAAAAATCTACCCTTCAAACTTTCTTACTTTTTTTTTCTCTGTTTGTTTTTTTTCCTCTCTCTCAAAACATTATTAAAAATTTTCATTTTTTCTTTGTTGGTTTTTGGTTTGAGTGTTTGGTTCATCGAAGCTTTAGAAATAATGGGTTTTTGTTAATCTTCTTAGACAGGTTTACAACAAAAAGGATCATACAAAATTCTTCATTGTTTCTCAAGTATGCAGGAAGAAAATATATGTTTGATCTTTTTTTGTTTGTCAAATTATTATATTTTGAAGCTTTTATGATGATGGATGCTTGTCCTTCTTTCCTTTTTTTTTTTGCAATCTAGAATTTTGATGCTTCGAGTTATCAATTGATAATTGTCTGAATTTGGTTTTATATTTATTTATTTTAGAATATCATTAGGGTTATATAGTAATGGACTTAAAGTTTTATGTTTGAGATAGATTTATAAATTTTAGTGAAAAAATAAATTATCAATATAAAACATAAAAGTATTGAAATTATATAAAATTTTTAAATTTATGAGGGTGACCAACTTTCTCCTATTCCTGGATTATAACATTATAATCATGGTCTTACTCGTGACAGATACAATTGTTCGAACCTTAAATCTTTATAGATAATTGCATTCTTTTAACCACTAAAGTCTTTAATTGATTCCACATATTTAGATTTAAATAGTGCTGTTGGTATTGTATTTTAGGATTAAAATGAAGGTTTCATAAATTCCTTTTATTGCAACTGTTCTGATTACTGTGTTTTACATCTAAACCATCTTTTGCAGATTTGAAAATTTAGTGGAAGCCGGAGCAAATTCTTTGGATTAAAAATGAAGTTTTTGTAAATTCGTTTATACTGCAACTGTGCAGATTAATAAATGTTTTTATATCTGAGTCATCATCTGTTCCAAGTTTGGAAAACCGGAGCAGATACACTGGGTCAATAGACTTCCCTTTGATTGCTGGGTCAATTTGGTTGAGAATATGTAAGTTATGGTACGAGGATCGCTGAAGCGAGTCGTGTCTCGTTGTTGGCGGCAGCCTTTTGACGGTGAAACTTCTTGTAAAGCCGGCGATGCTAATGGTAGGGTTGATGGATTGTTGTGGTACAAAGACACCGGAGAACATTTCACCGGCAAGTTTTCGATGGCGGTAAATCAAGCCAACAATCTGTTGGAAGACCATAGCCAACTTGAATCAGGTCCATTGAGCTTATTTCAGTCGGGGCCTTACGGGGTATTTGTCGGAATCTACGACGGTCATGGAGGTCCCGAAGCTTCGAGGTTTATAAATGAACACCTTTTCGGCTATATCAAGAGTATGCTATTCATTCTTTAGAATCTTTAATTTCATCACACTAATTTGGATTGATTGCTAATGAACATGGTTGCTAAATGGTACAGAGTTTACAACAGATAATCATGGAATGTCAGCTGATGTGATCAACAAAGCATTTTTGGCTACTGAAGAAGACTTTCTTACGCTTGTCACGAAGCAGTGGCCGAATAAGCCTCAAATTGCTGCTGTTGGTTCATGTTGTCTGGTCGGATTAATTTGCAGCGGACTGCTATACATTGTCAATGTCGGGGATTCTTGAGTGGTATTAGGTAGACTCGAGAAGAGGTCAAGGCAGTTCAATTATCATCTGAGCATAATGTACGTAGTGAATCTGTTCGGGAGGAG
Source organism: Hibiscus syriacus (assembly GCF_006381635.1). Lineage (NCBI taxonomy): Eukaryota > Viridiplantae > Streptophyta > Magnoliopsida > Malvales > Malvaceae > Hibiscus > Hibiscus syriacus. The sequence continues at coordinate 13,912,751 of NW_024063471.1, read as the reverse complement.
TTGCAATCGTTGCATCCCGATGATCCGACAATCGTCGTCCTCCGACACAAAGTATGGCGCGTAAAGGGTATAATACAGGTAAATTCATTGTGGTTCAGACTTTCATTTTCGTGAAGTACAAGTAACGTATACAAAAGGCTTGTGCAAATTGATACTACATTAACCGAAGTTTATCATGTCATAGATTTGGAGATCCATCGGTGATGCATATTTAAAGAAGCCGGAATTCAACAAAGAACCCCCTTTGCCGAAGTTTTGAGTTCCGGAATCATTCGTGAAGCCGATCTTACAAGCGAAGCCATCGATAGTAGTACAGAAACTCCAACCTAAAGATTGCATCGGACGGCCTTTGGGAACTCCTTAGCAATCAAGATGCAATTAACATTGTCAACGCATGCCCACGAAATGTAAGCTCTCTTCTCTGATCTTATTTTATGTTATACGATTAGGTATGCCATCCAATTATGGTTAGAGACATGTGATTCTCCATGGATGATGATAGAATGTCCAAATACATGAAATAACTTTATAAAAAGATTATTTTTATTTATTGGCAGGGATAGATCAAGGGTGGCGGCCAGGTAGGGACAGTCACTTATTGAAAATTTTAAATTCTCATATATTTTAGATTTTTTAGTGTAATTTCTATAAATAATCTATTGTTGCCTCCTGAAATTTTATAAGTTCGTTCTTCTATAAAATTTTACAAATTCATCTCTTAATATAAAATTATAGGTTCGTACCTTATTATTGTATTTGACACTCACATCCAAATCCGAGCAACCTAAACTATTAGAAATAGCAATCCTTTTGTTTCAATTTCTAGGGTCCTAATACTCTTGATCTTTTCTTGCTGCACTTTCCCACATGTTATACAAACGAATGAACGTGATTTAAGTGAGTAGTTCCATCTTCTCTTTACAGTCAACTAATTGTTAAATACACGATTTATCAACGACGTCTTATACAGATGTAGAGATGTTATCCTTAAAGTATTCCTTCAAGTACATGAGACTGTAAAATACGATTGGTTAATATAATGCTAAGAAAATGATGTACTCGATTGTATAAAAAACTTATTAAGTACGTAACTCTTTAAAGTAAATTAACATTTTAGGTAAAAATTAGAAATATTTTGTTCTCAATAACAAATCAGGTAAATTACACAACTATTTTGATTTTAATCCAAAAAGTTATCAAAGAAACTCATGTAATATTTTTTGTTATAACCGAAATTATTACCGATTGACTAACTTCTTAGAGTAGACATGATAACATTTTAGGTTAAAACATGTTACAATCTAATAATTTTATATGTAACTGAAATTATTATCAATTATATAACCTTTTAGATTAAATTCTAATACAAATTAACCTTAAGTTTCTTCCACACAACAGAACTACCCTAAACACATAGAAGATTTGTTCATTTTAAAATAAGATAAATTATATGTTTAATACTTAAATTATTACTTTTGTTTTATTTTAGTACTTCAATTTTATTTTTTCAAAATTATATCTACCGTTCAGTTTAGGTTTCATTTTAGTATCTGCCCTTAAAAACTTAAAGGAGATGTTGATGTGTCATCATATCATTAAAAAATAAAAAATATCACGTAAATAATTATGTTATTTTCTTGATGGCGAGGTACCAAATTGATACAGGGAGCTCGGATACTGGTGAAAGCAGCAGTTCGTGAAGCAGCAAAGAAGAGAGAGATGAGATATTCAGATTTGAAGAAGATCGATCGTGGAGTGAGGAGACATTTTCACGATGATATAACAGTCATTGTTTTGTTTCTTGATTCCCAAGTCATTAGCCGCGACTCCTGTTGCGCCGGACACTCCATTTGCTTCCAAGGTGCCAATGCCGGACTATCCCGCTAGACAAATTTGCCTAACAAAGCTTACTTTCTATTTTTAAAAAAGTAAACATATAATATTTGAAATTGATTATAAAAAAATTATGTAAATAAATGTATTAAGACTTTTATTAAAATGTAATCGAAATTTTAATGAGTTTCAACTTAAACCATTCCTTCGCAAACAAACATTAAAAATTAATACTTTTTTTACCGTATTTGAAAGCAATTTTAATTAGTTTGTTTATTATTTTATTTGGTCAAATATATTTTGTATTAGTCTATATATTTATGCATTTAATTATAAAGCTTTATTGATATAAAAATAATTTGATTAAGTTTAGTTTGCTGATATCATTGTCGGTGTAATGTAAAAATTGGTGTAAATTAAGTACATTTAAGCACTCAATATCTTTTGACTTAAGAGTGAAAAAATACTAAATAATTTCGAACATTTTTTTTCTCTCAAAAATGAACTTTCTTTGAATATTGTCACTGTTACCATCTCTTTGACAAGTTTCTTTGATTGTCGTCAGCATCAAAAGATTTATCTTCTTCCCCTTTTTTTTCTCTTTATATTGATCACATTTACAAAATTTGAAGTTGAAAAAATTCATCCAATATCAATGTCGCCGTGAACCACCATTGTGATCATGCGTGTCATTTACGGTTGGTTGTTTGATGGAAATGATGGAGGAATAAATTGAAAGTAGAAAACCTCCAAGGTTTCACGTCAATTTTGTTAAATTTAAGGACTGTTTTAAAATAATTTGAGTCAATAGATTGAAAGAATGAGAAAAAGGCTTTTAATTTACCGCAAATAAGAGGTTGATCAATAACCATTGCTGCCAAGTTTTGAGGGGTATATTAAAGGATTGAAGAAGAGAAACAAAAAATGAGGAAATGAAGAATTAGGCGTAGGCAGTAAAAAACCTTGAATTAAAACAATTAACTAACTCTGTACGGGTCGGTTCTAGTATGGGTTATTTGATCAGCCCTAATCATAATAAATAGATATTGTATAGAACCCTATTCCTATTAGATATCAAAGCCCTAGACATCAAACTCGTATGTAATAAACTACATCAGTGATCCTGATATGAGTGTCAAAGACAAGGAACCGGAGAAGTACTCAAGTGGCCCCATCACACGTGCAAGGGCCAAGGAGTTTCAAGCAGCTATGGATGTGAGAAAGAAGAAATAATAAGGGAGGAATGTTTTACCTTGCTCATGCATGCATTTGCATGATAATTTAAGCATTTCATAACCTCCATTGCATTTAATAAAGTGTGCTGATCATTAAAGCATGTATTTCATTTATATTTTAAGTTCATTTAGGGAAGTAGTTTATTTATACATCTTAAATCATATATTAAACTACTTCATTCATGCAATTAGTTAAATTCAATAAAGTTAGTTCTTTAATTAAACTAATTCATTCATTTAACTAGTTCATTAATTAAACTGACTCTTTGATTGTTTCATGCATCTTTTATTTAAAGTTTGAATAAATCCTATATGTGTGTCTAGGTGCATGTGATGTGTAGAGTGATGGGGAGACCCTTCAAATTCAACTTGGAAACAAGCCATTGATGACTATTTTTACTCATGATCAAGGAAATTCAAGGCTGAAATTTTATCTACACACAAGGGCTGTTCATATTCTTGAAAAGACAATGCATTCAAGCCTCATAATATTCAAGGCTAAAATAATTAGCCATTGAAGGTCATTCACATGCTAAGCTAAGGCACAAGTGATTCAAGGTTGTTTTTATTTCATAAAATCAGCAAAGGAGACAAACAATAAAGGCTGGAGTTATTTTAATTATTCACTCATTTAAGTTAAAAATTCAACAAAGAATATGAAGAGACAAGCTCATTTGGGCGTGTAGGATGTTTACATCATCCTCCCTTTTATTCATTTGTAAGCAAGCAAGACAACCCAAGAGTCTCCTTTCCCTTTTGGACGAAAATAAGGCTAAATACATTCAAAATTTCAGCCCAAATTAATCAACATGGCCGACCATCAAAGGATAAGGAAGAAGACAACTCAGTTATTTGTATTCAAGTGCATTACGTTGAGCATTCATCTTTATTTTGTGTGACTTTTCATACGGTGCCTATCCACATATAAGTAGGCACCTTAGGATCATTTTTAGAACACCACTTTGAATTATAAACTCATTGAAAGAATGCTTTCATTTTAGTTCTTGCGAGAACTCTATCGATTTCAAGTTATGCTTGTAGTATTCTATCCATTCCATCTTATTATAATGTTGGTTCGTAGCTTTCTCATAGCTAGTGGGCCATGTTCCATACTCCACTTTGACTCCATCAAGATATATTGCTGGTTCTTAGCTCGTTATAGCTAGCGGGTCACAGTCCGCCAACCTTGCAACCATACAAGTCCTTGCCACTTTCAGCATCTTCCCATCACTTATCTTTTCATTTTCATTTTACCAAAAGTACCATCCTCTATCCTTAACCTTCAAACTATCCATTCAATCTAATTTAATTCTTATATTGTTATTCATCTCACATATATGTTTTACGATATTTTAGAGTTCAAAGTGTTGTTACAAAAATTTCTAACTAGAATCACGATCGGGCACATCTATATGATTCGAGCATTATAACCAAGGTCATACCAATTTGTATCAGAGCGTAGGTTGATACAGTAAGATAACTACTTTCACTCTCGCGGAATAGTAAAAAATAAAAAAAATCATCAAAGAAAATTCTTAAAGAGGGAGGGAGCATCTTATTCTATATTATTATTATTATTATTATTATTATTATTATTATTATTATTATTATTATTATTATATATATATATATATATATATATATATATATATTACATCTTACTTTATCTTTATTTTGCCACTATTTGTAGTCTTTACCAATTCTCATAGTTTCATTTTCCTTTGTAGCCATTTTTCTTTGATTTTACCTTTCAAACCCTACTTAACTAATTTCTTTTCAGTCGAATTCTACAAGCCATTTGCAAGAGTTGAGAAAGTTCTTAAAAAGATTTTATTGAGAGCAAAAGTGGAAAAAGGTACGAGGGCACACTAAGGGTAAAAGCCATCCTTAGTGAAACACAAGTGGGAGTGATTTTTCCTTGGAGTGATTGGTTAGGAATTTGTATTAGTGAGGATTAATATTTTTTTGTTTAATAACTATGTCTCAACAATCGAGAGACAATTCTCATGTTTCAGGGCAAGGTGACAACCAAAATTATGGGACTATATCTAATCTAAAAATGCGAGCGATGGTTCTAGAATTGGATAGAATATTGCGAGAATATTTAAAACCAATCCATGAAAGAATAGACTGCGTTGAAGAAGAACACACTCAAGGAAACCGAGGTAAAAGACGTGAATAAGATGCCTACCAAGGAGATTTCGATGAAGTGGAAGGTCCGGAGGATGAACGAGTGTCGCAACAAGGTGGTGGGGGCATAAGACCATCGAGGGTGCATCAACGAGTGGATGACAACCTAGATAACAACAATATCACTATTCCACCTTTCCAAGGCAAAATGGATCCTGAAGCTTACCTTGCTTAGGAAAGGAAGGTTCAGCACATATTTGAGTGCCACAACTATTTTAACCTTAAGAAGGTAAAACTTGTTGCCATTAAATTCACATATTATGCACTAATATGACGGGATAAGTTAACATCAAGTAGGAGGCATAACAGAGAGCGTCCTATCTCGACATGTAACGAGATGAAGGTAGTGATACGGAGGTGTTTTATACCAACCCACTACCATCGGGAGTTATTTAACCAACTCCAAAGCCTTACCCAAGAAAACCAAAGTGTTGAGGATTATTACAAAGAAATGGAAGTGGTTATGATTTGTTCTAGAATAGACGAGGACTGAGAAACTACCATAGTGAGGTTCCTTGCTGGTCTTGATCCAAAATGGAAGGGTTCTACATGATCCTATGGGGGAGAATCATCAAGGTGGGGGAAAAGTTATTTCAAATGAAGTCCTCTAATACGATCTAATGAAAGAGGCATTCCACCCAAAAGAAGCAAGGCCATTTCCAAAACCAGCAAAGGCAAAGCCCCGACCATTCTAAACTATTCCCGAGACATCCAATGCTTCAAGTGATTGGGGATAGAGCATATTGCAAATCAATGTCCAAACTACAACAATATGCTTCTTCGTGAAGATGGAGAAGTTGAATCAAAACAAGAGGAGGAAGATGAAGTTGCTGCCATAAAAGAAGATGAAGATGATGACCTAGAGTATGCAACAAAAGGTGAGGCTCTTATTGTCAAAAGTACCATAAGTATGCAAGCCAATGAAGGAGATGAACAACGTAAGAATATCTTTCACACTCGCTGCAACATCAGAGGAAATATATAATTTGTCATTATTGATGGGGGTAGTTGTAATAATGTTGATAGTACTCTTATAGTAGAGAAACTCGAATTAGTAACAACAAAACATCCACATCCCTACAAATTACAATGGCTTAATGACAGGGGTAAACTGAAGGTTACCAAGCAAGTCCTTGTTGCTTTTTCCATCAAAAGTACAAAGATGAGATTATATGTGACGTTGTTACTCAGAAGACCATGATAGTTTGATAGACGAGTCATGCATGATGGGTATAGAAACCAATGTACATTCACCCATGGAACAAGAAAGATTACCTTAGCCCTTCTTTCACCAAATCAAATTCACAAAGACCAAATCCATTTGAGGGAAAGTATTGAAAGAGCCAAAGAGAGAGAGTCTGAAATGGATGTAAAAACAATTGAGAGTGAGCAAAGTGAGAGACCAAAATTAAGTATTCTTACCAGAGAAAGAGAGTTGAGGAAGTGTTTGCTGTCCGAGAAGGAATTACTTGTACTTTTGTACAAGGAAAGTTTATTAAATACTAACCAACTTGATCACACTTTGCCTTTTTCTATTGTGTATTTGTTGTAGGAATTTGACAACTTATTTTCGGAAGAAATACCAAGTGGGCTACCACTAATCTATTATATTGAACATCAGATAGATTTCGTTCATGGAGCTATCATTCCTAACCGACTAGCTTACCGAAGCAATCTCGAGGAAGCCAAGGAGTTGTAAAGGAAAGTGACTGAGTTGATGGAAAAAGGATACGTGAGGGAAATTCTTATTCCTTGTGCCATGCCGCTGTTATTTGTACCAAAGAATGACGAAACTTGGCATATGTGTTTGGATTGTCGAGCGGTAAATAAGATTACGGCAAAGTATCCTCACCTTATTCCCCATTTGGATGATATGTTTGATGAGCTTAGTAGTTCTAACCTCTTTTTTAAGATTGATATTAAGAGTGGTTACAACTAAATAAGATACGGGAAGGTTATGAATGGAAAACAACGTTTAAAACAAAGCAAGGACTCTACGAATGTTTGGTTATGCCATTTCGCCTTACCAATGTGCCAAACACTTTTATAAGGTTAATGAACAATGTTCTTAGATCATTTTTGGTAAGTTTTGTGTGGTTTACTTTGATGACATCTTAATATATAGTAATTCAATGGAAAAGCATGTTCTTCAATTAAGGTCAGTTTTATTGGATTTAAGAAAGGAGAAGTTGTATGCAAATTTACAAAAGTGTACGTTTTTGTACTGAAAAAGTTATTTTTCTAGGTTTCGTTGTAAGTTCTGAGGGCTTGGAAGTTGATAAAGAGTCGATTAAAGCCATTGAAGAGTGGCCACAACCATCAAGCATTTTGCAAGTTCGAAGCTTTCATGGACTTGCAAGCTTTTACCGGAGATTTGTGCCAAATTTTAGCACCATTGCTGCCCCTTTACCTAGTGTCATCAAGAAGAATGCTAACTTCATTTTGGGGGAAGACCAAGAGAAGTCTTTTAATGACATTAAAGAGTGTTTAATACATGCCCCTTTGTTTACCTTACCTGATTTTAACAAAACGTTTGAAATTGAGTGTGATGCATCAGGTGTTAGAGCTGGAGCAATATTATCTCAAGGTAAATTCCCTATAGCATATATCAACGAGAAATTGAGTGGAGCTATGTTGAATTATCCAACATACGACAAGGAGATGTATGCCCTTGTTCATGCAATGAAAACGTGTCAACACTACTTATGGCCTAAGGATTTCATCATTCACACCGATCATGAGCCATTGAAGTGTATTCAGGGGCACCATAAACTCAAAAAAAGTCATGTTAAATGGGCGGAGTTTCTTGAAGCATTCCTATATGTGGTCAAATATAAAAAAGGTAAGGAGAATATAGTTGTCGATGCATTGTCTCGGAGGCATGTTCATCTAAACATTTTAGAGTTAAAGTTGTTGGGATTTGTTTTCATTAAGGACTTGTATGTTGACGATTCTGATTTTGGAGAGATTGACCACATGTAGAGTTCGCATACAATTGATCAGTCCATACTACAACGGGATGCACCCCTTTTGAAGTCATGTATGGTTTCAACCCCTTAACTTCGATGGACTTGTTGCCATTACCTGCCAACCAAATTGTAAAAAAATATTGACTTAGCAAAGCTAAATATGTTAAGAAGCTTCATCAACAAGTGCTGGAGAATATTGAAAAGTGCACCAAGCAATATGATCAAAAAGAAAATAAGGGACGAAAGAGAGTTGTCTTTGAGTCGAAAGATTGGATATGGATGCACATGAGAAAATAACGGTTTTCATCCCAATGGAAGTCTAAATTGATTCCTCGAGGAGGTGGACCATTTCAAGTAGTCAAGAGGATCAGTGATAATGCTTACCAACTAGCCCTCCCAGGTGAGTTTAATGTCAATGTAACCTTTAATATTTCTAATTTATCTTTTTTTTTTATGTAGGTGATGATTTGGGGACAAATCACCTTAAAGAGGGAGGAATTGATATGACTTTCAAATACAAAGACCCAGAGAAGTACCTAAGTGGCCCCATCACACGTGCAAGGGCCAAGGAGATTCAAGGAACCATGGATAGCTTGTTTACAACAAGCCATGGATGTGGGAAAGAAGAAATAATAATGGAGGAATGCTTTACCTTGCTCATGCATGCATTTCCATGATAATTTAAGTATTTCATAACCTCTATTGCATTTAATAAAGTGTACTAATCATTAAAGCATGCATTTCATTTATATTTTAAGTTCATTTAGGGAATTAGTTTATTTATGCATCTTAAATCATTTATTAAACTACTTCATTCATGCATTTAGTTAAATTTAGTAAAAGTTCATTCTTTAATTAAACTAGTTCATTCATTTAACTAGTGCATTAATTAAACTATCTCTTTGATTGTTTTATGCATCTTTTATTTAAAGGTTGAATAAATCCTATATGTTTGTCTAGGTGCATATGACGTGTAGAATAATAGAGAGACCCTTCAACTTCAGCTTGAAGACAAGCCATTGATGATTATTTTTACTCATGCAATCAAGACAATTCAAGGCTAAAATTTTATCTACACACAAGGGCTATTCATATTCTTGATAAGACAATGCATTCAAGCCTTGTAATTCACCTATTCAAGGCTGAAATAATCAACCATTGAAGGCTATTCATGTGCTAAGCTAGGGAACAAGTGATTAAAGGCTATTTTTATTTCATAAAATCATCAAAGGAGACAAACAATAAAGGATAGAGTTATTTCAATTATTCACTCATTTAAGTGAATAATTCAACAAATAATATGTAGGGACAAGCTCATTTGGACGTGTAGGATGTCTACATTCATCATTCTTTTTATTCATTTGCAAGCAAGGAAGCAGCCCAAGTGTCTCCTTTCCTTTTTGGAAAAAATAAGGCTAAATACATTCAAAATTTCTGATCAAATTCATCCAAATTAATCAACATGATATGCCATCAAAGGATAATAAAGAAGAAAACTCATTTATTTGTACTCAAGTGCATTAAGTTGAGCATTCATATTTCTTTTGTGTGAATTTTCATGTGGTTCCTATCTACACTATGAATAGGTACCTTAGGATCATTTTTTAGCACATCACTTTGAATTATAAACTCATTTAAAAATGTTATCATTTTAGTTCTTGCAAGAACTCTATCATCTTCAAGTTGTGCTTGTAGTATTCTATATATTCTATCTTATTATAGTGTTGGTTCCTAGCTCTCTTGTATCTATTGGGTCAGGTTCCACACTCCTGAACTTTGACTCCATCAAGATATATTTTTGGTTCCTATATCGTTATAGCTAGAAAGTCACAATCAACCAACCTTGCAACCATACAAGTCCACACCACTTTCAACATCTTCCTAGCACTTCTATTTTCATTTTCATTTTACCACAACTACTATCCTCCATCCTTAACCTTTAAACTACCCATTCTATCTAATTTAATTCTTATATTGTTATTAATCTCACATATATATTTTATGATATTTTAGAGTTCAAAGAGTTGCGACAAATATTTCTTACTAGATTCACGATCGACACATCTATATAATCCGGGCATTACAACTGGGGTCATATCAAATCCCTTTTGTTTTTGGTCTATCTTGTTTTAGTCAATGATTTTAAAAAAGTTACCTTTTAATCACTTTTTTATATATCTTATTTTGGTAATTGAGTCGTTAACTTCTTTTAGTTTGTTCACATGGTACGTTATAAAAAAAAGGTGAAATTTTAATTTGACTTTTAAATGTTAGATAAAATACTAATTCAATTAAACTTTAGATAAAATACAAATTTGATTTATAAATCCAATCAAAGTCCTCGTTGTCAGCCGCTACCCTTTATTATTACTTGTCAATGTCAGTTGTCGTCATTAGTCACCTCTGAGCATCATCGATGATCCTTTTTTGCAATGGATTTTATTTAGCTAAACAATTATCCTTCTTTAAGAAATTGTTTCATTTGAGTGTTTTCTATTGCAATAGCTTAGATTAACATTTCATTGTTTCACTAGAAATTAAGATATTTTTTTGGAAGTCGTTATCAATGTATCTGTAACTAATTGTTTCCTTGCCTATTTCTATAAGTAATTTTTGTAACTTGGTTAAATTGGTTATTTTATTGATGAGAATTTTGGGCAAATGAATTCGTTTATGGTTTGATATTTGAGGACATTAGATATGCACGCAAATACTTGATGAAATCAAGATATAACCAAAGTAAACAAACAAATGAAGAATCCCAAATTATCATTCTCATTTATAAAGTGTATTCAGTTGAACTCAACAATTTCTTTGGACAACATAAGCAAAAGATTAACTATGACTATCTCACCATAATCAATAGATTATATGTGAGATAGTAAAATATAACACCCCGAATACTAGGCTAATAGTTTCGGGTTAACCTGTGTGGGTTACCTTCATGAAAGGCTGGGCTTGGTTTGAGCCCAAAAGATATTAAAAATGACATTTTTTATTTGTGGCCAAAATAAAAGAGACTAAGGAGGTAATTAACTCATTGTTTGAAAAAAAAATTGATCTCCATTTGTTTGGGTGAGATCACACGTTGGGAAAAGCATGCTTACCTTGTATTCTTCCTTTTCTCTTTTCTTTATTCTTCTTCCTCTTGTAAGTTATAAATGTGATAAAAATTTTGTCCAACATAGCTAGACCAGATTTGTGAGGGTAAGAACGATAATCTCCTTCCTTAGAGCTTTATTTCAAGTACATCATCTTTACATTTGGCCATGGTAGGAACTTTAGAGGTGCTTTGGGTTTTAGGGCTTTATAATGATTCTAATCCATTTTAAGGATTGAGAATCATGTTTCTACCTTTTTTAAGGTCTTAAGTGAGCTAGTAACTCATTTCCTTTGTTTTGATTAGTTGAAGAAGTTGGAGAGAGCTTCAAAAGTAGGAACAAATAGAAGCTTACGCTTAGGTGATCTTAAGGTGTTTATCCAACAAGTAGGGTCGAGATAACACAATTCTAACTCTTATATAAATCTTGTAGGGTAGTAGGTGAAATTTGCTTACTTGTATGAGTTTATGGAATATAATGAGTATTCTTGTGTTCATGAGGAAAATAGAGAGTTTTTATGTTACTTGTGCATGTAAATGACATATTATGACCCCCTTAAACTATCATAAGCTTTAAATAATGTTTGAAGGCCTTAGGAACCCTTTGGGTAGGAGTTGAAGTGAATTGAGCATGAAAAACAAAGTTTTCTAGGTTTAGGGTATCAATACTAGATGAATAGTATCGATACTATTCGTTTGAAAGGAAAAGTCAAGGATTTTGGTTAGGTAATACTAGTAATTTGTTCATAGGGTATCAATACTATTCTTAAAGTATCAATACCGAATGAATGGTACTGATACAAGGGTTGGTTTTAAATTCTAGAATGAAAATTTGGTATCGATAATTAGGTAGTATTGATACCACCAAAGGGTAATATCGATACCCTAGGGAAGGGTATTAGTACTGGGTGAATTTTTTTAAACATTGAATCTAAATTTAGTACTGACACCCATGGGGTATCGATACCATTAAGAGAGAAGTACTGATACTCCATACGTGGTTACTAATGATATATATAATTTAAAAAATAATGAATGTGGTTTTGGTACTAATATTATAGTGCTGAGGATCGATACCATTGTGATAAAAAAGCTATAAGTCTGTTTTGGCTTAGGGGTTTGAGTGAGGGGTCTAAAGGTTAGAAACCCTAATAATAAAATCTTACAAGTAAAAACATTGAATAATTGTGTTATAATAATAAGAATGTTATGAGGTAATATTCCATATGACTTGTAACTTTGTTTGATACTCAAGAAATGATGATGACACCTGAGCTACTCATTTATATGATGATTATCTAATATATTTTTATGAGAGTTATCCAGATATGTTTTATTAGTGTCAAGGAACTTTAGTATCAGTGCTAATACTCTTTCATCTCAGTATTGAGGAACTTTAGTTATATGTCGACAATATCGTAAGCTTTTTGTAACTCTGAATTACTCCATGATGCTTAATGTGTTGCATGTTTGATGCATTTCATTGTTTCATGACTACAGTTGCTAGCATACTCATTTTGAGGATGCATGAAGTATAATATAGTTTTTTTTGTAGTACTAAGCTTCTGCGTTCATGGCTTGGAAATTATTTCCATTCATAGGTTCTTAGGTGCCAGTTCGAGAAGCTTATCTTCTGTTTGAGGAAGTCCAAATTATATAATGCTTTAGAGTAGGTCTCGATTATTTTAGAGGACATGCATTTCATAGATTATTCACGTGTTGTGAGTACTATAAAATATACGCAAATAATGTGCAAGTATACACAATCGCTCAAGTAATATAATGATGAGTGAGTATCGTCTCCACAGGGATTGGGTGAAATTACGAAAGTCTAACCAAAGCAACGCACTAAATTATCTAAGTATAGTTAGTCTTGATATATACAAATGTCACGGCAATGGATATGTGTATGCTGGTGGATGCGGATTGATGGTGTGATGGTGTAGCAAATGGAAATGTAGTGGCAATGATGGATGTTTAATATTGAGTATGGTGAAATGTCAAGGCAATGGAAAATGGTAAAAACAGTAAATAAAAAGATAAATAAAATAAATAAAATAAGAAGAAAATAATCCTCACGTGACAAGCTTCCAATGAAATGAATGGTAAGGATTGGTCTAAGGTTGCTAAACTTATTTCTCAAGTATATTTAAGCTATCTTGTCTTTACTTACTCGACAGGGCTTTCCTAAGGTGTTCAAAAGAACCTTACAGAATAGGATGCCAAGGCATCTGCTCTCACTCAACGATGTTGGACAGCCTACCCTATTGATAAAGGCACCCTTTTTAGTCGTTGAAATCCTATCCTAGTCTCTTCCGAGATCTAAGGGATTAAGTTATAATATTCCTAAGCCGGTTCAAAGCCCCTTGAAAATACCATAACCCATTGCTTATGAGGATCTTATCTTGCGTTTCTTCCGAATACTTACAAGTATCTTTAGCTTAGGATTCTTCCGAATACCTAACCTTCATCTAAGAGATGGACATTTCCATGCCTCTTACAAGCATAGATGGTGAAGCATTCATAAGCAAAGCAAATAAAGAACCCAAAATAAACTTAAATATACCCTAAAAAATAAAGTTTAAACAATCGTTCAACCAACTACCACCAAATAAGTTAGTTCATGGTGGGGTTCAAAATTTCCAAACACAAAGTCATGAAAATATTCGTTCCAACAACCCACAAATTAATAGAAAAATAACAGCAAAAGGGAAGTGAGAAGAAGCCTTCGACGCACCACCGGAGGTCTCCTCTCGGCCACCACGAACCACCTAGCTCGCTAGCTCCTTCTGGCACCTAGCTTGCCACTTCTTGGAGCTTTATCAATGGAGGAATATCCTAAGGAAGAAGAAAGGAAAAGAGAAAATAAAAATGTGATTTTTTTCTACTCTATGCGTGTGCTCTCTGTCTCCCCTTTTTTTTTCTCTCTCCCATGAGGTATCATATATAATAAAAATATCTAGGGGTAATGATGAGGTTGTTGGGTGCAAAATACCCCTCATACCCCTTGAATCACATGTTGTGCATGAACCTTATCCTCCAAGTGGCAGTGGTCCTTTGGCAGCTCTGGCAGGCGGTTACAGCAGTCCTTCACGTGCAGAGACAGCTGTCCAGTGCCAGCTGTCCTTATGCAAAAATATCTTTTTGTCTTTTTCTGCGCCAGAAATGCCAAGGCATTTCAATCTGCTTTAGCAACGTGTGATACCGCGACATTACTTCCCAAAGAATCCTTTTTCTTGCTATTCCCTGCACACCATAGACAAACTGCATCTTTCCCTCAAATAGCACCATTAAGAAATTAAATAGCACAACCACCACAAATGCAACTATATGCAACTACATGATCCTAAAATGACTAAAATGTGCTTTTAAACAAACAATAACTTAAGTGAAAAAGGCTTTAAAAGTAGCCTTTTTAGGAAGTTAACACACCCCCAAACTTAAGCTATTGCTTGTCCTCAAGCAATGGATAGCAGTTACATAAGCATAATGTCATGGCAAAGTTCGATAGTAAGACAGTAGGACAAAATTGAATTTCAACCCTCAGAACGATAGGCTTCAACATGCTAGACTTATCAAGAATTCAAGTACTTTTCCCTAGGTCAAAATCCTTTGTGGTAGTGTGTGTGCGTGATTGTATCCAATCTATACTTAGCGAATTTAGACAATTTCTAATCAAGTCCCCTAGATTTTGTCAAGGCATTTACTTATCATTAAACACATTTTTACTCCCTTTTTTTTTATTTATTATTATGCTGTTACGAAGGGAGTCAGCTCATCACACCTACTCTCCCACACTCTAGATGAAAGGGAGCATACCTTCCATCCCCGAGCTAGTTAAGTAGAGTCATCCCGTGACTTCTTTCAGTCACTCATATGCACAAGGCTTCCATTTATTAAAGAAAGTTCCAGGAAATGCCACGACAAAGAGGAGTGTCCCTCTACAGCTATGCTTAAGCATTTATTCACAGTTTCATTTCTAAGGGAGTTTGTTTTTTATTTTTCTTTTAAACACCATACTATATTTCAATGCCAAGACTAACTAAAGTTCCTTCATAAAAATTTCCTAAATTTTCTAAGTATAGAAAACATACAAATTGTGTAAATATTTTTCACAAAGCATCAAGCCCTAGAGTGAGTTCTATCATTCTCAATAGTCATTTACATTTAGATTCTAGCCTAACAAAATTATCATCATCGGGTATCCTCAAAATATTTCATCTAACTGTCCTACCATTTACTGATGCCATGTCATAATACTATGCTAATGCTATCATGCATATGACCTACCAAGAACAATACCTCCCCCAAACTTAAGGGAAGCATTGTCCTCAATGCTTTAAAGAGAACTAAACTAACTAGAAACTATATGTTATGCAATGAAATGCAACTAAATGAAAATGGATGCAAGAGAGGTACCTCAATGTTTACGTGGTGGTGGTGCTTTGGAGGTGCTAGCAGCTCCTCGTCGGGTGCGCTTTCGGATAGGTGCTGGGCTGGACTCGGAAGAAGTGGAGTAATAGTTCGTAATGCGTCCAGCCGTGGTCTTGGTGTGGCGACCACTACGTTGTGAATGAGAAGGATTGGGTGCTGGAACGGGGCTGGGTGTTTCTTCGACATGGATAGTGGGCGGATATTCAGGAGTCTTGGACCGGTGTGTATCAGGAGTAGGGTCAGCAGCAGGAGGATCAGGTGCATCGTGCTCAGGCTCTGGAGATGCCTCGGCATTGAATGCCGGCAGAATTTCATCTGGGAAACCAGGGAAATTCCGTTGACCGTGGGGAATAATTTCTTGAAACAACGATTCCACCATAGCATCTCTATGCTTCACGTATCCAAAGAAATTACGGATGTGACCGTGTAAAGCATGCAATTGAGCTTGAGTCTGCATCACAGCTTCCTCGAGAGCAAGTAACCTTGCCTCGGCATTTGATTCTGTAGTACCTGCAGATTGCTCATGAACAGGGTCTTTAGACTTGGGATTTTCAAGTCCCAACAATAGTGGAAGTCTGGCCCTAGTGATGCCCGATAATCCAGGTAAAATTTCATCAAAAGCATTTTCCTCAACCTTTTTCTTACGACATAAAGCGGTAATTAAATTAGGAAACACCAAAGCACTTGCCTTTTTACCCAAACAGTCATGAACTTGCTGAACAATAATACGACCCACATCGATCGGATGGGATACTATCATAGAATGTAAAAGTAATAAGCGTGAAAGTGATATCGTAGTGTTGTGGGAAGTGGGCATTAGTTTATGCTTGAGAAAGTGATTCCATAACTTTGCGTGCGGCTGAAGACGTTCTCGGTTGACCGAGTATCTACTCGTTTGTCGTCCATTCCACTCAATGTTTTCAATACAAAGGTCCTCCAAGACCCCATCGTATGTGTTGCTATCGGATTCCTCTTCGAACATGGCATGGCCGTCTACTACCTCCTGTAAATGAAAATAACGATTAATAGCAGTGGATGTAAAACGGATTTGCTTACCTCGAACGAAGATGGAGTGTTGATTGGGCTTGGAAATGTTCGCATAGAACTCCTTAACTAATGAGGCGTTCACCGAACCAGGATGACGGGCAAACATCTACCACTTGAGCGGTGTCACGATGTCCATAACATCGGGTCCAAAACCACCATCGGTTTCCTCGGTAAAAATAAATCCCAACTCAAAAAAGAGTTTTCGGTTCTTGAAGTTTTAGAACCGAGCCTTGGCCTCATCGTTCTCAAACTGTTGCCAAGCGGTCGTATCGGTTGGAGCTGGTCTTGAGCACACCATTTTCAGTGTGTTTGAAGTAAGAAAAATGAAAAAGGAAGAAGCTTTTGAAAGCTTTAAAAACTTGGATGTATTTCGGCTATGGAGAGAATAAGGGAAGAAGATGAGTAAAAGAGAGAGAAAAAGTAAAAGTTAACATGAAAGCGAAAAAAATGAATAAAGAAAGAGAAAAGAAAAAGTTAAAAATTTGGGAGGGAAAAGGGGTGATAGGACGGTTAAGAGAGGAATTAGTGGGTGGGGGGTTATGCATGTATAGGGAGGGAAAAAATTGCCAAAAAGGTAATGATGGTGATAGGACAAGTCTGTGGAAAGAGAAAAAAATGTCAGAAATTAAATTAAATAAAAAGAAACAAATCAAAAGAATATCTCTCCAATTAATGCTCTGTCCTTTCCTCCCTTTGGTAACCGCTCCTTGTACGGTTTGCAGCAATGTGGTCCCTACAAATCAAATAAAAAATTAATTACAAAATAAAATAAAATAAAAATAAAGAAAAAAAACTTGAATGTTAAATTTTATTTATGCACAGACACAAATTCAATGCCGAGGCATCGAATTTTGGTTCTCCTCTGGGCACGCTTCAGTATCGTGCAGCCGTAACACGTCCTTGTTGTGCGGTGGTGGAATTCCATTGTAGGCTTTCAGACGCTGGCCATTGACCTTGAAGATCTTCCCATTGCCTATTCTCTTGATGTCAACAGCTCTATGGGGATAGACATAATGCACCTCAAATGGCCCTGACCATCGAGATTTTAGCTTCCCAGGAAAGAGTTTAAGTCTGGAGTTGTAAAGCAAGACTTGGTGCCCCACATGAAAATGCCGTGGCATCAGTTTTTGGTCATTCCACTTCTTGGTTTTCTCCTTGTATATCCGAGCATTCTCATATGCTTGTGCTCTAAACTCTTCCATTTCATTAAGTTCTAATAATCTCTGCTCCCCAGCTAGTTGAGCATCGAAATTCAATCGCTTGATAGCCCAATAAGCTTTATGTTCAAGCTCAACCGGGAGATGACAAGCTTTACCATACACTAACTTGAAGGGTGACATCCCCAAAGGAGTTTTGAATGCTGTTCTGTACGCCCAAAGTGCTTCATCCAACTTTTGCGACCAATCCTTTCGCTTTGGGTTCACCACTTTCTCTAAAATCTGCTTGATCTCTCGATTAGATATCTCAGCTTGGCCATTTGTCTGCGGATGATATGCCGTGGCAATCTTGTGTCGAAATCCATATCTTAGCAATGCCTTGGCAATCAACTTGTTATCAAAATGGGTTCCTTCATCACTGATGATAGCACGAGGTACTCCAAACCGAGTGAAAATATACCTGTGCAAAAACTTGAGTACGGTCTTGGAGTCATTCCTTGATGTTGCTATTGCTTCCACCCACTTTGACACATAATCCACAGCAAGCAATATATATAATTTTCCTTCAGAAGATGGGAATGGTCCCATGAAGTCGATGCCCCACACATCAAACAGCTCTATCTCCAAAATATTTTACAGCGGCATCTCATGTCGTCTGGAGATGTTTCCAGTCTGTTGGCATCGATCACATCCTTTGTAAAATTCTTGGGCATCTCTAAACAAAGTTGGCCAG
This sequence comes from Hibiscus syriacus, assembly GCF_006381635.1. Classification (NCBI taxonomy): domain Eukaryota; kingdom Viridiplantae; phylum Streptophyta; class Magnoliopsida; order Malvales; family Malvaceae; genus Hibiscus; species Hibiscus syriacus. Next base: position 13,894,053 of record NW_024063471.1, on the reverse strand, counting down.
TAAAAGCCTAATTGCAGGACCTTAGCAGCAGGACTTGCTCCACCAAAATGGCTTCCACTTGGGGCCGAATGACAATGGTATAAAATATCACTTTGCTCCTCTTCAGGTACACATCATCTAATGAGCTGATTGGCACAATGTTTGAACAGATATGGCTCATCCCAAAAATAGTGCCTTGCATCGTGCTTGAACTTCTTTTTAGCCTGACTATTCAAATCAAAAGGCACAATTCCACTAACAAGAAAATTAACAAGGTCAACGTACCACGGGATTGCCGCGGCATATAAAATTTTCTCATAAGGAAATTCCTCTTGGATATCTACAGTGTCATGGCATTCAGAATTGTTCTCTAGCCTAGATAAGTGATCAGCAACTTGATTTTCAGTTCCTTTTCTATCTACCACCTCTAAGTCAAATTCTTGCAAAAGTAAGATCCACCTAATAAGTCTAGGCTTGGCATTCTTTTTGTTCACTAAGTATTTTATAGCCGAATGATCAGTGTGAACAATAACTTTAGTGCCTATTAGGTAAGGTCTAAATTTATCAAAAGCAAATACAATGGCAAGTAATTCTTTCTCAGTGGTGGTGTAGTTCAATTGTACTTTATTTAAAGTGCGGATAGAGTAATAAATAACATGAAAGATTTTACCTCGGCGTTGCCCTAAAACAGCTCCTACGGCATAATCGCTTGCATCACACATCAGCTCAAATGGTGATGTCCAGTCGGGAGGGACTACAATGGGTGCCGAGATCAGTTGTCGCTTTAGCTCAGTAAACGCGCCGAGGAATAATTCGTCAAACACAAAGGGTTGGTTTTGTTGAAGCAATGTGCACAAGGGTTTAGAAATCTTGGAGAAGTCTTTGATAAACCTTCTATAGAATACAGCATATCCAAGAAAACTTCTTATTTCCTTGACCGAAGTTAGTGGTGGCAATTTTTTAATCACTTCAATCTTTGCCTTGTCCACCTCAATACCCTTGTGTGAAATTTTGTGGCCTAATACAATACCTTCAATCACCATGAAGTGACATTTTCCCAGTTTAAGACCAACTCAGCCTCCTCGCATCTCTTAAGAACTTTTGCTAAATTGTCGAGGCATCGTTCAAAGTCGACCCCACAACCAGAAAAGTCGTCCATGAAGATCTCCAGAAAATCCTCAACCATATCTGAAAATATAGCTTGCATACAGCGCTGAAACGTTGCCGGGGCATTAAAGAGTCCAAAAGGCATCCTCCTAAAGGAAAAAGTGCCATAGGGACAAGTAAATGTAGTCTTCTCCTGGTCCTCTGGTGCGATAGCAATTTGATTGTACCCCGAGTACCCATCCAAAAAGCAATAGAATGCTTTGCCGGCCAATCGATCCAACATTTGGTCGATGAAAGGTAGAGGAAAGTGGTCTTTCTTAATAGCTTTGTTGAGTTTTCTATAGTCCATACAAATCCTCCATCCGGTCACAGTGCGAGTGGGTAATAGCTCATTATCCTCATTCGTAACCACCGTCGTGCATCCTTTCTTCGGAACACATTGGACAGGGCTCACCCATGAGCTATTGGAGATAGGGTAGATCACTCCAGCATCAAGCCATTTCAGAATTTCTTTCATCACCACTTGCTTCATAAAAGGGTTGAGTCTTCTTTGTGGTTCAATTGAATTGCCGTGGCAATCTTCTAGCAGAATCTTGTGCATGCAGATCGTGGGACTAATGCCTTTCAAATCGGCCATAGTCCAACCAATTACTTTTTTATGCTGCATCAAAACACTTAACAAACTTTGCTCTTGGTTAGCAGTAAGGTTAGCAGAAATAATCACTGGTAAAGTCTCATCGCTACCTAAGTAAACATATTTAAGATGCCCTGGCAAAGTCTTAAGCTCTAGATTGGTTGCATGCAATAATGAAGGCTTAGGAGAAATGAATTCATCAAAATTCAGAGGTTCAAAATTCATACCTGATCTAACTTGTACTAAGCTAGATTGCTCCTCCAAAATTGGAAAGTCGTCGGACTCCACTAAGCTTTCATCATCCACCCAATATTCATTTTCTGCTAGCTGAATGAAGTTATTCTGGCAAAGATGTTCAGTCTCTTCTTCAATCACTGAGTTCAATTTAGAAATACCTTGGAATTCTTCAGTGTCATCAACATATTTGAGCGTTCTAAAAACATTGACAGTCACACACTGATCAGCCACTCTCATGGTGAGTTCACCTTCTTCACAGTCTATCAAGATACGTCCAGTGGCTAGGAAAGGTCTTCCTAGAATGATTGGTGCCTTGGCATCAACTTCACAGTCCAGAATTAAGAAGTCGACTGGAAACACAAACTTGTCCACCCTTACTATGACATCCTCGACTCTCCCTTCAGGTTTAACATGGGATTTATCGGCAAGTTGTAAAATAACTGAGGTGGGTCTTGCATCTCCTATGCCAAGCTTCAAGAATATCGATTTCGGCATTAAGTTAACACTTGAACCAAGATCACATAAAGCCTTTCCAACGAAATTAGCTCCAATTGAACAAGGAATAATGAAGCTGCCCAGATCATTTCTCTTTGGCGGCAACTTACTCAATGAAGAACAAAATTCTGTTGCCGTGGCAACAGTCTCTACTTTCCTCTTCTTGGTACAGATGTCCTTTAGAAATTTGGCATACATCGGCATCTGTTCAACAGCTTCCAAGAGAGGTATATTGATATGGAGCTGATCAAGAATGTCTACGAACTTCTTGAACTAAACTTCATCATTGTGCTTCTTCAATCTTTGCGGGAAGGGTGGGGGAGGTCTAGCTTCCTTAGCTGTAGGAATAGAATTTTCTTTTGCCTTGGCATCAGAATCTGGTACCTTGGCAGAATCCTCCTCCTTGTCCTTCTCAGAAACTCTATCATCTTGTAATTCAGCTTCAGTAGTGGGATTAGAATCATCATGCTGTGGCCCACTATCCTTGACTTGTCGATTGATTTGTGTTCCACTCCTAAGAGTTAACACATTGCAATGCTCTTTTCCAGGCCCTTTAGTAACTTCAGTATCACTTGGAAAACGTCCTTGCTGACGCTCTTGCAATGCCGTAGTAATCTGACCAACTTGACCTTCCAAAGCTCTCAGAGACGAGCTATGGCTTTGAAGTAAGGCGCCTTGACTATGAAGTAAAGCTCCTTGATTCTTAATTGAAGTAGAATGGTCTTGCAGCATTGTCTTCGTAGTAGATATGAATTCTTGAATTGTAGCTTCTAAGGAACTTATGCTCGCTGAAGATGAAGCTCCTTTGTTAGCATTATGCCATGGCATAGCATTTTGGTAACTTTGAGGCTCATTGTGATTCTGCTGCCTAGTAGGTTGATTAGCATTATGGGCTCCTTGATTTCCCCATGAGAAATTGGGATGCTGATTCCATCCAGCATTATAAGTGTTTGAGTAAGGATTATTGCTGCCTCGATTGTAATTACCAACAAAGTTGATGGACTCATGGTTGGTTGGGCATTCGCTCTCGTGATGATTGCCTTGGCATAACAGACATGCCAGATAAGTTGTTTTCACTTCCTTCACATAAGTGGAACATTGTAAGTTCTTCAACATATTAGTAATAGCGGAGAGTTGAGCGGACACCAAATCTTTGGCTTCTAACTCGAATGCTCCAGGTGCTCTCCTCCCACTCCCAAGCCTTGAGGAAGGAAATTGATAATCATTGTTAGCAATTCTGTCCAAGATAGCAAACGCCTCCATAGGTGATTTGTCCAGTAATGTCCCATTTGCCGAGGCATCCAGTAACATCCTCGTGGGTGCATTGACTCCATTATAGAACATGACTACTTGAGTCCAATCATGAAAACCATGATTTGAACACTTTCGAAGCAAACTCTTGTAACGATCCCAACACTCATACATGGATTCGTCATCGCCCTGGCGAAAAGATGATATTTCATTCCTTAGCTGCATATTCATGTTTGGTGGGTTGTACCTCAATAAGAAACTCTTGCAAAGATCGGCCCATGATTACATCGAACCGGCTGGTACACCACTCAACCAAGCTCTTGCTCGGTCACGCAATGAATACGAAAAAAGCTTTAATTTCAGAAAATCCTCATGCACTCCTTCTTGGCGGAAAGAATCACAAACTTCCAAAAAATTACGAATGTGCTGCCTGGCATCTTCAGTTGGCATACCCCCAAACTGCCCAATGGAATTCAACATGTTGAACATGACTGGTTTCAGCTCGAAATGTGCAGCTTGAATTTCGGGTGCCACAATCCCAAGATTCAGATCATCCAGCATCGGATTTAAATGATCTCGAATAACACGAGGCCTGATAACAGGTTTAGCATTGTTTAATGCCGCGGCATTCTGATTTCCGTCATCTTGACCAATGCCTTGGTTTCCAATCTGATACATATTTCCTTGAGCACGTCTTCTTCTTCTAAAGAGTCTTTCAATCTCAGGTTCTATTGGATCCAAAGGCTCTTCAGAATTTCTTCTAGGCATACACTAAATAAACCTGAAAAATAAAACAAAAATATCAAGTAAACTATACAAAAAAATAAAAATACAAAACAAAATAAAATGCTATGGCAAAACTAAATAACTTCAGGCTGCCAATCCCCAGCAACGGCGCCAAAAACTTGTTCGCGTGTTGTGAGTACTATAAAATATACGCAAATAATGTGCAAGTATACACAATCGCTCAAGTAATATAATGATGAGTGAGTATCGTCTCCACAGGGATTGGGTGAAATTACGAAAGTCTAACCAAAGCAACGCACTAAATTATCTAAGTATAGTTAGTCTTGATATATACAAATGTCACGGCAATGGATATGTGTATGCTGGTGGATGCGGATTGATGGTGTGATGGTGTAGCAAATGGAAATGCAGTGGCAATGATGGATGTTTAATATTGAGTATGGTGAAATGTCAAGGCAATGAAAAATGATAAAAATAATAAATAAAAAGATAAATAAAATATATAAAATAAGAAGAAAATAATCCTCACGTGACAAGCTTCCAATGAAATGAATGGTAAAGATTGGTCTAAGGTTGCTAAACTTATTTCTCAAGTATATTTAAGCTATCTTGTCTTTACTTACTCGACAGGGCTTTCCTAAGGTGTTCAAAAGAACCTAACAGAATAGGATGCCAAGGCATCTGCTCTCACTCAACGATGTTGGACAACCTACCCTATTGATAAAGACACCCTTTTTAGTCGTTGAAATCCTATCCTATTCTCTTCCGAGATCTAAGGGATTAAGTTATAATATTCCTAAGCTGGTTCAAAGCCCCTTGAAAATACCATAACCCATTGCTTATGAGGATCTTATCTTGCGTTTCTTCCGAATACTTACAAGTATTTTTAGCTTAGGATTCTTCCGAATACCTAACATTCATCTAAGAGATGGACATTTCCATGCCTCTTACAAGCCTAGATGGTGAAGCATTCATAAGTAAAGCAAATAAAGAACCCAAAATAAACTTAAATATACCCTAAAAAATAAAGTTTAAACAATCGTTCAACCAACCACCACCAAATAAGTTAGTTCATGGTGGGGTTCGGAATATCCAAAAACAAAGTCATTAAAATATTCGTTCCAACAACCCATAAATTAATAGAAAAATAACAGCAAAAGGGAAGTGAGAAGAAGCCATCGACGCGTCACCGAAGGTCTCCTCTCGGCCACCACAAACCACCTAGCTCGCTAGCTCCTTCCGGTGCCTAGCTTGCCACTCCTTGGAGCTTTATCAATGGAGGAATATCCCAAGAAAGAAGAAAGGAAAAGAGAAAATAAAAATGTGATTTGTTTCTGCTCTATGCGTGTGCTCTCTGTCCCCCCCTTTTTTTCTCTCCCATGAGGTGTCATATATAATAAAAATATCTAGGGGTAATGATGAGGTTGTTGGGTGCAAAATACCCCTCATACCCCTAGAATCACATTTTGTGCATGAACCTTATCCTCTAAGTGGCAGTGGTCCTTTGGCAGCTCTGGCAGGCGGTTACAGTAGTCCTTCACGTGCAGAGACAGCTGTCCAGTGCCAGCTGTCCTTATGCAGAAATATCTTTTTGTCTTTTTCTACGCCATAAATGCCAAGGCATTTCAATCTGCTTTAGCAACGTGTGATGCCGCGGCCTTACTTCCCAAAGAATCCTTTTTCTTGCTATTCCCTACACACCATAGACAAACTGCACCTTTCCCTCAAACAGCACCATTAAGAAATAAAATAGCACAACCACCACAAATGCAACTATATGCAACTACATGATCCTAAAATGACTAAAATGAGCTTTAAAACAAACAATAACTTAAGTGAAAAAGGCTTTAAAAGTAGCCTTTTTAGGAAGTTAACATAGATCTTACGTATAATTGAGTCATAACTCTTTTTTTAAACTCGTATATTCTGAGATGTTATATTGGGAGCTCTCTATTTTGGTTAAACTTGAATGTTTATATTTTTAACTATAGAATTTATGGATGTTTATCATGAATATGAGAAATGATTTAAAAAAAAAGAGAAAATAACCTCAGTGACCAAAAATGCCTTATAATATACGATTTTAACCAACTTTTTTTGGATTTGCCAAAATGACCAACTAAATCGTAATGCGATCGATAATTCGTAACGCGATCTCCGGTATCGCAAATCAGTTTTCAGATTCGCAACGCGAACTTCGACTATCGCAATGCGAACTTGGACTATTACAATGCGAACTTGGACTATCGCAATGCGAATATGTAAATCGCAATGCGATAGTCGAAGTTTGCGTTGCAATTTTACAAGTTTGCATTGCGATAGTCGAAGTTCGCGTTGCGATTTATTCCAAATTCGTTGCGATAGTCGAAGTTCGCGTTGCGATTTATTCCAAATTCGCAACAACTGGTGGTATTGCATTTGTTTATTAAGAATTTTATCTAAAAAGATAGTATTCGCGCGGACGTGTCGAAGACACGTATTACCACGACCACGACCACGACCACGAGACGAGGCGAGATGAGACGGACGACGGCGGCGGTGGCGCGCGAGAGTCCCCCTTGTTCTCTATCACTCAACAAGGAAGTGGAAAAGCCAAGCCTTAAATACCATTCCCAATAGTGTTTCCAATACTATATGGGATTGAGCATTACCAACATTTGTTTCCAATACAATGTGATTATTCAGGAAACAATTAATAATCATGCACCTTAAAATAACTGAATCAGCAACCAATTGTATTAGTATTATACGATTAAATATGTCATAATTAAAAGTCAATCTACAATCAATCGCGATTATTGCAATTTTAAGCAAAACATTCAAAAATAATATCACTATTTAAGGCTCAATCCCACATAGTATTGGGAACAAGTGTTGGTAATGCTCAATCCCACATAGTATTGGAAACACTATTGGGAATGGTATTTAAGGCTTGGCTTTCCCAGTTCCTTGTTGAGTGATAGAGAACAAGGGGGACTCTCGCGTGCCGCCGCCGCTGTCTCGTCTCGTGGCCGTGGCCGTGGTCGTGGTAGTGGTCGTGGTCGTGATAATACGTGTCTTCGACACGTCTGCGTGAATACTATCTTTTTAGAGAAAATTCTTAAGAAACAAATGCAATACCGTCGTTGCGATTTTGGACTATCGCAACGAATTTGGAATAAATCGCAACGCGAACTTCGACTATCGCAACGAATTTGGAATAAATCGCAACGAATTTGTTATAAATCGCAACGAATTTGTTATAAATCGCAACGCGAACTTCGACTATCGCAACGAACTTGGAATAAATCGCAACGCGAACTTCGACTATCGTAACGAATTTGGAATAAATCGCAACGAATTTGGAATAAATCGCAACGCGAACTTCGACTATCGCAACGAACTTGGAATAAATCGCAACGCGAACTTGGACTATCGCAACGAATTTGGAATAAATCGCAACGAATTTGGAATAAATCGCAACGCGAACTTCGACTATCGCAACGAACTTGGAATAAATCGCAACGCGAACTTGGACTATCGCAACGAATTTGAAATAAATCGCAACGAATTTGAAATAAATCGCAACGAATTTGGAATAAATCGCAACGAATTTGGAATAAATCACAACGCGAACTTCGACTATCGCAACGTGAACTTGGACTATCGCAATGCGAATATGTAAATCGCAATGCGATAGTCGAAGTTCGCGTTGCGAATCTGGAAACTGATTTGCGATACTGGAGATCGCGTTGTGAATTATCGATCGCATTGCGATTTAGTTGGTCATTTTGGCAAATCCAAAAAAAGTTGGTTAAAATCGTATATTATAAGGCATTTTTGGTCACTGAGGTAATTTTCTCTAAAAAAATTAGTTAGCCACTTTGATGATTTCATGTAATACTCAAATTCTTTAAATTTTCGGTCATATCAAATTTGGGTGTTACATTTAGTGTCATCAGAGCATCAAGTTCAGTCTTTCCTAGGACCTTGGGTTAGAGTCAACAAGTTTCAATAAGTACACGCCTCTAGAGTGTTAAGAGTACTTAAATTCTATAATGGTGATAATGACTCCTCTATTTTTCTTTAATTTCTTAGGATATGAATGACAATCTCGCTCGTAGTTATGAGGGTCACAATGAGAGTTGAGCCTTACTCATTGAGGACATGGACAATGAGTTTATTCTAGAAACTTCGAGGACATGAGCATCATAAAGGACATAGGAATTGATGAGGCCGCCTTATTTAGACACCTCGTGTTTTCTCTTTGGTATATAGTTAGAGCTATTTTGAGAGCACCCATTATACCAACACCACATGTCCCACCACCAGTAGCACCCTAGGAGTCATTGATATAGAGACTCAATTTCTATAAGACCACTGACCTTCTAGGTTCAGGGGATTATGATCTTATCGTTGTAGACTAATGCCTCTATGAAACCCTCCGCAACCTCCAAAAGCTATACCTTACCCCCGAAGGTAAGCTATAATGCATTACCATCTTGCTAAAGGATAATGTCATCGACTAGTGGGAGACAGTTGAGTTGGAATTAGAGCCTGAGAGATCAATTTGGGAATACTTCTTAACTAATTTCAAACAGAAGTACATTAGTGAGGCTCACACTGATGATTTGAGGGACCAATTTCCGTATCTAGTTCAATGTAACCTATATGTATTTGAGTATTAGCACAACTTTCACTATTTAAGCTACTATGCGCTAAAGTTAGTAGCATCTGAGGACCTTCACTGTATGAGGTTTAGAGAGGGAATGCATATTGAAATCCTCACTTACCTAGTAGCAGACCCTCTAGGATCTTAACTGAGTTGACTTTCTAGGCCAAGGTGATCGAGAGAGTGTAGGGCATGAGAGCCCGTCTGATGGGTAGTTTTAGAGGGAAAATTTGGAGGGTATTGGATCCGGTTGAACCCTCCCAACCCCTGGCCAAAATGGCCTAGGACTCTCGAGGAGCAAGGGGTCCCCATTATATCAGTCATAGAAGTCAAAGTAAATGTCAAGACCCTATTAGGGGTCAAGGTCTCGTAGGAGGCCATTGACTTCAACCTTTATGGTAAGCATCATAGGATCAGTCATGAGTTGACAACCTTATTTGTGTGGACATTGTGGCAATTAGCACATGAGAAAGTGTAATTGATTTACCAAAGCATGCTTTAAATGTGGCTCACTAAAACACTTCATCAAAGATTATCCCGAGGTAGGGAATGTTGCATTACTTAATACTTAAAGATCAATTCGATCTATTCAAATAGGCCAAGGATCTATTCAGAGAGGTTGTAGTTTTATGTCAGGGCAGCAGAGTAGTGGTACTGTTAGATCAACAACTGAACCTAAGGCTAGGGTTGCCTCGAGGTAGTATGAGGTCATGGACTATGAGGAATGTGAGCTAGACGATTTCATAAAGTGTATTTTCATTATTCTTTATACTTTTATTACTACTTTAATAGACCCGAGGTCAAAACATTACTATATTTATTGTGAGTTAGTTTAAGAAAGGGTTACTCTAATCAAGGACATTGAGGTTAAGGTTAGAGTTTCAAGTCTGTTAGGGATAGATGTTTTGATGAATAAGGTCTATCATAGGTGTTTGATTAAGGTTTAGGGTCAGATCTTTCCAATCAACCTAATAGCAATATCATTTCGAGAGTTTGACATGATGTTATGGATGAATTGTTGTTAGAGCACGATGCAAATTTGAGGTGCAAGGCTAGGAAACTTAAACATAGAAAGAAAGATGGTTCCAAGATCATAATGATCAATAAGGGACTTGGTTGCCTCCAAAACTGTTTTGTACTTAGGGTCTCAGAGATTGATCAGTCGGAGTTATGAGATGTTCCTAGCTCATGTAGTTGACACTAGAGTTCTAATCTCAACGCTTAAGGATATCCATACAATGAGAGACTTTATTGAAGTATTTTTGGAGGAATTCATAGGGTTACCATTGGATCACGAGTTATAATTTGACATTGAGGTTTTACCAAGATCGACTATAGTGTCAATTACTCCCTACCATATGGCACCGACTGAGTTAAGAGAGCATAAGGCCCAAATTTAGGAGTTTCCAAAGCAACGTTTTATTCGACCAAGTATATCACCGTGGGGAGCATCAATGTTATTTGTAAATAAGAAGGATGGGTCATTGAGATTATACATCGACTACTGGTAATTAAACAAGTCAATGGTAAAGAACTAGTATCCACTTCTAAGGATCAACGATTTGTTTGAAAATTTTAGAGAAACTAGGTTTTCTTTAAGATATATCTAAGGTTGGAGTATTATTAATTAAAAGTTAAAGAGACTGATATAGAAAAGGCAACTTTTAGGATCGGTACGGTCATTATAAGTTCTTGATGATGCTATTTTGACTTACTAATGTACTGGTAGAGTTTCTGGTCTTGATGAATTAATTTTCCACCCTTTTAGATCAAATCATGGTAGTGTTCATTGATGACATCCTCATGTACTCGTAGTTATAGAAGGATCAAGACCGTCACCTTCGTATTGTACTCCAAATGCCTTGAGAACATCAATTGTATGCAAAGTTTAGTAAGTGTGAGTTTTAGCTCTCATAGGTTTCTTTAGTCATGTGGTAGTCTTTGATGGCATCCGGATAGATCCAAAAAAAAATTAGGCAATGGTTGAGTGGGAACCATCACAAAATGTATTCAAAGTGTGTAGTTTTCAATGGCTTGCCAGATACTACTGTCACTTTGTTAAGGGGTTCTTAATGATCGTTTCCCCTATGATTAAGAAGTGGGTGCCTTTTGTTTGGAATGAAAAGTGTTAATAGAGTTTCGAGCAATTTAAAGGAAATTTGACTCAAGCCTCAGTGTTGACTCAACCAAAGCATGATAAGGAATACATTCTATCTAGCGACACATCTCTAACTGGTTGGGTTTTATCTTAATACAAGAAGGGATGATAGTTGCCTATGTATCTCGACAGCTCAAACTGCATGAACACAACTATCTCACTCATGAGTTAGAACTTATCATTGTGATCTTTACTTTAAATATTTGGAGGCACTAACTTTGGCATACGTCGTTTTACTATCAAATAAATTCCTCAATCTTAATAAAAGAAATATAATAGAGTAGTAATAAAGAGAGTAAGGGTCAATCCACAAGGACTATGGAAGTTGTTGATAAAGTGGTCTTTGATCTTGATTTGGTTAAAAACTGTAACTAAAATAAAAAAAGGGTTTGTTAAGAAATTGAATAAGAAAATAAAGATTTAAATAAATTCAAAGAAACTGATTAAAATTCAAGATAATTAAAACAACCACAGGCTTTCGCTTTACCTTAAATTTCGTCAATCATTGAATAAGATTTTTACTTTGGATTTATGCCAGTTACAGTCTAAAGAACCCAACCCCTATAACCTATTTTTCTCTTTGGTAAACTGATAATCCAAAATCAATCTTTGAATTTCAGTCCTTTTATGGACTAACCACTACAATCGTTGCTAGCGTCAACTTAATTAAAAGATTTGGAAAAAATTGACTCAAACTATAGCATCTCAATGAGAATCGAATATGATCTCAATTTCCCTTAGTGGACCGTCGCTAAGTGTGTTCATAGCAAGTCGAATGTGCTACAAGACGATCCTTCCTCCCAACTGTTAATTGAAATAGGAATCAAATCAACATGGACTTTTTGAAATGAAAACATTTTTGATTTCGAAAGGATGGTCGATTACCAATCCTTAATTATATAAAATTGATAATGTAATCAAATGGTATTAGGTTCTTTTCAATTCTCACAATCAGAGTTAAGTCATCGCTTCAGCCTTTGGCTACGGAAAACTTAGCTAAGCATGACAGAAATCCTACTTAGTATTTTAAAAGAAAACTTAAAAAAACTTGAAAATAAATAAAGAGAAATAAAAGAAAAGAATATTTTTTTTATAAAACTAAAGAAACGAATAAAAGCTAAATCGAAGAATGAAAGACATGTTTTGAAGCTTACCCCGATGGAGTATTTACAGCTTTCTAAAACCCAAAAAATGTAGTAGAAATGACAATAGATAATCCTTGGAGTTATTTGAATTAAATCCTAAAAACAAAGAGAATTCCTAATTTGAAATTTGAATTTACGATTGAGTCTCTCATCCTCAGGAAAGTTCTGACTATACCTTCTAGAAGGTATTGACTGGATACTACGTCAGAGGTAATCATGCCCACTAAAACGACTTTGATTTCAGAAAATTAAAAAAACTGCAAGATTACGCTATTTAGGTGTTGTTTCTGGAATCCAACATCTTATACATAAAACAAGTGAAAACACACAAATCAACAACAAAAATCGATGAATCAAGGTAAATAGTAACTATCTAAAGCACTCATCAAATTACCCCTCACTTATTCAATGCTTGTCCTCATCTCAATTAACATGTCGAAATCACAAGTTGCCATCTTCTATTTCCCAAATTCCAAGACTTTCAAGTAAATCAAAACCAAAGAAAATGTTGAAATCCGAGAACAATCAAGCAAGGCATAACTAAAAGAAAGTATAAGCAAAGCATGGAATTTCAATTATTTGTCAATCTCAAATAAGCAAGACTTAGTACCTCATAGTGGTTCACTCATTTCGCTCAAGCCTAACTAATCAAAACATTACCATAAGCGTCTAACTAAATCTAATATCCACTACTAAGTGTGGACATGATGCAATAATCAAGGGGACTTTAAAAGGGTTGTAACGGGGCTAAGGTTCGGGTAGGAAAAAGGCCAAAAATTGAGTCAAAATTCAAAACAAAGAGAAGATCATTCCATAGAGTTATTCAAAAAGAAGTAAAAATGAATGAAAGAAAACAAGAAATCAAATGATGAAGGCTTTATATTTTTTCTTTTTTCCTTTTTTTCTTTTCTTTTTCTTTTTTTTCTCTGTAGATTCCAAAAAAATTTCTGCACTGTTTTTTCTGCTAATTCGAATCTGCATTGCACTGTTCAAATTTTTCTGTACTGTTTGAACAGTACATTGTTCTATTTTTTTTACAGAACAATCTTACATTTATCCGGAAAAGGGGTGGCAAAAAGAAGGAAAACAAAATTAAAATTGGCTCGGGTTAGTAATGTGGTAAACAAAGAAAATGTTATAAGGCTCAAAATTGGCTAATTAAGGGGAAAATAAACAAAGGGTAGGTAATTTTTTGGGAAGAAAAAAGAGTTAAATCCTAATGCCCCTATCACACTAAAGCATCATATTCTAGTACGTAATGTCAACAAGCATTACGCCATAAGTTCTAGAATGTAAAGAATTAGTCGATACGTTCAAATTAAACAAAGAGCAAGAAAGTAAAAATATGATCATTAGGCTCCAAACTCACATGAAAGGTTCAAATTGTACTAATTCATGCAATCAATTCAACTAACAAACGCGTGGAATGCCAATCAAAATTTAGACAAAACAACTAGTCATGCAAAGTACTATCATGCATCCTAAATTTTGACAAAAGAAAGATAAAATTTCACAAGAAAATCAAAGAAACAATGTGAAACATGAGATGGGGAACAAGAAATTTCAACACGTTAAATCAAGAAAAACTCAATTCCAACCAATCGAATAATCAAGGCCAAAAATTTGATGCAAATGCTACTCCCCCACTTAAATCATATTGTCCTAATATGAGAATGAATACACAAGAGAGGTGGTAGAAATACTTTCCGTTTAATGATGGTCGCGACCCCATCGAGGTGTACACAGGCGAAGGTAAGAGAGGATCTCTGTGAGATTTGTCTTAATGGAATCGAGTCTACCGTGCATTTCATGGATCTCATCATGCACATCCCACTATGGGTGCTCTACTAGTGCCACATGTGGTGTTGTCCTCTAAAGGAATACGCACACATTGTGCGGTGTAATGGTGGCAAGAGAAACGATATACAACATATTGTGAGTCCCATAAGAAGTCCCATCGTGTCCAAACACCGTGCATCTAAAGGATCCATTGTAAAAGCATAAATAAATTATGCAGTATCGAAAGTCAATAAAAATAAGCGAGATACAAGGTTAGTATTATGAGGGGCGATAATGAGTGGACGATCAGAGAGCATGACATGCTTAAAGGCACGACCGAACCAAAAGCCCAAATTTACCTTCGTACTAGTTTGCATACACTACAAGAAAAATAATTTGACCTTACTTAAACATGACATAGTATTGTTTCGTCTAGAGTAGTTGTATGGGATGAACCAGTGTATGTAACGGAGGACAGGGTCATGATTATGCCACCCTTTGGTGGTGCGAGCATCTGAGTTAAAGTCATACAAAATCTCATACAAAGAGGTTATATAGCCACGATTCATGACATCCGTCACGAACCCCATTAAAAAATTAAAATCCGAAAGAGAGATAGTAAAATGTTATCCTAATACCAAGAAAGAGATAACACAAGGCGAATCAATTTTGACGATGCGATTAGGTAGTAATGTAAATGTAGTATAGAATTCAAAAACCAACTATTTTATAATGTACTACATCTAATCTTAAAATATAACATCCACCCAATTGCATCAAAATACATCATTACATATTTGTGCAAATGTAAAGAATCAAGAGTGCGATTGGGTATAAACTTGCATATGTAAAACTTACAGTGCTTGATGTTATCGAACTACCAAGTGTCCTCGTCATCAAATTGCAACCATCCTTGCAAAACTTCCTCGATCGATATAGAATAGGTTCGGCCTCAATGCTCGGAGTAATGGGCGTGTTCGGGGGCATCATGGTCGTGCATGAGAGCTTCACTCGAGCTCGTGCATGAGAGCGACAATGCTTTGGTCTGGAATCTCTTGCCAAAATCTTCTGAAAAACTAAACATAGGATGCTACATTAAAAAAGGTTCAATTTCAATGGGTTCAAAGCTTACCTCATTGGGTTGTTCGGGCACTACCGAGTGAGCAGAGAATGATGGATTAACATTTGGCATCGAGTGGGAGTGGGAACCCGATGGCACAATGTTGAACATGTTTGTCGTCAATGAGGAATTGCAGTTCTGTCACGTTTTAGATGAACCAGTAGAATCGTATGAATGCACCATGCAATTGGCGGAAGTGGACGGCGTTGGAATGTGAATTGGATAGGGAGTAGGAGATCGTGTGCACGATTTCCATGCATGTCAACCACCACAGCGTTGAGCGAGAGAAGACGATTGCGGCAATGAGTCAGAGCTACTCGGCACTTGGACGACAGGTAGGGCAACAAAACGACAACGACCGCCTCTGATAGAGAGACATTTTGATTGGACCTTTATAAGTTGTTCTCTATTCCCTTAACGTATCAAGTAGTTTAATACTCCAACCCTTACGATTTGGTTTGACAATCTTCTCAAGAATAGCCTTGATTTCATGACTCGATACTTCCACTTTCCCATTTGTTTGCGGATGGTAAGCCGTGGCAATTCTTTGAGTTATTCTAAATTTTCTTATGAGTGCTTTAATTATCTGGTTGATGAAGTGAGTTCCTCGATTATTATCGCCCGTAGTGTGCCTAACATGGAAAAAAAAAATTTTTTCAAGAAATTAACAGTTGTTTTAGCACCATTATTTTGGGTAGCTTGAGCTTTTACCCATTTAGAAATGTAATCAACTGTAAATATAATATATGTGTTTCCAAATTAAGAAGTAAAGGGACCCATATAATCGATTCTCCATACATAAAAATTTTCACAGACGTGAAACAAATCTTTAGGCATTTCGTTCCTTCCGCCTAAATTTCTTGCATGTTGACATCTTATGATCAGTTCGCTTTGGTTTGAAATGACTGCCAAAAGGGTATGAATGATATAAATTTAGGATCGAATTTACCTCATCTTCGGTGATACATCTCCGGATTACCTGATCATAGTGGTGCTTCTAAAGGTAAAGATCATCCCAAATATAAAATCGAGATTCTCTTTTTATCTGATTAATTTTTGCTCTTGTTTTTATTTACCTGTGGCCAAATAATTAACCATATATGCGAACCAGGGAGTGACGTTTTGCACTAACATCAGATTTTCTTTGGGAAATTCTTCTTGAATCGATGGATCAGTTGTGGAGAGGGGAGAAAGAATCAAATGATCGGCTACCAAATTGTCGCATATTTTTTTATCTTTGCTCTCTAAATTAAATTCTTTGAGAAATATGATCCATTATATAAGTCTCGATTTCGCGTTCTTTTTTATCATCAAATATCACAAAGTTGCATGATCATAGAAAATAACAATTTTAGTGCCAAGAAAATAATATCTAAATTTTTCTAAAGAAAACAATTCTTTTTCGGTCGTAGAATATATTTTCTATGTCGAATCCAATGTTGGAGATCCATAGGCGATGACATACAACACTTTGTCGATTTTTTTGACCAAGAACAACTTCAACGCTTGTATCTGATGCGTCACACATAAGCTCGAAGGGGTAGTCACAATTTGGCGGTTGTACAATAGGATTCAATATAAGTTTTTCTTTCAAAATGTTGAATGAATCCTTGCACTCCAGATTAAAGTCAAAGACTTTATCCTTTTGTAGTAAATTGCATAACGAATACACTATCTTTGAGAAGTCCTTGATGAACTTGCAGTAAAATCCTATGTGACCAAGAAAATAACATACTTCCCTTACCGTTGTAGGGTAAGGGAGTGGGCATATAACATAGGTCTTTTCTTTATCGACTGCAATTCCATCCGATAGAATGATATGTCCCAAAATAAACCCCTTATCAACCATAAAATGACATTTCTCGTAATTAAAAACAAGGTTAAATTATAGGTATCATTTAAGTACGTTATTTAAATTTAAAAGGCATTCGTTAAAAGAATTACCATACACAGTGAAATCATCCATGAAGATTTTGATACCTTTCTCGATGTAGTTTGAGAAGATGGTAAGCATGCAACTCTAGAATGTGGTGGGTGCATTATAAAGTCTGAAAGGTATCCGTCGGTAGGAAAACGTGCTGAAAGGACAAGTAAAAGTCATATTTTCTTGATATTCTCACGCCACGAGATCTATAAGAAACCTTAAAATCCATCAAGACGACAATAATGAGTCATATTGACTAATCTTTCTATCATTTGATCTATAAAGAGAGGAGGAAAATGATCTTTTCGAGTTAAATAATTCAACTTCTTCTAATCAATGCAGACTCTCCATCCATTTTACACTCGTGTCGTAACTAACTCACCTTCTGAGTTCTTAATTACTGTAACCACGATTTTCTTTGGGACCACATGGACTGGACTTACCCAATTACTATATGAGATTGGGTAAATCATATTTTCACCAAGAAGCTTATGTATTTCCTTTTTCACCACTTCCATCATCGATGGATTTAACCAGTGTTGTCTTTCTCATGACAGTTTTGCTCCTTCTTCTATTTTGATCTTGTGCATACAAGTCGTGGGACTAAGACCTTTGATATTGGCAATCGTCCACTCTATTGCTTCCTTTTGTGTGCGCAACATTGTCACAAGATTATCTTCTTCTTCTTTTGATAACTTGTTCGAGATGATTACCGATAAACTTTTTTTATCTCCCAAAAACACATATTTCAAGTGGTCCGATAGTTGTTTCAAGTCGATTTGAGGATCTAACAAAACACAAGGTAAAATTTTAGAACTTGAGGGAATTAAACGAAAAATCAAAATAAATTTTAAAAAAAATTCTCAAACTCTTTGATTTCCTTGTCGAAGTCCTCCAATTCCCTACATAATCATCTAAAAAATTAGATTCAATAAATTAATCAACTACAAGCTTAATAACATCTACAATATTCAAACTTGCAACATTATCGAGATATCGCATTGTCTTCTATACATCAAATTTTATGATCTCATCGTCGAATATCATTGCAAGAATTATGCTTCTTACGTTAATTTTTACATGTGTCGTACTAAGGAAGGGATGCCCAAGGAGAATTTCATAACACATATTTTTTTGGTCATTTTCCATGTCAATGACATAGAAATCCGCTAGAAATATGAGTTCATTTACCTTTACTAAGATATTCTCTAGGAGTCTTTCGAGATAAATTACCGAGTGATCTGCCAGTTGCATTGTCACTATAGTGTTCTTCAATGGTTTAGTAGAGAGTAAATTGTATACGGATAAAGGCATCACATTTATAAATGCTCCCAAATCACACATTGCATACCTTATGCCAATCTTACCAATCTTACAAGGGATAGTGAACATACATTGGTCCTTCAACTTTGGTGGAAGCCTTCGTTAAAAATTTGGGGAAATATGTTCTCCCAAATTAACTTTCCCATGCTCGATAAGCCTCATTTTGTTGTGCAGAGTTCTTTTTGTTGTGATCTAGCATCTCACATATACCACATACTCTTGCTGATCCAATTTTTCCCACGACAAGGGAATTAACTACTTCATTTAATTTATCTAATTTACTTTCAATTAAAATAGTACTTATCTCATGAGCCATTCAGTCGGGTTCACTTGTAGTGTCAAACTGTTGAGAGTTGGTTGTCATCATCGAAATTAATTCTCTTGTTGCATTTGGTGTCATGTTGACAGTAGCTCCTTCACTGACAGCATCAACCATCTTCATCTCTCTAAGGGAAGTAGTCCTTTATAGAAGTATCGGAGAAGCGTTGGCTCGGTCAACCCGTGTTGTGGGCAACTTGCACAAAGCTTCTTGAATCGTTTCCAATTGTCGTAAATTGACTCTCCATCCTTTTGTTTAATTCCCAAGATTCTTCTTCTCAATTCACTCACCTTTGTTCCTAGGTAAAACCTATCAAGAAAGATTTGATTCAAGTTAATCCTTGTATTGATAGAATTCAAAGGGAAGTAAAATAACCACTCTTTTGTTAAACCATATAAAGAAAAAGGTAAAGCTCGTAATTTAATTTGGTCTTCAGATACTCCCTATGGTTTCATCCTAGAAGAGACCATATTCAACTCTTTGACATGTTTGTGTGGATTCTCACTGAGAAGTCCATGGAAAGTAGGAAGAAGATGAATCAGCCCCGTTTTAAGCTGAAATGGAGTCTCACCTTGAGGAAAAGTGGTGCAGAAAGGTTGTTAACGACAGGAGTTGCGGTTAACTTCTAGATTTGTTGGATCACCCATCGATTCTGATGCCTCTACAATAGTTCAACATGATTGGAATTGAGTTATCACTTTAGCCTTTGGCTATGGAAAACTTAGCTCGGCATGATAAAAATCATACTTAGCATTTTAAAAAACCTTTAAAATTAATAAAGTGAAAGAAAAAGAAAAAAAAATATTTTTTATGAAACTAAAGAAAAGAACAAAAGTTAGATTGAAGAATGAAAGACATGTTTTGAAGCTTACTCTGATGGGGTATTTATAACTTCTTAAAACCCTAAAAATATAGCAGAAATAACAATAGATAATCCTCAGAAATTGTTTGAATTAAATCCTAAAAAAAAAGATAATTCCTAATTTGAATTTGCTGCTGAGTCTTTTTCCCTCACGAAACTGCTGACTTGATACCATGTCAGATGCAATCATGCCCCAAGTCATGCACACTAAATCGACCTTGATTCTAAAAAATAAAAAAATTGCAAGATCATGTCATTTAAGTGTTGTTTTTGGAATAAAATATTATGCACAGTAAACAAGTGAAAACACCCAAATCAGCAATAAAAACGGATGAATTAAGGATTAATTAACAATAAAATAGTAACTATTCAAAGAACTCATCAAACTCTTTTGAGAGAAGTGTTATATCTTCATTGATCACAAGAGCCTCAAGTACTTGCTCACTCAAAAAAAGTTGAACTTAAGAAAACATCATTGGGTCATGCTACTAAAGGATTACAATTGTGTTATATATTATCATCTAGGTAAAGCGAATGTGGTAGCATACGCCTTGAGTCATAAGTCAATGTTGGATTTACAAATGATGTTTGTATGGTTGAGTATGACCTCAAATGGTAGACTATTAGTTGAGTTATACATCTCACCAGAGTTAATTTGGGAGGTAAAAGAATTGCAAGGTATCGATGGTCACTTGATATCTAGGATAGAATAAGTTCATCGAGATGGAGTACCAAGTTTTATGTTGAAAGATGAGGATGTGTTATACTTTCGAGGTCGATTATGTGTGCCAGTAAATTAACAGTTACAAACTAAGATCCTTGGCAAAGCGTATTATAGTATGTTCACTAATCACCCAGGGAGAAACAAGATGTACCAATAACTTCGACAGTTGTATTGGTGGCCGAGCATTAAGAGAAAAGTATCCAAAATTGTATCTAAGTGTTTGGCTTACCAGCAAGTTAAGAAGGATAATTAGGTTCCTTTAAGTTTGTTTTATCCCATCCAGATTTCTTAGTGGAAAATGGGATAGATGACAATGAATTTTGTGACCGATTTGCTGATGACGCGCCAAAGACATGACACAATCTGGGTGGTAGTGTATCGGTTAACCAAAATGACTCATTTTCTTTCAATACTGATGGAATTCTTTCTTGAAAGGTTATCTTTGTTGTACATCCATGAGATCGTCAGACTTCATAGATTGCCTACATCGATCATCTCTTGTTAGTATCCATGGATCACTTTAAGGTTTTGAAAAGCACTTCACAAGGCCATAGGTACGTGCTTATAATTTATCACTAACTTTCATCCGTAGATGGATGGTCAATCTGAGCAAGTGATTCAAATTTTGGTGGATATACTTTGGTGTTGCATTATCAAATTGATGAATAATTAGGAGGATCATCTTCCGTTAGTAGTGTTTGCCTATAACGACAACTACAAGTCTTGTATCTAGATGGCTCTATACAAAAGTTTAGGACCCCTTTATGTTGAAAAAACTCAGCGAGAAGAAATTAGTTGGTCTTGTTTTTATTTAAGAAACATAGAAAAAGATTCACATGGTTTAGGGCCAGTTCAGAGAGGCGTTAGATAAACAAAAATCATACACAGATCTAAAGCATAAGGAAAGTACTTTGCTTTTGACGTAAAGGGAAGTTGACCCCATATTTTGACCTTATGAAGTACTGAAAAAGTTTTTTGGATAGTTTACCGGATAACTTTTCCACTATAGATGAAGCATATTTACAATGTGTTTCATGTGTCGAGGCTTAAGAGGTATAATTCTGACCCATCCTACACCATTCTAATAGAATAAATTGAAGTGACCTCTGACATGTCATATGTAGAGGATCTACTAAGGATTTTGTTAAAAGAGGTCAAGGAATTGTGGAATAAGAGGTTTCCAATTGTAAAGGTTCTTTAAAGGAATCATGGCATTAAAGAAGTGACGTGGGAGCTCGAAAGGCTATACAACTACAACACATGCACTTATTTTATTGATGTAAGTTTTTTAGGATAAAATATTTTTAGGAAGAGAGAGCTATAACACCCCGAATATCAGGCTAGTAATTTCAGATTATCTTGAGTGGGATTGGAGTGAATATAATAGACCTTTATGAATGGTTGGGCTTGATATGGGTTTGGTTCAAGTCTAAAAGATATTAAAAATGGTGTTTTTTATTTGTGGCCAAAGGAAGAGGGACTAATGAGATACTTAGCACCTTGTTTGAAAAAAAGGCTAATCTCCATTTATTTGGGTGAGGTTACACGTTGGGAAGGGAATTTTCCCTTGTCTTCTTCCTCATCTCTATTCTTTTCCTTCTTCCTCTTATAAGTTTCTAAATGTGAGAACTTTGTTATTCAACATTGCTAAACCAAATTTGAGGGTAGGATAGAAAGCTCATCCCTTAGAGCTTCATTTCAAGCTTATCATCTTTAGGTTTGGGCATGGTGTCCATAGTGGGGTTTAGAAGGTTTTGGGGTTTTAGAGCTCGAGGATAATTCCAATCTATTTCTAAGGGTTGAGAGTCATGTTTCTACCAGTTCTAAGTTCCTAGGTTAGTCAGTAACTCATTTTCTTGCTTTTGATCAGTGAAAGTAGTTAGAGAGAGCTTAATAATCTAGAATAAAGAGACGCTAGTGCTTGGGTTACCTTGAGATATTTCTCCATCAAGTAGGGTAAAGGTAATACACTTCTAAATCCTCTATAATACTTGTAGATCACTAGGTGCAATTTGCTTTTATGAGTGCATGGAACATAATGGGTATATTTGTGTTTATTAGGGAAATAGAGTGTTTTGATGTTACTCATGCATGGAAATGACATATTATATTCCCTTTAAACTCTCAAAAGCTTTAAATAACTTTGAGGGCCTTAGAAAGGCTTTGGGTATGAGTTAAAGTGACTTGTATGTGAAAATAGAGTTTTCTAGGTTTAGGGTGTAGAAATTGAATGAATGGTACTAACATTGTTCGTTTGAAAAGCCAAAGTCAATATATTTTTGTTATATAGTATCAATACCCTATTCATTGGGTATCAATATTATTCTTGGGGCATTGATATCGAAGGCATGGTATCGATACCTTTGATTGGTTTTAAATTTTAAAATACAAAATTGGTATCGATACTTGGGAAATATTGATACCATTAAAAGGTAGTATCGATACTCTAAGAAAGGGTATCAATATTGGGTGAATTTTTCTAAACATCAAATATGAATTTGGTATTGGTACTCATAAGGGTATCAAAGCCCTTAAAAGCGAAGTATTGATACTCCATGTAAGGAAACCGATAGTAGAATTCATTCCAAGCACATTGAATTTGATTTGGGTAACAATACTTGGGGTAGAATCGATACCATAAGGAAGTAGTACTGATACTATAATTCTGAGTATCAGTACCATCGTGATAAAAACGTTATGAGGTAATATTCCATAAGACTTATGTCTTTTGTTTGACACTCAAGAAACAATGATATGACGATCATCTAATATACATTTATGAGAGTTATCCATATATATTTCTATCAGTATTAATGCACTTTTGTATCAGTACTGGGGCACTTTAGTACCAGTACTAAGGCACTTTAGTACCAGTACTAAGGCACTTTAGTTATATGTAGACATTGTCGTAAGATTTAGTTACTTTGAATTACCCCATGATGCTTGATGTGTTGCATGCTTGATGCATTTCGTTGTTTCATAATTATAATTGCTAGCATACTCATTTGATGGATTCATGTAGTATAATAGATTATTTGTGTACCTATGCTTCTGAGGACAATGTTCGAAAATTATTTCCATTCACATGTTTAGGTGTCAGTCGAGGAGCTTATCTCCAGTTTGAGGAAATCCAGATTCAGTCGAGCTTCATAGTACGTCTTCGTTATTTTAAAGGGCGTGTATTTCATAGACCTTACATATAGTTGTGTCGTAAATCTCTTTTGTTACTCGTATATTTTGAGATGTTATAATGGGAGCTCCACATTTTGTAAAATTTGAATGTTTAGATTTTTTACTATGAAATTTATGGATGTTTATCATGAATATGAGAAATGAATTAAAAAAAAGGGTTAATCACTTCGGTGATTTCGTGTAATACTCAAATCATCCAGATTCTAGATCGGATCAGATTTAGGTGTTACATATAATGTTTAGTGAATCAAAATTTTGTTAAATGGATGCAACTCATCTATATTACTATAACTATGTGCAAGCAAGTTTTCTCTTAACAATAAAAATAAGAAAAAGAAAACTATACCTTTGACCACTTAACTATTGTCCCTTTTCATTTTGACCATTGATGTTTCCAGTTTTTCAATCAAACCATCTAATTATTTAATTGTTGCCAATCAAGTCACTTTCCGTTAATATTTAACAGATGAGTTGATGTGGTTGTTAAACAAATTAGTGTAATTACAATTAATCCTTTATATTTACATATTTTATCAATTTAGTCATAATTTTAATTCAATTTAATGAATTTAATCTCTAATTAAATGACGACCCATGTCACCATTAGATTGAATGGAAAATAAAATAAATTAGATTAATTACAATTAAAATATACTCTCCAATCATTTTGAAACGATAAAATGAACCTTGAAAGTCATTTAAAGTCCACGATTATCTTCTAGTCAGATGTGTTGAAAAAGTTTTGCAATGTTGAATAATCCTATATTGCTATAATATATGTAATAGAAAGGAAACATTGCGCTTTGTAAATGTAATGGTGAAAAATGAGAGAGTTGAGCCAACCTTGGAAATTGATGCTCCATAGCTAGAAACAATGATGAAAGAGGAAGGAAGAAATGGTTACTTGTAGCAAAGATTGTTTTGTACATATGGAGAGCTTTGTTGGTGTAAGCCGTCTTGAAATTGCAAGCATGCACATTAGCTACTTTAGAACCGACTAAAAGTTTGAAACATTCTATTTATTTTTGTTGTTGTTCATTCTTTAGTTATGTATCAATATAAACATTCAATTTCAACAAAAAGTCACTTTGGCCGAGTGGTTAAGGCGTGCGTTTGCAAAGTACATTTGTTTTCCTATCGAGAGTTCGAATCTCTTAGGCGACTACTATTTAGTGTTTTGGGTAAATTTTCCAAATGGTCCTCCGACTATAAGACACTATATCCATTGACTATTAAAAGTTAAAAATTGATCACTCGACTATTTATATATTACAAACTCATCATTTCCATAAAAACAATGATAGACATCTGAGTTGAACATTAACATGCTGACTGAAATAATAATAAAAGCATATTTAATGAAATATCTATCGACATTGTTGTTGCTTTTAAGCACTAGTTCGAATATCAAACACTGCTTTTAAGCACTAGTTCGAATATCAAACACTAGTTCGACGACATAATATAAACAGATATTCGATCCATAAAAATAAATCAAATAATTTTGAGATCAGATTTTATCATATCTTAATTAGCATGTTAACATCCAACTTGGATAGTCGCCAATTTTTTAATAGAAAAAGATGAGTTTAGAACATATGAATAGTCAGAAGACTATTTTATAACTTTCAATAGCCGGGGGGACAAACCAAAATAACACATTATAGTCATAGGAACATTTTGTAACTTTAATAATCGAGAGTGTACCACCCTTTTCCTATATCTGACCCCAAATATAAGTTAGAGATATCACATCATACATTTAAACCATTTCCTATTTGATAATCAGTAAAAATATTTACTTTAAAAATCATCAATTTAACATATTTCAATAAAATCAACTAATCACGTAAAATCAAAATATAAAATTTAACATCAAAATCAATTCTGATTTTATGCAGCAACTTGATAGTTCAATATTGTTTCATATAAAAAGTGAATCTACCTAAAAACTGTCCAAATAAAAATTCATCTTAGAAATTGGACGAATTAGAAGCATATAAGAGACAATGGATCATAAATTTGAAAGCTCAATACTGCAAAGTTCAAAAGTAAAGGGGTGAGAAAGAAAGTTTATTGAGTGAGCTGTAAAAGGTAAAAGATCGAGTGGCTGAGTTGGAAGCCGAGAAAAATAGTATGCTTGTAAAACTTGAGGCAGAAAAAAGTGTTATCTTTTAAGGCTTCGAGTTTGAGATGAACATATTACTTACGAGCTCGATACCAAGTGGTAGAGAGTTTAAGAAATTAAGATCGAAACTAAGAGATTGGTGTTAAAAAGGAAGCACTGAGATATTATGCTTGAGGTTCAGTTGGAGATCACCACTGCTTGGGTTTAGAGGGGCCATGATAAGACTGATTAGATAGAGGGTCTTGATCAAAGGCTATGTAAGACACAAGTCAGATGAGAGGAGGATTTAGCTCAGTTTCAGGTAAAAACACTAAGTTTATAGAGTATATTGTATAGCTCGAGGAATCTTTATTCCAGGAGAATGCTCAGCGAGGGTCGAGTGACCTTAGGGAGAGCCGAGAAGAGAATGCTGCACTACGTTGCCAGATTCAGGACCTCGAGGAAGAGATTTAGAACTTCCAGGAGCACGTCATTGACGTAGAGCATGTCATCCAAGAAACCAATGAGGAATGGTAGAATTCAATTGATGTTTATGAAGACTGGAATGTAGTCAGTAGCCATGTCATCATAGAGGCCATGACTCAAACGAATGAGGTCACCAGGTATTTGGGAGAGTTAGTTGTTAGGGACAATGTTGTTGGGTTTTACATCGACCTACTTTTCGAGAATGACAAGAAGGTGTCATGGCTGATTAGTGAGGTTGTATAGTTGAGTTGGTGGGCTAGTCCATATTTCTAGATATGAGCCATTGTGTAATGAGACACTTTTGTTTCCAAATGATAGTTTTTCTATGATAGTCGAATTTTTAGGATCAATATTTCTTGCATTCATGTATTTTTAATTTCTTTCATTTTCTTATTAATTTCATATTTTATTCAATAAAATATTGTATAATGTGATAGATTTTAATTCGAAATTATTCTGCCCCCTTGTAAAAAAGCTTCACACATGTACAACACCTGGGGAAAAGCATGAGGAGAAAAGACATGGGAAGGCCTTAGTAAGCATCTTTATGGAATTTTGCGTCCTAAGCTTGTGATTTCAAAAAGGGATAATTTGGGCTAAAGATTTAATCCCAACTTCTAGTAACGTCAAAAAGAGCTGAAAAAGATAAATGAGGTGAGAAAGTCTAGGAATATCCCCTGGGAATACATATCTTTTCCTGATATGAAGTACTTTTTCAAATTTGGGGGCATGTATGACACAGAGCAACAGTTGGCCCGTACGATAAAAAAAAGGAGAGCAAATGAAAGATCAAGAAATGTTTGATGAATCAATGGAGAGGTTGTTCAACATGATTAGAGAGAAAACAAGGTTGAAAGGTTCTTCACTGGAATCCACCTTTGTTTCTCGGGTGAAAATCTTAACAGCTAGACTACAGAGGATCTCCATGAAGTTTTTAGGCTTAACCTAGTGTAATACCGGGAACCAACACTTATGCTTGTGCCTACGAGCATTAAGGGATCTTTTTTAAGATCAACTATGTTTGGTTCCACTTACTTTTTTTTGAATAAAAAGATGTTTTCATTCATTTCTCAAGTGGCCATCAATTTTCTTACGTTCTATCTTCTTTCGATTTTACATTTTTTTCTACATTCCTTTTATTCGTTTCTTTTCCCAAGTATATATTTGTTCCAAATTTTCTTCGTAGATGTCACAATATTAATAACACGAACATTTCTGAATTTAATCATGAGATAAATCTCAAGCAACTTATATCCTTAGAAGAAATTAATGATTGTGAAAATAAGGTAGAATGTGATGTTCCTAACGAATAAAGGTTGGTGGAAAATGAAGATAAACAAATCTTGCCTCAGTAGGAAGATATTTAAATTGTTAATTTAAGGAATTGTGAAGAAATGAAAGAAGTAAAGATTGGTACTATCTTGTCACCTAAAATGAGATAAGATTTGATAAATATGCTTTAAGAGTTTAAGGACATCTTTTCTTGGTCTTATCAAAATATGTCAGGGTTAGATACATACATACCGGTGTATAAGCTTCCTATAAGGCCTAAATGCAAGCCATTTCAGAAAAACTCAGGACAATGAGGCCTAAAATACTCTTGAAAATCAAAAAAAAATAAGTGAGAAGGCAAATTGATATAGGATTTCTCTAAGTTGCTAAGTATTCAGAAAATGGTGACCAACATTGTTCCTAAGCCTAAGAAAGATGGAAAAGTGCACGTGTATTGAATATATAGACAGCGAGTCTCAAAGACAATTTTCCTTTTTCTTATATTGATACTTTGGTGGATACTAGTGTAAGACATTCATGGTTCTCTTTCATAGATGGTTTCTTGGGGCATAATCAGATAAATATGAATGTAGAGGACATGAAAAAAACAAAATTTGTAACCATGTGGGACACATTATGGTATAAGGTGGTGTCATTTGGGTTGAAGAATGTAAGAGTAACATATCAGAGGGCTATGAAGACCATTTTTCCATAACATGATGCAAAAAGAAATTGAAGTGTATGTGAATGATATGATTGCTAAGTCCCAAATTAAAAAAAAGTACATTAAGAGATCTAATGATAGAACTGTAGATGCTCGTTTTGTCTGGGGATCACATTAAGATTCGTTTGGGTTTATATATTAGTTATTTAGGCATATTCATATTATTAATTAGGAGAGTACACTATTATGATTATATATGTATAAATAAATATATAATAAATAATTAAATTGAATATATATAATATAATTTAAAGTGTACTAATTAAATATTTTATTTTACAAGCCCAAAATAATTACAAATGAACCATTTGAGCCCCAAGAAGTAGTAGTCCCACACAAATAAGGTTTCTGTCATTCCCAGCGTCGCCTAAACATGCACCGTTGGATCTCTTGTGAGATCAACGGTCGGATTATACTTGAGTTAGGTTTTGTTAACCCTAAGATCATCTTCTACCGCCGCCACACTAATGCTAACCGTTGGATCCAATTAGTGATCCAACGGCCTAGCTCCACCCGAAGCCTTCACATGGGCCAGCTGTCTCGTTCGTGCAACCACTTGGATGGTACCTACAACAAACAATTAGCCAGAAGATATTCTTCGGCCACGTACAATTTCCAGCAATAAAAGCAGAAAGAGAAATTAACAGATACGGGGAATGAGATCAACATAAAGGGGGACTTTTAGTAACAAGAAAAAAGGGAATCATCAGCAATCAAAAATCGAGAGAGAGAACAAGAAAAAAAAACCCATTTTTAGCAGAGCAGAGAAAGAGAGAAAAGAAAACCATAGATAGTTTCTCTTTTTTATGACTAAATCACCTATTAACCAAGAATCGAATCGAAAAAAGAAAGAATATTACCTTTCCTGTCCAGAAGTCCTCGTCGACGTTGCTAGGAGCGAAAACCCCGTCGAGTTGAAGGTAAATCCTTCGTCGTTAGTCCGTGTCTTTGTGTTCAGGGTCTTTGGGGAAAAGTTGTTTTCCAGGAATCTTAGCTAATGGGTCTAGGGTTTAGAAAAGTTGGGTGTTTTGGTTAGATATAGGGTTTGGTTTACGAGAAGGGGGTCTATTTTGTCTAGGTTCCTCATAGGAGCCTTCATGGGGCAGTGACCATGGAGATTGCCTTGGTCGGAGATGGGCGGATAAGGTGTTGTTTAGGGTTATGCTTTGTATTGGTTCAAAAGAAAAGGGGTTCTATTTTGAAAGGCTTAGGGTCTTTGGTTTAAGGAGTAAGGTTTTAAGGGGTCTATTTGACCCCTCATTGGGGTTCGTACATGGTGGCGGCTGTGGTGGCCGTGGGTTTGAGGGGAGAAGAGGAAAAAGAAAAGAATAGAGGAGAGGATAAAATAGAGAGGGGAAGGAAGCGGCTGAAAGAAAAAAAGAAAAGAAAATGAGACTAGGGTTTAGTTTTTGCCTAAAATGTTGTATATATATATATGATTACTAGAACGACGTCGTTTGGGAGGTTTAGGTCACCCGTTTCACGCATGGGTTCTTTGTTGTATGAGCCACTCAAGTTTTCCATTTTAATTCATTTTATTCCTCAAATCGAAGTTTCATTTATTTAATTTTGACTCCATTTTGTACGTACATTTAATTTCAGTTCCAAGTATTACTTTCATTAATTTCTGTTATTTTAGACATTTGGCCTTTAAGTTTTAGAATGTTTCATTTTAGTCCTGTGTATGTTTGGGATTTACTCTGATTTCAACCCTTTGTGATAATGATGGTTTTATTTCAGTCTCAGTGTCTAGTATGGTATAATGTTTATATTTCCACCCCGATTATTATCATGTTTGTTGTTAAGATGGTAAAGTTTCTGTTCACTATTATTTAGTCCTTATTTTAATATGTATACTTAATTTTTGAAATTCTTATTTTGAGGTGCTATGATTTTATTTTTTGTATTTGAGTCATGTTTATGCATTTTATGTTAATACGCGTTTAGTTTATAGATTATAGTGTAAAAATATATATATGTATATAATTTTTTGCTTGAAAATGTCACCTCACATGATAGTTTTTCATATAATCTTTAATATTTAGATGATCACATAATACTTTTTAATTAATTCATATATGTTATCCTCACGAGCATAACTCGACTCATATCAAATAATTGGATTAAGGGTAATACTATTTCTTTTTAAACTCGTTATGAGGTGCTTGTTTTAACTAATTAGAGAGCCACTTCCGATGATTTTAAAATGAAAGCGTATCCCCTTAAGTGAAACCCTAAAATGTTGTTTTCACCTAAAATTTGGGAACAAAAAGAAAAAGAAATATTTGTTTATTTAAATTCTTCGAGAAAAAAATTTAGAACTTGTTTAAGTTCTGATCATGATGTATTTAAATAATCGAATATCCTTATTCTTTATAAAAAGGATTGGTAATTTTTAATTTAATTTGTTTGGGTGCA
Organism: Hibiscus syriacus; assembly: GCF_006381635.1. Taxonomy (NCBI): domain Eukaryota; kingdom Viridiplantae; phylum Streptophyta; class Magnoliopsida; order Malvales; family Malvaceae; genus Hibiscus; species Hibiscus syriacus. The sequence continues at coordinate 13,863,399 of NW_024063471.1, read as the reverse complement.
TTTGAATATTATGATGGAACCGTAATATTTCTCTATTTCAATTGAAGTAAGAATTAATTGCATCAGGGTATGAGGGGTTGTTTTCTTGTCGATAGGAAATAATTAAATATTATTAGATTTCATTTTAAAATTCATAAATGTTTGTTTTATGGGATCATAAACTAAATTAAATTCAAACTTATAAATTTCATTCAAAGACAATTAATTAATCGACTAAGTACCGATTTAAGGCGTCGTGGGGTGCTAATCATTCCCTAGCGTAATTGACTCCCGAACTCAAATTTTGGTAATGTAGACCTCAAATTTTTTATTTTAATTAAAATTAATATTTTTATTATAATGACAAAATACATTTTTGGGTGCCCAATCACACCCTAATCAAAGATTGATGGCGACTCCTCGAACCATACATTTTTTATTTTAAAGGGAATCATAAATTTTTCGAAGCAATAGATTTTTTAAATCATATTACTTTTATTAAAAATTAATCAAAAGAGATAAATTAAAAAATTTGTGGTTTTTAAAATCCCATTTTTAAATGAAAAAAATTGTTTCGATAGCTTAATGACTCCACTGGGGACTTTTTTTAGAGAGTTAGGTTGATAACCGATTAATTAATTGTCTTTGTAAATGAAATTTACAAGTTCGTTCTAATTTGGTTTTTGATCCCTTGTTTGGTTTTAATTAAATTTTAGTTTGCATTTGGATTTAAATTTTGATTAACCACTAAATAGTTGTACTGATTTGTTTGTTAATATTTTCAGATTAATTATGTGTTTTTGTATTTAGGAATGAGTGTGTTGTGTATTGTTTTTCGCTTTTCCTCACACAATGCACAGTTGTATTATCATAACATGAGCTAAAACCCCGCTCCCTCCAATTTAAGTAGGAGTGAGAAACTACTCCCTCGTGTGGTTTTCACCACCGCATGGGATAGTGAATCGCTCCTATAGGTCACACCTTATGGTCCTCATGATGGTATTCACCTCCGCACGGACATAAAGAGGTGTGTTCCCTTGAATTGAACTCAATCCGAAAGACTGTGATGGGCCAGGATTGAGGGTCTGGCAGCCCTAGGGGGCATCGGCAATGACAATTCAAGAACCTGTTACTTTAGAGTTGAACCCAGTTGATAACTCCATAAAAAGACTCTATTTCTAGCCTTCTTACTTAAGTTATTGCTTGTCTAAACATAGTACGCACATCATATTAGTTGCATTTAGGCTATATTTGTTTGTGGTGGATAAGTTTTGCTTTGGCAAAATTTATTTGGTTTGACTGATACTGCCGAGGAGAAAGGATTTGTGTGGATTGTGTATATGCAGGAAATTTACTAAGAAATAACATTTCAGTCGCGACAAAGTAATTCGCAAGGGCCAGTGGAATAGAGAGGATATAAAAAGTGAGGAGCAAATTTATCTCGCCAAGACAAGGTTTATCTTGAAATTATGAAGCGGATACGACGAATCGCCTATGTCGCATGCCAGCTATATGACCTTCCTTACATGCAAGGAAGCCCTCAAGATTCTGACAACAGCTAGCCGCCTTCCTTTTTTAGACTGGATAAGACAATAACGGGTATTTAGGGAATCTCCACTTACGCGAAACCCTAGGAGATCTTCCTTATAAATACTCAACCACAACCGCCAAAAGAGGGCAAGGAAGTTCGAAGAGCTTTAATTGAAGCGTGAGCGAGCAATTGCAGTGCTTTCCCACTGTATAACACCCAAAACCCGTATAATTATACCGATACAGATTATAGATGTCACCCGAATTTTAAAACCATTTTCTTTTCAAAAACGATTTAAAATTTATTTTCTTAAAATAGTAATTGATATTAAAGAAATATCATATCATATAATTTATAATTTGTTATAGCAAATTTAATTCAAAAGATTTTTTATGAATAGTGATGAACAGTACCGTGAACAGTTATGAACAGTACCCGTGAACATTGCATCGATGCGCTACAGTAACTTCTACAGTACTCATAAAATTACCATTTTGTTTCTAAATTTGTTCAACAAAGAAAATAAAACATTAATAATTACATGCCACTAATTAAGTCTACATTACATCTTAGGATGTCTTACTGATATAAAAATATACTTCTTGATTCTTGAAGTCGCCTTGAACTCTCTATTCCTCTATGGGCTTTTTACCTACGCGTGAAAATCATCACACGCTAAGCATAAACTTAGTGAGGTAATTTAAAACCATAAACGGTGCAATACAAATCATATATGAAATTTATATTATTTTTAAATGCAAAAATCAAAACCACGTAATATAATAAAATCATTTTATCCACAACTATTGCCCACAATTCTCAATCTATGAGGAACCCGGTATAGGAGTCAGATAGTGCACAAAAGTGATGAGGTTGAGCTTCGCTCACTAATAGTGCACCGTACTGCTAAGGTCGGGTTTTACCCACCTAACTTGTATTATGTATCTTATTTGACACTATAATACTACTTAATTTTGCAGCTGTTAGACTCTATGGCATGCCATTAATACCACTGAACCTCAATAACATATTTGGGCATATAGTCATCAATTAAATCATCCATGGAAACATATAACCATGTATAAACATTAGGGCAGTTCATACACAAAATAACTTCCATATCAAATCTCATATTGATAAAACAAGGTCGACTTGTCACAAGTCTTCCATATGATGTATAAAACATCTATGTACACGATGTATAAAACATCTATGTACCATGTCATGCATGTATTACACTCACCTTTACACTTTATATAATCCACAATATGTATGCCTCACTACGATCCACAATATCTCTTTTATACTTGATTTGCTTCAATCACACTTAAATAAAAATCTGTATAAAATCACAATTCATAACAATATTTATGTTAGTATTGTACTAACATAACACATCCCAAAAAAAATTCCATAATACACTTGGAACTCATTTTCTACCAAATCTTTAACACTTAATAATTCCTTTTTAAAATTGACATCAACTTTTCCAAGTACATAAAATGGTCCTTCACCATTTTATCACATAGATTCTTAATACCAAAAATTCCAGCATAGTACATCAATTATATAACACTTATACAACAACCCCTCAATTTTTTCCAAAATTTACGAATTGATCTCCAACTTTTCAAAACTTACGAAATGGTCCTCAAATCTTTCTAAAACTTGTAGCATACTTCCTTCATCATTTTCCAACCCATATAAAAATTTTCCATAATTTTTCTCACTCAAACAAACCATGACCAAAACTCAAAGAACAAGTTCTAAAAAGATTAAACACGTTCTAATCATCACACATGCTTTAATATAAATCAACTACCTCATAAATATCCATATTCATCATCAATTTCATGATCCCTTATATGAACACAAACCCTTAAATTTGGGATCTTTGAACACCAACAAGATTACCATGCAATATTGGTACCAAAAGATAGAGTTTTTCGCATATAAAAATTTTCTATTTACTACTTACTCAAAATCCTAAGTAAATTACTTGAAAATTGAGTTGAATCTTTCCCTTACCTTTGAAGAAAACCCACGACAAGCTTGGATGAGGAAGAAGCTGAAAGTTCTCCATATTATTGATAGTCTAATATTAAATAATCCAACACATGGTATAATGGAATTTTTTTATTCAAATCAATAGGAAATTCCTTTTTGCCATTAATGAATTTCCATATTCACCATAAAACCTACACACCTCATCCTTATCATCTTTCAAAGTCAAAGATTAAATATTTTGACTTTAATTTCGGAATTTTCCCTTGAAATTTCAAAAATTGCATTTTAGTCACTAAATTCCTCTATTTCGATTAAATCTAAAAAATTGCACATTTCCAGACCAAATATCTCTGATCCAAAATATTAAAATAATATTTCCAACCATTTTATAACATTCTTCAAATTTTTGGTAAAATTCCAATTAAATCTTAAATTACCGATTCCTTTCCGGTTTTAACCATTTCTACTTTTTCTTTACCAAATTCCAAATTCAAAATATAATTCCATAAAACCCCACTCTCAAGAGTAAACTATCTATTTATGAAATAAAATTATTTTCAAGAAATTTACCACTTAATTTCCTCAAACTTTTCCCAATTTACTACTTTGACCAACAAACTTTCAAAAGTTACATTTTGGTCACTAACCAAAATTTGGGGTATTACACACCGTTTACCAAACGACTGTCCTTGGTGTCCTCCATAGCCAGGCTGTAGCAGAGTGGCGGTCAGGCTTCGAGAGAGGCTGGCCGCCAAGGCAGGTGCGGTGTTGATCAGAATTGTCACGACAAAGCCCCCAGTTTTGGGAGTCGTTCTTCATTTGTTCTTAATTTCTTTACTTGTTTGGGGTTGTATTAAAATGATAATACTTTTGTGGACTTTTTGATAACACAATGAACTGTCTTACTTGGTGTTAATCTTTATTTTGCCTAAACAATTATTTTCTTCTTTATGAATGATGAATTATGATTTTGCTCATGACTGTTTTGTTCATTGTTTAAATATTTTACCTTTACACTGTAAGAGCTTCGAGAGATTTCATGTGGTCTTGGTGAAACACGTCTTGACATTGTAAGGGCATCGAGAGATTTCTGTTTGTCTAGATATTGATTCTTAGATTCGAGAGAATTAAGATAGATCTACGCGAACAATGGAATAGATCCGGGATGGTGATGTTCTAACTTGTCTACCTTAGAGATAAGGAGAGGGTTTTAATTGACTAAAAGGGATAGATGCTAGAGCAAGATAGACAATGATTATAGTTTACGCTGAGAGGTATTGCTACAACAACAGTCTGACAAACCAAGGGTTGTAGTTAACGCTAAGTAGTATTGCCATAAAAACCGTCTAAGAATACTCAGTAATCCTGTCAGGCAGCTTAGGCATATCATAATAATTCATTCTAGACTTAGAATAATTGCTTGTCATAACAAAAGATTAGCATGAGTGCTCTGTGATAAGTCTGAATATGTGAGGTTGTTTTGAATATATTTGAATCAACGTTTACCTTTGCTTTATTTTAATTCGATAGTTTTGCATATTTATTTTGTTTCAACCAAACTTTTCTACAACCATACTTTATAATTTTTCCTTGTTTTGCTTTATTACTAATAGATTTCTAGTTTGACAAGATTCCAGGAATTAGCTTGTGACATCTAGTTCTGGTTATGGTGAAGCTTAAAAATAATCGACCAATCCCTGAGGAAACGATAACTCACTTACCCTATACTACTTTATTTGATTGTGTATACTTGCCAGAATTACTTGCCTTAGCATATACATTTACAAGCGATCAAGTTTTTGGCATCGTTGTTGGGGATTGGCAACTGACGAAATTTTTATTTTTCGCTATAACAGGTTTTTCTTGTTACCTTATATTTACTTAGTTTAACATATTTTATTATTTTATTTTGTAGGTTTTTATCATTGCATGACCCTGAGATCTACTGGTAAACCATTATGACCATTTGATCCTGAAATTGAACAGTCATTCAGACGAAGGCGATGTAACCAACGAACCAGAGAGTTTATGAATCAACTACAATTTCAAGGCAACAATGTGGGAGATCATGCAGATCTTAATACGGCAATTAATCTTTAGCGAGAAGTTGCAAGACCACTAGCAATACGAGATCCCATGAACCTAATTCTTGACGATCTAAATCCATGCATTGTGGCAACTGAAATACAAGCAACCCATTTTGAGCTTAAACCAGTGATGTTTAACATGCTAAATTTCATCTGTCAATTTGGTGGTTCACCTAATGAGGATGCTAGACAGTATATTCGTTTCTTGCGTGAAGTGTACGATTCATTTCGACAACAATGAGTGCACAAATATGTGCTTAAACTTAAAATTTTCCCTTATTCCCTATGCGATAGAGCAAGAGCTTGGCTCAGTGGAGTTCCTTCAGACTCAAAGGAATCTTGGGCGGATTTATACAGAAGTTTCCTACTTCTATACAATCCACCCAATATGAATACACAGCTACGCAATGTTATTGCATGTTTTCACCAAGGAGATGGTGGATCAATGTACGAATGTTGGGATAGGTATAAAAGTCAACTTCAAAAATGTGTGAATCATGGATTTCATGACTGGACGCAAGTCGTGATGTTTTACAACGGAGTTAATGCTCCCAGTCGAATGATGTTAGATGTCTCAATGAATGGTACTCTACTTGACAAATCACCAGAGGAAGCCTTTGATATCCTCGACAAGATAGAAAATAACGACTATCAATTCCCAAATACAAGGCTGGGAACCGGTAGAAAAGCATTTGGAGCATATGAAATTGAGGGTAAGGATTCAGTAGCTGCTCAACTTTCTGTCATAACTAATATGTTGAAAAATTTGCAGCGTCCTAATGAGATGAGAGAAGTCAAAGAAACTAGTAATGCATGCATATTTTGTCACAACAACCATCATGAGAGTGAATGTCCAGAAAACCATGAGTCTGCCAATTTTGTAGGCAACTACAACCGAAGCAACAAAAACCCCTACTAAAATACATACAATCCTGGCTGGAGATAACATCCGAATTTTTCATGGGGTAATCAAGGGAACAATAACAATCAAGCAACAAATTACAATAGGTCACATCAGAGTAACTCGGATCATCAAAATTTTCAGAATCAACATCATCAGCGGCGTTGCAAAGCACTAAAGGTACAACTTCTTCCTCTTATACCAACTCCAGTTCTAACTCCTTGGAAATTACATTAATGGAATTCATGGCATCGACAAAAGATTTCATGGCTTCAACAAAAACTATGATGCAAGAGCACTCATCAACAATAAAAATCCAAGGAAATTTGTTGCAAAGTCAAGCTTCTTTGTTCCAAAGCCATAGCTCATCCCTGAGAGCATTGGAGAACCAAGTGGGACAAATCGCCACAACATTACATTCCCGCCCACAAGAAAATCTCCCTAATGATACTGAAATCACTAAACATCATGGAAAGGAGCAATGCAGTGTACTTAAACTAAGGAGTGGAACATATATTAACCAGAATAACAAGTTTGGGGGAGGACAGCTGGATAGTTCTCGCCAAGGCATTACATAATCAGAAGATCGAGATAAAGATATGAAACAAGATGATTTTTCGAAGAGAAGAAAAAGGAGGAAGACTCCAAAAATCAGCAACTAGATAATGGGAAATTTATGGACAAGGCCAGAAATTCCTCAGCACCAATAGTAGAGGACGTGAGACCGCCACCACCATTTCCTCAACGATTGAAGAAACATAATGATGATATCCAGTTCAAGAAATTTGTTGATGTTTTGGATCAGTTGTATATCAACATGCCTTTACTTGAAGCCATAGAGCAAATGTTTTACTATACAAAGTTTCTAAAAGACATTGTTACAAAGAAGATGAATGTAGAAAATGTTGCCATGACAATATAAATATGCTTTGCAGTAAGAAGACTCCCACCAAAACAAAAAGACCCTGACAGTTTTGTAATACCATGTTCAATTGGTAACAACTTTGTAGGATAAGCTCTTGTTGACTTAGGGTCAAGTGTAAATTTAATACAAAAGTTCATATTTTTAAAACTAAAAAGCTATAATGCTTGCCCAACCATAGTTATCCTATAGATAGCTGATTGATCTTATGTGCGTCCTGAGGGAAGAATAGAAGATGTCATTATCAAGGTGGACAAATTCATATTTACAGTTGATTTCCTCATATTGGACTGCGAAGCGGTTGAAAATGCATCTATCATCCTTGGACGACCCTTTTTAGCCACTGGAGAAATTTTAATCGATTTCGAGAAGGGAGAGTTCACGATGTGGGTAGGAGAGCAAAGCATCACAATCAATGTATTCAACTCCATGAAATATGTGGACAATTTAGAAGAGTGCCAATGCATTAAAGACATGGACCCAATGGAAGAAGAGAAAAAGGCAATTCTTGGCGACGATGAATTTTTAAAGCTAGATGAATACAATACTTTATTCCATAACTCGATATCCATGATGGATAAACATGACAATCATGGCCCAGGAGACAAATTTTTAGAAGACAATTCTGATAACTATGGCCTTGGCAACAGTTGTTTGACTAAAGCACTAAACAGGTTCCCTGCGAATGATATCAAAGCAGATTATGAAGGAGAATTAGAGGAACAATCTAGTTACCTTCATACAAGATCAGGAATGAAATTCAAACCCATAGATTTTAATGAAGAGAACCCCCCCAGAATCGTCTCTACAACATGCACCCAAATTGGACCTTAAAACTTTGCCATCACATTTGAACTATGCCTACCTAGGTAGTAATGAGACTTTACCAGTGATAATTTCTGCCAATCTAACCTCCGAGCAGGAGAATAGTTTGTTAAATATTTTGTCACAGCACAAAAAGGCTCTCGAATGGACCATGGCAGACTTGAAGGGAATCAGCCCTACCATATGCATGCACAAGATCAACTTAGAAGACAACCATAGCACTTCGGTAGAGCAACAAAGAAGACTCAATCTGATCATGAAGAAGGTAGTTATGAAGGAAATCATAAAATGGCTGGATGTGGGAGTAATTTATCCAATATCCGATACCTCATGGGTCAATCCAGTACAGTGTGTACCAAAGAAGAGTGGTGTGACCGTGGTCAAAAACAAAAAATGATGAGCTTTTAACTACTCGAACAGTCATGGGCTGGCGGATATGTATGGATTATAGAAAGCTCAATAAAGCCACAAAGAAAGGCCATTTTCCCCTTCCTTTTATTGACCAAATGCTTGATAGGCTAACAGGAAAAGCATTTTACTGCTCCTTGATGGATATTCAAGATATAATCAAATAGCCATAGCACCAGAGGATCAAGAGAAGACTACTTTCACATGTCCATATGGTACCTATGCATTTAGACGAATGTCGTTCGGGCTGTGTAACGCCCTAGCTACCTTTTAGAGATTTATGATGGCAATTTTTTCTGATATGGTGGAAGATTGCATGGAAATATATATGGATGACTTCTCCGTCTCAAGCAACGATTTCAACCGATGTCTCGACAATTTATCTAAAGTACTGAAACGATGTGAAGAAGTTGACCTAGTACTAAATTGGGAGAAATGCCATTTTATGGTAACCGATGGAATAGTGTTGGGTCACAAAATTTCGTGTCAATGCATTAAATTCAATAGAGCCAAGGTGGAAGTAATCGCAAACCTACCTCCACCCACCAAAGTGAGAGGCGTTCGCAATTTCCTTGGACATGCAGGCTTCTACAGGCGGTTCATAAAAGATTTTTGTTAAATCTCAAAACCCTTGTGTCTTTTACTTCAACAAAATCAACCATTTGTATTTAATGATGATTGTTTAAATCACTACAAGAAAATATACCTTTAATGACACATGAACAATGACACACGCTAATTTATGACTTGCAAAAACTGTGTGTCATAAAAAAATGTCATGTTTCTTAAAATATGAACGATTTATGACTTACAATAATGTGTGTCATATTTAATAGTCATAATACAAAAAATTTACAAAACACGGAATACACTTTTTAAATGTGTGTCATCTCTAAAAGTCATCTTTTAATTTTCCCTCCCATTACTTTCATCATTTCCCTCTTCTTCCCCCTCGATAATTATCAGTTCACTCCGCATGCTTCCCCTTTTTCTCTTTTTTCCTTTTTCCGTTTGTCCAAAATGCCATCTTCTCCAACAAGATCGTTATGTTCTCTAAATCCTATTGCCCATATGCCATTTTTCTCCATTTCTTTTACATTTATAGTTTCGTTTCAACCTTTCAATGTTCATGATTTAGAATCAAGATAGCGTAATCAATCTTGTTTCGACTTTTTGACTTCATGGGTATTTCTTCAAAAGTATAATTGGAACTTTAATTCTTGGGGGTTTTGTGATTAGATAATATGATGGGCTGCTCCTAATTCTTTCACTTTTGTCTTGTTTGTAGGTATTGCCTTCGTGCCAAGCGGATTTTCAGTGAGCTAAATGAGAAACCATATGTTTTAGAGATTGATCTCCGACGTATCTGTGGATATCATTCATCTGCTTTTGATTCGTTTATTGTATGTGTGTGTATGTGTGTGTGTGAGTAGAAAAAGAGTAATTTTAGATGAAGTGTTGACTTGTTGAGTTTTTGTTTTAGACGATGGAGGTAAATTCCAGTATGTTCTTATGGATTTGATAGGTCGAAGCATTGTTCCACAAGTGTTTGTTAATGACAAGCATATTGGAGGCTCTGATGGTTAGCTACTTTGTCTCTATAGTATTGGTTTTTCTAGATATTAGACATATATATATATATATATATATATATATATATATTGATTTCATTTTTTATTTCTTTCTGACTATTTAGATCTAAGAGTTGCGGTCGATGATGGTACACTGCAAAGGCTTTTAGCTGCAAGTTGATGAACTGCTAGAAAGAATGAAATACAATCATTCAATCTGATTCGTTAACTATAAAACTGCTCAAAGATTAGAGAATCATATATGGGTTGTGAGTTTTGTTAGTTCACAGCAAGATTTCGATGAGTGCTCTATTATAATGGCATGCCCTTTGTGAGGTTATCTTATATTTCTTCATCGTTATGGAGGACTCTAGTTTAGATCTTAAGTACATTTTAAATGTAGATGAGGGAGGGGGCAATAACCTCATTTATCTTTCACATTAATCTATACTTCACATTAATCTATACTTCTATTGGTCGATCATTTTTCTCTAACAAATGGATTTTAGGAAGTCCATGTTCATAAGATGCGCTTCTTCTGAAATATGTCAACATGGGTTTCGTATATAATTTTCAAATAAAATGTCTTCAATTATGCTTCTGAATGATCTATTTTGTGGTTCTTTCTTGTTGTTAGCATTGATGTGTATGAAAAATTAGAAAAATGAAGATATTTGGTTAATATTATTTGAACTGACTGCTGCTAGTGATATGGAAAAAATACAGGAGATGAAATACAGTTGTTTGAAGATGGAGCATGCAAGTGATTGGATGGGTGCTCAGCTGACCGGACAGATTTTGTTTCAGGACAACATTCCTGCAATAGATGATTCTCCCTTTACAATATCATGCAACAAAAGTCCATAACTGATCAAGCTTTATTAATTCATTACTTGTGATAGTTAGGTTTAGGTTACAACTAAAGCAATGATGTTTTTTTTCGGTTTTAATTTGATTAGGAATGAACTTTTCGTTTATGCAATTCATTCTCTCCATTTTTAAATTATTTATTTCTTATTGCAGTGGGTGTTGTCTCCCAAGTACTTCAATTTCCCATTTCCTATGACGTTGACAATGATTCACATGGCATTCTCCAGAATCGTTGCATTTTTCCTTGTCCGTGTTTTCAAGGTATGATTGACATGCAACTAACTTCAATTTCTTTTCCATCTAGCATTGCTAACTATTGTAAGGAATGTCTTCATACTAAACTGTTGAATGCTAAACCACATATTCCCGTCTCAACAATATATGCAAATGCAACTAGCTGTAGGAATGCCAATTAAGTTTGTTATAATAAAATGTGTTTTTTTTGTTACATTGTCCCTATTTCCAGAACTTAGTGGTCTCTTTATGATCTGTAACTAGCTGTAGGAATGCCAATTAAGTTTGTCACAATTAAATTTGTCTTCATTCTCTTTTTGTCTTCTCAAGTGGTTTTCTAGAGTGCTAAATGCTACCTTTTTTTGGTATATCAGCTGGTGTTTCCACAGATGATAAAAATTGGCCACCAATTTTCCTAATTATACATCATGATATAGCTAATGAGATATCGGTTCATGCTCAGAGGCTACAATATCTTGCATTCGCAAGTTGGCTTGGTGTGTAAGTTTATTTTTTGGCTTCTTATTGGATTTTTCTATACTACTATTCATTCCAAGATTTTTAATGTAAATTGTTACGCAAAAGATAAAATTTATTGAATTTAAGTTTTTGCACTGAATTTTATTATTATATTTGGTGCAGGTTGATAAAGTGAAAAATTAATTGCTAAAAAGCTAAGCATTGAACTGTACTACATCTGTAGTGCTAAAAAGCTTAGTTGACGTTAAGGATAGAAGAAAGAAAGTAGGATAACAACTATATGGACAGAAGTGAAAAAACATTGAAGGGGTGTTACACTTTGATGTAAAATCTACTGAATTATAATTCAAAGATTGAATAGTTTCTTGCACAATTGTGTTGCTGTTAGCATTAAAATATCTATCCCATTTATTGTATTTAGCTTTAATTTACTAAGAATAATCATATGTTTTATAATGTGTTATCTGATCATCTTTGTTATTATTAGATCCTGATATTTGGTATTTATAATTGTCAGTGTTATATAGCATTATAGTAAGAAATCCAAGAAGTTGGACGAGGGGAAAATAATTCATGCTACACATACTAGTTTTTGGTCAATACTTAGTTAAGAGAACATGAACTGAGCATTACTAGTTTACAAATGTATTTGTATACCAGTTTATAAATGAAAGTAGTGACGAATAGTTCTGAGTTTTTCCTATTTGTTTGCTTAGTTTTCTTGCGATGTTAGCCATGTTGTTTATGAGCCGAATTTTTTTGAAATGTCCTCCTTTTAAGTTCTAGATAAAGATTAAGTGATTTTTTTGGGCTGGTGGTATTTAATATCTATCCCAATTTTCGGGCCCTGTACCACCTGAACTTGGGGATTTAGTGAACTTGGAAACTTTGTAAGGAAAAACTCAGTACCTTATTCTTCTTCTTTGTTTAATATTTTACGATTCTCTTAATTTTTTGATAAATTGGCCTTGATCAAATGATTTGTTTTCATGCTCATTGTAATTCCAGGATGCTCTCATCCAATCAATTAACTCAGAATTTGGCAATGATATTTAGTTTACTAAGAAATCTAACTGACTTGTAAGTTTCTTCAAATTTTCCTCTATTTTAAACTACGTATCTGGACACGTTCATAGGATCAACACTGATGTGTTTGAAAATATTGCATTTCTCTTTTGTGCAGGAGGATTAGAGATATAAATGGGCCAAGTCAAGATTTTCATGTGCTCAGAAACATGAAATGCCTACTGACATTGTATATTTTGTGCTCAAGTTATCAAATATTTTGAAGGTTCCATCTATATATGATTCATTTTGACATAACATAATCCTGTTATATTTGTATAGGGTTTTAAGGAATCTTATGTGACAAACTTTATTATGTCGTGATATTTTGTATCTACATATGATTACAATATTTTTTGATAACTTCATGTGAATATATTGTATGCAAATGGATTGCTTATATATAATATGATATATATATTTAGTATTATGAGGCATTAAATGTGATTTAGTTTGATTATTTGTCAATCTACAATATATATATATATATATATATATATATATATTAATTTATGACAAACAATCGCGACACACGAATGTATGTCATCTTTTCTAATGACGTGTGCTTCAATGACACGCAATGTAAGTCATAAATGCGTGTCATAAATTTATGACACACAAATGTGTGTCATCTTCATTTATGATGGGGGCTTCAATGATGCGCAATGAACGTCATAAATGCACGTCATAAATGCGCGTCATAAATGCATGTCATAAATGTGCGTCATAAATTTATGACGCACAATTGCGTGTCATCTGAGATTCATGTCGGTGGCTTCAACGATAGGCATTTATGTGTCATTCACACCCATAGATGACACGCAATGCGTGTCATTAAAGGGGTTTTTTCTAGTAGTGAATGCTTTTACAGATTTGAAGAAAAAACTTTCAGCAACACCAATCGTTGTTCTATCTGACTAAAACAAATCTTTTGAGTTCATGTGCGAAGCTAGTAATTACGCAGTTGGGGCAGTGCTAGGGAAACGAAAAAAGTAAACTCTTTCATGTTATCTACTATGCTAGTTGTACTCTTAATGATGCACAAGTAACTACACCACCGCTGAAAAAGAACTTCTGGCAGTAGTATTTGCATTCGATAAGTTTAGGCCATATCTCATAGGAACTAAAGTAATTGTGCATACAAATCACTCAGTCATTATATACTTGATAATAAAAAATATGCAAAGCCTAGGCTAATTAGATGGATATTATTACTACAAGAGTTCGATTTAGAGATCAATGATAGAAAAGGTATGGAAAACCAAGTACCAGATCATTTGTCTAGACTAGATAACAAAATTAGTTGTCATGACATAACAAAGATTCAAGAGGATTTCCCTAATGAGAAAATTTTATTTGTCACGGTCGTGTCGTGGTATGCTGACATAGACAACTTTCTTGTTAATGGTATTGTACCCCCAAATTTGTCTAGCCAAGGCCGAAAAAAGTTTTGACATGATGTGCGATATCACTACTGGGATGAATTATTCCTATTCAAGCAATGTGGAGATCAAATAATAAGAAGATGTGTCCCAGAAAAAGAGCACAAAGAAATACTACTTTAATGTCACTCATCACTATATGGAGGACATTTTGGTGGGATGAGAACAACGGTGAAGGTTCTTCAATCTGGTTTCTATTGGCCAACCTTGTTCAAAGATGCACACGAATTCTACAAATCATGTGATAGATGCCAACGAACATGGAACATATCAAAAAGACATGAGATGCCATGGTAAAACATTCTGGAGGTTGAACTTTTTGACGTATGGGGGATGAATTTCATGGGACCCTTTCCCACTTCTTTTGGTGATCTATAAATACTCTTGGAAGTGGACTATGTGTCCAAATGGGTAGAAGCAATAGCAACACCTAAAAATGATTCCAAGACAGTCCTGAAATTCTTGCACAAGAACATATTCACATGTTTTGGAACGCCACGAGCTATCATCATTGATGAAGGCATACACTTTGATAACAAATTAATTGCCAAGGCGCTGAAATGATATGGAGTGCGACATCGGATAACTATGGCATACCAGCCCCAGACTAATGGTCAAGTCGAAGTCTCTAATCAGGAAATCAAATAGATCCTTGAGAAAATGGTCAATTTAAGCCGAAAGGACTGGTCGCCAAAGCTAGATGAAGCATTATGGGCTTATAGCATAGCGTTTAAGACACCGTTAGGAATCTCCCCATTCAAACTCGTCTACGATAAAGAATTCCATTTGCCTGTGGAACTCGAACATAAAGCTTACTGGGCCATCAAGAAATTAAACATGGATGCTTAGATTGTTGGAGAAAGAAGACTCTTGGAATTGAACGAAATTGATGAATTCAGAGCACACACTTACAAAAATGTCCACCTATACAAAGAAAAACAAAACGATGGCATGACAGAAAAATATTTCCTCGGCAATTTTATTATGGACAACAAGTACTGCTCTATAATTCATGACTCAAATTATTCCATGCAAGCTAAAATCACGATGGCCAGGACCGTTCATAGTACATCAAGTTCATGACAATGGAGCAATAGAAATTAAAAACTGAGACGATGAATCCATTTTCAAAGTAAACAGGCAGAGATTAAAGGAATACAAAAGAGCACCAGTCATGCGTGACAAACCAGCATCAATAGCATATGATGCCCAAGTAAATTCGTTGCCTAGGCAACGAAAATCTGAATTTTGTACATAAATAAATTAAGTTATTTTATGCACTAAGTATCTGTTTTACTTTATTATTTTTATTTATTGTAGGCATACAAATTACACGTGGCAGCATAGGGTGAGAACTCACACATGAAAGGAAAAGAAACCCTAGAGCAAAAGAGGTTTTGGCGACAATTTTAAAGAGGGAAACTATCTTTTCCCCACTTTAAGTCCAATAAAATATTGAGCATTCAATGTCGTATCCTTTCCCCTCTCGTTTTAACCAAATTGCCTCGAAGAAACCACCCATTAGCTTTCCAGAAAAACCAACTTCAACTCCATCTTCATCATCGTGCATCACTTTCTCTCCTTCAAATTTTTTTCTTCCTTCAAAAATTTCCCCCATCACCGCCGTGAAACACACTGTACTAACGAATATCACGGCTAGATCAAAGCAAAACCCAGCCTCGACACTAGGCTTTGAGCGTTTCCAGATAGCCAAAGCCGAGGCACGATTCAAGAACCTCCAAAAATGGCACGACAGAGCCCCTAGTTTTGGGAGTCATTATTCCTATGTTCTTAATTTCTTTATTTGTTTGGGGTTGTATTAAAACGATAATATTTTGGTAGACTTTTCGATAACACCATGAACTGTCTTACTTGGTGTTAATCTTTATTTTTCCTAAACAATTATTTTCTACTTTATGAATGACGAATTATGATTTTGCTCATGATTGTTTTGTTCATTGTTTAAATAATTTACCTTTACATTGTAAGAGCTTTGAGAGATTGCCTGGGGTCTTGCTGAAACCCGTCTTGACATTGTAAGAGCGTCGAGATATTGTCGTTTGTCTAGATATTGATTCTTAGATTCAAGAGATATACATTAACAATGGAATAGATCCGGGATGGTGATGTTCTAACTTGTCTACCTTAGAGATAAAGAGAGGGTTAATCGACTAAAAGGGATAAACGCTAGAGTAGAATAGACAACGATTATCGTTTATGTTGAGAGGTATTACTACAACAACAGTCTGAAAAACCAAGGGTTGTAGTTAACACTAAGTAGTATTGCCATAACAACCGTTTAAGAATACTCAGTAATCTTGTCGGGCAGCTTAGGCATATCATAATAATTCATTCTAGGCTTAGAATAATTGTTTGTCATAACAAAAGATTAGCATGAGTGCTCTGTGATAAGTCTAAATATGTGAGGTTGTTTTGAATATATTTGAATCAACGTTTACCTTTGCTTTATTTTAATTTGCTAGTTTTGTATATTTATTTTGTTTCGACCATACTTTTCTATAACCATACTTTATAAAATTTCCTTGTTTTGCTTTATTACTAATAGATTTCTAGTTTGACAAGATTCCAAGAATTAGCTTGTGACATCTAGTTCTAGTTGTGGTGAAGCTTAAAAATAATCGACTAATCCCTGAGGAGACGATAACTCACTTACCCTATATTACTTGATTCGATAGTGTATACTTGCACATAATTGATTGCCTTAGCATATACATTTACAAGCGATCACTAACATATAGTGAACCTAGAAATCTGAACCTAGTAAGAGCCTAACCCAAACCTTAAGAGTATCGTGAGGACGGTACACAAAGAAAAGCTTTTTGAGTCATTTTATTTCTCTTTCCGAATAAATGCATGTGAGCTAGAAATTATGAGGTTAGGTTTACTTTTCTCGAATAAGCATACGAACTAGATAGCATAAGGTTAGGTTTTTCATATTTAAACAAAGCATGGGGTAGATATCATGTATTGGTAGTATCTGATAAAGCATTATTGGGTAGTCAGCATGTGGGGGTAAGATTCATTAACAAATTATTATCCCTGATTAATTTCTTTATGTTTACTAACTAATTTTCTGTTGTCTTTTCTTTATTTCATTTTTGCATTGAAATATCCATTCCATGGTGTTGATTAATGATCGATGTTCATATAGAAGGCTAGTAAAATGGAACGAAAGGTTCAAAAAGAGGTTGAAGAAATGCAGATGTTTTGAGATGGTCTGAACAATCCCTGCTGACCAATGGAGATAGTTTGATGCCCAGATACGTGTTAGATTTGGTTGGTTACACCCTTATCAATGTACGTCAAAATGATCTGAGCGAGTTAAAAGAAATTTGGGAAAGATAGGAAACAGTTGATAAGCAATTATTTTATCAGTTATATGGAGATATCTCTTATCTCTTGGATGTTCCAATTGACCGAAACAGGTTTAGAGCCCATGCACAATTCTTGAATCCCGCTTATAGCTGTTTTAGTTTTGGAAGAGTGGATTTGACACCTACCATAGAGGAGTATCGAGCTTTGATCCATTGTCCGAGATCCCAAATGGACAGAATATACACTAAATCACCAAATACTCTTTTGTTAAGAAGAAATTGCTCTTGATGATGAGAATGAGTGAATAATGGGTTGTTAAAAACATCAAGAGAAAAGGAGACAATGAGTGCATCACTTGGAATGCTCTGAAAGAAGTAATTGATCGTCATCCTGGCAAGAGGAAGAAGTTTGACTTGTTTGCTTTAGGGATTTATGAGCTTTTCATTTTTCCAAAGGTACTGGAGTATGTAGATGTATCAGTTGTCGACTTGTTTGAGAGATTAGACAAGCACGTAGATCTTGTTCTAGCCATTTTAGCCGAGACATTCCGTTCTTTGAATTCTTGTAGACGAGAGGGAGAAGGACACTTTATAGGATGTGCGCCTCTACTGCTAATATGAATCCTTAGTCACTTAAAGCATGTTGAAAGATCACCTAGACGAGTGTTTCTAGATGGGTTTTCACCTTTGAAAAATTACCTTTCCATAGAATGGCCTGGGGTTTTACCAAAGATAAATGAATGGTTATCTTGAAGGATATCAAGGATGGTGACATATTGTGGCGAGCTTCGTGGAATGTCTCTTCAAATATACTATACAGATGTGGAGAGCGAGACTGGGTTCCTTTGCCAGGTATTTGGGGTTCTGTAAGGTATGCACCTATGATGGTTTCTAGGCAGTATGGGTCAAGGTAATTCATTCTCACAACATGAGATTAGTCATGGTCAGAGTTTGCATTCAAGGGAGAACAATACAAGAGTAAAGTTAAAGGTGTTGTTGATGCTTGAAAATAGACTCATCGTGTAAATATCTTCACCTTTGATCTAAAGTTATCTCAGGAGTACGAACAATGGAGAAGTAATTGAGTTAATGATAACATCCTGATGGTTAATCCCAAGAATGTTCAACATATGGAAAACATCTGATAGTGGTGCCATCCCCTGTAGTGCTAGCTAAGTGCGACTTCGAGGTGGAAAGAAAATAATGGAGAGAAACCCTACAAAAATTAGAGGATGAAGTATATCAAAAAGAGGTGGAGATTGACATTCAAAAGGGTCGAGCTGACGGAGTCGAAAAAGATGAGAAGTAACTTCGATTGAACTTTGATGATCTTCAATTATCCTATCAGCGAATGATGAAGGCTCAGATGGCTTCTAGCTACCTGGTGAGTGGAGGTAAGAAGTGGCAAGTTTAAAGAGGGAAGCCGGAGAGAGTAAAAAAGTGCTTAAGCAAAGTAGGCATCAAGTCAAGATTCTATCAAAAGAAAATGGTGCTTTAGAGAAACGATTACAAGAGAATCAAGCCCAAAATAAGAAACTAAAAGAGAAGATCTCGAGTTTAGAGGTTGTATTACGACGATACTGAAGCCGGGAAGGTAGCTCGAGTCATAGAGAAGTTGAAAGTATAAAGAAGCGAGTGAATGAGCTTGAGACTATGGTTCAATATTTTCAGAGGTGTGCAAATAAGCTTTCGATAGTTCCTTACAAGGGGGTTATACAGTGGCGTTATCGTTGGGAGTATACTCAGTCGAGAGTTAAACAAATAGATGACCTTATCGCTAGTTACCTAGAGCATGCTCAAGGAATAACTCAATATTTGGTCAACCTGTCTCATGAAACTGCTGTTGTAAGTAAAGGACTGGAGCCCGAAACTGAAGAAGTCCAGAGGATCATGGAACTACTTGCACATATGCAAAAATTAGGAGAAGTAGTGCAGATCTATCCATGATATGTTTCAAACCTTGTAATTAAACTTCATTTCTAATATAAAAAGGTATTCTAAGGAGTCGGTACATGATCAACACCCTACATTTTGTATACGCAATTTTACTTTTCGCAATGCATCTCAATTTCTACACTGCAATTGTATTCATTCATAGTCATATTTCATATTCATTAAAAAAATATCAACATTAACAAAAAAAATTATATGAAAGAATACTGGAAACTTCCAAGCATCCATATAACACCAGGAAGAAAGCCATCGATGACAAAATCGCCCAAATTGAGAGAACTCAGCTAGAGATATAAAAGAATATGTGAAAGATGCAAGAAGATATATTGAATGCTCAGAAAGAAATGTTTGCTAAGTTCGCTAGTCTGCTTGAAGGAAGAAATCCTATGCAGGGAAAAAGCCCTGTACCTGAAACTGTAAATGAGGGACCACTTTACCCACCTGGGTTCACCCCGACTCAATCCCAGAATGTTCAAGAAACACCTATTCATACTGGGATGGTACACATCAATCTAGTTGGTTCCTCTGTGAACTTATATCCCAGATCTAGTTCGCATCATGAAAAACATCAATATCACCAGGTTCCAGACCTTGATGAAGAAGCTAAGATGGAATAAAACAATAAATGAAAGAGAAGTGGAAACAACTAGAAGGGGAAATCAGAGCTATGAAAGAAGACACCAGTGTGTATGGACTCGACGCTAAAGAATTGAGTTTAGTTCCTAACTTGGTTTTGCCCCTGAATTTAAAATTCATGTCTTTATGAAGTTTGACAGTACTAGGTGTACCTCTGCTCATATTACGATGTTTTGTAGGAAGATGACTGGATACATAGAGGATGACCAATTGTTGATGCACTGCTTCCAGGAAAGTTTGACAGGGTCCGAAATCCGATAGTATAATCAACTGAGTAGGACTAATATCAGGCCGTGGAAGGATCTGGCTTAATCCTTTCATGAGCAGTATAAACTTGTGAAGGATATAAGGCCCAACAGAATTATATTACAGTGCATGGAAAATAAATATAATGAGAGCTTTAGACAATACCCTTAAAGATGGAGGGGTGTGGTCGTACAAGTTCACCCACCACTAGAAGAAGAAGAGACAAAATTCTTTTCATCAACACTTTAAGGGTTCATTTTATCACACATCTCGTAGGTAATTATTCTAAAAGCTTTGTTGATCTAGTTATGGCTGGGGAAATGATTGAAATGGCAAACAAAAGTGGAAGGCTCCATGAAGGTGAGTCTAAAAAGAGACCACAGATAAGGAAAAAAGAAAATAAAGTCAACAATGTGATGAAGTATGACTCTAATAACATCATTGTGTCCCGACCTCAAAGAATAGGGTCTTCAACACAAAATACCTATAGGCAGGGGGCAAAGGACCAGTGGAATGAAAGAGAGAGGCCTCAATTCGATCCAATCCCTATGACTTATAAGGAATTGTTCTATATATTGTATGATAGACATGCATTATCATGTATCGCCTCTGCAACCTCCCTACCCTAAGTGGTACGATGCTATTTCTCAAAGTGAGTATCATGCAGGGGTTCCCGAATATTCTATTGAGAATTGCACTGCATTCAAGAAGTTCATCCAAAGCTTGAGAACAAAAAATGTCATCAATTTTGGTGACAGCGAGCAACCGAATGTAGACCAAAATCCATTTCCGAATCACGCATAAGTAAGGATTAATGCAGTTATTGAGGAGAAGGGAAAGAAAATTATAACGAAGGTTAGAGAGGTGGAATCACCTATGTATTGGGTGTGGTGTCAAATGATTAAGGTCGGTCTATTAATGCCCAGTCTATCAGCTGAACAATTTAACAGTGAAGATATATGTTATTATCATAACTACAAAGGACACATTATACAACACTGTCATGATTTTCGCGCTCTGGTACAAAATATGATGGATGATAAAGAGATGGAGTTTTTCAAAGAATCTATAGAAGAAGAAGAAGTGGAAATTTATGCCTCTGAAGGTTCGTTTAAAGGGGTTTATAATACTAATTGTCCCCTAATCATTACTCTAAGGACTCGGGTGTTAGAGAAAATAGCTCCGAAGGTGGTCATCACACCTCTATCCCTGTTCCCGTACAAAGATAACAAGAAGAAACCATGGAAGTATGACTACAAGATAGAAGAGATGGCAAAAGAAAATAAAGAAGTAGATAAGGTTGGACATTTTACCAGAAGTGAAAGATGTTACTCTCTTAACCAACCTAAAGAGCCTAAGAAGAAGGTTACTGTTGACAAAGGAAAGAAGGTGGATTTATAGTTAAAAGAAGATGAACATGTCATTAACGAGTCAGTAACTGAGAATGAAGCAGTGAAATTCCTAAAATATTTGAAACACAGTGAGTACAATATTGTTGAGTAACTGCACAAACTGCCTACCCATATCTCAATCTTGTCACTTCTTTTGAGTTCTGAGGAACATTGAAATGCCCTGCTAGAAGTTTTGAATCTGAATTTTGTTCCGAAGGAGTTGCATGTAGACAAGTTGGATAGGTTAGTCGTAAATATACATGCCGACAACTTTTTTTCTTTTTCTGAGGATAAGATCCCCTCTGGGATGATCGACGGTCATAAGGCCCCACGCATCACAGTTAGGTGCAAATGGCATGTTCTGTCTAGAGTGTTAGTTGATAATGGTTCTTCTTTAAACGTAATGCCATTGGTGATTTTGAAGAAGTTGCCAGTTGACAGTACCCTCATGAGAAACTGTCAGAGCATTGTTTGAGCTTTTGATGAAACCAAAAGATAGGTGCTAGGGAAAATTATATATTCCTTTAACAATTGGTCCAGCTACGTATGAGGTAGAGTTCCTTGTTATGGATATTATGCCCACTTATAATTGTTTGTTGGGGAGGCCTTGGATTCATCAAGAAGGGGCAATTCCCTCCA
Organism: Hibiscus syriacus; assembly: GCF_006381635.1. Taxonomy (NCBI): domain Eukaryota; kingdom Viridiplantae; phylum Streptophyta; class Magnoliopsida; order Malvales; family Malvaceae; genus Hibiscus; species Hibiscus syriacus. Next base: position 13,840,877 of record NW_024063471.1, on the reverse strand, counting down.
TACTAGACCAAAAGCTAAAATATGTAATCGAGGAAAGACTGATATGTATTAATGCTGCAGAAGACATCATCGCTTCTATCTCTACCACTGCTCCATATATTGAAGTGGATGAACAAGATATTTAATGCTCTTTCAGGTCATTAGAGTTTGTTAATGGAACATTCGTGGTTGAAGGCAAAAAGATACCTAATCCAGATTGTCAAATTGCACTAAAATAGAACTCAAGCTGACCCTCGGAAGATGAGAAAATGTTGGAAAAGGGTTGGGAAGTCATTTGCAATGACCAGTTAATCCAGTTTTCCCCATCACTAAAAGAGATTATTTCGTTTGGGATATCAACCAACTTTAAGGGAGAAGCTGATAGGTATCAGAAAGAGTCAGGAAATGAGGTAAACAATGTTAGCTGGTGAAGACCTTAGCTGGGAACCCATGACCTTTCCACCGTTGTGTAGTACTTTTATGTCTGAAAGACATATGTTCCAAGGGAGTCAGCGAAACAGGGAGATGATTGTTGATAATTCTTTGGGGGAGCTAGGCATTAATGTTATAATAGATGATAAATCTGAAAAAAAAAATGAAAGTTATGGGCATTTACCCCGCACCACCAGGCTTTATATTGAACAATTGGACTACAGAGGAACTACCGGTAGTTTACAAGTCTTTTACAGAGTAATACACTAGAATTTTCCCTATTGTTTATACCCTGGGACAATTGGTGATTTTATGTAAATGGTTAACTTGTCTGTTTTTTCTCACTTTCAATGAAAGATGCATTCCTATTAAGTCAAAATGGCAAACATTCACTCATGCATTTTTTCATTATTTGATATATGTATGTATTATTTCTTTCTATTTATTTTGATATGGTATAAGATTCTCCCATACATCTATATGTATATATATATATATTCTCTTTTTTTATTCTTTCAGTAACTCAGATATGAATAACATGAATACTGATGACACTAACCCAGAAATTGATTTCGAGCTGCCTATATGTCAAGGGGAATTTGAGGATAATGATGATGATGAGGGGATAAAAATGGTGGAAAAGGAGGATAAACATATTCTACCCCATGAGGAGCTTATTGAGATCTTAAATTTGGGGTCGGATGAGGATAAGATAGAAATAAAGATTGGTGCCTCTCTATCTGCTGAAGGATGACGAATTTGATAGAATTGCTTCAAGAATACAAGGATGTATTTGCTTGGTCATACGAAGACATGCCAGGTTTATATAGAGAATTGGTTGTACATAGACTGCTGATAAAGCCCGAATATAAGCCTGTGCAACAAAAGCTGAGAAGAATGAGACCCGAGATGCTGCTAAAAATTAAAGAAGAAGTGAAGAAACAATTCGATGTCAGGTTTCTTAAAGTGGCCAAGTATCCTTAGTGGGTGGAAAATATTGTACCAGTACCAAAGAAAGATAGGAAAGTTCGTATGTGTGTTGATTACAGATATCTAAATAGAGCCAGTCCAAAGGATAATTTTCCTTTGCCACACATAGATACTTTAGTGGATAACACTGCGGGAAATTATTTGTTCTCATCTATGGATGGATTCTCTGGTTACAATCAAATCAAAATGCACCCTAAAGATATGGAAAAAAATGTTGTTTTTCACTATGTGGGGAATGTTTTGCTATAAAGTGATGCCATTTGGATTGAAGAACGTAGGGGAAACATAACAAAGGGACATGGTAACATTGTTTCATAACATGATGCATAAAGAAATAGAAGTTTATGTCGATGATATGATTGTCAAATCCAAGACAGAGAAAGAACACATTGAGAATTTAAAAAAGCTTTTTCAAAGGCTAAGAAAATACCAGCTGAAACTTAAATAAGTGTACTTTTGGGGTGACATCTGGGAAGCTTTTGGGATTTGTAGTAAGCCAAAAAGAAATTTAAATAGATCTATATAAAGTAAAATCCATTCAAGATTTTCCACCCCCACAAACACAAAAAGAGGTTCAAGGATTCTTGGGGAGATTGAATTATATAGCTCGATTTATCTCACAATTGACTGAAAAATATTATCCCATATTTTGCCTCCTTCGCAACAATAACTCAGGGGAATGGAGTGATGATTACCAAGAATCTTTTGAAGCAGTTAAGCGATATTTTTCAAATACTCCAATCTTAGCACCATCTATCTCAAGCAAACCCTTGATTCTTTATTTATCAGTTTGTGAAAATTTAATGGGGTGTGTACTAGGACAACACGACCAAACTGAGAAGAATGAATTAGTTATCTATTATCTCAGTAAAAAGTTCACTGAATGTGAGACCAGATAATCACTAATTGAAAATTGTGTTATGCTTTAGTATGGGCTACCTGAAGGCTAAGCCAGTATATGCTATATCACACCACTTGGCTTATATTCAGGCTCGATCCTTTGAAATATTTAATGGGCTAATGGGTGTACCTGCATTATCTGGAAGATTAGCTCGTTGGTAAATCTTGTTATCAGAATTTGATATCTAGTATGTAAGCCAGAAAGTGATTAAAGGGAGCGTCATAGCGTAATTCATTGCAAGTAGAGCTTCTGAAGAATATGAGTCGTTGAGCATTGATTTCCTAGATGAAGATTTAATGGCTATTTCAATGGAAGAAGCAGTTACATCTACCAGTAAATATTGGAAGTTGAACTTTGATGGTGCTTCAAATGCCTTGGGGCATGGGATTGGAGCAGTCTTGGTCTCACCAAATGGAGAGCATTATCCTTTCACATGTTGACTCAACTTTGATTATACAAATAATATGGCTGAGTATGAGGCTTGTATTCTGGGTCTTAGAGGTTTTATCGAACGTAAAGTAAAAATGATCAAGGTATATGGGGTTCAACTCTAGTAATTACCAACTCAGGGGAGAATAGGAGACAAAAGATCCCAAACTTGTAAAATACCGTAAATTGGTTAAGGAACTTATCGAAGAATTTGAAGTAGTGACTTTCAATTACCTCCCCAGAGAATAGAATCAAATGGAATATGCCTTAGCCACTTTGGTAGCAGCATTTAAAGTGAACGAGCCCTCAAACATGATGCACATTTAAATGCAAGCTTATGAGTATCCATCTCATTACTTTAACATTGAAGAAGGATAAGATGGAAACCATTGGTATTATGATATCTTGCAGTATATAAGATATCAGAGTTAACCCGAATAGGCGACTGAGAATGAGAAGAGAACTATTAGAAGAATGGCATCATGGTATGTGTTCGATGGTGAGATCCTATACAAGAAAAGCCTAGATCAAGTCCTATTAAGGTGTGTGGACACCAGAGAAGCTAAAACAATTCTCGAAGAAGTGCATGAAGGAGTATGTGGCCATTCTCTATATGGGGCATGGATGTTATTGGAAAAATTTCTCCCAAGGATTCAAATGGCCATCGCTTTATTTTGGTAGCAATAGACTACTTTACCAAATGGGTAAAAGTGACTTCCTATGCAAATGTCACTCAGTCAACAATATATAAATTCTTAAAAAAGAAAATCATTTGTAGATATGGCTTATCGGAGAGGATTGTCTCTGACAATGCATTGAATTTAAATAATAAGATGATGGACTTAGTATATGAGCAATTTAAAATAAAACATCATAATTCCACCACTTATCGCCCGAAGATGAATGGGGCAATAGAGGTGGCTAATAAGAACATTAAGAGGCTTATAGAGAAGATGACTGAGACTTATAAGGAATGGCATGAGAAGTTTCCATTTGCTCTGTTTGCTTATCGAACTTCAGTACAAACATCGACTGGGGCAACTCTGTTTTCTTTAGTCTATAGGATATAAGTTTTCCTACATATTAAGGTGGAAATTCCCTCACTTCAGGTTTTGTCAGAGGTGAAGCTAGATGAGGCAGAATGGGTACAAACCAGATATGACCAATTAAATTTGATTGAAGAAAAGAGATTGAAAGTTATTTGTCATGGTCAGATGTACCAGAAGCGCATGATATGAGCAAACGATAAAAAAGTTCGTCTCCGAGAGTTCCAAGAAGGAGATTTGGTGCTTAGAAGGATCCTACTTATTCAAAAAGATTTTCGAGAAAAATGGATGCCAAATTGGGAAGGACATTATGTTGTGAAGAAAGCCTTTTCTGGAGGAGCTCTGGTTATTACTGAGATGGACATGTCGGAACTACCTTACCCAATAAATTTTGATGTGATTACTGTTGAAAACATTTTTGATATTTCGATATAACAAATTAAGTTAAATGAATTTTAAGATTTCACAAATGATTTTACAAATTCGATTCAATTAACCGAATATCAAATTATTACTCCAAGTTTTTCAAGATCAATTTTAATCCTTACTAAATGTGTAAAATTGTGATTTGTACTTAAACTATTTTTGAAACAATTTTCACAAAGTATTTTGAACCAAAAATAAGCCTTAAATCAATTATTCAAAGGCATGCACCGATGCATCAGTACATGCATCGATGCATCGATGAATTAATTGAACATCAAATTCATTCCATGCACCGATGCACTCTCCATGCATCGATGCACTCTGAATATTTTCAAAACATCGAATGCATTTGATGCATCGATGCACAAGACATGCATCGATGCATCAGGCTATTTTTCAAACATCGAATGCATTTCATGCATCGATGCACACTTGGTGCACCGATGCATCAAGTGTTCCAACGGTCAAAATATTTGAATTTTACACGAATGCACCGATGCATACTTGATCATGCATCGATGCATGAGACGCTCCACCTAGAAAAATTAATTGTTTTCACACTTAAACGGCTCTATTATCCCCACTAATTATCACCAACATTCAGAATTGATTCAAGGGGTATTTAAACAAGTTCTGGAGCCATTGATCAAAAACAAGAAACATCAATCAACTAGAATCAAGAGAGAATCAAAGAGAAAGCATCAAACCTCAAGTTTGAGTATTTCAAGCCTATTTTTCATCCAATATTCATTTGCTTTCAAGAACACTTTTGTACTCAATTGTATTTATCCTTGAGTGTTCTTTTCTTTGTTCTAGAATTGTGCAAACATCTTACCTTGTGAGGTTTTCTTGTAAGTTTGCAAATTTGTAATCTTCTCTTTGGGAAAAAGAGTGTTCTCAATAGTTGGGGTATACTCTTGAGGGATTTTGTAAGGTTATCTCTTTGGCCTCAAAAGAAAGAACAAATTAGTGAATTTGTTGGAAAATCCTTAGTGTGGATAGCTAAGGTAGTGGACATAGACTTTGTTTGAGAAAGTGAACCACTGTAAATCGCTGTGCAATTACTTTAAATTTTCTGCAAAAGCTTCCACGAAATTTTTAATTGCCAATTCACCCCCCTCTTGGCCGATTCCGTAGATCGATTAACTCAACAATTGGTATCAGAGCCTCACTCATTTGAAGGTTTAATCGCCTCTTGAGTCGATTCGGGAAGAGTTACATCGATTACCAAGTCATCAATGGCCTCCACTTCAAATTACGACTCCGGTCTTGATTCGATGCCCGTCAACAAGCCTCCTTTCTTCAATGGAGCTAATTACGCCTATTGGAAGAATAGAATGATGTACTTCATTCAAGCAAGTGACATGGGAGCATGGAATGCCGTAGAAGAAGGATATATCAAGCCTATCACTCATCCAAGGTTGTGGAGTGAAGGAGAGACAAGAATGTTCCAGCTCAACTCCAAAGCCATCCATATTATTTTTTGTGCTCTTGGACCAGATGAATATGGAAGAGTTTCATCGTGTACAACCGCCAAAGAAATATGGGACAAGCTTCAAGTCACACATGAAGGTACATATGAGGTAAAGAAATCAAAAATTAGTATTCTAACGCATAGCTATGAAAATTTCAGGATGAAACCAAATTAAGACATCAAAGCTATGACGGATAGATTTTCAACGATTGTCAATGGTCTCAAATCATATGGAGAGATCATCTCAAATGAAAAGCTTATGAGGAAGTTAGTCTACTCCCTCCCAAAATCATGGCAATCAAAGAAGACGGCAATCATCGAGTCTAAGGACCTATCGTCCTTAACTCTTGAAGAACTTATCGGTTCACTCCTCACTCATGAGATGATGCTCGAAGATGAGGTGGACCTTGATAAAGTTGAAGAGACACCAAAGGAAAAGGAGAAGAAGAAAAATATTGGAGTTGCTCTCAAATCCACAAAAGATGAGAGTGATTCTAATAATGATGATGATGACGAGGAAATGGCATTGTTTGCCAAACGGTTCAGAAAAATGATGAGACCTTACCAAGGAAGAAAATTCAAACGAAACGAAGGCCTCAAAAATGAACCAAAAGAGAAGGACCCAATCATTTGCTATGAATGCAAAAAACCGGGGCATGTCAAATATGATTGCCCACAATTGAAGAAAAAGGGTCAATCAAAGAATAAGCACAAGGCTCATGTGGCTACATGGAGCGATGAAGAAGGTTCCGATGAAGAGGAACAAGAAGTAGCAAACTTGTGCTTGATGGCATTCGGGGAAGATTCTAAGGTAACCTCTAACTCATCCGTTTTTGATGATTTATCTTATGATGAGTTATTTGAGGAGTACAATGGGTTGGCTTCGGATTATGAGAAATTGTTTTTAAAATATAAAAATGATGTTTCAAAATTGAAAAATGAAAACAAACTCATATCCAAAACCAACAACGATCTTGAAAGTAAAATCAAAGACTTGCAAATCAAACTAGAAGAGTTTGAAAAGAAAAATTTAGATTTGCAAAATTTACTTTCAAAGATCAATGATGATCATCAAAAGAAAATTGATGATCTTAAAACTTCTTTTGATAAAGTTGGAACAAAACATTTTGAAAAAGGTGGAAATTCAAAATCCAACTTTGTTAGAAAAAGTTTTAGAAACTACAATCATAGAGGTTCCCAAAGAACCTCTAATGGAAAAATCATTAGAAGTATGTGGGTTCCTAAAGAACTCATTACTAATAAAGGTAAAAATATCCTACACAAATGGATACCTAAGGGGACTAGGATTTTGGAAACTAATGAATATGGACCCAAAAGAATTTGGGTACCAAAAATTAAAAATTAATCTATGTTTGTAGGGAAAGGAGCATTGCTACAAGGCACGGGAAACAAATTCAAACTCATGGTACCTTGATAGTGGATACTCAAGACATATGACCGGAGACAAAAGCCGGTTCATTGAGCTTAACGCCAAAAATGGAGGAGAAGTGACTTTTAGAGACAATTCAAAAGGTCACATTGAAGGTATTGGTACAATAGGTAATACCTCTTCCATACAAATTAAGAATGTTTTATATGTGAATGGATTAAAGCATAATCTATTGAGTATTAGTCAATTATGCGATAAAGGATTCAATGTCTTATTTGAAATTAATGGTTATAAAGTCATTGACATTGCATCTAATCGGATTATGCTTGTTGGTAATAGAATAGGAAACATTTACATGGTGCATTTAGATTCTATTGATATGACTAATTTATGCCTAGTTGCTAAGGATGAGCATGATAGTTGGTTATGGCATAGGAGACTAGGTCATGCTAGTATGAGTGTTTTGCAACGGTTAATTCAAGGAGACTTAGTAAGAGGGTTGCCTAAGCTTAAATTTGATAATGATAAAATCTGTGATGCTTGTGCTAAAGGAAAACAAAAACGAGTTTCTTTTAAATCTATTAATGATGTATCAACTAGTAGAGTATTACAATTGATTCATTTAGATCTTTTTGGGCCAACTAGAACTACTAGCTTGGGAGGAAAACAATATGCATTTGTCTTGGTAGATGACTATTCTAGATACGCTTGGGTTCTATTCTTAAGTACTAAAGATAAAGCATTAGAAAATTTCATCACATTTTCAAAAATAATCCAAAATGAAAAAGGTTACTCTATCACTAGTGTTAGAAGTGATCATGGAACTGAATTTGAAAATCTTGGATTTATTGAGTTTTGTAATTCTAATGGTATTAGCCATAATTTTTCAGCACCTAGAACCCCTCAACAAAATGGAGTTGTTGAGAGGAAAAATCGAACTTTAGAAGAAATGGCTAGAACCATGCTTTGTGAAAATAATTTGCCAAAATATTTTTGGGCGGAAGCCACAAATACCGCTTGTTATGTTGTAAATCGAGTAATGATTAGGCCAATTTTAAAGAAAACTCCATATGAAATTCTCAAAAATAAAAAGCCTAACATTAGTTATTTTCATCCTTTTGGATGTAAATGTTTTGTTTTAAACAACGGTAAAGAAAATCTTGGCAAATTTGATGCTAAAAGTGATGAAGGAATTTTTCTGGGTTATTCCTTAAATTCTAAAGCTTATCGTGTATTTAATAAAAGAACTTTAGTTGTAGAAGAGTCTATACATGTTGTTTTCGATGATAATCCCCTTCCAAGGAAGGATTCTTCTGTTAATGATGATGTAGGTATTGTACAAGCAAATGACGTTAGACATGACGTTGGAGAATCATCATCAAAGGAAGAAACAAAAGATGAGGAAACTCATGATCCCCTCGAGAATCCAACCATTGAAGAAAGGGAAGTATCTTTTCCAAGAGAGTACAACTATGTCAAGGATGGTGAAATTATAGGTGATCCATCAAAAGGGGTAACTACTCGATCTTCTCTTAGAAATATCTGTAATTATGTTGCATTTATTTCATGCATAGAGCCTAAGAACATCAAAGAAGCATTAAAAGATGAACATTGGATTATGGCTATGCAAGAAGAATTAAATCAATTTGAGAGAAGTAAAGTATGGACATTAGTTGAAAGGCCTAGTAATAAATCTACTGTAGGTACTAGATGGGTTTTTAGAAATAAACTTGATGAAAGTGGTAATATAGTGAGGAACAAGGCTAGACTTGTTGCTCAAGGCTATACTCAAGAAGAAGGCATAGACTATGATGAAACATACGCTCCCGTAGCTAGGATGGAAGCAATTAGAATGTTATTGGCATTTGCATGTTTCAATGAATTTAAATTATATCAAATGGATGTTAAAAGTGCATTTTTAAATGGTTTTATAAAAGAAGAAGTGTACGTGGAACAACCTCCAGGTTTTGAAGATTCAAATTTTCCGGATCATGTTTTAAAATTGACAAAAGCTCTTTATGGTTTAAAACAAGCTCCTAGAGCTTGGTATGAAAGATTGTCAAATTTTTTAATTGAAAAAGGTTTTTTAAAAGGAAAGGTTGACACTACATTGTTTTTAAAGAGAAAAGGTAAAGATTTATTAGTAGTTCAAATTTATGTTGATGATATAATATTTGGTTCTACTAATGATGTTCTTTGCCAAGAATTTTCTAAGCTAATGCAAAGTGAGTTTGAGATGAGCATGATGGGGGAGCTCTCATTTTTCTTGGGACTCCAAATCAAGCAAAGAAAAGATGGCATCTTCATTAATCAAGCTAAGTACGTCAAAGATATGCTCAAGAAGTTTGGACTGGAAAATGGGAAACCTCATAACACTCCAATGAGCTCTTCAACAAAGCTTGACTTAGATGAAGGAGGTAAATGTGTAGATGTTAAATTATATAGGTCAATGATTGGCTCTTTGCTTTATCTAACTGCAAGTAGACCGGACATTATGTTTAGTGTTTGCTTATGTGCTAGATTTCAATCATGTCCTAAGGAATCACATTTACTAGCTGTTAAGAGAATCTTTAGATACCTTAAGGACACTCCTAGTTTAGGACTTTGGTATCCTAAAGACTCTAGCTTTAGCTTGCATGCCTTTTCTGATGTGGATTATGGAGGATGCAAATTAGATAGGAAAAGCACCTCCGGTACTTGTCAATTCCTTGGAAATATGTTGATTTCTTGGTTTTCAAAGAAACAAAATTGTGTTGCATTATCTACCACTGAAGCGAAATACATTTCAGCCGGTAGTTGTTGTGCACAAGTTTTATGGATGAAACAACAACTTTTTGATTATGGAATTGAAGTAGGTACCATTCCTATCAAGTGTGACAATACTAGTGCTATTTGTCTCACTAAAAATCCCATCCAACACTCTAGAACTAAGCATATTGAAATAAGACATCACTTCATTAGGGACCATGTCACTAAGGAAGATGTAGTTCTAGAATTTGTTGATACTTTGCACCAATTAGCGGATATTTTTACAAAACCCTTAGATAAAGAAAGATTTTGGACACTTAGAAGAGAATTAGGTTTAACTGACCTATCTTCACTTAGTGTTTAAAATAATTTAGCACTTTTAATAAATACTGAAAAATGCTTATAGTAATAAATTGTATTCTTGCTATTAGTTAGGGGGAGTTTATAATTCTTAATAAAAATTAATTTTATGTTCAAATAAAGTTTGAAGATTAATTTGATTGATTGAACATAATTAATTTTTGATATATGAGTTGCCATTACCATTAGAGCCAAATTATTTAGCATTTTAAGTGTTTAAAACGGATTTTTGACATTTGTGTGCTTCATGCACCGATGCATTTAACAATGCATCGATGCATCCTTGAATATGCATCGATGCATAAGACCATGCACCGATGCATCCGTCGGGTTTTAGGTTTAAAATCTTCATCTTCTTCATTTTTCTCAAAACCTAAAACATAAACTCACGGCCGTTCGTCCCACTCTCACCTCAAATCTCTATTTTTGCTCAAAATCTTCGGGAAAACATCGAATTCTTCAAGTTTTTCAACCTACAAACCTTCTACACTCATTAAATCGCGCAAAACATCTCCTCATTCCCCTCAATCCAAATTTTTCAAGGTATTTTCACAAAAACTCTATTTCATTAAATTTTTGAACTTAGGACTAGTTTAGATTAGTTCTAGTTTGAAATAATTATCGGGCATTGGCTATATGATGATTCTAAACTAGTTTCTACAACGAATTTCATCAAAAACGCATAATTTTTCAAAAATTTTTGGAAATTTCGAATTTAAAAAAAAATCGAAAATTATTGATTCAATTGTGTTGTTTTCATGAAAACTATGCGCATTATGATATTAATTTTAAATAGTTTTCAAAACTTTGCCCATTAGGATTATGTTAGAGAACCTTGAATTATTGAGGACTCATTTGAGTTTTGGGATTGAATTTTGTGCATACATGTGTTTTTAAATTGCAGGTGATATTTCTTTTCCGATTTCCCTAACCATGTCTAATCCCAAACGCCCTAGATCATCCTCGAGTCGGTCTCACCAAAACCGTCCTCCCGCTCCTAGACCTCAAAATCCATTCAATATTCCTTCATCCCTCATTAGTACTTGTTTTAACATGCCTGAAAACCGTAGGGATGAATTATACTCTAGGTACATGAACTCCTTCCAATCCTATCGTATTAGGGAAGAGCGTATTCCTTCTCTACAAACTATGATAAAACTTGAATTTGAATACCTCTCAATTCTTCGCCGATTGAAGTTTGATAAACTATTTTCTCTTCAACCCATCGTCTTTCACCAACTTGTCCGCATCTTTTATTCCAATGCGGTTTGTATTCAGAACACAACTCAGTGCGGTACTATAGCGATTAGATCCTATCTTTTAGGACAATATATCACTATTACTTCTGAATCCATCGCATCTCATTTTGGTTTAGATGACGAGGGTTTATTTAATGAGAAGGAAGATGTGGAATATCCATATCTTCCTAATGCTAGTGTCAGTACCTTTAGGTCTCACCACGATCGATTTCTTCACTTAATGATCTCTTGGTGGTTTAGACCATCCGCAGGTCGGTACTCCACACTACGTACTACAGACTTATGGTGGATGCACTGTATAAAGAACAAAAAGAAAATCAATTTTCCACATATTGTCTTTAGCGCGCTTGTCGATATCATAAACATCATTCCCTCAAAGCATGTAGAAACCCTACCTTATGGTTGTCTACTAAGCAATTTGTTTATCAAACTCGGCCTAGATGTCTCCCTTGACAATCCTATTCCGCTCTAAAACCCAATCAATATCACATCCTTAAAGAAATCGGATTGGAAATTGGATGAGAACACCGGACTATGGTCTTTTCGACCCGGTAAGCAAACCCCGGGAGCTAGTTCTTCACGAGCTGCTCCTAGTTCTTCTCGTGCTCCTCCTCCTCCTCCAGCTCCTGACGCTGATAATGATCCAGAGCTTCAAAGGCTTATGAGAGATATTGACGAGGAAGTACCAGCTCGGCAAGATGATCAAACGCCACCTTATTTCCAATCTTTTCTGGAGTCGTTTGATCTGCGTTTTGCTTCCATGGAGTCTACGATTACTGAGTTTCAGAGGGAGATGCGTGATCGTATGGATGCTCTTACTCTTGAAGTTAGAGCTCATTATCCAGCTCCTCCTCCCGATTCCGCTATGGATGATTAAACGTTATTTGATGATATTTGGTTTTAAACTTTAAGAACTTGGATTGTTAAACTTTTTGATTTGAATGCTTATGTTTGTTTGGATGTTTGGATGCTTGAATGTTTGAACTTAATTTTAATATATTTGGTTTGAATTTTATTCATTTTGCATCATTAGATATATGACCAATTATGTCATTTCACATTTTATTATGAATATTGTTTATGAAAACTAATGGCTAATCTCTCTTTTGATTGTGATCTTAGCAGCTTATTATTAATAAATCAATTGGCTATTTTTTTTAAATTCTTGTTTAAAACGTTTATATAGAGTCTTTTTGATTTAACAAAAAGGGGGAGAAAATTTAAGATGTGCTATAGTAAGGGGGAGTAAGTTTTTCAAAATCAATTTCAAAAATAATTTCTTAAACAAATCTTAAAATTATTCAAATGTTTTGTTATATCAAAAAGGGGGAGATTGTTGAAAACATTTTTGATATTTCGATATAACAAATTAAGTTAAATGAATTTTAAGATTTCACAAATGATTTTACAAATTCGATTCAATTAACCGAAAATCAAATTATTACTCCAAGTTTTTCAAGATCAATTTTAATCCTTACTAAATGTGTAAAATTGTGATTTGTACTTAAACTATTTTTGAAACAATTTTCACAAAGTATTTTGAACCAAAAACAAGCCTTAAATCAATTATTCAAAGGCATGCACCGATGCATCAGTACATGCATCGATGCATCGATGAATTAATTGAACATCGAATGCATTCCATGCACCGATGCACTCTCCATGCATCGATGCACTCTGAATATTTTCAAAACATCGAATGCATTTGATGCATCGATGCACAAGACATGCATCGATGCATCAGGCTATTTTTCAAACATCGAATGCATTTCATGCATCGATGCACACTTGGTGCACCGATGCATCAAGTGTTCCAACGGTCAAAATATTTGAATTTTACACGAATGCACCGATGCATACTTGATCATGCATCGATGCATGAGACGCTCCACCTAGAAAAATTAATTGTTTTCACACTTAAACGGCTCTATTATCCCCACTAATTATCACCAACGTTCAGAATTGATTCAAGGGGTATTTAAACAAGTTCTGGAGCCATTGATCAAAAACAAGAAACATCAATCAACTAGAATCAAGAGAGAATCAAAGAGAAAGCATCAAACCTCAAGTTTGAGTATTTCAAGCCTATTTTTCATCCAATATTCATTTGCTTTCAAGAACACTTTTGTACTCAATTGTATTTATCCTTGAGTGTTCTTTTCTTTGTTCTAGAATTGTGCAAACATCTTACCTTGTGAGGTTTTCTTGTAAGTTTGCAAATTTGTAATCTTCTCTTTGGGAAAAAGAGTGTTCTCAAGAGTTGGGGTATACTCTTGAGGGATTTTGTAAGGTTATCTCTTTGGCCTCAAAAGAAAGAACAAATTAGTGAATTTGTTGGAAAATCCTTAGTGTGGATAGCTAAGGTAGTGGACGTAGACTTTGTTTGAGAAAGTCGAACCACTGTAAATCGCTGTGCAATTACTTTAAATTTTCTGCAAAAGCTTCCACGAAATTTTTAATTGCCAATTCACCCCCTCTTGGCCGATTCCGTAGATCGATTAACTCAACAATTACAAAATGGGAAAAAAATTGAAAAAAGAAGAAAACGAAGAAAAAGAAAAAAGAAAATAAATAAATGGGGGTTCAAGATAAAAATATGAAAATGGCTTCTTGAAACCAAAGTAGATCTCAAGTTGAAAACCCACAAAGGGCGACTTGAGTTTTGTTTAAATTTAGAATTTATGCAAGGTGGAGGTTCTAAATTGATTTTGGAAGTCGAAAGAGCTCCTGATATGGGTGGTAACAATGTCAATTGGTGATCAGTGTTGGGACTAAAGATTAATGAGTTTCGATTGAAACAACAGGAGAGGAATTGAACGCACATGAGATTCAATATTGGGTTGTAGCATCTAACATTTGGAGATTTGGTAGTTTATAAGGAGCTTTACACCTTACGCAAGATCCTTTTAACAGAAGCTACACACGAGTCACTTTGCGGTGTGCCAGTTCAAAAGCACATGTATTATTGATATCTGAGGACACATACTTTCTTGTTCTTATACTTTTTCCAGTTAAAAGTTTACCATGTAGTTATTGAAAAAATATCTACATTTATATAAATAAAAAGAGTTCTTTTCTTGTTAATTCCTTTTTTCAAGCATCTTACTTTAAAGATTAAAAAACATATAGTTTAACTTGAAGTACATGAGATCATTGTGTATTATTATGTAAAAGGTTTTGGAAAAGTGTAGGTGTTCTGAAACTGACAATGGCTTTAATATGTAAGTTTGCATGGTTACAGGAAACTAAAACCTTGGAGTACATAAAAAGTCTTAGCCATTAAAGGATGACCCAAAATAATCGTCACGAAGTGGGTATTTGGTCATGGGTACCGGCAGGTTTCAAGAATGAAGGAAATCAAGGTTTTGTTTAACCGAAGAATATGAGATCAGGATTGTCAACTCAGGTAAACCAGTCGTGTGTTTTATGCTCAAGATGAAACCAAGTCACAGGATGACTAATGACAAAGAGAGATGGTTCTTCTTTGAAAAAGAAAATACATTAAAATTGCATCATTGCACACATTTTAGGCATAAATAAGGTTATGACATTCATAAATACATGATGAATTAAGTATCTACAGGTTTCCCAAAAGAAAGATGAAGGTTGAAGATGTTGAAATCTCAAGATAGGAGTAACCAATTCAAAATCTCAAAAATAGGGATGTTTAAATGACAATTGAGCCAAAGCAGATTCACATATCTGGTGGCTATGAGACAAGTTCGCACAAGAGAGATTGATTGTCAAAAATTCTCTCAAATCTTAGACCTTCAGGAATAATATTTTCAAATTCTTAGGTATACACTAATGATTGGAAATGTTTGATTTTCAGGTTCGATCTTTGAAACAAATCGATCTCGATTCAATTCCTCCTAAAGAGTGGTGGAGTGAATCAAAATTCTCTCGAGTCTAACCTCCCCTAAAGAGTAGTGGAGCAGATTCTTCTTTTATCAGACTTGGTCTTCCTGAAGAGCAGTGAATCAAATCACATTCGATTCAATCTTTCATGAAGAGCAGAAAATTGAATCAAAGTTTTTCTCAAGTCTGACCTCCCCTAAAGAGTAGCGGAGGAGATTTTTTATTCTTTCAAATTTGGTTTTCCTGAAGAGCAGTGAAGCATATCACATTCGATTCAATCTTCCCTGAAGAGTAGATAAGTGGATCAAATTTTTTCTCGAGTCTGACCTCCCTTAAAGAGTAACAGAGTAGATTTCTTCTTTTTTCAGATTTGATCTTCCTGAAGAGCAGTGAAGCAAATCACATCCGATTGAATCTTCCCTGAAGAGCAGCGAAGTGAATCAAAGTTTCATCGAGTCTGACCTCCCCTAAAGAGTAGTGGAGCAAATTCTTCTTATTACAGATCTGATCTTCCTAAAGAGCAGTGAAGCAAATCACAATCCGATTCAATCTTCCCTGGAGAGCAGGGAAGTGAATCAAATTATTCTAAAGTCTGATCTACCCTATAGAGTAGCGGAGCATATTCTTTTTTCTTTCAAATTTGGTATTCTTGAAGAACAGCGAAGCAAATCACATTCGATTCAATCTTCCCTAAAGAGCAGCAAAGTGAATCAAAATTTTTTCGAGTCTGACCTCCCCTAAAGAGTAGTTGAGCATATTATTCTTTTTTCAGATTTAGTATTCCAAAAAAAAAAAAGATGGAACATATCAAGTACGACCTACCCTGAACATACAGCAGAGCGGATTAACTTTTCGAGTTCTTCATAACCGGACAAATATGACCATACTTTGATATTTTCTCTATTCTCGTTGCACGACAATGAGCAAAGAAAGGCAGTTGTAGATGCTCATTTTGTCCGCGGATCGCATTAAGATTTCGTTTGGGTTTATATATTAGTTATATAGGCTTATTCATATTATTAAGTAGGAGAGTATACTATTATGATTATATATGTATAAATAAATATATAATAAATAATTAAATCAAAATATATATATAATATAATTTAAAGTGCACTAATTAAATATTTTATTTTATAGGCCCAAAATAATTATAAATGAACCCAGTTGAGGCCCAAAAAGCAACGTCCAACAAAGATAGGGTTTTTGGTCATTCCCATCGCTGCCCAACATGCACCGTTGGATCTCTTGTGAGATCAATGATCGGATTATACTTGAGTTAGGGTTTGTTAACCCTAAGATCATCTTCTACCGCAGCCTCATTATGCAAACCGTTGGATCCAGTTAGTGATCCAACGGCCTAGCTCCACCCGAAGCCTCCACATGGGCCAGCTGTCTCGTTCATGCAACCGCTTGGATGGTACCTGCAACAAACAAATAACCAGAAGAGATTCTTCGCCACGTAGAATTTCCAGCAAGGCAAATGAAAACAGAATGGGAAATTAATAAATACGGGGTATAGGATCAACATAAAGGGAGAATTTTAGCAACAAGAAAAAAAGGGGATCATCAGCAATCAAAAACCCGAGTGAGAGAACACGAAAAAAAAATCTATTTTTAGCATCAGAGAAAGAGAGCAAAGAAAACCACAGAAACTTTCTCTTTTTTATGACCAAATCACCTATTAACCAAGACTCGAATCCAAAAAGAAAGAATATTACCTTTTCTGTCCAGAAGTCTTCGTCGCCGTTGCTAGGAGCGAAAACCCCGTCGATTCGAAGGTAAATCCTTCATCCTTAGTTCGTTTAGTTGTGTTCAGGGTCTTTGGGGAAAAGTTATTTTGCAGGAATCTTAGCTAATGGGCCTAGGGTTTAGAGAAGTTGGGTGGTTTGATTAGATATAGGGTTTGGTTTACGAGAAGTGGTTCTGTTTTGTCTAGGTTCACCATAGGAGCCTTCATGGGCGGTGACCATGGAGGTTGCCTTGGCGGAGAATGGCGGAGAAGGTGCTGTTTAGGGTTATGTTTTGTCTGGGTTTAAAAGGAAAAGGGGTTATGTTTTGTCTGGGTTTAAAAGGAAAAGGGGTTTTGTTTTGAAAGGCTTATGGTCTTTGGTTTAAGGAGTGAGGTTCGATTAAGGGGTCTATTTGACCCCTCATCGGGGTTCGTACGTGATGGCGGTCGTGGTGGCCGTGGGTTTGAGGGGAGAAGAGGAAAAAGAAAAGAATAGAGAGAGGATAAAAGAGAGAGGGGAAGGAATCGGCTGAAAGAAAAAGAAGAAGGTGAAAATGAGACTAGGTTTAGTTTTTGCCTAAAATGTTGTATATATATGATTGCTGAAACGACGTCATTTGGGAGGTTTAGGTTACCCATTTCGCGCATGGGTTATTTGTTGTATGAGCCACTCAAGTTTTCCATTTTGATTCATTTTAGTCCTCAAATCGAAGTTTCATTTATATAATTTTGTCTCCATTTTGTATGTGCATTTAATTTCAGTCCCAAGTATTACTTTCATTAATTTCTGTTATTTTAGACATTTGGCCTTTAACTTTTTGAATGTTTCATTTTAGTCATGTGTATGTTTGGGGTTTATTCTGATTTCTTGTGATAATGATGGTTTTATTTCAATCTCAGTGCTAGTATGGTATAATATTTGTATTTCCACCCCGATTATTATCATGTTTGTTGTTAAGATGGTAAAGTTTATGTTCACTATTATTTAGTCTTTATTTTAATTAGTATACTTAATTTTGAAATTCCTATTTTGAGGTGCTATGATTTTATTTTAGTTTTGTATCTGAGTCATGTTTATGCATTATATGTTAATACACATTTAGTTTATATATTATAGTGTAAAAAATATATGTATATAATTTTTTGCATTAAAATGTCACCTCACATGATTTTTTTTCATATATTCTTTAATATTTAGATGATCACATAATACTTTTTAATTAATTCATGTATGTTATCCTCTCGAGCATAACTCGACTCATATCAAATATTTAGATTAAGGGTAATATCCTTTTATTTTAAAATCGTTATGAGTTGCTTGTCTTAATTTATTAGATAACCGCTTTCAATGATTTTAAACTGAAAGTGTATCTCGTTAAGTGAAACCTTAAAATGTTGTTTTCACCTAAAACTTGGGAAGAAAAAAATATTCGTTTATTTAAATTCTTCGAGAAAAGATTGTTAGAACTTGTCTAAGGTTTGATCTCGACGAATTTAAATAATCGAATATCATTCTTCTTTATAAAAAGGATTGTTAATTTTGAATTTAATTTGTTTGTGTGTATTTGAATATTATGATGGAACTGTAATATTTTTTATTTTAATTGGATTACAAATTAATTGCCTCAGGGTATGAGGGGTTATTTCCTTCTCGATGGGAAATAATTAAATATTATTATATTTCATTTTAAAATTCATAAATGTTTGTTTTATGGGATCATAAACTAAATTAAATTCAAACTTGTAAATTTCATTGAAAATACTATTAATTAATTGACTATGTACCGATTTAGGACGTTGTGGGGTGCTAATCCTTCCCCACGCATAACTGACTCTCGAACTCGAATTTTGGTAACGAAGACCTCAAATTTATTATTTTAATTAAAATTAATATTTTTATTAAAATGACAAAATACGTTTTTGGGTGCCTAATCACACCCTAATCAAAGATTGCTGGTGACTCCTCGAACCATACGTTTTTCTATTTTAAAGGGAATCCCAAATTTTTTCGAAGCAATAGATTTTTTAAATCATATTACTTTCAATTAAAAATTAACCAAAAGAGAAATTAAGAAATGTGTGGTTTTTAAAATTCCATTTTTAAATGAAAAAAATCGTTTGGACAAGAACCACATAAGAGAACAAGATAAATCACACAATTTCAGAATAGATCTAATAACTGAAAATCATTGAAGTCAAACATTAGTACAACTATTTACAAGAAAGGAAATAAAAATTAAAACTTAATTCATAATTTTATAATATAGGGACAAAATATAATTGATTTTATGGTCTGACTCACTAAGAAACCAGAGATTCTGGGTTCAGTTCCCACTGAAGTCACCAAGCTGTCATGACGACTTTTTTACTCGGTTAGATTTTGGGTTGCAAATTTGACAGAAATTAAAAATGTTTGGAAATGGATGGAGTCGACATCGACCTTTGGGGTTAAGTAGGTCGAACACCCAGGAAAATGTCTTTTTAAATAATTTTAATAAGAGTTTAAAAAGATGCGATTAGTCTACATTTAAGAGATTATGGGTCCAGGAGTCGGTTACGCTTGGAGAATGATTAACACTCCCGTAGTGCCCATAATCAGTACAACTAATTATAAGTTTTTCCATATTATTAGAAATTTAAGAATTTGAATTAAGGATTCTTTTATTCTAAAAATAAATAAAAATATTTTAAAAGGAAATTTAGGAAAAGAAAAAACATATATTAATATTTTTTCTGATTAAAGAAGAAAAAACCTCCCTAGTTATGTTAAGAGAACTATTTCTTATGTTTTAATTAGAATATTAAAAAATTGTTTGGTTTTTAAGAAATTTGAAAACCTTAGAAAATGTTTAGTACTATTTCTAATTAATGAAGAAAGTAACTCCATGTTATATGAAGAGAATTATTTATTACGTTTTAATTGAAATAATATTGACATTTTCTATATTTTTTTAAATAGGGAAAGGCCGACAATATTTATTTATTTTTAATTAATGGAGAAAGAAACTCCCTACTTATGTTAAGGGAACCATTTCTTAAGCTTCAATTACAAATGTTTTAAAGAATGTCATTTGAAATATTTTTAGAAAAGAAAACAAATAATAAAGTCCTTAAAAAAACTAGGGATTAAACAATTAATTGAGTTATTGAGGAAGGATGAGTCGATATTTAAGCATTAATTAATGGGACCTAATTTAATTTTAAGCGACCACTTGAAAATATTTATTTATTTACAAATATTAAAATCAAACGTCCAATTGTTTTAGGAGCGCTCTTTTCAATATTAGAAAATAGATAAATATTTTTAATTAATCTCAATTATGTACTTATAATGAGTTTCTAAATTTTTAAAAGGTATCCGAACTAGATTAGAAGTAATTAGACTTAGAAGGATAAAATTTATTCTAAATTAGTAATTAATACTAATGAACCTAATCTTAAGGTCTTTGATCTAATCTATAAATTTTATCTAATGATCTAATTAATGAAGTTCTAAACCTAAAGTTTAATTCTTAACTTATAAGTTAAAATTAAGAACTAAATTAAAAGAAATTCTAAAATTTAAAGAACCTAATTAGAAGTCAAGTTCTAAAGAATGACCAAATCTAAAGGTCTTAAAGTCTAAGGGTTTTAATTTAAAATTACACATGACTAAAATTAAAGGATTTAAAAAAATTAATATATGTATTCAACAATTAAACACATTAACAATCAAATTAAAAGGAATCGAGAGTGAATTGAATTAAATGAAAATCAGGAAACATCCAAATTGCAATTTTGCAATGACCAAATTAAAAGAAAAGAAAAAATAGGTCCACTGATATAAATATGTGAATGTTTAATGACACGTGCTTTAAATAAACCAAGTAAACCGTAAAGGCACAACTCCTTAGGTTCACGCATGAAACTTCATCTCTTCCCCCCCATTCTTTTAGTCAGTGTTTTAAAAATCGGATCGGACCGGTTGGTTCAATCGAGAATTGTTGTCTGGTTCGGTTCATTCTATATCGGTTAAATCGTTATTAGTGAATCGGAAGAAACTGTTGAACCGGTTGTGAACCGTTGAATCGGACCGAGAACCGGTTGAAAACCGATTCTGTTTTTTTTCTAAAAAAATTAAATAAAACAACGTCGTTTGTTAAACGAGTCGAGTCAAACTCGAAAACTTTAAAAGTAAGGACAACTCGACTTAAAAACTCACGAGCTAAAAATTATCAAATTCAACTCGAACTTGAAATATAATATTGAAACTTGAACTCAAAAAGGCTCGAACTCAAAAAAAATTTTAGAAGCTCGATTGAAGCCTGAAATTCGAGCTCGATTGAAGCAAAAGAATACTTCGCTCTGTGCTCACCAAAAGGCTCTATGATTTTGAATGTTAAATTACCTCTATTATTTATAGAAGTCAGTTGTGATGCTCTTCTATGTTTCTTAGTAATGTGAAAATGTTTTGTTTTCATATTTTTTACTCTTTAGACTTTTGTGATGTTCTTCTATGTTTCTTAACTATATGAGATTTTTTAAAAAAAAATTAAACCAAACGACATCATTTGTTATGCTTTTTTTAGCCCCAAAATTATTTTTTGATTATAGTTATATAATTATATTTATTATTTAATATGTTTTACCTTAAATATTATGTTGTAGTTGATTTGAATCATTTTGTTTCACTTGATTTTATGGTTTTTAACTTATATATGTTATAACTTGCTTTGAATATGACTTGTGATATAAAAAACTATTTTTATTAAATATTTTTTATATTTTTTATTTAATTTTTTAAATAATTAATTAATTATGACGTCGTCCGATTCTTCCGATTGATCTAACTAATTCGATTGATTCGATCGATTAAATCAATGAATCAATAATACGGTTTGTTCGTTGACCGATCCGATTATGAAAACCATGCTTTTTAGTGCCACTGTGCTCCTCCCGTCCCTTATCTTCTCTTCTCCTCTCTTCCTTTTCTTTCTTTCAAAAATACTTATCTCAAAAACAAATCTTCCCCTTTTCTGTAACAAGAACCACTATTTTTCTTTTTTCCTTCAAATTTTCTTCACTAAATGTCTATATTTAATAATTTTTTTGTCAAAACACCTATCAAACTTGTTTTCCCTGATTAAAACCATCAAAGAAATAAGAAAAAAATCATGTTCTTCAACATCTCCCAACTTCCATCATTTTCAGATTTGATCCCCAAACAAAGCACAAAAGAAACCTCATGCAAATCAAAACAAGACGATATCTTCACTCCACAACGACGAACGGTTGTAACCAAAGGGGATGGCAGTGATGACCCTTCGAATGGTGAGCTTCCTCTTTTCCTCTTCCCCTTCTTATTTCTTTCTGAATTTTCCTTTAGAAAATAGTAATCTTGCTTCTTTTACTGATTAATTGGTGTGTTACTCTTGAAAATCACATATATTTATACCGATTAGGAAGGTTCTAGTATGTGATTTCCCGCTTGAAAGTCGTTGTAACTGAATCGGTTAGAATCAATTTTTGGAAATTTCATTTTAAAACTAATCCCAATTTTGTAACTGAATCGTTTTCTCATGGGTTCGCCTCGATTTGAGATGGTAGCTTCCTTTGTGATTCTATACATCCCACGGTTTGAGCTAGTCGACTCATTTGTTTATCCAATATTTGTAGATGTGCTTTAGTTCAGTTTTGGAAGTTCTCTTAAGATAGTGCCAACCTTTCAACAATGGATTCTAGGGAAGGTTTTGACGGTTGGTATAGCATTTGTTGTGGTGGTCTCGATTGATAAGGATGTTATTGCGGACTCCATTGGTTTTATACATAGTTGAAATTCATATGGTCCCTCCACCCCGAATTATAGGTATTGGCGTTATGATTATATTACTTCTGGGGAAGTCCCAGAAAAATTTCCATCTGCATTGACTTATGCTACAGAGTCTTATTGAAACATCGGACAATAATCTGTGGGATGGTCTGGCATTGTGTATATTCCACAAAGTCTGGTTGTAGTCTTTTTTCCCGAAACAAGAAATTGTACAATATCAACGAATTTATCAATTTTATTTTTAATGAAAGTGCACTTATCTCGTGAACCCATCGAGTGGGTTCACTCACAGAGCCAAATTGTTGAGAGTTAGAAGCCATAGTTGAGATCATATTTTTGGTTGCATTCGAAGTCATATTAAAGAGTTCTCCTCCGCTTGTTGCATCTATCATCTTCATCTCCAAGGGAAGTAGTTCTTCGAAAAAGTATTGGAGAACTGTTTGCTCTTTATAGTCATTGTTGTGGATAGCTAGCACAAAGTTTCTTGAGTTGTTCCCAATAGTCATATAATGATTCTCCATTTATTTGTTGTAATCCTAAGATTTTCCTTCTTAATTCATTCTCTTTTGGCACAGGGAAAAACATGTCAAGAAAAAGACGAGTCATATCAGCCCATGCATGAAGAGAATTAGGAGGTAAATAAAATAACCAATCTTTAGCTTAGTCGGCTAAAGAAAAATGAAAAGTGTAGAGTTTTATTTGATCATCAGATACTCCATGTGGTTTCATGCTAGAGCATACCAAATGAAACTCAGTAAGATGCTTGTGATGACTTTTGCTTGGCATTCCATCGAAAGTAGGTAGAAGATGTATTAAACTTGTTTTGAGCTCAAATAGAGTATATCCATTAAGGAATGTGATGCATAATGATGTTGGTTCGAAAGTACCGCAACGAATTCTTAGATTGTTTGTTAATCCATTGGAATTGGTTCTTCGAAGTCTTCTTTGACGTTAGAGAATGTCTTTGCGTCAAAAGGTATCTTTGGATTAAGTTCTAGATTTGATTTGGATTTTTGTTTTTCTTCTTGTTGTTGTTGCAATCGCTTTTCTTGTAGTGTGCGTGAGCATAATCTTCGTGGTAGTGCTTCAATATCAAGTATCAAATCTACTAGTTCACCCAGATTTTTTTCCTGGTCATAAATCAAAACAAACTTTAATCAGTAATTTTGTCGTGATTCCAAGAAATGGTGCCAATTTGTTAAGAATCATAATTGTCAAATAATTGATCATTTTCCTTGATAATTGTCAAATAATTGATCATTTTCCTTGATAATTATACTAAAAAGGGGTTTAAAATAATCAATTAAACTAAATAAAATAAAATAAAAGTAACAAAAGCAATAAAAATAAGAAAAGTAAATTGTAGAAAAATTAATTATGAAGAGAGATAACCTTCAGCTTCACTTTGACTCAATATGTCTCGATCACTAAAATAAGTTTTACTTCGGATTCTTGTCGATTATAGGCTACAAGGCCTAAACCTTGTAACTTTTTCTTCTTGCTGATGAACTAATTCTCCAAAACCAATTCTTGGAATTTAGACCTTGTTTGGATTAATGTCACATATCTACTTTAACGCCAATACTAGTTTAAAACTGGAAAAGCTCGTGCTCGAATTATGGTGTCTCTATGAGAATCGAACCCTATCTTGATTTCTCTTAACGAACTACTGCTAAATTGTTTTCTTAGGGAATTAAACTTGCTATAAGTCAATTCTCCTTCCCAATTGTAAATCGCAACATCGATTAAGCCAATGTTCACTTCTTGGATTGAAGATATCGAGATGTCTGAAGAAAGGTCGATTGCCACTCTCTGTTTGCCAAAAATCAAGAAAGAAACCTGAAGGAAGAACTCATCTAACAAAAAGTTTAGCCAAGCATAGTAGAACTCACGCTTGACGTGTGGAAGGAAGAATAGATGAAAATGAACAGAATTTTATTAGAACGAAAGAATAAGCCAAAATCAGTTCTATACTGAATTATGAACTTGTAAAGTACATCTTTCAAGCTTCACCATGATGGGTACTTATAGCTTGAGAAAACTTAAAGAAAATAAAATACCTTAAGAAAATAAAATCCTAATAAAAATTCTTAGAAAACTAAAATACTAATTAATTAAATAAAAAAGTATTTGAATTTAATTACAATGTTTAATTCTTAAAGAATTTTGGTTCGCCTTGCTTTTTTCTCATTTGATCTTGCTACTTGGATTATTTTATTGAAGTTGGCACCCAACTTGGTATTTGAATTTGATTTGGCGCTGACTTCTCTAGATAAATGGGATAAATATGCTTTAATTCACACTTTAATTGTTGTTTTCTGGAAAATAGAGTCATGTGCGAAATATAACACAAATAACCCAAATTAGCACTATAAAAGGGAATATCACAGTTTAATTAATAATAAAATATTAGCCAAATATAACACTCATCAACATATCATTGTATTTATGCTTCAACACATGCTAACACCAACTAATCTAACTTTTATCCAATCACATGCCATAACATACTCATCGCATGAATTTACATATCAATTTACCCGAAGCTATAAGTTTCTGAATCATCACCATGGATCATAAACATATAAAATGATGAAAATAATTATCATTCAAACATGGAAAGAATCACATTGAAACACAGCTTCAATAATCAAATTACACAAAACGAGACTCTTGTTTGTT
The DNA here is from genome assembly GCF_006381635.1 of Hibiscus syriacus. Taxonomy (NCBI): domain Eukaryota; kingdom Viridiplantae; phylum Streptophyta; class Magnoliopsida; order Malvales; family Malvaceae; genus Hibiscus; species Hibiscus syriacus. The sequence continues at coordinate 13,815,362 of NW_024063471.1, read as the reverse complement.
AGTTCGATTGATCAACTGCCAAGAACGAGTATGAATTGACCTTTTAAAAATTTATGGTGGAAGCAATCAAAAGAAAATTAACTTTATGCAATGATTTAGAGTTGTTCAATTTTTCAATCAAGTCTACATCCACTAAATTAGCTATCCACACTGAGAATTTCTCAAATCCACTAGATTTGCTAACCTTTAAGGATAATGTGTAATCTTCTGAATTCTCTCAAGGTTTATACGCCAAAAAGTACACTCTCTCTTAAAGAGTAATTAAAATTTAGCAAACTAAAAAAACCTCATTTAGGCAAATATGTTTGCACAAATTAAGCACTCACCCAAAGAACACTTGCGCAATATTGAAAATAAAGCTCACAAGTGTTTTACAATGAAAAATATAACAATTATTCACTACTAAACTCTTTAATATTGTTATATGCTTTTTCAATAATCTTTCTTATTATTGTGGAGATGCTTTTGTTTGTTATTAATATAATTTTTATGATTACTAGTTCTTAGGAGCTATTGAGGATGTAATAGAGTTTTACTTATAAAGATACAAAGTATTTATGGTGTGAGAGATCAATCATTATTTATATTTTTTACCACTGGTTGCTCGATCATTATTTATATTTTTTTACCACTGGTAGCTAAGGGATCAATCCTTCTAAGGGAGGGATTTTGATGCTACCTAAATCATTTGTATATTATAACATGAATTTTAAACTTGATATGTGTTAGAGTTTGACTCAAAATCAAAGTGACAATTTAATTGGAAAAGTAATAAACCTAGTTTAATTAAAAATAGAGAACTATATTAAAGTAGTTTTTTTTCTAAAGTAACTTTTTACTTTATTTAGTTTCCTTTGTAATCAAGTATATATCCTTATAAATAGATGCTAAGGGTAAGGGTTAGATAACATGTATTTTTCTTTCTCCAAAATCCTCTTGTATTTTATTTTTTCATATTAGTGAAATTCTTCTCATCTATATGTGTTTTTCCTTTTTTGGGGTTTCCATATAAATCTTGGTGTTCCTTTTTTTTTCAATTGTGTTTATTTATTTGTCAATAATCATTCCAATATTATAAAAATTGGTATCAAAGCTTCAGGTTCAAGATTATGGCAACAATGAAGTATGATATTTCACTATTGGATCAAAACACCAGGTTCTCACTATGACTGGTGAAGATTTGTGATGTCATTGCATAGTTGAACTTAGATGATGCATTGGAAAAGTTTGATAAGAAGACACCAACATATTAGATGAACGAAGAATGGTGCAAGGATCGTAAAGCCCTTTCTCAATTTGTTTACACTTGCCAAATCAAATTTTGCAAGATGTGTTGAAAAAAATAGTTGTTTCTTTGTGGGCGAAATTATAGCAACTATGCATGCAAAAATCGTTGACCAACAATTTGCACTTAGACCAGGTCCGCTCAAGTTGGAAAAAGATTCATCTCTTGAAGAACATCTGACCGTATTTAAGGAAACTTTCTATAATCTAGAGAGTTTTGAACTGAAGTATGACTGAGAAGACTTAGGACCGATCCTCCTATGTTCGCTGCCCCCTTCCTAATCATCTTTCAGAGACACAATATTGTAAAATCGTGAAACACTTACTCTTGAAGAGGTGTACAATGGTCTGCACTCATTCGATAAGTTGAACCATCTTGTATCTGGCTCTGAGCCCTAGGCAGAAGGTCTCATGGTGCATGGATCGACTAGCTCAGACTATGGAAAAAAGGTGAGTGTTCTTTTGGTAATTAAGGAAGGGGAGAATCAAAATCTTCCAACTGAGGTAAAACTTGTCACTTTCATAAAAAGAAAGGTCATGTTAAATCGATGTGTTACCAGTTATAGAATAAACTCAAAAGAGAATATAAAGAGCAAAACTACAAAAAATCTACTGAGGCTAGTGTTACAAAAAAGTGCAATGATAGAGAAATCCTAGTTGCAACTGATGACAATTGTATAACAAGTGATGAGTGGATACTTGGCTTTGGTAGTAGTTTTCATATGATTCACAATCGTAAATGGGTTATGACGTATAAATTTGTATCTACAGGTGATGTATTTTTGGGAAATAATGTCATTTTTAAAGTCGTAGGTATTGACATAATCAATATTAAGTTATTCAATAGGATTATTCAGACACTTGTTAATATGAGACATGTTCTAGATTTTTGTAGAAATTTAATTTTTTAGGTACCCTAGATTCAAAAGGGTACAAATTCTATAGTGAAGGTGGAGCTATGAAAATTTGTAACAATTTTTTTGTTGTATTGAAAGTGTAGAGAAAGACTGTCAAGAATTATATTCTATAGGGTTCAAGAATTTTAGATAATGGAGCTGATATTTCCTCCTCCGTGTCAAATAACATTGTTACTGGTAAAAATATCTTGACTAAATTAAGGAAAAGAAGATTTTTTGTTGAACAAGATAATCGTGTGTAGAACAGTTATGGGAAGCAGAGAAGAGTTCAATTTCGTGGGCATAACAAATTTGAAGATGGAATTATCATTGATGATCAGGATCATGTTGTACATGATATTTCTCGTGGTGATAAATTTGTGATCAAAGTTGACACTTATGATAACCACGTCGATGTGAAGAAATCCAAGCTTAGAAAAAACTTGCTTCAGTAGATGTCTATTGCTGAAGATTACCCCATGAGGGGTGTTGTGGAAGAGGTAGAGAACATGATCGTTGAAGTGGAGAATTGTTTTTTATTTAGTTTGTTTGTCTCATCAAATTTGGTTGTTCTATTTCGAGACCTTTGCACATTCAGAATTCGCGTAAGGGTGGAGATTTGTTAGAGTTTGACTCGAATTCAAAGTGGCACGATTTAATTGGGATAGTAATAAACCTAGTTTGATTAAAAGTAGAGAACTTTGTTAAGGTAGAGTACTTTATTAAAGTAACTTTTTTATAATGTAACTTTATTTAGTGTGACCACCATTTTACAAACGTAAAAAAAAAACAACAACGGGCCTCAAGCCCAAACCAAACCAGACCCGACCCAGGGCCTAAACAGAGCCACCAAAATCCCCCAATCAATTGCAGCCAACCCAGTGACCTGAGCTGACACCTTCCTCTGCCCCAATCCTAGCCGAGGCCAACTGTGCACGCCAAGCTCCTTTCCACACCATCCCTGCAGAAAACAACTAGCAAGCAAAACAAAATAGGAATCATTGTAAATTTTATGAAAAACGAGTATAAGACCCATGCATGCAAACACTGTAAGGGGTCGGTTCGGGGGGGAACTTTGTAATCTTTTTTTTACAACAATAACAACAAGTTTCGAGATTATTTTCTATCCATTTTATTCAATTCGATTCATTCTTATTTCCCACAAGTTTTGAAAATAAAAAATAAAAAAGAATAAAAGGTAGGAATTTACCATTCGACTAGATTTTCACTGGCAGTCGGGGTCTCTGTTGCCCGATCCGAGTGGTGGGAAAGTTTGGAGCATCCCCCAGAGTAACATATCTCGGAGCTAGCTCGATCCAACGACGGATGACGACCGTAGAAGCATCAAAGATCCGAAGGGTCTAGGCCCTATTTCATGGTGTTGGGGCGCGATTCTTGCGAAACCTAGCTAATATCTGTGACGAGGAGGCCGAAGCGAGTCTCCCAGTAATTTTGGGTAGCTAACGACCACCGACGACAGTGGCGGCCGGAGGAGGAACGACCACCGACGATTGACATATTTTCCACAAGGAGGGGAGAGCATCTCTCTAGCTTTTTTAAAAAAATGAAATTATAAAAAAGGAAAAAAATTTAGTATTTATAGAAAATTTCGGGGTAAATCACGTTTTAAGTCCCCCAAACTTTCCCATGTTTTTATAAAATGGTGACTGAAGGAACCGTTTTTATAATTTTCCCATTTTATTGTATGCTTTGTATTTTTAGGTAAAATATCATTCTAGTTCCCCCAAACTTTGCTGTGTTTTTGCAAAATAGTCACTTTCAAGGACTATTTTCAATTTTTCCCATTTTACTATATGCATTGTATTTTTTGGTAAAATCTCATTCCAAGTCCCCCAAATTTTATCGTATTTTTTCATTTTGGTCACTGGACCATTGTTTCTAATTTATTGCAATTTTATCATTCTGTTTTGTTTTATTTTAATTTAGTCACCATTAATTTCTGATTTAGCCACTATTATTATAATTTTTGCATTTTGTTCACTATTTATTTCTTATTTAACTTAACTTTTATTTTCTTGAATTTTAGTCGTTGTTATTTTATTTTATGCAATTAGGTCCTTGTACTTATGTATGATTTATTTTTTATCTTATGTTTTTATCTTTTTTATTATTTGTTGTTTTAATTATTTTAATTAAGTTTGTTATTCATTATTTTGTTTCGTAATTTAATCCTTAGATTTAGTTTCTTAGATTAGGTTAACACTCGAATAAAATTTTAAATTAGGACGACACTCTAGTTTAATTAGGTAGCAATTCGAGTCACGTTTTCGCATAAGATGTCCGATTACTATAATCGATTGCTCGACTTTTAAAATTTATTAACAATTAATATTTTCTAAAAAATACTTTATGTTTAATAATCTCGATAATAACTAGGTTATTTATTTATTAATTAGTCCTCTACTTTAGAAATTATTGATTTAGGCCCTTAAACTTTTAGTCTTTTAGAATTCGATATTTTAGATTTTGATCTTTTAGTCCCTGAACTTCAATTAGACCTTAAAGATTGGCATAATTAAATAAGTTATTGTTTGAACCTCTACTTTAGGTTAGATTTCAAACTAGTCTTTTAATTTAGGGAATAATTCGAGTCGGTCCTCTAGTAAATGCTCGAAGGACCATCTCGGTTATTCAATCCAATAATTGGTTTAATAATCAAATAGGGTTAATATTTGAACCTACACTTTTATATTTGTACCTTTTGGTTCTTTAACTTCCATAATTTGACACTTTAGGACAGAGAAAGCCTTTAATTTACCTTCACTTAATTAGGATTAATAAAAAAAAATTGTTTATTGCATTTTACTTTTAAACCTAAGGCAATGTTCACCTATTAGGGAATTAATGGTACATCTCCCGGGAGTATGCTCAGGGGGTGACTATTGGTGATTCTCGAAATTGGTCGACATCCTTTTCAAAACTGTATCATGATTTCTAAAATTAAGGCAATGTTCGGTTATTAAGCACAATAGTTGATCTCCTGCGTTTATGCTAGGGGTGAATGCTATCGACTTTAATAAACGAATACATCTTCAATTTTGCATCCGTAATGATTTTCAAATTAAATAAATATCAAACTCAAAATTTCAAATTTGAAATATAGGGTAATCAACTAGGTACCAATTTTTGGGCGCTTGTGGTTGTGCTAATCCTTCCCCACGCGTAACTGACTCTCGAACTTGATTTTTGGATTTTCACAGACCTTAAAACTCAGTATTTTAATAAAAATAAAATGTTTTATTAAAATCACTCGATTTTCACGGTGTCCCAATCCCACCTTAAATGATTGTTGGCGGCTCCTCACATTTCAAAAATTCCTTTCAAAGAGAAAACCCCCCAGTCGATATCGATCTTTTCCCCTCCCGGGTGAAAAATGGTGTCGACAGCTTGGCGACTCTGCTGTGTACGTGTTATTTTTAAAACAAATTGAGAGTCGAGCCACGAGTTGGTTACCCTATATTTAGGATTTTGGGAAATTATGAGTTCGATCTTGTTTTAATTTACAGTTCATTATGTTATTTCAAAAGAAATAGATTTTCTCTTTGATTAATGCTTAGACTTCTGGGAATATTTAGGATTGTTGCATATCATAGCTCTAAACCCGAGCTCAAACCCAATTTACCTAAGTATGGAGAAATGTCACACCTCATGAGGAGCATTGGGCTTCCTTGTGTGTGTCTGATAAAGTATCTCTGGAAAGCATCCTAGGTTGCCTATCTTGATATCAAATCCGAGGTACATTTTAGTGGTGTGATCCCCTGAGCCGAATCTAATTCGTAAGTCTGTAATGGGCCTGAATCGGAGTCAACCTTAGCAAGTTATAAAGATGGCTCGAGAATCTTTGCTAGAACCCAACCACACGTAGAGAATTTAGTAAACCTACTAGCTAGAGCCATGTGGATTCCCTAGGAGAACTAGAACGCATGTGGTTAGATTTTTTTCCTTTGGATGCTTTATTTTTCAGTCTCAACCTTGAGTCGTATTTAATTATTTTTTCTATGATTACATTTCTTTGACCTATCATTTTAATTAATCTGACTCTTTTTGCCTTGTTTCTCCTAAAATTGATTCCATTTTGTTTGTTATTGTGTTTTATTGCATTTTTGCATGAACATGAGATATCATTCATAGGTATTGATCCCTTAAATAACTAATCTTTTAGAAAGTTCTTGAAAAACAATGCCCACAACAATGCCTTTCTCTGGGACTAGAAGAATTTCAAAGATGCTCTACGTAGATCGAGTAGCGTCAAGAGAGAGTCTACCTACTAAGGAGACAAGCCAGACATCTACCTACTGAGATAATAATGTGGACTCAAGAAGTTTCGACACTAAAGCCAACAGTTGAAGATCACAAACCAACTCAAAAGATTTCTGAAAGTAGGAGATGAAGTAGAGGCTTTAAAGACGATGCAGTACCCAGATGCTCACATGAGTTGGACAATTTACAGATTGACCATATTTTCACTTCCCTAGTGTACCGACACATTGTCATTTTTTCAAGAATTGTTCAAAGAACAGTGACTTTTGGGATCGATTTCTTGTTGCATTTGTATATCGCATGGTATACGTTGCATCTCACTGTACATTAATCACGGACCTAGGGAGTAACTTGCAGAGAATCTCGCGACAAAAGTTTTGAGGTAGGAAGAAGTCACCCCATTCATACCAAAAAGGATTGAGAGCTATGGACGTGATGTTAGCTCCGTTTGAAGTTCGAGGTACATCATCGAGATCCGCGGGGCACTGAGAAGCAAGGCCCAAATTTTGTTTGACCCAGGGGTATTGACCTTTAAGAATGAGACATCCTGGTGCAAACTAGGAAAAAATCTTTCATCCACTGTGAAACTTATGGTACTTGGTTTGTCATGTTTGAACGTGTTTTTATTCTTTCTTTATTATCTCAGTAAATATTTTGTTGATTGATCTTATGTCGTTTTCCAATGTTATGAGCAATAAATCAAGTTTTAATCTTGTAATTCTTTGAATATCGAATGAATTCAAGGTTCTTTCACTACTTCATTAATTATATATCTTTGACAAGGGGCAAGATTAGACCTTCCATACCCCATCCAAAGCCGAAAGAACCATTGCTAGGTTCCTTACCTGAAATAACAAATAAAAGACCAAACCTTGAAATCACTTCCCTCCGAAACAATAAAGTCATGCCCTTATCCTCCCCGAGGCACCAAAACCTGTACATTTACCTTCTAAGACTGAGATAACATTTCTATAACATTACCTTTTTTAGAATTATAACTTTAAAGTCACACATTTCCCTTCTTAGACACAGAACCAACATTCATTTCCCAACCTCAATAAATCCTTGGGGCATAACGAGGACCTCTCCTACAATAAAGAGAAGAGGGAGTGTTACACATCAAGTTTTTTTGTAAGAGAATTCGAATAATTGGAGAATACTTGAAAAGTGAAGTAGAAAGAATCATTGAAATAATTCTATCATGTATTAATTACATTGTTTTCATGTAAATAAGGTTGATCCTGAATACTTGTTCCCTAGAGATTCCTCTTTTACAAAGATTTTCGTGTATGAGATGATGAACGACTTTGTTTCATTTATCCTTTCAAATATATATATATATATATATACCTTGTTATCCCCTTTTGAGTCTATAGTATTTTTTCTTCTAATTCAACCCTAATCAAGGATCACCCTCTATATTGGGGGGCAAAGGTGAAGAACATCTACTCGCATGAGTGAAGATCATCAATCCAGATTTCGCTACAGAAACAAGTCATGATGAAATAAAGTTAGAAATAATAAGATACCGCAAGGTGGACCAAATATGAAGCATTCAAAGATCAAATCAAGTTGACAACATATAGAGAAAAAAGAAAAGATATAGAAAGAAAAACACAAAAAACAAAATACAAAATACAAAATACAAAAAAAAAAAAAAGAAAAGAAAGAAAGAAAGAAAGAAAATCGATCATATATTTCAAGACGAGCGGTTTAAAGATCTGGAATCAATTCACTAGAAGATCAAAGAACACTAAAAGAAAATAAAATAAAAGACACACGAGCAGATTCAAGTCGAGCAAGACAAGATTGAAGAGAACAAAATGAATCGATCATTGGTTCAATAACCCTTAAATACTTGTTTGGGCCTATTTATCCCTTTCTTTAATAACTGTGAGCCCCGACCTACATTATGTGCCTGAAAGTCCCTTCTAATCATACGTTATGTGGAGAGACTATCTTCAGATTTCATTCTGCCCCTCAGGGTTAATTTTATTTGCAAAAAATGGTTTCTAAAATCTTTAATGCATGTTAGGGAAAAGTAATAAAAGGAGGATTCAAGACGTAAAATTTTAGATGACGTCTTGAAACCAAAGGAGAATTCGAGTTGAAAACCTGAAAAGGAAAATCGAATATGAATATTGTCAACCACTACACAAAAGACGATCTTATACAATTCTTCATAATGTACTACATAACCCCAAAGGCGCTCACGAGGGTTGAGAACCAGTAAACATTTCCAGAAGAGAATCATAACGACTACTTCATCATATCAATAAACACCATAATCAAGGATACAAGAATTCAACCAAATAAGCTAACTTTGAAACACATTACCTTCCCAAGTCAGCCTAAGCTTTATATCAACATTAATCTTTACACTTTTCAAATGTATATAATTTTTGAAGGATTAAAAGAAAATTTGACTTATTTGATATTCAATTAAGTATTGTTTTACAATTTGTTTTGATTGTGATCCAGACGAAAATGACAACACTTTTGAAATTTATTCAACATTTTTTTTCACATTTCAAAAATAAAATAAAAAAATATTTTCAAATAGGTCAATCTCAAGTGAGAAAGTTCATTGAGGTTGGTGAGGCTCATTCTGCCTCTATCGAAGAAAAAGAACAAATGATGCTAGAATAATGAAGCATTTCTTAAAAACAAATAGTCCAAGAGATCATAAGGACTAGAGGACATAACTTCTAACACTTACTTGTGACATTGATTGAAACAGATGATCGCCTTAGTCAAAAGTGGTACATATCTCAGCTCATGGAAAAGATTCAAGACATTTCTATTAGGAGAATTGGCCACTTCTTAAGTGTCCATCTGATTGTGGCATCATGAAGAGAAACCCTCAAGCTATTCGATAACATCGTTGATTAGTGACACTCCCACATTGGGGCATTACCAAAACCAGATGTCGTTAAGATCACAAGATTTAAATCAAGCAGATGTGGCGGATGAGCCTCACCGTTTGGAGTACCCAGGGAGAAAGATGAAAATAAAAAGAGCTCACTGTGAATTGAACCATTCAAACTTTAGTTAGTAAAGGACTCTTGAGAGACAATTCTAATTAAAGAGTCCAGTCAGAGACGTATAGGGGGCCCAGTCGTCTACCTGATCAGAACAATAATTCAAGAGAGGTAACGCTTCTTCTAGAATTATGTTGAAGAAGCAAGAAAAAATATAGAAGACGGGAGGGACATGATTGTACAAGATGATTAGTTTGACCATGTTGATGTTGGGGGCAGACTCCATACAAGAGTAATCAAGTGAACGAGGACCGATATCTACATTTTGAAGTCCAAAGAGGATTATTGATAAATATTTCTGCATATAAGAAAGTCATGCATTATATTTAGATATATATCTATTGCATTCAAATTTCATGCATCAAGGCAGTTTTACAGATTATCCGAAGAAAAAAGAAGAGCGAAAAAAGCATAATTCGTGCCTCGAATGTAGGATTTTTGTTCAAAGTGCCTAAGCCTTAAGGATTGAGGAGTCCAATAAAGAAGAATCATTACTTTGATATGGGGGCACGTTCCCCAAATGACATGATGTTTTCAAAAGAATTTCGAGGTAAATCACGTTTTAAGTCCCCTAAACTTTCCCGTGTTTTTACAAAATGGTATCTAGAAAAGACCGTTTTAATAATTTTCCCATTTTACTATATGCTTTGTATTTTTTTGGAAAAATTTCAGTATAGGTCTCCAAAAATTTGTCGTGTTTTTTCATTTTGGTCACTGAACCTTTCGTTTCTAATTTATTGCAATATTACCATTTTGTTTTGTTTTATTTTAATTTAGTCACCATTAATTTCTGATTTAGCTACTATTATTTTAATTTTTGCATTTTTGTCACTATTTATTTCTTATTTAACTACTAACTTTTATTTTCTTGAATTTTAGTCACTATTATTTTATTTTATTCAAATAGGTCCTTGTACTTATGTATATTTTATTTTTTATCTTATGTTTTTAATTTTTTATTATTATTTGTTGTTTTAATTATTTTAATTAAGTTTATTATTAATTGTTTTGTTTAGTAATTTAATCCTTAGATTTAGTTTCTTAGATAAGGTTAGCAGTTGAATCGAATTAAGAAATTAGGACGACACTCTAGTTTAATTAGGGAGCAATTTGAGTAGTGTTTTCACATAAGATGTCCGATTAGTCGAATCGATTGCTCGACTTTTAAAATTTATTAATAATTAATATTTTCTAAAAAAATACTTTAGGTTTAATAATCTAGATAATAACTAGGTTTTTTATTTTTTAATTAGTCCTCAACTTTAGAAATGATTGATTTAGGTCCTTAAACTTTTAGTCTTTTAGAACTTGATATTTTAGATTTTGATCTTTTAGTCCCCGAACTTCAATTTAGACCTTTAAGTTTGACATAATTAAATAAGTTAATGTTATAACCTCTACTTTAGGTTAGATTTCAAAATAGTGTTTTAATTTAGGAAATAATCCGAGTCGGCCATCGCGTAAATGCTCGAGAGACCATCTCAGTTATTCGATTAAATAATTGGTTTAATAATCAAACAAGTTTAATATTAGAACCTACGCTTCTAGTTTTATGCCTTTAGGTTCTTTAACTTTCATAATTCGACACTTTAGGATAGAGAAAGCCTTTAATTTACCTTAGCTTAATTAGGATTAATAAAAAATTATTCGATTGCATTTTATTTTCACCTATTAGGGAATTAATGGTACATCTCCTGCGAGTATGCTCAAGGGGTGACTACTAGTGATTCTCGAAATAGGTCGACATCCTTTTCAAAACTGCATCATGATTTCTAAAATTAAGGCAATGTTCGGTTATTAGGTACAATAGTTGATCTCTAGCGTTTATGCTATGGGGTGAATGCTATCGACTTTAATAAATGAATACCTTTTCAACTTTGCATCCGTGATGATTTTCAATTTCAATAAAGATCGAACTCAAAACTTCTAATTTTAAATATAGGGTAATCAACTAGGTACCAAATTTTGGGTACTTGTGGGGGTGCTAATCCTTCCCCACGCGTAATTAACTCCTGAACCTGATTTTTGGATTTTCGTAGACCTTAAAACTCGATATTTTGATAAAAATAAAATGTTTTATTAAAATCACATGGTTTTCACGGTGTCCCAATCGCACCTTAAATGATTGGTGGCGACTCCTCACATTTTGAAAATTCATTTCAAAGAGAAAACCCCCAATCAGTATCGGTCTTTTCCCCTCTTCGGAGAAAAACGACGTCGACAACTTGGTGACTCTGCTATAGACGTTTTATTTTTAAAACAACTTGAAAGTTGAGCCACGAGTTGGTTACCCTATATTTAGGATTTTGGGAAATTATGAGTTCGATCTTGTTTTAATTTGCAGTTCATTATGTTATTTCAAAAGAAAAAAGATTTTCTCTCTGATTAATGCTTACACTTCTGTGAATATTTAGGATTATTGCATACCATAGCTCTAAACCCAAGCTCAAACCCAGTTTACCTAAGTAGGAAGAAACGTCACACCTCATGGGGAGCATTGGGCTTCTTTGTGTGTGTCTGATAAAGTATCTCTAGAAAGCATCCTAGGTTGCCTATCTAGATATCAAATCCAAGGTATGCTTTTAGTGGTATGATCCCCTGAGCCGAATCTAATTCGCAAGTTTGTAATGGGACGAAATCGGAGTCAACCTTAGCAGGTTGTAAAGATGGCTCGGGAACCTTTGCTAAAACCCAGGCACATGTAGGAAATTTAGTAAACCTACTCACTAGAGCCATGTGGATTGCCTAGGATAACTAGAACGCATGCAGTTAGGACTTTTTCCTTTGGATGTTTTATTTTTTAGTCTCAACTATGAGTCTTATTTAATTTTTTTTGCTAAGATACATTTCTTTGACCAATCATTTTAATTAACTTGACTCTTTTTGCCTTGTTTCTACTAACATGGATTCCCTTTTGTCTTGTATTGTGTTTTGTTGCATTTTTGTATGAATATAACATATCATTCAGAGGTATTGATCCCTTAAATAACTGATCTTTTAGAAGATTCTTGAAAAAAAATGCCCACATCAATGCCTTTCTCTAGGACTAGAAGAATTTCGAAGATGCTCTATGTAGATCGAGTAGCGTCAAGAGGAAGTCTACCTACTCAGGAGACAAGCCAGACAACTACCTATTGAGATAAGAAGGTGGACTTAAGAAGTTTCGACACTAAAGCCAATAGTTGAAGATCACGAACCAACTTAAAAGATTTATGAAAGTAGGAGATGAAGTAGAGGCTTTAAAGATGATGCAGTACCGAGATGCTCACATAAGTTGGACAACTTACAGATTGACCAGATTTTCACTTCCTTGTACCGAGACATTGTCAGTTTTTCAAGAATTGTTCAAAGAACACTTACTTTTTGGATCGATTTCTTGTTGAATTTGCATATTGCATGGTATGTGTTGCATCTCAATGTACATTAATCACGGACGTAGAGAGTAACTTGTAGAGAATCTCATGATAAAAGTTTTGAGGTAGGAAGAAGTCACCCCATTCATACCAAAAAGGATTGAGAGCTATGGACATGATGTTAGCACCGTCTAAAGTTCGAGGCACATCATCGAGATTCGCGGGGCACTTAGAAACAAGGCCTAGATTTTGTTTGACCCAGGGGTATTGACCTTTAAGAATGAGACATCCTGGCGCAAACCAGGAAAAATATTTCATCCACTATGAAACTTATGGTACTTGGTTTGTCATGTTTGAACGTGTTTTTATTGTTTCTTTACTATCTCAATAAATATTTTGTTGATTGATCTTATGTCGTTTTCCAATGTTATGAGCAATAAATCAAGTTTTAATATTGTATATCTTTGAATATCGAATGAATTCAAAGTTCTTTCACTACTTCATTAATTTTAGATCTTTGACAAGGGGCAAGATTAGACCTTCCATACCCCATCCAAAGCCAAAAGAACCATTGCTGGGTTCCTTACCCGAAAAAACAAACAAAAGACCAAACCTTGACATCACTTCCCTCCAAAATAATAAAGTTATGCCCTTATTCTCCCCGAGGCACCAAAACCTGTACATTTAACTTCTAAGACTGAGATAACCTTTCCATAACATTACCTTTTTTCAGAATTATGACTTTAAAGTCATACATTTCCCTTTCTAGACATAGAACCAACATTCATTTCCCAACCTCAATAAATCATGGGGGCACAACGAGGACTTCTCCTACAATAAAGAGAAGAGGGAGTGTTACGCATCAAGTTTTTTGTAAGAGAATTCGAATAATTGAGGCATACTAGGAGCAAAGTGAAGTAGAAAGAATCATTGAAATAATTCTATCATGCATTAATTACATTGTTTTCATGTAAATAAGGTTAATCCTGAATACTCGTTCCCTAGAGATTCCTCTTTTACAAAGACTTCTGTGTATGAGATGATGAACGGCTTTGTTTCATTTATCCTTTCATATATATATATATATATCCCTTGTTGTTCCCTTTTGAAGATCCTCTACATAGATCGAGTAGCTTCAAGAGATAGTCTACCTAGTAAGGAGACAAGCCAGACATCTACCTACTGAGATAACAAGGTGGAATCAATAAGTTTCGACACTAAAGCCTACAGTTGAAGGTCACAAACCAGCTCAAAAGATTTTTGAAAGTAGGAGATGAAGTAAAGGCTTTAAAGATGATGCAGTACCCAGATGCTAGCATGAGGTGGACAACTTACAGATGGACCAGATTTTCACTTCCCTAGTGCACTGAGACATTGTCGGTTTTTCAAGAATTGTTCAAGGAACAATTACTTTTGGGATCAATTCCTTGTTGCATTTTCATCTCGCGTTTTGCACTCCCATTTTTGCATCTTTGCATTTGCATTTTTTCATTTTTGCATTAGTATATTTATATTGTAAATTGCATTGTATATGTTGCATCTCAATGTGCATTAATCACAGAAACGGGGAGTAACTTGCAGACAATCTCGTGATAAAAGTTGAGGTAGGAAGAAGTCACCCCGTACCAAAAAAGATTGAGAGTTATGTACTAGATGTTAGCACTGTCTGAAGTTTGAGGCACTTCATCGAGATCAACGGGGCACTGAGAAGCAAGGCCCATGTTTCGTTTGACCCAGGGGTATTAACCTTTAAGAATGAGACATCTTGGTGCGAACCAGGAAAAATTCTTTCATCCATTGTAAAACCTTATGGCACTGGCTTTGTCCTGTTTGAACGTGATATTTTATTTCTTTATTTTCTCAATAAATATTTTGTTCATTGAGCTTATGTCATTTTCCTATGTTATGAGCAATAAATCAAGTTTTAATCTTGTAATTCTTTGAATATCGAATGAATTCAAGGTTCTTTTACTACTTTATTAATTATAGACCTTTGAAAAGGGGCAATATTAGACCTTCCATACCCCATCCAAAGCCGAAAGAACCATTGTTAGGTTCCTTACCCGAAATAACACACAAAAGACCAAACATTGATATCACTTCCCTCTGAAACAATAAAGTCATGCCCTTATCCTTCCCGAGGCACCAAAACATGTACTTTTACCTTTCAAGATTGAGATAACCTTTCCATAACATTACCTTTTATAGAATTATGACTTTAAAGTCACACATTTCCCTTTCTAGACACGAAACCAACATTCATTTTCCAACCTCAATAAATCCTGGGGCATAACAAGGACATTTCCTACAAGAAAGACAAGAAGGAGTGTTACACATCAAGTTTTTTGCTAGAGAATTCGAATAATTGTGGCATACTTGGAGCAAAGAGAAATAGAAGGAACAATTGAAATAATTCTATAATGCATTAATTTTATTGTTTTCATGTAAATAAGGTTAATCCTGAATACACGTCCCCCTAGGGATACCTTTTTTACTAAGACTTCCGTGTATGAGATGTTGAACAACTTTGTTTCATTTATCCTTTTAACTATATATATATATATCACTTGTTATCCCCTTTTGAGCCTATAGTATTTTTTCTTCTAATTCAACCCTAAACAAGGATCACCCTCTATACTGGGGAGCAAAGGTGAAGGACATTTGCTCGCATGAGTGAAGATCATCAATCCATATTTCACTATAGAAATAATTCATGATGAAATAAATTGAGAAATAATAAGATACCGTAAGGTGGACCAAATACGAAGCGTTCAAAGATCAAATCAAGTTGACAACATATTGAGAAAGAAGAAAAGATATATCAAGAAAAATACACAAAAAAGTGAAAAAGAAAAATGAAAAAATGAAAAAAGAAAAATGAAAAGAAAGAAAGAAACAAGAAAGAAAATCGATCAAATACTTCAAGATGAGTGGTTTAAAGATCTGGAATCAATTCACTAGAAGATCAGAGAACTCCAAAAAAAGTAAACTAAAAGACACACGAGCATATTCAAGTTAAGCAAGACAAGATTGAAGACAACAGAACGAATCGATCATTGGTTCAATAACCCTTAAACACTTGTTTAGGCCTATTTATCCCTTTCTTTTATAACCATGAGCCCCAACCTACGTTATGTTCTTGAAAAGTCCCTTCTAATATTATGTGGATTTCGAAGTGGAGAGATTATCTTCAAATTTCATTCTGCCCCTTAGGGTTAATTTTATTTACAAAAAATGGTTTCTAAAATCTTTAAAGCATGATGGGGAAAAGTAACAAAATGAGGGTTCAAGACGTAAAATTTTAGATGACGTCTTGAAACCAAATGAGAATTCGAGTTGAAAACCTGAAATGGCAAATCGAATACGAAGATTTTCAACCACTGCATAGAAGACGATCTTATACAATTCTTGATAAAATACTACACAACCCAAAGGCACTCACGAGGGCTGAGAACCAGTAAACATTTCTAGAAGAGAATAACAGCTACTTCATCAGATCAATAAACACCATAATCAAGGATACAATATTTCAACCAAAAATGCTAACACTGAAACACATTACCTTCCCAAGTCAGCCTAAGCTTTATATCATCATTAATCTTTACACTTTCCAAATGAATATAATTTTTGAATGATTAAAAAAAATTGACTTATTTGATGTTCAATGAACTCTTGTTTTACAATTTGTTTTGATTGTGATCCGGAAGAAAATGACAACACTTTTGAATTTTATTCAACATTTTTTTCACATTTCTAAAATAAAAGAAAATAAAAAAACATTTTCAAATAGGGTAATCTCAAGTGAGAAAGGTCATTGAGGCTAATGAGGCTCATTCTACCTCTATCGAAGAAAAAGAACAAATGATGCTTTTTTAAAAGCAAATAGTCCGAGAGATCATAAGGACTAGACGACAGAACTTCTAACACTTTCTTGTGACATTGATAGAAACAGATGATCACATTAGTCGAAAGTGACACATATCTCAGCTCGTGGCAAAGATTCAAGAAATTTATATTAGGAGAATTGGTTACTTCTGAAGTGTCCATCTCATTGTGACATCATAAAGAGAAACCCTCAAGCTATTCGATAACATCGCTGATTAGCGACACAAGAATGTGACCATTCGAGATTAAGGTCTTGGCACGAATAGAGCTATGTGTACCCACATTGGGGGCATTACCAAAACCATATGTCGTTAAGATCACGAGATTTAAATCAAGTAGATGTGGCGGATGAGCCTCACCATTTGGAGTGCCCAGGGCAGAAAGATAAAAATAAAAAGGGCTCACCGTGAATTGAACCATTCATATTTTAGTTAGCAAAGGACTTTCGAGAGATAATTCAAGAGAGGTAACGCTTATTCTAGAATTATGTTAAAGAAGCAAGATAAAAGATAGAAGACGAGATGGATATGATTGTGCAAGATGATTAGTTTGACCATGTTGATGTTGGGGGCAGACTCCATACAAGAGTAATCAAGTGAACGAGGACCGAGATCTCCATTTTGAAGTCCAAAGAGGATTATTGATAAACATTTGTACATATAAGAAAGTCATGAATTACATTTAGATATATATCTATTGCATTCACATTTCATACATCAAGGCAGTTTTACAGATTGTCCAAATGAAAAAAGAAGAGCGAAAAAAGTGCATAATTCGAGCCTCTAATGGAGGATTTTTGTTCAAATTGACTAAGTCTTAAGGATTGTGGAGTCCAATAAAGAAGAATCATTACTTTGATATGGTGGCACGTTACCCAAATGACATGATGTTTTTAAAAGAATTTCGGGGTAAATCACATTTTAAGTCCCCTAAACTTTCTCGTGTTTTTACAAAATGGTCATTAGAAGGGACCGTTATAATAATTTACCCATTTTATTGTATGATTTGTATTTGTTTTAGTAAAATCTCATTCTAGGTCGCCAAACTTTGCCTTGTTTTTGCAAAATAATTATTTTCAGGAACTATTTTCATAATTTTCCTATTTTAATGTATGCTTTGTATTTTTTGGTAAAATGTCATTTCAAGTCCCCAAACTTTGTCATTTTTGCATTTTGGTCATTGGACCTTTAGTTTCTAATTTATTACAATTTTATCATTCTGTTTTGTTTTATTTTAATTTAGCCACTGATAATTTCTGATTTAGCTTCTATTATTATAATTTTTGCATTTTAATCACTATTTATTTCTTATTTAACTACTAACTTTTATTTTCTTATATTTTAGTCTCTGCTATTTTATTTTATGCAATTAAGTCCTTATACTTATGTATATTTCATTTTTATCTTATGTTTTTTACTTTTAAATTTTTTGTTGTTTTAATTATTTTAATTAAGTTTATTATTAATTGTTTTGTTTTATAATTTAATCCTTAGATTTAGTTTCTTAGATTAGGTTAACAATCGAATCAAATTTAGAAATTAGGACGACAATTTAGTTTAATCAGGGAGCAATTCGAGTTGAGTTTTTGCATAAGATGTCCAATTACTCGATTCAATTTCTCGATTTTTAAAATTTATTAATAATTAATATTTTCTAAAAAAATATTTTAGGTTTAATAATCTAGATAATAACTAGGTTTTTTATTTATTAATTAGTCCTCAACTTTAGAAATTATTGATTTAGGTCCTTAAAATTTTAGTCTTTTAGAACTCGATATTTTAGATTTTGATCTTTTAGTCCCTGAACTTCAATTAAACCTTTAAGATTGACATAATTAAATAAGTTAATGTTAGAACCTCTACTTTAGGTTATATTTCAAACTAGTCTTTTAATTTAGGGAATAATCCGAGTGGACCCTCGTGTAAATGCTCGAGGGACCATCTCGGTTATTCGATTCAATAATTGGTTTAATAATCTAACAGGGTTAATATTAGAACCTACACTTTTAGGTTTGTTGCTTTAGGTTCTTTAACTTTCATAATTCGACACTTTAGGATAGAGAAAGCCTTTATTTTACCTTAGCTTAATTAAGATTTATAAAAAAATTGTTTGATTGCATTTTATTTTTAAACCTAAGGAAATGTTCACCTATTAGGGAATTAATGGTACATCTCCCGCGAGTATGCTCATGGGGTGACTACTAGTGATTCTCGAAATAGGTCAACATCCTTTTCAAAATTGTATCATGATTTCTAAAATTAAGGCCATGTTCGGTTATTAGACACAATAGTTGATCTCCCGCGTTTATGCTAGGGGTGAATGTTATCGGCTTTAACAAACAAATACCTTTTCAACTTTGCATCCGTAATGATTTTTAAATTTAATAAAGATCGAACTCAAAATTTCCAATTTTAAATATTGGGTAATCAACTAGGTACCAATTTTTGTGCGCTTGTGGGGGTGCTAATCCTTCCCCATGCGTAAGTGACTCCCAAACCTAATTTTTGGATTTTTATAGACCTTAAAACTCGGTATTTTGAAAAAAAAAATATTTTATTAAAATCACCCGGTTTTCACGTGTCACAATCACACCTTAAATGATTGGTGGCGACTCCTCACATTTCGAAAATTCCTTTCAAAGAGAAAACCCCCCAGTCGGTATCGATCTTTTCACACTCGGGCGAAAAATGGTGTCGACAGCTTGGCGACTCCGCTGGGGACGTTTTGTTTTTAAAACAACTTGAGAGTCGAGCCACGAGTTGGTTACCCTATATTTAGGATTTTGGGGAATTATGAGTTCGATCTTATTTTAATTTAGAGTTCATTATGTTATTTCAAAAGAAAAAAGATTTTCTCTTTGATTAATGCTTACACTTCTGTGAATATTTAGCATTGTTGCATATCATAGCTCTAAACCCGAAACCCAGTTTTCTTATGTAGAGAGAAACGTCACACGTCACGAGGAAAATTGGGCTTCCTTGTGTGGGTCTGATAAAGTATCTCTGGAAAGCATGCTAGGTTGCCTATCTGGATATTAAATACGAGGTACGCTTTTAGTGGTGTGATCCCCTGAGCTGAATCCGATTCTCATGTCTGTAATGGGCCAGAATCGGAGTCAACCTTAGCAGGTTGTAAAGATGGCTCAGGAACCTTTGCTAGAACCCAGCCACAAATAGGGAATTCAATAAACCTACCCGTTAGAGCCATTTGGATTGCCTAGGAGAACTAGAACGCATGTGGTTAGGAATTTTTTGCTTTGGATGCTTTATTTTTCAATGTCAACTTTGAGTCGTATTTAATTATTTTATCTAGGATTACATTTATTTGACCAATCATTTTAACTAACTTGACTCTTTTTTCCTTGTTTCCACTAACATTGATTCTATTTTTCTGGTATTGTGTTTTGTTTCATTTTTGCATGAACATGACATATCATTCAGAGGTATTAATCCCTTAAATAACTGATCTTTTAGAAGGTTCTTGAAAAATAATGCCTTTCTATGGGATCGAAAGAATTTCAAAGATGCTCTACGTAGATCGAGTAGCGTCAAGAGAGAGTCTACCTACTAAAGAGACAAGCTAGACATCTACCTACGGAGATAATAAGGTGGACTCAAGGAGTTTCGACACTGAAGCCAACAGATAAAGATCATGAACCAGCTCGAAAGATTTCTAAAAGTAGGAGATGAAGTAGAGGCTTTAAAGATGATGTAGTACCCAGATGCTCGCATGAGCTGGACAACTTACAGATGGATCAGATTTTCACTTCCCTAGTGTATTGAGACATTGTCGGTTTTTCAAGAATTTTTTTCAAGGAACAATTACTTTTGGGATCAATTCCTTGTTGCATTCTTTGGGACCGTCAGCGCACCACACGGCGAAGTGGAAACAAAACTAAACGGTCTCACCAGTTGTAATCTAAATTACATTGTTTTAATGCTTACTTACTATATTCGGGATAATTAAAATCATATGTATATCAAATATACATATCTTAACTCTAGATATATTTTAGTAACATATAATAAATTGTACATCTTTGTTCATTTCAATCCTAGGGTGTGACCCTGTAGGTTCTTGTAACATTAGTAGTAATTATTATAACAATTTTAATATTACATACAATGAGTGACATCTAGCAATATATCATTGTCGCCTAAGTTACAAGAAATTATGATTCGATATATCATCTTCATGATTAACTCTTTTATGTATTACATCATTTTGTCCTTTATATCTAGAATAGGCACAAGTCTTAGAATAGCCACAATTGTATAGCCCATCTATTGTTTCTTGATATCTAGAGTAGACTATAATTAACGAATAATTTGTGATATCATATATCAACTTATTCGAGCATGGCCAAACATTTCTAGTCTCACTCAATCAAGTGGCATGTGATATATTTCCTATTATGTAGGCATGACAAATTCTATCTTAACCATATACACCCCACTACATATATCGAGATATATTCAATAATAGTCCTTATAGTGCAACCAGTTATGGAGCATGTTTAACTGTATCAAAACATACAACAATATATGTTGGGATGAAATTGATCTCAAGTATGTGGATCATACATATAGTCATCACCATGAGCAATGTTATGACTGTTACAGAATAATCCAAGAAATATGCTCATGATGGGTCTATCCACTATATTGTTCTCTAACAATAAAATCATGTATCAATTCTCACATCTCTATGTCAATGACAACTCCTTGCCATTAATCAATAACATGTTAGTCTTAAGCGTATTATTATTGTCTATGCCCATAATAATACTTGACTATGGATCTTTTAATAATGTTATTATATAGACTTTATTTTCTTTTTGTTTATGTTAAACACATACATATAACTGAAAATAATATTGGCAATGCCTTTATTAAAAAAAATCGGTAAATAAATGTATTATTACAATCATCATATGATTGGTCTTTGGGCATACTCTAACAATCTCCCACTAGTACTAAGACCAATCACTCACATATCTAATACCGAGTAACTCATTGTGACGATCATGCCTCTGCTGTGTAAGAGGCTTCGTCAAGGGATCAACAATGTTGTCATTTGTGTGTATTCTGCATATTTCCACATCTCCTCGATCTATGATCTCTCGAATGAGATGAAAGTGCCTAAGAATTGTCACAACAGAGTTCTACAACATCTAATATACTGGGAACAACCCCCAATTCCAATATGAACTTCTTGATCCAAACAACCTCTTTTGTTGCTTTACTGGCTGCAATGTATTCAACCTCTGTTGTAGAATCAACTACTGTGTCTTACTTCAAACTTTTTCAGCTCACATCACCTCCATTAAGACAAAACACAAAACCCGATTGTGATTGTGAGTCATCCTTTTCAATTTGGAAGCTGGCATCAGTATAACCTTTTACACTGAGCTCTTCCTTCCCTCTATAGACAAGAAATTTATCCTTAGTTCTTCTTAAGTACTTAAGGATATTTTTAACCGTAACCCAATGATTTTTACCAGGGTTTGCTTGATACCAACTCGTCATGCTTAAAGCATACGATACATCTAGTCGAGTACATATCATGGCATACATGATAGAACCAATAGCCGAAGCATAAAGAATCTTATTCATCCGTTCTCTTTCTTATGGTGTTGAAGGACACATTTCCTTCGAAAGAGAAATGACATGTCTCATATGCAAAAATCCTTTCTTGGATTTTTCCATACTGAACCTTTTCTATATATGTACTTTTACTCAGACCTAGAAGTCATCTTGATCTATCTCTATAGATCTTAACTCCTAAGATATACGATGCCTCACCCAAATCTTTCATAGAAAAACAACTACCTAACCAAGTCTTAACAGACAGTAAAGTAGGTATATCATTTCCTATGATAAGTATGTCATCTACATACAAGATTAGAAAAGAAACAATGCTCCCACTAGCCTTCTTATAAACACAAGGCTCATCTTCATTTCTGATAAAACCAAACTCTTTGATTGCATCATTGAAACGAAGATTCTACCTTCAAGAAGCTTGCTTTAGTCCATAAATAGACCTCTGTAGCTTACAAACCTTTCCAGCATTTCCTGGAATGATAAATCCTTCTGGTTGTGTCATATACACATCCTTTTCAAGTTTTCCATTAAGGAAAGCGGTTTTGATGTCCATTTGCCAAATTTCATAATCATGGAATGTAGTTATTGCGAGCAAGATCCGGATGGACTTAAACATAGCTACAGGGGAGAATGTTTCGTCATAGTCTACACCATGAACTTGTAGAAAACCTTTAGCGACTAATCGCCCTTTTTTTTTTGTACATTACCATCTATGTCAGTTTTCTTCTTGAAAACCCATTTACACCCTATAGGTTTGACCCCTTCAAGTGGTTCAACCAAAGTCCATACTTTGTTTACTGACATGGAATCCATCTTAGATCTCATGGCTTCAAGCCATTTCTCTGAGTCCGAGCTAGACACTGCCTCTTGATAAGTCCTGGGCTCATCTTGATTCATAAGAAGAACATTTCCATGTGCAGTAACGAGAAATCCAAATCTTTCGGGTGAACGATGTTCCTTTGTGGATCTACGCAGTGGTTGTGTTTCTAAATCTGTTGAATGCTCCTCAACAACTTGTGAAACATACTCAACTTCATGTTCATTGATCTGTTGTTCTTGAACTTCTACAAGTTCAATATTTCTACCCTTCCCTTTCTTTAAGAGAAATTCTCTTTCGAGAAAAACTCTTGTTCGAGTAACAAACACTTTGTTCTCGTTAGGGTTGAAGAAATAATATCCCTTAGTTTCTTTAGGATATCCAACAAATATGCACTTATGAGATTAAGGTTTGAGCTTTGTAGACATCTGATGTTTTATATAAGCTTCATAACCCCAAATCTTCATAAAAGACATACTAGGACATTTCCCAGTCCATATCTCGTATGGTGTCTTTTGAACTAATTTAGATGGAACACGATTTAGTGTGAAAGTGGTTGATTCAAGTACATGTCACCAAAAAGAAGTCGGAAGATCACTATGACTCATCATCGATCGAACCATTTCTAATAGTGTTCAATCCATTCTTTCAGAAACTTCATTCCACTGTGGTGTACCAGGTGGTGTAAGTTGTGAGGAAATCCCATATTCTTTCGGGAGTTCATCAAACTCTATGCTTAAGTATTCTCCACCTCGATCTGATCGAAGTGCCTTAATACTCTTGACTAGTTGATTTTATACTTTATTTTTAAATTCCTTAAACTTTTCAAGGGCTTCAGATTTATAGCGCATAAGATAAATATACCCATACCGACTGAAGTCATCGGTGAAAGTAATAAAGTAATGAAATCCACCTTTGGCTTGTGTATTCATAGGTCTACATACATCACTATGTATTAACCCCAATAAATCACTTGCTTGCTCACCTTTACTATTAAAAGGAGCTATAGTCATTTTTCCCAACAAGCAAGATTCACATACATCATATTGTTTGAAAACAAATGAATATAGGAATCCATCTTTATGGAGTTTTGATATGCATTTCTCACTTATATAGCCTAAACGACAATTCCAAAGATAAGTTTGATTCGAGTTATTTGTTTTTGATATTTTAGTATTTATGTTATAAATGGTATTTTCTTGATCCAAAATATAGAGGCCATTAACCATTTGTGCCAAACCATAAAAATATTATCGAGATAAAAAGAACAACAATTATTCTTAATAATAATCTCAAAACCAATCATGTCCAAACAAGAAATAGAAATAATGTTCTTAGTCAAACTACGCACAAAACAACAATCCTCTACATTTAAATCAAGTACACTAGGCAAAGATAAAACATATATCCTTATAGCTAATGCAACAACTCTTGCTCCATTTCTCACTCGTAGGTCTACATCTCCTTTAGCCAGATTCCTTCTCTTTTGCAGTCCCTGTACGGAAGTACAAATATGGGAACCACAACTGGTATCAAATACCCAAGAAGTAGATATTGACAAAATAACATCAATAACATAAATACCTGAAATAAATGTTCCGTTTGCTTTTGCCTTCTTGACCTCTTCAAGGTAAACAGGGCAGTTTCTCTTACAGTGTTCGATCTTATCGTAATGAAACATTTTCCTTCCTTGCTAACTCCCCATTTGGGTTTCAATGCATTTTTCCCTTTCGGTTTAGCCTTACCATGCCCTTAGACTTTGCCACTACCTTTTTCTTTCCCTTTCCTTTGTCCTTGTGGACCATCAGAATGGGCTTAGGTCCAACCATTTTCATGTTACTTTCAACAGTTCGTAACATGCCAAGTAACTGTGGCAAAGTCTTGTTATTTTCATTCATGTTGAAATTAAGGAAAAATTGGCTAAAGCTATCTGGCAACGATTGCAGGATAACATCGGTAGCCAATTCATCTTTGAGAGGAAATCCCAACTTTTCCAACGTTCGGATGTAGCCCATCATCTTGATGACATGAACTCGTACAGAAGTTCCCTCTGGCATTTTGCATTGAAAAAGAGCTTTAGAGGTCTCATATCTCTCTTGACGTGCTTTCCCTTCATATATTTCTTTGAGTTTTTGAATCATCTCATATGCAACCATGTCCTCATGTTGCTTATGAAGCTCAGAAGTCATGGTGGCAAGCATTAGACATCCAACATCTAACATATCATCCATATGTTTCTTGAATTTGTCTTTGTCAGCTCTTGAAGCATTAGCTGTCGGTTCATTAGGAACAGGTTCGTCAATGACATATTCCTTCTTTTCCTATTTGATAACAATTCTCAAATTACGAAACTAGTCAAAGAAGTTTATGCCATTAAGTTTATCCTTCTCAAGGAGTGATCACAAAGATAAAGTGTTGTTTGCCATTAAATCTACAACAATGGAAATATTAGAGTAAGTAAATTTACTGAATTAAAATTTATAAATAGATCTTTATTTACAAATTACTTCCACTATTTTATTCAAAATTAAAAACCCTCTCTGTTTTAATTTCGAAAAAATATAACGAAAATTTTTCTAGTGGGTGAGGGTCCATAATACATAAATTTCCTAAATCAGCTTTGGCTTTTCTTTTAGGATAGTGATTATTTAGGTAAGTAACACTTTACTAGTTATATCTCATGTAACTCCTCCTTTTGGTGAACAACTCATGTTCAAGTCATCTCATGACTTATCCAAATATTTAACCTCTATGTTTCTAATCCTATTAGAATTACCTAGCTAAGTTATTACCAATATCTCAACCGGTGAATATCACTTGCTTATTCTTCGTGTTTAACAAAGATAGATTTATGTGCCAATGCTTTGGCAAAGCCCACACAATATCGATCGAAGCCTTAATGAGGGTAAATATTGGACTGTTAAGTTAACTTAGATTATAAATAGGAATTTGCGTAATTATATCATCATTGTTCGTTTTAATATTAGGCCCTTATCGATCTCATCAATATTCATTCTTATTTTATCATTAAATGCATTGCATACATAACGTATATAGCAATAAATAAGATGCAATGGTTATAGCCCAAAATAATGACTAAGGTGGCTCATCCCAAGCCAATGGGAGAACTAAAAAACCCTAAACCCTAAGACTGCTCTCTGGGTATCTTCTCGACATTCTTCTACTCCTTGTGAATCTTCATAGGATTAAAATTTTAAAAGAAATTCATTTTACATATGAGGGAGTAAGATGAGAAGAGAAATACAACAGAGATATAGAAAGGAACAGCTCGCAGACCATATTTCAAATTAAACCATTGTAAATTGAAGAAGGGCTATAACCATGCATGTCAAAACCGTGCAAAACAAACATATCATATATATATATATACACATTGTTACGTCTTTGTTAAAAAATATTAATATGGGCCTTCAATTTGTACTGATGAGGGGTTAAGGGGCAGAGCCCCTAGCACGCATGGGCCATCGCGCTATGGCATGTGGAAATTTAAAAAAATTATAAAACTTCCGTTTCTATAAAAAAAAACATCACGATTTGACAACATTTATCAATAGAACCGTGCTTTTGGGATTTTCTATCATGAAGGTTTTCTACATTGGAACAACCATTGTTCCATTGCCAAACACGATTTACTATCGCACTCCCACGGATCAATATGTCAATGATTGATAAATGGATTTCGTAAAATCCTTGCAGTAACAAATCGTTTAAAAAATAGATTAACAAATTAACATATTAATCGTTGCGGTTATCGATTCGAACAATGATATCATGCATATTTGCTGAAAATGATAAAACTATAATATGAATTCATACATATTGCATCAACCAAGAATTTAACCCGAATTCGGATCGTAGAAGTGGCTTTGATACCATTGTTGGGACCGTCGGCGCACCCCACGGCGTAGCAAAAACAAAACTTGACAGTCTCACCAGCGATCCAAGTACGTAAAACCGAAATCGGAAGAAAAGGATGCGAATACTTACAATGAGTTCCTTGAAAAACAGTAAAGACATGAGTGAGAAGTGGTGATCACAAACGGTTCGAATTGTAAGCCTCCACGAAAACATGTCTCGACCTCTACTTAGTTCACTCGATTGAAAAAGAGTTGTAATTTAAATTACATTCTTTTAATGCTTACTTACTACATTCAGGATAATTAAAATCATATGTATATCAAATATACATATCTTAACTCTAGATATATTTTAGTAATATACAACAAATTGTGAATCTTTTCTCATTTCAATCCTAGGGTGTGACCCTGTAGGTTTTTGTAACGTTAGTACTAATTATTAGAACAACTCTAATATTACATACAATGAGTGACATCTATCAATATATCATTGTCGCCTAAGTTACAAGAAATTATGATTCGACATATCATCTTTGTGATTAACTCTTTTATGTATTACATCTTTTTGTCCTTTATATCTAGAATAGGCACAAGTCTTAGAATAGGCACACTTGTATAGCCCATCTATTGTTTCTTGATATCTAGAGCAGACTATAATTAACGAATAATTTATGATATCACATATCAACTTATTCAAGCATGGCCATGCATTTCTAGTCTCACACAATTAAGTGGCCTGTGTTATATTTCCTATTATGTAGGCATGACAAATCTTATCTTAACCATATACACCCCACTACATATATCGAGATATATTCAATAACAATCTTTATAGTGCAACTAGTTACGGAGCATGTTTAACTGTATCAAAACATACAACAAAATATGTTGGGATGATATTGATCTCAAGTTTGAGGATCATACATATAGTCATCACCATGAGTAATGTTATGATTGTTACATAATAATCCAAGACATATGCTCATGATGGGTCAATCCAATATATTGTTCTCTAATAATATAATCATGTATCAATTCTGATATCTCTATGTCAATGACAACTTCTTGTCATCAATCAATAACATGTTAGTCTAAAGCGTATTATTATTGTCCATGCCCATAATAATACTTGACTATGAATCTTTTAATAATGTTATTATATGGACTTTATTATCTTTCATTTTATGTTAAACACAGACATATAACTGAAAATAATATTGGCAATGTCTTTATTAAAAAAATCGGTAAATAAATGTATTATTACAATCATCATATGATTGGTCTTTGGGCATACTCTAACAGCATTTGCATCTCGCATTTTGCACTACCATTTTTGCATATGTTACATCTCAATGTGCATTAATCACGGTCCCGGGGAGTAACTTGCAGAGAATCTTGTGATAAAGGTTTTGAGGTAGGAAGAAGTCACTCCATTCATACCAAAAAGGATTGAGAGCTATGGACATGATATTAGCACCGCCTGAGTTCGAGGAACATCATCGAGATCCGCAGGGCACTTAGAAGCAAGGCCGAAATTTTGTTTGACCCAAGGGTATTGACCTTTAAGAATGAGATATTCTGGTGCGAACAAGGAAAAATTCTTTCATCCACTGTGAAACCTTATGGCACTGGCTTTGTCCTGTTTAACGTGTTTTTGTTCTTTCTTTATTTTTTCAATAAATATTTTTTTATTGAGCTTATGTTGTTTTCCAATGTTATGAGCAATAAATCAAGTTTTAATCATGTAATTCCTTGAATATCGAATGAATTCAAGGTTCTTTTACTACTTCATTAATTATAGACCGTTGACAAGGGCAAGATTAGACCTTTCATACCCTATCCTAATCCGAAAGAACCATTGCAAGGTTCCTTACCCGAAATAACATACAAAAGAATAAATCATGTACTTTACTTTACAAGACTTCCCTCTGAAACAATAAAGTCATGCCCTTATCCTCCCCGAGGCACCAAAACATGTACTTTACTTTAGAAGACTGAGATAACCTTTCCATAACATTACCTTTTTCAAAATAATGACTTTAAAGTTATACGTTTCCCTTCTTAGACATGGAACTAAAATTCATTTCCCAACCTCAATAAATCATGGGGGCATAACGAGGACCTTTCCTACAAGTAAGACAAGAAGGAATGTTACATATCAAGTCTTTTGCAAGAGAATTCAAATAACTGGGGCATACTAGGAGAAAAGTGAAGTATAAGGAATCATTGAAATAATTCTATCATGCATTAATTACATTATTTTCATATAAATAAGGTTAATCCTGAATACTCGTCCCCCTAAGGATACCTCTTTTACAAAGACTTCCGTGTATGAGATGATGAAGGACTTTGTTTCATTTATCCTTTCAAATATATATATATATATATATATATATATATATCCCTTGTCCCCTTTTGAGCATATAGTATTTTTTCTTTCAATTCAACCCTAACTAAGGATCACCCTCCATACTGGGGGGCAAAGGTGAATGACATATGCTCGCATGAGTGAATATCATCAATCCAGATTTCGCTATAGAAATAAGTCATGATGAAATAAAGTGAGAAATAATAAAATACCGCAAGGTGGACCAAATACGAAGCGTTCAAAGATCAAATCAAGTTGACAACATATAGAGAAAGAAGAAAATATATAACAAGAAAAACACACAAAAAAGGGAAAAGAAAAAAAAAGAAATAAAAAAAGAAGATAGAAAACCAATCAAATACTTCAAGACGAGCAGTTCAAAGATCTGGAATCAATTCACCAGAAGATCAGAGTAGATTCAAGTCGATCAAGACAAGATTGAAGACAACAGAACGAATCGATCATTGGTTTAACAACCCTTAAACACTTGTTTGGGCCTATTTATCCATTTCTTTTATAACCGTGAGCCCCGACTTACGTCATGTACCTGAAAAGTCCCTTCTAATCATACATTATGTGGAGAGACTATCTTAAAATTTCATTCTTCCCCTCAGGGTTAATTTTATTTGCAAAAGGGGTTTCTAAAATCTTTAATCCATTATAAGGAAAAGTAATAAAAGGAGGGTTCAAGATGTAAAATTTTAGATGACGTCTTGAATCCAAAGGAGAATACAAGTTGAAAACCTGTAAAGGAAACTCGAATACAAAGATTTTCAACCATTGCACAAAAGACGATCTTATACAATTCTTGATAAAGTACTACATAACCCCAAAGGCACTCACGAGGGCTGAGAACAAGTAAACATTTCCAGAAGAGAAGCATAACGGCTACTTCATCAGATCAATAAACACCATAATCAAGGATACAAGATTTCAAGCAAAAAAGCTAAGCCTGAAACACATTACGTTCCCAAGTCAGCCTAAGCTTTATATTAGCATTAATCTTTACACTTTTCAAATATATATAATTTTTGAAGGATTAAAAGAAAATTTGACTTATTTGATATTCAATGAACTCTTGTTTTACAATTTGTTTTGATTGTGATATGGGGAAAATGACAACACTTTTGAATTTTATTCAACATTTTTTCACAATTCTAAAATAAAAGAAAATAAAAAAACATTTTTAAACAGGACAATCTCAAGTGAGAAAGGTCCTTGAGGCTGGTGAGGCTCATTCTGCCTCTATCGAAGAAAAAGAACAAATTATGCTAGAATAATGAAGCATTTCTTAAAAGCAAATAGTCTGAGAGATCATAAGGACTAGAGGACAGAACTTCTAACACTTCCTTGTGACATTGATAGAAATAGATGATCGCCTTAGTCAAAAGTGGCACATATCTCAGCTCATGGAAAAGATTCAAGACATTTCTATTTGAAGAATTGGTCACTTCTTAAGTGTTCATCTGATTGTGGCATCATGAAGAGAAACCCTCAAGCTATTCGATAACATCACTGATTAGCGACACAAGAGTGAGACCATTCAAGATTAAGGTATTCGCATGAATAGAGCCATGAGCGCCCACATTGGGGCATTACCAAAACTAGATGTTGCTAAGATCACAAGATTTAAATCTAGCAGATGTGGCGGATGAGCCTCACCGTTTGGAGTGCCCAGGCCAGAAAGATGAAAATAAAAAGTTCTCACTATGAATTGAACCATTCGAACTTTAGTTAGCAAAGAACCCTCGAGAGAGAATTCTGATTAAAGAGTTCAGTCAGAGACGTGTAGGGCGCCCAGTCGTCTACCGATCACAACAAGAATTCAAGAGAGGTAACGCTTCTTCTAGAATTATGCTAAAGAATCAAGACAAAAGATAGAAGACGAGAGGGGCATGATTGTAAAAGATGATTTGTTTGACTATGTTGATGTTGGGGGTAGACTCCATACAAGAGTAATCAAGTGAATGAGGACTGAGATCTCTATTTTGAAGTCCAAAGAGGATTATTGGTGAACATTTTTGCATATAAGAAAGTCATGCATTACATTTAGATATATATACCTATTGCATTCGCATTTCATGCATCAAGGCAGTTTTACAGATTGTCCAAAAAAAAAGAAGAGTGAAGAAATAGCATAATTCGAGCCTCGAATGGAAGGACTTTTTTTCAAAGTGGCTAAGCCTTAAGGATTAAGGAGTCCAATAAGAAAGAATCATTACTTTGATATGGGGGCACGTTACCCAAACGACATGATGTTTTCAAAAGAATTTTTAAAGATTCTAGGTCTGATTTTCAAAGGCTTCTCGATAGGATATTTTAAAATGAACTTTTAAGAGATGCTAAGCCTAATTTTTAGGAGTTTCTTGTTGTTTTCAAATGAGATTTTTTAGAAACTAAGCCTGATTTTTAGGGGTTTCTTGATGATGAGTTCCAATGAATTTTTAAAAGATGCTAAGACTAATTTTTAGGGGGTTTTTTGATGTTTTAAATGAGTTTTTAGAAACTAAGCCTGATTTCAGGGGTTTCTTGATGATTATTTCCAAGGACTTTTTAAAGAAGCTAAACCTAATTTTTGGGGGTTTCTTGATGATAACTGAAAACGAAAGATTTTAAGAAACTAAGATTGATTTTCAAGGGTTTCTTGATGAGTAAGTCCTTCAGGCCATCAATAAGTCTTTCGAGCATGATGCTTAAATCCTTTGGGTCATTTGTAAGTCTTTCAAGCAAGATGATAAGGCGTTCGGGTAATCCATAAGACATTCGGACAGCATGTTTTCGACATTTCCTTTCCTCGATTCACAATATTTTGAATTATCAATGCCTCACTTGAGGGATCAACATCTCGCTTGAGATAGTTTCACTCAAACAGAAGATTTATCTTGCTGGAGATAGTTTCACTTGAAACATAAGATTTTATCTCACTCGAGATAGTTTCACTCGAAACATAAGATTTTATCTTGCTCGAGATAATTTCACTCGAAACATAATATTTTATCTAGCTTGAGATAGTTTCACCCAAAAGATAAGATTTTATCTCGCTTGAGATCGTTTCACTCGAAACAGAATATTAGATCTCGCTTGAGATAATTTCACTCGAAACAGAAGATTTTATCTCAATTGAGATAGTTTCACTCGAAACAGAAGATTTTATCTCGCTTGAGATAGTTTTACTCGAAACAGAAGATTTTATCTCTCTTGAGATAGTTTCACTCGAAACGAAAGATTTTATATCGCTTGAGATAGTTTCACTCAAAACAGAAGATTTTATCTCGCTTGAGATAGTTTCACTCAAAATAGAAGATTTATCTCACTTGAGATTTTTTCTTAAAACAAACAACGCCCCACTAGAGGGGTTAACATTACCTTTACTCGATTCACAACACTTCGAATCACCAATACCCCACCAAAGGGGTTCATATTTCCTTTGCTCGATTCATAACACTTCGAATCAGTGACGCCTCACTCGAGGGATCAATATTTCCAGTAGAGAGTTCATGAGAAGAACTTATTCAACCTTGGCTCGATTCACGACACTTTGAATCAACGACACATCACTCGATGGATCAACATTTCCAATGGAAACACCATGATGATAAGAACTCGTATCTTGAAGAGC
This sequence comes from Hibiscus syriacus, assembly GCF_006381635.1. NCBI lineage: Eukaryota > Viridiplantae > Streptophyta > Magnoliopsida > Malvales > Malvaceae > Hibiscus > Hibiscus syriacus. The sequence continues at coordinate 13,782,337 of NW_024063471.1, read as the reverse complement.
AGAGACTTAGACAAAAAAGACACTATTTTATCTTTGCTTCATTCTAGTTTAACAGTAATGAGCAAAGAGGGGCAGCTGTGTGCACCATTTTACAGACCCAAAAAAATAGCAATGGGCCTCAATCCCAAACCAAACAAGACTCGACCCATACAAGACCCGACCCGGGGCCCAAACCAAGCCACCGAAATCCCCCAATCAATTGCAGCCAACCCAATGACCACTAAGCTGGCCCCTCCCTCTGCCCCAATCCTAGCCGAGGTCACCCATACACGCCAAACTCCTTCCCATGCCAATCCTTGCAGAAAACAACCAGCAAGCAAAACAAATAGGAATCATTTTCTATGAAAAATGGGTATAAGACCCATGCATGCAAACACTGTAAAGGGTCAATTCAGGGGGAACATTATCATTTTTTTCACAGTAATAACAACAAGTTTGGAGATTATTTTCTATCCATTTTCTTCAGTTCGATTCGTTCTTATTTCCCACAATTTTTGAAAATAAAAAAATAAAAAATAAGGAAATGTAGGGGTTTAACTATTCAGTCAGATCCTCGCCGGTGGCTGGGGTATCCGCTGCCCAATCTGAGCTGTGGGAAGGTTCGAAACATCCCCCAGAGAAACATATCTCGGGGCCAACTCGATCCAATGACGCACGGCGGCGGTACAGGCATTGAAGATCCGAAAGGTCTCGGTTCTCTTTCGTGGCGTTGGGGCCGATTCTCGCGAAACTGAGCCTAGATCTGCAATGAGGAGGCCGAGGTGAGTCTCCCGGTAATTTTTGGTGGCCACCAGGAACGGCAGCGACGGACAATGGCAGTGCAGCGGCGACAGCGGACAGGGCGAAGACCAGAGGAGGAGCGGCCACGGCGACCAGTCAGTTTTCTAGAGAGAGGGAAGAGCCTCTCTATCTAGTTTTTTTTTAAAAATGAAATTATAAAAGAAAAAGAAAAAAGTTAGTATTTATAGAAAAATTTCGGGGTAAATCACATTTTAAGACCACTAAACTTTCTCGTATTTTTACAAAATGATCACTGGAAGGGACTGTTTTTATAATTTTACCATTTTACTGTATGCTTTGTATTTTTTTGGTAAAATCTCATTCCAGGTCCCCCAAACTTTGTCGTGCTTTTGCAGAATAGTCACTTTCACGTATTATTTTCACAATATTCCCATTTTACTGTATCCTTTGTATTTTTGGTAATATCTTATTCCAGATCCCCCAAACTTTGTTGTGTTTTTGCATTTTGGTCACTGGACCTTTCGTTTCTAATTGATTGCAATTTTATCATTATGTTTTGTTTTATTTTAATTTAGTCACTGTTAATTTTTGATTTAGCTACTATTATTTTATTTTTTGTATTTTGGTCACTATTTATATCTTATTTAACTACTAACTTTTATTTTCTTACATTTTAGTCACTATTATTTTATTTTATTTTATGCAATTAGGTCCTTGTACTTATGTTTATTTTATTTTTTATCTTATGTTTTTTTACTGTTTTTTATTATTTGTTGTTTTATTTTTTTAATTAAGTTTATTATCAATTGTTTTGTTTCATAATTTAATCCTTAGATTTAGTTTCTTATATTAGGTTAACACTCGAATCGAATTTAGAAATTAGGATGACACTCTAGTTTAATTAGGGGGCAATTCGAGTCGTGTTTTCGCATAAGATGCCCGATTACTCGAATCGATTACTCGAGTCGATTTCTCGACTTTTAAAATTTATTAACAATTAATATTTTCTAAAGAATACTTTAGGTTTAATAATCTAAATAATAATTTGGGTTTTTATTTATTAATTAGTCCTCAACTTTAGATATTATTGATTTAGGTCTTTAAACTTTTAGTCTTTTTGAACTCGATATTTTAGATTTTGATCTTTTATTTCCCGGACTTCAATTAGACCTTTAAGATTGACATAATTAAATAAGTTAATGTTAAAACCTCTACTTTAGGTTAGATTTCAAACAAGTCTTTTAATTTAGGGAATAATATGAGTCGGCCCTTACGTAAATGCTCGAGGGACCATCTTGGTTATTCCATTCAAAAATTTGTTTAATAATCAAATAGGGTTAATATTAGAACCTACAGTTCTAGGTTTCTACCTTTAGGTTCTTTAACTTTCATAATTTGACACTTTAGGAAAGAGAAAGCCTTTAATTTACCTTAGCTTAGGATTAATAAAAAAATTGTTTGATTACATTTTTTTTAAACCTAAGGCAATGTTCACCTATTAGGGAATTAATGGCACATCTCCCGCAAGTATGCTCAGGGGGTGACTACTGGTGATTCTCATAAAAGGTCGACATCCTTTTCAAAACCACATCATGATTTCTAAGATTAAGGCAATGTTCGATTATTAGGCACAATAGTTTATCTCCCGCGTTTATGCTAGGGGTAAATGCTATCGTCTTTAATAAACGAAAACCCTTTCCAACTTTGCATCTGTAAATAATTTCAAATTAAATAAAGAACGAACTCAAAATTTTCGATTTTAAATATAGGGTAATCAACTAGGTACCAATTTTTGGGTGCTTGTGGGGGTGTTAATCCTTCCCCACGAGTAACTGACTCTCAATCCTGATTTTTAGATTTTTGCAGACCTTAAAACTCAGTATTATGATAAAAATAAAATGTTTTATTAAAATCACCTTGTTTTCACGGTGTCCCAATCGTACCTTAAATGATTGGTGGTGACTCCTCACATTTCAAAAATTTCTTTCAAAGAGTCAGTATCGGTCTTATCCCCGCTTGGGTGAAAAATGGTGCCGACATTTAGTTTCCTTTGTAATTAAGTATATATCCTTGTAGATAGATATAAAGGGTAAGGGTTAGATATCAAGTTTTTTCTTTATCCAAAATCCTCTTGTATTTTCTTCCTCCACATTAGTGAAACTCTTCTCTTCTGCTTGTGGTTTTTCATTTTGGGTTTTCCACGTAAATCTCAGTGTTCTTTGTTTTTTGATCATGTCTAATTGTTTGTCGATAATTGTTCTGATATTATAACAATATGTGTGAGTGTAAACTTGAAACACCAAATTGTCTAAATTTACACCATTGATCAAATTAGTCCTTTAATTTGCACATGTAAGGTTTATAGTAAAACATACACTCAAAGGATCTAAAAGTCCTAAACATGTATCATATACACTTATGCTACATAAGAACATCATATTCTCAAAAATTGTCAGTCATTTAAAGCATGTAGAACATGATTTCACAAAATTAAACAAATATTGCAAATTAAAGACAAAATCATAAGTCTATTATGTCATAAATATGCAATTCATGCAATATCAATCCTCTTTACTTATTGTAGTTAGATCCTGTTTGGGTTTGCTTTTGGCAACCTAAAATCACTTATTGTACTATCATGAAAGTAATAAAAGCTTATCCCATAAAAAAATATCTTCCTCACATCTTCTTTATGGGGTTGTTGTGAAAAATTAAAGGAAAGACATATTTTCTCCATCCTTCTTTTTCGAAGGTATTTTTTTCTTTAAATTTGTTTCATTGTCAAAAAGTTATATTTACATGTTAATGAAATTATTCTATTTTCTTTTGGAAAGAATTTTGAAGATTCAAATTATAATATGATAAGTTATATTTATTTTTATATCTGAAAAATAAATTTATTAGCCAATTATTTTTTTAGTTTAAGGAATTTATATATTCTCATTCAATAATATGAATATTAGGTAATCAAAACCAGAAAAAAAAAATAGGTTTTACAAGTCCCATAACAGAAATTTTATATATAAATAGATTAGAAATAAATAAGGTTATTCTAAACTCCTTACGTAAAAGGTAACGTTAAATACAAATAGAAGTAACATGTTGCTAACTAAACTATATGTGCACACAATATGACATAAAATATTAGAATAAATATTTATAATTTTTTGTTATATATAAAAATTTAAATAAATTTGGTTTGAGCATAGATAGTGTTAGTGCTTGTATATAACAAGATTAATAACATGAAATAATTTGTATACAAATCTATAAAAAGTAAATATTTGTGCTTTCATTATTATTTTATGCATAAATTTAGTCAATTTTCTATTATTTTAGTGTATATATAGATAAATAGATATATAGATAAAAAGAATTTTGCATGTTGATATTAAAAAAACGAAGGCAATATGGGACATGAGATCGATATTAAAATTATGTGATATGTGCATTAAAGAAATATTAAATGGTAATAGACTTGATATTTATTTTTTAGAAAAATAAGGATAAATCAAAATAATGAACAATTTTGAGAATGAGACGAATAAGTCCTATAAACATAGACAATTGAAGAAAGGTAGAATTTATTGAAAAAAGAATGAAAGATATGGAAAAAGTTAAAAGGAAAATATATTGTAAAAGTAAAAGATATTGGTCTTTGGTGAAATCCTACAAAAGGAACCGCTGATGTCTTTGAAGAGTGGCGTGTAAATAGGCTCAAGGTACAGTGATAATTCGAATTTATATTGTTATTACAGTTTCTTACTAAAACTATCATTTTGTATGTAGATGGTGCCCGAAGCTTAGAGATTCGGACTTACAAGTAGGATGGGCATGGGTCGGATTTGGTCAGGTTTCAATCAACTCAATCCGGCCTAAAATTATTCATCTTTCACTCCATCTGATATAGCCCGAAAAATATACACCCTCCACTCTAATCGTACCCGGTCTGACTTTTTAAGATAAAATATGAACTCAACCCAATCCGACCCGAAATAATGTATTTATTAAAAATATTATTTTTATTCAATAAAATAGAAAAGTTTAATTGAAAAAAATAATATATAGAGGGATATTATTGTAATTATCTTTAAATATATAAGATAAAATTATTGTTTTGGGTCAGCTCGGATCGGATATTTTTCACCCTAAACCTGAATCTGACCTGAATATAACCTCTAAAAAAACCCAACCCGACCTAACCTGAAGCCAAATTTAAAAAAATCTACTTGATCGGGTCTGGTTGGGTCAAAACACGTCGGGCTCAGGTCCCGTGTCGATCCCTACTTACCGACATTGATTCTGAATTAGAAGAGATGTAGGAGCAAATGGTCAAAGGGATAATGTTGCACCCTGTCGTAACCGTCCCTAGCGCTTGGAACGAGTCTCGACTTATTTGTGAAAAAATCATTTTTTGTAAAAGAAATGTTTTAGAGTCGCCATCAACCTTTTGGGTTAGGTAGATCGAATACCTAAAAATTATCTTTTAAAAGAGTTTTTAACAAAGCATCATTTTAAAAGATAAACAAGTCTACGTGTAAACATAAATTTATTTTTTGAATAAAAAAAAGGTGTTTGGGGTTGATTACGCATTGGGAAGGATAAGCAGCCCACAAAGCCCAAAATTGGTACCCCTTCGATTACAAATTGTCTCTAACAGTGGAAATCTAAGAATTCGAATATAAATTTAAGTTACGATCCTATTATTTCAAATTCTACGATACAATTTTTATTTAACGAAAATTTCTAAGGAGAAATAGAAAATATTCCAATATTTGCAATCGAAGAGAAAATAATCACTAAAATTCTTTAGGACGAATATTTCTCTTTCCAAGTGAAATAAAAATAATATAATAATTTCTCCAAAGAATTCGAGATTAAAATATTTTGATTCGACCAAAATAAAAAATTTAAGCCAATTTGAACAAATTTAATTAATCATGCTAGCTGATGAAAAGCTTAAACTAGAATGGGAGAAATATAAACACAATAAAAAGAAAAGACCCAAAAATAAGTATCACACAAATATAAGTGCTCAATTAAAATAAAATCATAAATAACATAAGGACCAAATTGCAAGATATCAAAATAAGGCACTCAATATGATAAAAATATGAAACATGCACACACACACATATATTCATGGACAATAAATAAAATGCAATAATTAAAGGATATAAATTAAATTGTTGAAAAATAGGGGACAAAAATAAAAGATCAAAAAATTAAAGCAAACAAAATGTAAGGACTAAAATTAAATAAAGAAAAAATAAAGGCATAAATTTAAAGGTGCATAAAATTAAATATAAGAGCAATAAAAATACAATGTTAGTGTTAATTTTAATTTTTAACTTGGACCATAAATAATGCAAGTCGTACCCCGAGGCAGGTCGTCGCAAGGTCGTACTATGGTTCGAACATAAAATAAATAAATAAATAAATCACAAGTTAGCGGTTAGATGCTAACATACTCCAGACAATAATAATGTGGATCATACCCCGGATCGGGTCACCACAAGTTCGGTTCGAATAATAGTAATAAATTGTTAGTGGTTAGTGGTTAACGGTTAGTGGTTAGATGTTAATAGAGTCCATACCAAAATAATATGGATTATACCTCGGATCGGGTCACCACGAGTTTGGCTTGAATAATAGCAATAAATAGAAAATAGTGAAATTGATGCATTATATTTGAAACAAATAAAATAAAAAGTAGTGACCAAAATACAACAAATAAAAATAATAAAAGTGATGAAAATAAAATAAAAGCAAATTAGAATGCCAAAGTAGAAAAATAATAAAAAAGAACAAGCAATTAGTGACCAGAATAGACAAATGCTCCAAAACTAAAGGGGCCAAAAGGGAATTAACCATTAAAGTAGGGCCCAAAATCTAAAATATGCCAGACTTCGGGGGATCCCCAATCTGATTAACCCAAAAAAGTCTAAATATATCCTAATATTAATCTAAACACCTAAACCTAAACCTGAAACAAAACCTAACTTTCATCTTCCTCAACTTTTCTTCCTCACGAGTGACGACCAATCCCAAAGACCCAAGGGACACTCTTCGCCAGCCTCAAAGCAACGGTAGCCTCCTCGCTCTTACCGACCTTCCACCTGGCCAAGGGGGACTATACGACCTCATAAGGAACCTCGAAAGCTTATTCTCCTCTCCAAATGTTTAACCCGAAACCCATGACCCACGACGACGATGCCACTATTCGCTCTCAATGCCACCATTTATGGCAGTAAGTCAACCTCAAAACCTCGCTAACCACCAACATCGGTGGTCATGTTGATATGATGACACACCCAAGACACCTTTTTCTCTTCTAAAACCCAAACCTGAGGGTCTCGAGAGCCAAACCAACCCCCTAAATTATCACAACAATGACCAATCAACTCTCTAGATCCGACGGTGACCCCAAAGCTCGACAAACCACGACAATTTAACTTTGGCAAGGCCCTATTCGACTAAGACAACGATATCTAACTCTTTCTATTCTCTCTATTTCTACTACTTTTCTACTTGGATTTAGAAATAAAAATATTGTTACCTGAAAAAAAGTGAAGAACAAATCCTTCATTATATTGTTGTTATATTGGTATCAAAAAGAAAAATGGGAACCAATTGTTTACAATGCTCTCTTTGCTTTCTAGAGAGAAACGAAAAATCAGGGAGAATGTCCCGTTATTACACTGTTATTGGGGTTTATATACCTCCCAAAAGTGAAAAAATTATATATCTTAGTTTCTATTTTGTTTTGTGGTTGTTCACAAGGCTGGCTTGGTACTGGTGCAGTCGGTGGCGGTAGGTGATAGGTCATGGAGCTGAGTGGATGGGAGCTGCTGAGATTTTGTGGCAACATGGTATGGATGTAATGATTAATTTTTTTGGGATAAAATTGGTGATTACAGCTGCCCCTCTTCGTTCATTATTGTGATACGGGAATGGAACGAAGACATAAAGCACCAATTTTATCCAGTTTGGCCACCCAAAATCTCTAAGCTCCATGCTCTTTTCATTATGAACTCTTCACTCCTTTTTAAAGGCAACTTTGAGGTTAAACAAGCTCTTCTTTATGAACTTCTTCTCACTCTTCAGATGAGTTCTTCTTATCATGAACTTTCCATTGGAAATGCTGATCCACCTCCTTCTGTGATTGACTCAAGCAAAAGGTCGAACAAGTTCTTCTCATTATGAACTTCTTCACTTTCTTTGGAAGAGTTCTTTTCATTACTAACCCTTCTATTGGAAATGAAGATCCACCTCCTACCATGATGGATTTGATGAAAATGTTGATGATGATCTATCTCCTGTGATAGATTCGAGTAAAAAGTTGAACAAGTTGTTCTCATTATAAAATTCTTCTTCCTCTTCGGATGAGTTTTCATTATGAACCCTTCCATTGGAAATGTTGATCCATCTCCTTCTATGATGGAATCAAACAAAATGTTGAAGTTGATTTATCTTTTTTTACGATAGAGTCGAGCAAAATGTTGAACAAGTTCTTCTCGTTATGAACTTCTTCTTTCTCTTCGAATGAGTTCTCCTCATTATGAACCCTTCCATTGGAAATGTTACTCCACCTCCTTCTGTGATGGATTAGAATCTGTAAAAAGATTATCATATGTCAGTAACAATTGTATTTGAAATACCCAGAGGTATTGACCCAAAGGTCCTCGAATCTTTGATGAGATCCACGTTTTCAAAGATTGAAAAGTGGACTAATTCTTTTTTGATATCTTCTTCAACAGGGAAATGTGAAATCTTTGCTAGCTTTGAAATTCCTGTCAAATATTCAACATCTTGAAGAAAATGAATAAGAAATTTATTTCAAGAGAAGTTATATCATATGAGATAAAATTTGGTTTCGAGTGAACAATTTCAAATTTTGTGTTCAAAGGGAAACTGTCTCAAGCGAGATGAAATTGCTTTTAAGAAAAACAACCTCAAGTGAGATCAAATTGGTTTTAGGTGAAACAAATTCCAAATTTTGTGTTTCAAAGGGAACATGTCTTAATTGAGACAAAAATTCTAAATGAAATAATTTCATAATTCATATCTCAAGAGAAAACATCTCAAGTGAGATAAAAATTTGATTCGAGTGAAACAATTTCAAAATTTGTATTTCAATAGAAACTGCCTCAAGCGAGATGAAATTTGTTTTTAAGAAAAACAATCCCAAATGTTCGTGTTTTAAGGAAGACTGTCTCAAGTGAGACAAAATTTATTTCATGAAAAACAATCTCAAGTGAGATAAAAAATTTCATACTGAATGAGAAGCTTTGAAAATCACTTTATCATTTTCCATGAATATTATATGAAAACATCATAATGATCGGGTACTACGCCCCACTTTAAAGCAATAATTCTTTTATGGATTGGGCTCCTCTGCTTTTGAGACTTTGTCGCTCCAAACATGATTTCCTCTATTTGATTCTTGAATTCTAATTTTCTCTTCTCGGGATCACAAATCATTTTCTTTCCTTGGGAGATCTGTAAAGGATTATGCATTTATTTATGAAAATATGAATGTAATTAAATATGTCTAAATGTAATTCATTTCTCTTATGCAAATGATGTTCTCATGGATGCAAAAATGTTATTTCATTTTATTTTTTTACTTCAAAGTGGAGAACTCGGTCTTCCTTCACTTAATCAATATTGGCTAGAGCCTACTCCAACATTAGCATGGTGATTTGTCAGTTCAAGCAAGCGTTCTTTGAAAAACAATCTCATCATCTTGTGTCGTCATGTCTCATCTCTCCTCTTGCTTTTGTTTGTTCATGAAAATCTCAGAAGAAATGCTCTCTCTTTAATTCTTGTTATGGTCAGATATAAGATCCGACGTCTTTTGTTTCTAACCCAATTGTTCTATCAGAGTTGTTTCTTCAAGAATGTTCTACCAACTGAAGCATGAATGGTTTTGTAACACCCATAACTTGTGTACACAAAAAATACGAGTTACAGATATCACATCAAAAATTCAAAACATCTCTTTAGAATTTAATTGAGCAAAATATTGGTTTCATTCAAACATCACTAGTTTCATAACTTGAAAAATTATTATAAAATAATTATTCAGAGAAATATCGTAATATAATATTTTTGGTTACCAATTCAAAACCAGTTTCAAGCAGTGATAGACAGTTATGTTCTATTTTTCATAAAATAATAAAGATTGTCTAACACGTTTGATTTAAAACCCAAATTAATTTTTTAAGCATAGTTTAATATCATAATATTAATTATAATTAATACTAACTATATTAAGAAATTGTAGACATTTCATTCTCGTATACATGCCAGCTAAGTCTTTTAGAACACAATAGGATGTCATCATTGTTCTTGTAAATATTTCCTTGGTGATTGATGCCAAGCTCAGCTTCTTACTCATTTTCCTCCTTTTTCCTATGTGTGAAAATCATCACACGCTAAGTATACAGGTAGTGAGATAATAATATAAATATTCAAAGTAATACAACATATAAATATAAATGAGAAATAATATTCAATGCAACGTGATCCCTTTACCTGCATTCCAACCATGTTACCATAAATTAATATGATATAACTGAATATAAAGTTTCTTACCAATATACTTGCCATTTATCCCATAAGCTCGTAAGCTTTTTTGCATGTTTATCATTTATTAATCAATAAACCATAGCCCAATCTAACCTTGAAGACCTTGGGTATTCAAGTCAAATACATGAACCATAGTGCTAAACCTGCACTACGCTTACACTCTAGTGCTAACCTAGATATGGCACATAAGGTCATGCCCACCACCTACATTAGGTTTACACTCTAGTGCTAATTAAGATATGACACATAAGTTTGTGCCGACCACCTTCACTTAGTGTCCTTACACACTAGTGCTAATCTAAACTTCCAGCTACTATACTCTATGACATGCCAACTATACCCTGTCCCTCAACGACTTACATGGCATATAGTCTATTATTTTCATCCAATGTATATTAATAAAATTTTAACATTGGGCAGTTAATACCCGAAGTAACATTTGTATTAAACGTTATATATATTCATGATAAAAATCATATATATAATTACTAGTGATCAATTGATTTTATATTCAAATTTTGACATATTTAGAATATGTCAAATATATGATAAATGACATAAATATCATGCCAATATAAACAAGGTATACTTATTGCAAGTCCTACCCAATGATGTATAAAACATCCATGTATAATGTTATGCATGCATTTTAGTCACTTTGAAATTATATACAAGTCAAAATGTAAGCTTCAGTAAGCTTTAACTTGATCCTTTGCTTCTACTTTTGTTAAATCCCAATATTTGTCATAATTTCTAATCCTGGAAGTTTGCACTACCTTTAAAGAAATATTATTTTGTATTAATCCACACACTTAAAAATTATTCCATTTATACAAATGGAAACTAGACTAAAATAAAAATCTATCCATATAAGATACTCCTTATAGTTCAATTTGTACAATCTATGGTGAACTTTCAAAGTTGACCTACATAATCTGTTTTGAGCAGAATATGCTACCTCGTTTTCTGACCAATCTTTAGTTAAAAATTCATATCTTTTTGTATACACCTCGAAATCAGTTTTCGTTTGTTTTAAACAAAACTAGACTAGTATTAAAATTATCCTCCAATAAGTTTTTTAGCATTTATGGATATTTTCTAGACATACTGTCCATAACATAAATTATAAGCAGATTTCACCAATTTCCATTTTCAACTTATTCACTAATTCTTTTAGCTCACCAAATGCACATATATGCATGCATCACAAATCACATAACGATTCAGGAGTCGCTTCTTAGCATAGTAACTCCATCACTGGCTCATCGCAAGCCAATGTTTTTTTGATAACATAAGTACAAATTGAATTTGCACTCACCTGGTGTCCTTAGCTTGCAATCTTCCTTAGAATTTCCCATTTCATCCTTTTGCTTATCCTTAGCTTTAATAATATTTGATCTTGATTTCAGGAACTCAATCTAAATGAAAATCATTACCAAACATATTCAAATTCAAACCAAATGTTAGAATCTTACTAACATATACATACTTTGGAAAATAAATACCTAACAAATTTTTCAGAACCTTATTTGATAAAATTCCCATGTCACAACATAAATGTTGACCTTAATACTTCTAATTGACCACTGAAGTTTCTTTTTATCCCAACACCACATAACATTTTCACTTAAGCTCCCAACCTTTCCATATGTGTGATTTAGACCTCAACTTTTTCAAGGTTTTCAAAATAATCCAATTTCACATCCTAACTTCAATTTCAACACTTAAATATTAATTTCCATCATAGTAAATCAAACATTGAACATTTACAAAACAATCCACAACTTTTACAAAATTATTGATTTGGTCCTCTAACTTTTCAAAAATTATAGAATAGTCCCTAAATTTTTCGAAGGCTTGTATGATAATTCCTACATCGTTTCCAGACCTTTCATAATTTTTGCAAAATTTTCCTCACCCTTTAAGACCAAGGCCAAATGGTTTATATAGTCAAGACTAGGTTTTCATGATTTTATTCGATTTTGATTCGAATCGAGCATAAAATCAACCTCGATTCAACCTTATACAAACTCTACAATCAAATCCCTAATCAAATTTCATCAAAACATAAAGTTCCCCTAACTTTAGAGTTTGGCCGAAACTTAAGGAAGCATTTATAGGAGGATTGAACATGTTTTAATCATCAAACAAACTTGGAAATGATTCTACAATCTCAAAACATCAAGATTCATAATCAATTCCATAAATCCTAATGTTAACATAAACCCTATAATTTGATATCTTTGAGCACAAACCATATTAGCAAGCAATAATGGTACTAAATTATAGCGCTTTTCGAATAGAACAACTTTATATTTAACGACTTAATCCAAAAACTAAAAGAAATTACTCAAAAATTAAAAATAAAATTTCTCTTACCTTGGTATGAAGGAGCACGAAATTTTTGCTGAAAAATGGCTTGGTTTCATGAATTTTTGGTTAATTTCATGTTAATTTAGCCTTTATTTAAGCTTAAATAAATAAAATATTCATTTAATGAGAAATATCCATTTTACCCTTAATGAAATTTGAAATTTACCTTAATACCAAGCCAAATAAACCTTGTCATCTTCCAAAGTCAAAGATGGACAAAATATTTTGCCCTTTACAACTTTGCCATGTCATTTTCCAAAAATTTCAATCTTGCCATTTTTCATCCAACGATCTAAATTAAACATAGAAATAAAATTCTCAAATACAATGATTCATATTATTTCCATCATTTTAAAATGTGGAAACAATTTTTCTAAGCTTAATTTATCATCCTTCAAGTTTTATAAAAATTTATATTCGATCCGATTTACCGAATTTTTATAGAACTTTAACACTTTCTAGTGTTTAACACGATTTCCATATCAAGAATCTAATTTCAATAAAACCCCACTTTCAAGAGTAAACTATCCATTTATGGAATAAAAATTCATTTTGGGAAAATTATCACTTAGGTCCCTAAACTTTCCCAATTTTATACATTCATCACCAAACTTTCAAAATTTATATTTTGGTCACTCACCAAAATTTTGGGGATTACAATTCTTCTTCCCTTAATAAAATTCGTCCTCAATTTTTCAATACATACCTAATGTAAATAGACGAGGATGCTACTTTTTCACTCTTTGATTTCTTTGTCGAACTTTAATAAGTATTAGTTGTTTTTCATAAGTCGAATCTGGTCAAATCTTTATTTCCTATGGGGTGATAATATGCAAAGAATCTTATTGATACCTCCTGAGCATCGACACATGAAAAACATTATGGATCTTGTCCATTTCTGGAGGCACTTCTAGTTAATAAGTCACTGATCCAACTTCTTTTTTCTTTATATAATCTTATAAGGTCCAATAAATCTCGGACTCAACTTTCCTTTGCGTCTGGATCGCAATACTTTTTTCCAAGGTGATAATTTAAGAAATACTTCTTTATCACCTTCCTGGTATTCAATCTCTTTTCTTTTCAAGTCTGCGCAAGACTTTTGTCGATCAGTAACTATCTTGAGATTATCTTAAATGATCTTTTCCTATTACAAGGTCCATTGTAACTCATTCCTATTCCCACAGAGGGATAGAAACCGGTTACAATAATTTAGAAGGCACTTGATACTTTACTTTAACTCACTGACATGTCAGCCATTTAGAAACAAGCTCGATGATAACTCTTTTCATACCCACTTCTAAACTCTTTCCTCGATAATATAAACATTCATCAGACTTAAAGTCTTTAATTTCTCTCTCCTTTTCCTGCTTATTCTATCTTTGACAAGCACGAAAATTTTCATCTTTTCTCTTAAGATCCTTTATTCGATCGAGCAACATAGACTTTAAATTTAATTATACAAACAAAACACCATCTTTCTTTAACGACAATCACATATTCAAAACTCTCAGAATAGAAATGTCTTTTGGCTTTATCGTATCAGCCACCATATTAATGTTTCCTATTTGCAGTTGATAAACATGTCATCAATCTTTAAGTAATTCAATCCATTTCCTTTATTTTGACTCCTTCGAATCAACACATACTTTTGACTTTTGAGATTCGTATAGATATAACGTCACTCACCATGTAGATAATGATGTGTTATATCAACAAAGTAAACACAACTATTTCCAACTCGAGATCATAAGTTAAATAATTTCTTTCATGATTATCTAGTTGCTTTGAAGCATAAACCAAAACTTTTCCTCTTGTATGAATACGCATCCCAAACCATTATGAGACGCATTATTATAATTCACATAATCTTTTCCATATTTTAATTATATTGACGTTGGAGCTTATGTCAGTATTCTTTTTAACATCTCAAAGTCTTGTTGTCACTTATCAATCCAAGTGAATAACACGTCTTTCCTTAGTAGCTTGATCCAAGGGAAGACTATAATTACAAAGTTCTTTACGAACCTTCGTTAATAACCAACAAATCCCAAGAAACTTTAAAATATAAAAACATTCTTTAGAATTTATCATTCGACTATATCTCGTGCTTCCTTGATATATATCCTTATCCCCATAGCTGAGTTCACATGGCCAAGGAATATAATCTTAGACAACCAACATTTACACTTGGCCAACTTAACATGAAAGTGTTTCTCCTGAATAGTTGGAAGAACTATACAAAAGCAGACATCGTGTTCTTCCCTGGTCTTACAACAAATCAAAATAATATCAATGAACACTACCACCAGTTAATCCAAGTATATCTAAAATACTCGGTTTATCCAACCCATAAATGTCGCAGGAACATTTGTTAAACCAAACGACATTATTGCAAACTAGCAGTGTTCATATCGAATTCTAAAAACTGTCTTAGGAAGATCTTCTTCCTCATCTTTAACTAATAATATCCCGAAGGGAGATCTGAATTGTCTAACTGACCAAAAGATGATCAATCCTCAGAAGAGGATACTTGTTCTTCTTTGTTACCTTATTTAAAGGATGATAATCCATACATAATTTCATAGACTCGTCTTTCTTTTTCACAATAACACTAGTGCATCCTATATGATACGCTTAGTCTTGTAAATTCCCTTCTTAACAATTCTTCTAACCATGCTTTTAATTCTCTTAGCTTAGTTGAAGTTATTCAATACGGGCCATAGAAATAAACATAATACCATATCTATTTTACTTTCTATGTCTCAATCTAGAGCTAATCCAGGTAACTTTTGTAGATACACAATTGGATACCCTCAAACAGTTGGAATATATTCCAACTTAACTAAGGAAGTTTGAGTATTCACCTCTTTTACTAAGAAGGCTTGAGAACCTAGTAGCAATAACTTTATAGCAGTTGATGCTAAAATCTCATTAGAAAATAAATTTACTCTTTTTTTCCACAAATATCTCGAAACTTTTTGAGTTCTATAAATTCAATTGCTCTAAGTGGTAATTCATTGCAACATGTTATGGGTAATCAATCCATTCCAAAAATTACCTTCGAAAGGCAATTCTATCAAGTTTGTTATAAATCAACACTTTGAATCCTTAGCAGACAGTTACTGTCTACAAATACTACTCACTATCACCTTCAAGTCTAGTTAGGCGCACATATAATACTTAGGATCAAATCTATCAGAATGTTTCATTTTTTAATCAGTATTTTACTTATGAATGAATGAGGGGTTTTCTTAAAATTACATTGACACTCCCTATTGTGTCAAAGCATCAACTTATTTAGACTAAACAGGAGGACGATGGTTAACATCATTACTATCACTATTAACTTATCTTTGAACCTCCTACTCGATCACGTTCTTCAAACCCTCGAATACACACATTTTTTTCATAAACAATTTTTATTCATCTTTATAAGTTAGGAGTGGCATCAATCGAACCTTATAATCACCAAATCAGTAACACTGACATCCTAGTGGCATGTATACACTTTGTAACTCAAAACAAGCTCGATTTAGTCTTAGAATCGGCTAAACCTGTAGCTCTGATACCAATAAATGTCACACCCATAACCCATATATGCGAATCAATACGAGTTACAACTATTACATCAAAAATTCAAAACATTTCTTTAGAATATAACTGAGTAAAATTTTGGTTTCATTCAAACATCACTAGTTTCATAACTTGGAAAATTATTATAAAATAATTATTCATAGAAAAATTGTAATATAATATTTTTGGTTACCAATTTAAAACCAGTTTTAAGTAATGATAGACAGTTATGTTCTATTTTCATATAATAAATAAGATTGTCTAACACGTTTGATTTAAAACCCAAATTAAAATTTTAAGCATAGTTTAATATCATAATATTAATTATAATTAATGCTAACTATATTAAGAAATTGTAGACATTTCATTCTCGTATACATGCCAGCTAAGTCTTTTAGAACACAATAGGATGTCATCATTGTTCCTCTAAATATTTCCTTGGTGATTGATGCCAAGCTCAACTCCTTACTCATTTTCCTTCTTTTTCCTATATGTGAAAATCATCACATGCTAAGTATACACGTAGTGAGGCAATCATATAAATATTCAAAGCAATGCAACATATAAATATAAATAAGTAATAATATTCAATGCAAATTGATCACTTTACATGCATTCCAACCATGTTACCATAATTTAAAATGGTATAACCGAATATAATGTTTCTTACCAAAATACTTGCCATTTATCCCATAAGCTCATAAGCTTATTTTCCTGTTTATCATTTATTAACAAATAAACCATAGCCTAATCTAACCTTGAAGACCTTGTGTATTCGAGTCAAATGTATGAACCGTAGTTCTAAACCTACTCTAAGCTTACGCTCTAGTGCTAATTCGGATATGGAACATAAGGTCGTGCCCACCACCTACACTTGGTTTACACTCTAGTGCTAATCCGGATATGACACATAAGGTTGTGCCCACCACCTTCACTTAGTGTCCTTACACACTAGTGCTAATATAAACCTGCAGCTGCTATACTCTATGGCATGCCTACTATATCATGTCCCTCAATGAATTACTTAGGCATATAGTATATTTCTTATTCATCCAATGTATATTAATAAAATTTTAACATTGGACATTTCATACCCGAAGTAACGTTCGTAATAAACATCATATATTCATGATAAAATAATATATATAATAACCATTGATCAATGCATTTTATATTGAACTTTTGACATATTTAGAATATGTAAAATATATGATAAATGACATAAATATCATACCAATATAAACAAGGTAGACTTATTGCAAGTCCTGCCCAATTATGTATACAACATCCAAGTATAATGTTATGCATGCATTGCACTCACTTTGAAATTATATACAAGTCAAAATGTAAGCCTCACTAAGCTTTAACTTGATCCTTTGCTTCTACTTTGGTTAACTCCCAATATTTGTCATAATTTCTAATCATGACAGTCTGCACTACCTTTAAAGAAATATTATTCAGTATTAATATACACCTTAAAAATTATTTCATTTACACCAATGGATACTGGACTCAAATAAAAATCTATTCATATATGGCACTCCTTCTAGTTCAATTTGTACAATATATGGTGAATTTTCAAAGTTGACAGACAGAATTTGTTTTGAGCATAATTTGTTGCCCCGTTTTCTAACTTATCCTCAGTTAAAAATTCATATATTTTTATATACACCTCGAAATCAGTTTCCATTTATTCTAAACAAAACTAGACTGGTATTCTAATCAAACGGTATAAAAATCATCCTCTACTAATTTTTATCATTTATGGCAATTTTCTAAGCTTACTATCCAAAAAATAAATTCTAAGCAGATTTCACCAATTTGCATTTTCAAATTGTTCACTAATTCTATTAGCTCATCAAATGCACATATATGCATGCATCACAAATCACATAACATTTTAGGAGTCACTTCTTACTATAGTAACTCCGTCACTGGCTTATCACAAGCTAATGTTTGTTCAATAACATAAGTACAAATTGAATTTGCTCTCACCTGGTGTCCTTAGCTTGCAAACTTCCTTAGAATTTCCCATTCCATCCTTAAGCTTCTCCATAGATTTAATAATATTTGATCTTGATTTCAAGAACTCAATATAAATGAACATCATTACTAAACAAATGCAAATATAAACCAAATGTTAGAATCTTACTAACATAGACATACTTTGGAAAATAAATTCCTAACAAATTTTACGATGCTTATTCGATACAACTCCCATGTCACAACATAAATGTTGACCTTAATACTTATAATTGACCACTCAATTTCCTTTTTTTCCCAACTACACATAACATTTTCACTTAAGCTCTCAACATTTCCATATGTGTGATTTAAACCTCAACTTTTACAAGGTTTCCAAAATAATCCAATTTCACATCCTAATTTCAATTTCAACGCTCAAACATGAATTTCCAGTATAGTACATCGAACATTGAACAATTACATAATAATCTATAACTTTTCTAATATTACTGATTTAGTCCTTTAAAATTTATAGAATGGTCCCCAAATTTTTCTAAGGCTTGTAGTATACTTCCTACATCTTTTCCAGTGTTTTTATAATTTTTTCAAAATGTTCCTCATCCTTTAAGACCAAGGTCGAATGGTTTATATAGTCAAGACTAGGTTTTCATGATTTTATTCGATTTGGATTCAATTCAAGCATAAAATCAACCTCGATTCAACCTCATACAAACTCTACCATCAAATCCCTAATCAAATTTCATCAAAACACAAAGTTCCCCTAACTTTAGGTTTTGGTCAAAACTTATGGAAGCATTTATAGGAAGATTGAACATGTTTTAATCATCAAACAAACTTGGAAATGATTCTACAACCTCAAAAACATCAAGATTCATCATCAATTCCATAAACCCTAATGTGAACATAAACCCTAAAATTTGGGTTCTTTGAACAAAAACCAAATTAGCAAGCAATAATGGTATCAAATGATAGCATTTTTCGAATGAACAATTTTCTATTTCACGACTTAAACCAAAAACCAAAGGAAATTGCTCAATTTTTTTAAAAAAAACATTCTTTCCTTGGATGAAGGAGCACGAAATGTTGGATGAAAAATGGCTTGGTTTCATGAAATTTTGGTTAATTTCAAGTTAATTTAGTCTTTATTTGAGCTTAAATGAATAAAATATTCATTTAATGAGAAATGTCCATTTTTCCCTTAATAAAACTTGATATCTACCTTAATACCAAGCCACATAAACCTTATCATCTTCCAAATTAAAAAATGGACAAAGTATTTTGCATTTTATAACTTTGCCCATGCCATTTTCCAAAAATTTCAATCTTGTCATTTTTCATCCAACTGTCCAAATTGAACATGGAAATAAATTCTCAAATCCAATGCTCTATATTATTTTCCATCATTTTAAAATTTGGAAATAACATTTATAAGCTTAATTTATCATCCTTCAATTTTTCTAAAAATTTATATTTGATCCGATTTACCAAATTTTTATCAGACTTTAACACTTTCTAGTTTTTAACACAATTTCTATATCAAGAATCTGATTTCAATAAAACCACACTTTCAAGAGTAAACTATCCATTTATGGAATAAAATTTGTTTGGGAAATTTACCACTTAGGTCCCTGAAGTTTTCCCATTTTTATATTGACTACTAAACTTTTAAAATGTACATTTTGGTCACTAACAAAAATTTCAGGGTATTACATTGTTTGTTTTTCAAAGTAAGCTCTTTTTTGTCTCCATATTCGGCCCCTAATACTTCAAGCATCAAGGTTTATTCGCAATACATTCTTAATGTGAATCTTGTTATCCCAATATGATTTGGGTCTTTTATCATTCCCCAATGTGGATACTTATGAAGTTCTTGAACATCGTTGTCAAAACTTCTTATTTTTAAACTTGCTTAAACAAGTGATTAATACATCTAATATAGGAATGCCCTCAACATTTGTTATGACTTAAGATGCCATGAGATCTCAAAATAATATATACATATTCTTATTAAGGTAGTCATCTGCTTCTTGGTCGGTTATTGATGATTTCAAAAATAAGTGTCAAAAGTTTTATTCTTGAGTCTTTTTGATCTTTTAGACTTCATTGTTCCCAGGATTGGAGAATGTCTGCCTTGCCCTTTCATTTTTATTTTAGGCAGCATAAGTCTTACGAGCATCAAGGATCTCTATCATTCTTGAGAAATCATCTTGTTTATTTTCCCCATATGAAAACATCTTGAAAAAAATATCTTTGATGGGGATCTAATAGTTGTCCTCGTGAATTCAGCTTATACACTCTTTTACAAATGAGCATGAGTGTCAAGGTTTTTGGGCTACTTTGGATTCCATGTGCTTTAAAAGATTAACTCAAAATAATACCAATAAATCTTTTATTTTCTTTTGAACTATGTTAATATGCTTATAAGATGCTTGTAAATGAACAAAATTGGGGTTCGAAATAAGAAAATTGAAATTTTATAAAGTTATGACAATCATGGAAAGGATAAAAATCAAGAAAAAAACTGGATGCCTCAAGCATCACTAGTATGAATGTTCCTGAACCAATCGACTATATATAATTTGGAGCACTGAGGTAAGATTTTGTTTAGAAGATCTCAAATGTTTCCAAAGTGTCTATAAATGTGAAACTCCTTTCAAAATATCAGGCTCTTCTAAATCAATCAACTCAAAACAGCCCCAAAGCGTAGATGTGAGCTTATGTCTAAAGGACTTCAAAAATCGCCAAAATATTTGTAGATGCAAAATTGATCCAAAGTATCATAATCTTGAGAGGGGTTTACTTATCAGATGCCTAATATCAAAATGCATTTGAGCTGTCCTTTCAGGTTTTCAACTCAAATCCTTCATTTGGTTTCAAGACGACCTTTCTTGGATTCTCGTCTTGAACCCTCATTTCAATTTTCTTTTTTTTTTCTCCTTTTCTTTTTTATTTTTTCTTCTCTTTTCAATCTTTTTTCTCTTTTCTCTTTATGTTTCCTTTTTCTTTGTTTTCTCTTATTTTTCTCTTTTTTCTTTTTCTTTTTCTTCTTTTTTTCTTTCTATTTTTTCTATTCTTCAAGTGTAATTCTTCTCAACCAGAATCTGAATTTATTGGATTACTTAATTCAACAACACTCATCTGAAAATGATCTCATTGACAACATTTGGTTGTTTCTCCATTAGGCATCTATTTCCCAAGGAAATCTTTATGAATTAACAAGATATTTTCAATCATTAGATCATCCTCTCAGACTTCTATTGAAGAACTTTCTTATCATAAGCTTGTATCATCTGCTTATGACACATATGTCCATGGTAGATAGCGTTTAACCTCTTCAATGTAGTTTAGCTAATTATAATGAGCTTGAGCACGTCCAGCTTTGTCTTGTCTTTACTTCATCCTCATAGTTGTAAGATTACTGACGAGGAACTTCCACATCCTTTTAGTACTTAAATTTTCTTTTCGTGACTGCTCTTATCTCTAAAGCGGAAGCCTCAAATACTACCATATTGTTAATCCAAAAGAACTTTGGTTTGCTTGTGCAAGGATAATAGACATTTTCTGAAGAAATTACCATTATCCCAAATTCTCATCCCAAAGCGTTGGATACCACATTAAAACATCTAGGATTCGTCACATGCTTTAATTTCTTCTTCAATAAAGATGTACAATAAATCCTCATCTAAAAAAATTAAAAACCCAGGGACTCATAATCATCTGATGTCCATCTTGCTAGAGAATCTATTATGGCATTCCTTTTTATCGTCTTTTGGCTCATATACACAATGGCATATTCTGATAACACTTGCTATCGAGCCATTCTTCTAGTTAATGTTGGTGACCATGTTAAGCACTTTAGAGGATCAAGTTTGGATATCAATCGAGCAGTATAATATAACATGTATTGTCTGAGCCTTTAGGTATCCCATACCAAAGCACATCATGCCTCCTAGATTGGTAGGTATTAGATCTTTCAATCAATAAACTTTTTGCTCAAATAATAGATAGCTATTTTATTCTTTCCAAACTCATTATGCAACTTCCACATATCTCAATGAATTTTCAAAGACTGTCAGATAGGGGATTAATGATCTATCAAAAACTTGTGCACTATTACTTATGTATTCAATGTTGGCATGTTTAGATAAGATCAATAAAAGATGCCTTTGGAATCTTGAAGCAACTCTATCACCTTTTGTCTCATTTCATGTCACAAAGTAGTGCCAATATATGTCTCTCTTCTTTCTTCATTCATTCAGAATCTCGATTTCTTCATGGTGAAATAAGATTTGTTCATCATCCTTTTTCACTAGCCTCAATAGTTTGTTACAAACATCACATTCTACCTCATTTTTTCACTCATAGATTTATACTAAACATAGGTTGCTCAAAATTTATCTCATGATTAAAGTTCAGAAACATTCATGTTATTAATGATTAGGGCACTTGCAAAGAAAATTTGGAATGAATATATACATTTGGAAGAGTAATAGATATTTGTATGGAATGAATAAAATAATAAAAAAATGTCAAAAATCAAATAAATTAATGATAAAGAATATGAAAATGTATAAAATGATTGCCACTTGAGAAATGAAGGAAAACATTTTCAATTGCAGAAAAACTAGAATTAACATAGGAACCCTTCACAAAAGATTCATTAATGATCGTGGGCAAAAGAATAAGGGTTAAGTTTGAGTATTACTCTAAATTTCATCTAAAAACTACAAGGAGGTCCTCTGTAGTCCACTTGTTCAGTTCCTCTTCAGGGAAACATGGTCATATTTCAGTGCGTATTTTCCAACCTCAACATCTTCAGGAATTATGGTGATGAGCAGCTATTGATCCTTCAACTTTTCTTTTGCATCAGTTACTACCACCAAATGTGGTTTAACATTAACTTTTCCAAACTGGAAATTGTTCTTCATATGCCCTAAAAGACATACCTATTTCTCTTGTTCTTGCTTGTTTAGCTCTTTCCTCCCTGGTTGGAAATTGAGCTCAAATTTTGATCCAAAATGATTTTCTTTGAAGATGATAGCCTTGGTTAGGTTTTGAGCAATAGTTGTTACAGTGATTGGTGGAGCATTTGGCAGGCTCTTTGAAATGTCTAATGCTCCACTTGTCATCAAAAAATTTGATATAGGCGTCTGAGATGCTTTGAGGCTTACTTCTGACCAATTCGTTCCCAATCCAATGGGCCAATCTCGAATTACATCCACTTAAACCTTCTTCCTTGGATTTCCCTTTTCTTTCTCATGCACATGTAGTCTTCACAGGACTTGATTCAATAATTTCTGTTGAGAAAGAAATTTTTAGGCATTGAATTTTGGCCTTTTGATGTTCTTCCTTGTATCTCTTAATTTCTCGCTCGAGAGGATCTTGAAATTTTCCTTCAAGATTACTAGAAACCTTAGCTAAATGTTTTAGGGTTTCAATATGATTTATCCCATAAATCTCTTTATAGGACCATTTCTCATTCGAAGGCCATTGTGGAAGAGTCTGTTAGTTCTTGGCTTTCTTGATTGGTATTTAGGCTTCCTCTATGCCTCTTTTCTTCTAATGATACCTATCCCTCGTTATCAATTCAACGGAGCTTTCTAAGACCACATCTGATTTTTAGACCTGGCTTGCAATACCCTGCCTCCTAATAGGTTCTTGATCATCAGTTGATGTCATTTCGACCCCACCATTATCATTCAAAATCTCATTCACATCCTTTACAACGGGATCCTCTAGTGGTTTTCCCCATGAATCAAAATATTCATCATATGCATCAATTTAGATATATGTTCTCTTGACTCGTCTTGGAATTTCCTTGCTTGATCAATCATTTCTTGTTGACTTTTGATAAGTTTCTCTTGGAGTTTCTCGATTTTACCAACACGTGCTAAAATCTCATTCATGACTCTTATCCCTCTATTGGAAGACCATGTTGGCTCCAATTTGCTTTTTAGAATTTATGACATGGAATACTTTACGAATTACTCCTACATTTTCATGATTGAATACACGTAGAAAATATTTGAAACAAACAAAATGTGAATGCGTAATGTAAAAAAAAAATAAAAAAAAATACAAGATGTAAAGGTGCAAATGCAAAATGCAAATGCAAATGCCACGAAGGTGTTGATTCCAAAGTAATTGTCATAATACAACTTTCAAAGAACACACAATGTCTCAATACACCGAGGCAAACAGAAACTACAAATCTTATCACACTGCTTGACTTATATTTTGATTGAATATGCAAGGAAACAATCTTCTTTTATCCTTGGCTTGATGAAAACTTTTCATCCTTCTACTTCTTTTTCCAGCAATGCATTTTTTAGTGACCATATGCAATTAATATCGTCCACTGTCTTGTGTCAGTTTTCATTGTTGCTTGATGACTTCGAATATAGTACTTCTTTTCAGCTAGTTGTATTAACGACTTGATCAATTGCATTGTTTGAACTTCATGTATTCTAGCTTGATGTACCTCTTCAGCTGCTTCCTGGAGCATCATTATGGACCATTGATGTGTTTTTACAGTTCTATTATACCCCTTCGAGTGACATTATCATATTGAAAGCCTTCTAATGCAACTATTAACTTGGGAATCAATAAAATTCAAACATTAGTATACAAGGATATAAAATAAAATAAAAAAATTGAAAAACCAAAAGAATCGTGAATTAAATAAAACTGAATTCTCAATTTCCAACTATATAGACAATATATAATCAATTTAGGGATTGATCCACTAATTCCCCAGTGAGTTCGCCAAGTTGTCGTAACCATCCCTAGCATACACTTGGAATGAGTCTCGATTTATTTCTGAAAAAAATCTATTTTTGTAAAAGAAATGTTTTGGAGTCGCCATCGACCTTTTGGGTTAGGTAGGTCGAATACCTAAAATTTTTCTTTTAAAAGAGTTTTAAAGAAAACATCATTTTAAAAGATAAACAAGTCTACGTGTAACTAGAAAATCATTTATTGAATAAACTAAAAAAAAGGTTCAGGGTCGATTACGCGTGGGGAAGGATAAGCACCCCTACAACGCCCAAAATTGGTACCCCATCAATTAAAAATTGTCTCCAATGGTGGAAATCTAAGAATTCAAATAAAAATTTAAGTTACGATCCTATTATTCCAAATTCAACCATACAATTTTTATCTAACAAAAAATTCTAAAGAGAAATAGAAAATATTCCAATATTTCCAATCGAAGAGAAAATAATCCCTAAAATACTTTAGGACGAATATTTCTCTTTCCATCTAAAATAAAAAGAATATAATAATTTCTCCCAAGAATTCGAGATTAAAATAATTTGATTCGACCAAAATAAAACATTTAAGCCAATTTGAACAAATTTAATTAATCATGCTAGATAATAAAAGTTTAAACTAGAATGGTAGAAATATAAACACAATAAAAAGCAAAGACCCAAAAATAAGTATCACACAAATATAAGTGCATATAAGTGCTCAAATAAAATAAAATCATAAATAACATAAGGACCAAATTGCAAGTAACAAAATAAGGCACTCAATATGATAAAAATATGAAACATGATATATATATATATCATGGGACTGAAATAAAATAAACAGGAACTAAAGTGAAATAATTGAAGGATTGAAATTAAATTGTTGAAAAATAGGGGACAGAAATAAAATATCAAAAAATTAAAGCAAACAAAATGTAAGGACTAAAATTAAATAAAGAAAAAATAAAGGCATAAATTTAAAGGTGCATAAAATTAAATAAAAGAGCAATAAAAATAAAATGTTAGTGTTAATTTTAAATTTTTAACCCGGAGCGTAAATAATGCGGTCGTACCCTGGGGCAAGTCGTCGCATGGTTGTACTATGGTTCGAACATAAAATAAATAAATAAATAAATAAATAACAAGTTAGTGGTTAGTGGTTAGAGTTAACAGAGTTTGAACCATAATAATGTGGATCATACCCCAGATCGGGTCACCACAAGGTCGGTTCGAATAATAGCAATAAATTGTTAGCAGTTAGTGGTTAGTGATTAGTGGTTAGATGTTAATAGAGCCCAGACCGTAATAATGTGGATCATACCTCGGATTGGATTACCACAACGTCGGTTTGAATAATAACAATAAATAAAAAATAGTGAAATTGATGCACCATATTCGAAACAAATAAAATAAAAAGTAGTGACCAAAATATAACAAATAATAATAATAATAATAATAATAATAAAAGTGACCAAAATAAAATAAAAGCAAAACAAAATGCCAAAGTAGAAAAATGAATAAAAAAGACCAAGGCATTAGTGACCAAAATAGAAAAATGCGTCCAAACTAAAGGGACCAAGAGGGAATTAACCCTAAAGTAGGGCCCAAAACGATAAAACACGCCAGACTTCGGGGGACCCCAGCGTGATTAACCCAAAAAAGTCTAAATATATCCTAATATTAATCTAAACACCTAACCCTAAACCCGAAACAAAACATAACTTTCATCTTCATCGACTTTTCTTCCTCACGAGCGACGCCCAACCCCAAAGATCCAAGGGCCATTCTTTGCCAACCACCAAGCAACGGTGGCCTTCTCGATCCTACCGACCTTCCACTCAATCGAGGGGACCACACGACCTTATAAGGAACCTTGAAAGCTTATTATCCTCTCCAAATGTTTAACCCAAAACCCACGACCCACGATGAAGATGCCACTATTCACTCTCAATGCCGCTAGATATATCCTTAATTCGGCCTTAAAACCTCGCTGACCACCAACAACGGTGGTCGGGTTCCTATGACGACCACACCCAAAACACTTATTCCTCTTCTAAAATCCGAACCCAAAGGTCCCGAGAGCCAAACCGACCCCCTAAACCATCACCACCAATTATCGATCAACTTCCCAGACCCGATGGTGACCTCAACACTAGACGAACCCCGATGATTCGACTCCAGCAAGGTCCTATTCGACTAAGACAACAGTAGCTAACCCTCTTTATTATCTTTATTTCTACTACTTTTCTGCTTGAATTTAGAAATAAAAATATGGTTACCCGAAAAAAATGAAGAAGAAAACCTTCATTATATTGTTGTTATATTGGTATTGAAAATAAAAAATGGTAACCAATTGTTTACAATGCTCTCTTTACTTTCTAGAGAGAAACGAAAAATCGGTGGAGAAGGTTCAATTTTTACATTGTGATTGGGGTTTTTATACTTACCAAAAGTGAAAAAAAATACATATCCTAATTTATATTTTGTTTTGTCACTGTTAACGAGGTTGGCTTGGTGCTGGTGCAGTCGGTGTTTATAGGTGATAGGTCAT
The DNA here is from genome assembly GCF_006381635.1 of Hibiscus syriacus. Taxonomy (NCBI): domain Eukaryota; kingdom Viridiplantae; phylum Streptophyta; class Magnoliopsida; order Malvales; family Malvaceae; genus Hibiscus; species Hibiscus syriacus. Next base: position 13,754,767 of record NW_024063471.1, on the reverse strand, counting down.
GGAGCTTAGTGGATGGGATCTGCTGGGATTTGGATGCAGCAGGGTATGGATGTAATGATTAATTTTTTTTGGGGATAAAATTGGTGATTGCACACACCAAATTTTAAGGGATAATTTTTTATTTAATTTAATTTTGAGGACTAAAATGATGTTTAATTAAATTTTAAAACAAATTTATAAATTAAGGATAATTAAAGGACTTGATATATAATTTCACCATTTTGATAAAAAGGATAAAATCACTCCTCATTTCGAAACCAATAACAACCACCCTCAAGTATTTAATGCGAAAACTTCGTTATTGATCTTAGTAAACAAACATTTATGAACCTAATTATACTAGGTGTATTAATTAAGGCTTCCCTCTATCTTAAAGTGTCAAATTATGTAATTTAAAGAAGGGTAAAGTATATAAATAGTTTCCAAATTTTTAGGGTGCTTGCATTTTGTTCACCTAACTTTTGAAACTTGCAATATAGACATTAAACTTTTAGTTCATTTTCAATAAGGTCCTTACCGTTACCTCCCGTTAGTTTTTGCTGACGTGGCAGTTAACATTCTTTTTTTTTTTTGCTAACGTGACAGTAAACCCTTCTTTTTTTTCAATTCTCATTGACCCATTCTTCTTTTTCTTTTTCTTCTTATTCTTATCTTATAATCCAATTCATTCTATCTCTCTCTCAATAACCAACTTAAGCATTGTCCATTCTTTCTTCTGTCAAGCTGTATTTACCTGTTCACTTTTGCTTTTACCCGACAATGACAAGTGCACCAAGCTTGGAAATGCACACAGTTCCTCAGGTACTTCCTAGTAGAGCATATAATTAGGAAAGTTAAGCAGCTCAATTTTCTCCAAGTAGGAAAAGGAGATCGACAATGGGTCGTTAACAGGTTGATTTCAACGTTGAATACTCTAAGTTCTTTCAAAAACCCTAGTTCGTAAGGGAGACAACCTAATAACTTGTTGTTCATTAGTAAAACCTCGACTAATATCGAGTTAAGGTCGTGTATGCTTTGCGAGATCGGGTCGATTAACAGATTGTTCGCAAAGGTGAGGTAGAGAACCGACATCGAACTGGAGTTCTCCAGTAGTTTGGCAGTGAAATCGTTGTTGTTGATGAAGAGGACTTCGAGTGCTTGGTTGAAAATCTCCGACGAAACTTCCCTGACGAAGGAATTAAAACGGATGTCCAATAACAAAAAGTCTTTTACTCCGACAACTATCGTCGGGAATGTTCCAGAGAAGCCGTTGTTTCTTATGTCCAACTCGTAAAAATATCTAAGCTTTGACACATCCAATATGGAACTAAAGAACTTGTTTGAATTTGCATGGAAGATAGCCAGGTTGAGGAGGTTATCGACAAAACCTTCTAATGTTGGGGCGGTAATAAAAACCCGTTGAAGTCAATATCGATGATGGCAACGACAGATTCATTATCGGATGAGTTATCACATTAAAAGCTCATGTAGCTACATATATCTGACCCGATCCAATTCCCTGTCCTATTAAGCGGATCTTCGATGATCGCTCTCTTGAATGCTTAGATTAAATGGTAAACAATGAAAAGTCTCTGGTCTTTAAACATCAATCGTTGCATCGAGACACCCAGTGGCAGTGCTGGTGAGCCTACCGGGATGATATCGGTACCATTGTGGCATAGTACGGAGAGGATAAATGGAAGGAAAAGAAAGGAAATGGAAATGTAAGTGAAACCTTCATTGAATAAGCTTAAAATCTCCATGGATTAATCAAGTGAAGGGAAAAATGTTGGAGATATATAATAGTGTTATTGTGGTTGTAAAGTATTATTTTCGAAACGAATATGCTTAACTTGGTTTTAGAGAGAGAAAGAATGAGTTGGATTAGGAGAGAAGAAGAAGAAGAAGGGATAAATACCACGTCAGCAAAAACTAACTGGAGATAACGACAAGGATCTTATTCTTATTCTTCTTCGACGGAGGGTTAATTGCCACTTTAGCAAAAAAAAGGTTAACAGAGGGTTAACTGCCACGACATCAAAAACTAATGGGAAATAACGACAAGGACCTTAATTAAAATGAACAAAACGTTCGATGACCTTATTGCAAGTTTCAAAAGTTAGGTGACCAAAATACAAGTGCCCTAAAAATTGGGGGATTATTTATATACTTTACCCTTTAAAGAATCTAAAGGATTAAACCTAAAAATGTAGGAACTAATATTAATGCTAATCAATTTTAACTAATTATTAAATCAAATAATCTAAATAGACCCTCGAGCATTTAATGCGACAACCAAATCGAATTATTTCTTAAATTAAAGGACTAAAGTAAAATTAAGATAAAGTTAAGGCTCTAAGTATTAACTATAATTAATTATGTTAACTAAATAATTAATTTGAACCCTCAAGCATTAATAAAAGGACTAAATCGAATTACTCATCTAATTAAGAAATTTAAGGACTAAAGTGTGATAAATCTAAATCTAAATCTAAGTGCTAAAATTTAAAATCTAATTCACTAATTATGGATTAAATAAAAAAGAAATGAAACTAAAGAATTTACCCTAAAATTTTACTAATTAAAGGAAAGATTAATCTTAAGAGAAAAATATATTAAAAGTAATTAAAAATTAATATATATTAAAGAAAAGTCAACAATCATGCATTTAAAGCTAAATAAGCTATAATTAGTAATACAAATTAAAAGTAAAAATTGCAAATTAAAAATTTAATAAACTTATTAGTATTAGGCTTAATTAATGATACAACTAATTTAGGGATTAAAACATAACAAAAATAAAAGCTTAAGGGGCTAAATTATAATAAAACATAAGTGGTGGAAACAGGGACCATATTTAAATAAATATAAACAAAGCAGAAAAATCATAACAAATTCAAAACAGAGCTAATGATCAAAATGTAAAAACACGTCACAATTGGAAGAACTAAATAGACATTACACCTAAATTTCTAAGTAGATTAAAGAACAAACAATAAAATGGAAAATCATACAATTAGGACAAAAATATTTGAAATAAAAATAAAAAGTACAAAATTAGGGACTATAGTGTAAATAAGCTATAATTAGTAATACAAATTAAAAATTAAAAATTGCAAATTAAAAATTTAATAAACTAATTAGTATTAGGCTTAATTAATGATACAACTAATTTAGGGATTAAAACATAAAAAAAATAAAAGCTTAAGGGGCTAAATTATAATAAAACATAAGTGGTGGAAACAGGGACCATATTTAAATAAATATAAACAAAGCAGAAAAATCATAACAAATTCAAAACAAAGCTAATGATCAAAATGTAAAACCACGTCACAATTGGAAGAATTAAATAGACATTACACCTAAATTTCTAAGTAGATTAAAGAACAAACAATAAAATGGAAAATCATACAATTAGGACAAAAATATTTGAAATAAAAATAAAAAGTAGAAAATTAGGGACTATAGTGTAAAAACATAGCAAATGTACAGGGTTATGAGTTAGAATAAACCAAAAATTAACACTAAATATAAATATAGAAAATAGCACGATGAGGACATTAATTCGAAAATAATAAAATAAAAATACAAAATTAGTGACTTAAGTGTAAAAAGAAGAAAAAGTTAGAGTGACATATGCGTTATTAACTCATAAAGCTCTAACATATAAATCACATGTTTTTTTTTTGACTTATTCAGTAACCTAGACCTAAAACAACACCTCTCTTAACTCTCCCTTACAACGCAACCGCCTCCTTCACCCCAAAAGTCTTTCGTTGGCCACCACTCTTCAAAAACCCACAAGACGTTGCACCCGCCGTGGATCGACGCTGCACCTCTCGCCTTCACCATCTTCGTCAATGGCTGGACGAATCGAGACTAACCAAACAACATCAAACGTCTTTTCTTCGTGTAACCTAAACAACCTACTAACCTTCTAAAACACTCGGTCGATTGACTCTTGGTCCCATATAGCGCCGACGACTCGATCCCGACAACATACACTCCAGCGAGACCACCCATAAAATCAGGTAACAAAAATGACTCCCTCACTTTTATATATTTTAGTTTTCGAATGTAACAAAGGACTCACTCCTACATGCACACACAGTGCACTTAAATAGAGAAAATGTGAATACCCGAAAAAAACAATTGCTTTCGTATTGCTTCTATTGAATAGGACAAAAACCCCTTTACATTCCCTACGTCAATCAAATCTAGGGAGGAAGATCATCCTTGTTGCATTTTTTTATTTTGGGTTTTTATAGAAACCCATTTTATAGAGGTTAAAAGATAAAATCACAAAGAATTCTTATTTCTTTTTTCTGTTTTTCTGTTTTCCTTGCATGGTGACGACTTATGAGTGGGATTTGCTTGGGAGCGTACGGTTGTTGAGCTTTGAGGATCATGTCCACTGTTGAAGCTTCTCGAATGTGGAGGATGTGCAGCTGACATGGAAGGTTCGAGTAGCAGTTGTCCATTAGGTCTAGGATTTCTCTAGAAAGGGTGATGTAGGTTTCGGGTAATTTTAATATGGTAATGGGTTAATGGGTCATGACTTGTAATGTAATGTTTAATTTGATTGGGTTTAGCTTTTGTCAAGAATGAAATGAATTTGTAATTGGACTTTAATGGTCATTTGGACATTTAATTTGGTCATTGGGTCAATAGATTTTATAGTTGGTTATTGAGTTCAATTGGTAATGGGTTATTTGTTTGGGTATTTCCATTTCTTTTGGTTGCACAACTTGCATATTTTATCCGAATTCACAAATCATTCCACAAGATTCAAATTGAGAAAATAACTTGAAACCCTTAACCCAACCCAATGAGAGCTCCCACCATCTATTCCTATGTTTGTAAACGCACAAGATTGGGGTATGTTCATGTTTGTTCGTTTAATTTTAACCGAACAAATGAATGAACACAAAAATAAACGAACAAAAATTTCTTGTTCGTATTTGTTCGTTAAGGAATGTAGCTTGTTCGTGTTCGTTCATTTAAATGATAAACGAACACAAATGAACGAACATAAACGAACACAATAAACGAACATAGACGAACACAAATAAACGAATATAAACGAACATAAATGAAATTATTATTTTTTATTTCTTAACAATTTTAGGATTATATTATATTTTATTGTTTTGAGCTTTTTTTTATTTGTATTTAAAATTAATTGAATTTTAAAATATTTACGGATATCATATTAAAATTTATTGGCTTTAATATTTTAAATGAGTCTAGAAAGATTGTAATAAACATAAATGAATGCACATAAATAAACATAAACGAACGGACATAAATGAACGAACATAAACAAACATATTATATAACGTTCACGAACGTAAATGAACGAACGATTCCTCTGTTCATGTTCGTTCATTTAATTAAACGAACACAAAATATTATTCATGTTCGTTCATTTAATAAATAAATGAACATAAATAAATTTCCCGTCAAACGGTTCACGAACGATTCGTTGAATGTTCGGTTCCTACCCATTCCTTCCTCGTGCTATTAAGACCCATTCAATACGGATCATTCCAGTGTAAGTTAAACTAATTTGAAACCCTGGCACGAACAACTTCAGATTGATCTTTACTGCTTCCAATTCGGTTTGCATTATCCGGACGGAATTTGGGCACAAGAACTAGATTCAATGCTTCTCATCCAGCATATAAGCACGATTTGCGTAGATCAGCAGATTTGCGTATTTTCAGAGTTAGTCGTAGGTTTTCATAAATTATTTTAATAAAGTTTGTAATTTATCATATTAGGATAATGATATAATTTCTCTCGATTTATAGGATCTAGTACTGCTGCTAATCGTGATAGGCAGACCCAACAATAGGCTACCTTGTCATAGGGGTGAGCATTCGATCAAATCGAGTAAAAAAAATATTTGATTTATTAGAGTTGAATAGTCGTATTTTTCAACTCAAACTTAAATTGAAACTTTTTAAAGTCGAGTTGAGTTTAAGAAATTTGAGTTGTCTTATTCGACTCAACTTATTTGAGTTTATGTGCTAATTTTATTATAGTTATTTATAGTATTATGGTAAGGATTGGTTTCAATTTTTTTGACTTTCTCTAACCATATAAGATATATATATATTTCAAATTCACATTATAATGTTATTTAATATATTAAATAAAATATAAAAATTATAAAATATATTCACAATATTATATTTTTCTTTATTTTGAGAGTAAATTATTGATGAGAGTATACAAGAATCAAGAAATTGATGGGAAGAAAGAATTTAAAAACAATAGCAGTCAAAAGACCAAATTGAGTAAAAATTCAATGTTAAGGTCTAAATAAAAAAGAGAGTTATTTTTAGTCAACAAAATAAGAATTGAAGTTACATAGGTATTCTATAGTGGTATATGAGCATGTGGTTCAAATTTGGTTAAAAAGTGGACTTAAAATAAATGATGAATTGGAGAAATAAGGAAATTATAAAAAATTCAGAGACTAAATTGAAATATAGAAAATTTATTATCAAAAAGAGGAATTGAAAATACATCTGTATTCTAGGATGACTTATGAGCATGTGGTTCAAATTTGGTTAAAAATAGACTTAAAATGGAGGAATTGAAGGAATAATGAAAGTAGAGACTAAGGGGATGTTCGTTTACTTCAGAATGATTAAGCGTTGAATGATTCAAATGTTGAATGGTTCAGAGGCTCTGAATGGTTTGGCTCTGAATGTGACATGATGTTTGATAACTGACTCTGAATGATTCAAAATGTACTTCTGTGCTGAATCATTCAGTACTGTTTTGCTGAATCAGTCAGCACTGAATCATTCAGAGGTGTGAAACAAACGCGCTGAATGCTTAACGGTTTAGCATTTAGCGCTAAATGGTTCCATTAAAAGGCAAACAAACAGCCCCTAAATCATAAAACTGTTAAAATACATAGTAAAATATTTATTTTTCGAGTAACTTGAAATTTTCAAATTTCACTTAAATCGATCTCAAAATCAGAATTGATAGTTCAAGTTGAATCGAATAACTAGAAATTGAAAGAAAATTTCAAGTCGAGTCGAGTTACCTTGTCAGACCGATACATGTGTGTTCTTGATGGTGTTAAATTACCATTTTGATTTATTTATCTGAACCGTTCTAGAATTTTTATGATACAAAATATTTTGATGGCATGATATCTTATTTATTATATGTCTTTGGTTTGATATCTGAATTACATTATATTTTTAGCATGATCTCTAGTACCATATTTTATAAATATGATTTCAAACCATGGAATATTTTTCATGTTTGAAATAATTAAACTATTGATTTCACGTAAATGCATGCATAATTATTTTTGTTATGGGGTATTGCTATAGGTTCCTCTACTTTGTACACAAGATAAGTCCTTACCAAGTGTACATATGTGGGTGTATGGTTCAAAGGAACCTACACATTCTGGTGTTCAGGTGTGGTAATGGTTATGTTTTCTTTAAAGCATATTTTCTAAATAAATTTTACCAAAGTGTTTGATATTGGTATATTTTTATACACCTTAAGGAGCTACTAGGCTTTGTGTTGAGTTAATCGATCGTCGGAATCGACCAAGAGGGGGGTGAATTGGCAATTAAAATTTTGGTGGAAGCTTTTGCAGAAAATTGAAAGTAATTGCACAGTGATTTAGAGTGGTTGACTTTCTCAATCAAGGTCTACGTCCATTACCTTAGGTATCCACACTAAGGATTTTCCAACAAATTCACTAATTTGTTCTTTCTTTTGAGGCCAAAGAGATAACCTTACTACTCCGTCAAGAATATACCCCAATTCTTGAGAACACTCTTTCTCAAAGAGAAGATTACAAATTTGCAAACTTACAAGGAAATCCTCACAAGGTAGATTGTTTGCACAATTCTAGAACAAAGAAAAGAACATTAAAAAATGAATACAATTGAGTACAAGTAGTGTTCTTGAAAGCAAAATGAATATTGAATGAAAAATACGCTTGAAATGCTCAAACTTGAGGTTTGATGCTTTCTCTTTGATTCTCTCTTGATTCTCTCTTGATTCTTGTTGATTGTTGTTTCTTGTTATTGATCAATGGCTTCTAAGCTTGTTTAAATACACCTTCAAATGATTCTGAATATTGGGGATGCTTAGTGGAGTCAATAGAGCCGTTTAAGTGTGAAAACAATTAATTAAAGCATTTGGGAGCGTCAGTGCATTGATGCATTCCCATGGTGCATCGGTGCATAAGTGTAAAATTCAAATATTTTGACCATTGGACCCTTAGTGCATCGGTGCACTAAGAGTGCACCGATGCATCAAGTGTATTCGATGTTTCAAAATAGTCAGAGTGAATCGATGCATGGCTGGTGAATCGATGCATCAAATGCATTCGATGTTTTCATAAAATCCTCAGTGCATCGATGCATGAAATGCATTCGATGTTCAATTTAATTCATGGTGCAACGATGCATGGATTGGTGCATCGGTGCATCACTTTGATAAATTGATTTTAGGCTTGATTTTGGTTCAAAATACTTTATGAAAATTGTTTCAAAAATAGTTTAAGTATAAAACACAATTTTACACATTTAGCAAGCTTTGAATTTTAACTTGAAAGACTTTGAGTAATAATTTGATATTCGATTAATTAAATCGAATATACTTAGAAAATCATTTGTAAAATCTTAAAATTCATTTAAACTTAATTTGTTATATAGAAACACAAAAATGGTTTCAATAATCTCCCTATTTTTGATATAACAAAACATTTGTGTTATTTTAAGATTTTCTAAAATTTTGAAATTAATTTTGAAAAATTATTCCCCCTTACTACAACACTTCTCCCCTTTAACACTTTTATACTTCTCCCCCTTTTTGTTAAATCAAAAAGACATTAAAATTTTTTAAACAAGGTTTTGAAAAGCATAGCCAATTGATTTTAAATATATATATAACTTAAGCTGCTAAGATCACAATCAAAAGAGAGATTAGCCATTAGTTCCATAATCAATATTCAAAAACAAATGTGAAATGGCATGATTGGTCATATATATCTAATGATGCAAAAATAAGAAAATTCAACCAAACCAAATATATATATATTAAGTTCAAAATCCAATCATCCAAACCATAACAAATTCAAGCATTTAACAATCCAAAACAAACAATCCAAAAACATAAAAAACAATCCAAGTTTGAATTACTAAGAAAACATGGAGAAAAGGTCTAATCCATCAGAGGGTCGGGAGGAGGAGGATAATGAGCTCGAACTTCAAGAGTGAGTGCGTCCATACGTTCACGCATCTCCCGCTGAAAATCAGTAATATGAGACTCCATGGAGGTAAACCTCAGATCAAACGACTCCAAGAAGGATCGAAAATATGGTGGCATTTGATCTTCTTGCCGTGCCGGTTCCGGTGCATGCTCATCGCCTGGAACGTAATCGTCGATATCTTGCATATGTTGTTGAAACTTAAGATCATCGTCAGCAGCCGGTGCCGGAGGAGGAGGATGAGCACGAGAAGAGCTAGGAGCAGCTCGTGAAGAACTAGCTCCCAGAGTTTGCTTACCGGGTCAAAATACCCAAAGACTGGTTTCCTTGTCTTGTTTCCAATCCGCTTTGTTCAAAGAAGTAAGATTGATTTGATTTTGGAGTGGGATAGGATTGTTGAGAGAGACGTTTAGATTGAGTTTGATAAAGAGGTTACTCAGAAGACATCCATAAATCAATGTTTCAACATGTTTTGAAGGAACAATGTTTATGATATCCACTAGTTGACTAAAAATAATATGGGGCATATTTATTTTGATCTTATTTTTATTACAGTGCATCCACCATAAATCCCCAGCACGAAGAGTGGAGTACCTACCTCAGAATAGTCTAAACCACCAAGAGATCATCAAATGAAGAAAACGATCGTGATGAGAACGTAGAGTACTAACACTAGAATTTAGAACACATGGATATTCCACATTTTCATTCTCATTATATAACCCAAAACAGAAAGTTATAGTCTCGGGGTCAATATTAATATATTGGCCTAAAAGATAGGATTTAATGGCTATAGTCCCACATTGGGTTTCGTTTTGAATACTTACCACATTGGAATAGAAAATGCGGACTAACTATTGATAAACGATAGGTTTGAGCTGAAACATTTTATCAAACTTCCAAGATTTAAGAATCAGAAGGTATTCAAAGTCAATATCTATCATGGCTTGAAGAGAAGGAATACGCTCTTCCCAGATTCTATAAGATTGAAAAGAATTTTTGTACCTAGAGTACAATTCGTCTCTACGACGCTCAGGCATGTTAAAACAAGATCCTAATAGAGATGTAGGTGGAGGAGAAATGAGATTAGGAGGTTGGTTTGAACGAGAATGACTCGATGAAGTCCTAGGGCATTTAGGATTTGACATGTTTTAAAGATTCAGAAAAAAGGAATGTAACCTGCAATTTGAAACACATGTATGCACAATAATCAATCCCAAAACTCAATTGAGTCCTCAATATTTCAAGGTTCTCTAAACCGAATCCTACTAGGCAAGGTTTTGAAAACTATTTGAAAACAATTTTTGTAAAATCATAATATGTATAGTTTTTATGAAAACAACATAATTAAATCAAAAACATCAAATTTAAAAATTAAATTCAAATTTTCGATTTTTTTTTCGAAAATTCAAAAATTTGTTTGAAATTTTATGAGGTTTTGATGAAATTGGTTGTAAAATCTAGTTTGTAATCATCAAACAATCAATGCTCGATAAAATGTTCATCCTATAACTAATTAAAACTAGTCCTAAGATTAGAATATGATAAAATAGAGGTTTTTAGAAAAATACCTTGAAAATTTCGGATTTGAGAGGAATGAGATGTTGTGTCGCATGATTTAATGATAGTAGCAGGATATAGAGATGTAAAGCTCGAAGATTCTGAAAAATTGTCGATAATTTTGAGAAAAAGGAGATTTAGAGAAAGAGAGGCGGCAAGGGAGTGTTTTTGAGGGTTTTGAAACAAAGAAGAGAATCATGGTTTTTAACCAATACCCGATGGATGCATCGATGCACATTCAAGGCATGCATCGGTGCATCTTCATGGTGTATCGATGTACATTAAAGGATGCATCGATGCACTGTTAGGTGTATCGATGCATGAAGCACAAAAATGTCAAAAATCTGTTTTAAACACTCAAAATGCTAAATTAATTGGGTCTAGTGGTATTGGCAACTCATATATTGAAAATTAATCATGTCCAATCAATCAAATTAATCCTTAAACTACTTTTGAACATAAAATTAATTTTCATCAAGCAACATAAACTCCCGTAAAGAATGCAATCAAAAATTATTATTATAAGCATTTTTCATTTATACTTAAAAGTGATAAAATTATTTTAAACACTAAGTGAAGATAGGTTAGTTAAACTTAATTCTCTCCCAAGTGTCCAAAATCTTTCATTGTCTAAAGGGTTTGTAAAGATATCCGCTAATTGGTGCAAAGTATCAACAAATTCTAGAACTATATCTTCCTTAGCGACATGGTCTCTAATGAAGTGATGTATAATTTCAATATGCTTAGTTCTAGAGTGTTGGATGAGATTTTTAATGATACAAATAGCACTAGTATTGTTACACTTGATAGGAATGGTACCTACTTCAATTCCATAATCAAAAAGTTGTTGTTTCATCCATAAAAGTTGTGCACAACAACTACCGGCTGAAATGTATTCCGCTTCAGTGGTAGATAATGCAACACAATTTTGTTTCTTTGAAAACCAAGAAATCAACATATTTTCAAGGAATTTGCAAGTACTAGAGGTGCTTTCCTATCTAATTTGCATCCTCCATAATCCGCATCAGAGAAGCCATGCAAGCTAAAGCTAGAGCCTCTAGGATACCAAAGTCCTAAACTAGGAGTGTCCTTAAGATATCTAAAGATCCTCTTAACAGCTAGTAAATGTGATTCCTTAGGGCATGATTGAAATCTAACATATAAGCAAACACTAAACATAATGTCCAGTCTACTTGTAGTTAGATAAAGCAAAGAACCAATCATTGACCTATATAATTTAACATCCACACATTTACCTCCTTCATCTATGTCAAGCTTTGTCGATGAGCTCATTGGAGTGTTATGTGGCTTCCCATTTTCCAGTCCAAACTTCTTGAGCATATCTTTGATGTACTTAGCTTGATTGATGAAGATGCCATCTTTTCTTTGCTTGATTTGGAGTCCCAAGAAAAATGAGAGCTCCCCCATCATGCTCATCTCGAATTCACTTTGCATTAGCTTAGAAAATTCTTGGCAAAGAACATCATTAATAGAACCAAATATTATATCATCAACATAAATTTGAACTACTAATAAATCTTTACCTTTATGCTTTAAAAACAATGTAGTGTCAACCTTCCCTTTGTAAAAACCTTTCTCAATTAAAAAGTTTGACAATCTTTCATACCAAGCTCTAGGAGCTTGTTTTAAACCATAAAGTGCTTTTGTCAACTTAAGAACATGATTTGGAAATTTTAAATCTTCAAAACCAGGAGGTTGTTCCACATACACTTCTTCTTTTATAAAACCATTTAAAAATGCACTTTTAACACCCATTTGATATAATTTAAATTCATAAAAACATGCAAATGCTAATAACATTCTAATTGCTTCCATTCTAGCTACGGGAGCGTATGTTTCATCATAGTCTATGCCTTCTTCTTGAGTATAGCCTTGAGCAACAAGTCTAGCCTTATTTCTCACTATATTACCACTCTCATCAAGTTTATTCCTAAATACCCATCTAGTACCTACAGTAGATTTATTACTAGGCCTTTCAACTAATGTCCATACTTTACTTCTCTTAAATTGATTTAACTCTTCTTGCATAGTCATAATCCAATGTTCATCTTTTAATGCTTCTTTAATATTCTTAGGATCTATGCATGAGATAAATGCAACATAATTACAAATATTTCTAAGAGAAGATCGAGTTGTTACCCCTTTGGATGGATCACCAATAATCTCACCATCCTTGACATAGTTGTACTCTCTTGGGTAAGATACTTCCCTTTCTTCAATTGTTGGATTCTCGAGAGGATCTTGAGTTTCCTCATCTTTCGTTTCTTCCTTTGATGATGGTTCTCCAACGTCATGTTCAATGTCATTTATATTTATAATACCTACATCATCATTCAAACAAGAATCCTTCTTCGGAAGGGGATTATCATCGAAAACAACATGTATAGACTCTTCTACAACTAAAGTTCTTTTATTAAATACTCGATAAGATTTAGAATTTAAGGAATAACTCAGAAAAATTCCTTCATCACTTTTAGCATCATATTTGCCAAGATTGTCTTTACCGTTGTTTAAAATAAAACATTTACATCCAAAAGGATGAAAATAACTAATGTTAGGCTTTTTATTTTTGAAAATTTCATATGGGGTTTTCTTTAAGATTGGCCTAATCATTACTCGATTTACAACATAACAAGCGGTATTTGTGGCTTCCGCCCAAAAATATTTTGGCAAATTGTTTTAACAAAGCATGGTTCTCGCCATTTCTTCTAAAGTTTGATTTTTCCTCTCAACAAATCCATTTTGTTGAGGGGTTCTAGGTGCTGAAAAGTTATGGCTAATACCATTAGAATTACAAAAATCAGTAAATCCAAGATTTTCAAATTCAGTTCCATGATCACTCCTAACACTAGTTATAGAGTAACCTTTTTCGTTTTGGATTACTTTTGAAAACGTGATGAATTTTTCTAATGCTTCATCTTTAGTACTTAAGAATAGAACCCAAGTATATCTAGAATAGTCATCTAACAAGACAAATGCATATTGTTTTCCACCCAAGCTAGTAGTCCTAGTTGGCCCAAAAAGATCTATATGGATCAATTGTAATACTCTACTAGTTGATACATCATTAATGGATTTAAACGAAATTCGTTTTTGTTTTCCTTTAGCACAAGCATCACAGATTAATTATCACTAAAAGTCAATTCTCCATTTTTGGCGTTAAGCTATATGAACCGACTTTTATCTCCGGTCATGTGTCTTGAGCATCCACTATCAAGGTACCATGAGTTTGAATTTGTTTCCCGGGCCTTGTAGCAATTCTCCTTTTCCTACAAACATAGATTAATTTCTAATTTTTGGTACCCAAATTCTTTTCGGTCCATATTCATTAGTTTCCAAAATCCTACTCCCTTAGGTATCCATTTATGTAGGATATCTTTATCTTTAGTAGTAATGAGTCCTTTAGGAACGCATATACTTCTAACGATTTTTCCATTAGAGGTTTTTCAGGGACCTCTATGATTGTAGTTTTTAAAACTTTTTCTAACAAAGTTGGATTTTGAATTTTCTCCATTTTCAAAACGTTTTGTTCCAACTTTATCAAAAGAAGCTTTAAGATCATCAATTTTCTTTTGATGATCATCATTAACCTTTGAAAGTAAATTTTGCAAATCCGAATTTTTCTTTTCAAACTCTTCTAGTTTGATTTGCAAATCTTTGATTTTACTTTCAAAATCATTTTTGGTCTTGGATATGAGCTTATTTTAATTTTTCAATTTTGAGACATCATTTTTATATTTTAAAAACAATTTCTCATAATCAAAAGCCAACCCATTATATTCCTCTAATAACTCATCATAAGATAAATCATCTAATTCAGATGAGTTAGAGGTTACCTTAGAATCATCCCCGAATGCCATCAAGCACAAGTTTGCTACTTCTTGTTCCTCTTCATCGGAACCCTCTTCATCGCTCCATGTAGCCACATGAGCCTTGTGCTTAATCTTTGATTGGCATTTCTTTTTAATTGTGGGCAATCATATTTGACATGCCCTGGCTTTTTACATTCATATCAAATGATAGGGTCCTTCTTTTTTGGTTCATTTTTGAGACCTTCATTTCGTTTGAATTTTCTTCCTCGGTAAGGTCTCATCATTTTTCTGAACCGTTTGGCAACCAATGTCATTTCCTTGTCATCGCCATCTTCATCTGAATCACTCTCATCTTTTGTGGATTTGAGAGCAACTCCAATGTTTTTCTTCTTCTCCTTATCCTTTGGTGTCTCATCAATCTTATTGAGGTCCACCTCATCTTCAAGCATCATTTCATGAGTGAGGAGGGAACCAAGTAGCTCTTCAAGAGTTAAAGATTTTAGGTTCTTAGCCTCGATGATTGCCGTCTTCTTGGATTACCACGATTTTGGAAGTAAGTAAACTAACTTCCTCACAAGCTTTTCGTTTGGAATAATCTCTCTATATGATTTGAGACCATTAACAATCGTTGAGAATCTATCTGTCATAGCTTTGATATCTTCATTTGGTTTCATCCTGAAATTTTCATAGCTATGTGTTAAAAGACTAATTTTAGATTCTTTTACCTCGTCAGTGCCTTCATGAGTGACTTGTAGTTTATCCCATATTTCTTTGGCGGTTGTACAAGATTAAACTATTCCATATTCATATGGTCCAAGAGCACAAAATATGATATGGATTGCTTTGGAGTTGAGATGGAACATTCTTGTCTCTCCTTCACTCCATAATCTTGGATGAGTGAGAGGCTTGATATATCCGTCTTCTACAACATTCCATGCTCCCATGTCACTTCCTTGAATGAAATACATCATCCTATTCTTTTAATAGGCATAGTTAGCTCCATTGAAGAAAAGAGGCTTGTTGACAGGCATCGAATCGAGATCGGAGTCGACATTTGAAGTTGAGGCTCTGATACCAATTGTTGAGTTAATCGATCGACGAAATCGGCCAAGTGGGGGTGAATTGGTAATTAAAATTTTGGTGGAAGCTTTTGCAGAAAATTGAAAGTAATTGCACAGCGATTTAGAGTGGTTCGACTTTCTCAATCAAAGTCTACGTCCACTACCTTAGCTATCCACACTAAGGATTTTCCAACAAATTCACTAATTTGTTCTTTCTTTTGAGGCCAAAGAGATAACCTTACAACTCCGTCAAGAATATACCCCAATTCTTGAGAACACTCTTTCTCAAAGAGAAGATTACAAATTTGCAAACTTACAAGGAAATCCTCACAAGGTAGATTGTTTGCACAATTCTAGAACAAAGAAAAGAACACTAAAAAATGAATACAATTGAGCACAGGTAGTGTTCTTGAAAGCAAAATGAATATTGAATGAAAAATAGGCTTGAAATGCTCAAACTTGAGGTTTGATGGTTTCTCTTTGATTCTCTCTTGATTGTTGTTTCTTGTTATTGATCAATGGATTCTAAGCTTGTTTAAATACACCTTGAAATGATTTTGAACGTTGGGGATGCTTAGTGGAGTCAATAGAGCCGTTTAAGTGTGAAAACAATTAATTAAAGTAGTTGGGAGCGTCAGTGCATCGATGCATACCCATGGTGCATCAGTGTAAAATTCAAATATTTTGACCGTTGGACCCTTAGTGCATCGGTGCACTAAGAGTGCATCGGTGCACTAAGAGTGCATTGATGCATCAAGTGCATTCGATGTTTCAAAATAGTCAGAGTGCATCGATTCATGGCTGGTGCATCGATGCATCAAATGCATTGATGTTTTCATAAAATCCTTAGTGCATCGATGCATGTATGTGCATCGATGCATGAAATGCATTCGATGTTCAATTTAATTCATGGTGCATCGATGCATGGATTGGTGCATCGGTGCATCACTTTGATAAACTGATTTTAGGCTTGATTTTGATTCAAAATACTTTACGAAAATTGTTTCAAAAATAGTTTAAGTATAAAACACAATTTTACACATTTAGTAAGGTTTGAATTTGAACTTGAAAGACTTGGAGTAATAATTTGATATTCGATTAATTAAATCGAATATACATAGAAAATCATTTGTAAAATCTTAAAATTCATTTAAACTTAATTTGTTATATCAAAACACAAAAATGTTTTCAACACTTTGTAGTTCACTATTTACTTTTTAACCTTTTCAAATATTACCAAACAGTAGGCTAACAAACTTAGCATCAAGAGGATAGATTATTTCTCCTCTCACAATATATCTCTATATTCCCTTTTTGTATATTATGGTGACATAGGTTTTTACTCTTGTCTTTATATATTTGTATTATCAATATTTTGTTATGAGCATATTTTTATTCGATATTTTATGATAGTTCAATTACATGTTTTTCGTTATAAATTTTACTAGGTAGATAATTTCATAATAAATTATTAATTTTAAAAATATTTTACAATATGAAAGATTTTCTGAAATATGATATGTGACAGTTTATATCCGATTGTGCAGTATAGGATGACTTTAGGAGGTTTCATATAGTTTCCACCCGTGATAAAGCATAAGCTCCTCCTTTGGATATATTGCCTACCGATTTTATTGAGCAGGGTTATAATGATTCATTAAAAGGAAGAAGATGCAATTGGTGCAATTAATGTGTTACCAAGTAGGATTTGATTACAACTATAAAAGTCCCAAAATTTAATCTGAGCCTACCAACCTATGCAACAAAAGAGAAAATCCACTAAGATAAGATCTTCTCATTTTAATATTTTAAAACGAAAATCTTCAAAGAAAATTGAAGGGGATGCAGGATTTTCTATGCAAATTGATAAATATGCAGTACAAGTGAGAATATGAGTAATGTCACATCTTGCCTAACTTTTATTATGGATCCATTTGATATTTCACAAGCAATCAAAATATTTGATGAGATGTCAAAGGAAGTTCCAGAAGTTAGTGAACTCTACTTTTATGCATTAAAGCTAAAAGAAAAAAAAGAGGAGTGAATTGTGTTCTTATCAATTTCTTTTAAGATTAGAGTTTGGTGGCATAACAAGGAAATGGAAGAGAACTAAAAAACATTTTACTCTTATTTTGTACTTGAGATATGCAAGGCCAATTTTTTATTGGATACTGATAAGTATCACTTTTGTATAATTTTTAGAGTTTGACTTGGGAATTAATAATTGTCATTTATATTTAATTTTTTATTTATCGTGAACACTGATAAGTGCAACATATGTCTATTATTTGCTTTGCCTTAGACATTGATGTTTAACTGTATATTTAGGCTTAATATAAAAATAAGAGCTCAATTTCGATTAATATAGGTGTCTAATGTTTCCAATGTTACATTTTTAGATGTTTGGATTATCGTAACTGTTAAATTATACTGTTAAAAGGCACATGCCACCTTCATAAAATTTTAAAAATTTATATTTTAAAAAAAACTTTGAAAATCCTCATTCCAATGTTACACATATCACCTTCTCAAATTTTAAAAAATCCAAAACTTTGAAAACCCTCATTCCAATCCTTATATCCAGGTTTGTCGTCACCTTTTGTCATTCTTGCCATTGATTGGTCCTCCACCATAACCTCCACATGACGAGTAGCCAAACACGACTACCTAGAACCCAGAAAACCTGACAAACAATTGATGAAGAAGATAGCAAAATCAAACCCCAAATGGTAAAATCATGATACTCAAGCGACCCAGTGATGCTTGCAATGGTAAGGACAAATATGAAGGGCAAGAAAGATGCCAAGGGCGGTGGCGACGATGATAGTTTAGAAAATCATTTTCGTCCATATATTTATTATTATTATTATTATTATTATTAAATAATAATTTTATTACAGGCCCAATTAACAACAAACCCCGGAAGCCCAATACACCCAAACCCAGAGGCCCAACAGGAATCGACCCAAAGCCCAGCTAAAGCAGGCCTGAGTCAACCCAACAGGACCAAATGCATCTAGGGTTTCTTCTCATCTTCTCCAGCTGCCGCAGCTATCAACCGTAGGATTTGGACCCATCAAACGGTTCAGATCACTCAATAGATGGGATTTCTAACCCTAAGTTTCCTACAACCGTCCCTCCAGTGCCACCTCACCACTGCCACTATCACTGCACCGACCTTATCTATAAAAGATCGGTACTGCCCCTATATTTCCACCGCCATAGCTGGTGACTCACGGGGGTTCCCCTCTCTGACCGGTCCGAATGGGTTAAGCCTTAGGGGCTGGTTTAATGGGTATAAATACCCCTCTATGAAAGATGTCGTTTTGGGGAGGAAGTTTCTTCGTATTTAACATATGGGTAAACCCCGTCTACAGTTCCTATAATTTATAATCTTTACGATTTAGTCACTAAAATCAATTTCTGTGTATTTTAATTTGTATTTCAGATTTTATTTTGTTTTTATTTTAGTCACTAACCGTGTTTATATATATATATATTTATATATATTGTAAATTATCATATTTAGTCCTTTAATATTAATAATTTATATTTTAATCCCAAATAGTTATTTATGGTTAAATTATCAGTCCAGTATATAGATTATGTGATGTTTCTGTTTAAAGCTATTACATTTTCTTTACTTTGTATTTTAGTCCCCGAATTTTAATATTTTTAATTTTTAAATAATATTTTGGTTTATTTACAATTATAGTACCTAATATATTAAGTATTTACAATTATTGCCTTGATCTTTTGTAGTTTGATAATTTAATCTCTAAAATTATTATATTTATTATTTTAATCTTTTATTTACATATTTATAAATTTATTTTATTGTATATAAATTTAGGGAAATATTATTTTTACGAGTAATCCAGAAAAATATCTCCCTAACTGGCTAGGAAGATATTTTCGAGGATTATTCGTATAAAATAATATCCCATTTTTATTTTTTAAGTATCATAATTTAAATATTATTCGAATTTGTCAATTTCAATAATTAGATGATGTATAATCATGTAAGTACCAATTTTCAGGCGTTGTGGGGGTGCTAATCCTTCCCCACACGTAACCGACTCCCGAACCCGTTTTCAAAATGAATCTTTGGTCAATCGCAGATCAATTTTTTATCTTTTAAAATTATTTTTCTTAAAATTATTTTAAAAGGTATTTTTAGGTATTCGACTTACCTAACCCAAAAGTCGACGGAAACTCCAAATTTGTATATTTATGTATTTATTAAAAACTCATCATGTCCCAATATTAAGTCGGATCGATTCCCGAAATAGCCCTAAAAAGCCGACGGGACCGTTTCGACAGCTTGGCGACTACACTGGGGACCAAAGATTGAGAGTCAATCTATAATCAATTTTACGTCATATATTTAGTTGAAAATGGCAAATATGAATGATATGATTTTTTTGCATCTCATCACATTTTTTTAGTATACTATTTTGATTATTTTTTTTGTTTCAGATTTCTAACCTTTTTGGGTTGATTATTCGTGGATCGAGGTAAAGGATTGTGAGTTTCCCTTCACACACTATAGCTATTTGAATTTGAGATCCTTCTAATTGTGCTCTGTTCCTTTAGGTAGGGGTGAACGCTACGCTTACGTGAGAAAAAGTATTTTTCTCCACTTGGGCTTTAGCAAGTAACCTCTATGATACACATGCCTCATGTTTACGAGTGAAACATCGAGTTTCCTCGCATGGACATGGGGAAAAGAATCCTCTCGAATTGAACTCAATCCGTTTAAACCTATAATGGGTAAGGATCGAGGGTCTGGCAGGCTTAAGGGGGCACCAGCAAAGGACAATTCGAGTACCCTGTTAGTAGTACCAAATTTTTGCCCGTTTTATACGAAATTTTTGTCTGTAGGGGAAATTCATTCTAACCTTTTCCTCGAAGCTATTTATTTATTTTTTTAAGCATGAGAACTAGAAAATTATGTGGTTAAATCTATATGCCAAGCATGAGAATTAGATATCATGCGATTAGGATTGTTTTCTTGTAAATAACAAAGCATGCCAGGGTAGATACCATGATGGGTAGGATCTTTTCTTTCCATTAATTGGTACTAACCATTCTTATTGTTTTGTTTTTATATGTCTATTCTGTATTTACATTTTTGTTTTGCATTAGATTATTAATTTTGTTATTTGTATTAACTTGTGTTTTTATGTTGCTTTCTTTTTGCTTGCATTGCGTGATTATGACATAATCAAAAGGTTTTTATAATATGATTTTTTTTTTGGCATCTCATCACATTTTTTTAGTATACTATTTTGATTAGTTTTTTTTTGTTTAAGATTTCTAACCTTTTTGGGTTGATTATTCGTGGATCGAGGTAAAGGATTGTGAGTTTCCCCTTACACTTTATAGCTGTTTGAATTTGAGATCCTTCTAATTGTGCTCTGTCCCTTTAGATAGGAGTGAACGCTACGCTTACGTGAGAAAAAGCATTTTTCTCCACTTGGGCTTTAGCAAGTAACCTCTAGGATACATATGCCTCATGTTTACGAGTGAAACATCGAGTTTCCTCGCATGGACATGGGGAAATGAATCCTATCGAATTGAACTCAATCCGTTTAAACCTATAATGGGTAATGATCGAGGGTCTGGGAGGCTTAAGGGGGCACCAGCAAAGGACAATTCGAGTACCCTGTTAGTAGTACCGATTTTTTGCCCGTTTTATACGAAATTTTTGTCTGTAGGGGAAATTCATTCTAACCTTTTCCTCGAAGCTATTTATTTATTTTTTAAGCACGAGAACTAGAAAATTATGTGGTTAGATCTATATGCCAAGCATGAGAATTAGATATCATGCGGTTAGGATTGTTTTCTTGTAAATAACAAAGCATGCCAGGGTAGATACCATGATGGGTAACATCTTTTGTTTCCATTAATTGGTACTAACCATTCTTATTGTTTTGTTTTTATATGTCTATTATGTATTTACATTTTTGTTTTGCATTAGATTATTAATTTTGTTATTTGTACTAACTTGTGTTTTTATGTTGCTTTCTTTTTGCTTGCATTGCATGATTATGACATAATCAAAAGGTGTTGATTTGAGAGTGGTCATCAAAGTAAAAGGTTTCTATAATAGACAAAGGGTTTCATGATCAAGTAAACTATAACACAGCTAGGGAATGGCATCCTGAGGAAACTCCGAGGATAGTGGAGAGTTATGCACCCAAAAATTGTTTTTCCGATGAAGATCAAAAGGAGATACGAGGGATGAGAGGGAAAATATCCAAGATGATGGATAAAATATCTGTTTTGACCAAAGGAAGAGAGACTTCTACGCAAAAAGAGAAAGATCTAGATGAAGATAATCTATCAATGTCAGATATACAAGGGACTGTTAATCTTAGCCAATTTGTAAAATTATGCGCAATAACCATTCGTATCAACAAATTATTTGGAAATACCAAAGAAATGGTGACAACTGTAAAGGTTCCCTGTAATATCCCAAATATCATATCAGGGACTATATTGAAAAAGATTGGAAAAATTTAAGGTTTAATTGAATAAGTGGTAAAAGATGAGAAAATTAATATGGAATAGTGTCTAGACTAATTTGTACCAAGAGACAAGTTAAGAGGGTACTTTTGTTTTTTAAGTAGATTAATGAATTTAAAAATATATTAGGGATTTTAAATAGGAAGAAAGAGGAAAGTAAAGCATTTTTCTCTACTATTCTTCTTCTTCACGTGGTGTTGCTCTCCTCTTTAGCATAAGGTAAGCTTCTATTAGCTAGTGTTTCCTTTAAATTATAGGTTGCTTTGGTAACATTAAGTGGTATATATGATCGAGGAATGATTAGATGGGATAAAACGATGAGATAAAGGATATAATGGAGATTTTTGAAAATGGGTTTTGAAATGATATGTTAATATATGAGTGTTTATTGATGTTTATTGGTATAAGTGACTTGTTAAAAAGGTAAATGAGAGATTAGAAGCATTGGGTGAGTTTAAAAACAACTTAGGAATTATGGTGTGATTCTTAGAATCAAATGATGTTAAGGAATACTAGATGTTTTAAATAACTAAATGAAGGAAAGTTAATATGGTTAAGTAAAGAAGAGATTGATAGTATTGTGAGAGGTAAGCATAACAAAATTTGACCCTATCTGTAATATTCGAGTTAGAAACTGGAACATATGGGCACGAGTATCGGTATTGATAGAACAATACCTATACTATAGGCTAAATTGAGATGAATATGCTTAGTAGTATTGATACCGAAGGGGAGTATCGATACTGAAGGGAATGTATCGATACCATTTAAAAACATAATGCAAAAATGGTATCGATACCATAGCCTAGTATCGGTACCATAGTATGGTAGTATCGATACCATGGTATGGGTATTGATACTGAGGAGCCAGAAATTCTAAGATAGGCTGAAAATGTTATAGAAAAGTTAATAATAGGTTCTATTGAATAATGTTTAAGTGTTATTGTTAGGAAATATACTAACAATTGAAATTGTACATGCATTTAATGGATATTGAATACATCGAAACCAAACTCCCGAGTCAAGTAAAGCAAAAGGCAAAGGCCAAGTTCAGGAGTAGTCAGCTTTACATTTTAGAAACCAAAGCTAGGCAAGTCAGGTGAGTACATTTATTGTATGCAATTTAGACGAAAATGATTAGAAATTAGTCAAGATGAAATATTTAAATTTTTAATGTATGTTTTATCGTAATTATTATGTTTTTATTTAATGTATGAAAATGATATTGCGAATGAGTTTTAGAGTATGAATTACTTTAAAATGAATGAAAATAATAGTGCATATGGGTGCATTAATGGCATGAAAGGATGCCAAAATAATAATCCATATGGGTGCATTATTGGTATGAAAGGATGCCAAGATAATAATGCATATGGGTGCATTATCGGCATGAAAGGATGCCATAGTTGAAATGCATATGGGTGCATTATCAACATAAAAGTATAATATAGTTGAAATGCATATGGGTGCATTATCAACATAAAAATATGCTATAGTTGAAATGTATATGGTGCATTATTAACATAAAAGTATGCTATAGTTGAAATGCATATGGGTGCATTATCAACATAAAAGTATGCTATAGTTGAAATGCATATGGGTGCATTATCAACATAAAAGTATGCTAAAGTCGAAAATGCATAATGGTACATTATAAACATGAATGGATGTTATTAATGAAAAGAAAGAATAATGACCAATGATCATGAAATTGCGAATGAAATACTTATGTATACATAAGTGTTACTTTACAATATTATGACTCACTAAGTAATTTTTTAATGTGTATGTTTCCACGCGTAGGTAACAGCGGAGACTAATCAAGTAAAAAGTGTAGCTGTAGCAGCAGATATCATCCACTAAGGCTGACTCATCAGTAACATTAGGATAATAGTGATCATTTTGTAAACTTATATGGCATGTAATTAAACGTAATGAAATATTTTGTAACATGTTTTCAATAAATACATATTTATTATATTAAATTCAGGGGAATTAAGTTTGAAACACAATTTTAAAAGGGTTTTCAAATGATAAATAAAATTTTAAGTGATGTGACATATGTACTTTGTATACGGAAACATATACGGGATATGGGTGTTACATTTCCAAAGATGAAAAGAAGTCAAGTAATCAAAGCTCATTGGTATTTAAGAGTCTGTTCCCAACGTCGGAGACTCAAGTTCAATCCAAAACAATAAGTAACTCTCATTTTAATTCTATCCCTATATCATATAAGGAGTTGTACGAGAAGTTACTAAAAGCCCGAGAGGTGACTCCTCATTATGTGAAACCTTGGGAACCTCCGTATCCAAATTGGTATGATAACAATGTTCGTTGTGAATATCATGCCAGAATTCAAGGACATTCCATTAAGAACTGTATCACCTTCAAGCATTGAGTTCAACGTCTTTTAAATCGTGGAATCTTAGAGTTTGAGATAAAAGATTGACCTAGTTTGGTAACTGATTATCCTGTTAGATTGATACCAAAAGTGTTCAATGGTAAGAGTATCAGTGGGGGTATCCAGAAGAAAGAAGATTTGCTAAAGTATGAAGCGCAAATTCGTCATCTGAGGAATGAAAATGATAAACTGAGTGCATAGATGGAAACCATGCATAATAGTTTTCAAAGGATCAATTCCTTTTAAAATTCTAATATAGGAAATACCCCAGAAGAATGGACAACAAGGGTCATTAAATTGAAAAATGATGCTGGATATTGGAAGAAGAATGGGAAGATGCATAAGGGTCGAGCCAAGAAGTTTTCTTATGATTTACGGATTGTAGAAGAAGGGTGTAATACAGCCATCATCAACTTGGGAAAATGTCAAGCCAAAAATCAAATGTTGAATGTAGTTATAGCCAATATAGAAGCCACATATCAATGACATAAACGTGAGAGTGATGTTGAATTAGAAACCACTAGGGTCAAGAACAATACGTTGATGAAGTTTGTAGATGATTATGGAGATCTTGTACAAGGACTTCTTTACCAAAAAGATTCTCTTGCAAGAGAGAATAAACAATATTGTCTACAACTCCTAGAACTAATACAAAAGATGCAGGAAAAAGACGATGTCATAAAGGAAGTTGTTGTTCAGAAAAATAATGTGGCTCATAAACTGGCTGATTTAGTTGGATTTACAAGGGAATTAAAGTAGATTGACAACTCAACACTTGAGTATGAGTGGAAACTAACTTGGCTTTTAAGAGAAATAGAGAAATTAGGAGTGAAAGCTATCCCTTGTATGTAAAATTTGTTTGATATACCAAAACTTTTTGTGTTCAAAGGAAGTTGTTTTAAGATGATCACTCGTGAATAACACCTTTTGAATACATGCATTGTACATGTTGCATTCATATTTCTGCATTTTTACATTTGCATTTTTTGCATCTTTACATTTACCTCTATACATCATACATTGCATAGTATAATAACATATGTCAATCATGAAAACGTGAGAGTAATTTGAGAAGAATATTATGACATAAGCTTTGAAAGCAAATTAAAGTCACCTGGGGCATGTTTCTAAAAAGATCGAAAGCAATGAATGAAATATTAGCACGTGTCGGTAGAATCGAGAGAATCAATGAACAACTCGTAAAGACTCAATAGGAAATGTTTGATGAAGCAAGAAAGTTCCAAGTTGAGTCGAAGGAACAGATGTTTAAGCTGATGACTATGATGGTTATAATGATATATGAGGAGAAAACATTAAAGGACCCAATTGTGTAAGAAAAAATGAAAACTTTGGGTGATAATCTGAATGTTAGTGGTACAACCAGTGCAAAAATAAATGACCAAGAACCTGTTGGGGAGTGTGGTAATCCAATTCAACTCCAAAAATTGGGTATACTTCTAGAAAATGTTACAGAGATCATGCTTGAAAAATAAAAACTGGAAAGTGAAACTTCTAACACGAAAGTTGAGCCTGAATCAAAGAAAAAAAAGAATAGAAGAGGTTTAAGTGCCATTGAAGAAGGTTAAACATCTCAATGATCAGTCACAAGGTCTTCAGTATGGTCATGGTAATGGGAAAATGAGGTCAAAAGAGCTTCTACCCAATTTTCCTTTATTTTAATACAACAAGTTATATTCCAAGTTACTCCAAGCCCAGCTGATTGCTCCACGTCTGGCTCAGTCTCTACTGTCTCCTTATCCTAGTTGGTATAATGAAAAAGTTTCTTGTGAATATCACGTCGGAGCTCGAGGACACTCCATTGAGAAGTACAGTAACTTCAAACGACAAGTCTAAGATCTTTTGGCTCATGGATTTATAGAGATGGATGATAACAATCAATATGTTTCAGTCAAAAAATTGGAAGTTAACCCCCAAAATATAGTTGATGGGGTCAAAACAAGTAAAGTACATATAGAAGAAGGCGTAAAAAGGGAAAAGAGCAAAATCAAGGAAAACAAGGTATTTAAGGCTGAGATAAAAGGGATCAAATCTCAATACCTCTATAACGTTAAATGATGAAATAAGGTAAATGAGAGGTAATTCGAGATTGGCCACAAAAGATGTCTTAAAAAAATACAAACCTTAAGTTTTTTCAAGTGCCCATTTCTGACTTGCTATCCCCTTTAATTAAGAGTTAATACCTCACCACGAGGCCTTTAAGAGTGAAAACTAGCCCCTCTACTTGTGACTATGACCCAAATAGTGCTTGTGATTTTTATCTAGGGGCATTGGGTCATCCCACTGACAAGTTCATACCATTGATGGAAGAAATTGAAAAGCTCATTGACAAGAGAGTATTGACACAAGAAATTATCAAGAGAAGGGGAGAAAATAAGGACAAAGTCCCTATTCTGATTACACACCCAACATACTAGAAGTAATGGGACATTCTAGATAAACAAATGGAGGTGGTTATCTACCACTGTTATACCTTGCATTTATAGTGTCTTGTTTGAATCTGTTTTTTATCATTTCTCAGCTTTTTGTAAGGTTATATAAATAAATTTGTGTTCCTTTAAAGATGATGAGCATTGAATCAAATTTGCAATCTTGCAGTTCTTTGAATATCAAATGAATTAAAAACTCTTTAAGTGATTAGAGTTATAAATCTTCGACAAAGTGACAAGGTTGAAAACTGATAAATTAAGGACCCTTCACGTTACCCCTAGAAAATACACTCAAGCAACATACCCTTCTCTTATAAATATAACCTTATCCTCTCGCAAGGAAACAAACAAAAGGTTTGGTATTTAGATATGCATAAGAGCGAACAACATGGGGCATCTCTTGCGTATGATATTGCAAAACCAACTATACTACTCTTTTGTTGAGGACGTTCAATGATGATCATGATTTTTACAGATGGAATAGTTGAGTAGGTGAATCTATTTTAGGTCAGATGCTTGGAAATTGAACTCTAAATATGAGATTTTTTTCAACAACACCTAGACTATAACATGTTCTTCTTAACAAGCTTAAGAAATTGAATCCATATACCCAAAATATTATATTATATGTATACAATAAAGCTTGAGCTATCCCTCTAGAGCAATTGGTTAAACTCCCCGTCTTTATGGATTAGATTCAGCTAGCCCGATAAAGGCGAATTACAATAAACCTGAATTCTACTAGCCTAACAATGACAAATTTATCAAATAAGGAGTTTCGGTAAAGATGGACTAAGGGAGTTAAGGAACACCAGTTATAGTTAATTTCACACAAGCACTCAGGAATTTCATTTTTAGACTGATAGTTCTGCACCGTCTTTGTTAGAGGGGTGTACAAAGCTTGAACAAATGGAAGATTTCAGAGAATCGAAATAGAAGTGTTCTAGAAAGTCTAGTAATTGAATATGATACTTGCGTTATTTTGTCTGCATCCGGTTAAAATACCAAGCCAAGAAAGTGGGGTATGAGGTAATGTTTACAAAGACCAAGAAAGAAATAACATCTTTGGTGACCAAAACCTTAGAAAATAGGAAATCCAACCCATCGGTTTTGACATTTATCGAAGAGTTATAACTTTGAAATTATTAAAAGAGTTGTTGATTCTTTTGATATTCTTTGAACTCATGTTTATTTATTTGATTCAATTGTGAGCATGAATTAAGGGTGATACTTTACAAAATTCTTTCATTCTTTGATTTCTAAAATAAAAGAAAGGAGAAAAAACATTTTCAAACAGGACAGTTTCAAATGAGAAAGGTCATTGAAGCAGGTGATGCCTATTCTACCTCTATGGGAGAAAAAGAATAAGCGATGCCAGAACATGAAGCACTTTACATTCTTGAAAGCAAGTGGTATGAGAGATCAGAAGGGCTGAAGGGTAGAACTTGTAACACTCCCTTATGACATTATCAGCAACCAGTCAAAAAGAATATGTCCGCCTTATTCAGAAAATGGCACATATCTCCGATCATATAAAAAAATGCTAGACATTTATGTTAGAAGAATTGATCGATTCTTAAGTGCCTGTGGCAACATGAAGAGAATCCCTCAAGCTAATTGAAAAACGTTGTTGTTTAGTGACACCAGGATGAGAACATTCAAGATTAAGATATTTGGGCATAAAGAATGCCACGAGTACCCACAATAGGGCATTACCAAAACCACACTTCAATGGGATCATAAGATTCAAATCAAACAGACATTGAGAGTGAGCCTTACAACTTGGAATGTTGGGGTATTTTTTAAGGCCCATATCATCCAGGAATATAAGATCATTGAATTGAGAAAATATTTCCAATAGAACAGTATGAAGAGTGAAAAATTGTGAAACAGTGACAATGTAACTTACCATATATGATCATTTTGTCCATCATACAGTTGCATTATTCTGGTGACTTCATATGCATTAATTCTGGTAAGCCAAAGCATCCCACTTGTATTCCTATGAAGATTTGTTCTTTGGTGTCTATGT
The DNA here is from genome assembly GCF_006381635.1 of Hibiscus syriacus. Classification (NCBI taxonomy): domain Eukaryota; kingdom Viridiplantae; phylum Streptophyta; class Magnoliopsida; order Malvales; family Malvaceae; genus Hibiscus; species Hibiscus syriacus. The sequence goes on along the minus strand of NW_024063471.1, from coordinate 13,725,661 downwards.
AACACCATACAAAAGCTCTAAACACTATGCAAAGAGCTCATCTGGTTGAAAAATCTAAGCAGAAGCCACATGAAATGATGAATATGTTGTCGAATGTTTTACGAACAGTTAATTATGGTACTAAACTAATGTTGTAATCATGTGATTTCCATCTTTTCACTCAAGATGAAAGTTGTTTTCTACAATTCTAAGGTTAAAGGTAATGAAAAGTGAAGATTTCTTTATACAAAAGGGGCGCTGGAAATTTTTTTAACAATAAGAAACTAGTGGAGCTAACTAAGATTGAACGATGAGTTGTTGTTAAACCTCTCGACATGATGTGGTACAAATAGCCTTGTTTGAGATATGACTAGATGTGGAGACATGAAAGGAATTAGGATAGACCCTCCCTTTGATATGTTTCAAGAGTCAAATTTGAACATACGTTGTTTTCCCCAGAAAGTGGATCCTCCTTTCAAAGGCAAGAGCTTTATTAGATTTCTACACAAGTTCAGGTAAAGAAAGCCAATCTTATCAGGGGTAAGAATTTGCTAGGGGTAAGAAGAAATTGATACAACTTAGTACTTGCAAAAGTACACACTCGTGGAGAAGACTTAATCAGGAAAAGAATGGAGATTGCTTGTGCAACCATTTCCTTCATGGATCAAGAAAATATGCATTCATACATGATACACGAAATTTTCATTGCATCATACATCATTTCATACATACATTTTAATCCTTCTCATAATAATGTATATGTTTTGAGAAATATTTGTCTATCTTAAGATGTATTCTCTAGAAAATTCAATCGTAGCTTTCTCAGAACATATTTTCTAGGAAACTCAATCTTGTTTCCTAGAGTTAATCCTTGACTTCCTTATGAAGAAAAGTCAATATTTATTATCCTTGACTTCCTCGTAAAGAGAAGTTAGCCTTTAATTATCCTTGACTTCCTCGTAAAGAGAAGTTAACCTTTGTCAATACTTGACTTCCTCGTAAATAGAAGTCAATTTTTGTTATTCTTGACTTCCTCATGAAGAGAAGTCAATATTTGTAATGTTTGACTTCCTCGTCAAGAGAAGTCAATCTTTGTTATTTCTGACTCCCAAGTAGAGTCAATCTTTGACTTCCTCATTAAGAGAAATAAATCTTTGTTATTTATGACTCCTCAATAGAGTCAACCCTTGACTTCCTCGTGAAGAGAAGTCAACCGTTGTTATTTCTGACTCTCCAGTAGAGTCAACCCTTGACTTCTTCGTGAAGAGAAGTCAACCTTTGTTATTCTTGACTTCCTCATTAAGAGAAGTCAACCTGTGTTATTTCTGACTCCTCATTAGAGTCAACCCTTGACTTCCTCATGAAGAGAAGTCAATCTTTGTTATCCCTGACTCCCTAGTAGAGTCAATCATTGACTTTTTTTGTCAAGAGAAGTCAATATTTGTTATTTCTATCTCTCTAGTAGAGCAATCATTGACTTCTTTGTCAAGATAAGTCAATCTTTGTTATTTTTGACTCCCCAATAGAGTATATATTTGACTCCCTCATCAAGAGAAGTCAATAATTTTTATTATTGACTTCCTTGAGAAGAGAAGTCAGTCTTTCTTATTCCTGACTCACTCGCGAAGAGGAGTTAATCCTTGACTTCCTCGTGAAGAGAAGTCAACTTTTGTTATTCCTGACTCCCTCCTGAAGAGGAGTCAATCATTGACTTCCTCATTAAGAGAATTCAATCTTTCCAATTTAATATTCATAAAAAACAATTAAGCAAATTAGGTTAAATTTAGTATTCACTAAAGAGCAGTGAAACAAATCAAGATCAAGTCTACGGAAGAGTAGTGGAACAAATTCTTCTTATTTCAAATTTAGCCTTCACGGAAGAGTAGTGAAGCAAATCAAGATCGAGTCTAATCTCCACATAAGAGTAGTGGAACAAATTCTTCTTATTTCAAATTTAGCCTTCACGAAAGAGTAGTGAAGCAAATCAAGATCGAGTCTGATCTCTAAGGAAGAGTAGTGTAACATATTCTTCTTGTTTCAAATTTAGCCTTCACGGAAGATTAGTGAAGCAAATTAAGATCGAGTCTGATCTCCACTAAAGAGTAGTGGAACATATTCTTCTTATTTCAAATTTAGCCCTCACAGAAGAGTAGTGAAGCAAATCAATCTCAAGTCTGATCTCCCCTGAATAAATAGTGAAGAAGGCACGTATTTCCAAAATTAATCTGACTACCCGAAAAAGAGGCACAGATCAAGTCTGATCTCCCCTGAATGAATAGTGGAGTAGACACATCTTCCAAAGTTGATATGACTACTACAAAAAAGAGGCACAAATCAAGTATGATATTCCCTAAAAGAAGAGTGGAGTAGATTCATCTTCGCTTGGATCTTATTTCCCTGAAACAAGAGTGGAGCAGATCCGTTTTACAAAGATTTCTCGAGTCTTATCTCCCTGAAAGAATAGTGGAGCAGATTCGTCTTCCCTTGGATCTTATCTCCCTGGAAGAAGAGTGGAGCAGATCCATTTTCCAAAATTGATCTGACTATCCAAAAAAGAGGAATATATAAAATCCAATCTAACCTAAAATAGTAGTGGAGCAGATTCCCCAAAAAGTTGACTGGACGAAAACTCCTTGTATTTTTGTCTTTTCCCTATTCTTGTTGACACAAAAATGAGCAAAGAGAGGAAGCTGCAGAAATCATTTTCATCCATATATTTATTTATTTATTATTAAATAATAATTTTATTACATGCCCAATTAAAAAAAACCCAGAAGCCCAATACACCCAAACCGGAGGCCCTATAGGAACCAACCCGAAGCCTAGCTGAAGCAGGCCCGAGTCAACCCAGTAGGCCCGAATGCATCTGGGGTTTCTGCTCATCTTCTCCAGCCGCCGTAACTATCAACCGTAGAATCTAGACCCATCCAACGGTCCAGATCACTCAACAGATAGGGTTTCTAACCCTAAGTTTCTTACAGTAGCAACCTCCAATGCCATCTCACTACCGCCACTGTCACTATCACTGCACCGACCTTATCTCTAAAAGATCAGCACTGCCCCTATATTTTCACCACCATAGCTGGTGACTCACGGGGGTTCCCTTGTCTTACTGGTCTGAAGGGAGGGCCAAAAGTTCTTATATAAGGAACCCCTTCATCTACAAAAAGAGGACAACAACCAGCAAACAAAGAGCAACCAAAAAAATGCAACAACAACAAGATAGAGAAAAACAGTGAGAGAAACAAAAAAATAGTAGCCATTCAAAACCAACAATAAGAGACAAATAAAGAAACATAAGAGAAGAGATTCACCTTGATTTCATCGGAGTCCCCGAATCATCGTCTGTTCGAAGGTAAACGTTTAGATCTACGATATTTGGGGAAGATTTAGGTTAAGTGGTATTGGGATTCGGCCTTAGGGAAGCCTGAGGAACAATTTGGGGTGTTTTTTATGTCTCCAACCACCATCGGTGATGGTGGAGAACACCGACTTTAGGGGTTATAGAGAGAACCGAGAGTTTCTATCTCTTAGAGAGTAACAGAAATGAAAATGAAAGGGGTTAAGCCTTATGGGTCGATTTAATGGGTATAAATACCCCTCCTCGAATGACGTCAATTTGAGGAGGGGGATTCTACGTATTTAACATATGGGTAAACCCCACCCACAGTCCCTATAATTTGTAATCTTTATGATTTAGTCACTAAAATCAATCTCTGTGTATTTTAATTTGTATTTCATATTTTATTTTTTTTGTTTTAGTCATTAATCGCGTTTATATATATATATATATTGTAAAATATCAGATTAAGTCTTTTAATATTAATAATTTATATTTTAATCCCAAATAGTTATTTATGGTTAAATTATCAGTCCAATAAATTGATTATGTGACGTTTCTGTTTAAGGCTATTACATTTTGTTTACTTTGTATTTTAGTCCCCGAATTTTAATATTTTTAATATTCAAATAATATTTTGGTTTATTTACAATTATAGTACCTAATATATTAAGTATTTACTATTATTTCCTTGATCTTTAGTAGTTTGATAATTTAATCTCTAAAATTGTTATATTTATTATTTTAATCCTTTATTTACATATTATCACTTATTATGATCAAAAGCATTTTGGTTATTTTACCCATTTGAGGGTATCTCAATCTTCCTTTCAAGTTTAACAACATATCACTAATGTCTTACATCATTTATTAGAGTCTTATACTTTTAGAAGTATTTTTAGATCCTTATAAGGCACTATTCACACTTAGGGGTAATTTGGTAATTATAGCCCTATAAGGGCATTTTAGTATTTTTCTCACCTTTCCAAGCTACTTGCTCGATGTAACACCCATTTTCCGTATCCGAACCCGAATATGAGTTAGAGACATCACATTAACCATTTAAAATATTTCCTATTAGAAAAATCGGTAAAAGTTTGTTTCTTTAATATCATCAAATTTAATATCAATCATTGAAAATATTTGATAGCATAAAACTAACATATGATATTTTAATATCTAAATCAAATCAATTTAAGTCACCAAGATGACAATTCAATACTGTTTCATATAAAGAGTGAACTGTAGAAAAAATTATTCTGATAGCATTTAAAATATAATTTAGTGTAATACTATTCATGCAAACTACTAATTATACCTAATAGTATCCATATTAAGTCAGTATAATTATATTCTACAAATCGATTTATAACTATCATATCAGAGCAAACATAACACACACATAATATACATGCCAACTAGTAAAGTCAAAAACATCATAAAATGTTTACTAATATTGGGAAGTAGATCCGATCCTCAAAAAATGATGGCAATTATGCTCCTTACTATGCTCACTATTCTTTTCCCTTACCTATGTGTGAAACAATCACACGCTAAGTAAACACTTAGTGAGGAATTATAAATAAATAATAAAACATATCAATAATGAAAATATCATATAAATCATTATACAAAAAAATGTTGTAATATAATATAAGAACATATAAACAGACTTAAAAAAGTCTTTCTTTCATCAGAAAACTGTAAAATATCAGTTATCATAGAAACATATAATCTTATATCAGATTATTCAATGAAGGTTTTACTTTCAATGAACCAACCAACCTGCACTTTTCAATCTATTTTAAACCACAGCATGAAGTATAATAAATCATAATGCAAGGTACATGAGTCAAACAAGCATGCACAATATGTAGTCGTAACTATTAGAAATAAATTGGACTCTTGGTGCCAGACAAAAATATAGGTATTGTAGAACACATCATAACTATACTAAAATCAAAATAAAAAAATGGTAGTTCGTAACTTCAAAACATCATAAATTCATAATGCATATAGAATGCCAGACATATGTACACGAATATACTAATACATAATCTATGATCACTCCACCTCATGGCATACCTATCTTACCAATAACTCCCAAGGCATATACAATGGGCCTTATATTAAAATCAAGTATCTTTCATTTATCAAAAGCATCCAAAGATACTATTATATAAAATTTATCATAAGCCAGTACATTGGGCAGTTCATACACGAAACTATTCAAAAACCATTTGATAAAACAATATAAAATATATCAAAATATGATTCATAACCTTTCTTTTCAAATCATTCAAGGTTGACTCCTCGTAAGCCTTCCTCATATCATATATATAACATAAGTAAGAATGCACTCACCTTAAATGCCTCACTATCAAACCTTTAGTGTCAATATCCTTTACTCTCATACTTTTTCCTTTGCTTTTATAACTTGCTTCAATCGTATTTTTTTATCACAATCTATACAAGAGTTGTTTACACAAATACATTTTAAAATATATGTTAGTATCATACTAACATATGTGCATTCTAATAATAAAATTCATAAAAGTTCTTTCGATACTAAACCCATTTCACAACATTAATACTAACCATAACACTTTAAAATACAACTTCAATCCTCCTAATATTCATATCAACCAGTAGCTCAAATACTCATTTCATTTTCCATAATCTAACCATTAAAATTAATTCTTTTAGAATTCATCCCAACATTTTCAATTTATTAAAAATGATCCATTGCAATTTAACTTCAAATTCAAGCATCAAATGATATAATCAAATACCCCAACAATCAATTTAAGCTTAGTATGTCAACTTTTACATAGTCGCCATTTAAATCCCATAATTTCCATCATTTGTGATTTGGTCCCTATAATTATAAAAACTTCCAAATCGGTCCAATCAATATTATAAAACATGTAGAATCATTTATTCATTAACTTTAAACATAGGGAATTTTTAAAATATTTCCCCCTATTTTCCTAATGATTGAATACTTTAGGGTACCTTAGGCTTGGTTTTCAACTTGATTCAAGCATGTTCAAGCTCTAAACATCAATTCCATGCAATCTCAATCAAATCCATATCAATTTCAATTCATATCCAATCTTTCCATAAAACCCTAATTAACCAAACTTTGATTTAATCATTTCTAATTTTTTTCAATTATCATATAAGCATGGAAATGATTTTACAACATCAATAACATCATAATCCATCCTCAATTAATCAAAATCCAATCTCCTATTCATTCACCCTATTCATAAAACTAAGAATTTAAGCATGAAAAGCATGAACAAATTACACCAAATGATTGAGAATTTTATGCAGATTAATTTCCTATTTCATGCTTTCATCCAAAAACCAAAGGAAATTTGCTTGAAAATGAAAAAAAAAATATTACATAGGTATGGTGTTCACAACAATGGGGATAAAAAAAGAAGTCTTGCACTTTCTCTTAAAATATCTTAATACACTTGTTAAATAACTCATTAAATGAATTAAAAATTCATTTAATAAGAAATTACCATTTTACCATTATAAATCATGATAATTACCATGTTATATCATGATATAATCATCCTTACATCACCAAGTCAAATATGAACAAACATATTCATCTTTTCCAACTTTTTCCTTGTACGTTTTCAAAAATGACAATCTTGCTATTTTAATCCAATGGTCCCAATTTAACATGGAAAAATCATCTTAAATCCAATGGTCCTTGTTAAATTTCACCAGTTTAAAATATGGAAATGAAATTATTAAATTTTTACTATCATCCTTTAAAATTTAATGAATTTTCAATTTGATATGCTTATTCGAATATTTTACCAAACTTTATCGCTTTATAAATTTTAGTACAAATTCCATATCAAAAATTTGAAACGAAAATATAATTCTTGGGGTGAACTATCCATTTACGAGGCCGAAATACATAACTTTTGAAAATTACACTTTGGTCCTTGAACTTTTTCAAAATTTATACTTCAAACACTAAACTTTTAAAAATTACATTTTGGTCTTAGTTAAAATTTGGGATATTACACTAGTCTCAATTGTTATTGAACTCCTCACTCTTAAGTTTATTCAACATCTTGAAGTTTACTAAACAATCAACATTGATGGAATCGATATATTTATATAGATATCGATACAAAAAATAGCCCCGAAAGGCCCCTAAAATACCCTTAGTATCAATATCATACATATAGTATCTATACTCTTTCAGATAATACCGATACTACCTTGGTTATAGGTACAACAATCAGTTTTGAAATGACCCAAAACTCACCCTTTGTATTTTTTAAAGGATTAATATCGATACTCCCCTCTTCAATATTGATACACCCTTATAAAATAACCTAATTTCACCTAGAATATGAACAATATCGATATTTTTCATATAATATCAATATTACAACCCATAAATACATTATCTCACATGAAAAACACCCCAAACACTTGTTTTAAGGCCGAAGTTGATTATTAAAGCTTATGAAAGCCATTAGGGAACATCATACATCATTTTTACGCCAAATTGACATCCAAAACGTCCAACACAATTATCAAGCACCCAAAACCTTAAGATGCTTCACCACCTTATACAAGCCAGAAAACTCATGTAAATGTCATACAAGTAATAAAGAAGAGTTATAGTGTATTACCCCAGCTCCTAGCAACCCAATACCTTTCTAGCTTACCCAATAACCAATTTTTCCTTGACTTTACTTTTTGAGGGGAGTTTCATGCACCACTTTTCCTCCAACCAAAAGTCAAAAATTGATTCCAACATGAAAAGCAAGGATATTAGTTGTTAAATAATAACTAAAAAAACAAGAAAAACAGATATAAACATTTAAAGAAGCTCTCATAGTTTAAATCCTCCTTAAAACCTTCATGAAGCTCCAAACTACCATTGGAGTAGATGGTGATTCTTTCATGAAGCTTAAGAACTCAAGTTTTTGAATCTTACCTCTAAATTTTCGGATGGATGAAGAAGATTAAGGAAAGAGAAACCCTTCTCTAGCCATTGCTTGGAAGAAGAAAATATGAGAAGTAGAGTGAGAGAGGAAAAGAAGAAGCCAGCATGACACAAAAAAAAGTCCCTTGCCAAAAATTCAAAGACCCACATGAAAATCAGCTAGAAATTTCCCAAATCAATCATGACTTTATTCAATGGTAAAATTACACTCTAGGTTCCTCTCCTTTAACCACAAGCTTAAAAAATTCCCTTTTATCTCCAATAAGGCAAATTTCTTACCCAATTGATCCCAAATTCGAATAAGTAAACCTTAATGCTATAATAAATCTATTAAATAGATTCGTGAATCAACACGAAACTACTAGCCCAATATTCAGGGTGTTACAATCTCACAACCATATATTTTATCATTAGTTACAATAAGTTGTATATAAGATATTACAATTCAATGCCGAGTTTAATTCCCCTATTGCCTAATTTCTTCATTTAATTTTTATTATCTAGTCAGGTAGTCACACATTTAATCATCTAATTAGATATTAAATTTATTGATTTGAATTAAAATTATGAGTAAATTAATAATTAAATATTAAAGACTATATGTGTAATTAAAAAAATCTTTTAGCAACTACCTCATCTAATCTGTTAAATATTAACAACGAGTGGCTTGATTGACAACACATAAATAATTAAATAACCTGATTGAAAAAAATAAAAAGATTAATGATCAAATGAAAAAGAATAATAGTTAAGTGGTCATGTATATAATTTACCCATTCATTTTATTGTCTTTTCCGTGAAGGTGTGAAGCTCCTAAAAAACCTCCATAAATAACCAAAACTCAAATATTAATAAAAACCCCAAAATGTCAGGTATTAAATTGAGCCTGTCAGCTTCGGTCTACGTCAAGCCCGCCTATTGTGTCCGAACAATAACAGCCGGCGCTGTCCGGCCCCCACCACCACTCCACCTATCATGGCGGACGACTGCCCCTTTCTCAACCTCGGCCCTAATCAGTAATTCCCGGTCTCCCAAGAAAAATCTACTTCCGTTCATTAGATTTCCCTTTCTCACCCGTTTCTCTTCCTCCGCAATCAATAAGGGAGCTTTACACGGGTCGGCTTCCGGATCTGACCTCATCCTTATGGACATGAATCCGGATTCCAAAACGTTGCCGTTGATAGAAACTCAACAAAACAAGCACAACCCTAATTTGCCTTCCTCTGACAAATCTTCTTCCAAAATTTTAACGTTGCCTACTGTGTTAACCCTCGGTCGCGTAGCTGCCGTGCCCCTCCTGATTTTCAGTTAAGTTTTTTATATGTTCTTAATCTTTTCCCCATTGAATTTATTTGATAGGGAGGTTTCAGTTTAATGTAATGCAATTAGGGTTTATTGTTGCCTCCATGATTTAGACATTTAATTATAATCTGTTTATAATATTAGGTGTTGTATACCTAAAAATTTAAAATTAGTATATATTATATATTTTCTATTGAAAATCTGTCAATCTCTTGTGTTCAACTTTAACATAAAATTTTGTTTTCGTCCTTTGCACGCGACGAAAAAATAACTGAAATATGAACAAAACACCAAGATGCCAATGTATAAAAACCTATAAAATAGGAATTATAATTCGCTAAGTCTATTTTATAGTTTTGGATGATAATTGATAAATAAAGTTTTTTTATGCCTATTTATGAAATAACATGTTCAATCATACTTTTTTGTTTATGCAGCCTGTTTTTTATTCGAAATTCATGTGTCGGCTTATGAAATATGCCAATGATTTTGAATTTTATTTGTAAACTTTGATGTTTCTCAGCTATCGTTTGATAATTTTTGAAACTATAATGTTTATTTGTTCTCAAAATTGCCTTGCCAGTGAATTGTGATCATTGCTGATAGGTTTGCAATATGATACTGTTTGCATAGTATGTAGAAACTTATGTATGATTAGATGTAGGAGTTTTTCTAACAAAGGCTTTTAAACCCTATTAACTATCAACTATTGTATTACTTTAAATTGTAACTTAAGTAACAATTTAGCTAAACCCTTGGATGTATGGATGGCATACTTTTAAACTTCAATGGCAATTGCTTACTATATTGTAATGTGAAAACTTCAATGAGACTAACTGAATGGTTTTCTTTCTTTAGCCTTTTATGCAGATAGTTGGTGGGGAAGGCCTGCTACAACTAGTATATTTGTTGCGGCTGCCATTACTGATTGGCTTGATGGGTACATTGCTCGGAAGGTATGACTGGGGTTGGCAATGGGTCGAAAATTTGCAATTTCCACAAAATCTGATTTTGAATATGCAAATCTGCTTTACAATCTGTTTGTTTATTACTAAATCTTAGTTTTACTATCCTAATCTGAATCAGGATTAATTACATTATCTGTTGGAAATCCAAATCCGCATTTAGTGAGTCCATTTTTTTTTTAAAAATAAAAATTTTAAAAAGTGAAGTGGATGATGGATACATATATTTAAAATTTTGAATCCAAATCTGTTATCCACAAAAGTAAAGCGGTTTTGGTAATGTATACTTGAACACCAATTGGTTATCCTCAAAACTAAAGCGGATTTGGATAATGGATATATAAGGATTATCTCATATTCGTTCAGAATACTATGTGGATAGAAATTAGAATATCTGAATATTATCTGAATCCACAAAAAGAAAGTCGGCTAAATGTACATATTCGAATCCACACTCTCTATTCCTATCGTTAGGTAATGCTTCAATGAACCCCTGTTTTAGAGATGATGGAACACTCACTTTTCCTCTTGTTTTGTATGATTTAGTTGCACTAGTTGATCGGAGTAAACTCTTTATTATGTCTCTCAGATGAGGTTACATTCCGTCTTTGGTGCATTTTTGGATCCAGTCGCAGACAAGGTCTGTTTTCTTTGTCTTTTGTATACAGAAATTTATGGATATCTTCTATACAGTCCAATTGCCAAGGTTGCTTTATTAACTTGTTTGAAGCGTTCCACTACGTGGCTCCGATTTTATTTTTCTTGAAATACTCATGTCCCATGCCTGATGCATTTTCGGACATGGGCATTGAGATATGACCCTTTAAAGACCATCCAAATACATGGAAAAAGCTTTAGGAGAAAATAATGAACATTTCAAAGTGGGGTCCAAGTAACATAGTTATCAAGTATTTTCTGACCCGAATGCCTGTTGAATGTAGCTTATGGTTGCTGCTACATTGGTTTTATTATGTTCGAGACCTGTCAATGTTGTCATATTTGGGCAAGTGCCATGGTTACTGATTGTTCCATCGATAGTCATTATCGGAAGAGAGGTAACATACACTTACCTTTTCTTTACCCAAACTAATTATTTCTAGCCATCTTACAAATAGCTGGAAACTTATTTGTAGATAACTATGTCGGCTGTCAGGGAATGGGCTGCTTCTAAGGATATTAAGCTTTTAGAGGTGCAGATTTTTCCCTTATAAATTAAAGCTGTCATATCTTTATTTTTCTCTTAAGTAAATGCGTGGAGGTCGGTTGTAATTTTCTTGACAAGTTCGATATATTATCAGGCTGTTGCGGTTAATAACCTGGGGAAGTGGAAAACTGCTACACAAATGACGGCACTAACCATCCTTCTAGCTACTCAGGATAGCAGGTTTATATGATTGCTTACTTGACCAACAGGATAAATGCCCAAACAATCCAGGTTGAATCATTCCTTTAGCATCTGACTAATTTTATCTTCATTTCAACCTTTTGCAGTTTCGCTGGATCTGGGATTTTAGTACCTTCAGGTGTGATTTTGCTTTATATTTCAGCTGGACTTTCAGTAATGTCATTAGCTGTGTATATGGGGAAGATACGACAAGTATTATTAAAGTAATTATCTTTACCATGTATATTGAAGGCCGGTTCTTTACTTGATCGAATCAAGGATAAAGCCCTTGCTTTTCGAAGTTTCTTTCGAATCAAACTGCTTAGATGAGGGTTGTATGAATATATATTTTTTGGCTGCCCGAAGGTTTCTAAGTTTTTATATTCTTTACATAAATTTTGACTGTAGATGTCAAAACTAGGCATGTTTCGATTTTGTTGACAATGTCGGGTTCTTAAAGTCGAGTCCGGACTGATATTTTGCTACTTTAACTAGAGATGAATTAACTCTTAGTGAACTTTTGTACTGTAAATGACAGTTATCAAGTTGCTGCTGAGTTCTTATATACGTAAGAGAATATTTGAAATAGATGGTATCATCTATGGCCAAGTTGAATGAGTTAATTCAGTTAACATTAAGAGATGATATTCAGTACGTTTTGATTTTGGAGTTGGAATCATAATGTCTATTCCGAGACTGCAATCATTTTTGTATTTACGAAAAGAAAAACAAATTGAATATCTTAGTATATGTATTTCTTAATGATGAATTGATTGTGCAATTGATGATAGAGTATTTTATAATCTTTTAGTGTATACTTACGGTTCAGGTTATATGTCTTCGATTGATATGGAGAGATTTTAAACACAAATAGTAAACAATTAGATTTCTTTAAAAATATGAATAGATGTTGGTAGGTGTGAGTAGAATTCAACCCAAAAAATTTAATTATTTGATTCGACTCAAATTTGACTAAAATTAATTTTAGGTTATTAATTTCGTAAACTCGACTAGATTTTTTTAAAATAATTAATGTTTTGGTTTTCAAATTTGAGTTGAATTTCTCGACAACTATTAAACCATATGTGACTACATGCAATGCGGATATTCGGGGTTGACGCTAGGATAAATGTAAGTTTTTTTTTATAAAAAAAAAGTGTTTATGTACAATGAACGATTGACATTGACCAAAATGATAGTCTATTTTGACGTTTAATTTTTTGATATTGTGGGTTGTCGCGTGTAAAGACTTTGCTTTGACTTATTTACAAAGATCGGTTATCAAACAAGGAAAGGGTTAGATGACATTTGGCCTCAGATTCTAGTTGTACTCTTTGTGGCGCCTCTATAGAATATCTATCGCATGTATTTCGGGATTGTGTGGTTGCTCGTTCGGCCTGGAATACGGTTGTGAAGACTGAGCACATGCTTTTTCACAAATAAACTCTGTTGAATGGACTGAGACCAACCTGCAATCCAAGTGTTATTTTCCTAATAATGATGATGATTTGGACTTTTTTTGGGTAATTTTATGGTGTTTATGGACTCGTCGCAATAAAATAATCTTGGAACCAGATGTTGTGCTTTTAGGGAGTGTTTTACAGGTTAGCATACGTATGCTTATGGAAGTTGTTCATGTGGCAACAAAGAGGAAGACTTGTTCTTTGGGTCAAGATACACATATTGACAGAACTTTTAAATGAGAATCCTTTCCGACTAGTTTGTTCAAATTAGATATGGATGACGCTCGACAACTGGAGTCTGGTTTGATAACTTGTGGTGGCGCTCTTCGAGATCATTTGGGTGAATAGGTTTTAGGCTTCTCTAAATCCATTAGTTGTTTTTCGATACTTGGCGCTGAATTGTGGGGTATTTACGAAGGATTGAAGATTGCATGGGACATGGACATGAAAGAGATTATAATTGAAATAGATAACAAGGAGGCAATTGTTGTTCTTCGTAAACAACTGAAGCTTCAGTGTGCCTTGATGATGTCTACACATACTGATGCCCTTATCAATAAAGATTAGAGAATTTTTCTTCAAATACGTGCCCCGTCAATATAATAGAGTGTCTGATGGTATATCAAGCTTGCATAGAACTTGCCATTTGGTCTCAGGATTTTCTAGGAACCACCTTGTAACACCCTAATCTGATTTAACTCGAAACCCAAAGGATTAGACTATTACACGGAAATGACTAACCATTTTTTTTGAAATCAATAACATTACAAAATAACCCATCAAATTAAAAGATAAGATAATCATACGTTTAAAACTTACATTTGCATAGCATACAAAATAAGAGCTCCGAATTTTATACTTCAAAATACAAGAGATACAAAATGGAGTTTACGACTCAAAATACAAAGGGTGTATGAAAATACATGCCTACTAAAATACTCGAGATGTACTCTGATACTTGACCAAGTTTAGAATATATGGTGTAGCGATGAAATCCTCGAACCAATACCTACAAACATGCACACGAAAACACATTCCGAACGTTGAGCTCATAAGCTCAGTGTCACACAAATAACATTACTATATGACATGCATTCAACAAATGAACATGGTACAAGTATAGTGATGAACAAGAAGGTACATCAAACACACAACACAAGTAAGCATCATGGTGTAAATCCGGGTCACGTAGCATCAACGTTTTACACTAATGGTTCCCGTTGCCAAGTACCCTGGGCGAGATCTGGGTCATGTAGCAACGACACCTTGTCGAGCTAGTCTACTCCTCTTGAGTACACGGGACATGTCCGAGTCAAGCAACATCAAAGTGACGTCCAAATCGCATATGAAGAATAATGAACACATTACTTTTAATGCTTTGAATAATGTGACATATGAGGATGACAATGCTGAGTATCATTCTATTGGCATTATTAATGTCTTTGTACAACAACAATTGGATGAATGCCACATCATCGATGTTGTTACCAGTAGTGCTGTGATAATAAAGGAATATAAGGAATAAGAGGAGATTGATGAGGTTGAAGTGAAGTATATGCAACATTTTGATTCATTAAATCTTCCTAATAGTCTTATCCAAGTTCTTCGTCCTTCTATTGAAGAGCCACCCACCATTGATTTAAAATCTCTTCCCAATCATTTGAAATATGAATTTCTTGGGGAAAACAAGACTCTACCTGTTATTGTTGTCACAAAGCTTGAAGCATTACATGAAGAAAAATTGCTTGATGTTCTGAGTCATCACAAAGATATTGCTGAAGGATCCAAACAAAAATTCTATAAAGAAACAAAGAAGGTTGAACCCTATTATGAAGAAGGTTGTCAAGAAAGAGGTCATCAAGTGGTTGGATGTTGGAATTATTTATCCGATTTTTTACAACAATTTGGTGAGCTTGGTTCAATGCGTGCAAAAGAATGGTAACATCAATGTTGTTTCCAATGAGAAGAATTGTAACACCCATCTCTCGTATACATTTCCGTACACGAGATACAAATGTCACATCACTTTTAAAACAATTCCTCATTTGAAAACCCATAAAATTTTTGTTTTTTGATTTATGAAAACATAACATTTTAATATAAAGCAAAACATTGATTGTAATCTGTTACAAAGTTCTACTTAATTAAAAATACAAAACATTTTTAATTCTTTGATTACATACCAAAAACGTTTTCCCAAAATAAACTAGATTGTCCTAGTGTCACTGATGAGTCAACTTTAATTGATGATCACTGCTGCTATAGCTGCACTCCTTACTTATTTAATCTCTTCTTTTACCTACGTGTGAAAATAACACACATTAAGCATATACTTAGTGAGACATAATATTATAAAGAACATTAAGGTATACATAAGTATATCATGGTTATTTGATTTCAAAGTAATTCGTCTCATCCATAAGGATTAGATAAGTCACTCTTATCAAACCCAAACTTATTTCATATTATCATCATAAACATATTTAGTATGTCCAACATACTTTTCTTTCTTTCATTTTTCTTTAGTAATTATTCATTAATTTTAGTATGCATCCGTTTATGCATTTTAGTTATGGCATCCTTTCAGGACTTAATGCATCCGTTGATGCATTTTAGTTATGGCATCATTTCATACCTTAATGCATCCGTTGATGCATTTTAGTTATGACATCCTTTCATGCCTTAATGCATCCGTTCATGCATTTTAGTTATGGCATCCTTTCATGCCTTAATGCATCCGTTCATGCATTTTAGTTATGGCATCCTTTCATGCCTCAATGCATCCATTCATGAATTTTAGTTATGACATCCTTTCATGCCTTAATGCATCCATTCATGCATTTTAGTTATGGCATTTTTTCATGCCTTAATGATAACATAATCAATACTATAAAACATACATTAATTTAAACATTCTAAACTGAATCAGTATGAATCTTCCTCATCTCAAATAATTACAATAATTGTACTCACCTGGTAATTCCCGCTAAAAAGAGTTAGAGATGTCTTGCTAATCAACAACTTTATCTTTCCCCTTTTCTTGCTAGATTCAGGAGCTTGGTTACGATCTACACAACCATCCATTAGTACACATAACATACCAATGTTAGTATACTCCTTAACATTATACTCTAATAGGAATAAAAAATATCATTATTTTAATTTCTATAACAATTTCAACCTATCTTGCAGTTCCAAGCTCATTAGTATCAGTACTACTAGCTTGGTATCAATACTTCTATTCTATGGTTTCGATACCCCCTTTTAATATCGATACCATTTATATATTTTGTGTTGTATTGTATCGATACCCTTCTCTCAGTATTGATACTACTATACTATGGTACCGATACTCCCTTTCCGTATCAATACCATTTTGAAATTCTGGATCCATGGTATCGATACCCCAACAGTATCGATACCACTTGCATCGGTATCGATACTGTTCGTCCCATTTCTACCTATTTACACCTATAGTATGGTACTATTCTATTAGTACCAATACCATTTCCCAGATTTACCATTTTTCATCTCGATTTTCACTTAAATTTCCCCTCTAATCTTATACTTTTACCTCCAACAATACTATTTAACTCCTCTTTACTTAACCCAACTAACTTTACTTCATTTTGCCACATATAACCTTTAATATCTTCATGGAACATCTCAACTCAAGAATCATATCATTTTTCTAAACATGTTTTTAATCATATTTCATGCTTCTAATCTTTTATTCAATCCTTTGACAAGTTAATTCTACTAATAAACCTCAATAAAAACACATTTATCAACATATCATTCAAAAACCCATTTCTTTAAATCTCCTAAAAAATATTCACCACTTAGTTTTAACCTTCTTTAATCCTTCCTTAACCTTACATATAACTTAATTTTACCAAAGCAACCCATAATTTAAAGGAAGAACTAGCTAATGGAAGTTTACCTTATGCTAGAAAGGAGAGCAATACCCACGTGAGTAAAGAAGAAGAAGAGTATAAATTCCTACTTTCCTCTTTTTTCCCCTTTTAAAATCCCTAATAGGGAATATATTAAAAGTTCATTTACCCTATTGAAAGACCAAAGTTCCCTATTAAATTATCTATTGTTACAAATTAGTCTAAACACTATTTCAAATCATTTCCTCATCTTTTACCACTTATTTAATAAATATTTCAATTGTCAAATCTTTTTAATAAAGTCCCTAACCTATTATTTGGGGTATTATGATTCTACTCCTTAATAAAATTCATCCTCAAATTTAAATAAATACCTGGAGCGAAGAGGTATGGAAACTGCATTCTCATATCCTCTTCTCTTTCCCAAGTAGCTTCTTAAACCTTATGATTTTGCCAGAGTACTTTAACTAAATGAATCTTTTTGTTGTGCAATTCCTTTATTTCTCTCGCCAGGATCCGCATTGGTTCTTCTTAATAAGTTAAATCTGATCAGATCTCTATCTTCTCTGGTGTCATAATGTGGGACGAATCTGATCGGTATCTTATGAGCATCGATACATGAAAAACATTGTGGATCCTATCCATATTCGGGGTCAAAGCTAATTGATATGCTACTGGTCTAACCATTTTTAAGATCTCATAAGGTCTAATGAATCTCGGACTCAGCTTTCCTTTGCTCCCAAATCTCAAAACTTTCTTCCAAGGTGATACCTTCAAAAATACTTTATCTTTCACTTGAAATTTGATTCCTTTACATTTCAAATCAACATAAGATTTCTGTCGATCAGAGGCTATCTTCAGATTGCCTTGAATAATTTTTATTTTCTCCAAAATTTCTTTAATCAACTTCGGCCCAACTAGGTCTCGGTTATTTAATTCAAACCAATTTAATGGTGTTCGATAATTTCTCCCATACAAAGCTTCATACGGGGCCATCTTAATACTTGATTGGTAACTATTATTATACGTAAATTCTGCTAAAGGCAAATACCTTTGCCATGATCCTTTAAACTCAATCACACATGCCCTTAGCATATCCTTCAGTATCTGGATAGCTCGCTATGACTGTCCATCTGTTTGCAGATGAAAAGCTATGCTGAAGTTCAATCGAGTACCCAATGCCTCATGTAATGACTTCCAAAATCTTGAAGTAAACATTGAGTCTCGATCGAACCCTATTGATATAGGCACTCCATACAGTCTGACTATTTCTTTTATATACAACTCCACATACTTATCCATCGAGTAATCTACTCAAACTGGAATAAAATGAGCTGTGTTGGTCAATAGATCTACAATTACCCAAATGGAGTCCTTTTTGTCTTGTGATAAAGGTAGCCCTGAAACAAAATCCATGGTAACTCGCTCCCATTTCCACTTAGGAATGGATATCGGTTGAAGCAATCCGGAGGGTACTTGATATTCAGCTTTCACTTGCTGACATGTTAATCATTTTGCCCCAAAATCCGATACAACTCTTTTCATATCAGGTCACCAATAATGGCTTTTTAAATCCTGACACAACTTTTTCCCACCTGGATGAATCGTCAAAGGGCTATAATGTGCTTCATAAAGAACATATTTCTTCAATTCATCATTATCGAGAATGCAAAGTCTTCCTCGATAATATAAACATCCATCGTCTCTTATTTCAATGTCTTTGGTCTATTTCTTTTCAACTTGTGCCATTCTTGACAAACATTTCTCATCTTGACCTTGTAGCTCTTTTATCCGATCAAAAAACATCGGCTTTAACTTAAGCTCAACAATTAAGGCACCATCTTCCTTTCATGTTATATGAGCATCCAAAGCCCATAAAGATGCAAAAATCTTTCGGCTCAGTGCGTCCGCTACCACATTTGCCTTTCCGGGATGATAATCGATAATTAAATCATAATCTTTTAAAAGCTCGATCCATATTCTTTGCCTCAAGTTTAGTTCTTTCTGAATCAATAAGTACTTTAGACTCTTGGGATCCGTAAAAATATGGCACGTTCCCCATACAGATATTGATGCCAGATTTTCAATACAAACACAACGCCAGATTTTTAATACAAACACAACGGGGGCCTCTGTTACTATTGTCTTGAGCCTTTCGAAGCTTTCTTGACATTTCTCCATCCAGATAAATGGAATATCCTTTTGTAACAATTTAGTTAGTGGCAAAGTTAACATTGAGAAGCTTTTCACAAACCTTCTATAATAACCAATAAGTCCCAAGAAACTTCGAGCTTCAGAAAAATTCCTTGGGGGTTGCCAATCCACTATAGCTTGGATCTTTCTAGGATCTACTCTTATTCCTTTTGTGGAGACTATGTGCCCAAGGAAAACAACTTCGGCTAACCAGAATTCACACTTTGAAATTTGGCATACAACTTCTTATCGCGGAGTGTCTGAAGAACTACTCGAAGATGAGCATCATGTTCTTCTCTTGACTTAGAATATACCAAAATATCATATATAAATATCACCACAAATTGATCCAAGTACATTTGGAATACTCAGTTCATCAAATCCATGAATACCGCAGGGGCATTAGTCAAACCAAATGGCATCACTACAAATTAATAGTGTCCATACCGAGTCCGAAAAGCTGTCTTTAAAATATCATCCTCTTTGATCTTTAGTTGATTGTACCCCAACCTTAGATCTATCTTAGAAAATACCGCTGCTCCTTTCATTTGATCAAACAAATCATCAATCCTCAGAAGAGGATACTTGTTCTTTATTGTTACTTTATTTAACTGGCGGTAATCGATGCATAATTACATAGACCCATCATTCTTTTTCACAAACATCATAGGTGCTCCCCAAGAAGAAACACTGGGTCTTACAAACCCCTAATCGAGTAAATCTTGCAATTGGGCTTTTAATTTTCTTAATTCAGTTGGAGCTATTCTATATAGAGCCATAGAAATAGGTTCGGTACCCAGGTATACCTCAATCCTGAATTCTACCTCACGATCTGGAGGCAATCCTGGTAACTCATCGGGAAAAACGTTCGGAAATTCTCTAATTCTGGGAACATCATTTACTTTAACCTCTGGAATTTGAGTATCTATCACATTGCTAGAAAAGCTATACATCCTTTCGACATCATTTTCCTTGCAGTCATGACTGATATCACATTCGATGGTGATTTCGCTATTTTGCCGATCATTACGATTTTTGAACCTTCAGCATCTTTTAGAAACAAGCGTTTCTTACGAAAATCGACCTATTCATAATGTGAAGACAACCAATACATGCCTAAAATGATTTCAAATTCATCGAAGGGAAACTCCATAAAGTTTATCAGAAACACTATATCTTGGATCTTTATAGGGCATTTTTACATATTCTAGTTACTTTCGCACCATGACCCATGGGGATTACCACTATCATCTCACTCACAATTGGTTTTAAAGGAATTTCTTTAATTCTAACCAATTTTGTACTGATGTATGAGTATGTAAAACCAGGATCAACTAAAACAAATACATGCTCATCAAAAAGATGGAAAATACCTGTTATGATTTCAGGGTCATCCCAATCCTCATTAGTCATAATATTGTAAATTCTAATGAGTCACTGATTCTCTTATCTCTGCATTAAATTTGATTGTCTCCTGGATCTACCCCTTCCTCTACTTCTATTTGAGGTTGCCACTGATATTTCATATTACACCGAACTGTCCCAAGATTTCTTAGGAAAGTTTCGAGCAAAGTGACCAGTCTCACCACATTGGAAATAACCTCCATTGAGAAGTTTTCATGATCCACTGTGCAATTTACCACATGTTTGACATGTAATTCTTTCCCCATATGCTTTACCCGAGCTAGCAGCAAAAGACTGGATTGTTTATTTTTTTCATGAAGCTGCTACAGAACTATCTCTAGCAGTATATATGGAACTCGAGCCCTTGCCTCTTTTAACATGATGGGGAGTGGAAGACAATCCCACTATTTTCCCCGTCTGTAAACTCTACTCTGCAGCCAATGTCTCATTTTGAGCTCTTTTTATAGCTTTGGCCCGCTTTATGACTTATTGTAAACTTTTAATGTTCAAAGCCAACAACATCTCTTTCAACTTTGGCCTTAAACAACTACTAGAAAAAACCCCTTTAATGACGAGCATTGCGCGTCATCTATGGGTGCGGATGACACACAAATGCCTGTCGTTGAAGCCACCGACATGAATCTTAGATGACGCGCAATTGTGTGTCATAAATTTATGACTCACATTTATGACGCGCATTTATGACGTGCATTGAGCGTCATTGAAGCATCCGTCATAAATTAAGATGACACACATTTGTGTGTCATAAATTTATGACACGCATGTATGACTTACATTGAGCGTCATTGAAGCTCCCGTCATAAATCTGCTTGACATACATTTGTGTGTCATAAATTTATGACACACATGTATGACTTACATTGCGTATCATTGAAGCACACGTCATTAAAAAAGACGACACACATTCGTGATTGTATTTCGTAAATTATATATATGTATATATATTGTAGATTGACAAATAATCAAACTAAATCACATTTAATGTCTCATAATACTAAATCTATGTATCATATTATATATAAGCAATCCATTTGCATACAATATATTCATATTAAGTTATCAAAAATATTGTATTAATCATATGTCGATACAAAATATCACGTCATAATAAAATTTGTTACATAAGATACCCATTCTTTGCGAATATCATCATCCTAGTATTCTTCCTTCCCATTGCCAACCTAAGAAAAAAATATGAAATAAGTATATAATTTATACTTATTTAAAGTGAAGTATATAATTAACTATTAAAGAGTACTAAAATGACCAATTTTACATATGAATTTTTTGAAATATACTAACATTATGCAAAGTCATCAAATCAATAGAATTATAAAAAGTACCAACTTTGTTCACAACAATATCACCAAGAATAATAACAGTATGCACTATATGATGCAAAAATCAACGATGTCTATGCTTTCAATAAAAAAATATATGGCATGAACAGCTGAATCAACCTTATGTTCTTCCCCAATTGAGCTCTTATTGATCCTCATTATTCCACCTTCAGTAGTTTTCTTGTACCCTTTTACATCTAGAGTACTTGAAAAAATCAAATTTCTCTTTTAAGTCTAGTAAGTGTATCACATTATCCACGAGAGGCATTATTCCCCAATATAATTGTTCCTTTAGACATTGATTCATATATCAAAAACTAGTCTCGATTGTGACATGCTTAACACGTGTAATTAGAATCAAGAATTCACTCATTACTTACAACAAGATTTATCAATGGAAGCAACTAACAATAAGTTTACCATCAATGTAATCTTCCACTACGTTAAATTCACAAGGTGATAACTAGAAGTCTAAAATAACATCCAACTATAAGTTTTTCAGCAGAAATAAAAAGACCTTGACAATTCTTATTAATATGAATAGACAAGATGTTATCATAGCTGAATTTCCAATAATAACATCCTACTTCAAGTTAGTTGTATGACTAATGTGTATGTATGATATGACAGATGTGTATCAGAAAAGTCTGCTTACATTCTTATTGACCAGCACTTCAAGTCCGTTCTCGACTATCTCTTTCATGAACTTACAAACATAATATCCACACTCGGTACCTCCCGACTGACGGGGACACTACAAACAATTTACAATAAACAATTAGTCAAAATGAAAGCTGCAATTTAAATAAGGAATGATCGATCGAAGTCCTCACCAAAACAATTGATCCAATTGAGGCTAACCCTTTTGTTAGATCTACTTTGAGCAGTGTATAATTTCATTGCCCTATAAAAATTGATGAAATATATCAAAGAATATACTATAATGTTTCGATAACTGTGGGCGATATCGGAATACATAGCCTCCTGGTACTCCTGCTACAAAATAGATGATAGACAATAACCAGATCCTAAAACCTAAACAATAATAAGGAAAACACAACATAATCACAATGTTTTATTATGAAGAAAAACAAGACATGGAAGCATATAACTAAATTAACCTTCCCTTTTGATCCATGCTGTAGTAACGGCTATGATGTTCCATAGAAGGCTTAGAACCAATCCTGTATAGAATCACCATCAATCACTGAATTGTCTCCAGTCAATGGCTTTACATCAAAGCCATTTTCAACTAAAGAGTTAACAAAATAAAAGCATGGTACAAAAAATTACCCAATGCAATCTAGCAAAGAACTAACAGTATAAAAGCATGGTACAAATAATAAGCCAATGCAATTTAGCATGGAGAAAATGAAGGCATGATACCTCGATGTACCATGCATAGAATCCTAAAAAGGAAAATATAGGAAAAACTTGCATGCCTAAAAAATGTAAAAAATGCAACATACTGCAATCTTTGTAGATGAATTGAAATTTCACTGGCAATTTCATGATGAATGATTAGAAAAAATGGTGGCCAATTTTTCTCTTCCACAATAATTCTAGCTGCAAAGCAGAGAAGTGAAACTGTAGTTAATGACAGAAATGTAGTTTTGACCATAAAAAGAAATAAAATAAGGTCAAAAATTTTGCAAAAAAGTATAGAGTAATCTAGACCAAATACTGAAGCTGAGAACAAAACGAAATGTGATCACTGAGACTAGTTAAATAAAGGAAAATGAAAGGTACCTCTTGCCACTGCCTCTTCTTTCCGCCTCACTTCCTACAAGGAGTAAGCTGAGCAATGAAATTATAGGGATGCTATGATCTTTCATGCTATTTATTTGAGAAATAAATGTGCAAGAATGTGAACTTGCAGCTTAAAACCATCCGAATGACTTAGTACACTAAAATAGATTGACAAACACATGATATTCCACCAACAGCCTGATAAAATATCCTAACAGTA
The DNA here is from genome assembly GCF_006381635.1 of Hibiscus syriacus. Classification (NCBI taxonomy): domain Eukaryota; kingdom Viridiplantae; phylum Streptophyta; class Magnoliopsida; order Malvales; family Malvaceae; genus Hibiscus; species Hibiscus syriacus. The sequence continues at coordinate 13,701,412 of NW_024063471.1, read as the reverse complement.
TTTTATGATACTAGGATACTAGATTATTGAGATAAATTTTTGCATTCATTACATCAAATTCTAAATAGGTCGATGATACATCTTTGGAAGACAAATGAGAGAGAAAAAGTAAATCTATGATTCAGTAGATCACAAATGAATTCAATGTTGTAAAATCTATTATACAACATGATTGTTACTGCCTTTTCAGTTATGCTTCCTTAGCCTGGACTTTCTTGTTTAAATCCTACATTTAAACAGTAAACCAGGAAAGTGAGATTCAGGGCTTAACCGAATAATCTAAATGAAATTTAGAGACATTTCTTTACCAACCTGATTATGTGATCCTCCTGAAGCTGTATCAAGAGGAATATCAATTGTTGCCCCATGGTCATAACTGAAATCGACAGGTTCCAGAGGTAGCGGTGAAAGTCTTGAGCTTGAGGTAGGTGGAACACTTGTAGTACTCTGAAAATTATTGACAATACACATTCAAGAAGCATGTAATATAAGAAACTATTATAGTATACATTTATTGATAAGTGATATCAAAAAGCAATATTAGAGATGACCAAATCAAAACAAATATAGCAAGGAAACTATTTTTTCAGGACTAAGTCATCCTAAACCTTGGTTAAAATGAAACCTCACTCCTAAACCTCTCTCAGGCCCAGAGTTATAACTACTAATTTTGTATTCACTAATAGATCTGGTATTTCAGCATACGAAGGATTTAAAAGGGTCATTAACATAGTATGACCTCAACAGAAACCATAATCTTTGCCCATCATTCTACCAGGTTCCTCTTTATAAAGTGATGTATGGTCTCTAGAACTTTCTCGTTTCTGAACAACAACCTCATAACAAGTTTCACCTTAGAATTGGAATTTAAGGTATTAAATGAACTGCATTTCAATAAGCTCCCTGTAACAATGAGAACAATATGCCAATGTTAAATTTAACATAGGGGACATTTTAGATAAGATAACAAAATTAATTTACTTACCCTTTGCTGTTTGCAGCCGTGGACCAGAAGTCAGAGAGCGTACAACTTCCTGCATATCATTACAATAATGGTTGCCAAGAGAAATTTACGGTGATGACCTCACTTTCCCCTTGTCTAAGTTCTTAAATGAACTCTCTTGAGACAAAGAAGATACTCCGTTGGGGCTCAATGATCTTGGTGATCCATCAACAACCTACCTTTTTAGAGCTGAAGCACCCTCTAGATTTCCAATGTCTCTTACTTAAGTTACGTGTACTTGAGATAAGTTTATTTTCCATTTCCCCTCAGCATCCAAACCTTGAAAATTCAATCACAAAAGGATGTCAACACATGAACTTGTCTGGTTGTCATTTTTATTCTCTGTTTGAAAAATAACCTTACTTTTGGCTTTCAGTTTCCTCAGCCAGCTTCCATTCTTCACAGAGCCAATCACCATCAGAAACTTTCCAAAGCATTTCTCGCATACAGTAACTGATCAATAGCATTAATAACATAAAACTCACCACTGAGTATAGATACAGACAAAATTAAATAGAAATGCCAATAAAACCTGCTAACAACCATATGGCTAAAGGGATTTGTACGTATACGTGTATTTTGCACCATCGGTGCACTTGCTACATATAGCAAGCAAATCTTCTCGTCTTGCATCCCCACAAATATCGCATACCTTAACATGTTCTAGAAAATTGAGGAAACAAAGAAAAGATAAATCATAAGAACTTATTGACATAAGAAACTGAAATACAAAGAAAAAGAAAACAAATGTACCGATCCTACAAGGTAAAAAAGAAAATGAACTCTTCTATTTTAAGTATATAATTATGATGGAACCTAGTTAATAATCTTAAACCATTTGACAAGTTTAAGGACCTCCAATTCATTTTTAAAGAACTAATTACCCATTAAAAATTCATTTAACGACACCTAAAAGAGTAAGGGATCTGCCTAGTGCCATAACTTCAAGAATTTCATAATCACTACTTACATTCTCCTAGGATGGCACCTGTACTACAAGTACAAATGAAAAACCAATTAAAATATGATATTCTAAATATCTTCACTCTCAAATCAACCATATTAAGCTAAAAAGCCAACTTCCACAGTGTGAGGCCTAAGAAACTCTCATATCAGTCATGCGTGCACACTTTCTTTATACATCATCTCATAAAGAGAAAAAACATAAAATTGCTCACATCATGTTCTGAGACATCAAATTCATAATCCTCATCCAGAGAAGTTGTTTGCAAAGGAGACTCCTGCTTGTCACGTAACTTCACATATTCATCTAACTAATCTTCCTTCAAACTTTTACCAGTTTTATCAAGTGGGTTCTCGCTACTGCCCTCAATATCTTCTTCTAACATGGGATGGATTTTGGGAGAAATCTCGGATATGCCTCCAACGACACTCTTGTTGCTTCCAGAATGTGAAGATGGAATTTTGATCATAGTTGAACTACCACCGGATCCTCCGTCCTTCATAGAAGGAACGGAAAAGTCTAGCTTATGGGAAGAGGGCACCTTTCCAGATCCTAAACTACAAAAATGACACTGAACTATGAGATGAATTATCACAGTCTAAATCCTTGTTACAATAACTAAAATCTATATTTCCATCACCGGCTCTACCAACACATGAAATACTATCAACACGGTATTCAACAACTTTAGAAGACGATCTTGTAGTTGCTTTACTTTCAATATTTTCAGACAAAATAGAAATCAACAAAACCCCAAATATTAGAATAGAGAATGAGGAATACATGTGGAAACCATTGAATTTTAACTCCCTCGTCTGCATTATGGTGAATGGCCAAACCAGTGGGAGGTTGCAAAGAGAAAAAAGAAAAAAGAGAAGAATGGGGAAGCAAGCGGCGTGAGGGAAGGAGCGGGAAAAGATGAAAATAATGGAGGGGAAAAATTAAAATACGACTTTTAAAGATGACACACAATTAAAATTGTACTCTGTGTTTTTGCAAATTTTTTTGATTACGACTATTAAATATGACACACATTATTGTAAGTCATAAATTGTTCAGATTTAAAAAAAACATGACATTTTTTTAATGACACATTTTTTGCAAGTTATAAATTAGCGTGTGTCATTAATGGTATATTTTCCTGTAGTGAACCCTCTATAAACCAATCACGTCTTGCTTTATCATTTGGAACTACTTCAGTAACAAAATGACTCAACCTGTTATACTCAACCTCAAATTCATGTACAGCTCGATTACCTTTCTTTAGATGAAGGGACTTTAACAGCATTGACCGTATGAACTGTTCACCCACATACTTGTTCTTGAATTCTTCCAGGAAGAATTTCCAGGTCATTTGCTTCGGTGGTGCATACATTATAGTATTTGATACCTGAGCTGATCCTCTAAGTAAATATACAACTCCACCTATCTTTTTTGGATCCGACCATTGAAGACTTTCGAGGATTATTATAATATCATTTAACCATAAGTTAGCCTCTATGGGACTGTCCCTCTCTTCTCCCTGAAACTCTGGAGCTCCCAAGCTTTTCAGCTCTTTTGGGATTAACATTCTTGGTGCTGGAGGGGCATGGGGAGGTTGAAACCGAGTCAGTATGGCATCAAGGGCTTGCATGAAAGTTCCAAACTCAAGCACCAGAATCCTCTGAGGTGCAGGTGCACTAGCATTTTCAGAAGGGAGAGGCTGTTCACTATTAGCCTCATAAATTTAACTATCATTTCCTTCTTGTATCTCTTGTTCCCCAGCTCTTCGCGAATTCAAAGATTCCGAAATCTATTATGAAATTCATAATAATAATATTACAATTAGTAAGGAGTGTCATCAATTTCACTCTAATGACACCATACCAGTAACACTGACAATCTTTATGACATGTAATCCCTTTTCTATTTTAAAATAAAACCAGTTTCAGCTGAGAATCGGCTAAACCTATATAACTCTGATTCTAATAAATATAATACACATCTTCGGTATACCTTTCTGTACACGAGATACATATGTCACATCACTTTTAAAACAGTTCCTCATTTGAAAACCCATAAAATTTTTGTTTTTGGATTTCTGAAATCATAACATTTTAATATAAAGTAAAACATTGATTGATAAATGTTACAAAGTTCTACTTAATCATAGTGGACTATTAAAATTCTAGAAGATATGTTAAGGGAATGCATAATTGAATTTAAAGGATCATGGGAAATATATCTTCCTTTAGTAGAGTTTGCTTATAATAATAGTTATCAGTCAAGATTAAGATGGCACCTTATGAAGCCTTATATGAAATAAAGTGTTAAATGCCATTAAATTAATTTGAACTCAAGGACTAAGATATCACTGGTCTTGATATGATTAAGGAAGTAGAAGATAAGGTGAAGATTATACAAGACAATCTTAAGATTGCTGCTGATTGACAGAAATCTTATGCAGATTTAAAGAGGAAAGAAATAGAATATCAAGTGGGAGACAAGGTGTTTCTTGAGGTATAACCTTGGAAAATGATTTTACGAATTGGACGAAAGCAAAAGTTAAGTCCTAGATTGATTTGTCCATATGAAATTTTGAAGAAAGTGGGACCAATGGCTTATCACCTAGTGCTACCCCCAGAAATGGATAAGATTCATAATGTGTTTCACGTATCAATGCTTCGAAGATATTGTTTGAATCCTTCACATGTTATCACTCTGGAGGAAATTTAAATTTAACCAGATCTCACTTACGAAGAAGAACCGGTAAAAATATTAGACCATAAAGTCAAAGAACTCAGGAACAAGACGGTCTCTTTAATTAAAGTTCTTTGGAGAAATCATAAAGTTGAAAAAGCTACATGGGAAAGAGAATAAGATATGAGGAAGCAATTTCCTCATCTTTTTGCACCAGGCATGTATTAAAATTTGACGACAAATATTCTTAAGCGGGGGGATAATTGTAATAGAACAAATTTTGTCTAGTGACGAAAATGTAAATTTGGAGAAGTTTAGGGAAAAAGTGTAATTTAAAAATGTTATTAAAGTCGGCCCTATAAATGAATAGTTTACCTCCAAGCATGACGTTTACGTGGGAATCAATTTTGTCGTACGGATTTTGTATTAAAAACTATAAAGAGATAAAGTTCAAGAAAAAATATGGATAATCGAATCAAATTTTCAAGAAATTTTGAAAGATGATGAAGCAAGGTTAAAAAATCCTCATCGTAAAGAACATTTCGATGATCACTTTTCTACTCCGTGCAATTGGATGAATAAGTGCCAAGAAAGTTTTGAAACATTAGACAAAATCTTAACAGAAGCTCCAGAGTTAGTACAACCATAATTAGGTAAGGATTATGTGGTTTATAGTGATGCAACTCATAATGGTTTGGGATACGTATTGATACAATAAGGGAAAGTTGTAGCTTATGCTTTAACGCAACTTAAGACTCATGAAAGAAACTATTCTAACCATGATTTAGAATTGGCTGTCGTGGTGTTTTCGTGTAAGATATGGCGTCATTATCTATATGGCGAGAGATCTTACATCTACACTGATCATAAAAGTTTAAAGTATCTATTGACACAAAAGGAGTTCAACTTAAGACAAAGAAGATGAATTCAGTTTCTGAAAGATTATGACGTAATAATTGATTATCACCCTAGAAAGACTAATGTTGTAGCTGATACTTTAAGTCGGAAGACATTTTCTACCTTGCGAGCTTTAGATGCTCGGCTATCATTAAAGGAAAATGGAGTATTCATTACAGAGTTAAGAATAAATCCTACCTTATTGGACAAAATAAAAGATCTTCAAAGGAAAGATGAAAAATTAAAATTAAGAATCGAGCAAGTAGATAAAGGTGAAACTAAAGATTTTGAAGTTAAGCCAGATGGATGTTTATATTATAAAGAAATAATTTATATCCCTTGGCCTGAAGGATCGATCCCAAACTCATTGTTTTACTTAGAATTGATCCCTCGTAAAAAAAGGAATAATCCTTTTCAAAAAAAATTGATCCACTTTTCAGAAAGGATTGATCCCTTCACTGTATAGCCCGATGAAAAGTGGAGAAATTACATTCATTAAAGTTATAAAGTATCGCCAAATCTTATTTTAGCCCATCATGTTTGTGAGTTCAAAGTAGTCCAGAAATTGATTTTATAATTAATGATAACCTTTAAATTGGATTTTGTTGATATTTAAGTTATCATGTAATACCCCAAAATTTATCTAATGACCAAAATGTAAATTTTGAAAGTTAAGTGGCCAAAGTATAAACTTTGGAAAAGTTTAGGAACTAAAGTGAAATTTTAAAGAGTTATGTAATCCAGCTCTGTAAATGAATAGTTTACCTCCAAGAATGACGTTTCTGAGGGAACCGAATTTTTTTATACAGATTTTGTATTAAATGAATGACACTACTTAATACTACTTATGAATGACAGTTTATTGTCTAGCATTTTAATGGTAACGAATGTCGATACTATTGTTATTTTTAAATATTTTATGATTCTCTATATAATTAATTTATATTAGAAAGAAACAAAATTTTACTGGTTTTGGAAAAAAAGTTTTTTGCAAATTCTATATAACATCATCCACTCATATGCGAGATTGTATATGAGAATAAGGTGTTACATATCACCTTCAAATGTATCTAATTTAATAATGGGAGTTTCAATTGTATGCCTACTTTTGGTACACGACTTTTGAAATGTTTACATTTTGGTCCTTAAGAATGCATATTCGATTAAGGGCTCGAAAGATGTCCGATTGATATGAAATTTTGCATGTCACTAATTGGTAACTAGTTAAGACTAGTAGTAAACTTTAATTTGGTTTTTTTGTAACACCCATAAACCATATACGTGAACCAATACGAGTTACATATATCATATAAGAAATTCAAAAACATTTCTTTAAGTGAACCGAGTAAAATTTTGTTTCATTCAAACATCTCAAGTTTCATAACTTAAACAATTATTATAAAATAAATATTCAGAGAAAAATCGTAATATAATATTGTTGGTTACCGATTCAAAACCACTTTCAAGAAGTGATATACAATTTTGTTCAGTTTCATAAAATAAATACGACTGTCCATCACATTTGATTTAAAACACAAATTAGTTTTATTTAAACATAGTTTAGTATCATAATATTTATTCATATTATTTATTATATTTAATACTAATTATATTAAGAAATTGCAAACATTTCATTCTCGTATACATTCAGCTAAGACTTTTAGAACATAGTAGGATGTCATCATTGTTACCTGTAAATATTTCCTTGATACTTGATGCAAAGCTCAACTCCTTACTCATTTTCTTCCTAATGATACGGGTGAAAATCATCATACGCTAAGTATGCACTTAGTGAGGCAATCATATAAATATTCAAAGCAATGCAACATATAAATATAAATGAGTAACAATATTCAAGACAATGTGATCACTTTACATGCATTTCAATTTTACCAAGCAACTTTCCAAACATTACAATCTTAGCATTAAATTCAATGGTCCAAATTGAACATGGAAATAAATTCTCAAATCCAATGCTCCATATTATTTTCCATCATTATAAACTATGAAAATAATATTTCTAAGCTTAATTTATCATCCTTCAAATTTTCTCAAAATTTTTATTAGATCTGATCTAATAATTTTTTACCGGACTTTAACACTTTCTAGTTTTAACACAATTTTAGATCAATAATCCGATTTCAATAAGACCTCACTCTCAAGATTAAACTATCCATTCATGAAATAAAAATTCTTTTTAGGAAAATTACCAATTAGATCCCTACACTATTCCCAATTTTCTACTTTGGCCACCAAACATTCAAAAAATTTGGGTATTACAATTCTTCTCCTTAAAAAAATTCATCCTCAAGTTTTCAATACATACTAGATGTAAATAGATAAGGTTATTTCTTTTTTCATATCATTTTCTTTTATTTTCGATTAGCTTTTTCAACCTTTGATTTCTTAGTTAAACTTTTATAAGTATTGGTTCTTTTTCATGAGTAAAATTTGGCCAAATCTCTATTTTCTCTGCGGTGATAATATACGAAGGATCTGATTGATACTTCCTGAGCATCGGCACATGAAAAACATTATGGATCTTGTCCATTTCCGGAGGCACTTCTAGTTGATAAGCCACTGATCCAACTTTCTTTATTTGTTTTATTAATCTTACAAGGTTTAATAAATCTCGGACTCAACTTTCCTTTTCATCTTAACCGCAATATATTTTTCCAAGGTGATAATTTAAGAAATATTTCTTTATCACCTTCTTGGTATTCAATCTCTTTTCTTTTCAAGTTTGTGCAAGCCTTTTGTTGATAAGTAACTATCTTGAGATTATCTTAAATGATCTTTTCCCATTACAAGGTCTATTGTAACTAGTTCCTATTCCCACTGAGGGATAGAAATTAGTTACAATAATTTAGAAGGCACTTGTTGCTTTTCTTTAACTCACTGACATGTTACCATTTAAAAACAAGCTCGATGTTAACTATTTCATACCTGATTATAAACTCTTTCCTCAATAATATAAACATTCATCAAAATTAACCTTAAAGCCTTTACTTTCATCTTTTTCTTATTGTTTTATCTTTGGTAAGCACGATAATTTTCATCTTTTCTATGATGATCCTTTATTCGATCTAGAAACATAGGCTTTAAATTAAATTATACAATCAAAACACCATCTTTCTTTAAAGACAATCATGTATTCAAAACTCTCAGAATAGAAATGTCTTTCGTCTTTATCAAATCAGCCACCACATTAGCTTTTCATAACTGCAGTTGATAAGCACGTCATCAATCTTTAAGGAATTCAATCCATTTTCTTTATTTTCACCCATTCTAGTTAGCACATACTTTTAAATTTTGAGATTCACTTAGATATAACGTCACTCACCATATAGATAGTGGTGTTATATCAACAAAGTAAACACAACTATTGGCAACTCAAGATCATGCGTTAGATAATTTCTTTGACGATTCTATATTTTATTTGTAGCATAAACCAAAACTTTTCTTATTATACAAACACGCATCCCAAACCATTATGAGACGCATTACTATAATTCATGTAATCTTTTCCATATTATTATTATACCGACCTTGGAGCTTATATCAGTATTCTTTTTAATATCTCCAAGTTTTCTTGGCACTTAACAGTCCAAATGAATAACACTTCTTTCCTCAGTAATTTGGTTAGAGGGATTATAATCATAGAAAAGATCTTTATGAACCTTCGATAGTAACCAACAAATCCTAAGAACTTTGAAATTCAAAAACATTATTTGCAATTTATCATTCGAATCTATTTTATGCTTCCTTGATATATATTCTTATCCCTTTAGCTGAGTCCACATGGACAAGAAATACAACCTTATACAACCAACATTTACACTTGGTCAACTTAACATGCAATTTTTCTCCTAAATAGTTGGAAGATCTATACAATAACAGACATTGTGTTCTTCCCTGGTCTAACAACAGATCACAATAACATCAATGAACACTTCCACCAATTAATCCAACTATAACTAAAATACCCAATTTATCCAATCCATACGTGTTGTAAGAACATTTGTTACACCAAATGACATTATCGCAAACTCGTAGTGTTCATATCAAATTCTAAAGACTGTCTTAGGAAGATCTAACTTGGGAGACACCAATACACCCTTTTAACTGGTCCAAAAGATTATCAAGCCTCAGAAGAGGATATTTTTTCTTCTTTGTTACCATATTTAAAGAAAGATAATCCATACATTTTTTTCATAGACTAATCTCTCTTCTTTATACAATAACACTGGTGCGTCCTAGATTACACACTTAGTCTTGTAAAATCCTGGTCTTAACAATTCTACTACCTATGCCTCTAATTTTCTCAGCTCAGTTGGAGCCATTTGATATAGCTATAAAAATAAATGTAATACCTGGTAACATCTTTATTTCAATTTCAACATCTCAATCTAGAGGTAATCTAGGTAACTTATGTAGCTACACATTTGGATACCCTCGAACAGTTGGAATATCTTCCAACTTAACTAAGAAAGTTTGAGTGTCCACCTCATCTGCTAAGAAGGCTTAACAACCTTATAGAAATAACTCATAATAGTTACTGCCAAAATCCCTGTAGGGAACATGCTTACTCTCTTTCCTGACCACTAATATCTTGAAATTTTTGACTTCTTTAAAATCAATCGCTTTAAACGATAATCATCATAACATGGTAGGTGAAATCAATCTATTTGTTAAAACAAATTACCTTTGAAAGGTAATTCTATCAAATCCATTAAAACTCAACACTTTGAGTCCTTACTAGACAATTACTATCTACAAATACTACTTTCCCTTGCCTTCAAGCATAAAGGGTTAGGCGCATACATCACTTAAGATCGGTTATTTCATAATGTTTCATTCTTTAATCCATACTATACTTATGCATGAACGAGGGGTTTTCTTAAACTTACATTGACACTTTCTATTATGCCAAAACATCAATTTATTTAGACTAAACTGGAGAATGATGGTTAACATCATTATATTAGCTTATTTTTGAAACTCCTGCTCGATCAAATTCTTCAAACCCTCAAATACACACATCTTTTTCATACACTATATTTATTCACCTTTATAAGTAAGGAGTGGCATCAATCGAACCTTATAATCACCAAATCAATAACAATGACATCCTAGTGGTATGTATGCAGTTTTTAACTCAAAACAAGCACAATTTAGTTCTATAATTGGCTAAACATGTAGCTCTGATACCAATAAATGTAACACTCATAACTCGTATATGCGAACCAATACGAGTTACATATATCACATCAAAAATTCAAAAACATTTCTTTAAGTGAACTGAGTAAACTTTTTTTCATTCAAGCATCTCAAGTTTCATAACTTGAACAATTATTATACAATAATTATTAAAAGAAAAATCGTAATATAATATTGTAGGTTAATAATTCAAAACCAGTTTCAAGAAGTGATACACAATTATGTTATGCTTCATAAAATAAAAACGAATGTCCACCAACTTTGATTTAAAACCCAAATTAATTTTATTTAAGGATAGTTTAATATCATAATATTTATTCATACTATTAATTATATTTAATACTAACTATATTAAGAAATTACAGACATTTCATTCTCGTATACATGCCAAGTAAGACTTTTAGAACACAGTAGGATGACACCATTGTTACATGTAAATATTTCCTTGGTAATTGATGCCAAGCTTAGCTCCTTACTCCTTTTCTTCCTGATGATATGTGTGAAAATCATCACACGCTAAGTATACACTTAGTGAGGCAATCATATATATATTCAAAGCAATGCAACATATAAATATAAATGAATAATAATATTCAATGCAATGTGATCACTTTACCTGCATTCCAACCATGTTACTATAAATTAACATGATATAACTAGATATAAAGTTTCTTACCAATATACTTGCAATTTATCCCATAAGCTCATAAGCTTATTTGCATGTTTATCATTTATTAACCAATAAACCACAGCCCAAACAGAAATCTATGAAGACCATGGGTATTCAAGTCAAATATGCATCGAAGTGCTAGTACAGATAAGGTCGTGCCCACCATATGCAATTAGTGCCCTTACAAAATATAGTGCTACACTAAATGTCCTTACACACTAGTGCTAATCTGATTATGCAGCTGGTAGACTCTATGGCATGCCAATTACACCATGTCCTTCAATGACTTACTGGGGCATACAATCTATTTTATGTGATCTTCCATGGCATATTATATTATCATAATTTAATAATGGGCAGTTCATACCCAAAATATCGTTCATGTTAAATATCATATATGTTCATGATAAGCATCATATGTAATGACCAGTGATCAATGTATTTTATATTCAACCTTTGACATATTTATAATATGTCAAATATATGATATATGACATGAATATCATGTCAATATAAACAAGGTAGACTTATAGCAAGTCCTACCCAATGATGTATAAAACATCCATGTATAATGTTATGTATGCATTGCACTCACTTTGACATTATATACAAGTTAAAATATATGCCTCTCTAAGCTTTAACTTGATCATTTTCTTCTAATTCGGTTAAATTCAAAAATTTGTCATAATTTCATATTCTGACAGTTTGCACTACCTTTAAAGAAATATTTTTCTCTACTAATATACACATTAAAAAATTATTATGTTTATACAAATGGAATCTATACTCAAATAATAATTTATCCATATAAGGAACTCATTCTAGTTCAATTTGTACAATTTATGGTAATTTTCAAAGTTGACCAACAAAATCTATTTTCAGCAGATTATGCTGCCTCATTTTTTGACCTATCCTTGGTTAAAAATTCATATCTTTTCGTATGCACCTCGAAATCAGTTCTGTTTGTTCTAAACAAAACTAGACTGGTATACTATTCCGAAGGTATAAAAATCATCCTCTAATCATTTTTTTATAATTTATGATGATTTTATAAACTTACTAACCAGAACAAAAATTCTAAGCAGGTTTCACCAATTTGCATTTTTCAACTTGTTGACTAATTCTATTAGGTCCCCAAATGCTCATATATGCATCCATCACAAATCAAATAACATTTTAGGAGTCACTCCTTACCGTAGTAACTCTATCACTGGCTCATTGCAAGTCAATGTTTGTTCGATAACATAAGTACAATTTAAATTTGCACTCACCTGGAGTCCTTAGCTTGCAAACTTCCCTTATGATTTCACATTCCATACTTAAGCTTTTCCATAGCTTTAATAATGCTTGATATTGATTTCAATCATACAATCTAAATAAACATCATTACCAAACATACAAAAATTCAAACCAAATGTTAGAATCTTACTAACATAGGCATACTTTGGAAAATAAATTCCTAACAATTTTTTCGATGCTTATTCGATATAATTTTCGTATCACAACATAAATGTTGACCTTAATACTTCTAATTGACCACTCAAGTTCCTTTTTATCCCAAGTTCACACAAATATTTTCACTTAAGCTCCCAACATTTCCATATTTTTTCTTTAAACCTAAACTTTTACAAGCTTTCTAAAATAATCTAATTTCACATCCTAATTTCAATTTTAACATTCAAACATTAATTTTCAGCATAGTAAATCAATTATTGAACAATTACACAACAACCCAAAACTTTTCCAAAATGATCGATTAGGTGCCTCAACTTTCATAAAATTCTATAATGGTCCTCAAATATTTATAAGGCTTGTAGAATAATTCCTACATCATTTATAGCCCCTACCTAATTTTTCCATAATTTTTCTCATCCTCTATATTCAAGGCCGAATACTATGTATGATAAAGATTAGGATTATTATGATTTTACTCGATTTTGATTCGATTCTAACATGAAATCAACTTTGATTCAACCTTATAAAATATCTACAATCAAAACCCTAAATTAATTTCATCAAAACACATCTTTCTCCTAATATTAGGGTTAGGTCGAAACTTCACATGTTCATATGATCATGTACAAGTGATTTTAATCATCAATAATGCTTGGAAATGATTCTACAACCTCAATAAAATCAAAATCCTTCATCAATTCCATGAACCCTAATGTGAACATAAATCATATAATTTGCGATCTTTGAACATAGACCAAATTAGCAAAAAAATAACGGTACCAAATGATAGCGTTTCTCAAATAGAATAATTTTCTATTTCATGGCATGATCCAAAATCCAAAGGAAATTTCTTAAAAATGAAAAATTGAAATTCTCTTACCTTGTTCACGGGGAGCACAAAATGTTGGCTGAAAATGGCTAAGTTTTCATGAAATTTCTAATCAATTTCATGTTAATTTAACCTTTATTTAAAATTAAATGAATAAAATATTTATATAATGAGAAATGTTTATTTTGCCATTAATGAAACTTGATATTTACAATGATACTAAGCAACATAACCTTATCATCTTCCCAAAGTCAAAGATGAACAAAATATTTTACCATTTTCCAATTTTACCAAGCAACTTTATAAAAATTACAATCTTGCCATTTAAATCCAACGGTCCAAATTGAACATGGAAATGAATTCTCAAATACAATGCTCCATATTTTTTTCCATCTTTTTAAAATGTGGAAATAATATTTCCAAGCCTAATTTATCATCCTTCAAATTTTCTCAAAATTTATATTCGAACTGATCTATCGAATTTTTACCGGTCTTTAAAACTTTATAGTTTTTAACACAATTTCCAAATCAAGAATCTGATTTTAAAAAAACCCCACTCTCAAGATTAAACTAAAAAAAAATTCTTTTTTGGGAAAATTACCAATTAGGTCCCTAAATTTTCCTTAATTTTCTACTTTGGTCACCAAATTTTAAAAATTTGCATTTTAGTCACTAACCAAAATTTGATGTTGAATTATTAGAATGAAGTGAAGCGTCTGTTTTACCCCTATTTGATTAATAATGTTGTTATAATGATTCGATACCTTAAATTATTATGTAATACACTTGATGCTTAATCGTTACGTGATTGTAAAATAAATGATTTTAATTTATGTGCTTACAAATAGTTTACATGATAGGAATTTGTTTGTCTGACGTGATCAATACCTAATGTACGCTCAGTTATCTAGGTCTATCTTCTAGACCGGGCATGGGATGTTACATTTGTTGGTTTCAGAGCAAGGTTGTGAAAATTTTGTTGAATGTTGTGAATGTTGGTGATTATGCATGTATTGTATTTCAGGGTATGAACAAGGGAACCATATTACCATATTGTGTAATGTTTAGAATAGTTGTGATGCCACTGCATCGTAATATCTTGGGTGTTTATGGGATAAATGTCATGCCAATGGAGCTAATGCAACTAAGGTTGGGAGTGGTGAAATGGACCCCTACTAGCGGCTCCACAACCAAATCCTCTTGTCGATATGTTGACCATGGTGATCATCAGTGCCCTTCATCGAGTCATTCCTGAGGTTGTACCAGCTCTTGTGCCAGTGTTGATGGGTAGAGGTTTGTTGTTAGAGCATTTGAGAGCTTTGGGCACTAAGGAGTTTAGTGGTGTTCATCAGACTGAGCCGATAGTTGCCGAGGATTGGCTTAAGAGTGTAGTACATATTTTAGACCAGATGGGTTCTCCCAGCGGCGAGAGGATGGGTTATGTGACATTGTTACTGTAAGGTGATGATCATTGTTGGTGGACAACGATCAAAAGGAGTGCCAGTGAGGATAGGTTGACTTGGTCGTATTTCCTACAGGTGTTTAAACATAATTTTCTGGGTGTGTATTTTATCGACATAATGAAAAAATAGTTTCTTGATTTAGTTCAAGGATGATTATCAGTATCTAAGTTTGAGGTCAAGCTTGTTCGTTTGAGTGAGTATGCTAGAGAGATATTTCTGACGGATCTGTAAATCTGTAAGAGATTCAGGGATATGAGGGAGGTCCATGCTTATTTGGTTATCGATTCTTCGAAAGTTTTCAACTTCTTCGTGGATGTTGAGAGTACCTTGGGTAGTAGATTGACTCGTGAGTTTTCTAGAAAGAGACCGTGAGATGTTGGTTCTCATAGTCATCTGGTGAAGAAAGGTCGAAGTTTCGATTGTCATTATTCTTGTCAGAAGGTAGTCCGATCAAGTTTCTTCTTTTTTGTGTGGTTGGCAGCAATATCTGCTTTGTTTGACTTTTAATCGGAGACATGTCAGTGAGTGTTAGAGACTCACTGGTGGTTGTTTTCATTTTAGAGATGTGGGTCATCAGTTGTAGAACTATCCGAAAAGGGTTGAGTTGCATGATTGTGGTATTGTCTCTGACAGGGGAAGTAGACGTGTTAGTATTAGAGGTAGAGGTCGTGGACATGCCGGTGTAGTTGACATTGGTGGTCCTGGTAGAGTGTACGTGATTCGTGAGTCGTAAGATCGTGTTTTGATAGATATGGACACATATACCTTTCTTCTATAATTTTTTTTATTTTGCTTGATTTATAGAATCCAGTTATACGCATTCCTATATCCTTACTCATTTGACGAGTCAGTTGAGTGTCCTTGTTAGTGTTATGGATGTAGGTTTGGTAGTGATTGGGGCATTAGAAAAGAGTGCACTTATAGATTGAGTGTATCAATGGTGTCATTTGGTTATCTAGAGTGAATTGTTTCAAACAAATTTGATAGAGTTGTTGTTTCATGGGTTTGATGTTATTTTGGGTACGAATTGGCTTCGTAAGCATCGTGTGCACTTGGATTTTGAGTTGTCATGTGTGATTTTGAAGTCGCTGGACAGAGTTGAGTTCGTTGTTTTTGGTGAGAGATCAGAGTTCCTTTCTAATGTGGTTTCGACATTGGATGCGAGTAACATGTTAGATAGTGGTTGTGAGGCATTTTTGTCTTATGTTCTTAATTCGGGTGGTAAAGAGTTGGGTGTGCACGATATTTGGACGATTAAGGATTTTATGGATGTGTTTCATTAAGAGCTTTTAGGGTTTTCACCACATCGTGAGGTAAAATTTCACATTGAAACTTATACCGATTTAGCTCATGTGTTTATTGCTCCTTATCGCATGGCACCTAAGGTGTTAAAAGAGTTAAAGGTGCAGTTACATGATTTGTTAGATCGAGGGCTCATTTGTTTGAGTAATTCTATGTAGGGTGCTATTATTTTGTTTGTTAAGGAGAAGAAATATGTATCGATTATCATTATTTGAATAAGTTGACAATCAAGAATCGGTATCCTTTACTAAGGATAAATGAATTGTGTGATTAGTTTCAAGGTGCTAAGGTGTTTTCTAAGATTGACATGCATTAAGGGTATTATCAGTTGAAGGTTAGTGAGTTGGATCTGATGAAGACAACGTTTCAGACACATTATGGTCAGTACAAGTTTTTGGTGTTACCATTTGAGCTGACGAATGCGTATATTGCTTTTATGATCTATTGAATAGTGAGTTTCATCTGTTTCTTGATCATTTTATGGTGGTGTTTATCAACGATATTTTGGTGTACTTATGCTCGGATGAAGAGCATAATTCGCATCTTATGGTGGTTTTGCAAGTCTTAAGGGAGAACAAGTTGTATTAAAGTTTTCTAAGTGCGAGTTTTGGTTGAGTTAAGTGACGCTCCTAGGTCATATTATTTATTTGAGGGTATTTGGGTTGATCTAAATAAGATTAAGGCGATAGTAAATTGGAAGCCAGTTATTATCGTCACTTTGTGGAAGGTTTCTGACTTATTTCTACTACTTGACAAAGTTACTACAAAAGAATGGTAAGTTTGAGTAGACAAATGAGAGGCATAATAGTTTTTAGAAGTTCAAGTTGGTGTTGACGGAGGCTCCCGTTTTGCTACAACTAGTGTCAGGGAAGGATTTTGTGGTGCTTAGTGATGCATTTGTTACCGGTCTTGGGTGCATGTTGATGCAAGATGGTAGGGTGGTTGCTTATGTATCAAGGTAACTGAAGCCGCATAAGCGTAACTATATGACGCATGATTTGTAATTGGTTGCGGTAGTGTTTGCGTTAAATATTTGGTGTCATTACTTGTATGTGAATATAAACCCTATAATTTGGGATTTTTGAAATCAATCAAGATTAGCAAGTATAAATGGTACCAAAAGATAGCATTTTTCGTGTAAAACAATTTTCTATTTCATGACATACTCAAAATCCAAAGAAAATTGCCCAAAATTGAAAAGAAATTTTCTCTCACCTTTGGAGGAGCTCACTGTTTGAAGGAGAAAAAAATATATACAATATTTCATTAAATTTTAGACAAATTTCATGTTAATTTACCTTTAATTTAAGCTTAAATGAATATTTTATTCATTTAATTGGGAAAATATTGATTTACCCTTAATGAAATTTCATATTCACCATCAAAGAAAGACACCTCAACCTTATAGTCTTCCAAAATTCAAAGATGACCAATATTTCCCACTTTACAGTTTTGCCCATACAATTTTCCAACAATTACAATCTTACCACTTTAATCCAATGATCCATATTTAACATGGAAATAACATTTTTAATCCCTATTTATCATCCATCATTTTTACAAAATTTCTATTCGTTCCAATTTACCGAATTTTTCTCGAACTTTAAATAATTATTTTTAACACAATTTCCAGATCAAGAATCTGATTTCAATAAAACTTAACTTTCAAGAGTAAAATATATATTTATGGAATAAAAATCATTTTGGGAAAATTACAACTTAGGTCCCTAAACTTTTCTAAAGTTTATACTTTAGCCACTAAACTTTCAAATATTATATTTTGGTTACTAACCAAAATTTGGGGTATTACACCACTACTAAGCCAATGATAATGGAAGCAAGTGTTAAACAAAGAACTACCGAGAAATAATCACCCAATATAACTACAACTCTCGGAGCATGTGACTCGATGGAGACTGAGCCTGCTTCATTCACCATTAAGCCTATCGCATTGGAGTCTGGAGCCTTGCCTAATGTCGCATTTAGTATCGTTTTACCTATGTTAAGCTTAAACTTTAGCATCATTACAATCATATTAGGATCATTTTAGGTTTATTTTAGCATATTTTGCATCATTTACACTATGGAACTTGGGTTTTTTTTATTGTTTCTATGCTGAATACGGTATGCTAATGATGTGGTAATGCTTCATGCTGTAGGTGATGTTGTGAAGTGATCCTACACTAAATTGTTGTGCAGAACGAGCAATAAATGTTGAGCCATCAAGTGATTATTGAAATTTATGGAATTGGGAAAGATGCAAGGGAAGCTGTCAATTTACTAAAATATCTTGATATTTGTGGACTATTCTTATTGTATGAAGGATTGACTATTTCGGTCTATATAAGGAGGATGGAGTCACACTTTTCACAATCCTTCTTCTTGGCCGATTAATTTATTCCACAAATTTTTATCATCCAAGGAATGATTGCATAAACCCTCCTCTAAGATGTGTAGCATCAGTTAGGGGAACACTGTTGTGTAACAGCGGTATCATTTGAGATTCTACTTTATTTTCATCCTTTTTTTAGAGAGAGAAGTGTGTATAGTGAGTTTGAATATTTCTTTATTTTTGATGTTATTTGGTTTCAAATGCAATGGGGTTGTTGAATTATTTCTTATTATGTTTTATGTTTAATGTTTAAACCTTATTGTATTTTATTTATGTGACTTTGATGGTTTTTAGAAATGAAAATTATTGATTTTGCATACTACATTCTTGCAACATTGGTATTTACAACAATAAGTATAGCATATACGACCAATAGTCGTGTTTTGTTAAATGTTTAATTGTTGGGGTTGGTGAAGATTGATTCCATATGATTGAGTAGTGTTAATCATAGCACGTCATATAAATACATTGCCACAACATTAACATAGTAAGAACTACCAAATGATAGCCACATTTACCAAACCTTTGATCCACTACTCTCCTGAATGTTATTACACCGCCTGGTAATCCCATCCTAATTTTATTATTTCCATATTTTTTATCTTATCATTTCAATCATATATCTTTTGGATGCTTTCCAATATAGCTCTTTTATGGCATTCTCTTTCTATAGGTTTGAGATTCGATACTCTGATAACATACACTTTACTACTTGAATATGATATGTATACATGTGTGACTTGTAACACCTTATACCCGATCACATAAAACAACCTGGGTACCTAAGTGTATATAAGAACTTGAACTTGTTGGACATAATGAAAATCCTAAACAAGCGTGCTATGCAGAAGCATACAAATTTAATTCATATAGCATGTAACACATGGCATTTAATAGACAACCAACACTTTAATAACACTCAAATAATTGATGCATTGCAAGGTGTACGTTATTAGCTAACTAGGGGTAATTTAGTAAATTCACATATTCGATTAATTCATCCTAAAAATATTAAATTAAGTTTACCAATATTCTTCATTAACCCTTAATTAGTCACATGCAAAATTTAAGCTTAATCGTACATCGTTTAGGGATATATTTGAACATGCTCAATTTAGGGACTAAATTGTAAACTTTTAAAAATATGAAAATAAACAAAAAAATATGAAATTGAATTCTCCATTATGAAATTATTATCTTTATATAGTCTTATAGAAAATTTTAACGAAATCTAAGTTAACACCAATATTTAATTACAAAATCATGTTTTTGAACCAAATTGAATACATTTTAAAGTTTAGGGACCATTTAAGGACTTGGGAACGCTTTAGGCCTTTATTGAATGAAATTTTACCTAGTTCTATCGAACTCGCAATGAAGGGATCGCTCTTTTTTCATGGGGGTCGATCCTTCGCAAAATAGTAGGTTTGGGATCAATCCTTTAGGGAAGGGATCGATCCTTTTTAGCAAGGGATCCATCCGTTTTATGGAAAATACAGAAAATGAATTCTAATATGTATGAACATGTATCCAATTGGTTATACAATAGATCCTAAAGTCTACAAACTTTCTTGGACACCTTTAAACCACTTAGAACATGTCATAATACATATGCAAAATACTACATAACATCATTTAACATAACATCGAGTATTTAGCATCCAAAGTCAATTTTTTCATAGAAAGTAAACTTAAACACAAGTTACCTGACCATTTTGCGCGTTATTGGTCATTTCATGCATCCTAAGGGCCTAACAAGTTATGATCAATTAATGTCACTTGTCTAAATGGTTAAAACACTCATTTAAGGCATATTACAACATTTGATCACTTAAGGAATACTTGAACATATAATATAACATGTATTTCAATATCAATAAGCATCATTTCATTATTTACTCAAAATTGAAGTACAACATAGGTCATTATAGGTCACTTATGCATTAGCAAGTGTCACAAGAACAAATCAACCTTATACTCAATTAAGGATCCCATATTGCCATAAAATAAGACCAAGGCCTAAAATAACTTTATGAAAACTCCCTTGCTTTGATCACCATCAAGTGTCTTGCCCCTCAAGCTCTCGAATTGACAAGTAAATAAATGAAAAATATTAAACAATGAGTGCGAGCTATAAAGATCAATTATTGAGTAAGCATTCAAATAAGATGTAATACATAAATGGCATGAGACATTACTTTATTTTACCTCAATGATCATATCATTATGTCATGCTTCAATGTTCACTTAATGCATCATAAATGCACACCAGATTATAAACATGTTTTGCATCATCATATACCTTGAAACAAATCACATGCACTTCATGCACAATTACCTTTTTGGTAAAGACACATACAACACAAACATTGTTTCCATTTAAGAACAATGGACTTTTGTTCAAAACACAACCAACTCATTGGATAAATGGATTCCATACAACTCCCCTTTATTTGTGGATCTACTTAGGTCTAAAACCACAAATTTTAGAGCAAATCTCAATACACCAATCTTACCCTCATGTTCTTGTTGGAGCATAGCTCAATACACCAACCTTACCCTGTATAACTCGATATCACACACATGTAGAAACACTTAGAGTACTCTTTTTTAAGCATGCCTTCATATCCAAAGTCACATTAAGAACAAATAGCTAATTAATCCAAGCACACAAGAGTGGTTGTCAAATGATGCATAGTTTTCACATATGCACTTTGATACACATTTTAAAACAAATCAGAGATGGTTGTCATGATCAGCCTTATATGGACAACAAGATGGTCAACTCTTCCATGTACATATTCACATATATATACATTTTCAAATATGTTTTTGAAATCTCTATGTATCATCTTCAACACAAACACAATTCACATAAAACATTCACATTTCATATCATATTCCATAGCAGTTGTACATTTTCAATCCACATTCCCTAAACCACATTCTTCCAAAGCACCATAGTTCATATCCATCATGTTATGTCTTATATGCACTAATTATGATCGCATACTTTCACTACATCATAACTCATATTCAACATGCTTTAATACTCATGCTTGCAAATATCTATTGTTTCCAATGCCTTACAACACACAATTAACTTATCATAATTCAATTATCTATCTTAATCATATTCTTTCAATATATCTTAACTCACATTTCCTATACTTGTATACATATCCTCAAAATGATCATTCACTGCCAATGTTACATAAACCATGTCATAAGATACATGATCACTTTTGATCACATACATTAATGTAAACATCATGAATTCAAATGATAAGTTATCATATACCAACCTTAGAACCTAAAATTCAGATTTCACACACAACAAATCCTTCATTCAACATTGAACACGTTTATCATAAGTGAATGGATAACCACTCACCTCGATGGCGCAACCACACAATTCAATCCCAAATGCTAACCAAATGACTTTCAAAATTGATGCACCATTTTCCCTAAATCATTCACACCTTAGGAACCTTAGAATACAAAATGACATCTATATCTCATCCAAAACATATCAAAATTTTATGTTTCCAAAACAAAGCAAAAAGACCGAAATTACAAAAAATATTAATAAGAACCAATAAATAAAAAACTAATATAAAAAACCAATAACATCTAGAAACCTCACAATTGACATTAATTATCTCTACTTCCTAGATTTTCAAGAATCACCGAAATCAAGCTTGTTTTAAATAATTTCTTATCCAAATCAAATGAAATTGAAAAAAAATATTTTAATATGATGATAATATCATCAAAAAGTTTTGAATCAACACAAGAAAAGCTTGAAAAGTGATCAAGAAAAATAGAATATTAAATACATTCGAAAATCAAGTTTAATTCATAAACTTCTCTTTAAAAGATTTACATAATCAAAATCATCAAATCATTAATTGTTGATGCACAAAAAGGAACAAAGGAAAAGAGAAACATCTTGATGGAAAAGGAGATGAAAGGATGAAGAGATAAAAAATAGCAACTATAAGAAACAAATGTTATATAACAAGAATAAAGGAGATTGAATCAACCTTGATTAAAGAAAAAATCAAGATGAAAAGAATAAGAATCAATCAACAAATGAATAGGAATTGAAGAATAATTTTGGCCATGAGAGCTTTTGGGAGAATTTAGGAGAGAATTACAAATATGTTTGGATGAGAGAATTAAGAGAATGATTAATGAGAATTAGGAACGAAAATGAGAAAGAATTAAGAGAATGAATCTAGTTAGAAAATTGGAAAAAATTATATGAATGATACGGTTAAGAATGGAGGAAAAAAACCATCGACACAAGCCTTGGTAAAATTATATTCTTAGATTTTGATTTATGATCCTTTTACATTTTAGTCACTAAAATCACAATTTTTATCATTCAATTTAGTCATCTTGTAAAACCAATTATAAAATACCAAAAAAAGAAATTACCAATTCAAAATTATTTAAATCATTTTAGAACATATTTATCAATTAAAAATTCCAATATCAATATTTTTATCAAAAATCTGGAAACCAACCAGGCTACCAACCCCAAACTAAAGACCCAAACTTGGGGACGTTAAATGATTTATGTAGCATTTATCGTAGCATCAAGTTTTTGTTGTCGTTGCTTGGGAGAATGGTATTGCATTAGAGTTTTTTTCTTTACTTTCGCTAATTTTGTTATTTTCTTTTTTTCGGTACATGTTTCTTTCATCTTAGTTTTATGTTACCGGTGCATGACCCACAAGGATAATAAAGACTTAGAGCCTTATAATCCCAAAATCAAACGTACATTGCACAATGCCATATATTAGAAAACCACAATCAAACAAACATGAACGTTGGTGATGGTAACAATGCTTTGCCACCAATGTAACATGGTAATGATGATTTACCAATTAGAAATGGAATTAACCCATCGAACTTCTATAACATTGATGACTGTAAGAGGCCTATTCAAGAGCATGTTTTAACACCACAATAATTTTGGTTAGTGACCAAAAAGTAAAATTTGAAAGTTTAGTGTCTAAAATATAAAGTTTGAAAAGGTTTAAGAACCAAAAGGGTAATTTTCAAAAGGTTAGGGATAAAAAATAGAATTTACAAAAGTTAGGTGTTTTGACCCCATAAATGAATAGTTCACCACCAAAAATGATGTTTTTGTGGGAATCATATTTTTGATTCAAAATTTTATGTTAAAAGCTAGAAAGTGTTAAAGTCTGATAAAATTCAGTAAATTAGATCGAATAGAAATTTTGAGAAAATTAAAGGATATTAAATTAATATTAGAAATATTATTTCCATATTTTAAAATTATGGAAAATAATATGGATAATTGAATTTGATAATTAATTTCCATGATCAATTTGGATCGTTGGATTAAAATGGCAAGATTGAAATTTTTGGAAATTTACATGGATAAAATAGTAAAGGGTATAAAATTTTTTCCATCTTTGACTTTGGAAATATGATAAGGGTTATGTGGCTTGGTATGGATTAAATATAAGGATTCATTAATGGTAAAATTATCATTTCACATTAAATGAATTTTAAATTCATTTAAGCTTAATAAATGAAAAATTAACATGAAATTACTTAGAAGTTTCATGAGACAAGCTCATCTTAAAGCTCCATTTCGTGCACCCCATGAACTAGATAAGAAAAAATTTATTTTTTATTTTTGATCAATTTCCTTTGGATTTTGGATCGAGTCATGAAATAGAAAATTGTTTTATTCAAAAAACACTATCATTTGGTACCATTATTGTATGTTATTTTTTCTTGAGTTAAAAGATCTCAAATTCTAGGATTTATATTCATGTTAGGGTTTCAAGAATTGATAATGTATTTGGAGGTTATTGAGGCTGTAGATTCATTTTCAAGATTGATTGATGATTAAAATCACCTATACATGTGTATATAAATTTTTGTCTACCCTATATTTGGGAAAATATGTAATTTGATGAAATTAAGTTAGGGGTTTAACTATAGTGGTTTTAAAATGGTCAATAGAGGTTGATTTCATGCTCGAATCGAATTGAATCAAATGAAATCATGAAACCCTACACTGTTGATATTAAACCTACGCTTTAAGAAGTGATAAAAATTTTGGAATAATTATGTAAGGGTTGGAAATGAAGTAGGAAGGATTCTTCAAGCCTTAGAAAGTTATAGGGACCCTTTTTAAATTTTATAAAAGTTAGGGGACCTATTTGATAATAATGGAAAAGTTTTGGGTTAATGTGTAAATGTGAAATAGTTTATGCACTATGCTGGAAATTAATGTTTGAGTGTTGAAATTGAAGTTAGGATGAGAAACTTGACTATTTTGGGAAGTTGGTAAAAGTTGAGGTTCAAATAATAAAAATAAAAAAGCTCGAAACTTAAGTGAAATGTTATGTGAAATTTGGATAAAAAGGAATTTGATCGGTCAACTAGAATTGGAAGGTCAACATTTACATTGTGACATGGAATTAGTATCGAATGAGCATCGGAAGATTTTTTAGGAATTTATTTTCTAATGTGTACCTATGTTAGTAAGATTCTAACACAAGGTTTAAATTTCTACATGTTTTGTAATAATGCTCATTTAGATTGTGTGCTTGAAATCAATATCGAACATTATTAAAAGATAAGGAGAAGCTTAGTGATGCAATGTAAATCGCTAAGGAAAGTTTACAAACTAAGGACTCCAGGTGAGTGCAAATTTAATTCATACTAATGTTAGCAAACGGACATTGGCTTGCGATGAGCCAGTGACAGAGTTACTATGGTAAGAAGTGACTCCTAATTGCTATGTGATTTGTGGTTTATGCATACATGTGCATTTGGTGACCTAATATAATTAGTGATTAAGCTGAAAATGCAAATTGGTGAAATCTGCCTAGATTTGTGTCATGAACAGTAAGTTTAGAAAATCACCATAAATTATATAGAAATGATTAGTGTATGATTTGTATACCTTTGGATTCATATATAAATCTAGTTTCATTTAGAATAAACATAAACTGATTTTGAGATCTATACAAAAAGAGATGAATTTTTAATTGATGATAGGTCAGAAAATAGGACAACAAATTCAACTCAAAACAACTTCTGTAAGTTAACTTTGAATATTTATTATAAATTGTGCAAATGGAACTTGAAGGAGCTCCTCATATTGTTGGATTCATACTTGAGTTTATATTCTTTTGGTGTAAACGATTTTTTTTAAGTATGTATATTAATACATAATAATATTTCTTTGAAGGTAGTGCAAATTGTCAGAATATGAAATTGTGATAAAAATTGGGATCGAACCAAAATGAAAGCGAAGGTTTAAGTTGAAGCTTAGTGAGGCTTGTATTGACTTGTTTATAATGTCAAAGTGATTACAATGCATGCATGACATTATACATGGATGTTTTATGCATCATTAGGAAGACTTACGATAAGTCTACTATATTTATATTGGCATGATATTTTATGTCATTTATCATATTATTGACATGTCAATAATATGTCAAGGTTGAAAATATGATGCATTAATCACTAATTTGCATGATGTTATTTCAGCTATGAACTACACAATGCCAAACTATATGAATATACATTGCCATTTATGAAATAAAATAGATTGTATGCCCAAGTAAGTAATTGAAGGAAAGGGTATAGTTGGCATGCCATAGAGTCCAGCAGCTGCAGGTTTAATTCAACACTATAGTGTGCAAGGAAACTTAGTGCAACACTATAGTGTGCAAGCACACTTTGTGCAGGCTTAATTCAACACTACAATGTACAAGGACACTTGCTAGAGTGGTGGGCAAGACCTTATGTGCAAGCACTTCAGTGCATATATGACTTGCATACCAGGGTCTTTATAGGTTTATGTTTGGGCTATGGTTTATTAGTAAAATTATTATCATGTTGATTATGGTAATATATTGGATAGGCAGGTAAGGTGATCTTATTGCATTTAAAAATGAATTTTAATTACATGCATGTGATGTATTGCACTATTTATTATTTAAATTGACTCACTAAGTGTATACTTATCGTGAGATGATTTTCACGCGTAGGTGAAAGAATGCGAAAGGAGTAAGGAGCTGGGCTGGCAATAATTACCAGTGAATATTTTAAGGTAACATTGATGACATTCTAAAGCTTCTAGCTGGCATGTATACGAATAAAAAACATATGCTAACTATTAATATAGTTAGTATCAAATATAATTTCGTATGTACAAATATTATGATACTAAACTATGTTTTAAATATTACTTTAAATGGGATTTTAAGTTGGACATGTTTATTTAATATATGAAATGGAGTAGAACCCTTGTTTACTGCATGAAACAAGATTTGAAATAGAAGCCAAAATATTATATTTTGATTTTTTTCTCAAATTAATTATTTTATAATAAATGTTAAATTTTGGAAACTTGTGAAAAAAACAAATTTTACCCATTTGAGTTAAGAAACGTTTTGAATATTTTATGTGAATCTTTGACTCGTAATAGTACACGTATACATATTAAGGGTATTACATTTATTGGTATCATAGTTACAGGTTTAGCCGATTATAGGACTAAACCAAGCTTGTTTTGAGTTAAAAAGTGTACATATGCCACTAAGATGTCATTGTTACTGATTTGGTGATTGTAAGGTTTGATTGATGCCATTCTTTACTTAAAAAGGTAAATAAATGTAGTTTACATATAAGATGTGTAACTGAGGGTTTGGAGTACGTGACCGAGCGAGAGGTTTGAAAATAAGCTCATAGTGATAGTAAAGCACTAGCTACAATCCTCCTATTTAGTCTAATAAGATGATGTATCAGCATAGTAGAAAGTGTCAATGTGAGTTTACAGACACCCTCATTCATGTATAAGTAAAATATTGATTAAAGAATACAACATTCTAATAGAATTTATCATAAGTGACATGTGTGCGACTAACCCTTTAGGCCATAGTGCGAGGGTGATTCATATTTGTATATAGTAATTGTCTGGTAAGAATTCAAAGTGTTGAGTTTTAATGGACTTGATAGAATTACCTTTTAAAGGTAATTTTTAGAATGGATTGATTACCTCTACCATGCCACAATGAATTATTGCTTAAAGCGATTGATCTTAAAGAATTCGAGAGGTTTTGAGAAATAAGAGGAATGGAAAGAGAGTAAATTTATTTTCTAATGTGATTTTAGCAATAACTGCCATGGAGTTATTATTATAAGGTTGTCAAGCCTTCTTAGTGAATGCAGTGGATACTCAAACTTTCATAGTTAAGTTGGAAGATATTCCAACGGTTTGAGAGTATCCAAATATGTATCCGTAAAAGTTACCTAGATTATTTACGGAATGACATGTTAAAAAGAAAAATGGTGCAACAAGGTATTGTGTTTATTTCTATTACCTCATATTGATTATCTCCGATTGATCCCAGAGGCTTAGAAGGAATAGTTATTAGAATTGTTAAGATATAATATTTACAAGACTAAGCGTGTCATCTAGGATGCACTAATGTTATTGTGAAAAAGAAATTTGGGTCTATACAATTATGCATAGACTATTATCAGTTAAATAAGGTAATAGAGAATAACAAATATCTTCTTCCAAGGATTTATGATCTTTTAATTAGTTAAAAAGGTACATTAGAGTTTCCCAAGACTAGTATTTAATATGAATATTATTAGATAAAATATAAGGAAGAAGATCTTCCTAAGATAGTTTTCAGAATTCAATATGGACACTACGAGATGCGGTAATGTCATTTGGTTTAACAAATATTCCTACAACATTTATGGATTTGATAAACGGAGTATTACAGATATACTTCGATTAATTGGGGGTATTTTGATTTATTGCAAGACCAAGGAAGAACATGATGCTTATCTTTGTATAGCTCTTCCAACTCTTTAGAAGAAAAGTGGTATGCAAAGTTGACAAAGTGTAAATGTTGGTTGCCTAAGGTTGCATTCATTGGCAACGTGATCTCAGATAAGGGGATAAAAATAGACCTCAAGAAACTACAAGCCATAGTTGAATGATAAAGTCCAAAGATTGTTTTCGAAATTAAAAGTTTCTTGGGAATTTGCTGGTTACTATCGAAGGTTCAAAAAGAACTTTTCGATGATTGTCTTCCTTATGAATGCGATTGAGAAAAGACACATTATTCATTTGGACTGATAAGTGCCAATAAAAATTTGATGTGTTAAAAAGAATACTAACATAAGCTCGAAGGTCATTGTAATCATCTTATGTGATTTATAGTGATGCGTCTCATATTGGTTTGGAATGTGTGCTCGTGCAAGAGGGAAAATTAAGGCTTATGCTTTAAAGAAACTAAAAAAGCATGAAAGAAATTATCTGAATCTTGATCTTGAGTTGGCAACAGTTATGTTTACTTCATTGATATAACACTACTATCTATATGGTGAGTGACACTATATCTATACAAATCTCAATAATCAAAAGTATGGGTTAACTTGACGAAGTGAAAATAGAGCAAATGGATTCAATTCCTTAAAGAATGATGATATGCTTATCGACTACCATCAAGAAAAGCTATGTGGTGGCTGACACGATAAAGTCGAAATACATTTATGTTCTGATAGTTTTGGATACAAGATTGTTTTTAAAGAAATATGGTACTTTGATTGAATAATTAAAGTTAAGCCTGTGTGGTTATATCGAGTAAGGGATATTCAAAGGAATGATGAAAATTGTTGTGCTTGAAAAAGATAGAATGAGTGGAAAAAGTTGAAACCAAATACCTGGAAGTTAAGTATGATGGATGCTTATATTATCGAGGAAAAAGTCGATATAACTGGCAGGTATGAAAGGAGCTATTACCGAGTTGGTTAAAATAGAGCATCACATGCCTTCTGATTATTGTAACCAATTTCCATCCTTTAGTGGGAATATGAACGAGTTACAATGGACTTTTTAATTGGTAAAGATTATTTAAGATAATATCAAGATAGTTACCGATGAATAAAAGTCTTATTCGGATTCAAAAAAGCAATGAGATATTATATTAAGGTGGTGATTAGATCATTCTCGTGTTATTACAATGAAGGATATTAAGATTCAGTTAGAATTTGACTTATGAAGGAATCAATACTTAAAGTTTGTTAGAGAACTCAAAAGTTGAAAAAATAGTATCCTTATCTTTTTACATAAGGTACCAATTGAAAATTTGTCAAAATTTCTTAAGGGGGAAGAATTGTAATACCCCAGAACTTTGGGTTATGACCAAAATATAAATTTTGAAAGTTTAGTGGGTAAAGTATAAAGTTTGGAAAAGTCTAGTGACCAAAAAGGTAATTTTTAAAATTTGATACCAAAAGTGAAATTTCCAAATTGAGATGTTTTAACAGCATAAATGAATAGTTCACCCACAAAAATGACGTTTTAGTGGGAATCCGATTTTTTATTCGGAATTTATATTAAAAGCTAGAAAGTGTTAAAGTTCGATAAAATTCGGTAAATCAAATTTTTGAATAGAAATTTTGAGAAAATTGAAGGATATTAAATTAAGTTAGAAATATTATTTTTACATTTTAAAATGATGGAAAATAATATAGATCATTAGATCTGAGAATTAATTTCCATGTTCAATTTGGACCGTTGGATTAAAGTGGAAATATTCAAACTTTTGGAAAATTACATGTATAAAATGGTAAAGGGTATAAATTTTGTCCATCTTTAACTTTGGAAAGATGATAAGGGTTATGTGGCTTGGTATGAATGTGAATATAAGGGTTCATTAATGGGAAAATTGTCATTTCACATTAAATGAATTTTAAATTCATTTAAGCTTAATAAAAACAAATTAACATGAAATTATATAGAAATTTCATGAGACAAGCTAAACTTCAAGCCTCCATTTCATGCTCCCCGTGAACCAGGTAAAAAATTATTTTTCATTTATTGAGCTAATTTATTTTGATTTTTGTTCGAGTCGTGAAATAGAAAAGTATTCTTTTCGTCAAACGCTATCGTTTGGTAGCATTATTGCATGCTAATTTTGTTTGAGTTCAAAGATCCCAAATTCTAGGGTTGGTATTCGTGTTATGGTTTTAAGAATTGATAATGGAATTTGAGGTTGTAGATTCATTTCCAAGCTTGATTGATGATTAAAATCACATATACATGTATATATATGTTTTGTCCTAACCCTATATTTAGGGAAATACATGATTTGATAAAATTAAGTTAGGGGTTTAATTGTAGAGGTTTTGAAATGTTCCATAGAGGTTGATTTCATGCTTGAATCAAATTGAATCAAGTGAAATCATGAAACAATACACTCTTTGATATTCAGCCTAAGCTTTAAGAAGTGAGAAATATTATGGAAAAAATATGTAAGGGGTGGAAATGAATTAGGAAGGATTCTTCAAGCCTTAGAAAGTTATAGGGACCCTTTTTTAGTTTTATAAAAGTTAAGGGACCTATTCAATAATTATGAGGAAGTTGTGGGTTAACGTGTAATTATGCAATAGTTAATGATGCTCATTTATATTGTGTTTTTGAAATCAAAAACATTATTAAAGCTGAAATGTTGATCTGTAAGGAAGGTTTACAAGCTAAGGACAACAAGGGAGTGCAAATTTAATTTGTACTTATGTTATCAACCTAACATTGGCTTGCAATGAGCCAGTGATGGAGTTATTATGGTAAGAATTAACTCTGAATTGCTATGTGTTTTATGGTTTATGCATGCATGTGCATTTGGTGAGCTAATAGAATTAGTGAATAAGCTGAAAATGCAAATTGGTGAAATCTACCTAGATCTGTATTATGAATAGTAAGTTTATAAAATCATAATAAATTCTACAGAAAAGATTAGGGGATGATTTTATACCGTTGGATTTGTATATCAGTCTAGTTTTATTTAAAACAAACAAAAATTGATTTCAATATGTATACAAAAAATATATGAATTTTAATTGAGGATAGGTCATAAAATAGGGCAGTAGATTATACTCAAAATAACTTTTGTATGTCAACTTTGAGAATTTACTATAAATTGTACAAATGGAACTATAAGGATTTCCTTATATGGTTGGATTCTTATTTAAGTCTATATTCCATTGGTATAAACATAAAAGATTTTAAGTGTGTATATTAATACAAAATAATATTTCTTTGAATGTAGTGCAAATTGTCAGAATATGAAATTGTTATAAAAATTGGGATCCAACCAAATTGAAAGCGAAGGATTAAGTTGAAGCTTAGTGAGGCTTATATTGAATTGTTTATAATGTAAAAGTGAGTGCAATGCATGCATGACATTATACATGGTTGTTTTGTACATCATTAGGATGACAAGCGATAAGTCTACCTTATATTGGCATGATATTTATGTCATTTATCATATTATTGACATGTCCATAATATGTCAAGGTTGAAAATATGATGCATTGATCACTAATTTACATGATATTATTTTGGGCATGAACTATCCAATGCCAGATTATATGAATATACATTGTCATGGATGAAATAAAATAGATTGTATGCTCAAGCAAGTCATTCAATGACAAGGTGTAGTTGGCATGCCATAGGGTCCAACAATTGCAAGTTTAATTTAACACTATATTGTGCAATGACACTTAGTACAGTGGTGGGGATGACCTTATATGAAAGCACTTCAGTGTATATATGACTCGAATGCCCAGGGTCTTCATAGGTTTAATTTTGGGCTATGGTTTACCAGTAAAATAATTATATTTACATTATTATCATGTTGATTATGGTAATATATTGGACAGGTAGGTAAGGTGATCTTATTGCATTTAAAAATGACATTTAATTACATGTAATGTGCTGCACTATTTATTATGTATATTGCCTCACTAATTGTATACTTAGTGTGATGATTTTCACACGTAGGTAAAAGAAAGCGAGGGGAGTAAAAGGTTGTACTGGCATCAATCACCAAGGAATATTTTCAGGTAACATTGATGACATCCTATGGTGTTCTAAAGTTTCTAGATGGGGGTAGTATACAAACTATTAATATAGTTAGTATCAAATAATAAATGGGGGCTATTACTCATATAATAAATAAAACTAGTTGGGATGCTACAATCAATGGGGGTAGTATACAAACTATTAATATATGAGTTTAAATATTATATTTGATGTGACATCTTTAACTCGTAAGAGTACTCATATATGGTTTATGGGTGTTACACGCTACCATTTTGAGCTGAAGTCGATGATGATTCGGATGCTACAATCAAGGGGGTAGTACAGTTTATTTACCAAACATTATAGAGCACACCTTAAAGAATTTCATGGAAGTGTGTGATTTTGTTGTACAACAAGGAGTACATGAGGAAGCTTGGAAGTTGAAGTAGTTTCCCTAGTCACTCTGTGACAAAGCTAAAACATGGTTGAATTCATTGCCACATGGTGTTATAACATTGTTGAATGAATTGGTGATTTTTTTTTGTTGTGTTACAACCCTCCTAACATGAAAGCTAAGCTAAGGAATGATCTCACATCATTCAAGAAAATGGAGGATGAGAACGTATATGAAGCTTTGGAGCATTTCAATGATTTGTTGTGAAAATGCCCAATGCATGGTTTCCAACATTGGAAACAAATGAAAAATGTTTATAATGGATTGAATATGCTAACAAGAATGGTTATTGATGCCTCTGTTAATGGAGCATTATTGGAAAAGAGCTACAATGAAGCTTACGACATACAGGAGATGATACCCAATAATGATTATCAGTACCCCAATATAAGAAATATTAATGGTAGACATAATGCTACATTAGTGAACAACAATGCTATCAACATGATGGCCACACAAATGACATCATTGACTAAAATGATAAAGGAAATGCAAAAGCCTAGGGGCATTTATAAGGTAAATGCCAATACCAATGCATATGGGAACATTTACATTTCCGATTTTTGAAACCACCCTGATTTTTCTTTGAGAAACCAAAATATAGAAAATCCTAATATGGCTTTCTAATCAAACTTTGAGAATAAGCAGTAGCATTATCAACAATAGCAACATCAGCAGTAGATTGTGCCCCATCTTCAATCAAGTAGTATATATTGCAACCATAGCAACATCGCAACTAAAAAAACTATCAAGGTAATATTCTAATCAAGACTCCAACACAATATATGTTAGGTCTCTACTGAAATAGTATATTTCACGAAACGAGGAAATGAAGCAAAGGAATGAAGCTTTGATTCAATGCCAATCAACATCACTAGAAGCATTAACAAACCAAGTGGGGTAGTTGGAAAATGCTATGAGCAATAGACAACATGAAACATTGCCAAGTGACACTGAAGTTAAAGGAACATGGGAAAGCTCATTGTAATGAGCATTGTGCAACCATCACTACACGAAGTGGTTTCATATTGGAAATTCTAATGAAGAATCTAAGAAGAATGATGATAACAGGCTTTGAAAATAAGAGAAAGACAAAGGCTTGGAAATTGAGAAACCCACTTTGGATGTTACAATGAAGGATGAAAAATGGTGCTATAATTCTGGAACATTACCAGCAGTAATACCGACAACATTGTCATTTATAATACCACTTCCAATTCTAAGACAACCAAATTTAAGGCCTCCACCTCATTCCCTACAAAATTCAAGAATGCCAAATAGGATTAGCAGTTCAAGGCATTCACTGATGTACCAATTCAATTGAAAATCAACATTTCATTGATTGATGTGTTAGAGAAAAAAATCAAATTATATCAAGTTCATGAAGGAAGTTCTTTATAAGAAGAGAAGGCCTGGATAATTTGAAACTATTTCACTCATCGAGGGATGTATTGTTATGGCTACAAGTCAGTTTCCGTCAAAACTCAAAGATCCAAGAGTTTTATTATTCCTTGCATTATTTGTGATCAATTTATAGGTAAAGCATTATTTGATTTATGTTCTAGCATTAACCTTATGCCATTTTCAATTTTTATTAAATTTAAAAGTTGAGAGGCAATGCCCAACACTATGACTTCAACTTTCCGATCGTTCTGCCATATATCATCGTGACAATATGGAAAACATGTTAGTTATAATGGACAAGTTCATTTTCCTACCGATTTTATCATACTAGATTGTGAAACCAACAAGGATGTCCTGATCATATTTGGTCAACCCTTCTTTGTAACCGTTCAAGCCTTGATCGATGTTGAAAAGGGAGAACTTACTATGCGCTTAAATGATGAACAAATTACTTTCAATGTATTAAATAATATTTTATATGAGAATATTAAAGTTGAATGTTATTCTATTGATATCATTGATATTTTTGTGCAGAAACACTGGAAAGAGTGTCACAACATTGATACTATTACAGGTAATGTTGTGATAATAGAGGAACTCGACAAGAATGCAGAGGCAACATTTTGAGTCATTGAAGTTGTCATCCCGACCTATCGTAGATCTTTGACCCCTACTGAAGATGCACCCACTCTTTAAATTAATCATATTTCTGATCATTTGATGTACGTATTTCTTGGGGAAGATAAGACTTTGTCTATTATTATTGCATCAAAGCTGAGAGCATCAAAGTTGGGAGCATCGTAGGAAAAACATTTATATAATGTCATGATAAAACACAAGCGAGCAATTTATTGGAGCATTGCTGACATCAAGGGCATCAGTCTATCTCTTTGCATGCAGAAGATATTGTTGGAAAATCCTAACACCAATTCAATTCAACAACAAAGAAGATATGAATCTTATTTTGAAGGAAGTTTTTAGAAAGAAAATCATCAAGTGTTTGGATGCTGGAATCATCTACCCTATTTCTGATAGCAGTTAGGTTAGCCTTGTTTAATGTGTTCCAGAACAGGGTGGTATCACTGTTGTCTCCAATGAGAAGATTGAGTTATTTCCTACATGCACCACCACTGGGTGGCGTATATGTATAGATTATAGGAAGCTGGACAAAACCACAAGAAAATACCATTTTTTGTTCATATGCCACATGCTAGATAGGCTTACTAGAAAAGCTTTTTATTGTTTCCTTGAAGGCTATAGTGGCTATAATCTTATAGAAATTACTCATGAAGAATAAGAAAAGACTACTATCATTTTACCATAGTTAATTTTCAAATAATTCTTTTTGGTTTGTGCAATGCTCCAACAACGTTTCAACATTGTATGAGCACTATATCTTCGACTTGGTTTAAGAATTTCTTGAGGTTTTCCAAGTTTAGTTTTCTATTTTTGGCTAAAGCTTTGAGCAATGCCTTGATAACTTAGCCACTATTTTAAAGAGACCAATCTCGTATTAAATTGGCATCATAGTAGATAAAGTGAAAGTGGAAGTTATTGAGAGCTTTCCACCTTGCACCAATGTGATAGGAGTTTGGAGTTTCTTAGCGTATGCTAGATTTTATCAATGATTCATCAAAGATTTTTCCAACATTGTTAGATCGCTCTATTCATTGCTGGAGAAAATTAGGAAATTTGTTATTGATGATGAATTTCTTAAGTCCTTTGAAACAAGCAAGCTAAAATTGGTTAATGTTCACATTATAGTGGAACCTAATTTGAATTTTCCATTTAAACTAATGTGTGATGCTAGTTGTCAAGTTGTTGGTGCATTATTGGGACAACAGAAAAATAAAATATTTCATGCCACACATTTTGCTGGTAGAACTTTGAATGAAGCTCAAGTCAAGTAAACAACAATCGAGAAAGAACTATTAGTTGTAGTATTTCCCTCTGACAAATTTAGATCTTATCTCGTAGTATTTCCCTCGCTAGGTATTTTTTCTACAAGAGTTTTACATTGAAGTGGGGGTTAAGAAAGGATTCGATAATCAAGTGCCTGAACATTTATCTCGTTAGGAATTAGGTAGTGAAGATGGAAAAAATACTAATGACTCTCAATCATTTCTCGGATGAAAAACTTCTTGCAAGTGAAGCGTTGCCTTGGTATGTGGATATAGTTAATTAGTTGGTAAGTGGTTTACTGCCAATGGACCTTAAACGACAAGGAGTGAAGAAGTTCTTACAATACAATTGAGTTTATTGTTAGGATAAGCCATACCTCTTCAAGCAATGCATCGATGCCTTAATGCGCTATATGGTGGACACTTTGTAGGCATGTGCATAGCAGTAAAGATGATCCAATGTGGTTATTACTGGCCAACATTATTCAAAAATGCTAATGACTTTGTCAAATATTGTGATTGTTGTCAAAGAACAAGTAGCATTTCTATTCTCAAAGAAATACTGATGTAACCTATTTTGGAGATCGAATTATTTGATGTTTTGGGATTGGATTTCATGGAACCATATCCTTCATCTTGTGGTAAACTTTATTTCATAGTTGATGTTGACTATGTGTCCAAGTGTGACCAAGTGGGAGAGTTTTGAGATTTCTTTATAAAAACATCTTCACTCGCTTTGGAACTCTAACAACATTTATTAGTGATGAGGGTTTCCATTTCACATAAAAACAAGTTGCTAATGCCCTACATTGTTATGGTGTGAAGCATCAAATTTCTACAAGATACCATCCTCAATCGAATTGCCAAGTTAAGGTCTAAAATCAAGAAATCAAGCAAATATTAGAAAAGTTTGGGAATCCCTTGAGGAAAGATTGGTCTTTACGCCAAGATAAAGCTCTGTAAGTATATCGACTAGTCAAAAAAATACTATTAGGTATATCCCCTTTACATCTAGTGTATGGAAAAGCTTTCCATTTGCCCATAGAGCTGGAGCATAAAGCAATGTGGGCCCTTAAAAGATTAAACTTTGATCTCGATGTTGTTGGCAAGAATATAATGTTGGAACTTAATGAATTTGACATCTTCATAATGATACTTATGAAGGTACGAGAATATACAAAGATAAAAGAAAAAAAATGGCATGACGAATACATTTTGCTGCAAAAAATTCCATGTTGGGGAGCTTGTGTTATTATTCAATGGTCAGGACCCTTTGATGTGATAAAAGTATATCATGATGGAGTATATCTAAACAAAAACTTGGTGGATGGAAGCATATATAAAGTTAATGGACAACACTTGAAGCATTATTTCAATAGAAAATATTAAAATATTGCTTCCATATCCCTATGCGAACTTCCATCTCTATATTTTTTATTTAAATAATTCAATTTTGAAATTGTAACATTTTGTTTTATTTCATGAGTTTAATTTTTTTTGTACAAAGAATACCACTACATTGTCTTCTGTATCACCTTTTTTTCTTCAACTTTTTTGTACAATAATTACTAAAGTTTTGCATGGTTGATGATGTATTGGATACCAGTAGCAAAGCCAACTGGGTGATGACTCATTAATGGTAAAAAGGTAATTGTGAGTTATTATCCATTATTTACCCTAGGCCAGCCTAACCGTCTATTTCTCGCCTTATCTATCCATCTATTTTAAAAGCAAAGATAAAATCTTATCTTAATCTTCTTACCTTTTCACCATAGCATTTAAACCCCACCACTAACCCTATTAATCACTTTACCTTTTCACCTTTCCCTTTCATCTTCTCTTTTGACCATTTCCCTCTTAAAACCTGAAATGTGCTATTTTTATTTTTCGTTTCTTCCTCTACACTCTTCATTCTTCACTACAAAACTTTATTGTATAGCACACAAAATGAAAGCCATAGTTAAAGCAAGTCGAAGAACGTCGACTCCACCATCTTGAGCACCACCAACTCTTACTTTGAGTGTCTCTAGTTTTGTTCCTATTATATTCCTCACTGAGGAACACAAATGTTGATGCAATTAATAGTTTTCAGATAGGGAGTTCTGTTTAGAGCAAGGGTTTGATTTTTCATATGTGGAAGACCCTCATGCATATGCGTACATTAATGATACCATCTCCAAGTTGAAGTGGGAAACCTTATGTACACATCTTGTTAACATTATTCAACAATTAGTTTGGGAAATCTACAACAATCTTACAACTGATCAACAACCCTTGGTCTATTTAAGGGGAAAGATGGTTAACTGGTGGTCGAAAGCCATCAATAAATTGTTGGGTATACCAGATGTTGAGCCAAGTTTCTGAATGACATCAGTGTTGCAGACTCATACATGACTAGTGATGAATGCTTGATAACTCCGTAAAATGACTCAATTTCTAGTCTTTTCACTTAAGTTATTGCTCGTCTAAACAAAGTATGCAAAACATTTTAGTTGCTTGTAGGTTGTATTAGTTTTTTGTGGATAAGTTTTGCTTTAGCAAGATTTATT
This sequence comes from Hibiscus syriacus, assembly GCF_006381635.1. Lineage (NCBI taxonomy): Eukaryota > Viridiplantae > Streptophyta > Magnoliopsida > Malvales > Malvaceae > Hibiscus > Hibiscus syriacus. The sequence continues at coordinate 13,662,336 of NW_024063471.1, read as the reverse complement.
TTGTTTAACTGATGATGCTGATGAGAAAGGGTTATGCGGATTATGTTTGTGCAAGAAACTTACAGCGTGTATGATATGTCACACGCCAGTTGGATGACCTCCTTCACGTGCAAGCAAGCCTTAAATATTCTAACAGCTGCCTTTTCTTTTTTAAGTATGGACAAAAAGCAATGGTTATTTAAGGAATCTCCAATCATACGAAACCCTAGGAGATTATTTCCTATAAATAACCAGATGTAGCTGCCAAAAGGAGAGGCAAGGAAGAAGAAAGAAGAGCTTTACCTAACGTGTGAGCGAGCAACTGCAGTTATTTCTCACCGTTCACCAACCAACATTCCTTGGTGTCCTCTATAGCCAGACTGTAGCAGAGTGGTGGTTCGGTCTCAAGAGAGGCTGATCATCAAGGTAGGCGCGGTGCTGATCAAAATTTTCATGACAAAGCCCCCGATTTTGGGAGTCATTCTTCCTTTGTTCTTAATATCTTTATATGTATGGGGTTGTATTAAACGTTGAATCTTGGATGAATTTTGATAGCACCATGACTGTCTTACTTGGTGTTAATCTTTGCGGTGCCTAGACAATTATTTTATGTTTATGAATGATGAATTATGTTTTTGCTCATGACTGTTTTCTTCATTGTTTAATTATTTTACCTTGACACTGTAAGAGCATCGAGAGACCGCCTGGGGTTTTCGTAAAACATGTCTTGGCAATATAAGAGTATCGAGAGATAGCCATTTGATGAGATAGTGATTCTTAGATTCGAGAGAATTAAGATAGATATACATGAACAATGAAATGGATTCGGGATGGTGATGTTCTAACTTGTCTACCTTAGAGATAAGGAGCGAGTGTGAATCGACTAAAAGGGATAGATGCTAGAGTAGGATAAACAACGCCTATAGTTCACGCTGAGAGGTATTGCTACAACAATAGTCTGACAAACCAAGGGTTGTAGTTAACATTGAGTAGTATTTCCATAGAAACCTTCTAGAATACTTAGTAATCTTGTCGAAAAATTTAAGAAAGTCATAATAATTCATTCGAGACTTAGAGTAATTATTGTTAATACGAAAGATTAGCATAAGTGCTCTGTGATAAGTCTGAATATGTGAGGTTGTTTGAATTATATTCGAATCCACACTTGTCTTTACTTTATTTTGTTTTAGTAGTCTACATATTTATTTTGCCTTGACCAAACTTTTTTGCAATCATACATTATACTATTTTCTTGCTTATTTAATATTAGCTTTTTAGTTTGACAAGATAGTATGAATTAGTGTGTGAGAACTAGTTATAGTTATGGTGAAGATAAATTTCTAAACCAATCCCTGAGGAGACGATAACCCGCTCACTACTATATTACTTGCATCGATTCTGTACACTTGCACATAATTTCTTGCCTTAGCATATACATTGACAAGCGATCAAGTTTTTGCCGTCGTTGTCAGGTATTGGCAATTGACGAAATTTTTATTCGCCATAACAAGTTTTTCTTGTCACCTTATATTTATCTAGTCTAACGTAGTTTACTATTTTCTTTTGTAGGTTTTTATTATTGTATAACCCTGAGATCGGCTGGTAAACCTTTAGAACCATTTGACCCTGAAGTTGAACAATTGTTCAGACAAAGGTTACGTACCCAAAGAACCAGAGAACAATTAAACCAACTTCAAACGAAAGTCAACATGGGAGATCTAGGACCTGATGCAGTAATCAATCTGCAAGTTGCAAGACCAAGAGAAATAAAATATCATTTGAACCCAATTCTCGATGACCTAAATCCAGGCATAGTGACACCTGAAATACAAGGAACTCACTTTGAACTTCAATCGGTGATGTTTAATATGTTAAACTCTATTGGACAATTCGGTGGTTCACCCAATGAGGATGCTAGACAACATGTTCGTACTTTCATTGAAGTATGTGATTCGTTTTGACAACAAAGAGTACATGAAGATATGCTTAAACTAAAACTTTTCCCTTACACCTTACGCGATAAAGCAAGAGCCTGGCTTAGCGGAGTTCCTTCCTGCTCAATGGAGTCATGGGCAGATTTATACAAGAGTTTCTTACTTCGATATAATCCGCCCAATATGAATACACAGCTTTGCAATGACATTGCAAGTTTTTGCTAAGGAGATGATGAATAAATGCACTTATATTGGGTTGGGATAGGTACAAAAGCCTACTTCGCAAATGTGTCAACCATGGATTTCATGACTGGACGCAAGTGGTTATGTTTTAGAATAGAGTTAATGCACCAACTCGAATAATGTTAGATGCCTTAGCAAATGGCACCTTACTGGACAAATCATCCGAGGAAGCCTTTGACATTCTCGAAAGGATAGCAAATAATGATTATCAATTCCCAAATAAAAGATTGGGAACAAGCAGAAAAACATATGGGGCATATGAATTAGAGGGTAAAGATTCGGTAGCTGCTCAACTTTCTTCCATAACTAATATGTTAAAAAATTTGCAACTTCCTAATGAGGTGAGAGAAGTCAAGGTGACCACTCACGCATGCATATTTTGTCATGGCAACCATCATCAGAGTGAATGTTCAAAAAACCATGAATCAACCAATTTTGTGGGTAATTACAACCGGAGGAATAATAACCCCAATTTAAATATCTACAATCCTGGTTGGAGACAACACCCTAGTTTTTCATGGAGCAATCAAGGGAACAGTAACAGTCAAACAAGGAATTACATGCCACAACAGAATAACTCCAACCTTCAACATTTTTAGAATCACCATTATCAGCAGTCTTGGCAAATCAATAAAGGTATAGCTTCTTCCTCTAATACTAATTACAATACTAATTTATTCGAGTTATCATTGCAGGAATTTATGGCCTCAACAAAAGATTTCATGGCTTCAACAAAGACCTTGATGCACGAACATTCTGCAACAATTAAAAATAAAGGAAATTTGTTACAAAGTCAAGCCACTCTTTTACAAATCCATAGTTTGTCTCTAAGAGCATTAGAGAATCAAGTGGGATAAATTGCTACGACATTACATTCTTGCCCACAAGGAAATCTTCCTAGTGATACTGAGATCACTAAACGTCATGGAAAGCAGCAATGTAGTGTACTCACACTAAGGAGTGGAAAACAGGTCAACCAAAATGATAAGTTTGGGGGAGAACACCTAAACAATCCTCACCATGGCATAATACAATTAGAGGATCGAGCTGAAAATGATGAACAAGATGAAGCTCCTGAAGAGAAGGAAATGTGTGAAGGCCCATAAAAGTATTTTCCAAATAACAAGAAATTCATGGCCAAGGTCAAAGATTTCTCAGCACCAACAGCAGATGATGTGAGACCTCCACCACCGTTCCCTCAACGATTGAAGAAGCATAATGACGACATGCAGTTCAAGAAATTTGTTGATGTTCTGGACCAGTTCTATATCAATGTGCCCCTAATTGAAGCCATCCTACAGTCATCCTACAGCTACCTGATCGATCTTACGTGCAGCACGAGGGTAGGATAGAATACGTTAGAGTAAAGGTGGACAAATTCTTATTTCCAGTTGATTTTCTCATCTTGGATTGCGAAGCTGATGAAAACGCACAGATCATTCTGGGATGACTTTTCTTAGCCATTGGAAGAATCCTAAAAGATTTTGAAAAGGGAGAATTCACAATGCGGGTAGGAGAACAAAGCGTCACCATCATTGTATTCAATTCCATGAAATATGTGGACGATTCAGAGGAATGCCAATGCATCAACAAAGTAGATTAAAAGATAATCCTTGGACGCGGTGAATCTCTAAGGCTCGACGAATACAACGCTTTGTACTAGGACCCTACAATCGAGATCCTTGAACAAGAAGATTTTGGCCCATGCGAATTATTTTCAGAGGACGATTCTAAAAATCATGGCCCTCACAATAAAAATCTGAACAATGAGTGCCCAGAAAATGACAATAATGCAAGAAACAGAGGAAAGACAAAGAATCAATCGAGGCTTCTTCATAATAGATCAAGTATGAAATTTGAACCATTAGATTATGATGAAGTTAATTCTCCAGAATCATCCTCACAACAATCACCGAAACTGGAACTTAATACTTTTCCATCACATTTGAAATATGCATACCTAGGAGTTTATGAAACTTTACCAGTAATAATCTATACCAATCTAACCTCCGACCAGGATAATAGTTTGTTGAATGTTTTGTCACAACACAAAAATGCCCTAGGGAGGACAATGGCTGACTTGAAGGGAATATGCATGCATAAGATCAATCTAGAAGATAACTATAGTACTTCGGTGGAGCCCAAAGAAGACTCAATCCAATCATGAATAAGGTAGTCATGAATGAAATTATAAAATGGTTGGATACAAGTGTGATTTATCCTATATCTGATAGTTCATGGGTCAGCCCGATGTAGTGTGTGCCAAAGAAGGGTGGTGTGACCGTGGTTAAAAGTGAACATGATGAACTCCTCTCTATCAGATTAATCACAGGCTAGAGTATATGTATGGATTACAGGAAGCTTAATAAAGCCACAAAGAAAGACCATTTTCCCCTCCCTTTTATCGACCAAATGCTTGATAGGTTAGCGAAAAAAGCATTCTATTGCTTCCTTGATGGATACTCATGATATAATCAAATAGTCATAGCACCGGATGATCAAGAGAAAACCACTTTCACATACCCTTATGGTACCTATGCATTTAGACGAATGCCATTTGGGCTGTGTAATGCTCCAGCTACCTTCCAAAGATGCATGATGGCAATCTTTTCAGACATGGTGGAAGAATGTATGGAAATATTTAAGGATGACTTTTCCGTCTCAGGTGATGATTTAGACCGATGTCTCGGTAATTTATCCAAGGTACTGAAACGATGTAAAGAAGCCAAACTAGTACTAAATTGGGAGAAATGCCATTTTATGGTAACTGAGGGAATAATGTTGGGTCACAAAATTTCATGTTGAGGCATTGAAGTTTATAAAGCCAAGATGGACGTAATTGCAAACCTTCCCCCACCCACCAATGTGAGAGGTGTACGCAGTTTCCTTGGATATACAGGCTTCTACAGGCGGTTCATAAAGATTTTTCTCAAATCTCTAAACCCTTGTGTCCTTTGCTTCAATAAAATCATTCATTTGAATTTACTAACGATTGTTTGAATGCCTTTATAGCTTTGAGGAAGAAACTCTCGGCAACACCAATCATTATCCCACCAGATTAGAACGAACCTTTTGAGCTCATGTACGATGCTAGTGACTATGCAGTCAGAGCGGTGCTAGGGAAACGAAAAAGTAAAATCTTTCATATTATCTATTATGCAAGTCGTACTCTTAATGATGCACAAGTAAACTCTACCACCACTGAAAAAGAACTCTTAGCAGTAGTATTTGCATTAGATAAGTTTAGGTCATATCTAATAGGCATTAAGGTAATTGTGCACACCGATCATTTTGCCATTAAATATTTGATCAATAAAAAATATGTAAAGCCTAGGCTAATTCGATGGATACTATTACTACAAGAGTTCGATTTAGAGATCAATGATAGAAAGGGTACAGAAAATCAAGTGACAGGCCATTTGTCTAGGCTAGATAACAAATCTGATTGCCATGACATAACAGAAATTCAAGAGGATTTCCCTTATGAGAAAATAATATTTGTCACGGTTGCGCTGTGGTATGCTAACATAGTTAACTTACTTGTTAGTGGTATTGTTCCTCCTGATTATCTAGCCAGGGCCGAAAGAAGTTTCGACATGATGTGCGACATTACTACTGGGATGAACCATTTTTATTCAAGAAATGTGGAGATCAATTAATCCGAAGATGCATTCTAGAAGAATAGAAGAAAGATATTCTACACCAATGTCACTTGTCACCGTATGGAGGGCACTTTAGTGGAATGAGAACAGCGGCGAAAGTGCTTCAATTCGGATTCTATTGGCCAACCTTGTTCAAATATGCGCATGAATTCTATAAGTCATGTGATAGATGCCAAAGAATAGGGAACATATCAAAACGACATGAGATCCCATGGCAAAATATTCTGGAGATTGAACTCTTCGACGAATGGGGAATAGACTTTATGGGACCACTTCCCATATCATTTGGAGATTTGTACATTCTCTTGGTAGTGGATTATGTATCCAAATGGGTTGAAGCCATCGCAACACCTAAAAATGATTCCAAGACGGTGTTAAAATTTTTGCACAAAAATATATTCACACGATTTAGAACACCAAGAGCCATCATTAGCGATGAGGGCACATATTTTGACAACAAATTTATTGCCAAGGAACTAAAATGATATGGAGTACGACATAGGATTGTTATGGCGTATTACCCTTAGACTAATGGACAAGCCGAAGTGTCTAACCAGAAAATCAAATATATCCTGGAGAAACTGGTCAACCCAAGTCAAAAGGATTGGTCACCGAAGCTAGATGAAGCATTATGGGACTATCGCACAGCGTTCAAGACACCGCTAGGAATGTCGCCGTTCAAATTAGTCTACTGAAAAGAATGCCATATGTCTATCGAACTTGAACATAAAGACTATTGGGCCATCAAAAACTTAAACATGGATGCTCGTCTTGTTAGAGAAAGAAGACTCTTGGAACTCAACGAGATGGATGCATTTAGAGCACACGCATACGAAAATGTAATCCTATACAAAGAGAAAACAAAATGATGGCATGAAAAAAAAATATTGCCTAGGCAATTTTTTTCTGGACAACAAGTACAACTCTACAATTCACATCTCAAGTTATTCCCAGGCAAGCTAAAATCGCGATGGTCAGGATCGTTCATCATGCATCAAGTTCTCAACAACAGAGAAATAGAAATCCAGAACCAAAATGACGGTTCCATCTTCAAGGTGAACGGGCAGAGTCTAAAGGACTACAAAGGAGCCCTAGTCATGCGCGATAAATCAGCATCAGTGGTGCACGATGCCCAAGAGTTTGTCATACTTGAACAATATTCGTTGCCTAGGCAACAAATATTTGAATTCAGTACATAAAAAATCAATTATATTATGCTTTCATTATCCATTGAGTTTAATTTTCTTTATTATTTGCAGGCACACAGAATACACGTGGCAGCATGGGGAATTAGTGCATGCATGAAAAGAAAGGAACCCTAGGGTAAGAGTTTAGGCGGCAGAGTTAAAGAGGGAAAGAAATCTTTTCCCAAACTTTACGTCCAATCCCATATCCCACATTCAATGCAAAATATTTTTCCCTCGTGTAAGGACAAATTTACCCCAAAACTACCCATTACTTTCCAGGAAAAAAACCGCCAACTCCTTCTTCTTTATACCTCACTCTCTCTACCAAGAAAGAAACTTTTTCTTTCTCTCAACAAAATCTTCCCCATCGTCACCACTGATTTCACCAAACCAGCCAAGTACCATGGTCAGAGCTAGGAAAACCCCAGCCCCAACACCGAGCTTTGAGCGCTTTTAAACAGCAGAAGTCGAAGCACGATTCAAAATCCTCCAAAAATGACAAGTGTATTTGGAAGATGGGTTCGTCTTTCCAGCAGAGGATGAAGAGCCGTTTGGACCAGAGGTAATGGACGTGATAAAGAAGCATAACTGGGAGAAGTTCGTTCACCATCCCAAGGCCGTAGCACCAACGATGGTGAGGAAATTCTTCGCCCATCTCGAAGACCCGTCCAACCACACTGTTTATGTCCGAGGGAAGATCCTTCAATTTTCCCCTTCAGTTCTCAATATATACTTCAAGTTGGGGAAAGTAGAGGAGCAGCACAAGAAATTTATGGTGGAGGCAGACCAGGAAACATACAGTGGAGTTCTAGAAGATATATGTTTTGGATGGACAAAATTCGAAGGGAATGCCCAACAAGGAAGAGAGTCGATCGTCGAGCCCTTAAACCGATTATGAAATTGTGGAACCATTTTCTCAAGGGTAAACTTATGCCAACATCTCACAACACAACTATGCTTATGAAGAGATTGATTCTCTTGCACTTGATAATACACGAGAGGAAGATCGATGTTGGAGAACTCATCTTCGAGCAAATCCACGAGTGTTCTAAAAGAAACCGGGGAAATTTATTGTTCCCTAACTTGATAACAACCTTATACATGAAATAGAAAGTCCCGAGGAGCCCTTTGAGGATTTTATTAAATCCAAAGAGGGTATTACCAAGAAGAAAGTACCCGAGCTGATGAGTTTCGATGACAACGCCCCACAGGAAAGTGTGAAGAGGGGAGCAAAATCTGTTGCCACGGCCAGAATGGCCGCAGTGGTTACGTACACGTGAGAAACGCATGAGAAGATAGGGTGCCTAGAGGATCACATGCAGATCTTCTTCAAGTATGTCAATGCTAGGGATGTGTAACTCAATGCCTTTTTCAAGGAGTTGCTCCCAGTCACAACCGCCAACCTACCGCCTTTCCCCAACGCTATCCTTAAATACAATGCTGGCAGCAACATATTCCATGCCTCGACATCAAATGTCCCCCCAGAGGTCCCTCCAGAAGTACCCACAGACGTACCACCACTGGTAACCCATGTCTTGCCTATCCCAGAGGAAGGCCAGGGAGACATCGAAGAGTTCCTCAGCTTTCTCAACCTCCGAGAACAGTCAATAGAGCCCACCTAACTTCTTTTCCAATGAAGCTTTCACCCCAGCCCTGAGGCAACCCAAGCATGGTCCTATTCAGTCCCCTGTCAGTCAAGTACCACCAGTCCCAGAAGTAGATCAAAACCCAGCACCAGTTCTTGTACAACTGACTCCTACTGTCGAGCAACTAACTCCAGCACGAGCCTCGACCAACAAGAAGCGCATCAAGAGAATGGCAGGCCGTATACTTCAGCCGTCCCAATCGACGATAGCAGCAGTAGACTCGAGTTTAGAGAGTCCCTCTCGTCCCAAACGACGGTGAACAAGGGCGTCCAGACAAGCCACCCCACCACAGTAAGTTGCATTCTAATTTTATTACTTTACGCATTTGCATATAACATAATGTAGTTTTAGTTCTCATGCATTGAGGACAATGCATCCCTCAAGTTTGGTGGAGGCATTGTGTTATATTTTGCCATACTTTGTTAAAAGTAATGGATGATAATTGGTTGAAAATTTTAGTAGTCATGAAATAAGCATGTTGAGATTATTGTTTGGAATGAATTAAGGATTCCTGATGATGAATGCATAATTTGATTACCTAGGCCATAACTATTGTTAAGGCTGTATAAGGAAGAGAACCAACCCTATGCTTGACTCTTTGAAACTTACAGACACGATTGTAGGTTATCCCTACTTAAGGTAATCTGTAAATTTTTTAGGAAAGAACTTTATGATTGCCAAGACTTCAAAAATATTATAAGCTAAAGGTGAAACTCCCTAGTGTTTAAAACTTGAAAAATATAAGGGACACTCCTCTATGCAAAGGCATAAACATAAAACTCCATAAGAAATTAACAGTAGCCGAGGCATATGAGTGAATGAAAGTAGTCACAGGATGACTCTGCCTTACTAGCTTAGGGGTGGAAGGTATGTTCCCTTTCACCTAGAGTGTGGGACGGTAGGTGTGATGAGCTGACTCCCCTAAAAAAAGTTGATAAACAACTAGGAGTATAAACTAAGCCTGACAAATAATTTGATGCCTTGACAAACCAGAAGCACTTACTTTAAGTTTTCTACTTACCTTTATGCATAGACTGGTTACAATCACGCACACACAATAGCAAGGAATCCTGACTAGGGAAGGGACTTGACTGATATGACGGTCGAACATGTCGAGGCCAACTATATTTTCTGAGGGCTGAAATCTCAAACCATATGATTTTCTTAACATTGCTTTTCCATGATAATTTTAATTTTCTTCTAGCTATTATACATTGCTTGAGGAAAAGGAATAGCTTAAGTTTGGGGGTGTGATAACTCCGCAAAAAGACTCAATTTCTAGTCTTTTCACTTAAGTTATTGCTCGTCTAAACAAAGTATGCACATCATTTTAGTTGCATGTAGGTTGTATTAGTTTGTGGTTGATAAGTTTTGCTTTGGCAAGATTTATTTTGTTTAATTGATGTTGCTGAGGAGAAAGAGTTGTGTGAATTGTGTTTGTGCTGGAAACTTACAGAGGAAGAACATTTCAGTCGTGAAAACGTAAATTGCAAGGGCCACTGGAACAGAGAAGAATGTAAGGAGCATATTTATCTCGCCAAGGAAAGGTTTATCTGAAGAGTCAGAAGCGGGTATGACAAAACCGCCTATGTCACATGCCAGCTGGATGACTTCTTTCACGTGCATGCAAGCCTTAAATATTTTGACAGCCATCTTTCTTTTTTTTAAGTTTGGACAAAAAGCAACGGTTATTTAAGGAATCTCTAATCATGCGAAACCCTAGGAGATTATTCCCTATAAATAACCAGTTGTAGCCGCCAAAAAGGAGAGGCAAGGAAGAAGAGAGACGAGCTTTACCAAAGGCGTGAGCGAGAAACTACAATGCTTTCTCACCGTTCACCAACCACCCTTCCTTGGTGTCCTCCATAGCCAGACTGTAGCAGAGCAGTGGTCCGGTCTCGAGAGAGGCTGATCACCAAGGCAGGCTCACCGCTGATCAAAATTGTCACTACAGAGCCCCTGTTTTGGGATTCGTTCTTCCTTTGTTCTTAATCTCTTTATATTTCTAGGTTGTATTAAACGTTAAATCTTGGACGAATTTTGATGGCACCATGACTGTCTTACTTGGTGTTAATATTTGCTTTGCCTAGAAAATTATTTTCTATTTATGAATGATTAATTATGTTTTTGCTCATGACTGTTTTGTTCATTGTTTAATTATTTTACCTTGACACTGTAAGAGCATCGAGAGATCGCCTGGGGTTTTGGTAAAACATGTCTTGGCAATATAAGAGCATCGAGAGATAGCCTTTTGACTAGATAATTATTCTTAGATTCGAGAGAATTAAGATAGATCTACATGAACAATGGAATGGATCCGGGATGGTGATGTTCTAACTTGTCTACCTTAGAGATAAGGAGCGGGTTTCAATCGACTAAAAGGGATAGACGCTAGAGTAGGATAGACAACACCAATAGTTCACGCTTAGAGGTATTGCTACAACAACAGTCTGACAAACCAAGGGTTGTAGTTAACGCTGAGTAGTATTGCCATAGCGACCGTCTAGAATACCTAGTAATCCTGTCAGGCAGTTTAAGCAAGTCATAATAATTCATTCGAGACTTTGAGTAATTGTTGTCAGTACGAACGATTAGCATAAGTGCTCTGTGATAAGTCTGAATATGTGAGGTTGTTTGAATTATATTTGAATCCACCCTTGTCTTTACTTTATTTTGTTTTAGTAGTCTACATTTTTATTTTGCCTTGACCAAACTTTTCTGCAATTATACATTATACTATTTTCTTTCTTATTTAATATTAGCTTTTTAGTTTGACAACATAGTAGGAATTAGTGTGTGACAACTAGTTCTAGTTGTGGTGAAGATAAATTTCTAAACCAATCCCTGAGGTGATGATAACTCACTCACTACTACATTACTTGCATCGATTGTGTATCCTTGCACAGAATTACTTGCCTTAGCATATACATTTACAAGTGATCACCTCTGCTTATCGGGATGTGGTGGGAATAAATCAGCAATTGGTGCATACACAATCAAGAGAGTTGAACTTACCTTACCAGTGAGGGTATGGTTTACTTTCCTTCATACTCGATTAATGACTACTATGCACTATTCTACTATAATAAAGGATCGATTGTTGTTGTTACACTTAATTATGTTTGGCTGACATACAAATGTTGGTAAAATAATATCAAATGAATTGTTTGCATTTCCTTAAAAGATGTCCGAATATTTGTTTTTCCCACCTTTAACTATTGCACTATGCAAGCAAGCACAGGTGGTTGCAAATGATTATGACCATGTTTTTAAGAATAAGGGTGCTATAACACCCTCCACCATTAAATGGATGATGCTGCAAGAGGAGTTATCCCAAGATCAGGGCAATAAAGGTTTTGAAACTGCCACTGCTGAAATAAATGATGTTTATGATGCTAATATCGTTACACTACAACAAGGCCTAGCTTTGCAAAAGTTGAAAAATACATTGGCAGTAGTTGCAACAAAGCATTCGGGAATCATATCCATGCTTAGTCACACTATGCAAAAACAATCTCAAATGCATTGATCCCAAGTTTTATACAGAGAATATGCTCAAGAACGTGATAGAGTGTAAGGTGATGCACAAGAAATTCCCTAAAGTGATGTCTATGTTCCCATCATTCCTGAGCCTAATCTTGGATAATATAGCACAACCACAAGTGCATGATGCAAAGATGATGAAACTTGATGCTACTATAGATGATGAGGACAACGATGTAGATAAAGAAACTGATGAAAAGGAAGTTGTTTCCAAGGATAATGTTGATAAATATGTTAGTCCGAAAGATGTGTCTGATTAATCTGAGGACTTCAATATCATGGAACTTAATAAGGAGGAAACTAACCAAAAACTGAAGGATCATAGATTGGAAAAAGGAAATTTAGATAAGGAAGATGAACTCCGACAATTATTCAACTTAAATAATGACAAGGTTGCTCGTGTTGCTGCTGAAGTGGAAAAAGTAGACCTTGTTGTTGCTAATATTATCAATGATTTCACTGACATTGTCAAGGGAGTTTTGGAGAGCTTGCTTGAGGAAGCTACTGTTACGCCAGTTGGCAACACTGAGGGAAAACTGGAGCACCGGCGCCACAGGAGAAAACTATTGTTCTACCATCAATAACCTTGGTTCTTTTTACTGTTGCGGTTATTATCACGTCAATTTCAACCAGAAAAAAAAGTAAAAGCCAACAATGAAGACCAAAACTACAGCAAAGAATACCCGCCCAACCCTACCCAGCCCAATGAAAAGCCCAAGGAAGCCCGACTAAGGGAGTATTGTTTTTCCCCACCATTTCAATCATTTTATTTATTTTATGCATATAGGAAAATACAACCATGATGTTTGGGGGTGTGTTGTCCATTTTCTTCTATTATGAGTTAATTTAGTTATTGCATTCTGTTGCATTTTGTTTGCATTGTTGAGCATGTCGTTTAACCATTTAGGACTTGTATATATAATGTTGTAGGTTTAGTATTATTAGATTAATGAAGTCTTCAGTGAAATTTTAATGATGCCTTATGATGAAGAAGTAACATGTGAAATGTCATGGGAGTGTTTTAGAAACTTATTAGAATTAAGATCCATAGAAAACATTTTACACTATCGGTGTATGTTCTCAGTACTTAGAGACATAAGAAAATTTTTAACTTTTAATCTCATATCATTAATAGATGTTATGTCAATCATATAATTTCTTTTAGGAATTGAACTAGAGGTGTCCAAAACTAACTCTCGTAAAAATAACTATTATTGCATATTGTTCCAATCTATTAAAGGCGCCACAAACTGGCTTAAGCAATGTATATGAAAAACAAAAATCGAATAAACTAGAGTGAACCGCAACTAGATTTGAATTAGTTAAAGCTTAGAAATATTGCTAAAACATTGAAAATGATTAACTGAGTAGGAACATTGTTTTGTAATTTCACTAAGTATTGATTGGATACACCTAGTGTACACACTACTACACTCTATGGATCTTGATTTTAAAAATTGACATTACATTCCCTAGTTTGAGTTAATATTAATGTTGTATTTACCATTGCAGTAGTAAAAAATTCTGAGGGCTGAAATAAGAAGTTAAATCCTGACTTGATGTGGGAACATTATCACACAACATTGTTTTTTTAAAAGTAGTTGCATTTCACACATGTTGTTACTTAAGGACAATCAAACACTTAGGTTGACAGTGTGATAACTATCTAAAAGAGTTATCATTTAGAATATTTTTACCTAGATTAAGCTTAAACTTTATCAACATTAAGATCATATTATGATCATTTTAAATTTATTTTTGAATAATTTGCAACATTTACATTATGCGAGTAGTTGGTGGAACTTGGACTATTATTTTGTTTTTATGCTAAATATGGTATGTTAATGCAGTGGTAATGCTTAGTATTGTAGGTGATGTTGTGAAGCGATCTTGTGCCAAATCAATGTGTATAACTGGCAGCAACCACTGAGTCATCAATAGGTTATTGAAATTTTTGGAATTGGGACAATTGTTAGAGAAACTGTCAATTGGCTAAAATATCATGATATTTGTCAAATATTCTTATTGGCTGAAGGATTTACTATTTCGGCCTATATAAGAAGGATAGACTCACTTTTTACAATCCATTTTCTTAACCAATTAATTTCTTCCACAAAATTTTATCATCCATGCTGTGGCCACCTAAACCCTCTGCCATGACGTGCAGCAGCAGTTGGGGGAGTATTGTCGTGTAGTAGCGATGATCGAGTGGGATTCTAATTTATTTACATCCCTTTGTTTAAGAGAGGAAATTGATGGATATTGAGTCTTAATATTTCTTCATTTTGATGTTATTTGGTTTCGAACGCAATGTATATGTTGAATTGTTTTTTATTATGTTTTATGCTTAAACCTTGTTTTTATGTGTTGTAGCTCTAATAAGATAAGTTTAGAAATGAAAATTTCTTTATGTATGTGACTTCGATTGTTTTTAAAAATTATTGATTTTACATACTACATTCGTGCAACATTTGTATTTACGACAATAAGTTTAGCATATGGAAATGTATTCTGCCAATAGTGGTGTGTTGTTAACTATTTAATTGTATGAAAATTTATTCCATGTGATAGAATAGTGTTAATCATAGCATGTCACATAGATACATTGCCACAACATTATTATAGTAAGAACTATGAAATGATAGTCACATTTACTAAACCCTTGACCCACTCTCTATAGAATGCTACTACACTTTCTGACAATTCCATCCTAATTTTAATACTTTATCATCTTTTGTTATCTTATCATTCTAATCATGTTTCTTTTGGATATTTACCATTATAACTACTTTTTAACATTCTCCCTCTGTCGGTTCAACATTCGATGCTCTTGTAACATATACTTTACTAGTTGAATATGATGCGTATAGTTGCATGATTACCGTAACATTTATTATAGCATCAGTGCTGGAGCGAGAGAAATGTCGAGCGAGGAGGCATGAAGCTTAAGGCAAACACATCAACTGCAACTAAAAAGACATGAGTTTGTTTATTTTTTTGCATTTATTTAATTTTAGTACGCATCATTTTTATGTCATTACATATTTTTTGTTACGTTTTTATGTCATTGCATCCTATTTATTTATTTAGTGCGTATTTTATTTTATTTGTATATATGTGTTGTTTATTCGTAATATATGTTTGTTGCATGTGGGTTATACGTTCATTTAGATATCGTTTTATTAGGATAGTGCAATTTTAAGTTTGGGGTTTGCATGTAAATTTAAGGAAATTTAAACCCCATCTTGCTTCTTCTTGACCTTAGGTGTATAATTTAGTAGTGTAGTATATGGAAGTGAAGGCTGAATGTTAACAATATTCGATGCATAAAATCTAAGTTGAATGATAACGTAGTCAAATATGTAGAAGGACTCAAAATAAATTTTGCGCTGACAATTTACTTAGTAAATCTAGTTGAATGCAGTATTAATACTTTATTGGTATGGTGCTCTATTAGAAATGCCTTAATACAAATGTCATTTTATGTATATTATATTAACTAAATTTCATTCTTGTCGACACGTCTTAAATAAAAGTCTCTCAAACTTGAGTTCATGTTAAATAAATAAAATGAACCAAATGTCGGTGCACTAGAGCCAACAAAAGGGAGCACTTCGCCAACAGTATAAAGGCAAACAAAAATTTTTGCTGCACAAGTATGTGTCGAAGCAATGAGGGTACCTCCTAGGGGTTTGTCGCACACCCTTGTTACTACTCAGTGCTAAAGGTATTCTGATTCAAGATTTCGTTGTTGTGTCATGCTTTGTTATATGTACTAAGAATAAGCCATATGTGTTGGGTAAGGAGAACTTAAATTTGGAGTATAATTCTTTGATTTTATGAAATGCATCCTATGATATACTCTTGTGATTATCGGCACAATAGTAAGGTTAATTCCAACAACTTGTTTAACTTAGGTAGTAGGAATATGTACTCATGAATCATTCTTAAACTTGCTTTTTTGACTGCATCGTTCTGTTTACTTATAAACAAGCAAACATTCAAGTGTGGTGTGTGATAGTACTTTAAATAGCATACAATTCTACCATACTATAAGCTTGTTTTATCCCTAAGTTGTGCATGTCATACCATTTTATCCTGCATTCCATTGTCATTGCATTACATTTAGATTAAAGTTATTGACTCATTACATTTACATTTTAATTTATTTTCTCATTGGTTGCACTTTAAATGGTTGAAAAAACTGACTGATGTCTCTACCCTATCCTTGAAAAAGAAGGGATATGTCGCCACCTTGAGCAAAGATCAACTTCTTTTTTTATCAACTAATTGAAGGAAGATATTCTAGAAGACAAGCGGTTATGCTAAGTTAGCTCTTACTCTAAAATGTGTACAGATGATCATGCAGAATTCATGAAGGACAATTTTGCTATCAATGACCCTATATAAAGAAGATAAGTACTCTTTACAAGGAGATATTTTTACTATCATCATGTCTCTGATCTTGTTGCTAGCCTGATCATCCCTTCCATCATCACCGAAGCCATGGCCATGGCATGGTAAGCCACCCTTCGAAGTACCTCAAACGACATAGCACATTGGCATGGACTGAACAAAGCACCGAGCTACAAAAATCACTTCTCAACATCTTGAAAGAGATATCATTTGTTTAGATTTGATCTTTCTCAAATCTGTTTATATTTTGATTAGAATTTATTTGTGTTTTTTGTGGATGAGAGTTACCTTAACATGTTTTGGATTTGCATTTATATTAGTCTTCTTTTGTTGCTTTAATATATTGAATCTAGGGCTTATTGAATCTAGGGAAAACTCTAGATGCAACCTTGACGGCGAGGGTTCCTTTTACCGCAGCGAGAGTTGGGTAGGTTGTGAGTGCAATGAGGTACATGTATAGCCCGAGAGGGAATGATACTTAGTTTAGTTGGTTTCAATAGATACCAACAGTTGTAACACTTAGTATAATTGCATGTGCCTCATAGACCAAGAATCAGAATACCTTAGCTTGTAGGTGAATTACTCTAGTTGTGTGAATTATGATGAGAACTCTATTTCATACATTAATTTAGTTATTTATTTTATTTTAATGTTGATGCAATCTTTACAACCACATCCAACTCAACCAACTCATATTTCTCTTTTCTCTTACAGAAACTATCTTGATAACAATAGACTATCACTATATTTGCATCCTTACTCGAAAGGCTATATCTATATTTGCGTTTGACATGTGTATGCTTGCCCCAATGGCAATGACATCTCACTAGCTAATCACATTGTGAATATGCTTATGAATGACTTAACTCATTGCCAACACGAGATATTGCATTATGGAACGAACTTGCCCAAAAGTTTATGCTACGATTTAACCCTCCCAACATGGATGTTATATTGAGGAATGAAATAACATCTTTCAAGTAGTTGGAAGATGGGTAGTTTTATAAAGCTTGAGATTGATTTAAATTTTTATTATGGAAATGATCGATGCATGGTTGTTAGCATTTGATGTAAGTGAAGATTTCACATAATGGGCTTAACATGTAAACAATGATGTTGTTGGAAGCATCAACCAATGGAGTGTTGCTGGAAACTCTTACAACCAAGCCTATGATATCCTTAGAGGATCTCCAACAATAACTACAAATATCCAAACATAAGAATCATGTCAGAGAGACATGTTTCTACCACAATTGGCAATGATGCGTTGAATACCTTGACTACACAAGTAACAACATTTATTGAGATGATGAAAAAGATCCAAAAGTCTAGAGGTATGTATAAAGTTAAACCAACATCTATTATTTCATGTTTTTATTATGGTGACAATTATAACTTTGAAGAATCTCCACAAAACCCCAAATCAATGTATTTATGAGAAACTACAGTAGGAATTACAGTGCTAACACATATAGGAACTCCTACAATTTGTATTTCCAAAATCATCCCAATTTATCATGGAGAAATCAGAATGTAGCCAACCTCAATATGAGATTGTAATCAAATTTTAGGAATACACAACAATATTAGTCACAACAATAGTATGCACTATAGTAAAAGATGTTGCCACATCCATGCAACAACCATCAAAATCATCTTGGACAAATATCCAATCAATATATCACATCTTCAACACTTAAATATCTATTGAAGGAGTATATTTCAATGAACGATGTCATCACCCAAAGTCATACAACATCATTGAGAGCATTATAGAATCATGTTGTACAACTAGGCAATACATTAAATAATAGACCACGAGGAACATTGCTAAGTGACACTAAAATCAATGGAAAATCACATTTTAATGAGCATTAGAAGGCTATTAAAAGTGAATTAGGCTACAAATTGGTAATCTGATGAGAAAAAGGAAAATAGGAGGAAAGGCCTAAACAAAAAGAAAAAGGCAAATAACTGAAAAAGATGATTGAGTCACTGATAATTCATGTCATGAAAAAGGATGATAGTCAAAGTAGTAACTTTGACACATTGCCACTAGTAATGTCACCAACATTGTCATTAGTAATTTACCACAATTTTTGTTGCAACCTGAACCAAGGCCTCCACCTTCATTCCCTTAATGATTCGAAACACCAAAGAGGACCAACAATTCAAGAAATTCATAAATTCGATAAAGAAATTAACGATCAACATTTCATTGATTGAAGCATCGGAGAAAAATTTGAACTATGTCAAGTTCATGAAAGAGGTACTTTCAAAGAAGCAAACAATTGTTGATTTGAAACTATCACACTCATTGAAGGGTGTAGTGCCATGGCTACGAGGATTGCCACCAAAATTAAAGGATACATGGAGTTTTTCTATTCCTTGCGTTACTGGTGATCAATTTTTAGGTACAAAATTGTTTGATTTTGTTGTCACCATTAACCTATTTTTTTTTCATTTTCAGGAAATTTTTCATTGGACAAGAAAGACTCTCCAATGTACATACAATCAAAGATAACAATATATGGAACATTTTATATAATAATACAATGAACAATTCATACCCTAAATATTTCATTTCCACATAAAATGAATATATCATGAAAATATAATTGCTCCCTTACCTTTATGACACGTAAATAACATGTTCATCATATGTTAAATATCATAATTATCATGCCAATATAATATATTTGATTCCTATTAAGCCTCTACAATGACATATAACATAAATGTAACATAAAATGCGTGATTCACCAGTCATCTTTCTATTGTGGCAACTTACTCCAGCCTTAAAGAATTATTTTTCTATATTAATATGCAAATTGAAATTCTATCTAGTTTAGTCCACTATAAACTAGATTAAATTAAAAGTTTAACCATAGAAAGCACTCTTTCTAGTTTAACTTTTACAATTTATGGTGAATTTTATAATCCAACTTATAGAATCTGTTTTGAGCATAATGTACTGCCTTATTTTCTTACCTATCATCGATCAAAAATTCATATCTTCTAGTATACAATTCAAAATCAGCCTCCATTTGTTTTAAACAAAACAATATTGACATACAAATACAAATGTATAAGAATAAACTTATAATCTTTTTTTATAAAATTTATGATGATTTTCCAAATTTACTTTCAAGATCATAAAACCAAGGCAAATTTCATTGTTTTGAATTTTTAGCTTATTCATTAATTCTATTAACCTTCAAAATATAAATTTAACCTAGATTCAAGAATCACAAAGTCACATGATATTCAATAGCCACTTCTTACCATAGTAACTCAGTCATTGGCTCGTCATAAGCCAATGTTTCCATAGTAACAAAATACACCATAAACATGCATGCACCTCGACAATTTAAACCTCAATGATAACATAATCTTCCAAAAAAACTTTACAATTGTTATTTTACTTTTCTTTACTATTCACTGAAGCTCGATTAAACTTGGATGGTTCACACACTTCAAATACAAAGCAACTAAAATCTAACGCATATTTTAGAATCCATTCTAACCATGCATACATATATAAACAAATCTAAAAATTATTTTTATGGTAAATAAAAAACTAATTACACTTGAAATTATCTTTGAATACCAAAATTTGACTAAAAGCTTATTTCTCTCTCTCTTAGGGTTTCATGTGCCAAATTAATAGTTTTCATATTTCAATTCCAAATTTAATAATTTTACCATCAAATTAAAGCTTAGATGATGGAAATCAACATGAACACTTCGATTTCATCAAATTAATAATTTAATTTTGCTTCAAACAACAATATAAAGCTTGCACAACATTTAATCCTCGATGATAAACGTCAAAACAAGCTTGAATAATTTCCCTTAATTTTATTATTCATTGCCTAACCTTGTATATCAACCTATCCATGAAATTCATCTGAATTCAAGTGTGGAAAAGCTATATAAGCAACTAATCCTTTAAAATCAAGCCTTAATTCAATTTAATCCATAAACCCTAATCTTTCCATTTTGAAATTATATACCTTATACCAACCAAAACAATAAATTAATGGTACCAAATTGAAGAGAACTCAAACAATAACAAAATATTATTTCATGGTTTCACCTTAAATCTTAACCAGGATACTTGAAAATCAATTAAAATAGTTTTCTCTCTTACCTTAGCAACCCACAACAATGAAGAGAAAAAATGGAGAAAGTCTTGAAATTTCCAAAACAATTAATAAAGCAATTTGTCACCTTTTAAATAAAATAAATTTAAAATTCATTTTATTACAAAATGACCACTACACCCTCAAAATCTAATGCTCACCATTGTGCCACATGTAAAAATCTTCATCCAAGGGATAAGATTAATCCATGGAGTTTGTAGTTACCAATTTTGACCTTGTCATATTGTTTGGATCACCGGTACACCACATGGCGTGGCAAATTTTTTTTTCCAACGATCTCACTAGTGACCCATTTACGAAAATTCAAATCCGGGAGGAAAGGATACGTGATTTACCTTGGGTTCCTAAAAAACAACAATTTGATTGTGCAATCACGAACAATTCAAATCCTATGCCTCTATGAAATCGTCTTGGGCTCTACGTGGTTCACTAGGTTAAGAGAAATTTTAATTTCGCAAAACTATTTTTAGAAATTTTGTCAAGAAGATTCTAACGGTTGCTAGGCCATCATAATCCTTTTATATGATAAATCACCCTAACCCTTAGGGTTTATTCTATATTTAATTATTATTAAAAAAATTATATCTATTAAAAGAATTATAATCATAATTATATTATTTTAATATTTATTTATTATATTCGGGAAAATTAAAGTTATATATATTAACTTTAACTATATACTTCATTCATGTGCAATAAAATTGTATAATTATAACTCATTTAATATTTTCTCATTTCAACTCTGGGGTATGACCTTGTAGGTTCTTGTAACATTAGTAGTAATTATAAGAAAAAAATCTAATATTAAAACAATGAGTGACATCTAGCAATGTATCATTGTCATATAAGATACAAGAAGTCATGATTCGACATAACATCTTCGTGACTAGCTCTTTTATGTATTATATCCTTGTTGTTTATATCTAGAATATGCACAAGTCTTCGAATAGTCACACTTATATAGCCCATCTAATATTTCTTGATATTATAGTAGAACAACTTGAGATATCTCATATCAACTTGTTTGAGCATGGCCATGCATTTATAGTCCCTCTCAATCAAGCGGCCTATGATATAGTTCCTATTATGTAGGAAGGAAAATCCAATCTTAATCATTCACACCCCATGACATAAATCGTGATATGTTAAACCTCATTCTTTATAGGTCAGCTAGTTACAGAGCATGTTTAAGTTTACCAAAACATACAACAATATATGTTGATATACTAATGATCTCAGTATGAGAATCATACACAGTAATTACCATTAGCAATATTGTGACTGTCAAATAATAATCCAAGACATATGCTCATAACGGCAATATGTTGTTCTCTAACAACACACTCATGTATTGATTTTGACATCTCTATGCCAATGACAACTCGTTGTCATCAATCAACTCCATGTTAGCCTTGAACGTATTATTACTTTCCATACCCATAATAATACTAGACTAGATATCTTTAATAATAATTATATTATTATATGGCCTTTATCATCTTTTAGTTTATTTAATATACAAAAGTATAACTGAAAATAATAATGGAAATGCCTTTATTCAATAAAACCGATAAATAAAGTATATCATTACAATCATCTCATGATTGGTCTTTGGTCACAATATAAAAAAATATTCATGTAATACCCCCAAATTTTGGTTAATGAACAATACGAATAAACTAAAAGTTTGGTGACAATATTATAAATTTGGGAAAAGTCCAGGGGCTAACATGGTAATTTTTTCTAACATAGGGATTTCATCTCGTAAATGAATATTTACCCCGAAGAATAAAGTTTTTGTGTTACTTAGATTTTTTGTACAAAATTTGTCTTAAAGGCTTTAATGTGTTAAAGTTTGAGAAAAAAATCAGATAAAATCAGATAGAATAAAAAATCTAAGATATTTTGTAAAAAGATAGAGCCAGGGAAAAAATGTTATTTTCATGCTTTAAAAGGATAAGATTTAATACGGACCATTGGATTTAAGTTTAATTTATATGTTAAATCTAAGTTGTTAACTATTAACTCCATGGATTAATCTTAGCCCTTAGATAAAGATTTTGATATGTGGCACATTTATGAGAATTGGATTTTAATGGTAAAGTGGTCATTTTGTAATAAAATGAATACTAAATTTATTTTATTTAAAAGATGACAAATGTCTTTATTAATTGATTTGGAAATTTCATTAATTTCTTCATATTTTCTCTTCATTTATATGGGTACTAAGGTAAGTTGGAAAACATTTTCATTTCATTTTTGAAGCATTTTGGTTAAGATTTAAGGGGAAGCCATGAAATACAATTTTGGTCTTCTTTGAATTCTCTTCAATTTGGTGCCATTAATTTATGTTTTTGTTTGGTATGAACCAAGTATTTTTTTAGAAGAAAGATTCGGGTTTATGGGTTAAATTAAATTAAGGCTTGATTTTGAAGGATTAATTGTTTATGTAGCTTTTCCATGCTTGAATCAAGATGAATTTCTTGAATAATTTGATATACAAGGTTACACCATGAAGAAAATAGGGAAATTATTCAAGCTTGTTTTAATGTTTTTAATGGAGGATTAAATGTTGTAAAAGCTTTAGAATATTGTTTGAAGCAAAAATTCAAGTGTGAACAGACCATGGTATATTTGTCTACTAGGATTTTTAATTAGGGTTTTAGGTTTTTTATGAAATTGAAGTGTTCATATTGTTTGCCATCATCTAAGCTTCATTTTGATGGTAAAATTATTGAATTTATAAATGAAAAGTGAAAACCCCTAATTTGGTATTCAATGTTAATTTGAAGTGTATGTAGTGTAATTAGTTTTGATTGATTATCGAAAGAATTTTTAGAGAATTGCTTAAACTGGTAAGCATAGTTAGAATGGATTCTAACATATGTCCTTGATTTTAGTTGCTTTGTAATTGATGTGTGTGAACCATCCAAGTTCAATCGTGAAGTGATTAACAAAGGAAAGGCTGAGAGTTCTTATACAGCTTTGGAGAAGACTACATTATGGTTGATGTTTAAAGTGTCAATTTGAGTGCATGATTTTGGTGTATTTATGTTAAATGTAAACATTAGCTCGCGATGAGCCAATAAATAATTTACTATGGTAAGAAGTGACTCTTGATTATTATATGACTTTTTGGTTCATGCATTTAGGTTACTTTTTTATTATAAGATTAATTGGATTAGTGAACAAGCTAGAGATGCAAAACAATGAAATATGCCTAGATTTTATGATCTTAATAGTAGATATGGAAAATCACCATAAATTCTATAAAAATGATTAGAAGGTATTATTATATCATCGTATTCGTATGTCTATCTAGTTATGTTTTAAAAAGCTTAGACTTATTTAGAAGTTTATACTAGAATATATGAATTTTTTGTCGATGATATTATAAAATTCACCATAAATTGTACAAGTCGAACTAGAAAAGGTTCTTTACATGGTGAGATTTTCATTCGAATCTAATTTGTAATAGAATAAATGTAGTGAATTCCACTGTGTAGGTTAATACAAAATAATAAATCTTTAAGGGTAACACAACTTGCCATAATAGAAATATGAGTAGTGAAACATGCATTTTATGTTACCTTTATGTTATATGTCATTGTAGAGGCTCAGGAGGAGTCAACTATATTTTATTGGCATGATACTTGTAATATTTATCGTATGATGGACATGTTATTTACGTGTCAAAAAGGTAAGTGATCAATGATATTTTCATGTTATGTGGAAATAAAATATTTACGGTATAAATTGCCAATTGTGCTATTATATAAAATGTTTAATATATTTTTATCTTTGATGATTGAAGAACAAATAATAATTAATGTGTAATACCCTAAAAATTTGGCTAGTAAAAGGTTCAATATATTTTCATGATATATAAAATGTTCAATATATAATATAAAATGAATAGTTTACCCCAAAAATGACATTTTTGTGCTACTCGGATTTTTGTACAGAGTTTGTATTAAAAGCTATAAAGTTTTAAATTTATAGAAAAATTTAAATAATCGGATCAAACCGAATAATTGAGATATTTTGAAGGATGAAAAGGCAATATTGATAATGTCATTTACATGCCTTAAAATGGTAGGATTTAATATGGACTATTGGATGAAAAATAGTAAAGTGGTAATTTCGAGAAAATTCAAGGGCAAAGTTGGAAACTATCAATTTGTTGGTTTATTTTTTACTTTTGGAAGAACAAATTTACATGTGTAAAACATATAGACATGTGATTATAAGGGAAAAATGGTCATTTAGTAATAAAATGAATTTGTAATACATTTTATTTTAAACCATGACAACTGGCATATAGTTGAAAAATAGAATTTTATAGAGAATTGTTCATATTTCTTATTTCTATTATTAACTCCAAACGGTATAGAAAAAGTTTTTATTTTGATTTTTCAAGCCAAATTATTATGTTTTTTGATGAAATCATTAAATAAAAAAATTATTATACATCAAATCTCTATCATTTGCTACCATTTGTTCATGTTTTCCATGCTTGAAACCCTTATTTCTCAAATTCTACGAATGAAGGGGAGGTTAGTTTTATGTTCTAAGGCTTGATTGTGATGTAGTTCATGTTGTAGAATCATTTCCATGCTTATATGACTGAAAAACATTAGAAATGGTTAATTTGATATTCGGTCATTAGGGTTTTATTATGGTAAGCGAAAGTTTGAACTGAAATTTATATGGGATTGAATTTAAATGCTTGGAAATTGAGTTCATGCTTGAATCAAATTGGAAAATCATACCTAAGGAAGCATGTAAGGTGAAATTTTCCATAAGTATGTAAAAGTCAGGGAACCAAAATAGCAAAGTGTAGAAATTAAGGGGTTTGATATAAAAACTGAGTAGCCTTGATTTAGAACGCTTGAAAATGTTGTTAGATGCTTGAATTTGAAGTTAAATGGCAAGGGACCATTAGGAATATTATGGAAATGTTGATATCATTTCTAAGAGAATTGATTTTAGTGGCTAAATTGTGAAAAATTGCATTTGTTATGTGAATATTCTTTGAATTGGACATTGAGAGATTTGAAGTTACTATGTCAAGGATTGATGGTACTTTGAAGTGTTAATATTGGTATTGATCATATGAATTGGATTTAGTATCGATTAAGTATCGAAAGAATTTTTAGAAAGTTTTGTACTAATATGTGCCTATGTTAGTAAGATACTAACATATACTTTGAAATTTATATGTTTTTCAAATGATGCACATGTAGATCGTGACCAAAACCTATATTGAAGTAAGCTAAAATATAAGGAAAAAGTTCAAGAGTAAAGTGTATCTATAGTAAAGGTTTGCTAACGAGGCATATTAGGTGAGTACATTATTTCCTATATTATTAGATATGATATAAGGAACGCTTGCGATAAGCTAACCTTGAATATTTTCAAAAGAATATAATTTGATTACATTATGATATTTTCATAATATTTTTCTAAATGGTATTTGAATGATTTCAGCTATAAACTGCCCAATGTGCTATTATATGATTTTTTTACATAACTATCGATATTGATGTCTTTGGTACATTATTGATATATGATTTTATAAAAGGCCAATTGTATGTGCATTGAGAGTCATTGGTACAATTGGCATGTCATGAGCTAAAGTCATTATTGTATTGGTACATACTTGTACATTCTACGTGGAACTACATGTACATTATGGAATTCATGATGTTTAACATTATGAAATTCATGAATATTGGTACAGTGATGCGTTCTACAACACCTGCACATTCTATGTAGAATTAAAAGCGCAAATTATCTTTGTGGCAGTATAAAAATTTGCATATTGTACCTTGCATTCTTATTTGGTATACATTGGGCTATGATTTGAATAAATGTGAAAAGTGCATGTTTTATCAATTCAATTAAAAGTAAATTTTTCATTGAATACTCTGATTTGGTATAAAATGCTTTATGTATGAACTATTAATTTTCATGTTATATGGTAAGAAAGTGGCTTTAATAAGTTTATTTTATATATTCATATAATAGTATATGATATTTTTCGTAGTATGATATTTTGTTTATAATGATATACTTTACTTTAGTTATGAAAATGTCTCACTAAATGTATACTTAGCGTGTGATGGTTTCACGCGTAGGTAAAGAAAAGCGAGTGGAGTTAGGAGATTAGTTTCACATAATCTATAAAGGATCATCTCCTAGAATCAATATGACATCTTTTAGATGTTTTTGATTTTCTAGTGGGCATGTATACTTATGTGGTTATGATACTCTAATATAAATATGTTTAAAATTAGTTTGTAGTATTATATATATTCTAGCTTATAAGTGATCATACTTATTATTACTAGTTATAATTAATGGTTTGTTGGTTAGTATTTTAGTAAACTATGTTTTAATTGCTATCGAGATTAATTTTTATTTAAGCCTTTTTTCGGTAGTTTCATTTAATATATAAAATAGTATTGAACTATCATATTGTTTCCTTAAAATAGTTTTTATTTGAATGTTAAAATAGTATATTTCGATTTTATGCAATTAAATAATTTTTTCTTATACTTGTTAAAATTGATGATTTTAAAGAAATAAAATTTTACCAATTTTTGAGTAAGAATTGTTTTAAAAAGTATCATTTGACATCTCTAACTCGTATTCAGTAACGGATACGAGAAAGAGGGTTATATTTATTGGTACCAGAGTTATAGGTTTAGTGAATTTT
The DNA here is from genome assembly GCF_006381635.1 of Hibiscus syriacus. Taxonomy (NCBI): domain Eukaryota; kingdom Viridiplantae; phylum Streptophyta; class Magnoliopsida; order Malvales; family Malvaceae; genus Hibiscus; species Hibiscus syriacus. The sequence goes on along the minus strand of NW_024063471.1, from coordinate 13,634,839 downwards.
AGGCTTATATTGATTATGTTTTGAGTTGAAAAGTGTATTTATGTTAATAGGATGTCAATATTATTGATTTGGTGTTATTGATGTCACTCCTTACTAACGTTGATATTTGTTTGTATTAGATTTTTGAGAGAGGAATTCTATTAGAACTGATCTCAAGTGACATAGTAACGACTAACCATTTAAGCAAGAGTGTGAGGGTAAGTCATATTTTTTTAGAAACTTTCCATTGATTATTCAAGAAGTTGAGTTGCCATTGAACTTGATGGAATTATCCTTTGAAGAATTTGAGACAATCTAGGTGTAACACCCATTTTCCCATACATGTCCCCGTATAAAACATCTACTATTCAAAAATTGATGAAATTTTGTTTCCTTTAAAATTTCTAATTTAACATTTATAATCAATCGCATAAAACTGAGATTTAATATGTAAACGTCAAAATCGAATCCAATTTCAGCCTACAACTAGGCAATTCACTCTTGTTTAATGTTATAATTAAAATAGCCTAAAAATTGTCTAATTTTAAACTTAACTACTTAGCATTTAAAACATAATTTATAAAAATACTATTAATTTATACTATTAATTATATTTAATATTACTATATTTAAACAATACTAACTTTTATATTACAAGACTATATTTAAATCCTTAATATCAGAGTAACTTAAACTTCTTTAATATAGATACCACTATGTAAGTCAAAAGGAACACTGTTGGGCTGTTTGTTTGCCTCTTAATGGAACCATTCAGCGCTGAATGCTGAACAGTTCAGCATTCAGCGCGTTTGTTTTGCAGCTCTGAATGATTCAGTGTTAACTGATTCAACAAAACAGTGCTGAATGATTCAACACAGAAGTACATTCTGAATGATTCAGATCCATTATCAAACGACATGTCACATTCAGAGCTAATTCATACAGAGCCTCTGAATCATTCATCGCTTAATCATTCTGAAGTAAACAAACAACCCCTGTATGATATTCTTACTGATACTGGAGGCAGATTTGATTCCACATAAAGTGATGCCCACTACGTTTCTTACTCTACTTGCGTACATGCACCTACGTATGAAACAATCACATGCTAAGTTTTCACTTAGAGGGGCTTTAAGTAATTTAAATAAAACAAAATAATAATCAAAATATCATATAAAGTCACATTTTAGAAAATTTTTAAAATATGCATAACATAAACTTCTCAAAGTAATTTCACATATAAAACATATAAAAATAATTCAAATATTCAATAAGGTTTTCGTTATAATTCGATTCATATAACTTGTGTTTTCCATATTCAAACCATATAAATTCGTACTTTTCATGTATTTAAATCATAGCCCAATGTATTTTAACTAAGAATATTAGGTACATGAGTCTGGCCGAGTGCTAAACATGAACATAGGTACTGTAGAACACAATATCACTATACTAGGTATGTAAATGGTTATTCATGATGTCAAAACACTATGAACCCCATAAGTTCACACATAGTGCTCGGAGTACACAAATGTACTAAATACAAGAGTACCCCAATGGTACTAATACATGAGTGCACAAATGCACTAATACAGAAGTGCTGAAAGCACTAATACATGACTGCATGAATGTACTAATCAAGATCGATCTATAGCAGTCCACCTCATAGTATGTCGATTTTTCACTTAATTGTTAATACACATACGTTAGGCTTTCACGTTAAAATCATATATCAATTGTGTCATAGGAATATCCAAAGATACTAACATATGTTCATATCACATAAAAATGCAGTAAGAACTCATATCTAAATCATTCAAATATCATTTCATAAAATAATGGGAGAACTTATAAAAATATGATTTCAAAACTTTTCTTTTCAAAACTCTCAAGGTTGACTCATCGCAAGTCTTCCTCATCATATATATAAAATAAGTAAGATGCACTCAACTGATGCCTCACTAGTATGCCTTACAATATCTATTGATTTCACTCTCGAACTTTGACCTTTTATTTTAACTCACTTTGGCCTTGTTTTCAGTCACGATCTACATAAGAATTGTTTACTCGACATATTAAATTTCAAAACGTATATTAGTATTCTATCTAACATAATCGGCACTTATTCGTATAAAATTCTAAAAATACAATTAATACATATTCAATATTAATTTTATTTTACTTAATCAATACTAACTTAATTTCTACAAAATAACATTCAAGTCCTTGTAATAATAAGTCTTAATAATAATCCACCTCACTCTTCGAATTCTACATTTAACCATCAAATAAACATTTCTTTAAAATATATCCTAATATTTCTAAAACTTTCCAAAATAGTCATTTTCTAATCACTTTAATTCCATATCAATCACCATGATTAAACATTCTACCAATATTTTCCAAAGTAATATGCTAACATTCACTTAATTACCATTTAATTCCCAACTTCTCCCTCCTCCATAAGGATGATCCACTTGATTGATTGCAACACCATGAATAATGGGTGTCTACCTAATCATCGGCTTTGTCCAACTTTTCTAACAAAGTATGACATGCGTTTTGATCACCAAACTTATACAAACTTCAAAAATGATCCAGTTGAACCTTGCGACATAAATTTTCATCCAAGTATAACAACTTTAAAACTTTTATATCTAAATCCTTCAATTTCTCAAAGTATTCAAAAAGTTCCTCTTAACTTAACAATGTTTCAAATTGGTCCAAAACACATTTCAAAGCATGTAGAATCATTCTTAGATCCATCCTAACCCTTAGATTTTTTTGTATATTTTACCTATTTTCCTCACTATGGCTGAATATAATTAAATAATTCTAGCAAATTCACTTTGATTCAAGCATGATTCCTAGATGCTAAAATCATTTCCATGTCAAAAACTAACCAAATTCAACATTTCTCTGTGTATAACCAAAGAGGTCAAATGCTTATAAAATAGGATTCTAAGTGTTTCCAATCACTATACAAGCTTCAAAATTATTCATATAACATCACTAACACAAACATAATTCGTTAAATCATCAAACTTCATCTTCTCCCTCAACCCCCATTGTAACAACCCGAAAAAAAACAATTTAAATCGGTGTAATTTGGTGAAATTTGGGGATTAAATTAAAAGTTTTCAAAACTTGTAGGCAATATTAGAAGTGAAGGAAATTCAGGGACCAAGCTCTGAATTACTCCTTTTAGTGTCGGCAGGAAATTTGATATATACGTATGTATGGTTTTCTGTTTTCAAAACAGAAAACAATTGTGAAATTCCTCCTCCCGCACTCTACTTCAAAGCCTGATTCCAATGCCATCTGACCTCCGACCGTCAAATTGAAACCACCATCGTGTTCATCTTCAACCCGTGAACAAAACCCAGTAAATCAATTATAGCGAAACGCTGCAAAACGACGTGAATTTCGAGTCAAAGTCTCGACGTTTTTTTAGCACTATCGCCGAGAAAATCTTAAATTCATCTCCGATCGTTGATCGGTTTTCGACACCTCCCGCACCATCGTGTTCCTTATGCCATTTCGAATCCGCCGGTGTCAACCTTGGTCTCCGTCGACGGCGGCGCGTGAGGAGGTGGAGCAGTCAAAGATTCAGCCGAGTTGAAATCGAACTCTCCGCCGTTCAAAAATTTGAACCGAACTTTGTAAGTATCTCGAAATCGCTCAAAATAATTTTTAGAAATTTTTCCGTAATTTTTAGACCCTCGGAGGAGGCCTCACGCGCCACACGCGCCGCCGCAGGGAGAGTGAGTGGCTAAAAACCGGTTTGATCAGTTTTGAACCGGTTTCGACCGGTTTGAGCTAGTTTGACCGATCTGACCCGATCCGACCGACCCGACCCAACCGACCTACCCGACCCAACCGATCCGACCCGACCCGACCGTTGACCGTTGACTTCCTTTAACCAAAACTTAAAATGGCTTTGACCGACCATTAAATGACCGTTAATCTTTTCTGAGTATACCTATTCTGATAGTTTTCGACGTCCCGAATCCGTTTCATCAAATTCTTACCTGAAGGCCTCCAAATCAACGGTTAAAGTGGTTGACTTTGACTTTGACCAAGAATTTAAATTTTCGAAAATACTACTTTATGTTTTTTGATGTCCTGATTCCGATTCCGCAATCCATTTGGCCAAATTCAAACCTGAAATCCTTTAAATTGATAGTCAAACCCTGAAAATGCTTATATACTTAAGAATTTTAGCTTTGAACAATTAAGTAAGATTTGGAGCTGATAAATTATTATTGTTTGAAGGTACAAGAGACTCTCCAGATCGTTCGACAGCTCGACCCAGCTCTTCTAGATCAATTAAACCACGTGTGCCAGTATTCACCCGTAAGACCCGTAAATTTTATGATTTTAGAGATTTATTTATGTTACCCATAAGTAATATAGTGTTATTATAAAATAGGTTCGAAAACTGTAGCAGAGCGTGGTGAAACCAGTAATCAGTAGATCTACTATTTGAACCTATTATCGAGGTGTGTTTCCTAATTATTACTGAACTATTTTATTGGTTTTAATATGAGGTACACTGAGTTCTTTGGTTACTGTTTTATTGAAGCACCAATTTAATGTGATGATTTATGGAATTTGTGTCACAGTGCAATTGAACTTTTGGATTGAATTACAATAGTATAGTTCTGATCAAGCTAATAAACAGAATGTGCCTAATGTGACTCTTGGGGCCCCAAGATACATTAGGTTGGCTTCCCTTGCTGTGTGCTTAGGGTAAGCTATATGGACTTGGACTTACGGGCTTAAGGATACAAGCTATAAAGCTTATCCTTAGGCTGGATTTCTTTTTGCTTTGTGCTTAGAGTAAGCTATATGGAAAATAGTTTTAGAAATTACTGATGGTGTACAAGAAAAGAGTTTAAACTATGATTTTCAAAAGTTAAACTCTTTTATGAATTTATGAGATTTACTGGACTATGATTTGTTTAATGTACCTATTGTGATTTTAAGGTAATATTGGGACACACTGAGCCTAGCTCACCTTTCGAAAATGTTTTTCCCCCTTTCAGATACTGTTGGTTAGATACATCGGTTCGAGCACTTGGAGGATCAACATATCTCTTGAAGTATATCTGATTGTAATGTTTTATCTTGCTAGTTGACTTTATTTTGGTGACATGGACCTTATTTTAAAGTATCGTATTTTAGGATGATGACACTTTTGCTATTACTATTCGGTTTATTGTGATTTTGATTTTGAAGACCTGTTTTAAATTAATTTATTACTTATTGGTATTATATTTAAAGTTGGGTTTTGATCGTATAATTTATTTCATGACATTTATAATGTGATTTTACATTGATTGAATTACGGTTTCAGAAAATGTCTTTAAGAATCATAATGTGATCCACTAGACTTAGTCGAAACGCATAGGCCGGGTCTAGGGGGTTACATTTATTGGTATCAGAGCTTTTGGTTTTTAAACCGCGGACTGTGTATGAGTCCACATTGGAAATACGGTTTTAGAAATATTTTACAAAACAAGTTACTAAGGCCATGTCATAAGTTATTAAGATTTTAACTGTGTTCGAGACTCCAAGTGCTTGTCTAACCCTAAGTTTTATCTCCGGTAGTAAACTCGAGATCCATAAAAAAATGAGTGCTAGACGTGGTTGTCGAACTAGCCGTGGACGAGGTCGAGTGGCTAGATTTACAGACCCGATCGATGAGATACGAGTAGATCCCCCACCTCCGATAGGTGATCATGCTCCTACGACCCCAAAGAATCTGCCTCCTGCCGTTGGTATTGGCATGACTACACCGATCATAGGAGCGACGGATATTGAGTTAGAGTCTACCGGAGTTGCATTGGATGAGAATTTTGGTAGATAATTTCTGCAGTTAATACAGGGAGCAGTCAGAGCTACTGGTGTTGTATCAGAGGTTCCTATTTCGCAGACTTTGATTGCCAATGGAGTTAGAACTTTTGGGGGACAGATTGGAGGATCTCCTACTGAAGCTGAGGATTGGCTCCAGGATACAGAGAGACGCATGGATCAGTTGGGTTTGGACTCAACTAAGAGATATCTGGGTACTGTAGCGATGTTAGATGGCAATGCCTACACTTGGTGGGAGTCAGTGACTAGTAGTGTTCCTACCGATCGTTTAACCTGGAATTTCTTTAAGGATCGCTTTCGGAGCCATTTTCTGGGAGAACGTTACTTAGCTCAGAGACGACAGCAGTTTCAAGACCTGGTTCAGGGAGACATGAATGTTTCTGAGTATGAGATCGAGTTCTTGAAGTTGCTGAAGTATGGATTCAGTATGGTACCCACTGAGAGAGATCGATGTTGTAAATTTTCCCTTGGACTCAGATACGAGCTGCGTAGGCAAGTTATAACCCATCAGGATGAGATTTTTGATGTGCTGGTGGGCAGAGCCAAAGATGCTGAAGAGGTGGAGGTTTTAGCTTCTGGTAGAGAGCGTGTTGATCAGGAACGATCTAAGAAATTTTCATGCCCTATTGAGTCATCAGCACAGTCCGGGAAAAGGACTCGTACTTCAGTCCCTCAGAGAAGCAATACACGTTTCAGGCCTGCAGCATCCTCACCGTTAGTTAGCAGTCGAGGCGGTTCCTCGTCGTATTATCATGGGTTCCTCTGTGAGTTTTGTGATAAACAACACACAGGAGAGTGTCGTAAGAAAATGGGTCTTTGCTATCAGTGTGGATCTAGTGGTTATTTTCGGAGGGATTATCCTCAGCTAGCTTCGTTTGAGCAGACCGCTACCCAGTCTCCTGTGCGTTCTCAGACTACAGTACAGACCCCAATTAGAGATCGTAGTCAAGGAAAGACTCGAGGATCAGCATTCAGGACAGACAGTAGAGCCCGACCTTAGCAAAATAGAGGGCCAACAGTTTCTGAGGCTAGACAGCCAGCTTTGGTTTATGCCACTAGACGACGGGATGACATGGATGAGCCTGAGGTTATTGCAGGTATATTTACTATTTATTCTATCCCATACTTTGCATTACTAGACAATGGCTCTACCCACTCCTATGTATCGAGCTCGGTATCTCGAAACCTTCAGATTCTGATCGAGAACACTGAAAATAATATTACGGTTACGAGTCCAGTAGGACAGGCAATATTAGTGAATAAAGTATTTCGGCGTTGTCCTCTCGAGGTTCAGGGAGAAATTTTTCTCGCTGATCTTATGGAGTTTCCTTTAGAGGAGTTCGATCTAATTCTTGGGATGGATTGGTTGAATAAACACAAGGTAAATCTGGATTGCGAATACAAGCGGGCTACTCTAAAGACTTCAGATGATCGGACTGTTGTGTTAATTGGTGAACGCAGTGGCTATCTCTCCAATATAGTTTCAGTGATGGAAATTGATCGTATGATCCGGAAGGGATATGAGACTTTCATTGCTTGTATTTTGAACACTAAAGGTTTATTGTCCATGATCGAAGAGATCCGTACAGTTAGCGAGTTTCCTGATATCTTTCCAGAGGAGTTGCCTGGTTTACCTCCTGATAGAGAGGTAGAGTTCGAGATAGAGACTTATCCGGGATCTACACCTATTTCTATGGCACCTTATCACATGGCTCCAAAAGAACTTAAGGAGTTGAAGGTCCAATTGCAAGAATTATTCGATCGAGGATTTATTCGGCATAGTACTTCACCATGGGGAGCTCCAGTTCTGTTCGTGAAAAAGAAGGATGGGTCGCTAAGATTATGTATTGACTATCGGAAATTGAACCAGATAACGGTCAAGAATAAATATCCACTACCCAGGATTGATGACTTATTTGATCAGTTGCGAGGAGCTACTATATTCTCTAAGATTGATCTTCGTTCGGGGTATTATCAATTGAAAGTTAAAGGATCTGATGTTGCAAAGACGACCATTCGCACTAGATATGGTCATTATGAATTCTTAGTGATGCCTTTTGGTTTGATGAATGCTCCTGCAGCTTTCATGGATTTGATGAATCGGGTGTTCTGACCATATTTGGATCAATTGGTGGTGGTCTTTATTGATGATATTCTGATCTATTCTCTTACTGAGGCAGAGCATGACGAGCATTTGAAGATCGTTCTGCGGACTTTGAGAGAGCATCGTCTATATGCCAAACTAAGCAAGTATGAGTTTTGGCTTCAAGAAGTGTCGTTTTTGGGGCATATTATTTCTGCGCGAGGTATTCAGGTCGATCCAAGCAAGATTGAAGCTATTGTGAATTGGAAATAACCCAAGAATATCTCTGAGATTCACAGTTTCTTGGGCTTGCTGGTTATTATCGACGTTTTGTTGAGGGCTTTTCGATCATTGCTTCTCCTTTGACAAAGTTGTTAAGGAAGAATGTGCTGTTTGACTAGGGTGAGGCACAACATGAGAGCTTTGAGAAATTAAAGGCAGTATTGACTCAAGCACCAGTATTGATTCAACCAGAGTCCGGGAAGGATTTTACAGTGTATAGTGATGCGTCACACTCAGGACTCGACTGTGTTCTAATGCAGGAAAGTAAGGTGGTGGCTTATGCATCCCGTCAGCTGCGACCGCATGAGTGTAATTATCCTACTCATGATTTGGAGTTAGCAACAGTGATTTTTGCCTTGAAGATTTGGAGACACTATCTTTATGGAGAGAAGTGTTACATTTTCACGGATCATAAGAGTTTAAAGTATCTTCTGACCCAGAAGGAGCTTAATTTGAGACAGTGACGCTGGCTAGAGCTTCTAAAGGATTATGATTGTGTGATTGATTATCACCCTGGTAAAGCTAATATTGTAGCGGATGCTTTGAGTCGAAAGGCGATAACAGAGTTGAGATCTTTAATGGCCAAGATGAATTTATATGACGATGACACTCTGTTAGCAGAATTACAAGTTAAGCCAACCTTGGTTGATTAGATCAAAGCTAAGCAGCCCCTTGATAGCTCCTTGCTTTACATCTTTGAGCAAGTAGAGCAAGGGACAAGCGATTACGCCCTTGATCAGGATGAAGTTTTATGCTTCAAAGGTCGGTGTTGTATGCCGGATGATGCTGAGTTGAGGCAGACTATCCTTACGGAGGCTCATAGTAGTCCATATGCTATGCACCCCGGTGGAGATAAGATATATCAGAATTTGAGAGAGAGGTATCATTGGGTCGACATGAAGAAGGACATCTCGAATTTTGTGGCGAGGTGTTTGACTTGTCAGCAAGTTAAGGCGGAACATCAACATCCATCAGGTTTGTTACAACCTATCAAGATTCCTGAATGGAAATGGGAGCGTATTACTATGGATTTTGTTACTGGTTTACCTATGACTCCTTCGAAAAAGGACTCAATTTGGGTGATTGTTGACAGACTTACAAAGTCAGCTCACTTCATTCCTGTACGGGTAAATTATACGATGGACAAGTTGGCGAGGTTGTATATTTCAGAGATTGTTAGATTGCATGGTGTTCCATTATCTATCATTTCAGATCGAGATCCGAGATTTACTTCGAGATTTTGGAAGGCGCTACATACGGCTTTGGGTACGAGATTGGATTATAGTACCTCCTTCCACTCACAAACTGATGGTCAATCTGAGAGAGTAATTCAGATTCAGGAGGATATGTTACGGGGTTATGTAATTGATTTTCATGGTAGCTGGGAGAACTTTTTGCCTTTGGCTGAATTCGCTTATAATAACGGTTACCATACCAGTATTCGTATGGCACACTATGAAGCACTCTATGGGCGTAGGTGTCACACCCCGATTTGTTGGATTGAGTTCCGTGATAGGAAGACTTTGGGACCTGAGTTAGTGCGGGAGACAGAGGACACAGTCAGATTGATCCGTGACCGTCTGAAAGAGGCATTTGATAGGTAGAAATCTTATGCAGATCAAAGGAGGAAGGATATACAGTTTGACGTTCAAGATCAGGTTTTTCTCAAGGTATCTCCATGGAAGAAAGTATTGAGATTTGGACATAAGGGTAAACTGAGTCCGCGATTGATTGGGCCGTATCGTATTCTGAAGAAAGTTGGACCTGTTGCTTATCAGCTTGAGTTGCCTTCCCATCTTAGTCGTATTCATGATGTTTTTCATGTGTCTATGTTGAGGAGATACCTTACAGATCCAGGTCACATCATTCATGTTGAAGAGGTAGAGCTAAGACCTGATTTATCCTATGAGGAAGAGCCCATTCAGATCTTAGAAAGAGATGAGCGAGTTCTTCGGAATAGGCGTATCCCAATGGTCAAAGTTCAATGGAGTAATCGAGGCCCCTCAGAAGCTACTTGGGAGACATTGGAGTCAATGGAGGCTCAGTTTCCTCAGTTATTCTCATAAGGTAAATTTCAAGGATGAAATTTCTTGTAGAGGGGAAGAATTGTAACAACCCGAAAAAAAACAATTTAAATCGGTGTAATTTGGTGAAATTTGGGGATTAAATTAAAAGTTTTCAAAACTTGTAGGCAATATTAGAAGTGAAGGAAATTCAGGGACCAAGCTCCGAATTACTCCTTTTAGTGTCGGTAGGAAATTTGATATATACGTATGTATGGTTTTCTGTTTTCAAAACAGAAAACAATTGTGAAATTCCTCCTCCCGCACTCTACTTCAAAGCCTGATTCTAACGCCGTCCGACCTCCGACCGTCAAATTGAAACCACCATCGTGTTCATCTTCGACCCGTGAACAAAACCCAGTAAATCAATTATAGCGAAACGCTGCAAAACGACGTGAATTTCGAGTCAAAGTCTCGACGTTTTTTTAGCACTATCGCCGAGAAAATCTTAAATTCATCTCCGATCGTTGATCGGTTTTCGACACCTCCCGCACCATCGTGTTCCTTATGCCGTTTCAAATCCGCCGGTGTCAACCTTGGTCACCGTCGACGGCGGCGCGTGAGGAGGTGGAGCAATCAAAGATTTGGTCGAGTTGAAATCGAACTCTCCGCCACTCAAAAATTTGAACCAATCTTTGTAAGTATCTAGAAATCGTTCAAAATAATTTTTAGAAATTTTTCCTTAATTTTTAGACCCCCGGAGGAGGCCTCACGCGCCACACGCGCCACCGCAGGGAGAGTGAGTGGTTAAAAACCGGTTTGATCGGTTTTGAACCGGTTTCGACCGGTTTGAACTAATTTGACCGATCCGACCGACCCGACCCGACCGACCTACCCGACCCGACCGACCCGACCCGACCCGACCGTTGACCGTTGACCGTTGACTTCCTTTGACCAAAACTTAAAATGGCTTTGACCGACCATTAAATGACCGTTAATCTTTTCTGAGTATACCTATTCTGATAGTTTTCGACGTCCCGAATCCGTTTCCAAAGTCCGTTTCGTCAAATTCAAACCCGAAGGCCTCCAAATCGACGGTTAAAGTGGTTGACTTTGACTTTGACCAAGAATTTAAATTTTTGAAAAGACTACTTTATGTTTTTTGATGTCCTGATTCCGATTCCGCAATCGGTTTGGCCAAATTCAAACCCGAAATCCTCCAAATTGATAATCAAACCCTGAAAATGCTTATATACTTAAGAATTTTAGCTTTGAACAATTGAGTAAGATTTGGAGCTGATAAATTATTATTGTTTGAAGGTACAAGAGACTCTCCAGATCGTTCGACAGCTCGACCCAGCTCTTCTAGATCAATTAAACCACGTGTGCCAGTATTCACCCGTAAGACCCGTAAATTTTATGATTTAGAGATTTATTTATGTTACCCATAAGTAATATAGTGTTATTATAAAATAGGTTCAAAAACTGTAGCAGAGCGTGGTGAAACCAGTAATCAGTAGATCTACTATTTGAACCTATTATCGAGGTGTGTTTCCTAATTATTACTGAACTATTTTATTGGTTTTAATATGAGGTACACTGAGTTCTTTGGTTACTGTTTTATTGATGCACCAATTTAATGTGATGATTTATGGAATTTGTGTCACGGTGCAATTGAACTTTTGGATTGAATTACAATAGTATAGCTCTGATCAAGCTAATAAACAGAATGGGCCTAATGTGACTCTTGGGGCCCCAAGATACATTAGGTTGGCTTCCCTTGTTGTGTTCTTAGGGTAAGCTATATGGACTTGGACTTACGGGCTTAAGGATACAAGCTATAAAGCTTATCCTTAGGTTGGTTTTCTTTTTGCTTTGTGCTTAGAGTAAGCTATATGGAAAATAGTTTTAGAAATTACTGATGGTGTACAAGAAAAGAGTTTAAACTATGATTTTCAAAAGTTAAACTCTTTTATGAATTTATGAGATTTACTGGACTATGATTTGTTTAATGTACCTATTGTGATTTTAAGGTAATATTGGGACACACTGAGCCTAGCTCACCTTTCGAAAATGTTTTTCCCCCTTTTAGATACTGTTGGTTAGATACATCGGTTCGAGCACTTGGAGGATCAACATATCTCTTGAAGTATATCTGATTGTAATGTTTTATCTTGCTAGTTGACTTTATTTTGGTGACATGGACCTTATTTTAAAGTATCGTATTTTAGGATGATGACACTTTTGCTATTACTATTCGGTTTATTATGATTTTGATTTTGAAGACCTGTTTTAAATTAATTTATTACTTATTGGTATTATATTTACAAGTTGGGTTTTGATCGTATAATTTATTTCATGACATTTATAATGTGATTTTACATTGATTGAATTACGGTTTCAGAAAATGTCTTTAAGAGTCATAATGTGATCCACTAGACTTAGTCGAAACGCATAGGCCGGGTCTAGGGGGTTACATTTATTGGTATCAGAGCTTTTGGTTTTTAAACCGCGGACTGTGTATGAGTCCACATTGGAAATACGGTTTTAGAAATATTTTACAAAACAAGTTACTAAGGCCATGTCATAAGTTATTAAGATTTTAACTGTGTTCGAGACTCCAAGTGCTTGTCTAACCCTAAGTTTTATCTCCGGTAGTAAACTCGAGATCCATAAAAAAATGAGTGCTAGACGTGGTCGTCGAACTAGCCGTGGACGAGGTCGAGTGGCTAGATTTACAGACCCGATCGATGAGATACGAGTAGATCCCCCACCTCTGATAGGTGATCATGCTCCTACGACCCCAAAGAATCTGCCTCCTGCTGCTAGTTTGGCATGACTACACCGATCATAGGAGCGACGGATATTGAGTCAGAGTCTACCGGAGTTGCATTGGATGAGAATTTTGGTAGATAATTTCTGCAGTTAATACAGGGAGCAGTCAGAGCTACTGGTGTTGTATCAGAGGTTCCTATTTCGCAGACTTTGATTGCCGATGGAGTTAGAACTTTTGGGGGACAGATTGGAGGATCTCCTACTGAAGCTGAGGATTGACTCCAGGATACAGAGAGACGCATGGATCAGTTGGGTTTGGACTCAACTAAGAGATATATGGGTGCTGTAGCGATGTTAGATGGCAATGCCTACACTTGGTGGGAGTCAGTGACTAGTAGTGTTCCTACCGATCGTTTAACCTGGAATTTCTTTAAGGATCGCTTTCGGAGCCATTTTCTGGGAGAACGTTACTTAGCTCAGAGACGACAGCAGTTTCAAGACCTGGTTCAGGGAGACATGAATGTTTTTGAGTATGAGATATAGTTCTTGAAGTTGCTGAAGTATGGATTCAGTATGGTACCCACTGAGAGAGATTGATGTTGTAAATTTTCCCTTAGACTCAGATACGAGCTGCGTAGGCAAGTTATAACCCATCAGGATGAGAGCGTGTTGATCAGGAACGATCTAAGAAATTTTCAGGCCCTATTGAGTCATCAGCACAGTCCGGGAAAAGGACTCGTACTTCAGTCCCTCAGAGAAGCAATATACGTTTCAGGCCTGCAACATCCTCACCGTTAGTTGGCAGTCGAAACGCATAGGCCGGGTCTAGGGGGTTACACCCATTTTCATGAAATCACCACTCCAAACATGAAAATATGAAATATTTATGTCAACTTTTAGAGAATTTGATGTAGCTTATTTTTTTTATTGTCTTAATAAAAAAAATACTAAAATGGTGTAAAAATGAAAAAGAAAAACTTTTTCACCTTAGCTATGGAGTCACTCCAAGAAGAGAGAAGAAGAAGGGTGTTTCTTGATTATTCTCACAAAGAATCTCGTTATATTTATCTTTAAAACCAATTAAATTGAATTTAAATTTCATTTAAGTCTAAAAGTCATTTATAGCTTTTAAAAATCATGATAATTATCATCTTGTCATGCTACATCATTCTTCCATCACCATTGTTAACAAATTTCAACAATTATTTTATTAGTTTTTACCTTCGCTCTTGCACTTTTCCAAAAATTCCAATTTGGTCACTTTAATTCAATGGTCTTGATTTAACATGGAAAATCAACTTAAATCCCATGATCCATATTAAACTATACCATTTAAAAATATAAAAATAACATTATTAACCTCTTTCCATCATCCTTTAAAGTTTCCTAATTTTTTAGTTCGATCTGGTTATTCATATACTTTACCGAAATTGATCACTTCATAGGTTTTTACACAAACTATGGATCAAAATATGAATTCCATATAGTCCCCATTATTAAAGATAAACTATTCATTTAAGGAATAAAATTTATTTTTGGGAAAATTATAATTTTGGTCCTTAAAATTTTCTAAGTTTCTACTTTGGCTACTAAAATTTCAAATTTTACATTTGGTCACTTGCTAAAATTTTAGGGTATTACACTTAGGTGTGGAATGATTATCTCTCTCCCATGCAATAGTGTCTTATTTCTTAAAGTGATTGATTTTAAAGGAGCCGAAAGGTTTTGAGATCATAGTGGTTAGTGAAAGTGTAAATCCATTATCTAACACGATTTCAGCTGTAAATGCCTAGAAGTTATTGTTTCAAGGTTGTCAAGCCTTCTTAGCTAACGTGGTGGATACTCAAGCATCAAAGGTTAATTTTGAAGACATCCCAAGTTTTCGAGAGTATCCATATGTATTTCCAGATGAATTACCTAGTTTACCTCTAGATCGAGAAGTAGAATTTAAGATAAAGGTGCTACCACGTATTGCGCCTATATCTATGGCCACATATAGAATGGCTCATATCGAGTTGAGGGAAATAAAGGCATAATTACAAGAGTTGTTATATTGGGCTTTTATAAGACCGAGCGTGTTACCTTGGGTAAGATCAATATTATTTATGAAAAAGAAAGATAAGTCTATGCGATTATGCATAGATTATCGTTAACTGAATAAAGTGATGGTAAAGAATAAGTATCCTCTCCTAAAGATCGATGACCTCATTGATCAGTTAAAAGGTGCATTAGTGTTTTCCAAGATTGATCTCTGATATAGATATCATAAATCAAAGATTATGGAAGAAGATATTCCTAAGACAGTTTTCAGGAATCGATATAGACACTTTGATTTTGTGGTGATTTTTGTTTGGGTTGACTAATGCTCCTACAAAATTTTTGGATTTGATGAACCTAATATTTCAGCAAACTTGGATCAATTTATGGAGGTGATCATCAATGATACTTTCATCTAGTTAAAGATTAAGGAAGAACATTATGCACATCTTTACATTTTTCTTCAAACTCTCTGAGAAAAAAAGTTACATGCTAAGTTGCGAAAGTGTGAATTATGGTTATCTGAAGTTATTTTTCTTGGCCATGTAGTTTTGTTATAGGATATAAGAGCATATCCCAAGAAAGTTCAAGCTATTCTTGAATGGAAAACTCCAAAGAATGTTTATGAAGTATGGAGTTTCTTGGAACTTGCTAGTTATTATCGAAGGTTCGTAATGTAACATCCCAAAATTTGAGTCGATAGTTTAGGGTTGATAATCGGGCAATTTTCAGATTTTCGATAAAAATATTAATATCAAAATTTTTAATTGATAAATATTTTCTAAAATGATTTGTAGGTTTTAATTATTTATATTTGTTTTTTGGGTATCTAGAATTTGATTTTTCAATGAGAAAGAATTAAATAAATTGGAAATTATGTTTTCAGTGACTAAATTCAAAAATATCACAAACTTATTTTACCAAGGCTTGTGTCAATGGTTTTTCCCTCACTTCTTAACAGTATCATTCATCTCACTTTTGCCAATTTTCCATCTTGATTCATTCTTTTAATCTTTGCTTATAATTTCTAGTTTTCATTAACCATTCTTTTCATTTTCTCTCATCCAAACACTGTCGTATTTTCTCCCAAAACTCTCTCAAGTTCTCTTTAATTGCTGAAACTCTTCTTTGTCATTTTCTATTCATTTGTTATTGGTTTTTACTCCTTTCTTATATATTTTCTCTATTCAATCAAGATTGTTTCTTCTCCTTTTATTATTTGCCTATTTTCCTTTATCTATTTGGTGTTGACTTTGTTGATTTTATCCTTTCTTTTCTTTTCCATCCAAGTAATTCTCCTTCTTTGGTTCTTTTTGTGCTTCAATTAAATGCCATTGATAATTTTGATTGAACATTTGTTTTAAAGAGAAGTTGTTGAATAAAAGTGATTTTTGGAAGTATTTAGTGTGCTATTTTTTTTTATCATTTTTCAAGGATTTATTGGGTTGATTAAGGTGTTTTTGATGATTTATTGTCATACTAAATAAGTTTTTCAATCTCATTTGTTTTGGATAAATAATTCTTTAAAACATGCTTGATTATGGCGTTTTTCAGAAATTCAGGAATTGGAGTTAATTGATGTCAATTGAGGGGTTTCTAGATGAGTATAGATGCTGCTATTAGTTGTTCTTGATCACTTATTTTTGATAAAAAGTAGTGTCGATTGGATCAGAGGCTTGGAGAGTTATTTTGGTAAGATTTGTCGATCTTTCGGTTGATTTTTGTTCTATTTTAAAAGAAAAATTTTCTGCTTGCTTCAGATATTTTTGTGACATGCTGAATTGATTTCTAAGGTGCCTAAGGTGTGTATGTTTGGGCGGGGGAAAATGGTTCATTAGTTATTGGTGGTCATTTGGTTAGCGTTTAGGGTTGAATCGTATGGTTGCACCATCGAGGTGAGTGGTTATCCATTCACTTATGATGAACTTGTTCAATGTTGAATAAAGGTTTAATTATGTGTGAACTTTGGATTTTTAGGTTCTAAATTTTTTATACTTGTTGTTGACAATTGATTGAGTGGATTCATGATATATAGACTAAAGTATGTGAACAACATTAGCATATATCTTGTGACATGGTATATGGAACATCGTAAGTTGACGATCATTATGAGAATGTGTACTAAAGTATGCTGATTATGAGTTAAGAGTATATAGAAAGAACATGATTGAGATAATCATATGAGTTGTGATGTATTAACTATGAAGCAATATGCACTGGAAACAAGCATTATATGCAAGCATGAGAATTAAAACATGTCAAATATGAGCCATGATGTAATGGAAGCTTGTGATCGTTGTTAGTGTATATATGTTAAGACATGGTGACCATGAGTTATGGTGTATTGAAAGATTGTGATTCATGGGATGTAAATTGGAAATGTGCAATTGATATGAAATGTGAATTATGTCAAATTGTGTATGATACCTCATATATCAGAATTATGGAATGTGAATGTGAAATGTGAATGTATTGTGTTGTGTTATAAATGATACATAGGGTTTTGAAAGTAATTTATGAAAATATATATATATTCTGAATATGTGAGTTGATCATGATCACCAATTCTGATATGTGTTTAAAGCAAAAGTGTATAATGAGAATATGTGATTGGACGAGCTGAACTTTCTTACTGTCCATATATGTGGGTAATCATGACAACTATTCATAAGTGTTTTTCAAAATGTAATTGAACCAATATGTGTAAACTATGCATTATTGACAACTACTCTTGGTGAATCAAATTAATTGATTATTTGTTCTTAATTGGACCTTTGGATATGAAAGGCATGCCTAGGTAAGAGTACTCTATGTTTTTTATATATTGTGTGATTGGGTTATAAGGGGTTCGATTGATATGTTGAGCTATTCTCTGAGAATATACAGGGTAAGGCTGGGCATTGAGCTTTGCTCTAGAGTTTAATGGTTTTAGACCTATGTGAATTTGCAAATAAAATGAGAGTTGTATGGAATTCATTTTCCAATGAGTGAGTTGTATTTTGAACAAAGTCCATTGGTATTGAATTGAAACAATGTATGTAGAATATGTGACTTCGCCGAAAAGGTAATTATGCATGAGTGAATTCAATTTTGTACAAGGCATATGATTATGTAAAGTATAATTATAATATGGATTTTGTGTGCATTTACGATGAATTAAGTGAACAATGTAGTGTAACATTATGGTATGATCATTGAGATAAAAAAAACTATGATTGCATGGCATTTAGGTATGTTTTCCTTTAGCCTTGGAATGTACACCATATTTGAATGGTTTTTCATTCACTGGGCTTTATAGCTCACACTCATTGTTTAATACTTTTCATATTTTTACTTTTTGACTCGAGAGGTCGAGGGAAGAGGCACTTGGTGATGATCAAAGGAATGGAGTTTTTGTAAAGTTATTTTGAATATTTGTTTTATTTTGAGGCAATATGAGATCCTTAATTGAGGTTTAAGTTCATTTGTACTTGTTACCCTTGGTAATGAATAAGTGACCTATAATGACTTATTATTTTATGAATCTTGAATGAATAATGAAATCATAATTTTTTATGTTAGATTACCTGTTGTGCCTTATTACTTAGTATTCTTAAGTTTGTTAAAGTATGATTTATACCGTAAATACATATTTTGAGCACCTAGGCAAGTTATAATAGGATGACATAACATCTGAGACTCTTAGGAAGCATGAAATGATTAATAATGCATAAAATGGTTAAGTGACTTGCATTTAAGTTAACTTTCTATGCAATAGTTGACTTTGGATGCTAAATACTTGTATGTTATGTTTAATGGTGTTAAGAAACATGTTACATATGTTTTACAATAAGTTCTAAGTTGTTTAAGAGTGTTCAAGTATTTTCATAGACCCTAGGATCGATTGCATGACCTATTGGATACATGTTCATGTACATTAGTATCCATTTTATGCATTTTTCATAAAAAAGATTGATCCATTAAGGAAAGGATCGATCCTTTCCCCAAAAAATCGATCATAAACTCATTGTTTTGTAAATGATCAATCCCTGTGAAAAAAAGATTTATCCCTTCATTGTTTTCTCGATAAAAATAGGTACAATTGAATTCACTTAAGACCTAAAGTGTTATCTAAGTCCTTGGATGGTCCCTAAACTTTAAAACGTATTTAGTTTGGACCAAAAACATGATTTTGAAATTAAAGCTTGATTTCATCTAAGATTTTGTTGAAATTTGTTTTATAACTCTATAATGATAACAATTTCACATTGGAACCTTAAATTTCAAATTTGTTTTACATTTTGAAAAGTTTATGTTTTGGTCCCTAAATTGAGTATGTCAATTAGGCCCCTAAATGATGTCTGATTTCATTGTGACATTGCATGTTGCTCAATTATGATTATTTTTAACTTGTTGTAACCTTAATTAATTGAATTGACTACCGATTCATTATGTGACGTTAAATGACTAAATTATCTTTAGGAGTTTAAATGTAATGTGTACATTTTTAATATAAAATTTGATTACATGTTAATTACATTGAACGTTGTATTTTGATGAATGTTAATAAATTGTAAATTGTTTACTTCCGCAAAATGTACGTAATGTGGATCCTGATACGTCGAACACGATTGGAACCTAATGTACACTCAGGTATTCAGGTCTGACTTTCGGATAGGGTATTAGGTGTTACATTTTTTGGCATTAGAGATAGGTTGTAAAAAAGTTGATGATGTTGTGTTTTTGTGTGTTGGGGTTAAAATCGGGACCCATATTGCCTTGTAAAAGTTTTGATTTTTTAGGAACTTTCCTTTGATCATACGATGTCTCCCTCACTCCAGGTTTGGTTATATATATAGATATATACTTTGATTATTAAATTTGATATTATGTACCTTGAATTCATTTCCATACATATTCGGATGAGTTAATTGATTCAATTCCCTTTGAATTTATTCCTTTTTAATTTGTTAAGTTATTAAATTCTCCCCACTCGAGCTTCTGATTATATATATAATTTAAGTTTTACATTTGATATTCTGCACATTGAATATACCTATATTTTTATACTAATGAGTTATTGGACTTATTGTATAAGGAATGTATCCCTTTTTATTTCTATTGAGATGTTCGATTCTCTAGATTTTGGATTTTGACTAGGTGTGCATATTGTGGTGTTATATGATATGTGATATATGTATATTGTGTGGATTGATTGGTTTGGGTTCAACACATATACATATAGAAGTGTTATTTGTTTGTATTGATAGTCTGGTTGAGTCTGGTGAAGTCATATGGTCATGTCAATGTCTTGGTATTAGTTCTTAGTTGATAAGTTGAGTAAGATGTGTTCTTGGATGTTCTTAAGTGTGGTGTTTTTATTAGTTATTTGATTTATTGTTCTAAGGTATGAAATTATTTTGTGTGCGCATAGAAGTGTGATTATTTGGTGCACTTGAATTTTGGATTATTTTGCGTAAGTGTGTTAGATCCTGGTCGATTTTAGTATTGTGGTTATCGATGGATTACCTTAATTCTTTTCATATGTTGTTTCGATGGTGGTAAGCGAATTAAGTTGATAGGTTGTGAAGCATGCTTAGCTTGGTTGTTTAGTTTAGTTGATAATGAGTAGCTTGTGCAAAATTTTTATTAGATCATAGTTCTATTTGATCAAGTATCGCTTGAAGCTTGTATTCATGGAAATAGATGTGGTTGCCATTTTTTTTATTTATGATGTGCTTTTATGTTGACATAAAGGACAAGGGTGATTTGATACATAGGTGTGTTAGTTTTCATCTTCAACGACGTAAGTTGTCATCTTGAATCGATACACTTGCAGAGGGTTGAGAGCTAATTTAATTTAGTTTTGGAAATCGTGGGTGTCATTGAAGATTAATTACGACCAGGTTGTTAATTCAAGCTTTATAGGTCAGAGGTGATGAAGTTTGCTTTAAGAGTTAGCTAGTGTTTTTGTTCGATTAACAAGCGTTCTTATTTTCCCAAGGATTTTGATGGGTTGTGTGTTTCATTCGGAATCCACTTCGTTTGTGGTAAAGTTTGTTGATGATTATCTAGTGATTTTTGCGTAAAAAAGAGTGGGATTGAGTTTTTTGAGATGTTGTTCAAGTTTGTATTGGAAGAGGTTAGATATGAAGCTTTCAATTGTAAGTTTTTATCTTGGGTCGTGGTGTTCCTGGGTCGTGGTACTACAACTGATGGTAATATGTGGGTTTAAAGGAGATTTAAGTTAATTTGAGTTGAGGTCATCGAGGGATACTATCAAAGTTCGTGTCCAACTAGAGTTTGGTTATTCTTGTAGTTGGGGTTATCAAGGGTTTCCTTCATTGTTACTTATATGTTAAATTTTCTTTGGGGTTAATGTTCAATTTGAATGGGTCGATGGGATGCAAAGTAGTTTGAGAGGTTTTAGCTTTAAATGATTGAAGTCTCATTGTTGTTAGTTGGATTGGGAGGATTTCATGATTGCGATATTGTTCAATTTCAAGTTTTGTTGAGTGTTTGATAATAAGGTAATCGCGTATACTTAATATGGGTAAGGTTATATAGTGTAATTGTTTGATGCTTAGTATGGGATTAAGTGTTTTCACATTGTTAAAGAACTGTAAGTGTTTGATTGTGTGACTTTGTAAAGGTTTGAGTAATTGCTGATGTTTTGAGTTTTGGCTGAAGGGTTGTGAGATGTGTTGCGGGATTTGTTGTTTGGATGAGTGTAAAATAAAAGGGTATGGTTTACTGAGTCTAGGTTTATTTGATTTGTTTTATTTCGTTCAAATGTTGGGGTGGCAATTTATTTTGATGTTATTAGTGTTTTTGGAGCTTCCGCGATGGATAGTCTGAGTTAATAATTTCAAACTAAAGATGTGAGGTGGAACGGAGGTATTTATGGATTGTTGTTATGATTTATCGTGGGGATCATGAAATTTATCAAAGTGGCACAATTGAAGCATGGTAGTTTGGGTTAAGTTGTGCATTTTGAGATTGTGCTTCTGCATGGCGTTTCATTTTCAATTGTTTCGTATTGTAAAGTTTGTAGGGAGACTTTGGGTGCAAGTTTGAACTTGATATTGGGATGTATCTCATTAATGATCCTCAGTTTGAGTTTTGTAATGTAAGTGTTGATATGTTGGTTTGAACTCGTATTAATAATTTATGGTTTCTGATTGAATGTCAAAAAGTTATTCTCGAGATTTGTGTGGTCTAAAATATTGTATTATGTTGTTTTGGATCTAGCACTGATGGTGACATGTTGTTAGCTTTGATTTGGGTTTGCGATGTTATCAACATTTATTTAAAATATTTTATTATGTTGTAAAGTTGTTCTTTTCAAGCTAGATAAAGTTATGGTTGGGTGCTGGTATTTGTGCGATAAGTTATTGGTAATAGAGGATGGTGTTCGAATTGGTTGTTATGTTTTCTAGGAGGTTTTTTTCGTGAAATGAATTCATGTTGTGGTTCTTAGTAGTGCATTAGATAGGATATTTTTGGTTCATATGTGGTTGTTTTGTACATTAGTTTTGTTACTTATCGTTTATGTCGCTCTTTTGAGTTGATTGTGTTTATGATATTGCCATGAATTGATGTTGGTAGGAAATTGTTTATATTATTTGTATGATTGTTTTTGTGATTGTTATAAAGCGGTTGTGTCATACTTCCTTTTGACAGAGAGTTGTTATGGTTTAGTTTGTTTAAGGAATTCTTACGGTCAAGAAGGGTTTTCAATGTGTTACTATGGTGTATCCACAACTCTAAGTAAGTTGTTAGTGAATCTGATCAAGTGTGGTAGTTGTAATATTAGTGTATGTTCTCTAATTTGATTTCAAGGACGAAATAATTTTCAGGGGGAGAGAGTTGTAAATCCCAAAATTCGGGTCAACAGTTTCGGGTCGATCATCATGCAATTTTCGGATTTTCAGTAAAAATATTAATATCAATATTTTTAATTGAAAAATATTTTCTAAAATGATTTGAAGGGGTTGAATTATTGATCTTTATTTTTGGGAATTTATAATTTGCTACAAGGTGAAAAATTGAATAAATTGGAAATTGTGTTTTCAGTGACTAAATTGTAAAAGAGCACAAATTAAAAATCTACGAAGCTTATTTTACCAAGGCTTTTGTGGTTGGTTTTTCCCTCATTTCTTAACCGTGTCATTCATCTCCCTTTTGCCAATTTTCCATCTTGATTCATTCTTTTAATCTTTGCTTATTTTCATTTCTAGTTTTCATTAATCGTTCATTTCATTTTCTATCATCCAAACACTCTTGTATTATCTCCCAAAACTCTCTAAAGTTCTCTTTAATTGTTGAAACTCTTCTTCTTCATTTTTTATTCCTTGTTATTGATTTTTACTCCTTTCTTATATATTTTCTATATTCAATCAAGATTGTTTCTTCTCCTTTTCTTTTCTGCCAATTTTCCTTGATCTATTTGGTGTTTCCATTATTGATCATCTCCTTTCGTTCTTTACCAGCAAGGTAATGGTCCTTCAATGGTTCGTTTTGTGCTACAACAATTGATGATTAAATGTGATTGATGCTTTCGATTGAATAATTGTTTTAAAGAGAAATTGTGAATTAAAAGTGATTTTCGGAGGTATTTAATGTGCTATTTTTCTTGATCACTTTTCAATATTTTCTTGGGTTGATAAAGGTGTTTTTGATTATTTTATTATCATATTAAATCAGTTTTTCAATCTCATTTGATTTGGATAAAGAATTCTTCAAAACAAGCTCGATTTGGATGTTTTTTTCAGAAATCATTTTTTATTCCAATTTATTTTAGGACCTAAGCACGTCTTTAGTGAATCCAAAAATTGAAGACAAACTGGTTAATATTCTTTCATTTGATGTGATTGTTCATCTGTTACCTAGATACAATTGTAGAAAATTTTCATTCTTGAATAAAATTAGGAAATAAACATGTAATAAAAGGTTTAAATGATCTAGCTCTATTAAATGAACCAACATACATGATAAACTAACATGCTTAAATGAACTACATGCTTTCATGAACTACATGTTTAAACGAACTCCACATTTTAGATGAAGTATCATGCTTATTTATATACCCATGCAAATTCATTCATAAGTAAAAGATGGAATAAGGAAGAACTCCATTAGAATTAGCTTTGAAAATCTTTGATGATGGTAGAGGTTCTTCCTTCAGGTTAAAATACACCTTTATTGATTAGAACTTGCTTTGCTCAAGTAGGATTAAACTAGGTTGAGTTTCTTATGATATCTTGGAGGATATCAATTTGACTTGATCAAATGGTTTCAAAAATGCCACTGAAACTTAATATGGTTTGTACCCATGCTCACATAAGTGGTAACCAATGCATTAAGTCAAAATACATTTTCTGCCTTAAGACCTTTGGATGAGCGACTATTAATGAAAGAAGATGGTTTATTGATTACAACATTGAAATTAAAGCCTACATTATTGGATCAAATAAAGGATCTTCAAAGAAAGGACGATAAATGCATGTCAAGAATCGAATAAGTGGAAAAGGGCAAACTAAAGACTTTGAAGTTAAGATTGATGGATGTCTATACTACCGAGGAAGAGTTTATATTCCAAACGATGAGGAATTAAGAAAAAAATGTCTCTCTGATGCACATTATAGTTCTTTGACTATACATCATGAAGGAAACAAAATATATTACTGGATGGAGGATATGTATGGATTACCGTAAACTCAACAAAGCTATAAAGAATGACCATTTACCTCTACCTTTCACCGACCAGATGTTGGATCGATTGGCAGACAAAGTATTCTATTGCTTTTTAGATGGGTACTAAGGGTACAATCAAATTTCGATCGAGAGGACTTGGAGAAGACTACATTTACTTTTCCCTATGGCACTTTTGCCTTTTAGATGATGCCTTTTGTACTCTGTAATGCCCCAACAACATTTTAGCATTGTATGCAAGCTATATTTTCGGACATGGTTGAGGATTTCCTTGAGATATTCATGGATGACTTCTCTATTTCTAGATATGAATTTGAGATATGCATCGGCTATTTGGCAATGTTCTTAAAAGATGTGAGGAAGCTGATTTGGTTTTGAATTGGGAAAAATGTCACTTCACGGTGACTGAAGGCATTGTGTTAGGCCACAAAATATCTCATAAAAGCATTGAGGTATATAAAGTGAAAATTTAAGTAATTGAAAAATTACAACAACTAACTTCGGTCATTGGTATAAGGAGTTTCCTTGGACATCCTAGATTTTATAGAAGATTCATCAAGGACTTATCTAAGATTTCTTAGCCCTTGTTCACATTGCTTCAACAAAACCATCCCATTGTGTTTGATGAATTATTCCTTATGCATTCATTGAGTTGAAACAATGATTGATCTCAGCAACTATTTTAGGTCCTCTCGATTGGATATCACCATTCGAGCTGATGTGTGATATGAGCAATTATGCCGTAGGATTTTTTGGGGGTAACGCCGAGGTAAACTCTTTCATGTTATATATTACTCTAGCTGTACATTGAATGAAGCACAATTGAACTACACTACCACTAAGAAAGAATTACTTTTCATGGTATTTTCTTTTGATAAATTTAGACCATACCTAATAGGCACTAAAGTTATTGTTCACGCTGATCATTCGGCTATAAAATACTTAGTGAATAAAAAGGATGCAAAGCCTAGACTTATTAGGTGGATCTTACTTTTGCAAGAATTTGACTTAGAGGTTGTAAATAGAAAATGTATTGAGAACCAAGTTGTTGATCATTTATCTAGGTTAGAGAGCAATTATGAATTTCATGACACTAAAGACATTCAAGAGGAATTTCTTGATGTGAAAATTTTATATGCCACGACAATCCCATGGTACGATGACCTTTATAATTTTCTTGTTAGTGGAATACTGCCTTTTGATTTGAACAACCAGGGTAAAAAGAAATTCAAGCATGGTGCAAGGTATTATTTTTGGGACAAGCCATATTTGTTTAAGCATTGTGTTGATCAGCTCATTAGACGATGTGTACCTGAAGAATAACAGAGTGACATTCTATACCATTGTCATTTGGCCCCAAACGGAGGCCATTTTAGAGGACCAATGACTGTTGCTAAGGTCTTGCAATCAGGATTTTACTAGCCAACCTTATTCAGAGATGCACAAACATTTTAAAAATCTCGTAATCGATGCCAATGTACTAGAAATATATCCATAAGTCACAAAATGCCATTGCAAAATATATTGGAAATAGACTTGTTTGATGTTTGGGGCATCAATTTCATGGGACCATTCTCATATTCCAGAGGAGATTTATACATCTTGCTTGATGTGGATTATGTATCCAAGTGGGTAGAAGCAATAGCAATATCATGGAATGATTCTAAAACCATACTCAAGTTTTTGCACAAGCATATTTTCACTCGGATTGGAGTACCTCAAGCTATCATTAGTGATAAAGGGACCCATTTCGATAACAAGTTGATTGCCAAAGCATTAAGGATATATGGAGTTTGTCATAAGCTTACCACATCATATCATCCGTATACAAATGGTCAAGATGATATATCCAATCGTGAGATCAAGCAGATTTTAGAAAAGTGGTGAACCCAAGGCAGAAGAATTGGTCACCAAAATTAGATGAAGCACTCTGGGGGTATAAACATCGTTCAAACCTCCTCTGGCATATGACCATTCAAGCTAGTGTATGGGAAGGTCTGTCATCTCCCAGTTGAACTTGAACATAAGTCATACTGGGACATTAAGCGATTTATTTTTTATGCTCAGTTAGTTGGGGAGCAGAGATTACTGGAACTTAATGAAATAGAAGAGTTTAGAGAACAAGCATATTAAAATGCACCAATATACAAGGAAAAAAACAAGAAGTGGCACGACCAAAAACTGATGGCACGACATTTTCATGTTGGCAAACAAGTATTGCTTTACAATTCCATACTTAAACTTTTTCCTGGGAAGCTTAAATCTCGATGGTCAGGACCATTTGAGGAGAATTATGTTTGTCACCGTGGAGCCGTTGACATTAAGAATTTAGTTGATGGAATGATTTTCAAAGTCAATGGCCAGCATGTTAAAGCTTATAATGGAGTTCCACCTCTGTGCGACAAGTGTTAGAGTATGCCCAAAGACCAATCATATGATGATTTTAATAATATATTTATTTACCGATTTTATTTAATAAAGGCATTGCCACTATTATTTTAAGTTATGTGTATGTGTTTAACATAAACTAAAAGATAATAAAGTCCATATAATAACATTATTAAAAGATCCATAGTCAAGTATTATTATGGGCATGTACAATAATAATACGCTTAAGACTAACATGTTATTGATCGATGACAAGGAGTTTTCATTGACATAGAGATATCGGAATTGATACATGATTATATTGTTAGATAACAATGTATTAGATTGACCCATCATGAGCATATGTCTTGGATAATTATATAACGGTCATAACATTGCTCATGGTGATGGCTATATGTATGATGCTCAGACTTGACATCAATGTCATCTCAACATATATTGTTGTATATTTTGATACAGTTAAACATGCTCCGTAACTGGTTGCACTATAAATATTGTTATTGAATATATGTTGATATATGTAGTGGGTATATATGTTTAAGATAAGATTTGTCCTTCTTGCATAATAGGAAATATATCACATGTCACTTGATTGAGTAAGACTAGAAATTCATGGCCATGCTCGAATAAGTTGATATATGATATCTTATTCGTTAATTATAGTCTACTCTTGATATCAAGAAACAATAGATGGGCTATACGAGTGTGACTATTCTAAGACTTGTTCCTATTCTAGATATAAAGGAAAAAAGGATGTAATAAATAAAAGAGTTAATCACGAAGATGATATGTTGAATCATAATTTCTTGTAACTTAGGTGACAATGATATATTGCTAGATGTCACTCATTGTATGTAATATTAGAATTGTTCTAATAATTACTACTAACGTTACAAGAACCTATAGGGTCACACCCTAGGATTGAAATGAGCAAAAATGTACAATTTGTTGTATGTTACTAAAATATATATAGAGTTATGATATGTATATTTGATATACATATGATTTTAATTATCCCGAATATAGAAAGTAAGCATTGAAAGAATGTAATTTAGATTACAACTTTTTTAATTGGTATATATAATTCGGATTAATTAAATAAGTTTTTAACTAAACATTAAAGATTATAATTCAGATTATAAGTCTTTAATGTATATTTAATTGAATTAATTAAATAATATTTTATTATTAATTCGAAATAACTTTGAAACCCCTAAGATGTTAGGGTAATGAATATAAAAGGGTGTGTTAGGTCTAGCAGCCGTTTTTAACAAACACACATAAACCTTCAACCGTTTTCTCTCAAAAGAGTTTTGGGAAAAACAAATATTGCTCTCAATCGGGTGAACTGAGTAGAGGCCAAGACGTGATTTCGTGGAGGCTTACGATTTGAACCGATCTACACCACCATTATTCAATGTTGTTCTTGTTATTTTTCAAGGAACCCGCTGTAAGTATTCACATCACTTCCTCCTGATTTCAGTTTTACGTACTTGGATCGCTGACGAGACCGTTGAGTTTTGTTTCCACTACGCTGACGGTCCTAACAACAAGGTATTGTTATACCTGCACGATACTGAAGTGTGCCCAACTGAAAACTAAATTTCATTGTCACAGCATTGAATTCCTTTAACTGTGCATAAATAATAAATTTATTCTATCCTTTATTTTTATTTTTATTCTTTATTTTTTGTATATAATTATGGTTTGTTTTTTAGGGGACCCACAGTACTGCAGCCGTGCATAGAGTGGTTATTAAAGGAGGAAAAGACAAAGCAATTAAAAAGGGGGAATATTCTTTTTTATTTATTCCTTTATTTTTTTTCCTTGTTTTTTTATTTTTCTCTCTCCATTGTCTTGTTACATCATATTTAATTTTACAGTTTCTTTTTTCTTTTTCCCACCTACCCATTTACCCCATCCACTCATTTCTTTTCAAACGTCCACTCACTCCATTTGTTTACCTTTTCCTTTAATCTTTATTCACATCTTTTTCTTCCCTCATTTTCCTCAATAGCTAAAACTCCTCAAGCTTTCCAAGCGCACAAAGCTCACTCCGTTTTCATTTTCTTTCTTCAAAATGCTGCAAAAATGGTGTGTATGAGACCTACCAAAATATAAGCCCCTATTACTCAGCAGTTCGAAAATGATGAAGCAAAAGCAAGGTTTCAAAACTTCAAAAATATGAAGCTTTTCTTTGAGTTAGGGTTTATCTTTACAGATGAAGCGGATGGCAGTTTTGGACCAGATGTAATGGATATAGTCATTCTACTCAAGTGGAACAAGTTTGCAAGGCACCTTGGTTCAGTGAATGCATCATTGATGAAAGAATTTTATGCTACTATTTCCAAAATAAACCAGCATGCAATTTTCGTGCGAGGTAAGTACATTCAATTTACACCAACTTCCATTAATCGTTACTTTCATTTGTAGGGTGTTGAAGACCAACATGAAAAGTTTGAGAACGACACCGACAGTGCAACTTATGATGGAATTTTGGAGGATACGTGTTTTTTGAATGTCTCTTGGAATGGTCGCCAAACAAGTTGTTACTCGATTAACCGTGAACACCACCAATCGTGTGCCAAACTGTGGAACCATTTCATGAAGTACAAGTTAATGCCAACAGCCCACAATACGACGGTATCTCTCCCCAGATTAATGCTCTTATATTCTATTATGGTAACCCGTTCTATTGATGTGGGTAGGATTATTGTTCAACAAGTACATGCATGCTTAGGGAAAAGGCTAGTGCTTTAGTTTTTCCAAACCTGATTATTTCTTTGTGTTAATCTAAAACCCCTATTAATGAAAAGTCTGCAGATTATGCACAATCTAATGTCGAGGAAAGAATGCTTGCCCTCGAAGAAGCTATCATACAAACTTAGACTCATTTACACGCTTTGCACGGTGACATCAAAAATTTCTTTGGTTATGTAAAACACAAAGATGATGTGGTGGAAACTATGTGTCAGGAAATACTTCCCCACATGTAACAGAATTTCCCAGGATTCCCAGTTGAAATTCTGTTGGCATTCAATGTCTAGGTGTAACACCCATTTCCCATATGCGTTTTCGTACACAAGTCATAGGTATCACATGACTTTTAAAAAAAATCTTTATTTGTAAATCTATACAATTTTGTTTCAAAAATAAAACAATACATTTTTATTTATATAGTAATAATAAAACGTTTGTTGTAACATAATACAAAAATTATCACTTTAATACATTCCAGAGCATTTTCTTAAGTCTATATACGTGCTAACTAATTATCAAAATAGACATAAATGTCCTACAGTTACTGATGAGGCAATCTTTGATTAATGATGTCCACTGCACTCCTTACTCTACTAGTCTTTGCTATTTCCTACATATGAAATCAGCATATGCTAAGTATTTACTTAGTGAGGCATAATAATACAAAATGTATTATACTTAAATATAGGCATATCACAAATTATCA
The DNA here is from genome assembly GCF_006381635.1 of Hibiscus syriacus. NCBI lineage: Eukaryota > Viridiplantae > Streptophyta > Magnoliopsida > Malvales > Malvaceae > Hibiscus > Hibiscus syriacus. Next base: position 13,604,256 of record NW_024063471.1, on the reverse strand, counting down.
AAATACAAATGAAATCGTATAATTCATATCAATTACATTAACTTGGCTTGGCTAACCAATCTTCATTCAAATAGCATGATAAACTATTTGTAGTATGTCCAGCATACCTATCAATCAGTATTTTCCAATTTAACCAATATTTTTCCAAATGTATGTCAAATGAGGATGCAAGGTACATGCATTGCACCGAAGAGTCGAAATAAAAATTCACAAACTCATTATGAAATCCATGGATTGCACATATAGTGTCGAAATGGTCATTCATAAACACATTATGAATAGCATGGGTTGCACATTTACTGTCGAAAATGCACCATTATTCTTTAAACAAAATCGATCGATAACTTATATACACAATTGTATATCGAAATGGTAATTCAAAAACTAATTATGAATACCATGATTGCACATATAGTGCCAAAAGAACACATAGTACTAATGAAAATGCACAGTTTTGCATTAAACAAAATCGATTGATACCATCATACACGAAGTATGTCAAAATAAACCTATGACTCTCAATGCACATATAATTGGCTTTTAAGTCAAATTCATAGATTTAAACATTTATTTCTTCAATATCAATAACCATTGAACAACATCAACATTCATCTATTCATTTTAGAACAGTTAATACTCTAAAACTTATTCATAATCTCATTCCCATAAACATTATGAAATCATATGAATGTACTGTAAAACATGTTTTATCAAAACATTCAAGGTTGACTCTTCGTAAGTCTCCCTCATTTCATAGAAGTACAAAAAAAGCATTCACTTGCTATGCCTCACTAGTATGTTGTAATGATGCCCGACTATTCGACAACTTTATCGTTTCCCTTTTTCTTGCTTGACTCTGGAGCTTGGTTACGATATACACAAGCATCCATTAATTACACATACCATACGAATGTTAGTATACTCTCTAACATTTATACTTTTAATAATACTTAAAAGTACTATTATATTCAATTTCTATTAAAATTCATCCTATCTAAAATTTCCATACTCAATAGTATCGGTACCCTTACTATGGTATCGAAACTTCTATAATATGGTATTGATACTCCCTTCCTTATCAATACCATTTTTGCATTCTGGAATCCTTAGAATCGATACCTTCCTCTTAGTATCGATGCCCATATAAATATCGATACTAATTGCATCAGTATCGATATTGTTCATCTTATTTCCTCAAATTTAACCCTATCTTACCTAGATTTTTCATTTTTCATTTCGATTTTTACCTAATTTTTTTTAAATTCTCTTACTTTTACCTCCAACAATACCATCATACTCATCATCACTAAACCCAACTAACTTTCCCTAATTACTCTTCCTATAACATCTAAAATCTCCAAAGAACACTCTAAACCAAGAATCACATTACTTTTTCAAACATGTGTTTAATCACATCCAATGCTTCTAATCTATCATTAACTTATTTGACAAGTCAAATTTACTTGTAAACCTCAATAAAACTCATACTTCATCATATCACTCAAAAACCCATTTTCTTAAATCTTAAATAATTCATTAGTCACTTAGTTTTAATCATCCTTGAACTTTCCTTAAGTCTCTATATCACTTAAGGTTTCAAAACTAGCCCATAAACTAAAGGAAAAACCAACTTGAAGAAAACTTATCTTTGGCTATATAGGAGAGCACAAGACGAGCAAAAGAGATGAAGAAGATAACTTAGCAAGCTTTCCCCTTTTCCTCTTTTTAAAAATCCCTAATAATATATACTTTTAAATCCATTTCCCCATAAAGGACCAAAATCCCCCTTCATTCATCCATTCTTAATAATAGGTCTTAAGCACAATTTTTCACAATTTATTTTTTATACTTTACCATTTATTCAATTCAATCCTCCAAATTTTAAATCCTTTCATTATAGTCACTGGCCCAATGTTTGGGGTATTACAATTCTCCCCTTAAGAAAATTCATCCTCGAAATTTAAAATGTACCTGATTCGAAGAGGTGTGGAAATTGTTTCCTCGTATCCTCCTCTCTTTACCAAGTAGCTTCTTCTACTTTGTGGTTTTGCCAAAGAACTTTAACTAAAGGAATCTTCTTGTTACGCAATTCATTGTTTTCTCTTGTTAAGATTCGCATTGGTTCTTCCTCATAAGTTAAATCTGGTTGGATCTCTATTTCTTCAGGTGTGATGACATGAGATGGATCTGATCGGTACTTTCTGAGCATCGACACGTGAAAAACATTATGGATATTCTCCATATCATGAGGCAAAGCTAAATGATAAGCTACGGGTCTGACCCTTTTTAGAACTTTATATGGTCCAATGAATCTCAGACTCAGCTTTCCTTTATGCCCAAATCGCAACACTTTCTTCCAAGGTGATACTTTTAGAAATACCTTATCCCCCACATGATATTCAATCTCTTTTCTTTTTAGATCGGCATAAGATTTTTGTCGATCAGAGGCTATCTTAAGGTTATCCTGGATAACTTTCACTTTAACTTCCATTTCTTTCATTAAATTCAGCCCAACCAGGTCTCGATCTTTTAATTCAAACCAATTTAAAGGTGTTTTGCACTTTCTCCCAAATAAGGCTTCATACGGGGCCATCTTAATACTCGATTGGTAAATCTTATTATAAGTAAATTCTGCTAAAGGCAAATACCTTTCCCATGATCCTTTGAACTCAATTACACATGCCTTTAGCATATCATCCAATACCTGAATAGTTCGCTCTGACTGCCTATCTGTTTGAGGATAAAAAGTTATGCTGAAATTCAATCGAGTACCTAATGACTCATGTAAAGAATTCTAGAATCTTGAAGTAAACCTTGGGTCTCGATCGGACACTATCGATATGGGCACTCTATGCCACCGAACTATCTCCTTTACATACAACTCCATAAATTTATCCATAGAGTAATCTACCAGAACTGGAATAAGGTGAGCTGTCTTGGTCAATTTGTCCACAATTACCAATATCGAGTCCTTTTTTACTGTGGGTTAAAGGTAGCCCTGAAACAAAATCCATTGTAACTCGTTCCTACTTCCACTCGGGAATGATATCGGTCGTAGCAATCTGGAAAGAACTTGACGTTTAGCTTTCACTTGTTGATATGTCAGGAATTTATCAAAAAAACTCTGATACAACTCTTTTCATTCCATGCCACTAATAATAACTTTTTATATCCTGATACATTTTATTCCCGCTTGGATACATATTCAAAGTACTATAATGTGCCTCGAAAAGAATATCTTTCTTCAGTTCATCATTATTGGGAATTCAAAGTCTTCCACGATAATATAAACATCCATCAGTCCTCATTTCGAAGTCTTTAACCTCACCTTTTTCTACTTGTGCAATTCTTGCCAAGCATTTTACATCTTGATGTTAAAGCTCTTTTACCCGATTCAAAAGCATCGATTTTAACCTAAGCTTAACAACCAAGGCACCGTCTTCCTTAAAATATATACGTGCATCCAAAGCCCTTGGAGCGAGAAAAGTCTTTCAACTAAGTGCATCAGCTACCACATTAGTCTTCCCTGTATGATAATTGATGATCAAATCATAATATTTTAAAAGCTTGATCCATCTCCTCTGCCTCAAGTTCAATTCTTTTTGAGTCAACAAATACTTTAGACTCTTGTAATTCGTATAAATATGGCATCGTTCACCGTACAGATAATGATGCCAAAATTTTAAAGTAAACACAACTGCTGCCAACTCCAAGTCATGTGTTGGATAATTTCACTCGTGATTCTTCATTTGTCTTAAGGTATAAGCCACAACCTTTCCATCTTTCATAAGCACACATCCTAACCCATTATGAGATGCATCACCAAAGACTATATAGTCTTTACTTGACTCAGGTTGTACAAGCACCGGGGCCTCTGTTACGATTCTCTTTAACATTTCAAAACTTTCTTGGCATTTCTCCATCCAACCAAAAGGCACATATTTCCATAACAACTTAGTTAGCGATGAAACGAACATTGAGAAGTTCTTCACAAACTGTCTATAATAACCAATAATCCTCAAGAAACTCCGAACTTTAGGAATATTCTTTGGGGTTGCCAATCTACTATGGCTTGAATCTTTTTTGGGATCTACTCTGATGCCATCTTCAGAAACTACATGGCCAAGGAAAGTAATATCAACTAACCAAAATTCACACTTGGATAATTTGGTATACAACTTCTTTTCTCGAAGTGTCTGAATAACAACACAAAGATGAACATCATGATCCTCTCTTGACTTGGAATACACCAAAATATCATCTATAAATACCACCACGAATTGATCTAAGGTTGGAATACTCGGTTCATCTAGTCCCTAAATGATACAGGAACATTAGTCAAATCGAATGGCATTATCACAAATTCATAATGTCCATACCGAGTCTGAAAAACAGTCTTTGATATATCCTCCACTTTAATCTTTAATTGGTGGTATTCTGACCTCAAGTATATCTCAAAGAACACTGATGCACCTTTCAATTGGTTGAATAGATCATCAATCTTTGGAAGAGGATACTTATTCTTTATCATTACTTTATTTAACTGACGATAGTCGATGCATAATCGCATAGACTCATCCTTCTTTTTCACAAAAAGCACAGGTGCTCCCCAAGGAGAAACACTAGGTCTGATAAATCCCTTATCAATTAGCTCTTTCAGTTGGGCTTTTAATTCTCTTAAATCCATTAAAGCCATTCGATAGGGAGCCATGGTAATAGGTTCGGTACACGGGTAAACCTCAATCTTGAATTCCACTTCCCGATCTAGAGGTAAACCCGATAATTCTTTCGAAAAAACATCTGGAAACTCCCTAACCATTGGAATATCATCTAATTTCACTTCTGATACTCGAGTGTCTATCACATTAGCTGGAAAATCTATATACCCATTTGACATCACTTTCTTTGCAGACATGGATGATATCACATTGGATGGTGATTTCACTTTTTCGCCAATCACTATGATTTCTGAGCCTTCCGCATCCTTTAAAAATAATTGCTTCTTATGACAATCAATCTATCCATGTTGTGGAGATAACCAATCCATGCGCAATTTGATTTCAAACTCATCTAAAGGCAACCCTATCAAGTTTGTTGGTAACACAACCCCTTGAATTTTTATCGGGCATTTTCTACACACCCGCGTTACTCTTGCATTGTGACCCATAGGGTTTATAGCTATTATCTACACACCCGCGTTACTCTTGCATTGTGACCCTATTATGATCTCCGGATCAACCTGAATTTCTTAGGACAGTTTCGGGCATGTGACCAATTTCACCACACTGGAAACAAGCTCCACTGAGAAATCTAAATACTCCACGGTGAAATTTTTAACATGTCTGACATGGAGTAGTTCTTTCTCCAAATGCTCTACCTGAGCTAGCAGTAAAAGACTATGATTGCTTAGTTTTTTGTGAAGCTGTAGCATAACCATCTCTATAAGTATATCGGGAACTCGATTTATAACTTCTTGCAGGCTAGGCAATTTTAAAGCTAACATAATCTCTTTCAACTTTGGCCTCAAGCCCTCCATGAACCAATCATGTTGAGCTTTGTTATTGGGAACGACCTCAGTAGTAAAACGGCTCAGCTTGTTGTACTCAGCCTCGTACTCATTTACTACTCAATCACCTTATTTCAAATTAAGGATTTTCAGTAGCATCGCCCACCTAAACTGATCACCAATGTACTTATTCTAAATTTCCTTCTGAAAGATATACCAGGTCATTTGCTCCGGTGGTGCATATATAGTAGTATTTGACCACCACACTCGAGTTGATCTTTAAAGTAAAGATACAGCTCCACCCATCTTTTCAAAATCCAAGCAGTGAAGACTTTCAAGCATTATCGTAACATCGTTTAGCCATAAATCAGCATGTATATGACCTTCATCCTCTTCTCCTCAAAATTCAGGAGCTCTCAAACTTTTCAGCTCTTTTGGGATCAACATCATCGGTACTGGAGGATCAGTGGAAGGCGGAGGAGTTTGAAACCAAGTCAAGATGTCATCGAGAGCTTGCATAAAAGCTCCAATTTCTGGCACCGACATAACCTGATGTGCAAGCGCACTAGCGTTTTTAGATGGAATCGGATGCTCGCTATTAACCTCATAGCTTTCTCTACCCAATCCTTCCCTAATTTCTTATACAACTGCTCTTCACGAGTTTGAATATTCCAACATCTAATAGGACAAACATAATAATAACACTTAAGTTAGTAAGGAGTGACATCAATCATATTCTAATGACATTATATAAGTAACCTTGACAATCTTAGTGGCATGTAACCCTATTTTAAAGTCAAATAAACTTGATTTCGGCCGAGAATCGGCTAAACCTATAGCTCTGATACAAATAAATGTAATACCCATTTCCCGTATACGTTTTTGTACACAAGTCACAGGTGTCACAAGACTTTTAAAAAATTCTTTATTTGTAAATCTATAAATTTTGTTTCAAAAATAAAACAAAACATTTTCATTTCTATAGTAATAATAAAATGTTTTTGTAACATATTACAAAAATTATCACTTTAATACATTCTAGAGCATTTGCTTAAGTCCATATACATGCCAACTAATTATCAAAATAGACATAAATGTCCTACAGTTACTGATGAGGCAACCTTTGATGGATGATGTCCACTACACTCCTTACTCTACTAGTCTTTGATATTTCCTACATGTGAAATCAACACATGCTAAGTATTTACTTAGTGAGTCATAATAATAAAAAATGTATTATACTTAAATATAGGCATATCACAAATTATCAAAATACGAACAAAATCGCATAATTCATATCAATTACATTAACTTGGCTTGGCTAACCAATCTTCATTCAAATAGCATGATAAACTATTTTTAGTATGTCCAACATACCTATCAATCAATATTTTCCAATTTAACCTTTATTTTACCCAATGTATGTCAAATGAGAATGCAACGTACATGCATTGGACCGAAGTGCCAAAATGGAAATTCACAAACTCATTATGAATTCAATGGATTGCACACATAGTGACGAAATGGTCATTCATTAACGCATTATGAATACCCTGTGTTGCAAATTTAGTGTCAAAAATGCACCTTTATGCATTAAAAAAATCGATCGATACCATCATACATGAAGTATGTCGAAATGCACCTATGACTCTCAATGCACATACAATGGGCTTTTAAGTCAAATTAACATATTTAAACATTTATTTCTTCAATATCAATAACCATTAAACAAAATCTACATTCATCTATTCATTTTATAGCAGTCCATACTCTAAAACTTATTCATAATAGAATTCTCATAAACATTATGAAATCATATCAATGTACTGTAAAACATGCTTTATCAAAACATTCAAGGTTGACTCGTCGTAAGTCTTCATCATTTCATAGAAGTACAACAAATGCACTCACCTGCTATGCCTCACTAGTATTTTGTATTGATGTTCGATTATTCGGCAACTTTATCCTTAACATTTTTCTTGCTTAACTTTGGAGCTTGGTTACGATCTACACAAGCATTTATTAATTACACATACAATACAAATGTTAGTATACTCTCTAAAATTTATACTTTTAATAATATTCAAAAGTACTATTATATTCAATTTCTATTAAAATTCATCCTATCTAAAATTTCCAGACTCAATAGTATCGGTACCCCTTCTAAGGTATCGATACTTCTATACTATGGTATCGATACTCCCATTAGTATCGATACCATTTTTGCATTCTGGAATCCTCAGTATCTTTACCTTCCTCTTAGCATCGATACTAATTACATCAATACATATATTGTTCATCCTATTTCCTCAAATTTAACCCTATAGTATCAGTACTGTTCTTCCAATACTGATACCCTTACCCATATTTTTTATTTCTCATTTCGATTTTTACCCAATTTTCGTTAAATTCTCTTACTTTTACCTCCAACAATACCATTAAACTCATCATCACTAAACCCAACTAACTTTCCCTCATTAATCTTTGTATAACATCTAAAATTCCAAAGAACACTCCAAACCAAGAATCACACTACTTTTTCAAACATGTTTTTAATCACATCCAAGGCTTCTAATATATCATTTACTTCTTTGAAAAGTCAAATTTACTTGTAAACCTTAATAAAAACTCATACTTCATCATGTCACTCAAAATCCTATTTTCTTAAATCTCAAATAATTCACTAATCACTTAGTTTTAATCATCCTTGAACTTTCCTTAAGCCTCTATATCACTTAAGGTTTCAAAACTAGCCCATAAACTAAAGAAAAAACCAACTTGAAGAAAATTTACCATTGGCTATGGAGAAGAGCACGGGACGAGCAAAAGAGAAGAAGAAGATAACTTAGCTAACTTTCCACTTTTTCCTCTTCTTAAAATCCCTAATAAAATATACTTTTAAATTCATTTCCCCTAAAGGAACAAAATGCCCCTTCATTCATCCATTGTTACTAATAGGTCTTAACCATAATTTTTCCCAATTTATTTCTTGTATTTTACCATTAATTCAATTTAATCCTCTAAATTTTAAATCATTTCATATAGTCACTGACCTGATGTTTGGGGTATTACATGAGGTATCTCTAGAACTAGATGATGTTGATCCTCTTATTGATAAACTGATCCCTAACTTTTAATAATCTTTAACCCCAAACTCACCTATTTTTCCAGCTAATAAACCCCTAGTCTAGTTCCTATGCCTAAACCCTCTCTTGCACGATGCAGTAGTTAATGTACAAAAACATAGGTTGGACATCACTTCTCAAGCATACAAGACGAGGAGCTGCCAGCATCTCCACGGTAATACCACTATAGAAAACATGAGGTACCTTCATTTGCATCCATTTGCATTCATTTTGCATTTCATTGCATGGCATATAGTTTTACTTTGTTAGTTTTCTTTAAGCATTGAGGAAAATGCTTCCCTTAAGTTTGGATGATGTAGTGTTCTTTGTAGAACATGTGCATGATAGTATTAGTATAACATTATGACATGGCATCGGTAATTGGTAGGACAGTTAGATAAAATGTCTTGATGATACCCGATGATAATGAACTTGTTAGGCTAGAAATTAAATATAAATTATCATTGAGAATGATAGAACTGACTCTAGGGCTTGATTATTTGTTAATTATGCTTACATGATTTGTATGTTCTATATACTTAGGAAATTTACAAATTTTTTATGAAAGAACCCTAGTTAGTATTGGGATCAAAATTTAGTATTGTGCTTAAAGGATAAATCAATGATAACTCCCTTACATATGAGATTATGAATAAATGCTTAGGCATAGCTTTAGAGGGACATTCCTCTTTGTCGTGACATTGTCTGGAACTCTCTTTAATAAATGGAAGCCACGCACATATGATTGAATGAAAGTAGTCACAGGATGACTCTACTTAACTAGCTCGGGGGTGAAAGGTATGCTCCCTTTCACCTAGAGTGTGGGAAGGTAGGTGTGATGAGTTGACTCCCTTCGTAGCAACATTTATAAAAAAATGAGTATGAATGTGCTTAATGTCGTGGCAAAACTAGGGGACTTGATTAGAAATTGTTTAAATTTGTTAAGTATATATTGGATACAATCACGCACACACACAACCATAAAGAATCTTGACCTAGGGAAAAGTACATGAATTCTTGATATGCCTAGCATGTTGAAGCCAATTTTTCTGAGGGTTGAAATTCAATTTTTGTCTTGCTGTCCTATTGTTGAAAATTGTCGTGACATTTTAATTTTGTTAATTGCTATCCATTGCTTGAGAACAAGTAATAGTTTAAGTTTGGGGTGTGATAACTTCCAAAAATGGCTACTTTTAAGGCCTTTTCACTTAAGTTATTGTTTGTTTAAAAGCTCATTTTAGTCATTTTAGGATCATGTAGTTGCATATAGTTGCATTAGTGGTGGTATTTCTATTTTATATTGTAAAAGTATTGTGTGAGCAAAAGGTATGGTTGTTTATGTTGTGAGGGAAAGGTGTGGTTGTTTATGTTGTGTAGGAAATAGAATGCAAAAGGTTACACTGGTAAGGAATGCTATGACATCACACAGTGCTGAATCATATTGAAATACCTTGGCATTTATGGCACAGAAAAGGACAACAAGATATTTTTGTAAAAGGATAACTGGCAAGGCACGTGTCTGATGGTTATAACTGCTTGCTGGGGACCACTGCCACTTGGGAGGATAAGATTCAAGCCCAAGGAGTGATTATAGGGGTATAATGAGTAATTAGAATGTTAAAGCCCATTATTACCCATAGATATTATATTTTATATACACCGCATATGAGAGAGAGAGAGGAGAATTAACCATCTTCAGCTAGATTTTCTCACCTTCTTCTCCATATCCTTGTTTTCATTCTCTAGTGGTGTTCCTCTATTTATAACCTCCAAGAAGTGGTGAGTTAGGCGTCCGAGATGAGCTAGTAAGCTAAGGCGAGTCGTGGTGGTTGAGGAGAGCTCTGGTTGCACGAGTCGAAGGCTTCTTCTCCCTTCCCATTTGCTATTATTTTCAATTTGATATTGGGTTGTTGGAACAGATAAATTTCATGTTTTGTTTCATCGATGATTTGAACTCCACCATGAACTAACCTTATTTGGTGGGGTTGATTTTATGGATGTTTGATATTATTTTAATGGTAGATTTACATTTATCTTTTGCATTTACTTGTTTTCTTATGAGTGCTTCATCATCTAAGTTTGTAGGAGGCATGACAGTATCTATTACAAAGATGAAGGCTAGGTTTTTGAGAGAAACTTAGTTATTATTACTTGTAGTGTTCGAGAGAAACTTAGCTATTATTACTTATAGTATTAGAGAGAAAAACAAGTAAGATCCGCATAAGCAATGGGGTTAGTATTTTCTTAAGCTTTGAACCAACATAGTAATACTATATCCTAATCCCTTAGTACTTGAGAGAGACTAAGAAAGGATTTCAACGACTAAGAGGGGTAGTTTTTATCAATAGTGTAGGTTGCCATTGTTAAGACTGAGAGGAGATGATGTGACATTCTACTCTATTAGGTTCCTTTGACTAGAGATAGCGGGAGCACATTCAGCAAACCTTCTCGAGCAAGCAAAGTTTAGATAATTTAAATATGCTTGAGAGATAAGTTTTAGCATCCTTAAATAAATCTCTACCACTCATTCCCTTGGAAGCTTGTTGTGTGAGGATTATCAAAATATCATCTATTTGTTGTTTTTACTATTTTTCATTGCCTTGACATTACTATCATTTTCAATATTACAATCTACACTTGCCACTACATTTCTCTTTGTTACCCCATTAAACTATCAATCTGTATCTACCAACAAACATTTTCTATTGTTGTGACATTTTCCATTAATACATATCATCACTAACTATACTTAGATAGAGTAGTGCTTTGCTTTGGTTAAACTTAGTAATTTCTACCAATCCTTGTGGAGACGATACTCACTCATTACTTTATTACTTGAGCGATTGTGTATACTTGCACATTATTTGCGTATACTTTTATAGTACTCACAACACGTAACACTACACCTCGCAAGCACAACCTCACCCATCAATAAGCTATTTTTAGCGTTTTATCTTCTAATTGTATGTTTTTCGACATCCTGGTTCCAATTTCGAAGTTTGTTTTTCCAAATTCAAACCTAATAACCTATTTTTCAGCGTTTTATCTATTGATTCAGTCTATTTTTTTTTATTAAATTTCATTTCTAATGTGATTTTTTTGCATATGTATCTGAAATATTATGGTACGTTAAAATTAACTTTAAGAGAAATAAAATGGAGTTTAATTGGTTGACCGATATGAAAAAAAAATGAGGTAATACATTACTACTATTTGCATGCTTTACGGAACAAATTGATATTTGTTATTGCATGAATGAATATTATTGGAAAAATATGTAAAGTTAATTATTAATGGACTCGAATGCAAATACGATGTAAAGTTAGTAAACCGAATAAGACTTAGATGACCTGTTTAAGGAAAGAGAAAGTCATTAATAAATAATTTACATGTCTAGTGAATAACTGACTATTCGATTAAAATTAAGATCCTTAAATTCTGATTATTTTCTTTAAAGGTTTTAATGCCAGAATAACTTTGATAAGATATTACGTAAATACCCTTGGGATGTCAAAAGGAAAATGATTGCCCCTGGTAAATAATCTTGAAAAGGTATACTTGACCTGATAAAACCATTGTATTCACCTGTTAAGTGCTAATTCTATTTAGAAAATCTTGAAACAATTTTAGCCTCTAAGTTTGAAGAAAACTTAGAAATTCGATTTTTGAGTAAACACATGAATATGGAATTATAAGAAGTAATTCCTATGACAAATTAAGTGAATTGACTGAAATGGCCTAAATATCTTCATGATCATGATTAAGGAAATGTCTATGGCTAAGTTCTGAAAGTACCAATGGAGCATTAAATATTATAACTTCCCCTAAAGGTTATGGAGACGAACAGAGCACGTCGGTCACTTTGGATACTATTGCAATACATAATAATATAAATACGACTGAAATTCTAGTTCAAATCCTAAAGATCCGTTCAGCGATAATTTTGAAGGTGATCAGTTCCATTAGTGCAGTCAGTATTAATAAGTAAATATCTGTAAAGTATCTCGATCTAAATGATTGACAAGTATTAACTGTTGGGATTTGTTCATTTTGATTTGACTCGATATTCTGATAAATTGATATGAATCTTGAATATTTTAAACCATCGTTTTACCCTTATTAGATTAAGTTACTAAGAATTCTCCAAAAATCAATTTGTCTGAAATGCCCACGATAGCCTGAATGATGGAATCACGCCCATTATATCTGAATCTTAAATAATTTTGATGTAAAGGTTCTTGAATAACTCCCAAATTCATCTTAATTTTAAATGGCCTTGAACTATTAATTCCTAAATGTTTTATTAGATCCATTAGTAATTGAACCTTTTTAATAGGTACCACGTATCTAAATCCGATCAATCTACCAAAGTTCTATGTTTTCCCTTCCTGATAACTATTAAGTCCCTCTAAAAAAATTTGATCTTCTACTGTGTTTATGACTACTTATACACTCTGAAGCATGTTTGTTTTATTTGTTCTGGTTTATGATAGAATTATCTTATGCAAATTCTAATATTTGATTTAATGATTTTCAAACTTTGTTTACCTGTTACAAGTCCTCTGATTTCTAATTTTTACTAAAAAATATAATTTTCCTGAATTATTGTTCCTGGAACTTTTATTTTTTATTTGAATTATTTTATTGGGGTATTGTTTGGGTAGGATTCTAGAGTATGGAGGTTCAGCTCTGATCAAGCTGGTAAATCCTTACAGACCTAAGATGACCCTTGGGTAGGCTCACAGTTGAAGGAACTCCCTTAGGTTGAGTCCTATACTAATTGGGTATAGGGTAACTCCTTATGGATGAAGTTATGGGAAAGTGTATTTTGGTGTATGGATAGAGGGCAAATATATGATTAATAAGCTTCATTTTCACTTTTACGATGTTCCACAAGATCACGATTATGATATTATGGTTTAATGCTCAATCTGATATTTTATTAGGGTAATGTTTGGGTAGGATACTAGAGTTACGGAGGTTTAGGTCTGATCAAGCTGGTAAATCCTCGTGGACCTAAGGTGACCCTTGGGTAGGTTTACAAGCCCTAAGGTACTCCCTTAGGTTGGCTCCTATGCCTAACTAGCCTAAGGTTATGGATGATGTTATGGGGAACTACATATAGAGTGTTCGAGAGAAGGGTGTTATAGTGATTTTGAAAAATAATTACGAAAAAATATTACAATTATTGTTTTTACACTATGTTTACATTTATTTATGGTTTCTTGGAAACACACTAGAAACTCATTTTCGATCTCCTGAATTAGTTTCTCTAACCTTTGGGTTGTAGTTTTTCTATCTATTACATGAAGAATGAATTAAAAAAATCTTAGCTCATCATGAAAATCTATAACTTCCTGAATTAATAAGAAAGTTTTATGATTTACCATATACCCATATGTCCTTTAGCATCATCTGATAGTTTTGTATCACTAAGCTTTCCCAAAGCTCACTCTGTTAGTCACCATTTCAGGTTAAAGGAAGCAACCTTGTGTAGCTTGACATCAATTTTAGGGAGTTACTTCGGCCTTACTTACGGAGTAAGTTACAAGGGGAATTAGGGAGCATGTAGGTTACATTTTTTAGTGAGTCTGTAACTAACTTTGATACTACGTATATTTAAAATTTATTTCAATATATAATTTTTTTAGTTTTTATAATTTATTTATAATTATTTTAAGATTTTAAATGACTAGATAAAATTTTTAAACTTTTCGGGATTTTTATTATGGATTACTCCAGTGGCCCTAATGTGACACCTCAGATCAGATCGGGTCAACCGTATCGGTATGAGGGTGTTACATTTAGTGGTATCAGAGCTTACGTTGACTTGATTCTTCTGGGTAGATTGGTCAACCTATTGTCATATGGTGTCTGGTCAGTACATGCCCCTAGATTTTATAGTCGTACTCCTCTGAGTCGGAACTCTAATGTTGATCCTTTCTCTATAATAAATGTACTGAAGTATTCTTACCCTTAATGTTTAATATGTGAAGGAAAATAAAATAGTTAATATTCATTTATATTATAGAAAGCACCTTACGAGTAACGCATAAGATATTTGATTGAGGATCAAAACCTAACTCCTGATATAGATCTTGATGATCTTACCCCAAACATTCTATGATGATAAGATCATAACTAAATTTTATAGATGAACTTTCGAGATTAGAACTACTTCCTAAGTGGATTGAAGAACAAAAGTATTTGATCCAAGATCTAACAAGGTGATTCCCCCCAAGTTTTATTATCAATGAACTGAGCTGGGGAATTTCTTGAATCATTTTTATTCTAATTTTATAAGCTTGGAATCCGATAAGTATTAAGCCTCGTAGCTTAGTGATATGATCAATAGAAACTAAAGGAAAGCATTCGTGTACATGGTAAAAGTGTAAATCTCGAGGTTATTTTGTTTGGTCTGAAAGAAAACAATTATGTTTGCATGTTGCACTGAAGGTAAGCAAGTGTTATTCTGATTAAGTTTTGGTAATTAAGGCATGATTAGTTCTAAAAGGAGAATTCTATTCAGATTATGGAATTATGATAAGGAAAACGTTTTAACGAGTACACTTATTTCGATGGTTAAGGTTCAATGGAGGAATCATGGTCATGTAAGAGCTACCTGAAAATATTGAAGAATTGATGAAACATCGATTCCACAATTCTTTAACTTGAGTAGATTTCGAGAACACAATTTCTTTTAAGGAGGGGTGAGTTGTAACACTCAAAAGATTTAGGGGTAAAGAGATTTGAATCCAAGACCCTAAGCAATGAAAACACCACATTTTACCATTTCTCCTAAGGTAATGTTCTGATAAATAGTAATAAAAAATAAATATTATGAGATCTTTTCATCCCAACCATTGATAATGATCTAAAGATTGCTCGAGAGTTCTAGAGAGTTCATCTTCCCTAGAAACCCATTCCCATCCCTTATTTCATCGTTGTCTGCCGTTCACCCATCTCCAGTCAGCGGTGGTTTGCACTATTACCACCATCCGCTTTAGCTACACCTCATGAGCATAACTACACCTTTCAGTTAATCGAATTGGTCTCCAATCATTGTAAATTTATAAAAGACCATTCAAAGCCTATTTTTTTATCTCAACCACCATTCATCGGTATACATCACTGCTCGTACCAGTCGACACGCTATCTCAAGCAAACAAATCTTGACCAACCATGCCCTGTGAACCATCTTAGTTTGATGTGGAGAGTCGTCAAAATTCCATTGGATAACATAAAGCACCCTACTGATTTTCATGATTTTAATTGTCACGTCACCCTCGTCGATGAATTCTGGGATATTTTGAACAAAACCCAGTCAACCACATTCCCCCATCGTCTCCCTTTTATCGTCCTCCGTGAGTAAGCTTCCTAAACTCCTTTTCTATCGTTTTACGCTGTTTCGACTAGTTCTTCTAGTTTTTTTAGGTTGTTTTTGGCTAGTGTTTGAACATTGAGTAATCAGCCGCCTGAAATCATCCTGTCTTCGTTGCACACGCCACTACGTACCTTCCTTGAGCGTAGGAATGGTCATCTAAGCAAAAATTCCAGAACTGGTCTAAGTCAACTTGAATTGGGCTAAGTCAACAAAAACTGAACTGAGTCAACTCAAACTAGTCTCATTTAACCCGAACCGATCATAACCTTTGACCTGACTATTGACTTAAACGCTGATCGTTTACCCTTGGTTGACTTTGACTCTGAGCAAAAGTCAAATTTTCTAAAATGTCATATTTTATTTTTTTTGGCGTCTTGATTATGAATCTGAAGTATGTTTTTCTAAATTCAAACAAGCTAAGATATTTTTAGCGTTTTATCTTCCGATTCAATTTGTCTTTCCAATTAAATTTCGTTTCTAACGTAATTTTTCCATATGTATCTGAGATGTTATGGTACGTAAAATCAACTATGAGAGAGCTCAAATGGAGTTTAATTGGTCGACCAATATGGCATAAAAATCAAGGTAATACATTAGTACTATTTGCATGCTTTATGAAACAAATTAATATTGATTATTACATGAATGGGTATTATTGGACAATTATGTATAGTTCATTATTATTGGAAGCAAATTGAATACGGTATAAAGATAGAAAATTAAATAAGACTCAAATGACCCTTTTAAGGAATGAAAAAGCTGTTAATAAATAATTTACCAGTCTAGTGAATAATTGAATATTCGATTAACCTTAGGATCCTTAAATTTTGATTATTTTCTTTAAAGGTTTTAATGCAACAAATGATTAGATAGGAAATTATGTAAATACCCTTAGGATGTGAAAAAGATAATAATTGCCCTTAGTAACGAAAATAACTTTGAAAAGCAATACTTGACCTGATAAAACCACTATATACACCTTTTAAATGTTGGTTCCATTTAGAAAATCTCGACAATCAATTTTAGCCTCTGACATGGAAAAAGACTTAAAATTTTGATTATTGAGTAAACACTTGAATGTGGATTTATCAGAAGTAATGCCTATGAAAAATTGAGCGATTTGACTGAAATGACCCAAATACCTTCATGATAAGGATTAATGAAATGTTTGTGGCTAAGTTCTAAAAGTACCGATGGAGCATTAGATATTGTAATTACCCCTATGGGTTATGGAGATGACCCAAGCACGTCAATCACTCTGAATATTATTGCAATATAAGATAATATAAATACCACTGAAATACTAGTTTAGATCCTCAAGATTCGTTCAGCGATACTTTTGAAGGTGATCAGTTCAGTGTAGTCAATAGTAAGAAGTAAATAATTGTAAAGTATCTCAGTCCAAATGATAGACAGGTATCACAGTGTTGGGATTTATTCAGTTCGAGTTAACCTGATATCTTGATGAATCGACATGAATCTTGAATATAGTAAATCATCGTTACACCCTTATTTGATTCGAATGATGGAATCAAAATGTGTGAAATGCCCCTGATATCCTAAATGATGGAATCACACCTATTATACATGAATCTTAAATAATTTTTATGTAAAGGTTCTTGAATATCTTCCAAAATGAATCTAAATCTTAAATGGTCCTAAATTATTAATTCCTTCATGTTTGGATAGAACCATTAGTAATTGAACCCTTTTAATAGGGACCACGTATCTGAAATCCAATCAATCTACTGAAGTTCTATGTTTTCCCTTCCTGATAACTATCAAGTCCCTCTGAAAAAATAACAAGATCTTCTAGTATGTTTCTTTTATGATATATGACTATTTTACACACTATAAAGCATGAATATTTTATTTGTTCTGATTTATGAAAGAATTATCTTATGAAAATTCTTATATTTGATTTACTGATTTTTAAACTTTGTTAAACTAATATATATCCTCTTATTTCCAATTCTTACTGAAAAATATAATGGCCTAAACTATGGATCGTGGAACTATTGTTTATTATCTAAACTATTTGGGTAGGATTTTGGGGTATAGAGTTTCAACTCTGATCAAGCTGGTAAATCCTTACAGATTTAAGGTCACCATTGGGTAAGCCTATAAACCTTAAGGTACTCCATTAGGATGGCTCTTATACTCAATCAGTATAGGGTAAGTCCTTATGGATGCAATTTTGGGAGACTACATTTTGGTGTACGGGTGGACGGAATATATGTGATTTAAATAAACTTCATTGTCACTTTTACGATATTCTACTAGGTCACGATTCTGATATTATGTTTACTGCTCAATTTGATTTGTTACTGGGGTACTGCATGGGTAGGATACTGGAGTTATGGAGGTTCAGCTCTAATTAAGCTGATAAATCGTAATGGACCTTAGCTGACCCATGGGTAGGTTCACAGGCTCCAAGGAACTCTCTTAGGTCCACTCCTACACCAAATGGGCCTAGGGTTAGTCCTTATGGATGCAATTCTGGGAACTACATATGGAGTGCTTGGATGGAGGGTATTACAGTGATTTTAAAATTTTGTTTTACTAAAAGAAACTACTATTACTATTTTAACATTTATTTTTTGTTTCGTGGGAACACACTAAAAACCTATTTTCTATCTCTTGAATTAGTTTCTCTTAATGTTTCCCCTTGGCTATAGTTTTCCCATATATTACATAAAGAATGAATTAAATAAATCTTAACTCATCACAAAAGTCGGTAATTGCCTGAATCAATAAGAAAGTTTGATTATTTACCATATATCCACATGTCTTTTAACATAATTTGGTAGTTATGTATTATTGAGCTTTCCCAAAGCACACTATGTTACTCACCATTTTAGGTTAAAGGACGCAACCTTGTGCAGCTTGACATTAGATTTGGGGAGTTCCTCCGGTATATTGAAAAAAACCTTATGCAGGTTAAAACTGCATGGCATACCGGGATGCTCGAAGTATATTTAATAACCTCATGGATAAGTGTGATAGCTATTGATACAAAACCAAGAAAATTTTATTCACATGGTGAAGACAAAACATAGGTAAGGAAAAGGAGAAAGAATAATCATTAGAAGAGAAAATGACTCCTACCTATGCCAAGATTTCTATAAGCATCTACTACTCCTAGTGTCAAAATATATACTAATGTTTAATTCCCCTTCGATGACTCATACCTGAGCAAATCTGTTAACTACAAGGTAGAAGTTGGTTGAAACAAAATTCAAAAACTATAAAACCAAAAGAGAATATTTTTTTGTTGTTTGGTGGTAAAAATGAAATAAAAAAAGGACAAATTCTCATAGCAATATTCATTTGCATATTTTTTTAGATTCATAACAAATAACTCTTATATCATATGGATCGTACTTACTGTCAAAATCAAACATTTTAAACCTTTGCATAAGCCATGAGTCCACCACCGAGCAAATATCAATAACGTGTTATTGTTTAGTGCTTACACAATTAGATGGCCTACCTCACTATCCTTTACCATTACAATTATTACAGTAACAAATCCAAAAAGCTCTTCACTTTGTTGGGTTATGATTAATCCAAAAGTCATTAACCCCAAAAGTATTCTAAGGTTACCAACTTTCGTTTGGTCGATTGCTATATTAAAAGGTAGGGTGCGGTGACGAAGAAATACAAACCTGGTGGTTGGCTGGAAGACTGCGACAATGACGATGCTAGCTTCTGATGGTGGCTACGTTACGGTGGCTATACTGGGTTAGGGATCAAAAATATGTTTGAAACAAAAAAGAGAGTTGAATGGTCGAGATTTGGGTATTTATAAAACTTTGTGGTGTTTTTTAAACCAAACGCCACTATAGAACAAAATAACGCGACATTTTCAAAAAAAATGAAACTAACAGTTAAACATATTATGGAGTTTATTAAAAAAAACACCACAATAGTTGCTACTAAAGAATGATTCTTTTACGACTTTTGTTTAGAAACACCACTATAGACTATGTTGTAGCGGTGTTTGTCTAAAACTGTCATAATGTATGAACCCTATTATAACATTTGTTTAAAAATTCCACTAAGGAATGATTCTTTTACGGCATTTTTTAGAAACACCACTAAAATAGGATTTTGTGGAAGCATTTGTTTAAAAATACCACTAAATTACTTATATGTAGCGGCGTTTGTGAAATAAACGTCGTTAAAGTATGAGTTTTAGCGACGTTTATGGAAAAATGCCGTTAAAGTTACCATTATGTGGTGTTTTGGATATAAACACCACGATATGTATAAATTTAGTGTTGTTTTCTTTGAAAACACCACGACAAACACCGTTATATACTTGTTTTGCTATAGTGTTACTAGTATTTGGTAACAGATAGGAGAAAGGGGTGTTACTTAATGGAAATGTCCATTATATGTACATTTAAAGTTCTTGGTATGGTTTGCATGCCATAGGGGTAGAGTATTAGCAACTACATTGAGTAGATAGTAGAGTGTTTATGGTACTATTGTTCGTAATTGCATCGAGTATATAGTAGAGTGCTTATGGTACTATTGTACTATTGAGAATACAATACATAATAGAGTGTTTATGGTACTATGGTATTCTTTTTTATTGGTACATTGATATAGTGTTGATGGTATCTGTACAAATGATTAGCACTAAAAGTGCAAATTGTGCATACTTGTTTGACTCGCATACCTTGCATTCTCATTTATATATCTTGGGCTATGACATAAAGAAATTTTGAAAAGTACATGTTATGAAAGATAAGTTGGAAAGCTTTCTATTCAATATAAGTGATTTAGCATAAAATGCTTTATATATGACTTGATTATTTGAGATATCATTAAATTGGAAATATCTTTGGTATGAGTCCATTTTATATGTTCCTATAATATCAAATGATATGTTTTTTTATTTTCACTATATGATTTTTTTATATCATCGATATGTAAGTGTATACTTAACATGTGAAAATTTTCACGCGTAGGTAGTGAGAAAAGATCGGAATAAGGAGTGTTTGGCATTTTATCTATTGAGAAACAAGTTTATAGTATCGGTAATGAAATCCATCTGATTTATTTGATATTTCTTTTTGGCATGTGTATATTATAAGTATTTGGTATAAGCTTTGCTCAGACGTAGTTTGGAATAAGTTATAAGCAGTTTTTTAGGCAACTATAATGGTTACATTTTGTAGTTATGAACTTCTACGTTGCTGCCTAAAAGAGGACTTAGTTTGAATGTTAAATAATTAGAAAGGTGTTTTATGTGATTAATTGAGTTATGATTTGTTGTTTAGTAATAATAGTTTTAAAAACATATTTTTTACAAATTATCAATAAGAAATTTCATATGTTTCATGTGACATCTCTAACTCGTCACATATATTGGTATTAGAGTTATATGTTTAGTCAGTTCTCATAATAAAATGAGTTTGTTTTGAGTCAATAAATGTATACATGCTACTAGGATGTCATGATTACTAATACGATGCATGTATGATTTGATGCCCCTTCTTACTATCTTAAATTGATTGTATTTGTATTAGATTGTGTGAGAAGGTAAATTGGGTTGGTAGGTAATTCCTATTAAAGATCCAAGTGATTTTAAGTATGGTTATTTATTTACCATTCTATTATGGATTGTTACTTAAAGTTACTAACTCTGAAAGAACCAGGAGGTTCTGATATTTTAATATTTGGTGAGAGATCAAATATTTTGTTTAGTATGATCTTAGTAGTAAATACTAAGAAGTTGTTGTTACAAGGATACTAAGATTGTCATGCTCATGTAGTATATATTGAAGTACGAAAAGTAATGTTGGAAAAATATCCTAAATGTTTTTGAATATCCAAGTGTGTTTATATATGAATTACTTATATTATTAACAAATAGAGAAGTAGCATTTGGAATAGAATTTTACCAAGTATTGTGTCAATATCTATGGTTTGGTATAGAATGGCTCCTACTGAATGCAAGGAGTTAAAAGAATTGTTAGACTAGGGTTCATCTTAGGGGGCTTCGATATTATATATAAAAAAGAAGAATGTTCTATTTGTTTGAATTGAAAAGTGTCACGAAACTTCTGAAAGATTGAAGAAGATATTGACAGAAACCCTATGTTAGTTCAACCTGAATCGAAAAAAGATTATACAATTTATAATGATGCATCCCATAATGGTTTGGGATATATATATTAATTAATGAAGGAAAATTTGTGTGGTATGTTTCAAGGAAACTAAAACCTCATAAGAGAAATTATTCAACTCGTGATCTTGAATCGGCTATGGTTATGTATTTCTTTGAAAATATAACATTAGTACTTATATAGTGAAAGATGTTATATTTATATTGATTAAAAAAGTTAGAAATATTTCTTAACTCAAAAGGAGCTTAATATGAGGTAGAAAAGATGGATAGAACTTCTCAAAGATTATGATGTTGTTATCGATTATCATTCAAGGAAATATAATGTTTCGATTGATGCACTAAGTCAGAAGATATTCTCTCCTTTAAGAGCATTGATTGCACAATTGTATATGATAAATGATGTTGCATTTGTTGTCGAATTAAGTTGAAACCTACCTTGTTAGATCAAATCAAATATCTTCAGCCAAAATATGAAAAGTGTTTGTCAATAGTGTAACAAGTTGAGAAAAGGGAAACTAAAGACTTTGAAGTTAAGATTAATGGATGTTAATTTTATCAAGAGAGATTTTTATATTAGATGATGATGAATTGAAGTGAGAGCTTCATACAAAGGCACATTGTTGTCCTTTGACTATGCATATGAGAGGAAATAAGATGTATCAAAACTTAAAGAGTCAAAGTAGAATATCAAGTGCCTTCGGGATTATTACAA
Source organism: Hibiscus syriacus (assembly GCF_006381635.1). NCBI lineage: Eukaryota > Viridiplantae > Streptophyta > Magnoliopsida > Malvales > Malvaceae > Hibiscus > Hibiscus syriacus. The sequence goes on along the minus strand of NW_024063471.1, from coordinate 13,581,387 downwards.
CTAACTTTTATTCCTCGGTGGAAGTGGGAAAAGGTTGCAATGGTTTTGTATCTAGCTTACAACTAACACCAAGTAAATATGATTTGATTTGGGTAATTATGGATAGATTGACTAAGTCAACATACTTTAGTCCAGCTTGAATTGACTATTATGTGGATAAGTATGTTGAATCATTTATTCGAGAGATAGTTCAACTTTATGGGATACTGGTGTTGATTTTGTGTGATAGAGATCTGAGGTTTACTTCAAGATTTTGGAAGTCTTTGCATAAATCTTTGGGAACACAACTCAAATTTTAGCACTACTTTTTATCCTTAAATGGATAGATAGTTTGAACAAACCATTTAGATTTTGAAAAATGTGCTTCAGACATGTGTGATTGACTTCAAAGGTTCATGGGAAAAGTATTTGTCTTTAATTGAGTTCACTTATTACAATAGTTATCAACTAAGTATTAAGATGACTCCTTATGAAACACTTTATGGAAAAATGTAACGCCATAAATTCCAGGTTAAAAGTTTCAGGTTAACCAAATGTAGTTGGACGAGCCCAATTACCTTGTAAGAGATTTTGACTCAATTAGTGTTTGAATTCGACTTGGTTTGGGGGCCAAACATTGTCAAAAATGATAATTTTAAAATGAGGATGAAGTTGAAGGACCAAAAGAGATATTAACCATTTGTTCAAAATAAAACTAAAAACCCTTGTTTTGGGCATGATTTCACGTAAACCTTACCCACCTATTAGCTCACTAAACACTTTTCCCTCATCCTCTTTCTTTTTTCTTCTTCTTCCACTCCAAAGTTGAGAAAAAGTTGTAACTTTAATTTATACATGCCTAGTTCAAGAATTCTAAGGTAACAAATGAAATCTCCATCTCAAGAGCTTCAATTTGAGCCCCCAATTGCAAGTTATAGCCTTAGAAACCAAAAATGGGTTTTAGGAAGGTTTAAGAATCCAAGTGTTTTTCAAACCATTTTTAGTGGATTTGAGTTGTCAGAAGTTCCCTTAACTTCAATCCAATCTCCTAAATAATTTAGTAATTCGTCTTCTTGCCTTTGATTAATGAAAGAAATAAGAGAGACCTCTAAAAGTATAGAGAAGGAAAAATTAACCCTTGGTTGATTTTATGGCATTCTTAATAACCAATAACCTAAGGTAACCAATTCACAACTCCTTCATACCATTTGTGAGTCATTAGAATGTATTTTGGCTAGAGAGTTGAGTCTTGAAGCATGATTGAGCATTTCGTGGTAGATTTCATGTATTGGTGCTTTTAGCATGATTAAAGACCTATTATGATCCTTTATTACTTACATATGCCTTTAACAATGATCAGGGACCTCAATAGGCCCTTTAGGGTGGCATTTGAGAGTCAAATTCATGCACAAATAGGGTACTTGTGAGTTGGGTACCGGTACTTGAAGAACAATACCAATATTGTTCTTCCAAGGAATAAAAAGGGGAAATTTTAGTATAGAAGTATCGATACTAGGCGTAGAGTACCGATACCCCCATAGGAGTATCGATCCTCGTGGTATTGTTTTAAAACATAGAAGCAAATTTTGGTATCGGTACTTGAAGAGTATCGATACCCTAGCTCGAGAGTACCAATATTATCCCAGCAGTATCAATATTACTCACCATTTTTAGTTGGCTTTAACCTTATGGTATCAATACCCTGGTGAGTATCAATACCATCAGACATTTTTGGACATGTGGTCCGAATGAAATAGAAGAAAAGTTGAGGGACCCCAGAGAACAAAATTTTATTCAAATAAGATCATAATTGAGAACCATAGTAAAAGATACAATTACAATCAGAAACAATATAAATTAGGGCAATATAAAAATAGCTTTGGTTAATGCTCTGGAAAACTGTCAGAACACCCAAGTTACTCTAGTAGATTAGAATAGTTTCAAACTATAGATTGTCTGGATATCCGTAGGTAGGGCGCGAGGCCCAAACACCCACGTAGGGTGGGTTAGTCGGGTGTTGAATCTGAGGTAGAGATTTTAGATCTCACCTAGGTGGACTAGAGGAGTACATGAACTTCGAGATACAGAAATTCTTCATTCGTACCATGATGTCTACATCCTAAGTAGTGTGAGTATACGAGCATACTTACTTTAATTAATAGCATTTGATAGCATGAACATCGATGAACACTTTTAGTATGGTTTTGGTTTTAGTGTAACAATGGGCTAGTGAGCTCAGCGTTTGGAATTTGTTTCCATGCACAGGTCATTAGAAGTAGCATTCGGGAAGCATATCGCAGCTGTGGACGTTTCAGACATCTAAAGTAGCAGAGTACGTCTTGAGTCTTCTTTTATAGGACATGTATTATTTATAGATCCTTGTTTCATACTAGAGTGGTTACTTTATTTTAAACTCATGGATGTATTATTTTGAAGTATTATTTTGGGAAGCTCTCGATGTAAACCTTATCTAATGATAATTATTTACTTCATTTAAATGGTTTTAAATGTATGATTATGATGACTTCTAAGAAAAAGTTTTGGGTTAGTCGCTCCGATGGCCCTGTATGTCATTCTATTCGATCGACTATGTGTTAAATCTGATTAGGGTGTTAACAAAGAAGTGTTAAATTCCTTTAAATTGGTTTGAGCTTAAGAATCATGATATTATCGATCGTGGCTATATCAAAGACGTCGAAGATAAAGTAAAGGTTATTCAAGATAACCTTAAGTGTGTTGTTGATCGATAAAATTCTTATTCAGATATAAAGATGAACAATATTGAATATCAAGTCAATGAAAAATTATTTCTTAAAGTACTACCTTGAAAGAAAGTGATGCACTTTAGACAAAAAGGGAAAACTAAGTCTGATATTTATTGATGCTTATGAAATTTTGAAAACAGTTGGTCCAATGGCATATTAACTAGCTTTACCTCCAGATATGAATAAAATTCATAATGTTTTCATGTGTCAAGGCTTAGAAGGTATGGTTATGATTCTTCTCATGTCATCACTCTGGAAGAAATTGAAATACAATTGAATCTAATTTATGAAGAAGAAATGGTAAATATTCTAACTTCTGAAATCAAACAAATAAGACAATCTCACTTTTCAAAGTTCGTTATAGGAATCTTAAAGTAGAGGAAACTACTTGTGAAAAATGAGAGAGTTGTATCCTCATCTATTTGAATTAGGCATGCACAAATATTCAAGGATGAAATTTTCTTAAGAGGTAAAATTGTAATACCCAAAAATCTTGGTTAGTAACCAAAATGAATAAATTGAAAGTTTGGTCACCAAAGTATAAATTTGGCAAAATTTTAGGGACCAAATGGTAATTTTCCTAAAATATGTATTTTACCATATGAATAAATAATTTACTCCAAGAATGAAATATTTATGTTACTCAATTTTTTTTGTTAAAGGCTATAAAGTGTTAAAGTTCAAGAAAAATTTAGATAATTGGATCAAATAAAAAATCTTAGATATTTTGTTAGATGATAGAGCAAGGGAAAATGTCATTTTCATAATCTAAAAGGATAAGATTTAATATGGACCATTGGATTTAAGTTGAATTTCTATGTTAAATCGAAGTTGTTGAATGAAAATGGCAATATTTTAAATATAAAATATTACAACGACAAAGTTGGCAACTACTAACTCCATGGATTAATCTTAGCTCTTGGATGAAGATTTTAACATGTGGCACATTTGTGATCATTGGACTTAAGAGTAAAATGGTCATTTTGTAATAAAATGATTTTTAAATTCATTTTATTTAAAATATTACAAATGACTTTATTAATTGATTTGGAAATTTCAAGACTTTCTCCATCTTTTCTCTTCATTACTATGGGTTGCTAAGGTAAGTTGGAAAACACTTTCGTTTGATTTTTCAAGCATTTTGGTTAAGATTTAAGGTGAAGCATTGAAATATAACTTTGTTCTTTATTTTATCTTAAATTCGTATCATTAATATATGGTTTTCGTAACACCTAAATTCGACCTAAAGGAATAACGTCAAATCTAGATAGTCCAATTAAAACTTGTCCCTAACGAAATCTATGTTAGATTCAAAAATTAAATAAATATATATATACATATCAAGTTCAAATCATAATTTATTAAAGAAAATATCCGAGAAAAATCTAATATCGATGATGAACATTCAAAACAAGCATAAATAGTTTCACAAATAATTTAATTTGTAAAATCACAAATACATAAATAATAATAATAATAATCTTAAATAAAAATATGAATAAAATCTATAATAACAAATCCGAATAAAAATTTCATACTGATTGTAATAATTTTATCAGATAAAAATGAAGTAACACTCCAAGTATTGGGTCACCTAAAATTGAGAATCTGAAAAGAAAATTATATGGTATAAGCTATTAAACTTAATGTGTATTTAAAGTGCAAACTAACACAGTCAAAACACAATCTGTGACAAACAAAAATTTCACAATCTAAGTCATAATATTCAAATCATAGTTTGAATCAACCAATAATAATCATAATCTGAATCAAACAATGATAGTCATAAATTTAAATGTTATGTAAATGGTCATGCACCCACCCATATTTCTGTCACACCATCCGAAGAGTAGATTCCCCAAAACCACACTATCTACAATCAAACCACACCATATGAAGTGGGTCTGTCACAAAAGCAGAGCAGTAGAATCTGAAAGTGCCATTCACTTCGTCGAGTGAATGCATTGAAAATCTCCTATAAAAACTCTTTCCAATATGACATGCAAATGACATACATATCCAATGTGCGATCCAATCCGAATAACAATATTTCATGAAAAAAAATATTTTGAAGCACATATATTTCGATTTTGACATCACAATACAATCTCATATTATGTTCACAACAATATTCTGATTCTGACAGTTCAACATGTAACACGTGACAATTTTTTCGAATTACATATATCACAACCAAATTCACAGTTAAATATGCTTTCAAACAATTTCAACCAACCAATAAACTAAACAACCAAACAAAATAATGTAGCACTGAATAAAGAGACACTTCGACAAATTGCTAAGGATTGTAATAACCTTTATCACAGTCAACTCTAGCAATGGATCGACCCAAATCAGAACCTATGAAAAAATTTAATAAAAAAATGTTATAAATAATCTGAAAAATCCAAACGACTAAAAATTAACAACTATCATTCACTCTCAACATGAATAATTCAAGTTGGTTCGAAGTTCGCGGGTAACGGCGGAGGAGGCGTTGAATCTGTTTCCTAGTCAAAGTCTCCGCAAATTTTACAACATTCACTTCAAAAACCCAATTCAGTGATTTAAGTTAACGAAATAATGAATGATAAATTAAAGTTATTTTTGACTCGTTCAAAGAACCAACAGCAGGTTTGGTTCTAACATAACGGACAGCCAGTATATTAAAACGGGACAACCGGCGACGAAACTTCACCGGCAGCAGTCCCATGGACCAGTGAACTCATGGCCAGCCTTGTCGTTGCCTTAAACGGTCGAAGACAGCTTCCACAGTGAACTCCAAGTTACCAAACAATGAAAATAACATAAAATAGATCCAGCAAAGGCCCCCCACGACCGACGAGTACCTCCTAGGTGCATTACCGACCAGCTAAGCCTATGCTATACGTACCTCGACTGCGCTGTGGCCGCGGGTGGCCAAAGCTAGCCTCGACGGTGGCGGATATGAGCCTAGGCTCGCGGGTTTTAAGTTATCGAACGAAAACGATGCTAACAGGCAACACCCTCTGCTGGTGTTACGTCGTAAGACCCTTAATCATCGATCAACGACATGATTTACCTTTATTCAGCAATCGATGGCGAGAAGGAGATTAACAGCAGCAAGGATTTAAAAAAGGGGGAAAAGGTTGAGGGAAAGGCACTACGCGAGATTTAAACAAAGCATGGCTAGAGTTGTTTCATAAATAAAAATTGGTAAATTGTAGGCTAAGTCATTGAAGTCAATAGGGTTTCTGAAATCGACAATAAGTTTACCTTTCTTATTATTTGGTCATTGAATCAAAATTAGGGATTTTTGAATAAATCCCCAAATTTTAGGGTTTTGAATTGAGAATTATTTGGGGTGTTATAGTTTTGGTTGTATGAGCTATGGAATTTGAAGAAAGAAAGCTTAGAGTTTATGGATTAAAATGAATTAAGGCTTGATTTTAAAGAATTAATTGTTTATATAGATTTTCCACGCTTGAATCAAGATGTATTTCGTGGATAAGTTGATATAAAAGGTTAGGCCATGAAGAAGAAAATTAAGGAAAAACTATTCAAGCTTTTTTTTGATCTGTATCATGGAGGATTACATGTTGTACTGACTTTAAAATGTTGTTTGAAGAAAATATTCAAGTGTGAACGCATCATGGTATATTTGGCTATTATGATTTTTAATTAAGGGTTTAGGGTTTTGATGAAATTGGAGTGTTCTTTTGTTTTCCATCATCTAAGCTTCATTTTGATGGTAAAATTATTGAATTTGGAAATGAAATGTGAAAACCCCTAATTTGGTCCTTGAAACCCTAAGAGAGAGAAAATAAGGTTTTAGTGAAATTTTGGTATTCAAGGTTAATTTTTAGTGTATGAAGTATAATTAGTTTTGATTGAGCATCGAAATAAATTTTAGAGAATTCCTTATATTTGTAGCATGGTTAGAATAGCTCCTGACATATGTCTTTAATTTTTGTTGTTTTTTAATTGATGTGTGTGAACCATCCAAGTTCAATCGAGGTGAAGTGATTAAAAAAGGAAAGGAAGAGAGCTCTTATAAAGCTTTTGAGAAGACTACATTCTAGTTGATGTTTAATGTGTCGAGGTGAGGGCATGTTTGTGATGCATTTATGTTAAATGTAAACATTAGCTCGCGATGAGTCAGTGACAGAGTTATTATGATAATAAGTGACTCTTGAATATTATATGACTTTTTTATTCAGGAATTTAGGTTAATTTTGTATTTGGAAGATTAACTATATTAGTGAATAAGTTAGAGATGCAAAATAATGAAATTTTCCTACATTTTATTATCTTATCAGTAGATTTATAAAATGATTAAAAGGTATTCTTATACCATAGAATTTGTATGTTAATCTAGTTTAATTTAAAACAAATGAAGACTGATTTCTAAAATTTATAAAATGATTAAAAGGTATTCTTATACCATAGAATTTGTATGTTAATCTAGTTTAATTTAAAACAAATCAAGACTGATTTCGAAGTGTATTCTAAAATATATGAATTTTTTATCGATGATAAGTCAGAAAACATGGCAACATATTTTGTTCAGAATAAATTTAGTTGGATTAGAGTATTTATTATAAATTGTTTAAGTTAAACTAGAAAGAGTGATTTATATGGTTATAATCGTATTCGAATATAGTTTCCAATAGAATAAACATAGTTGAATTCCAGTGTGTAGATTAATACAAAAAACTAATTTTTTTAAAGGTAGTGCAAGTGACCATAATATAAATATAAGTGGTAAATCACACATTTTATGTTACCTTTATGTTATATGTCATTGTAGAGGCTTAAGAAGAGTCAACTCTATTATATTGAGATGATACTTTTGATATTTATCATTTGATGTACATGTTATTTACTTGTCAAAAAGGTAATTGATCAATGATATTTTAATGATATATTCATGTTGTTGAAAACATTTTGATGTTTCGATATAACAAATTAAATTAAAAGAATTTTAATTTTGAAAAAGATTTTTCTAAGCATATTCGATATATTAATCGAATATCCAAATATTACTCAAAGTATTTCAAAGTTTATTTTAAATCCTTACTAAAGTGTAAAATTAAGTTTTAATATTAAAACAATTTTACAAAGTATTTTGAACCGTTTCAAAGCCAAAAATTACAGTTTATCCAGAGGGAACCGATTCCCCCCCCCAAGGGGTACCGATTCCCCCTGAATGGTTTGGCTCCGAGAAATTCCAGTATGCTCGGAGGGAACCGATTCCCCCCAGGGGTATCAATTCCCCCCACTGTTCAACAGTCGAATATTTGAATTTTACACTTAGGGAACCGATTCCCCATGAGGGGGTACCGATTCCCCCCACGCTCCAAGTTGTTGTATTAATTGTTTTCACACTTAAACGGCTCCAATAACTTCATTAATGATCCCCCAACGTTCAAAAGTGATTCAAGGTGTATTTAAGCAAGCTTAGAAGCTATTGATCAAAAACAAGAAACATCAAGCAACTAGAATCAAGAGAGAACCAAATAGAAAGCATTAAACCTCAAGTTTGAGCATTTCAATCCTATTTTTCATTCAATATTCATTTTGCTTTCAAGAACACTTATTGTGCTCAATTGTATTTATTCTTGAGTGTTCTTTCTTTGTTCTATAATTGTGCAAACATATTTTCCTCGTGAGGTTTTTCTTGTAAGTTTGCAAATTTGTAATCTTCTCTTTAAGAAAAGAGTGTTCTCAAGAATTGGGGTATATTCTTGAGGGAGTTGTAAGGTTATCTCTTTGGCCTCAAAAGAAAGAACAAATTAGTGAATTTGTTGGAAAATCCTTAGTGTGGATAGCTAAGGTAGTGGAGGTAGACTTTGGTTGATAAAGTCGAACCACTCTAAATCGTTGTGCAATTACTTTCAATTTTCTGCAAAAGCTTCCACAAAATTTTAATTGCCAATTCACCACCCTATTGGCCGATTCCGTCAATCGATTAACTCAACAATTGACATCAGAGCCTAACTCATTTGAAGGTTTAATCGCCTCTTAAGTCGATTCGGGAAGAGTTACATCTATAATCAAAGTCATCAATGGCCTCTACTTCAAACTTCGACTCCGGTCTCGATTCGATGCCCGTCAACAAGCCTCCTTTCTTTAATGGGGCTAACTATGCCTATTGGAAAAATAGGATGATTTATTCAAGAAAGTGACATGAGGGCATGGAATGTCGTAGAAGAAGGATACATCAAGCCTCTCACTCATCCAAGATTGTGGAGTGAAGGAGAGACAAAAATGTTCCAGCTCAACTCCAAAGCCATCCATATCATATTTTGTTCTCTTGGACCAGATGAATACGGAAGAGTTAGAGGTTACCTAACGTACATCATCCTTCTTCTTGAGAAATATGAGTTAGAGGATTATCTTATGATGAGTTATTAGAGGATTATAATGGGTTGGCTTCGGATTATAAGACTCTATTTTCAAAATAAAAAAATAATATTTCAAAATTGAAAAACGAAAATAGTCTTATATCCAAGACCAACAATGAGCTTGAAAGTAAGATCAAAGAATTGCAAATCAAAATTAATGATTTTGAAAAGAAAAATATTTATTTGCATAACTTACTTTCAAAAGATCATGATGATCATCAAAAGAAGAATGATGATCTTAAAACTTCTTTTAATAAGGTTGGAACAAAAAGTTTTGAAAAAGGTGAGAATTCAAAATCCAACTTTGTTAAGAAAAGTTTTAGAATCTACAATCATAGAAGTCCTCAACGAACCTTGAATGGTAAAATTGTTAGGAGTATATGGGTTCCTAAAGAATTCATTACTACTAAAGATAAGGATGTCCTTTATAAATGGATACCAAAGGGGACAAGGATTTTAGAAACTAATGAATATGGACCCAAAAGAATTTGGGTACCAAAAATTAGAAATTAATCTATGCTTGTAGGAAAAGGAGCATTGCTACAAGGCACGGGAAACAAATCCAAATTCATGGTACCTTGATAGTGGATGCTCGAGACACATGACCGGGGACAAAAACCGGTTCATAGAGCCTAACGCAAAAAATAGAGGAGAAGTGACTTTTGGGGATGATTCAAAAGGTCACATTGAAGGTATAGGTACAATAGGTAATACCTCTTCCATAAAAATTAAAAATGTGTTATATGTGAATGGATTAAAGCATAATCTCTTGAGTATTAGTCAATTAAGTGATAAGGGATTCAATGTCATATTTGAAACTAATGGTTGTAAAGTCATTGACATTGCATCTAATAGGATTATGCTTGTTGGTCATAGAATAGGAAACATATACATGGTGCATTTAGACTCTATAGAAATGACTAATTTATGCCTAGTTGCTAAGGATGAGCATGATAGTTGGTTATGGCATAGGAGACTAGGACATGCTAGCATGAGTGTTTTGCAACGGTTAGTTCAAGGAGAATTGGTTCGAGGCCTGCCTAAACTAAAATTTGACAATGATAAAATCTTTGATGCTTGTGCTAAAGGAAAACAAAAGCGAGTTTCTTTTAAATCCATTAATGATGTGTCAACTAGTAGAGTATTACAATTGATCCATATAGATCTTTTTGGGCCAACTAGGACTACTAGCTTGGGTGGAAAACAATATGCATTTGTCTTGGTAGATGACTATTCTAGATATACTTGGGTTTTATTCTTAAGTACTAAAGATGAAGCATTAGAAAATTTCATCACATTTTCAAAAGTAACCCAAAACGAAAAAGGTTACTCTATCACTATTGTTAGAAGTGATCATGGCACTGAATTTGAAAATCTTAGATTCAATGAGTCTTGTAATTCTAATGGTATTAGCCATAATTTTTCAGCACCTAGAACACCTCAACAAAATGGAGTTGTTGAGAGGAAAATCGAACTTTAGAAGAAATGGCTAGAACCATGCTTTGTGAAAATAATTTGCCAAAATATTTTTGGGCGGAAGCCACAAATACCGCTTGTTATGTTGTAAATCGAGTAATGATTAGGCCAATTTTAAAGAAAACTCCATATGAAATTTTCAAAAATAAAAAGCCTAACATTAGCTATTTTCATCCTTTTGGATGTAAATGTTTTGTTTTAAACAACGGTAAAGAAAACCTTGGCAAATTTGATGCTAAAAGTGATGAAGGAATTTTTCTGGGTTATTCCTTAAATTCTAAAGCTTATCGAGTATTTAATAAAAGAACTTTGGTTGTAGAAGAGTCTATACATGTTGTTTTCGATGATAATCTCCTTCCGAGGAAGGATTCTTATTTGAATGATGATGTAGGTATTATAAATACAAAAGACGTTAGACATGACATTGGAGAATCATCATCAAAGGAAGAAACGAAAGATGAAAAAACTCATGATCCTCTTGAGAATCCAACCATTGAAGAAATGGAAGTATCTTATCCAAGAGAGTAAAATTATGTCAATGATGGTGAGATTATAAGTGATCCATCAAAAGGGGCAACAACTCGATCTTCTCTTAGAAATATTTGTAATTATGTTGCATTTATTTCATGCATAGAGCCTAAGAATATTACAGAAGCATTAAATGATGAACATTGGATTATGGCTATGCAAGAAGAATTAAATCAATTTGAGAGAAGTAAAGTATGGACATTAGTTGAAAGGCCTAGTAATAAATCTACTATAGGTACTAGATGGGTATTTAGGAATAAGCTTGATGAGTGTGGTAATGTAGTGAGAAACAAGGCTAGACTTGTTGCTCAAGGGTATACTCAAAAAGAGGGCATAGACTATGATGAAACATATGCTCCCGTAGCTAGGATGGAAGCAATTAGAATGTTATTAGCATTTTCCTATTTTCATGAATTTAAACTATATCAAATGGATGTTAAAAGTTCATTTTTAAATGGTTTTATAAAAGAAGAAGTGTATGTGGAACAACCTCCAGGTTTTGAAGATTCAAAATTTCTGGATCATGTTCTTAAATTGACAAAAGCACTTTATGGTTTAAAACAAGCTCCTAGAGCTTGGTATGAAATATTGTCAAATTTTTTAATTAAAAAAGGTTTTTCAAAAGGGAAGGTTGACACTATATTGTTTTTAAAGCATAAAGGTAAAGATTTATTAGTAGTTCAAATTTATGTTGATGATATAATATTTGGTTCTACTAATGATGTTCTTTGCCAAGAATTTTCTAAGCTAATGCAAAGCGAATTCGAAATGAGCATGATGGGGGAGCTCTCATTTTTCTTGGGACTCCAAATCAAGCAAAGAAAAGATGGCATCTTCATCAATCAAGCTAAGTACGTCAAAGATATGCTCAAGAAGTTTGGACTGGAAAATGGGAAACCTCATGACACTCCAATGAGCTCTTCTATAAAGCCTTGACTTGTATGAAGGAGGTAAATGTGTGGATGTTAAATTATATAGGTCAATGATTGGTTCTTTTCTCTATCTAACTGCAAGTAGACCAGACATTATATTTAGTGTTTGCTTATGTGCTAGATTTCAATCATGCCCTAAGGAATCACATTTACTAGCTGTTAAGAGAATCTTTAGATACCTTAAGGACACTCCTAGTTTAGGACTTTGGTATCCTAGAGACTCTAGCTTTAGCTTGCATGCCTTTTCTGATGTGGATTATGGAGGATGCAAATTAGATAGGAAAAGCACCTCCGGTACTTGCCAATTCCTTGGAAATATGCTGATTTCTTAATTTTCAAAGAAACAAAATTGTGTTGCATTATCTACCACTGAAGCCGAATACATTTCAGTCGGTAGTTGTTGTGCACAAGTTTTATGGATGAAACAACAACTTTTTGATTATGGAATTAAAGTAGGTACCATTCTTATCAAGTGTGACAATACTAGTGCTATTTGTCTCACTAAAAATCCCATCCAACACTCTAGAACTAAGCACATTGAAATAAGACATCACTTCATTAGAGACCATGTCACTAAGGAAGATGTAGTTCTAGAATTTGTTGATACTTTGCATCAATTAGCGGATATCTTTACAAAACCTTTAGACAAGGAACGTTTTTGGACACTTAGGAGAGAATTAGGTTTAACTGACCTATCTTCTCTTAGTGTTTAAAATAATTTTGGCACTTTTAAGACTAAATGAAAAATTCTTATAATAGTAATTTCTGATTACATTCATTGCTATTAGTTAGGGGGAGTTTATGATTCTTGATGAAAAATTAAGTTTATGCTCAAATGTAGTTTAAGGATTAATTTGATTGATTGAACATAATTAATTTTTGATATATGAGTTACCAATACCACTAGAGAAGATTAATTTAGCATTTTGAGTGTTGAAAATACAGATTTTTGAATTATAGGGCAGAGGGAATCGATACCCTTGAATGGGAACCGATTCCCCCTTTGAAGGGGAACCGATTCCCCCTAGGGAATCGATACCCCCCTGGGATTCTGGTTTTTACGGGCAGAACACCCTAATTTTTTCTCAAACCCTCAATATCTTCTTCATTCAAGCCGTTCTCTTCCTCTCTCTCTCTCCCTATCTTCTCTTTGCTTCATAACATCTATTTCTAGTCGAAATTTCATCATTTTTCAAATCCTAAACCTGCTAGCATCATTAAAATCATGCAAACAACATCAAAATCCACTCAATCTCATCTTTCAAGGTAAATTTTTCTAAACTCTCTATTTCATTGATTTTGAACATAAGACTAGTTTCAATTAGTTCTAGATAGAAATAATGATCGGCATTGATTGATTAGTGATTAGAAACTAGATTTTACAACTAATTTCATCAAAAACACAATAATTTTCCAAAATTCTTTGAAATTTTTGAAATAAAATTTAGTTTTTAAAATTATTGTGTTTTGATTGAATTATGTTGTTGTTATGAAAACTATACATATATTAATTTTCAAAACCTCAATTTTCAATAAGTTTTTCAAAAACTTTGCCCATTAGGATTAGTTTAAGAGAACCTTGAAATATTGAGAACTCAATTGAGTTTTGGGATTGATTGAATTGCATACATGTGTTTTCTAAATTGCAAGTTATCCATTCTATTCCGATTTCCTAAACCATGTCAAATCCTAAACGTGCTAGGTCTTCATCTAGTCGTTCAAACCAGCAACAAATCCACCTCCAAATCCTCCTCCTATTCCTGAAATTCCTATTCCTAATCTCGTTGATCATAATATGACTATCCAAAACTTGTGCTTCAATCATCCTGGTCCTAGAAATCATCGTTTCTGGTATTATCAATATTTTGACTCTTACAAAATTAGAGAAGAACATATCCCTTCTCGTCAAGCTATGATAGATATCGATTTTAGATATCTTCCTCTTTTACAAGAGTGGAAATTTGATAAACTTTGTGACCTTGAACCTATAGTTTACCATCAACTTGTTCACATATTATATTCTAATGTCGTTTGTATTAAAAATCGAGCTCAAACCAAAACCATAGCAGTTCGTTCCTATCTCCTAGGACAATTCATCCATCTTTACTCGGCTTACATAGCTAATGAATTAGGATTAGATAATGATGGTATATCAAATGAAAAATAGTTTTTAGGTTCTCGTTATAAAAGAAGGGATAGTGCGAGTGTCTTAGATCTTCATGATCGTTTTCTTCATCTAATGATTTCTTGGTGGTTTCGACCATCCGGAGGTCGTTACTCTACTCTTCGTGCTTTAGATCTTTGGTGGTTACCTTGTTTCCAAAATAATATTAAAATAAACCTACCTCATATTATTTTTGCTGAAATTGTTGAAACTGTAAATCTTGTTCCTAATAAGAAACTCTGTTCATCTCTAGTTTACGGTTGCATTCTGAGTAATCTAATTTCTAAAGCCGGGCTTAGAGTAGGTCTAGATGTCGTCTTTCCTCTCAAGAAACAAATTAATCTTCTTTCCTTAACGAGAGCAGGATGGATAAAGAATAAGGACACTGGTGAATGGGTTCTGAAAATACTCCGGGAGCTAGCTCTTCTCAAGCTCCACCAGAAGCTGACGACGATCCCGAGCTTGAACAATTAATGCAAGATATTGACGAAGCCGACGATGAGTCGGAACAACATTAGGAACAAGCTCAACGAGAAGATCATGTGCCTCCATATTTTCAATCATTTATGGAGACATTTGATTTCCGTTATGCATCATTGGATTCTCGCTTCACTTCCATAGAATCTCACTTCTCGACTATGGAAGCTCAACAATTGGAAATTCTCCGGGAGATGCGTGCAAACAATGAAGCAACCAACGCTCGTATTAATGAACTCACTCATGAAATGGCAGCTATGCGAGCTCATTTCCCACCTCCCGATCCTCCTACGAATGCTTGAACTTTGATCTTTTCTTTACTTGTTTGGATTGAACTTGGATATTTGCATTATTGTTAAAACATTTTGAATGCTTTTGGATTGTTTTTTTTTTTTTTGAACTTATGTTTAATACATTTGATTTGGATTTCGTGTTTATTTTGCATCTTTAGACATATATGACCAATTATCCATTACATGTTTATGAATATTGATTATGAAACTAATGGTTAACCTTTCTTTTGATTGTGTTCTCAGCAGCTTATGTTTATATATATATAATCAATTGGCTAAATGATTTCAAAACCTTGTTTAAAATCTTTTACGAGTCTTTTTGATTTAACAAAAAGGGGGAGAAATGTTAAAAGCGTTTTTGAAGAGGAGTAGTGTTAAAGTAAGGGGGAGTAGTATTTTTCAAAATCAAAATTCATTTTGAAATTAGAAAATCTTAAAATGTTTTGTTATATCAAAAAGGGGGAGATTGTTGAAAACATTTTGATGTTTCGATATAACAAATTAAATTAAAAGAATTTTAATTTTGAAAAAGATTTTTCTAACCATATTCGATATATTAATCGAATATCAAAATATTACTCAAAGTATTTCAAAGTTTATTTTAAATCCTTACTAAAGTGTAAAATTAAGTTTTAATATTAAAACAATTTTACAAAGTATTTCGAACCGTTTCAAAGCCAAAAATTACAGTTTGTCCAGAGGGAACCGATTCCCCCCTGAATTGTTTGGCTCCAAGAAATTCCAGTATGCTCGGAGGGAACCAATTCCCCCCAGGGTTATCGATTCCCCCCACTGTTCAACGGTTGAATATTTGAATTTTACACTTAGGGAACTGATTCCCCATGAGGGGGTACCGATTCCCCCCACGCTCCAAGCTGTTGTATTAATTTTTTTCACACTTAAATGGCTCCAATAACTTCATTAATTATCCCCAACGTTCAGAAGTGATTCAAGGTGTATTTAAGCAAGCTTAGAAGCCATTGATCAAAAACAAGAAACATCAAGCAACTAGAATCAAGAGAGAATCAATGAGAAAGCATCAAACCTCAAGTTTGAGCATTTCAAGCCTATTTTTCATTCAATATTCATTTTGCTTTCAAGAACACTTATTGTGCTCAATTGTATTTATTCTTGAGTGTTATTTCTTTGTTCTAGAACTGTGCAAACATATTTTCCTTGTGAGATTTTTCTTGTAAGTTTGCAAATTTGTAATCTTCTCTTTGAGAAAAGATTGTTCTCAAGAATTGGGGTATATTCTTGAGGGAGTTGTAAGGTTATCTCTTTGGCCTCAAAAGAAAGAACAAATTAGTGAATTTGTTGGAAAATCCTTAGTGTGGATAGCTAAGGTAATGGACGTAGACTTTGGTTGATAAAGTTGAACCACTCTAAATCGCTGTGCAATTACTTTCAATTTTCTGCAAAAGCTTCCACAAAATTTTAATTGCCAATTCACCCCCCTCTTGGCCGATTCCGTCAATCGGTTAACTCAACACATGTTATATGGAAATGAAATATTTAGTGTATGAACTACCCATTATGCTATTATATGAAATGTGCAATATATTGTTATCTTTGATGATTAGAGAACAAATGGTAATTAATGGAAATGTGCATTGTATGTACATAGAGAGTCCTTTGTATAGTTCGAATGTCATAGAGTTGGAGTATTAGCAATTGCATTGAGTACATAGTAGAGTGTTTATGGTACTATTATACTCTTGGGAATATAATACATAGAAGAGTGTTTGTGGTATTATGGTGTTCCTATTTATTGGTACATTGATACAATGTTGATGGTATTTATACAAGTGATTGTCACTAAAAGTGCAAATTATGCATACTCGTGTGACTCGCATACCTTGCATTCTCATTTATTTACCCTGGGCTATGACATAAAGAAATTTTGAAAAGTGCATGTTATGACAGATAAGTGGCAAAGTTAAACTTTCCATTAAATATAAATGATTTAGCATAAAATGCTTTATATATGACTTGATGATTTCATGAATCTTTGAAATGGAAATTACTTTGGAATAAGTTCATTTTATATGTTCATTATATGATTTGTTTTATATCATCGATATGTTTTGCTTTGTATTATTGATTATGCCTCACTAGGTGTATACTTAGCGTGTAATGATTTTCACGTGTAGGTAATGAGAAAATATCAAAGTAAAGAGTGCTTGGCATTTTATCTATCGAGAAGCAAGCCTATAGTATCAGTAATGAAATTCATTTAATTTATTTTATTCTTCTTGTTGGCATGTATATGTTATAAGTATTTGGTATAAACTTTGCTCAGACATAGTTTGAAATAAGTTATAAACAGTTTTTTAGGTAGTTGTAATGGTTACACTTTTTAGTTATGAACTACTAGGTTGCTACCTTAAAATGGACTTAGTTTGAATGTCGAATAATTAGAAAGTTATTTTATGCGATTAAATGGAATATGGTTTATTGTTCAACAATAATATTTTTAAAGAAATAAATTTTTATTGATTTTCAATAAGGAAAGTTCCATAAGTTTTATGTGACATTTCTGACTCGTGTTCGGCGGCGGATAAGAAAAGCGAGTGTTACATTTCATATTTATTGTTCTTCCATTTTCATCCAACGACTTAGATTTAATATGGAACATCAACTTAAATCTAATGGTTCATATTAAATCTTATCATTTTAAAGCATTGCCATAACATTTTTCTCTTGTTTTATCATCTAACAAAATATCTCGGATTTTTTATCCGATCCAATTATTCAAATTTTTCTTGAACTTTAAGACTTTATAGCCTTTAAAACAAATTTCATACCAAAACTCCGAGTAACACTACACCTAGAAAACTTGACCCGAACCCGATTACTTGAATTGATTTACCCGACCCAATACCCAAAATTAACCCAAACATGATGATCAAATCTGATCTGAAACCCGAACCATAACGAATCCAAAATTTAGCTAACCCAATATGGACCAATATCCAATTTGAATCGAATCGAAAACAACTCGAACTGAAATTAACCCGAACCGAAAATTACCCAAACTTAATCAACTCGAACTGAATTTAACCCAAATCGGAAAGCAATCTGAACCAAATTTAACACGATCCAAAATTAATCCAAATTGAAAGCAATATGAACCGAAAATCTATATATACTTTAATAGACTCATAATCGAATTAAGCCTAAATGATAAGATTAACAAACAAGAAGACATATTTTTACAAGAATATATCAATAATTCTATATATACTTGATTAGACTCATAATCAATTCAATCTGAACTGACTAGATCCAAAGGTTGACCCAAATCAAAATTCAATCGATCCGATATTAACCCAATCTTAAAATCAACCGATTCGATATTAACCCAACCCAAAATCTAATCGATCTAGTATAACCCATCCCAAAAATCAACCGAACTAATATTGATATGAATAAAAAAACTAACTGATCCAATAGTCACCTGACCCGAACATTGACCCAACTCGCTACCCAACCCGACCCAATTTACCATACACCTGAACTAAATCTGAACCAAACCCAATTCGACCCAAATAAAATTAAACCAAATATAATTTAGATCTGAAATGACCCGACTCAAACTCAATTCGAATGACCCATTTGCCACCTCTAAGTAACACCAAAACATCATTCTTGGGGGTAAACTATCCATTCATGGGATAAAAATACCTATTTTGGGAGGATTACTATTTTGGTCCCTAAACATTTTTTCAAATTTATACTCTGGTCATCAAAATTTCAATTTTATTCATTTTGATCACTTTATTACTTGATATGATAGTGTATACTTGCACTGATTGTTGTTACATTATTCGAAGCGTCATCCCTTAACTTTTGAAAAGTTGCAAAAGTTTTGAAAATTCCTATTCAATTAAATTTAACCCCTAAAATTTAAGGTGTGACAAAGATAAAATTCTAGAAGCCAGGCCGTTATGCTGAGTTGGCCCTTATTCTAGAAGGTTGTACGAAGGATCACGTTTTGTGCATGAAGGACAATTGTACCTTGGTCAGCTTATAAAATAAAAGTACCTATTTGATCGATGAGCCTTCTTTTCTTTTATCCTTAGATCCTCTCTGCCCTGATCATCTTCTCCATCGCCTAGAAGTCATGGCCATGGTGTGCTAGACCTTCTCCAAAACATTCTGGTGATTGAGATCAATTGTCGCCAATTGCGGAAGTAGAGACATCACATGGAGCAGGCAAGAATTATCTCTTAGCTACAAAATAGGAATATTTGTTGCTACATTTGGTTTATGCTTAAACTCTCTTTGTTTTTATTATTATGTGTTTGTATTTATGAGAACGAAAGTTCCTAAAACCTTTAAATTTGTAATCTATGAAGTCTTTTTTTTTTTTGTGTGTGTGCTTAATCTGTTGATTTTGAAAAGTGATAGACACAGAAATGTCATTCCGGTGACATATCTTATCACAGTCTTTGTCAGTGGAAGTTGCTTAATACCACAACGGAAGTTTAGTAGGATTATGGGTGCAATAGACTAGCTAGGTATAGAGCCTAGATGGGAATGATAATTTATTGATTCTCGACAATAACAAACAATTGTTATGCTTCATATATCTGCATGTTCTTAATTTCAGTGATAAATACTTTAATTTTCTTTCTTATGTGTATCAGTTGACAAGAGTCTGATGAATGTTCGTTTTTATCCATTTATTTAAATTTCTTTACTTTTAGTCTATTGTCTCCACATTTTTTTACACCCATAATTTAATCACTTCATTTTTTCCTTAACAGAAATTGCACCAGCAACAGCAATAGATCTTCATTATTGTTCCCTGTGGAATCAATATCTTTAATTGATAGACTATCGCTATTCTTACATTCAATAGGTGTATACTTGCACCAATTGCGGTGACGTCTCACTAGCGATCAGTATCCCTAAAGTGTTTGGCTCTAGCACAAGTGGTTGGGCCAAAAGAAAGTTTCTTTGGGTCTTGTGAAACCATTATCACATCATAGAGGAAGCTCTTAGAGCTTAAATCCTCGCAAAGCTTCCATCAAGCTCAAAACCACCATTAGAGAATAGAGTAAACTTTTTAATAGAGCTCATGATCCATAGATCATGATTCTTACCTCTTGATTTTCATATTGGAGAAGAACGAAAGAAAGATGGAGCCTTTGATTTTTTTTTTCTTAAGAGAATAAGAAGAAAATAAGAGCTAAATGAAGGCTAAGAAAAAGGAAGAATAAAGTTGTTGGGTGCTAGTCCTTCCTTAAACATAATCGACTTCAAAACTTATTTATTTTTGTTCTCTGATTTCTAAGTGCAAAGTTGAAAAATATCTTTAAAAATATATATATTTTAAAATATTTCTTTTAAAAGGAGATTTTATAGATGTTTAATCATACACTACTTCAAATTATCAATGATGATTTTATATCAAAATTAAGTATTTAAAAAATTGAATATATACTTTTTCAAATAAAAAATTATTTAATTTAATGACTGTTTCAATAGTATGAAAGTGGAAAAAATGTGATTATAACAATATTAGTTACTACATTAAAGTAACAGCATTTTTTAAATTGAATTATTATTTGTTTAGCTTGTATCACGAGATATATATTAAAATTTTAATTATTAATAAACAACGGTATCTTAAATAATTTTTTCACTCATTTTCATATAAATAATATTATCTAATGTAAATATCTTTTTGTTATTAGTATTAGATAATTAAAAATATAATATTTATTAAAAAAGTTTTTTAATCATTAATAATTTATATAAATTATATAAAAATAATTATTCAAACTCAACAACTTTTGAAAAAAAAATATCCCAATATTTCTTTACACTACTTGGCCTAATTTTAAAATTTATGAATATAATCCAAATACGAATCTAACAAAACTCAGGAAATTGAGGGATCGAATGAAAACAGATTGCAAGTATTATATTAAGTCATCACGAGTAAAAGTAAAGCTGGGTACGTGTCAGTCACATTGCCACGTTGAGATCCTGCATTGATATTGGGGACACCTGTCCTTAGAGCCTGCTATTTTAAAGGAACAAATGGAGAAGTTTGGGGTTACTTTTGGAAATGGGTTCAGAGACTTTCCTTGAAGTGATTCTTGCTGTTCTCCTTCCTCCCGTTGGAGTCTTCCTTCGTTATGGCTGTGGGGTAATTCACTTCTCTTTTCATTCATCTTTATGCCTACGCTGTTATTATTTTCACGCTGTTATTATTTTCACAGTTAGAAGATTTAGAAATATAAGATAAAATATACAAGTAATCTTTTATTCTTTCTTTTATTAAATCTTAGAAGATTATAAGATGTTATTTTATTAAGTGTTCTAATTATTAAAAAACTACAAAATAATCACTCAATTATTTATATATTTTAAATTTGTCTATTTTTACTAAAATATTGACTATTACTTCAGCTGAACATTGATTTATTGACTCGGATATCACAAAATATGATTTTAGAACCGTTTGATTTGTACAACCATTTAAAATTTTGAGATCATATTGTATTATATATCGGTCATCAAATTAGCATCCAACTTTTGAGTATTTTAAAAAAAATTATAATATATAAATAGTCGAATTATTATTTTATAATTTTTAATAGTCGATATTGAAAACAAAAAACAATGATATATAGTCTGAGATTATTTTATAATGTTAGTAATAGACTGATTCGATAAAACAATCTCTGAAAATCAGAGACCATTTATGTGCCAGACTTTTAAGTTTCAATATTTTTTTCTTTCAAATTCTAACATAATGAAACTTGCGGGGATTTGCAGGCGGAATTCTGGATATGTTTGGTGTTGACATTATTGGGTTATATTCCAGGAATTATTTACGCTATTTATGTATTAGTTGGATAACAAAGTGCTGAGATTTTCGCTGTTCTTTTTTAGTTTTCTATGTTGATGAAGCAGCTAGATTTTGGTGTTTTTTTATAGAGATTATATGTGGTTCAGTTATTAATAATATTAGTTAAATAATATTTTCTTCCATTTAATTATTAACTACTAAAGTTAATTTAGTTTCTCAATTTAATTAATCAATAAATTACCCAGATTAATACGAAAATGTCATTCTATTGCCGAGAATAAAAGATTTCGAGAAAAAGTTTCATGTAAATTACAAATGGACATTTTGGTTTTGATTTTAGATAACTTAAAATTTCATATCATTTTTAAATTATCGAGTTAAATTATGTTCAGTGTAATATGATTCAATCTAATTGATTTCATTGAAATTCACTATAAAATTTACTATAATTATAAAGTTTGGTAGAATAATAGTAATACATTATAGTATTTTTCTTATGTCTTTAACACATAATTCTCTCATTATAATAAGAGTTGAAAAATCATTTTTTATCCACTTTTTCTCAATGATTTAAAAAAAAATTGATTACTCTTATTTTTATTTAATTAAGATGTGATTATAGGTTAATTGTTGTTAATAATAAACATGATATGTGACGTGATAGTTGGTATAATCACACATTTGATCCTTATTATTACATATTCTCTTAATTTAATTTAATTGTACTTTTAAATAAAGTTTGACATAAAATATATATTTTTAAATAAAAATAAAATATTTTTAAATAAAATATTCTTCCAATTTGTTTTCTTTTATTTTCTTTTAATCAAATATGACCCATGTCACTATTTGATTGATGAAAATAAATATATTAAATTAAAAATAAAGTTCAACCAAATGGTGACACGTGACATTAGAGGTGAGCAAAAAATTTGACTCGACTTAAAGAATCAATTTTTTTGACTCAATTCTTGAAAGCTTGACTCGAATTAACTTTGAGTTATAATTTCATAAACTCGACTCAAAAAAAATTCAAGTTCAAATCGAGTGCTAAAATACCATTCGAATAACTAGAAAATTTTAGAAATTAGTGGATTGTTTGAAAAAATAATGAAGAACTGCATAGGTTTTGTATATGGTTATAAAAGATCATTTAAATTGGAATCAAGTAATATCATAATATTATAAATATTTATAATTAAATTTAAACAGAAACTCAAAAATTTGATTCGACTCGACTCTAAAAAATTCAAGTCAACTTCGAGTTGTAAAATAGGACGCTTCAACTCGAACAACTCGCATTTTTTTACTCGAATCCACTTGGCTCAATCGAACACTCACTCATGCATGGCATGACATGTGACGTCATTCGGTTGAAGGATTAAATTTATTTTAATTTATTAAAAGTATAACTAAATTGAGAGAATATGCAAATAGTAAGGACTAAATATGTGATTATATAAAAAATATTAACTATTGTTAACGACAGTTAACTCGAGGTGACCACATCTTAATTAAATAAAAACGAAAGTGATCATATCTTATGTTTTTTTAAATTAATGACTAAAAAAAGATAAAACTATAAATGTAAGTGATTTTCCATATAATTAATCCTATAATAAATTTTCAAAGAGTATCGACAGAAGCAATTAATTAATAGATTCATGTTTATATACGGCAAAATTGTTGAGATAATTATCTGTACTTTTTTTATTTTATAAAATAATGTACCCAAAATATTATTTCATCAAATATGATGATTATTACATACCAAGTGGAAGACGCATAGGAGTTCGGCCGCATAGAAAATACGCTGGGAAGATAATATATCTCCAGTTCAAGCCAGGTAAAATGTATGAAAGATATCTCCAGTTCAAGCCAGGTAAAATGTATGAAAGATATCTCCAGTTCAAGCCACAGTTCAAGCCAGGTAAAACGTATGAAAGGTAATATATCTTCAATCTCACGGGGTGACGTCGAGATCACAATGTGTATGAAAAATAATATATTTTTAGTCTTACGGGATGAGGTCAGGATCACAATACGTTTTCTGACATTCACTAACGAGAAATCAGTCAAGATTACAATACGTCTTCTCATCTGATTTTCACTAACGAGAGATCAATCAGGTACTTTATTAAGAAGTTTGCATACATGTAATTGACCGGGAAAATTTGATTCATGTGACCTGTCAACCTATGTTAATTGGCCTTTCCCATGTAATCTAAGTTCTTATAACCTGCCAACCTACTTAACCAACTTGAACATTAAAAAAAAAGGTCAACTGTATACATATATATATATGGGAATGAACATCATAAAATAAAATAAAAAAATAGAAAATTGAAACAAAGAGTATTTACTAGAGCGACTATCTGCGGAAAAAGAAAACAGAAGAATGATAGAGGGAATATTTCAAAAACCTTGATGCGTCTTTTTCTGTTATTCTGAGTAAATATTATACGACAAATTTATATAATTTTTTATATTTTATCACATATTATTCTATTAAATATTATTTTCAAATATATTAAAATGATTCAGATAAAAGAGTGGTCGAAAGATTTTTTTTAAATCAAGTTGTTGGAAGAAACGATCAAGTAAGTGTGAAGAAATTTTAATTGAAGTGTTTTACGATTTATTATCATGTTAATATCATTTTTATAATATTTATAGTTGTATTTTATGATTTATTGTTAATCTAATGTAAATGTTATTTTTGCAATATTTTTATAATATCATTTTATGATTTATTATTATCTTGTTATATATCATATTATAATAATTTAAGTATTTGTATTTCTTTATTATAAATAAAATATTTAATATGTAGAGAAAATAAGCAAATTTTTTTCATGATTGTCCATTATAAATGACAGATTATGAAAAATAAGGTCAGAGTTGTTTTCAATCTGAAAAACCGATAAATATGATGTTTAAAAGGAACATTACATTTGTAAAAATGAAGCATATTATAGAAAGAAAATATCAAGCTACAATTGATGGTTTGATGTATAGGTTTATGATATGTCCTATTCCAGTTAGGTATGCTACATTATCACTTGAAGAAGATGATGATATTGGAACTATGATTGGATTACATGACTCAACAAATATTGCAATTTTTGAGTTATTTGTTGAGGTGAATAAGATATTTGATATTCTTGGGTTATCAAAAAATGTGGTTGGAAATTTGTCTCAAATGACTTTTGGAAGTGACTTTGAGGACCTGGCATACATGTCGGTATACAATTTTATGAGGCTATTGGATAGTGCAAATGAAGTCAGTGGGACATCTACAGTAGCAGGGTATGGGAAAAGAAATGTACATCATTCAAAATTGATTGTTGACGTTTACGTCGAAAATTGATGGAGAAAAATACATGATGATTCCAATGAAAATGAAGAAACATAGGAACCCATTTTGGCTGACGATGATAATTTTTGTGGTGGTGGTGAACTTGATTTGACCATAGATGAAGTTTTGACATCGTATATACCTACCCTCACATGTACAAGAATTCCGAGAAAAAAACATGATGCGATGAGCGCACATGAATTCTGAGACATGCCACATTTAATTCTATACCACATGGCTGAATCATTCAAAAACTCGAGTGAGTTATCAGTTTGGATGCAATTTAGTGGGAAAAATGAAGCTACATTGATGATTAAAGAGTATATCATCAAAGGTAATGTTGATTTTCATGTTGCAGAGTCTATCCAAAAAATCATATATATGAAGTGTGCTAAATATGGCCTAGAGTGTAAGTAGAAAATTAGAGTGTCAAAAATTTAGAGGCAAGAAGCCTGGGTCATCATAAGATACAATGGCTCATCTCGGAAATCATATAGAAGACTCAAACCATGTCTGTATACAACCCAAAAGGTCAACTTGTTCCAAGGAAGATAATGTTTCATAGACTCTTTTGGGCATTCAAGTCATGTATAGAAGAATTTTCATTTTGCAAACGTATTATTCAAGTAGATAGTACATGGTTGTACGGTCAATATAAGCATATATTGTTGATAACAGTTAGGTGAGATGGTCAATGAAATATCTTCCCCATTGCATTCGTCATTATTTAATGAGAGACAACTGAGGCTTAGGATTTCGTTTTGACTAATCTACGTAAGTGCGTTATTCGAGAAGATGGTGTCTATTTGATATCCGATCAAGAAAAAAACATCTTGGTGACAATTGAACAACCAGGAAGTCATTGGATACCTTCACATGCATATCCCACATATTGTATTCATCATATTAGTAAGAATAGTATCGATAAATTTTATAAGGTCTGCATTCGGAGTGAGATAGTAAGCATGAGTAAGTTTCATTTTTAACATGTGTATTCATTTATGTGTTTTTTTAGATGATGTTAACACAATATATATTATAAAATAGGATATGAACTATGTCAATCAAATTTTGATAAAAGGTTGAGAACTTAAAGGTTTATAGTGAGAATATATAGAAGTGGGCTTCGAAAATCAAGCAAGAAAAATGGTCGCAAGCATACCATGATGGTCGGTAATACATAACCATGACAACAAACCTTGCTAAGGCCCATTAATTCAATACAAACAGGTACACATCATCTCCCAAGCGAGTGTGATGAAAGAGATGTACTTTAGATTGGCTAAGGTTTGCGTTTTTTGATAAATAAAGGTAAAATTTGGACTCCTACAATGATGTACGCAATTGAAATAAATAAGTGATTGGAAACCTCAATTCTTGTTCATAACTTCAACCAAATTGACATATTTTGTTGTGACATGCATACATTGCAACGAAAGAATGAGAGCAACAAACATTTAGAGTTGATTTACAATAAAAATGGTGTGATTGTGATCGCTTTCAAGCATGGAGATATTCGTGTGCTCATGCTGTCGCTACATGTATGCATGATGGAATAAGTGTGTAAAGTTATGTTGATGGGTGCTTTTACATATAGAGGATATTAAATGTCTACAATTATGAGTTCAGGCATATCCCAAATGAACCATATTAGGTAAAAATGATCATGATGAATGGCTATCAAATTCAATGCTTCATAGAAGTCCAAAGGGTCGACCTGATTTCATTTGTATTTATATCAGTATGGATATTCATAATAGAGAGAAAGATTAACCGAAGAAATGTTGATTATGTAAGGGTGAAGGTCATTCAAAAAGATTGTCCAAATCTACCAAGATATAGGCCTTAGTAATCATCTTATTCGTATTTGAATGCATATTTGAATTAATGTTTTGTTTTTTAATTACTTTTTTGGATGAGTGTGATAGATTTTCACAAATTTATTTTAAATGAATGTTTGTAAACTCTGTAATTTGAACTTAATCGTTTAATAATTTTAAATCAACATAATTATAATTTAATCTTAATAATATTTGTATACATTTAAATTAAACCATCATTTGAATAATATTTTATTTTATATTTATTATTCATACAAAAAGTTATGGATTGTTTACAATTTTTATCGGTGTCGAGGTGTTGTGGAATGATAATATCAAAGCACATGTCAATTACGTTGTGGTTGATCAATAGTCTAGTAGCTAACATCCTCATTCACTAAGGGTATATGATATGGTGTTATAAATATATGGTCACCACTTTACTATCCCATCTCCAGTGGAAACACTAAATAACAAATAGTCATATTTGACATCATCAATGTCATGTTATAAAAATCATATGTTGGTTCAAACATGGGAGAGTATATGGATGATTGAGTATGAAGAAACTTGGATTTGTACGTTGCAACATCAGAATCATGAATGTTGGATGAAATGATCACATATCGCCTAAAGATCGTGATAAGCTATTATCCACTAGTGTTGTTTCCACGTTATGGTGAGATAAACTCTCACTTCGACTCGAACTAGATTTTTCGACTTCACCAAATTTTTTCTTATATTGTATAAATTGTCGTATTTCTCTCATTGTTGTCAAGTATAGCTTTTGATTATCCCAATACTAATTAAGGTAATCCAAAATCTGAAAATCCAAAGTCATCATCTTGAATAGGAGTAAGATCTGGTAAGTATGAAGCCTTGTTTGTAATACCCCAAGTATCAGGTTGAGGAGCAGTTTATGCGGGCGATGTTGCTAAAGTTTCTTAATCTGAAACAAGGCAATCGAGCAGTACATGAGTACGAGGTTGAGTATAACAAGCTGAGTCATTTTGCTATTAAGGTAGTTCCCAATGATAAGGCTCGACGTAATTGGTTCATCGAGGGTTTGAGGCCAAAGTTGAAAGAGATGATGATGGCTTTAAACTTGCCTAGTTTGCAAGATGTAACACCCATAACCCGTATAATTATACCTTTACAGATTATAGATGTCACTCGAATTTTAAAAAAACCATTTAATATTTTCTAAAGTGATTTAAAATTTATTTCCTTAAAATGGTAAATGATATTATATAAATATCATATCATATGAATATTGTTTCATTATAACAAATTTAAAACAAAAGATTTTTTAATGAATAATTAATAGTAAACAGTAACAGTGAACAGTACCCATGAACAGTGAACATTGTATCAATGCACTGCTATAGTAACATGAACAGTGTACCAATGCACAAAACATCGAATTAAGATCATGTATCGATGCACTGCTACAGTAATTTCCGAAAAATACATATAAAACTCATAAAAATTTAACCTTTCATCACTATAAAATTTACCATTTTGTTTCCAAATTTATTCAACAAAACAAATTGAATATTATTAATTACATGCCACTTTCCAAGTCAAATTCCATCATAGGATGTCTTACTGATATTGAAATATAATCCTCGATGCTTGATGTCGTTTTGATTTCTTTACTCCACTACTGGCTTTTTACCTATGAGAGAAAATCATCACACGCTAAATATAAACTTAGTGAGGAAAATTAAAACAATATACAATGCAATAAATTCATGCATGAATTTCAATGAAAAATTTCAAAATGCCATAAAATCATGTTATTTTCATATCCAATATTTTACCATGATCAAAATAATATAACTGAGTATAAAATTTCTTACCAATATACTTGCCATTTATTTCATAAGCTCGTAAGCTTAATTTCATGCTTACCATTTATTAACCAATAATCTATAAAACCATAGACAATAGCCCAATATCAACCCTGAGGACCCTGGTACGCGAGTCAAATACATGCACCGTAGTGCTAACCCGAGTATGACACATAAGGTCGTGTCCACCATCTGTACTAGGTATCCTTAAGTACTGTCCCGAATATGATACATAAGGTCGTGCCCACCATATACACTAGGTATCCTTTAGTATATTCCCGAATATGCAGCCTGCTGCTAGACTCTATGGCATGCAACTATACCCTGTCCCTCAATGACTTACTTGGCCGTACAGTCTATTTTATTTGATCAATCCATGGCAAAGTATATTATCAACATTTAACATTGGGCAGTTCATACCCGAAATAACATTCATGATAAAAATCATATATGTTCATGATAACAACATATGCAAAAATCAATGATCAATGCATTTTATTTTCAACCTTTGACATATTTAGAATATATCAAATATATGATAAATGACATAAATATTATGTAAACATAAACAAGGTCGACTTATAGTAAGTCTTCCTGATGATGTATAAAACATACATGTATAATTTCATGCATGTATTGCACTCACCTTGACACTTTATAATTTCCAAAAATATGTGCCTCACTATTGTCCACAATAACCCTTTTCTTTTATACTAGAATCATTTTGAACACCGAGTAAATCACGATCTGTTCAAAATATAAATTCATATCCATATATATGTTAGTATTGTACTAACATAAATACATTTCCAAAATAAATTCCATAATCATACTTGAAACTCATTTTCTATCAAAATACTTAACTCTTAATGATTCCTTTTTTTTAACATTGGAACCAATTTTTTTCCAATTTACACAAAATGGTCCCTCACCATTTTATCACTTAGAATTTCAATACAAAAATTCTAGTATTGAAATTATTACCATTCAAATGCTTTTACCAAAAACATAATTACATTTAAGTACCCCAACTATGCAAATGTTGTACTTAAATCACCAATCTTTTCAAACTTCCAAAATAGTCATATTTCACATCTAACACTCATTTCAATTCCAAAACAACATTTTCTAGCATAGTACATCACTTATATATCACTTACACAACAACCCATAAATTTTCCAAAATTTACGAATTGATCCCCAACTTTTCAAAACTTACAAAATAGTCCTCAGATTTTCTAAGGCTTGTAAAATACTTCCTTCATCATTTCCAACCCATATATAATTTTTCCATATTTTTTCTCACTCAAACCATTCATGCCCGAAAATTTAAAGAACAAGTTCTAGAAAGATTAAACATGTTCTAATCATCTTTCATTCTTGAATATGAATCAACTACCTCACAAACATCAAGATCCATCATTAATTTCATGATCCCTTATATGAACACAAACCCTTAGATTTGGGATCTTTGCACACCAACAAGATTATCATGCAATATTGGTACCAAATGATAGGGTTTTTCGCATATAACAATTTTCTATTTACAACATACTCAAAATCCTAGATAAATTGCTTGAAAATTGAGTTGAAGCTTTCTCTTACCTTAGGAGAAAACCCACGGCAGCTTGGATGAGGAAGAAGCTGAAAATGCTCCACCATTATTGATAGTCTAATATTAAATAATCCATCACATGGCATAATATCACATAATGGCATATTTTTATTCAAATCAATAGGAAATTCCATTTTTGCCATTAATGAATCTTCATATTCACCATAAAACCTATACACCTCATCCTTATCATCTTTCAAAGTCAAAGATGAATTATTTTGACTTTAATTTACGAAAATTCCCATGAATTTTCAAAAATTACGTTTTAGTCACTAAATTCCACTGTTTTGGTTAAATATGAAAAATTGCACATTTCCAAACCAAATTTCTCTTATCAAAATATTAAAATAATAATTCCAACCATTTTATAACATTCTTCAAATTTTTGTAAAATTCCAACTCCATCTGAAATTACCGATTCCTTACCGGCTTTAACCATTTCTCATTTTTCTTTACTAAAATTCCAAATCCAAAAATATAATTTTCATAAAACCCCACTCTCAAGAGTAAACTATCTATTTATGGAATAAAATTCTTTTTAGGAACCTTATCACTTAATTCCCTAAAATTTCTTCCAAGTTTTATACTTTGACCATCAAACTTTCAAAAGTTACATTTTAGTCCCTAACCAAAATTTGGGGTATTGTTTTATCATGTCATGCTCTCTTTCCCACGTAGCTTCATCGACTTTATGATTTCTCCAAAGCACTTTAACAAGGGGAATTGTCTTGCAATGTAGTTCTTTGATTTCTCGAGCAAAGATCCGAACTGGTTCTTCTTCATAAGTTAAGTCTGGTCGGATTTCAATTTTCTCTGCTGCAATGACATGTGAAGGATTTGATCGATACTTTCTAAGCATCGAACATGAAACACATTATGAGCCTTATCTAATTCTGGAGGTAATGCTAATTGATACGCCACCAGTCCGACTCTCTTTAATATTTCATAAGGTCCAATGAATCTTGGACTAAATTTTCCTTTGCGCCCAAAACAAAATATCTTTTTCCAAGGTGATACTTTAAGAAAAACTTTATCGTATTCATGGAATTCAATCACTTTTCGCTTCAAATCTGCATAAGACTTCTGACGATCAGCAGAAATCTTGAGATTATCTTGAATTATCCTCACTTTATCCTCAACCTCATTCAATAAATCAGGACCAAAAAGATTTCGATCTTTTAACTCAAACCAATTTAATGGTGTCCGACACTTTCTTCCGTATAAAGCTTCATAAGGAGCCATCTTGATATTAGAATGGTACCTGTTATTGTAAGCAAATTCTGCTAAAGGCAAATACTTTTCCCAAGATCCTTCAAATCAATCACACATGCCCTCAACATATCCTCCAATGTCTGGATAGTCCACTTAGACTGACCATCCGTCTGTGGATGAAATATCGTACTGAAATTCAATCGAGTACCCAAAGTTTATGCAAAGAATTCCAAAATCTTGAAGTAAACCTTGGATCCTTGTCAGATTTGATTGAGATTGCCACTCCATGTAACCGAACTATCTCCTTGATATACAACTCTGCATATTTATCTAAGGCATAGTCCATTCGCACCGAAATGAAATGTGTCAATTTAGTTAACTGGTCAACTATCACCCATATGGAATCCTTCTTATTTGATGTCAATCGTAGCCCTGTGACAAAATCCATAGTAACTCTCTCCCACTTTCATTCTAGAATAGAAATTGGTTGTAACAATCCCAAAGGCACCTGATGTTCAGCTTTCACTCTCTGACATGTCAGACATGTAGCAACAAACTCAGAAATGGCTCTTTTCATACTCGACCACCAAAATCGACTCTTTACATCATGATACATCTTGCTCCCTCCTGGATGCATAGTCAGTGGACTATAATGTGCCTCAGAAAGAATATCTTTCTTCAACTCATCATCATGTGGAATACAAATTCTTCCTCGATAATACAGACATACATCTGACTTGACTTCAAAGTTTTTAGTTTCACCTTTTTCCACTAGTAAAATCTTTTCCAAGCATCTTTCATCTTTTCTTTATAGCTCTATTATCTGATTTATAAGCATCGGCTTTATTTTTAATTCAGCCAATAATGCGCCATTTTCTTTCAATAATAGTCGCACATCCATAGCTCGCAAAGCTGCAAAAGTTTTCCGACGAAGTGCATCTGCTACAACATTTGCTTTGCGTGGATGATAATCAATGATCAAATCATAATGCTTTAAAAGTTCTATCCATCTTCTCTGTCTCAAATTGAGCTCTTTTTGAGTCAACAAATATTTCAAGCTCTTATGATTCGTGTAGATGTGGCATCTCTAACCATACAAGTAATGACACCAAATCTTTATAGCAAAAACTATCGCTTCTAACTCAAGATCATGAGTAGGATAATTCCTTTCATGCATCTTTAATTATCGAGAAGCATATGCTACCACCTTACCATCTTGCATAAGTACACAACCCAAACCATTATGAGATGCATCACTATACACCACATACTCTTTGCCCGATTCTGGTTGTACCAACACTGGTGCTTCTGTTAAAATCTTCCTTATAGCTTCAAAACTCTCTTGACATTTTTCATTCCAAGCAAATGAAACATCCTTTCACAAAAGCTTGGTCAAAGGAGAAGCAATCATCGAAAAGTTTTTCACAAACCTTCGATAATAACCAGTAAGTTCCAAAAACTTTGGACCTCTGAACATTCTTTGGAGGTTTCCACTCCAATATTGCTTGAATTTTTTTATACCTTCTGTCGAGACAACATAACCAAGAAAAACAACTTCTGATAGCCAAAACTCACACTTTGACATTTTGGAATATAACTTTTTACCCTTAATTATCTCGAGCACAATACGAATATGAACCTCATGCTCTATCTTTGTATTTGAGTATACCTGAATATCATCAATATATACCACCTCAACTGATTTAAGTAAGGTTGAAATATTCGATTCATCAAAATCCATGAATACTGCTAGAACATTTTTCAAACCAAACGGTTTTACTACAAACTCGTAGTGTCTATACTGTTTCCTGAAAACTATCTTTGGAACATACTCTTTAAAATTTTAACTGGTGATATCCCATTCTAATATCAATTTTAGAAAACATTGTTGCTCATTTTAAGCTGATAAAACAAGTCATCAATCCTCAAAATAGGATATTTGTTATTGATAATTACTGTATTTAACTATCGATAATTTATGCATAATCGCACATATACATTTTTTTTAAACAACACAGGTTCAACCCAATGTGAACTACTCGGTCTAATGTGTCCTCAATCTATCAATTCTTGCAATTAGTTCTTTATTCTCTTAGCTTAATCACAACCATTCGATATGAACTCATAGATACAGGATTAATGCCTTAATAACTATGAATATTAAATTCCACCTCTCAATATGGAGGTAACCCATAAAAAATAAATCTAAAAAGACTTATGGAAACTCCCAAGTTATGGAAATATCATATGATTTTACTTCAGTCACCTTAGCTAGAAAAGTTATGCATCCTTTTTATATCATCTTAATCATATCCATTGTTGATATCACGTTAATGATATTTCACTTTTTCATCAATCATTAAAAATTTTAATTTCTCTGCATTTTTAAATTAATTGCTTCTTGCGAATATTAACCCAACCTTAATGCATAGACAACCACTCATGATCAAAATAATCTAAAACTCATTAATGTTAATCCCATAATATTCACCGATAACATAAGGTCATGAATCTTTATCGGACATTTACTATTTGTCCAACTAAAACTTGTATCATAACCGTGACCTATGGGTGTTCCGCCATAATATCACTCGATATCAAGTAGAATTGAATATTTCTACTTTGGAATCTTTATTTAATTCTTAAGGAAATCTGTATAACATTTCCGGATCCAAAATAATATTTTTGAACAGTTGAAACATTTTTACTCTCAAATGAAAGTCTCAATGTTCACATCGTTCAGCAAGAAAACTTGACAAATTTATAGTAATAACTTCATAGTAGTTAATGCTAAAATCACACTTGTAAACAAATTTACTCATTTTTCTTATCACTACGAACTTGACACGTTTCAAGTTCTTGAGATTCAATTTCGATGTGTACCATAATTCTTTGCAGCATTGAAGGTTAGACAATCCATTTTCTCATATTTACCTTCACATGGTAACTCTATCCAGTTTTATGGATTTGATATATATTCTCAATCCAACTCATAACCATTTGATTCACTAATAACTCAACTTTCTGTAAACTTTTTAGTGGAAATCATATTTACCACTTATTCAATTTCTCTTACTCAAATCATCAAAGTTTTAAACAATTTAATGCTTAGCTTAAATATTTCTCACTTATTTAAGCTTACCTGGAGAACCTCAGAATCATTACTAGATTCAGAAATCTTCCTTGGATCCTCATCCGATTCAACTTTTCTTGTAAACCGTTCAAACTTTTTAATCGACTCTTCCAATTTAGAATTTTCATTAAAAACTATAGCATTTCTTCCACAAAATGAAGAAAAATCCCTTACAACATCCACCCTTCCAAGGTGTTTTACATAAGTCATGTTGGTCCCTTTTTGTCGATTTCAATGTCGACCTTCTTTTCAACAATTTCAACTTTCTTACCTTTGTCATTAATTCCAACATCTGAACATAGTCAGAATCATCATACATTAGTAAAGAGTAACTTTACTCCCTATAAGCATTATCACAGTATATATACAACTATCAGTAACTTTTGACAACCTAGTGGCATGTATACACCTTTTTAACTTAAAACAAACTCGGTTTAGTCCTAGAATCGGCTAAACCTGTAGCTCTGATGCCAATAAATGTAAAACCCATAACCCGTATAATTATACCTATACAGATTATAGATGTCACCCGAATTTTAGAAAAATCATTTAATATTTTCAAAAGTGATTTAAAATTTATTTCCTTAAAATGGTAAATGATATTATATAAATATCATATCATATGAATTTTTTTTCATTATAACAAATTTAAAACAAAAGATTTTTTATGAATAGTTAATAGTGAACAGTGAACATTGTATCGATGCACTGCTACAGTAACGTGAACAGTGTACCGGTGCACAAAACATCGAATTAAGAGCGTGTATCGATACACTGCTACAGTAATTTCTGAAAAATACATATAAAACTCATAAAAATTTAACCTTTCATCACTATAAAATTTACCATTTTGTTTCCAAATTTATTCAACAAAACAAATTGAATATTATTAATTACATGCCACTTTCTAAGTCAAATTCCATCATATGACGTCTTACTGATATTAAAATATACTCATCGATGTTTGATGTCGTTCTGATTTCTTTACTCCACTACTGACTTTTTACCTACGCGTGAAAATCATCACACGCTAAGTATAAACTTAGTGAGGCAAATTAAAACAATATAC
This sequence comes from Hibiscus syriacus, assembly GCF_006381635.1. Taxonomy (NCBI): domain Eukaryota; kingdom Viridiplantae; phylum Streptophyta; class Magnoliopsida; order Malvales; family Malvaceae; genus Hibiscus; species Hibiscus syriacus. The sequence continues at coordinate 13,545,498 of NW_024063471.1, read as the reverse complement.
AGTGCAATACAATTCATGCATTAATTTCAATAAAAATTTTCAAAATGCAATAAAATCATGTTATTTTCATATTTTACCATGATCAAAATAATATAACTCAGTATAAAATTTCTTACCAATATACTTGCTATTTATTTCATAAGCTCATAAGCTTAATTTCATGCTTACCATTTATTAACCAATAATCTATAAAACCATAGACAATAGCCCAATATTAACCCTGAGGACCCTGGTACGTGAGTCAAATACATGCATCGTAGTGCTAACCCGAGTATGACACATAAGGTCGTGTCCACCATCTGTACTAGGTATCCTTAAGTAATGTCCCGAATATAACACATGAGGTCATGCCCACCATATACACTAGGAATCCTTTAGTGTATTCCCGAATATGCAGCCAGCTGCTGGACTTTATGGCATGCAAACTATACTCTGTCCCTCAATGACTTACTTGGGCGTTCAGTCTATTTTATTTGATCAATCCATGGCAAAGTATATTATCAATATTTAACATTGGGCAGTTCATACCCGAAATAATATTCAAGATAAAAATCATATATGTTCATGATAACATCATATGCAAAAATCAGTGATCAATGCATTTTATTTTCAACCTTTGACATATTTAGAATATATCAAATATATGATAAATGACATAAATATTATGCAACATAAACAAGGTCGACTTATCGCAAGTCTTCCTGATGATGTATAAAACATCCATGTATAATTTCATGCATGTGTTGCACTCACCTTGACACTTTATAATTTCCAAAAATATGTGCCTCACTATTGTCCACAATAACCCTTTTGAACACCGAGTAAATCACGATCTGTACAAAATATAAATTCATATCCATATATATGTTAGTATTGTACTAACATAAATATATTTCCAAAATAAATTCCATAATCATACTTGAAACTCATTTTCTATCAAAATACTTAACTCTTAATGATTCCTTTTTTTTTAACATTGGAACCAATTTTTTTCCAATTTACACAAAATGGTCCTTCACCATTTTATCACTTAGAATTTCAATACAAATATTCCTGTATTGAAATTATTACCATTCAAATGCTTTTACCAAAAGCATAATTACATTTAAGTACCCCAACTATGCAAATATTGTACTTAAATCACCAATCTTTTTAAACTTCCAAAATAGCCATATTTCACATCTAACACTCATTTCAATTCCAAAACAACATTTTCCAGCATAGTACATCACTTTTATATCACTTACACAACAACCCATAAATTTTCTAGAATTTACAAATTGATCCCTAACTTTTCAAAACTTACAAAATGGTCCTCAGATTTTCTAAGGCTTGTAAAATACTTCCTTCATCATTTCCAACCCATATATAATTTTTCCATAATTTTTCTCAGTCAAACCATTCATGCCCGAAAATTTAAAGAACAAGTTCTAGAAAGATTAAACATGTTCTAATCATCTTTCATGATTGAATATGAATCAACTACCTCATAAACATCAAAATCCATCATTAATTTCATGATCCCTTATATGAACACAAACCCTTAGATTTGGAATATTTGCACACCAACAAGATTATCATGCAATATTGGTACCAAATGATAGGGTTTTTCGTATATAACAATTTTCAATTTACAACATACTCAAAATCCTAGGTAAATTGCTTGAAAATTGAGTTGAAGCTTTCTCTTACCTTAGGAGAAAACCCACAGAAGCTTGGATGAGGAAGAAGCTGAAAATGCTACACCATTATTGATATTCTAATATTAAATAATCCATCACATGGCATAATATCACATAATGGCATCATTTTATTCAAATCAATAGGAAATTCCATTTTTGCCATTAATGAATCTCCATATTAACCATAAAACCTATACACCTCATCCTTATGATCTTTCAAAGTCAAAGATGAATTATTTTGACTTTAATTTACGAAAATTTCCATGAATTTTCAAAACTTATGTTTTAGTCACTAAATTCCACTGTTTTGGTTAAATCTGAAAAATTGCACATTTTCAAACCAAATTTCTCTGATCAAAATATTAAAATAATAATTCCAACCATTTTATAACATCCTTCAAATTTTTGTAAAATTCCATCTCCATATGAAATTATTGATTCCTTACCATCTTTAACTCTTTCTCATTTTTCTTTACTAAAATTCCAAATCCAAAAATATAATTTTCATAAAACCCCACTCTCAAGAGTAAACTATCTATTTATGGAATAAAATTATTTTTAGTAACTTTATCACTTAATTCCCTAAAATTTCTTCCAAGTTTTATACTTTGACCATCAAACTTTCAAAAGTTACATTTTGGTCACTAACCAAAATTTGGGGTATTACACAAGAAGTTATAAACCGAGCTAATGCCAACAAAAAAGCTGAAGATGAGACTTTAGTCACAGAGCAAAGCATGCATACGAGAAAAAGAGTTGGAAAGTCTTCAAATTCCTATCATGCTAAGAAAGGCAAGGGTTCGAGTTCTCAATATAATAATAGAAATGCTTCTGCTGCAGCTTCGCAGAAGAATAATCAATCATAGTCTTTTACTACTAGCTCGAGAAGAATGTTTGAAGAACGAGTATGACATATGGAAAATCACACCGGAGAGTATGTAGATTGCCCTCTGGCGTTTGTTTCCATTGTGGTGAAACTAGTCACAATGCTCGAAATTGTCCAAAGCGATCCGGAGATAGATATGTGCAAATTGATAGATCAATAGCAACATCTAATAGAAGTAGAGGAAGAGGAAGATCTGGCTGACAATCTGAGTCCAACCAGTGACAAGAGACCCGGGGAGTGGCCCGAATTTATAATATTAAGACTAATGAGGATCGGGATGACCCGAAGATTTTAACAGTTACATTTCATCTTTTTGATGAACTTATATTTGTTTTGGTTGACCTTGGTTCTAAACACTCTTATATTAGTACAAAGTTGATTAAAGCTAGGGGAATTCCTTTAAAACCAATTTTTAGTTAGATTATAGCGGTAAACCTGATGGGTCATAGTGCAAGAGTAACACAGGTATGTACAAAATGTCTGATAAAGATTAAAGGGGTTGTGTTCCCGGCAAACTAGATAGTTGCCTTTCGACGATTTCGAAATTCTTTTAGGTATGGATTGGTTGTCTCCTCATCATGGATGGTTTGATTATCGCAATAAGTGATTATTTTTGAAAGATGTAGAAGGCTCAGAGATCGTAGTGATCGACGAAAAAGCGAAATCACCATCCACTGTGATATCATCAATGACTGCAAAGAAAATGATGTCGGAATGATGTACATATTTTTTGGCTAACGTGATAGACACTCGAATTTCAAAAGAGAGAATAGTTGATATTCCAACAGTTAGGGAGTTTTCAGATATTTTTCCTAAAGAATTATCGGGCTTACCTCCAGACTGTGAGGTAGAATTCTAGATTGAAGTTTACCTAAGTACTGAACATGTTTCTATGGCTCTGTATCGAATGGATCCAAATGATTTGAGAGAATTGAAGCCCAATATTAGAAGCTTCTCGATAAGGAATTTATCAGACCCAGTGTTTCTCCTAGGGGAGCACATGCTCTTTTTATGAAAAAGAATGATGGGTATATGCGATTATGCATAGATTACCGACAGCTAAATAAGGTAACAATAAAGAATAAGTATCCTCTTCTGAGGATTGATGATTTGTTTGATCAACTTAAAGGTGCATCAGTGTACTCTAAGATAGACATTCGATCAAGATACCACCAATTAAAGATTAAAGAGGGGGATATTTCAAAGACAACCTTCCAGACTCGGTATGGATATTTAAAAATTTGTGGTGATGCCCTTCAGGTTGTGTAATACTCCTGCAAAATTTGTGGATTGGATTAACGGAGTATTCCAACCCTATCTAGATTAATTTGTGGTGGTATTTATCGATGATATTTTGATGTATTCAAAGTCAAGTGAGGATCATGTTGCTTATCTTCGTGTCATTCTTCAGAATCTTTGAGAGAATAAGGTATAATTCAAGTGTGAATTATGGGTAGTCAATGTTACTTTCCTTGAACATATAGTCTCCACAGAAGGCATAAGAGTAGATCCCAAAAAGATTCAAAATATACGGGATTGGTAACCCTCAAATAATATTTCTAAAGTTTAGAGCTTCTTAGGGCTTACTGGTTATTATAGATTGTTCGTGAAGAACTTTTTGATGTTAGCTTTGCCACTAACTAAGTTGTTCAGGAAAGGTATGCCTTTTATGTGGTCGGAGAAATGCCAAGAAAGTTTTGAAATGCTAAAGAGGATTGTAACATAGGCACAAGTGCTTGTACAACCTGAGTCGGATAAAGACTATGTAGTTTTTATTGATGCATCTCATAATGAATTGGGATGTGTTCTTATGAAAGAATGGAAAGTCGTGGCCTATGCCTCAAGATAGCTGAAGACTCTCGAAAGAAATTACCCGACACATGACTTAGAATTGGTAGTAGTCATGATTGCTTTGAATATTTGCCTTCATTATTTGTACGGTGAGCGGTGCCATATTTATACAGATCATAAAAGTCTAAAGTACTTGTTGACTCAAAAAGAATTGAACTTGAGGGAAAGAAGATGGATCGAGCTTTTAAAAGATTATGATGTGATCATCGATTATCATCCAAGGAAGGCTAATGTGGTAGCTGATGCACTTAGCCGAAAGACTTTTACAGCTTTATGAGCTTTAGATGCACGTATGTATTTAAATGAATATGGAGCCTTGATTGCTAAGCTTAAGTTAAATTCGATGCTATTGGATCGGATAAAAGAGATGCAAGGACAATATTAAAAATGTTTGGCAAGAGTTGCACAAATAGAAAAAGGTGAGGCTAATGACTTCGAAATTAGGATTGATGGATGTTTATATTATCGTGAAAGACTTTCTATTCCAGATAATGAAGAATTGAAGAAAGATATTTTTCTGAGGCACATTGTAGTCCTTTGACTATGCATCCAGGAGGGAATAAGATGTATCAGGATATAAAGAGTCGATATTGGTGGCCTGACATGAAAAGAGTTATATCAGAGTTTGTTGCAAGATGCCTGACATGTCAACAAGTGAAAACTGAACATCAAGTGCCTTCCAGATTGTTACAACCGATATCCATTCCCGAGTGGAAGTGGGAACGAGTTACACTGGATTTTATTTCAGGGATACCTTTGACATCCGGTAAAAATGACTAGATATGGGTAATTGTAGACAGATTTACCAAGACAGCTCACTTTATTCCAGTTCGAGTAGATTACTCGATGGATAAATATGCGAAGTTATATATAAAAAAGATAGTTCGGATGCATGGAGTACCTGTATTGATAGTATCCGACCGAGACCCAAGGTTTACTTCAAGATTTTGTAAGTCCTTGCACGAGGGATTGTGTACTTGATTGAATTTCAGTATGACTTTTCATCCGTAGACAGATGGGGAGTCAGAACGAACTATTCAGGTATTAGAGGATATACTAAGGGGATGCGTGATTGAATTCAAAAGATCATGGGAAAGAAGTACAGAACACCATTAAATTGGTTTGAACTAAAAGATCAAGATCTTGTTGGCCTGAATTTAATGAAAGAAATGGAAGATAAAGTGAAAGTTATCTAGGATAATCTTAAGATAGTTTTCAATCGACAAAAGTCTTATAATGATCTAAAGAGAAAAGAGATTGAACATCAAATGAGAGATAAGGTATTTCTGAAAGTATAACCTTGGAAGAAGGTATTGTAGTTTGGGCACAAAGGAAAGTTGAGTCTGAGATTTATTAGACCTTATGAGATTTTAAAAATGGTCGGACCAGTAGCTTATCAGTTAGCTTTGCCTCCCGATATAGACAAGATCCACAATTTTTTTCATGTGTCGATGCTCAGGAAATACCGATAAGATCAATCGCATATTATCACACCGGAGGAAATAGAGATCCGACCAAATTTGACTTACGAGGAAGAACCAGTGCGGATCTTGGCATGAGAAAACAAAGAACTACGTAGAAAGAAGATTCCACTAGTTAAAGTGCTTTGGCAAAATCATAAAGTCGAGGAAGCTACCTGGGAAAGAGAGAAGGATATGAGGAAGAAGTTTCCACACCTTTTCACATCAGGTACCTCTTAAAATTCGATGACGAATTTTCTTAAGGGGATAATTTTAATACCCCAAGTATCAGGTCGGCGACCATAGTGAAAGGATTTAATATTTTAGTAGTTAATTTGAATAAATTGAAAAGTTCAAGGATTTATTTAAGAAATTGTGTTTAAGATCTATTAGAAAGAATGGAAGAAATGGAGGGGCATTATGGTCTTTTAGAAGGAAATAAATATAATATTCATTTTATTAAGGGTTAAAGGAGGGAAAAAAAGATGATAAGTCTAGGAAACAATCTCTACTCTTATTCTTCTTCTTCTTCTTCTTCTTCTTCTTCTTCTTCTTCTTCTTCTTCTTCTTCTTCTTCTTCTTATTCTTATTCTTATTCTTCTTCTTCTTCTTCTTCTTTTTCTTATTCTTCGTCTCGTGCCCTCCATAGCTAAGGTAAGGATTCTTCAATGTTGGTTTTTTTCTATATTATAGGAAAATGGGCCAAAACTCATCTTTCTTTAATTTCATTTTGAATTTCATTTGAATTAAAAAATGTAAGAAAAAGCCCCTTCATTAGAAATTAGAAGTTAGAAAAGGCCCACTAGAAAAAAATAAAGGACGGTTTGGAATCTACACATTAATTTTTTTTTCAATTTTTGTTGAACCATATACATCAAAAGGTGCCTATACAGCTACTAAGGGAAACAATTTTATTCTAATAAACCATCTTTATCGAGAAAGATTACTTTTTTATGCCAAGGGTTGATAGCGAGATATCGAATCAACTTATTGGTCTTATGGTATACCTCAGTATAGAGAATGATACCAAAGATCTGTATTTGTTTATAAACTCTCTTGGCGGATGGGTAATACCTGGAGTAGCTATTTATGATATTATACAATTTGTGCAACCAGATGTGCATACAATATGCATGGGATTGGCCATTTCAATGGGATCTTTTCTCCTGGTCAGAGGGGAAATTACCAAACGTCTAACATTCCCTCACGCTCGGCGCCAATGAGTTTTTTAATATGATAGAAAGAAAAAGGAAGATTATGCCTTCGCCATATGAAATGTGAATTAGTAAGTAATAATAGCATGGCACTGAGAATTTGATATGAATTTTTTTATTCTTTTTTTCAAACAAAATATTAGATTATGTATCGAAAGGGTAGTATGAGAGAAAAGGGCATTTCCAATTTTATCTTAGCTGTTGTGGGCCCATCTCAGTGTCACAAACTTTTTTCTGTTCACACCAGAAGCTATTAACAATATTTATGTTATAAATATAAAAAAAGAGTACGAAAAAAAGACTATTTCTTTCTTTTTTTTTTTGAAAAAAAAGAAACTTTGGGATTGTTGAATCACAGAAGAAATAAATAATAAATATATAAAACAACGAAGCCATCATAGTATTTTAACTTTATCCAAAAAATAGAAGGGTGGTAATTGGATTATTTATTGATCTGGGTCTAATAGACTCTATATTTTCTCTTTTTCTTTTTTCGATGAAAGAAAAAAAAGAATTCCATTGTAAAGCCGTATGCGCAAAAAATGCATTTACAGTTGTCCAATTCTATTTTTTTCTTATTATTCTTTAGCTATTCTTCTTGCCTCATTATGTGAGTTAGAATAACCTTTTATCATGTTATATTATCAGGGTAATGATCCATCAACCTGCTAGTTCTTTTTATGAGGCACAAACGGGAGAATTTATCCTGGAAGCGGGAGAACTACTGAAACTTCGCGAACGCCTCACAAGGGTTTATGTACAAAGAATGGGCAAGCCCCTATGGGTTGTATCCAAAGACATGGAAAGAGATGTTTTTATGTCAACAACAGAAGCCCAAGCTCATACAATTATGGATCATGTAGTGGTTCCATAACAAATAGAAACGATTTAACAACAATCCACAATTTAATTAAGATTGATTTAACCCCTCTTACTCCTTTCCTTTAAGCCTAAGGGGCTAATATTTTATTAATTTTTTAAATAGAAAAAGAAGTAATTCAGAATCATCTGGTTAGGATCGACCTTAACCAGTTTATTATGTATATAATTTAGTATGCCAACTATTAAACTTATTAGAAATGCAAGAAAGTTAATTAGAAATGTCACGAAATCCCCTACTCTTGGGGGATGTCCTCAGCGCCGAGGCACATGTACTATGGTGTATGTGCAACTTGTTCAGAATATGGGCTGAGAAAAAAGAAATAACTTTTATTAGTATCAACATCAGTACAAGATAAAAAAATAGATCTACCATATTCTTCTATTGTGTATGAAATTTATGGTTTTCGTTGGCGCAAATCCAATATTGGGATTTAAGATGAGAAAAAATTCCCCATTGGTAGCAAATGCTTATCAATTAAGCGGGGAAAATCCTATTTAAAAAGCAAAAAGATTATGCTTCGACTCTTACAAAGAACATACTAACAAGGTCAGCTACTCAATTAATCCTCATACTTACATACCATTATTGTATAAGATAGATCTCTTTGTGAATGATATATTACTGGAATATTTATGAGTACAACCGAAGAGTGTGAACTGCAAAATTTACCAATTAAGTGAAGGAATGGGCTCCGATGTATAGTGAGGGCCTCACCGTTTAAGAAGTAACCATAGAAACGATGGAACCCACTATTTATCCATTTCTATTTACTCTTTTATTTTAGTTAAAATGTTTTTTTATACCTAGTATCAATACAATTTCTTATTTCAAGACGAAATGCCTAGAAAAAAAAGGAAAAATTGTGGTGGGGACGGTTATAGTAGCAAAAGCCATTGGAATTTTTTATTTTATACATTGGAAGAATCTATTTTGTTATTAATAAACTATAAAGGAATAACTGAAAGAAAGAATTAGTTATTCATCAAAATTTCTTTTATTCAATGACCAAAATTAAACGGGGATCTATAGCTCGGAGACGTCGAAACCTTAAGTGATATAGAGGCTTAAGGAAAGCTCAAGGGGGATTAAAACTAAGAGATGAAGGTTTTATTTGAGATTTAATAAAATGGGTTTTTAAATGATTTGATGAAATATAGTCAGTTATGGAAGTTTAAAGGCATTTTTGACTTGTCAAAAAAGTGAATAAGAGATTTGGAGGCTTAGAAGTGATTAAAAACAAGTTGGAAAAATTGGTGTGATTCTTAGTTTTGAGTGTTCTTTGGAGGTTTTATATGTTATGAGAATATTTATGGATGTAAGTTAGTTAGATTAAGTAATGATGAGTTTATTGGTATGGTTGAGGATAAAAGTAAGAGATTTAGGCGAAAATGTGGTAAAAATCGAAGTGAAATATGTAAAATATGGGTAAAGGTATCAGTACTGGAAGAACAGTGGTTAAATTTGAGAAAAAATGATGATCACAATAAACAATACCGATACTTATGCAAGTAGTATCGGTAATAAAGTGGGGTATCGATACCAAGAGGAAGGTATCGATACTATTATTGAGAAATGGATTCCATAATGTAAAAATGGTATCAGTACTGAAGGGAGTATTGGTACCATACTATAGAATTATTGATACCATAGGAGGGGTACCGATACTATTCATCCTGGAAATTTAAGTTAGAATGAACTTTAATAGAATTCGAGAACAATAGTACTTTTGAGTATTATTATTTTGAATAAATGTTAGAAAGTATACTAACATTTGTATTGTATGTGTGATTATGGATGCTTGTGTAGATCGTAATCAAGCTCCTGAATCAAGCAAGCATAAGGGCAAGGATAAAGTTACCGAATAATCAGACATCAGTAAGGCATACTAGGGAGGCCTACCAGGTGAGTGCATTTATTATGTACTTATATGTTATGATAGTCATAGATATATTTTTCTTAATGTATGTATTGCATTTACCGAATGGGCACTATGTATGCAACATAAGAAATTCATAATAAGTTTATGAATTTTCGTATTGGCACTATGTGTGCAACTTATGAAATTCATAAAAAGTTTATGAATTTTTGTATTGGCACTATGTGTGCAACCTAATAAATTCATAATAAGTTTATGAATTTTTGTATTGGAACTATGTGTGCAACATAAGAAATTCATAATGAGTCTATGAATTTTTGTATTGCCACTATGTGTGTAACCTAAGAAATTCATAATGAGTTTATGAATTTCGGTATAGGCACTATGTGTGCAACCTATGTAATTCATAATGAGTTTGTGAATTACCGTATCGGCACTACGTGTGCAAAACCACTAAATTTATAACAAGTTGAAATGTCAAATTTATATTTTGATAGTTATGATATACTTATGTTTTAAAAGAAAATTTAGCTCATTGTTATTACGCCTCACTAAGTGATTACTTAGCGTGTGTTGATTTCACGCGCAGGTATTAGTACGAGCGGAGTAAGGAGTGCATCTGACATTGCCAATCAAAGGTCGCCTCATCAGTAACTGTACGGCAACTATGTCTACTTTTGATGTTATTAGCTGAAATGTAATAGACTTATGATAATACTCTGAAAAGTATTTAACTTATGATAACGAGTTTGTGAATTACCGTATCGACACTACGTGTGCAAAACCACTAAATTTATAACGAGTTGAAATATCAAATTTATATTTTGATAGTTATGATGTACTTATGTTTTAAAAGAAAATTTATCTAATTGTTATTACACCTCACTAAGTGATTACTTAGCGTGTGTTGATTTCACGTGCAGGTATTAGTACGAGCGGAGTAAGGAGTGCATCTGACATCGCCAATAAAAGGTTGCCTCATCAGTAATTGTACGACAACTATGTCTACTTTTGATGTTATTAGCTGAAATGTAATAGACTTATGATAATGCTCAGAAAAGTATTTGACTTATGATAATGAGTTTGTGAATTACCGTATCGGCACTATGTGTGCAAAACCACTAAATTTATAACGAGTTAAAATATCAAATTTATATTTTGATAGTTATGATATACTTATGTTTTAAAAGAAAATTTATCTCATTGTTATTACGCCTCACTAAGTGATTACTTAGCGTGTGTTGATTTCACGCGCAGGTATTAGTACGAGCGGATTAAGGAGTGCATCTGACATCCCCAATCAAAGGTCGCCTCATCAGTAACTGTACGACAACTATGTCTACTTTTGATGTTATTAACTGAAATGTAATAGACTTATGATAATGCTCTGAAAAGTATTTGACTTATGATGATGTAAAAATATAATATGTTCGAACTTTAAGATTTGTTTACATACTAAAAGTTAATGAATGCTTTATTATTATTAAATTAAAAAGTTTTATTACTAGAAACAAAATTTTACTAGTTTTTCAAAAACGGAAAGTTTTAAAAGTTATGTGACATATGTGACTCGTGTACGGAAACGTATACGGGAAATGGGTGTTACATTGTTGATATGAATATGAATGTAGTTAGCATTTTTCTCAACCCAATTCTTATTGTGTCTACCTTATCCATCTAATTTGTCGAGAGCTTTATGATTGCCTGGAAATCGCAGAATAGGCATGTAGAAGTTGAACTGCCTCAATACTCTATATGAAAATTGGAACTCAACAAAAACAAAATGGATCAACGGTGTAACATCACACCAATATTCACAATCCTCCTAAACATTTTGCTACACACACGATATTGTTTCTTCATCAAAGTAAGACGTCCAAATAAACTATAAAAAATATATAATTATAAATAAATAGATATAAAATTCAACTAAATAAATAATAATAAATAAATAATATAAAAAGCTAAAATTTCTTCAAATTATTCAAAAATGAGAGATATTGTGTGTGAACTAGATTTCTGAATTTTATCAGTATCAAAGCTCCCCTAATCAACTACAATATATATGCTCGAGTTACATATAAAATTTCTTTTTCGGTACTATTATCATCGACCTTAAATTTATTCTCCAACCATGATAGCATTAAACGTCACCCTTTTTAAATTTAGTTTTATTGACGTCTTCCCAAGGTACACATTTCAAAATTGATCCACATCGTAATCATTTTTCCGCACCACTAACATCTCAATTGTTGGGATCCCAAGTTGCATTGTTACATCCTTCAGAGTTATTGTGCATTCTCCACACAGTAAATGAAATGTATGTGGTTCTGGTCTCCACTGTTCAATCAACGCACAGATCAAAATGGAGACCAACTTGTACTCTCGAACAAATATTACATTGTGAAATACAACCTCTTGCAAGTTATGGACAAATGAGGCTGTGACTTATCACAAATGTTGAGTTGATGACAGAGGACTTATTCTTCATCTTCCTACAATTAATTAATTCATAAGTAAATCAATTAATCATAAAATAAACTTTTGACATTTAATAATGATTCATTCTAAAAAATATATATTATTAAATAATAACACTATTGTTCCCAAATAAGTATAAATATATCGATCATCTAATCTAGTCTCAATAGTTGATTTTATGTTTTCATATTTCAATGAATCTGTAGAAAAAATAAATATTTTTTTAAAATTGAATAATAATTAATTAGTAAAGAAATCAAAATCTATCCTAACATTAATTTAAAAAAATTAATCTAAAGTAATTTAAAAAACAACAAAAAATTACGTTCTTTAAATCTTCTCTTCTCCTTTTTATTGACTTGGATATCTCTCAACAATATTTTATCCTTTTTCTTGTTTTCCTGTGCAAAACAACTCTCCATATAAACCTCATATATATCCTAAGCCTCATCCACTCACAATTATTACTACACCCACCACCCTCTATTATTTTCCCTGCCATTTACATGCATGCAGAGATGCCTCTCCATGTCATTTACATGCTTGCGACTCTTTCGTGAATTGAATGAAGCAGTGATTAGTCTCTCACCCGTGATTTCAAGTCAGATTGGAATATGCATTGTAGTCTTGGCGCCACTCCCTTGAAGACTGGAGACGTATACCTTCTATGCGTCTCGCCTGCTTAAACTGGAGACGCACTGCCTTGAGTGCCTTCGTTGCGTCTCTCATATGACTCCCGAAATATGATGTGTCTTTGACCTATTACTATAGCATTCATCTCATTTCATAAAATAATCGTACATAGAACATTATTTGAACAATTTTTCCGTTTATATACATATACTTTGTTCTAAAAATGCACTAATTATTTTTATAAATTTATTTAAAATAATATATGATTTCATGGAAAATTACTTTATATATCTATTCGAATCTAGGAGACACTACTGCATATCTTGATCGCATACCTTGTTATATATCAGTTTAGGTAAATTGTATTAAAAACAGTAAACAAATCAAAAGAAATCTCTCAAATACATGCATATCTTTGAAACCATGTATAAATGCTAAAATAAGAATCACTTACTACCTTATATTCTTAAAGTCTAGAGATATATTATTTTGTAATCACTTAAACGATTAGAAAATTTTTAAAATAACTTTATGAATGGTACAAACATGTAACATTATTATCATTCATTTATATGATTATCCTTTTTCATCGAAAGCTTTAATATTTTTTCTCTTTCTTTTTTACTTAAAGAAGTCACTAATAGACCTGATATTTCAACCACATATAAACATTTACATTATTACAATTAACTAAATTACATATTGAATAAATAATTTTTTAGATTAAAATTTTATATCAAAATATTAAATTATTTGATTAGATCTACATATATTATTTTTAAATCTTAAATTTAATTATCAAAATAGATAATTTAAGATTAAAATAAATTATAATTGTTTTTGAGATAGAATGTGTCGGAACGGTCCTTAAGCTTTCTAGGGCTATGGCGGGGAGCGATCCAAATTAATCTTGGGAAAGGTTGTGTTTTAAAATAAAACAAATAAATATTTTTGGAGTCGCCGTCGAACTTTGGGTTAGGGAGGTTGAATACCTAAAAATACCTTTTAAAATAATTTAAAAATAATAATTTTAAAATATAAAAAATTTATCAATGTTTAACTAGAAATTTCTTTTGAAAAGGGTTCGGGAGTCGATCACGTGTGGGGAAGGATTAGCACCCCACAACGCTTGAAATCGGTACCTAATCGATTATACGTCATCTAAATATTGAAATTGACAAATTTGAATAACATTTAAATTATGATCCTTTTTTAGAAAAATATCAGAGTTGTTATTTTGGAAAAAACAATTATTGAAATACCTTCCTTGTCAATTAAGGGGGAACTTCTATGGATTCTCCAAACAAAATAATATTGCCCAAGCTTTAGATAGAATACATATATTAGATATATTAAAAGCAAAATTAATTCATTCGAATATAAAATGAATTATCTTGTTCGAACAATTCTTGGAATCACTCATTGTCAGTTAAGGCGCTTTTCTATAAATTCCTTGAGTAAAATAGTATTTGAAAATATTACAACTAGCAGGAATTTAACAAATATATAAATGATGGACCAAAATAATAGAAATGTTAACTTTAGGGATTAAAATATACAAGCAAAAAAATAAAGGCAATCATTGCAAAATATTTCACAATCCGAGTACTACAATCATAATACACCAACTTTAATCATTCAAGACCAGAATGAAAATTATTAAAGTAAGGCACTCGAATTAAAATAATCACAAAGATAAATAATAAGCATAAAATGACTAAAATGAAATAAAACTAAAAATAATAACCAAATCATAATCAATTAGTGAATAAAATGCATAAATTAAAGATTTCATATTCTAAATTATAATAGAATAAGAAACAAAATACAATCAGTGGTTAAAATGAAATAAAAATAAAAATCAGTGACTAAATTCGAATAAGCTAAAATAATAAAAATGACTAAAATAAACTAAACACAAATTATAACACAAAATTAAAGAAATAAAATAAACGGAGTACCAGTGAACAAAATGGAAAAACACGCATAAAGTAGAGGGACCTGTGGGAAAATAAACCAAGAAATTAGTGTTGAGAAATAAAAAGGTAAAATTAATAAATCAGTTCCTAAGTGTTTTAAAAAATTAAACAGTCACTACGAATGACTAAAATGTAAAACACGCATAAAAATATAGGGACCAAACGAAAATTAAATCAAAAATATATAACATGAATCAGAAATGGGTAAACAACAAAAAGGTCCCTGTAGGTGATCATTTTGCAAAAATACGCAAAACTTAAGGGACTTAAGTATAATTTTCCCCTAAAGTTTTCTATAAATATCAACCTTTTCTTTTTATTATTATTATTTTCATTTTTAATCTTTTAAATTATTTTTAGAGAGAGAGGGTAAACTAGCAGGTCACCGGCCACTTACCTTCGCCAATCGTCGTGTCGTCCGTCGTCGGTCGCTATGCCGCCACTGTCATCGGTGACCGTTGGCCACCAAATTTCACCCGAAGATCCATCTCGGCCTCGTCATCTTTGATCTCATCATCTTTGATCTAGGGTCGGTTTCGTGAGAATCGGCTCTGATATCCACGAATCTAGTTGAAATCGTCTGGCTTTCCTCTGTCTGATCTATCGTCGTCCGTCGTTAGATCACCGCCATTTTGGAGTATGTTGCTCACCATCCGCTCCTCCACATCTTCACCATTCGGATACTCGATCGGAGTCCCCTAACACCGGTGATGTACCTTAGCCGAAGGTAGAACCCCTCTCGTTTTTTTTGTTCGTTTTTGGTTTTGCATTATTTCATAAGAAAAAAAAGGAGTTGCTTGTATCGAAATAGGAAAAGAAATTAGAAACATTGCTTGAACTTTTCTGTTGTTTTATTGATTTTCTTTCGAAAAATCCTAAAAGGAAAATTTTACATTGCTTCCTTCAAATTGGGTTCCCCCTTTACATTGTTTGGAAACCGAGAGCCCCTGTTTTTACCGAGACCCTCTATGCCCTTTTTTCTCAAAAACAAATATCCCTACTAAAAAAGTACTCCTTATTATCTCTCCAAATCCCCTAAACCGAAGACCCCTCTCATTGTTACTGGAAAAACCGATACATTCTCTCTACTCAAAACCGAAACCAAGAGCCCCTATTTTTCCCAAGACCCTCTCCCCTCATTTTCGTTCGATGCCCCCTCTCTTATTATATGTTAGAATAAATAAAAATGGTTGATTTGTTAGAGTGTTGTAGTGGTTGATTGATAAGGAATTGTGGTGTGTTGCAATGTAAGGGTGTTGGCAAGTGGTCACAGGATGACAGGGCATGGGGCATCACGTGGGTGATGTGATTGAACAGTGATGGTAGTCACAGCAACCGGGTCTAGGTCAGGTTGGTTAAAATGGGTCGGGTTTGGGTTTTTTTGTAAACCTTGAATTTGGGTCAGATTTTGGTCGTTGGGCCTGATCGGGCCTATCTGTAATTTGGGCCCGGGTGGGCTCGTTGTACTGGCCTATAAAGGAAATAAATGTTAATAATAATAATAATAATAATAACGGGTTCGGGAAAAAACAGATGTCGACACCTACCTCTCTTTGCCCATTCTTGCGTTAACAAGAATAGGGAAAAGATAAAAAGCCAACGCATTTTTGTCCGGTTTCATCTCCGTGCTTTGAAATTTGATAAGGGATTTACTTCACTACTCTTCAGGAAGACCAAATCTGAAAGATGAAGAATCTGCTCCACTACTCTTTAGGAGAGATCAGAATCGAAAAATTTTGATCCACTTTGCTGCTCTTTAGGGAATATTGAATCAGACATGATTTGCTTCGTTGCTCTTTAGGAAGACCAAATCTTAAAGAACAAGAATTTGCTCCACTACTCTTTAGGGGAGATCCGACTCGAGAAAAATTTTGATCCACTTCGCTGCTATTCAGGAAATATTGAATCGAACTTGATTTGCTTCACTGCTCTTTATGAAGACCAAATATGAAGGAAGAACAATTTGCTAAGCTACTCTTTAGGGGAGACTAGACTCGAGAAAAATTTTGATACACTTCGCTGCTCTTCAGGGAAGATTAAATCGAACTTGATTTGCTTTGTTGCTCTTCAGGAAGACCAAATCTGAAAGAATAAGAATATGCACCGCTACTTTTTAGGGGAGATCAGACTCAAGAAAAATTTTGATCCACTTCATTTCTCTTCAGTGAAGATTGAATCAAAATCGATTAGCCTCACTGCTCTTCAAGAAGACCAAATTTGAAAGAAGAAGAATATGCTCCACTACTCTTAGGGGAGATCAGACTCGAGAAAACTTTGATCATCTTCACTGCTCTTCAGGGAAGGTTGAATAGAAATAATTACTGGGTAAGAAACTTTGGAAATCACTTTCTTACTTTTCAAAAATTTCATTTTCTAAGAACATTAAATGAGAAACTTCGAAAATCACTTTCTCATTTTTTAAATTCACTTGAAAACATCCTACCCGAAGGTCTTACAGATGACCCGAAGGACTTATCATCTTTCTCGAAAGACTGACAGATGACCTAAAGGATTTAATCATCATGCTAGAAAGACTTAAGTATGTCCCGAAGGACTTACCAATTTTGGAAATAGTTTACTAAGTAAATGTTTACACCATTTTTCGTTCGGGCGGGGAAAGACTGATACTGACTCGGGGGTTTTCTCTTTGAAAATCATTTCAAAATGTGAGGAGTCGCCACCAATCATTTAAGGTGTGATTGGGACACCATAAAAACTGGGTGATTTTAATAAAACATTTTATTTTTATTAAAATACTGAGTTTTGGGGTTTACAAAAATCTAGAAATCGGGTTCGGGAGTTAGTTACACGTGGGGAAGGATTACCACCCCCACAAGCGCCCAAAAATTGGTACCTAGTTGATTACCCTATATTTAAAATCAGAAATTTTGAGTTCAATCTATATTTAATTTAAAAATCATTAAGGATGCAAAGTTGAAAAGGATATTCATTTATCGAAACCGATAGTATTCGCCCCTGAGCGTAAATGCGGGAGATCAACAATTGTGCCTAATAACTGAACATTACCTCATATTTAGGAAACATGATGCAGTTTTAAAAACAATGTCAAGTTATTTAGGAATTACCTGTAGTCACCCCCTGAGCATGATCATGGGAGATATACTATTAATTCCTTAATAAGTGAACAGTGCCTTAGATTTATAAAACAATGCGATCAAGGAAAATTTTATTTATCCTAATTAATTTAAAGTAAATTAAGGCTTTTTCTAACTTACGGTGAAAAATTATGAAAATTAAAGAACCTAAGGGCATAAATCTAAAAAGTAGGCTCTAATATTAATCATATTTGATTATGTCAATATTCAGAGTCTAATCTAAGTTCAGGGAATAAAAAGGTTAGGTTTAAAGTATCGAGTTCTAAAAGGCTTAAAAGAATAAGGACCTAAAATACAACTTTTAAAGTTAGGGGCTAATTAAAAATATAATTAATCTAAGTTATTAAACTTAAAGTTTTTTAGAAAATATTAATTATTAATTAATTTTAGAATTCGAACAATCGGTTCGAGTAATCTAGCATCTATTGCAAAAACACGACTCGAACTGCTCCCTAATTAAGACTAGTGTGAAATCCTAATTTCTAAGCTTGATTCGAATATTACGTTAATTTTAAACTAAATCTAAGAAATAAAGCTATAACATATCAAAACAAATAATAAACTTAAATAAAATAAAATAAAAATAAAAATAAAAATAAAAAACAATAAAAAAATAAGTACAAGAACCTAATTGCGTAAATTTTAAATCACCAAACTAAAATTAAACATTCAAAGGGGCTAAATTAAAATTAAGTAAAAATTAAAGCTTAATTCAAAATAAAATAAAATAAAAATGACTAAAATAAAAGAAAATAAAAGTTAGTAACTAAATCAGAAATAAACAGTCAGAAATTAACAGTGACTAAATTAAAATAAAAAAGAACATAATAATAAAATTGTAATAAATTAGAAAAGAAAGGTCCGGTGACCAAAATGTAAAAATAAGACAAAGTTTTGGGGACTAAAATAGTGAATAAACCAAAAATATAAACCATGTATATTAGAAATAAAAAATACCAATTTTGGTCCCTAAAGTGACCAGAATGTAAAATACATGTAAATATCAGGGATTTAAAATGAAATTTACCCCTAAAGTCCTATACATAACAAACATTTTATTTTTTTTTATAATTTTCATTTTTTTTGTTTTTTAAAAAAATAGGGAGAGAGGATTCCTCCTTTCTCTAGGAATCCAGTCGGTTGCCGGTGGCCGTTGGCCACCAAATTTTTGGGGCTTGTTTGTCTCGTCGCGGTTGTCACGGATCTATACTCCGTTTAGTCAAGGGACGCTCCGATCGTCGTGAAATGGCTAAAGACCGCTCGTCTTTTTCAGGCTTCGATCTCCTCCGTCCATCGGTGGATCTGGCCCAAATTTTAGTATGTTATTCCCCTCTTCGAGACGCTCCTTCTCACTATTTGGATCGGCGAACCGACCATCCGAACGCCGGCGAGGTTCCGGTAGAACGGTAAAATGCCTTTTCCCTTTTTTTTTTGTTATTTTTATGTTTCGAAAGCTAATAAAAAATAAAACAAAACGTAAATACCAAAAAAAACTTTAAACTTTTTTTCTGCTTTTCTTGATTTTCCAATGGGAATGGAACTCCCACGAAAAACCAAAAACAAGGAAAAAAAGAAAGGAAAAGGAAAGCCCAAAAATGGAGCCAAAATACAGAGAAAATAAAAGTCAAAAAACTATTTTTCATTCAATTATCGGGAAAAATTCCTTCTCTTTGATACATGGGGTTGGAGTATTAATAACCCCAACTACTATATATTATAATCGTTTTTTACAAAAGCTATTTTTTCATTCCATTTTCGGCGGAAAAACGAGTGTAATTGATATATGGGTGGTTGGGCACTTATTCCTGCAGGAAACATGGGATGGTGGAGTGGGTGGAAGATAGTGGTAGGGTATGGAGGATAGAAAAATAGTGCTTACAACTGCCCTTCTTTTCTTATTGCTATGAAACAGGAATGGAGCAAAGATAATAAAGCACCATTTTTCATCTTAGTCTCTTCTTGTCACGCTGCGAACTCTTCACTGAGGAATGTCAATTCTTCCCTTTCTGTGAAATCGTCGAGTCCTAGCTGCAAAATATGTCATCTTTGCTTCGTTCTTTTGGTTGAGTTTTTATCTTCATTTCTTTAAGTCGTGGGTTCCTCTCATCATGATCTTTCTATTGGAAATGTTGATTCCTTGAGTGAGGTGTTGCTGGTTCAACTCCATATGTAATGAATCGAGCAAGACTGAATATGTTGATGATGCTCATCCAACTCCGTATGCGATGGATGAGCAAAATAAAAATGTCGATCCACTTCCTTCTATGATGGAATCGAACGAGATGTCAGTGCTAATCTACCTTTTTCTGTGATAGAATCGAGCAAAAAGTTGATGCTGATCCAACTCCTTCTGTGATGGATTTGAGCGAAAAAAGGTTTATCCACCTTGTAACACCCATAATCTGTATAATTATACCTATACAAATTATAAATGTCACCCGAATTTCTAAAACCATTTTCAAATTTTAAGCGATTAAAAAATTATTTTATTAGAATGGTAACTGATAATATAAAAATATCATATCATATAAATTATGTTTCGCTATAACAACTTTAACTCAAAAGATTTTTTTTATGAATAGTATCGTGAATAATGAAAAATGGGGGTATCGGTACCTGTAGCATGGTATCGGTACCCCTATAGCATTATGGAAAATTTTTAAACGTGGGTATTGTTTATTACTATTCACAGCTACAGTAAACGCTACAGTTACTAATCACTGCTACAGTAAATTAAGCAATATATATATAAAACTCATAAAAACTTAACCTTTCTCCACTATAAAGTTACCATTTTGTTTCCAAATTTGTTCAACAAAATAAATCGAACATTATTAATTATATGCCACTATCTAATTCAAATTCCATCATAGGATGTCTTACTGATATTGAAATATACTCCATGAAGCTTGATGTCCCTTTGAACTCTTTATTTCACTACTGGCTTTTTACCTACGCATGAAAATCATCAGACACTAAGTATATACTTAGTGAGGCAATTAAAACAATAAACAGTGCAATACAATTCATGCATGAATTTCAATGTCAAATTCAAAATGCCATAAACCATTTATTCCATAAGCTCGTAAGCTTATTTACCAATATACCATAAACCATTTATTCCATAAGCACGTAAGCTTATTCGCCAGTTTATCATTTATTAACCAATAAACCATAACCCAAAGTATAACTGTATAAGGAACTCGGTATAGGAGTCAAATATTACACAAAAGTGCTGAGGTCAAGCATTGCTCACCTAATAATGCACCGTAGTGTTGAGGTCGAGTTTTATCCACCTTGTACACCGTAGTGATTTGTACCGTTTCTTCACTAAACACTTTGAGGCCTGCACTATGTGCCTTCTATAGACACTCTAGTGCTACCTAATATGCAGCTGCTAGACTCTATGGCATGCTAATAATACCATTGATCCTCAATAACATACTTGGGCATGTAGTCTATTTTTATTTGATCCATCCATGGCAAAGTATATCAATATCATTTAACATTGGGCAATTCATACCTGAAATAATATTCATGTAAAATATCACATTTTTCATGATTAATGCATTATAATTTCACACTATGACATATCAATGTCATATAGAAGTTATAAAAATGACATAATATCATGCTGATATAAACAAGGTTGACTTATCGCAAGTCTTCCTGATGATGTATAAAACATCCATGTATAATTTCACTCATGTATTGCACTCACCTTGACACTTTATAAAATCCAAAATATGTGCCTCACTATGTTCCACAATAAACCCTTTTTATACTTGACTTGCTTCAATCGCAAATCAATCATGATCTATATAAATCACAAATTCATAATGATACATATGTTAGTATTATACTAACATAAACATATCCCAAAATAATTCCATAATATA
This sequence comes from Hibiscus syriacus, assembly GCF_006381635.1. Lineage (NCBI taxonomy): Eukaryota > Viridiplantae > Streptophyta > Magnoliopsida > Malvales > Malvaceae > Hibiscus > Hibiscus syriacus. The sequence continues at coordinate 13,523,538 of NW_024063471.1, read as the reverse complement.
CTTGAAATTCATTTTCCATCAAAATACTCAATACTTAATAATTCCTTTTAACATTGGAACCAACTTTTCAAATTTACACAAAATGGTCTTTCACCATTTTATCACTTAGATTCTTAATACCAAAAATTCTAGCAATGAAATTATTACCATTCAATTGCTTTTACAAAGGCTTAATTACATTTAAGTACCCCAACTATGTGAAGTTGTACTTAAATCACCAATCTTTTCAAACTTTCAAAATAGTCATAATTAACATCCAACACTCATTCAATTCCAAAACAACATTTTCTAGTGTAGTACATCAACTATTAAACAATTATACAACCATTCATAACTTTTCCAAAGTTATCAAATTGGTCCCCCAACTTTTCAAAATTTACAAAATGGTCCTCAAATTTTTCTAAGGCTTGTAGAATACTTTATACATCATTTCCAGACCTTATATAATTTTTCTCATCCTTTAAAACCAATGCCTAATGGTTTAAAGTCCCAAAACTAGGTTTTTCATGATTTTGCTCGATTTTGATTCGATTCAAGCTTGAAATCAACTTTCAATCAACCTTATAACATCTTTACAATCAAATATCTAATCAAATCTCATCAAAACACAAAGTTCTACAATTTCCTCTTTTGATCGAATTTTAAAGAATTATTTATAGGAAGATTGAACATGTTATAACCATAAATCAAACTTGAAAATAAATCTACAACTTCAAAAATCTCAAGATTCATCATCAATTTCATGAACCCTATCATGAACATAAACCCTTAGATTTGGGATATTTGAAATCCAGCAAGATTAGAAAGAACTATTGATGCCAAATGATAGCGTTTTTCACGTAGATCACTTTCCTATTTCATGGCATAACCCGAATTCCAAAGGAATTGACTCAAAAATGGAAAATAAAATATTTTTCCTTACCTCCAAGCTATCTCACGTCCTTTGCTGGAGAAGATGAACATCTTGCCATGATATTTTTATTGATATCATGCTTATCATCCTTTAAAATAATATTTACTTCATTAACTTGGGAAAATGCCAATATACTCTTAATGAAACTTCATAATTACCATAGAACCTAGATACTTATCCTTATCATCTTCCAAATCAGAGAAATATCAGCCTTATCATCTTTCAGTAGTCAAAGATGAACAAATAATTTTCCACTTTACCGTTTTGCCCTTACAATTTCCAAAAATTACAATTGAGTCACCTTAATCCAACGTTCCAAATTAAACATGGAATTAAACTATTAAATATTATTTTCCAACATTTTAAAATATGAAAATAATATTTTTAATTTCTTATTTTCGTGACCCATTTGTAATTTTCCAAAATTACATTTTGGTTCCTGAACTTTTCAATGTTTATACTTTGGTCATCAAACTTTACCAAATTTATAATTTGGTCACTAAATAAATCCATTTATGGAATAAAATTCTTTTTGGGAAAATTACCACTTAATTCCTTAAACTTTTCCCAAATTTTCTACTTTGACCATCAAACTTTCAAAATTTATATTTTGGTCATTATCTAAATTTTTGGGGTATTACACACCTCCTTCTGTGATGGAATCGAACGAGATGTTGGTGCTGATCTACCTCCTTCTGTAATAGAATCGAGCAAAAAGTTGATGTTGATCCAACTCCTTCTGTGATGTATTTGAGAGAAATAAAAATGTCGACCCACCTCCTTCTGTGATTGAATCGAACGAGATGTCAGTACTGATCTACCTCATTATGTGATAGAATTGAGAAAAAAGTTGATGCTGATCCATCTCCATCTGTGATGGAATCGATCGAGATGTCATTGCTGATGTATCTCCTTCTGTGATAGAATCGAGCAAGAAGTTGATGCTGATCCAACTCCTTCTGTGATGGATTTAAGCGAAATAAAAATGTCGATCCACCTCCTTCTGTGATGGAATCGAACTAGATGTTGGTGGTGATCTACCTCCTTCTGTGATAGAATCGAGAAAAAAGTTAATATTGATCCAACTCCTTATGTGCTGGATGAAAATGTCAATCCACCTCCTTCTATGATGGAATTGAACGAGATGTTGGTGCTGATCTACCTCCTTCTGTGATAGAATCGAGCAAAAAGTTGAACAAGTTCTTCTCATTATGAACTTCTTCTCCTTCATCAGATAAGTTTTTCTCATTCGGAACTCTCTACTGGAAATGTTGATGCAAGGTTGAACAAGTTCCTCTCATTATGAACTTCTTCTTCCTCATCGGATGAGTTCTTCCCATTATGAACTTTCCATCAGTAATGTTGATCAGTTTATATTCTCCTTGAAATTTTAAAACCTGCAAAAGATTATCATGTGTCAGTAATAATTGTGTTTGAAGTACCCAAAGGTATTGACCAAAAGGTACTCAAATTTTGTTGAGATCCATTTCTTTCAATGGTGAAAAATATGGGTTAATTCTCTTAGTCTTGAAATGAAATCTTTGTTGACTTTGGAATTCTTGTCATGTATTCAACATCTGGATGAAAATGAATAAGAAACATGTTCTAAGAGAAGCTCTTTCGAGTGATATAAAATTTCTTGTTTCAAGGGAAAATTGTCTCAAGCGAGACGAAGTTGGTTTTAAGGAAAACCATCTCAAGTGTGGTACATTTTATTGTTTCAAGGGAAAACTGTCTCAGGAAGACAAAACTTGTTTCAAGGGAAACTATCTCAAGGGAGACAAAACTTGTTTAAAGGGAAACTGTCTCAAGGGAGAAAAATTATTTTTCAAGGGAAACTGTCTCAAGAGAGTCAAAATTTGTTTCAAGGGAAACATTCTCAAGAGAGACAAAACTCTCTTAAAGGGAAACTGTCTCAAGAGAGACACAACTTGTTTCAAAGGAAACTGTCTCAAGAGAGACAACATTTGTTTCAAGGGAAACGTTCTCAAAGTTTATGTTTCAAGAGAAACTGTCTCAAGAGAGACAAAACTCGTTTCAAGGGAAACGATTTCAAAGTTTATATGTTTCAAGGGAGACTGTCTCAAGAGAGACAAAATTTGTTTCAAGGGAAATTGTCTCAAGAGAGACAAAACTCGTTTCAAGGGAAACTATCTCAAGTGAGACAAAATTAGTTTCAAGGGAAACAGTCTCAAAGGTGATGGAGAGTCTGCTTGTTCCTGAATGTTAAGGAAATCCTTTCAGAAGATCTGATCGTTGACTTAAGGAAGTCAAATCTGTGGATGGCATTGCTCTTTCAGGTTGAAGATATATGGTCATTTCTGAGCTTTTATTTCCTGAAAGATCAAAATGATGTATTTATGACTGCCTATCTTGTATGTTTTCGGGTGTCATGATGCAATTTATTTGATGTGTTATTGAATTTTTCCTAAGAGAGGGGAAATCAAAGTTTTTATTGCAAATGGTGATGAATGTTTGATACAAAGATGCAAATTCATGTGTGTGTAATGCATGTTTTTATTTATTAATAACAGTGAAAAGGTGCTCATGCAATCTTGGTTCTCTTCTTGATATGCTCGTCTTCATTCCTCTCATACCATGGTGTATCATCGTATTTCTTTGCAAAAATATGCTTTTCTCACTCCCTAACATTACAATTTTTTGCCCTAATTTCTGATTCTGAGCTTTTAGGTCTGAGGGACCACTGTCAATTTCCAGGCTAAACTCTCTACAAAGATTGTCCTGTTTGAAAATGTTTTCTTTCTTTTTATTTTCAAAATATGGAAAGTTCGTTTAAGAAAATGTCATTCTTTTAGGCTCAATTTTGAAGCAAATCTCAGAACATGAGTTCAGTAAATATCAAGAGAATCAACAACTCTTTTAATCTTTCAAAGTTATACCTCTTTGACAAGTGTCAAAATTGATGAGTTGGTTTCAAGTTAGCTCCCTTAAGTTTCTAAGGTTTCAATCATCGAAATGTCATCTCTTCTTAGGTCCTTGTTAACCTTATGACATGTCCCTCTTCTTTGGCTTGGCATTTTAATCGGATGCGGACAAAATGACACAACCAACATAATCAATTACTAGACTTTCTAGAACACTTCTATTTCGATTCTCTGAAATCTTTCATTTGTTCAAGCTTTATAGACTTCCTTTAACAAAGCTAGTGCAGGGACATCAGTCTAAACCTAAAATTCCAGCGTGCTTGTGTGATGTTGACTATAACAAGTGTTCCCCAATTACCTTAATCCATTGTATATACCTTATAATCGCCCTCATTAGGCTACCTGAAGGGTTCGACTTATCACAAGATCTTTGACTTGATAATTACAGTGGAGCAAACACCGAACTGCCGAGTATCTGAATAACGTCATGGTTGGAATACAATCTATTCAGAAAGTCAGGGATTTTGATTTTCCTCTATAACCAACTGTTTTAATGGAATAGCTCAGCTTTATTGTGTAATCTATTGTAATAATTTATTATTTTTTTTAGTATTCAGATTTAAAATTTCTTAAGCTCATCGAGAAGAACCTGTTATATTCTAGGTGTCCTTGATTGTCAGGAAATCTCACATTTAGAGTTTAGTTCCCAAACAACTGACCTAAACTAAATTCATCTATTCCACTATTCTATTTGTGAAGATTAGGATCATCACTGAACGTCTTCAATAGAAGTGTAGTCTAGGCTATTTTTACAATGTCATACACAAGAGATGCCCTATGTTATCTGCTCCTATTCATACATGAATGCCAAGCCTCTTAATTGTTTCCTCATGAGAGGAGAAGGCTATAGTGGTCCTTGCAAGAGAAGGGTATGGGGTGGTTTATTTCTATAGTATGATCAAGGGGTCCTTGTTTTGCTGGGATTCAATCTTGTCATTTGTCAAAGATATACAACCTCAATTATTAAAGAGCTTTTAATTAAGATGATATTCAAGGAATTTCAAGATTAAAATTTGCTCATTGCTCATTTCCTAAGAAGGAAACATTTTACTTAAAATGTTCAAACATCAAGTAACTTACAAACATTAAACACAGGAAAAAGAAAAACAAGCTCAAACAAGACAATATACGAGTGCGTCGAAAATTTGTAGTGGCTACGTTGGTTTTCCGCGTTTTGCATCAGAATGCCCCATTATTCATCAAATATCCATGCCCCTAAATTGATTAAATTATAAACCTTGTGCTTCAGTGCCCCACAATTCTCAATGAGGTGCCTTGATCTTCACATGGCGATTGCATCACGTCCATAGCTTTCAATTTTTTCTAGGAATGAATGAGGTGACTTCATCTTACCTCAAAAATTTTACCACAAGACTCTCCGCGAGTTACTCTCGGGATTTGTGAATAGTGCACATGTTGAGATGCAATGTATACCATATAATGCACAATGTGTATATATTAATGCAAAGATGCAAAGATGAACATGCAAATGCAAAGATGCAAAAAATAGGAGTACAAAATGTGAGATGCAAATACAATAAGGAATTGACCCCAAAATAATTGTTACCTCAACCGGTAGATATCTGGCTCCTCTCCTTGGTAGTTAGACTCCCTCTTGACGTTACTCAATCTACGTGGAGCATCTTCAAAATCCTACCGATCCAGTAAAAGGACCTTCTAAATGATCAGTTATTTAGAGATCAATACCTTTGAATGATATGTCATGTTCATGCAAAAATGCAATAAGAGCAGATAAAAGGAAACCAATGTTAGTAGAAACAAAACAGAAAGAATCAAGTTAGTTGAAATGATTAGTACATAAATTTAATCTTAGCATAAATAATATGACTCAAAGTTGAGACTGAAAAATAAAACATACAAAGAAAATTAATATTCCTAACTGCATATGTTCTAGTTCTTCTAAGCTATCCACATGGTTCTAGCGTGGTAGGCTTAATAAATTCTTTATATAAGGATGGGTTCTAGCAAAGGGTTCCCAAGTCATCTTTACTACCTGCTAAGGTTGCCCCCGATTCTGGCCCATTACAGACTTATGAATCGGGTTCAGCTCAGGGGATCACACTACTAAAAGCGTACCTCGGATATGATAATCGGATAGGCAACTTAGGGTGCTTTCCAGAGATACTTTGTCAGACCCACACAAGAAAGCCCAATGTTTCTCGTGAGGTGTGAAGTTTCTCTCTACTTAGGTAAACCAGGATTGAGCTCAGGTTTAAAGCTATGATATGAAACAATCCTAAAACTTTTAGAGAAGTGTAAGCATTAATCAGAGAGAAAATATTTTTTTTTGAAATAATATAATGAACCGCATTTACGCTCGGGGGCGAATGTTATCGGTCTCGATAAACATAATGCAGTTTTGAAAAGGATATCGACTTATTTAGTGAATTACCAGTAGTCACCCCTTAGCATGATCACGGGAGATATACTATTAATTCTTTAATAAGTGAACAGTGCCTTAGATTTATAAAAATAATGCGATCAAGGAAAATTTTATTTATCCTATTTAATCTAAAGTAAATTAGGGTTTTTTCTAACTTACGGTGACAAATTATGAAAATTAAAGACCTAAGAGCTTAAATCTAAAACGCAAGCTCTAATATTAATCCTATTTGATTATGTCAATATTAAGAGTCTAATCTAAGTTCAGGGACTAAAAAGTTAAGGTTTAAAGTATAGAGTTCTAAAAGACTTAAAAGAATAAGGACCTAAAATTACAACTTCTAAAGTTAGGGGGCTAATTAAAAATCTAATTAATCTAAGTTATTAAACTTAAAGTTTTTTAGAAAATATTAATTATTAAATAAGTTTAAAATTCGAACAATCGATTCGAGTAATCGAGCACCTATTGCGAAAACTCAACTCGAACTGCTCCCTAATTAAGACTAGTGTGAAATCCTAATTTCTAAGCTTGATTTGAATATTAATTTAATTTAAAACTAAAACTAAGAAATAAAGCTATAACATATCAAAACAAATAATAAACTTAAATAAAATAAAATAAAAACAATAAAAACAATAAAAAAAACATCATAGAATAAAATAAAATAAATAAAATAAGTACAAGAACCTAATTGCATAAATGTTAAATCACCAAACTAAAATTAAACATGCAAAGGGACTAAATTAAAATAAATTAAAAATTAAAGCTTAATTCAAAATAAAATAAAATAAAATGACTAAAATAACAGTAGCTAAATAAAAGTTAGTAACTAAATCAGAAATAAACAGTGACCAAAATGCAAAAGTTAAAATAACAGTAGCTAAATCAGAAATTAACAGTGACTAAATTAAAATAAAACATAACATAATAATAAAAATTCAATAAATTAGAAATGAAAGGTATAGTGACCAAAATGTAAAAATACGATAAAGTTTTGGGGAAAAAACAATTAATAAACCAAAAATATAAACCATGCATATAAGAAAGGTAAAATACTAATTTTGGTCCCTAAAGGTGACCACAATACAAAATGCACGCAAATATCATGGATTTAAAACGAAATTTACCCCTAAATTCCTTCTATAAATAACAAACGTTTTTTTTTTTCATTTTTTGTTTTTTTAAAAAAAAGTAGAGATAGGATTCCTCCTCTCTCTAGGAATCCGGACGGTTACTGGTGGCTGTTGGCCACCAAATTTTCAGTGCTTGTTCGTCTCATCGCGTTGTTCACTGATATGGGCTCCGTTTCGTCAGGGGATGCTCCGATCATTGTGAAATGGCCAAAGACCTCTCGACTTTCCCAGGCTCCGACCTTTGTCGTCTGCCATTAGATCGGGCCCAAATTTTAGTTTGTTGTTCCCCTCCTCGAGACGCTCCTTCTTACCGTTCGGATCGGCTATCCGACCATCCGAACACTGGAAAGGTTCCGACAAAACGGTAAAATGCCCTTTTTCCCTTTTTTGTTATTTTTTATGTTTCAAAAGGTAATAAAATATAAAATAAAACTTAAATACCAAAAAAATCTTTGAATTTTTTCCTACTTTTCTTGATTTTCCAATGGGAATGGAACCCCCACGAAAACCCAAAAAGAAAGAAAAAAAGAAAGGAAAAGCAAAGCCCGAAAATGGAGCCAAATTACAGAGAAAACAAAAGTAAAAAAACTTTTTTTTTTGCATTCAATTTTCGGGGAAAATACCTTCTCTTAGATACATGGGGTTGGGGTATTAATAACCCTAACTACTAAATAGTATATATTTGTTTTTACAAAAGCGATTTTTTTCATTCCACTTTCGGCGAAAAAACGAGTGTAATTGATACATGAGTGGTTGGGCACTTATTCCTGCAGGAAATATGGGATGGTGGGGTGGGTGAAAGATAGTGGTAGGGTATGGTGGATAAAAAATGGTGCTTACAGTAAAAACTTTGGAAATCGCTTTCTTACTTTTCAAAAATTTCATTTTTTGAAAACATTAAATGAGAAACTTTGGAAATCGTTTTCTCATTTTTCAAATTCACGTGAAAATATCTTGCCCGAAGGTCTTACAGATGGCACGAAGAACTTATCATCTTGCTCGAAAGACTGACAGATGACCCGAAGGATTTAATCATCATGCTCGAAAGACTTACTGATGGCCCGAAGGACTTACTAATTTGTGAAATAGTTTACTGGGTAAGAAATTTTGGAAATCGCTTTCTTACTTTTCAAAAATTTCATTTTCTGAAAATACTAAATGAGAAACTTTGGAAATTGCTTTCTCATTTTTCGAAAATCATGTGGAAAACATCTGACCAGAAGGTCTTACGAATGGCCCAAATGACTTATCATCTCACTCCAAAGACTGGCAGATGACCTGAAGGATTTAATCATCATGCTTGAAAGAGTTAGTGATGGCTGGAATGACTTACTAATTTGGGAAATAGTTTACTGTGTAAGAAACTTTGGGAATCACTTTCTTACTTTTCAATAATTTCATTTTCTGAAAATATTAAATGAGAAACTTTGGAAATCGCTTTCTCATTTTTCAAATTCATGTGAAAACATCCTACCCGAAGGTCTTACGGATGGTCGAAGGACTTATCATCTCACTCGAAAGACTTGCAGATGACCCGAAGGATTTAATCATCATGCTCGAAAGACTTACTGATGGCCTGAAGGACTTACTAATTTGGGAAATAGTTTACTGGTAAGAAACTTTGGAAATCACTTTCTTAATTTTCAAAAATTTCAATTTATGAAAAACTAAATGAGAAACTTTGGAAATCGCTTTCTCATTTTTCAAATTCATGTGAAAACATCATACCCGAAGGTCTTACGAACGGTCTGAAGGACTTATCATCTTGCTTGAAATACTTATAGATGACCTGAAGGATTTAATCATCATGCTCGAAAGACTTACTGATGGCTTGAAGGACTTACTAAGTAAGAAACTTTGGAAATCATTTTCTTACTTTTGAAAAATTTCATTTTCAGAAAAGATTTAAATGAGAAACTTTGAAAATCGCATTCTCATTTTTCAAATTCATGTGAAAACATCCTACCCGAAGATCTTACGGATGGCCTAAAGGACGTATCATCTTGCTCGAAAGACTTACAGATGACCCGAATGATTTAATCATCGTGCTTGAAAGACTTACTGATGGATCGAATGACTTAGTAAGTAAGAACCATTGGAAATCGTTTTCTTACTTTTCAAAAATTTCATTTTCAGAAAAGATTTAAATGAGAAACTTTGGAAATCGTTTTCTTATTTTTCAAAATAACTTAATTATTGGGTAACATGCCCCACTTCAAAGTAATACTTCTTCTGTAGATTAGCCCCCTGTTCTTTAGGTTCTGCCTCTATAAACATGATTCCTTGTATTTGAGGTTTGAATTCTACCTTTCACTTGTTAAGATTTTGACATCATGAATCTTCTCTTTTCATTGGAAGGTCTGTAAAAACAATGCGTTTATGTGTGAAACACGTATGCAATTAAATGTGTCAATGTAATTCATTTTCTTTTATGCAAATGATGTTTTCATGAATGCATAAATGTTGATTCAATTTTCATTTGACTCCAAAGTGGAGAACTCGGTCTTCTTCCACTTGATCACTCCTCTCCGAGGTGTTCTCAGGATATCAATGTAGCAACATGTAATTTCAAGCTTGCATCTTTGAAGAGCCATCTGATCATCTTATGACTTTTGCATATTCTTTGGCTCTCATCAGCATTATACTCCCAGAAGAATTGTTTCATGAATTCTTACTGTAGTTAGTAATATGATCTCGATGCCCCTTTCTGTCCTTGGCTCGAATGCGCTATCAGAGTTTTTCTTGGGACTCTACCGTTAATCGATGCTCGACTAGTTTTCCTTACAAGGTAAGTTCTGCTCAAATTCATGTTCTTCCTATGACACTCCAAGTTGTGAGTCTTATTCTCAATGTCTTCTTGGTCTTAATCATATCATCTCAACATGATCTGGATTTCTGTTCAAGCACCAAAGTGGGTATTTTCATGACCCATCCCTAATTGAGTGCCAAAATTTCATCCTTGATTAGTCTCACTCTTGCATTTTACAATGAGCTAGGATATGTTCCCTTTTTTTAAATAAGGTGATCATCTACTTCTCGGCGGGTTACTGACAACGTCACAAAGAAGTGTTACAAGTTTTATCCTCTATCATTTCTGATCTCTCATACTATTTGCTTTCAAGATTGTGGAATACTTCATTATTCTATCATCGCTTATTCTTTTTTCTCCAATAGAGATAGAATAGGCCTCACCTGCTTCAAGGACCTTTCATATTTGAGATTGTCCTGTTTGAAAATATTTTTCTCCTTTCTTTTATTTTAGAAATCAAATAATGAAAGAATTTTGTAAAGTATTACTCCTTAATTCAGGCTCACAATTGAAGCAAACCACAAACATGAGTTTACATAATATCAAAAGAATCAACAACTCTTTTAATATTTTCGAAGTTATAGCTCTTTGACAAGTGTCAAAATTGATGAGTTGGATGGCTTTCCTCTTTTCCAAGGTTTTAGTCATCGAAGATGTCTTTTCTTCATTGGTCATTGTGAACATTATAACATGCCCCTCTTTTTTGGCTTGGTATTTTAACCGGATGAGAACAAAATGACACAACTACCATATTCAATTACTAGACTTTCTAGAATAATTATATTCCAGTTCTCTGAAATACTCCATTTGTTCAAGCTTCACAGACTTCCTTAGCAAAAGTAGTGCAGGGACATCAATCTAAATATAAAATTCATGATTGCTTGTGTGAGGGGTTTACTATAACAGGTGTTCCTCAACTCCCTTAGTCCACTTTACTGAAACTTGTTATTAGATAAATTTAATTTAATTTGTCATTGTTTGGCTAGCTGAATTAGATTTATTGTAATTGCCTTTATTGGGCTAGCTGAAGGGTTCATCTCAACACAAATTCTTTGACTTGAAAATTACAGTGTAGCAAACACCTAATTGCCAAGTACCCGAGCAATGTCATGGTTTGAATGGAATTTATTCATAAAGTCGGGGCTTTTGAGTTTCCTCTATAATCAATTGCTTTAGTGGAATAGCTCATCTTTATTGTATAATCTATAGTAATAATAAGTCTATTAACTTTTTGAGTATTCATTTTAGAATTTCTTAAGCTCATCAAGAAGAACTTGTTATAGTCTTAATGTCTTTGATAGATAAACAATCTCATATTTAGAGTTCAGTTCCCAAACAACTAACCTATACTAAATCCATCCACTCCACCATTTCATTTGTGAAGACTAGGATCATCATTGAACGTCTTCAACAGAAGTGTAGTCTAGTCAGTTTTGCAATGTCATACACAAGAGATGCCCCATGTTGTCCGCTCCTATGCATACTTGAATACCAAGCCTCTTGTTCATTTCCTTATGAGAGAAGAAGGCTATATTGGTCCCTGCAAGAGAAGGGTATGGTGTTCGAATATATCTTCTGGGGTAAGGTCGAGGGTCCTTGTTTTATCAGTTTTCAATCTTGTCACTTTGTCAAATATTTATAACTCTAATCATTTAAAGAGTTTTTAATTCAATTAATATTCGCAGAACTGCAAGATTGCAAATTTGAACCAATGCTCATCATCTTTAAAGTAGCACAAATTTATTTAAATATCCTTACAAAAAAGTTCAGAAATAACAAAAAAAAACAAATTCAAACAAGATACTGCAAATGGAATAAAGCTCCATGATGAATGAAATGATCTCTTCCTAATTAGGATGCCCCATTACTCATCATACGTGTAGGTTCTTAACTGGATATTCAGGGTTGTTAAAAAATAATGCCCCATTTGCTCATTAAAAGAACCATGTCTACAAATCAATCAGATCATGTAACTTGCTCTTCGGTATCCGACAGTTCTTAATGGCATGCCCCAAGCATCATATCCCTGGCTCTCCAATCTTCTCTAGGAATGAATGTGGTGGCCTCAATTTACCTTCAATATTTCTGTCACAATATTCTCCGCAAGTTACCACTTGGATCCATGATTAATACATGTTAAAATGCAATGTATATTATGCAATGTATATTATGCAATGTATGATGTATATACGTGAATGTAAAGAGGCAAAATGCACATACGAATGCAAAAATACATAAATGATAATGTAAAATGTGCTATACAAATGCATGTATATAAAAGGTGTCATTCCAGAGTGACCATCTTAAAACAATTTTCATTGAACACAATGGTTTAGGTATATCAAACAAATTTTACATACAAGGGATAACCTTAACTCCTAACTTCTGTAATTCTTTCAAAAGCTAAGTTAACTTCCACTCATACTCAGGTGTTGAGTTGTCAATCTGCTTTAATTCACTTGTAAAACCAGCTAAATCAATCAAGTTGTGATCCATTTTACTTGCTTTGATTATAATTTCTTTCATGACATCTTCTTTTTCTTTTATCTTATGTGTCAACTCTTGGAGATGTAGACAATGATGTTCATTTTTCCTTACAAGAAAGTCTTGTGGTTACGAAGTTCTCGTGCAATATCTCCATAATCATCTACAATCTTCATCAATGTCTTGTTCCTGGCTCTAGTGGTTTCTAGCTCAGCATCAGTCTCACGCTTGTGGCACTGATATGAAGCTTCCATGTTGGCTATAGCCATATTTAACATCTGATTTTTGGCTTGACATATTCCCAAATCAATAACGGCTGTAATGCGCCTTTCTTCTGTGATCAATAAATCATAAGAGAACTTCTTGGCTCAACCTTCATGCATCTTACAATTCTTTCTCCATTGTTTAACATCGATTTTCAGCTTAGTGACCCATGTTGTCCAGTCTTCTGGGGTATTTCCTATACCAGCATTTTTAAAGGGTTAACTGACCCTTTGAAAACCATCACGCATAGCTTCCATCTCTCTATTCAGTTTATCACTTTCACTTCTCAAATGACGAACTTTAACTTCGTACTTTAGCAAATCTTCTTCCTCCTGGATGTCCCCCCACTAATACCCTTAACTTTGAATACTTTTGGTTCTAACTTAACATGACAATCAGTTACCAAACTAGGCCAATCTTTCATCTTGGACTCCAATATTCCATGATCCAAAAGATGTTGGACTCGATGCTTGAAGGTGGTGCAATTCTCAATGGAATTTCCTTGAGCTCCGGCATGATATCCACAACGAACATTGATGTCATACCAATTTAGATATGGAGGTTGCCAAGATTTTACATAATACGAGGCCACGTCTCAGGCTTCTAAAAGCTTATCATACAACTCCTTATATGATATAAGGATATAATCAAAATGAGGACCATTTCTGAATTTGATTGAATTGGAGTCTACAGGTTTATTCCCTCTGACGTTGGAAGTAGGCTCTCATGCACCAACGAGTTCTGATTGCATTATTTCTTTTCATCTTTCTAAACTTCCACCGTTGTCACCATTTCCTTGGTGTCTCCCAAAAACTTGTTGATACAAATGATGATTGTACTTGATTTTTTAGATCGGCTAGAATCAACTCGTTCTAAAGTAATCCCTTGTGTATTTGACACCGCTGGATTATTTTAATCGATCTCTTTCTTTCTTTTTGCAGAAGTCTCTTTTCCTTTGGCCAAAGAATTTATTTCTATCCATCATCTTGGACATTTTCTCCCTCATGTCTCTTATCTCCTTTTGCTCTTTGTCGGACATACGATATTTGGGTGCACAACTATCCACTATTCTCGGAGATTCCTCAAGATGCCATTCCCTAGCTATGTTATAGTCTACTTGATCATGAAACCCTTTGTCCATCATGAAAACCATTTAGTCTGATTACCACTCACAAATCAAAACCTATGAAAAATGTTATGATCATGCGATGTAAGTATAAAATAAACAACACAAAAAATAAATTAATACAAATAAGATAACAAAGTGACAATAATTATTATAAAATCAATAATAACAAAATAAATTAATTAATGAGCTAATGCGAAACAAAAATGAAAATGCAAATGCACAAGTCATTAATTCTAAAAGCGACCACCATAGAACAACCTTCATCAGACCATAAGTGCTCCTTACACTAGACAATCGAGCTTTATTTTCTTCATTTACTCGATCTAGGCCTTCCTCACGATTTGTTGTTTGTCTTTATAGTTGTTGGACTTCTCAAAAATGTTGATTCACATTTCTTCATTTTACTTCCCTTACTATGATTGTCTGATCTCTAGACTTCCTTTTTATGGGATTCTCCAAGAGGAAGGTGGCCTTAATATCTTGCGAAGGATCTTCTCATTCTTGATTGAATTATCAACTGGCTATTTGATACCATTTTGTCCTTTGTTCATTTGACATGATTATTCGATTGACTTTGAGCTTCTCTCTCGTCAATCAACTTTGTTTGTAAGTTGTCGCCCTTACGGAGTTGAGTATCTAGTTATGAAACTCTTATGTCGATATGAAATCCTTCTGATTTGAGCAATCACTTGTGACTTAACACCTTGTTTGATTATGATGTGAAAATGCAAATGCAATCATAAGGCAGATAAAAATACGATAAAATAAAAGAATTTGAAATATCACTTAACCAAAAAGCAGAAGAAATATTTACGAAATGAAAAGATCCTACCAACATGGTATATACCCTGACAGTTCTACACATCATGTTTTCTACCCCATGCTTCATTCAACATATAAATCCTAACCTCGTGTCATCTAGTTCACATGCTTGTTTGAAAAAAATGAACCTAATCACAAACTCTTCTAATTCTCATGCTTTTTGCCAAATAAATAAATAGATTCAAGGAAAAGGTTAGAGTGAGTTTCCCCTTTTTGACTTTTGAAGAACCACAGACAGAGATTCAATATGAAACACACAGAAATTCGGTATTACTAACAGGGTCCTCGAATTGTCCATTGCTGGTGCCCCCTTGGACCTGCCAGACCCTCAATCCTCGCCCATTATAGGTTTAAATGGGTCGAGTTTAATTCGACAGGATGCATTTCCCTATGTCCATGAGAGGAAATTTAATGTTTCGCTTGTAAACACAAGGCATATGTACCCCAGAGGTTACTTGCCCATGAGGAGAAAAATAATTTTTCTCACGTAAGCGTAGCGTTCACCCCTACCTAATGGGATATAGCACAGTAAGAAGGCTCTAAATACTCGAACAATTATAGTGTGAATGGGAATAAACTCACAATCCTTTACCTCGATACAAAAACCAACAGACTAAAACAAAAGTAAAAATCTGAAACAAATAAATCACACGTTAGTACAACTAATAAATAAAAATATATATGATGCTACGCAAACAAAACCTGAGGATCAAAATTTAAATGTCATTCAAATTTACCATTTTCAACTACAAAGATGACATATAATAGATTACGGACTGACCCTCTAAGGTCCCCAGCGGAGTCGCCAAGTTGTCGGAACGGTCCTTAAGCTTTTTAAGGCTATGGCTGGGAGCGATCCATCTTAATCTTGGGGAAAAGGTTGGGTTTCAAAATAAAACAAATAAATATTTTCGGAGTCGCCATTAACCTTTTGGTTAGGTAGGTCGAATACCTAAAAATACCTTTTAAAATAATTTTTAAAAAAAATTAATTTTAAAAGATAAAAAATGATCCGCGTTTAACCAGAAATTCGTTTTGAAAAGAGTTCGGGAGTCGATTACGTGTGGGGAAGGATTAGCACCCCCACAACGCCCGAAATCGGTACCTAAGCGATTATATGTCATCTAAATATTGAAATTGGCAAATTCGAATAACATTTAAATTATGATCATTTTTTAGAAAAATATCAGGGTTGTTATTTTGCAAGAATAATTCTCGAAATACCTTCCTTGTCAGTTAAAGGGGCACTTCTATGGATTCTCCATACAAAATAATATTGCCCAAGCTTTAGATAGAATACATATATTAAATATATTAAAACAAATATTATTTCATTCGAATATAAAATGCATTATCTTGTTCGAACAATTCTTGGAAACACACTCTTTGTCAGTTAAGGCACATTTCTATAAATTCCTCGAGTAAAATAGTATTTGAAAATATTACAACTAGCGGGAATTTAACAAATATATAAATGATGGACCAAAATAATAGAAATGTTAACTTTAGGGATTAAAATATACAACCAACAAAAAATAAAGGCAACCATTGTAGATATTTCACAATCCAAGCACTAAAATCGTAAATACACCAACTTTAATCATTCAAGACCAAAATTAAAATTATTGAAGTAAGGCACTCGAATTAAAAATAATCACAAAGATAAAATAATAAGCATAAAGTGACTAAAATGAAATAAAACTAAAAATAATAACCACCAAATCATAATCAATTGGTGACTAAAATGCATAAATTAAAGATTTCATATTCTAAACTATAATAGAATAACAAACATAATCAATCAGTGGATAAAATGAATAAAAATAAAAATCAATGATTAAATTCAAATAAACTAAAATAATAAAAATGACTAAATTAAACTAATCACAAATTATAACACAAAATTAAAGAAATAAAATAAACAGATGACTAATGACTGAAATGGGAAAACACGCATAAACTAGAGGGACCTGGGGAAAATAAACCAAAAAGTTAGTGCTGAGAAATAAAAAGGTAAAATCACTAAATCAGTCCCTAAATATTAAAAAAAATTAAACAATCACTACGCATGACTAAAATGCAAAACACGCATAAAGGTATAGGGACCAAACAACAATTAAACCAAAAATATATAACATGAATCAGAAAAGGGTAAACTACAAAAATGATCCCTACAGGTGACCATTTTGCAAAAACACGGCAAACTTAGAGGGACCTAAGTGCAATTTCCCCTAAAGTTTTCTATAAATATCAACCTTTTTCTTTTTTTTATTATTATTATTTTTATTTTTAATCTTTTAAATTATTTTTAGAGAGAGAGAGTCTCCATTTTCTCTAAAAAATCTGTAGGTCATCGTTCGACGACTGTAGCCGTCATCGGTGGCCGTTGGCCACCAAATTCCAATTGGAGATCCATCTCGACCTCAATGTCTCCGATTTGGGATTGGTTTCGCGAGAATCGACTCCAATATCCACGAATCTAGCCGAAACCTTTCAGTTTTCCTCTCTCCGATCCGTCGACGTCTGCTCTTGGATCGCCGTCATTTTGGAGTATGTTGCTCATCATTTGTTCCTCCACATCTTCACCATTCGGGTACTCGATCGAATCCCATAACTTTGGCAATGTACCTTGGCCGAAGGTAGAACTCCTCTCATTTTTTATTTCTTTTTTTTGTTCGTTCTTGGTTTTGCATTGTTTCATAAGAAAAAAAAAGTTGCTTTTGTATCAAAATAGGAAAAGGAATTAAAAACATTGCTTGAACTTTTTTTGTTGTTTTAATTCTTTTCTTTTGAAAAATCCCAAAAGGGAAATTTTACATTACTTCCTTCAAATCTAGTTCCCCCTCCTCTTTACATTGTTTGGAAACCGAGGGCCCCTATTTTTCCCGAGACCCTCTTTTCCATTTTTTTCTCAAAATCGAATACCCCTACCGAAAAAAAACCCCCTATTATCTCTCCAAATCCCCCAAATCAAAGACCCCTCTCGTTGTTACTAGAAAAATCGAGACCTTCTCTCTGCTCAAAACCAAAATCGAGAGCCCCTGTTTTTTCTGAGACCCACTATCCTCATTTTCGTTCGATGCCTCCTCTCTCTATTACATGTTAGAATAAATAAAAATGGATGATTTGTTAGATTGTTGCAGTGGTTGATTGACAAGGAATGGTGGCGTATTGCAAGGTATAGGTGTTGGTAGTGATACAGGATGACAGGGCATGGGGCTTCACGTGGGTGATGTGATTGCACAGTGATGGCTGGCAGCAGTAACTGGGTCCGGGTCTAGTCGATTGAAATGGGTCGAGTTTGGGGTTGTTTTTTGTAAACCTTGTAATTTGGGTCTGATAGGGCCTGTTTGTAATTTGGACCCAGGTGGGCTCATTGTACTGGTCTGCAAAGGAAATAAACATTAATAATAATAATAATAATAACAACAACAACAAGTCTGGACAAAAACGGGTGTCGACGGAACGAATTGTGATAGCTATTAACGGCATATCGTTTCTCTTTTCACGAAAAGTTATAATTATGATAGATCAAGTGTTGTTTGGTATCAAAATACTTTGTCTCCATGAGAAGGTAGAACAAAAAGAAATAAAGTTCACAAGATGCTTTAACCTACCATAAGTATGAGCCCAACAATTTGTACTTTCACATTAATAATAAAAAGATTTATTTTCTTACTTTTTTTATCACTTTTGTCATTTTATAATGCTGCTTATGTTGAGTTTAAATACTATATCTCGTCCAGGTCCTCAATCTTGATCATGACTATATATATATTTATTATCGCGATCACATTTGTTAAAGTGGTATTTATTTTTCTGTTATAAGATGCCATATTCGCTTCAAGGAATTAAGTATAGTTAGTAGGACAAGACTTTTGATTTTTCATTGATTGTTTATTATTTTATTCAGCTACAAGAAGATAAAATATTAATTTATTTCATCTTTTCCACTTAAATTGTCTCTTATTAACTTGTTTTTATCAACAAAAAAAAATTAACTTTAACTTATTATTATTTAAAATTTATTATTCATAAAATTATAAAAAAATATTTTAGAAACATTTAATCAAGTAATATTGAAAGTATATATTTAATGAAATTTTAAATTTTTTAAAAATAATTAAAATAACCATAGTTAAAAATTTAAAAATTTGACATTCAAAAATTTAATAAAAGACATTTTTTTATGAGACGGAAACATTATAATCTTTTCTAAAACTCTTTTTAAGATATTGCGTATAAAAGACGACATTATTAGTAAGAATATTGAAGTATGCAAAACAAATATATATTCATCTGTAATATCCTAACTACATAAATTTCAATTAAGAAATAATTCTATATACATTGGACATTGGACATTATATAAACAGAATTACTGGAAATTAAAATTATTAAACTCTTCTTGGATAACAAATAAATGGTTTGAATACATATAATAGGATAACGTATAAATGATTTGAATAGGTTTTATTAAATGATAAGTATGAATATAATTTTTAATAGTCTGAATAATTATAAGATAATATATTTTTAGAATTCTTTTTAATATATTGAGAACACACATCATGTAGACATTGTTGGTCGAATTCAAAATCTCAATGAAAAATCAATATGTTCTTTTACCATTAAGTCCACTTGATGAATTCTTTTCAAAATTTTCAAAAACTTCTTTGACAACATATCACGGTATTTTTAAATACAAATTCGAATCAAATATTTATAACAATATTTAATATATACATTATACTCCTCTTTCAGATTTTAATTTATTTAATAATAATAATAAATAAATAAATATAATTTATAATAAATTTAGACTAATTTCTTTAATAAACTCGTCAAACATTAATTTCATTTACATATTTTATGTTAGGTACAGTGATCTATGTTTATCATATGTCACAAATTTACTTTGTAATTTCGAATGAAAAACATATAGTAGAGAATAATAAGGAAACATACCAGACTGCCTCTCTCGTTCTTTATTGACCCGTGCAACAATTTGGATGAGAATGTTGTCCATGATAAATATAATCTTCGATATAAATGAATATTTTAAATAGTTCATACTGATGATTTGTTGTGAAAAAGGAAAATCAGAATAAGAATAAAAGGAAATTTTGTATTGTTATCTTAATATTAAGCCTTTATAAATCTTTCCAACCCTTATATTTATAGTTATAAGGAATAGATGTAATATATAAATTGCTAATAAATATCGAATAACTGATAATAATAATAATATATATATCATAATGTTATCTTATATATAAAGATAGATATTGATGTACATAAATATTCATAACAAAACACGAACTTTATGACCTCAACGGTAAAGGAATTGATATTATTTCTTAAGGTCTCTGGTTTGGACACCACAAATACTAGGGATGTGAACGTCTAATGTCAAATAGTTTAAAATTATTTTTGAAGAGATACTACATTGTATTTACCCAGAATAATCAATAACAAAATTATTAAGTTTTTTAGACTTATTTTTATATTTTTATTTTCTCCTTTTAAAATTCTATTCAATTAAAATATAGAAAAAAAAAGTTCTGATATTTGTTTGAAAAATTGACATTTTTTTTCAAAGTTCTTTTCAATTTTTAAAGGTTTTCTCTTTATTTCTAATGATTTTCTGGCGTGATACATTTCTAGAGTTTGTAGTTCTATGTTAATCTTAAACACTTGTTGCGGATTAGCCATATACTTTCTTGAAACCCCGACGAATTCAGATCCCATTCAACTAAAATTAATGAAAAATCGTAAACACTTGAAGATTAACCAAAGAATTTCTTAACAACAATTCCCATACGAACTAAATTCAGCAAGGCAGGCAAAAAATAACAGAGCTGCAAAAGCCTTGGCAAGTATAAATTCCCAAAAAGACGATAGTTTTGAAGGGGGATGAAAAGGGTATTCTTGCAGATTATTGAGACTCAAAACGCAGTTTTATTCAAAATCCAGTTAGGATTTAAAATGCAGATCCACTGCCCTTTGTCTTCCCAAGCATCACATCTTTAGCTTCGTTGATTTTCGAGGCAAGGTAATGGCTACCACCTGCATCGGGATGGTTCGCAACCATTACTTTCCTATGCGCTTCCTTCACCTTGTCCGGTGTCGCATTCTCCCTGTTAAAAGCATACACTATGAGTCAATGTGCCTTTCATGTATGCTCAAGAATCTGAAATCATTATACTAGCTCCCAGATAGACATTACCAATATATCACATATTCATAATATATGATTGTTTTACGATCAATGTTGAATAATCCGAAATCCCCAATATTTTTGGGGATGAAGTTCATAAATGCATCATTCATGTATGCTCAAGAATCCAAAAGCATAACATTAGCTCTTAGATGTATATTAACAATATATAATAGATCCATAATATAAAATTGCCTTACTTCAGGATAGAAGTGGAACAAAGCTTACCGAACACCAAGGATCAATGCGGCTTCTCTTCTCGTCATCGTAGGTTGAAAACCACCATCGTAAAATTTCCGTACTCTAGGTTTTGGTGGTCTTGTCTTAAATGCTTGCCAAGCCAGGATTCCATATCTACCGGCAAGAGCTGCTGTAGCAACAGCAAATCCAGCCAAAAATGGTGTAGCCTGATGAACGTCTAGAAATTCATTAATTAAAAGGCTATAATATATAGTATTTAATTGGTTTAAACAACAAAAGAAACAATTGATCCTCCATTGCAGCTAAATTTTAGTTCAACAGGTTATCACTCAGAATAAGCAGTTCCTGAAAGTCGCATTGTGTTCTACTAAGTTTTCATCTATGTTTTCCATATTCTTCATTTTGCCTAAAATATTCAGGTCACAAACCCGTATCTGATGCTCACCGCTCAAGTCCAGGTAACACAGCTTTTCAATGCCAACAAGCTATTAACTCCTCCATAAGTCATCTTTTTACTAATTCTTGAAGGCTCACGCACAGCTCTGATAGAACTGACCAAAAGCCATAAAAGAAAAGTTGCCTTCACTCTTCATTT
Organism: Hibiscus syriacus; assembly: GCF_006381635.1. Lineage (NCBI taxonomy): Eukaryota > Viridiplantae > Streptophyta > Magnoliopsida > Malvales > Malvaceae > Hibiscus > Hibiscus syriacus. The sequence goes on along the minus strand of NW_024063471.1, from coordinate 13,501,619 downwards.
TTTGTTAAGTATCCGTGTCCAATGCATATTTAGATATGAGCATGAGGATATGATCCTCCAAATACATGAAAAACTTTAAATATACATATATACACCCATACCAAACACATTTTCATTTTTAGCACTCACACATATTCAAGAGTCATAGCATAACCAAGAGACCTAAACTTCTTAGCATGAAATTGAAAAATTGACAATGAAAATAAAATCTCTCTCATGTACTTCAAAACATAAGCTGAGACTGAACCTTCCCTTCATTCTTTCTCACATGTACTACAACAGCCAAATCCCAACATCGTTAATCAAATGGCACACTTCTATCCTACAATCAAAGCGGCTTTTGCCTGAATATAGATTTCATCAGCATTGGATTCGTGAAAATGTTTTGAACTATGGATAAAACAAATGATTATCTTGCAACCTATGCTATTCCAAATCCAAAGTGAGCAAGAGTGTTGGAAACATGTATTGTTTCAACATGGATGATAAGCTCAATTATTCGAAGTTATATATATATATATTGCATCCCGTCTTTCGTACCCATATACTTGTATAAGAAAAGTAAAGAGTGAGAGAAACAAAGTACACAAACTAGGAAAATCTCCGTATGCTTAAAACTTAGAAATCAAAAAGGTCCATTGTGCTATCTTCAGAACAAAAAAACAACTTAAACCCTACAATTTCACCCAAAATAAAACATAACAAAAAAATAGCATTACACCAATCTTTTCTCACTGAGCTAATCCTTTCTTTAAGGTAAATTGAGCTAAATCATTTCAATCAACAAGAAAACTGAACAATAACATTTTCTATTGAAAAAAGAAATCATTTATGTTAGGAAGCTACATAGCATCCATAGTGAAATATAATTCCTTAAAACGGTGAAATTTATGAACTTGCATAACCAAAATTCAAGATTTAATTAGATACAAAAAAATACGCGCGAAGAAAGTTCAAATAAAAACTAAAAAATGGCAAAAAGAAAATATAAACCACAGGAAAATGGGAAAATAAATACGAAAATTGAAATGGTATAAGAAAAGGAATACTATGAGATTTAGAATTTACCATTTCTTTTATGGGATCTCGGTTCAACCTCAATAATCAAAAGACTTCCAAATTTCATTAAACAAACAGGGAAAAATTGTAGAATCCAGCTTCGGCTTCCAGCTTCCAGCTTCCAGCTTCTGTCGTGAAACCAGACAACGAGTTTTTGTTTTGATACTTGAGCTTTAGGATTGTTTTATATCGGCTACACTCTTAACCTTTTTAATAGTTGAAGTCAGCCCATCCAGTCTGAACTTTGTGAAATGTGGCCATTACAAAAACAAATGTGGTAAACAACAGTGTTGATATCTTATTTTTTAGCCTGCTGGATTTTACTCACTTATTTTAAAAACGTTTGGTTTTGATCACTTTTATTTTTGGTCTTCTTATTTTGGTCACTGAGCCGTTAACTCCCGTTATTTTACTAACGTGCCACATTAATAAAAGTAGTTAAATTTTAATTCAATTGTTGAATTTTAGACGAAATATTAATTTGACCTTAAATTTTATATAAAATATTAATCCAACACTTAAACTTTATATAGAATATCAAATTGATCAATGAATACAGTTAAAGTTCATGTCACTGGCCGCTACTCATCACATTTGTTGGTCACCATCGGTTGTTCATTATCACTGGTCACTATCGACCGTCAGCATCTATGACTATTGGATCTCAAAATTGTCACATCCCAAAATTTTGGGGTTGAATTTTTCTTAATGGTAAGGGATTAAATTGCAAAAAATTAAAGATTAGGTTGCAAATTAAAAAAAGAATTAAAAAAATAAAAGACTAGTTTAAATACGGGAAGAAAATTAAGAACATTTTGAGTAATTATATCATTTTTAGGTATGGATTTAAACCCCCCCCCCAACTTACTTGGAACTTCAAAATTTTTCTCTCTTTTTCCCCTTTTGTTCTTTTTTCCACCAAGAAGCTTTCATCGTTGTTTTGTCGTTGTCCAGACCTTTGATTCTGAAACCACCAGTGTCATTGTATTCCTGAGGTTTTTTTGAGTCGATCGATGTTCGAGTTACAATCGGTGATCTTGGCGTGAGGTGAGGTGAGAAGATTGAAGTTTCAGGCGTTCGTGTTTCGACATTTTCGTCATTCTCTATCATGAAACAACACTGGTATGTGACTCAAAATCCCCTAAAATTAAATTCTAGAGTTTTCGGTGGCCACCCAACCACCGTTGTCTGTTGTACACGCCCATGTGTCGCTCCCTACGCATAGGGTTTCGTTTAGGAGCTTCTAAAAGACCGGTCTGGATCGGTTCAAACATTTTGAACCAGACTAGACCACTCGAGCTGAGTCGCACCTGAATCGAGGTGAATCGTCTGAGTCGTTGATCGAGTCAATCGAGCTGTTAACCGAGCTAACTCGAGCTGTGAGTCAAGCTAAGCCATCCAACCGAGTAAGTCGTTGACCGATCGTTGAGCAGCGTTAACTAGGCATTGACTTTTTCGGGGCCACTTATCTTGATTTTTTTGATGTTTTGAATATATTTTTGGGGTTCGCTTTACGAAATTCAAACATGATAAGTTGTTTTTCATCATTTTATCTCTCGATTCGATCTGTTTTTCATGTTTAAGTTATGTTTCTGATGCAAATCATTTTCACATGTATTTGAGATATTATGGGACATCAAAATCAAGTGTGCGAGTGATTGAATGGAGTTTAATTGGTCGATCGATGTGGCTCAAAAACTGAGGTAATACATTACTACTTTTTGCATGCTCTACGAAACATGTCGGTATGAGTTATTGCATGAATGATTATTATTCTGTAAAAAGTTAGTAAATTTAATAAAAACTCAGATGATTCGAATAAGGAATTGGAAGATCGATAGGAAATAAATTCCAAGTTCAGTGATTAATAGTAAATTAATTGACCCCAAGATTCGTAAATTCTGAATATTTTCTTTAAAGGTTAAATGCCGAGAATACTTGGATAAGATATTACGAAAATATCCTTATGTTATAAAAAGAATAGGATTGTCACTGAAAGAAGAAAATAACCCTGAAAAGTCATACTTGATCCGATAAAACTATCGTTTCACCTGTTAAATACTCGATCATTTTAAAGAAAACCTAATAATAAATTTTTTCCACCGAGATGGAAAACACATACTTAGAATTTATGATTTTTTTAGCAAACACATGGAGACTAAATTATCGAAAGTGTCATTTTCATCTAAATCATTCAAAATGGTTGGATTATATGGAAAGACTGAATTGAATGAAATGAATAAAGTACTCTTGAGATGAAAAATGGATGTAGATCTTCCCTGATAGTGGAAATGACCTAAGAATTCATTCTTGTCTTATTTAGAACTATGAATTTATAGATTAAATTCATGATCTAATTGGGAAATTCTAATAATCGGTTCTTAGCCTTAAAGATCACTATATATTCAGATACTATGATTTCAGAATAAATATTAGAAGACCAATTTAACGAAAGTACCATATGAATCCAAATTGTTTGAGATGAGCAAAATTCTCTTGAACTCCGAAATGACTAGGATAACCTCGAGTATTAAAATGACCTAAATACCCTTATGACCTAGAAATAAGCGGATGTCATTGAATAAACTCTGGAAACACCTATAAACCTAATTGTTGTATTGTCTCTAAAGGTATTGGATCACGACCCAAGCGTGTTGATCATTATGGATACGGTTGAAATAAAACAAAATAATATCATCGAAATACATGTCCGTTCCCTCAATATCCGTTTCAATAGTGATTAGATGGTGATCAATTCAACTAGTGCAATCAATATTAAGAAGTGAATATTCTAAAGGATATTAATATGAATAATTAATGAGTATCGCAGTAATGGGAACTGTTTAATTTGTTTGACCCAAAATCCAGATAATTTGATATAAATCTCGAATACTATAAATTACTATTTTACCCTTATTGGGTTAAATTACTAAGAATTCTTCAGGAATCTAAATTTCTAAAATGTCCTTAATAGTCTGAATTATGAAATTACTCCTTTTATATCTGAATCTAAATTTAATTTTGATGCAAATATTCCTAAATATCTTCATGTGGTATTTTAATCCTAAACATTCATTAAGTAAAAATTTCTAAAGGTATGATGAAATCACGTAGCAATAGAACCCCTTTTAATAGGAACCTCGTTTTTTAAATACAATCAACTTGCAGAAGTCATATTTCTTTTCCTGATAATTACCTAGTGCCTCCGAAAAATATATTTATTCTCTAGTATGTTCCTTACCCACATAAATATCTTCTCAGATTTTTTAAAAGCATGATTTTGATATCTAAAATAAAATACGATCTCTAATCTTTGTTTTTTGATACAAAATATATATAGTTCTAGATTTCTTATAATTACTGGTTATTATTAATTTTATTTATACCAGGGTACTTCAGGGATGTGATATGGAGTTATGCAGGTTAAGCCCTAATCAGGCTGATAATTCCTTATGAACCTAAGGCGACCCTTGGGTGGGCTCTTAGGTCCAATACGCCTAGTGGTAAGATCTTATAGACCCTGAGACATTCTCTTAAGGTGGCTCATTTTCTATGTACATTGGGTAAGTCCTTATGGACCTGAGGGCACTCCTTTCAGGTGGCTCCTATGCTTCGGCTAGGGTAAGTACTTGTGGAGCCAAGGTGCTCCTAGGTCCAATGGGCCTAGGGTAAGTCCTTATGGATTTAGTTTTGAGGAACTGCATATGGAGTGTTTGGTGGGTATTATTATGTTTTTAAAAGTCTATTTTTCCTGGAACAAATTATTATTATTGGTTTTTTTAGAACACACTAGACTCCCCAACTCCATCTTCTGAATCAGTCTCTCTAAACATTTTCTCTGAATTGTAAACTTTCTGACTGTTACTTGAAGAATTAATTAGTGAAACCTCGAATCATCTCTATGTCCTTTATATGTATGGATAACTAAGGAAAGTTCATGTTTAACATATATCTGCTTATCATTTAGCATCTTCTGGTAGTTCTGTATTACTGAGCTTTCCAAAGCTCACTATGTTACTTACCCTTTCAGGTTAAAGAAATTGATCTTGTGCAGTATCGACATCAGTATAGGAGTTCCTTCGGCGTTGCTCGTAGAGTACAATACTCGTATAATTAAGGGGCATGTAGGTCACATTTGGTTTTATAAGTCTGAAACTTTTATGGCATGATCTATGATCAAATTTTGTTTTGATATGTAATGATTTTCTGAACTTGTGTTTATTTATAAATTGTTTTACTGTTTAAAATGATTTAACAAGATTTAATTTTTTACGTATTTATACTATAGGTAACTCCGGTGGCCCTAATGTTACACCTCAGATCAGATCGGGTTATCAGTATCAGTTTACGGTTGTTACAAAAAATTTTAATTCACCTCATTTTGATTTAAATACAATATAAGTGCCCAAACTATAGTGTTTTTCACGAATATGTGCCTAAACTATTTTTTAAATGATCTTGGTGTCTAACGTTACAAACGTTCTCACTTTAGGTGCCGAGCCGTAAACGCCGTTAATTTTTCCGTTAAGTGGCACGTGTCACATTCTAGTAAATTTTAAAATTTCATTTTTTTAAAAAAAAACTTAAAAATATATTTTTTTCTAAAAACCCAAAATTTTCAAAAATCTTAAAAACCTTCCCCAAACTTTAAAAATCCTAAGTCTAATCCCTATACCCATATCCTCCACCGCCTGCAGCCATCGTTGTCGTCAGTTAAACTTCCACCTAGCCCCACCTCCACCAAAGACATGTTCCCCGATGAACAATCGCTATAACAACGACAAAATTAATGTATCACTTAACAGGGGAAATTAATGTTGTTGATGGTCCGGGCATCTAATGTGGTAACATAGACATCGAGATTATTCAAAAAATAGTTTAAACACCAGTGATATAACGTCGAATTCAAGCTTAAAAAAATTAAGCCTCGTTTTTTAACTTTTGAACAATGTTTTACAGAAAAATAAAAAAATTGAAAAATTTTAAAAATACTAAAATAAAAAGCAACGGTGATATGACATCGAGTAAATCTGCTGCTCTTTCTTTGTTGAGCATTGATCTTTCTCGAGGGAATGTGAAGATTGCAGTGAAAAACCAAAAGAAACCCTAAAAAACGATGATGAGAAACATCAGCCCAGCCTGCAAATTTCTCAAGGTTCCATTGTTAGGGTATTTGATTTGGAAAAATAAATACCGATCTTGACAGCATCCAATGGCGAAGTGGGCAGTATTGGATCAGAAATCTGAATTTTTTTCTGACTGTGTCTACCTAAGATTTTATTTATACTATATAAAAATTTTATGTTATTAACATACGTGTGTCAATCCTAACAAAATATTTTTGAATGTCACCAGAAGTATCTGATAAAAATTTACCTGATCTTGAGGGGCTCTAACGGTTTTACTATCTGATTGTCACCATTGTAATCCCAAGATGATTGCTGTGGAGTGATTGTGAATTGGCTGAAATAATCGTTCCTTGGTTCTTTGATTCCTCTGATCAACAATACGCAGTATTGTTGATACCAGCTCGCTCCGGCCAATTGCCACTTTGAAGACGACGCTTTCAGCTGCCGTTCTTCGTCTAAGGGAAGAGAAGCCCAAGTTTATTCTCGTTTTTCTGTAAATCTTGACACGTAGGTGTCCACAGGGTACTGCATTCAAAATGAAATTACTATTAAGCATATTAAATTTTCTTTTATGTTGAAATTAACCTTGGAAATGGGAAGTTTACCAAGTGGACGAGTTTTCGAATTCTCCATTTGAACTTTGTCTTCGAGTTCCCATTTTGCAGTTCTGCTGGATTCATTGCAATGAGGTTATTAAGCATATGCTGAAATATATGTCAGATTGATTGGAGAGGACAGACGTAACCAGAGTCAACCCATTTAATTTACAGCCCAAGATAATCTGTTAACTTCACAGTTTAGATTGGAAGCCTAGCTCTAAATAACTCAGAAATCCACATTAATCCCAATAATTTAGATTTCTTAAGCTTCAGAGGCAAAACCCTAAAAATTCTCTTCACGTACAACCCAGCATTTTAATTTTAACTTTTACTATTTTTAAAAATTTTCAATTCCCAATCTTTTATTTTTATCAAAAAACATATATTGGATTCGCTTTTGGGAGATCAACAATGGATTGATTGAAAATTTTGGAGTCCAACAATCATCGACAACCACGGTTAGCAGTGGCAACACGCTGACCAATGATGATTATTAGTGATGGGCAACGACGTGAGTTTTGATGACCAAATTTATATTTTATATAAAATTAAAGGATTAAATTAGTATTTTATGTAAAGTTTAATGTTTAATTAATATTATTTCTAAAATTCAATGGTTAAATTAAAATTTAACTAATTTTTTTAACATGTCATGTCATAAAGGTAATGGAAGTTAATGGTCCATTGATCAAATTAAGACAGACCGAAAATAAAAGTGATCAAAAATATTTTTTTTTCTAAAACTGATGATCAAAATCAAATCGATTAAAGTTTTAAAGGAGCGCCATTATTGTTTATCCAAAATTTTAAATTTTAAATAGAGTTAGATTTAAGGCTGTTTATTTAGAGGAAAATATTTCACGAAAAATATTTTTATAGTTTTCATATGTTTGGTTCAGGAAAAATGATATGATCAACTAAAACATTTTATGGTAAAATAAAATAAAATAAAAAAAGACTCATGTTCTCTCATAAAACAACTTACCTTTTGAAAATGGGTAAGTCATTTTACAAACCCAATTTCAGTCTTCACAAATCATTGATATAAAAAATCATCTAACCAAAAGTCACCGCATCCCTTTCACCTTCGACTCATCAACGACAATTACTCAAGCAATCGTTCGTCTTCTCAGGTAACCACAATATTTCTTATCCTTCTATAAATGTATAAAGTTTCATCGAAAAATTTATTTCCTTGGGCTTAAATATAAAATGAGTACTCAAACTATATTACTTTTCATGAATAGGTGCCTAAAGTATTTTTTGATTTATTCTAGTATCTAATGTTACAAATGTTATCATTTTAGATGCTTAGACCGTCAACGACGTTAATTTCTTCCGTTAAGTGACACGAGGGAAGAAGAGAAAAGCTCAAGTAAACAATAAAAAGAAGAAGAAAAAAATATCACGAGGAAGAGATTTCATAGCTAGAAGGTAGATCACTCTCGGATTCTGACCTACAAGCAAGATGGCTACTACAAACAAGGGAAGCAAGGAAAACACTGAAGCTTGACAAATAATTAGGAATAGAGTTTAAGGGCTTGAAGAAGGCTTCCATTCGTGAGCTAATAGCTTTGGAAGCATCGAAAAGTAAGTCTCTAGCTTTCTAAACAGCAGGCGGAGGGGGAGAGGTTCGTCATGAAAATCCTATCTTGGGATATCTGAGGTATAGATTCGGATGTTAAAATTTTATAACTGCATAAGATTATCTGTGCTAATAAGATAGAGATTTTGTTTATTCAAGAAACAAAAAAGAGGATTTTGTTTATTCAAGAAACAAAAAAGAGGATTTTGTTTATTCAAGAAACAAAAAAGAGGATTTAGGTGAATAAGATATTAGGCGCTTTTGGTTTTACGACTACTTTGACTGTAGATTTTTCAAAGCGATTGGTAGATCGTGGGACGAAGATGGGAGTGTTAGTTTGGTGTAAGGCATTGAAAGATTTTAATTTTCTCGATGATAAAATAAGGTGGGATTGTCTTGGGGTTTGTATCGACTCTTGTGAATTTCAATCTAGAATGGTTACAGTTTTGTAGCCTCCTCGTTCAGGTCAATTGAAGTTTAACGTGGAATGGACAGCTTCCAAGTTTGAGAAGAGTTTGCTGTGGCGTTTTAAGGATGAAAGTTGGGCACACAGTAGTGATGTTCTTTAGACATGTCTAAAGTGTAGACCCCGATTTTGCCAAACTGATAGCCACCAAAATGGATTTAGAGTTTTATTGTGAGACTAGCTGCTGTAGGAAATCTTAGTTGGTAGTCGAATATGACTCGAAAGTAGTGTTGAACTGGGTTCAATCCCCTCTTGCTCATCCTTAGAGGTGGGGGTCTTTGTTTAAAGAGATTGATAGAAAGATACACTTATTAGGAAAGGTCCAATTTTTATATGTTTCCAGGGATTGGAACAACTTGACGGATTAACTTGCGAAGATTGGTAGGAGTACACAAGAATTGTTTAAAGCTTGTTGGTAAGGTAATATTTCACTGGATTTTCTTGTAGGGGTTTTAGTACTAGGTTCATTATTGTTTGTTGGTTGGTCAGTTGCAGTGTTGTGTGTCCTACTGATGCTTAGATTATATACTTCTATAGGCAACTGTTTAGTCTTTTGTGATGTGCGCCTTTGATTGTTGTGGCGCTAAATTGTTGGGGTGTTTTTCAATTCAGAGCTAGCTGTTGTATGCACGATTGTGTGCTGCAGAGGAAGTTGGGTTGTGTTGGTCGATGTAATTATCGTTGTTTCTGCCTCGATTATATGTAATCTTTTCCTCTAATTATGTGTGGGAGGATTTTAACGAGGCATATAATCAGTACAATTGTAGTTAATTTTCTTCAAACAAAACTACCTTACCGAGAAAAAATGACATGTGCTATATTTGGTGATTTTGAAATTTATTTTAAAAAATTATTTAAATTATAAAAACCCTAATTTATCTTAAATTATAAAAAATCCTCAAAATCATTAAAATCCCTAAATCTTAAACTTAATATGTCGATGATGTTCTTTCTATCCATGACCACCACCGTAGAAGCAGTTCCTACTATCGTAATTACCAACGATTGGTTGTCAGAATCGTGTGGGATCATGATTTTCATCCTGCGGTTTGTAGGGTATGAAACGTTGATTCGACGTATATCGATCGTTGATTGGTCACAATTTCATAGGGGTTTTGGTCATCGGGGGAGCTGAGATCAGGTGGAGCTTCGTCGATGGCAAAGGGCAGCAGTTAACACGTGTTTAAGGGTTGAAATAAAGGTTTTCAAAGTTTTGGGGTTATTTCAAAATTTTTATTTTTTAAAAATATATAATTTTAAAATAATTTTTTAAAATTATCAGATTGTGACACATATCACTTAACGGGAAAATTAAAACCGTTGACGTCCTGGACACATAAAGTGACAGTTTATAACTTTAAGCATCAGAATGAAGGAACCTATTCGTGGAAAGCGATATAGTTATGTCACTTATTTTATATTAAGTCATTTCTTTACTTAATCTTTTCTCAAAGAAAAAAGAAATTTTTTCTTTGATTTCAATCATCTTTATCAATATTATAACCCACAAATCCATTTAGATTTTTACTGTTGTTGTAATCTTTATTCTCTATTGTTTTTGCTCTTATCATTATAAGAAAAAAGAGTTTTATTTTATCTTTTCTTCGCTTTTTTTTACATTTTTTGGGTCTACCATTCGGAAGAAAATATTTTATGAAAAAAAGTTTCATAATTTTCATGTGTTTGTTTCAAGAAAAATGCTATGGTCAATTGAAAATATTTTATGATCAAAGAGAAAATACTCAATTTCTCACATAAAATAATTTACCCTTTAAAAATGGGTAAGCATTTTTCAACCCCAATTTTAACCTTCACAATTTTTGACACCCAAAATCAATCGACCAAAAATTACAACTCTCTTTCGTCGGTGACTTATCGACGATGATTACTCAACCAATCGGTCATCGGAATGTTCATTTATTTGCTTTATCTTTTTCTCAAAGTGAAAATATTTCTTTTTGGTTTCAATCATTTTTATCAATATTATATCTTAACAATAGATTTTTTTGTTGTTGTTGTAATCTTCACTTCTTATTATTTTTGCTCTTCTATTTCTAGGAAAAGTTTTGTTGCATCTATTCTTTGTCTTTTCTTATTATTTTTATTGTGGATTTGATTTTTAATTTTTGTTCAATCTATTTGTTTAGAGGACATTATTTTAAGATTTCATAGTTTTCTGGTTCAAGGAAAATATTATGTTCAACTGAAAATATTTTACGATAGAAGGAAAAATATCTCTTTTCTTTAATAAAACAACTTACCTCTAAAAAACGAGTAATTCATTTTACAATCCCAATTTCATCCTTCATAATTTTTTGACATAAAAAAATTCTTCGACCAAAAACATCACCCCCCCTCTTGTCCGTGACTAGTAGACGATTATTACTTGAAAAATCGTTTGTCTTCTTAGATAATCACATTTATTACCCTTCTTTAAACGATTAAAGTTTCACTAAAAATTCATTTCTTTACTTTATATTTTCTCAAAGGAAATATAATTTTTTCTTTGATTTCAATAATCTTTGTCGATATTATAATCTATCAATCCATATAAATTTTTGTAGTTGTAATATTCTTTTTTTTAATATTTTTTCTCTTTTGTTTCTAAAAAAATGTTCTATTATATTTTTTCTTTGTTTTTTCTTTCAATTGTTTTTATGATTTTGAGTTTTAGTTTCTTGTTGAGTCTGTTTGTATAGAGAAAAATATTTTACATAAAATATTTTCATAATTTTTATGTATTTGGTTCATAAAAAATATTGTGGTCAACTGAAAATATTTTACAGTCAAGAGAAAATGACTACTTTTCTTCTGTAAAATAACTTATCCCCTGAAAAATGGGTAAATCTTTTTACAATCTTATTTCAGCCTTCACAATTCTTTGGCACCCAGAATTATCCTATCAAAAGCTACCACTTCCCTCTTACACGTCAACAATGATTACTCAAGCAATCGTTCATCTTATCAGGTACACAACAATTGTTAATCTTTCTCTAAGGTGTCGTTTGGTTCGTTTGAATGTTTATGAGGGAATTGAAATCCGTGAAGGAATTGAAATCTGTAAGAATTAGAATCCAATTCCATATTATGTTTGATTGGCAAGAAATAGAATTGGAATCCAATTTCATATTCTATTTGGTTCGCAGATATATAAAATGAATTTGATTTCAGTAATGTAAAATGACAGAATTGCTCTTCTTGTTTTTTTTGCTTTATTTTAGTTTATTTTACAACTCACATGTAGTAATATATTATAAAAATTAAAAAATATTAAATTTTCATTTTATTGATTGATTATTCATTTCAATAAATTATAAAAATCATACTAATAAACATTATAAGTTAAAATCATCGCAATCAAAATATGTTAATAAATTACCAAAAGATAGAGCAATATTTCAATACATTCAAATCGGAGTATGTTAATTAGTTACCCAAAAATATACCAAAAACTATTTTTATTTAATATATGAATTAGAAACTCGACCCGACACGACTCAAAATAATAAAAAAATATTTTTATTCAATAAAAACATTGACTTAATTGAAAAAAATTATATATAGAGGGGTATTATTGTAATTATTTCTAAATATATAAGGTAAAATAATATATTTTTTTCGGGTCGGTCAAGTTTTTTTCACCTTAAACCCGAACCCGACCCGACCCGAATATCACACTTAAAAAAACCCAACCCAATTCGACCCGAATATCACACTTAAAAAACCTGACCCGACCCGAACAAAATAAAGTTTCATCCGACCCGACCCGAATATATGAATTAGAAATCCGACCCGACCCGACCCGAAATAATAAAAAAATATTTTTTATTTAATAAAAACAGTGACTTAATCCAACTCGACCCGAATTATATATATTTTCGGGTCGTTCCGGTTTTTTTCACCCTAAACCCGAACCCGACCCGATTCGAATATCACACTTAAAAAAACCCGACCCGACTCGACCCGAATATCACACTTAAAAAACCCGACCCGACCCGAACAAAATAAAATTTCATCCGACCCGACCCGGATATATGAATTAGAAATTCAACCCGACCCGAAATAATAAAAAATTATTTTTATTTAATAAAAACAGTGACTTAATCCGTCCCGACCTGAATTATATATATTTTCGGGTCAGTCCGATTTTTTTCACCCTAAACCCGACCAGACCCGATTATATGAATTAGAAACCCGACCCGACCCGAAATAATAAAAAAATATTTTTATTCAATATATGAATAAGTTACCAAAGGATTGATGAGGGTAGTATGGTCAAATTTCAATTCCCTCCAACAAGGGAATTGAATTCTATCCATTTTTTGGATGGAATTCACTTTCTCTCATTTTATGGAATTGAATTCCATCGGGGATTACAATTCACTTGGAAAACTTGAACCAAACATAGGAAAGTGGTGAAATTAGATTCCAATTCCCACCAATTCCAAGGGATTCCATCCAACCAAACGCCACCTAAATGTATAAACTTTCGTTGAAAAGTTTATTTATTTACTATATCTTTTATGAAAGAGAAAAAATTCTTTGATATCAATAATCTTTATCAGTATTATAATCCATCAATCCATTTAGATTTTTGTTGTTGTTGTAATATTCACTTTTCATTGTTTTACGTTTTTGTTCATAAGAAAAATTCTTGTTTTATTATCTTTTTTACTTTTTCCTATTTTTATTGTGATTTTGATTTTATTTTCTTGTTGGGTCTATTCGTTTAAAAGAAAACATTTTACGAAAAATACTTTCATAATTTTCATGTGTTTGGTTCAAAAAATATTGTTACCAACTACAAATATTTTATAGTCAAAAGGAAAAAAAACCTCCAGTTCTCTTGTAAAACAACTTACCATTTGAAAATAGGTAATTCATTTTATAATTTCAATTTCAGCCTTTACTATTCTTTGACATCCAAAAATATATGAGAAAAAACTACCATCTCATCTCGCATTCAACTCATCGATGATGATAGCTCAACCAATCGTTCGTCTTCTCAAGTAACCATAATGTTCGTTACCTTTGTCTAAATATATAAACTTTCATTGAAAAATTTATTTCTTTGCTTTATCTTTTATCCAAGGGAAAATAATTTTCTTCTTTCATTTCAATAATTTTTTTCATTATTATAACCCACAAATTCATTTATATTCTTGTTGTCGTTGTAATCTTTATTTCTTATTATTTTTTCTCTTTTGTTTCTAAGAAAAAAATGTTCTGTTTTATTTTTCCTCAAGTCGGAGTCTGATGGACCAGAAATTTGACATGACGCATGCTCATCCTTACTTATAACCATAATATTTTTTACTCTTCTCTAAATGTATAAAATTTCATCAAAAAAATTTATTTCTTAGCTTTATCATTTCTCATACATAAAAGAATATTTTATTTGATTTCAATAATCTTTATTAACCTACCAATTAATTTAGATTTTTGTTGTTATTGTAATATTTACTTCCGATTATTTTTGCTCTTACATTTCTAAGATAAAAGTTTTTATTTTTTTTCTTCTTATTTTTGTTGTGATTTGGATATTTTTACTTTCTTGTTGTAATATTTTTTTCATGTGTTTGATTTAAAGAAAATGTTATGGTTAACTGAAAGTATTTTACGATGAAAGAGAACATACCACTTTTCACTTGTGAAATAACTTACCCTCTGAAAATGAGTAAGTCACTTTACAACCCCAATTCTTTGACACCCAAAATCTTCTGACTAAAATTCTTCATTATCCTCTTGTCGACGATGATTACTCAAACAATCATCCATCTTATGTAACTACAATATTTGTTACCCTTCCTAAATGTATGATGTTTCATCGAAAATAATTCTTTTCTTTAATTCTAATCATTGTATTCTTTACTTCCCTTTATTTTTTGCTCTTTTACTTCTAAAAAAATGTTTTGTTTTAGCTTTTCTTTTCTTTTTCTTCCTATTTTTATTGTGATTTTGGTTTTTACTTTCTTGTAATTTCTAGTTGGTTGGTGTTTATTTCTTAAGAAAATAAAGAAAATGTATATAGTTAGTTGTTCTTTGTTTCCCGAGAAAATAGAGAAAATGTATAAGAAAATAAAGAAAATGTATATTGTTAGTTGGTTGGTGTTTATTTCAAAATGCCTTTACACATTCCTTAAAGATTATTTGAAAGTACGAGAGATTATTTCAGGGTGACTCTTTCCATCATGTCATCAATGGTCATAGTCTATTAAAAAATTTCACGTCAATATTTATTTTCGTGTCATTTACATGAGAAATTATTTCATGAACCTTGTTCATCACCTCATCCATAGTCTCTATCCAATTAAATGAGTACACATCACATTTATTTATCACATCATATTTATTTATTAATTAAAATTTATAAATATTTATCTTCTTCTGTAATCCATAACTTAACCTGAAAACCAAACCTGAGTCGACAATGTCACATTGGACCACCAAAGTGATCCTACAAGTCAGACTCAGAAAATCACAAATTATTTAAATATTTAAAATCCAACAATATCATTAATGAAATAAACATTTAGAAATGATAGAGGTCCTTCATTTGAAAATCAAAATACGTAATAAAACATTTACATCCGACTCGAATAAATTTGTAATCTCTACAAGCCCACTCAAAGTCCTTATCGTTGTACTCTAGTACTCCCATTAAGACTCTTCTCATAACAAAGGTGTCCTATCGTGACCCCGGAACATGAGCTTGTAAAGGTAATAATTAAAAGATTGAGTTATTAAGCCCGATGATTATATATCAACCCTACTATATTTCATGAGTCTCATAAATTCAGCATAGTAGCCATTTATGATTTTAAGCCACTATTCAATGATTCTCATAGTTTTATCATTATCAGTCGGGTTCATTATACTTACCCAAAGTCTAGGATACCATGTCTTTTCTCATCAAATTACCTCATACATAAAGTGGTCCCCATCATAATAGTCTCACCATTAATGGTTTATCTGACAATTACCTTATCCAGATTAACATATTTAATCCTATCATCGAAATGGTTAAAAGATCATGCATATAATCATCAGTAACCAACACGTGTATATCATGATTATAATAATTAGTAGCGAGCGCATATATATCATGCATATAATCATCAGTAGTAAGTGCATGTATATCATGTATATAATCATCATTATCAAGTGCATATCATGCTCATAATAATCAATAGCAAATACATGTATATCACGCTCACAATAATCAGTAACAAACACGTGTATATCATGCTTATAATCATCAGTAACCAACACATGTATATCATACATAGAAACATCAGTATTTATGTATCGTCAAGAAATATTATAAAGACACCCAAAATAAACTCTAATAAGGGTCTATCTAGTTGTCGTGGGCCAAGTTTCATACCAACGCGGAATTGCTCCATTATGGTAGACAAACCCATAAGTACAAACACACCAAAGTGTTAATATCATCATGGAGTTACTCCGCTAAGGTGAACGATCTCAAAAAACCAAGACTTAGCTGCTTGACCCTAGGCATGCCATTGTACCAACGACCTATAACTAGTTTACTTGGGGAATAATAATGTAGATGCTCATTTTGTCCGGGACGTCTTATGTGTATCCTTATGATTAATTTCTGGTTATTACTAAGTTCGTAGGATACGTTAGTTAGGGTTATCATTAATGATATGTTGGATTTCATAGTGGTTACGTGTTCTATATTAGTGATGCATACGAGTATATACATTGGGTACTTATAAATATTATAGTATTTATATATATAAATAAGTAAGTAACTAAATACTGATTAATGTTTTATTTTGGTCTTTTACAGATTCTAATTAAACTAAGATTACAACAGGCTGGACCAAACGAGCCCAGTTCACAACAACCCAGTTCTTCAGCCCAACTGAAGAAACCCTAACCCATTAGGGTTTCCTTGTCACCAGCCTCTAGCGTCGCAGCAGGAAGGCCGTTGGATCTGGCTCCACGATCCAACAGTTCCCAGCCCTCTGTGATTCCCGAGCCAACTGCAGACTCACGTAAAGCCACCACCGCGTTTCCAGATCGCGCACGACCAACCGAGCAATGGCTCAGCTACCCACTGCTGCCGCCCGTGACCTGCTCCCTCCATGTGACCCTGCAAACACACCAAACGAGAGCAGAAACAGACGAAAACAAAACTAGAGAGGAGGAGATCAACTAGAAATAGGGGAAGAAAACGGGTGTCTGGGGGTCATCAGCCAGGGAGAAAGAAAAAAAAAGAGAAACACAAATCTCAGGGAAAAAAAACAGAGAACAAAATTCAAAAAAAAAACAAAAACACCCAGAAGATCATTCATCAACACAAAAAAAAAAACAGAAAGCAAGAGAAAAAAGATCAACCACAGCAAACGAGAGATCCACGAAACAAAGAAAAACATTCATAACCAGAGAGTGAAACAGCTGAAAAATAGAAAACGAACCCCGTACCTTTATTCGTCTGAAGAAACTCACTCACATCGCTTAGGGCCAAAGCCACCACCAGTCGTTCAAGGTAACCTCTTTTGACCTTAGATCTATGTTGATTTTAGGGATTTAGGAGGGTCCTCGATGAGGTTTAGGTTTGGCTTGTGGGTCTAGGTCATGAGCGAGGGGAGATGATCGGGTCTTGGGTTTTCTCGGCGAAGCCTTGAGGGAAGAAGAAGAGTGGTGGTGTATGGGTCTTGATTTTGTCGAGATATTAGAAGTTTTGGGTTCAAGGTTGTTTTTGGGGTTGAGATCATACCGGTGTGGCTCCTCACCGGAGCTCTAGGAGGGGTGGCCATGGCAGCCACGGTGTGGTTTGGGTCTCGTTGAGGGTTGAGGAAGAAAGGATGAGAGAACGGCGAGGGTCGGTTTAAGGATGAAGAAGATAATGAACCAAAAAAAATTTACCCTAAGTATCATATACATCTAGTAACCAAAACGACGTCGTTTAGAACTGAGCCAAAACGGCAGCGTTTTGAGTCCGGGAGTGATGCGACGTCGTTTGGAATGGGTCGAGACGGTGACGTTTTGAGAGTTATATCATCATCCGTGTTTTAGGTCGTTAGGGGGTAATCAGGTGCGAAGTCCAGTATCTTTTAATTAATTATATTTTAGTCCTTGAGTCAGTCTTTTCCGTTTTCTTAATTCGATTCTACTAGTTTACGCGCATTCTGTTTTGGTCACCAGCTTATGTTATTTTTCATTTTTCGTTTATTTTTGCATTTATCTTGTGAGTTTTGATGTTTGACAATTTAGTCCTATGGCAGACTTGAGTAATGTACTAATCAATTTGTATTTTGGTTTATAATTTGATGTTTAGTTATTTTCATCCTTTATGGTAATATTAAATTCAAGATTGGGTTATTCACAGTAGGTTTTTATTTTATTTTAATGAATGTGCGTGTTAATGTATGTATACATATATCGTATAAATGCACTTTAGCATAGACAACATTTTAATGAAAATAAACATTATTCTAGTCATAATTTATTTAGCATGAAAGCCCTTGTAACATATTAATAGGAGTATGATAGGTTTAATAATCTTAGAATATTAAGAATTTAAGATTTCCTTTGTAAAATAGATAACCATAAATGCATGTGAATATTTTTATAGACTTAGAAATTTGTTTGAATTCATGACATATTTTAGTTAGTCTTCGTATGATATCCTCATGAGCATAACCCGACATTATTACATAATTTGATTAAGGGTAATATCCTTTTAATTTAAAATTGTCTTAAGTGGGTTATCTTAACTGATTAGATATCCGCTTTTGACTATTTTAAATTAAAAGTATATCCCATTAGTAACACATAAAAATTGATTGATCACTTTTAAAATTTGGAACGGAAGAAAAAGAAATGTTCGGTTATTTAAGTTTATCGAGAAAAGGTTGTTATAACTATTTAAGATCTGGTCTCGATATTTTTAAATAATTGAATATTCTTTATCTTTCTAATGGTTGGGTAATTTTAACTTAATCAATATTGGTGCTTTCGAGTATGATAAAATTCACATGTTGTTTTGTTTGGGATTATAAATCAAATTAAACTCGAATTTGTAAATTTTCATTGCAAAGACGTTAATTAATCGACGAGGTACCGATTTAGGGCGCTGTGGGGGTGCTAATCCTTCCCCACGCGTAACTGACTCCCAAACTCAAATTTTGGTAATGCAGACCTAAACTTGTTATTTTAATTAAAATTAATTTTTTATTTAAAATGGCAAAACATTTTTGGGTGTCCGATTACACTCTAATCAAAGATCGGTGGCGACTCTTCGAACCATTTCTTTACTCGTGATAAAAATCCCAAATTTTCGAAACGAGAGGTTTCCTAAAATCGTATTGTTTTTAATTAAAAAATCAATCAAAAAGAAAATAATTAAAAATGACGCGGTTTTTAAAATCCCGCTTGTTCTGAGTTTTTTAAAAAAATCGTTTCGACAGCTTGGCGACTCCACTGGGGACTTTTTTAGAGAGTCAGGCCTATAGTCGATTAATTAATTGTCTTTGCAAATGAAAGTTATAAATTCGTTTTAATTTGGTTTTTGATCCCGTGTTTGGTTTCAGTACCTTTCTGTTCATATTTTGTCTAATGAATAAATAGTTGTACTGATCTGTTTGTTGTTGGTTTCAGATTATTTATGTGTTTAAAGAGGATTGATTTTGGAATGTTTTGTGATTCTGTGTTGTTTTTGCTTTTCCTCACACACGGCACAGTTGCATTTGCATAACATGAGCTAAAACCCGCTCTGTCCTATTTAAGTAGGAGTGAGAGACTACTCCCTCGTGTGGTTTTCACCTCCGCATGGGATAGTGGATCACTTCTGGAGCTCACGCCTTATGGTCCTCGTGATGGTATTCACCTCCGCATGGACATAAGGAGGTGTGTTCCCTCGAAATTGAACTCGATCCACTAAAGCCTGTGATGGGCCAGGATTGAGGGTTCGGCAGCCCAAGGGGGCACCGACAAGGACAATTCGAGAACCTATTACTTTACAACCTAACCCGACATGTAGTGAATATAGAGCCCGAACTTAGGTCGAGCCTAACCCGAACCTTAAGAATCCCGTGAGGAGTGTACACAAGGAAAAGCTTTTTGGGTCATTTATTTTCTTTCTGTGAATAAATGCATGCGAACTAGAGATCATGTGGTTAGGTTGAATTAGATATCATGCGGCTAGGGTTGTGATGTTCAGGTAAAGCATGGGGGTAGATATCATATTGGGTAGGAAATGATAAAGAATGATTGGGTAGCCAGCATGTGAGGGTAGGATTCTTTAACAAATTATCCCTGATTAATTGACTAATGTTTACTAACTGATTTTCTTTTGTCTTTGTTTTATTCCTTTTGCTTTGCATTGCATTATCCATTTCATGGTGTTGATTTGGGGATCGATGTCCATTAGAAGGCCAGAATATGGAACGAAAGGTTCACAAAGAGGTTGAAGACAATGCAGAGGTTTTGAGATGGTCGGAGCAATCCCAGTTGACTAACGGAGATAGTTTGAAGCCTGGTTACGTGTCGGAGTTGTTTAGCTACACTCACGTCAATGTGCGTCAGAATGATTTGAATGAGCTCCAGGAGATTTGGGAGAGATGTGAAGCAGCCGATCAAGAGATGTTCTATCAGTTGTATGGCGACATATCTTACCTTCTGGATGTTCCAATCGATCGAAATCTGTTTAGGGCCCTGGCGTAGTTCTGGAATCCCGGTTACAGCTGTTTTACGTTTGGAAGAGTGGATGTGACGCCAACAATAGAAGAGTATCAAGCTTTGCTCCGGTGTCCGAGAGCTCAAGCGGATAGGGTTTATACCAAGCCCCCGGTCACTCCTTCGTTCAAGAAGAAATTGCTATCGATAACTGGAATGAGTGAGGATTGGGTTGTAAAAAATATTAAGAAGAAAGGGGACAGTGAATGCTTTCCTTGGTCTGCTCTGAAGGAAATAATCAATCGTCATCCTGATCAGAGAAAGAAGCTTGACCTACTTGCTTTAGGGATTTATGGGCTTGTTATATTCCCAAAGGTGTTAGGATACATAGACGTATCAGTGGTCGACCTGTTCGAAAGATTGGACAAGCATGTGGATCCTGTTCCCGCTATCCTAGCAGAGACATTTCGTTCTTTGAGTTCTTGCAGACGAGAGGGAGAAGGACACTTTATAGGATGTGCACCCCTACTGCTAGTGTGGATCCTCAATCATTTCAAGCACGTCGAGAGGGCGCCAGGTCGAGTGTTTCTAGACGGGTTTTCACCTTTGAAAGATTTCCTTTCAAAAGATTGGCCTGGAGGTTTTACCGAAGAAAAATGGATGGTAATCTTCAAAGATATCAGAGACGGTGATGTTCTATGGCGAGCTTCTTGGAATGTTACTTCGGACATACTTTATCGGTGTGGAGAGCGGAATTGGGTCCCTTTGCCAGGTATATGGGGTTCTGTTGGATATGCACCTCTGTTGGTTTCCAGACAATATGGTACCGGAACCAGGAGGGTAGCTCGAGTCGTGGAGAAGTCGAAAGTTTGAAGAAGCAAGTAAGTGAGCTCGAAGTCATGGTTCAGGAGTTCCAGAGGTAATCAAGTGAGCTATCGATAGTTCCTTATGAGGGGGATACTCAGTGGCGTTTTCGATGGGAGCGAGCGCAAGCGAGAGCCAAGCGAGGAGAAGACCTTATCGCTTGTTACCTGGGGCATGCTAGGGGAATCGCACAGTATTTGGTCGACCTATCTCAAGAAGCTACCGCTATAGGCGAAGAGCTGGATCCTGAGGCTGAAGAGAACCAGAAGATCTTGGAACTGCTAGCACATATACTACAAATAGGCGAAACAGTGCAGATTTATCTGTGATATGTTTCAACTTTGTAATTGAACGTCGTTTCTAATATAAAGAGTTGTTCTAAGGAATCGCCCCGGGATCAACACCCTGCATTTTGCATATGCATCATTTTTCGCAATGCATCTTCATTTTTCCTACATCGCACTTTGTTCATTCATAATCATATACTTCATATTCATTAAATAAGATACAAACATTAACAAAAGGAATTGTGTGACAGAGAAATACTGGGAAATTCCAAGCATCACTATAACACAAGGAAGGCCATGGATGATAAGATTGCTCAAATTGAAAGAACACAACTGCAGTTACAAGATGATATAAGGAAAATGCAAGAAGATATGCTTAAGGCTCAAGAGGATATGTTGTCTAAGTTGGCAAGTATGCTGGGAGGGAGAAATCCAGAGCACGGAAAGGCCCATGAGCAAACAAGTGAAGAACCACTTTACCCTCCAGGGTTTACCCCGGCACAGTCTCCGAATACCCAAGGAATATCTGTCCATACCAAAGTACACATAAATCCTGACGGCATTGTTGTTAATTCACAACCTGGATCTTGTTCGCACCCTGAAGAAAGCCCATATCACCAGGTCCCGGACCTTGATGAAGAGGCAAAGAAGAGTGAAAACAAGTTGTTGCAGGAGCAATATAAGCAGCTAGCGAACGAAGTACAAGCTATGAAAGAAGACACCAGCTTGTATGGTCTCGACGCTAAAGAACTAAGTTTAGTTCCTGATATGGTCCTACCTCCCAAGTTCAAAACTCCTGACTTCGAGAAATACGACGGTACCCAATTCCCTTCTGCCCATATCACAATGTTCTGCAGAAAAATGACTGGTTACGTGGGGGACGACCAGCTATTGATCCACTGTTTCCAGGAAAGCTTAGTAGGTTCAGCACTGCGGTGGTATAATCAACTAAGAAGGGCTGATGTTAAGTCCTGGAAAGATTTGGCCAAATTATTCCTTGACCAGTATAAGCATGTGAAGGACGTCAGGCCTAATAGAATGGTGCTGCAAGCAATGGAGAAGAAGCATAATGAAAGTTTCAGACAATATGCTCAGAGGTGGATGGAGGTAGCAGTACAAGTCCATCCACCGTTGGTAGAGGAGGAAACGAACCTACTTTTTGTTAATACCTTGATGGCTCCATTTTTCTCACATTTTATTGGTAATCCTTCTCGAAGTTTTGCTGATATAGTTACGGCGGGAGAAATGATTGAAATGGCGATTAAAAGCGGGAAGCTTGAGGGAGGAGAGTCCAGCAAGAAACTGCCGATGAGGAAGAAGGAAAACGAAGTCAGCAACGTAAGGCAGTATGATTCCCATAATATCACAGTGTCCCGACCTCAGGGAACGATAGCATCACCCCAAATTGACAATAAACAAGGGGCAAGGGATCCAAGGAGAGAGAGGCCTCAATTTGATCCGATTCCTATGACTTATAAGGAGTTATTCCACGAATTATATGATCGACATGTAGTCTCACCTTATCATGTGGACACTATACAACCCCCGTATCCCAAATGGTATGATGCTAGTGCTAAGTGTGAATACCATGCAGGGGTTTCTGGACATTCCATTGAAAATTGTCCCGCGTTCAAAAAGGTCGTCCAAGCTCTCTGAGAAGAAGAAACATCATCAATTTTGGTGACAGTGAACAGCCAAACATAGCCCAGAATCCATTGCCAAACCATGCAGGAGCCGGGATTAATGCAGTCGCTGAAGAGAAAGGAAAAATGACTATAAAAAATGTTAGTGAGGTGATGTCACCCATGTCTTGGGTGTGGTGCCAAATGGTCAAGGTAGGACTATTAAAGACTAGTCTGCCATGTGAACAGTTCAACAATGAAGAGATGTGCCACTACCATAACTGCACAAGACACAGTATACAACAGTGTTCTGATTTCTTAGGGCTGGTGCAAGAGATGATGGATAGTAAGGAAATCGAGTTCTTCAAAAAAGTGGCTGAGAAAGAAGAAGCGGAAGTTTACGCCTCTGAGGGATCATCCAAAGGGGTCTATAGTGCTAGTTGTCCCCTTGTCATTACTCCCAAGAATCGAGTGGCTGAGAAGGTAGCTCCAAAGGTGATTATTACACCTCCCTCTCCGTTCCCGTACAAAGACAATAAACAGGTACCCTGGAGATATACTTGTCAAATAGGAGAGGTGGCAAAGCAACAGGAAGAAGTAGATGAAGTGGGACACATGACCAGGAGTGGTAGATGTTATCACAAAGAGCCTGAAAAGAAGATTGTTGTCGAGAAAGGAAAAAGTATTGACGTGCAGATAAAAGAAGATGAACCCATCGTCAATGAGCCAGTAACGGAGAAATGAAGCGGTGGAATTTTTAAAATTTTTGAAACATAGTGAATACAGTATTGTTGAGCAACTGCACAAGCTGCCTGCCCGTATTTCTGTCCTATCACTTCTTCTAAGTTCAGAGGCTCATCGCAATGCCCTGTTAAAAGTTTTAAACCAAACCTTTGTCCCGAAGGAGATACCCACAGAAAAGCTGGACCGACTGGTTGCCAACATCCAGGCCGATAATTTTTTATCTTTTTCTGAGGACGAGATCCCTTTTGGGATGATTGGCAATCATAAGGCTCTGCACATCACAGTTAGGTGCAAAGGGCATGTTTTATCCAGAGTACTAATAGATAACGGTTCGACATTAAATGTGATGCCCTTGGTGACCCTGAAAAAACTGCCAGTGGACAGTACCTTGATGAGAAGCTGTCAAAGTGTGGTTCGAGCTTTTGATGGAACGAAGAGAGAAGTTCTAGGCAAGATTGATATCCCTCTGACTATTGGCCCGGCGATATACGAAGTGGAGTTTCTTGTGATGGACATCATGCCTACATACAACTGTTTATTGGGAAGGCCCTGGATTCATCAGGCCGGTGCGGTTCCGTCAACTTTGCACCAAAGGATAAAATTTGCAATTGATGGGAGGCTTATATGCATTCATGCTGAAGAAGACATTATCGCTTCGGTTTCTACTACGGCTCCATACGTTGAAGTGGAAGAACAAGCTGTTGAATGTTCTTTCAGATCGTTGGAATATGTCAATGCCACGTTTTTGGCAGAAGAAAAGAAGGTCCCGAAGCCTAGATTGTCAAACTGCACCAAAATAGGGCTTAAGCTGACTCTTGGAAGAGGAGCAAAAACTGGCAAGGGGTTTGGACGTCGGTTGCAAGGATTGGTGGGCCCAATCTACCCTGTAACTAAAAGAGACAGGTTTGGTTTAGGGTATCAGCCGACTTTGAAAGAAAAACTGAGAAGCATCAAGAAGATTCAGGAATTGAGAAAGGCAAGATTGACTGGTGAGGATCCAAGCTAGGAGCCCATGACATTCCCGCCATTGAGCAGCATTTTCGTATCAGGAGGATATATGTTTCAAGGGACTTTGGAAAGCAGTAAAGTGATAGTTGAGAATGCCTTGGAGGACTTGGGCATTAATGTCCTAACCGATGAGGAGTTCAAAGAAATGAGAGCTACGGGCATTTACCCTGCGCCACCGGGCTTTGTGTTGAACAACTGGACTGCGGAGGAATTGCCTGTAGTTTATAAATCTTTTGCAGAGTAATACACTAGAACTCTTCCCTATTGTTCATACCCTGGGACAATAGGTGATTTGATGTAAAGGGTTAAGTTGTGTGTTTTTACTTGCTTTCAATAAAAGATGTGTTTTGTTAATTCCCAAACGGAAAACATTTTCTCATGCATTTTTGTTTGAATGTATGCATGTATTATTCCTTTATATTTGTTTATATGGGAAAAGATTCTCCCATATGTATATGTGTATATATATATCTTCTTTTTCGTTATCCTTTCAGGAACTCAGATATCAATAATACGAATGCTAATGACTCTGACCCGGAGATTGATTTCGAGATGCCCATATGTCAAGGGGAAATCGAAGGTTGTGATGATGACGAGGGATGTGAACTACCTTCAGAATTGCTAAAGATGGTGGAACAGGACGATGAGCAGATTCTGCCTCACGAAGAGCTTACAGAGACCTTGAATTTGGGTACGAATGGGGATAGAAAAGAAGTTAAGATTGGTACCACCCTGTCCGCTGAAGGAAGGCAGAGCTTGATAGAATTACTTCAAGAATTCAAGGATGTATTTGCTTGGTCGTACGAAGATATGCCAGGTCTGGATACAGAATTGGTTGTCCATAAACTACCGATAAAGCCTGATTGTAAGCCCGTACAATAGAAACTGAGAAGAATGAGACCCGAGATGCTACTCAAGATTAAAGAAGAAGTGAAGAAACAATTTGATGCTGGGTTTCTCACAGTGGCCAAATATCCTGAGTGGGTAGAAAATATTGTCCCAGTACCAAGAAGGATGGGAAAGTCGAATGTGTCGACTATAGAGATCTTAATAGAGTTAGTCCAAAGGATAACTTTCCTTTGCCACATATAGATACGTTAGTGGACAATACTGCTGGAAATTCCTTATTCTCATTTATGGATGGTTTCTTCGGCTATAATCAAATTAAAATGTACCCTGAAGATATGGAGAAAACAACGTTTGTCACTATGTGGGGGACGTTGTTATAAAGTCATGCCGTTTGGATTAAAGAATGTAGGGGCAACCAGAGGGCCATGGTGACGTTGTTTCATGACATGATGCATAAAGAAATTGAAGTCTATGTCGATGATATGATTGTCAAAGCCAAGACGGAGGAGGAACATATCAAGATTTGAGGAAGCTCTTTCAAAGATTAAAGAAGTGCCAACTAAAACTTAACCCAAATAAGTGTACTTTTGGGGTGATATCGGGAAAACTGTTGGGATTCATAGTGAGCCGAAAGGGAATTGAAATAGATCCCGATAAAGTAAAAGCCATTCGAGATTTGCCAGCCTCAAGAACACAGAAGGAGGTTCGAGGATTTTTGGGGAGATTAAATTACATCGCTCGGTTTATCTCGCAGCTGACCGAAAAATGTGATCCCATTTCCGCCTTCTTCGTAAGAATGATTCAGGAGAATGGAGTGAGGATTGTCAGAGGCTTTGAGGCAGTAAAGAGATATCTTTCGAATACTCCGACCCTAGCGCCACCATCCCAGGAAAGCCTTTAATTCTTTACTTGTCCGTTTATGACAATTCAATGGAATGTGTGTTGGGGCAACATGATCAAACTGAGTGAGGCCAGATACTCACCAATTGAAAATTTGTGTTGCGCTTTAGTGTGGGCTACCAGAAGACTTAGACAGTATATGTTGTATCATATTACCTGGCTCATATCTAAGCTGGACCCTTTAAAGTATCTAATGGGGGTACCTACATTGTCTGGAAGGTTAGCCCGTTGGCAAATCCTGTTGTCCGAATTTGATATCCAGTATGTAAGCCAGAAGGCAGTTAAAGGGAGCGCCATAGCAGAATTCATTGCGAGTAGGGCTTCAGAAGAATATGAACAGTTGAACTTCGACTTCCCGGATGAGGATTTAATGGCTATCTCGGAGGAAGAAACAATTGCTCTCACAGGTAAATACTGGAAGATGAACTTTGATGGTGCTTCAAACGCCTTGGGGCATGGGATTGGGGCAATCTTGGTCTCACCAAGTGAAGAGCATTATCCTTTTACCAGTCGGCTCAATTTGATTGTACAAACAATATGGCTGAATATGAGGCTTGTGTATGGGTCTTAGAGCAGCTATTGAACTCAAAGCAAAAATGCTGAGGGTATATGGGGATTCAGCTTTGGTAATTTACCAGCTCAGAGGAGAATGGGAAACTAAAGATCCCAAACTTGTGGAATATCGTAAATTAGTTCTGGGACTTATTGAAGAATTTGAAGAAGTGACTTTCAATTACCTCCCCAGAGAAGAAAATCAAATGGCGGACGCCTTGGTTACTTTGGCAGCGGCCTTTAAGATGAACGAGCATTCAAATATGATGCCTATTGAGATGAAGGCTTATGAGTATCCAGCCCACTGCTTTAACATTGAAGAAGAAGATGATAAAGGACCTTGGTACTATGATATCTTCCAGTATAAGATATCAAAGTTACCCGAACAGGCAACTGAGAATGACAAAAGGACCATTAGAAGAATGGTAGCAGGGTATGTGCTTAATGGTGAGAACTTATATAAGAAAAGAATGGATCAGGTCTTATTAAGGTGTGTGGACACTAAAGAAGCGAAAATGATTCTTGAAGAAGTACATGAAGGAATATGTGGCACCCATGCTAATGGGCATGTAATGGCCAGACAGATTATGAGATTTGGGTATTATTGGTCAACTATGGAAACTGATTGCATCAATTATGCCCGAAAGTGTCACAAGTGTCAGATTTATGGGGATAGAATGCACACCCCTCCTCATCCGTTGCATGTGATGACAGCTCCGTGGCCGTTTTCTATGTGGGGCATGGATGTTATTGGGCAAATTTTTCCAAAAGCGTCAAATGGTCATCGCTTCATTCTGGTAGCAATAGATTACTTCACCAAGGGTAGAAGCAGCTTCCTATGCAAGTGTTACCCAGTCAACGGTATGTAGGTTCTTGAAGGAATCATCTGCAGATATGGCTTACCAGAGAGAATTATCTCTGATAATGCATTGAACTTAAACAACAAGATGATGAAATCCGTATGTGAGCAATTCAAAATAAAGCATCATAATTCCACGGTTTATCGCCCAAAGATGAATGGGGCAGTGGAGGCGGCTAATAAGAACATTAAGAGGCTTATAGAGAAGATGACTGAAACTTATAAAGATTGGCATGAGAAGTTGCCATTTGCTCTGTTTGCCTATCGGACTTCTGTACGGACGTCAACTGGGCAACTCCGTTTTCTCTAGTTATGGATGGAAGCTGTCCTTCCTATTGAAGTGGAAATTCCCTCGCTCCGGGTTTTATCAGAGGTGAAGCTAAATGAGGCAGAATGGGTACAGGCCAGATATGACCAATTGAATCTAATTGAAGAAAAGAGATTGAAGGCTATTTGTCACGGTCAGATATACCAGAAGCGGATGATACGAGCACATGATAAGAAAGTTCGCCCTCGAGAAATCCACGAAGGAGATTTGGTGCTCATGCGGATATTGCCCATTCAAAAAGATTTCCGAGGAAATGGATGCCCAAGTGGGAAGGACCTATGTTGTCAAGAAAGCCTTCTCTGGGGAGCTCTAGTCTTAACTAAGATAGATGGGTCTGAATTACCTTATCCAGTGAATTCTGACGCAGTTAAGAAGTATTTTGCTTGAAGAAAAAAAAAAGAAGAAGAAAAAATGAGTGAAAAAAAAGAGAGAAACAAAAGATGAGGGTTCAAGATGAAAACTCGAAAAGAGGCGTCTTGAAAACAAAGGAGGTCGAGTCGAAAACCCACAAAGGGCGATTTGAGTTTTAAATTCAGAGTTCGTGTATGGTGAAGGATCTGAATTGTTTTTGGGGAGTAGGAAGAGCTCCTGAATGGGTAACGACAATGGGCCATTGGGGTTGAGACCAAGATCAATGAGTCTCGATGGGGACAACCAGAGGAGGAATTGAATGCACGTGAGATTCAATATTGGTTTAGGCATCCAATAATGGGAGATTTTGGGGTCCAGAAAGGGTTTCGCACTCTTAGGTGTCATCACCATTTTGGAGGTCCTTTTGACAGAAGCTACACTCGAGTCATTCTGACGGCGTGCCAGTTCAAAAGCATTTGTGTTATTGATATTTGAAGACACCTATCCTTTTGTTCTTTTTTTCCAATTAAAAGTTTGCCATGTAGTTGCCTAAAATTCTCTGCATTTATATAATAAAGAGACATTTCCCTTTTCAATTTCCCTTTTACAAGCATCTAATTTTGAAAGAGTTAAAACGCATAGCTTAACTCGTGGTACATGAGATCATTTGTATTATTATGCAAAAAGTTTTGGAAATACAGGTATTTTGAAGCTAAAATTGGTTTTAGCATGTATGTTTGTATGGTTATGGGAAGCAGAAACCTTGGGATTCATAGAAAGTTCCAGTCATTAATTGATGACCCAAAGAGGCTGTTATCATCAAGAAGTTGGTCATGGGTACTGGCGGGTTTGAAGAAAGAAAGAAGTCAAGTCCTGTCAAACCAGAGATATGGTATTGGGATTGTTAACGGGGTGAACTGGTCAAATGTTCAGTGCCCAAGACAAAACCAAGATCTATCGAGAGATAGTGTTCCTTTGAAGAAGAAAGTGATTAAATTGCATAATTGCATACATCGTAGGCATGAATAGGAGCATAGCATTGCATGATGATTAAAACATCTACAGGTTCCCCACGTTTGATGGAGATTGTTCGAGTCTTATACTCTCTGAAGAAATATGGGGCATACGCGATTTATGAAGATTGTGGGTCTTATCTCTCTGAAGAAATAGGGGGCAGACGCGATCGTTGAAGATTGTTCGAGTCTTATACTCTCTGAAGAAATAGGGGGCAGACACGATTGTGAAGATTGCTCGAGTCTATACTCTCTGAAGAAATAGGGGGCATACGCGATTTATGAAGATTGTGGGTCTATACTCTCTGAGAAATAGGGGGGCAGACGCGATCGTTGAAGATTGTTCGAGTCTTATACTCTCTGAAGAAATAGGGGACAGACGCGATTGTTGAAGATTGTTCGAGTCTTATACTCTTGAAGAATAGGGGGCAGACACGATGTTGAAGATTGCTCGAGTCTTATACTCTCTGAAGAAATAGGGGGCAGACGCGATTGATGAAGATTGTGGGTCTTATACTCTCTGAAGAAATAGGGAGCAGACACGATTATTGAAGATTGTCCGAGTTCTATACTCTCTAAAGAAAGAGGGAGCGAACCCGTGGGCAGAAGATTTTCCAAGTCTCACTCTACTCTGAAGGAAAAGTGGAGCGGATTAATGTGTCAAAGTTATTATGACCGGACAAATTTGACCATCTTTGATCTTTGCTCTACTCTCGTTGCACGATATTGAACAAAGAGGGCAGCTGTAGATGTCATTTTGTCCGGGACGTCTTATGTATCCTTATGATTAATTTCTGGTTATTACTAAGTTCGTAGGATACGTTAGTTAGGGTTATCATTAATGATATGTTGGATTTCATAGTGGTTACGTGTTCTATATTAGTGATGCATACGAGTATATACATTGGGTACTTAAAATATTATAGTATTTATATATAAATAAATAAGTAACTAAATACTGATTAATGTTTTATTTTGGTCTTTTACAGATTCTAATTAAACTAAGATTACAACAGGCTGGACCAAACGAGCCCAGTTCCCAACAACCTAGTTATTCAGCCCAACTGAAGAAACCCTAACCCATTAGGGTTTCCTTGTCACCAGCCTCTAGCGCCGCAGCAGGAAGGCCGTTGGATCTGGCTCCACGATCCAACGGTTCCCAGCCCTCTGTGATTCCCGAGCCAACTGCAGACTCACGTGAAGCCACCACCGCGTTTCCAGATCGCGCACGACCAACCGAGCAATGGGCTCAGCTACCCACTGCTGCCGCCCCTGACCTGCTCCCTCCATGTGACCCTGCAAACACACCAAACGAGAGCAGAAACAGACGAAAACAAAACTAGAGAGGAGGAGATCAACTAGAAATAGGGGAAGAAAACGGGAGTCTAGGGGTCATCAGCCAGGGAGAAAGAAAAAAAAAAGAGAAACACAAATCTCAGGGAAAAAAAACAGAGAACAAAATTCAAAAAAAAAACAAAAACACCCAGAAGATCATTCATCAACACAAAAAAAAAAACAGAAAGCAAGAGAAAAAAGATCAACCACAGCAAACGAGAGATCCACGAAACAAAGAAAAACATTCATAACCAGAGAGTGAAACAGCTGAAAAATAGAAAACAAACCCCGTACCTTTATTCGTCTGAAGAAACTCACTCACTCACATCGCTTAGGGCCAAAGCCACCACCAGTCGTTCAAGGTAACCTCTTTTGACCTTAGATCTATGTTGATTTTAGGGATTTAGGAGGGTCCTCGATGAGGTTTAGGTTTGGCTTGTGGGTCTAGGTCCTGAGCGAGGGGAGATGATCGGGTCTTGGGTTTTCTCGGCGAAGCCTTGAGGGAAGAAGAAGAGTGGTGGTGTATGGGTCTTGATTTTGTCGAGATATTAGAAGTTTTGGGTTCAAGGTTGTTTTTGGGGTTGAGATCATACCGGTGTGGCTCATCACTGGAGCTCTAGGAGGGGTGGCCATGGCAGCCACGGTGTGGTTTGGGTCTCGTTAAGGGTTGAGGAAGAAAGGATGAGAGAACGGCGAGGGTCGATTTAAGGATGAAGAAGATAATGAACCAAAAAAAATTTACCCTAAGTATCATATACATCCAATAACCAAAACGGCGTCGTTTAGAACTGAGCCAAAACGGCAACGTTTTGAGTCCGGGAGTGATGCGACGTCGTTTGGAATGGGTCGAGACGGTGACGTTTTGAGAGTTATATCATCATCCGTGTTTTAGGTCGTTAGGGGGTAATCATGTGTGAAGTCCAGTATCTTTTAATTAATTATATTTTAGTCCTTGAGTCAGTCTTTTTCGTTTTCTTAATTCGGTTCTACTAGTTTACGCGCATTCTGTTTTGGTCACCAGCTTATGTTATTTTTCATTTTTCGTTTATTTTTGCATTTAGCTTGTGAGTTTTGATGTTTGACAATTTAGTCCTATGGCAGACTTGAGTAATGTACTAATCAATTTGTATTTTGGTTAATAATTTGATGTTTAGCTATTTTCATCCTTTATGGTAATATTAAATTCAAGATTGGGTTATTCACAGTAGGTTTTTATTTTATTTTAATGAATGTGCGTGTTAATGTATGTATACATATATCGTATAAATGCACTTTAGCATAGACAACATTTTAATGAAAATAAACATTATTCTAGTCATAATTTATTTAGCATGAAAGCCCTTGTAACATATTAATAGGAGTATGATAGGTTTAATAATCTTAGAATATTAAGAATTTAAGATTTCCTTTGTAAAATAGATAACCATAAATGCATGTGAATATTTTTATAGACTTAGAAATTTGTTTGAATGCATGACATATTTTAGTTAGTCTTCGTATGATATCCTCATGAGCATAACCCAACATTATTACATAATTTGATTAAGGGTAATATCCTTTTAATTTAAAATTGTCTTAAGTGGGTTGTCTTAACTGATTAGATATCCGCTTTTGACTATTTTAAATTAAAAGTATATCCCATTAGTAACACATAAAAATTGATTGATCACTTTTAAAATTTGGAACGGAAGAAAAAGAAATGTTCGGTTATTTAAGTTTATCGAGAAAAGGTTGTTATAACTATTTAAGATCTGGTCTCGATATTTTTAAATAATCGATTATTCTTTATCTTTCTAATGGTTGGGTAATTTTAACTTAATCAATATTGGTGCTTTCGAGTATGATAAAATTCGCATGTTGTTTTGTTTGGGATTATAAATCAAATTAAACTCGAATTTGTAAATTTTCATTGCAAAGACGTTAATTAATCGACGAGGTACCGATTTAGGGCGCTGTGGGGGTGCTAATCCTTCCCCACGCGTAACCGACTCCCGAACTCAAATTTTGGTAACGCAGACCTAAACTTGTTATTTTAATTAAAATTAATTTTTTATTTAAAATGGCAAAACATTTTTGGGTGTCCGATTACACCCTAATCAAAGATCGGTGACGACTCTTCGAACCATTTCTTTACTCGTGATAAAAATCCCAAATTTTCGAAACGAGAGGTTTCCTAAAATCGTATTGTTTTTAATTAAAAAATCAATCAAAAAGAAAATAATTAAAAATGACGCGGTTTTCAAAATCCCGCTTGTTCTGAGATTTTAAAAAAAATCGTTTCGACAAATAATATAAAGATGGATGCAATGCACTTACATTAGTATAATCAACCATTAATAGGAATAAACATGACAACTTACCTCAAGACTCCCTAACATCGTGCATTAAGTCATGAAACATGACAATCATTTATGCATAACAGAAATATACCTTTTAATCATTTGTAAAGTTCATCAGACATTTACCAGCTCATTAAACCATTATGTTCTGATCATTTAGGTACACAAGGACATTTGGTCATTTTCATCTCCAACGAGTACTTTACCCATTTATAAGACTATTCCATGTAATTTACGACTTAAAACCTTTTGTTCGTTGATCGTATCATTAATACTTTAATTATCTCACCTTTAAGGTATCTCAGGACTTTCGCCAATTAATCCCTTTCACACGTAAGTGTATTTTAATCTTTCAACGCATAGGGTTTTCCAATCACTTTTATTCTTAAATGAGTATTCTTACTCTTTTGTCTCATGTTATTCCAGAAATGTACCTAATTAAGAAATGCCCAAGATTATATAGCAAAAGTCATAACATATATTTCTGACTTAAAAACAGGGTTTCAACCAAAAATCAGGTTTCCAACTTAGAAATCCGATTTACAACCTAAAAACAAGTTACAAGTTAAAAATCCAGTTATAACCTTAAATCTGGGTTTCAACCTAAAATCTAGGTTGTTGAAACCTAACATCTGGCTTGCAACCTAAAATCTAGTTTCCAACACTTAATTCCACCAGTGAAATTATCAAAAAAGGAAAACTAAGCATGTTCCAAATAGTTCCACCAATCAATTTATCATAAAAAAAGGCTCTTAAGAATTACCACCCGAATCTTAGACCGAGTGTCCACGTACAAGCAAGGCATTGAGATTATGAAAATCATGAAACAATTCGGAGTTCGAGGGGTACTCACCTTAATTTCCTAAATTCGAGCTTACTAACTTAGTCTGAGCCTTTTTCCATTTTCCATGAACATGTGTGCTCTAGAAATCGAACATGACATCAATTAATTACTCTCAACAATAAGGTAATTTATTAACATCCAATTAATAACTTATTAGGAATAAACTGCTCATAGAAAACTATCAGGGCTCAATTCGTATTCAAAGTCTCTTAGGGTCACATGGCACCATATAAACACTATCTTGACAACCAAGAAAACCTTATAAGTCATGAATCAAGAAAGAACCCCCCAACATGCTTAATTACTCAAACCCCATCAAATCATCATGCTTAATAAGGTCATAACACAACTAAGGATTAGAACACCTTACCTTGTTGCTAGAATCCCAGGATGGAGCTCTTTCATGCCTCCAACAGCCACCTTCACCTTCCTTCTTATACCCATAAAGGAAATGAAGAGATAAACATTTTAGTGTCTCACAAGCTATCCTCAAATCTAACTAAAAATGGAGGAAATGAAGAAAATAGGGAGACCTTACCTTGTCTTTCTATCACCTGTTTGCTTGAAGGAGAAGAAGATGAATAATTATTTTCATCTTTTCTCCAACTCTTTATTTACAACCAAACTTATTTTTTAATAAATAACAACCACAATTTCATTTAGATCCAAGGATCTAAATTGAATATGAAAAAACCCATTTAATCTAATAGTTTATATCCACCCAAGCAAAATATCTTATAACTTTTGGGATACTAATTCACTAAACAGTCCAACTCTTTTCTTGTTTTCACCTTAGAGATGTGTAATTCCTTTATTTCAATTTAGTCACTAATCTCCTCCAAAATAAATTCTTCATCTCATACTTCAAATTTAATCCCACAACGCATAGAAATTGATTAACTTGTCCTCGAAATAATTTTATTTTTCTCAATTTAGTCCTTAATGAAATTCTAGGGCGTTTCAACTTCTTTATTCTATCATCTTTTTCCCCAATCTACAAACATTAAATCTACATATTTTTGTTCTAATTTTATTTGATTCATCATTCTTATCGATATTTAAAATCAATACAAATTTAATTTTTTTTCAAAATTTATTATTTTTATTATATTTTTTTTAGTTTTTCTTAATAAAAAATCTTTAAAAAATAAAATACGAGTATAACAATATTAATTGAGAACAAGAAAAAAATTGGTCTTCTTCTTCCCCTCAAAAATTAATAAAAACTTCAAAAATTTCAGTAATCCTATTTTGGGGTTGGCATCCAATGCTATTTCACTTGCTTTGAAAATGACAACAAAGTGATAGTGATTCAAATGGCAAAGTACAAGGATACATCAAAAGGTTTCTAAATTTTTTCTCTCCATAAAAGAATACTTTGTGATGATCTTTACTGTAATTTTTTTATGGTTACTCCATCCCGTAGGCACTAGGGTGTCACCTCAGTTGTGGGCAACCATCAAGTGGTATTTTTATGAGAAATGATGTTTCTCATACAGAATCTGTAGAGGCTGTTCCCTATTAAACATACTATGAGTCTGCTCCAATCGGATTATTATTTCTAGTATCAATCAGAAAAAATTCAAAATGATGAATAGATATTTAATAGAATCTCTATATTTTAATAGAAAGGATTAGTTAAATCCTTATTTCATGAATCATGTTCACCGTCACTATATTTTAAATCATGATAAGAATGATGAATCAAAAGAGAGATTAGAACAAAAATATGCAGGTTTGATGTTTGAAGATTGGGGACGAATATGATAGGATAAAGAAGAAGACAATGATTCGAAATTTTTTAGTTAATAAATAAATATGATGTGTATTCATTTAATTTCATAGGAACCATGGATGAGGTGGTGAACAATATTCATAAAATAATTTTTAAGTAAAGGACTATGAATGCAGCATTTTTGGTGTAAATATGGTAACATTTTAATTAATTGATGTTCTTAATACAAATGATATGAAATAAATATTGACGTCAAAATTTTTAATAGGTTAGGACCATCGAAAACATGATGCAAAGGATCCATGAAATAAAGAAAGCTCACATTTATATCTCTGTTATCTTACTTCCATCGCTAATTTCAATAATGACTTTGAGTTTATCGTTGAAAGTTTCTAAGTCTGTTAATTTTTATTCTTTTAGTGCTAATATTTCATTAAGTAAAAGTTTAAAATTTAAAATACTTTAGTTCTATGATATAAAAGTAAACTTGTTTCAACATTCTCACCCATTTCAGTGGTGCTACTTGTTTCCCTCCGTCTTGAACTTGCCAAAATTGAAATTAACTCAAAATGTTAATAGAAAATAGTAAAATATTCTAGGTTTTTTATCCACATTAATATCCAGGTTTTTAAAAAGAATTATAGTTTTTATAAAATTGACAGCAGTTACCGGGAACATTTCTGAAAACCTGTTGGATAGAGGCAGATTAAAAGAATACAAGACCCAATCATATACCAAGTTGCAAGTATTTTTCTAGTAACAAAGATACTTACAAGTTCAACACCTCAAAGATAAAAGAATTATTTTGATAAATTTGAATAGAAAGATAAAAGAAAAATGTGAAGTTAATAAACTTCAAAACATATTCTAAATGCATGTGCAACATGTAAAAGAAACATAGCAGCACTCATGTTATGCATAAAAGACGGAAGCGCAATATATGCACCTGTATAGTATCTATATATTTTAATATACATGAAAAGGATTAGATGTATATTTATGTATCAAAATAGATGATGTGTGCATGTATCGTATGACACAAGAAGATAACTAGTTAGGATACAGGAAACTACTAGAGGAAATTTTACAAAGGTGATTTATTTCAAAGGTTAGATATAAATTTCTTTATATTTCTGTTATAAAAGCGTATTGATTTTTGTTGTTATGTTAATCTTTAGATATTATTGAACATGTGAAGTATTTTATGTCACATAAGTTTTTTTTTAACCTTCACCATTATAATAGAATATATATTAAATAATATTTATTGTTTTCTTGAAATTCAATTATAAATATACTAGTTTATGTACCAGGAGCTTTCTAAGCGTTGGCCTTAATAATAAGTGATAAGTATTATAGACCATAATATTAACATCAATTGTTTATTTGTTATCCCTTGTAAGGTTAATAATAAAATTAATTTAATAAAACTAAAAAAAATACAAAATCAAGAAAATTCATGAAACATGCATGTTTATTTCACTGAAAATATATTCTAAAAATTGTTTCCATAGAAATTAATCAAATGACGAAAAATATTTTTTTGTATATTTATAAGATTTGAAAATTATTTTCAATGAAACAAATAGATCCTTAAGATGATCTATCTGCTCTGGAATATATATATATATATATATATATATATATATTATAGGGATATGATCCACTTATATTATGTAAAATTATTAATAATTTTACATTAATTTACCGTCATTAAATTTAAATATATAAATACCTTACATTTAATTAAAATTTATAACTCATAAAAAATATAAACAGTAAAATAATTTCTCTCTTTTCCACCTTTTTTTAGCGTATAATAATCTTCGCTATGGTTGAAGTGATCCGATATTATAATGCAGATTTGGCTTTATCAATTGTGTACAATCTATCAACATGTACAAATGCATAAACAAATTGTACACTTTGATTACTCTAGATTCAAACGCCACATCCAACTATAATCTCCTGCATGTTTGTTATGAGAAGAAGATTTTCACAATTTACAAAGACATAATGATGATAAAATCAACAAAAGTCCAAAAATACAATAAAGGGTAAATTACAAGAATCATCAGTGTATTTTGTTATATTTATTATTTCACTCATTGTACTTTAAATCCGTTCAATTTCCTCTCTAAATTTTATATATTTAGCGTTTTTGATCACTCGTCCGCTTCTCCCACTAACGGCATTATGACGTGATTTTTTTTTTTACTTTTTTAATGATCATTTTTCAACTCAGAAAATGAGAAAAAGTTAAAACAAAAAGGGTAAATGAGAGGAAAAAAAAAAACAATTTACATAATGTTGCTTCCACGGTCTTCCATTGTAGAATAAGAGCTCATTTCGCCGCTTTTCAGGCTTCCATTCATTCAGCGATCGCCGCCGTAAATCCCACTCCTCAGCTCATAACCGCCACCGTAAAACGGCTACTCCAAGAAGAGATCTTCATGCTTCCGTTACAATCCCCAAAATCCTCTTCTCCATAAAAAACGACGACCCCTGAATAGAACTCATTCGAGTGCAAAAACACATCGGGCTCTTTCCGCTCACAAAGTTCCTTCTTTTTCCCAAACAGTAATCGCTTATGGCTACCTGTTTTGATCATTTTACTGCAAATAATCCTCCTCGTGGCTCGTGCCCTCCCTTTTTCCCATCGTCGAACTCATTTTCCTTTCACTTTGTCTTAATCTAATATACTCCTTCCAATCACTTTCACTCTCCTCAAGAATCGTCCATCACGGCTAGCAATCCCATCTACTGTTAGTCCATCAGATGTACAAGGTTCCATATCAACCTGTGAACCAAATTCTCTTTCCAAAATCCCCCATTTTGATGTAGATGCAATGAATGCTGATTTTGCAGCCCCCAAAAGCTGGAAATTAGAAGAGCAGAAAAGGACCCCATGTGTTTTTCAGTGACTTATGCAAAATCGAAGAATACCCATGATCAAAAACCTTGAAAATTTGATTGGAATCAATGAGATTATCAAGAGACTGCACATAGCAAAAAGCTCTAGTTATAGAGTTACGAATTTTGACTCTCACAAATCCCAAATATATATACATCCTATTTATTTATTTATTAATTGATTTATGTGGAAAATTTTATAATTTAAAAAAGCCACGTGAGCACTCTGTTAACGGAAAGTAACGTTTAAGTGATAAAAAACTAAATGTATTAAGTTTAGTGGCTAAAAATGCTAAATGTATAAAATTTAGTGAGAAAATTAAACGAATTTAAAGTACAGTAATAAAATAAGAGTCTTAAAACCTCTTTAAATCTAGATGGATGAAAAGAGTACAACTAACTAAGTGAAAATACAACAACTCGAAGGTTTTCACGACAAGACAACAAAACACGGCACTCAAGCCACACCAAATACTCAATATATACTGTAGACCTAAGTTGAACAAAAAAGAATTACAAGAAATTTCTATTATTGTGATAAATTTAATTTTAACAAAATTATTTTTATCACTACTAATATTTTCTTGTGACAAAATAAATAAATGTCACATTAAATTAGGAAAATATATACAATTGTGATAAAAAACTAATATCTTTGTAATATTTTCTAATAGTTAGTAAAATTGTGTAGCATATGGTGACAAAATATATTTTATTACCTTTTTTTTGTCACAAATGTTTTCTTCATTTTTTGGTCAAAAATAAAAACATATAATAATAAGTTTTGTGACTATAAGTTTTAATAATTATGACAGAAAAATTTTCACAACAAATAATAAAATTAAAGTAGTTTTGTTTTTAGTTTTATATTTTAATTATAGTGACAAAATGTATAATCACATCCAATTTTTGGCAAAAAAACAAAAGTTATATAATGGGATACGTTTTGTAACTATAACTTATAAATTTTTGTTACAAAAAAGTTATCACATTAAATACTGAAATTCATATTTTTGTTGAAAATTTTGGTTTGTAGTTATATATTTTAATTATAGTGAAAAATATATTTTCACAAATGTTTCCCTCCATTTTGTACATAAAAAAGTATATATCAACAACTTTTGTAACTATAATTTTTAATTATTATTATAAATAAAAATTTATTTTTATTTATTTTATAATTATTTTAATTTTGATGGAAAATATTTCTATTTAAAACAATCAAAATAAACTTAACACAATATATGAAAAATCATTAATTATTTTTTTTTGAAAATTAATTATTTAAAAAATGTTTATAAAAATAAAATTTTATCACGTCATATAAAAAAATTATTTTTTAAAAATAAAATCCAAAATGTTAAAATTTAAAATCAAAATAAAAAATTCAACTTAATTATAATAAATTGTTCAAAATTTTATAAAGAATCAAATTTAATTATAGATAAATAATATAATTTAAAGAATAATAGATAAATCAAATAAAATAAATTTAATACAATTGATAAAATTTAATAAAAATATATTTTATATGACAAAAAAGAAAAAATTAAATGAAAAATAAAAAATAATGATGACAGACTTTGTTAAGTTATTGATTAATTATATTACACATGTTTTAATATGATTGGTGGATACGTATAGGGGTATAAAATGGAGATAGAAGATTTGTATTCGTAAGTAACAATTAATTTATATATATTATTTTACATTAAAATATAAGTAACTTATTGTTTTAGATGTCTAAAATCGATACCTACATGAATATATCCAACATAAAATTTAAGTTTGAATTTTTTAAACCATGTATAAAGATGAGTAAATAATTAATTAATCTTTCTTTTTTAGTTGTTAGTCTTATCATATAGGCTAAAATGCATTCAAATTCGATATATATTACCTATAAGACGTGTTAGAGTTTGTGGCATTTTTTATATTGTGTTGGTCTAAAAAAATTACGATGTAATTTATTTGTTGAAAAATAAAAATTTTAGTTATAAATTAAAATTTGAACTAGATTTTTAATCAATTATCAATATACTATCTTTCCTTGAATAATAAAAATAATTAATTATTGATTATGTTTAATTATATATATAATATTCAATTTGGATCAAGTTTGTCAGAACTAATTTCATATAATGTATTTGAATTATGTTGTAAATACAATTTCTATGTGGATTATCGATTATGTATTTTATTTAATATAGATTAATATATTTTATTTTAATATGAATGATAAAAAATCAAGTACTATATAGATGATAAAAAATTGTAGCATTAAATATGTGTATTAAATATAATATATAAAAGGGTTTATAAATTTAATTGTTTTTATTTTTATTTTTTTAGATTATATAATTTTGATTTATAAATTTATGAAAAGAGATTTTAATATATATATTAAAATATCTTTTCAGAAATTTCAAATGAA
Organism: Hibiscus syriacus; assembly: GCF_006381635.1. NCBI lineage: Eukaryota > Viridiplantae > Streptophyta > Magnoliopsida > Malvales > Malvaceae > Hibiscus > Hibiscus syriacus. The sequence goes on along the minus strand of NW_024063471.1, from coordinate 13,460,152 downwards.
GTTGCTCTTAATAATATTATTAAATAATATAGTTTAAAAAAAATTGAGATGGAAATCTCATCTTTTTTCTCTTAGTAGAAATTAATTTTTAGAGAAAATTTTATTTATACTTATCTTATAATTAATATTTTTCAAACTTTAATTATATTTTTGTTTAACCGTTCTAGGCCATTACTCTATTTTTTTCTTTCTTCTTCAACGTGAAGGGGCAGTAAGTTATTTTATTTTTTATTTTCTGATATTTGATCTATAATCTAATATGATCTATAATTTATAGTTTATATTTGTGTTCTTTCTAGACAATCATATATAAAAACAAGAGAGTGAATGTTCATTGATTATGGTTGATCCTAATCGACAAAAACAATCAAAATCCAACACAAAAGATGAGTCAATAATCAATTAAGGTAAGGGAGCTGATAATTTCTTTTTAGTTTTAGTTGTTAATTTTAAAATTTTTAGTCATGTTATAGAAAATAGAATGAAAACATACTTTTCTTCTTTTTTTATGAATGTATATCGTGAAATGAACAAAAATAATAATAGTTTTATTTACAAAGAGGCAAAAATTATGTACCTGGTTTGAGACTTTTATTTATTTATTTATTTAATTATTTATAGGTTCTTAGGGATATCTTTGTGAATGTTTTTTTTAGATCTAAGATTGTTTTTTATTTTAATTTTCTTAGGAAGTTGTTGTCGTGTTTTTGAGAATAGACAATTAATATAGTGTGAACTGCTTTTATTTTTTTCATCCTTTGGTATTTTTTTTTGGAGTGTATTGGTTGCATTTTCCTTATAACTTAGTTATGTCTTTATTTCCTATACTAACAAAATGCTTTAATCGACTCCTTTTATAATAAAAAAATTCAAGAATAATATAATATGGTTTATTTATTAATTTATTAGTATTATTTATTTATTTATTTTTGTACTCTTATTTATTATAATATTAACAAATTCATAGAATGTTATTTCTAGCAATCAAAGTATTTGTATTTTGCAAAATCAAAGTTCAAGAAAATATTATAATTTAATTTTTAATAATTAGATATATTCTATATGCTATTTTTAAAATATTTATTAAAAATTTAATATTATATAATTTTTTTTTATTTTAATATAGGTGGGGAAGGATTTAATATTTATGGATTGTCGTGATGGATTTCAATTTATTTTAATTTGCAGAAAATAATTTTATGTTTTAGGCAAATTTTATTCTAAAATTTTTATGTTTATTTTAATAATATTTAATATAGTTTTATTATTATAATATTTTAAAATATATTGTTAGTTATCACAATAAATTTGAACAACAGTTGTTTTGTAACATAAATAAATATGAAAAATTAATTTAAATTATGAAACAAGTTAATTTTACAAAATTAACAAATTGTGATAAATTTAATAAAAATAAAAAATATTTCAAATTAGTTAGTTTTAGTCATAATAATAAATATTAATTTCTCAATAAAAAAATATGACATATAGTATTTTTCATAATAATAAATTATAATAAATTTGTTTAGTCACAAAAAATATTAAATTTAGTCCAAATAAGAAATTATGTCTAACTTATTTACTCACAATATTTTCTCAAAATAAATATTTTTGATAAATTACTTAGTCATAATAACTATTTATAACAAATATTAATTTCTCAATATACAATTATGACAAATAATAATCTTTCACAATAATAAATTGTAAAAAATTATGTAGTCTCACTAACATATTAATTTTAGTCAAAATAAAAAATTATGTAAAATTTATTTTGTCATAAAATAAAATTAGTGATAAATTAAATTTTGTTGTAATATGTCTTTTTGCCATGAAAATCTTTTTATTTTATGTTATAATTTAAGTTAATTGAGACAAAATTTATTTTTTTTGATAAAATAAATATTTTATCTCTATAACTGACGAAAGTGAGAAATTATTTTTTGTTGCAATATGTATTTTTGTTACAAAAACCCTCTATAGTTGATGTTAAAATACAAGTTAATTATGATAAAACAAACTTCTCATAATGAAATAATTAATTGATTGTGGCAAATATTTTGTCATGATAAGTTAATTATAGTAACAAAATTTCATTGTTACAATAAATAATATATTGATAACAAACACAATTTCTTCATAATATACTTTACATGACAAGATTGTTCTAATAAATATGGTAACAAATAAAATTCATCGAAATAAATATATAGTGACAATTTTAGTATTTTAGTGATAAATAAATTTGTTACAACAATAAAAATTTCTTATAGTGAAGACACAAGATTAATAAAAACCACATAACATCGAACTAAACACCAATCTTATATGGACTAGGAACCCTGAAGATGACAGTTAAAAGCAACATCAAGATACATAAAAGCAGAACAAGATTACAGCAAAACCAACCTAGCTAATCAGCTACAGGGACACCAAACCTGATAAGATCTTAAAACTGATCAATCTTCTTCGGTCTCCATTAACTCCATTAAGCGCAGCTGACCTGGCCTCGATAAGCGTCATTTGACCTCTTTGCTCCTTTGCATGAGATTATAATAAGTCTCGAGACTAAACCAATGAGCAAATCTCTAAAAAAAAAACAAACAACGAGGTACTAGAAAAAACGAACATCACGCCTCCTCTGAGCTAACTGACAATCACCAAGCATTATAGAACTCATTCCTTTTCATACCATCCTTTGCAAGAAGAACGACCCTAAGAAAGGATTTTAAAATCTCAAGATTACAAATAGCTTTCAACGACCTAAGACTTGCAATTTTGACGAGGCGGGCTGCCCAAAATATCCAACAACATTGCATTTTCTCTTCAACTACCCAACATGAACTGATATGAAGGACAAAAGCATTTATCCCACAGAGAATTGAAGTAAGCAAAACTGACTCCACAACACTATGAATTTGGGAAAGAGTATGAACAACAAAGAGTTGGGGAAAAACACCACTCATATTCATATAGCTTCATCAATTTCTAAAACTCCAACCTGATAATTTTTAAATATTTTTCTATCTTATTAACTGTAGTCACTCATTTTTGTCCAGGGTTTATTTAGTATAATATAATGTAGTTTTTGAAAATATTTTTTGAAAACATATAATATATAGTTTTTAGAAAACATTTTTTGAAAGGATATAATATATAGTTATTAAATATGGTTTTGAAAATATGTTTTTGAAAACATATATTATATAGTTTTGAAAACACATTTTTGAAAACGTATAATATATATAATTTTAAAAACGATTTTTGAAAACGTATATAATATAGTTTTGAAAACATATTTTGAAAACATATATATAATTTTTTAAAACTATTTTTTTGGAAATATATATAATATATAATTTTTGAAAACATATTATTTTTGAAAATATAATATTATATAGTTTTTATTATATATTATATTATATTATATTAATATTATTTATTTTATATATTATTATTTATATCTATATATTATATCATATATTATAATATTATATTTTTATATTTATTATGTATTATTTTTATTATATTATATTAATTATTTTTATTTGGTTCATGTTCAAGGAGTCCAGCAAAAGTCTATTAGTGGTCCAACAAGGAGCCCAACTGGGTAGCCTGACCCAACAAACCCGGTTAGGGGGCTTGACCCATCCCAAAACCAAACTAGGGTTTTATACTTAGTGAGGGCGCTACATGGTCATAGCGCGTGAGGGCCACGTGCTACAAAGGAATCACGCGCCAACGTCGAACCAAAAAACCAGGAAGCAAAACCGGAGGAGGTCTCTCCGGTTTCTCAGCAACTGACGCCCGAAAAATCAGCCATAACTGAACATGCAACCAAAATCCCGTAAAAATCGATACTACCATCACCGATTCAAGGGGGAAATAGCCCCAGTGAGGGACTATAAATACACCGATAAGAAGTCGTCTGCGAAGGGGGAATAGATCGAGCAAAGGCAAAGAACCAAACAAAGAAGCAAGAAATATACATCAAAAATAGAAAAAACCAAAGCAAATCTAGCAAAATAATATTCGAAGCAACCAATAAGCCCCAAAAATCACAAATAGCCTTCGATTTAGTGTCGGGAGAGGAACGGTCGTCGGAAAATGAGAGGTTTTTCACCAAAAAGGTAAAACCCGAAAAGCTTTAGTTCTATATCTACATCATTGTGGTTGTTTTTAGGCCATTTTTGGCTTCGTTTTTGCGCTTACGGGCTTAGGGAGAATATTTTGGGTGTAGTGGATTTTTTTTCCGGCGGCTGGGCTACGTTTGGGCTCGTCGGTATGTGGCCGGCCGTAAGCCGGTGAGGAGGGCTCGAGAGAGTTTGAAAGAGGCGGATTTTTTGTTGAAATAATGGGAAAATGATTTTTCCCTAATTTTGAGGGTATTTATAGGGGCCACTTTATAAATATGAAATAGTTTAATTATTTCTACAATCCCTCTAACTTTGATGCATAGTTTATTTTGGTCACCTATTGTAAAATTGTCCTTGAATTTTTAATTAATTCAATTTAGTCCTTATTTATTTTTTATATTTATGCAATTAACCCCTCTAACTTTGATTTTTCTCCTTGCAACTTTCAATTAATTCATTTTGGTCCTTCATATGTTTTTCAATTTAACCCATTTAATTTAAATTTTCTTTTATTTCTTTTATTCATTTAATTTTTATTTAATTTAATTTTATTGTTTTTTTCTCTTTGATATTTTATTTTAATCCTAATACTAACCTTTTTTATTATTTTATTTTCTATTCTTTAACTTTTTTCTTTTTCTTTGTAGGAACGATTTTAATCGGTCAAAGGTAAGTAATTCAAATCGAATTTTAAATTTTTATTTAACTTTTGATTTTCGCAATTAAGACAACTGGAAATTAAATTGGTATCGAAAGAGCAATACAAGGGTGCTAATCCTTCATTGACTGTAATCGACTCCCGAATCTGATTTATCTCTAGTAAAACGCAGATCAGGTAAGATGGTAAATTAAGGTGCCCAGTCAACCTAATTTTTTTAAAATGATCGGTGGTGGCTCTAACACATTAAACTTAAGTCGAAGCCCAATTCCGGGTCCACCCGAAGGACAATTACGATAGCTTGGCGACTCCACTGGGGACAGGTAAGTGAGTCAAGCCAAAATTAAATTTCGGTTGTCTTCTTAAGCGAAAATTTTTAAATTTTAATTTTTCTTTGTGATCATTATTATTTACCTTTGATCATTAGTTTTCAAATAAATAGTTGTACTAATAATTTTAATGATTTCAGCTTTTCAAAAATTCATCTAAGGCTCTATACCCAAGCTCTAAACCCCTTTTGTAAGTGGAGGTAAAAGCGATGCCTTCGTGGGAATTTATTCCCCGTACAAGCCTAGCAAGTAACATTCATGATTCATATACCTTATGTCTTCATGTGAATTTATTCTCCGTACAGACATAAGGGAATGAGTCATCTCGAGTTTAACTTGGTCCACATAAGCTTGTAATGGGCTTAGGATTGAGGGTCTAGCAAGCCCAAGAGGGGCACTAGCAAGGAGAACTCGGGTACCTTTTTTAGAACCTAAACCGAAAGACTGTGAGGAATTAGAGCCCACCCTAAAAACTTCATTTCAGAACCTAGGCTGCTTGAGCTATTTCCTGCTTTATTTTCTTTCCAAAGCATGCGAACTAGAAATATATGTAGTTAGGATTTATTCAAAAGATTAACATGCGGGATAGAGATCATGTCCGTGTAGGAATAATAAGCATGTGGGGTAGGAATTTTTATTTTCATTAGTATTTTGATTATTATTTTTATCTTACTAACTTGTTTCCTTTTCATCTTTGTTTTTCTTCTATTTTTATCATTTGCATCATTTAAAGAGGTGTTGACCCACAAAAAATGTTCGTTAAACTCAAATAATTTGCATTGATGAACAAAAGGGTTGTAATGGAAGAGGTGAAAAATAAAAAGGTCCGGCTATGGTCAGAGAAGACTCGGAAGGAAAATGGAGACAGTCTATGAGGTAACTATGTGTCTGATTTGGTTGGTTATGCTTCTATCAACCTTAAACAGAACGATGTTCAAGATTTGCAGAGCATTTGGGACAACTAGAAAAATTACAAGAAACAAAGATTTTGTAAGCAGTATGGTGATATCACACATCTACTCTATGTCAAGTTAGATGAGCCCCTAGTTCGAGCCTTAGTACAATTTTGGAATCCATAGTATTATTGTTTTACATTCAACCAAGAATACATGGTGCCCATAATTGAGGAGTATACTACTTTACTACATTGTGAAGGAATCAGAATGGACCGAGTCTACACCAAATATATCAAAAGTCATCCTTTCAAGAATGGGTTGACAAAGGTTGTAGGGGTAGATAAAAAGTGGGTAACTGGACGGATTCAACACAAAGGTAAAGGAGAAAGAATTGCTTGGACCCATATCAAGAAATTAATGAGGAATCATCCTGATGAATGGAAGGCGATTGACATTTTCACACTAGGTATCTATGACTTGGTTATCTTCCCAAAAACTTTGGGATACATTAAAGCAACTGTGGTGGAACTTTTCAAACAATTTCATAAATGAGTGAACCCTGTGCCAGCAATCTTAGCTGAAACATTTCGTTCACTAAACCATTGCAGAAGGACTGGCGGCGGAAGATTTATAGGGTGCATACAACTTTTTTAGGTTTGGATCCATAGTCACTTCTGGAAGACTGATGGGATTTCTTACTACCGATTCAACACCATTTACTCCCCTTTGGATGAATTCCTTTCACAAAAGTGGTGAGAAGGCAATCTTATGAAAAAATGGGTAAAGGTATTCATGCACATTCAAGATAAGGACATTGTCTGGAGAGCCCCTTGGCTGACCCATAGTGATATCCTTTTATCGATGTGGAGACCCATGAATTATAATGTTACTTGGGTTATGGGGAGGAGTTGGTTATTCTCTGCTTTTGGCACTTTAGTAGGATGGGGCTCGACAGTTTGTCCTAGTTACACATGAGATATATGGATAAGAGTTTTCATACCATGAGGACAACTACAAGAAGAATGTCAAAGATGTAGTTGAGTCATTGAAGAAAATATTTTGTACAGATGTCATAGCTGCTAAAGATATACTTACTCCAGATTATATAGAATGGAAGAAGCTAAGGAAGAATGACACCATTCCCGTACCATATCATGAAGATACTCAGACCATGGAAGAGCAAATTAAACCAATTCCCTCATAATTAGAGATATCAAAGAAGGAATTCGAAGCTGAAAAGGAGGAGTTGAAACAAAATCTAAGGGAACTCGAAGATGAGAGATTCCCATGGAAGTTAGATGTCGATACTCAAAAGGATCGAGTAGACAAGCTAGAAAAGGAACAGAAGAAAGTCTGCTTTGAGTTGGAAGATTTGAGAAAAGGGTATCAAGAGCAAGTTCAGAACAATTCCAGTTTAAAAAGATCTTTCAAATACTGGAAAAGAGAAACCAATAGCTTGAAAAGGAAGTTCTAAGGACAGGATGAAAGAGAGGCACTGAAAGAACAATTAAAGACTTCCCAAAGACGTTTTTTAGAAAGCCAACACCAGAAAAAATGGCTGAAAACTAAGGTAGCTGATCTGGAGAAGTATCTTCAAAGACAACAAGAACAGGATGGCAAAACCATAGCTGAGTTGGAGGCCATTATGGATAAATTCAAGAAACAAGCAAATGAGCTTTAAATAGTCCCTTTCGATGGAGAACTCCAATGGCGTTTCTATTGGGAAAAGGCTCAACAAAGAGCAAAAGCTAGAGATACAGTTATTCGAGACTTCTTAGAGAAAATACAGAAAGCGGCACACCACTATTTGAAGCAAAAAGACATGTCAACCTATTTGAAGTCGTTCGGGGGTCTAGAAAACTTAGTCAGAATGTACCTTTGAGTTGTTATTATCTCTTAGAAATAACACTTTTGTCCCAATAAAGATTATTTATAATAACAGACATGTTTTTAGATAAGTACCTCGAAACTCCATGCATCATGCATTCTTGCATATTTGGAGTTTTTCTTTTTCTTTTCATTTCTTTACATTTACATTAACTAATAGAAAAAGTCTCATAAAAAAAGGGAACAAACACTGGACGTACCACCTCAAGCATTGGCACACCTCATCCTCACAATACCCGTACAAAGAAAAAGAAAATAGAAACAAAGATTGCTCAACTTGAAAAAAATATGCTGAGACTGAAAAAGGAACTAGAAGAAAAAATAAGTCAAAATCAACAAAATACCTTGGATTCCATCATTAGGAACCAAGATTCATTGGTTGATCATATTATTGCAAGGTTGTCTGGCCTGAATCAAATGAATACTCCTGGGGCAGGGGCATCTGAAGGGGTGGTTGTACCACCTACTCCACAGTTGGTTATTTCACTTGGAATCTTACCAGAACTTCAAGGTGATTCATCTGACGCGAAAGCACAAGCCTCTGTAACTAACCCTTAAAATAATCCAGATGATTACCGTATTTCAGATTTTGATGAGGAAGTTAAATCAAAGATGGTGGAAAAGATCAAGCAGCTGGAAGATCAAATGAAGATAGTTAGAGGAAAATATAATTATTATGAAGTTGATGTTCTGGAACTAAGTTTGGTCCCAAATTGGATTCTTCATCCTAAGTTTAAAATCCTAGATTTCGAGAAGTTTGATAGGAATAATTACCCCTTAGCTCATATCACCATGTTCTGTCAAAAGATGACAAGATATGTAGGGAACAACCAACTCTTGATTCACTGCTTCAGGAGAGTCTGATAGGTTTAGCCGTCCGGTGGTACAATTAATTAAACTACTCTCACATCAGGACGTGGAAAGATCTTACCAAGTCGTTTTTGGAGTAATACAATCATGTAAATGACATGAGACCAGAATGTATTATATTGCAATGTATGGAGAAGAATCACAAAAAACAATTTTAGACAATCTGCACAGTGAAGGAGGGAGTTAGATGTGCAGGTTCATCCACCTTTGGATAAAAAAGAAAAAAAACATTTTCGTACATACACTGAAGGCTCATTTTTAGGGCATCTGGTTGCAATTACATCCAAGATATATTCTGATTTGGTGATGGCCAGAGAGATGGTGGAAACGACTATTAAGAAAGGAAAAATAAAAAGAGGTAGGTTAAGTAGAAAACCTCCCATGAAGAAGAGAGAATGAGAGATAAACAACATCAACTCTTTCGACAGCAACAAAAATATTACGATCTCTAAATCTAAACCAACTGCAACTGTACCGTCAGGTACTTCTAGACAAGATTCGAGGGAATCAAGGAGAGAAAGAGGAAATGAGCATTTTGATCCTATTCCCATGAACAATAAGGAGCTTTATCAACAGTTTTTTGTCACACAAGTGGTGTCACCATATCCAAAGGAACCTCTAAAGCCCCTATACCCTAGGTGGTATGATGAAAATGCACACTGTGAATATCATAGCGGTGTTCTAAGGCATGCTATTGAAAGCTGCCTCACCTTTAAGAGGATTGTCCAAAGATTTCATAACAGAAACTGAATTCATTTCAACAATTCATAATCACCCAACGTTGCAAAAAACCCTTTGTCTAATCACCAAGAGAATGGGGAAAATGCATTCACTAAGGAGAAGGGTAAGAAAGTCAAAACCAAAGTCTCCGAAGTGAAGTCACCTCTAGCTGGGGTATGGAAGAAAATGATAAATGCGGGGTTTCTTGGACTGTAACCTAGCACATCATATTGCAAATGTGGCAGTCATTGCTGTTATCACAATGAGGACGGACATGATGTACAAGAATATGTCGAATTTAGGGCCTTGATCCAGCTAATGATGGATAAAAAAGAGCTGGAATTTTATGATGAAAAGTAAGGACAATCCCGAAGCGGATGTTCGTGTAACTGGAGATGCATCTTAAAAGTGAATGACGTAATCAAGGAATAAGGTATCTTGGGATGAGACAAGAGGAGATTATCAATATTACCACAGAGTTATGTTACATATGAAATGATGTCTTGCTTGAATTTATCTTTTATATGCTTGAACTTTTTTAAATGACATTTCTTTGAGTAATAGTGAATTGTTTCAAATTCAGTGAATATCAAGTAAATAAAATGCACATCTTGAGAAATGAGGTTATAGCCTTTTGACATATGCCGAGATCAAATTCCTTTTTAAAAAAAAGATCCATATATTTTACCTGAAAAAGAAAAAATGTTTTCTCACGCGAAAGTAGACAAGATGGGGCATCTCCGATGCATGACATTGCAAGACCAGTTAGTTTGCATGTCCGTTAAGGAAGTTCCATGACGATATACAATTTTCACAAATGGAATGGTGGAATAAATAAATTTGGCTTAGATCAGTTGCTTAGGAATTGAGCTCTAAAGATGAAATTTTTTGATTTCCACTGACACTCAAACTATAACAGATTATTCCTGAAAAAATTAGGAAATATCGAAATCAAAGAATTAATGTGATATTAATGAACGATAATTTTAACAATGTTGGGGATACTCCACTGAAAGTAGTAGGCTGTTAATCTTCGGAGGTAATGTCTGAAGCAACTATGGTAGTAATGTGCAAGCTTTATGAAGTAATTTTCGTTTGAGTTTGTCATGTCGAAGATTTTTTGAAACTTGAATCCTTTAATTAAGGGTATTCCGCTAAAGTAAGGGGTAATGTTAAGTTACCTAACTTTATGAATACAAGTACATTCAGATAATGACAGTATTCTTTATGTGTCGAGATGAAATCCAAACAAAATCTAAAGTGAGTACATCAAGTTTAACAAGTATAATTTAAAGAAAGACGATAAGGCCTGAAATAAACGTGGATTTGAAATTAAATTTCAATGAAAGGTGGACTAAGAGAGTCAGGAAATATCTGTTATAGTTGACTACATAAAATCACTCAGGGGTTTTGTTTTTTCAATATTTCGACGCTATCTCTACTTAAGGAGTCAGCGAAACTTAAACAAATAAAAAATTCTTGAGAACTGAAATAGAAATGGTCTCTAAAGGGCCTTACATGGGAATACATCAGTTGCGTTATTTTGTTTACATCCTATTTGAAAATCATGAAATTCAAAACCAAATTGTATTGCCTTCTCATATCACCCATGGATCTTAATACTTGTCAAAAGGCTATAACCTTTGAAAAAAACTTGTGTGATTCGTGTATTTGATATTCAGTGAACTGATACTTTGCTTCAATTGCTCTGACATTATTTTTATACCAAACCTTTTGAAAAGGGAGATATATCTCAGACAAGACATAGTTTCTTGAAAAATCGGTTGAATGACCTGAAACGATGTGGGGCATCTCCAGGTTCCCAATCTCTTCTCTTTCTACCACCTATGCCTCCTAAGTGGTTCCTATAAAAATAGAGATTGACGTTATGAAGAAGAAGGTAGTGTTACAATCCATGGCCAAACATGATCAAAAGGACAAAAAATAAACATTCTAACTAATCATTTTGAAGTAAGTATGAGCAATATAAATGGTTGCTTCATCCATCATAGTGTCTCTCTTTACTATGAAGATGGTCATCCAGTAAGGTGCAAGTGACCTATAATAATGAATTGGTTGGAAAGAGTTTAGCCCGTGATGACGAGAAATTCGTTCACTATCGGGTCCCTCATGAAACATGATTTTATTGTTGTACTTAAAGATGTCATATCAAAGAGAAACAATGGGAATGAAAGCCCTGATGGTAATGACAGCCCAAATGAGCGTGAAAGGAAGATAAGCTTTGCTGCCAAGATTCTCATGCAAAAAAATTCAAAGTACTCTACGAGTACAAGAATTTGAGAACTCACAAAAAAACACTGAGGGTGCTTGATATAATGTCAAGGCTGCATGACTTCCTATTCGACAGTCTTTTTCCATGATAATCAGAATAATTTTACGGACACTAGAGGAGGTAGCATTTCCTATAGAAGTTGTCAGTTGAGCTTCCAAGCCATGTAAGGAAGCCTTTCATTGAATATTGATGTGTCAACTACGATGATAATTCAACCAGTTCAAGTAGTTGATCATCAACCAAAATACAAAAGAGTCTTACTCCCTCGAGTAAACAAAGGCTAAAAGAACACTTAAGAATCTCTGAATTAAAATTGATCCATACAATCAAGAGTGCAAGATCAATGGATTGAAATAACAAATGAGCAAATGTCAGATTTTTTCCATGAAGCCGTCAGTGCTAGGGCATGATCGATTCCAAGGACAAGACCACCAGACAAAGAATGAGTCTCCGTCCAAGAAATAAAATAAGAACTAATTCATTTTGCATACATCTTAGACATACGTAAGAGCATCACATTTATAATTTTTCGTATACATGATTTTTGCAACTTTAGAGTCAAGTTTTAACTTCACGACAAAAGATACTCGATTCAAAAATGTCTTCAAAAAAATTAATGGTGGTTGTTTAGCTCAGTGGCGATGAACTACACCTCAACCAACTTGACCTATAGAAAGATCGACATAATCAACTTCAAATCGGGTTTGAGAGCCAATTCAGAATGGATTGAGTTTAGCTCAACTTAACGGCGAGTGGCTAGTTTCCAGTTCAAGTTTTCAAGCCAGATTTCAACTCCACTACAGATGATATCCGGCTGACAGACTACCTCACTTGGCTTTCTTGCAAAGAGGGGTCAATTGAAGAATATACCACATGGCTTTCCCGTGAAGGGGAGTCTTCCAAAGATCATCTCACCTGGTTCAGACCCGCGAATGGGAACCACTTGAAGAATGTATCACTTGGCTTTCCCACGAATGGGAGTCATCTAAGGAATTGTGACTGGCATAGACTCTCGAAGGGGAGCCATCCTTTACTTAGAGGAATCGTTCACAACATATCTCAAGGCGAGAAGGGCTATCTGTCAACAAAAACTTTCGAGAAGACCTAGGTTGGATGCGATTTAGCAACAAGGAACTATCTCATAGCCTAATTTATAGTATAGCTTAAGTCGAGAAAAGTTGTCTGTCAACAAAAACTATCGAGTTCGATTCCATTCAGTTCGAGGGCGTATCAATCGCATGGTAGCATCGAGGAACTACTCTTTGGTTGAATTTCAAACCTATGTCTTTAAGCTAAGAAGAAGACCAAGGTTGACTATGATTTGGCAACAAGAAGCCACTTTCCAGTTCAGATTTCGAACCAAGATTTCAACTTCATGACGAAGGATATCGTGTTCAAAGACATCTCAATATCGACTTAACTTTACGACGAAGAATTCACCTGCAATACGACTCAACAAAAGGGAGCCATCCTCTATTTTTTAAGTCGAATCTCAACTCCGCAGCAGAGGATAATCGATAAAAGATTCGACTGCAACATTGAGTTGGATTTTAAACCCAAAGATCGACAACCCTCACAGGAACATGCTTGTTTTCAAGTACATATGCATTGAATGAAAAATTGTATCTTTTTGTCTTTGACCTTTTTTCGTTGAACGATAATGGGAAAAGAGGGATAGCTGTAGTCACTCATTTTCGTCTGGGGTTTATTTAGTAAAATATAATGTAGTTTTTGAAAATATTTTTTGAAAACATATAATATATAGATTTTAGAAAATGTTTTTTGAAAACATATAATATATAATTTTTAAAAAAGTCGATTTTTAAAATATATAATATGGTTTTGAAAATATATTTTTGAAAACATATATTATATAGTTTTGGAAACTCATTTTGAAAACATATAATATATATAGTTTTAAAAATGATATTTAAAAACATATATATAGTTTTTTAAAACGATATTTTTGGAAATATATATAATATATAATTTTTAAAACATATTATTTTTGAAAATATAATATAATATAATATAATATAATTTATATTATATTATATTAATATTATTTATTTTATAAATTATTATTTATATCTATATATTATATCTATATATTATAATATTATATTTTATATTTATTATGTATTATTTTTATTATATTATATTAATTTTATTTTTTATTTGGTTCAGGTTCAAGGAGTCCAGCAGAGGTTTAGCAAGGAGCCCAACCGGGTAGCTTGACCTAGTAAACTCGATTAAGGGGCCTGACCCAGCCCAAAATCAAACTAGGGTTTTATACTTAGTGAGGACACCGCACAGTAATAGCGCGTGAAGGCCACACGCTGGCAACGAAAATTACGTGCCAACATGGAACCAAAAAACCAGGGAGCAAACAAGAGGTCTCTCCGATTTCTCAGCAACTGACATCGAAAAATCGGCCATAACCGAACATGCAACTAAAATCCCGTAAAAATCAATACTATCATTACTGATTCAAGGGGGGAAAATAGTCCCGGCGAAGGACTATAAATACACCGAGAAGAAGCTGTCTGCAAAGGGGGGAATCGATCGAGCAAAGGCAAAGAAGGAAACAAAGAAGCAAGAAATACACATAAAAAAATAGTGAAACCCAAAGCAAATATAGCAAAAATAATATTCAAAGCAACCAATAAGCCCCAAAAATCACAAATAGCCTTTGATTTAACGTCAGGAGAGGAACTGTTGTCGGAAAATGAGGGATTTTTCACCAAAAAGGTAAAATCCGAAAAACTTTAATTCTAGATCTACATCGTTGTGGTTGTTTTAGGCCATTTTGACTTCGTTTTTACGCTCACGAGGTTGGGGAGAATATTTAAGGTGTAGTGGATTTTTCTTCGGCCGTCAAAGACGGCGACTGGGTGACTGTTGGGCTCATCGGTAAGTGGTCGACCATAGGCCGGTAAGGAGGGCTCGAGAGAGTTTGAAAGGGGGAAGAGTTTTTGATGAAATAATGGGAAAAATGATTTTTTTCTAATTTTGGGGTATTTATAGGGGATCACTTTGTAAATATGAAATAGTTTAATTATTTTCGCAAACCCTCTAACTTTGATGCGTAATTCATTTTGATCACCTGATATAAAATTGCCCTTGAATTTTTAATTATTTCAATTTAGTATCTGTTTATTTTTTATATTTATGCTATTAACCCCCTCTGACTTTGATTTTTCTCCTTGCATCTTTTAATTAATTCAATTTGGTCCTTGATATTTTTTCCATTTAACCCTTTTAATTTAAATTTTCTTTTATTTCTTTTATTTATTCAATTTTTATTTAATTTAATTTTTTTCTATTTGATATTTTATTTTAACTAACCTTTTTTTATTATTTTATTTTTTATTCTCTAACCCTTTTTTTTACTTTTAGGAACAATTTTAATCGGTCAAAGATAAGTAATTCGAATCGAAATTTAAATTTTGATTTTCACAATTAAGACAACTGGAAATTAAATTGGTACCGATTTATCTCTAGTAAAACAAATATCAGGTAAGATGGTAAATTAAGGAGCCCGATCAACCTAATTTTTTTGAAAATGATCGGTGGCGGCTCTAACACATTAAACTTAAGTCGAAGTCCAATTTCGAGTCCACCCAAAGTACGATTACGACATTAATAATAGTGACCCCCTTGGAACATTCTTCAAACATTGATTTTAACCTCTTGACTCTAAGCTCGAGCGATAAAATATTGGCAATACTCCTGATTCCACTTCCTCAAGACTTCTTTTAATCTCCTTAAATTGACTAAGAAAACTGACTAGATGGTAGGACAGTTGCCACCGACATTCTTAATTGCGGCTTTTCAACCTCCTTATGGAGCCAAGCGTTCATGAAGTTATAAGGTTTGGACCTCAACCCATATTTTCGCTCGACAGTAGCACCGATAAATGGCTCGAGATTGAACTAGATAGCACGATTTGTCTGCTTCTTTTGATACAACCACTTGCACATCCTTGATCCTTACCACGTTGAAAGCACTCCCAAAAATTCAATTACTAAACTTCGATTCTTTCAACATAACTAACGCAATACACAATTCTACTTGCTATACTATAGTATAAGTGGCAAACCATTTATAAAAGAGTAATTCACGTTGATTTGCATCCATCTTCCCCCAACGTTGAAATAGAATTCACTAAAGTGCGGACCACTTTAATCAAGATTATATCCCGCACATACATTAACTCGCCTGAAATCTCAATTACACCGGAAACAATATAAACATATACATCATCAAACCACTTTAAATAAAACTAATTACCTGAAAACGGAAGATTTCTTCTTTTTGTAAGATAACCATCTCTGCTCTCTGAAAACTAAATAATATCCTTATCGCTAAAATTTTAAACCTCCAAATCCAAACCCCTTCCATCCAAGTAAGCACTCACATACTAGTGGTGCTCACCTCCTAAGCTTAAGACATACAAATTCGCTTCTAAGAGTGCTAAATCTACCAATGATTTGGAATCCAAGACTCTTCCCTAATTCAAGGGCCCTTGTTAGTATTTCCCACCGACTTACCATATCTGAATCGGAAAGAGATCTACCTGATAACTCTGAAATTTTGAACGCCTTAGATTTCTTTTTATCCTTCTTGGTTACCCGATCCCTCTTCTTTCTTTCACATTCTGAAAGTGCTCTATCTTTATACATCCTCATTGAGCCATATCTTTTTCCTAATTTTTTCCTTTGTGCTAGTTCTGGAAAGAAAGCCTCAGCCTCCACTGACTCATAAAATGTTTTATCGTTCTTGGTTCCTTTTTTTCCACACTCTATTTTGTTCATCCACAATAGCTTCACAGGAAAATTTATTCAAAGGCTCTCTAAAATGAAAGCCCAAAAATTGAATATCTTCCTTACAAAAAAAATCATCCTCAAAAAAAAAAAATGTTCCCCCTCGTAGCTCATCCTTCTTAGTAACACTTTCCCGAACTTGCACTTCTTTGGCAAAATTAACCTCCGCATTCGGTGCATCTGAGATGGGTAATTCGTGTGGCCCAACCGCTTTTACTATTTTTTGAATTCCGCCCAACCCATCAGGTCCATTTCCGTTTCTCACACCCCGAATTTTTTCGAAATTAATATAATAATTCTTTTTGTTTTTGTACAGGGACTAGTCTGATAACTTATTAAATTGTATTTGAATTTATTTGAAACTCAAGAAAGTTCAGGGTCTTAAGCCATGTTTTACCCTTCATCTTTTGTTTTTTTAGAATTTAAAATAAAAATAAGTGGTTCATGGGATTTGAACCTAACACTCCAAAAGCTTCATTAGGAGTCCTAACCATCTCAATTATGTTACTATAATTGATAGGAAACAGTGAAAATATCTAATGTGTTAGTTTTGAAATTTTTTTTGGAAATTTCATTTTGGGTCTCAAAATGAGTTGGAATTGTTCGGAACACCTAAGCTTTCAGATATTTTTACTGTCCCTAAACTTTTCAACGTCATTCACCAGTCTCTGGCGGGTAGTGGAGTACAATGCCCCCATCAACTGCTTCGCCGATGCATTGTGACTCCAACCCTATCAACTAGCCACCCAAACTCGTTGTCGTTCATCGTACAAATAGGAAAATATAGTTCGAGAACTAGCCTGCGATCTCATCCGTCGACCGATGGTACGATTGTGAACGCTAGGCCACCGCGATTAAAACCCTGGTGGTTGATTGTCGGAACTCATTGTCGTTCATCGTGAATCGTCGATTAAGGATTCGCTGGAGTTCTAAGTCACCGCCTCGATTTTTCGTTGATTTCGGTCAATCCCGAGGTCCGGTGACTACACCGCCACTACCATTGAACTTCCCGTGGAATTATGAACAAAACCTGACCGGTTTCGACGCTCACCATTGTTGGCGCATGAAAAGAGAAAAAAGAGGAAGCTCGATCATTTTTAAAATGCCATTTTTGTTACCCTCCGTTGTAAAAAAACATATGCACGAGACTCCCAAGGAGTTGATCTTCATTTATGGAAAATTTGGTGTCGTCCCGACGTCTGTAGACGCCGCACGTGCCCAACGCGCCGCCTCCTTCGTGTGGTGGTTGTTTCCAACCAATCAAGTTTTTAGAACGGCTCAAGTTAAACCACGAATCGATCCGAGCTACGAACTGAGCCAAGTCGTTGACTTTTGCTGCTCGTTGACTGGCCATTGATCGAGCGTTTATTTTTAAGGGACCACCTATCCTGATGTTTTTCTATGTCATGAGTCCCTTTCTAGGGTTTGTTTCACCAAATTCAAACCCAATACATCATTTTATCTCCCGATTCGATCCATTTTTCCTGATTAACTTATGTTTCTTATATAAATTCTTTTTCTATGTATCCAAGATATTATGGGATGTTGAAATCAAGTTCAAGGACGATCAAATAGAGTTTAAATGGTCGATCGATGTGGCTTGAAAATCAAGGTGATACATTATTACTATTTGCATGCTTTACAGAACATGTTGATATTGATTATTGCATGAATGAATAGTATTGGTCAATTCTGCGTAATTAATTATTATTGGGCTCGAGCTGAATATGATAAAAAAGTTAGTAAAATGTGTAACACATTAATGACTCGAATAAGAAATTAGAAGACCGATAGGAAATAAATTCCAAGGTTAATGATTAATTACTAAATCAATTGACCTCAAGGTCCGTGAATTCTGATTGTTTTTTAAAGGTGAAATGTAGAAATAACGAAAATACCCTTGTGTGTAAAAAGATCAAGGTTGTCCATGAAACTGGGAAATAACCCTGAAAAGTCATACTTGATTTGATAAAACTATCCACCTGTTAAATACTCGATCAGTTAAAAGAAACCATGATAATAAATTTTTACCTCCGAGATGGAAAAATATACTTAGAAATTTTGATTCCAGACCAAACACTTGGAGATTAAATTATCGAAAGTACCCTTACGTCCGAATTGTTCGAAGTGATTGAATTTTTTTGAAAATATTGAATTGAATGAATGACTAAAATATCTCAAGGATTGAAATAACCTAAATATCCTTATGACCTAGAAATAAGTGGATGTCATTAGATAAACCTCTGGAAATACCTACAAGACTAAGTGTTGTACCACCTCTAAAGGTCTTAGAGCACGACCCAAGCGCATCGGTAATGCCAAAATAAATAATATTATTGTAATACAAATTTGTTCCAAGATTCATTTCAATGGTGATTAGATGGTTATCAATTCAACTAGTGCAATTAATATTAAGAAGTGAGTATTCTGAAGGATATCAGTCCGAATGATTAATGAGCACTATAGTGAATTATTTGTTTAAATTGTTTAACCAGAGTCCTGATATATCAATATAAATCATGAATATCATAAATCGTCATTTTAATTTTATTGGACTAAAGTACTAAGAATTCTTCAAGAATCTCAATGTCCCTAATAGCCTGAATGATATAATCAGACCTGTTATATCTGAATCTTAAATAATTAAGATGTAAATATTCCTGAATGTCTTCTAAATGCA
Organism: Hibiscus syriacus; assembly: GCF_006381635.1. NCBI lineage: Eukaryota > Viridiplantae > Streptophyta > Magnoliopsida > Malvales > Malvaceae > Hibiscus > Hibiscus syriacus. The sequence goes on along the minus strand of NW_024063471.1, from coordinate 13,440,857 downwards.
TCCAAAATTTAAATGATCTTGAAGCATTAGTTTCTAAATGTTCGATTAAATCCATTAGTAATCAAACCCTTTTAATAGGTACCACATATCTAAAATCTGATCAATCTACCGAAGCTTCATTTTTTATTCCTGATAACTAACTAGTTCCTCAGAAAGATATATGAATCTTCTAATGTATTCCTTATGCACATAAATATTTTTGTCTGGTTTTAAAAATATAAATATGATATTTGAAATAAAAACATAGTTTTTGATCTCTGGTTTCTGATACTGGATACATACGACTCTTGATTCTAAAATTTCTATTTACTGGTTAACCTATTTTATACTGGGTACTATTTGTGATCAATTATGGAGTTTTGCAGGTTCAGCTCCAATCAAGCTGGTAAATCCTTATGAACCTAAGGCAACCCTTGGGTGGGCTCCTGGGCCCATTAGGCCTAGTGCTAAGACCTTATGGACCCTAAGGCAATCCCTTAGGTCGACTCCTTTGCTTTTGTGCTTAAGGTAAGTCCTTATGAACCTAGGGGCACTCCCCTCAGGTGGCTCCTACGCTTCTGCTAGGGTAAGTTCTTATGGACACAAGATGTTCCCTTAGGTATGTTCCTATGCCTAATGAGCCTAGGGTAAGTCCTTATGGATGCAGTTCTGGGGAACTGCATATGGAGTGTTCGGGTGGAGGGTATTATTGTATTTTCAAAAATCTGTTTTACTAAAATAAACTATTATTTCTAGTTTTGTTGGAACACACTAGACTCATCAACTCTATCTTTTGACTCTGTATCTCTGAAAGTCCCCTCTGAATTGTAAGCTTCCTGAATGTTACCTAAAAAATTAATTAGTAAAACCTCAACTCATCACCATGATCTGTATATGCTTGGATAATTGAGGAAATGTTATGTCTTCTATATCTACTTGTCCTTTAGCATTGATATGGTAGTTCTACGTTACTAATCTTTCCAAAGCTCACTTTATTATTTACTATTTCATGTTAAAGAATCGATCATGTGTAGTTATCGACATCAGTAATTAAAGTTCCTCCGGCGATGCTTGTGAGTACTATACCTGTGTAATTAGGGGGCATGTGTGTCACATTTTATTTTTGTGTCAGTGTCTGAAAACAATTTTGATGTTATGTGTTATTGTAATCTATTTCTGGTATATGAATGATTTTCTAAACTTTGGTTTTATTTATAAATTGTTTTATGGTTTTCAAATAGTTTATAAAAAAATATTTTTCTCATATTTTTACTATGGGTCACTCTGGTGTTCCTAATGTTACACATTGAATCAGATTAGGTGACCCGTATTGGTCTGAGGGTGTTACAGCATTAACATTATTTGAGATATTGTTAAATTTCTCATTATGAATGTATACTGGATTATCATCTTTAAACGACACTCCTTGATTATTGGAATCATACACGTGCTTTCCTCCTCCCTCCATGATGTCTCGAGAACCACCTAACTTTTTGTTATAGCCGACCACTATGGTAACTAACTCATCTTTAGCTACCTTTTCTAATAGTCCTACATTAAATGATTTATCTTCTTCCTCGATAGAGCATTTCCCAATTGCTTTGTTCAATGAAGGACTCCAGTTAACTTCCGACGATTCATCTAACCTACTTTCTTCCTCGTTTTGGTCCGGAATTTCCTTTGGCTTCTCAATATCCTTATGCTTTATTGAAGATTGCGCCTTTGAGAAACCCAAATCTCTTTCCCTAATATAGTGAATTACACCTCCAACTTCCAGTTGCACCACCCCTTCAATTCTCTTTACCCCAACTATTGTTATTGGCAAAAAACACTTGTAATCACCATTTTTTCATATATATATTCCTTATTCTTATTATTATTATTATTATTATTATTATTATTATTATTATTATTATTATTATTATTATTATTACAACACCCATTTGCAAATCAAGAAAAACAAATCCTAAATTGGGCCTAAACCAAACCCTAAACTAGGCCCAAACTAAACCATGTTACAACACCCAAAACAAACCCGACCCGGGCTCAAATTGGAGCCTAACCTAAACTTAACCCTATCCCTAGTGTAGCCGCTCCAATCACTTCCTCAGCTGCTGCCGATCTCTGCCTCCCAAGCAAGGAAGGTTGCTGCTCCAGCACGCTACCACCAAGCTACTCCAGTACTCCACGCAACATAGCAACAAATAAAAAAAACAAGAATGTAATTATTTGTTTTTTAAATTCTGTAACAGTGGGTACAAAATCCAAATTTTATTTTGTTTTAAGTTAGCCCTTATTAATTGTTTGATTTATTTTTTTATGTAATTTAATATTCATGCAATTCAATCCTTGTATATTTTTATTTTATTTTCATTTTTAATTTTTGGTGTTTTTGCTTGTTTTTATTTTAATCGGTTTATTATTCGATTTAGTATTTCATAGTTTTTTAGTTAACTAGTTTTTAGACTTTGTCCTTGGATTAGGTTGGTAAACCAAATCGAATCTAGTATTTAGGATGGCACCTTAGTTTTAATTAGGGAGCAATTCGAGCCGAGTTTTCGTATAAGATGCCCGATTACTCGAGTCGATTGTTCAAACTTTTAATTTAATCATCGATTGATTTTGAAAACTCTTTTAATTTAATCCTTTAATTTCAAATAGGTTAATTTAGATAATTCTTAGAATTTTGATTAGTGGATTAGTCCTTAAATTTTAGGAGCTATAGATTTAGGCACTTGAACTTTTAGTTTTTAGAACTTGGGATTTTAGATCTTTTACCATTTAGTCTCTTGAACTTCAATTAGACTTTTAAATTAACATAACTAAATAGGTTAAATAGAGCCTCAACTTTTAACTAGATTTCAATATAGTCCTCTTAATTTATGGAATAATTCGAGTCGACCCTCGCCCAAATACTCAAGGGACCATCTCGATTATTCACTTCAATAATTGATTAAAATCAAATAGGATTAATATTAGAACCCACATTTCTAGGATTGTGCCTCTGGATTGTTTAATTTTCATAACTTGACACTTTAGGATAAAGAGAGTCTTAATTTACCCTTGCTTTAATTATGATTAATAATAAATTGTTTGATTTCATTTTATTTAAAAACCCAAGAATATATTCACTTAGTAGGGAGTCAATAGTATATCTCCTGCAAGTATGCTCAGGGGGTGACTACTGGTGATTCCTAAAATAGGTCGGCATCCTTTTCAAGACTGCATCATCATTTCTAAAATTAAGGCAATGTCCGGTTATTTGGCACAATAGCTGATCTCCCGCACTTATGCTAGGGGCAAATGCTATTGGCATTAATAAACGAATAACCTTTTTAACTTTGCATCTATAATCATTTTTAAATTAGATAAAGTTCAAACTCAAAATTTTTGATTCTAAATATAGGGTAATCAACTAGGTACCAATTTTTGGGTTCTTGTGGGGGTGCTAATCCTTACCCACACATAACCGACTCCCGAACCTAATTTCTGGATTTTTGTAGACCCTAAAGCTTGATAGTTTGATAAAAATGTTTTTATGGTGTCCCAATCGCACCTTAAATGATTGGTCACGACTCCTTACATTTCAAAAACCTTTTCAAATAAAACCGCCCAAGTCGGTATGAGGTCTTTCTATGGCCAAGTGAAAAACGGTGTCGATAGTTTGGCGACTCTGCTGGGGACTTTTGTTTTTAAAACAACTTGAAAGTTGAGCCACGAGTTGCTTACCCTATATTTAGGATTTTGGAAATTACGAGTTTGATCTTATTTAATTTACAATTCATTATGTTATTTCAAAAAACAAAAAAAGAGAAAAAAGATTTTCTCTCTGGTTAATGCTTATACTTTTGTGAAATTATTTTGGATTGTTGCACGCCATAGCTCTAAACCCGATCTAAATCTTGGTTTATCTAAGTAGGGAGAAACATCACACCTCATGGGAGCATTGGGTTTCCTTGTGTGAGTCTGATAAAATATCTTTGCAAAGCATCCTAAGTTGCCTATATGGATATCAGATCCGAGATATGCTTTTAGTGGTGTGATCCTAGAGCCGAATCGGATTCGTAAGTTTATAATGGGCTAGAATCGGGGTCAACCCTAGCAGGTTGTATTGATGGCTCGGGAACCTTTGCTAGAACCCAACTACATGTAAAGAATTTAGTAAACCAACCCCGCTAGAGCCATGTGGATAACCTAGGAGAACTAGAACGTATGCAATTAGAATTTTAATTTTTTCAGTGTGTTTTATGTCTGAACCCTTTAAATTTACCTAGCCTGCATTAATTATTCTTTGAATTCTTTGAATTAATCGAATGTTACTGACCTATCTCTTTGTTTCTTGATTGCATGTATCATTTTCATTTTCATTTTCATTTCATAACACTGCATAGAAGATATTAATTTTTGAAATCATCTGGTAACTGTGAAAAAGGCTTAAGGTAACAATGTCTTCCGATAGGACTGAGAATGTAATAAATGTTCATACGTGGTTAGAGTATGGGCAAGCACGGTTTGGGGATATTATTATAGTTTTTGAAGAATCTGGGATGCCAGAGAAGGTTATTATTAGTGTCAAGCAAGCACATTGGGCAAAGTTATCAAGAATTTGGGATAGTTGGGATGAGACTGAGAAGGTGCTATTCAGAGAAGCATGTGGGGAAATAGTAGAGTTACTGAGGGTACTGGTCGATGTAGTAGTGGTTCGAGCTTTGGCTGAATGCTGGAATCCTGCTTACTGTTCTTCACCTTTAGCAAAGTAGACATGACCCCTACTCCAAAAGAATATACTGATTTACTGAATATACCAAATGTCTAAAGGAATTCACTTTACACTAAGGCGATCCAACCTAAAGGATTCGTAGCCAAGATGGTTACTTTGACGGGAAAGAGTAAAGAATGGGTTGAAGAATATATTCAAAATGATGGGATCTCATGGGCTGAATTAAAAAGTTTGATTTACAAGCAATCGCCATCCAAGAAGATAAGAGATCAGTTTGTACTCACATTGTATGACTTGGTAGTTTTCCCGAGAAAGGAAGATTACTTTGACAATGCCATAATAGATTTTGTTGAAGTCGTTACTAGGAAAACAAGTCCCGCACCGACCATACTAGCCGAAACATTCATGTCCTGAAACCAGTGTAGGTGATTAGGTGGAGGTCAATTTACTGGTTGTGTATCTCTATTGCTGGTATGGTGGTAGTCATTCCTGGATAGTTGAAAAAGGTTGGGCTTAAAAGCATCAATCAGATTTCTCTCTTCTGGTGGATTTCCTCGACATGTGCCAAATTCTAGAACCTCGTAAAAGAAAAGACTGGATTGAGGCCCTCCAAAATATGAAAGACATCGAAGTAGTCTAGAAAACAGATTGGTTACCCAAGGAAGACATACTGTTTAGATGCGGTAATGACAACTTTGTTATGTTGCACGGGTTGTGAGAAGCAGTTGGTTATAGCCCCTTGATAGTACTTTGCCTGTTTAGTGCCCAACAGTTCATACCAGTTACTCATGGATTGAAGGAGGCAGAGTTTTCTTTTTCTACCCCAAGTTACAGAGAGTGAATCTCGAAGATATACATTGCTTGGAGAAATACTTGTTTTATGAATTTCAAAATGATAGAACCAACATTCATGCCATCCTATGAGATTTGGAGGACATGGAGGATCAATGATAACACCCCGAAACCTAATTTAGAAGATGGGTTGACCATAGAGGAATAATTAAGAAGACTCCCGAATAAAGTTGAGCTATTAAGAGATGAAATTAGATTGATGAATCTGGATAGAGAAAATGAGCAGAGAAGTTTCTCAGATGAGAGGACAATGTGGGAACTCGAACTAATAAAGCGAGATGGGGTGGTGAAACAGTTAACTAAGGAAAAGAAAAAATCCAAGAGAATTTTGATGCCCTAAACCGGGATTTCAGAGACTTAGAAAAGAACATGAAGGCCAAAGGTTTACATCATGCTGCCAAGGCTTTGAAGGTGAAGCTCGATGGACTGGAAAGAAGTACGAGCAGAAGCTAGAAAAGAAAGAAGTGAGCCATGCAACGTGCATAGAGATTAAGGGAACAAAGGGATGAGGCTAATCAAGAGTTAGAGCAAATACGAACACAAATTGAATAACTCGAATCACAACTAATTAGTTTGGAGAATGCTTTTCAAAATCCCTACAACAATAATAGTATTTTTCTTCGAAGGGAGAATGAGACTTTGAAGAAAATGATAGCTGAATTGAAAGGAGGTGAGTTGATTTATTCATCCACTTGAGAGATGGCTAGGTAAGAAAATGAAGCTTTGATGATTAAGATTGCTAAGTTGGAAGCAACAATGCAAATATACCATGAACGAATCTAACAGCTCGAAGGAAGCCGGCCTATGACTAATCAAGAGCTGGGAATTGTACTGCGTTAAGCTAATGATACTATTTAGATGCAACATGAAGCAATGAAGAAGGCAGTGGATCAAGTAACCAGGGTTTCTTGGTAAGTGTTTGAGTTGTCTGTAGAAACGACGACCTTAAGAGTTTTTATGATTCCAGAATCTAAAGAAGAGAGACTCATTATAGAGATAATGATAGAGCTCGAGAAGTTAGGGGATAGAGCTAGATATTATATATAGTTCTTTGTTGATGTGTTTTCTTTTCCTAAAGTCCTTAGGCATTGTGTGTTGTTGAGAACTTTTTGAATGAACTAGTTATTTTGGAATCAATATCATTTTCACTTGCATTTTCATGTTTTTCTAATGTTTAAGTCTTAATTCATGCATTTTAACATTCATTCATTTAATAAGACACCGAATAATAAAATACAATTTTTGATCATTTGTAGTAATCCTGGCATACACCTCACACCCTACGGTACTCGTAAGTCAACCATAAAAACGAAAGAGAGACTAGCCCCAATCGAGACATATCATAAGGACACACAAGAAGAAATGAGAGAGAGGCTGAATAAAATTAAAGCATAAATGGCAAGCTCACAACTTGACTTACATAAGAAGATTGAGGACATATTTAGAAAAGCGTTCGATGGTCGGAAAGACCACTGTAGACCAGTCAGTATCGTCCGATCAGGAACCCTCATATCCCCCACGTTTTAGACCTGAATCATCGAACCCAACTGGATACGCATTTGAATCGCAGAGTCCATCGAGTTTTACACTGGATCCCCTGCATTCTCCAGGTTTTACACATGTGCACATTTTTGTTCGATCTCTGGCTCCATAGGAGACTCGACCTGGGATCTATATGGCCAACCAACAACACCACACGAAGCCTTCATTCCCAATGAATTAGCCACCTATTTCTAGGGTAAGGCTTGTCAAATCAGGCGTCGAAGAGCTACAACTTAACTTTAATGAATTAGCAGAAAAAGAGAAAGTCAATAGTGAGATAACCCAACAACTGAAGAGTCTAGTAGAAAGGTTAAGGTCGGTAAAAGTAATAGAGCCATTTTATGGAATGATGTAAGGGAGCTAAGTTTAGTCCTTGATCTTATACTTTCCTCGAAGTTTAAAGTACTGAACTTTAAAAAGTACAATGAGACCATATGTCTATCTGCTCATATTACTATGTATTGTAGAAGAATACCAGGCTATATCGAGAATGAAAAACTATTGATACATCATTTTCAGGATATTTTGACTGGGTCGGCTGCAAAGTGGTACAACCATTTAACCAAATCCTATATCAAGTCATGGATGGATTTAGCCAGGCATTTTTAGAACAATACCGCCATATTACTGATTTAGTAGCTGATAGATGGACTCTGCAAAACATGGAAAAGCAACATAATGAAACTTTTAGGTAGTACGTCCAGAGGTGGCATGATGTGGCAGCCCATGTGCAACCCTATTACTGGCAAATGAGGCTACCATCATTTTTTGAATACCTTGAAGACACTGTATCTTGGACATCTATTAGGAAATACCACTAAGAATTTTTTGATATGATCATTTCAGGAGAACTGATTGAAAATGACATTAAGATTGGCAAGATTGAGGGAGGAGAAGGGTTAAAGAAGCTCTATTATAAAAAGAAGGAGAATGACAAAAACTTCGCGACTAATGTTACGATCACCTAGCCTAGGGTAGAAAAATTGATGCCCATGAGAACAGAGAGCCAAGGAAAGATATTACGAGGATGAATTTCTCACATGTTCCAGTACCGTATTTTAAAATATATGCCTCGCTATTGAAAGAAGATTTGGTACGCACCTATAAGTTGACTTTGCTACATCCGTCTTACCCTCATTGGTATAATGCCAACACCCACTATGAGTATCATACCAAGAGTGTCGGGCATGACATCGAGAACTGGCTGACGTTCAAAAATATTTTGCAAAATTTTATCAACACTAGAGACCTGGAGTTCAAAACGCCAGCTCCAAAAACTCATCCTTTGCGTAATCATGGGGGACAAAGAGTCAAAATGATCGACAAAAGGGAAAATAAGAGGTTAAATAAGGATGTATCAGAAGTCAAATCTCCTTTTAGTTGGGTGTTCAAACAACTATGCATAACATGAATAATCAAAGGTGATCTTGAGCCGAAACCTATTGGGTGTAAAATGTATTATGAGTATCACCAAAAGGAAGATCACAATATTCAAAATTGCTATGAATTTCAAGAATTACTTCAAGAGATGATGAACAATGGTGAAGTTAAATTCTTTAATAAAGAGGAAAACCAACGAAAGGTGGATGTTTCTATGATGGATGCCTCTAACAGGATGCAAGGAACGAGGAAGCCTGTGATCATTACAATGAAGCCTAGGAACGAGAGCTCATCATCAATAACTCCTAAATTTTTTATTACAACTCCGTCTCCTTTCCCATTCAAGGACACATGATAGGTTCCTTGGAGTTATGTAACAAGTATATCTATACCATAAGGGTTGAGGACCTCTGTGAAAATGGTGGAAGAAAAGCAGTCACTCATAGAAGAAGTGAGTGAGGTAGGCTACTTCACAAGGAGTGGAAGATGTTACTATCCTGAAACGTTCACAAAGGCAAATAGGACAAAAGCCAAAGACAAGGCAGTGGTAGTACCAAAACTTTTAACGAAGAACCTCCACCTATCATTAATGAGCCATTTACTGAAGCTCAGGGTCATGAATTCCTGAGGTTCTTAAAGCATAATAAATACAACATAGTGGAACAACTTCACAAGTAGCAGATCAAAATCTCAATATTGGACATGTTAATCAACTTAGAAGTGTATTAGAATGCCTTGCTGAAAGTACTGAACTAAATATTTGTTCTTGAGGATATTTGAACACATATGTTAGACCAAATTTTTAGGGTTAACTCAAAGTAATGCCCAGAGATAACTTGTGTTAGCATTTTGAAAGTATATAAAAGAACTTTTTCTAAAACTCAATGTAACCAAAATTGATTAATGAAATATACTTTTCTTATTTTCTCAAATGGCAATCACTTTCATTCTTCACATTTTTTCATCGCATTCTTTACACCATATTCTTTATTCTACATTATTTAAATTTTACATTCCAATACATCCGAGTTAAATTTTATGCAGATGTCACAATAATACTAGCATAAATGTTCCTAAGACTAGTTACAAGATAAATTTCGAGAGACCTTTGTGTTTAGAAGAAGTCAATGAGTACAAATATGAGGAAGACTGTGAAGTTCCTAATGAGCTATTAAGATTGGTGGAAAAAGAAGAGAAACATATTCCACCCCACAAAGAAAAAATAGAGCTTATGAATTTGGGGACAACGAAAGTAAAGAGAGAAAAATTGGCACTACTCTATCCTTGGAATAAGGCTATAATTGATGAGTTTTCTACAAGAGTTTAAAGACATCTTTGCATGGTTGTATCAAGATATGTATGGGTTAAGCACTAATATAGTAGTCCATAAGTTTCCCATTAAACTAGAATGCAAGCCAGTTCAATAGAAACTTAGGAGAAGGAAGCCAAAAATGTTATTAAAGATCAAAGAGAAAGTGACAAAACAAATCGATGCAGATTTCTTTCAGAAGGCAAAATATCCTGAATGGGTGGCCAATATAGTTCTGGCACCTAAGAAATATGGGAAAGTCTGCATGTGCTGGATTATCGAGACCTTATTAGGGCCAGTCCAAAGGACAAATTTCCCTTGCCTCAAATAGATACTCTGGTTGACAACACAAATGGGCATTCTTGGTTTTCCTTCATGGATGGATTCTTGGGGTATAATCAGATCAAAATGAATCTTGAAGACATGGAGAAAACAACATTTATAACCTTGTGGGGGACTTTCTGCTATAAAGTGATATCGTTTAGTCTGAAAAAATACTGGGGTAACCTATCAAAGAACCATGGTAACTCTTTTCCATGACATGGTGCATAAGGAAATTGAGGTATACGTGGATGATATGATTTCCAAATCCTGAAAAGAAAAAGAGCATGTATAGAATCTGAGAAAATTGTTCCAAAGATTGAAAAAGTACCAATTAAAGCTTAATCCAGCCAAATGCATGTTCGGGGGTAAAATCAGGGAAACTACTTGGCTTCATGGTGAGTTATAAAGGAATTGAGATCGATAAAGATAAATTCAAGGCAATTCAAGACCTTACAACACCTCATAATATATAAAAAAGTTTGAGGGTTCCTTGGAAGACTAAATTATATATCTCAATTCATTTCTCAGCTGATCGATAAGTGCGATCCAATGTTCAAATTCCTCATAAAGAATAGTCATGAGATATGGAATAACGAATGTCAAGAGACTCTGGAAATTATCAAGAAATACATGTCCAATGCCCCTATACTAGTAGCACAATACCTGGTAGGCTACTAGTTCTCTACTTAACGGTCTTCGAGAATTCAATGAGATACGTGCTAGGGAAACATGACGAGTCAGGAAAAAATGAGAGAGCCATTTATCGTTTGAGCAAGAAATTCATCGATTGCGAGACTAGATACCCACTGATTCAAAATATGTGTTGTACTTTAGTTTGGTCAACCTGAAGACTCATGCATCACATATTATAGCATACCACGTGGCTGATATCGAGGATAGATCTATTAAAATTTTTGATGGAGTCTCCTACTTTGACTGGTTGACTGGATAGATGGCAGATGTTGTTGTCTGAATTTGATATTGTCTATGTGAGCCAAAAGACAATAAAATGGAGAACCATAACCGACTTTCTTACGAGTCATGCCTCGGAAGATTACGAGTCTCAAAACTTTAATTTCCCATATAAGGATTTGATGTGCATTTCTACTGAAGAAGAAAGTGCCATATGCAACAAATCCTAAACATTATAGTTTTATGGAGCCTCTAACACTTTAGGGAAAGAAATTGGGCTAATGATGATTTCCCTAGAAGAGATCTACTACCCTTTCACAAGTAGATTGGAATTCTTTTGCACCAACAACATGGGAGAATACGAAGCATGCATTATGGGGTTAAAAGTAACAGTTGAAAGAAAGGTTAAAACGCTTAATGTATATGGAGATTCCTTATTAGTAGTGTATCAACTAAGGGGAGAATGAGAGATAAAAGAGTCAAAGTTATTTGAATATTGAAATTTGGTCCTCAAACTATGAAAAGAACTTGAGGATGTTACATTCAGATATCTTCCTTGAGAAGACAATCAAATGGTCGATGCTTTGGCTACATTGGCTATGATGTTTAAAGATAATATGAGGACATACATGATGCCAATAAAGATACAAGTGTTTGAAGCTCCGACACATTGCTATCTTCTATAAGAAGAACTGGATTGCCATCCATGGTACCACGATATCTTAAAATATATGAGATAGCAAACATATCCTCCAGATGTATCTAAAATTGAAAAGAAAATAATCAGAATAATGACAATTGGATATTTCCTTGATGAAAAAGTCTTATACAGAATGGAGCAGAGGACGACCGTACGTACATTGATAGGGGCAACACCCTTCTCTCTGGTATATGGAACAGAGGAAGTCGTACCCATTGAGGTTGAAATTTCATTACTTTGAGCCTTGAAAGAAGTTGAGTTAGATGAAGAAGAATGGGTTCAATCTCGTGTTGATCAACTGAATCTGATTAAAGAGAAGAGGCCGAAAGCTATATGTCATGGGAAAATGTACCAAAAACGATGATGAGAGCTCATGATAAGAAGAGGCTGAAAGATTTCCACAAGAAATGGATGCCTAATTGGGAAGGGCCATACGTTGTCAAAAAGGCCTTGTCCGGAGGAGCATTGATTTTGGTAGAGATGGACGGAAGAGTGCTGAAAAACCCAATAAATTCAGACTATACCAAGAAATATTACTCCTAAAAAGAGAAAAAAAAAGAAAAAAAACAATAGGAGGGTTCAAGATGAAAACCCGCAAAGGGCGTCTTGAAACCAAGGGAATGATTTGAGTTGAAACTTGAAAAGGTGGCTCAAATGCATTTTGATGTTGGGGCATTTAACAAATAAACCCTCATAAAAGACTAGTAGTTCGTGAAAGACTTCACATCTGCAAACAACTCCGCTACATTGAGATGTCCCACATAGAGGATCACCTCGAGATGTCAAATTAACTGATTCAGGAACACTTGTGCTAGAATTCATTATGGCATATTCTTTTTGCTTCCAGAGTCTTTATTCAATTCTTTCGATTACCATGGCTTTGTGTAAAAACCTATATTTTGTCAATAAGTTTCATGATTATCATTTTAATCTTCAAATAATCCATTTCTGTGTGACACAAACAACCTAACATAATCTAATTCCAAACAAATAATTTCTTCGTATTACTTTTTAACATATAAAATATTGTGAATCCAAGGCAGTCCACTAGGTCGATATTCATACTCATTGAAGCAAGTGGTTGACAAAGGGTGAGACAAGAGATGCCAATAGCACGAATAAAAAAATAAATAATGAAAAGGCAATGACACAGTTCATTCCAAGGCATATCTTCGACCGCTCCCGGGAAGAGGCACACATAGATTATTAAGAGATCAGTCTTGCTGAAGAAGGTCAGGATTACAGATCAGACAAGGATTCAAAAAAGACAAGGACTCGAAGGAAAAAAAGAAAAAAAAAGAAAACAAATGCTTATGAGACCTTAAAATGCAAAACATGAAAATCACATCATGCATATTCAAGCATTTGCAAAATAGGAGCATACACATTCATTTTGCAACAAGTTTTGAATATCGTACATGAATTTAAAGAGTTAACATAGATTTCATGAGGATGAAGAATCATTCCATATTTTCTTTTACGATTGAAACAAATAGATCTCTATAAAATTGAGGACCATCGGGTCATTACCTTTTGGTACTTTAAATACAAATCACTAACACATAATAATCTTTTACAGGTTTAAAACTCTTCAAAGAGAGGATAAACCGATCAACATTTCCATTGGATAGTTCATAATGAGAAGAACTCATCCGATGAGGGAGAAGAAGTTCATAATGAGAAGAACTTGTTCAACCTTAGCTCGATTCATTGTATATGAAGTTGAATCAATGACACCTCACTCGAGGGATCAATGTTTCTAGTGGAGAGTTCATAATGAAAAGAACTCTTCCAATAAGGGAGAAGAAGTTCATAATAAGAAAAACTTGTTCAACTTTAGCTCGATTCATCGCATTATGGAGTTGAATCAGAGACACCTCACTGGAGGGATCAATATTTCTAGTGGAGAGTTCATAATGAGAAGAACACATTCGATAGGAGAAGAAGTTTATAATACGAAGAAATTGTTCAACCTTAGCTCGATTCATCGCATATAGAGTTGCATCAACTACACCTCACTTGAGGGATCAACATTTCCAGTGGAGAGTTCATAATGAGAAGAACTCATCCGATGAGGGAGAAAAAGCTCATAATGAGAAGAACTTGTTTAGCCTTACCTCAATTCATCGCATATGGAGTTGAATCAGTGACACCTCATTGGAGGGATCAACATTTTCAGTGGAGAGTTCATAATGAGAATAACTGATTCGATAAGGGATAAGAAGTTCATAATGAGAAGAACTTGTTCAACCTTAGCTTGATTCATCGCATATGGAGTTGAATCAGCAACACCTCACTTGAGGGATCAAAATTTCCAGTGGAGAGTTCATAATGAGAAGAACTCATCCAATGAAGGAGAAGAAGTTTATAATGAGAAGAACTTATTCAACCTTAGCTCGATTCATCGCATATGGAGTTGAATCAGTGACACCTCACTTGAGGGATCAACATTTCCAGTGGAGAGTTCACAATGAGAAGTACTCATCCGATGAGGGAGAAGAAGTTCATAATGAGAAGAACTTGTTCAACCTCTCGATTCATCACATATGGAGTCGAATCAACGACACCTTGCTCGAGGGATTAACATTTCATGGGAGAGTTCATAATGAGAAGAACTCATCTGATGAAGGAGAAGAAGTTCAAAATGAGAAGAACTTGTTCAACCTTAGCTCGTTTCCATTACATAAGGAGTTAGGGCAACATCGACCTTTGGTCATCAATCGAATATGGAGTAGGATCAACATCAACACTTTATTTGAATCTATCACAGAAACAAGAGAATCAACTTGGAGAGGTTCATAATGAGAATAACTCACAGACCAGAGATTGAGCCAAAAAATGAAACTTTCTATCTTTGCTTCATTCCCATTTCACGATAATAAACAAATAGGGTAGTTGTAATCATCATTTTTTCTCATTATATATATTCATTATTTTTATTATTTTATTATTATTACAACACCCATTTATAAACTAGACCCAAACTAAACCCTAAATTATGCCCAAACCAAACCCTAATGCAATACCTAAACCAAACTCAACCCGGGCCCAAATTTGAGCCTAACCTAAACCTAACCTAACCCTAGCTCTAGTGTAGCCGCCGTAATCATTGCCTCAACTGCTACCGATATCTACCCCTAATCAAGGAAGATTACTGCTCCAACACGCACCACCAATCTGCATCATCACTCCACGCAATATAGCAGCAGACATCAAACAAAAAATAAGAATGTAATCATTTCCTTTTTTTTTGAAAACAATGTAATAGTGGGTATAAAACCAAATCCAAACAATGTATAAGGGATCTTTGGTTCCCAATTTTCCTCATAAGCAATAAAAAAACAAAGTTTAAAGGTATATTTTTTTCTATTTTTCACAGTTTTGAATAGCAACACAAAAAAGAAAAAAAACTATTTTTTAGTTTCGGAATAACAATGAAAAAAAAACTTTTTTTAGTTTCAAAAAACCACAAATAACCAAAGAATATACAATAAAAAGAGTAAAAAGAGGAAAGTGAGTGGTTTTCAGAAGGGGGAGATAAACGATTCATCTCTATGGTGGTTAGAGTGAGAGGAGGCCAAGTGTCGAGGGTATGGTATTACGTTTAGAAGGTGGTTTTCGGTATTTTTAGCCCGAAATAGGGGTCTAGGTTAGTAGATCTTAAGATTTAGGTTATTTTAGGCTAGTTTAGGTTTTCTGACTACTGTCTGTGGTGGTTGGAGTGTGGCCGAAGCGATGGTGTAAGACGACCGACAGTGGGTCAACCGAGGGAGATATGAGAGAGGGGAAAACTTTTTCTATTTTTTTGGGATTTATGTTGAAATGAAAAAAATAGAGAAAGTGGAATATATAGGAAGAATTTAGGGTACAATCACACTTAGGTCCCCTAGGTTTAGCATATTTTTACATTTTGGTCACCTGTAGGGACCGAATCTGATATTTCTCCTTTTTCGTGCATGATAAGTAATTATTGGTTTATACACTACTTAGCCGCTCTAAGTTTAGCTTGATTTTGCATTCTGGTTATCTTTGAGGACTGAAATTGTTATTTTCCCTTTTCCTTGCATGTTATGTAATTATTGGTTTATTCGTTGTTTAGTCCCTGTAAGTTTTTACATTTTGGTCATATGTAGTGACTGTTTAAATTTTATATTAATTTGGATGGTCTAATTTTGTAATTTTCTCATTTTTTAATGGTGCACTTTAGGTTTAAAAAATTAGATAATTAGTTTTTAGTCCATACAACTTTTACATATTTTTGCATTTTAGTCACTAACTTGTTTTTTATTTTGTTTAGATTTAGTCATTAAATTGTAATTCCTTATTACATGTTTGATTTATTTTTATCTTTTTAATTTAATATTCATGCAATTCAATACTTGTATGTTTTTCTATTTTATTTTCATATTTAGTTTTTGGTGGTTTTGCTTGTTTTTATTTTAATCAGGTTTATTATTTTTTTAGTATTTTATAGTATTTAGGATGGAACCTTAGTTTTAATTAGGTAGCAATTCGAGTCGACTTTTCGCATAAGATTTTCGATTACTCGAATCGATTATTTGAAATTTTAATTTAATCATCGATTGATTTTGAAAACTCTTTTAATGTAATCCTTTAATTTCTAATAGGTTAATTTAGATAATTCTTAGAATTTTTATTAGTGGATTAGTCCTTAAATATTAGGAGCTATAGATTTAGGCCCTTTAACTTTTAGTTTATAGAACTTGGAATTTTTAGATCTTTTACCCTTTAGTCCCCTGAACTTCAATTAGACTTTTAAATTAACATAACTAAATAGGTTAAACAAAGCCTTCAGTTTTAGCTAGATTTCAATATAGTCCTCTTAATTTAGGGAATAATTCGAGTTGACCCTCGCCTAAATGCTCAAGGCACTATCTCAATTATTTGCTTCAATAATTGATTAAAATCAAATAGGATTAATATTAGAATCCACATTTCTAGGATTGTGCCTCTAGGTTCTTTAATTTTTGTAACTTGACACTTTAGGATAGAAGGAGCCTTAATTTACCCTTAGCTTAATTAGGATTAATAATAAATTGTTTGATTGCATATTATTTTAAAAACCTTAGGCAATGTTTACTTATTAGGGAGACAATAGTATATCTCCCGCAAGTATGCTCAGGGGGTTACTACTGGTGATTCTCGAAATAGGTCAACATCCTTTTCAAGACTGCATAATGATTTCTAAAATTAAGGCAATGTCCGATTCTTAGGCACAATAGCTGATCTCTCACATTTATGCTAGGGGCAAATGCTATTAGCATTAATAAACAAATACCCTTTTTAACTTTTTTTCCGTAATTAATTTTAAATTAGATAAAGTTCAAACTCAAAATTTTTTATTCTAAATATAGGATAATCAACTAGGTACCAATTTTTGGGCGTTTGTGGGGGTGTTAATCCTTTCCCACAAGTAACTGACTCCCGAACCTGATTTCTGGATTTTCACAGACCCTAAAACTTGATATTTTGATAAAAATAAAATGTTTTATTAAAATCACCTGGTTTTATTGTGTCTCAATCACACCTTAAATGATTGGTGGCGACTCCTCACATTTCAAAATCATTTCAAAGAAAATCCCCAAGTTGGTACGAGGTATTTCCCTGCCCAGGAGAAAAGTGTGTCGATGACACCTTCCCTCATTCATTTCTATAGAAAGCATTTTCTCCCAAGGCTTTAAATTTACTCTACAATTCAACCTAACTTTTGAAAGTTTCTTCATTCTATCAGTGATAGGGAACGCCTGCCACCTCCACCCAAGTTACCCTAACCACTTTATTGATATCTTCTACCACATTTTGACTTCCAAAAAGATTTCTTTTAGGTAGGAAATTATGTGTTTAAAAGAAAAGGGAAAGACACGATGGGGAAGATGATTTTATTGTATGAATAAATAAATGGAAGAATGTTCCTTCTGTTTGGGGTGATGCACAATAGGAGAGTTTTGAGAAATTGAAGACAAAATTGACCCAATCTCCAGTTTTTATTCAAACTGAGTATGGGAATGAGTTCACTTTCTATAGCGATGCTTCACACTCTAGACTTAGTTGTGTTCTAATGTACGTGGGGAGGGTAGTCGCTTATGCATCTCATCAACTAAGGCCGCATAAGTGTAATTACCCGACCCATGATCTAGAATTAATAGTTATGGTCTTTGCCTTGAAGATCTGAAGGCACTGTCTCTGTAGAGAAAGATGTTATATTTTTACCAAACATAAGAGTTTGAAGTGTCTTATTACTTAGAAGGAACTTAACCTGAGATAGCATCGTTTGCTCGAGCTCCTTAAAGTTTGTGACTGCGATATTAATTACCATCCGGGTAAAGATAATGTTGTTGTTAATGCTCTGAGTCATAAAGGGATATCTGATCTAAGGTCATTATTTTCTAGGATGAAGTTATACAATGATGGAATTCTGTTAGCAGAGTTACAGGTTAAGCCTACCTTAACCAAGGAGATTAATGTCAAGCATATGCTAGATAGCTCTTTGCTTTCCATTATCGAGCAAGTTGAGCATGGATCTACTTCAGACTATGTTTTTTTACCATGATGGAACTTTTTGGTTCAAGGGTCATTATTGTGTGCCTGATGATACATATTTGAGACGATTTGTCCTCAATGAGGCTCATAGTAACCCTTATACTATACACCATAGAGGATATAAGATGTACCATAATATGAGGGAGATATACCTCTGGGTTGGCATGAATAAAGATATTTTTGATTATGTGGTTAGGTGTATGAATTGTCAACTGACTAAAGTAGAAAAATTAATGTTCATCTAGTCTATCGTAGCCTTGTAACACCCTAATCCAGTCCAATCTGAAGATCACTAGATCATGATGTCACACGATAACACCGAAGTGGATAACCCAAATTTTTTTCTTTAAAAATGCATTAAAACCATCTAATAAAACCCATCCATAGTAAAAGAAATTAGAACATTGAAATAAAATTTACAAGTAAGGGGGAGCTCCCAAAACATCCAAAATAATATAATATTGAGTTCAAATAAAAAAGAATTATTACTGAATACATAAGGGTCCATAAATACTACATGCACTCTATGAGATGTAGTCTTAATCACTACTAAAATGGAACTATTGCTGATGATGATGCTCATCGATTGATCCTCTAAGAACTTGTACTTAGAAACACATTCTAAACGTTAAGCTTACGAGCTTAGTGCCTCACTAGTAATTATACTATACTACATGGATTCACTAAATGTGCATGCTAGTGGCCCAAGTATAAAGACAAGGAAAATACTATTCTAACATGCTAATGTAGGCATCATAGTGCGACTGAGGGTTCTGCATCCCGAGGCTCACATACCCCGCTAGCCTTATTTAAAATACCCTTGGGTATTTGGGTAAGGTCTAGAGCTACATCAGAAACGGACACCCGACCAACTTACTCCATTGAATCTTGGCGTATATGTGCCAAGCTGGTGGCTGAAATGCCTTGGCACTAACTGGGATATCCAACTGACTATCGTATTCTACTAAAGGGGCTCGGGTGTCCTGGCTGTTTCCATAGCATCAAACAAGTCTAGTTTTATCCAAAAATGTCTGCTAGTACTGATACCGACCCTTTAGTATCAATATTGATAGTTGAGTATCGATACCCACATTTTTGTATTGATACTAAATGACTATACTACGTTGATAAGAAAGGATAATATTGATACTCTTGGCTGAGTATCAATACTCTAGTGCTAAGATATCGATAATGACCTGAGCATCGATGCCAAATTTAGGTTTAATGTTTTGGAAAAAATACCTCAGTATCAATACCTATACTAGGAGTATCAATACTCTACCCTTTGTATCAATACTCTCATGAGTATCGATACGAATTTGGCTACTAGAATTGACTAAGTAAACTAAATATTGATACAACCCTGCAAGTATCGATACCACATCTACAATATCAATACCCATTGCTTGAGTATTGATACTACCATGCCCAAAACCCCCTTGTTTTTAACTCTTGAAGAAAAATATCGGTAATGTTTTTCCAATATTGATACTCGTGCCTATAATTACCCTATTTTGGGCATGAAATTGCCTCCCCAACACTCTTAAACATCCTATCAAAGTAACCAATTGTTATTAAAGTCTTATGAGGATTAAAACTGGTAATAATTGGTCTTTTATCATGCTGGAAAAAAAATCAAAAGATGTAACTACAATGAACATCCTTCATAACTCATGCAACCTACCAAAACACACTTAATGACCTACATACGGTAGAGTTGAGTTAGAAGTGAGTTACCATTGATTTAGCTATTGAAAATAACACCTCAAGGCCACACAAGCATAAGTTTTTCCTTGTTCTTACTCTTGATCTTGGAGTTTTCTCTAACTTCTCTCACTAGACAATGATGAAATAAGATATTATTGACTTGCTAAAGGGGTTAGAAAGAGTTTAAGAACGATCTTAAATGCTTGGATTTCTTGAAAACATATCAAACACCTAAGTTGAGGTCTTGAATGAAAGCCTTAGGAATGTTGATTTTAATTCTTACCTTCATTGAAACGGAATAGGATTGTTGAGCTACCAAGTTACCACCTTTAATTGGTTCTTGGAGAGGAATAATGAAAAGATGAATGAGAAGGAATACGACAAGGGAGAGTAAGGAACAAGAGAAGGGGACAACGTGATATCATCAAGCCAACAAGAATTTTCAACTTTTATATTATTAAATGATATAATTAACCCTTTGGTCACTAAAGTCTTGATCCCCTCTTAAAATAACAATTTTGTCACATGTTGGGCCAACCTGAGCCCAAACTCAAGGCTAACCTGGTCCAAGCTTCTCTAAAAGGCTAATGGATTTATTTAAGTACACTCGAGTTAACTAGGGGTGTGCAAATCCGGGTACCCGGGTTTTCGGATACCCGATTACCGGGTTCCCGCAATATCTGGGTCGATGATTTCTCGGCCCGTGTCCCGACCCGGATGTTACGGGTACCCATATTTAAGGTACCTGGTACTCGATTTTGTTTTCATTTTCAAATTATTAATTTCAAAAAATATATACACAAATTTAAATGGTCAAAACTTCGAATTACATACTCCAATATCCAAACATAAAATTTAAAAGTTCGAAATACAAAATATAATAATCCATAATATAAATAATCCATTATATATATATAAACTAACTGGTACTCGGGTAACCGAAAAACTTCAATTTTGTGACCGACGCCCGACCCGGCCGGGTAATATTTTTTAAGAAAATTACCCGTTTTTTTAGGTCTGGGTCGGCGGGTCGGGTCAACTGGGTCGGGTAGTTTTGCACACCTCTAGAGTTAACCCGAAACTACTAACCCAAGATTCAGGGCGTTAAAACTCTTCCTTCCTAATTAGAAATTTCAACCTCAAAATTTACATGGATACAAGAGGTGAGGGTACTGAGTTTTAGTTTGGTGCCTAGGGATTCATGAAGAGCTTCCTAGAAAAGCGAAGTGAAACGAGGGTCTCTATTAGAAATGATAAAAATCAGTACCCTGTCTAACCTCACTATCTCTCATATATACATTTGAGCCATCCTCTCTAAGGTATAGTCCATCTTGACTGGGAGAAAATGAGATGATTTGGATAAACGATCAAGTAAGACCCAAATTGCGTCATGTCTCTGTCTAGTCATGGGTAACCCAGTCACAAAGTCCATTGTTAATTTTTCCCATTTCCACTGATGAATATGAATGGGCTAAATTAAACCTGAGGGAACCTGGTGTTTCGTTTTAACCTGCTGACACACTAGACATCTAACTACAAACTCTGACACTTCTCTTTTCATGCCCAACCACCAGTACAATTATTAAAACTCATGATACATTTTGTTACTACATGGATGAATTGAGAGTGGATTGCAATATGCCTCATGAAGGATATTACTATGAAACTAAGCACCTACAAGTACACACAACTAAAATTTTAAGTAAAAATCACCACCATCATGTAACTCGAAACCCAGTGCTTCGCCTTCGCCTTCACCTTTACCTTTAACCACCCATATAAACTTTGTAGCCTCTTGGTCTTGCCAAGTAACTTTAGCTCGACTTGCAACTCGGCTAACAACCCACCTTTACTAGTCAAACTCAATCGTGATAGGAGAGTTTATAACTCTGACATTGACTTCCTGCTCAAGGCATTAGCTACCACGTTTGCCTTACCTGGATGGTAGTCTATCACACAGTCATAGTCCTTAAGTAACTTGACCCATCTATTTTGTCTCAAGTTTAACTACTTATATATGAGTAGATCCTTAAGACTCTTATGTTCAGTGAAGATGTTACATTTCTCACCAAAAAGGTAGTGTCACCAAATCTTCAAGGAAAACACAACTGTTGCTAGCTCAAAATCAAAATCATGGGTGGGATAATTACGCTCATGATGTTTATTCTGGAGGGAAACAGAATCTACTAAAAACCATTCAACGATGATGTTTAACTACCTTACCTTCTTGCATCAAGATGCATCCAAAACCATTCAACGAAGCGTTACTGAAAACTGTGAAGTCTTTACCTTACTCCGGTTGGATAAACATTAGTGTCTAAGTTAAGATGGTCTTTAACTGTTCGGATCTCTCATGTCGCTTCTCATTCCACACGAATAGAACTCCCATCTAAAGTAATTTGGTCAACGGGGTAGCTATCATCGAGAAGCCCTAAACGAATCGATGATAGTACCCAACTAAACCTATGAAATTGCACACCTCAGATAGATTCTTATGTGGCCCTCAATCAACTATAGCTTGAATCTTTTAATGGTCAATTCTGATGTCATCTACTGATATGACATGACCTAAGAATCAAACCTCTAATAACCAAAATTCATACTTCCTAAACTTGGCATTCAAATGATGATCTCAGAGTATCTAAAGAACGATACAGAGATAGCGATCATGCTTATCCTCTAATTTGGAGTACACTAATATATCTTCTATGAACACCACTAAGAATGAAACCTCTGGTAACCAAAATTCGTACTCCCTAAACTTGGCATACAACTTATGATCTTAGAGTGTTTGAAGGAATATACAGAGATACCGATCATGCTTCTCCTCTGATTCGGAGTACTCTAAGATATCTTCTATGAACACTACTACGAATTACTCTAGATAAGGGATGAAAGGTTCGATTAATCAAGTCCATGAATATCTTCGGGATGTTGGTGAGTCCAAACGGCATTATTAGGAACTCATAATTACTGTATCCCGTCATGAAAGCTATCTTCACTACATCAGCATCCTTGACTTTCAAATGGTAGTAATCAGACCTTAAGTCGATATTCGAGAACACACACTCCCCTTGTCTTCAACCAGATTGTAAAACACAATTTTGGAAAGAATATTAGTAATAACTACCATCTCATGATTTTATCAAAAATCATGTAAACCAACATCAAATATCATAAAAAACTTATGTTATTTTCTTTCGAACATATTTCAGAACTTTCATTTCAATTCCATATTCCTTTATTTCATATTCTTGTCATAACTTTGAACATTCTCCAAGATAATCTTCTCAATCCCGCATCTTTTCCTTCACTTTTTAATTACTTGGATCACTAGATTTATCGTGGTCTGATAACATTATATAATAACATAAAATATTCAAACTATATGTTAGTATTGATCTAACATGATCTAAGTTTAAATATTAATTCAATAGAAACAAAAATCAACACTTATATCAATATAAAACTAAATCATATTTCCCATCAAAATTTCAAACTTCTCAAAATGCTTATTCGATCCCTTAAATATTTATTTCCACTATCAACCCTTCAATTTGTGCCAAATACACAATCAATCCATTAATTATGAATTCTTTCTAAAATTCACCTGATCTTTTCCATCAAATTCATAATGATCCTTCACCATTATGATCATTGCACTTTAATTTCTAAAATTACCAACACCTTAATAAAATTCCCAAATTAATACTTTAGCATTCAAAAACTTCCAATTCCATCCCAAAGCTTCTTAGACTTTTTGAATTTAACCATCCATTTATATAAACTTGTAATTTGATCCCAACTCAATAATTTAAACTCGTGAATTAACATGCTATTAAAAACTTCCATAATTGTTCTATTTTACCCAAATTATACTTTCACATTTGAAAACTTGCAATCAAGTCCCCAATTTCTAGAACTTTTTTGAATTCCACCTCAAAGTTTACCAAATTTGCAAATTGGCTCCACTCAACTTTCTAACTTAAAATTTCCAGCACTTCAAATATTAAAATCCACATTGAGCACCCCCAAATATCACATTCTTGCAATAATATCCAACAATTCTGAAATCTTGCATATTAGCCTTTTTACAAACTCAAGGTTCCAAATTGATCCAAATTAATCTCAAAATCATATAGAACACTTCTAATATCAATTATAGACTATCGAAATTTTTTTAATATTTTCCCCCTAATTTTCTTCATATGGTCGAATACTTCAAGTAGTCTAAGGCTTGATTTTAACTCAATTTCAAGCATTAATTCAACTTCCTTACATCAAATTCATGTTATTCTAATCATCACATCTTCAAATTACATCAAAATCCAAATATTCCCAAAAACCCTAATATGGTCGAACCAACTACATGACCTTCCACATAAATTAATTCATCGCACATTCTTTAGAATTAATCTCCAACATCAAAACTATAATAATCTTCCATAAATCCTTCAAAATCATAAACCGTAATTTTTTCAATCTCAACATATAAGCTTATTCACCGTGCAATATTTATATCAAATGATAGAGAATTTCATGTAGATTAATTCTCTATCTTATAGCTTAATCCAAAAATAAAGTATATAGCTTCATAAATCAAATTAAAGAACTTACCTTGGTAGAAATGAAACTTTCGGACAGCTTGAAGAAAATAGGCTGAAATATTTTCTTATCTTGATTATTCTAGGATAAATTTCTAATACAATTGGCAAAAATACAAATTAAATAGATTTAAAATTCATTTAATGAGAAATTCCACTTATACCATTAATGAATCATGAAAATTATCAAATGCTATTACCATATCCTCCATTAAAATATTCCTTAGTCAAAGATGAACCAATTTAGCATTAACTTTCTATTTTTTCCATGCAAGTTTTAAAAATTACATTTTAGTCACTAAATTTTTCACTATTTAGCCAAATCTGAAAAATTACGCTGATATGAACTAAATTTATCTGATCTAAAATATGAAAATAATATTCACAACCATTTTATAACATCCTTCAAATATTCGTGAAATTCTGACTCAACTTTTCCATACGTATTTTCATATCTAATCCAAAACGATGAAGAAATTATTTCTTACTGAACTTTTTGATTATGGCTAAGAACTTTTACTAACATAATCATCATATTTCTAAGTTCTTTCAAATCCATATACTAGAATATTTACTGGTTCCTCTTCATATAACCAATCTGGCTGGATCTTGATTTCATTTCGTGTAATCACATGTGAAAAACCCAATCGATACATAAAACACATTATGAATTTTATTCATCTCTAGAGACAATGCTAACTGATAAGCTATCGATCTAACTATTTTTATGATTTCATACTACCATTGAATCTCGTACTTAAATTTTCTTTACGCCCAATTTCAGAACCATTTCTAAGATGAAACTTTGAAAAATACTTTATCACTTCCTCGATATTCGATCTTCTTTATTCGCTTATTTGATCTTTTCTGAATACTTGTTATTGTTGCTTTGAAGGTTTTTAATCTAATATGACAATGCATGTCTCAAACTTAACTCTTCAACAAGAACATTATCATTCTTCCTTGAAAATCAAGCATTTAAAGTTTTAAAGAAGAGAAGATCTTTCGGTTAAGTGCATCATCTATCATATTATCTTCACAAGATGATAATCCATAATCACATCACAATCTTTTAAAAACTCATTTCAACTCCTTTGTCTTAGCTTCAAATTCTTCTAAGTTAGCAG
Source organism: Hibiscus syriacus (assembly GCF_006381635.1). Lineage (NCBI taxonomy): Eukaryota > Viridiplantae > Streptophyta > Magnoliopsida > Malvales > Malvaceae > Hibiscus > Hibiscus syriacus. The sequence goes on along the minus strand of NW_024063471.1, from coordinate 13,415,140 downwards.
ATACTTCAAACTTTTATATCTTGCATAAATATAATATTGCTCACCTAAATAGTGGTGTCAAATTTTTTTTAAAAACAAATACTAAAACTGTAAATCATGGATCTGATAATTACATTCGTACACTTTTAATTATACTGAAGCATAGGTTATCACTTTGCCTGATTTTGGTTGTAATAAAACCAATGCTTCTGTTAGTATATTCTTAAACAAATCAATGATTTCTTTGTACTTTTCAGTCCAAGCGAATAACACATCATTTCTAAACAACTTAGTAAGTGGAAAAACAAATATCAAGAATTTTTTTCACGAAAATACCATGGCATTAGCTTTTGGTCATGCTACTTTTTGATATTTTCTTTGTATAACTTGGCATTCTCATATGCTTGTACCCTGAACTCTTCCATCTCATTAAGCTCAAGCAGTCTTTGCTCCCCAACTAATTGAGCATTGAAATTTAGTCTCTTAATGGCCCAATACGCCTTGTGTTCTAACTCAACAGGGAGGTATCAGCCTTCTTATACACAAACTTGAAGGGTGACATGCCTAGAGGAGTCTTAAAAGTTTTTCTATATACCCAGAGTGCCTCATATAACTTTGGTGGCCAATTCTCCCATCTCGAATTCACCACTTTTTCAAAAATATGCTTTATATCGCGGTTGTATATTTTAGCTTGACCATTCATCTATGGATGATATGTCGTGGCAATCTTGTGAAGGAATCCATATCTCCTCAATACCTTGGCAATCAACTTGTTATAAAAGTGGGTTCCCTCGTCGCTAATGATGGCTCAAGGCACTCCAAATCAAGTAAATATGTTCTTGTGTAAAAGTTTAAGCACGATTTTGGAATCATTCTTTGATGTTGCAATCACCTCCACCCACTTGGATACATAATACAATGCAATCAATATGTACAAATCACCACAAGAAAATGGGAATGGCCCTATGAAGTCAATGCCCCAAACATCAAACAACTCAATTTCCAGAATGCCTTGCAATGGCATTTCATGTCGCCTGGATTTGTTCCCAGTGTGTTGGCATCGATCATAGGACTTTGTAAAATGCGTGAGCATCTTTGAATAATTTTGGCCAATAAAAGCCTGATTGCAGAACATTGGCAGTGGTCCTTGCTCCTCCAAAATGGCCTTCACTTGGGGCCGTGTGACAATGGTATAAGATTTCTTGTTGCTCTTCTTCAGGTACACATCGTCTAATTATTTGGTTTGCACAATGCTTGAATAAATATGGCTTATCCCAAAAGTAGAAATTTGCATCGTGCTTGAACTTTTTCTTGCCCTGACTTTTCAATTCAAAAGGCAGTATACCAATAACAAGAAAATTAACAAAGTCAATGTACCACGGGATTGTCGTGGCATATAAGATTTTTCTCATCAAGGAATTCCTCTTGAATATGTACAATGTCATGTCATTCTTCTAGTAAGATCTTATACATGCTAATCGTGGGACTAATCCCCTTCAAATCAGCTATCATCCATCCAAGTGCTTTTTTATGTTGCGACAAAACACTTAACAAACTTTGCTCTTGGTTAGTAGTAAGGCTAAAGGAAATAATCACAGGTAAAGTATTATCACTACCCAAGTAAACATATTTAAGATACCCAAGTAAACATATTTAAGATACCCTGATATAGCAAGTAGTAATAAAGATTGCTTTACCCCAACTGGAAATTTTTCATGCTCCACTATGCTTTCATCATCATTAGGCCATTCATAGTCTGTTAGCTGAATGAAATTACTTTGGAAAAGTTGTTCAATTTCTTCTTCAATCAAGACGTTCATTTCAAAAATGCCTTAGCATTCTTCAGAGTCATCAACATACTTGAGAGTACGAAAAAACATTGACAGTCACACACTGGTCGACAACTCTCATGGTAAGTTCACCTTTTTTAAAATCAATCAGAATATGACCAGTAGCTAGCAAAAGCCTACCCAAGATGATGGCCGCCTTGGCATCAACTTCACAATCAAGGATAAGGAAGTTGACTGGGAACACAAATTTATCCACCTTCACTATGACATATTTGACTCTCCCTTCAAGTCTAATATGGGATCAATCAGCAAGTTCTAAAATCATAGAGGTGGGTCTGGCATTTTCTATACTAAGCTTTAAGAATATAAATTTTGGCATTAAGTTCATATTTGAACCAAGGTAGCATAGTGCCTTTCCAACGAAATTAGCTCCTATAGAACATGAAATAATAAAGCTGCCCGTATTATTTTGCTTTGGCGATAGCTTGCACAATGTGGAATAATATTCTTTTATCGTGGCAACTGTCTCATACTTATCAATTTTCCTCTTTTTGGTGAAAATTTCCTTTAGAAATTTGGCATAAGTCTACATTTGTTCAATGGCTTCCAAGAGAGGTATATTAATGTGGAGTTGATCAAGAATGTCCATAAACTTTTTAAACTGAACTTCATCATTTTGCTTCTTCAATATTTGCGGGAAGGGAGGTGGGGGTCTAACTTCCTCAACTGCGGGAGCAGGAATTGCTTTTGTATTGGCATTGGAAGTTAGTTCTTCTACAAGTTCACTAGTATAACCCTCATCATTGTCCTTCTCGTCAATGATATCATCATGTAATTTAGGTTCAACTTGTTCAGAACGGGGGGTAGAATCATCATGTTGCTTTCCCCAAAACTTGACTTGTTGATTAGTCTTAGTTCCACTACTAAGAGCCAATACATTGCATTATTCTTTTTCGTGAGATTTAGTGACTTTAGAGTCCCTCGATAATTGTCCTTGCTGACATTCTTGCAATGTCGCGAAAATCTGACCAACTTGACCTTCCAAAGCTCTCAGAGATGAGCTATGGCTTTGAAGTAAGGCGCATTGACTATGAAATAAAGCTCCTTGATTTTTAATTGAAGTAGAGTGGTCTTGCAACATTGTCTTCGTGGTAGATATGAAATCTTGAATCATGGCCTCTAAAAAACTAGTGTTTGTTGAAGATGAGGATCTATTGTTAGCATTATGCCATGGCATAGTGTGTTGGTAGCCTTGAGATTCAGTATAATTTTGTTGACGAGTAGGTTGACTAGCATAAGGACCTTATTTATTACCCCATGAAAAGTTAGGGTATTGGCGCCACCATGGATTATAGGTGTTGGAGTAGGGATTGAAATTGCCTATAAAATTGATAAACTCATAATTGGTTGGCATTCACTCTCGTGATGATTGTCATGTCATAACAAACATGCGGAACTAGTTGCCTTCACTTACTTTACCTCAGTAGAGTGTTGTAAGTTTTTCAATATATTAGTCATAGTTGAGAGTTGATTAGACACGGAGTCCTTGTTATCTAACTCGAATGCCCCAATTTTTTTTCTCTCGGTTTCAATCCTAGAAGAAGGAAATTGATAGTCATTGTTGGCAATTCTATCCAAAATAGAAAATGCCTCAGTAGGTGATTTATAAAGAAATGTCCCTTTTATCGAGGCATCGAGCATCATCCTTGTGTGGGCATTGATTCCATTATAAAACATAACTACTTGAGTCCAGTCTTGAAAACCATTATTAGAAAATTTGCGAAGAAAAATCTTGTAACGGTCCCAACATTCATATATAGATTCATCATCGCCTTGGCGAAAGGATGCTATGTCATTCCTTAGCTGAGTTTTCATGTTTGGTGAGTTATAACGCAATAGAAAACTTTTACAAAGAACGACCCATGATTCCATCCAACCAGATGGAATACCAGTCAACCAAGCCCTCGCTCGGCCAAGCAAATCGTATGTAAATAACTTTAATTTTAGCACATCCTCATGCACTCCTTGTTAGAGGAAAGAATCACAAACCTCCAAAAAGTTGTAAATGTGATGCCTGGCTTCTTCAGTTGGCATTCATCCAAATTGCCCTATAGAATTCAGCATATTTAACATCACAAGTTTGAGCTCGAAATGGGTTGCTTGAATTTTGGGTGCCACAATTTCAGGATTTAAATCATCCATCATTTGATTCAAATTATCACGAATAGCACGAGACCTATTAACATGCCCAACATTATGGAATGCCTCGAAATTTTAATCGCCTTCTTCTTGACCAATGCCCTGGTTCCCAATTTGATACATATTTTCTCGAGCACGTCTCCTTTGGCTGAAAATTCTCTCAATCTCAAGTTCAATTGGTTCTAATGGCTCATCAGAATATCTTCTGGTCATACAAAAAATAAGCTTGAAAAAGATTAAAGTGAAATAACAAGTAAACTATACAAAAATAAAAAAAATAAAATGCTATGGTAAACTAATTAACTTCACATTGCCAATCCCTGATAACAGTGCCAAAAGCTAGTTGCGTGTAGTTAGTACTAAAAAATTATACGCAAATGATGTGCAAGTATACACAATCGCAATAAGTAATTAAGTGATGAGTGAGTATCGTATCCACATGGATTGGAGGAAATTATGAGTTTGACCACAACACTACACTAATTTATCTAAGTATAGAAATGATATATACACTGATGATGCTTCAACAATGGAAATGTGAGAGTGAATGAAATAATGGTGAGTGAGTGTGATTGAATGAATAATGTCGTGGAAAAAGAGAATTTTATAATGATGAATATGATGAAAATGCCAATGCAATGTAAAATAGTAAAAATAGAAAATAAATGGAATAACTTGATAATCCTCACACGAGAAACTACTTCGGAAATGAATGGTGGGGAGTCACTTAAGGAGCTGAAACCTTATATTTCTAACTGATTTAGTCTTTTAATGCTTTACTTGTTTGACGAAGTTTTCTAAAAGTGTTCTTTCTATCTCTAGTCATAAGAACCTAACACAATAGAATGCCATGACATCTCCTCTTAGTCTCAACAATTGCAGCCTACACTATTGAAGACACATTATCCCTCTAAGTCGTTGAAATCATAGCTTAGTCTCTCTCAAGTACTAATGGATTAGGCTATAGTGATTAAGTATATCCCATTGCTTATGTTAATTATACTTAAGTTTCTCTCGAATACTTAAGAATTAATGACTAGATTTCTCTCAAACATCTAGTCTTCATCTAGGAAATGGACACTCTCATGTCTCATATAATCTTAGAAGATGAAGCACACATAAATAAAACAAGTAAAAACAAAAGATAACATTTATCAACCATTTAAAAAAAGTTTCAAGCATTCATCGAATGAACCTCACCAAATATAGCTTAGATCATAGTAGGGTTTGAACAAACCATAGAGTATACCAATTCGTTCATTCAACCTTACAACCTAAATAAAGTTTCAAGCTTTAACAATGGAGAAAAGGTTGGAGAATAAAGCACTAGGTGTGCATGACCGACACTTCCCTCAAACCACCATGAACGGCTATAGCGTGACCTACTCTCGGATACTACGCCACTCCCTTGAGCTTCACCAATGGAGGAACACCAATAAAAAATAGAGAAAGAAGAACGATATTGGAGGTAGAGAAAATGGAGAAGATGATAATGGATTTTTTTCAAGCTTTCTCTAAGAATGTCTCTCTCTCTCTTGTGAGGTTTCCTTATAAATAAAATATCTAAGGGTATTCTTGGGTAATTTTGCACTCAAAATACCCATCATACCCCCAAATGCATTCCTTATGCGTGAAGTTTATTTCCATATGTGACAGTAGACCCCATTCAGGTGTTTATTAGCAGCATACACGTGCTTTGATAGCTGTCCTCTTTTGAAAATATCTTTTTGTCATTTTCTTCACCAGAAATGGCAAGGAATTGTAGTTGCTTTAGCAACATGTGATGCCACGACATTCTTCTTGGCTTGCCTTATGCTCCTTGTTTCCTGCACATCACTAACCAACATCACCTTTCCCATCATATAACACCTTAACCAAGTAAAAATAACATAACCACTAAAAATACAACTACATGATTCTAAAATAACCTATATGCACCCTTAGACAAACAATAACTTAAGTGAAAAGGACATTAAAAGTAGCCTTTTTACAGAGTTATCAATTTTTTCTCTCTCTTTTTCATCTTTTTTCTTTCTCTTTTCTTTTATTTCATTTTTCTATTTTTCTTTATTTTATTTTTTTTTGCTTTTCCTAATTTTTTCTTTCTTTTTTATTTTCTTCAAGTATAATACTTCTTGACCTGAATCTATATTTATTGGATCACTCAATTCATCTTCATCAATCTCCGTCAAAATTAACATTCCGAAAAAGACCTTTTTGACAACATATGGTCATTTCTCAATTAGACATCCATTTCCCATGAAAATCTTGATGAATTGGCAAGACCTTTTCAATTACTAGATTACCCTCTCAAAATTCTCTTAAACATCTGTCCATGAATTCACATCAATTTCTTCTTACACATCTATCCATGACAAATAGTTTTTAACTATCTTTCTTCAATAAGGTTCAACTGATCATATCGAGCTTGAGCCCATTCAACTAAGTCTCATCCCTAATTCTGCCTAGACTTGAAGTGATAAAATCTCATCATTGATAAGTAAAACTACTATTATTTCATTTACCACGGAAAAAGGTGTTACTCCCATTGAAGTACATACTGAAGTGCAATAAACATGCAAGGTGTGGGGAAATTTCTTGCGACAAGTCTAGTACCCTCGACGCTGATAGACTATTAATGAGGAAACACTTTAAATTTACATTTCATGGTTGCTCTTAATTATGTCACATTATCTGTGCAAAAGAACGTAGTATGCTTGTGGAAGGAGAACAAACATTTTCTAGAGAAATTAGCGCTACCTCAAATCAAAGTATTGGATGCCCCATAAAAATAAAGCTTTCAAGATTCATCTTTCATAACAATATTTTCTTCAATTAAGATACACATTAAATCTTCATAAACTTTTGGGACTGATAGTCATCCAAGCCACAACTTTAAAGAAAACCTACTATGTCACTTCCTTTCGAAGGAAATCTCGAACTTCTTTTTGTGTATGAGGTGGTGGAAGATCTTGAATTGCATATAAGTTATTAACTAGAAATAATGCACGAATTAAGTCGTGAGGAAAAATTAACAAAAAAAAGGTAAAACTCAATCAACATTTTAGGAATAAAATTAAAGATACCAAAAATAAATGTAGAAATTAAAATATACCTATAAATATAATAACAAACAAAACAAGGATTAAAATAAAAGAGAAGGTAAACATAAGACTTGAAATAAAATATTTTTTATTTAGTGACCAAATTAAAATAAACGTAAAACAGAGAATCAAATTGAAAGTAAAAAAAACGATCACTCAAAGACTAAACTATAAAAACATGTTAAACTTTTGGGGACAATAAGACCAAGATAGCCCAAACACTTTCAACATAAAACACACTTTTTTCATTTGGAACCCTAGCCACATTTTAACACAATTCTCATATTTTCTCACCCTCTCCCTCTCTCTCAGTCATGAGAGACCAAGACTCAAAACCAGACCTTGGTGGCCTTAGACCCTCCGACCTCCACTTGTGGTGGTGGGATCGACATAAAATCTAATCAATAAACCATAAAAGCTTCAATTTAACTATCCAAACACATATATAAAACCAAAATCAAACCCAAAAACCTTTAAATCTAGACAAATGCTTCAAATTCTAGATCTCCGACGACATACACGAAACAGAAAGGTCAATGAACTATCCCTCTCCCTTCTTTTGGTTTTTTCTTTTGTTTTGAATATGTAAAAAAGAAATTGCTTTAAAATCAAACGAAACAACTAATGGAAAATGGAAGTAAAACTTGAGATTTTTTTGTATGAGTTCTCCTTTGATGTGGAGAAAAAAAACCTCCTCTAATTTTTTACACTTTTCGAGGGGTTTATATAACCACCCCTCTGATTTTACAAAAACAGAAGCCAAAAACTAAGCTACTTTCTTTCTGGCATTCATCATTGGCTGTGCATGGTGATTGGTGAGGAGTATGACCGGTAGGGAGAGAGCATTGCTTCCTTACTTACAAGTAAGGATTAAATGCTTGGGATTTAATGAGATCTGGTTCGATGGCTCTGGCTTAACGATGGCTTTGACAGTCGATGTGACTGGGTATTAGAAACGACGATGCGAGTTGACGGCTAATGGCTTTGGTGATGACGCTGGCGGCTAACCCTAATATTACGATTAAAGTTAGCCAAATTATGTTAAGGATGTGGGCTTAGGTTTTAGTTTGGGTCCAATGGACATAGGTTTGTAATTGGGTATGGTTAGTTGACTGTTGGGTCATTTGTAATTTTTGGGTCAGGTAAAGTGGTTTAATTTTGGATTGTTTTTGGTTTTATTACAAATAATTTAAGATAAAAAATGGTGATTACAATAATGAACGCTCGTACTTCTATTATATGTGGTGCTTAAATTTATGACCTTAAGGGATAACAAGTCTCTTAATCACTAAAGTCGCTTAATAATTTTTAAATAATCACTTTAATCTTTGATTGAAAAGAATTATCTAAATGAAAAATAAATAAAATACTAAATGATATTAATATAAATCTGGTAAAAGTGTTACACATTTCACGTTTTAATATATAGGTTAGCATGAACTAAATGATCTCTATGCCAAAAGAATTGTTGTTATCCCTTGATGACCCGGATTCGAGCACTATAGATGTCAGGGGTGTAAGCGTTTAATGTCAAATAGTTGAGAGTTATCTTTAAACAAATAATGCTATGTATCTATCCCTGATTAATAAAAATATATAGGTTAACAATAAATCAATCCTGATAATTTTTAATCATTAATATATTTAGTTTGACCAAAAATATGTAATATATGTTGCTTTTCAGTTTAACCAAAGATAAATTATATATTTTGATTGTTGAGAACATATATTATTTTTCACCTGAATTTTTATTTATCTTTTAAATTCTATGTTTAAAGTTCTTCTAATTATTATTTATATTATAATAAACTACTTTAAAATTCATGTGAAAAATAATATATGTTCTCAACAAAATATTTAGAAATAAAAATAAAAAACAAAAAAATATTTTTTACTAGTTTGATATTTTACTCATTTTAATGGTTATATTTTTTTTTGTTATTACACTATCTGATACTTGTACTTGAATTCATAGTTTAAATTAGTTCTTAATACCTTTTCTTTCTATCCAATTTGATATTTAATTTTAGTTACATTGAACGCTCGTACTCTTGATATTTATGGTGATCGAATTGAGGCCTCAAGGAATAACAACAATTTCTTTATCACTTAGGTCGCTTGGTTTGTGCTTAAATAATATTAATATTTAAATTTATTTTTTCAAATATATTAGTATCTAGATTTGATTTTTTGTTATCCCTTCTAAATTAAATATCAAAATATGTGATAGAAGACACATAAGCTAAATTCATGTATCATAATGTGTTATATAAACTAAGTTTAATTCTCCTTTTAAATAAGAAATGTGTAAATATCAAATTGAACCATTAAACTAAATCCAAAGTAAAAATTAATATATTGATTGTTTTCTTCTCTCTTTTTAAATGCGAAAACATTGGTTTTAGAAGATTATAAATAAATAGAGTATTCGATAACATATTCGTGAATAGTTCATAAATTGTTTGTTTATTAAACTAACTAAATAAGAATGTATAAAAAATATTTTTGTTTATCAAGTGACTAGATTTGAATAAAGGTGTGTTTGGTTTAATTATGTTAAAAAAAAAACAAGTTCATAATTTATTTTGTTTATAAGGTAAAAATACTTAAAAACAAATTTTATTCATTTATTTATAATATACCTTTAATATTTGTATTTGATTATTATATATATAAATTAATAAATATGTCCATCTGTGGTTTGTTTGTTTTTTTGTTTATTATTCAATAATTTTTCCGAAGAGTATTCAAGAAAATATTTTAATTATTCATGAATATATTTAATTATATATTTATGAATATATTTATTTGTAAACATACTAAATGAATATCGACTAAAAGAATATGTTTGTGAACACTAAATAAATTCATTCATAAATATTAAATGAACAACTATGATTATATACAATTTTAAATAAATAAACATAAAAAAATAATTTTGTACTAAAAATAAAAAATAAAAATATATTTTATTTAAACTAAATTCATTTATAATCCTAAACTCACCGGTACAATTTAATTTATTTTTCATAACTGAGTATAGGTATAGGTATACGTATAGGTATTATTACATGTCGTTTTCAAACATTTAAATCACCAAACCACTATATATTAATAGATCGCACCTTTGTTTTATTTAGCCCTTTTGTAAGGTAAACGCATAGAATTGTAAACATCCATTGAAAGAATCTCTTTAAATCTTAAAATTTGAATTTCTGCTCAAACGAGCTTTGCACTATATGCAAACACAGTTACGAATGCAAGATCACTCTTTTTGACAATCAACATCGACTGAATCAAGTTTGCTTTTTGTCAATAACATAATTTATATTGATCTACTTCTAATGTTATAATTCTTGATTCTAACAAATAGATGAGATACAAAAAAACATCCTTAGAATATCAGAAGGATGTAAGAACAACGGATGACTAAAATTCACCATAAACACTTTTATTTTCTACTACAACATAAAAGAATCAAAATTCGAGCAAAATACAAAGAAAAACGAAAACAAATACAAAAGTTAAGAATCATGCTTCAACGATAGATGCTGGGTCATCCACCACTTGCTGCCCACAAACCGCAGAGCCTAACATACCACAAAGCTCATACAACTTACAACCAGAGAATATCTAACAAAACAAATAACAAAGAAAGAAAGAATGTTTCAAAGAAAAAAAATTGTTGGCACTTGATGCCATATTAAAGATGAGTATAGTATGAAAAATCATGACGTCATGATAAATTATCCCCAATATTTACGCAATTGGTCATTTTTATCTTTATTGTTTTTTAATATTTTAGCCTCCAACGTTTTAATTTTTTTTGTTAAATTACCCTATGTTAAAAAGAAATAATTAGTTGACTAGCTATCAACACATGTTGCTGACATTATATGTTCATACAAGCATAATTGTTGATGTAATACATGTCATACCATCACTTTGGGTAACGTGAAAATTGTCACATCATCTCTTTGGGTAATGTGACATATATACCACGTCAAAATACAATGTCAGCAACAAGTGTTAACCGCTAATCAATTAATGGTTTTCCTTCAACAAGGGGTATTTTGACGAAAAATCAAAATGTTAGAAACTAAAATATTATAAAAATAATAATCAAAATGACTATTTATATACCGGAGAGGTAATTTTATTATTATGCCAAAATTCATCTTCCATTATTCTAGATTAACATACAAAGAGACTATAACACTCTAAATCTTTAAAATCTGAATCTAAATCAAATGCGATTTTATTGATTAATTATTACTTTAATTAATATTAAACGATTTTCAAATTTTCAAATTACGATTTATTTTTATAAGTTTATATATATTTATGAGTATTTATATCGAGTATATATCTCGTAATTATTTTGATTAATTGAGAGAATATTCAAAATGATCCATTTAATTTATGAGAGTATTCAATTTATAAATAAAATGGTTCTTGATTGATTATCTTTAAATTAACAAATATTATTATTTTTATTTAAAAATGTGGTGCCTTATATTAGATGCATGTTGGAATGAGTGTCTAAAATACTTTGAAATTTTAGGTATCGAGACCTTAAATTTTTAGGTTTTGGAATCCTAAACCATCTATCAGTTCAGGTACTAGTTCATCGGAGAGTGACAGGCTTACCTCGCACCCGACTACTTGACCCCCCCAGCCCGCCTGTAAAAAAGGTTGTTACTCAACTAGCAACAGCCACCAACGACCGACAACAACCCACGACTAAAGACACCAGGACCGCTTACCTTTTCTCACTAATGGTGGCTCACAGCCTCACCTACGAAAGATTAAATGATAACCCAATCAACACAAGCAGAGAAAATAAAAGAATCAGCAAACCGAGGCAAGCAACATACCTCAGATATCATACAATGACATCTAATAGTGAACAGAGGAGATCGAAGCTCGTGGTAGCCAAAGTGTTCATTGATAGATCAACGACAATCAACGATGATTTGGGAAAAATAAACCTCAGATTTATGATCGGTGGAATAAAAATATTTAATCTTAGTGTTTTATTCTCAGGAAATTTTCAATCGCGGTGGTTGGCGCGGCGGCCGAACTTTGACCAGCATGGACACTACTGACCAGAATTCAGGTCTAGTGAGAAACCGACGAGAGCATTTCTTAGGGAGAAGGCAAATGAAAGAGAAAAAAAAAGAGTAAATGAGATTTAAATACCCCACCAAAACTTTGTCGTTTTGAGGGAAATATTTAGAACTAAAAAGGCTTAATACCAAAACAAATACACCACTAATCATTTTTTTCCGCTTAGGATGACCCGTCCCGAGGTATGATTTATCTTATTGTGGTTCTTGTAATTTTAATTACTAATTACTAACTTCTTTTAATAATATGAATTAAATTTATGACCTCTCGATAACTCGTCCCTAGGTATAACTCGTGTTATTATGGTTCTAGTAAAAATTAAAAAAACCACAACCTTTTTTATTCTATCTATAATTTCTATAATTTATATTTTTCCTTTAATTTTCAAGTATTTCAATTTCAGTTCTTTATTTTTTAGCATTTACATTTCATTCCTTTAAATTCCAACATTTAATTTTCTGCAATTTTTTAATTTGAGTTTCAGATTATGCAATTTTTTTAATTGCCCTTAATTTATATTGACTGATTTTACTTTCTTTTAATTTAGTCCTTAATAGATCACTTAGATTTAGGATTTGACCCTTAAATTTAGTCCCTAAACTTTTTAAATTAGGTGAATATTAAATATGGTCCTCGCATTTATGTATGAGGTTCCAAATTAATCATTCATTTTAATAATTCATCATAATCAATCAGGATTAATATTAGAGCCTCTATTTTAGTTTAGTTTCACTTTAGTCCTTTAATTTAAGTGAGTATTTGATTTAGTCCTTGCTTTTATGCCCGAGGTTAAATTTCAATTATTCAATTCAATAATTAGATAAAATTGATTTGGATTAATAATAAGAGCCTTCATTTTAGATTAAGTTCATAGTTCTTTAATTTATGAGAATTTTTATTTGATCTTTGTCTTTATGCTCAAGGTTCTAAATCAATTATTCAATTCAACAATTTATTAAAATTTTCAAGGATTAATAATTAGAGCCTACATTTTAGGTTTAAACCTTTAGGTCCCTTTTAAATTGATAATTTGACACTTTAGTTAGAAGAAAGCCTTAGTTTAACCCACTTAGCATAATTAGGCTCAATAATGGATTGTTTGTGTAACCCCCTAGACCCGGCCTATGCGTTTCGACTAAGTCTAGTGGATCACATTATGATTATTAAAGACATTTTTCGAAACCGTTATTCCATCAATATAAAATCACATTATAAATAACATGAAATTATAAACAAATTATACTATCAAAATCCAACTCGTAAATATAGTACCAATAAATAATAATTTAATTTAAAACATGTCTTCAAATTCAATATCACAATAAACCGAGCAGTATTAGCAAAAGAGTTATCATTATAAAATCCGATATTTTAAAATAAGGTCCATGTCACCAAAATAAAGTCAACTTGCCAGATAAAAACATTACAATTTGATTTACTTCAAGAGATATGTTGATCCTCCAAGTGCTCGAACCAAGGTATCTAACCAACAGTATCTGAAAGGGGAAAACATTTTCAAAAGGTGAGCTAGGCTCAGTGTGTCCCAACATTTCCATAAAATCACAATAGGTAAAAATCATAGTCCAGTAATCTCACAAATTCGTAAAAGAGTTTAACTTTTTGAAAATCATAGTTTAAACCCTTTTCTGGTACACCATCAGTAGTTCCCAAAAGTATTTTCCATATAGCTTACTTTATGCACATAGCAAAAAGAAAGCCGACTTAAGGATAGGCTATGAAGCTTGTATCCTTAAGCCCAAGTCAATAAGTCCATATAGCTTACCCTAAGCACACAGCAAAGGAAAGCCGACCTAATGAAACATCTTGGGGCCCTCAAGAGTCACATTAGGCCCAGTTAGCTTGATCAGAGCTATTCCATCGTATTTCAATTCCAAAATTCAATTGCACCGTGACATAAATTCCATCAATCCAAAAACATGGTAATCATATACCATTTCAAAACAAAAATTAGATAGCAGCCATATTCCATAAATTGTCACATTAAATTGGTGCATCCATAAAACAATAGCCAATGAATTCGGTGTACCACATATTAAAACCAATAAAACAGTTCAATAATAAGCAGGGAACACACCTCGACAATAGGTTCAAATAGCAAATTTACTGATTGCTGGTTTCACCACGCTCTGCTACAATTTTCGAACGGGTGAATACTGGCACACGTGGTTTAACTGATCTAGAAGAGCTGGGTCGAGCTGTCGAACGATCCGGAGAGTCTCTTATACCTTCAAACAATAATAATCTATCAGTCCCAAATCCTATTTAATTGTTCAAAGCTAGTCTTCTTAAGTATATAAGCATTTTTCGAGTTTGACTATCAATTTGGGGGTATTTTGAGTCTGAATTTGGCCAAACGGATTGCGGAAACGGAATCAGGACGTCGAAAAATATAAAGTATGACTTTTCGGAAATTCAGATTCTTGGTCAAAGTCAAAGTCAACCACTTTGACCGTCGATTTGGAGACCTTTGGGTTTGAATTTGGCAAAACGGACTGCGGAAATGGATTTGGCATGTCGAAAACTATCAGGATAGGTATACTCGAAAAAGATTTACGGTCGTTTAAGGGTCGGTCAAAGCCATTTTAAGTTTTAGTCAAAGAAAGTCAACGGTCAACGGTCACGGTCAACGGTCGGGTCGGGTCAACAGTCGGGTCGGGTCAACAGTCAGGTCGGGTCAACCCGGTTCAGACCGGTCAAACCGGTTCAGACCGGTTCGAACCGGTCAAACCGGTTCAAAACTGGTCAAACCGGTTTTCCAGCAGCTCACTCTCCCTGTGGCGGCGCGTGCGGCGCGTGAACAGTGCCACGGTGTCGGAAAATTCCCGGAAAAATTTCTAAAAATTATTTTGAGCGATTTCGAGATACTTACAACGATCGGTTCAAATTTTTGAACGACGGAGAGCTCGTATTTCAACTCGGCCGAATCTTTGACTGCTCCACCTCCTCACGCGCCGCCGTCGACGGCGAACAAGGTTGACACCGGCGGACTCGCAACGACACAAGGAACACGATGGTGCAGGAGGTGTCGTAAACGGAACAACGATCGGCGGTGAATTTAAGTTTTTCCTGACGATAGAGCTAAAAAAAACGACGATGCTTTGACTGAAAATTCCCGACGTTTGGCAGCGTTTCACTTCAATTAATTTGAAGGGTTTGTTCCTCGCTTGATGATGAACACAACAGTGGTTTCAATTTTACGATTGGACGTCGAACGGCGTCGGAATCGACTTTGAAGTAGAGTGCGGGAGGAGGAATTTCACAATTGTTTTCTGTTTTGAAAACAGAAAACCATTCATACGTTTATATTAAATTTTCTGCCGACACTAAAAGGAGTAATGCAGGGCTTGGTCCCTGAATTTCCTTTAACTTCTAAAATGGCCTACAATTTTGAAAACTTCCGATTTAATCCTCAAATTTTGCCAAATTACTTAATTAAATTTTTTTTCTCTAAATTTTATTCCGGGTTGTTACAATTCTCCCCCTCTACAAGAAATTTCGTCCTCGAAATTTACCTTATGAGAATAGTTGAGGAAACTGAGCCTCCATTGACTCTAATGTCTCCCAAGTAGCTTCTGAGGGGCCTCGATTACTCCACTGAACTTTGACCATTGGAATTCGCCTATTCCGAAGAACTCTTTCATCTCTTTCTAAAATCTGAATGGGCTCCTCCTCATATGACAAATCCGGTCTCAGCTCTACTTCTTCAACCTGAATAATGTGACCTGGATCTGGACGGTATCGCCTTAACATAGACACATGAAAAACATCATGAATACGACTGAGGTGGGAAGGCAACTCAAGCTGATAAGCAACAGGTCCAACTTTCTTCAGAATACGATACGGCCCAATAAATCGTGGACTCAATTTACCCTTACGCCCGAATCTCAATACTTTCTTCCACGGTGAAACTTTTAAGAAGACCTGATCACCAACCTCAAATTGTATATCTTTCCTTCTCTGATCTGCATAAGACTTCTGCCTATCAAATGCCTCTTTCAAACGGTCACGTATAAATCTGACTGTGTCCTCCGTCTCTCGCACTAACTCAGGTCCCAACGTTTTCCTATCACGCAACTCAGTCCAACAGATCGGAGTGCGACATTTACGCCCATAGAGTGCTTCATAGGGTGCCATACGAATGCTGGTCTGATAACTGTTATTGTAAGCAAATTCAGCCAAAGGCAAAATTTCTCCCAGCTACCATGAAAATCGATTACGCAACCCCGCAACATATCCTCAAGTATCTGAATCACTCTCTCAGATTGACCATCAGTTTGTGGGTGAAAGGATGTGCTATAATCCAATCTTGTTCCCAAAGCCGTATGTAGCGCCTTCCAAAATCTCGAAGTAAATCTCGGATCTTGATCAGAAATAATAGACAATGGAACACCATGCAATCTAACAATCTCTGAAATATACAATCTTGCCAGCTTGTCCAAAGTATAATTTACTCGCACAGGAATGAAGTGAGCTGACTTTGTAAGTCTGTCAACAATCACCCAAACTGAATCTTTTTTCGAAGGAGTCATAGGCAAGCTAGTAACAAAATCCATAGTAATACGCTCCCATTTCCATTCAGGAATCTTAATAGGCTGTAACAAACCTGATGGATGTTGATGTTCTGCCTTAACTTGTTGACAAGTCAAACACCTCGCTACAAAATTTGAGATGTCCTTCTTCATGCCGATCCAATGATACCTCTCTCTCAAATTCCGATACATCTTATCTCCACCGGGGTGCATAGCATATGGACTACTATGAGCCTCAGTAAGGATAG
This sequence comes from Hibiscus syriacus, assembly GCF_006381635.1. Taxonomy (NCBI): domain Eukaryota; kingdom Viridiplantae; phylum Streptophyta; class Magnoliopsida; order Malvales; family Malvaceae; genus Hibiscus; species Hibiscus syriacus. Next base: position 13,398,140 of record NW_024063471.1, on the reverse strand, counting down.
TCTGTCTCAACTCAGCATCATCAGGCACACAATACCGACCTTTGAAGCATAGAACTTCATCCCGGTCAAGGGCGTAATCTGAGCTTGTCCCCTACTCTACTTGCTCAAAGATGGGAAGCAAGGAGCTATCAAAGGGCTGCTTAGCCTTGATCTCATCAACCAAGGTCGGCTTAACTTGCAATTCTGCTAACAAAGTGCCATCATCATATAAATTCATCCTGGCCATTAAAGATCTCAACTCCGATACCGACTTTCGACTCAAAGCATCCGCTACAATGTTAGCTTTACCAGGGTGATAATCAATCACACAATCATAATCCTTCAGAAGCTCTAGCCAGCGCCGTTGTCTCAAATTAAGCTCCTTCTGGGTCAGGAGATACTTTAAGCTCTTATGATCCGTGAAAATATAACACTTCTCTCCATAAAGATAGTGTCTCCAAATCTTCAAGGCAAAAATCACTGCTGCTAACTCCAAATCGTGAGTAGGATAATTACACTCATGAGGTCGCAGCTGACGGGATGCATAAGCCACCACTTTACCTTCCTGCATTAAAACACAGCCAAGTCCTGAGTGTGAAGCATCACTATACACTGTAAAATCCTTCCCGGACTCTGGTTGAATCAACACCGGTGCTTGAGTCAAAACCGCCTTTAATTTCTCAAAGCTCTCCTGTTGTGCCTCGCCCAAGTCAAACGGCACATTCTTCCTTAACAACTTTGTCAAAGGAGAAGCAATGATCGAGAAGCCCTCAACAAAACGTCGATAATAACCAGCCAAGCCCAAGAAACTGCGGATCTCAGATACGTTCTTAGGTCGTTTCCAATTCATAATAGCCTCTATCTTGCTGGGATCGACCTGAACACCTCGCGCAGAAATAATATGCCCCAGAAATGACACTTCTTGAAGCCAAAATTCACACTTGCTTAGTTTGGCATATAGACGATGTTCTCTCAAAGTCCGCAGAACGATCTTCAAATACTCGACATGCTCTGCCTCAGTACGAGAATAGATCAGAATATCGTCAATGAAGACCACCACAAATTGATCCAAATATGGTCGGAACACCCGATTCATCAAATCCATGAAAGCTGCAGGAGCGTTCGTCAAACCAAAAGGCATCACTAAGAATTCATAATGACCATATCTAGTGCGAATAGCCGTTTTTGCAATATCTGATCCTTTAACTTTCAATTGATAATACCCCGAACGAAGATCAATCTTAGAGAATACAATAGCTCCTCGCAATTGATCAAATAAATCATCAATCCTGGGTAGTGGGTATTTATTCTTGACCGTCATCTTGTTCAATTTCCGATAGTCAATACATAATCTTAGCGACCCATCCTTCTTTTTCACGAACAGAACTGGAGCTCCCCATGGTGAAGTACTATGTCGGATAAATCCTCGATCGAATAATTCTTGCAATTGGACTTTCAACTCTTTAAGTTCCCTTGGAGCCATACGATAAGGTGCCATAGAAATAGGTGACGATCCCGGATAAGTCTCAATCTCGAACTCTACCTCTCTATCAGGAGGTAACCCAGGCAACTCCTTCGGAAAAACATCAGGAAACTCGCTAACTGTACGAATCTCCTCGATCGTGGACAATGCACCCTTGGTGTTCAAAATACAAGCAATGAAGGTCTCATATCCCTTCCGGATCATACGATCAATTTCCATCGCTGAAACTATATTGGAGAGATAACCACGCCGTTCACCAATTAACACAACAGTCCGACCATCTGAAGTCTTCAGAGTAGCCCGCTTGTATTCGCAATCCAGCTTTACCTTGTGTTTATTCAACCAATCCATTCCAAGAATTAAATCGAACTCCTCTAAAGGAAGCTCCATAAGATCAGCGAGAAAAATTTCTCCTTGAACCTCGAGAGGACAACGCCGGAATACTTTATTCACTAATACCGCTTGTCCTACTGGACTTGTAACTGTAACAGTATTTTCAGTGTTCTCGATCGGAATCTGAAGGTTTTGAGATACTGAGCTCGATACATAGGAGTGAGTGGAACCATTGTCCAATAATGCAAAGTATGGGGTAGAATAAATAGTAAATGTACCTGCAATAACCTCAGGCTCATCTCTGTCATCACGACGTCTAGTTGCATAAACCAAAGCTGGCTGTCTAGCCTCAGAAGCTGTTGGCCCTCTATTTTGCTGAGGTCGAGCTCTACTGTCTGTCCTGGACGCTGATCCTTGAGTCTTTCCTTGACTACGATCTCTAATTGGGGTCTGTACTGTAGTCTACGAACGCACAGGAGTTTGGGTAGTGGTCTGCTCAAAAGAAACTAACTGAGGACAATCCCTCCGATAATGACCACTAGATCCACACTGATAGCAAAGACCCATATTCTTACGACACTCTCCTGAGTTCTGTTTACCACAATACTCACAAAGGGGCCCATTATAATACGACGAGGAACCGCCTCGACTGACAGCTAAAGGTGAGGATGCTGCAGGCCTGAAACGTGTATTGCTTCTCTGAGGGGCTGAAGTACGAGTCCTCTTTTCGGACTGTGCTGATGACTCCATCGGGCCTGAAAATTTCTTAGATCGATCTTGATCGACACGCTCTCTACCAGAAGCTAAAACCTCCACCTCTTCCGCATCTTTGGCTCTGCCCACCAGCACATCAAATATCTCATCCTGATGGGTTACAACTTGCCTACGCAGCTCGTATCTGAGTCCAAGGGCAAATTTACGACATCGATCTCTCTCCGTAGGTACCATACTGAATCCATACTTCAGCAATTTCAGGAACTCGATCTCATATTCAGAAACAGTCATGTCTCCCTGAACCAGGTCTTGAAACTGTTGTCGTCTCTGAGCTAAGTAGCGCTCTCCCAGAAAACGACTCCTAAAGCGATCCTTAAAGAAATTCCAGGTCAAACGATCGGTAGGAACACTACTGGTCACTGACTCCCACCAAGTGTAGGCATTACCATCTAACATTGCTACAGCACCCATATATCTCTTAGTTGAGTCCAAACCCAACTGATCCATGCGTCTCTCTGTATCCTGGAGCCAATCCTCAGCTTCAGTAGGAGCTCCACCAATCTGTCCCCCAAAAGTTCTAACTCCATTGGAAATCAACGTCTGTGAAATAGGAACCTCAGATACAACACCAGTAGCTCTAACTGCTCCCTGTATTAACTGCAGAAACTGTCTACTAAAATTCTCATCCAATGCAACTCCAGTAGACTCTGACTCAATATCGGTCGCTCCTATGATCGGTGTAGTCATGCCAATACCATCGGTAGGTGGCATATTCGTTGGTGTCGTAGGAGCAGGATCACCTATTGGAGGTGGGGGATCTACTCGTATCTCATCAATCGGATCTGCAAATCTAGTTACTCGACCTCGTCCACGACTAGTTCGACGACCACGTCTAGCACTCATTTTGGTAGATCTCGAGATTACTACAGAAGATAAACTTAAGGTTAGATAAGCACTTGGAGTCTCGAACATAGTTAAAATCTTAATAACTTTGTGACATGACCTTAGTAACTCGTTTTGTAAAATATTTCAAAACTGTATTTTCAATGTGGACTCATACACAGTCCGAGGGTTAAAAACCAAAAGCTCTGATACCAATAAATGTAACCCCCTAGACCCGGCCTATGCGTTTCGACTAAGTCTAGTGGATCACATTATGATTATTAAAGATATTTTTCGAAACCGTTATTCCATCAATATAAAATCACATTATAAATAACATGAAATTATAAACAAATTATACTATCAAAATCCAACTCGTAAATATAGTACCAATAAATAATAATTTAATTTAAAACATGTCTTCAAATTCAATATCACAATAAACCGAGCAGTATTAGCAAAAGAGTTATCATTATAAAATCCGATATTTTAAAATAAGGTCAATGTCACCAAAATAAAGTCAACTTGCCAGATAAAAACATTACAATTTGATTTACTTCAAGAGATATGTTGATCCTCCAAGTGCTCGAACCAAGGTATCTAACCAACAGTATCTGAAAGGGGAAAACATTTTCAAAAGGTGAGCTAGGCTCAGTGTGTCCCAACATTTCCATAAAATCATAATAGGTACAAATCATAGTCCAGTAATCTCACAAATTCGTAAAAGAGTTTAACTTTTTGAAAATCATAGTTTAAACCCTTTTCTGGTACACCATCAGTAGTTCCCAAAAGTATTTTCCATATAGCTTACTTTATGCACATAGCAAAAAGAAAGCCGACTTAAGGATAGGCTATGAAGCTTGTATCCTTAAGCCCAAGTCAATAAGTCCATATAGCTTACCCTAAGCACACAGCAAAGGAAAGCCGACCTAATGAAACATCTTGGGGCCCTCAAGAGTCACATTAGGCCCAGTTAGCTTGATCAGAGCTATTCCATCGTATTTCAATTCCAAAATTCAATTGCACCGTGACATAAATTCCATCAATCCAAAAACATGGTAATCATATACCATTTCAAAACAAAAATTAGATAGCAGCCATATTCCATAAATTGTCACATTAAATTGGTGCATCCATAAAACAATAGCCAATGAATTCGGTGTACCACATATTAAAACCAATAAAACAGTTCAATAATAAGCAGGGAACACACCTCGACAATAGGTTCAAATAGCAAATTTACTGATTGCTGGTTTCACCACGCTCTGCTACAATTTTCGAACGGGTGAATACTGGCACACGTGGTTTAACTGATCTAGAAGAGCTGGGTCGAGCTGTCGAACGATCCGGAGAGTCTCTTGTACCTTCAAACAATAATAATCTATCAGTCCCAAATCCTATTTAATTGTTCAAAGCTAGTCTTCTTAAGTATATAAGCATTTTTTGAGTTTGACTATCAATTTCGGGTATTTCGAGTCTGAATTTGGCCAAACGGATTGCGGAAACGGAATCAGGACGTCGAAAAATATAAAGTATGACTTTTCAGAAATTCAGATTCTTGGTCAAAGTCAAAGTCAACCACTTTGACCGTCGATTTGGAGACATTTGGGTTTGAATTTAACGAAACGGACTGCGGAAATGGATTTGGCACGTCGAAAACTATCAGGATAGGTATACTCGGAAAAGATTTACGGTCGTTTAAGGGTCGGTCAAAGCCATTTTAAGTTTTAGTCAAAGAAAGTCAACGGTCAACGGTCACGGTCAACGGTCACGGTCAACGGTCGGGTCGGGTCAACAGTCGGGTCGGGTCAACAGTCGGGTCGGGTCAACCCGGTTCAGACCGGTCAAACCGGTTCGAACCGGTCAAACCGGTTCAAAACTGGTCAAACCGATTTTCCAGCAGCTCACTCTCCCTGCGGCGGCGCGTGCGGCGCGTGAACAGTGCCACGGTGTCGGAAAATTCCCGGAAAATTTCTAAAAATTATTTTGAGCGATTTCGAGATACTTACAACGATCGGTTCAAATTTTTAAACGGCGGGGAGCTCGTATTTCAACTCGGCCGAATCTTTGACTGCTCCACCTCCTCACGCGCCGCCGTCGACGGTGAACAAGGTTGACACCGGCGGACTCGCAACGACACAAGGAACACGATGGTGCAGGAGGTGTCGTAAACGGAACAACGATCGGCGGTGAATTTAAGTTTTTCCCGACGATAGAGCTAAAAAAACGACGATGCTTTGACTGAAAATTCCCGACGTTTGGCAGCGTTTCACTTCAATTAATTTGAAGGGTTTGTTCCTCGCTTGATGAAGAACACAACGGTGGTTTCAATTTTACGATTGGACGTCGAACGGCGTCGGAATCGGCTTTGAAGTAGAGTGCGGGAGGAGGAATTTCACAATTGTTTTCTGTTTTGAAAACAGAAAACCATTCATACGTTTATATTAAATTTTCTGCCGACACTAAAAGGAGTAATGCAGGGCTTGGTCCCTGAATTTCCTTTAACTTCTAAAATGGCCTACAATTTTGAAAACTTCCGATTTAATCCTCAAATTTTACCAAATTACTTAATTAAATTTTTTTCTCTAAATTTTATTCCGGGTTGTTACAGTTTGACTGTATTTTAATTTAAAAACAAGGCAATGTTTATTTATTAGGAGATTGATTGTGTATCTTCCGCCTTTACCTAAGGGTGACCACTATTGATTACCAAATTAAATCAACATCATTTTCAAAACCTTGCATCATAATTTTTTTAATTATTAAGGCAATTTTCATTTATTGTGATTGATAAAGAAACTTCCTCTTGTTCTCAGGGGTAGGGGTGTAAACGAGTTGAGTCGAGCTCGAGAATTGCTGAGCTCGACTTGACTCAAAAACTCTGAAATATAGCTCTACTTGACTCGAAAACTCGCGAGCTTAAAATTTTCAAGCTCAACTCGAACTCGAAATCCTGAACTAAAGCTCGTGAGCAGCTCCAAAAGACTCAAAATGATTTTTTTCTTGACCTTAACTAGATTGAAGCCTCAAACTCGAACTCGAACATGAAAGCCTTACTTTATTTGTTTTAAAAATCAACACATAAATGTTAATATTATTAATAATTTGTTTTTTTAAATAAAATCTTAATATATTATATTTTGAGTTGCTCACGAGCTTTTCGAGTCGAGTATTTAGTAGCTCGTTTCGGCTCGTTAAGAATTCGAGTCGACCTCGAGCTCGAGTCAAGTCTATTCGATCAAAGTATTTATCGAGTCTTGACTGAGTCAATCTTGAGTGGCTTACGATCTGTCTCGTCTCATTTACAACCCTACTCAGGAATGATCATTATTAGTCTTGGTAAATCAACATCCTTTTTAAAATTTGCATACATAGTGGGTTTTAAATTAAATAAAATTCCAAACTCAAAATTTCCATTTTTAAAATATAGGGTAATCGACTAGGTACCATTTTTTGGGCGTTGTGGGAGTGTTAATCCTTCCCCACGCGTAACTGACTCTCGAACCCAATTTCTGATTTTGCAGACCAAAGCAATAGTATTTTTATAAAATAAAAACATATTATTAAAATTACATGATTTTAGGTGTTCCAATCTCACCTTAAAAATAATTGGTGGTGTCTCTTATCTTTTCATCAAAAACTTTTATTTTCAAAAACCTAATCATTGAATCGACCCCATCAAAAAATCAGTTATGAAAATTTCAACTATTAAGGTTGATTAGATGATTTGTAAGGGGTGTGAAGAGTTTTGGCCTACATCATTGATACAAATAAACATGATCCTAATTTAGAATCAATTTTGCCTCTTCGTGAAGATCCTGATATGTTTCAAGAGGAATTACCTAGATTACCTCCAGCCCATGAAATATAATTTAGGATAGAGGTGCATCCAGGGATTACATTAGTCTTTATTGATACTTACAAAATGACTCCTATTTAACTTAATGAATTGGAGGATCAGTTTCAAGAACTTATGGATCAAGGCTTTATACGATCTAGTATATCACCTTTGGGAGCTCTAATTATATTTGTAAAGAAGAAAAACATATCCATGAGAGTTTGTATTGATTATTGTTAACTCAATAAGCTCACTATCAAGAATAAGTATCATCTACCAAGAATTGATGACATATTTTACTAACTTAAAGGCTCTTTAGTGTTTTTGAAGATATATCTCCAATTAGGTTACTATCATATGAAAGTAAAGGATTCCAATGTTTCAAAGAAAACCTTCTAGACTAATTATGACCACTATGTATTCTTAGTGATGCCTTTTGGGCTTACAACTACCTCGAAAGCCTTTATGGAACCTATGGATATGGTATTTGTAATATCCCAAATTTTGTCTAGTGATTAAAGTTTAAGTTTTGAAAGTTTAGTGGCTAAAGTATAAACTTTTAAAAGTTTAGGGACTGAAATTATAATTTTTAAAAGTTATATATTTTAGCCTGTAAATGAATAGTTTGGATTAAAACATAGATTTTAGTGGGAAATCATATTTTGGTACATGAATTTTGTTAAAAGCTATAGAGTAGTAAAGTTCGGTATTGAAATAGAATATTTGGATCGAATTAGAATTTTACGAAAATTTAAAGAATGTTATAAAATGGTAGGAAATATTATTTTAATATTTTAGATCAGAGAAATTTGGCTCAGAAATGTGCTATTTTTCAAATTTGACCGAAACTATGGAATTTATTGACTAAAATGCAATTTTTGAAAATTTCATGGAAAATTTAGTAAGTCAAAGTCAAATTTGTTCATCTTTGACTGTGGAGGATGATAAGGTTGGGTGACTTGGTATTAATGTAAATATCAAGTTCATTAAGGGTAAACTAGGAAAGATATTTTAATTTTAAGGGAAAATTGGTAATTTAGCATTTAATGAATTAAAAATTCCTTAAATTATAATGAAAGATGAAGAATGATTGAGGATATTTCTTCATCTTCAGCTGAAAGGTCGTGGGTTTCTCTCAAAGGTAAGAAAAAATTTTATTTTTCATTTTTGAGCAATTTTCTTTGAATTTTGAGTTGCCGTAAAATAGAAAATTGTTCTATATGAAATTATCTATCATTTGGCACCAAAATTTCATGGTGAAGATAAATGTGTGATGAGATTTTATGATTTGGGATTATGAAGAGTTTAGTGATTTTAAAGAATTGGTTGTAAGAATTGATGAAGAACCAAAGGATGCAAAATAAGGAAAGCAGTTTAGATTTTTTATTCTGACAGTGAGTTTGAAAATTCACCAGAAATTATATAAAAATTATTTGGAGGCTATTTTTTATATTGTGTTCTTATATCAATATAGTTTCGTTTGAAGCAAACGGGGATCAATTTCAAGGTATATACAAAAAGATATGGATTTTTAACCGAGGAAAGGTCAGAAAACGGGGCAACAATTTCTGCACAAAATAGATTTTGTGGGTTAACTTTGAAAATTTATCATAAATTGTACAAAATGAACTAGAAGGAGTTGTTTATATGGATAGATTTTTATTCGAGTCTAGTTTTCAGATGAAGAAACGGAATTAAATTCCAGTGTGTATATAAATACAAAATTTTGATTCTTTAAAGGTAGTGCGAGTTGTCTGATTTTGGAAATTATTTTGGAAATGTATTTATGTTAGTACGATAATAACATATGTACCGATATGAATTTATTATTTTGTACAGATCGTGATTGACTCTGTGTTCAAAGCAAATAGAATATAAAAAGGACTAAATTGGAGCATAGTGAAGCAAAATCTTTTGGAATTATAAAGTGTCAAGGTGAGTGCAATACATGCATGACATTGTACATAGATGTTTTATGCATCATGTACATAGATGTTTTATACATCATCAGGAAGACTTGTGATAAGTCTACCTTGTTTTATCAGCATGAAATTTTGACATGGAAGTTATTTTGGGTATGAACTGCCCTAAGGTTTGTTTCATGGTTATATGTTGCCATGGATGATTTAATTCATGACTAAATGCCCAAGTATGTTATTGAGGTTCAGTGGTATTAATGGCATGCCATAGAGTCTAGCAGCTGTGAAAATTTAAGTAGTACTAATGTGTATTATGAAGACACATAGTACAAGTTAGGTGGGCAAGACCCGACCTCAGCACTACGTTGCAATTTATTAGGTGAGCATGCTCGACCTTAGCGTTATTACGCAATTTTTGACTCTTATACTGGGTTCCTTATTTATTAATAAATTGGGCTATAGTTGTTGATTTAATGATTATATTTATAACATGTCATGTTGATTTTGGAAGGTAAGAAAATCTTATGGAATTTGATGATGGCATTTAAATTTTATGCATGAAAAGATTGTTTATTATTTTTAAATTGCCTCACTAAGTATATACTTAGCGGTGATGATTTTCACGCGAAGGTGAACGTCAGGAGTAGAAGTAAGGAGTACTGAGTAATCTCAAGCATCGAGGAGTATAATACAATATCAGTAAGACATCCTTTGATGTAATTCTGACTTGTTTAGTGGCATGTACTTATAAATGTTCTAGTTGCTTTGTTAACTATTTTGGAAATAGTTGTAATGGCTAAACTAAATTGTTTTACTTAATTTCATCATGGATGATATTATTTAGTATTACTTTTATAAATGGACATATTTGATATTTAAATATTATAAAAAAATTATGTGATTTATTATTTTATATTTTCTATTATAATTGAAAAAAAAAATCAAGTCACTTTTGAATTGGGAAATGTTTTAAGTAAATCATGTGACATCTATAACCTATATTGGTATAAGTATACGGGTCGTAGATGTTACATTTATTGGCATCAGAACTACAGATTTAGCCGTTTCTGGACAGACAATGAGTTTAAAAATAGTTAAGAATTTATACATGCCACTAGGATGTCAAAATTATACTGGTGGTTGTATATATGCTTTGATGCTTATTATGTTGTAAAGTTACTCCTTATTAATTTTAGATGATTTTGGCTGTGTTCAGAGGTCGGATCATCAAGAGTTAAGTAGGGCCGATGAGCGTGTTACTCTTGTACAGAGTGAGAGTAATTAGGTGAACCAGAATCAACCTCTTGCTCAGCCTAATGTAGAGCCAATTAATGTGAATCAACAGAACATGCCTGTTCAAGATCATGGGTTGTTTTTACAAGCTTTAGACAACATTATTAATCGTCGGGCACCAGTATCGATTCCTAAAGAATTGAGAAAGATGAAAGCACCCGAGTTTCGAGGCGATGCATATGCTGATCTGATGACTGCTGATTATTGGTTAAATGATATTAAGAACATGCTGAACATGATTCCTTGTGATGATCAGGGAAAGCTAGATGGAGTTGTGTCTCTGTTGATGGAACAAGCTAGTGTGTGGTGGAATACTGTTGCTGCACGAGTCTCCCCTGAGCATATCACGTGGGACTTCTTTCTAAGTGAATTCAAGAAGAAATATATTGGAGATGTGTTTGTCAATGAAATGATGCAACAGTTCCTAAATCTAAAGCAAGCTTGTAGGACAGTCTATGAATATGAACGTGAGTTCCACCGGCTGAGTCGATTTGCATCAAAATTCCTTCCGACTAAGAAAATTAGAATTGACAGATTTATTTCTGGGTTGGATCCTCAGTACAAAAGGATCCTAGTTTCTCATCATTTTACTATTTTTCAGGAAGCCGTGATAAGGCTAAAGCTATGGAGAAAGTTAACCTTGAAGATTTAGTGGTGAAAAAGGCACAGACAAGTAAAAGGTTTGGAAGTTCTTACTCTGCACCATTTTTCAAACGTAGCAAGGGCTAGCTGCAAAAACGTTATGTCTCATCAGTATTTTCCCATAAAAAAGGATTTTCTGGAGGAAAGTCCAGGAAGACACAGACAACTTCAACAGATACTAAAGGTTCGAGATCTCGTCAAAAACCAGAATGTGAGTATTGTGAAAAGAATCATTTTGGTCAGTGTCGGCTCATGGAAGGAAAATGCTATCATTGCAAGCAAGTTGGACATTATAGAAATAAATGTCCAGAACATTATCCAGACCAGTCCGTAGCAGCACCGCAGCGAGGTGGAAGTAAAAAGGGTAGTATACCAGGAACGTCTGAGGTTGCATCTAACGGGAAGACAAGACTCCTTCCAGAATTTATCATATCAAGACTGGTGATGTTCAAGATGCTCCTGAGATTATATCAGGTACCTTTTACCTTTTTGATGAACCTATTGTTGTATTGATTTGTCCCGGTTCTACTTATTCTTATATTAGTGCAAACCTGGTTAGAGAGAAGAAAATCTCTTTAGAACCTACTTCTAGTGATATTGTGGCAATTAATCCACTGGGCCATAGTGTGAGAATTAGTCGGATATGTAAGGATTGTCCGATAAAGATACAAGGAGTGAAATTTCTTCCAAATCTGTTGGAATTACCTTTCGAGGAATTTGAAATAATTTTAGGCATGGATTGGATATCTTCCTATTATGGTTGGGTAGATTGTCGTTTGAAAAGATTGTTCTTAAAGGGTACAAAAGGTTCATAGATAATATTTGTTGGAGAAAGGGTGAATCCCTTATCCAATGTGATTTCAGCTTTTATTGCTAAGAAATTGTTGTCACAAGGGTGTCAAGTAATTTTAGCAAATGTGGTGGATACAAGAGCTGCCGAAGTTAAGTTGGAAAACATTCCAACAGTTCAAGAATATTCAGAGGTGTTTCCAGATGAGTTACCTGGATTACCTCCATATAGAGAGGTGGAGTTTGGTATTGATGTATTTCTAGGTACAACTCATATTTCGATGGCTCCTTATCGAATGGCCCCAACAAAATTAAGGGAATTAAAGGCTCAATTGCAAGAACTGCTAGAGCGAGGATTCATTAGATCAAGTGTTTCACCTTGGGGTGCTCCGGTGTTGTTTGTGAAAAAGAAAGATGGATCAATGTGATTATGCATATATTATCGGCAGTTAAACAAGGTGACTATAAAGAACAAAGATCCTCTTCCGAGGATTGATGATTTGTTTGATCAACTTAAGGGAGCAACCATTTTCTCCAAGATTGATCTTCGATTGGGATATCACAAGATTGATCTTCGTAGTGATGCCGTTTGGGTTAACTAATTCTCCAGCAACATTTATGGATTTGATGAACTGAGTATTTCAGCCTTATTTGGATCAGTTTGTGGTGGTATTTATTAATGACATTCTAGTGTACTCGAAAATAAAGAAAGAGCATGATGTTCACCTTCGTACTGTGCTCAAGATTCTTAAAGAGAAAAATTATATGCCAAGCTGTCAAAGTGTGAATTTTGGCAATCTGAAGTTGTTTTTCTTGGTCATGTAGTTTCGTCAGAAGGTATAAGGGTTGATCCTAAGAAAGTTCTAGCTATCATGTAGTGGAAACCTCCAAAGAATATTACAGAGGTTCGAAGTTTCTTGGGACTTGCTGATTATTATCGAAGGTTCGTGAAGAACTTTTCGATGATTGATTCTCCATTGACTAAGCTCTTGAGAAAGGATGTTCCATTTATTTGGACCGAGAAGTGCCAAGAAAGTTTTGAAACTCTAAAGAAGATTTTAACGGAAGCACCAGTACTGGTACAACCGGAGTCAGGTAAAGAGTATGTGGTGTATAGTGATGCATCTCATAATGGTTTGGGTTGTGTACTTATGCAAGAAGGTAAGGTTGTAGCTTATGCTTCCAGACAATTAAATACTCATGAGAGAAATTATCCCACATATGATCTTGAGTTGGCAGCAGAGGTATTTGCTCTAAAGATTTGGCGCCATTATTTGTATGGTGAGCAGTGCTACATATACACAAATCATAAAAGTCTAAAGTATCTGTTGACTCAAAAAGAGCTAAACTTGAGACATAAAACATGGATAGAACTTTTAAAGGACTATGGTTATTAACTACCATCCTAGTAAAGCTAATGTTGTAGCTGATGCACTAAGCCGAAAGACTTTTGCAGCTTTGTGAACTTTAGATGCTCGCTTATATTTAAAGGAAAATGGCGCACTGCTGGCTGAATTAAGGATAAAGCCAATGCTTATAGATCGGATAAGAGAGCTACAGAAGAAAGACGAGAGATGCTTGGAAAAAATAGCACAAGTGGAAAAAGGTGAGACTAAAGACTTTAAAGTTAAAGCGGATGTATGTCTGTATTATCAAGGAAGAATATGCATTCCTCATGATGATGAATTGAAGAAGGATATTCTTTCGGAGGCACATTATAGTCCGTTGACTATGCACCAAGGTGGAAATAAGATGTATCAAGATTTAAAGAGTCGGTATTGGTGGTCGGGTATGAAAAGAGCCATTTCTGAGTTTGTTGCTACATGTTTGACATGTCAACAAGTAAAAACTGAGTCTCAAGTGCCTTCGGGGCTTTTGCAACCTATTTTAATCCCAGAATGGAAGTGGGAACGAGTCACTATGGATTTTGTTGCAGGGCTACCTTTGACACCAAGTAAAAAGGATTCTATTTGGGTGATAGTTGACCGATTAACTAAGTCGGCACACTTCATTTCGGTGCAAATAAACTATTCATTGGATAAGTATGCAGAGTTGTATATAAAAGAAATAGTTCGACTGCATGGTGTACCAGTATCCATCATATCTAATAGGGATCCAAGGTTCACATCCATATTTTGGAATTCTTTGCGTAGAGCTTTGGGTACTCGATTGAGTTTCAGTATAACTTTTCATCCACAGACAGATGGTCAATTTGAATGGACTATCCATATATTGGAGGATATGCTAAGGGCGTGTGTATTGAGTTCGATGGATCTTTGGAAAAGTATTTGCCTCTAGCAGAATTTTCTTACAACAACAGCTATCAATCGAGCATCAAGATGGCTCCATACAAAGCTTTATACGGAAGAAAATGTCGTACACCATTAAATTGGTTCGAGTTAAAAGATCAAAATCTGGTTGGCCCTGATTTATTGAAGGAGGTTGAGGATAAAGTGAGGATAATTCAAGATAATATCAAGATAGTAGCTGATCATCAGAAGTCTTATGCAAATTTGAAGCGAAGAGAGATTGAGTTCCATGAAGGTGATAAAGTTTTTCTTAAAGTATCACATTGGAAAAAGATATTGCGCTTTAGGCGTAAAGGAAAATTAAGTCTGAGATTCATTAGACCTTATGAGATCTTAAAGAGAGTGGGACCGATGGCGTATCAGCGAGCATTACCTCCAGATTGGACAAAGTTCACAATGTTTTTCATGTGTCGATGCTTAGAAAGCATCGATCAGATCCTTCACATGTAATTACACTGGAGGAAATTGAGATTCAACCAGATTTATCATACGAAGAGGAGCCAGTAAAGATTTTAGCACATGAAGCCAAAGAACTAAAAAATAAGACGATTCCATTGGTAAAAGTTCTTTGGCAGAACCATGAAGTTGAGGAAGCAACTTGGGAACGAGAAGAACACATGAAGAAAAAATTTCCTCATCTATTTAATTCAGGTATGTAGATACGCAGAGAAAATTCGAGGATGAATTTTCTTTAAGGGGGAGGAATTGTAATATCCCAAATTTTGTCTAGACTAAAGTGTAGGTTTTGAAAGTATAATGGCTAAAGTATAAACTTTGAAAAGTTTAGGGACGAAAATTATAATTTTTAAAAGTTATATATTTTAGCCTGTAAATGAATAGTTTGGATTAAAACAGAGATTTTAGTGGGAAATCATATTTTGGTACAAGAATTTTGTTAAAAGCTATAAAGTAGTAAAGTTCGGTATTGAAATAGAATATTCGAATCGAATTAGAATTTTACGAAAATATAAAGGATGTTATAAAATCGTAGGACATATTATTTTAATATTTTGGATCAGAGAAATTTGGCTCAGAAATGTGCAATTTTTCAGATTTGACCGAAACTGTGGAATTTAGTGACTAAAATGTAATTTTTGAAAATTTCATGAAAACTTTAGTAAGTCAAAGTCAAATTGGTTCATCTTTGACTGTCAGATATGATAAGGTTGGGTGGCTTGGTATTAATGTAAATATCAAGTTCATTATGGGTAAATTAGGAAAGATATTTTAAATTTTAGGGTAAATTGGTAATTTAGCATTTAATGAATTAAAAATTCATTAAATTATAATGAAAGATGAAGAATGATTGAGGATATTTCTTCATCTTCAGCTGAAAGGTCATGGGTTTCTCTAAAAGGTAAGAAAAAAATTTCTATTCCATTTTTGAGCATTTTTCTTTGGATTTTGAGTTGCCGTAAAATAGAAAATTATTCTATATGAAATTCTCAGTCATTTGATACCAAAATTTCATGGTGAAGATAAATGTGTGATGAGATTTTATGATTTGAGGTTATGAAGAAGAACCTAAGGATGCAAAATAAGGAAAGCATTTTAGATTTTTGAATATGGCAATGAGTTTGAAAATTCACCAGAAATTATATAAAAATGATTTGGAGGTTATTTTTATATATTGTGTTTTTATATCAATCTAGTTTTGTTTGAAACAAACGGGGATCAATTTCAAGGTATATACAAAAAAATATGGATTTTTAACCGAGGAAAGGTCAGAAAACGGGATAACAGTTTATGCACAAAACAGATTCTGTAGGTTAACTTTGAAAATTTACCGTAAATTGTACAAAAATGAACTAGAGGGAGTTCTTTATATGGATAGATTCGTATTCGAGTCTAGTTTTCATAGGAAGAAATGGAATTAAATTCCAGTGTGTATATAAATACAAAATTCTGATTTTTAAAAGTAGTGCAAGTTGTCTGATTTTGGAAATTATTTTGGAAATGTATTTATGTTAGTACGATACTAACATATGTACCGATATGAATTTATGATTTTGTACAGATCTTGATTGACTCTGTGTTCAAAGAAAATAGAATATAAAAAGGACTAAATTGGAGCATAGTGAAGCAAAATCTTTTGGAATTATAAAGTTTCAAGGTGAGTGAAATACATGCATGACATTGTACATAGATGTTTTATACATCATGTACATAGATGTTTTATACATCATCAGGAAGACTTGTGATAAGTCTACCTTGTTTTATCAGAATGAAATTTTGACATGGATGTTATTTTGGGTATGAATTGCCCTAAGGTTTGTTTCATGGTTATATGTTGCCATGGATGATTTAATTCATGACTAAATGCCCAAGTATGTTATTGAGGTTCAGTGGTATTAATGGCATGCCATAGAGTCTAGCAGCTGTGAAAATTTAAGTAGTACTAATGTGTATTATGAAGACACATAGTACAAGTTAGGTGGGCAAGACCCGACCTCAGCACTACGGTGCAATTTATTAGGTGAGCATGGCTCGACCTTAGCGTTATTACGCAATTTTTGACTCCTATATCGGGTTCCTCATTGATTAATAAATTGGGCTATAGTTATTGATTTAATGACTATATTTATAACATGTCATGTTGATTTTGGAAGGTAAGAAAATCTTATGGTATTTGATGATGGCATTCAAATTTTATGCATGAAAAGATTGTTTATTATTTTTAAATTGCCACACTAAGTATATACTTAGCGTGTGATGATTTTCACGCGAAGGAAAATGTCAGGAGTAGAAGTAAGGAGTACTGAGCAATCTCAAGCATCGAGGAGTATAATACAATATCAGTAAGACATCCTTTGATGTAATTCTGACTTATTTAGTGGCATGTACTTATAAATGTTCTAGTTGCTTTGTTAACTATTTTGGAAATAGTTGTAATGGCTAAACTAAATTGTTTTACTTTATTTCATTATGGATGATATTATTTATTATTACTTTTATAGATGGATATATTTGATATTTAAATATTATAAAAAAAATTATGTGATTTATTATTTTATATTTTCTATTATAATTGAAAAAAAAATTCAAGTCACTTTTGAATTGGGAAATGTTTTAAGTAAATCATATGACATCGATAACCTGTATTGGTATAAGTATACATGTCGTAGGTGTTACAGTATTTCATCCTTACGTAGATAAGTTTGTTGTTGTCTTTATAGATTCTGATCTTTTATAAGACTCTGAATGAATATGATCATCATCTTTGAGTTATACTTCATGCACTCTGAGACAAGGAATTGTTTACTAAGTATATCAAGTGAGAATTTTTGGCTTTATGAAGTTTCATTCCTTTTTCATATTATATCATCAACAGTAATTCATGATGTCGAAATGATTTAGGTAATCATTGTTTGCAACCCTCCGAAGAATGCACCTTTTGGTGTAGTTAGAAGCTTTTTAGGATTAATAGGTTATTATATAAGGTTAGCAAAGGGAGTATCAATGATAGTTTCTCCCCTAACCAAATTAATCCACAAGGATTTTTATTTTGAATGGTTAGAGTGACAACAACAAAGCTTCAACCAACTCAAACACATTCTAACTAATGTCTCAATTTTGATTTAACTTGAGTCAGGTACAGACTTCATTGTGTTTAGTGATACACCCCATCATGGTTTGCGATGTGTTCTGATATAAGAAGGACAATTTGTAGTCTACACTTCTCATCATCTTAAACCTCATAAACTTAACTATCCAATAAATGTTCTCCAGATTGCAACTATTTTTTCTTTGAAGATCTGAAGATATTATCTCTGCGAAGAGAATTTTTATTTATTTATCCATTATAAAAGTTTAAAGTACGTACTGACTTAGAAGGATTTCAGCCTTCATTAAAGAGGTTGGATGGAACTTCTAAAAGATTACATACTGATTATCAATTTCTATCCTAGAAAGGGAAACATTATGACTGATGGGCTCAGTCCCAAATCTTTCAATGGAAAAGTCATAATCCTAATTCCTAAAATCAATATGCCTTATTCTAGTTTAACCCTAAATATTTTATTTGTAGCCCCAAAGGTTATTAATACACACTTTAGACTATGAAAGAATAAAATTATTCTAACAGAAAGAATAAAGACAACTATTATAGATTTCATCTTAAAGTGCTTGAATTGTCAAAAAGTCAAAGTTGAAGATCAAGTTCCATCGAGATTCGTTTAAACAATTGAATTTTCATAGTGGAATTGGGAATGAAAATCCGTAGACTTCGTGACTGATCTTTCTTTGACTGAGGAATGACAATGCTATTTAAGTGATTGTTGATAGATTCACCAAATCTACTCATTTCCTTCCAATTCTTATGGATTTTAGTATTTTAAAATTAGTTGATTTGTATATCAAGAAAGTGATTAGAATTAATGGCATTCCTAAGTATTTTATCTTTGATTAGGATTCACAATTTGCATCTTATTTTTGGAAGTCTCTAAAAGAAGCACTTGGTACTTAAATGCATCTTAATACAACTTTTCATCCCTAAATTGATGATCATTTGGAAAGAATTATTCATGTAACTTCTTTCCTAAGTAATCTCTAATTCCTTTTAAATTATCATCTCAATTAAACATTCTTTCCGTATAGACTTTGGAATACATACTCAGATCTTGTGTAATCTATTTTGATGTTAATTAGGAAAAAAATCTTTACCTTTAATCGAGTTTGCGTACAGTAAAAACTATCAAGCTTCAATTCAAACGGCCACAGTTGAAGCATTGCATGGATTTAAGTTTTTACAACTCTTTTTTGGTTTGAATTAGAAGAAAACAAGTCACTACGCCCTGATTAGCTTTAGGAAACTAAAGAGAAATTGCTTTGATTTGTGATAAGCTAAAAACCACTTATGATAGACATAGATATTATAATGACCTTAAGCGTAAGGGTATACAATGTTTTATTTGGTGAGTAAGAATTCTTAAAGGTATCTATGTAGAAGAAAATCTTTCGATTTTGATTAAAATGAAAGCCCAATCCTCATTTTATGAACATTTTAAAGTAATTGAGAAATTGTGTCCTATAACTTCGATTAGCTCTCCTTTCGGAACTCGTTAAAATACAAAATATATTCCATGTTTCTATGCTACAAAAGTACCATTCTAATCCATCTTACATGATTAAACTCGAGTCTGTTGAGATACATTCTGATTAATATAAAAAGAACCCATTTAGATCTTAGCATGAGAAATCAAATAAGTTCGTAACAAGAGAATTCCTTTGGTTGAGATTCTCTAGATGAATAATAAGTCTAAATAGGCTAACTAGGAGCTTCAAGATACGATGCGATAACAATACCCTTAACTTTTTACTTTAGGTAAATTCAAGGGTGAAATTTCTTTAAAGAG
This sequence comes from Hibiscus syriacus, assembly GCF_006381635.1. Taxonomy (NCBI): domain Eukaryota; kingdom Viridiplantae; phylum Streptophyta; class Magnoliopsida; order Malvales; family Malvaceae; genus Hibiscus; species Hibiscus syriacus. Next base: position 13,378,605 of record NW_024063471.1, on the reverse strand, counting down.
AGGGGAATCGTAACACCCCTAAAACCATTCTAATAATTTTCTAATTTTTTATAATTATAATTTACTTTCCAATGTTAAAGTTAAGTGTTTGAATCATTAAGTATAAGTTAAGAAAAATCTAAAATTAATTAGGTCTAATCTTGAATTTATATGATTAAAGACTAAATTGCAAAAAATGTGAAATTAGTAACTTGGTCTACAAGTAAATTTTAGAAGATCATTCATGAACATGTTGAAGTTACAAGATCAAGGATTTAATTCTCCTAAATCTATATAAGAGACGACTCATCAAACAAGTGTTCAAACTAAAAAAATTTATGGCATTTTCTATAACGTCCCAAAGTCTGGGTCAGTAGTTCAGGTCGATAATCGGGTGTTTTTTTGGATTTTCGATACAAATGATATTTTTAAAAAATATAAATATTAATAATAAGTGTTTAAATTATTTTTTAATATTAAATATGAATTTTTAATAATAATAAAATAAATGTTTATTAAGTGACTAAATTGAATGAATTGAAAATGTTGATTTTAGTGACTAAATTGTAAAAGGATCACAAATCCAAATCTATGAAGCTAGTTTTACCAATTATTGTGTTGTAGGATTTTCCCTCCAATTCTAACCATAATTCTCATTTCTCTTTTGCCAATTTCCTAGCTGGATTCATTCTCTTAAATTCCTTCTCATTTTTATTCTTAATTTCATTAACATCATTTAATTTTCTTTCATCCAAACACTATTGTGTTTCTCTCCAAAATTATCTCAAAGCTTTTCCATGGCCTATTTCTATTCATTTTTTTAATTTCTAATCCTTTCATTTTGATATTTTCTCTTCAATCAAGATTGTTTCATTTCCTTTCTTCTTGTGGTTTTCTCCTTTGTTTCTTGGTATTGCAATTGTTGATCTTCTTCACCTTTTTTTCCAGCAATGTAATTCTATTTTCCTTGGTTCCTTTATAAGCTTCGACTATTAATGATCCAATGTTTTGACGATTTTAATTAATCAATTCATTTAAAGAGCAGTTTCTGAAATAAATTTAATTTTTGGAGGTATTTAATATACTATTTTTCTTGATCACTTTTCAAGGTTTTATTATGCTTATTTATATGTTTATGATGATATTGTTACCATACTAAATGAGTTTGTCAATCGCATTTGATTTCGATATAGAATTCTTTAAAACATGTTTGATTTCAACATTATTCAAAATCTAGGAATTAGTGTTGATTGATGTCATTTTTTAAGTTTCTAGTTGAGTTTGGCTATTGATATTAGTCGTTCTTGATCAACTGTTATTGAGTAGAAGTAGTTTCAATTGGATCAGAAGCCTAGAAATTTGTTTTGGTAAGGTTTTTAGTAATTTCAGTTCTTTCGCTATGTTTTGGTTATGTTCTTGATGTGTTGTTTTGCTTTACAAGGTTTTTAATGTGTTGATAATTGAGAAAATTTGGTGCATCATGTTTGATTGTTTGCTAAGTGTTTGGAAGTGATTTTTGTTATTGGACAACAAATGCGAGTGACTTTCATTCTTATATGAATATATTAAAAGGTAAAATAAGGTGCAGTTTAGAGTAATTATCTTGGCTTGAATTCTAATATAAGTGAACTTATATTGATGCAAACAATTGTTATGGAATGTGATGTGAAATGTGAATATATCATGTGTATCGAATTTGTGTTATAAGTGATGCATAATAGTTTTAAAAGTGTATTTTGAAAGCATATATATATATATATATATATGAATGTGTTAATAATGAGTGGAACAACTTCACTATCCATGGATGAGTGAGCAACTTAGTGTCCATATAAGGATGATCATGATAACCATTTCTGATAAGTGTTTCAAAGTGTATTATGAAAGTGTATATGTGTATAATCTATGCATAATTTGATACTCACTCTTGTGTACTTGAATTTTTTTATATATAATTCTTTACTTGAATTAAATGATTATTATTTTTTAATGGGACCTTTGGTTATTAAAGACATGCTAGGAAATAGTACTCTATGGTTTTCTATATGTATATGAACAAAGGGTTATACGAGGAGAGGAAAGACAATGCTCCAAGAAGATTACGAGGTAAGGCTGGTTCGGAGTTTACTCTGAAAGTTATGGTTTTGGACCTAAGTGAGTCAATAAATAAAAGGCTGCTGACCATCGTTTCCCGGCCATCACCGGCCACCGCCGGTGATGGCCGAAAAAATTTAGTTTACCTCTCCGTTCCCTCTTGAACCCATAAACCCGAATCCAACCTCAAAAAATAAAAACAAATCCTAGATCAGAGTAGATCTAGATCCAAAAGCTTCAACTTTTACCTTGGTTTCCAACGAGATCCTTTGTTCTCCGGCGACCCTTGGTTTCCCGACACAATCTTTACGCTCTCTTGGTAGCTCTTGGCGAAGGCTTTGATTTTTTATTTTTAGCTATATTCGAATGGTTTTTCTATGTTTTTGGTTTGATTGGTATTTGGTATTTGTTGCTTGGTTTTTGATCTCTGATTGCTTGTGTTGGTTTCCATCGTATATATAACCCCTTCGACGGGGTTGTTATCGGATATTACGAGATAGTGCAGTCCCGATTTGCACGTTTGACGTTTGTTGCTGGAAAATCGTGCTGGTTTCATGTTGACCGAAAATATTGGGATGGCTTAGTCCTAATTTTCTTGGCTGATGTTCGAATCCTTACCGGTGCATGACTTTCATGCGTGCGCCGCCGCTAGTTGGTACCTATGTCCTCTTAGGGTTTAGAAAATTTTAACCCTCTGCTGGGCCAGGCTTGGACCTTGTTGGGCTTCTACTGGTTTTGTTGGGTCAGGCTACCCAGTTGGACTCCAAATTTGGACTATTCTGGACCCTGGAAAATAAAAATGAAATAAAATTAAAAATAATAGAATAAAAACTGAAAATAATATATATTATATAATTTCCCCAAAAACATTTTAAAAAATCTAAATATGATTTTGAAAATATATGTGTTTTAAAACGAAAATTATTTTCAAAACCATAAAATATGTTTTCAAAAAATTATTTAAAAATCATATATCATACATTTTTTTAAATGTTTTAAAAACCATATATTATATGTTTTTTTTAAATGTTTAAAAACTATATATTATATGTTTTCAAAATTATTTTAAAAACTATATATATTTTCAAATTCGTTTTAAAAAACTATATGTTTTCAAAAGTTATATTTGAAATTATTATATACTATGCTAAAAAAGGACCCCGAACGAAAATAAGTATCTATTTTAATACCCATCTCACGTATACCCTTCCGTACACGAGATATAGATGTCACATTATTCTTAAAATAGTTCTTCCTTTGAAAATCCCAAAAATATTTTTTTTCTTTCGTTCACTTTCTGAAAACATAAAATTTTAATATAAAACAAAACATTGATTGTAAACTGTTATAAGTTATACTTAATTAAAGTTAAAAGCATTTTAATATTGTTTACATGCTAACTAAGTTTTTTCCAAAATAAACTAGATTGTCTTGGTGTCACGGATGAGTCCACCATAGTTGATGATCACCACAGCTACAGAAGCACTCCTTACTCTATTAATCTTTGCTTTTACCTACGTGTGAGAAACAACACACGTTAAGCATTTACTTAGTAAGATATAATATTGTAAAGAACCTTAAAGGATACATAAGTATCTCATAGTTATTTGACTTCCAATTTAATTTATATCATCATAGGAATTAGTTACGTCATTTGTATTTTAATCAAACCTTGGTCATATTATCCTCATAATCAATTTTAATATGTCCAACATACTTCTCTTTAGCTCATTGACTTCAATTATGTCTCTTTTCACCTATTAACACATCCATTTATACATTTTAATTATGGCATCCTTTTATGCCTTAATTCATCCTTTCATGCATTTTAAAATTTTGGCATCCTTTCATGCCTTAAAGCATTCTTTCATGCATTTAAATTATGGCATACTTTCATGCCTTAATGCATCCTTTCCTGCATTTTAAATTATGACATCCTTTCATGCCTTAATGCATCATTTCATGCGTTTTAAATTATGTCATTCTTTCATGCCTTAATGCATCCTTTCATGCCTTAATGCATCCTTTCATGCATTTTAAATTATAATATCCTTTCATGCCTTAATGTATCCTTTCATGCATTTTAAATTATGGCATCCTTTCATGGCTTAATGTATCCTTTCATGCATTTTAAATTAGGACATCCTTTCATGGCTTAATGCATCCTTTCATGTATTTTAAATTTTGAATTCGATTTAGAGCAGTTCATACTCTAAAACTCATTCATAATATTCTTTCCATAAATATAAAGATATCATAATCAATATTATAAAACATATATAAATTTAAAGCATTCTAAATTGAATGTTCTTTATCTCGCATACTTATACTAAAGTACTCACCTGGCTTGCCTCATTTTGTATCAAATCTGTAAAGCTGATTACTCTGGAACATGGCCTTTGCCTTTTGCTTTACTTGATTCAGGAGCTTGATTTCGATCTATACAACATCTATTAAATACATGTTCAATATCAATTGTTAGTATATCTCCTAACAATTACACTTATATATTTCTCAAAAGCACCTATTAACAACTTTTCCCAGCAATATCAGCCTATTTTAAAATTTCTGGTTCCTCGGTATCGATACCCCTACCATGGTATCGATACTACAATACTATGGTATCGATACCCTATTATAGTATCGAGACCATTTTTGCATTCTGTTTTGAAATGGTATCGATATTCCCCTTCGGTATCGATACCGATTGAATCGATATGAATACTACTTAGCAAATTCCTCCTATTTTAGCCTATAGTATCAGTACTGTTCTATCAGTACTAATACACGTGCCTAGAATTTCCAGTTTTAACCCGATTATCATCCAAATGGAGGTCAAATTCGTTATACTAACACCATATAATACTATTAAACTCTTCTTTAACTGTCCATACTAATATTCCCTCATTTAACCTCTTAAAACATCTAATATCTTTCAAGAACATTAAATTCCAAGAATCACACCATTTTTCCTAGCATGTTCTTAATCCTATCCAATCCTTCCAATATCTTATATACCTCTTTGACAAGTCAAATATACCAGAAAACATCATCAAACACTTATATATTAACATATCATTTCAAAACCCATTTTCTAAAATCTCTTTTATTACCTCCATTTCATAGTTTGAATCTTATTTAATCCTTCTTAAGGTTCTATTTTACTCAAATCTTCAATAACTAACTTAAAATGAAAGGATAAACCATCAAATTGAAACATCACCTTTAACTAGGGTTGAGAGCTTCTTACGTGAAAGAGGAAGAAGAAGAGAGTTGACCTTGCTTGATCCCCTTTTTTCTTATTTCTTTACTTAATATATATAAAATGAATTTTAAATTCATTTTATTCCAAATACCCAATAATGCCCATTTTAATCATTCCTTACTACAATTTAGTCTAAATTACTATTCCCAACTCATTCTCATCTTTATTAATTAATCAAATAGATTCTCAATTTTTAAACCCTTTCAATAAAGTCCTCAATTAAATTTTTGGTGTATTACATCTGCAGCTGCCCCTCTTTGCCCATTTATCATGTAACAAAAATAGGGCAACGATAAAAGGATAATGGTTTTTGTTTGGTAAGAAGAGGGTTCAAACGTGAATTTGCTCCTGTGAGTCTGATATCTTTCCCCATGATTACAATCTGACTTAATGTCTATTTTTATCGAATATTTTCCATTGCGGAGTTGAAATTCGACTAAAAAATTCTAATAGACCATGGCTTCCTGCTGTTGCTGAATTACAGGTGTCTCATTCGTCATGAAGTTGAGTCGGTGTAGGATGTTTCAACCATGATATCTTTCGCTGTGAAGTTGAAATCTAGCCCAAAATGTGAACTGGAAAATGGCTTCTTTTTACCAAATCATAGTCAACCTTGGTCTTATTCTTGTCTTAAAGATCTTGGTTTGAAAATTCGACCAAAAAATAGTTCCTCACTGCTACCATGCAGTTGATACACCCTCAAGCTGAATGGAATCGAACTCGAAAGTTTTCGTTGATAGATAACCCTTCTCATCTTGAGATATGCTGTAAATTAGGCAAGGAGATAGTTCATTGTTGTTGCAGATGAATCATTTATTGTAAAGTTAATTCGATCTATTGGACACTATATCCTTCATTGTGAAGTTGAAATTGTGGGTGACTAATTCGTTATGAAGTTGAAATCAAGTTTGAAATCTTAACTGGAAAGTGGTTTATTGTTACCAAATCGTATTCAACTTTGGTCTTCGTATTGACTTAAAGACCTCGGTTTAAAATTCAACTGTAAAGTAGTTCCTCGCAGCTATCATGCAGTTGATATACCCTAGAGCTTAATGGAATCGAACTCGAAACTTTTCGTAGATAGACAACTTTTCTCGACTTAAGCTATGCTATAAATTAGGCTGGGAGAAAGTTCATTGTTGTTAAATCACAACCAACCTAGGTCTTCTTCTTAGCTTAAAGACCTCGGTTTAAAATTCAACCGGAAAGTAGTTCCTCGCTGCTACCATGTGGTCGATAACCCTCGAGCTGAATGGAATTGAACTCGAAAGTTTTTGTTGACATATAGCCCTTTCTTGCCTTGAGCTATGCTGCGAACGGTTCATCTAAGTGAAGAATGGCTCCCCTTTGCAGGTCTATGCCAAGTCATAATTCCTTAGATGACTCCCCTTCGTGGGAAAGCTAAGTGGTATGTTCTTTAGGTGGTTCCCCTTCGCGGGTCTGAACCAAGTGAGATGATCTTTGAATGACTCATCTTCATGGGAAAGCTATGTAGTATATTCTTCACGTGACCCCTCTTTGCAAGAAAGCCAAGTGAGGTAGTTTGTGGAAAAAGACTGTCGAACAAGAAGGCATGTTGCCTTGAAATTATATCAAGCACCCTTAGTACTTCTTGTGAGTTCTCAGCTTCTTATACTCGCAGAGTACTTTGAATTTCTTGCATGAGAATCTTGGCAACAAAGCTTATATAAACATCATTGAGTTTTAAGTGTCTTGCCCTCGTCCTTTCATGCTCATTTGGGCTGTCATTATCATTAGGGCTTGCATTCCTATTGTTTCTCTTTGATATGAAATCCTCAAATACAACAATAAACTCATGCTTCAGGAGGGACCCGATAATGAACAAATTTCTCGTCATCATGGGCTAATCTCTTTCCGGCCAACTTATTACTGTAAGTCTCTTGTACCTTACTAGATGACCATCTTCATAGTAAAGAGAGACACGATATTGGATAGAGTAACTTACATTGAAATGATTGGTTAGAATGGTTATTTTTTGTCCTTTTGATCCAGTATCATGTCTAGCAATGGATTGTAACACTACCTTCTTCTTTACAACGTCAAGCTCTATTTCGATAGGAACCATGTTAAAAGGCATCGGTGGTGGAAAGAGATTGGGAACCTGGAGATGCCCCACATCGTTTCGGGTCCTTTAACCAATTTTTCGAGAAACTATATCTTGTTTGAGACATCTCATTTTTTTTAAAAAAAAGTTTGGTATAAAAATGATGTTAGAGCAATTGAAGAAAAATATCAGTTCACTGAAAATCAAATAAACAAATCACACAAGTTGTTTTCAAAAGTTATAGCCCTTTGACAAGTGTCAAGATCCATGGGTGATATGACAAGACAATGCGATTTGATTTTGATTTTCATTATTTTTTAATACGATTTAAACAAAATAGCATAACTGATGCATTCCACTGTAAGGCCTTTTGAGAGCATTTCTATTTCAGTTCTCAGTAATTTTCTATTTGTTCAATTTTCGTAGACTCCTTAAGAAGAGATAGCGCCGTAATATCGATCTAAAACAAAAGCTCTAAGTGCTTTTGTGTAGTCAACTATAACATATATTTTTTGACTCTCTTAGTCTATTTTTCATCGAAATTTAATTTCAAATCCATGTTTATTTCAGGCCTTATCGCCTTTAAATTATACTTTGTTAAACTTGATGTCCTCGCTTTAGATTTTGCTGGGAGATTCATCTCGACACCTAGAGACTAGTGTCATGATCTGAATGTACTCGTATTCGTAAAGTTAGGGAACTTAGCATTGCCCATTACTTTAGTGGAATACCCTTAGTTAAAGGATTCAAGTGTTAGAAAGTCTTTGACTTGAAAAAATCAAACGAAACTCACTTCATAAAGCTCAAACATTACCACCATAGTTGCTTCAGAAATTACCTCTGAATATTAAAAGCCTACTACTTTCAGCGGAGTGCCCCCAGCATTGTTAAAATTATCGTTCATTAATATCACATTAATTCTCCGATTTTGAGATTTGTTAAGTTTGTCAGGAAGAATTTGTTATAGTCTGAGTGTTTATGGAAATCAGAAAATTTCATCTTTAGAGCTCAATTTCTAAGCAACTGATTTAAGCCAATTTTTTTACTCCACCATTCCATTTGTAAAAATTGTATATCGTCACGGAACGTCCTTAATAGACATGCAAACTAACTGGTCTTGCAATTTCATGCATTGGAGATGCCCCATCTTGTCTACATTCATACTTGTACGCATGAGAAAACATTTTTCCTTTTCGGGTAAAAGATATGGATATTTTTTTAAGGAATTTGATCTCGACATATGTCAAAAGGTTATGTCCTCATTTCTTAAAATGTTCATTTCATTATACTTGATATTCACTGAATTTCAAACAATTATTTATTACTTAAAGAAATGTCATTTTTAAAAAATGTTCAAGCATATAAAAGATAAATTCAAACAAGGAATTATTTCGTAGGTAAGACAACTCTGTGGTAATAGTGATGATCTCTTCTTGTCTCATCCCAAGATACCCCATTCCGCGATTACGATATTCACTTTTAAGACTCATCTTCAGTTGCACAAACATCTGCTTCCGGAGTGTCATTGCTTTCATTGTAAAACTCCAGCTCTTTTCTGTCCATCATTAGTTGGATCAAGGCTCTAAATTCGACACATTCTTGTACATCATGTCCATCCTCATTGTGATAACAAAAATGACTTCCACCTTTATAATTTGATGTGATAGGATGTGGTGCAAGAAAACCCGTATTTATCATTTGCCTCCATACCTAAGCCAGAGGTCACTTCACTTTGAAAACTCTAGTTTTGACCTTCTCCTTCGTGATTGCATTTTCCTTATTCTCTTGATGATTATATAGAGGGTTGTGTGTAATGTTGGGTGATTCTAAATTGTTTAAATGAATCCAGTTCCTGTTGCGTATTCTTTGGACAATCCTCTTAAAGGCAAGGCAATTTTCAATAGCATGCCCCGAAACACCGCCATGATATTCATAGTGTGCATTTTCGTCATACCACCTGGGGTATGGGGACTTTAGAGGTTTCTCTGGATATGGTGACACCACATGTGTGTCAAAAGGATGTTGATAAAGCTCCTTATATGTCATGGGAATATGATCGGTATTCTCTTTTCCAATTTCTCTCATTGGTTCCCTCGAATCTGGTCTAGAAGTACGTGATGATACAGATGCAGTTGGTTTTGATTTACAGATCGTAACGTTCTTGTTGGTGTTGATGTTGCTTGTAATACCCCAAATATCAGGTCAGGGATTTTATTGAAATGATTCAAAATTTTAGGATTTATTTGAATAAATAATAAAAGATGAGAAAATTATTTGGAATAATGTCTTAGACTAATTAGTAACAATAGAGGAATTAAGAGGACATTTTGGTCCTTTAAGGAGGGGAAATAAATGTAAAATTCATTTCCTTAATGGGTATTTTATAAGGGGAAAAAAAGAGGAAAGTAAGTCAACAAAAGCCATCTATCTTTCTTCTTCATTCCCACGTAAAGCCTCTCCTCCATAGCCAAAGGTAAGGTTTCATTTGGTTAGTTTTTCCTTCCGTTTTGGGTTAGTTTTTGAATCATTGAGTATTATAGAGACTTAAGGAAGGGTTAAATAAGATTAAAACTAAGAGATGGATGAAATATTTGATATTTAAGAAAATGGGTTTTTGAATTATATGTTAAGATACGAGTTTTTCTTGATGTTTACTAGTATATTTGACTTGTTAAAGAAGTAAATAAGATATTAGAAGCATTGTATGAGCTTAAAAACATGTTAGAAAAAGTGGTATGATTATTGGATTGAAATGTTCTTTAGAGATTGTAGATGTTATAAGAAGCTAAATGAAGGAAAGCTAGTCGAGATAAGTAAAGAAGAGTTTGATAGTGTTGTTGAGGATAAAAATAAGGGAAAATGACAAAATTTGGTTAAAAATCGAGCTTAAAAATGGAAAATCTGGGTAAGGGTATCGATATTAGAAGAACAGTACCGATACTATAGGCTTAAATTAGAAGAAATTAACTAAACAATATCAATACTGATACAATTAGTATCGATACTAAGGTGGGTATTGATACTATGAGGAAGGTAGCGATACCATTGATTCCAGAATATAAAAATGGTATCGATACTATAATAGAGTATCTATACTATAATAGAGTATCGATACCATAGTATAAAAGTATCGATACTAAGAAAAAGGTATCGATACCAAGGATCCAGAATGTAGAAATGGTATTGATACTCAAAGGGAGTATCGGTACCACATTATAGAAGTATCGATACCATGGTAGGGGTACCGATACTATTGAGCCAGAAATTTTAAAATATGCTGAGATTGTTATAGAAAATTTAGTAATAGTACTTTTGAGTATTGTTTAAGTATAAATGTTAAGGAATATACTAACATTTGGTATGGTATATGTCTTTAATGGATGCTTGGGTAGATCGAAATCAAGCTCCCGAGTCAAGCAAAACGAAAGGCAATGGCAAAGTTGCTTAGACGTCAAATTTGTGTTTTGGATATAATAGCGAGGCAGACCAAGTGAATGTATTTATTATGTACTTATATGTTATGATAGTCATAGATGCATGTTACTTAATGTATGTATTGTGATTACCGTATTGGCACTATGTGTGCAACTTAAGAAATTTATAATGAGTTTTTGAATTTCTGTATTGGCACTATGTGTGCAACTTAAGAAATTCATAATGAATTTATAAATTTCCGTATTGGGACATTGTGTACAACTTAACAAATTCATAATGAGTTTATGAATTTTCGTATTGGCACTATGTGTGCAACTTAAGAAATTCATAATGAGTTTATAAATTTATGTATTGGCCCTACAAGTGCAAACTATAGAGTTTATAATGAATTGGAAGAGTTAATTGATATCAGAATTGTTATGATATACTCGCGTTTAGAATTTTTATTATGATTATTTATGCCTCACTAAGAAATTTCTTAGAGTGTGTTAATTTAACGCGTAGGTTATTATTCAAGAGTAGTAAGGAGATCATCTAACATCACAAAGTAAGGGTCGCCTTATCAGTAACTCTACGACATCCACAACTACTTTTGATGTATTTAGTTGGCATGTAATAAACTTAGTAAAAACACTCTGAAAAGTATTTGATTTACCATGATGTAAAAAATTGAAATGTTTGAACATTACTTTTGTTTACCTACGTAAGTTTAATGAACATTTTATTGTCATTAAATTAAAATGTTTTATAAAAGGAATAAAATTTTACGAATTTTCAAATAAGGAAATGCTTTAAAAGTGATGTGACATCTATATCTCGTGTACGGAAAGGTATATGGGAGATGAGTATTACATTTATTGGTATCAGAGCTACATGTTTAGTCTATTTTCGGCCGAAATTAAGTTTATTTTAATGGAAAAAAGGGTTTACATGCCACTAAGATGTCAAGGTTACTGATAGGGTATAGTTAGAATATGATCAATGTCTCTCCTTACTAACTTAAGTATTATCTTTATGTATGTTACACTAGATGCCGCATTCTACGAATTCAAGAAGAGCGGCTAAACGAGAGAATAGAGATGAATCGGGTAGTTGAAGCTATGAAGAGAATAGTGAACATCCGATTCCATCTGAGAATGCCAACGCATCAGCACATCAGGGTATGCCCGTGCCAGAGTTTGGAGCTTTTATGCAAGCTCTCGATGCTATATTGACACGGTTTCAACCTCCTCCTCCTTCTCCTTCTCCTCTAGTATCGCGAATGTTAATCCTAAAAGAGTTAAGAAGTTTATGAGCTTTTGAGTTTCGGGGAGAAGATGGTGAAGGTACGATGGACATTGATTTATAGTTAAATGATGTTATGGTTATACTGGAAAGTTTACAGTGCTCAAATTCTGAAAAGATGGGAGGAAATGTATCGTTACTCCAAGGATCAACTCGGGTGTGGTGGTCAAATACGACGATGTATGCATCACCTGAACAATTGAACTGGCAAGTCTTTCAAGATGTGTTCAAGAACAAGTACATCGGGGAGTAGTTTATGAGGTTAATGTTATTGAAATTTCTTAATTTAAAATAAGGCGATCGAGCAGTGTATGAGTATGAGGTTGAATACAACAAGCTTAGTAGTTACGCGACTGAGGTAGTTCCTAATGATAAAGCCCAATGTGATTTGTTTATTGAGGGTCTGAGGTCTAAGTTGAAAGAGATGATGTTGGTTGTAAACTTTCCTAGCTTTCAAGTATAAACTGAGCTAAGGTTATTGAAAGAGATCAAGAGGAGATTTTAGTAGCGGTGCAGAGTATGCAGGCAGGAAAAAGGATTGAAATGTCTTCATCTATACATCATGCTAAGAGAGGCAAGGGCTCAAGTTCCCGATATACTGACAGAGTTGATTCTGCTACAGCTTCACAGAAAACTAAGCAGTCACATTCTTTTGTTGCTAGCTCGGGTAAAGCTTTTGGAAATAGACCTCTACGTCAGATATACAGCAGGTCACACCGGGGAGTGTGTAGATTGCTCTTCGGTGCTTCTTTTCATTATGGTGAATTTGGTCACTATGCTCGGAATTGTCCAAAGAGATCTGGAGATAGATCAATACAACTGAGAGATCAGTAGCAGCACCTAGCAGAAGTAGAGGAAGATAAAGATCAGACGGTCAATCTGAGGCTAGCCAATGACAATAGACTCGGGGAGTGGCCCGAATTTATAATATAAAGACCAGTGAGGATCGGGATGATCCGTAGATCATAATAGGTACATTCCATCTTTCTGACGAGCCTGTCTTTATTCTAGTTGACTCTGGTTCTACGCACTCTTATATTAGTATAAGGTTGGTTAGAACTAGAGAAATTCCTTTAAAACCAATTTTTAGTGAAATGATAGCAGTGAACCCTATGGGTCATAGTGCATGAGTAACATGAAAAAGTAGAAAATGTCCGATTAAGATTCAAGGGGTTGTGTTATCAGTAAACTTGATGGAGTTTCCCTTCAACGAGTTTGAAATCATTTTGGGCATAGATTGGTTATCTCTACATCATGGATGAGTAGATTGTCGCAAGAAGTAATTATTTTTAAAAGATGCGGAAGGCTCTGAAATAGTAGTGATAAGTGAAAAAGCGAAATCACCATCCAATGTGATATCAACCATAACTGCAGAGAAGATGATGTCAAAGGGATGCATAACTTTCTAGCTAATGTGATATACACTAAAGTGTCGGATGTGATATTAAATGATATTCCAAAAGTTAATGAGTTTCCAGAGGTTTTTTCGGAGGAATTATATGGTTTACATCCAGATCGTGAAGTAGAATTCAGGATTGAGGTTTACTCTGGTACTGAACTTATTTCTTTGGCTCCATATTGAATGGCTCCAACAGAGTTAAGAGAACTAAAAGCCCAGTTGAAAGAGCTACTCGATAAGGGATTTATCAGACCCAATGTTTCTCATTGGGGAGCATCTGTGCTATTTGTTAAATAAAGTAACGATAAAGAACAAGTATCCTCTTCTAAGGATTGATAACATGTTTGATCAACTGAAAGGCACAACAGTGTTCTTTAATATAGACCTGAGGTCAGGGTACCATCAGTTAAAGGTCGAGAAGGATGATATTTCAAAGATAGTTTTCAGACTCGGTACGAACACTACAAATTTGTGGTAATGCCATTTCGATTAACTAACGCTCCGATAATATTTATGGACTTAATAAACAAAGTATTCCAACCTTACTTGGATCAGTTAGTGGTGATATGACATATTAGTGTATTCCAAGTCAAGAGAGGAGCATGATTCTCATCTTGGAGTGGTCCTTCAGACACTTTGAGAAAAGAGGATGTATGCCAAATTATCCAAGTGTGAATTTTGGTTAGCTGAGTTTACTTTCCATGGTCATATAATCTCTGCAGAAGGCATAAGAGTAGATCTCAAAAAGATTCAAGCTATAGTGGACTGGCAATCCCCAAAAAATGTTTCTGAAGTTTAAAGTTTCTTAGGGATTGCCGATTATTATAGATGGTTCGTGAGGAATTTCTCAATGTTAGTTTTGCCGCTAACTAAGTTATTACGAAAGGATGTGCCCTTTTTTGGACAGGAAAAAACCAAGAAAGTTTTGAAATTCTAAAGAGAATAGTGACAGAGGCCCAAGTGCATGTGCAACCTGAGTCAGGTAAAGATTATGTTATTTTCAGTGATGCATCCCATAATAGATTGGGATGTGTGCTAATGCAAGAAGGGAAGGTTGTGGCCTATGCCTCAAGACAGTTGGAGAATCAAAAAAGAAATTAGCCGACACATGATATGAAATTGGCAGTAGTAGTGTTTGCTTTGAAAATTTGGCGCCATTATCTGTACGGTGAGCATTGCCATGTTTGCACGGATCACAAGAGACTAAAGTACTTGCTGACTCAAAAAGAGCTCAATTTGAGACATAAAAGATGGATTGAGCTTTTAAAAGATTTTGATTTGATTATTAATTATCATCCTGAAAAGGCTAATGTGGTAGCTAATAGGCTCAGTCGAAAGACTTTTGCAGCTTTTCGGGCGTTGGATGCGTATATGTCCTTAAAGAAAGATGGGGCCTTGATTGCTGAACTTAAGTTAAAGCCAATGCTTTTGGATCGGGTAAAAGAGTTGTAGGTTCGAGATGATAAGTTCTTGGCGAGAGTGGTGCAAGTCGAAAAAGAAGAGGCTAAGGACTTCGAAATAAGGGTCGATGGATGTTTATATTATCGTAAAAGACTTTGCATTCCCGATAATGATGAATTGAAGAAATATATTCTTTTCGAGGCACATTATAGCCCTTTGACGATGCATCAAGGCAGGAATAAGATGTATCACAATTTAAAGAGTCGTTATTGGTAGCCTGGTACTAAAAGAGTTGTATCAGAGTTTATTGCAAAATGATTGACATGTTAGCAAGTGAAAGCTGAACATTAAGTGCCTTCTGGATTGCTACAACCGATATCCATTCCTGAGTGGAAGTGGGAGTGAGTTATAATGGATTTTGTTTCGGGGCTACCTTTGACACCAGGTAAAAAGGACTCGATATAGGTAATTGTGGACAGATTGATCAAGACGGCTATTTTATTCCAGTTCAAGTATATTACTCGATGGATAAGTATGTAGAATTGTATATAAAAGTGATAGTCAGACTGTATGGAGTGCCTATATCAATAGTGTCTAATCGAGACCCAAGGTTCACTTCAAGATTCTTGAAGTCTTTGCATGAGGCATTGGGTACTCGATTAAACTTCAGTACAACTTTTCATTCACAGACAAATAGGCAATCAGAACGAGCTATACAAATACTACAGGATATGCTAAGGGCTTGTGTGATTGAGTTTAAATGATCATGGGCATAGTATTTTCCTTTAGCGAAATTTGTGTATAACAATAGTTACCAATCAAGTGTTAAGATGGCCCCTTATGAAGCTTTGTATGGGAGAAAGTGTCAAACACCATTACATTGGTTTGAACTCAAAGATAGGAATCTGGTTGGTCTGGATTTGATGAAAGAAATGGAGGAGAAAGTAAAAATTATCCAGAATAATTTGAAGATAGTCTCTGATCGACAGAAATCTTATATTGAGTTAAAAAGAAAAGAAATCGAATTTCAAGTGGGAGACAAAGTATTTCTGAAGGTATCTCCTTGGAATAAGGTATTATGATTTGGACAGAAGGGAAAGCCGAGTCTGAGATTCATTAGACCTTATGAGACCTTGAAAAGGGCAGACTCGTAACTTATCAATTAGCTTTGCCTCTGGATATGGACAAGATCCACAATGTTTTCACGTATCGATGCTTAGAAGGTACAGATCAGATCTATCCCATGTCATCACCTCTGAAGAGATAGAAATCCGAGCAGACTTAACTTTTGAGGAAGAACCAGTACGGATCTTAGAAAAAGAAAACAAGGAATTGCGTAACAAGAGGATTCTGTTAGTTAAAGTGCTCTGGAAAAATCATATGGTCGGAGAAGCTACCTAGGAAAGAGAAGAGGATGTAAGGAAGCAGTTTCCACACCTCTTTGTTTCAGGTACTTCTTTAAATTCGTGGATGTATTTTATTAAGGGGGAGAATTGTAATACCCCAAATATCATGTCAGTGACTTTATTGAAAAGATTCAAAATTTGAGGATTTATTTAAATAAATAATAAAAGATGAGAAAATAAGTTGGAATAGTGTCTTAGTCTAATTAGTAACAATAGAGGAATTAAGAGGGCATTTTGGTCCTTTCAGGAGGGGAAATGAATTTAAAATTCATTTCCTTAATGGGTATTTTATAAGGGAAAATAAGGAAAGTAAGACAACAAAATCCATCTCTTTTTATTATTCATTTCTGTATAAAGGCTCTTCTCCATAGCCAAAGGTAACCAAAGGTAAGGTTTCATTTGGTTATTTTTTTATTTCGTTTTTGGTTGGTTATTGAATCATTGAGTATTATAGAGGCTTAAGGAAGGGTTAAATAAGATTAAAACTAAGAGATGGATGGAATATTTGAGATTTAAGAAAATGAGTTTTTGAATTATATGTTATATATGAGTTTTTATTGATGTTTACTAGTATATTTGACTTGTAAAAGAAGTAAATAAGAGATTAGAAGCATTGAATGAGATTAGAAACATGTTAGAAAAAGTGGTATGATTATTGGGTAAAAATCGGGCTTAAAAATGGAAAATCTGCGTAAGGGTATCAGTACTGAAAGAACAGTACTGATACTATAGCCTTAAATTAGAAGAAATCAGCTAAACACTATCGATACTGATACAATTAGTATCGATACTGAGGTGGGTATTGATACTATGAGGAAGATATCGATACCATTGATTCCAGAATGCAGAAATGGTATCGATACTGTAATAGAGGATCGATACCATGGTATAGAAGTATCGGTAATAAGAAAAAGGTATCGATACCAAGGATCCATAATGTAGAAATGGTATCGATACTCAAAGGGAGTATCGGTACTACAATATAGAAGTATCGATACCTTGGTAGGGGTACTGATACTATTAAGCCGAAAATTTTGAGATAGGATGAGATTATTATAGAAAATTTAATAATAGTACTTTTGAGTATTTTTTAGTATAAATGTTATGGAATATACTAATATTTGGTACGGTATGTTTCTTTAATGGATGCTTGAGTAGATCGAAATCAAGCTCCCGAGTCAAGCAAATCGAAAGGCAAAGGCAAATTCGTTGAGTTGTTAGATTTGCATTTTGGATATAATAGCGAGACATGCCAAGTGAGTGCATTTATTATGTACTTATATGTTATGATAGTCATAGATGCATGTTGCTTAATGTATTGTGATTACCATATTGGCACTATGTGTGCAAAATAAGAAATTCATAATGAGTTTATGAATTTCCGTATTGGCAGTATGTGTGCAACATTTGAAATTCATAATGAGTTTAGGAATTTTTGTATTGGCTCTATGTGTGCAACTTAAGAAATTCATAATGAGTTTATGAATTTTCGTATTGGCACTATGTGTGCAACTTAAGAAATTCATAATAAGTTTATGAATTTTCATATTGGCACTATGTGTGCAACTTAAGATATTCATAACGAGTTTATGAATTTCCATATTGGCCCTACATGTGTAAACTATAGAGTTTATAATGAATTGAAAGAGTTAATTGATATCATAATTGTTATGATATACTTATAATTGTTATGATATACTCGTGTTTAGAATTTTTCTTATGATTATTTATGCCTCACTAAGAAATTTCTTAGCGTGTGTTAATTTGACGTGTAGGTTAGTATTCAAGAGGAGTAAGGAGATCATATAACATGAAAAAGCAAGGGTTGCCTCATCAATAACTGTACGACATCTACGTCTACTTTTGACGTATTTAGTTGAAATATAATAGACATAGTAAAAACGCTCTTAAAAGTGTTTGATTTACCATGATATAAAAAAAGGAAATATTTGAACATTACTTTTGTTTACCTACGTAAGTTTAATGAACATTTTGTTGTCATTAAATTAAAATGTTTTGCAAAAGGAAACAAAATTTTACGGATTTTCAAATAAGGAAATGCTTTAAAAGTGATGTGACATCTATAACTCTTGTACGGAAAGTTATACGGGAGATGTTTATTACATTGTTGATATCTCCTTCTCTTTTCTTCATGGGAGGTTTTCTACTTGACCTACCTCTTTTTGTCTTTCCTTGCTTAATGGTTGTTTCTACCATCTTTTCTTTGACTTCCTCATCAAACTCTGAAATATGGTAATAATTTATTTTATTTTGAGGGTTGGTTACAAAGGCCTGTGCTTTCGCGGTAGGTGAAACCCTTTGACGTCCTGATAAGATTCCAAGTTAAATAACCAATTGTGGAGTAGGTGGTACAACCATCCCCTCAGATGCCTCTGCCCCATAGACATTCATTTGATTTAGGCCAGATAACCTTGCAACGATTTGATCAACCAAAGACTCTTGTCTTTTAGTGATTGATTCCAAAGTGCTTTGATTATTCTGACTTATTTTTTCTCCATGCGCCTTTTGTAACCTCAGCATGTTCTCTTCAAGTTGAGTGATCTTAGCTTCCATTTTCCTTTTCTTTGAATGACTATTGTAGGGATGAGGTGTTCCCAATGCTTGATGAGGTGTGTCGAGTGTTTGTTCTTTTTTTTATGAGACATCTTCTGTTAGTTAATGTGAATGTAATGAAAAGAAAAAGAAAAATAATGTGAAATATGCAAGAATGTATGATGCATGAAGTTTCGAGGAACTGATCCAAAAATGTGTCCATTATTATAAATAATCTTTATTGGGACGAAGGTGTTATTTTTTAAGAGATAAAAAAACTCAGAGAGACATTCTGACTAAGTCCTCTAGACACCGAATGACTTCCAATAGGTTGAGGAGTCTTCTTGCTTAATCTGTCACTGGTTGAATACCTTGTCGAACCACTCCAGCTTCTCTCTCCAAACCATGCAAGTGATGTGACGCATTATGTACTTGCCCTAAGAAGTCTCGAATAACCATATCTATGGTTTTCACCCTTTTTTGAGCTTGCTTACAACGAAAACGCCATTGAAATCCTCCATAAAATGGAACTATCTGAAGCTCACTTGCTTGCTTCTTGAACTTGTCAATAATGGCCTCCAATTCTACTAATATTTTTCCATCTTGTTCCTGTTGTCTTTCCAGATCAGTAACATTGGTCCCCAATCGTTTGTTCTAGTGTTGACTTTCAAACAAACGTCTTTGGGAAGTCTTTAACTGTTCTTTCAATGTCTCCTTTTCATCTTGTCCTTCGAACTTCCTTTCCAGGCTGCTGGCTTTGTCTTTCCAGTATTTGGAAGATCTTTTTAGACTGAAGTTGTTCTGGACTTGCTCTTGATACCCCTTTCTCAAGTCTTCCAACTCAAAGCAGACTTTCTTCTATTCTTTTTCTAGCCTGTCTGCTCGATAATTTTGAGTATCAACATTTAACCTCCATTGGAATCTTTTGGCCTCGAGTTCCCTTAGCCTCTGTTTCAACTCCTCTTTTTCAGCTTCGAATTCTTTCTTTCCTATCTCCAATTCGGAGGAAACCATTTTAAGATGTTATTGCATGGTTCGAGTATCTTCATGATCTGATATGGGAATCGTGTCATTCTTCCTTATCTTTTTCCATTCCAAATAATCTAGTGTAAGCATGTCTTTAGCAGCCACGACATCCGTACGGAATATCTTCTTCCATGACTCAGCTACATCTTTGACCTTCTTCTTGTAGTTGTCCCTATGGTATGTGAATTCTGATCCAAATATTCAATGTGTATTTAAGACAAACTGACGTGCCCCACAGTGACAAAGTGCCAAAAATAAAGAATATCCGACTCCTCCCTATAATCCAAGCAACATTATGATTCCTGAGTCTCATCATCAATAAATAATGTTACTATGGGTTAACCAAAGGGCTCTCCAGACAATGTTCTTATCTTGAAGGTGTGTGGATACCTTTACCCATTTTTCTTTTATAATGTATTCTCGCAACGTTTTTATGGAATTCCTCTATATAAGAGTAAGTGGTGTTAAATCAGCGGTAAAAAAACCCGTCAGTCTTCTAGAAGTAACTATGGATCCAGACCTGAAGAAGCTGTGTGCACCCTATAAATCCTCCCCCCCAGTCTTTCTGCAATGGTTGAGTGACGAAAAGTTTCAACTAATATTGTTGGTGCGTGGTTCACTCGATTCGATAGTTGTTCGAACAGTTCCACCACAACCGCCTCGATGTATCCCAAGGTTTTTGGGAAGACAAACAAACCATAGAGACCTAATTTGAAAAGGTTTAACACCTTCCATTCATCTTGATGATTCCTCATTAGTTGCGTGATATGGGTCCATGCAATTCCTTCTCCTTTACCTTTGTGCTAAATTCGGTCAATTACCCACTTATCATCAACCACTGCAACCTTTGCCAACCCAGTCTTGAAAGTTTGACTTTTGATGTGCTTGGTGTAGACCTGGTCCATTCTGATTCCTTCATAATGTACTAAATTAGTATATTTTTTGAATGTTGGTACAATGTCTTCTTGATTAAATGTAAAACAACTGAACCCCGGATTCAAGAATTGCACTAAGGCTCGAATTAGGGGCTCGTCTATCTTGACATAGAGTAGAAGCGCGATATCACCATACCGATAGCATAATTTTCATTTTTAGTTGTTTTTCCAGCTATCCCAAATGCTCCGCAATTCTTAAACGTCGTTCTGCTTAAGGCTGACAGAAGCATAACCAACCAGATATGACACAGAGTTTTCTTGGAGACTGTCTCCTTTTTCCTTCTGAGTCTTCTCTGACCATAGCCAGACCTCTGTGTTTTCAACTCTTGTATTACAACCCCATTGTCCATTAATGCAAATTATTTGTGTTTAATGAACACTTTTTTGTGTGTGGATCAATCACCTCTTTAAAATGATGTGAATAAAAAAATAAAAGGAAACAAAAAAATGAAAGGGAAACAAGTTAGTGAGATAAAAATAACAATCAAAATAATAGAGAAAATAAAAATTCCTACCCCACATATATTTATTCTTACCTGGATATGATTTATATCCCGCATGTTAATTTTTGAGCAAGTCATAACCGCATATTTTTCTAGTTTGCATGCTTTGAACAAAAAATAAAACAAAAAATAATTCAAGCATCCTAAGTTTTGAAATGGAGTTTCAAGGTGGGCTCTAATTCCTTGCAAACTCCCGGTTTAGGTCCTAAAAAAGGTACCCAAGTTGTTCTTGTTGGTGCCCCCGAGGGCTTGCCAGACCCTCAGTCCCAAGTCCATTACAAGATTGTATTAACTGAGTTAAACTCGAGAGGACAAATTGCCTTATGTTTGTACAGAGAATAAATTCACACGAAGACAAAAGGTATATGAAATCCAAAAGTTACTTGCTAGGCCTATACGGAGAATAAATTCTCACGAAGGCGTCGTTTTCACCTCCACTTACGAAAGGGTTTGGAGCTCAGGTATAGAGCCTGAGATGAATTTTTGAAAAGATGAAATCATCAGAAAACATCAGTACGACTATTTATTTGAAAAATAATAATCGAAGGTAAATAATAAGGATAAAAAATATAAATTAAAATTTAACCTTACAATTTTCGCTTAAGAAAACAACCGGAAATTAATTTTAGCCTGACTTACTTGCCTATCCCCAGCAGAGTTGCCAAGCTATCATAACCGTCCTTCGAGTGGGCCCAGAATTGGGCTTCGACTTAAATGAAGCATGTTAAGGTCGCCACCGATCATTTTAAAAAATAATAATAAAAAAGAAAAATTAGGTTGATCAGACACCTTAATTTATCATCTTATCTGATCTGCGTTTTACTATAAATATGTCAGATTCGGGAGTAGATTATAGTCAAGGAAGTATTAGCACCCTTGTACTGCCCTTTTGGTACCAAATTAATTTCTTCGTTATCTTAATAGCAAAAATTAAAAGTTAAATTGAAATTTAAAGATTCGATTCAAACTACTTACCTTTGATCGATTAAAATTACCCCTAAAAATCAGAATAATATTAGATTGTAAAATTAAAAAATTTAAAATGTTTAAAAATAGTAAAAAATCATGTTAATATTTTTTTAAAAGAAAACGATAATAAAAAACACAAATGTTAGACTCTTACTAACATAGGCATGCTTTGGAAAATAATTTCCTAACAATTTTTCCGATGCTTGTTTGATACAATTTCCATGTCACAACATAAATATTGACCTTAATACTTCTAATTGACCACTCAAGTTCCTTTTTAACCCAACTTCACATAACATTTTCACTTAAGCTCCCAACCTTTCCATATTTGTGAGTTAAACCTCAACTTTTACAAGGTTTCCAAAATAATCCAATTTCACTTCTTAACTTCAATTTTAACAATCAAACATTAATTTCCAACATAGTATATCAACTATTGAACAATTACACAACAATCGACAACTTTTCCGTAATTGTCGATTAGGTCTCTCAACTTTTATAAAATTATAGAATGGTCCCCAAAATTTTCTAAGGCTTGTAAAATACTTCCTACATCATTTCCAGCCCTTACATAACTTTTCCATAATTTTTCTTATCCTCTATAGTCAAGGTCGAATACTTTGTATGTTCAAGATTAAGGTTTTCATGATTTTACTCGATTTTGATTCGATTCAAGCATGGAATCAACTTTGATTCAACCTTATACAATCACTACAATCAAATCCCTAACTTAATTTCATCAAAACACATCTTTCCCCTAAACCTAGGGTTTGGCCGAAACTTTATATGTTCAAATGATCATATATAAGTGATTTTAATCATTAATCATGGTTGAAAATGATTCTACAACCTCAATAACATCAAAATCCTTTATCAATTCCATAAACCCTAATGTGAACATAAACCCTAGTATTTGGGATCCTTGAACACAAACCAAATTAGAAAATAATAATGGTACCAAATGATAGCATTTTTCGAATAGAACAATTTTCTATTTCACGACATGATCTAAAATCCAAAGGAAATTGCTCAAAAATGAAAAATAAAAATTCTCTTACCTTGTTCATGGGGAGCACGAAATGTTGGCAGAAAATGGATAAGTTTTCATGAAATTTCTAATGAATTTCATGTTAATTTAACGTTTATTCAAGCTTAAATGAATAAAATATTCATTTAATGAGAAATGTTCATTTTTCCATTAACGGAACTTGATATTTACAATAATACCAAGCCTCATAACCTTATCATCTTTCCAAAGTCAAATATGAACAAAATATTTTACCCTTTTCCAATTTTACAAAGTAACTTTCCAAAAATTGCAATCTTGCCACTTTGATCCAACGATCCAAATTGAACATGGAAATAAATTCTCAAATCCAATGCTCCATATTATTTTCCATCATTTTAAAATGTGAAAAATAATATTTCTAAGCTTAATTTATCATCTTTCAAATTTTCTCAAAATTTCTATTCGATCCGATTTACCGAATTTTTACCAGACTTTATCACTTTATAGTTTTTAATACAAAATTCGTACGAAAAATCTTATTCCTATAGAAACGTCATTCTTGGGAGTAAACTATTCATTTAAGGGGTCAAATTACATAACTTTTTAAAATTATACTTTAGTTCCTAAACTTTTCCAAAGTTTATATTTTAGCCACTTAACTTTCAAAATTTATATTTTGGTCATTAAATAAAATTTTGGGTATTACAGGGTTGCTCCTTTAATGGGGTTGTTGCAAAAGAATGTTAAGTTTGAATGGTCGGGAGAGAGGCAAAGTAGTTTTGAAAAGATGAAGTCATTGCTAACAGAGGCTCCTAGTTTGGTGCAGTCGGAGTTGGGGAAAGATTTTGTAGTGTTGAGTGATGTATCTATTACCAGTCTTGGGTGTGTGTTGATGCAAGACAGTTGGGTGGTTGCTTATGCGTCGAGGCAGCATAAGTGTAATTATCCCTCTCATCGTTTGGAGTTGGCTATGGTAGTGTTTACGCTAAAGATTTGGTGTCTCTACTTGTATGGTGAGAGGTATGTCATTTAAACTGATCAAAAAAGTCTCAAATATCTCTTTACCCAAAAGGAATTGAATTTGAGGCAGAGTCATTGGGATGAGTTTTTAAATGAATATGATTATTCAATTGATTACCATTCGGCAAAAACTAATGTTGTTGCTAATGCTTTGAGTCGTAAGTTGATGGGTGACTTGCAAACTTTGTTTTTGAGTTTGAACATATTTGAGGATAGTGCAGTATTTGCTAAATTGCAAATAAGGTCTACATAGTCGCAATGTATTCGTGATTTGTATTCTAATGGTAGGATGTTAAAGGAGAATTTACATCTTGTGCAAGATGGTTCTGGTGGTGATTTCTCGTTGAATTGTGAAGGTGTGTTATGTTTTCGGGGTAGGTTATATGTGCCTACTGATTCAAGTTTCAGGAGAGAGGTCTTTCGAATGTACATAGTGGATTATTTACGATGTATCCAAGTAGTACATAGATGTATCAAGATTTACGAGAGTTGTATTGGTGGTCAGGATTAAAGCATGTGGTTGTTGAGTTTGTAGGGTGATGTTTGGTTTGTCAACGTGTGAAGACCAAAGTTAGTGTCTTTCGGGTTTACTTTAGCATATTAATATTCTAAAATGGAAGTGGGAGCGTATTACGATGGATTTCATGTTGGATTTTCCATTTACATCATCAAAGAAGAATTCTATTTGGGTGATTGTCAATCATTTTTCTAAGAGTGCACATTATCTGCCAGTGCGTACGACCTTTTCGTTGCAAAGGCTAGCAGAGTTGTATACAGTTGAGATAGTACGGTTGCATGGTGTTCTTTTTTCAATTACTGTGGATTAGGATCCACGTTTTACGTCAAGGTTTTGGAAGAGCTTGCATGAGGCTTTAGGTTTAAAGCTTAGTCTTAGTATGACTTATCATTCGCAAAAAGATGGTTAGTCAGAGTGTGTGATGCAAGTTTTTGAGGATATGCTTCAGCCTTGTGTTATATATTTTAGTGGTTCTTGGGAGTGTTATTTGTCGTTGGTAGAGTTTGCGTATAATAATAGCTATCAATCGAGTATTCAATTGGAATCGTTTGAGGTATTGTACAGGCATCAGCTTCGTACTCCCTTGTCTTAGTTTGAGTTGAATGAGAGGCATGTTGTTGGTCCAGAATTGGTTTGTGAGACGGAGGATAAGGTTAAGTTGATTGCGAAACACCTAAAGGTTACTTTTGATCGGTATAAGTCTTATGTTGATTTGAAACGTCGTGAGATAGACTATGTCATGGGTGATTTTTTATTCTTGAAGGTTTTGCCTTGGAAATAACTGTTGCATTTTGGGCGTAAGGGTAAGCTTAATCTGAGGTTTATAGGACCGTATGAGGTGTTAGAGCACGTTAGTACTATTGCGTATCGTCTTAGATTACCTCCAGAGCTTGAGCGTATTCATGATGCGTTCCATGTGTCGATGTTTCGTAAATATTGATTGGATCCTTTTCATATTGTTATGAGAGATGATGTTGAGGTTCGTACTGATCTTTTATACGAGGAGAAGTTAGTTAAGATCTTAGCTAGTGATGTGAAGGTTCTTCGGAATAAGTCAGTTTTATTAGTGAAAGTGTTGTGGCATAACCAGAATAGTGAGGAAGCGACGTAGGAGACGAAGGAGTTAATAAGAGCTAAGTGTCTGCAATTGTTCGATTAAGGTAATTTTTAGGATGAAATTCTTTTTAGGGGGAGAGAGTTGTAACATCCCAAAGTCCGGATCAGTAGTTTGGGTCGGTAATCAGGTGATTTATAGGATTTTCGATAAAAATGTTATTTTGTCTTTAAAATTATAAATATTAATTTAAGTGTTTAAATGATTTTCGAAATATTAAATATGATTTTTAATAATAATAAAATAAATTTTTATTAAGTGAATAAATTGCAAAAATTGAAAATGTTGATTTTAGTGACTAAATTGTAAAAAGATCACAAATCAAATTCTATAATGCTAGTTTTACCAAGGATTGTGTTGTAGGATTTTCCCTCCAACTCTAACCATAATTCTCATTTTCCTTTTGTCAATTTCCTCGCTAGATTCATTCTCCTAAATTCCTTCTCAATTTCATTCATAATTTCATTAATCGTTCATTTCATTCTTTCATCAAAACAACATTGAGTTTCTCTCCAAAATTCTCTCAAAAGCTTTTCCATGACCTAAAATCTTCTTCTTCATTTCTATTCATTAGTTGTTGATATCTATTTCTTTCATCTTGATCTTTTCTCTTCAATCAAGATTGCTTCATTTCCTTTCTTCTTAACATTTTCTCCTTTGTTTCTTAGTGTTGTCTATATTGATCTTCTTCATCTCCTTTTTCTAGCAAGGTAATTCTTTTTTCCTTGGTTTCTTTTTTTCTTCAACGATTAATGATCCAATGTTTTGATGATTTTAATTAATCAATTCTTTTAAAGAGGATTTTGTAAAATAAACTTGATTTTTAGAGTTATTTAATGTGTTATTTTTATTGATCACTTTTCAAGGATTTCATGTGATTATTTAGATGTTTATGATGATATTATTATCATACTAAATCAATTTTTAATCGCATTTGATTTCTATATGGAATTCTTTAAAACAAGTTTGATTTCGATGTTTTTCAGAAATTGGGGATTAGTGTTGATTAATGTCATTTTTTAAGGTTTCCAGTTGATTTTGGTTGTTAATTTTAGTTTTTCATAATTAGATTTTATTAAGGAGAAGTTGCGTCGATTGGATTGAAAGCTTAAAGAGTTGTTTTAGTAAGGTTTTCGAAAATTTCGGTTCTTTCGCTCTATTTTAGAAACAAAAAATTCTTCTCTATTTTGGATATGATCTTGATGTATTGTTTTGCTTTCCAAGGTGTTTAATGTGATGATAGTTGAGGAAAATCAGTGCATCATGTTTTAGTGGTCGTTTGCTAAGTGTTTGTAAGAGATTTTGGTTAGTGGACAACAAAGGTAAGTGACTTTCATTCTTAGAGGATGAACATATTCAAGGGTAAAAGAAGGTGTAGTTTAGAGTAATTCTCTTGGATTGAATTCTAGTATAAGTTAACTTATATTGATGCACATAATTTTTATGGAATGTGATGTGAAATGTTAAAATAGCATGTGTATTGAATATGTGTTACAAGTGAAGCATAATAGTTTTGAAAGTGAATATATTTGAATTTGTTAAGAATGAGTAGAATAGCTTCATTATCCATGGATGAGTGAGCAATTTGTTGTCCATATAAGGTTGATCATGAGAACCATTTACGATAAGTGTTTCAAAGTGTATTTTGAAAGTGTATATGTGTATAATCTGTGCATCATTGATAAACACTCTTGTGTACTTGGGTTCAATGGCTATTTGTTTTTAATGAGACCTTTGGATATTATAGGCATGCCTAGGAAAGAGTACTCTATGGTTTTTTATATATGTGTGAATAAAGGGTTATATGGGGGGAAAGGTTAGTGTGTTGAGCAATGCTCTGAAAAGATTATGGGGTAAGGTTTGTTTGTTTAGTTTACCCCAAAAGTCATGGTTTTAGACCTAAGTGAGTCCATAAATAAAAGGGATTTGTATGGAGTTCGTTTATCAAATGAGTGAGTTGTGTTTTGAACAAAAGGCCATTGATCTTAAATGGAAAATATGTGTGTGATGTGAGTGACTTTTCCAAAAAGGTAATTGTGTATGTGAGCTTGTGATTTGTTGCAAGATATATGATGATGAAAAAATGTGTATAATCTGGATTTTGTGTGCATTATGGTGCATTATGTGAAAATTGAGTTATGACATGATGGAATGATTAATGAGGTAAAAACAAGCGAGGAGTGAATGCATATAAGAGTTTTCTTTTAGCTTTGATGTAAGAATATCTTAGAATGCTAGTTATTCACTAGGCTTTCAGCTCTAACTCGTTGTTTAATACTTTTTCATAGGATTAGTAGCTGAGTCATTGGAAAGGGGCAAGCATCAGATGTGATTGTGCAAGACAATATTAAATAATGTGTATGTGGTTTGATTTCATAAAACGATAATGTTGGGGATTTAGATGAACTTTGAATTGTTGAACTTGTAATAAATGCAGCATGTTAATTGGATTCTTAGATTTGTAAGGAAGCATGATGTTGGATTGATTTGTTGGCTGAAGATGTTAAATTCATATGAATGTGTAGGTTGAATATCAAGTATGCCAAATGTTGAACTATGCCTTAAAGGAGTGTTTTGTGTTCTTAGAGAAGTGACAATAAGTGTATTAAATATGTTGGACTTATAGGATGTATGAAATGTTCCAAAATGCATAATTAGACTAGGTGACTTCTATGAAAATAGAACTTTTATGCAATGTTTGACTTTTGATGATAGATCTTTGTATGATGTTTTGAATTGTGTTATAAAGCCTTCTACAAGTTTATCTTCTGTCATGTATGATGTTGTATGAAGGTGTCAGAGCATGTATCTAGTCCCTAGGAATGATTATGTGAAAGTTTGGTGACTTATTTATGTATGTTCTTGAAAAGTCTACACTTTTTTAGAAAAAGGATTGATCTCTTGTGGGAAAGGATCAATCCCTTACACAAAGGATCGATCTCAAACCTATTGTTTTGCAAAAGATCGATCCCCGTAAAAAATGATCGTTCCTTTGTTGTCTTCTCAATAAAAAAATTGTAAATTTGCATTCATTAAAGGTCCTACATGTCCCTAAGTCTGAGTTTGACACTAGAAAGTTTATATAAGTTTAAAATGGTCGATAAAGTGAATCGCTAATTAATATTTGACCTTTACTCGAAATTTGATGAGACTTGTTCTGCCACCCTTTGATACACTAAATTTCATAATAAAGGTGTCCATTGCATGTTTGATGCTTTTATGTGACTTTTGAATTGTTTACATTTCAGTCTTTAGAAAAGCATGTTCAATTGGGTCCTTAAGTGATGTCTAATTAATTTAGAAATTTTTATGTCACTAATTAATTATTAACAATGAATATTGGTAAACTTAAATTAGCATTTCTAGTTTGAATTACTTGATGATGTGAAATAACTTATTTACCCATGTAGAGTTAATTGTGTATATCTTACAATGCAATGATTTTTGTATTCGTTGAATTTATTATTTGTTATCTGTTGCCATGTATTGCATGATGTATGTTTTAAATTTAAATGCTTCTGCATAGTACATATGTTTAGCATTTTTATTTTGTCCGACAAGTTCGGTATCTAATGTACGCTCAGGTATTCGGGTTATTCTTCGTGATTGTGTATGAGGTGTTATATTTTCTTTAATTAAAAAATTATTTATTAAGTATAAAATGATTAAGGTTTGTGGGAAAGAGAAAAACTTGTTTTTCATCTATAACATTTGATATTTCTCACCATTATTAAACCTTCATAAAGTATTCATAGTCTTACAAGTCAATTACTCATAATTTAGCCATTAGATTTCAATTCCAATCACATATTTGGTAAGCCTTTTCTCTTGCCTTCATTTGGTACCAATTTTAGAGCCTAAATGTTCTTGCTCTATAAACCCTAAATGATAACAGTTCATGTGATTGATGATCCTCTTTTATTAATTAGGCAATTCTACGTTTCATGACAATTTTTTCATGATTTTTATATTTTTCGGACATTAAAGTCTAATCTCTTGAATTAGGGTTTCATGTCATTTATTGATAAGTATACCACTTTGTTTTATTGATACTTTAATTGATAAATTATATGTTTATTTTCATGTTGGCAAGAATCAATTGAGGAAACTGCTAACAAAATAGGAAAATCTAAAGTTTCAGGTAGTGGAATCGTAATTCAATACACTATGTGATCTCATAAGAATCAGTGAGTATAGTTGTATATTATGTCATGACGACTTTTTCACTCGGTGAGGATTTGGAGGTTACGTGTTTGACGGAAATTAAAAATGCTTGGAAAAGGTCAGAGTTGCCATCAACATTTGGGATTAGGTAGGTCAAAAACCCAAGAAATTATCCTTATAAATAATTTTAATAAAAAATTTAAAATGACGTGACTAGTCTGCATTTTAAGAGATTCTAGGTCCAAGAGTCATTTACGCTCGGGGAAGGATTAGCACCCCGTAGCGTCGTATCGTGAATTATACTATTGTCCCAATTATTAGAAATTTAAGAATGTGAATTTATAATCCCTTAATCCTCAAAATATTTTTTAAAAGAATTTTAGAAAAAATATTATTAGTATTTCTAATTAAAGAAAGAAAGTAACTCTCTAGTTGTGTTAAGAGAATTATTCATTATGTTTTAATCATAATATTAGAAGATTATTTGATTTCTAAGTAATTAAAAAACCAAAAATGTCTATTATTATTTCTAATTAATGAAGAAAGTAACTCCCTAGTCATGTTAAGAAAATTATTTCTTATGTTTTAATTTAAATAATATTGACATTTCTATATTTTTAGAAAATTAAGAAAAATATGGCATAGTTTGTTTATTTTTTAGTTAATAAAAAAAGTAACTCCCTAATTGTGTTTAGGGAATCATTTCTTATAATTTAATTAAAAATGTTAAAAAATGTCATTAAAAGTTTTCTAAAAAAACAAATAATAAAGACCTAAAAAACTAGGGATTAAACAATTAATCGAGTTATTGAGGATGAGGGAATTAACATTTAATTATTTATTTATTAATATTAAAATCGAACGTCCAATTATGTTAGGAGCGCTCTTTTCAATATAAAAAATAAACAAATATCTTCTAATTAATCTCAATTATGTATTTTAAATGAAGTTCTATTATTTTTAAAATTATTAGGACTAACTTAGAAGAAACTAAACCTAAAAGGCTTTATTTCCTAAATTTGTTAGTCTAATTTTAGAGATCTTAAGTCCTAAAGGATTTAATCTAATCTAAAAATTTAATCTAGTGACGTAATTAGAAGAATTACAAGGTCTAAAGCTTTTTATAAGCTTAAAGGTTGAAATTAAGGACTAAATTATAAGAGTTCTAAAATCTAAAGAACCTAAAAGTTAAGTTCTAAAGAGTGACTAAATCTAAATGTCTAAAAAAATTAAGGGTTTCATTATCTAATTTTAATTAGTAACTAATCTAAAAGAAATTAAAACCTAAAGGATCTATTTAAAATTTAATTGGTGACTAAAAATAAATAATTTAAAGTTAACAACCATATATAACAATTAAACATATTTAATAAAAAAAAAATAAATGGAGTTCAAAAAATGACTGAATTGCATTAATTAAAAATTCATAGAAATAATCAATATACATATAGTGACCAAATTGAAAGAAAGCAAAGATTAGAGCTAACGCTACAAATATGAAACTCCTAGATGACCAGTGTCCCAATTAGACCAAAACTTTTGGGAAACATAAATTCCCTAGGGTTCACGCGTGAAAATGAATCTCTCCCTTTTATACCCAAAATTTTATCTTGTGACTAAAATGTAAATTTTAAAAGTTTAGTAATTAAAGTAGAAATTTAGGAAAAGTTTAGAAACTAGAGTTGTAATTTTACCTAAAAGAATTTTTATTCTCTAAATGAAAAGTTTACTCCAAAATTAATGTTTTAATGAGAATCAGAATTTTTATTTGGGATTGTATTAAAGCTATAAAGCAATAAAGTCCGGTAAGAAATTGGATAATCAGATCGAATTAGAATTTCACAAAATTTTGAAGGATGGTAAATAAAGGTTGAAAATATTATTTCCATATTTTATAATAGTGAAATTTAGCATGGATAAGTGGATTTGAAGTTGATTTTCTTTATTTGGTCGAAACTGTGAATTTTAGTGACTAAATTGCAATTTTCAAAACAATTGCATGGTTAGAATAGAAAGTCAACTTTAATTTGTTTCATCTTTGACCATGGTATATTTTGATGGAAGTTATTTTAATGGAATATGGTAATTATCAAGTTTCATTAATGGAAAAATGGTAAAGTAGTTTTAAAGAATTTTAAATTCATTTAATTATTATAAAGTCACGTGTATCATGATAATTGTGGAAATTCAAGAAAACAAATTGTTCTCTTCATCTTCTCCAAACTGTGGACCCCATTGAAACTAAAGGCAATTTTTTTATTTTGATTTTTAAACTTATTCGATCAATTTTTGGATTAAGTTATTAGATAGAGAATTAATTATTTTTATGTTATTGATTAAGATTTTTGGACTCCAAGTATGATTATTGGATGATGAGTTTCATAAATTGGGTGGTTGAAGAACATATTGAATTTTGAAGAGTTGATTAATTATTTTTATGTTATTGATGTTGCAGATTATTTTTAAAGCATGTGTGATGATTAAAAACAAGTGTAGAAGCTTATATCATATTAGGCCATGGTTAGGGTTTATTGAGGTTGATTGAATTTTGATTGGATTTGATGTTGTGATGGTTGGAATGGCATGAATTTAAAGTAAGAGGGTTAAATTCATGCTTGAAATTGAATGGAAAGCTTACCCTAAATGCTTCTATAGGTTCAACCATATGGAAGAATTAGGGGAAAATGTTGAAAATTTTCCTATTGTGTAGAATTGATATTAGAAGTGTTCTATAAGCTTTCGAGATCAATTTGGAAGCTTGAAATAGAAAAACGGCTAATTTACAAGTTTTGAGAATTGTGGGACACTATTGCATAAATGTTTTATTTGAGGTGTTCAATGCTTAATTTTAATATTTAAATGCTGAAATTTTAAGTTGGGTTGATGATTAAGGATCAAGGTGCAAATTTGGATAAATGTGGTGATGAAATTCGAATAGTCTGAATAGTTGGGACTAAATTTTGAGTTTTTAAAAGTGATGATATATTTTATTAAGAAAATTACAATGCTGGAAAATTTATTAGCATGCTGATTTTTGGAGTCAAATATTAAAATTGAATCAAATTGCAAGTATATAAAGGTGGGTGTTGAATTCGAAAAGTATAAGAAAGTCTAGGATGAAATTTCAAGTTTTTGAATGTTAAGGTATGGAATTGAGTATGTTATTAAAGTGCTGGAAATTTTAGTTATTAATGTGAAATGATCATAATGCGGGCCATTATGAATTAAATAGAAAAGTTGTATGAATTCTAAAAAGAATTTATAATTAGTAACTTGATTGCGAAAATAATAAAAGTTGAAGTGTTGATGATGAAAATAAAAGTTTATGGAATTCAATGAGTATTTTGAGATGTTTAAAATTATGATGGAAGCGTGATTTACTTTTATATCGATCAAGTATCGATTTTTATTTTTATAAACTTTTATATTGTTAAATTTAGATTATGTTAGTTCGATACAAACATATAGTTTAAATATTTTATGTTATTATATGTCGTTGTCAGATCATAATAAACCTAGTGAATCAAGCGATCCAAAAGGAAAGAATAAAGCACATGAGTAAAGAGCATTGTATAAAGGTTTCGGTAGTGAGGAAAAGGTGAGTGCAATTTATTTATTTTATTATTCCGATTGATGATGACTTGCGATAAGTCAACCTCATATTATTTTAAAGTATGATTTATAATTTTAATTATAGATTATTTCTATAATGTTTATATAAATGTTTTATGGATAGTTTAGGGTATGAACTACCCAAGTACGATTTTTGCGATGATGAAATTTCAAATGTTTATGATTTTGAGACATTGACATGCCATTAAGTTGAGTAAATTCAAGTTAAGTGATGGTACATTCGTGTACATTTTGTATTGCACCGTTGGTGTATATGTTATGATTTGCACTTGGAGTGCATCTTATGATGATTCATGATTGGCACCGTGAAGTGCCTAATGCACACCTTATGTTCTACTCGTGTACCATGTATCCTTATAAATATGCATTGGATTATGAAAAGTGAAATATTAAAGGTATAAAATATGTCAAATTGGTAGGAAATATAACGTGATTACGATATTTGATAACTATCATGTTTTTATCAAAATCATGAGCTGATATTGATGTTTAGGTCTACGACGAAGAAATTGATTTGAATAGTCTGTTTGAAAGTTTATTCTTTTATTTAAATTACTTTTAATGTTTTATCGTATTTATGATATTATCTATGTTTTATCTCACCCTAGCTATGTTATTGCCTCACTAAGTTTTACTTAGTGTGATGAATTTCACGGGTATGTAAAAAAAGATAAAGATGTGAAGTGAGGAGCATCACAAACATCATCTAGAAGATCATAACGACTACCGTATCAGTAAGACATCCTTGATGTTAATTTAGTTTATTAGTGGCATGTATATTATAAATATTATGGTAGCTATGATATTCTAGCTTAGTATGGTTGATAGTAGATATAAGTAGTAGTATAAATGAATACTAGTTCATAATATTATGATAAAAAGGTAAAATTCATAAGTTTTAAATTAGGAAGTGTCATGGCAATTTTAAATATGTTATGAAACAGTATCGAACTGCCTAGTTGCTGTCTAAAATCGGATTTAAATTGGTCAATAAAATATTAATTTTATGTTTATGTAATTAATTAAATTGGTTTTAATTGATAAATTGAAATTTTTAAATGAAACAAAATTTTATGGGTTTTCAAGTATGAAATATTATAAAAGGTCAGTGTGACATCTTTAACTCATATTTGAATACGTATACGGGTTAAGGATTTTACACCCTTATTTTCATTATGCTTCAGCTGTGCTCTCTCCTCCCTATTTTTGATTTCCTTTTTCCACTTTACAACACAACCTTAAATCAAATCCGTATTTTTATTTTATGTTCTTGCATGGCTCTTCCATAACACCCCATCTTGATTCGAAAAAAACGTTTTTCCCCTAATCTTGTTTTTATAACTTGTAATCCATCCATACCACAAAAAATAGCAAAACTTTGCAAAAATCAAACCAAAACGAAGACTCACTTCGATCCGAGGCTCTAAAAACAACGACACTTCCAACGGTAAACTACGATAATTTTCGACGACCAACAACAACTCTTAACAGCAAAAGACAGTAGCGGTGAGCTTCCCCTCTCCTTATCTTTGTATATTTTGTTCAATATTTTCGAACGTGTTTATTATTTCTGATTGATATGTTGATGATGGGATATATTTCTTCCTATCGATTTTCCTCCATCCTCTTTTTTTGTGACTGAGGATACTTTTATTTATATCCAACAATATCTAGATTTGCTTCATTTCCTGCTTACAAATCCTCTATAACTGATTCTATTGAAAATAACCTTCAGTTTTTTAAAACTATTTTTTTATGATTTTTTGGGATATTTTTGCATGCTAAAACGACAATCGGCGAGAGAGGAAAACGATCGTGGAATGATCGGTTGGAGATAAAAAATGGTGTGTGAACTCATGTGTCACCGCCAATAATGACGCACTAGCAACACTCTGATGATTGTGACTGCCTCCTGTGACGACACGGCACTCCCTTGGCCATTGGGTGAAATCTTCATCAATGGTTCAGATGCATTCTTTCTTGTTCACTTGGACTGATAAGTTGGTAACATTAATTACGTTCTTTAAAAGTTTGTGCCTTATTAAATGCATTGTTCTCCTTCAAAATTCAAAAGTCAAATCCCTTCCCTCCAAAAACCAAAAGTGGCGAAAGCAGTTTATATTGTAGCTAGGGTTTCCATTTAAAAAAAACAAATGAGCTTGTATTAATTTGGGACTAATTTTATTTCGAAAATGAAAATTTATTTTGTAATATGGAATTTTATTTATTAATGGATATGGACTCTATTTATTTTTAATATTACTTTTTTTTGTAAAATTAAATGAACTAACATAATAGATTTTATTATATTTATATGCTATATTCTAACATGCAACTATACTGTAATTAATATGAATACTAAATGCACAACAAACCAATACAGAAATATGTAATTAATATAATATATATCAATTCTATATAATGTGAAAACCTTATATCATATGTATTTAATATGTAACACTAATGAAACAAACTATACATTTAACATAAAAACTATATATCACTATTATATTCACAAAAATTACATACTAGTACTAATATTATATCTAAAAACTAAGAAATATATTTATTCAACAAAACTTATATTTACTATATTTATTAAAAAATTATATTTAAAACTATATACTATATATTTATTTATAAAACCATAAAACCCATTTTAAAAAAATGCCACCACTACCTAGATAAAATGGATGATGACATATGCCCCTCTTTGCTCATTTTTGTGAAATGAAAATCAAGTAAAGACAAAAAACACCAATTTTATTCCGCCAACCATTATCACCAAGCTCTAAAATATCAACTGTAAACCCTTCAAACTTTAATAACAGTCAAATTTGAACCCCAAACGATCCCTCATATAGAAACTCTTCACAATCTTTAACTATCTTGGGCGAAACAAATAAGATTTCCCATATGAACCCAAAAAAATCAGATAAAGTCAAACAAGCCCTTCTGTACAACTTGTTTTCATTCTATAACAATCTTGAACTGAACCGATGAAACCTTCTATAATAACCTTTATCCTTTCATAAAACCAAACAAGGTTGAACATGTTGATTCAGCTCCTTTTGTGATGAAATCGAGCGAAATGATATATCTACCCACCTCTTATTGTGATCGCATCAGACAAATGCTGATGCTGACCTACCTCATTCTGTGATGGAGTCAAGCAGAATTGAGTACTGATCCAACTCATTTTGTGATGGAATTAAATACATGGGTAATATCATTTCATATCTTTGTGTAATTGAAACGAACAAAAGCTTTACGCCAACCTACCTCATGATGTGATAGAATCGAACGCAACATGGATGATGATCTATCTCCTACTGTGATAGAATCAAGAAAAACTGACCATTTGACCTACCTCCGACTGTGATGGATGAACAAAATGCAACGCTTACCCACCTACTATGATGGAGTCGAGCAAAAAGGAATATTGATCCAACTCCTTTTGTGATGGAATCAAGCACAAAGGTAATGTTGTTACACCTCTTTCTATTATGAAAAACGAGTAAAAAAGATGACGTTGATCTACCTCCTACTGTTATAGAATCAAACTCAACAAGGGTGTTGATCTACCTCCTACTGTGATCCAACCCCTTCTTCAATGGATGAGTGAAATCATTATATTGATCTACCTCATTTTGTGATGGATGAACAAAGGTTCCACTAACCCAACTATTGTTGTGCTGATCGAGCAGAATAAACATGTTGATCCACTTCCTTATATGATGGATGAACAAAAAGGCGTTGATCCAACTCCTTTTATGATGGATGCAAGACCAAAAGTTGATATTGAAATCGGATTAAATCTCATGTATGAACTTACCTAACGTCGAACAAATTAATGGCTAGTGTAATGATTCAAAGGTATTGAGTTCCTTGTTGAACTCTAACTTCCGTTGGGGAATGTCTACTTTGAAATTCTACTATTCATGCCAAAAATATGAAATGTATGAATGGACATGCATGCTCCTATTTAAAAATGCCTAAATATGAATGCATGACGTCAATTATATCAGGATAACTATTTCTGTCATCTTGGAAGACTTTTCCTCTTTATTTATTCTTTACTCTTTTGCCTGCTAAAATCCTTGAACTTACAACAAAAACTTCATCTTTGTGATCTTTTAGGGTTTCAACCCACAACCTTCATTTCATGACTTCATCTCATATTCAAGATCAAACCCTTTTTATACATTCCCTTTAGGTTGTTTCCTCATTCGTTCTAAAGTGCCCTTTTAGGTTTTCACTTTGGCTTCACTTATTTTTCTTTTTTCTATTTTTCCTTTTTTTTTCAACAGAGATTCTTAGACTTTCCACAAATAGAAAAAACTCAGTAAAATTTTCTTTAGAGAGAACTGAAATGTCAACTTCTCAAGCCCCTGTTTTAAATCTCGGGCTTTTAAAATTTATTCTTTTCACAAGCTTAACAATCACTCTTTATTAATAAACATGAGTGTCAAGATCAAGAACATACTTCAAATCCTCTGTGCTTAAAATATTAGCTCAAAGTAATTCCAAGAAATATTGTGTGTATATGTATGTACCATGTTAAATCACTCACAAGATGCTTGAAAATAAAGAAAAGCTCAAAATGAAGAAAAAAACATATTTATTGATGAAAAATTGAAATTTTACAAATTCATGGAAATAATAGAAAAATAAAAATCAAGAAACAAAGTACAAGTGTCTCCAACCATTATTAGCACAAAGGTTCCTCCACTAATCAATTCTGGAGCATTGAGGTGAGCTTATGTCTAGAAGATCTTGAATGTTGCCCAAGTGTTTACAGACATGAAGATTCTCCCAAAATATCAGACTGTTGAGAGGGTTTTTCATTGCCAGATGCCCAATATCATATGCATTTGAGCCGCCCTTTTAGGTTTTCAACTCAAATATTTCCTTTGGTTTCAAGATGCCCCTTGTAAATTTTCATCTTGAACCCCTTTTTCTTTTTTCTATTTTTCTCCTTCTTTTTTTTATTTTTTTTATTTTTTCAATCATAATATTTCTTGACAGAATCTAAGTTTATGGGATTTCTTAGTAACTCTCCATCCATTTCTGCCATAATCAATGCTCATCTGAAAAAAGGTCTTCTTAACGACATATGACCCTTCCTAATTAGGCATCCACTTCCCACGGAAGTCTTTGTGAATTGACAAAATCTTTTTAAGCACTAGATCACCCTCTCGAAACTCTCTTGAAATAACATTTTTACCATGAGCTTGCATCATTCGCTTTTGATACATCTGACCATGACAGATAGCCTTTAATTTATTTTTCTCAATAAGGTGAAATTGATCATATTGAACCTGAGCCCACTCAGCCTCATCCAAATCTACATCTTTCAAAATTAAAATCAATATAATCTCTACTTCAATAGGTAGCATTGCCTCCACCCCATAAACCAAAGAATGTGAAATTACTCCTATCAAAATTCGAAGTATGATATGCAAACAAAGCGAATTGTAACTTCTCATGCCAATCTTTCTAAGTGTTAGTAGTCTTCGAAATAATTTTCTTAATATTCTTGTTAGATGCCTCTACTACCCCATTCATCAACAGACGATAGGTTACAGAATTATGGTGCCTTATCTTGAACTGCGCACATAACTCTGTCATCATGCCATTATTCAAATTAGTGGCATTTTCTGAAATAATCTTTTCTAACAACACATACCGACTAATTATATATTTCTTTATGACTTGCAAAATGTTGAATTCATGATATTGGCATACGAAGCAGCCTCTACCCACTTAGTAAAATAATCAATAGCCACCAGAATGAAGCAATGACCATTGGAAGTCTTTGGTGAAATCGCTCCAATAACATCCATGTCCCACATAGAAAATGTCCACGGTGCAGTTATTACATTCAACGGTAATAGAGGTGCATGAATCGTATCCGTGTAGATTTGACACTTAAGACATCTTCTCGCACACTCAATAAAATATGTTTTAATGGTGGACCAATAATACCCATATCTTATTATTTTCTGGCCATAGAAAGACTGTTCATGTGTGTTACACATATCCCACTATGCACTTCCTCAACAATACTTTGTGCCTCTCGAGAGTCAACATATCTCAACAACACTTGATCCCTGCACATTCTGTACAAAATTTCACCATCAAGGATATATCTTGCAGCCAATCTTCTAATCGTCCTTTTATCAATCTCATATACCTGTTGCGCATAAGTTTGACACTTAATGTACTGTAAAATATCATAATACCATAGACGACCATTTTCCTTCTCTTCCAGACTATAACAATGTGTCGGAGTTTTATACACTTGTATCAAAATTGGCATCATATCGACTCTTTCTGTGGTTTGAAACATTACAACCAATGTAGCCAAGGCGTCCACCATTTGATTTCCTTCTCTAGGGAGATAAACAAAAGTGACTTCTACAAATTCTTTTACCAACTCAAGGATCAAATTTCGATATTCAACCAATTTGGAATCATTTGTTACTCATTCACCTCACAACTGATATACCACTAACTAGAAATCTCTATATACTTTTAGCACTTTTATTTTTCTTTCTAAGGCTTATTTTAACCCCATAACACAAGCATCATATTTTTCCATAATATTTGTGCAAAAAAAAAACTCCAATCTACTTGTAAATGGATAGTAAACATTCTATGCGGAAATTAGTATGACCCCAATTCTTTATCCTAATGCATTGGACACTACATCAAAATACATCTTCTTTGATTTATTGCTTTCAACATTTTCTTCCTCGACAGTGATACACAAAAGATATTTGTCGAGAAAATAAAAGTTCAAGGGCTCATAATTATTTGAGGCACGACTCACGAGGAAATATGATATAACACTTCTTTTTATTTCTTTTCGGCTCAGATAAATAATGTCAAATTCTGACAACAACATTTACCATCGAACCATTCTACCAGTTAACACTGGTGATTCCATCAAGAACTTCAAAGGATCTAGTTTTGAAATTAACCATGTGGTATTATACAACATATACTACTTTAGCCTCGGGGTCGCCCACACCAAAGCACAACACAAATTTTGAATTGGCGGGTACCTCAACTCACAATCAGTAAACCTTTTACTCAAATAATAATTTGCTCTTTTTTTCTTTCATACTCATCAGGTTGCCCCAACACACAACCAATTGAATTTTAAAACACTAATAAGTAGAGAATCAATGGTGTGCCAAGAACCGACGCCACTAAGATTGTAGCATTTGACAAATACTTATTGATTACTTTTAAAGTTTCCTGGCACTTAAGATTCAAATACCCATGATTATTCTTCCGAAACAACTTGAAAACCAGATCACACTTATCAATCAATTGAGAAATGTTTAACCTTCCCAAGAAAACTAGGGCTTCTTTTTACATACGAGGAGGTGGGAGATTTTGAATTGCTTTTACTTTATTCAGGTCGATTTCAATCCCCTTTCTACTGACTAAAAGCTTGCTTTAAGTTACTCCAAAAGCGTATTTTGCAGGGTTGAGCCTCAACTGATACTTTCTCAACCTCTGGAATTGTTTCCTTAAATTCTAAATATGTTCTTCTAGTGTATGGGATTTAGAAATCATATAATCCACGTGCACCTCAATTTTTTTGTGCATCGTGTCATGGAAAAGGGTGACCATAACTCTCTAATATGTTGTTCCGGCTCTTTTGAGCTCAAATGGCATTACCTTGTAGCAAAACGTTCCCCACATGGTCACGAATGTTGTTTTCTCCATATCTTCTGAATTCATCCTGATTTGATTATACCCTGAGAAACCATCCGTTAATGAGAACCATGAATAATCGTGGTATTATCCACCAAGGTATCGATATACGATAAAGGAAATTATCTTTTGGACTGCTTTATTCAGATCTCTATAATCTATACACATGCACACTTTCCCAATCCAGATATTTAGCTACCTGGAGGAATCCAGTGTCAATTTGTTTCCTTATTTCTTCCTTAACATTCAATAACATTTCTAGCCTTATTTTTCTAAGTTTTTGCTAAACTAGCTTGCACTCGGGCTTTATCGAAAGTTGGTGTATCACCATATTTGTATCCAACCTTGGCATATCATGATAAGACCAGACAAAATATCTCTCAATTCGTGCAGCAACTCTATCAAATCTTCATTCGTCTTTTGTGACATAGTAATGCCAATCTTCACTTCTCTATTATCTTCATTAGTCCCTAAATTAACAACCTTAGTTTCTTCTTTACGAGGCATGATTTACTTATCTTCATTTTCCACCAGTCTTAATAATTTAGTAGGCACTTCACATTCTACCAAATTTTTAATACTCATTAATCTCTTCTAAAAAAAAACGCTCTAGATCAATCTTATGATTAGTTTCAAAAACATTTGTGCTATTAATATTGGGACACCTACGAAGGAAATATGGAACAAATATATAATTTGGCAGAGAAATAAAGCAAGAGATAAATAATTGAAAATACAAGAAAAACTGGCTGTCATTTGAGAAATTGAATGAAATCATCTTTTATTAGAAAAGAAATGAGTGAAATCAACATAGCTGCCTATACAAAAGATCCCTTAATGCTCGTGGGCGTAAGAACAAGGGTTAGTTTCGAACATTACTCTGGGTTAATCCTAGAAACTACAAGGAGGTCCTCCGTAGTCTAGTTGTTGAGCTTTTCGCCTGGGAAACATGGACGAATTCTATCTAGAAATCTTTCAGGCTTGTTATTTTCTCCAATCATGTTGATAAACAACCCTTCGATTGACTCCTCAAACATTTCTTGATCTTTCAATTGTTCTCCCTCTTGAATTGTACTAACCAGTTGTTTTTCAATGTAATGCATTCCTCCGGAGACGAAAATGTACTTCTTATCAAGGTAAGATATGTGCTCCCATGAAATATATTCTCTGCTTAGTCTAGCTTTTCTTGCATCAAATTTCATTTTCATTTCCTTTTGACGTTGCAAAAAATTAGGTTTAAATCCAAGCCCAAAATAGTCCCTCTTCATGTTAACAGGTTTGGGACGCATAATTCCTTATAGGTTCTTTCCGAAACCTTTCCCAATCTTTGCTCCCTACCCAAAGTCTCGCGCATAGACATCTTTATGAAATTAGACAATCAATGACAAGGAAAAATGGCACCCTCAGTGATTAATGTTGCATTCACAAATTCCAAGGCATTGAATAAACATTTTAAAGCATTTTAGTTTGTCTCAATATAAGGTGTGTCTATGGTTACTAAAGCGATAACATCTTACTCAGCTCCAATATTGATTAACTTCCCATCAAGGAAAAATTTTAATCTTTGAAGTAACGATGAAGGAACTGCCCTAGCAGAATAAATCCAAGGTCTCCTTAACGAACAATTATATATTGGATTTATATGCATCACGACAAACTCTACATTGTTAATTGCAGGCCCAATCAATAACAGGACATCAATCTTCCCTATAATATCTCTCTGAGTTCCATCAAAGGCCTTGATGACATTTTGATAAGCCTTTATATGAGAATCATCTATCGACATTCTTTACAAAGTTTCCAGAGGCATAACGTTAAGTGTTGATCCGTTATAAATCAATACTCCATGTAAAATATGCCCATTACAGTGAGTAGAAATAATTA
Organism: Hibiscus syriacus; assembly: GCF_006381635.1. NCBI lineage: Eukaryota > Viridiplantae > Streptophyta > Magnoliopsida > Malvales > Malvaceae > Hibiscus > Hibiscus syriacus. The sequence continues at coordinate 13,335,219 of NW_024063471.1, read as the reverse complement.
AAACCTTCGCGGATCCTATTCCTCCTTCTGATATCTTATCATCAATAAAAGCGATGTAATTATCTACAGTGATGTGCCCCACTATATGATCAAGCTTGTTCCTTCATATGAGATGAAGACGTTCCGTGCTCAACCATGTTCGATGCCCTTTCGGGACCCTTCTCTTTAGGGCCAAGGACACCTAGCATAACAACAATTTGCCTTACGATATCATGTTGAGCTTTAGCTACTTGCTCTTTCAGATCATTTTGTATATTTTTCAGATTATCCTCTAAATTCTTTTGAGTCTTCTATATATCTTTGTTTTCCTATTGTTTCTTTGACTTTACTTCGGTTATTATATGAATGTGATGAGTTTGGAGCTAGTATTCTTTCGAATAGCGATCTTTATTTAGTGTTAATGTATGTAAAAAATATAACAATTCCGTAAAATAAATGTGAATAAAGTATAAAATGCATGAATGCAAATGTATTAATCCCAAAAGGGCAACTATCATAGAATACTTAAATTTGAAAAGAAAAATTTAAGTAGAAGATGATTCGACTCTACAAGTATGGTCTGACACTCTTTCTTAGATCCACGACCTCTTCAACTAGTGAGAGGACTCTTTGACTGCCTTCCAAGATGGGGTCAAAGCGTGAACCGATGAACTTAGCCCTGATGGCCAACTATCCGAGATATTGAACTACTTCAATCATTTGTATTAGTGCCTCAAAACCCAGATGAATCCTCACTGCAATCTGATCCTCATATGTATCGACCATATTTTTCCAACCCTCATTTGCTCGTTGAACTTCATGCTTTAAGTTAATCACATGCTTCTGGAAAGTCCATAATTCCTCTTCAAAATCATCACACCGACTCTGCAGTGGTCAACCGACTCATTGAGATCTCCATGTCTTCTTTGAGTGTTGTCATGGAAAGATAATGCTCTAATTGTGTGATGTATAGGAGGAAATTAACATTCTATACTTGATACTTAGCCCTACGCTCCTCACCCTAGGTTTTTTCTTCTTTTAACTTACGCTCCAAGGCTGCAACCTGATCAGTCCGATTGTGATACCCATGGATTTAGTCTTGAGTGATCTCCTACTAGACCAGGAGCACGGTCTCCCTTGCTTTCTTTCCAGCTCCTATATTTTCCTCCTGATCCCAAGTCTCTTAAGACTCCTCTCCAATTCGGTGAACAAGTGATTTAATTCAGCCTCAAAGTTGGCTACTAAAACAACTCTATCAGCCTCTATCTTAACCACCCTACTTTTCTCTTGTTCTAGATCCCTATTTAGACCCTGAATCTAACGATCATCCTCTTTAGCTTAAATTATAACTTGTCTCTTATTAGTTTGTAAATATTCGATCTTCCTTTGTTGATGCTCGTTCTCAGTCACTAACTGTTAGGCTCGTTGTTTCTTTACATTTAGCTCCTGAGTCCCTTGGGAAGTGGTTTTACTAGGCTTGGGCACTCCTCTTTTCTTCTGGAGATTTTGGTAATATTTCTTCAGTTCCTTAAATTCGACTTCGACTATCTCTTTACTTTTCTTCACCATTTGGAATTGAGCAGCGTGGAATTCAACCTCGAGGCTACTAAGATACTCAGCGTTCCTTAATTTCTCTAGTTCACCAACTAGAGCGACATTCTCGGCTTCAAATTCTTTTCTAAGAATATCAACATGGGATAGAAGTACCTGAATCACTTTTTCCATTCGAAAAGCCTCACTCTAATCTAGGAGGGGACATTTTCATTATTCTGGTTATGCTTCCAAATTTTAAGGTTATCATATCTTTGGTTGGCTCAGCATGAGTGTGAAAAATATATTTCCAAGTCTCAGATACTTCCTTAAGGCCTTTCTTATAGTTGTCACCAGAAAAAACTACCTCGATTGTATGAAGTCCCACGGTAACTGGATAAACTATCGTCCCAAACTGTCAGGAAACCATTAATGGAGCGTAGCCAATACTTCCGAGTAAAACTACCCAGTTTCTCTTTTCACATTTGTACAAAAAATCTCTTCAAATTTGCCAAGGGGTCTGCCACACTGTATCTTCTTCTATGAGATTTTTTAATACCCTTATCAAGTCGTCTTTTGAGATTCCTTCGGCCCACTTTTGCTTGAGGAAGTCTTCCAACAGGTAGTATTATGTTTTAAGATGACAGTAAGACACACGGTCGATCTTCCAGAAATGACTCTGAATCCATACATACAAAACTTGGGCACACCCTAAAAATGAATTTCATTCTTCTTTCGACATACTTTTAAGGAGCAGAATGTCTCGACAAGTATGACTAGAGCTGGATTTGTTCCTTGTAGAAGTTGCTCAAATAACTCGACTACAACAGATTCAATGTAACCCATAGCTTTCGGTAAAATCACCAAACCATAAATCCCCAAGGCCAAAACATCCAAACAAAATCTCTCGTCAAAATGCCCTTGAAGTACCTCCTTAAGATTGATCCAGGAGACTCCCTCTCCTTCACCTTTGTGCCTAACTCGAGTGGATACCCATACTTCATGAAATTCTAACAATTTTGGCCAATTTTGGGTTGAACGATAGAGTCGTGAGAGATCTAACATAAACCATGGTCTCTTGAACATTCTTAATACGCAGCGGAGCGATGTACTCTTCAATGGTGAGAACCAGGTCCACCCCATTAAAAGTGAAGCAGACATACACTGGATTCCAGAATTGAATCAAAGGTCTCACCAAATCGTCGTTCACCTCTACAAAGAGTAGGTAAGCGATATCTCCGTAACACTGATACATTTTTTACTTCAAGTTTGGTCCCAAAATTTTCCAAATCTCTCAGAGATCAAAGATGTCATTTCAATGTAGGGAAACAAAAGCGTAAGCAGGCATAACCGAAACATAACCAGCAAACAGACTATTTCCCCTGGTGTTGCAAATCCTCTGACCAATGACGTATTTCAGTTATAGGGGTCATCTGACTTATTTTCTCTATTTCCATTTTCTTCAAGTTTTCCAAAACTAATTATTGACCAGAAAAAATAAAAAATTAAGTTAGTAGAGAGAAATAAACAATAGTAACAATAGCAATAACAATAAGTCTTATTCCTCATTATATATATATCGCATGTGAATTCAAAAAAATTAATAAAAAGGTAGAGATGATTTCACCTTTGTGTGCTTATTCGGGTACTTAGGGAAATTTCGACATAGTTTCACATCGGGTGGATCTACGGTTTATTATATGTTGAGTTTCGACTCTGAAAGATTTAGGTACTCGAATCTTCCTCGCTATCGCCCCCTCGGGCTAGTCAAACCCTCGATCCTCACCCATTACAGGTTTGCGGATCAAGTTCAATTTTGAGGAGATGCATTTCCCTATGCTAAACACAAGGAATAAAATCCTATGAAGACATAGGCACTTTGGACCTCAAAGGCTAGTCTCTAGGTCTAACACGGAGAATAAATTCTTACGAAGACGTCGTTTTCACCCCCACTTAATAAGGAAAACTCTACTATAGAGCTCATGTCATGAAACACACATTAGGTGTGTGAGGATAAATTCTCAAACCTTTAAATGAAGAAACCAAAAAAGATAACCAAATAAATCACGCAATCTCATAAGAAAATATCTGACAATCACTCAAATCAAATATTAGTACAATTATTTATAAGAAATGAAAGAAAAGAAAAGAAAAACTAAAGAAAATAAATAAATCGTAAATTAAAATTAATTCTTAAATTTAAATTAGGGACAGAGTATAATTATTTTTACGGCCAGAATCACTAAGAAACCATAGATTCTGGGTTCAATCCCCATCAGAGTCGCCAAGTTGTCAAGATGACTTTTTTGTTCGACGAGGATTTGGAGGTCGCGTGTTTGGCAGAAATTTAAAATGCTTGGAAAATATTAGAGTCCCCATCGACCTTTGGGATTAGGTAGGTCAAAAACCCAAGAAATCGTCATTTTAAATAATTTTAATAAAAAAATTAAAAAGACATAAGTGGTATGCGTTTTAAGAGATTTTGGGTATATGAGTCAATTACACTCGGGGAAGTATTAGCGCCCCCGCAACGCCCGAAATCGGTACCCTCAATTATACTATTGTCCCTATTATTAAAAATGTAAGAATATGAATTTATAATCCCTTAATTCTCAAAATATTTTTTAAAAAAAATTTAGAAAAAATATTATTATTATTATTTCTAATTAAAAAAGAAAGTAACTCTCTAGTTGTGTTAAGAGAATTATTAATTATGTTTTAATCAGAATATTAGAAGATTATTATGTTTCTAAGTAATTAAAAAACCAAAAATGTCTATTATTATTTCTAATTAATGAAGAAAGTAGCTCCCTAGTTATGTTAAGGAAATTATTTCTTATGTTTTAATTGAAATAGTATTGGAATTTCTATATTTTTTTAGAAAATTAAGAAAAATATGACATAATTTGTTTATTTTTAATTAATGAAAAAGTAACTCCTAGTTGTATTTAGGGAATCATTTCTTATAATTTAATTAAAAATGTTAAAAAAATGTCATTAAAAGTAAAAAAAAAAAACAAATAACAAAGACCTAAAAAACTGGGGATTAAACAGTTAATCGAGTTATTGAAAAAGAGGGAATTAACATTTATTTATTAATTAATAGAACATAATTTAATTTTAAGTGGCCACTTGAAAAATATTTATTTATTTACTAATATTAAAATTGAACGTCCAATTATGTTAGGAGCGTTCTTTTAAATATCAGAAAATAAACAAATATCTTCTAATTAATCTCATTATGTATTTTAAATGAATTTCTATTATTTTTAAGAATATTAGGACTAACTTAGAAGAAACTAAACCTAAAAGGCTTGATTTCCTAAATTTGTTTGTTTAATTTAATTCTAAACTAATCTAAAAAATCAATCTAGTGACTTAATTATAAGAACTACAAGGTCTTAAGCTTTTTCTAAGCTTAAAGGTTTAAATTAAGGACTAAATTATAAGAATTCTAAAATATAAAGAACCTAAAAGTCAAGTTCTAAAAAGTGACTAAATCTAAATTTCTAAAAAAATTAAGGGTTTCATTAGCTAATTTTGATTAGTAACTAATCTAAAAGAAATTAAAACCTAAAGGATCTATTTAAAAATTTAAGTGGTGATTAAATTAATTAATTTAAAGTTAGCAACCATATATAATAATTAAATATATTTAATAAAAAATTAAAACAAATGGAGTTCAAAACAGGACTGAATAGCATTAATTGAAAATTCAGAGAAACAATCAATGTACATGTGACCAAACTGAAATAAAGTAAAGATTAGGATCAAATATGAAAATACATAACTCTTTGATAATCTTTTCCCTACTTAGACCAAAAAGTTTGGGAAAACACAAATTCCATAGGGCTCACGCGTGAAAATGAATCTGCCCCCTATATTCATTATGCTTCAGCCGTACTCTCCCCTCCCCCTTTTTGCTTTCCTTTTTCCATTTTACAACACAACTCCAAGCAAAAGAAACAAAACCCTTGAATCAAATCCATATTTTTCTTTTATGTTCTTGCATGTCTCTTCCATAATACCCTATCTTGATCCCCAAAAAATAGTGTTTTCTCCTAATCTTGTTTTTATAACTTGTAATCCATCCATACCACAAAAAAAAATAGCAAAACTCTTCAAATATCAAACCAAAACGAAGACTCACCTTTGATCCGGGGCTCTAAAAACAATGACACATCCAACGGTAAACGGCAAAAATTTTCCACGACCGATAGTGGCTCTTAATGGCAGAAGACAGTAGCAGTGAGCTTCCCCTCTCCTCTTTGTATATTTCCTTCGATATTTTTGGACGTGTTTATTATTTCCGATTGATATATGGATGATGAGATATATTTCTTGCTACCGATTTTCAGCCCTCTTTTTTTTTTGTGATTGAGGATACTCTTATTTATATCCAAAAATATCTAGATTTGCTTAGTTTCCTGCTTCCAAATTTGTTGTAACTGATTCTGTTGAAACTAACATTCTCTGCAACCTTCATTTTTTAAAACTGATTTTTGATGATTTTTTTTATATTTTTGCATGCTAAACCACAATCGGCGAGAAAGGATACCTAAATATAGATCATTTATAATTTAATCCAACAAATTATGAAAAGTTATATTTTGGTCCATAATCAATAAACACGTCTGAAAATGTTTATTAATAGTAACTATAGTATGCTTTGACCTTAAGATTAATGTGTGTCATGGTATGTTCATGAATGATTGTAGATTTCAGTTTTCGTTCTTTGATTACATCTCTGATTTGAGCTTCGTCTAAATCATATTAAGGATGTTACAATTTAGAGGTTGTAATTTTTATTTGATTATGTTACAAATAAATTATTGATACATTTTTGTTTTCAAATAAGGAGATTTGTTTTTTTAGTTTTTATGTTTTTCATATATTATATATTTTGTATTAAATAAACTTGTTAACCATCATTCCCATTCTGAATTTGTGAAGGTAAGTTTTGAAATCACCTCCTCTAGAGCTTTAAATTAAACTCTCGACCTTTGAGTTTGGCCATGGTAGCCATGGTTGGGTTTTAGGAGGGTTTAATATTGTAGGGCTTATAGAAGACCTTAAATTATTCCTAAGTTTTAGGAATTTCGTTCTTACCTTCCTTAAGATCTTAGATAAATTAACAACTCACTTATATTATTGTTCTAGTGACAGAAATGGGTAGATGCTCCAAGAGGAAGAGCAAGGAGAAAGAAGTCCTTGGGTGAGCTTCAGTTTGTTTACAGCTCCTAGGTGTAAGGTAACACACTCCTAACCTTACTCTACTATTTGTAGCTCAGCTTGTGTAGTTTGTTGCTTGTTTTGGTGTGTATGAGCCATTTGTGTGCACTTAGGGGTTTGAATGCATGAAAACGGAATTTATTGTTATTTATGTGTAAATTAATGACCTTTCATGATCCTTTAACTATAAATAAGCTTTAAACACCAATTGGGGACCTTGGGATAACTTTAAGAATGAATTGGAATAGTTTTCACAAAAGAAAAAGAGTTCATGGGTTGAGGGTATCAGTATTGTAAGAACAATATCGATATTTCCCGTCTAGTGAGGGAAAATTCAGAAGGATTATGAAGGGATTATGGATACCCCATCATGGAGTATCGATATTGCTCATAGTGTATCGATACTCAGAGGCCTATTATCGATACTATGGTATTTTTCAAAACATTGAAAGTAATTATGGTATGGTTACTAAGGAGGGTGAGTATCGATACTCCCATATGAGTATCGATACTGAGTTTAATTTTAAAACATCGAAGGCAAATTTGGTACCAATACTCAGGGGAGTATCGATACCACAAGAAAGGGGAGTACTGATACCCAATGAAGACTATCAATACCATCGTGGTTGTTTGGGCAATAAGACTAGTTCGTGATAGAGGAATGAATTTGGGATTTTATCAAGAGAGGAAACTCTACAATAAGAATAAAAGGGAAAACCTTAATAATTGTGTGATAACATAAGGTCTTAATGAGGTAAGATTCCATAAGACATATGTATTTGTATGATGCTCGGGAAACGACAAGGATACCCGAGTTACTTGTATGATGATTGTGTGGTATATTGAGGATTACCTGCATATATCTAATCTAGTGCTTGGGCACTTAAAATACTAGTTGGATGTTGTGACGATGCTAAGTGAACCAGACACGTCACAAGCACTCTAGAGAAATAGACTAGTAGAGTGAAGTATTGACACTATGTAACCCGGACCTAACCTGAAGTATAGGAAGATGCTGATGCTATGTGACCTTGGTCTTATCTAAGGTTTTTAGTAAGCAAAAAGGGGTATGAGTTCTGCGATGCTAAGTGACCTCGGGCTACACAATGATGCTTACTCTTGTTGTTGTGATAATGTATCCAAATGTTCATAATCTATTGGATGCATATAGTAAAGTAGGGTTATTTGTGTGGCACTAAGCTTGTGAGATCAGTGTATGGAATATGTTTTCGTACATAGGTTTTTAGGTGCCATCTAAGGAGCTCGTCACCAGGTGTTCAGATTTTCAGACTTGATCGCCTATCAGAGTACGTATCAAGTATTTAGTTGGCATGTACTGTCATAGACCCCTTGTTATTATTGAGTCGTAACTCTATTTTTGTACTTTTCTATTTTGGAGATTATTGTTAGGATCTCCCCTATATTTTAAATAATCATATTTTGCAACCATATTTTATTTAGTGTTAATATCATGTTTGAATGTTAAAATGGTAAAACGTTTTAAAAAAAAAATGGTTGGCCACTTAGCTGGTTTCGTATAAGATTCTAATAATCCAAACTTTAGGTCGGGTCGAATAGAATTAGGGTTCAACCTCAACTTCTTCATCCTCATAGTCATCTCACCTTGGTTGCATTCTCAGTACATTTCCTCCTAAAACTTAAATTTGATCAAGTCTCTCATTGAGTTGTTCAAGTTATAACCTCAACAATCTAAGTATTTCTCGTAAAGTTGCTTGAACTTGTAGATTTGGGGCTTCTCTTTGAGGTGATTGTCCTGAACCTTGAAATATGGTTAGTTTAAAGAATATGAAATATGTAAAGGGACCTTACTAATTTACACACACAAAGACCTCTATAAGTCACTCCAAAGAAAGAAAGATGGATTTTACTTGTCCTCTTATGGTCTCCCACACTCAATGCCTTTTTCCACTCTTTCCACCTTTATGAATTCCTAGAGAGAAATCACTCAAAACTTTCTCAAGTCTTGGTGTAATGATAGCGTCAGCTGTAAATTTAATTAGGGTAGGATAGAAAGAAAATGTAATCTAAAAGTTTGCTTATAAATAAATAAAGAAAAGAAAGAAGGGGTTACTTAAGAAGCAAGACACTCATAACTTCACCTTTACCACAATCAAGGTCTTGAAATCTTTAGCCTTTTTGATGAATCCTTGTTGTTGTGGTGCTTACCGTTTGTGATTTTGTTGTTGTTAGCCTTCACTTTGAACACTCTTGTACTTCTTTGATGAAATTGGAGCCTTTCTTGTTGTTTACTTCACTTCAGCCGAATGCACCTTTACTTTTTCTTCTTTGTTAGTATGACTGCTTTTGCACATTTTTCTCTTCACCCAAAGCTTTGAATACCGCTTGATGTAAGGAACTCATGCCTTGATTGTGGATCTAGTGAAAGAGCAAGCATCTGAAGTAAGATAGGATCAAAAAGAATGGCTTGATGGGTGATGTAAGGATGTTATAGGTGGGCTAGAATAATGAAATGAGTATGTAACAAAAGTGGGTTGTTTTGGATGTTTGGTAGGCGTGGTGGTGGCTTAAGAAATAAATGGAATGGCTAGGATAATATCTTAAGTAACAAGGAAGAAACTAGGTTAAGAAGAACCTAACACCTTTCCTTATAAGTCACTTAAGGGGTGGTAGAAATGGACTTGGCCACTTTGACTATAAAGAGTCAAGAAGTGCAAGTATCTATGAAAGAAAGAAGGGGTTGACTCGATAAGTACACAAGGCGCTTGATAAGTCAATAGAGTTCTTAAATAACATTTAAAAGAGGAAAACTCATAAATATATTTGATGTGAAAAAGGAGATGCCTTACATGAGCCAAGGCATTGGATTTTTATAGAAAATGAAGGGGAAGGCCGAATGGATACAAATTGGTTTGGTTAAGACACTTTCTATGAAGATACATGTTTGTTCATTGTTTAATTACATCTTTTGGTGATGAATAGACAAGGTGATGCTTCGATAAGTCTTTAGAATGCTTTAGGATCCTTCATGACCAAATAGAGAGGATGTTTGGGCCCTTATAAGTTTCGAATGAGTGATCATAAAGGCCTTGGCCAAATAGGCTTGTGTTCCTTCACTTTGGCACCCAAATGAGTGGTTGACGTTGCTTTGGCCAAATGGTGATGTCTCTTGAAGGTTAATGCCTAGTTTGAATCACATGGAGTGCACATGTTTGTATGATGCACATTGTAACATCCTAAAGTCGGGTCTGATAGTTAGGGTCAGTTTTGGGTTGATTTCCATATTTCTGTTAAAAAGGAAGAAATTTTCTAAAATTTATATTTTGGTTTTAAAAATATTTTGGAAAGGTTTTAAGTGATTTTAGATGATTAATTTTAATTATATAAATATAATTAAATGATTTGGTGACTAAATTGAAGAAATTAGAAATTATAATTTCGGTGATCAATTTGTAAATTTTCACAATGTCCAAAGTCTATGAAGTAATTATACCAAGGCATATGTTTAGATTTTTCCCTCCTAAATTAAAATGTTTTAATTTCCCCTTTTTACCATTTTTCCATCTAGATTCATTTTAATCTAAATTACATTTCCTTATTTGCTTGTTTTCATTCATGTACTTTTCATTTCCTTATCATTTTACATTTTATTAACTTCTCTTAACTTCCTTCATTTTCTCTCATTTTCTCCCAAACAAGCTGATCAATATTTTCTCTTTTTTCTTTTATTCACTCATCTCAATCTTGATTTTAATTCTCAAGTTTTTCTTCTTTTATATTATTGTTTTTAAAGCTTGATCATAATGGAGTTCCATTGATGATCTCAATTTCAATCCATTTCCAGCAAGGTAAGGATCTTTTCCTTGGTTTTCTTTCAATCTTCAAGGGCAAGTGACTATGTGTTAATGATTCTATTGAATTGTTGATTTAATTGAAATGATTTCTAAGATTTCAATTGATTTTTGGAGATAATTAATGTGTTGATTTCTTGAATTAGTTTTGAGGTTTTCTTAACAAAATTGAGTAGTTTTTGGAGTGATTATAATCATATTAAATCAATTTTTCAATTGCAAATGATTTGGATACCAATTTCTTGAAAAGAATGTCAATTTTTGGTACTTTTGGGAATCCAGAATTTAGGTTTGTATATGTTAATTTGTACGATTTTATCTGATTTAGATATTGATTATAGTTTTTATTTATCATCTTTTAGTATAGATATTCATGTGTTTTGAATTGGAGCTTCTAGAGTGACAATTTGGTAACATTTTCAGTGTTTTCGACATTTGCATTGTGTTTTAGAAACAAAGGATTCTACTTTGTTTTAGATTATATTGTGATGCATTAATTTACTTTGCATGGTTCTTATTGTGTTGTTAGTTGAGGAAACTTGGTGCTTTGAGTTTGGTGAACATTGAGGTAGTGTTTGAAAGCATTTTCGGCTTCCGGACAGTAAGATGAGTGGTTCTTATTCTTAGAAAATGAACATGATTCAAGGTTGATGTTTGTGTAGTGTTGCATTTGTTAATTATGATATATTGTGTTATTTGGTTAATTATGATGATGGAATATGAATTATGTTGATTTACATATGATACCACTTATGTCGAAAATGAGAATGTGAATTATGAGTGTAATGTCTTGCAAATGATGCATAGGATTTTGGAAACAGTTTGTGAAAATCTATATATATTCTGAATGTGAATTGGATAAGCTGAACTTTCTCACTATCTAAATATATGGGTTGATCATGACAGCCATCCGTAAGTGTGTTTCAAAATGTATTTGAATTTATATGTGAAAACTATGCATTATTGACAATCGCTCTTGATGAATTGGATTAATTGGATATTGTTCTTAATATGAGCTTTGGATATGAAAGGCATGCCTAAGAAAGAGTATTTTACCTAAGAAATAGTACTCTATGTGTTTTGTATTAGTGAGTGATTCAGGATTATATGAGGTTTGGATGGTACGTTGAGCTTTTCTCTAAGAAGATACGGGGTAAGGTTGGACATTGAGTTTGCTCCGTAATTCTTGTTTTAGACCTATGTGAGTCCGTAAGAAAATGGGAGTTGTATGGAGTATGTTTATCCAATGAGTGAGTTGTGTTTCAAACGAAAGCCATTGATCTTAAAATGGAAAAATGTGTGTGACTTGCCAATTAAGGTAATTGTGAATGCATGCTTGTGAATGTTTTTGAACTATATGATCCTTGATATTTGTTTAATATGGAAATCAAGTGATTTGGAACATGTTATCTGATCATTCTAGCATGAGATGTTGAATTATATTTGTAGAGTAGAGAATAAGTTATGTATGAGCATATAAGATTGATCTTTATCTTGGTTATGAGCATTGCTTTAAATGTTAGTCATTCACTGGGCTTTATAAGCTCACACTCAATGTTAACACTTTTCAGAGGATTAGAGTTGCGTTTGGAGGCGGGGAGCTTGGCATCGGTGTGATTAAGTAAGGCTAAGGCATAAAGCAATATGTATGTAGTTTTTGAAAACTTTGTGTGGCAATTTGGGGATGTTTGGGACTTGGACCTATTATTCACTTTATTGGACTTATAATATTGGATTTTGGTTTGTAATAAGTGGATTTACATTTGGGATTTGATGTTGGTTTGATTCATTGACTTTGGATTTATAAATATGAACTTGTTGTTTGAAGTATGAGATTACTCAAATGTTATTTTAGACCATAAAGAAGTGTTTTGAGTGTTTAGCTAAGTGTAACTTTGTAAAATAAATGTGTTAGACTCTTAGGTTGCATAAAACGACCTTAAATGCAAAAAAGAGTAGGTGACTTGTGCTTGAAATGAACTTTTATGCAATTGTTGACTTTTGGTGCCAAATCCTTGATTAATGTGTTGACTTGTGTTATAAAGCATTCTACACCTTTGTTTTGAAATGTATGAAGTGGTTGAATAGTGTCTAAGCATGTTCCTAGTCCATTATCACTTTTATGTGGTAGTTTGGTAAGTCAAATATGCATGTTCTTGATAAATCTACAGTTTTTTAGAAAAATGATCGATCCCTTAGGGAAAGGATCGATTCTAAAGTTTCTATTTTGCAAATGATCGATCCCTTTTTAAAAGGAGTGATCCCTTGTGAAAAGGATTGATCCCTTTCAAGAAATGATCGACCCCTTCGTTGGTTTGCTCAACAAAAAAAGGTGAAATTACATTCATTAAAGGTCTGAAGTGTTCTTAAATTCTAATTTGACCCCTGAATGATTATGTGAGTTCAATTTAGCCCAAAAATTGATTTGTTTAATTACTTAAACTTTTAATTTGGAAATTTGATGAGATTTAAGTGATTACTTATTAAACACACTTAATTATGTAATGGAACCCTCAATTGCATGCCACTGTTTGGTACGTAAGTTTTGCATGTTTACATTTAGGTCTCTAATCTATTGTGATAATTGAGTGATTGTTTGATATCCGATTGGTATGTAATTTTGCGTGCTGCTTCTTCATGACAATGTTTAAAATATGGAGACCTTAATTGGGTGATTTGACTTTTTGATTTATTGCATGATGTGAAATGACCAAAATACCCCTAAACGTTTAAATGTAATGTTTTCATGTTTAATTGAGATTCAATTGCATGTTAGTTACATTGAATGTTGTGTTTGATGAATATTAAGAGATTTTAATTTGTTTAATTCTGCGAAATGTGTGTAATGTGTATCTTGATTAGGAATCTAATGTACGTTCATGTATCCTGCTCAGACTGCTGGACCAAGTATGGGAAATTATACACATGGCAACCCAATTTGATGCACATGACTTCCTTATGATATAAAAAGCTTCTCCATGCCATAATGTGATGAGGTCTCAGCCATAGGATGATAAATGCACCCATGGAATGTGGTTGGTGCCAATGTGGAGTCATGGGTAGTTAGCTAGTGTAGTTAGCTAGCTAGGTAGCTTAGGTAGCTAGCTAGGTAGTGTAGTTAGTTAGCTAGGTACCTAGTGATACTCCAGCTGACCTTAGTCCTCAGCTCAACTACTAAGTCCTCGGTTACTCTCCAACTAGTTTCAGCTCCCGTTCAGCTCCTTCAGTTACTCCATAGCTAGTGTCCTTATGCTTTGAGCTTCCTTTAGCTAAGATGAGCTATCCTTTGGTGAAAATGAGCTAGAACAAGCTTCCATAGGTTGTATCATTGGTCCATGAGCTGGCAATTCCTTTCTTAGTTTCCAAAGTACCTATGTGTGACATGAAAACAATGTTGTAAGTAAAGAAACAATATGAATACTTAGAAATAGATGTTGTCCCCTATGTAAACATGGTACTAAGCTAAGAATGAATACATAAACATAGAATGAACTAAGTAAAGATGTGGACATAGGCATTATGCTAACCAAAGTAAGTAATAAGCAGAGTATAATGACTATAACATGTCGTGCTAAGCTTAACATAAAAGGCATAAAATAAGTTAAGTATATGATATGAAAATGCTTGAAATACAAGGTATGAAACATAAAGCAAGTAATCATCAACTTAACATAACATGGAATAAATGCAATGCATAACAAAGCAAGATGATCATGTCATATGCAGCATAACATAAAGTATGATATAAACTATATGATGTATAGATAATGAAAAGATGTGACAGGTAAGTAAATGCTCATTGGGCATTCATCTTTACAACACAGGATGAAAGCAAGATAAAAAGTAGAAGGTGTATGTGTAAGGTCACATCACGAACAAACATTAAAAAAGATATTTCAAATGGATCTAAGTTGGCAATATTACAGGATGAAGAAGCCGAGAGTGATAAAAGTGAATAACAAAACGAGATTGATAGAGGGACAAATAAGGAGTTTGAACAGTGTGTCAATAAAAAATGATACTAGAAGACAATGACAAGTAGAAAGAAAAACAGGGATGAAAAACAACTTTTATTGTAATACCCTAAACATCAGGTCAGTGACAATAGTGAAATGATTTAAAACTTGTTGGGTTAATTTGAATAGATTGAAAAGTAGAAGGATTGATTTAGGAAATTGTGTTTAAGACTTATTATTAAGAATGGAAGAATTGATGGGCACTATGGTCTTTTAGAAGGAAATGAATTTAATATTCATTCTCTTAGGGATATTTATTAAGGGAAGAATAGGAGAAAAATGATAAAGCTGAACACTTTGGTTCTCTACTCTTCTTCTTCTTCTCGTACACATACCTTAATAGTAAAGGTAAGATTTCTTCAAGTTGGGTTTTCCTTTCATTTTTGGGTTGGTTTTGAAGCCTTAAGTGATATAGAAGCTTAAGAAAAGCTTGAGAGTGAAAAAAACTAAGAGATTAGTGATTTGTTAGTGACTTAATAAAATGGGCTTTTAAGTGATTTAATGAAATATGGTCAGTTATTGGAGTTTAAAAGCATTTTTTACTTGTCAAAGATGTAAATAAGAGATTTGGATCCTTAGAAGTGATTGAAAACATGTTTGAATTTTGGGTGTAATTTTAGTTTTAAGTGTTCTAAGGAGAGTTTGGATGTTATAATAAGATTTATGAATGTAAGTTAGTCGGGTTAAGTGATGATGATTTTGATGGTATGGTTGGAGATAAAAGTAAGAGAAATAAGAAAAATATGGGTAAGGGTGTCGATACTAGATGAACAGTACCAATATTATAAAGTTAAATTGGAAAAAAAGATGATGAACATGATGAACAGTATCAATACTGATGAAAGTAGTATCGATATTGATATGGAGGTATCGATACCAAGAGGAAGGTATCGATAATGTAATTGAAAAATGGATTACAGAATACAATAATGGTATCGATACTGCAGTGGGTATCGGTACCATAAAAGAGAAGTATCGATATTGTGGGATGTACTGATACTACTCAGTCAGAAATTTTAAGTTAGGATAATTTTATTAGAATTCGAAAATAATAGTACTTTTGAGTATTATAATTTTTTTATAAATGTTAGAGAGTATACTAACATTTGTATTGTATGTGTGATTATGGATACATGTGTAGATCATAATCAAATTCTTGATTCAAGCAAACAAAATGGCAAGGATAAAGTTGCATAATATCTGGACTACATTGGGGCATAATATTGAGGCATACCTTGTGAGTGCATTTATTATGTACTTTTATGATATGAGGATGACTCGCGATGAGCCAACCTCGAATGTTTTGATAAAAATATGTTTTATTGTATCTTAAAATATTTTCATAAAGTTTATGAAAATAATTTTACGAATAAATTTTCGAGTATAAATTGCTCTAAAATAGATGGATGTACTTCTATATTATTTTAACTGTATGTGAATTGAGAGTCATAGGTGCATTTCAACATAGTTTGTGTATGATGGCTATCTATCGATTTTGTTTAATGCATATGTTGTGTTTTCGTATCAATACTATGTGTACTTTCGATACTATGTGTGCATCCATAGAATTCATAATAAGTTTATGAATTACCATTTTGGCACACATAGTATCGAAAGTACACATAGTTTGGAAAAATAATGATTGATAGGTATGTAGGGCAAATAAAAGGATAATTTGGAAAAATAATGATTGATAGGTATGTTGGGCATACTAAATATTGTTTCACAGGTTATGTGAAAGAAATTTGGTTTACCAAGCCAGTTTTAAGTATTATTATGATTTATACGATTTAAGTCGTATTTTGATATTTTATGATACACCGATGTTCTGGTTACACCTCATTTATATTATTATGTCTTACTAAGTGAATACTTAGTGTGTGTTGGTTTAACGCGTAGATATCAGTATGAGTGGAGTAAGGAGTGCAACTGACAATGTAAATCAAAGGTTGCCTCATTAGTAACTGTATGACAATTATGTCTACTTTTGATATTATTAGATGGCATGTAATAGACTTATGATAATGCTCTTGAATGTATTTGATTTTTGATGATTGTAATATTTAATATTTTAGAAGTTTAAGACTATTTTACATACAAAATTTAATGAACGTTTTATTATTATTACATTAAAATATTTTATTTATAGAAACAAAATTTTACTGGTTTTCAAAACAAAAATGTTTTAAAAGTCATGTGACATCTGTGACTTGTGTATTGAAATGTATACGGAAATGGTTATTACATTTATTGGTATCACACAAGCTAATAGTGAGCATCTGATCCAGTCTGAAAATGCTATTGTATCGGTACATCAGGGTATACCAGTGCTAGAGTATGGAGCTTTTATGCAGGCTCTCGATGCAATCTTGACTCGATTTCAACCTCCTCTGCCTCCCCCTACTCCTCCAGTACCACGGATGTTAATCCCAACAGAGCTAAAAAGTTTAGGAGCTCTTCAATTCTGGGGAGAAGAGGATGAAGGTCCTGTAGATGTTGATTTATGGTAAAACGATGTTAAGGTGAAGCTTGAAATTCTTCATTACTCAGGTTATGAAAATATTGGCGGATTTGTATATTTACTTCGAGTATGGTAGAAAAACACTACGATGTATGCACCACCTAAGCAAGTAACCTAGCAGTTATTTCAGGATGAATATAAGCACAAGTACATCGGTCAATAGTTTATGAATGCGATGCTGATGAGGTTTCTTAATCTGAAATAAGGTCATCGAGCAATACATGAGTACGAGGTTGAGTATCACAAGCTGAGTCATTTTGCTATTGAAGTAGTTCCCAATGACAAGGTTCAATGTGATTGGTTCATTAGGGATTGAAGCCTAAGTTGAAAGAGATGATATTGCTTTAAACTTGCCTAGCATGCAAGAAGTCATAAACCAAGCTAAGGCCATCGAAAGAGATCAAGAGGAGACTTTAGTCATGAAGCAGGGTATGTATACGGGAAAAAGAGTTGGAACATCTTCAACTTCTTATCATGATAAGAGAGGCAAGGGTTCAATTTCCCAATACAATAATAGAGATTCCTCTGTAGCTTCGCAGAAGAATAAACAATCACAGTCTTTTGCTGCTAGCTCAGGTAGAGCATTTGGAGAATGAACTACTCCATGTCAGACATGTGGCAAATTTCACTGTGGAGTAAGTAGATTACTCAATGGCACTTGTTTCTAGTGTGGTGAGGCTGGTCACTATGCTCAAAATTATCCTAAGAGATTCGGGGATAAATCTATGTAAGGCTGAGAGATCAGTAGCAGCATCTAATAGAGGAAGAAGAAGAGATAGATCCGACGAACAATTTGACTCAAACTCGTGACAAGAGACACGGGGAGTAGCCCGAATTTATAATATTAAGACTAATGAGGATTGGGATGATCCAAAGATTTTAACAGGTTCATTCCATCTATTTGATTAACTTGTATTAGTTTTGGGTGACCTTGGTTCTATGCACTCTTATATTAGTGCAAAGTTGATTAAAGCTAGATTAATTAATTTAGAACCAATCGTTAGTGAGATGATAGCGGTAAACCTTATGGGTCATAGTGCAAGGGTAACCCGAGTATGTAGAAAATGCCTGATAAAGATTCAAGGGGTTGTGTTCCTAGCAAACTTGATGGAATTGCCTTTCAACGAATTTGAAATTATTTTGGGCATGATTGGTTGTCTCCACATCATGGATGGGTTTATTGTCGCAAGAAGTGATTATTTTTTAAGGATATGGATTGCTCAAAAATCATAGTAATCGGCTAAAAACTGAAATCACCATCCAATGTGATATCATCAATGACTGCAAAGAAAATGATGTCGAAAGGGTTTTTCAGGCTAACTTATTAGACACTCAAATATCGAAAGCGAGATTTGATTATATTCCAAAAGTTAGGGAGTTTTCGGATGTTTTTCTGGAAGAATTATCAGGTTTACCTCCAGACCGTGAGGTGGAATTCAAGACTGATATTTACCCTGTTATTGAACCTATTTCTATGGCTTCATATCGAATAGATTCAACTGAGTTAAGAGAATTAAAGGCCCAATTACAGAAGTTTCTCGATAAAAGATTTATCAGACTCAGTGTTTCACCTTGGAGGGCACCTATGCTTTTTGTGAAAAAAGAAAAATGGGTATATGCGATTATGCATAATTTATCAACAGTTAAATAAGGTAACAATAAATAATAAGCATCCTCTTTGGAGGATTGATGATTTGTTTGATCTACTGAAAGGCACAACAGTGTTCTCTAAGATAAACCTTCGATCAGGATACCACCAATTATAGATTATAGATGAGGATATTTCAAAGACGTCTTTTTTGGACTCGGTATGGACATTACAAATTTATGGTGGTGTCATTCGGTTTGACAAATATTGTTGCAACATTTATGGATTTTTTGAACCGAGTATTCCAACCTTACCAGGATCAATTTGTGGAGGTATTTATCGATGATATTTTGGTGTGTTCAAAGTCAAGAGAGGAGTATGATGCTGATCTTCGTATTTTTCTTCAGATTTTTTTTAGAGAAGAAGTTGTATGCAAAACTATCCAAATATGAATTCTGGTTAGTAGAGATTGCTTTCCTTGGCCATATAGTCTCCGTAGAAGGCCTAAGAGTAGATCCCAAAAAGTTTCAAGTTATAGTGGATTGGAAACCCCCAAGGAATGTCTCTGAAGTTTAAAGTTTCTTGGGGCTTACTAGTTATTATCGAAGGTTCGTGAAGAAAGTTTTAATGTTAGCTTCACCACTAACTAAATTGTTACGGAAAGAGGTGCCTTTTCTTTGGTCGGAGAAATGTCAAGAAAGTTTTGAAATGCTAAAGCGGATTGTAACTGAGGCACCAGTACTTGTACAACATGTGTGTTTATACAAGAAGGGAAAGTTGTAGCATATGCCTCGAGACAGCTGAAGACTCATGAGAGAAATTAACCGACACATGATTTAGAATTGACAACTGTTGTGTTTGCTTTGATGATTTGGCGTCATTATATGTACGGTGAGCGGTGCCATATTTATAAAGAGCACAAAAGTCTAAAGTACTTGCTGACTCAAAAAAATTGAACTTGAGGCAATGAAGATGGATCGAGCTTTTAAAAGATTATGATGTGATCATCGTTTATAATCAAGGGAAGGCTAATGTGGTAGTTGATGCACATAGCCAAAAGACTTTTGTAGCTTTACGAGCTTTGGATGCATGTATATCATTAAAGGAAGATATCTCCTTGATTGCTGAGCATAAGTTAAAGTCGATGATGTTGGATCGGATAAAAGAGATGCAAGGAAAAGATGGAAAATGTTTGGCAAGAATTGCACAAGTAGGAAAAGGTGAGACCAAAGATATCGAAATCAGGATAGATGGATGTTTATATTATCGTGGAAGACTTTAATTTCCAGATAATGAAGAACTGATGATATATATTCTTTCCGAGGCACATTATAGTCCTTTATCTATGCATCCAGGTGGGAATAAGATGTATTAGGATATAAAGAGTCGTTATTGGTGGTCTGTCATGAAAAGAGCTATATCAGAGTTTGTTGCAAAATGTCTAACATGTCAGCAAGTGAAATCTGAACATATTAGGTGGGAATAAGATGTATCTGGATTGCTACAACTGATATCCATTCCTTAGTGAAAGTGGGATCGAGTAACTATAGATTTTGTTTCAGGGCTACCTTTGTCATTTAGTAAAAAATGACTCAATATGGGTAATAGTGGGCGGATTTACCAAGACAGCTCACTTTATTCCACTTTGGATGGATTACACGATGGATAAATATGCGGAGTTATATATAAAAGAAATAGTTCGGTTGCATGGAGTACATGTATCGATAGTATCCGACCGAGATCCAAGGTTTACTTCAAGATTCTGGAATTATTTGCACGAGGCATTGGGTACTCGATTGAATTTCAGTACGAATTTCCATCAGCATATAGATGGTCAGTCAAAGCGAACTATTCAGGTATTGGAGGATATTCTAAGAGCATGCATGATTGAATTCAAAGGATCATAGGAAATATATTTGTCTTTAGTAGAATTTGCCTATAATAACAATTATCAATCAAGTATTAAAATGGCTCCATATGAAGCTTTGTATGGGAGGAAGTGTCGAACACTAATAAATTGGTTTGAGCTAAAAGATCGAGATCTAGTTGGCCCAGATTTAATGAAAGAAATGGAATATAAAGTGAAAGTTATCCAAGATAATCTTAAGATAGTTTTCGATCGACAAAAGTCTTATACTGATCTAATGAGAAAAGAGATTGAATATCAAGTGGGAGATAAGGTATTTTTGAAAGTATTGCCTTGGAAGAAAGTATTGTGGTTTGGACCTTATAAGATTTTAAAAAGGGTCGGACCAGCAGCTTATCAATTAGTTTTGCCTCCCGATATGGACAAGATCCATAATGTTTTTTATGTTTCGATGCTCAGGAAGTACCGATTAAATCCATCGCATATTATTATACCAGGGGAAATAGAGATCCGACCAGATTTGACGTACGAAGAAGAACCAATGCGGATTTTTGCTCAAGAAAACAAATAACTACATGACAAGAATATTCTTCTAGTTAAAGTGCTTTGGTAAAATCATAAAGTGAGGAAGCTACTTGGGAAAGAGAGGAGAACATGAGGAAGAGTATCCACACCTCTTCTCATCAGGTACGTCTTAAAATTTGGGGATACATTTTTAAAGGGGAAGAATTATAATACCCCAAACATCGGGTCAATGATAATAATGAAAGTATTTAAAATTTGTTGGGTTAATTTGAATAAACTAAAAAGTAAAAGGATTGATTTAGGAAATTGTGTTTAAGACTTATTATTAAGAATGGAAGAATATAGGGGCATTATAGTCTTTTAGAAGGAAATGAATTTAATATTCATACTTTTAGGGATATTTATTAAGGGATGAATAGGAGAAAAATGATAAAGTTGAAAACTTTGGTTCTCTACTCTTCTTCTTCTTCTCGTCCATGTACCTCCAAAATAAAGGTAAGATTTCTTCAAGTTAGTTTTGAAGCCTTAAGTGATATAGAAGCTTAAGGAAAGCTTAAGAGTCAATAAACTAAGAGATTAGTGATTTATTATTGATTTATTAAAATGGGATTTTAAGTGATTTAATTAAATATGGTCGATTATTGGAGTTTAAAAGCATTTTTGACTTGTCAAAGATATAAATAAGTGATTTGGAGCCTTATAAGTGATTGAAAACTTATTTGAATTTAGGGTGTGATTTTTAGTTTTAAGTGTTCTTTGGAGAGTTTGGATGTTATAAGTAGATTTATTAATGTAAGTTAGTTGGGTTAAGAGATTATGAGTTTGATGGTATGGTTGGAGATAAGGGTAAGAGATTTTGCTGAAATTTGGGTAAAAAATTGAAGGGAAATAAGTAAAATCTGGGTAAGGGTATCGATACTGATGAAAGTAGTATCGATACCAAGAGGAAGGTATCGATACTGTAATTGAAAAATGGATTCCATAATACAAAAATGTATCAATACTGAAGTGGGTATCAGTACCATAGAAGAGAAGTATCGATATTGTGGGATGGGTACCGATATTATTCAGTCTGAAATTTTAATTTAGGATGAATTTTATTAGAATTCGAAAATAATAGTATTTTTGAGTATTATTATTTTTGTATATATGTTAGAGAGTATACTAACATTTGTATTGTATGTGTGATTATGGATGTGTGTGTAGATCGTAATCAAATTCCCGAGTCAAGCAAACAAAAAGGCAAGGATAAAGTCGCAGAATAGCCGGACTACATTAGGGCATAATATTGAGGCATACCATGTGAGTGCATTTATTATGTACTTATATGATTTGAGGATGACTCGAGATGAATCAACCTTAATGGTTTGATAAAAGTATGTTTTACCGTATCTTAAAATATTTTCATAAAGTTTATAGAATTGATTTTACGAAAATATTTTAGAGTGTGAATTGCTCTAAAATAGATGGATGTTCTTCTATATTATTTTAACAGCTATCGATGTTTCAAATAAATGTTTAATCTGCGAATTTGACTTAAAGACCTATTATATGTGCATTGAGAGTCATAGGTGCATTTTGACATACTTTGTGTATGATGGTTATCGATCGATTTTGTTTAATGCATATGTTGCATTTTCATATCAGTCTATGTGTACTTTCGGCATTATGTGTGCATCCATGTAATTCATAATGAGTTTGTGAATTACCCTTTCAGCACTTAGGTGCAACTCATGTACCTTGCATTCTCATTCAACATACATTGGCCAAATAAAAGGATAATTTGGAAAAATACTAATTGATAGGTATGTTGAGCATACTAAATATTGTTTTGCAGGTTATGTGAAAGAAATTTGGTTTACCAAGCCAATTTTAAGTATTATTATGATTTAAGTCATATTTTGATATTTTATGATATTTTTATGTTTTCGTTACACCTCATTTTTATTATTATGTCTCACTAAGTGAATATTTAGCGTGTGTTGGTTTCACGCATAAGTATTTGTACGAGTGGAGTAAGGAGCGCAGCTGACATCGTAAATCAAAGGTTTCCTCATCAGTAACTATATGACAATTATGTCTACTTTTAATATTATTAGATGGCATGTAATAGACTTATGATAATGCTCTGGAATGTATTTGATTTACGATGATTGTAATAGTTAATATGTTAGAATATTAAGACCATTTTACATACAAAAAGTTAATAAACGTTTTATTATTTTTACTTTAAAATGTTTTATGTATAGAAACAAAATTTTACTTGTTTTCAAAACGGAAATGTTTTAAAAGTCATGTGACATCTGTGACTTGTGTACAGAAACATATACGGAAATAGGTATTACATTTATTTGTATCGCAGAAGCTAATAGTGAGCATTTTATCCAGTCTGAAAACGTTAGCGCAATGGTACATCAAGGTATACCAATGCTAGAGTATGGTGCTTTTATGTAGGGTCTCGATGCAATCTTGATTTGATTTAAACCTCCTCTTCCACCTTTTACTCCTATAGCACCACGGATGTTAATCCCAAAAGAGTTGAAAAGTTTATGAGCTCCTAAATTTCGGGGAGAAGATGATGAAGGTCTTATTGATGTTGATTTATGGTTAAACGACGTTAAGGTGATGCTTGAAATTCTTCACTGCTCAAATTATGGAAAGATGAGCGGAGCTGTATCTTTACTTCGAGGATCAGCTCGAGTGTGGTGGACAAACACTACGATGTATGCACCAGCTGAGCAAGTGACCTGTCAGTTCTTTCAAGGTGAATTTAAGAACAAGTATATCGATCAACAGTTTATACATGCAATGCTGTTGAAGTTTTTTAATCTAAAACAAGGTAATCGAGCAATAATTGAGTATGAGGTTGAGTATCACATGCTAAGTCATTTTGCTACTGAAGTAGTTCCCAATGACAAGGCTCGACATGATTGGTTCATCGAGGGATTGAAGCCTAAGCTGAAAGATATAATGGTGGCTTTAAACTTTCCTAGCCTGCAATAAGTCATAAATCGAGCTAAGCCCATCGAAAGAGTTTTAAAGGAGACTTTAGCCGCGGAGCAGGGTATACAAACCGGTCATATCATTCTAAGAGAGGCAATGGTTCGAGTTCCCGATACAATAATAGAGATGGTTCCTCTGTAGCTTCATAGAAGAATAAATAATCACAGTCTTTTGCTGCTAGCTCAGGTAGAGCATTTGGAGAACAAACTACTCCATGTAAGATGTGTGGAAAATTTCACTATGGAGTATGTATATTGCTCAATGGAATTTGTTTCTAGTGTAGCGAGACTGGTCACTATGCTCAAAATTATCCTAAGAGATTCAAGGATAAATCTGTGTAAGGCTAAGAGATCAGTAGCACTGGAAGAGGTAGATCCGGTGGACTATCTAATGCAATCTCACAACAAGAGATACGGGGAGTAACCTGAATTTATAATATTAAGATTAATAAGGATCGGGATGACCCAAAGATTTTAATAGGTTCATTCCATCTATTTGATGAACTTGTATTTGTTTTGGTTGACTGTGGTTCTACGCACTCTTATATTAGTACAAAGTTGATTAGAGCTATAGGAATTTCTTTAGAACCAATCCTTAGTGAGTTGATAGCGGTAAACCTATGGGTCATAGTGCAAGGGTAACTCGGGTATATAGAAAATGTCTGATAAAGATTCAAGGGGTTGTGTTCCCGACAAACTTGATGGAATTTCCCTTCGACGAATTTGAAATTATTTTGGGCATGGATTGGTTGTCTCCGCATCATGGATGGGTTGATTTTCGCAAGAAGCAATTATTTTTGAAGGATGCGGAAGGCTCAGAAATCATAGTAATCGGCGAAAAAGATAAATCATCATCCAATGTGATATCAGCAATGACTGCAAAGAAAATGATGTCGAAAGGGTGTATACCTTTTCTGGCTAACGAATTAGACACTCAAATATCAAAAGCAATATTTGATGATATTCCAACAGTTAGGGAGTTTACAGATGTTTTTCCATAAGAATTATCGGATTTATCTCCAGACCGTGAGGTGGAATTAAAGATTAATGTTTACCCGAGTACTGAACATGTTTCTATGGTTCCATATCAAATGGATCCAACTAAGTTAAGATAATTAAAGGCTCAATTGTAGGAGCTACTCGATAAGTGATTTATCAGTCCCAATGTTTCACCTTGGGGGCACATGTGCTTTTTGTGAAAAAGAAGAATGAGTTTATGCGATTATGCATAGATTATCGACAGTTAAATAAAGTAACAATAAAGAATAAGTATTCTCTTCTGAGGATTGATGATATGTTTGATCAGCTGAAAGGCGCAGCAGTGTTCTCTAAGATAGACATTCGGTCAGGCTACCTCCAATTAAAGATTAAAGAGGAGGATATTTCAAAGACAACTTTTCGGACTCGGTATGGACATTACAAATTTGTGGTGATGCCATTCGGTTTGATAAATACTCCTGCAGCATTTATGGATTTGATGAACTAAGTATTCCAACCTTACCTAGATTAATTTGTGGTGATGCTTATCGATAATAGTTTTATGCCAAACTATCCAAATATGAATTTTGGTTTGCATATATTGCTTTCCTTGGCCATATAGTCTCCACAGAAGGCATAAGAATAGATCTCAAAAAGATTCAAGATATAGTAGATTGGAAACCCCCAAGGAATGTTTATGAACTCCAGAGTTTCTTGGGGCTTGCTAGTTATTATCGAAGGTTCATGAAGAACTTTTCGATATTAGCTTCACCACTAACTAAATTGTTACAGAAAGAGGTGCATTTTGTTTGGTCAGATAAATGTCAAGAAAGTTTTGAACTGCTAAAGAGGATTGTAACAGTGGCATCAATACTTGTACAACATGAGTTGGGTAAAGACCATATATTTTTTAGTGATGCATTTCATAATGGGTTAGGATGTGTGCTTATGCAAGAAGGGAAAGTTGTAGCCTATGCCTCAAGACAGCTGAAGACTCATGAGAGAAATTACCCGACACATGACTTAGAATTGGCAGTGGTTGTGTTTGCTTTGAAGATTTGGCGACACTATCTATATGGTGAGCAGTGCCATATTTATACAGAACACAAAAGTCTAAAGTACTTGTTGACTAAAAAAGAATTGAACTTGAGGAAAAGGAGATGGATAGAGCTTTTAAAAGATTATGATGTGATCTTTGATTATCATCTAGGGAAGGCTAATGTGGTAGTTGATGCACTTAGCCGAAAGACTTTTGCAGCTTTCTGAGCTTTGGATGCATGTATATCATTAAAGGAAGATTAAACCTTGATTGTTGAGCTTAAGTTAAAACCGACACTGTTGGATCGGATAAAAGAGCAGCAAGGAAAATATGAAAAATGTTTGGCAAGAATTGCACAAGTAGAAAAAGTTAAGATGAAAGACTTTGAAATCAAGACTGATGGATGTTTATATTATCGTAGAAGTCTTTTCATTCTAGATAATGAAGAACCGAGGATAGATATTGTCTCCGAGGCACATTATAGTCCTTTAACTATGCATCTAGGTGGGAATAAGATGTATCAGGATATAAAGAGTAGTTATTAGTGGCCTGGCATGAAAAGAGCTATATCAGAGTTTGTTGCAAAATGCTTGACATGTCAGCAAGTGAAAGCTGAACATCAAGTGCCTTATGGATTATAAAAACCGATATTCAATCCTAAGTAAAAGTGGGAACGAGTAACTACGGATTTTGTTTCAGGGCTACCTTTTTCACTCAGTAAAAAGGACTCAATATGGGTAATTGTGGACAGATTGACCAAGACAACTCACTTTATTCCAGTTTGGATGGATTACATGATGGATAAATATGTGGAGTTGTATATAAAAGAAATAGTTTAGCTGCATGGAGTAATTGTATCGAAAGTATCCCACCGAGATCCAAGGTTTACTTTGAGATTATGGAATTCTTTGCACAAGGCATTGGGTACTCGATTGAATTTCAGTAAGGCTTTTCATCCGCTAACAGATTGTCAGTCAAAGAAAACTATTCAGGTATTGGAGGATATGCTAAGAGCATGCGTGATTGAATTCAAAGGATCATGGGAAATATATTTTCCTTTAGCAAACAATTATCAGTCAAAATTTGCCTTTAGCAAACTATTCAGGTATTGGAGGATATGCTAAGTTTTCCCGGATTTAATGAAAAAATGGAAGATAAAGTAAAAATTATCCAAGATTATCTTAAGATAGCTTTTGATCGACAAAAGTCTTATACTGATCTAAAGAGAAAAGTGATTGAATATCAAGTGGGAGATAAGGTATTTTTGAAAGTATCGCCTTGGAAGAAAGTATTACGATTTAGGGGAAAAGAAAAGCTGAGTTCGAGATTTATTAGACCTTATGAGATTTTAAAAAGTGTCGAACCAGTAGCTTATCAATTAGTTTTGCCTCCAGATATGGAAAAGATCCATAATGTTTTTGACGTGTCGATGCTCAAGAAGTACCGGTCAGATCCATCACATATTATCATACCAGAGGAAATAGAGATCCGACTAGATTTGACGTACAAAGAAGAACCAGTGTGAATCTTGGATCGAGAAAACAAAGAACTACGTAACAAGAAGATTTCTCTAGCTAAAGTGTTTTGTCATAATCATAAAGTTGAGGAAGCTACTTGGAAAAGAGATGAGAATAAGAGGAAAAGTATTCATACCTCTTTGCATCGGGTATGTCTTAAAATTTGAAGACTCATTATGAATTCCATGGATGCACACATAGTGCTGAAAGTACACATATTACTGATACGAAAATGCAATATATGCATTAAACAAAATCGATCGATAACCATCATAAACAAAGTATGTCAAAATGCACCTATGACTCTCAATGCACATACAATAGGCCTTTAAGTCAAATTCACATATTAAACATTTATTTGAAAAATCGATAGCTGTTAAAATAATATAGAAGTACATCCATCTATTTTAGAGCAGTTCACACTCTAAAATTTATTTGTAAAATCATTTCCATAAACTTTATGAAAATATTTTAAGAAACGATAAAACATACTTTTATCAAAACATTCGAGGTTTACTCATCTCGAGTCATCCTCAAATCATATAAGTACATAATAAATGCACTCACCTGGTATGCCTCAATATTATGCCCTAATGTAGTCTGGCTATTATGCGACTTTATCCTTGCCTTTTTGTTTGCTTGACTCAGGAATTTGATTACGATCTACACATGCATCCATAATCACACATAAAATACAAATGTTAGCATACTCTCTAACATTTATACAAAAAAAATAATACTCAAAAGTATTATTATTTTCGAATTCTAGTAAAATTCATCCTAATTTAAAATTTCATACTGAATAGTATCGGTACCCATCCCACAATATCGATACTTATCTTCTATGGTACCGATACCCACTTTCGTATTGATACCATTTTTGTATTCTGGAATCCATTTTCAATTACAGTATCGATACCTTCCTCTTGGTATCAATACCTCCACATCAGTACGATGCTACTTTCATCAGTATCTATATTGTTCATCATGTTCATCATCTTTCTTCCAATTTAACCTTATAGTATCGATACTGTTCTTCCTGTACCGATACCCTTACCCATATTTTAATTATTTCCCTTCGATTTTTATCCAAATTTCACCAAAATCTCTTACTCTTATCTCCAACCATACCATCAAACTCATCATCACTTAACCCAACTAACTTACATTCATAAATCTCCTTATAACATTCAAACTCTCCAAAGAACACTTAAAACTAAAAATCACACCCTAAATTCAAACATTTTTTCAATCACTTATAAGGCTCAAAATCTCTTATTTACATCTTTGACAAGTAAAAAAATGCTTTTAAACCTCAATAACTGACCATATTTCATGAAATCACTTAAAAACCCCATTTTATTAAATCACTAATAAATCACTAATCTCTTAGTTTTATTCACTCTTAAGCTTTCCTTAAGCTTATATATCACTAAGGCTTCAAAACCAACCCAAAAACAAAAGAAAAAACCAATTTGAATAAATCTTACCTTTGTTGTGGAGGTACGGGGACGAGAAGAAAAAGAAGAGTAGAGAACCAAAATTTTCAACTTTTTCCTTTTTCTCCTATTCATCCCTTTATAAATATCCCTAAAAGAATGAATATTAAATTCATTTCCTTCTAAAAGACCATAATGCCCCTCCATTATTCCATTCTTAATAAAAAGTCTTAAATACAATTTCCTAAATCAATCCTCCATTTCAGCACTTAGGTACAACTCATGTACCTTGCATTCTCATTCAACATACATTCCGAAAATAAAAGGATAATTTAGAAAAATATTGATTGATAGGTATACTGGGCATACTAAATATTGTTTCGCAGGTTATGTGAAAGAAATTTGGTTTACCTAGCTAGTTTTAAGTATTATTATGATTTATATGATTTAATTCGTATTTTGATATTTTATGATATACTTATGTTTTGGTTACACATCATTTATATTATTATGCCTCACTAAGTGAATACTTAGCTTGTGTTGGTTTCACACGTAGGTATTAGTACGAGTGGAGTAAGGAGTGCAGTTGACATCGTAAATCAAAGGTTGCCTCATCAATAATTGTATGGCAATTATGTCTACTTTTGATATTATTAGATGGAATGTAATAGACTTATGATAATGCTCTGGAATGTATTTGATTTATGATTATTGTAATATTTAATATGTTAGAATTTTGAGACTATTTTACATTCAAAAAGTTCATGAACATTTTATTATTATTACATTAAAATGTTTTATGTATAGAAACAAAATTTTATTGGTTTTCAAAACGGAAATGTTTTAAAAGTCATGTGATATCTGTGACTTGTGTACGGAAATGTGTACGGAAATGTATACGGAAATTGGTGTTACATTTATGGCAAAAAATATAGGCCAAGGAACGAAACTAGAGATTGTAGTAATGGAACAGATAAAAGGAAAAATAGTCGGTAATGAGCAAAAAGAAAGTAGGAAGGCCAAAGGGAGTGCAAGAAGCAGGAGAATTGAACAATAAAAATAATTACACAAGAGCTACAACTAGAAAGATCGATGTTAGAAATAGTCTCGATCATGCGAAGTGTAGAAGGTCAATCACCGGAGGTGGAATTATACGAATCACCCACTAGGGAGGGAAAACATACTGCGATAACAATACTGGAACAGTGAAGGTGTTCAATGGGGGATAACAAAGGTAGGATCAAGACCAAATTTGATGGCCCGATAAGATCTAATAAAGAAGTCAAAAGGAAAGGATTCCGGACTAGACTACAATATCATAAGAAAGCTCTGGATAAACCCAAGATTACAGAATTGGTGGAATCCGTATCCATACATCTAGATGGCATACTACCATCAAATAACAAAAGAATAAAAGCTAGGAAAAACAAAATTGATAAGATAAATGAAAGCTTGAATGATGAAAAATAAAAGTAAGATAAGTGAGAAAATGTGCTCCTATCACCTAACATGGTCGACGTCAAGGCACGTGATGGAATATGCACGTTAAGAGAAAATAGTTGTTAATATTCAACAAGTTATCTTGATGTAAAATGTATTATTCTGGAATTTTCAAGTGGGTAGCAAGCCTAGCTTTCAAAAGAATTTTTAAGGAAATAATCTGTAGGGATAAACCGCAAGTGGTGACACTTCTCGAAACTAAATAGCTATGAAAACCTATAGAGCTAATATTTAGATATAACAAAAAAGGGATATATTTTTGGACTAAATTGAATTTATTCAAAGTTTTCATCAAAATAATTCAAAGCCCAATAAAAACCTTAAAATGAGTATTTTGACCAGAAGTTTCGAAACTTCTACATGAGTTTCGAAACTCTCCAAGAAAGTTTCCCAAAAAGTTTTGATAATTTTCAAGAGTTTCAGAGTTTTCCCTAAAGTTTTGATATTTTGGCTCCAACAGTCATATTTTTCCAACAGCGCTTTCGAAGAGTTTCGAAACTTTGTGTGCAGAAAGTCTTCTAACGGCTCCAAACCTTCTCAAATGGCTAGAAATGGCTAGTAACTCAATCCAACATATACAAACAAGTTGAGGACACTTGAAGAAGGTTGAACACCATCTATCCAAGCATTCAAACACAAGAGAAAAACTTTTCAATCCTTATTTTATTTCTCTTGTAAATATTTGTGTTTTGAGCTTAATTGTAAACACCAATCTTTAGAGGTCTTCTTGTTTACACAAATTATTCACCTTTGTAAAGAGGTTTTGGTTCTAGTTTAGCCAAATGAAAAACTAGGGAGTTGTAAAGGTTACTCTTGATCCTTGAAAAAGAAAGAACAAATTAGTAAATTTATTGGAAAATCCTAAGTGATGAGCTTAGGTAGTGGATGTAGATTTCATTGAAGGAGTTTAACCACTATAAATCATTGTGAAAATTTTCCTATCTTTATACTTCTTACTCCCTAAACTTCAAATAGCCAATTTGCCCCCTCTTGGCATATTTCGATTGATCGAACGAGCTTCATCGAACCTAATAATTGGTATCAGAGCGAGTCACAAATTGAAGGTCTAACAACCTTGTGAAGATCCTTGAAGCTCTACATCAATTTCCTAAAGAAACTGCGAATATGGTTTTTTTCCTCTGGTGCTTACTACATCGAAGATTCTCAACCGTTAACAAGCCACCCTATTTCAATGGAGCAAATTTTGCTTATTGGGAGAATAGGATGATGATCTTCATTCAAGCTACCGATATAGATACTTAGAGCTCTATATTGATGGGTCACTCTACTCCAACTAGAGCTATGGAAGAATGTAGTGAAAGAGATAAGAAAGAGTTCGAACTCAATGCTAAGGCCATGCACATTTTGTTTTGTGCATTAGGCCCGGATGAATATGGAATAATCTCCTCTTGTTCAAATGCCAAGGAGATTTGGGACAAGCTCCAAGTCAATCATGAAGGAACTGATAAAGTGAGGGAAACAAAAATCGGTCTTCTCAATCATAGCTATAAAAATTTCAAGATGAAATTGGATGAAGACATCAAATCTATGATGGATAGATTTTTCATGATTGTCAACGGTCTAAAGGGATATATCATCCCTAACGAGAAGTTTGTTAGGAATATGATATATTCTTTTTCAAAATCTTGGCAATCGAAGAAGAAGACAACCATTGAAGCTAAGAAATTAAAAACTCTATCGCTTGATGAACTTATTGGCTCCCTTCTCATTCGTGGGATGATAGAAAAGGAGGAAGAACAAGAAGAAGAGAAGAAAAAAATAAAGAAAAAGGCTTTTCCTTGAAATCCTCTACCCAAGATGAAAGCACCTTAAGTGAAGAAGATGATGAAAAAGAAGAAATGGCCAAGTTCTTCAAGAAATTCAAACGATTCATGACATCCAAAGAAGACAAGAAGCATGAATAGAGCAAAAAGAAAGGTACCTCGATATGCTTTGAGTGCCTAAGGACGGGACATGCCAAGTATGATTGTCCTCTCCTAAAGAGGAAAGAATCAAGAAAAAAGAAGGCATTTGTGGCGGCTTGGAGTGATGAAGAAAACTCTGATGATGATGAAGTAGTCAATCTATGTCTCATGGCCATCAAAGAAGATTCAATGGTAACTTCTAACTTTTGTGATTTAAATTCTTATTCATTTTAAAAGTTACAAGATGCCTATGATGTGTTGTATTTGGAATTTGAGACCATGAATTACAAATATAAGAAATTAATTTCAAAATTTAAAGTTGAAAATGATTTATTATGAAAGAAATAGTTGATTTTGAAAAACAAAATGAAACTTTGAAAAATGATTTAGATCTTTAAAAAATATCAATGAATTAGAAAAATAAAATTTTGATTTGAAAGTTAAGATTGAAAGCTTAACAAATGAAAAAGAATAAATTTCTAAAAACAACTCATTATGTTTAAAAATGACAAAATGCTCACATTGTCATTTTCATGGTCATTTGTAACATACTTCTCCTTTAAAGAAAGGAAAACATTTTAAAATTAGACAAGTATGGATTCCTAAGGGAATAAGGGGCATTGAAACTAATGTTCAATGATCCAAAGCAATTTGGATACCAAAATCCAATTAAATGTCTCTTGTAGGTTTGTGGAAGCGATGGTGATGAAAGTGAAGATATTCAAATGTTCTAGCCACACTTGATATGGAATGGGTAACCTCTAAGCTTGTTTTGATTATCTTGCATAATTGGTTGCTCATTTGGTTTAAAGCATGCTTAAGTTTTTTATTTTAAATGATTTTATGTTTTTTATCCCATGTATGTTAAAAAGAATTGCAATTAACATTTTCTAAAGTTTTAATGATTTTTCATAAATGTTTGTTCATCATAATGAATTTTGGTCAAAATTGGTTTTAATGTTGTGTTTTTACAAATTTTAATTTTTGACCTTAATGTAAATGTTTATGCATGTGATTTATTGCAAATGATATCTCTTTAACAATTGATATCAAAATTTTCAAATGCATAACATTTTTGGATAGTTTTATGCACATGCACTTAAATACAACCATTAGTATTGCATAAAGTATATTAGACTTGGATATATTGAATTTCTTGTGCTACTAACATGGTTTTTCATCTTTGTTGAAATTCAATGTCTTTTTAAGTGTCAAACATTTAAAGTTAATGTTTTATTTGGAATGCATTTGTTGAGGGAGAGCTTTTGATTTTTCAAATGATTTTAATGCTAAGATTCTCTACTTACTCTCCATTGTTATTTTTGAACCTAAAGTTTGTTATTTTTTAACATAAAGTTTGAATTATTTTTTTATATAACAAAAAGGGGAATAAGTATAGGTTTGAAAAATTCAATTTCAAGAATGAAAAAGGGGGAGCTTTAATAATTTCTAAAATATTTCTCTTTTTCAAATGGGGGCTTTTGCCAAAATATATTTTTCAAAAGTTTTGCTATGTCAAAAAGGGGCGAGATTATAGAACTAATATTTTGATATAACAAATAAGGGAAAATGTTTTTGGACTAAATTGAATTTTTTTTTTAAAGTTTTTATCAAAATAATTCAAAGTCCAATCAAAACCTTAAAATGAGTATTTTGACTAGAAGTTTTTCGAAACTTCTACAAGAGTTTCAAAGCTTTCCAAGATAGCTTCTCAAAAAGTTTCAAAACTTTTCGTCAAAACTTTTCGAGAGTTTTGAAACTATCTCAAAAGTTTCGAAACTTTCCCTAAAGTTTTGATACTTTGGCTCCAATGATCATATTTTTCCAACGGCTCTTTTGAAGAGTTTCAAAACTTTCCAGAGTTTTGAAACTTTTTGTGCAGAAAGTCTTCCAATGGCTCCAAACCTTCCCAATCGGCTAGTAACTCATTCCAACATATAAAACAAGTTGAGGAGACTTGAAGAATGATGAACAACACCTATCCAAGCATTCAAATGCAAGAGAAAAGCTTTTCAATCCTTATTTTCTTTATCTTGTAAATATTTGTGTTTTGAGCTTAATTATATATAATTAGGTTTTCTTTTTGTGAGCTAAATCTTTGTAAACACCAATCTTTAGAGGTCTTCTTGTTTACACAAATTATTCATATTTGTAAAGGGGTTTTGGTTCAAGTTTAGCTAAGTGAAAAACTAGGGAGTTGTAAAGGTTACTCTTGATCCTTGAAAAAGAAAGAACAAATTAGTAGATTTGTTGAAAAATCATAAGTAAGGAGCTTAAGTAGTGGATGTAGACTTAATTGAAGGAGTTGAACCACTATAAATCATTATGCGAACTTTTCTATCTTTATACTCCTTACTCCTTAAACTCCTAAAAGCCAATTTACTCCCTCTTGGCATATTTCGGTTGATCGAACGAGCTTCATCGAACCTAACAAAACCATTAATAAATTGGGTTTCGTCAACTCATTCAGTGGAAGTGTAATGTTTTAGCAATGGTATATGATCTATGGGAAGAGGACATAAAATTGGAAGTGATGAAAGTCTCAAATCAATTCATCTATGGCTGTTGCAGGAATAAAAGTAACATGAACTGAGTGTTTTTAACTGTAATTTATGCAAGTCCACATGTGGAAAAAGAAAATTTCTTTGGGATAAGCAATTGAGTCCTGGAAACAATAAAGCATGGAT
The DNA here is from genome assembly GCF_006381635.1 of Hibiscus syriacus. NCBI lineage: Eukaryota > Viridiplantae > Streptophyta > Magnoliopsida > Malvales > Malvaceae > Hibiscus > Hibiscus syriacus. The sequence goes on along the minus strand of NW_024063471.1, from coordinate 13,300,044 downwards.
CTTAGAGGGTGATTTCAATGCAGTATTAAGCTAGGATGAAAAAAAGGGAGGAGCTCCGAGGGGACCTGGGGCTTACAAATCCTTCGCAGACTTTGTATTTGACTCCAAACTAAAGACGTTAAGTTCATTGGGCCTAAATAAACATGGGGAAGGGGTAACTTGTACCAACGGCTAGATTAGTGTCTAGCTAATGAATGATGGATTCAGAAATTCTCAGACTCGATAGTAGATCACCTTGAACTAATTGGATTGGATCACCATATGATACTACATCATGCAATTATGCCATAACATAAATCAACAAATTGACCATTTAGATTCATTGTCGCATGATTGAACACCCATAACCAAGAAAAAAGACGTTTTTACAAATGTGGAAGCTTTTAAAAGAAAAGTCTAAACCCAGAACCAAGAAGTGTTTAGCCACATAGGTAACAAAAGAAACCTATCATGGCAAAACTGAGGGGTATTGAAAGAGTTTGATCAAAACACACTCAGACTTCCTAGTGGAGCTCGAGAAAAACCTTAAAGCAGAGCTCGACATTTTGTTAGAACATGAAGAGATCCTATGGTTCTAAAAAGCAAGAAGTAAACGGGTGATAAAAACACTAAATTCTTCCATGCGTCCACCATAAGCCGAAGAAGGAGAAACAAAATGATGGCGCTCAAAACAACGGATGGTACATGGTGTTCACACCAGAAGAATCTAAAGGAAATGGCGGTTAATTTCTATCAAAGACTTTGTACTAGCTCGTGCATAAAAGGTTATGCATATGAAGTCAAGGGTGAGTTTCCACCGACTGGATCGAATGAAAAGGAGAAGCTGATGTCACCCGTAAAGGATGAAGAAATCAAAGGATATTCTTTGAGATGAACCTGTAGAAAGTGCCAGGGGTCAATGGCATACATGCACTATTTTATCAACGAAATTAGAAACTAGTGGGCGAAACAATATGTCAATTCGTGAAGAAAATATTCCATAGGGCACAGATTGAAGAAAGCCTAAATCGCACCTTGTTATTATTGTTACCGAAAACAAAAGCACTAGAGCAATTAAGTTTCATCTGATAAGCTTATGCTCAGTCCTATACAAAGCCATCATGAAAATAATTGTCAATCGATGGATCTCACGCACTCAAGCCAACTTCGTTACAGGGCGATCCATAACATACAATTTTATCATTACCTAGGAAGTGATTCATTTAATGCGTAGAAAACAAGGAAAAAAGGTTGGATGTCGATAAAAATTGATCTCGAAAAAGTCTACGACAGATTAGAATGGTCCTTCATCGATGATACTTTGCAAGACATTGAACTACCATTGGAAACGAGGAGAATGATCATGCAATGTGTCTCATCTGTCTCTACACGAATCTTATGGAACGGGTCGATAACAGAAGCTTTCAAACCAACCAGGGGAATTAGACAAGGCGTCCCAATATCACCTTACTTATTTTTCATGTGCATAGCGAGACTAGCTCAAGCAATTATAAAGGAGGTGAGAAACAGTCAGAGGAAACCTTTTAAAATCTTAAAAGAGGGACCAGAAATCTCGCATCTTTTCTGCAGACGATATGATTTTTTTTTTTGGCAGAAGCATCAATTAACCAGTTAGAGATCACCCGCGCAGTACTGAAAATTTTTATTCAGCCTCAGGTCAGAAAGTAAGCATAGAGAAAACTAATATATTCTTCTCAAAATAAGTGTCAGGAGAGACGAGAGAAAGAATTAGTGAAGTTTTTGGTTTCAAAGAGGTATAAGATGTGGGAAAATACCTGGGAGTCCCGATCATTCATGGAAGGGTAACTAGGATTTTTATAAATATCTGATACAAAAGGTACAAGACAAATTATTCATATGGAACACGAAGAACCTATCTTTGGCCGGACGGATTATATTGGCAAAAGTTGTCTTAGCAGCAATTCCAACTTACACTATGCAATAAACAGTGTTACCGAAGGGCATCTGTTTAGAAATCGAACAACTAATTAGGAGGTTTATATGGAGTCACACCACGAAAAAAGGTGGAATCAACTTAGTCAACTGGAATACGGTCTGCAAACCACTCCCGAAAGGAGGCTTGGGAATGAAGGAAATAGCGCACCAAAATGAAGCATTTCTCATGAAAATCACATTCCAGCTAATATGGAAGAAAGATCATCTATGGGTACGTTTACTGCGAGTAAAGTACAAGTGGAAGGATGAGATACCAGAGAACCTAAGAAAAACAACGGCTCGAATTTATACAAAAGACTGTTTAAAATTTAGGAGGTTAGAAATAGATTGGTCTGAAATGTAGGGAATAGAAGAACAACAAAGTTCTGGACATATTTATGGCTTAGTGGTACAGGGCCGCTGATTAACTATGTCACAGCTCGTAGAGCACAAAACATGGATTATTCAATCTCAGTCGTAGCTGTGGTGGATAAAGACGGTAACACACCTACCACACTCGATACTAATAAGGATAATGGTTGTAAAACCTCCGCTTTCAACATTCCAGGACGATGTAGTAGGATGGAAATGGAGTATCGATAGGAAATTTTTAGTGAAATTCGCATATGAAGTTCGAACCAAGCAGATAAAGGGAGAAACGGAGAAATTTTAGAAGATAATTGCAGAATATAAAGGTACACAATGAGTCAAAGCCTTTCTATGGCTCGTAGCACAGGGCACAATTTTAACAAATGGGGAAAGAGTACGGCGACATATGGCCGATGATGCCAGCTGCTTGAGTTGTGGCCACGAATGAGAGGATGCAGACCATGTGTTGAGAAGATGCCCAGCTACTAACATAATCTGGGCAGTGCTTATAAAGAATGAAAAGTTGATGGAATTTTACATGATGAACTTGAAGGAATGATTGTATGTTAACTTGGTTAAAACATCATACTTCGCTATAAATGTAGAGAATTGGGAGTTATTTTTGCGGTATCTATCAGATAGAGCAAAATCGCAACTGATAATTTGAGAAAATAAAGTTGAAGATAAAAAAGACACAAATTTTACATGAAAAACCTCTAAATAATATAGGGTAAAAATCACGGACAAAAATAGAAGAATTTTATTATGAGAAAATAGGAAATACAACTTCTCTCGATCTATCAAGGAGAAAACAATAACAATTATCTCTTGATAAAAAAGAAAAAACAACTCTCAAGGTTTTAAAACTAAATAGGTTAGGATATTTATAGTTAAAGCTTAAAGATTAATTTTATAAATATCTTAAAATATAGGGACCAATTTAGTAATTATCCCTTTACCCAAAAATCAACAAAAACTGCACCGAAATTCGGTGTCCCTTCTTTGAAATTTCAATGCACCGAAAGTTTGCACCTCCACCGAAATTATTGTTCGACTTTTCAACAGTTATTATTTAGATCCATCACATGGAACTCATGGATACATAGGACTAGACAAATCTTTGAATCAAAACACATCGAGAGGGACACAATTTTAGAGCGTAGCCGAAGGATGGTTGCTGAAGCTTGCAGAGCTGAAACCGTAACAAAGGAAAATCGAATCAATGAAGGATGACCAACACGGGCTGAAGTGTGATGGAGTCCTCCACCATCAGGATGGCTGAAACTGAACGTAGATAAGGCAAGTGATACCTCAAGCGACACTACTTCATGCGGGGGTGATACGAGATAAGAAAGGCCAATGAAAATGGGGTTTTCCATAAGTCGGTAAGAGAATGTTCAATCTTAGAGGTTGGGTTATGGGGAGTGCTTGTAGGACTTAAAGGTGCTTGGCCTTGGGATCTTGGAGTGAGGAAAATAATGGTTGAGGTTGATAACATGGATATATGGCCTAAGCTACGAAGGAAAAACCTTATGGGTTTCGAGTTAACACTAGGACACCGCGTGAACGAGTTAGTGAATAAAGTTTGGGAGATCAAGAAGGAAACCGAGCACCAGATGCCATGCCTAAGCTAAGTCGAACAGGAGATGGACATAACCTCACTTTTTCAACGCCTCCGATGGGCCTAGATGAAATCCTGGCTGAAGAAGGATGTTGTCTAGGTAGTTTAGAGTAGAAGCTTTGATTTGTTATTTATTTACGAAAAAATTAATAATTATATCATAAAATTTTAGGATGGACAAGTACTTAATTGTATTGATTTTAAAACTACCAATAACTTAATAGGTAATTTGACGGGCAAAGTTGGGGGACCATTTCCCCTCCCATCTATACGTGGGTCCATCCCTGATTACATGTGCTATCTGAATGCTGAATGTTATGTAACGGCTGTCTCAAATGATGTGATCAAGACAAAGCATGACAATGGTTGTCTTACCTCAACTATAGATAAGCATGGTTCAAGCTTGCCAAACTAGGTTACAAAAGCTTTTACAATACTCACTCACAATAATTTGTTGTTATTTGTCATTAACGCACGGTTCTTGAAGATGTTGAAACTGAGTTCGTAAAGTTATCCGATTTGGATGAAGCTCTAGTAAACGATTCGTAATAATGTGTTAAAAAGAAGGTTTATTCAAGGTATTTATGTTCATAAAATAGACAATTAACATAAAAATATTCAAATTTTAGGGTGGACACTGATCCACCTTAGACTCCACTTGCATCCATCACTTCTTGTATTGCAGTGACAATTTGCAGTCACGGATGGATTGCTTGAAGCTGAGATTTTACCATTCAAGGGAATCACATATGATCATATCAAGGTGGCCACATTATCAAAGTGCAATTGAGAAAACGATGGTATGACCGAAATAATTTATTAAATCAATTCTTTATAAATATATTGATTAAAATAAGAGGAAGAAGAATGTTGAGTTATTAACTATATAATTTACCCATATGTTTTATTAAAATCAACCGAACTTGTGATTGACTAAACCTTTTTAATAGTGTTAAAAGAATTGAGACGGGTGAATAAAAATGAAGGGCATATTGGGAAGCCAAAAAGATTAGGCAAAAGCTCCTCTTTCTATTATTCCCTCTTCTGCTTATGCGCCCCGGATTTCAGAGATCTCTTTTTTCAAAGGTTCAAATTTCAGATCTAAATTAATCAATTCTGTTTATGTTCATTTTAATCTGTATAATTTGTTTCCTCTTTTTTTCCTTATTTCCATTCCCTGGCTTTCTCTTTGATGTTGAAGGTTTTTTTCATTATAATTTCAATTTGTTTATTGATTTATTTTCTTTATCCCGATTAGATTGTTTTTCTATTATTAGATTTATTGTGTGATAATAATTTGGAAATCTGATTCCACTTTCTTTTTCTTTTCTGAGATTGTTCGATTGATACTTCTTGGTAAATGATTTTTTAATATGAATTAATTATGATTTTCATATTTAGTAAAATAAAAAAAATTAATAATGGCTGGTTTTATAACTTTTGTTTAGTGATTCAATCTTTGATTTTTTTTTGGGTTTTAAATTTGGAGAATGTAACTAATTCATTTTTTGTTGGTTTGGTTTGAGAAATTTTGCTATAGTTGTTGCTGTTTAAAAGTAAAATCATTTAATTTTCAGTTCATCAAATAAAAGCTATCAGTAAGTCAACTGCAAAAAAGTAGGAAAACAAATATTTGTGCCACTTAATTTTTGCTTTTAAAGCAGAAATTAAGAAAATAATGTTAGATTTTAGATTTCGTGTTACTGTTCAGTTATTTTGTTTGTTTTATAATCATGAAACTGATTTAAATGTTGAAAAATGTTAAGAATGTTATATTTTTTCATCTGCACTTTGTTTAACTTGTAAATTGTTTTTATGGCTTCCCATTTTAATGATTGCTTATAAACGGGATTCTGAACATATGTTGGTGCAGCTTGAAGCTAATACTGCAGGATGGGTAAGGAAAAGTTTCACATTAACATTGTTGTAATTGGCCATGTCGACTCTGGAAAGTCTACCACCACAGGTCACTTGATCTACAAGCTTGGAGGTATTGACAAGCGTGTCATTGAAAGGTTCGAGAAGGAAGCTGCTGAGATGAACAAGAGATCATTCAAGTATGCTTGGGTTCTCGACAAGTTGAAGGCTGAACGTGAGCGTGGTATTACCATTGATATTGCCTTGTGGAAGTTTGAGACCACCAAATACTACTGCACTGTCATTGATGCCCCTGGACATCGTGACTTTATCAAGAACATGATTACTGGTACCTCCCAGGCTGACTGCGCTGTCCTTATCATCGACTCTACCACTGGAGGTTTCGAGGCTGGTATTTCCAAGGATGGACAGACCCGTGAGCATGCTCTGCTTGCTTTCACTCTTGGTGTGAAGCAAATGATTTGCTGCTGCAACAAGGTAAGTTATTGCATTTATTATTTTATGTTCTGTAGTTTCTAATTGGTTGCCTAGTAATTAGTAATTATTTTTATTTATGATGTATCTATTTGTTTCCTTGACAGATGGATGCCACGACCCCCAAATACTCAAAGGCTAGGTATGATGAAATTGTGAAGGAAGTGTCTTCCTACTTGAAGAAGGTCGGTTACAACCCTGAGAAGATTCCTTTTGTTCCGATCTCTGGTTTTGAGGGTGACAACATGATTGAGAGGTCCACCAACCTTGATTGGTACAAGGGTCCAACACTTCTAGAGGCTCTTGACCAGATCAATGAACCCAAGAGGCCCTCTGACAGACCACTCCGTTTGCCACTTCAGGATGTGTACAAGATTGGAGGTATTGGAACTGTTCCTGTGGGTCGTGTTGAAACTGGTATCCTCAAGCCTGGTATGGTTGTGACCTTTGGTCCTTCTGGATTGACCACTGAAGTTAAGTCTGTTGAGATGCACCATGAGTCCCTTGCGGAGGCTCTTCCAGGTGACAATGTTGGGTTCAATGTTAAGAATGTTGCCGTCAAGGATCTTAAGCGTGGATTCGTTGCTTCAAACTCCAAGGATGATCCTGCCAAGGAGGCTGCCAATTTCACTTCCCAAGTCATCATCATGAACCACCCGGGGCAGATAGGAAATGGATATGCACCTGTTCTTGATTGCCACACCTCGCACATTGCGGTGAAGTTCGCAGAGCTCTTGACTAAGATCGACAGGCGTTCTGGTAAGGAGCTTGAGAAGGAACCCAAGTTCTTGAAGAACGGTGATGCAGGATTCGTTAAGATGGTTCCAACCAAGCCCATGGTTGTCGAAACCTTCTCCCAGTATCCGCCACTCGGTCGTTTTGCAGTGAGGGACATGAGGCAGACTGTTGCTGTTGGTGTCATCAAGAGTGTGGAGAAGAAGGAACCAAGTGGTGCCAAGGTGACCAAGTCTGCTGCCAAGAAGGGTGGCAAATGAGCTGTTGGGCTGTGTCTGTCATCGGTCACTCAGTTACCTGTTTCGATAGTTGTAGTTATGAATCATTGCCATTGTCACGAGCATATTGTTTGCAGAACTGGGTTCTTGATAGGCGATGGTGAGTAATATTTTCGAGTTCTTAAATATTGTCTCCATTTTTAAGTCAGGTATTTTTTTTTCCTCCTAGAATGTTAATCCAACATTTCTATATAAATAGTTTTGTTTTTCCTCTTGTACTTTGCCTTGAATCTCTTTACTGTTTGCATTATTTATAGGGTAAAATACACATTTAATACCTAAACTATCATTTTTTTTGTTTTGGTACCTAAATTTTATTTAATATAATATTATAACTAAATTAGTTTAGGTTTCAATTTCTCTTCGTTAAAGACTTACATCTCTGATGATGTGGAATTTACATTACAAGACACATGGAATATTGAAAAGGAGAAATAATTCCATTATCTGTCCTTAATATGTTAAGGACGAGTATCAAATTTAAATTAAATATTAGACATGATTTTGTAAAAGAAATAAAGTTTAGGTTCTTAAATGGAATGAAAGTGATAGTTTAGTTATTAAATGTGTAGTTTGCCCTTAATTCTATTGTAATAATAAAAAGGGTAAACTACACATTTATTATCTAAATTTTTAATTTTTTCTATAATCATACCTAATGCTTTGTTTTTATTTTATTTTAGTATATTGTCATTATAAATTTTACGTTTTTAGTACCTAAACTATCATTTTGTTTTGTTTTACTACTTAAATTTTTATTAATAGGGTATTAAAATAAAACAAAAACTAAACTTAGATATGATATTGAAAAAATTAAAAATTTAAATATTAAAATAGATTAAAATTAATAATTTAAATATTAAACGCTAATAAAAAAGCTCCGATGTGGTAATCTGGGTGAATACTAAGGCGCCAGCTTGCAAGGCAGTGGTCTTACCATCTGAACAAAAGGTTAAACGGTGTTTGTGTCCCTCATAGAAATACGTAATTCAATTTAATTCTTTTAATATTTAATTTTTAGCTTTGGTCTCCTAACAATTTTTATCTTTGGTCTCCTCACAATTTTTATCTTTATCTAGGTTCCGAACAAAATATGTGGTTTTGCCCTTGAGTTCAGCATTTAGATATTGTACGAAACATGCACATCTATTTTTGAAAAACCCAACATATTCAAATAGTTATGGAGTCAACAATTGATTAAAAAACTTTTATTATCATTTTTTCTTCTCTAGATTATGAGTTTAATATACTATACTAAAATTCCTCTTTTCTTGTACAGGAATGGTTAAAAAATATTTACAGAAGATTAAATTATGTTTTTATAATCAAACAACTAAAAATAAAGTATACCACATATATAAATAATTTTGAATTGATTAAAAGTACAATTTAGGAATAAAAGGATATTTTGGTAAGAGTATTCAATGTAAAATAGTTAAGAGTTATCTTTGAAAATATACTACCTTATATTTATATCAGATTTAATAAAAAAATGAAAGTATATTTGAGTAATTTTATTAAAACCAAATAATTCGTGAAAAATAGTGAAATAGTAAATTGTTCGAAAAGCCAAACTCATTCTGTGATACTCATATTTGAAAATCTTAGCCAATTTTACAAAATAGATCTTCAGAGACTAAATCTCAAAATAATAAAAAAAAAATTCCATCTTTAAGCAAAACTCAATCAATCTAGAATTTACATAAAATTAAACTATATCCAATAACATATTCTTCTTTCATAGCGGTTCAAGCCTGATTTAATGAAAATTTATAACTCAAGAAACATTGAAAATCCATCTTAGTCATGCATCAATTTAGGTGTTAGTGTAACATTGAAAATCCTTTACTTAACATTGAACTAAAATTACAACTTAATATCATTTCAATATTTGAACTTTCTTTTTAAATGAAAATAGACGAATTACAGAAAACTAAGAATGAAGTGAACACCATGGGACAACAGACTTGCTCTTCATTTGATAAAAGCCCCCCTTTACAAACTAGGCATAGCAAAGTCTTGACGCGCGATAAATCACAATACTTCATCACAACACCCTAAATCGGACGATGATCCACTATCATTTATGTCGAGCGTTGAGCATAGGCACTTTTGGTGGAAAATCGGTGGTGCTTATCACATTTCCAGCCGAAGGGTGAAGTAAATTACGGAATAATTCCCACTTCTTAAAAAGAAGAGAAGGTGTGCACAGAAATATTTTAAAGGGGCTTTGAGCATTAATGAATTAGAGTAAACTATTTAAGATAGTTTCAAGTGAGTTATTAGGTTAAATGGTTGAGGAATAAGGGAAGGAAGTGGCGATAGGGTTAAATCCTTCTAATAGCAAGAGTTTTTTAAAAAGGAAAAAATCAACACGTCATCCATCCAGAAGATCCCATAACTGGTCATGTTTCTTATTATTTTATATATAGAGAGAGAGGTGTCGACATTTATTTTCGTCCGATTTTACTATATAATATTTATACGTTAATTCATGTCATATAATTAATGTATAGTGTATATGCATTACATTATATAATATATACATATTATGTTGTATATTATAATTATATAGCATAAATATATATATTATATCAATATATTATTACATATTATATATTCATTATTGTTATTTTATTTTCAGGTCCAACAACTACAGGCCCAAACTCAAAGCCATTACAAATGGTGATCCGGAACCCTTGCAGACCCGGGTCTTGGAGCAACCCGAACCGATCCACTAAAGCCCGACCCGAGACCCGGTTCAGACCCGAACCGACCTAACCCGAAGCATCTAGGGTTTTTCAAACCCTAGCCCGCCTCCTCAATGTCGCATAGTCTGCTCACACCCATTCCAGCCGCTTCCAACAACACCTCCGAGTTTCCCGACGACGTGATGTTGTAGGACTCCAAAGCCAACCACCAAACAACAAACAATGCAAGAGTTTTAGTCCTATTAGGAGTCTAAAACCGAACCAAAAATAGGTTTTAGCCCTATAAATGCATGTAAAACTCACACGAAAATCCCACAGAAAAATACTTAGAAATACGCAAGTAATACGAGAGAAAATAATTGAAATCGGAGCACTTGTAACATCTCGAAAGGAAATAAAAGCGTAAAGTTCTTACCTTTCTTGGTTTCTTCAAACTTGCATGTGTTTTGTTTGCATGATTTCCCCTTATTTTTTACTCAAAAAAAAGATCGGCCGATGATCGGAGAGGAGGGCATTCGAGAGCTTTCTCTCATATCTAGCCCTCCTCGAGGCCGTTTTGTAAAAATAAATTAGATTTTTGAAAAGACGGTTTAAAATGCTTTCAGAAAAAAAAATTTGCCGTCGATAAATGGCGGCCGGCGAGGCGGCGGTGGCTGAAATCTGGGTTCTCTATGAACCCAGCGGTCGTGTTCTTCAAAAATAAAGAACATTTGAGAGAATTAAAGGGGGCTTTTGATCGAGAGAAGAGAATGAAAAAATAATTTTTGTTTCTGGAAATTGGGTTTTATATGTAACCCGTTGACCCGATTTTGACCCGCATGTTGACCCGATCCAACCCCAAGATCCGCGTGTTTTTAATTAAAAAAGGTGAATTACAGTTTCGGCCCCCATGGTTTTAAAATGTTCATTTTGAACTCCGGATTCGATTTTAATCCCGATTTGCTTTTAAATTTGACCCTTTATTTTATTTTTCTTTTAACTTTGTCTTTTTTATATATACATATTTTTTTTTCTTTTTTTCATTTCAATTAATTTCTTTTTTCTTTGTTTATTTTATTTAATCTAATTTATTTATTTATTTATTTTTATTTATTTTTATTTTTTCTCCTTTGTGTTTATGTTTTTATTATTATTATTATAATATTTTTTTACTTAACATTTATATATTTTAATTTTAATTTTAATTTCTATTTTAATTTTTTTTTCCTTTTCTTTATTTCTTTTATTTTTTTTATTTGACTTGTTTATTTAATTTAGTTATTTTTTTTTGTTTTCTTACCTTTTTTATGCATTTTTTATTTACTTCTTTTTCATTTTATTTTATTTTTTTATTTTATCTTTTTATTGTTTTTCCCCTCTTTTCAACTTGGCTATATTTTTTGGTATCTTTTCTTATTTTTGTTATCTTAATTTTTTATGTGTTTATTTGTTTTTTTCCTTATATTTAAAGTATCATAATTTAATGTACATTTTGTCCTTTGATTTGTTAAGTGTTTTTACTTTATCAACCTAACATCTTTTTTTTCCTTAAGGGTATTCTTTCAAATCCATCGAAGGTAAATAATTTGGATCAAACTTTACCTTTTAATTTAATTTACAATTTTCTCAATTAAGACAATTGGAAATTAATTAGTACCGAAATGGCAGTTCAAGGGTGCTAACCCTTCCTTGACTATAACCGACTCCCGAATCTGACATATTTCTAGTAAGACGCAGATCAGGTAAGATGGTGCCTGATCAACCTAAATAATGTATTTTAAATGATTGGTGGCAGTTCTAACTTTTTTCAAGTTGAAGCCCAATTCCGAGACTACCCGAAAGACGGTTGCGACAACTTGACGACTCTGCTAGGGACAGGTAAGTGAGTCAGGCTAAGGTTAATTTCCAGTTGTCTTTTTTAAGCGAAAAAGGTAAGTTTAAATTTTAAGGTAACTTTTTTGATCCTTATTACTTACTTTTGATTATCTTTTCAAATAAATAGTTGTACTGACGATTTCTTTCAATGGTTTCAGCCTATTAAGTTTTTTCATCTAAGGCTCTATACTTGAGCTCTGAACCCTTTTAAGTGGGGGTGAAAGCGACACCTTTGTGAGAATTTATTCTCTGCATAGGCCTAGCAAGTAGCCTTCGGGATTCACATACCTTATGTCCTCGTGTGAATTTATTTACAGCATAAACATAAGGGAATATATCCTCTCAAGTTTAACTTAGTCCACACAAGCTTGTAATGGTCTTATGACTAAGGGTCTGGCAAGCCCAAAGGGGCACCGGCAAGGAGAACTTGGGTACCTTCTTTAGAACCTAAACCGAGAGACTACAGGGAATTAGAGCCTACCCCAAAACCTCATTTCAAAACCTAGGATGTTTTTACTCATGCGGTTTGCCACTTTTATTTTTTCTTTTATCATTTATATTTTTATCTTACTAACGTTTTTCTTTCATGTTTGTCTTTTTAGCATTTGCATCATAAAAAGAGGTCGTTGATCCATAAAAAGTGTTAGTTACACAAAAATAATATGCATTAATGGACAAAGGGGTTGTAATGCAAGAGGTAAAAATGTCGAGTCCGAAAAGACTCAGAAAGAGAAGGGAGACAGTCTGCAAGGAAGCTATGTGTCAAAATTGGTTAGCTATGCTTCTGTCAGCCTAAAGTAGAATGATGTTCAAGAGCTACGGAGCATTTGAGATAGCTGGAAGAATGACCAGAAGCAGAAGTTCAGCCAGCGGTATGGTGATATCGCTCTCATTCTCTATGTCAGGATGGATGAGCCCCTAATTAGAGCCTTGGTACAGTTCTAGAACCCGGGGTACAACTGTTTCACCTTTAACCAAAAGGACATGGTGCCCACAATCGAAGCGTATACTATATTGCTGCATTGTGAGGAATCAAAATAGAGCGGGTCTACATCAAGCACATCAAAAGTCAGCCTTTCAAGAATGGTCTGAAAAATGTTGTAGGGGTAGATGAAAAATAGGTAACTGACCGGGCTCGACACAAGGGTAGTGGGTAAGCAATTTCTTGGATCCATATCAATCAACTAATGAAAAACCATCCCAATGAATTGAAGGCAATAGATCTTTTCGCACTGGTCTTTATGGTTTGTTTATATTCCTAAGGACTTTGGGGTACATTGATGTAGCTGTGGTAGAATTTTTTGAGCAACTCCCGAGGTGAGTAAATCTAGCACCGGTAATTTTAGCTGAGACCTTTCACTCTCTCAACCACTGAAGAAAGACTGGCGGAGGAAGATTCATAGGGTGTTCTTAGATTTTCCAAGTTTAGATCCACAATCATTTCTGGAAGACTAACGGGATTACTTACCGCCGATTCAGCACCACCTATTCACCTTTGGGGGAATTCCTTACATTGAAATGGAATGAAAACGCCTTAAAGGAAAAGTGGATAAAAGTATTAGCACATCTTCAGGATAGGGATATTGCTTGGAGAGCTCCTTAATTGACCCACAGTGACATTCTCTTCTGATGTGGGGATTCAAACACTATGACATTACTTGGACTATGGGGAGGAGTATGATATTCTCTGCTTTTGAAACTTCGACAGTATGGGGCACGTCAATTTATCCCAGTAACATACGAGATATCTTGATCGAAATTTGCATACCATGGGGACAACTACAAGAAAATAGTTAAGGAAATAACTGAGTCATGGAAGAAAGTATTATGAATGTATGTCGTGGCTGCAAAGGACATGTTTACTCTGAACTATTTGGAGTGGCGGAGGTTAAGGAAAAAAGACAACAACCCCGTGCCAAATCATGAGGAGACTCGGACTATGGAAGAACATCTCAGACATGTCCCTTCAGAGCTAGAGATAGCAAGGAAAGAATTTGAAACTGCAAAAGACGAGTTGAAATAGAGGGTAAGGGAACTTAAGGCCAAAAGATACCAGTGGAAACTAGATGTCGATACTAAGAAGGATCGGGCAGACAAGTTAGAGAAGGAACAGAAGAAAGTTCGTTTCGAGCTCGAAAACTTGAGAAAGGACTTCTGAGTACTGGAAAGGCGAAGCCAGCAGCCTAAAAAGGAAGTTTGAAGGGCATGATGAAAGAGAAACTCTGAAAGAACAACTAAAGACTGATCAGAGGCGTTTGATAGACAACCAGTACCAGAACAAGCGTTTGAGAATCCAAGTAGCTCATTTAGAGAAGTCCCTTCAGAAACAGCAAGAACGGGATGTCAAAACCATAGCTGAATTAGAAGCCATTGTGGACGGATTCAAGAAACAAGCAAGCGATCTTCAGATAGTGCCCTTTGATGGAGGATTACAGTGATGTTTTTGTTGGGAACAAGCTTAACAAAGAGTGAAAGCTAGAGATGCAGTCATCCGTGATTTCTTGGAACAAGTGCAGAAGGCAACCCGTCATCTGCATGGTTTAGAAAAAGAAGCCGGAGTGGTTCGACAAGGCGTTCAACCAATGACAGATGAAGGAAGAAGACTTGTCAACCTATTAGAAGATGTTCGGGGTCTAGAGTATTTAGTCCAGATGTACCTTTAAAATATTTTTTGTCTCTTAAAAGATCAAACATTTTTGTCTCAATAAGAATTATTTATAATAACAAACACACTTATGGATCAATGCCTCTAAATCTCATACATTATGCATCTCATACTTTGCATTTTATTTTCCATGTTTATTTTTCTATTTTCCATGTTTTTACATTCATATTAACTAATAGAAAATGTCTCATCAGAAGAAAGAGCAAACACCGAGTTTACCTCCATAAGCTCTGGACACGCTTCATCCTCACAACATTCGCACAAAGAAAAGATAAATAGAAGCCAAAATCGCTCAACTCAAGGAAAACATGTTGAAGTTACAGAGAGAGCTAGAAGAAAAGATAAACCAGAAAAGTTAGAGTACTCTTGATACAATCACGAAGAGCCAAGAGTCATTGGTCGATCAGATTGTGGCCAAGTTATCTGGTTTACATCAAGCAAGTGCATCAGGGGCAGGTTCGTCTGATGGGGGTAACTATACCACCAACCCCACAGGTGGTTATCTCACTCGGAATCTTACCCGGACTGCAAAGGGACTCATATGTTGCTAAAGGTAAAACCTTATATGTTGGTAAGATACAAACTTCTGTATCCAACCCTGACAATAATCTGGATGATTACCACATACCAGATTTTGATAAGAAAGACAAAGCAAAAAAGATGGAAGAGAAAATTAAGCTGTTGGAAGACCAAATGAAGGTGGTCAAAGGGGACCATGATTACTACAGGGTTGATGCATTGGAGCTAAGCCTGGTCCCGGATTTGGTACTTCCACCAAAATTCAAAGTTCTTGAGTTTGAGAAATTCGATGGAAATAGTTGCCCTCAGCCCACATCACCATGTTCTGTCGGAATATGACGTGATATATGGGAAACGATCAACTTCTGATTCATTGCTTCCAGGAGAGCCTGTCCGGTTCAGCCATCCAGTGGCACAATCATCTGAACCGATCTCATATCAAGACCTGGAAAGATTTAGCCAAGTCTTTCTTGGAACAGTACAAACACATTAATGATATGAGACCAGACCGAGTTATGCTACAAAGTATGGAAAATAAGCATAACGAAAGTTTCCGACACTATACACAGAGATGAAGGGATTTGGCTGTGCAAGTTCATCCCCCTTTGGATGAAAAAGAAACCAAGAAGCTCTTTGTGCGGACTCTGAAGTCTCCTTACTTCAGGCACCTGGTTACAATCACATCAGGAAGTTTCTCAGATTTAGTTATGTCCAGAGAGATGATTGAATTAGCCATAAAACAAGGCAAAATCGAGGGAGTGAAATCAAGCAAGAAACCTCCCATGAAAAATAAGGATAGAGAGTTCAATAATGTCAACACCTACAATGCTAATAAAGGTGTTACAATCTCTAACACAAAAACAACTGCAGTTATACCGTCAGGTACTTCTAGACAAAGTCTAAGGGAACCTAGGAAAGAAAGGGAGAAAGAGCAATTCGATCCTATTCCCATGTCATACAAGGAATTATACCAATAACTCTTTGACACTCATGTAGTGTCACCATACCCTGTGGAACCAATGAATCCCCCACACCCCAGATGGTATGATGAAAACGCCCACTGCGAATACCATAATGGTGTACTGGGGCACACGATCGAAAATTGCCTCGTATTCAAGAGGGTTATACAAAAAATGTGCAGCAAGAATTGAATCCACTTTAACTCCGGATCACCAAATATTGGACAAAATCCTTTGCCTAATCATCAGGAGACTGGGATTAATGCAGTCACTACCAAGAAAAGCAGGAAGGTCAAAACTTGTGTTTCTGAAATAAAGTCTCATTTGGCTTGCGTATGGAGCCAAATGGTGAAAGCATGGCTTCTCGCACCACATTCGAATACATCAAGGAATGGAGATGGTAACCACTGTTGTTACCATAATGAAGAAGGGCATGAATTGCAAGATTGTTTAGAAATCAAAGCCTTGGTCCAGCTCATGATGGATAGGAATGAGCTGAAGTTTTATGAAGAAGTCCGAGATTCTTCGGAAGCAGATGTTTATGCTACTGGAGAGTCATCTGAAAAGAGATACGGCAGGGGTAGTCCTTTAATAATTACCCCTAAAATAAAGACAACTGACAGGATACAAAAGAAGGTGATGATCATAACACCCCGACCTTTTCACTATAAAGACAACCGACAAGTGCCATGGAAGTATGAATGTCATGTGAGCATTTCAAAAGAAGATGATAGCGAAGTGGGGCAGGCTGTGGAGAAACACTACTTCCAAGAGGCCAAATCCCCCCAGAGACCACTTGAACCCTTCAAGGAGGATATGCTAGCAATCAACGAACCAATAAAAGAAGAAGAAACTAGAGAGTTTCTCAAATTTTTGAAGCACAATGAATACAACATCGTAAAACATCTACATAGCTTGCCAATACGTACTTCAATGTTACCACTACTGTTAAACTCGGAGGCACACAGGGAGGCACTTTTGAGGGTCCTAAATCAGACGTTCGTGCCACAAGACATACCAGTCAGTAAGATGAGTAAGATGGATAGATTGGTAAACAACATTCAAGCCGATAATCTCATCTTATTTTCAGATGATGAGATTCCATCTGGAGAAAGAGGTCGAGCTAAGGCATTACACATCACCACCCACTGTAAGCGGCACACATTACCGAGTGTATTGATCGATAATGGTTCAGCCCTTAATGTGATGCCTTTAGTTACGTTGAAAAGGCTTCCATGGATACCTCTCACATGAGAACCTTCCAGAGCGTGGCCCGAGCATTTGATGGGACCAAGAGGGAGGTAATTGACAAGATTGAGGTACCTTTAACCATCGGACCGACCACCTACGAAATTGAGTTTTTAGTGATGGACAACATGCCTTCCTATAACTTTCTTTTGGGAAGGCCTTGGATTCATCAAGCTGGTGCAATTCATCCACGCTGCATCAAAAAGTCAAGTTTGTCATTGATGGTGCCCAGGTAATTATTAACGCTGAAGAAGATATTGTGGCGAGTGTGACCATGGATGCTCCATACATCGAAGTATATGAGGAGGTAGTAGAATGTTCATTCCTCTCCTTAGAATTTATGAATGCCACATTCGTGGCTGAAGGAATGAAGATTTCCAAACCCTGGCTTTCTGAATGCACCAAGATGAAGATCAAATAGACCTTAAGACGAGGTGCTAAGACATGAAGAGGATTTGGGAAGATGTTGGAAGGAAGGATTAATCCCGTCTTTTCTATATTGAAGTTGGATCAGTTTGGACTTGGTTTTCAGCCTAGTCACAATAAAAGATGAGAGAAATTCTGAAGAACCGAGAGAGACATTTGGCCAGATTGATTGGAATTGAATTTCAATGGGAACCCATGGTATTCCTACCTCTTTACGACACGTTCAAGTCTGGTAGTTATGTGTTTAAACCACCTCACCAGATTTAGAAATAACTCTGAAAGACTTGAGTATCAACGGTGTAATCACAGAGAATGCTGAAGATGCAGATAAATCCGAAATTCGCCCACTGCCACCTTGGTATATGCTTAGCAACTGGTAGGCGGAAGAACTGCCTGTGATTTTCAAATTTCTTTCAGAGTAAAATTCAAACTATCCCTATTTTCCTATACCTGGGGCAGTAGGTGATCTTTTGTAAGGGTGAATAAACATGTTGTTTTAAATTCAATAAAACATGTAATTTTTTTCATGGAAAATAGTTTTCTTATTTTATTTCTTTTGAATTCTATTTCTTCGTGTTTCCTTCATTTCAGTACTCCGTTTCATTCTCTTTCAAATTTAATTTTTGATCATTCCATGTGGGATATTTGCCTCTCATGTATACACATTTCCTTTTTCTTCAGGTCCTAATATAAAACTAATGCGGGCACTGATGATTCTGATCTGGAGGTGGATTTTAAATCATCCATTTGTCTTGAGGAAATTGATGAATGCGACAATGAAAAAGAGTGCAACTTACCTACCGAATTGTTGAGAATGATAGAAAGAGAGGACAAATAAATACTGCCACTTGAAGAGAAAATCAAAGTCTTGAATCTGGGCACCGAAGAGGAGAGAAAGGAGATCAAAATTGGCACAACTCTTTCGGCTGAAGCAAGACAAAACTTGATAGTCTTGCTTCAAGAATACAGAGCTGTGTTCGCATGGTTGTATTAAGACATGTTAGGGTTAGACACATATATGATAGTCCACAAACTGCCTATTAAACCAGAATGCAAACCCGTGCAACAAAAGTTGAGGAGAATGCGACCTGAAATGCTTCTTAAGATCAAAGAAGAGATCAAGAAGCAATTCGATGATGGTTTCCTTCAAGTGGCGAAGTACCTAGAGTGGGTGGCCAACATAGTATCAATTCCAAAGAATGATAGGAAAGTGCACATTTGTGTTGATTATCGGGACCTTAACAAGGCAAGCCCCAAAGATAACTTTCCTTTATCGCACGTAGATACTTTGGTGGATAATACATCCGGGAACGCTTTCTTCTCATTCATTGATGAATTTTCAGGATATAATCAGATCAAGATACATCCTGAAGACATGGAAAAGACTATATTGGACACAATGTAGGGAACTTTCTGCTATAATTTTGATGCCTTTGAATTGAAGAATGATGGGGCAACGTATCAGAGAGCTATGGTGACCTTGTTCCATGACATGATGCACAAAGAAATTGGAGTTTATGTCGATGACATGATTGTCAAGGCACAAACCGAGAATCTGAGAAAGCTCTTCTAGAGACTAAGGAAGTTCCAGCTGAGACTGAACCCTAGCAAGTGCACCTTCGGAGTAACATCTGGGAAGCTGTTAGGCTTCTTGGTCAGTAGGAAAGGCATCGAAGTCGATCTTGATAAAGTTAAGGTTATCCAGAGTGTACCTCCCCTATAAATACAAAAGGAGGTTCGAGGTTTTCTGGTTAGATTGAATTACATAGCACGATTCATATCTCAGTTAACCGAAAAATGTGACCCAATCTTTCACCTTTTCCAAAAGAACAACTCTGGAGCATAGGATGAGAACTGCCAAACTGTATTCGAGAAGATAAAGGAGTACTTATCTCACACTCCTATCCTGATTTCCCCCATCCCAGGCAAACCTCTATTCTTGTATATATCAATATTCGAGAAGTCCTGGATCAACATGATGAATCCGGAAGGAATGAAAGAGCCATCTACTACTTGAGTAAGAAGTTCACCGATTACGAGGTTAGATATCCTCTTATCAAAAAGGTTTGTTGTGCTTTAGTCTGGGTTACACGAAGACTCATACAATACATGTTGTATCACACCACTTGGCTGATTTCCTTGTTAGATCCACTAAAGTACATGATGGGTATGCCTGCTCTCTCTAGAAGGTTAGCCCGATGGAAGATGTTGTTATCTGAATTTGGCATCGAGTATGTAAGCCAGAAAGCCATAAAGGGAAGGGTCATATAGGATTTCTTGGTAAGCAGAACTGATGAAAATTATGAGTCGCTAGACTTTGACTTCCCAGATAAAGACTTGATGGCCATATCCTTAGAAGAAGTAAGTACTTCCATAGATAATTCCTGGAAAATGCATTTTGATGGTGCATCAAATGCATTAGAATATGGCATCGGGGCCATACTGTCTCCATAGAAGGGAATCATTATCCATTCACTAGAAGACTGAATTTCGATTACACCAAACAACATGGCAGAATATGAGGCTTGTGTTTTGGGGATTCGAGCTGCAATGGGTAAAATATAAAGACCTTGGGGTGTATGAAGATTTAGCCTTAGTAACCTATCAGCTCCGTGGAGAATGGGAAACCAAGGATGTAAAGCTGGTGGAATACTGGAAGCAAATATTAGATCTGCTTGAAGAATTCGATGAATTTGCCTTCCAATATGCGTTTAGAGAAGAAAATCAAATGGATAATGTTTTAGATACCTTGGAAAGCGCATTCAAGGCTGGCGGGGAGTCTAAAATGATACAATTGACATACAGTCGTATGAGTACCCGACTGATTATTACCAGATTGAGGAGTTGAAAGACACTAAGCCCTGGTACCACGACATTCTGCAATATATTAAGAATTGAAATTATCCGGAGGAGGCCAACGAAACTGATAAAAGAACCATTAGAAGGATGACTGCTGGATATGTCCTTGATGGGGAGGTCTTATACAAGAAAAGCCATGATCAAGTCCTGTTAAGGTGTGTAGATGCAGAAGAGGCAAAGATGATAGTGGAAGAAGTACATGACGGAGCTTGTGGAACACACATGCAAATGGACATATGATGTCAAGGTAAATAATGAGATGCATATATTTTTGGTCCACACTGGAAAGTGATTGCATTGACTATGCTAGAAGATGTAATAAATTTCAAATTTACGGGGATAAAATAAATGTTCCACCTTAGCCTCTTCATGTGATGACATCACCATAGCCTTTCTCTATGTGGGGCGTGGATGTTATTGGGCAAATCCATCCGAAGGTTTCAAATGGTTACTAGTTCATTCTTATGGCAATTGACTATTTCACCAAATGGGTAGAGGCTACATCGTACGCTAGTGTCACTCAGTCCACTATTTGTAAGGTTTTGATGAAAGAGATCATATGTCAGTATGGTTTACCCGAAAGGATCATTACCAATAATGCTACAAACATGAACAATAAGATGATGGATGCTTCTTGCGCGTAATTCAACATAAAACATCACAAATCTACTGCTTATAGACCGAAGATGAACGGAGCAGTAGAATTGGCAAATAAAAACATCAAGAAGATAGTGGAGAAAACGATTGAGACATAAAAGGATTAGCACGAGAAATTACCTTTTGCTTTATTTTCTTACCGAACCTCGGTACGAA
The DNA here is from genome assembly GCF_006381635.1 of Hibiscus syriacus. Lineage (NCBI taxonomy): Eukaryota > Viridiplantae > Streptophyta > Magnoliopsida > Malvales > Malvaceae > Hibiscus > Hibiscus syriacus. Next base: position 13,278,700 of record NW_024063471.1, on the reverse strand, counting down.
CTTTGACTAGGGCAACCCCATTTTCATTAGTATATGGGATAGAAGCAGTGATCCCCATTGAGGTAAATCTTTTATCACTTCAGGTCTTGTCAGAAGTCAAATTAGATGATGCAGAATGGATACAATCCTGGTATGACCAGTTGAACCTAATAGAGGAAAAAAGATTGAAAGCCATTCATCATGGTCCACTCTACCAGAAACGAATGATTCGAGCACATAACAAGAAGGTGCGCCCAAGAGTATTTCGTGAAGTAGATCTTGTACTAAAGAGAATTTGGCCAATTTAGAAGGACTTCAGAGGGAAATAGATGCCAAATTGGGAGGGACTTTATGTCGTGAAAAAGGCCTTCTCCGAAAGAGCACTTACCCTGACTGAAATGGACAGGCCAGAACTGCCAAATCCTGCTAATTTGGATGCAGTTAAAAAATATTTTTCTTAGGATGAAAAACCGAGAGGGCGTCCTAAGTCGAAGAAGAAAAAGAAAAAAGAAAATGAAAAGGAAAAAAAGATGAAAAAACATTTAGGGTGAAAACCCGAAAGGACACCCTAAATTAAAAAAATAAAAGAAAATATGGTGGGTTCAAGATGAAAACTCGCCAAGGGCGTCTTAAAACCAAGGATGGGTCCAAATTGAAAACCCAAAAGGGCAATTTGGATATTGATTCAAGAAAGGTCTTGAATCCAGATAGTAAAGCATCCCGGCTTTCGAATCTTCTACAGATTTAATGAGTCGGAGAAATGTTTCACTCTCCTGAATGTTATCGCATCTTCAAAGATCCCTTGGGAAAGGTTGTGTTCAAAAGTCATCTAACGACTTATCAGTTCATAAGCACTCACATTATAGAGATCTAAGGCATCCATTTATACTTTTTTTATGTATTTACTTTTTAGAATATTTTTCATGTATTGTTTGTCTTTTTTTCCCTTATGAATAAAGACGACCATTTCTCTAAATCAATTCCTTTTAAGAATCTTGGATTGAATTTAAACTTAATGATTTATTCACTTCTGAAAAAAATAATTTCATATTATTGTACAAAGATTTTTTTGAAAAGTACAGACACTCAAAAGTCAATCAAGGCTCATGCACTATACTAGAAGTGGTTGAAAAGAATTTCCCAAATCAAGGATTAAAAGAATTTTGTACATTGGGTTTAATCGTATTGAAGAATTCAAGACCAAGAATCAGAAAGTCAGATTCCAGAATCAAGAGTCATCAAGACTGACAACCGGAGATTGAGATTTCTCTCCAGAACCCAAAATAACATATTTTACATATGCATTTTAGGCACACCTAAGAGCATTGCATCCATAAGCATCGCATATATGCATAATTTTGCAAATTCTTGCTAGAGTCAATTTCAACTTCATAGAGAAGGATATTGAACTCAAAGTGATCGATTTACAAGATGGGATTTCAACTTCACAACAAATGATATCCAATTAAAAGCTCAACTTCACAACGAATGAGCCATCCACAATTTCAACTTCACAAAGAAGAATATCGTGCCCAATAAATCGACTTAATTTCGTAGAAAATGAGTCATTTGCAACAACAAAGGTCTATTCCCCAACCAAGTACAACGTAACTCAAAGACGAGAAGTGTTATCTGTCAACAAGAACTTTCGAGATTGATTTCATTAAGCTTGAGAGCATATTTACCGCAAGGTAGTAGCAATGAACTACTTTCCAATCAAATTTTCACACCAAGGTCTTTAAGTCGAGAAGAAGACCAAGGTCAAGATTGGCAACAAGAAGCCACTTTCTGATTTACTTACAATTTTGACTTCACAACGAAGGATGTCGTACCCAAAAGATTGACCCAACTTCACGATGAAGAAGTCATCTGCAACACAACAAGAAAAACCAGTTTCATGCTAAGTCTTAAGGTCATATTTCATTTTTATGACGAAGTATATTAGGCTAGAAGATGATTCAGGGGAAACTTTCCAATGCTTTGAGCTCGGTTTCAACTTCACGATGAAAGATATCGTGCTCAGAATTTTCCATTTCAACTCAACCTCATGACGAGGGAGTCATTTCGTGATTTAGTCCAAATTAACTACAACAAATCAATCAAATCATCAGATTTCAACTCTATTAAAGAGGATATTCGATAAGATGGGAATCGATTCTCATAACAGGGGACATTAAACGATACATTCATGATAGGACGAAATTGATGTCTTTTAATCTTTGCCCTATTTTCGTTACACGATAATGGGCAAAGAGGGGCAGCTGTCAACACGAATTTTCATTCGACTTTACTATATAACATTTATACATTAATTCATGCCATAAAATTAATGTATAGTGTATATGCATTATATTATATAATATATACATATTATGTTATATATTATAATTATATAGCATAAATATATATATATATATATATATATATATATATATATATTATATAAATATATTATTACATATTATAAATTCATTTTTGTTATTTTATTTTCAGGTCCGATAACTACAAGCCCAAAGCCATTACAAATGGTGACCCAGAACCCTTGCAGACCCGGGTCTTGGAGCAACTCGAACCGGACTGAAGCTTGACCTGAGACCTGGTTCAGACCCGAACCGGCCTAACCCGAAGCATCTAGGGTTTTTCGAGCCCTAGCCCGCCTCCTCAGCACCGCACAGTCTCCTCACACCCGTTCCAATTGCTTCTAACAACACCTCCGATTTTCCCGGCGACGTGATGTTGTAGGACTCCAAAGCCAACCAACAAACAAAACAAGAGTTTTAGTCCTATTAGGAGTCTAAAACCGAACCGAAAATAGGTTTTTTAGCCCTATAAATGCATGTAAAACTCACACGAAAATCACACAGAAAAATACTCAGAAATATGCAAGTAATACGAGAGAAAATAGTCAAAATTGGAGCACTTGTAACATCTCGAAAGGAAATAAAAGGGTAAAGTTATTACCTTTCTTGGTTTCTTCAAACTTGCATGCGTTTTGTTTGCGTGATTTCCCATTTTTTTAACTCGAAAGAAAGATCGACCGATGATTGGATAGGAGGGCATTCGAGAGGTATCTCTCAGATATTGCCCTCCTCGAGGCCGTTTTGCAAAAATAAATTAGATTTTTGAAAAGTGGGTTTAAAATGCTTTTGAAATACAAAAAAATTATTTTTTTCGCCACCGATGAACGACGGCCGGCGAGGTGGCGATGGATGGAATCTGGGTTCTCTATGAACCCAGCGGTCGTGTTCTTCAAAAATGAAGAACACTTGAGAGAATTAAGGGGGCTTTTGATCGAGAAAAGAGAGAATGAAAAAATGATTTTTGTTTCTGAAAATTGGGTTTTATATGTGACCCATTGACCTGATTTCGACCCGCGTGTTGATCCGATCCATCCCCAGGATCTGCATGTTTTCAATTAAAAAGGGGGAATTACAGTTTCATCCCCCATGGTTTTAAAATATTCATTTTAAACCTCGAATTTGATTTTAATCCCAATTTGCTTTTAAATTTGACAATCTATTTTGTTTTTCTTTATTTATTTTATTTAATATAATATATTTATTTATATATATATTTTTTATTTTTTATTATTTTTTCTCCTTTGTGTTTCTGTTATTATTATTATTATTATTATATTTTTTACTTAACATTTATATATTTTATTTTTATTTCTATTATTATTTTTTCCTTTTTTTTTGTTATTTTTCCTTTTCTTTATTTCTTTTATTTTCTTTTTTATTTGATTTGTTTCTTTAATTTTTTTATTTCTTTTGTTTTCTTACCTTTTTTATGCATTTTTTATTTACTTCTTTTTCATTTTTTTATTTTTTTCTCTCTTTTAATGTTTTATATTTTATTTTGTTTCATTTTCATGTTAATTTCATTTTTCTATTTTTATTTTTTTATTGTTTTCCCCCCTTTTCAACTGTGCTATATTTTTGGGTACCTTTTCTTATTTTTGTTATCTTCATTTTTATTTGTTTATCTGTTTTTCCCCTTATATTTAAAGTATCATAATTTAACGTACATTTTATCCTTTGATTTGTTCAGTGTTTTTACTTTATCAACCAAACATCTTTTTTTCCCTTAAGAGTATTCTTTCAAATCCATCAAAGGTAAATAATTTGGATCAAACTTTACCTTTTAATTTAACTTGTAATTTTCTCAATTAATACAACTGAAAATTAATTAGTACCGAAAGTGAAGTTCAAGGGTGCTAACCCTTCCTTGACTGTAACCGATTCCCGAATCCGACATATTTCTTGTAAGACGCAGATCAGGTAAGATGGTGTCCGATCAACCTAAATAATGTATTTTAAATGATCAGTGGCGGCTCTAACTTTTTTTCAAGTCGAAGCTCAATTTCGAGCCCTCCCGAAATACGGTTGCGACAATAGGAATATAAGGTAATATTTGTTTTAAGACCATTGAGAGAAAGAAAGACTAATTTTCTCTCATTTCTTTATTCTTCATAAATATTCTCTCTTATTTTTCTTCTAAATTCACGTGCTTGGTGAACCTTATAGCCTATTTTATGGAGGTTATTTTAAAGGTAATATTTGATTTATTTATATGTTGTCCATATTGTTTTTCAACAATATTTGATTTTGATAACTCCCCGGAATTCAGTCAAAAAAATATAATTTTTGGGACTCAATAGGAATGGTTGTAAAGTTATGGGGTTTAATTGAAGTTTCAAGGATTTAAAGTCAAAGCAAATTAATTATGTGGCCTAAATTGAAAAGAAGTTGTAAACTTTTGGGATTGAAATGAATACAATATAGAGTGGAAGGCTTGTTTGGAAGGGTCTCGTGAGTCTAGGGGCACTTGTGTAATTTAATCATTTCCCCAGTTAAAAATGAAAAGGTTTAATATAAAAATTAAGTGTTCAAACTATATCTAAAGTTAACCTTTGACGCCTAATTTTTTTTTTATTAAAAATAGGTTCCTGATGTTTTCTCTATTATACTTTTAGGTCATTGTTAAAAAAATACCGTCAAGCAACACATGTCATATTTATATTTTTAATATTTTAAATAAAATATTATTTTAAAATATTTAAAAATAAATAAATGTGATACGAGTTATTTAACAATTTTTTTAATGGTAGATAACTAAAAATATAACGGAGAAAACGTTAGGCAGATATTTAAAAAAAAAATTCAAGATGGCATCGAAGGGGAGGGGGTCGATCGTGACGTGTGTGCCTGTCTCCCATGGCATCTCTCCTGCTGTTGCTAAGTTATAATTTAGGCAATTAAAATGTTGTGTATAAATAGTAAATTTTAAGTATAATGGCTTAATTTTCATTTCGTTTACTTACCCGTTGAAATTATTTCTTTCCGCCTCTATTTTAGCGGACAATTTCTAGTAGTCGTTGTTCCGTTTGAGGTGAAGATAATCTTGAAAGGAAGATTTCGACATCCCTATCTTGGATCTGACCTCCAAACTTCGAGATAAGGTTACCATCAATGTAATTAGAGGAAGTTGAAGCTCTTTTCGTCATCATCCCTATCGTTATCGCTAAAGAGATTTCCCATCATGTTTCCCTTCTTTCTTTCCTTTTTAACTTTCCTCATTATTCTCCTTTTTTTTTGTTTCTGTCGCTTTGGTGATCGTTGTACACTTTATACTTTGGTGTGAGCCTTTGCCCCGTCGTATCTAGAACCTACCTTCGATAACCCTTGACCAATCTTAACCAACACACAAAACCCTAAACTACTAGGCCAGAGATACCAGCCCAACAACAAACCAACGTGTGAGCTTAAATTATGGCACTAGGCCTGCAACCCAACTAGCCCAAGTTTGAGTTAGCCCATTGGTGACGTATTAAGTTGACCTAGATGGAGGCCTAACCCGGTTTGGTTGAGCCTGGTCAAACCTACTTGAGCCATTGAACCGAGTCAAGTTGATCTGAACATTGAATGCGTTGACTTTGATCATTAACCTATATTAATTTTAACCAATAAGTCTCGTATTGTCCAATTATTGATATATAAATTCGAGAATATCCAATTGAGGATATACATCATTGTAATGTGTCATTGTCTTAAATCAATAGTAAATAACATCATAGTTGGCAAATAGAGTCAATACACCTCGAACTTTGAAGTATTTTATGATTTTCATAAGTGTGATGTTTTGTTGGTCTGATATGATTATATGATATGATATGATATTTGAATAATGAATAATGGGTTAATATGTGGCATGATATGATATTTGAGTATTAGATATTAAATTACTAAAATACCCAAGATTAGAAAATAAATTAAAAGCCTAAAAACTTAATAAATAATTTATAGTGAAGGAAGATAACTAAATTACCTTTATGAGTCAAAATAACAAAATACCTCTTATGGGTTATATTTAGAAACATGTTTTAAAATAACATTTTGAGTGAAAATGAATAAAAGGTTTCTTGATACATGCACCACAAGCCATAAAGTTAAGGATGATGAATTTACTATACCACTTGGCCCTATCACATGAGGTCAGACCAAACTTCTTAAAGACAAGCTTCAAATCGCAATTCAAGCATTCATCTGTAAGGGTGTAATAGTAGCAGATTTACAACAGCTTTTTGAAGGGGATCTAGTTGTTATCCTGCCAACATGTCTTATGGAGATACAACCCTCTGTCTTTTATCTTTCCAACGGTTCTTAAATCGCATCAATCTAATATCGGGAACTCAAGATACATTCATTTTACTGAAGACGCGCATGCAAAAATTCCTATACGAGATTAATACGTGATTTTGTAAATATTACGATTTTTCAATATTTATATTGATTATTTGTAATATAATTTAATATAGGATGATGCATTATCTTTTAGGATTAGATTTATTATTTTATTAGAAATTAAGGATAAGTTAAAACATTATTTTTAGTTATTATTATTTTATTAGGAATTAGAGTCAAAACATGTTTAGTTTTTTATTATTTTATTCATTAGTTATTTAGGACCTTTAGAACTCAGCCCCTATATAAAGGAGACTTCATTCAACTTTGTAAATCAGATTTCTTTGATTAATAATACAATGAGATTTCGTTTTTGCAAGTGTTGATTGCCTTGTGCCTTCGAAGATTCTTCTCTTGGAGTTCTTTCAAGTTCTTGTGGGGGAGATTAATCCTCACACTCCAATTTTCCTTTTCATCGCGACTAGGAGGGTTGGTTAGAGCCATATTATCGTGTTTTCCATTTCATTGCGATTAGGAGGGCTTGATAAGACACTTATCCATCTATTTTCCACAATTCCATCCTCACCATCATCATCTTTACCGTTCACCTTCATAAGGGAGATCTTTTGATTTCTTGGTTATCATACTTTATTTTCAATTTCTTTATCTTTTGTTTATCTTGTTCTAATCTTATTTCCTACCTTGTTTCCAGCACCTAAAAGAAACCCTAAGAACCCTACTTGCTGTCACCACCTTTCCCTATTCATTCCCCATTGTTCTTCATCGAGTCTAGAGCTTTCTAGGTTTGATTATTCAACAAGAGCAACGTTCATTAACCCGCCACCGCTTCCCTATCAATTGGTATCTGATTTGGGCCGATTCTTGGAAAGAAACAAGCAATCTTGCTTATTTTTGCACACAAAACCGTCAAGGTACCCCAACGGAGCTAGTTCACAAAAGATTCATCGTTTCAAGTTCTTTTTATTTAATTTTAATTTAGATTCAAATCCTTCTTGTTAGTTTTCTGTTTGTTTAAAAAAACAAAAAAAGGTAAAAAAAAAAGCCAAATTTTCAACAACAAAAAAAAATCAAACGAAGGAATTTATGGCTTATTTTCTCCAGATCTCATATTAACCCTATGAGTAATCTCCAGTCCAAAATTTATCCCAATCAGAGTTCATTAGAGCCTTCAAATACATCATTCAAGTTTCATCGGCATATTCGGTCTAGAATCTTGTCGAATTTCTTGAAAATTATACAGGAGGAATTTCGTGATAAAAATTTCCATATTGAAACTTCATATATTTAAGATCATTCACACAAAAAATCAGAATTTGTGGAGATCAAGAACATCTTCGAACAAAGTGATCACGAAAAATAGATTGTTTGAGGACTCACTGTTCAACAAAGTATACTGTATACTTCTGAATGTATTTGGTTCTGAAATTTTACAAATGGTTTTTTAACGCATCGAAAGACATTAAACAATTTTTCCAAAATTTTTGGACACCGTTAACCTCCTCAAAAACGTTGCTCAAGTTGATCCAGCGTTTTCTAGGTTTCTGGTTTGTTTTTTTTTCTTTGACTCTTAGTGCTTTAGGTTCTTTTGTTTTTCCTTTTTATTGTTCTTTTGCATTATCTAACACATTATATTTCTTGTGTTAGTAGGACTAAAGAGTTTGCATACTTCTTCCTTCTTTGCATTCTCGTTCTCTTAGAGTCTAACCTTTGTTTGGCCTCTTAGAGCTTTTAGGTTTTTCTTATTGCCTTTTCTAGTAATCAAACTCCGATACGAACTGTGGAACACTACTTGGTAAAGTGAGTTTAAAGAGTACAAGATTGACTTATTTGCCTCTCATTGTGTTACTTTCTTGGAGTGAATTGTGAGATTTCTTGCTTTGTTGAATTTACTTTCTTTTATTTTTATTCTACTTTAAAATCTTCTTTTGAGTGTTATAATTGCAGGATGGGCGACAATAACAACGAGACACTTTCTACTATCTTAGCCGCACTTGAACAACTCACAACTTCATTTGATTAACTTAACAATGTCGTGAAAGATCATGCTAATGGGCATACAATGGCTATATAAATTATGAGATTTGGATACTATTGGTTAACCATGGAAACTGATTGTATCAATCATGCCCGAAAATATCACAAGTGTCAAATTTATAGAGATATGATGCATACCCATCCTCATTCGTTACATGTGATGACAACTCTGTGGCCTTTCTCTATGTGGGACATAGATGTTATTTGAAAAATTTCGCCCAAATCTTCAAATGGACATCTCTTCATTGATAACAATAGACTATTTTACCAAATGGGCAGAATAGGCTTCTTATACAAATGTCACTCAGTCTATAGTCTGTAAATTTTTGAAAAAAGAAATCATATGTCGATATGGCCTACCAGAGAGGATTATTTCTGATAATGCTTTGAATATAAACAACAAGATGATGAAATCAATATGTGAGCAATTCAAAATAAAACATCATAATTCCACCACTTATCACCCGAAGATTAATGAGGCAGTAGAGTCGGCTAATAAAAACATCAAAAAACTTATAGAGAAGATGATTAAGACTTATAAGGATTGGTATGAGAAATTACCATATACTCTTTTGGTTTATAGAACTTCAGTACGAACGTCGACTAGGGCAACTCCGTTTTCTTTACCTTAGGGATGAAAGTTGTTCTACCTATTGAGGGTAGAAATTCCCTCACTTCGAGTTTTATCCAAAGTGAAGCTAGATGTGGAAGCATGGGAATAAGCCAGATATGACCAATTGAATTTAATTTAAGAAAAGAGATTGAAAGCTATTTTTCATGGCCAGATGTACCAAAAGCGTATGATACGAGCACATGATAAGAAAGTTCACCTTCGAGAGTATTAGGAATGAGATCTGGTGCTTAAAAAGATCCTACCTATTCAAAAGGAATTTTGAGGGAAATGGATGCCAAACTGGGAAGGACCTTATGTTATAAACAAAGCCTTTTCGGGAGGAGCTTTGGTTCTCGTTGAGATGGATGAACCAGAATTTCCCTACCCAGTTAACTCTGATGCGGTTAAAAGGTATTTTTCCTGAATAAAAAGGAGGGTTCAAGATGAACATCTGAAAAGGATGTCTTGAAACCAAAGGAGGTCTCAAGTTGAAAACCCGCAAAGGGCATCTTGAGTGTTATAATTCAGGATTCGTTCTTGGTGAAGATCATGGATTCATTGTATAGATTGAAAGAGTAATGGGTTGGGTAACAACATCAAGTGTTGATCAGTATTATGATTGAAGATATAAGATTCATTACTTGTTGATGGCACCAAACATCTGGAGATTTAGCATTATAAGAAGGAACTTCACACCCTTATACATTATTACGACTCTTGAGATCCTTTTGATAGAAGCTACACTTGAGTCACTTTGCTGAGTTCTAGTTCAAAAACATTTGTGCTATTGATAGTTGAAGATGCCTACTTATTTTTCTTTTACATTTTTTCAGTAAAAGTTTTCCATGTAATTACTTAAAAACTCTTTACATTTATATAAATAAAAAGAGATTTTTTCTTGTTAACTCTCCTTTTTGCAAGAATCTTGCTTTAAAAATTTAAAACATGTAGAGTTTAACCTGAAGTATATGAAATCATGGTGTATTATTGTACAAAAAGTTTTTGAAAAGTGCTGGTTTTCTGAAACTGATAATGGTTTTAACTTGTAAGTTTTTATAATGACATGATACAAGGAAAATAAAACTTGGAGTACATAGAAAGTTTCAACCATTTATCACTAATTTAGTGGTTGGTCACTGGTACTGGCGGGGTTCATAAAGAAAAAAAATAAAATCATATTTTGTTAAAGAATATGGGATCACGATTGTCAACTGGGGTTAATCGGTCATATATTTTGTGCCCAAGATGAAATCGAGATACAAGATGGAAAATAAGAGAGGGCCCTCATTCGGAAAAGGAAATACACTAAAATTACGTCATTGCACATATTTTAGGCATAAATAAGATCATGACATTCATAAATGCATAGTAACAAACATAATATCATATCTACATGTTTCTCAAAAGAAAGCTAAAGGTTGAAGATATTGAAACTCCAAGATAGGAGTAACCAATTCAAAATCCCTAAAAAGAGGAATATCCTAAGATTTTATGAGTCTGATCTCCCCGAAAGAGTAGTGGAACATATTCTTGTCATCTCAGATTTGGTCTTCCTAGCAAAGCAACTAATTAAATCAACCTCAATCTTAGCCTTCACAAAAGAGTAGTGAAGCTAATCAATATAAGCTTTCACAGAAGAGTAGTGAAGCAAACCAATTTCAGCCTTCACTGAAGAGTAGTGAAGCAAATCAATTTCATCATTCATAGAAGACTAGTGAAGCAAATTAATCAAAGGCTTCAAAAAAAGAGTATTGAAGCTAAACAAGATCAACTCTGATCTCTCCTGAATGAATAGTGGAGCAAACATGTCTTCTAAAGTAAATCAATCCTTTTTGGGAGGAGCTTTGGTTCTCGTTGAGATAGATGAACCAGAATTACCCTACCCAGTTAACTCCGATACGGTTAAAAGGTATTTTTCCTGAATGAAAAAAAGGAGGGTTCAAGACGAAAATCTGAAAAGGATGTCTTGAAACCAAAGGAGGTATCAAGTTTAAAACCCGCAAAGGGAAGCTTGAGTGTTATAATTCAGGATTCATTCTTGGTGAAGATCCTGGATTCATTGTATAGATTGAAAGAGTAATGGGTTGGGTAACAACATCAAGTGTTGATCAGTATTATGATTGAAGATATAAGATTCATTACTTGTTGATGGAACCCAATATCTGGAGATTTAGCATTATAGTAAGGAACTTCACACCCTTATACATTATTACGCCTCTCGAGATCCTTTTGACAGAAGCTACACTTGAGTCACTTTGCGGCATGCCAGTTCAAAAACATTTGTGCTATTGATAGTTGAAGATGCCTACTTATTTTTCTTTTACATTTTTTCAGTAAAAGTTTGCCATGTAATTACTTAAAAACTCTTTACATTTATATAAATAGAAAGATATTTTTTCTTGTTAACTCTCCTTTTTGCAAGCATCTTGCTTTGAAAATTTAAAACATGTAGTTTAACTTGAAGTATATGAAATCATGGTGTATTATTGTACAAAAAGTTTTTGAAAAGTGCTGGTTTTCTGAAACTGATAATGGTTTTAACTTGTAAGTTTTTATAATGACATGATACATGGAAAATAAAACTTGGAGTACATAGAAAGTTTCAACCATTTGTCACTAATTTAGTGGTTGGTCACTGGTACTGGCGGGGTTCATAAAGAAAAAAAACTAAAATCATATTTTGTTAAAGAATATGGGATCAAGATTGTCAACTGGGGTTAATTGGTCATATATTTTGTGCCCAAGAAGAAATCGAGATACAAGATGGACAATAAGAGAGGGCCCTTATTCGGAAAAGGAAATACACTAAAATTACATCATTGCACACATTTTAGGCATAAATAAGATCATGACATTCATAAATGCGTAGTAACAAACATAATATCATATCTACATGTTTCTCAAAAGAAAACTGAAGGTTGAAGATATTGAAACTCCAAGATAGGAGTAACCAATTCAAAATCCCTAAAAAGAGGGATATCCTAAGATTTTATGAGTCTGATCTCCCCGAAAGAGTAGTGGAACATATTCTTTTCATCTCAGATTTGGTCTTCCTAGCAAAGCAACTAATTAAATCAACCTCAATCTTAGCCTTCACAGAAGAGTAGTGAAGCTAATCAATATAAGCCTTCACAGAAGAGTAGTGAAGCAAACCAATTTCAGCCTTCACTGAAGAGTAGTGAAGCAAATCAATTTCATCATTCATAGAAGAGTAGTGAAGTAATTTAATCCAATCTTTCACAAAAAGAGTAGTGAAGCTAAACAAGATCAAGTCTGATCTCTCCTGAATGAATAGTGGAACAAACACGTCTTCTAAAGTAAATCAATCCTTTTTGGGAGGAGTTTTGGTTCTCGTTGAGATAGATGAACCAGAATTACCCTACCCAGTTAACTCCGACGCGGTTAAAAGGAATTTTTCCTGAATGAAAAAAGGAGGTTTCAAGACAAAAATCTGAAAAGGATGTCTTGAAACCAAAGGAGGTCTCAAGTTGAAAACCCGCAAAGGGAAGCTTGAGTGTTATAATTCAGGATTCGTTCTTGGTGAAGATCCTGGATTCATTGTATATATTGAAAGAGTAATGGGTTGGGTAACAACATCAAGTGTTGATCAGTATTATGATTGAAGATATAAGATTCATTACTTGTTGATGGAACCCAACATCTGGAGAATTAGCATTATAGTAAGGAACTTCACACCCTTATACATTATTAGGACTCTCGAGATCCTTTTGACAGAAGCTACACTTGAGTCACTTTGCGGCATGCCAGTTCAAAAACATTTGTGCTATTGATAGTTGAAGATGCCTACTTATTTTTCTTTTACATTTTTTCAGTAAAAGTTTTCCATGTAATTACTTAAAAACTCTTTACATTTATATAAATAAAAAGAGATTTTTTCTTGTTAACTCTCCTTTTTGCAAGCATCTTGCTTTGAAAATTTAAAACATGTAGTTTAACTTGAAGTATATGAAATAATGGTGTATTATTATACAAAAAGTTTTTGAAAAGTGCAGGTTTTCTGAAACTGATAATGGTTTTAACTTGTAAGTTTTATAATGACATGATACATGGGAAATAAAACTTGGAGTACATAGAAAGTTTCAACCATTTGTCACTAATTTAGCGGTTGGTCACTGGCACTGGCGAGGTTCATAAAGAAAAAAAATCTAAAATCATATTTTGTTAAAGAATATGGGATCAAGATTGTCAACTGGGGTTAATTGGTCATATATTTTGTGCCCAAGATGAAATCGAGATACAAGATGGACAATAAGAGAGGGCCCTCATTCGGAAAAGGAAATACACTAAAATTACGTCATTGCACACATTTTAGGCATAAATAAGATCATGGCATTCATAAATGCATAGTAACAAACATAATATCATATCTACATGTTTCTCAAAATAAAGCTGAATGTTGAAGATATTGAAACTCCAAGATAGGAGTAACCAATTCAAAATCCCTAAAAAGAGGGATATCCTAAGATTTTATGAGTCTGATCTCCCCGAAAGAGTAGTGGAACATATTCTTTTCATCTCAGATTTGGTCTTCCTAGCAAAGCAACTAATTAAATCAACCTCAATCTTAGCCTTCATAGAAGAGTAGTGAAGCTAATCAATATAAGCCTTCACAGAAGAGTAGTGAAGCAAACCAATTTCAGCCTTCACTGAAGAGTAGTGAAGCAAATCAATTTCATCATTCATAGAAGAGTAGTGAAGTAAATTAATCCAATCTTTCTCAAAAAGTGTAGTGAAGCTAAACAAGATCAAGTATGATTTCTCCTGAATGAATAGTGGAGCAAACACGTCTTCTAAAGTAAATCAATCCTTTTTGGGAGGAGCTTTGGTTCTCGTTGAGATAGATGAACCAGAATTACCCTACCCAGTTAACTCCGACGCGGTTAAAAGGAATTTTTCCTGAATGAAAAAAGGAGGTTTCAAGACAAAAATCTGAAAAGGATGTCTTGAAACCAAAGGAGGTCTCAAGTTGAAAACCCGCAAAGGGAAGCTTGAGTGTTATAATTCAGGATTCGTTCTTGGTGAAGATCCTGGATTCATTGTATACATTGAAAGAGTAATGGGTTGGGTAACAACATCAAGTGTTGATTAATATTATGATTGAAGATATAAGATTCATTACTTGTTGATGGCACCCAACATCTGGAGATTTAGCATTATAGTAAGGAACTTCACACCCTTATACATTATTAGGACTCTCGAGATCCTTTTGACAGAAGCTACACTTGAGTCACTTTGCGGCATGCCAGTTCAAAAACATTTGTGCTATTGATAGTTGAAGATGCCTACTTATTTTTCTTTTACATTTTTTTAGTAAACGTTTGCCATGTAATTACTTAAAAACTCTTTACATTTATATAAATAAAAAGAGATTTTTTCTTGTTAACTCTCCTTTTTGCAAGCATCTTGCTTTGAAAATTTAAAACATGTAGTTTAACATGAAGTATATGAAATCATGGTGTATTATTGTACAAAAAGTTTTTGAAAAGTGCAGGTTTTCTGAAACTGATAATGGTTTTAACTTGTAAGTTTTTATAATGACATGATACATGGAAAATAAAACTTGGAGTACATAGAAAGTTTCAACCATTTGTCACTAATTTAGTGGTTGCTCACTGGTACTGGCGGGGTTCATAAAGAAAAAAAAAACTAAAATCATATTTTGTTAAAGAATATGGGATCAAGATTGTCAACTGGGGTTAATTGGTCATATATTTTATGCCAAAGATGAAATCGAGATACAAGATGGACAATAAGAGAGGGCCCTCATTCGGAAAAGGAAATACACTAAAATTACGTCATTGCACACATTTTAGGCATAAATAAGATCATGGCATTCATAAATGCATAGTAACAAACATAATATCATATCTACATGTTTCTCAAAATAAAGCTGAATGTTGAAGATATTGAAACTCCAAGATAGGAGTAACCAATTCAAAATCCCTAAAGAGAGGGATATCCTAAGATTTTACGAGTCTGATCTCCCCGAAAGAGTAGTGGAACATATTCTTGTCATCTCAGATTTGGTCTTCCTAGCAAAGCAACTAATTAAATCAACCTCAATCTTAGCCTTCATAGAAGAGTAGTGAAGCTAATCAATATAAGCCTTCACAGAAGAGTAGTGAAGCAAACCAATTTCAGCCTTCACTGAAGAGTAGTGAAGCAAATCAATTTCATCATTCATAGAAGAGTAGTGAAGTAAATTAATCCAATCTTTCTCAAAAAGTGTAGTGAAGCTAAACAAGATCAAGTATGATTTCTCCTGAATGAATAGTGGAGCAAACACGTCTTCTAAAGTAAATCAATCCTTTTTGGGAGGAGCTTTGGTTCTCGTTGAGATAGATGAACCAGAATTACCCTACCCAGTTAACTCCGACGCGGTTAAAAGGTATTTTTCCTGAATGAAAAAAGGAGGTTTTAAGACAAAAATCTGAAAAGGATGTCTTGAAACCAAAGGAGGTCTCAAGTTGAAAACCCGCAAAGGGAAGCTTGAGTGTTATAATTCAGGATTCGTTCTTGGTGAAGATCCTGGATTCATTGTATATATTGAAAGAGTAATGGGTTGGGTAACAACATCAAGTGTTGATCAGTATTATGATTGAAGATATAAGATTCATTACTTGTTGATGGAACCCAACATCTGGAGAATTAGCATTATAGTAAGGAACTTCACACCCTTATACATTATTAGGACTCTCGAGATCCTTTTGACAGAAGCTACACTTGAGTCACTTTGCGGCATGCCAGTTCAAAATCATTTGTGCTATTGATAGTTGAAGATGCCAACTTATTTTTCTTTTACACTTTTTCAGTAAAATTTTTCCATGTAATTACTTAAAAACTCTTTACATTTATATAAATAAAAAGAGATTTTTTCTTGTTAACTCTCCTTTTTGTAAGCATCTTGCTTTGAAAATTTAAAACATGTAGTTTAACTTGAAGTATATGAAATAATGGTGTATTATTGTACAAAAAGTTTTTGAAAAGTGCAGGTTTTCTGAAACTAATAATGGTTTTAACTTGTAAGTTTTATAATGACATGATACATGGAAAATAAAACTTGGAGTACATAGAAAGTTTCAACCATTTGTCACTAATTTAGCGGTTGGTCACTGGTACTGGCGAGGTTCATAAAGAAAAAAATTCTAAAATCATATTTTGTTAAAGAATATGGGATCAAGATTGTCAACTGGGGTTAATTGGTCATATATTTTGTGCCCAAGATGAAATCGAGATACAAGATGGACAATAAGAGAGGGCCCTCATTCGGAAAAGGAAATACACTAAAATTACGTCATTGCACACATTTTAGGCATAAATAAGATCATGATATTCATAAATGCAGAGTAATAACATAATATATCTACATGTTTCTCAAAAGAAAGCTAAAGGTTGAAGATATTGAAACTCCAAGATAGGAGTAACCAATTCAAAATCCCTAAAAAGAGGGATACCCTAAGATTTTATGAGTCTGATCTCCCCGAAAGAGTAGTGGAACATATTCTTGTCATCTCATATTTGGTCTTCCTAGCAAAGCAACTAATTAAATCAACCTCAATCTTAGCCTTCACAGAAGAGTAGTGAAGCTAATCAATATAAGCCTTCACAGAAGAGTAGTGAAGAAAACCAATTTCAGCCTTCACTGAAGAGTAGTGAAGCAAATCAATTTCATCACTCATAGAAGAGTAGTGAAGCAAATTAATCCAAGCCTTCACAAAAAGAGTAGTGAAGCTAAACAAGATCAAGTCTGATCTCTCCTGAATGAATTGTGGAGCAAACAGGTCTTCTAAAGTAAATTAATCCTTTTTGGGAGGAGCTTTGGTTCTCGTTGAGATAGATGAACCAGAATTACCCTACACAGTTAACTCCGATGCGATTAAAAGGTATTTTTCCTGAATGAAAAAAGGAGGATTCAAGACGAAAATCTGAAAAGGATGTCTTGAAACCAAAGAAGGTCTCAAGTTGAAAACCCGCAAAGGGAAGCTTGAGTGTTATAATTCAGGATTCGTTCTTAGTGAAGATCCTGGATTCATTGTATAGATTGAAAGAGTAATGGGTTGGGTAACAACATCAAGTGTTGATTAATATTATGATTGAAGATATAAGATTCATTACTTGTTGATGGCACCCAACATCTGGAGATTTAGCATTATAGTAAGGAACTTCACACCCTTATACATTATTAGGACTCTCGAGATCCTTTTGACAGAAGCTACACTTGAGTCACTTTGTGGCATGCCAGTTCAAAAACATTTGTGCTATTGATAGTTGAAGATGCCTACTTATTTTTCTTTTACATTTTTTTAGTAAACGTTTGCCATGTAATTACTTAAAAACTCTTTACATTTATATAAATAAAAAGAGATTTTTTCTTGTTAACTCTCCTTTTTGCAAGCATCTTGCTTTGAAAATTTAAAACATGTAGTTTAACTTGAAGTATATGAAATCATGGTGTATTATTGTACAAAAAGTTTTTGAAATGTGCAGGTTTTCTGAAACTGATAATGGTTTTAACTTGTAAGTTTTTATAATGACATGATACATGGAAAATAAAACTTGGAGTACATAGAAAGTTTCAACCATTTGTCACTAATTTAGTGGTTGGTCACTGGTACTGGCGGGGTTCATAAAGAAAAAAAAACTAAAATCATATTTTGTTAAAGAATATGGGATTAAGATTGTCAACTGGGGTTAATTGGTCATATATTTTATTCCCAAGATGAAATCGAGATACAAGATGGACAATAAGAGAGGGCCCTCATTCGGAAAAGGAAATACACTAAAATTATGTCATTGCACACATTTTAGGCATAAATAAGATCATGACATTCATAAATGCATAGTAACAAACATAATATCATATCTACATGTTTCTCAAAATAAAGCTGAAGGTTGAAGATATTGAAACTCCAAGATAGGAGTAACCAATTCAAAATCCCTAAAAAGAGGGATATCCTAAGATTTTATGAGTCTGATCTCCCCGAAAGAGTAGTGGAACATATTCTTGTCATCTCAGATTTGGTCTTCCTAGCAAAGCAACTAATTAAATCAACCTCAATCTTAGCCTTCATAGAAGAGTAGTGAAGCTAATCAATATAAGCCTTCACAGAAGAGTAGTGAAGCAAACCAATTTCAGCCTTCACTGAAGAGTAGTGAAGCAAATCAATTTCATCATTCATAGAAGAGTAGTGAAGCAAATTAATCCAAGCCTTCACAAAAAGAGTAGTGAAGCTAAACAAGATCAAGTCTGATCTCTCCTGAATGAATAGTGGAGCAAACAGGTCTTCTAAAGTAAATCAATCCTTTTTGGGAGGAGCTTTGGTTCTCGTTGAGATAGATGAACCAGAATTACCCTACCCAGTTAACTCCGATGCGGTTAAAAGGCATTTTTCCTGAATGAAAAAAGGAGGGTTCAAGACGAAAATCTGAAAAGGATGTCTTGAAACCAAAGGAGGTCTCAAGTTGAAAACCCGCAAAGGGAAGCTTGAGTGTTATAATTCAGGATTAGTTCTTGGTGAAGATCCTGGATTGATTGTATAGATTGAAAGAGTAATGGGTTGGGTAACAATATCAAGTGTTGATCAGTATTATGACTAAAGATATAAGATTCATTACTTGTTGATGGCACCCAACATCTAGAGATTTAGCATTATAGTAAGGAACTTCACACCCTTATACATTATTACGACTCTCGAGATCCTTTTGACAGAAGCTACACTTGAGTCACTTTGTGGCATGCCAATTCAAAAACATTTGTGCTATTGATAGTTGAAGATGTCTACTTATTTTTCTTTTACATTTTTTTAGTAAAAGTTTGCCATGTAATTACTTAAAAACTCTTTACATTTATATAAATAAAAAGAGATTTTTTCTTGTTAACTCTCCTTTTTGCAAGCATCTTGCTTTGAAAATTTAAAACATGTAGTTTAACTTGAAGTATATGAAATCATGGTGTATTATTGTACAAAAAGTTTTTGAAAAGTGTAGGTTTTCTGAAGCCGATAATGGTTTTAACTTGTAAGTTTTTATAATGACATGATATATGGAAAATAAAACTTGGAGTATATAGAAAGTTTCAACCATTTGTCACTAATTTAGTGGTTGGTCACTGGTACTGGCAGGGTTCATAAAGAAAAAAAACTAAAATCATAATTTGTTAAATAATATCGGATCAATATTGTCAACTGGGGTAAATTGGTCATATATTTTGTGCCCAAGATGAAATCGAGATACAAGATGGAGAATAAGAGAGTGCCTTCATTCGAAAAATGAAGTACACTAAAATTGCTTCATTGCACACATTTTAGGCATAAATAAGATCATGACATTCATAAATGCATAGTAACAAACATAATATCATATCTACATGTTTCTCAAAAGAAAGATGAAGGTTGAAGATATTGAAACTCGAAGATAGGAGTAACCAATTCAAAATCCCTAAAAAGAGGGATATCCTAAGATTTTATGATTCTGATCTCCCCGAAAGAGTAGTGGAACATATTCTTGTCATCTCAGATTTGGTCTTCATAGCAAAGCAACTAATTAAATCAACCTCAATCTTAGCCTTCACAGAAGAGTAGTGAAGTTAATCAATATAAGCCTTCATAGAAGAGTAGTGAAGAAAACCAATTTCAGCCTTCACTGAAGAGTAGTGAAGCAAATCAATTTCATCATTCATAGAAGAGTAGTGAAGCAAATTAATCCAAGCCTTCACTAAAAGAGTAGTGAAGCTAAACAAGATCAAGTCTGATATCTCCTGAATGAATAGTGGAGCAAACACGTCTTCTAAAGTAAATCAATCCTTTTTGGGAAGAGCTTTGGTTTTCATTGAGATAGATGAACCAGAATTACCCTACCCAGTTAACTCCGATGCGGTTAAAAGGTATTTTTCCTGAATGAAAAAAGGAGGGTTCAAGACGAAAATCTGAAAAGGATGTCTTGAAACCAAAGGAGGTCTCAAGTTGAAAACCCGCAAAGGGAAGCTTGAGTGTTATAATTCAGGATTCGTTCTTGGTGAAGATCCTGGATTCATTGTATATATTGAAAGAGTAATGGGTTGGGTAACAACATCAAGTGTTGATCAGTATTATGATTGAAGATATAAGATTCATTACTTGTTGATGGAACCCAACATCTGGAGAATTAGCATTATAGTAAGGAACTTCACACCCTTATACATTATTAGGACTCTCGAGATCCTTTTGACAGAAGCTACACTTGAGTCACTTTGCGGCATGCCAGTTCAAAAACATTTGTGCTATTGATAGTTGAAGATGCCTACTTATTTTTCTTTTACATTTTTTCAGTAAAAGTTTGCCATGTGATTACTTAAAAACTCTTTACATTTATATAAATAAAAAGAGATTTTTTCTTGTTAACTCTCCTTTTTGCAAGCATCTTGCTTTGAAAATTTAAAACATGTAGTTTAACTTGAAGTATATGAAATCATGGTGTATTATTGTACAAAAAGTTTTTGAAAAGTGCAGGTTTTCTAAAACTGATAATGGTTTTAACTTGTAAGTTTTTATAATGACATGATACATGGAAAATAAAACTTGGAGTACATAGAAAGTTTCAACCATTTGTCACTAATTTAGTGGTTGGTCACTGGTAATGGCGGGGTTCATAAAGAAAAAAAAATCTAAAATCATATTTTGTTAAAGAATATGGGATCAAGATTGTCAACTGGGGTTAATTGGTCATATATTTTGTGCCCAAGATGAAATCGAGATACAAGATGGATAGGGCCCTCATTCTGAAAAGGAAATACACTAAAATTACGTCATTGCACACATTTTAGGCATAAATAAGATCATGACATTCATAAATTCATAGTAACAAACATAATATCATATCTACATGTTTCTCATTAGAAAGCTGAAGGTTGAAGATATTGAAACTCCAAGATAGGAGTAACCAATTCAAAATCCCTAAAAAGAGGGATATCCTAAGATTTTATGAGTCTGATCTCCCCGAAAGAGTAGTGGAACATATTCTTGTCATCTCAGATTTGGTCTTCCTGGCAAAGCAACTAATCAAATCAACCTCAATATTAGCCTTCAAAGAAGAGTAGTGAAGCTAATCAATATAAGCCTTCACAGAAGGGTAGTGAAGCAAACCAATTTCAGTCTTCACTAAAGAGTAGTGAAGCAAATCAATTTCATCATTCACAGAAGAGTAGTGAAGCAAATTAATTCAAGCCTTCACAAAAAGAGTAGTGAAGCTAAACAAGATCAAGTATGGTATCTCCTGAATGAATAGTGGAGCAGACATGTCTTCTAAAGTAAATCAAGCCTTCAAGAAGAATAATGAAGCAAGATAAGATCAAATCTGATCTCCTCTGAATGAAGAGAGTAGCAGATTTCCCATCAAAGCATGAACTCAAATGGACGAAAATTCCTTGTCTTTTTTTTGTCTTTTTTCTATTCTTGTTAACATAAAAAATGAGCAAAGAGGGGCAGCTGTAGATAATCATTTTCGTTCGTATTTATAATGATATTATTATTATTATTAAATAATAATATTACAGGCCCAATACAATAAATATGTGGGCCCAATTGATAACAAATCTGGAGGCCCAGTTACATAAACCCGATCGAGGCCCATATTACAAAGTTGTCCCGAGGTAGATCCAACCCATATAACTCAGAAGGCCAACAAGCTGGCTCGAGAAGCCAAGAACCAGTAGCTAGGGTTTTCACATATCATCTCAATTGCCACAGATCTTAACCGTTGGATCTGGAGAGATCCAACGACCTAGATGATGCCAGAAGAAACCCTAGGGTTTCTTTACAACCCTTGGGCTATTCCGGCCGCCGCCTTAGGTTGACGGTGAGCTCATCGTCGCTGCCTCCAAGTGCTCCAGTCAACAGTAGCCATGCAACCATCATCTCATCAGCTGGATCCAGAGGATCTGGGTGCATTTAATACACCCAGTAAGATCACCAAACACCTCACTTCTCTATGGTGAGTTACCACCGTAGCTTCGGTGAGTCACCGGGGTTTCCTCTTTTAACCGGTCTTTAGGGTGATTCGAAGAACCCTATAAAAAGAGACAGAGGCAACAGAGAGATGGAAAAAACAGACATCAACCAATCGTAATGAAAAATCTAGAAAAATAGAGAGAAGAATTGAGAGAATCTTACCCTCGTTGGAGCTTCCAAGCGTTGTCAGAGAAGTCAAAACACCGAAGGTAAAAGCTTAGATCTACAGAGTTTGGTGTATTTTTAGAAAGAAAGGAAGTTGAATTTGGCTTTAGGGTAAATAGAGGATTGATTTGGTGTAAATTTTTGAATTCCAACCGTCGTGAATCGTGGATGGCGATGGTTGTTAGCCCCGGTGTACGGTGGCTGATTTCCCTCCGGGGAGGGAAACTTAAAGAGAAGGCAGAAAACATAGGTTCTCTACTTTGTAGAGAGAGAAGGAAAAAATAGAAAATGAAGCTTAATGGTCATTTAGGGCCTAATTTGGCATATTTATATCCCTCCCCCAACGATGTCGTTTTAGGGAGGGGCTTCTACGTAATTATTGTATGGGTAAACCCTATCCGCAGTCCCTTTGGGTTTTATAATTTTTTAATTTATTCATTGAAATCATGTTTCTGTATATTTCATTTTGGTTTTCAAATTGTATTTTATTTCTTTTTAGTCATTAACCGTGTTTATATATGTATTAAGTAAAATATCATATTTAATCCTTTCATTTTAATAATTTATATTTTAATCCCAAATAGTTATTTATGATTAAATTACACTCCTAGTACTTAGGTTTTGTGACATTTTCTGTTTAGAGCCATAAGTTTTATTATTTCATAATTTCATCCCCTAATTTAATATTTTTTTAATTTTTAATATTATTATTGGTTTATTTACAATTTTAGTTCCTAAATATGATTTATTTACATAAGTAACCTTGACCTTTGTAGTTTTATAATTTATCACTAAGTTTAATATTTTAATTTTTTTATTTATATATTTGTTAATTCCTTGTTAATTATAATGTTATTTTATTCGAATAATTTATAAAAATATCTCCTTAACTTGCTAGGAAGGTATTTTCGAAGATTATTCGTATAAAATAATATATCATTTTAATTTTTATCATAATTTAAATATTACTTGAATTTGTCAATTTTAATATTAAGATGACCTATAATCGTAAGTACTAATTTTGGATGTTGTGGGGGTGCTAATCATTCCCCACATGTAACCGACTACCGAACCCTTTTCAAAATGAATCTCTGGTCAAACACAGATCAATTTTTTATCTTTTAAAATTATTTTTCTTAAAATTATTTTAAAAGATATTTTTAGGTATTTGACTTACCTAACCCAAAAGTCGATTGGCGACTCCAAGTTTGTATTTATGTAAAACTTGACATGTTCTCAATATTAAGTCGGATCGATTCTCGAAAAAAACCTTAAAAAAAGCCCGACGGGGTCCGTTTTGACACCTCCATCAACTCCAATGTCTCCCAAGTAGCTTCTTCGGGACTGCCTGAACTTTAACCATCGAAATCTTCCTTTTCCGAAGAACTCTCTCATCTCAATCTAAAAGATGAACATGTTCCTCCTCATAAGACATATCAAGTCTCAACTCTACATCCTCAAACTAAATGATTTGACTCAGATTCGGACGGTATCACCTCATCATAGACATATGGAATGTATCATGAATATGACTAAGCTAAGGTAAGCTGATAAGAAACATGTGTGACTCTCTTCTGAATGTGATATGACCCAATGAATCTCGAACTCAACTTACCCTTGTGTTCAAATCGCAACACCTTTCTCCACAGAGAAACCTTTAGAAAAACTTGATCCCTAACCACAAACTCGATATCCTTCCTCCTCTTATCAACAAAAGATTTTTCTCTATCTAACTCCTCTCTCAAGCGATCACATATCAATCTAACAGGATCCTTAGTCTCATGGACTAATTCTGGACCCAACGTCCTCCTATCATGCAACTCATTCCAACAGTTAGGAGTACATCATTTACATCCATATAGAGCTTCATATGGTGCCATACAGATGCTAGCCTGATAGTTGTTATTGTAAGCAAACTCGGTTAACGGTAGAAAATTTTCCCAACTACCACGAAAGTCAATCACACAACCTTGTAACATGTCCTCTAGAACATATATCACTATCTCAAACTGACCATCAATCTACGAATGAAAAGTTGTACAAAATTCATACAAGTATCAGTGCTTCATGTAGAGCCTTCTCTAGAAGTGAATCTCTCGATCAAACAAGATAGACAATGGGACTCATGAAGTCTAACAAGCTCAGAGATATACAACGTAGCCAACTTATTAAGAGAATAATTAACTCAAACTGGGATAAAGTGAGCCGACTTGGTGAGTTGATCGATAATCACCCAGACGAATCCTTTTTAGAATGAATCAGAGGCAAACCATACACAAAGTCCATCGTAGTCAGTCCCTTTTCCACTCTAGAATCTTAATAGGTTACAATAAACCAGACATATGTTGATGTTCTTCCTTGAGCTACTGACAAGTCAGACACCTCACCATGTAATACAAATGTCCTTCTTATTAATAAACCAATAACAATGCTTATTTAGATTCTCGTATACCTTATCCCCTCCAGGTTACATGAAATAAGGGCTACTATGGGCCTCCT
The DNA here is from genome assembly GCF_006381635.1 of Hibiscus syriacus. Taxonomy (NCBI): domain Eukaryota; kingdom Viridiplantae; phylum Streptophyta; class Magnoliopsida; order Malvales; family Malvaceae; genus Hibiscus; species Hibiscus syriacus. The sequence continues at coordinate 13,253,702 of NW_024063471.1, read as the reverse complement.
GAAGGATAGTCTGCCTCAACTTACCTTCCTTAGGAACACAGTAACGGCCGCGAAAGCACAAAATACCATCATGATCAAAAGTATTATCTGAGCTCGATCCTTGTTCAACTTGCTCGGTGATGGAAAACAAAGAGTTATCTAGGAGTTACTTAGCCTTGATATCTTTGTCTAAGGTCGATTTAACCTACAACTATGCTAACAAACTTCTATCATTATACAAGCTAAATTTACAAACAACGCTCTCATATCATATATCGCCTTAAGACTCAAGGCATCGACCACTACATTGGTCTTGCCTGGATGATTCTCTATCTCATAATTATAATATTTCAGAAGCTCCAACCGGTGACGCTGTCTCAAATTCAACTCTTTTTGAGTAAGTAGATAATTCAAAATATTATTGTCGATATATATAGAACAACTCCATAGATATAGTGTCTCCAGATCTTCAAATCAACGACCACTGTAATGAACTCCAGATCGTGGGTGGGATGGTTACACTCATACGACTTTAATTGACGAAACTTGTAAGCTACAACCTTCCCAACCTGCATCAGAACACATCTTAGTCCAGAGTGAGAAGCATCACTGTAAACTAAAAAATCCTTCCCAGAGTTAGGTTGAATCAACACCAGGGATTCAGTCAGAACGATATTTAGTTTCTAGAACTAGACTACTGAGCTTCAAACCAGATAAACGAGACATCCTTCCTCAACAGCTTCATTAGTGGAACTGCAATGATGAAGAAACCTTATTCGAAACAATGATAATAGCCAGCTAAGCCCAAAAAGCTATGGATCTCTAAGATTTTCTTAGGTTGTTTCCATTCAGAATAGCCTCAAATTTACTTAGGCCCACTTGAGTATCATCAGCAGATACAGTATGTCCTAGAAAAACCACCTCGTTGAGTTAGAACTCACACTTGCTCAACTTGGCGAATAACTTATTCTCCCTCAAAGTCTGTAGAATGGTCCCCATATACTCATCGTGCTTTGCTTCAGTGCAGAAATACACTAGCATGCCATCTATGAACATGACCAGAAAATTATCCATATATTGTCAAAACACCTGATTCATGAGATCCATAAAGGTATTATGGTCAACGTAGTGCTAGATCTTACGAACCGGAATAATTGTATCAAAATCATAGTAAAATAAATAATAAACTTTAATTAAATAATTTATGGAAACTTACGAGTAACTCTCAAAGAACAAGGTCCATACTAATCTACTAACGGAAAGCATCAGATCTAGTCAACATTCAATCAGGGGAATCACAAGTACCTCCATTAAAATATAATCATAGATCAATTTCGTAATCAAATACCAAATAACTATGAGAAAATGATAAAAATACTAAGAATTTTCAGTTTAACAAGCTTGATTCGGAGATTTTATATCAGAATTTGGCAAAACGGACCGCAAAATTGGACTCAAGACATAAAAAATCAAGAGGGAGGTTTTTTTAAAAAAGTCAATGTTGGTTAACGGTCAAAGTCAATGTCAGTCAACGACGACGGTCAACAATCAATGGCGACTAACATAGTCAACGACTCAGTTCCACATGGCGTGGCTCGACTCAGTCTATTTCTATTGGACTGAATTAGTTCAGTTGGGTTGGGTCGGTCTGGTTGAGCCAGTTTGGTTTGGGTCGGAGGAAAATAGGCCAGATCAGAAGGAGGGTCAGGTTGACCCACTTTTAAAAGATCAACCAAGAGGTGAATGATTCTGACGCACATTTGGCGATAAAAAATTACAAAACAAATTCTAAAATTATTTCGAGGAGTTTTAAGGCACTTACCAAGCTCGATTCACAACGATGAACGATGGAGAGCTCCATTACGCTACGTAAAAAACTTGCTAATTCTCACCCTCCACACGCCAACGATGGAGACAACAAAATGACCGTCGTTAGACTCGGGACAACACAAGGATCATGATGGTGTGGGTGGTGTTTAAAAAAGAGCTATAGATTAACGACGAAACTTCGTTTAAAGTTTTCTCGTGAAAAGTTACTAAAAATAGAAAATTAAAGGGAGAGAAAATGGGTTTCTAAAAGAGGAAACTTTTAGATTTTGGGGTCCATAAACACAACACTTTAGGAAATGGAAAAATCATGTCGTAGGTCTTTAAACTTTTGTTACCTTTTTGATTTGGGTGTACATTTAATTAAAATTTCATTTTAATCGTTATATTTGACCAAATTTCAATTTAATCCCCAGAATAAAATTAAGAAAAAATAGACCTTAATTTGGGGGTGTGACACGGTTCATGTATTTTTTTATTTTTATAAATCAATCTTTTAAAAATAAATTATACACGAAACACATCAAATTTAAAAGTTCATTATACGAAATACATACACAAAAATTAGTGATTTGAAGTTAGTTTTTATTATTATTAAAGTTCATTTCAAAAGAAACCATTAAACATGTTAATATCAATCTTGATATTTTCCTTTGAATCTCATAATGAAAATTAATAAAAACATTTTTGAAAGAATTAAAACTTAAAATTACATAATACAAACCTAAAAAGAAAGTAGAGATTTAAATTTAGTTTTAAGGTAATAGTATCAAAGAATCTAAATTAAAAATATAACTTAAAACGAATATCTATATCTATATATATTTCTAAAGTACGAGGTTATATCGAGTACCCAGTTATAAAAATTTTGGCCTAAACCTGACCCAACTATCTGGAAAAAATCACGGGTCAGGTACCCAACACGATTAGATAATTCTTTTTAGAGAACTACCCAGATTTTTAGGTACGGGTCGACGAGTTAACTAAGTCGGGTTAACCATTTTGGATATTTTTAAACACCTATAGTTATAGATTACTTGGTTGCATTGAGTTCTGATGCTTATATCGGTGTAATTTAGTTCATGGAGCCGCCGTAGGAACTGAATGTTATTCTGCGAAAGGACCTCTTTGATTCTAGTTAACTGTTGTTTTTTTATTGAAAAAGAGAGAGTAGTTTATGCGTTTAATATATAAACTATCAATTTTGATTCGTTTTAGTACTTAAAATTTTATTTTTTTCAAAACCACATCCAAAGTTTAGTTTTTGTTTCAGTTTAGTACCACACATTTAAAAACTTTAGTTTTTGTTTTATTTTAGTATGCCGTTCAAAATTTAATGTGAAATTTTGATTTTTTTTTGAAAGTTTAGGTACTAAAACATACAAAAACTGATAGTTTAGGTCTAACACCCTTAACTTGTATTGTATTCAAATACAAGTTAAGGATGTCACATTGTTTCTGTATAACAATTACTGTTCGAAAGCTGGTAAAACTTTGTTTTTTTTATAAAATTTCAAATTTAATCATTTATATAAAACTATTTTATCGCATAATATCAAAATCAAATATTTAATTTCCAATTCACATTTGGTTTTAGGTAGTAATTAGGCAGTTTAATAATATTTCATATCAAAATTAATAACTTACTAATTTAAAAATCAACCAATTAATCTTTATAACATGATTTATTACTAATCATACATAACCACTTACCATATTTTCTTCTTTCTTTATTATATTTTCTCATATTGTATTACTCTACGATTTTAGCACAACTCTTATCATATACTTTTATATCACCATATATATATATATAACCTTTGTAATATCTATAAATAAATTTATTGAAACATCTCTTTTATGGTTGTTGTCTATCGCCACACGACCACCCACTGACAACAACAACTACTATAATGTCCACATTACGTACATATACTTATCATTCATATTCCATTCCAAACCAATACAAGCTTTTGTCTATAAATCATTCAGTATAAATTAACTTTGCATATAAAATGTTTTTGTAATACAATAATTAAACTTGTACTGTCCTTTTTCCTGTATTGTTCCTTTTTCCCTATACTTTTTTTTCACTGCACTATTTGATTTATTGTTTTGTATCTTTTATTGTATGATTTCTTTTAGTTTTATTTTATAGCCCAATGTATTTTAGCTGAGAATATCAGGTACACGAGTCTCATCGAGTGCTAAACAAGAGAAAATGTATTGTAGAACACAATAACACTATACTAGGAATCAGGATGGTAGTTCATGACGTCAAAACACCATGAACCCCATAATTGCACATATAGTTCCAAGAGTACACAAATATACTAAATACAGGAGTATTCAATGGTACTAATTTGGGAGTGCACTAATACAAGAGTGTGTATTCGCACTAATATAGGACTGCACAAATGGACTAATACATGAGTTTTCAATTGCCCTAATTTAAGAGTGCACGAAGGGACTAATACATGAGTTCACAAATACACTAATACAGGAGTGCACAAACCACTGATACAGGAGTGTACAAATGCACTAAATTAAGATCGATCTATAATACTCCACTTCATGTATCACTAATTCTCAGGTCTTATACATTGAACTTTTATTTAATTCTTATATCATTTTTCATATATAAAAATATTCATAGAAAGATTATTATATTCATATTATGTTTCAATCAAATATTAGCACATTTAACTAACATAATAAACTTATATTCATATAAATATATTTAAAATACCATTAATGTATATTCAATATTAAATTTCTTCCAACTAAATTTAGCTCTATCAATTTAACCATCCAAGTCCCGTAAATAATTATTTTTTAACAAAAATTCACTAACTTTTCAACATTTCACTTTTAGTTACCAATAAACTTTCTTTTAAATTTAACCTAACATTTCCAAAATTTCCAAAATAGTTCCTTTTAAATCCATATTAATGATTATATTCAACCATTTTCACATTAGTTCCAATCTAATACATTAACTTTACATAATTATAATTTTACCACTAACTTTCCCAAAACTTACAAATTGGACTTCTAACTTAGACAACTTTCCAGATTAATCCCAATCCAACATTTCATCATTCAACTATAGTTTTCAACATAGTACACTAACGTCCTAACCTTTGCATATCAATTCTTCAATTGTAAAAAGGTTCTCAATAATTAAACCAATTTTCAATTTAACCTTTCGATTCCATGTAATAATCATTTATCACAATAATTCGCTTTAAACTCACATATTATCTTATACTGAATTTCTATTTTATTTTATAATTTCTCTATATTTAAAATTTGATCATTTAACTTATACATATTTCCAAATTAGTTGTAATTAATAATTTAATCATTATAATTACCATTCTATTATTTACACTTTAAGTACTTTAATACTCAGATTCATTGACTAACTTCCACACTCACCATTTATGTGATTTACATTTTGGTAACCAAACCTTAACATACTTACAAATTAGCCCAAAATTAACATTCCAACATTAAATCAACATTTTAATATTCAATTCCAATATAGTACTTAAAATATTAAACAATTACGTAGTTGCCTGTTAAATTCTCATCTTTTTCCATTATTACGGTTTATCTCTTATACTCTTACAATTTTCCAAATTTGATTCCAAATTCATAATCTAAGCATAGAATAATTTTTCCTAGAAATAATCTCAACTTTTTATGAATATGGTTCTTTTTATCATTTAATCCCAAATTCAAGCATCATAAGACAAATTCAAACATTCCAACAATGTATTCAAATTATACTTATCAACTTTATACCAAATTCCAATTTAGTTCAATTATTCTAACTTTTAAATTCCATAATAGTACATCATCTATTGAGTAATTGCACTTCACTCCCTAAATTTTTCCATAAATTTTGAATAAGCCCTTATAATTTCACAAGCTTTCATTTTGATCCAAATTATCATCCAAATATCAAATTTAGCTCCCCAACATTCAATTTCAACATATTACATCAATTATTAAACAATTGCACATTAATATCCATATTTCATAATTTATACTATTAAGTCCCTACACTTTCACAATTTTGAAAATTAGTCCAAATCATATTTTAAGCAAGTAGAATCACCCATACATCATTTCTAACTCTTGTACAATTTTGTCAAAATTTTTTATTATTCCCTTCCCTTTGGTCGAATACTTTTAAGTTTTCCTAGCATGAATTACATTTTAATTCAAACATGAATTAATCCTATAAACAACATTTCCATGAAATTCTCATAATTTCATCACATGATAAATGTCATAATTATCATGCTAAGATAATAGAGTTGGATCATTTAAAACAATTAAGATAGAATATAACATAAGAGTATCATACAATTCATAATTTACCTCAATTTCATATTATGGCAGTTTGCACTACCCTAAAAAAAATATTATTCTGTAATAATCTAGGCAATGAATAATTATTCCATTTGTAACATTAGAAACTAGACTCAAATAATAATCTAACTAAAGAACTTCTTCTATTTCAACTTGTTCAATTTATGGCAAATTTTCTAATCCAAATTTTATAACATGTTTTGAGCAGAATTTACTGCCCAAAATTTCTGACCTCTCATTGGTTAAAATTTTATATCTTTTTTTATACACTTCTAAATCAGCAGCCGTCTATTTTAAACAAAACTAGACTGATTTACGAATCCAATGATATAAAAATCATCTTGTAATTATTTTTTAGAGTTTATGGTGAATTTATAAACTTAATGTTCAAATTATCAATTTAGCTAGATTTCACTAATTTGCATCCTTAGCTTTTTTCACTAATTCTATTAGCTTATCAAATGAACACATATGCATGAATTAAAGTTATTATCATCATTTTCATGCAATCTCAATCAATTCCATATAAAAACAATCAAAATTCAATCTTTTCCATAAACCCTAACCTTAACCAAATTCATCTTTAAACATTTTTAATTGATTTTAGTCATTATTATATCAACAATACAAAAATATCTCCTTAAATCATTAAAATCCAACTTATCATCCACTCTAACAATCAAACAAATGATTCAAGCATGGAAACAATGAAATATTATCACTAAATGATAGAAAATTTGACATGGATCATTTTCTATTTCAGAACTTAATTCAAAAATCAAAAGAAAAGGGACTAAAATGAAGAAAAAGAAAGAAAACATACCTTGTTCCCCTTTCAATGAAGTTCACGGCAATTTAAAGAGGAAGAAAAAGCATTCGTGAGTTTTATACAAAAAAATCTATGTACAATTGGCTTAATTTCTAATTAAAATGAAGTTTAAATTCATTTTAGTCCCAAAAGTCAAATCTACTTTTAATGAATCTTGATATTTACCTTCATTCCATCCTTTTATTTCCAATTAAATAAAATTAAATAAATATAAATCCCATTTATGAATTTCCATCTTTTCCCTTTCAGATTTCCAAAATTTTAATTTAGTCAATTAAATTCCACTATTCCACTTTAACATGGAAACTCTACTTAAATCTATTGATACGTGTTAAATTCTACTGATTAAAAATATAAATATAATTCTACAAACCTTATACTATCATCCTTCAAATTTTTGTAAACTTTCGATTCGATCCAATTATTTGAATACTTTACCGAATTTTATCACTTAATAGCTCTTTACACAAATTTTGGATCAAAATCTAAATTTCATATAGGATCAATTCTTAAGGATGAAATATTAATTTAGGGGGTCAAAATATATTACTTTCAAAAATAACATTTTTGGTCCCTAAACTTTTCCCAATTTTTACTTTAGCCACTAAACTTTCAAAAATTATATTTTTGTCACTAGTTAAATTTTTGGGGTATTACAATTCTCTCCCCCTTAGGTATATTCGTCCTCGAAATTTCATCATGTATTTGATGTAAGCATATAAGAACTACACTTTTTCATCTTATCATTACTTGGTCATAACAAATCGGATTAGTGAAACATATATCCAGGTGACATGTACAGACTTTTAATACATTTTGACTTCGGTTTAAGCCAAGAATACACTAAACCTATAGCTCTGGTACCATTTAAATGTAACACCTTTAACATGTACTTGTATTCAAATACAAGTTAAGGATATCATACTATTTCTGTATAACAATTACTATTCAAAAACTGGTAAAATTTTGTTTCTTATAAAATTTCAAATTTAACAATTTCTATAAAATTATTTTATCGCATAATATCATAATGAAATATTTAATTTCTAATCCACATTCCATTTCAGGTAATAAAGGCAGTTTAATACTATCTCATATCCCAATTAAAAACTGCTTAATTTGGAAAATCAACCTATTAATCTTTATAACAAGATTTATTACTACTCATACACAATCACTTAACCATATTTCCTTATTTCTTTATTATGTTTTCTCATATTATATTACTCTACCATTTTTGCACAACTCTCATCATATACTTTTATAACACCACACATAGATATATATATAACCATTCTAATATCTATAATTAAATTTATTGAAACATCTCATTTATGGTTGTTATCTACCGCCACACGACCACCCATTAACAATAACTATTACTATAATGTCCACATTACTCACATATACTTACCATTCATATTCGATTCCAAACCAATATAACTTTTTTCTATAAATCATTTGGTATAAATCAATCTTTTCATACAAAACATTGTTAATGCAATAATTAAACTTGTACTATCATTTATTCCTTTATTGTTCTTTTTTTCCATACTATACTTTTTCCCTATATTGTTCATTTCATTACACTGTTTCATTTATTGTTTTGTAACTTTAACTGCATTATTTCTTTTAGGTTAATTTTATAGCCCAATGTATTTTAACTGAGAATATCAAGCACATTAGTCTAATCGAGTGCTAAACATGAGCATATGTACTGTAGAACACAATAACACAATACTAGATATCAGGATGGTAGTTCATGACGTCAAAACACCAGGAACCCCATAACTGCACACATAGTGCTAGGATTACATGAATGTACTAAATACAGGAGTACCCAATGGTACTAATACGGGAGTGCACAAAGCATTAATATCGGAGTGCACAAGTGCACTATATAGGAGTGTGTATTCACACTAATACATGAGTGCTCAATTGCACTAATTTAGGAGTGCATGAAAACACTGATACATGAGTGCACAAATGCACTAATATAGGAGTGCACAAATGCACTAATCAATATCAATCTATAACACTCCACCTCAAGTACCACTAATTCTCAAGTCTTACACATTGATATTTTATTTAAATCTTATATCCTTTTACATATATAAAAATATTCATAGAAAGATTACTATAATCATATTATATTTCAATCATATATTAGTACATTTAACTAACATAATAAACTCATATTCATATAAATATATTTAAAATACTATTAATGTATATTCAATATTAAGTTCTTCCAACTAAATTTAGCTCTATCAATTTAACCATCCAAAATAGTTCCTTTTAAACCCATATTAATCATCATATTTAACCATTTTCACATTAATTCCAATCTAATGCATTAACTTTACATAATTATCATGTAATACCCTAAATTTTAGATAGGACCAAAATGTAAATTTTGAAAGTTTAGTCACCAAAGTATAAAATTTGGAAAAGTTTAGGGACCAAAATGGTAATTTTAAAAAGTTACATTTTTAGCCTCATAAATAAATAGTTTATATCAAGAATAATATTTTTGTGGGAATCATAATTTTAATACAGGTTTTATATTAAAAGTTATAAAACAATGAAGTTAAGAAAAAATTTGGTAAATCGGATCGAATAGAAAATTCAAAAAATCTGAAGGATGATAATTTAGAGCTAAAAATATTATTTCCACATTTTAAAATGTTGGAAAATAATATAAATCATTGGATTTTAGGATTTAATTTCATGTTTAATATGGACCGTTGGATTAAAGTGACAAAATTGTAATTTTTGGAAAAAGGCAAGGGTAAATCAGTAAAGTAAGATATTGTTTGTTCATATTTGACTTTAAGAAGATGATAAGGTTGAGGTTTCTTGTTTGGATGGTAAATATGAAGTTTCAGGCTAAATTGATATTTTCCCAATTAAATAAATTTAATATTCATTAAAGTTTAAATTAAAGATAATTTAGCAAGAAATTATCTAAAATTCATGCCAATTTGTTATCATCTTCTCCAAGTTTGCCGTGAGCTATCCAAGGTAAGAGAAAATTTCCCCCCATTTTTGAGCCAATTCCTTTGGATTTCAAGTTATGCCGCGAAATAGAAAAATGGTATATTCAAAAAACGCTATCTTTTGGTACCAAATATGCTTGCTCAACTTGCTTGATTTCAAAGATCCCAAATTTTAGGGTTTATGTTCACATTAGGGTTCATGAAATTTATGATGAATCTTGATGTTTTTGAGGTTGTAGATTCATTTCAAGCTTGATTTATGATTAAAACATGTTCAAACTTCCTACAAATGCTTTTATGATTTTCGACAAAAAAATGAAATTATAAAACTTTGTGTTTTGGTGAGAGTTGATTAGGGATTTTATTGTAGAGATGTTGTAAGTTTGATTGGAAGTTGATTTCATATTTGAATCAAATCAAAATAGAGCAAAATCATGAAACCCTAGTTTTAAAGGTTAAAGCGTTTAACAATGGTATATTTGAGTGAGGAAAATTATGGAAAAATTATGTAAGGGCTGGAAATGATGTAGGAAGTATGTTACAAGCCTTAAAAAAAATTTGGGGACCATTCTGTAATTTTTGAAAAGTTAAGAGACCAAATCAATTATTTTGGAAAAATTATGAATGGTTGTGTAATTATCTAATAGTTGATGCACTATGCTGGAATTTACTGTTTTGGAATTGAAATGAGTGTTAAGATGTGAAAAATGACCATTTTGGAAGTTTGGTGATTTAAATACTATATTCGTATAGTAGGGTTGCTTAAAGATAATTATGCCTTTGTAAAAGCATTTTTATGGTAATAATTTCAAAGCTGGAATTTTGGTATTAAAAATTTAAGTGATAAAATTATGAAGGACCATTTTGTGTAAATTGGAAAAGTAGGTGCCAATATTAAAAGAATTATTGAGTATTGAAGTATTTTGGTAGAGAATATATTAAATCATGATTGATTTTGTGATCCAAGAAAGTCAAGTATAAAAAGACTTATTGTGGAGCATAGTGACGCACATATTTTGGATATATAAAGTGTCAAGGTGAGTGTAATACATGCATGACATCATAGATAGATGTTTTATACATCATCAGGAAGACTTGTGACAAGTCTACCTTGTTTATATCAGCATGAAATTATGTCATTTTTATAACTTCGACATGACATTGATATGTCACAGTGTGAAATTATAATGCATTGATTGCGGATAATATGATATTTTACCATGGATTTTATTTTGGGTATGAAATGCCGTGATGTTAATTATATGCTCATATGATACCATGGATGAATGAATTAGACTTTATTCCCAAGTAAGTCATTGAAGGACAGAGTATAGTTGGCATGCCATGGAGTTTAGCAACTGCAGTTTTAGATTAGCACTATATTGTGTAAGGACATTAAGTGTATATGGTGGGCATGACCTTATGTGTAAGCACTACGGTGCATATATTACATAAATACCCAGGGTCTTCATAGGTTTACTTATGGACTATAATTATCAGTAAAAATGATAATATTTATATCACATCATTTTGATTATGGTAAAATATTGGACATTCATGTAACGTTATCCTATGGCATTTGAAAATGAAATTAAATTTCATGCATGAGTTGTATTGTACTATTTATTGTTTTAATTGCCTCACTAAGGTCATACTTAGCATGTGATTATTTTCACGTGTATGTAAAAACCAGGATTAGAAGTAAATAGTACAAAGCAACTTCAAGCATCAAGAAATATACTACAATATCAGTAAGACATCCTAGCTATGATGTAATTTTGACTTAGTTAGTGGCATGTACTTACAAATGTCCTATTAACTCAGTTTAACTATTTTGAAAAATGGTTTGTAATGGATAAATTGAATCATTTTATGCTATTTTAAATATGGATCATATGAACCAGGGTTATTATTTTGAGTATATGTAATTGATTATGAAATATATATGTTTTAAATATCATGGAGATAATATTTTTTATATTATTAGTTACCATTTTAAGAAAATAAATTTTTAATTCACTTTTGAATTGGGAAATGTTTTAAGAAATTCATGTGGCGTCTATTATCTGTATTGGTATAATTATAAAGGTTTTAGGTGTTACTTTTTTTGGTATCAAAGCTACAGGTTTAGTCGTTCCTAGACATGAAAAAGGTCTATATTAAGTTAAGATTTTATACATACCACTAGTATGTCAAAAGTTTACTGATAGTTGTATATATACTATGATGATGCTTATTAGTTAGTAAAGTTTCTCTTTACTAATGTTAGATGATTTTAACTGTGTTCAGATGTCAGATCTTCAGGAATCTAGTAGGGCAGGTGACCATGTTACTCCTGCACGAAGTGGGAGTAATGAGGTGAATCAGAATCCACCTAATGCTCAGCCCAATGTAGAGCTGCCTAATTTGAATCAGCATGATATGTCCGTGCAGGACCAGAGACTTTTCCTTTAGGCCTTGGAAAATATAATCAATCGTCGAACCCCAGTGTCAGTTCCGAAAGAACTGAGGAAAATGAGAGTACCTGAATTTCGATGCGATTCAGACGCTGATCCAATGGCTGTTGATTTATGGTTGAATGATGTTAAGAATATACTGAGCATGATTCCTTGTGATGATCATGGGAAGTTGGAAGGGGTTGTGTTTTTAATGCTGGAGCAAGCCAGTGTGTGGTGGAATACAATCACAACACGAGTTTCCACTGAGCAGATCACATGAGAATTCTTTCTAAGAGAATTCAGGGAAAAGTATATTGGGGATTGGTTTCTCAATGAGATGATGCAACAGTTCCTGAATTTTAAGTAGTCCGGTAGAACAATTTACGAGTATGAATGTGAGTTTCACAAGCTAAGTCGATTCTCTTCGGAGTTTCTTTCGACTGAGAAATCCAGAATTGATAGTTTTGTTTCCGGATTGGATTCTCAATATAAAAGAATTATGGTTTCTCATCATTTTAATGCTTTTGAAGAAGCGGTAAAATGGTTAAAGCTATGGAAACAGTTGACCTTGAAGATCTAGAGGCGAAGAAGGCTCAGACAAATAAAAGGTTTGGAAACTCATACTCTACACCATTTTCTAAATGCAACAAGGAAAAACAGTATAAAAATTATGCTTCCTCAATATCCGCAGGTAGAAAGGGATTTTCTAGTGGGAAATCAAAGTAGACACAGGCAACTTCGACGTGTACCCAAGGTTCGGGATTCCGTCCTGCTAAAAGTGCAAGTTATGTGGAAAGAGACATTCTGGTTAGTGTTGGTTTGCTGAGGGAAAATGTTACAATTGTGGGCAAGCGGGTCATTTTAAAAGGCATTATCCAGAGCTATATCCAAATCAATCGGTATCGAGACCCCATATGGGTAGAGGTGGAAAACCAAGTACATCTGAGGCTGCATCTAATTGTGAAGGTAAGACTACTATCCGGATTTATCACATCAAGACTGATGGTGATAGAGATGCTTCTGAGATTTTAGTAGGTACCTTTTATCTCTTTGATGAACCTGTTTTTGTATTGATTGATCCCGGTTCTACTTACTTTTATATTAGAGCAAAACTAGCTAGAGATAGGGGAATCTCTTTAAAACCTATTTCTAGTGATATTTTGGAAATCAATCCGTTGGGACATAGTGCAAAGATTAGTAGAATTTGCAATGAATGTCTGATAAAGATACAGAGAGTAGAATTTCCTGCAAACCTGTTAGAATGGCCTTTTGAGGAATTCGGAATAATCTTAGGCATGGATTGGTTATCTTCCTACTATAGATGGGTAGATTGTCGTTTGAATAGATTGTTTTTAAAGGATGTAAAGGGTACAGAGATAATATTTGTTGGAGAAAGGTTAAATCCCTTATCCAATGTGATTTCAGCTTTTACTGCTAAGAAATTGTTGTCACGAGGATGTCAAGCAATTTTAGTGAATGTGTTGATTCGAGAACTGCTGAAGTTAAGTTAGAAGACATTCCAACTGTACGAGAGTTTCCAGAGGTTTTTCAGATGAGTTACCTGGATTACCTCCAAATAGATAGGTGGAGTTTCGTATTGATATATTTTTAGGTACAACACTTATTTCCATGGCTCCTTATCGAATGACCCCGATAGAGTTAAAGGAATTAAAGGCCCAATTGCAAGAGCTTTTAGATCGAGGATTCATTAGACCAAGTATTTCACCTTGGGGTGCACCGATGTTGTTCGTGAAAAAGAAAGATGGATCAATGTGATTATGCATAGATTATCGATAGTTAAACAAAGTAACTATAAAGAACAAGTATCCTCTTTCAAGGATTGATGACTTGTTTGATCAACTTAAAGGAGTAGCAATTTTCTCTAATATTGATCTTAGATCGGGATATCACCAGTTAAAGATTAAAGAGGAAGATATTAAAAAAATAACTTTTAGAACACGATATGGGCACTACGAGTTCGTGGTAATGTTGTTTGGTTTGAAAAATGCTCCGACAACATTCATGGATTTGATGAACTTAATATTTCATCCTTACTTGGATCAATTTGTGGTGGTATTTATTGATGATATTCTAGTAAACTCGAAGAGAAAGATAGAGCATGATGTTCATCTTTGTATTGTGCTCGAGATACTTAAGGAGAAAACGTTATATACCAAGCTGTCAAAGTGTGAGTTTTGGCTGTCAGAAGATGTTTTTCTTGGTCATTTGGTCTCAACAGAAGGCATAAGTATTGATCCTAAGAAGATTCAAGCAATAGTTGAGTGGAAACCTCCAAAGAATGTTACAAAGGTCCGAAGCTTTTTGGGACTTGCTGGTTATTATCGAAGGTTCGTGAAGAACTTTTCGATGAGTTCTTCTCATTTGACCAAGCTTTTGAGAAAGGATGTTTTATTTGCATGGACTGAGAAATGTCAAGAGACTGTTGAATCTCTAAAGAATATTTTAATGGAAGCACTAGGGTTGGTACAACAGAAGTCTGGCAAAGAGTATGCAGTGTATAGTGATGCATCTCATCATGGTGTGGGTTGTGTACTTATGCAAGAAGGTAAGGTGGTAGCTTATGCTTCCCGACAACTAAAGATGCATGAGAACAATTATCCCACTCATGATCTTGAGTTAGCAGCAGTACAATTTGCTCTAAAGATTTGGCGTCATTATTTGTATGGTGAGCAGTGCTACATCTATAAGGATCATAAGAGTCTGAAGTACATGTTGACTCAAAAAGAGCTAAACTTGAGATAAAGAAGATGGATAGAACTCTTAAAGGATTATGATTTGATCATTGATTATCATCTGGGGAAAACAAATTGTAATACCCCAAAATATAGATAGTGACCAAGATGAAAATTTTGAAAGTTTTTTGGTCAAAGTAGAAAATTGGGAAAAGTTTAAGGACCTAAGTGGTAATTTACCCCAAAAGAATTTTATTCAATAAATGGATTTAGTGAATAACCAAATTACAATTTTTTAAAGTTTGGCGACCAAAATATAAACTTTGGAAAAGTTTAGAGACCAAATTGATAATTTTAAAAAGTTACAGATTGGCCCTATAAATAAATAGTTTATCTCAAGAATAATGTTTCTGTGGAATCAGAATGTTAATACGAGTTTTTTTAATAAAAGTTATAAAGCAAGGAAATTGAGGAAAAATTCGGTAAGTCGGATCGAATAGAAAATTCAGGAAAATCTGAAGGATGATGAATTAGACTGAAAATATTATTTTCACATTTTTAAATGTTGTAAAATAATGTAAATCTTTAGATTTAAGAGTTTAATCCCATGTTTAATTTGGACCGTTTGATTAAAGTGGCAAGATTGTGATTTTTGGAAAATGACAAGGACAAATCAATAAACTAAGATCTTATTTGTTCATCTTTGACTTATGGGAGATGATAAGGTTGATGTGTATTATTTTGGAAGATAATAAGGTTAGGTGTCTTGGTTTAATGGTGATTATGAAGTTTCATTAAGGGTAAATGGGTAATTTCCTAATTTAATGAAATTAATATTTATTAAAGGTAGAGTTAACATGAAAAATATCTAAAGTTTCATGCCAAAGTTGTTCTTCATCTTCTCCATTGCCATGAGCTATACCAAGGTAAGGGAAAAAATATTTTTTTTCCATTTTAATTCATTTTCTAGGGATTCAAGATATGCCGTGAAATAGGAAAATGATCTAGTCGAGAAATGCTATCTTTTGTTACCAATTATGATTGCTCAACTTGCTTGATTTCAAAGATACCAAATCTTAGGGTTTATGTTCATGAAATTGATAATGAATATTGATGTTTTTGAGGTTGTAGATTCATTTTCAAGCTTGATTTCTGATTAAAACATGTTCAAACTTCCTAAAAATGATTCTATAATTTTCGGTCAAATGAAGAAATTATAGAACTTGGTGTTTTGATGAGAGTTGATTAGGGATTTGATGGTAGATATGTTGTAAGGTTAATTAGAAGTTGATTTCATGCTTGAATCGAATCAAAATCAAGCAACATCATGAAAACATAGTTTTAAAGGATAAAATATTCGACCATGAGTTGTTTGAGTGAGAAAAATTATGGAAAAATTATATAAGGTCTAGAAAAGATGTAGGAAGTATTCTACAAGCCTTAGAAAAATTTGGGGACCATTTTGTAATTTTTGAAAAGTTAGGGGACCAATTCGATAATTTTGGAAAAAATGTGAATGGTTGTATAATTACCTAATAGTTTATGTACTATGCTGAAAATTAATGTTTTGAAAATTGAAATGAGTGTTTAGATGTGAAATATGATTATTTTGGAAGTTTGAAAAGATTGGTGATTAAGTGCAACATTCGCATAGTTAGGGTGCTTAAATGTAATAATGCCTTTGTAAAAAAAACTTGAATGGTAATAATTTCAGTGCTGGAATTTTGGTATTAAGAATCTAAGTGATTAAATGGTGAATGACCATTTTGTGTAAATTGGAAAAGTTTGTGCCAATGTTAAAAGGAATTATTAAGTGTTAAGTATTTTGGTAGAAAATGAGTTTCAAGTATATTATGGATTTTGATTTGGGGATGTGTTTATGTTATTACAATACTAATATATATGTATTGTTATGAATTTGTGATTTGTACAGATCGTTATTGATTTGTGATCGAGGCAAGTCAAGTATAAAAGGGTTTATTGTGATTATAGTGAGACACATCTTTTGGAAATATAAAGTGTCAAGGTGAGTGCAATACATGCATGACATTGTACATAGATGTTTTATACATCATCTGGAAGACTTGCGATAAGTCGACCTTGTTTATATCAGTATGATATTATGTCATTTTTATAACTTCGATATGACATTGATATGTCACATGATGAAATGATAATGCATTGATAATGGATAATGTGATATTTTACCATGAATATTATTTCGGGTATAAACTGGCCAATGTTAAAATATGATAATATAATTTGTCATGGATGAATCAAATAAAATAAACTATATGCCCAAGTATGTCATTGAGGGACAAGGTATAGTTGGCATGCTATAGAGTATAGCAGTTGCAAGTTTATATTAACACTATAGTGTGTAAGGACACTAAGTGTATATGTTGGCCACGACCTTATGTGTAATGTACTATGCTGTATATGGTGGGCACGACCTTATGTTTAATGCACTACGGTGTATATGGTGGGCACAACCTTATGTGTAGCACTACGGTGCAGATATTACTCGAATACCCAGGGTCCTCGAGGTTTAAATTGAGCTATGGTTTATTGGTTAATGAATGATAAGCATTCAAATAAGCTTACGAGCTTATGGGATAAATGGTAAGTATATTGGTAAGAAATTTTATATTCGGTTATATCATGTTGATTATGGTAAAATATTGGACATGCAAGTAATGTGATCTTATGGCATTTGTTTATGACATTAAATTTCATGCATGAATTGTATTGCACTATTTATTGTATTAAATTGCCTCACTAAGTATATACTTAGCATGTGATGATTTTCACGTGTAGGTAAAAGCTAAGAGTAAAGTAAAGAGTACAGAGCACTCCAAACATCAAGGAATATACTATAATATTAGTAAGGCATCCTATGATGTGATTTTGACTTAGTTAGTGGCATGTACTTATCAATGTCCTAGTTGCTCTGTCGAAATATTTTGAAACTGGTTTCTAATGACTATACTAAACTGTTTTACTTTATTTCAATATAGATAGCATAAATCCATATTAATATACGTTTTAAATAGTACGTGATAGTTTGATGTAATATGATATTTTTATATTATCAATTACCATTTTAAGAAAATATATTTTAAATTAGTTTTGAATGGGAAAATATTTTATGAAATTTCAGGTGACATCTATAATTTGTATAAGTATAATTATACGGGTTTTAGGTGTTATACAATGTTGTAGCAAATGAACTTAGTCGAAAAACTTTAGCATCTTTGCGAGCTATGGATGTGCGACTATTGTTGAAAGAAAATGGCACATTGTTAGCTAAATTAAAGATAAAAATGATGCTTCTAGATCGGATGAAAAAGCTACAAAGAAAGACGGGAGATGCTTACAAAAGTTTGCACTCATGGAAAAAGGTGAGACTAAAGACTTTGGAGTCAAGTCTGATGGATGTTTGTATTACCGAGGAAGAATATTCATTCCACATGATGATGTGTTGAAGAAAGATATGTATTAATCTATGTATAAGTATAATGTACATTATATAATATATATATACATGCATCATATTATCATAACATTCATTATATATATATATATATATATATATATTGTTATAATTTTCCCAAAATTTGAAATTAATGCAATTCAGTTCATTTTACAATTTTTCCTCGCATTTTAAATTTTTTTGATTTGATCCTTTTATGTTGTTTGCTGCATTTTAATTTTAATCTGTAATTTTATATTTGTTCAATTTAGTCCTTCAAATTATATTTGTATATAAAGTTGACCCATACTTATTTATATTTGTGTAATCTACTTAAAACAAACCCTATAAAATGTAAATCACATAATAAATTTCTTTTCAAATAATGTTCACTAACTTTTTCAATGTATGCAATTTAATCCCCTAACCTTTTATTTTTTTCATTAAATCTTTTAATTAACTTCATTTTGATCATTGATTTTCAATTATTTTCAATTTAATCCTTTAAATTTTATTTTTCTTTTGTTTCTTTTATTTTTTTTAAATTTCTAATTTATTTTATTTCATTATTTCTTTATACTTTATTTTAACCCTAATATTAATTTTTTTCTTCTTTTGTTTAGTACTAATTTGATTGATTTTTTAGGTTAATTTTAAAATTCTTCAAAAAGGTAAGTAATTCGGATCAAACTTTTAAATTTTAATTTGACTTTAAATTTTCACAATTAAGACAACCGGAAAATTTAATTGGTACACAAAAGGCAGTGCAGGGGGTGCTAATCCTTCCCTGACAGTAATCAACTTCCGAATCCAATTCAATTCTTGCAAAATACAGGTAAAATGGTAAATTAAAGGTAACCGATCAACCTAAATTTTAAATGATCGGTGGCGGCTCTAACACATTAAAATTAATTCGAAACCCGATTTCGGGGCCATCTGAAGGAAGGTTACGACAATATATATATATATATATATATATATAATTATAAAGACTAAAGTATATAAGCAGATAATATAAAGTATATAAGTCTTTAGGGTGGGCTCAAAATTGTGTTTCGACTTAAATAAAACATGTTAGAGCCGCCACCGATCATTAATTTTTTTTTACTTTTTTAAATTTGGTCGATCGGACACCTCAATTTATCATCTTACCAGATCTGCGTTTTACCATAAATGTGTCGGGTTCGGGAGTCAGTTACAGTCAAGGAAGGATTAGCACCCTTGTACTACTCTTTCGGTACCAATTTAATTTTTCAGTTTTCTTAATTATGAAAATTAAAAATTAAATTGAAATTTAAAGATTCGATTCGAATCACTTACCTCTAATCGATAAAAATTACCCTTAAAAAGTAAAAAGATGTTAGATTATAAAATAAAATAAATATTCAATAAATCAAAGAGAAAAAAAGGTTAAATTAAGAAATTAACAAAAAAATGTTAAAAGAGAAAAATAAAAAATAAATTTTAAATTTTAAAAGAAGCAATATATAAAAAAATTAAAAGGAGGAAAAAACGTAAAAAAAAGTAAAAAATGGAGCACATTTCAAAATTAAAAGAGAAATTAATAAAAGGAAAAGAAATAAATAAAATTTTAAAGGATTAAAATTGGGGGGTTAAATTGCAAAATATAATAAATTTAAACTGGGATTAAATTGAATAAATTCGAAATTCAAAGGCCAGTTTATAATAGGTGACTAAAACGAATTACACATCAAAGTATCAGGGACTGTGAAAATAATTTAACTATCTTGTAATTACACCCATGTCCCCCCGTTATAAATACCCTTAAACTGGAAAAAACCATTTTCTTTCCCCCACAAAAAAAATACTCTCCCAAGCTCTCTTTTTTCCTCAACCGGCCAATGTCGACCACCCCCGGTGGTCAAAACCGCCGCCACTCCGCCCCGTCGGCCACCATCCATCGGTGGCCAAAAATCCTAAAACTACCCAAAAAGATCCCCTCGTCATCCTAAAGATAAACCCGAGCCCTAAATCCCTAAAATGAACCTCAAATAGCATATATTTAAAGAAAACCGTTCGGTTTTTACTTTGGTTTGGCGGTGACTCTTCACTTTTTCCGGTTACCTTTGGCTTGATTTATGCTATATTTCGTTAAGTATTGATTTACTTCTTGGTAACCTTCGATTGTTTCCTCGTTTTTGTGTTGGGTGCTCTCTTCGATTGCTACGAGTTCTCTATTTTTTGTGTTGTTATTTGTGTTGCTTGTTGGGGTTTTTGTGGCTATCGGTGTTTGGTAATTTTTCGATTGTTATATTTTTATGCCTCCCCGACGAGGCTTTTATAGCCTTCGATCGACTATTTGAGACCTGATGATCTTGGGGTCATCCCCGATCTTGCTGGGGCTGTTTATCGACTTGTTCACGTTCTTTTGAGGTCATCGTTGGGTCGAAAATCCTAGGATGGTTCAGTCCTAGGCGTTCGGTTGAAAGTCTCGGCCAACTTGTTGGCGCGTGGTCTCCACACATGCTGTCGATTTCCTCTCTTGCAGTGCCCCTGGTTAAACATAAAACCCTAACTTTGGATTTTAGGTTGGGCCAGACTTCCCGGTTGGGCTCCTTGTTGGACCACCTGGATGTTGGACTTAGACCGAAAATGGATAGGCTGCATTATTTTTAATTTTGAGATTCCTTTGAATTCAATATTCTTAAAATTGCCTCTAAAAAAAATATTCAAAATTAGGCATATATGCGATGTTATGGATGTGATGTTCTTATGTATGCCTAAAATGCATATGCAATATATGTTATTTTAGGGTTTAGAGAGAAATCTCAATCTCTTGCTGTCATTCTCGATGACTTTTGATTCTTGCCAATCTTGAATTTTTTAACCTTGATTTTGGACTCTTCAATGGGTTTTGATCTGATATGCACTCTGGGAACTTGCAAAACAGCTCTAATTCTAATCTTGATTTAATCAATGCCTTTTTATTGGCATTCAAGTCATTCTTTCGAGTATGGTGCAAAAATTTTATTAGCTTCCGAACACCTATATTTTCAAGAAATCTTTGTGCAGTAATACTCAATGATCATTTTCAAAAGTGAATAATTTATTCTTATTTAAATTCAATGGGAGATGCTTGAAAGGAATTGATTTTCATTTAGAGAAACAAAAATATTTATTTATGAGGAAAAAAGAACAAAGAGTACATGGAAAACACTCTGAAAAGGTTAATACATAAAATAAATACAAGTAGATGCCCTAGATCTCGGCAATATGGACACCTTTGAACTGACACACCGTTAGATGACTTTTGTGTACAACTTTTGTCAAGGGGTCTTCGAAGATGTGACAACGTTCGAGAGAGTGCAAAGTTCCTTCGAATTGTTAAGTCTACAAAAGACTTGGATGCCGTGATGCTTTACTTCCTTGACTCGGGACCTTTCCAATGCACGAATCCTGGATCATTATCCAAGTCGCCCTATTGGGTTTTCAACTTGGATCCATCCTTGGTTTCAAGATGCCCTTTGCGGGTTTTTATCTTGGACCTACCTTATTTTTATTCTGGTTTTTCTTTTTTATTTTTCAATTTAGAGTGCCCTTTCGAGTTTTCACTCTAAACATTTTTTTTCTTCAACTTAGTGCGCCCTTTAGAATTTTCACCCTAAGAGAAATATTTCTTGATTGCATCTGAATTAACCAGATTAGATAGTTTTGGCTCGTCCATTTCAGTCAGGATCAGCGCTCCTCCGGGGAAGGCATTTTTTACTACATAAAGCCCTTCCTAATTTGGCATCCATTTTACTCTGAAGTCTTTTTGAATTGGCAAAATCCTGTTCAGTACAAGATCTCCTTCACATAATACTATTGGATGCACCTTCATATTATGTACTCGAATCATTCGTTTTTGGTAGAGCTGAACATGGTGAATAACCTTCAACCTCTTTTCTTCTATTAGGTTCAATTGATCATATCGAGTTTGCACACATTATGCATCATCTATTTTAACTTCCGACAAAAGCCAGAGTGATGGGATCTCTACCTCAATGGGAAATACTACCTCCATCCCATATGCTAAGGAAAATGGGGTTGCCCCAGTCGATGTTCATACCGATGTTCGATAAGCAAACAAAGCAAAAGGTAATTTCTCATTCCAATTATTGTATGTCTCAGCCATTTTCTCCACTATTTTCTTGATATTTTTGGTTGCTACTTCTACCACTCCAATCATCTTTGGTCTATAAGCAGTAGAGTTGTGATGCTTTATGTTAAACTATTCACAAGAAACATCCATCATCTTGTTGTTCAAGTTTGTTGCATTATCGGTAATGATTCTTTCAGGTAAACCATACCGACATATGATCTCCTTTTTCAAGAACTTACAAATAGTAGATTGAGTGACAGTAGCATATGACGCAGCTTCCACCCATTTGGTAAAATTGTCAATTACTATGGGGGTGTTTGGTTCAAGGATTGTGGGATTCCCATGGGATGGGAATCCCACATTCCCATGTTTGGTTGGCCGGGAATCTCATTCCCGATAATATTTTATTACCAATAGTAGATTTTTGGGGGTATATTACTGGGAATGTTATTACCTCCCTTCCCTTAGGTATTGTAACATTACTGGTGTTTTGGACTAAAATGCCCTTAAATTTTTTTTTTTTTTCAAAAATATCCTTCTTCTGTCATTGAATAATAAAAATTCTACGAAGGTTAAATTACAAATTTATCCTTAAATTATTTTAGATTTACGAAAAAAAAGTCTAATTAAAATTTTATATATAGTTCAGGGGTTAAAATTTTTTTTGGCCCTTTCATTAAACCTTTTTTATATTTTTAATTTTGAAAAAAAAAATTATATAAATATTATGAATTTAATTTTTTAAATAAAATATATAAATATTTTACAATTTGTAATATTATACAAATATATAATAAGGACAATTTGGTCAAATATACATTCCAATAATCTTTTATTCCTTTAACCAAACACGGTAATCTTACATTCCTGCTAAACCAACCAAACACAAAATACAACATTTCCAGTAATCCTATTCCCTGGTAATCTTTTATTCCCACTGGTAATCTTACATTCTGTGAACCAAACGCACCATAAGAATGAACCGATGACCATTTGAAGCTCTTGGGTGGATTTCTCCAATGGCATCCATGAGCCACATAGAAAAGGGAAATGGTGCCGTCATCACATGAAAAGGGTGAGGCGGAACATTTATTTTATCCCCATATATTTTACATTTATGACATCTTCTAGCGTAGTTAATGTAGTCGCCCTCAAATGTGGACCAGAAGTATCTGCATCTCATAATTTATCTTAACATCATATGTCCATTTGTATGAGTTCCACAAACTCTGTCATGTACATCTTCCAAGATCATATTTGCATCTTCTGCAACTACACATCTTAACAAAACTTGATCATGGCTTTTTTTTGTATAAGATTTCCCCATAAAGAACATATCCATCTTTCATCCTTCTAATTGTTCTTTTATCAGTTTCGGTGGCTTCTTCTAAATAGCTTTGGTTTTTAATATATTGCAGAATGTCATGGTACCAAGGGTTCTCTTTTACCTCTTTGATTTGGTAACAATGAGCCGATACTCATAAGACTGCATGTCCATTGGCATCATGTCAGAGTCCCTGCCAGCCTTGAATCTTATTGCCAAGGTAGCTAAGACATCGACCAGTTGATTATCTTCTCTAGGTACGTAATAGAAAATGACTTCATCGAACTCTTCGAGTATATCCAATATGAGCTTTCGGTATTCCACTAGTTTTATATATTTTATCTCTCACTCTCCTCAGAGCTAATAGATTACTAAGGTAGAATCTTCATATACCCATAAGGTCCTTATATTATGTCAAATAGCATCTCAAATCCTTAAAACAAAAGCTTCATACTCTGCCATGTTATTAGTGCAATCAAAGTTTAATCTGCTAGTGAAAGGGTAATGATTTCCTTCAGGTGAAACAATATAGCTCCAATGTCGTGTCCTAATGCATTTGATGCACCATCAAAATGCATTCTCCAGGAATCACACGTATAAGGACTTGCTTCTTCTAGAGATATGGCTATCAAGTCTTCGTCTGGGAATTCAAAGCCCAGTGGCTCATAATTTTTAGAAGTTTTACTTGCTAAGAAGTCCGATATGTCATTTCCCTTTATAGCCTTTTGGCTCACGTATTCAATGTCAAACTCCAAAAACAACATCTGCCATCGTGCTAACCTTTCAGAGAGAGCAGGCACACCCATCATGTATTTTAACGGATGTAGCTTGGAAATCAGCCAAGTGGTGTGGTACAACATGTATTGTCTGAGTCTTCGTGTAGCCTAGACAAAAGCGTAATAAACTTTTTAAATAGGTGAATATATAATTTCACAATCAGTGAACTTCTTGCTCAGGTAGTAAATGGCTCTCTCTTTTCTTCCAGACTCATCATGTTGGCCAAAGACACATCTCATTGAATTCTCAAAGATGGAAAAATACATGAATAAAGGTTTGCCCAGGATAGGGGACATTAAGACATGAGTGTGAGATAATACTCTTTTATTTTCTCATATGTAGTCTGGCAGTCCTCATCCCATGTTCCCAAGTTGTTTTATCGAAGAAGATGGAAAATTGGGTCGCACTTGTCGATCAGCTAAGATATGAACGGTGCAATATAATTTAATCTACCCAGAAAACCTCAAACTTCTTTTTATGTTCATAGGGGAGGTAAATTCATGATAGCTTTGACTTTATCTGGATCAATCTCGATGCCTTTCCTACTAACCATGAAGCCTAACAACTTTCCAGATATTACTCCGAAGGTACACTTGTTTGGATTCAGTCTTAACTAGAACTTTCTTAATATTTGTAAGAGTTTTCTCAGATTCTCGACGTGTTCTTCTTCTTTTTTGCTTTGATAATCATGTCGTCAACATAAACTTCAATTTCCTTGTGCACCATGTCATGAAACAAGGTCACCATAGCTCTTTGGTATGTTACCCCAACATTATTTAATAAGAAGGACATCACCTTGTAGTAGAAAGTTCCCCACATTATGATGTATATGGTTTTTCCATGTCACATGGATGTATTTTAATCTAGTTGTATCTTGAGAATCTGTCTATGAATTAAAAGAAAGCATTTTATGTCGTGTTGTCCACCAGAGTATCTATGTACGGCAAGGTAAAGTTGTCTTTAAGACTTACTTTATTGAGGGCTCGGTAATCGATGCACATGCGCACTTTTCCATCATTTTTTGGCACCGACACTATGTTAGTCACCCATTTCGGATACTTGGCCACTTGAATAAAGCTAGCATCGAACTGCTTATTGACTTCTTCTTTTATTTTAAGGAGCATTTCAGGTCTCATCTGCCTTAGTTTTTGTTAGACGGGTTTATATTCTGGCTTGATGGGTAGTTTGTGGACTACCATATCTGTATCTAGCCCAGACATATCTTGATAGGACCATGCAAACACATCCTTGTACTCCTGAAGTAAATCTATTAGGCTTTGCCTTCCTTCAGTCAAAAGTGTTGTGTCAATTTTAACTTCCTTCTTTTCCTCTTCTGTGCCAAAATTCAAAACTTTGATTTTCTGTTCATGTGGCAATATTTTTTTGTCTTCTCTTTCCACCATCCTTAATAATTCAGAAGATAAGTTGCACTCTTATTCACTATCACATTCATCAATTTCCCCAAGGCAATTGAGTTGTTCAAAATCTGCCTCTGTGTCAGAATCATCATTGTTTGAATCATTAATATCTGGGGACCTGAAAGGAAAAAAGAGAAGAGAAATGTGTATATGCGAGAGGAATGTATCCCACACAGACTAAAGAAAAATTAAATACGAAATAAAGGAAATAAAGAAGGAAAAATGTTTACCGAAAAAGAAACTACATCTTTTATTGAATATGAATAAAAAACTATTTATTAACCCTTACAAAAGATCACCTATTGCCCCGGGTATAGGAAAATAAGAAAAGTTTGACTATTACTCTAAAAGAAATTTAAAAACCATAGGTAGTTCTTCAGTTGTCCAATTGTTAAGTACGAACCCTTACGGTAACAGACGGATTCTGGGTCTATCAATGTCTTCAGTGTTGTTCGTTGTTAAGGCATTGATGCTCAAGTCTTTCAAATCAACCTCAAAGTCTGGTAAAGTCATTTCAAAAAAGTACCTACCAGATTTAAATGTATCTTGAAGATGAGGGAATATCATTGGTTCCCACTGAATTTTATCCCCAATCAATCTTGCAAATCTTCTTTCTCGGCACTTCCGAATTTCCTTCCTTTTCTGTTGGTGATTGGGCTAAAACCCTAGCCCAAATTGATCTATCTTTTTGAAAGGAAAAACGAGATCAATTCTTCCTTGCAAAAAACTTCCAAATCCTTTTCTCATTTTAGCATTTTTCCAAAGGTTTGCTTTAGCTCCATCTTGATGCATTCTGAGAACCTAGGTTTAGAAATCTTTCCACCTTCGACTACGAATGTGGCATTTACAAACTCCAAAAAATCGAATGAACATTCTAAAGCATCCTCATCCACCTCAATGTATGGGGCATCAGTGGTCACACTTGCCACTATATCTTCCTCAACGTTGATGATGATAACAGTTCTATCAATGACAAACTTCACTTTTTGGTGAAGTGTTGATGGCACCATCCCAACTTTGTGTATCCATGGTCTTCCTAAAAGGTATTTGTAGGAAGACATAATGTCAATCAATAGGAATTCAATTTTATAAGTGGCGGGTCCAATGGTTAGGGGTACTTTAATCTTTTCGATTACCTCCCTCTTTGTCCCGTCAAATGATCAGACCACACTCTGGCATGCTCGCATATGGGAGGTATCCATTGGTAGCCTTTTCAAAGTGAACAAATGTATCACATTTAGAGCAGACCCGTTGTCGATTAACACACTTGGCAAGGCATGTCCCTAGCAGTGAGTTGTAATGTGCAATGCTTTAGCCCGATCTCTTCCTCTAGATATTGTTGACCAATCTGTTCAGCTTGTTGACTGGTATGTCTTGTGGTACAAAGGTCAGATTCAATACCTTTAACAGCGCCTCTCTATGTGCTTCCGAATTCAGTAGTAGTGTTAACATCGAAATACGTGCTGGAAAACTATGTAGTTGCTCCACAACATTGTATTCACTATGTTTTATGAATTTCAAAAACTCCACTGCTTCCACCTCTTTAATAGGTTTATTTACCACTTGTTTGTCTCCCTTGAATGACTCAAGTGGTCTCTGGGGTGGATGAGCTTTCCGGAAATAACACTTCCCACTTCTAGCAGCATGCCCCACTTCATGGGTACCTTGTTTCACAGTTGTCACTTGACAATCGTATTTCCAAGGCACTTACTGATCGTCTTTATAGGGAAAAGGTCTTGGTCCTACGATCACTACCTTTGATGGTGTTTTTTTATCGGCTGTACCTTAGGGGTGATTATCAAAGGGTGCCTCGCGCCATATCCTTGATCAGATACTTCTCTAGTTGCACAGATCTATGCTTTTGGAGTGTGCTTATTCTCTTCATAACATTTCAGCTATTTTTTGTCCATCATTCGAAGGATCAATGCTCTAAATTATGGACATTTTTGCACATTATGTTCCTCTTCATTGTGATAGCAGTAATAAATGCTACATGTATCCTCTGTTACACTGGGATGTGGTATAAGAAATCTTGCCTTCACCATTTGTCTTCACACCTAAGCCAAAAGAGACTTTACTTCAGAAACATTGGTTTTAACTTTCTTGCTTTTCTCTTCAGTGACTACATTAATCCCAACCTCTTAATGATTAGGCAAAGGATTTTGTGCAACATTTGGTGCTCCTGAGTTGTTGAAGTGGATCCAATTCCTGTTGCACATTCTTTGCACGATCCTCTTGAATACGATGCAGTTCTTAATAGTCTACCTTGGAACACCATTATGATATTCGTAATGGGCGTTCTCATCATACTACCTGGGGTATAGGGGCTTCATAGGTTCCACCAGATATGGTGACACTATATGAGTGTCAGAGAGTTACTGATAATGTTCTTTTTAAGTCATGGGAATATGATCAAAATGTTCATTTTCTCTTTTCTTTCTTGGGTTCCCTCGAATCTTGTCTAGAAGTACCTGACGGTATAAATGCAATTGATTTTGGGTTAGAGATTGTAACACCTTTGTTGGTGTTATCGGTGTTGATGTTGTTGATCTCTCCATCCTTTTTTTCATAGGAGGTTTCTTGCTGGACTCATTTCCTTCAATCTTGCCTTGCTTTATGGTCATTTATATTATCTCCCCGGCCATATATATGTTAGAAAAATTTCCAGATGTGATTGCAACCAGGTTCCTAGAGTAAAGAGCCTTCAGTGTTTGCACAAAGAACTTTCTGGTTTCCTTCTCATCCAAAGGGGGAAGAAATTGCACAGCTATATCCCTCCATCTATGTGCATATTGTCTAAAACTTTCGTTATGCTTCTTCTCCATACTTTGATGCATAACTCGATCTGGTCTCATATCGTTTACATGTTTGTATCGTTCCAAGAATGACTTGGCCAAAACCTTTCAATTTCTGATATGAGATAGATTTAGCTGGTTGTACCAAATGATGGCTGAACCTGACAAACTCTCCTAGAAGTAGTGAATCAGGAGTTGGTCATTTCCTACGTATCATGTCATTTTTTGACAAAACATGGTGATGTGAGATAAAAGGCAACTGTTCCCATTGAACTTTTCAAAATCTGGGACTTTAAATTTTGGAAGAAGAATCAAATTTGGGACTAGGCTTAACTCCAAGACGTCAACTCCATAATAGTCACTGTCCTCTTTAACTATTTTCATCTGATTTTCCAGCTGCTTGCTTTTTTCCTCCATTTTCTTTGCCTTGTCATCTTCATAAAAATCTGGTATATGGTAGTCATTTGGATTATTCTGAGGATTAGATACAACAGTTTGTACTTTTACAGTAGACGAGGCTTGTGCTTTCACAGCAGATGAGTCCCCTTGAAGTCCTGGTAGGATTCCCTGTGAGATAACCACATGTGGGGTAGGTGGAACGGTTACTTCTTCATATGCCCCTACCTCAGGACTACTTACCTGATTCAAGCCAGATAACTTTGCGATGATTATCAACCAAAGACTCTTGGCTTTTATTGATCAATCTCTTCGAGTTGAGCAATCTTAGCTTCTATTTTCTTCTTCTTTGAACGGGTATTATGAGGATGAGGTGTGTCCAATGCTTGGGGTGGTATGTCCAGTGTTTGTTCCTTTTTTTATAAGACATTTTTTGTTAGTTAATGTGAATGTAAAGAAATAAGTTAGTTAATGTGAATGTAAAGAAATAAAGGGAAAATAACAAATGCAAAGTATGTAAAAGTGCATGATGCATGAAATTTTCGAGGCACTGATCAAAAAATGTGTATGTTATTATAAATAATTTTTATTGGGACAAAAATATTATTTCTTTAGTGATTAAAAACATTTCAAAGGTACATTCTGACTAAGTCCTCTAGACCCTGAACGACTTCTAACAAGTTGACAAGTCTTCTTCCTTCATCTGTCACCAGCTAAATACCTTGTCAGACTACTCCAACTTCTCTAGTCAAATCATGCAAGTGATGTGCCACTTTTTGTACTTGCTCTAAAAAGTCTCAAATGACATATCTCTGGCTTTCACCCTTTGTTGAGCTTGCTCCCAACGAAAACACCATTGAAATCCTCCATCATAGGGAACTATCCGAAGCTCATTTTCTTATTTCTTAAACTTGACCACAATGGCTACTATCTCAGCTATGGTTTTGCCATCCTATTCTTCATGTCTTTGAAGAGACATCTCCAGATCAACTACCTTAGTCTTCAACTATTTGTTATGGTGTTGGCTTTCTAATAGAAACCTTTAGGAAGTCTTTAGTTGTTCTTTCAGTGTCTCCTTTTCATCTTGTCCTTTGAACTTCCTTTTCAGGCTGCTAGATTCACATTTCCAGTATTCGGAAGATCTTTTCAGACTGGAATTGTTCTAGACTTGCTCCTCATACCCCATTTTAAAATCTTCCAACTCAAAGAAGACTTTCTTCTGTTCCTTTTCTAACTTGTCTGCTCGATCCTTATGAATATCGGCATCTAACTTCCACTGGAATCTTTCAGCCTTTAGTTCCCTTAGCCTTTATTTTAACTCTTTAGTTTGAGCTTCGAATTCTTTCTTTGATATCTCCAATTCAGAGGGAACTAGTTTAAGATGCTCTTCCATGGTCTGAGTATCTTCATGATCTGGTACGGGAAGGGTGTTATTCTTTCTTAACTTTGACCATTCCAAATAATTTAGAGTAAACATGTCTTTAACAGCCATGACATCCATACAGAATATCTTCTTCGATGACTCAGCTACATCTTTAACCTTTTTCTTGTAGTTATCCTCATGGTATGTAAATTCTGATCCAAATGTTCCATATGTAGTTAGAATAAACTGGTGTACCCCATACTGCCAAAGTGCCAAAAGTGGAGAATATCCAACTCTTCCCCATAATCCAAGTAACATTATGATTTCTTAGTCTCCACATCGATAGAGAATGTTATTATGGGTCAATCAAGGGGCTCTCTAGATAATGTCCTTATCTTGAAGGTGCGTAAATTACTTATTTTTCTTTTGGGATGCCTTCTTGCCACTTTAGTGTAAGGAATTCCCCCAAAGGAGAGTAAGTAGTGCTCAATCGGCGGTAAAAAGTCCCGTCGATCTTCCAGAAGTGACTATGGATCCATACCGAAAGAAGTTGTGTGCACCCTATAAATCTTCCTCTAGTCTTCATGCAATGGTTAAGTGAATGGAAGGTTTCAGCTAATATTATTGGTGCAGGGTTCACTCGCTTCTATAGTTATTCGAACAGTTCAACCACAGTCACCTCAATATATCCCAAAGATTTCGGGAAGATAACCAAGCCGTAGAGACCTAGTGCAAAAATGTCTATCACCTTCTATTCATCGAGATGATTCTTCATTAGTTGCTTGATATGACTCCAAGCAATTCCTTCTCCTTTACCCTTGTGTTGAATCCTGTCAGTTACCCATTTTTCATCTACCCCTACAACCTTTGCCAACCCATTCTTGAAAGGTTGGTTTTTGATGTGCTTGGTGTAAACCCTATCCATTCTGATTCCTTCACAATGTAGTAAAGTAGTATACTCTTCGATTGTGGGAACCATGTCTTCTTGATTAAATATAAAACAGTTATACCCCGGATTCCAAAATTGTACTAAGGCTCAGATTAGGAGTTCATCTATCTTGACATAGAGTAGAAGTGTGATATCACCATATCGTAGGCAAAATTTTTGTTTCTGGTTGCTTTCTAGCTTTCCCAAACGCTCTACAATTCTTAAACATCGTTTCTCTTAAGGCTGACAGAAGCATAACCAACCAGATCTGACACATAGTTGCCCTCTAACATCCCAAAAATAGGTTTAGTGACTAAAATAAAAGTTTTGATATTTGGTTATCAATTTAAGAAAAATTTAAAAGTTTAGGGACTTAAATTTGAATATTTTGATATTAGATAAAATAATAAATATAGAAGGAGTGAAGGGTATTATGGTCTTTTCAGCCAAAAAGATATTTTATCTCCTTTATTAAGAGATAAACACGTGAAAAATTGGGAATTATCCAGAAACCTTTCTTCTTGCCTTCTTCTTCTTCTTCTTCCCGTTAGCTCCAACCCAAAGGTTAGTTAAGTAGTAGTTGTTTATTTCTTGGATTTTTAAGTTGATTTTTGTTCTATAAGCTAAAGGAAAGCATATATAAGATCAAGACAATAAAAAGAGAGAATTAGAAAAGGAATTGTAATAAGGGGTAGAAGTGAATTGTTGGTATGAAAAAGTTTTTAAAGTTTTATTGATAAATTTGACTTGTCATAAGAAGGATTAAGAAATCTAAACTATTAGAAATGAGTTTAGAACACATTCAAATTTTAGTAAAATTCTTAAATTCAAGAGTTATAGTGAGATATTGAAGATGATGAGGTGTTATAGTGTTAAAAGATGGTTTAGGTATGTATAGTTGAGTTTAAAAACATAAAGAGAGTTAAATAAAGGGAGTCTAAGTGAAGTATTGGTAAATTTTGGGTTAAAGAAATATTATGGGTTAGTAGAATTGGTACTGGTTGAGTACGTACCGATACTACAAGACAAAAAGAAGTAAAAATTTGGTGTATGTATCGATATTGTATGAATAATATCGATATCATAAGGCAATAGAGGGATAAAGGCTTCATGGGGTATCGATACTGAAGTGATAGTATCGGCACCATGGGTATCGATACCAATAGAGAGGTATCGATACCATTCTTGCAATGAAATTACAGAATCCTGAATGGGTATCGATATCATGGGATGATATCGATACTACAAACATGAAGGTATCGGTACTGTAACTGTATTATCGATACTACTTAATTGGAAATAAAAACTTAGTTTTTTGTTTTGTTTATATTAGTAAGAATCTTATCGAATAATATAAATTATGATATTTATTGGATTATGAATTTGTGTAGATATCGATCGAAAGCAAAGTCTCGACAAATCGACAAAATAAGATTTACCGAGAGAGCGATAAAAGATTTGTATCGACTAGTGAGGCCAAGGTGAGTACATGATATTAATTATAAGTTATGTTAGGGAATTAAGGCTTGCATAAGTCTAATTCCGATATTAGATTACATAAGTACCCGATTACAAGCATGTAGTGATATGATGCTTATGTGTACATGAGTATATGCATATGTCTAGATGTTAAGTGCATCCCTAAAAGTGATATATGTAAATGCAAGTATGTGTGATAAAATATATGACTATGAGTTATGTGTGATAATAAGTTATATGATCATAAGAGATAAGATATATGATAAGAGATATGTGAAAGTGATCTATGTGATTATATGTCTCTATGAATACAAGAATATGTGATATGATAATGAGATATGAGGCTCTACAAGAATATTACATGATATATGTGATAAGAAGCTATAAGTCTATATGTCTTTGTGATATGAATGTGTAAATATGTGACAAACATAAATAATAATGCTCATGTTATGTGATATGAGAGCTACGGGTATAGTTGGCATGCCAAGAGTCGGGGGTTCTATGTGGTCCTTCGGGATATATATGTATCTTTTGGAACATTTATGCGGTTCTTCGGGACACATATTTGGTCATTTGGAATATATATGTGATCCTTAAGGAGTGGTCCTTCGAGATAAATTTTATATGCCCCTAGTGGGAATTTATACGAGCTGTGGTGACAACATATGTGCAGAACCTCAATATACTCACATATCTTTAGTTCTCAGAAGTATACATGGGCTATTAAAGAGAGATTTAAACAAGTGCATTGTATATGAGGTATACGCTTTGTGATGGGAATTGTGTTACAATAATTATTTGATGTGGTGTGTATTGTTAGATATAAGAGTATATAATTATATGAATAAATGAAAATCATATTAATAGTGATAATAATGACATATGTGCATATAGGCCTTGTATTGTATGAAATGTACATACATTGGTTAAGTAGTTATAATTTCCATTATTCGTTTATATATTTCACTAAGTCTGTGACTTAGCATGTAAGTGTTTCACACGTAGGATCTGAGAAGTGTCAAAGAGAAGATAGGTAGTGGAGACAGCATCACATCATCGAAGATCATATCAGAATAAATTTTTCAGTATGTTTCTTTGTTGTAATATATAACCTTGGTATGTACTTAAATGATGAAATTGTATGAGCTCTGAACGGTTTTTTGTAAACTTTTTGAATTGATATATGTAAATTATTCAATATGTTTAAATTATATATGAAGTTTCCTCTATTTCACATAAGTAAATAATTTGAAAGGTCGATGTGACGTCTTAGACTCGTATTCAGGTCAAATACGGGTTAGGGGCGTTATATTTAATGGTATCAGAGCTAAGGTTTAGCTGATTCTAGGCTTAAACCGAGGTCAAAAGTATTTTAAAAAGTATACAAGCCAACGAAAAATTAAATTTTTGATCTAATAAAGTCATGAGTATGTTTTCTTCTAATATAGCTATATGGTTATGTCTTAGATGTTTGATCATAAGAGCTCCCGAAGTGATAGGAGAAGCAATAGATTTAAAGGTAGCAGCAATTCACCTGCCCTGGCCAGGCAGGGTGAAGAGCGAACAACTCTGGTAGTACCAGTACAATATCAATAATTGTTTTTAGTACGTTAAATGATATTCTGATGCGTTTTTGACCTTCTGCTCCCTTAACTCCTAGAGTGAATATTGCTAAGGAATTGAAAGATTTAGGAGCACTCGAGTTCAAGGGTGAAGTTGAGAAAGATCTTGTTGTTGCATATCTTTGGTTGAACAATGTTAAGATAATGTTAGATGGACTCCACTACTATGAAGTGGAGAAATTAGATGGAATAGTTTCTCTGTTGCGTGGTCAAGCTAGAGTATGGTGGGTAAATGTCACCATGAGATTGAGAAGTGATCAAGTGACATGGTCATTCTTTTTAGAATAATTCAAGCACAATTTCATTGGTGATCAGTTTATTAGGCAAATGAAACAAGAATTTCTGAATTTGAAACAAGGGGATTATACGGTGTATGAATATGAATGTGAATCTAATAAGTTAAGTCATTTTGCTGCTGAGCTTATCCCGAGTGAAAATGATGTTTGTGATTGGTTTGTGAAGGGCTTGTGCCCTAGGCTAAAAGAGTTATTGCTAGCTTTGAATTTGTCATCATTTTAAGAGGTGGTTAATTGAGCTAAAGCTCTAGAGAGAGCTCAGAATGAGAGGTTTAAAGAGCAGAAAGTTCAGAAGTCTAAGAGAGTTGGTACTTAGTCGAGTTCATCACCATCAAAGAGAAGTAGAGATTTGGATTCTCAAACATGGACTATGTTTGAATCAGCTGCATCTTCTGTTAAAAGATCAAATTTAAGTCAATCAAGGCGATGTTCACACTGTGGAATGAATCAGACGGGAGTATGTCGAGTGGTTTTGGGAGCCTATTTTAAATGTGATGATATGGGACATTTTATTCGAGATTATCCATTTATGAATGATGAAACTGTACAGAGAGACCGATCTGTTACGGCATCCCAAAGAAGTAGAGGTAGAGGTCGTGGAAGAAATCAGTCTGAGTCATCCACTCAACATGATATGCATACAACTGCACAAGTTTATCATTTAAGAACTGACGAAGATTTCGAGGATCCAGAGATTATTGCAGGTAAATTTCAATGATGTGGTAAATTAGTTTTGGTTTTAATAGTATGAGGATCAACATAGTTATATGCTAGTGGAAACTAGAGGGATAATTGAAAGATTTGATTTGAAACGATAAGTAATGAGCTGATAGAGATTAACTAGTAGGGCATGGTTCTCGGGTGAATAAGTTATGTTGAATTTGTATGTGGTATGAGAAATTATTCTGAAAGATATAACGAGCTTAGATGATTATTAATAAGTAGAATTATAAACTAGATTTTTGTGCAAGTAATGGTGACTATCAAGATTATATGTATTGAACTTCGAATGAGGACTTTATATGAGTATAAGATTAGTATTAAGAGTAATCTAAGATTAGTTAAGTATTATATAAGAGGCTTTCTCCATCTCGTTGTGAAGTGAAAATTTGAGGATGAATTTTCTTAAAAGGGGGAGATTTGTAACATCCCAAAAATAGGGTTAATGACTAAAATGAAAGTTTTTGAAATTTAGTTATCAATTTAAGAAAAATTAAAAAGTTCTGGGACTTAAATATGAATATTTTGGTATTGGATTAAATAGTAAATATGAAAGGAGTGAAGGGTATTATGGTCTTTTTAGCCTAAAGAATATTTTTATCTCTTTTATTAGGAAATAAACACATGAAAATTTGGGAATTATCCAAAAATCTTTCTTATTGCCTTCTTATTCTTCTTCTTCCCGTTAGCTCTAGCCCAAAGGTGAGTTAAGTAGTAGCTGTTTATTTATTGGATTTTTAAGTTGGTTTTTGTTCTTTGGGTGTTATATAAGCTTAAGGAAAGCTTATATAAGATCAAGACAACAAGAAGAGAGAATTAGAGAGTGAATTGTAATAAGGGGGTAAAAGTGAAATTGTTGGTATGAAGAAGTTTTTGAAGTTTTATTGATAAATTTGA
The DNA here is from genome assembly GCF_006381635.1 of Hibiscus syriacus. Taxonomy (NCBI): domain Eukaryota; kingdom Viridiplantae; phylum Streptophyta; class Magnoliopsida; order Malvales; family Malvaceae; genus Hibiscus; species Hibiscus syriacus. The sequence goes on along the minus strand of NW_024063471.1, from coordinate 13,216,962 downwards.
CTTTTCATAAGAAGGATTAAGAAATATAAAGTATTAGATATGAGTTTAGAACACATTGAAAGTTTAGTAAAATTCTTAAATTCAAGAGTTATAGTGAGATATTGAAGATGATGAGGTGTTATAGTGTTAAAAGATGGTTTAGGTATGTATAGTTGAGTTTAATAGTATAAAGGGAGTTTAAGTGAAGTATTAGTAAATTTTGGGTTAAAGAAATATATTATGGGTTAGTAGTATCGGTACAGGTTGAGTAAGTACCGATACTACAAGGCAAAAATAAGTGAAATTTTGGTGTAGGTATCGATACTGTATGAAACAATATCGATACCATAAGGCAATAGTGGGATAAAAGCTTCATGGGGTATCGATACTGAAGTGGTAGTATTGGCACCATGGGTATAGATACCAATAGGGAGGTATCGATACCATTCTTGCAATGAAATTATAGGATCATAAATGGGTATCGATACCGTGGGATGGTATCGATACTACAAGCATGAATGTATCGGTATTGTAACTGTAGTATCGATACTACTTAATTAGAAGTAAGAAATTAGTGCTTTGTTTAGTTTATATTAGTAAGAATCTTTTTGAATTATATAAATTCTGATATTTATTGGATTATGCATTCGTATAGATATCGATCGAAAGCAAAGTCCCGACAAGTCGACAAAGTAAGATTTACCGAGAGAGGGATAAGAGATTTGTATCGACTAGTGAGACCAAGGTGAGTACATGATATTAATTATATGTTATGTTATGGAATTAAGACTTGCAATAAGTCTAATTCTGATATTAGATTACATAAGTAACCGAATACAAGAATGTAGTGATATGATGCTTATGTGTACATGAGTATATGCATATGTCTAGATGTTAGGTGCATCCCTATAAGTGATCTATGTAAATGGATGTATGTGTGATAAAATATATGACTATGAGCTATGTGTGATAATAAGTTATATGATCATAAGAGATAAGATATATGACAAGAGATATGTGAAAGTGATCTATGTTATTATATGTCTCTATGAATACAAGAATATGTGATATGATATATTATATAATAATGAGATATAACACTCTACGAGAATATTACATGATATATGTGATAAGCTATAAGTTTATATGTCTATGTGATATGAATGTGTAAATATGTGACAAACATAAATAATAATGCCCATGTTATGTGATATGAGAGCTACGGGTATAGTTGGCATGCCAAGAGTCGAGGGTTCTATGTGGTACTTCGGGATATATATGTAATCCTTTGGAACATATATACGGTTCTTCGGGACACATATTTGGTCCTTTGGAATATATATGTGATCCTTAAGGAGTGGTCCTTCGGGAAATATATGTGGTCCTTGGGGATAAATTTTATATGCCCCTAGTGGGAATTTATACGAGCTGTGGTGACAACATATGTGCAGAACCTCAATGTACTCACATATCTTTAGTTCTCAGAAGTATACATGGGCTATTAAAGAGAGATTTAAACAAGTGCATTGTATATGAGGTATACGCTTTGTGATGTGAACTGTGTTACAGTAATTATTTGATGTGGTGTGTATTGTTAGATATAAGAGTATATAATTATATGAAAAAATGAAAATCATATTAATAGTGATAATAATGACATATGTGTATATAGGCTTTGTGTTGTATGAAATGTACATACATTGGTTAAGTAGTTATAATTTCCATTATTCATTTATATGTCTCACTAAGTCTGTGACTTAGCGTGTAAGTGTTTCAAACGTAGGATCTGATAAGTATCAAAGAGAAGATAGGTAGCGGAGACAGCATCACATCATTGATGATCATATCAGAATAAATTTATCAGTATGTCTCTTTGTTGTAATATATAACATTGGCATGTACTTAAATGATGAAATTGTATGAGCTCTGAACGGTTTTTTGTAAACTTTTTGAACTGATATATGTAAATTATTCAGTATGTTTAAATTATATCTGAATTTTCCTCTATTTCACATAAGGAAATGATTTGAAAGGTCGATGTGACATCTCAAACTCGTATTTGGGTCGGATACGGGTTACGGGTGTTACATGCACTGCAGACTGTCTCCCTTTCCTTCTGAGTCTTTTCTGACCATATCCAGACCTCTGCGTTTTTCACGTCTTACATAACAACCCCTTTGTCCATTAATACAAATTATTTGTGTTTAACGAAGTCTTTTTGTGGATCAATCACCTCTATTAAACTATGTGAATGAAATAAAAGAAAACAAAAAAATGAAAGAAAAAACAAGTTAGTAAGAAAAAATTAGTAATAAAAATAATAACGAAAGTAAAAAGAAAATTCCTACCCCATATGATATCTACCCCACATTTTTTTATTCTTACCCTGACATGACTTCTATCCCACATGTTAATTTTTTAGCAAATCCTAACCGCATATTTTTCTAGTTCGCATGCTTTGAACAAAAAATAAAACAGGAAATAACTCAAGCATCCTAAGTTTTGAAATGGAGTTTCGGGGTGGGTGCTAATTCCTTGTTGTCTCCTGGTTTAGGTTCTGAAAAGAGTACCACGAGTTCTCATTGCTTGTGCCCCCTTGGGCTTACCAGACCCTCAGTCCTAAGCCCATTATAAGCTTATGTGGACCAAGTTAAACTGGAGAGGACACATTCTCTTATGTATATACGGAGAATAAATTCTCACGAAGACATAAGGTATATGAATCTCGAAGGTTACTTGCTAGGCCTATACGGAGAATAAATTCCCACAAAGGAGTCGCTTTCACCTCCATTTACGAAAGAGTTTGGAGTTCGGGTATAGAGCCTGAGATGGATTTTTGAAAAGATGAAATCATTAGAAAACATTAGTACAACTATTTATTTGAAAAATAATAATCAAAGTTAAATAATAAGGATCAAAAAGTTAAATTATACTGGTACTAGTTTACTGGGAATTGTACTGATCCGACCTATGGTTTTCTACGTCTTGTGAGCTCGTATTCTTTTTAATAAGTTCATGTTGATTATGGGACTGATCTATCATGAACGAATTGGATTTTTTTTACATGTTTTGGAAATTTTACAGTTGAATCTGTATTGAATTATAGCTTTAGAAGACAATTCTGCATGCACACAACTCGAAAGGTATCATGACAAGGTAGTATATTTGGAGCAACTACTTGATATGTTGCCCGTTCTTTGCACATTTGCACCCTCATTTCTGGAATATATATGTTTGTTGCAGTGTCCTCTATGTTTACAATGTTTTTTTATTGCTGACATGCCATGAATTTACAATAATTATGGAGTCATATGATTTTAGTTATGCTATCTGCTTTAGATTCTCATCATGTTTGGTTATTGAGGAAAATTAAACATGGAGCATTAGAAGCAATTATATGTTAAAAGGGTAGGCCATTAATGCATTTACAACTGCTAATGTTGTATTTGGCATCTAATGTCTATCTTAAACAACTCATTTGACACCTTAGCTTTTGGAGTGACTATGATCAAACCTCTTTCCTTTTATTTATTAAGTCCTCCTTTTTAATGAGTTATTAATTGATATTATTGGTTTATTTTAGTTATTTTTTGGTTGTATGTTGTAATCCTATGAACTAAAACTCTTTACTATTTTCACAGCCGTTGGACGTGCATGCTCAAGTTTCATCTAAACCTATTGGATTGTCATACCAAAGTGTGGCATCTACAAACAAGACAAATTGGCATTGTTACTTTTACTTCAACGATTTATGCAATAAACGTGATAGGTGCACTTTATTCAAAGTACAGTAGTCGTTGGATGTGCATACAACAAACCTCAAATTTATATTGAAGTAAACACTGTCAAATAGCAAATTCATGTTCAAAATTCCAAAACACTTCAATTACATTCTAAACCCCAAATTCCAAAATATTGTTATTATATTATAAACTCTAAACTAAAGTATTTTAGAATTTAGGGTTTAAAATGTAATTAAACTATTTTATAATTTAGGGTTTAGAATTAAATTAAGGACTTTGTTGCAAGTTTTAAAAGTTAGGGGACCTAAATGTATGTGCCTAAAAAGTTCAATGACCATATTACAAATGGACTAAATGTTGGAAGACTGCCACGTCATATTCTTCTAACGGCAATGTAACGGCGTCAAATGGCTGGTTACGTCGAGGACCATATTGCAAATGGACTAAATGTTGGAGGATTGTATTACAAGTTTTAAAAGTTGGGGGACCTAAATGCAAGCTTCAGAAAAGTTTAGTGATCATTACAATACTTTACCTTTTTCAAAAACTATATATTATACGTTTTTAAAAATATTTTCAAAACCACATATTATATATTTTTCAAAAAACTACATTTGAAATTATTTTATATATTATATACTATATAAAATCCCTTAATGTACTAGATGAAAATGGGTGTCTACATATATATATATATATAATTGTACTTGTCGCAGTCGTTTTTCGGGTGGGACCAAAATTAGGCTTCGACCTGAAAAAATGTGTTAGAGCCACCACCGATCATTTATATTTTCAAAAGAATGGTTGATCGGACACCATCTTACATGATCTGCGTTTTATCAAAAATATGTCGGATTCGGGAGTCGGTTACAATCAAGGAAGGATAAGCACCCTTGAACTGCCCTTTTGGTACTGTTTTAATTTGTCGGTTGTCTTAATTGTGAAAATTAAAATTAAAATTAAAATTTAAAAACTTGATTCGAATTACTCGTTTAAAAGAAAATCCTTTCACTCGATAAGAGATCTTGAAAACATGAAATTAAAGGATTAAATAATAAAAACTAGAAAATTAATGTCTAAAAAAATAAAATAAATAATACAGCCCATAATGTAAAAACAACACATTTCAAACACTAAAATATAATAAACCCATATAGTTAGAACTAAAATATAAATTATCCAAAATTACGGATTAAAACTGAAATAATTAAAAATATATAAATTATAGTGACCAAAATAAATACATGTAAAATAATATGGCCAAATTAGAAACAATAATATTTAGTGAGGATTGGATATGTAAATAAACCAAAGCAAATTATATTAACACAATGGCTAAATTAAAACATAAACAAAATGAAAAGGATTTAACATGATAATAACCCATTTTATTTTATAACTAAAATAAACATATTACAACATAGAAGGACCTAGGTTGATATTTACCCCTAAAGTCTCAAAAACACGGGAATAGGGAGGCTAAAACGACGTAGTTTTGTTCCAAGTATATATATATATATATGTGTGTGTGTGTGTGTTTTAAAGGCAAAAATGTCCTAGCTTTCTCATTTGCCTCATCTGAGACGAGAGAAGAGAGAGAGTGTGCGAGAAAATCCTCTTAACTCTTTCATCGGGGAATTCATCGGTCGCCGCTGCCGGTGATAGCTCACGGCGACCGGAGCTGACCGGAGAGAGGAAAAATTTGTCAAAATCTTCCCCTCATTACCCTTAACCTAAATCCCAAGCTATATCAACCTAAAAGTGACCCTAACCTCGTAGATCTGAATATTACCTTTCGAAGACACTAAGCAAAACTCGATGACTCTCGAGCTCCCATAGCTTTGAACGGAGGTAAGGTTTTTCTCCACAATCTGTAAGTTTTTTATTTTTTTCGAATGAGTTAGAATATTCCTCTTCGAATCTCTGTCTTTTTCCCGATCGAACCTCCACTGTTTTTCTTTTTTTCTGTTCGAAGGCTTTGGATTCCCTCCCAAATCTCCTATATACATACGCATATATATAATCCTAGGTATTCTATGTTTAGTTCCGTTTTTCTAGAGTTTCACTTGAACTAAAAATGCTTGGTTTTTTTGTTTTTTGTTTGTTGGTGAGTCCCACAAAAACACGTCACCGACGGCCGAGAAAAACGGACTGACTGTTGACTGAGGGGTGTTATGGCTCTCCATGCGGCACTGAGGGAACAAGGTAAAAGCCTAGCCAAGATCTATTGTGTATCGTTGGATCTCATCTAGATCCAACGGTGAATACTGTTGGGCGGCTGGAACAAAGGAAGGTTAGGGTTTTAAAACCCTAACCAATTTTGGTTGTTGGCCTGGTTGAGCTCCAAATTTGGGTCTACAAGGGTTCTGGGTTGCTGTTGGGTTGGACTGCTGGGCCAACTAGGTTTCAGGCTGTAAATAATGAAAAACGGAAAGTAAATAGATATGTGTTGTAAATGTATAATGCACATATATAAATACAAATTTAGTATACGGACACAATGTACATGCCCTGCATAGTATATTATAGTATATAGTATAATATGTATATGTATATAATATAAACGTAACACATATATTTATACAACACAAAATACTATATAATATAATAGACTAATATATTTAAATACAATAATAACATATAAACAAAGTCAGACAAAAATATGTGTCTACAACTGCCCTTTTTTGTCATTTTTTGTGTAACGAAAAATAGGAAAAAGAAAAAAGGACACAATTTTTTGTTCGGTATGAAGGGGTTTCTGAGTCTAATATACTCCCTTGTGGAGTTGAAAATTGACTCTGATATTACAATTAGGAATAACTCCCTGTTAAATTGAGTTGCGAATGACTCCTCCGTCACGAAGTCGAGTCAATCTTGAAATGATATTCTTCTTCATGAAATTGAAACCGTAGTTCACAATTTGAATTGAAAGGTGGCTTCTTGTTCCCAAATTGTAGTCAACCTTGGTATTTTCCTCGATTTAAAAACCTTGGTTTGAATATTCGACTGGAAAGTAGTTCTTCGATACTACCATGTAGTTGATAGGCCCTCGAGCTGAATGAAATCGAACTCGAAAGGTTTTGTTGACAGATAACCCCTCTCACCTTGGAGCTATGCTGTAAATTTGTTATGCCCTTGAGCTGAATGGAATCGAACTCAAAGGTTTTTGTTGACATATAACCCTCGTCGCCATGAGTTATGTTGTATTAGATTGAGAGATTGCCCCAGATCTTCTTTTTGACTTAAAGGCCTTGGTTTAAACTTCAACCGGAAAGTAGTTCCTCTCTACTACCATGCGGTTGATATGTCATCGAGATGAATGGAATCGAACTCGATAGTTTTTGTTGACAGATAGCTTTTCTCGACTTAAGCTATGTTGTAAATTTGATATGCCCTTGAGTTGAATGTAATCGAACTCGAAGGTTTTGGTTGATAGATAGCCCTTATCGCCTTGAGCTATGTTGTAAATTTAATATGTCCTTGAGTTGAATGTAATCGAACTTGAAGGTTTTGGTTGACATATAGCCCTTCTCTCCTTGAGCTATGATGTAATAGGTTGGGAGATAACCCCTTATTGTTGCAAATGACTCATTTGTTGTGAAACTAAGTCAACCCACTTGGGCACGATATCCTTCATCGTGAAGTTGAAATCGTGAATGGTTCTATTGCTGTGAAGTTGAGCTTTGAGTTAGATATCCTCTGTTGTGAAGTTGAAATCCAATCTCGAGTTGTAATGCCTCACCAAATTGGCTTTAGGTTGGATATACTTCGCTGTGAAGTTGAAATCCAATCTTGTATGAGTTGCGTCATTTCGAGTTCGATATCTTTCACTGTGAAGTTAAAATGTAGCTCAAACTATGAACTGGAAAGTTGTTTGTTGACAAATAGCTTTTCTCGACTAAAGTTGTGCTGTAAAGTTCCTCTAAATGAAGGATGACCCCCTTCTCGGGTATAAGTCGATCATAATTTTTTAGATGACTCCCCTTCACGGGAAAGCCGAGTGGTAAATTCTGTCAGCCGTATATCATCTGTCGTGGAGTTGAAATCTTGCTTGAAAACGTTAACTGGAAACTAGCCACTCATCGTTGAGTTAAGCTGAACTGGATTCATTCTGGATTGGCTCTCGAACCTGTCTGAAGTTGATTATAATATATGTTGATCTTTCAATATATCAAGTTGGTTTTAGGTGTAGTTGCCTACCGTTGAGTTAAGCAACCACCATCGATCTTTCTTGAAGGTGCTTTTGAATCGAGTACCTTTCTTCTTGGAGTTGGAACATGACTCTAAAGCTGCAAAAATTATGTATGTGAAAAATGATAAATGTGATGCTCTTAAGTATGTCTAAGATGTATGCAACATGAATTAGCTCTTTTTTATCACCTGGATGAAGCCTCATTTTTTTCTGTTGATCTTGTCATGGGAATCGATCATGCCCCATGTTGCTAACATTGTCACAAGTTCTATCTGATCACTCTGACTATTTGTTTTCAAGAAAGTGAAATTCCCTATTATTCTGGTGTTGTTTATTCTTTCTTCAATAGAGGCAAAATGAGCCTCAACAGCTTCAAGGACCCTCCACATTTGAGACTGTTTTGTTTGAAAACATTTTTCTCCTTTCTTTTATTTTAGGAAAAAAAAGAATATAAGAATTTTGTAAAACATTCCCTTTAATTCAGGTTCACAATCGAATCGAATCATAAACATGAGTTCACAGAAAATCAAAAGAATCAATAACTCTTTAATGCTTTCAGAGTTATGGCTCTTTGACGAATATTCAAATTGATGAGTTGGCTTCAGGTTGGCCTCCTATTTTCTAAGGTTTTGGCCACCAAAATGTCATTTCTTTCTTGATCCTTTTGAACATTGCAACATGCCCCTATTTCTTGGCTTGGAATTTTAATCGGATGCGGATAAAATGACGCAACTAGCATAATCAATTACTAGACCTTCTATTTCGGTTCTCTGAAATCTTTCATTTTGTTCATGCTTCACAGATTCCTCTAACAAAGGTAATGCTGAAATATCGATCTAAAAAGGAAATTCCTGAGTGCTCGTGTGAAATTGACTATAACAGGTGTTCCTTAACTCCCTTAGTCTATCTTTGCCGAAACTCCTTATTTAGATAGATTTGATTTAATTTATCATTGTCTGGCTAGCTGAATCCATAAAGCCGAGGCGTTTAATCAGTTGCTCTAGAGGGACATCTCAATATTATAATCACCTTTATCACGCTAGCTGAATCTTACCCATAAAGCCAGGGCGTTTAACCAATTGCTTTAGAGGGACACCTCAAGCTTTATTGTATAGATATTATAATCACCTTTATCATGCTAGCTGAATTTTATCCATAAAGTCGGGGCGTTTAACCAATTCCTCTAGAGGGACAGCTCAAGCTTTATTGTATACATATAATATTATAATCTGGGTATATGGATCTAATTTCTTAAGTTTGTCAAGAAGAACCTGTTATAGTCTAGGTGTTGTTGAAAGTCATGAAATCTCATCTTTAGAGTTCAATTTCCATGCAACTGATCTGAACTAGATTTACCTACTCGACTTCCATCTGTAAAGATCATGATCATCATTGAACATTTTCAACAAAAGTATAATAATGGCATACGCAAGGGATGCCCCATGTTGTTCGCTCCTATGCATACCTAATATCAAGCCTCTTGTTTATTTCCTTATGAGAGGAGAATGTTATATCGGTTCTTGTAAGAGAAGGGTATGATGTTCGAGTGTGTCTTTTGGGTTAAAATCAGGGGTCATTATTTTACCAATTTTTAATCATGTCACTTTGTCAAAGATCTATAAGTCTGATCATTTACAAAGTTTTTAATTCAGCTGATATTCAAAGAATTTTAAGTTTTAAATTTGATTCAATACTCAACATAAATTCTTTTAAATATCCTTATAAAAAGAAATATGAGAAAGTTCAAAAACAAGTTACAAAAAGAAATATGAGAAAGTTAAAAAAAAATAAGTTCAAACAGGATGCTGTAAAATGGAATAAAGCCTCATTAGGATGCCCCACTATTTCCAAAATGTTGAGTGTCTAATTGGATAAGGGCCTTCATTTGCACTTGCTCCCCATTTCTCAATTGTTTCACTTTCCAAGGCTCATTTTGATGTACCCTCAGACGAACAAATTTTTTGCTTCCTCCTGAGCAGCTTCTTGGGAAAATCCTACTTCCTTGTGATTTATCACCTTTTCCTTTCCTGGTTGGAAATCGGCCCCAAATTTAGATCCAAAACGATTTTCCCTGGTGGTATTAGTTTTGGTTGGATCCCAAACGCATATTGCAGCTGTAATTGGCGTAATATTCGTCAGGCCTTCTAGGCTACCCAAAATCCCACTTGTTTTCAGGAAATCTGATATAGGTGTTTGAGGTGTCTTCAAGGCTGCATCTGCCCCATTCATTCATAAACCCACGGGCCAGTCTCGGATTACATTCATGGAAACCCTTCGGCTTGGATTTCCTTTTCCATCATTTTAAGCCTTATGTTCTTCACATGAATTCTCTGTTAAAGCCGTTTGAGGTGTCTTCATGGCTGTATCTGCCCCATCCATTCCTAAACTCATGGGCCAGTCTCGGATTACATTCATGAAAGCCCTTCTGCTTGGATTTCCTTTTCCATCATTTTGTGCTTTATATTCTTCACAAGAATTCTCTGTTGAAGCAACGAATTCTGAGTTTTGGACCTTAATCATTTTTTCTTCTACCTTGCACCCTTGAATTGCTTGCTCTAGAGGATCCTCAAGGTTACTAGGAGCCTTAACTGAACAATCCAAAGTTCCATTCTGGTTTATCTAAGGAATCTTATTGTAGGTTCACTTTTCATTCGGGGGCCACTGTGGTTGGACATGTCCTAGTGTAACCAATTCGGCTATGAGCATTTTTACTATAGTTTTTCAAGCGAAAAATTAAAGGGAGGGAATTGAAAACCATGCACTTTCTTTTTCTTCTCATCTAGTCCCCATGACGAGAGACTACTTGACAATGAATTTATAGATAGAACTTGAGTATCCTGACTGGATGATTGTAAAGGGTTAGAGCCTCTAATCATGAGAGGTTGATCCTTCTTAGCCTTCTTGGTCAACATTTGGTCCTCTTCTATGACCCTCTTCTTTGAGTAAAGCTTATCTCTCACAAGGGAAATTTTATCCCTCATTAGCTCTTCCTTCATTATTGCCCCAGTGGAACCTTCTACAACCACATTTGATTTTTGGAACTGACCTGAAATATCCGGCTCCTTAACAGGTTCTCTTGCCACATTCATTTTAGTTTCAGCACTAGCATTCATAGTCCCATCCAAAATAGGATCCACTAGTGGCTTCTCTCCATGGATCACAACATTTACCATGTCCATTAACTTGGTCATTTGTTCTCTTAATTCATCCTGAAATCTTCTTGCTTGATCGATCATCTCCTGTTGGGTTTATATGAGTTGCTCTTAAATTTTCTCAATCTTACCAACACACGCTAGTATCTCATTCATTGCTTTGGATCTTTTTATAGACACACTTCAGGTAATCTTCAATTTGCTTTCAAAGCTTCTCTTTTAATTGCCTTTTCTTTGAGCAGTGTATCCAGTGTTTGTTCCTTTTTTATGAGACATCTCTTGTTAGTTAATGTGAATGTAATGAAAAAAATAAAAGAAAAAAATAATGTGAAATATGCAAGAATGCATGAGATTTCGAGGCACTGATCCAAAAATGTGTTTGTTACTATAAATAATATTTATTAGGAAAAAAAGTGTTTTTTCTTAAGAGAGAGAAAACATCTAAGTCTTATAGACCCCGAACATCTTCTGACAGGTTGACTCATTTTCTACCTTCGTTTATCCCCAGTTGAATACCCTGTCGAACCGTTCCGACTTCTTTGGCTAAACCGTGTAAGTGTCGAGCTGTTTTTTGTACTTATTCTAAGAAATCTCGAATGGCTGCATTTATGGCATTCACTCTATGTTGATCATGTTCCCTAACGAAAACGCCATTGAAAACCTCCATCAAAGAAAACTATCTAAAGTTCATTTGCCTGTTTATTGAATTTGTCAACAATGGCCTCTAATTTTAGCTATCGTTTTGCCATCTTGTTCTTATTATCTTTGAAGGGACTCTCCAGGTCAGTACCCTTTTTCTCGACTTGCCCCTACAACCTTTGCCAACCTATTTTTGAAAAGTTGACTTCTAATGTACTTGATTGTGGGCACCACGCCTTCTTGATTGAATGTGACAGATAGTTGCCTTGTAGATTGTCCTCCTTTTCTTTCTGAGTTTTTTTTACCATATTCGGACCTTTGTGTTCTTCATCTCTTGCATTACAACCCCTTTGTACATTAATGCAAACTATATACATTTAACAAACAAGTTTTTGTGGACCAACACATCTTTTGAATGATGTAAATGATGAAAATAAAATGAAAGAGAACAAAAATGAAAAGAGTTGGTGGGGTAAATCAAAACAATAATGAAAATAAAAAGCCCTACCCTACATGCTTATTATTCCTACCCGGACATGAACTCTATCCCGCATATTAATTTTGAACAAGTGTCCTAACCGCATAAATTTCTAGTTCACATGCTTTGAACAAAAAATAAAGCAGGAAATAATCTCAAAACAACCTAGGGTTTAAAATGAGGTTTTGGGCTGGGCTCTAATTCCATGTTGTCTCCCGGTTTAGGTTCTAAAGAAAGGTACCTGAGTTCTCCTTGCTGGTGCCCCCTTGGGCTTGCCAGACCCTTAGTCCTAAGCCCATTACAAGCTTATGTAGACTAAGTTAAACTCGAGAGGATATATTTCCTTATGTCTATGCGGTGAATAAATTCACACAAAGACATAAGGTATATGAATCCCGAAGGTTACTTGCTAGGCCCGCACGGAGAATAAATTCTCACGAAGGCATCGCTTTTACCCCCACTTAAAAAGAGTTTGGAGCTCGAGTATAGAGCCAGAGATGAAAACGTTTTCAAAAATTTGAAATCATTGAAAAAACGTTAGTACAACTATTTATTTGAAAAAAATAATCAAAGATAAAAATAAGAATTGAATAAATAAATTAAAATTTAAACTTGTAATTTTTGCTCAAAAAGACAACCGAAAATTAATTTCGGCCTGACTCACTTACCTGTCCCCAGCGGAGTTACCAAACTATCGTAACCGTCTTTCAAGTGGGCCCGAAATTGGGCTTCGACTTGAAAAATGTATTAGAGCCGCCGTCGATCATTTATATTTTTTAAATTGGTTGATCGGACACCATCTCACCTGATCTGCGTTTTACCAGAAATATGTTGGATTAGGGAGTCGGTTACAGTCAAAGAAGGATTAGCACCCTTGAACTTCCTGTTCTGTATCGTTTTAATTTGTCGGTCGTCTTAATTGCGAAAATTAAAACTAAAATAAAATTTAAAAACTTGATTCGAATTACCCGTTTAAAAGAAAATCCTTTCACTCGATAAGAGATCTTGAAAACATGAAAATAAAGGATTAAATAATAAAAACTAGAAAATTAATGTCTAAACAAATAAAAAAAATAATACATCCCATAATGTAAAAATAACAGATTTTAAACACTAAAATATAATAAACCCATACAATTAGAACTAAAATATAATAAACCCGTACAATTAGAACTAAAATATAAATTATCCAAAATTATGGATTAAAATTTCAAAATAATTAAAAATATATAAATTATAGTGACCAAAATAAATACACGTAAAATATTATGGCCAAATTAGAAACAATAATATTTAATGAGGATCGGACATATTAATAAACCAAAGCAAATTATATTAACACAGTGGCTAAAATAAAACATAAACAAAATAAAAATAAAAATGATTTAACATGATAATAACCCATTTTATTTTATAACTAAAATAAACAGATTACAACATAGAAGGACCTAGGTTGATATTTACCCTAAAGTCTCGAAAACATGGGAATGGGGAGGCTAAAACGATGTAGTTTTGTTCCAAGTATATATATGTGTTTTAAAGGCCAAAATGGCCTAGCTTTCTCATTTGCCTTATCTGAGACGAGAGAAGAGAGAGTGTGAGAGAAAATTCTCTTAACTCTCTCATCGGGGAATTCATCAGCTGCCACTATTGGTGACCGCTCACGACTGTTCACGGCGACCTGCACGGTGGCCAGAGAGAGGAAAAATGCCAAAATCTTCCCCTCGTTACCCTTAACCTAAATCCCAAGTTATATTAATATGAAAGTGACCCTAACCCCATAGATCTAAAATTACCTTTCGAATAAACTAAGCAAAACCCAGGGACTCTCGAGCTCCCACAGCTTCGAACGGAGGTAAGGTTTTTCTCCACAATCTTTAAGTTTTTATTTTTTCGAATGAGTTTGAATATTCCTCTCCGAATCTCTGTCTTTTGCTTGATCGAACCCCCACTGTTTTCCTTTTTTTTTTGTTTGAAGGCTTCATATTTCCCTCCAAATCTCCTGCATACACGCTTATATATATAGTCCTAGGTATTCTATTTTTAGTTTCGTTTTTCTAGAGTTTCACTTGGACTAAAAATGATTGGTTTGTTTGTTTTCTGTTTATTGGTGAATCCCACGAAAACACGTCGCCGACGGCCGAGAAAAACGGGCGGACTGTTGACCGAGTGGTGTTGTGGCTCTCCATGTGAGGATGAGGGAAAAAGGGTAAAACCCTAGCCAAGATCTGCTGTGGACCCAATGGTGGATGCTGCTAGGCGGATGGAATAAATAAAGGTTAGGGTTTTGAAACTCTAACCGATTTGGGTTGTTGACCGGGTCAGTTCAGCTCGGGCTCCAGATTCGAGTCTGTGAGGGTTCTGGGTTGCTGTTGGGTTAGACTGCTGGGCCAACTAGGTTTCTGGCTGTAAATAAAAAAATAGATATGTGTTGTAAACGTATAATGTACATATGTAATATACAGACACAATGTACATGCCCCGCATAGTATATTATAGTATATAGTATAATATGTATATGTATATGTATATAATATAAATGTAACGCATATATTTATACAACACAAAATACTATATAATATAATAGACTAATATATTTAAATACAATAATAATAGATAAACAAAGCCAGACGAAAATATGTGTCTACAGTACTTTATATGTATATATTCTTTATATGCTTATATACTTTTTATATATATAATATACGTATACTTATACTTTATATTAATTATATATGTATATATACTTTATACTAAAACTTTATATATATCTATATTATAGTTTATATATATACTTATATTCTTATATACTTTATATTATATACTTTTATACTTTATATTATTATATACCTATATATACTTCATACTAGAACTTATATATATATATATATATATATATATATATATATATATATATATATATATATATATTATTTATACTTTATATATATACTTATACTTATACCATTTTTATATGTATATTTAAATAAGTATATATATATATACTTATATGTATATACTTTTATATTAATAAATATATATATATATATAATGTATTAATATATGCATAAGTATAATGTGCATTATATAATATATATACATGCATCATATTATCATAACATTCATTATATATATATTAATTTACTTAAAACAAAGCCTATAAAATGTAAATCACATAATAAATTCTTTTCAAATTATGTTTGCCAACTTTTTAAATATATGTAAATTAGTCCATTTTTATATTAATATCAGCTTCACATTTTATAATTAATTAAATTTCATCCCACATCAAATGTGTGTATCTTAATTTATTCAATTTTTTATTTCCAATTTCATGTTTCATTAATTTGGTACTTTATATACATATATAAAGTATAAGTATATATATATATATATATATATATATATATATATATATATATATATATATATATATATATGCATCATATTATCATAACATTCATCATACATACATACATACATACATACATACATACATACATACATACATACATACATACATACATACATACATACATACATACATACATACATACATACATACATACATACATACATACATACATACATACATACATACATACATACATACATACATACATACATACATACATACATACATACATACATACATACATACATACATACATACATACATACATACATATTTAAATTTTCCCCAACTTTTGAAATTAATGCAATTCAGTCCATTTTACAATTTTTCCTCACATTTTACAATTTTTTTATTTGATCCTTTTATGTTGTTTATTGTATCTAAATTTTAATTTATAATTTCATATTTGTTCAATTTAGTCCTTCAAATATTTGTATCTGAAGCTGACCCATACTTATTTATATTTTTGTAATTTACATAAAACCCTATAAAATGTAAATTACATAATAATTTTTTTCAAATTATGCTCACCAACTTTTTAAATGTATGCAATTTAGTCTAATTTTATATTAATTTCAGTTTCACAATTTATAATTAATTCAATTTCATCCCTCATCAATGTGTGTTGTTTAATTTATTCAATTTTTTATTTCCAATTTAATGTTTGTTCAATTTGGTACTTTATATACATATATAAAGTATATATATATATATATATATTTAATATAAAGTAATAAAGTGTTTGGATATAAATATTAAATTATATAAATATTAGTATTAAATATAAAGTATATAAATATAAGTATTAAATATAAAGTATATTAATTATCATAATTAATATGTTAAGTATATTTAAGAATTTAATTATCATAATTAATATTTTATTATAACATTTAAAAATTAATCATATTAATTAGTATGATTTATTATAAACTCAAAATCTCACAATTTTATTAAAATCTTATATTTAATCAATAGAAATATATAAGTCAGGTAAATGTCAAGTCAGATAAATGTCAAGTAATGTAAATATCAGATCAGATTAATAATAAGTTGGATCATTTATAGGTCATGTTAAAAACAAGTAGAGTAATATCAG
This sequence comes from Hibiscus syriacus, assembly GCF_006381635.1. Classification (NCBI taxonomy): domain Eukaryota; kingdom Viridiplantae; phylum Streptophyta; class Magnoliopsida; order Malvales; family Malvaceae; genus Hibiscus; species Hibiscus syriacus. The sequence goes on along the minus strand of NW_024063471.1, from coordinate 13,200,265 downwards.
TTATTTATCAGGTTAATATCGTGTTTAGATTCATATTAGACGGATGCGGATCAGGCTTGAGTATCATATTTTCGGTTCAATTCAGATTCAGATTATTCTCAGGTCAAGTACAAATCAAGTTCAAATCCATAATTTTTAAGTTTAACTCAGATTCAAATAATAATAATTCTAACTTGAGTTTATTTCGAATCATCATAGGTTAAAAATAATTTTAACTCAATTCAATTTCGGTCACTTTTACGGGTTGGGTCAGCATTTTACACCCCTATTCCTATGCCCCGTAAAATCTGACTGTCAGTTTAACTCATTTCTTCTTTAGCTTATAAATACTCGATTCTCTCTCGCTTGATAAAAGCTACAAAAAAATGGCGAAACTCAAATCTCTATGCCTTTTCCCCTTTTCCCTTATCCTTCTTATTTCCTCTTGCGCCGCGATTTTCCCCGTCATAGACGACCTACGTGTTGCCGGATCGAGCTTTCCGTCGCTGCAAGCAAAGAAGTTGATAAGGGAGTTGAATTTATTCCCTAAAGAGGAAGTCAACCTGATCGATGAAGGCCTTGTTTCGTTACCGGAGGGTTCGAAGCTGGTGGAGAAGCTGTTCAAGTTCCCGGATGTCGAAGCGCTTGGTGGGGTTTCTGTTGAGGATTTGGGTCATCATGCTGGGTATTACAAGCTTCCTAATTCTCATGATGCCAGGTAAAATAGTTTTTTCTCAAAATTAGGATGGTGTTTCTTCTCAAAATTAGGACGGTGTTTCTTCTTCTTCTTTTGTAACTTAATTTGGTGATGAGGTTTTTTTTAGAAATTGATGAATGAGGTTAAAATCGTGGTTTTGGGGGATTTAATGATTAAAACCCCATGAATTGGAGTTTAAGATGATTATTCTGTGGGTTTTTTTATTGGTGAAGGTTTGGATTTTTAATAGGAATTAGAGTTCTTTTTTCCTTTATATAATTTTAGTTAAAGAAAATCGATATTTCATATTTTTAGGAAGATTTTCAATGTTTGTCTTCTTAGTAGGATTTTAAAGTTATAGTCATTAAAAGGCCATGACTCAGAAAACTTTTTGCTTGTGTTATTCATGGGTAAAGAATATATATTATTAAACTTTTCAATGTATGCTCTTTCGGTAATTTTAAGTGTCCTCTCGGGCTTATTCTCAATATCCCTGAAATTTATTTGGTTTCTGGTTGAATTTCTTATGCAAAATCAAAACCGTTCTCTCTCTTTTTTTTTAGAAATCTCTTAAGACTCTTTCCTTTCTAGTTTCTAGATATATAATAGTTGTTTCTCAAATAACCCATTCTTACACAGATGTCTGTGCAGTTCATTGTTTTAGTTGGTGAATTTGATGACCTTACATGTTTTATGGATGTTAATGCCTAAATGGTTATTATCTACATTTTCGTGAAGTTGGAGACTTGCCTCAAACGAATGAGAATTGGACTCCATGAGAAATTTAACAAAAAGATGCTGAACAGCTCATTTTTTTCACTTGTTTCGATCAACTTCTTTTGAAATGTAGTGCTAAATAACTGCTCTCTTGATAGGTGGAAGAGACTCAAGCCAAGAGTTCTCCAATAATGGATTTATTAATTTAAGAATAGCATGTTTTCCGGATTGCAGCTTTCTTGTTGTGCTTCTAGATTAATTAATTCTCCTTATATTTTTCTTTTCAATTTGGTTTTGACTCTTCCTTGCTTTTGGTAGAATGTTCTACTTCTTCTTTGAATCACGCAATAGCAAAAAGGACCCTGTTGTAATCTGGTTGACTGGAGGACCAGGTTGCAGTAGTGAGTTGGCTTTGTTTTATGAAAATGGCCCTTTCACAATTGCTGATAACATGTCTCTTGTCTGGAATGAGTTTGGTTGGGACAAGGTATTTTATTGTCTTAATATTCTCCATTCATTGGTATTTGATGTTTACCAGTTGTCACCTTGAATGACAAGTAATTTGTTATCATTCTGAAACTATGTAATATTCAAAGTTTCAAGTTCTATATATAGTGATTGATGGACTTGTTTTCTTCTTTCCTCTCTCTGTTTTTCATTCAGGCATCAAACCTTCTATATGTAGACCAACCTATTGGTACTGGCTTTAGTTATAGTACTGACAGAAGAGACATTTGCCACAATGAAGATGAAGTTAGCAATGACCTTTATGACTTCTTACAGGTTAGTCTGTTTATCATTGGATCATATTCTGGAAGAGGATGAGTTTAGCATAATTATTCACTGTCCACTGAATTATTATTGTTAACATTGTGAAAGTGAATACAACATCATTCAACATGTAATAAAAATGAATAAAGTTTTTTGTTTGACCCTGGTCTTTTTCCCACCTTAGGCATTCTTTGCAGAACACCCCGAGTTAGCAAATAATGACTTTTATGTAACTGGAGAATCATATGCTGGACACTACATTCCAGCTTTTGCTGCACGAGTCCATCGAGGAAATAAAGCTGAGGATGGAATTCATATAAACCTAAAGGTGTTATATTTACCATATAATTTCTAGCTTCTATATTCATTTAGTAATATCTCAATTTCTAACTTGTCTGAATCAATTCATTTGTTTGCTTACATTAAATACATAGTGGTTAACAGGGCTTTGCTATTGGAAATGGCTTAACTGACCCTGCAGTCCAGTATAAAGCTTACCCTGATTTTGCTTTGGATGTGGGGTTAATTAAGGAGACTGACTATAAACTTATCAACAAGCTAGTTCCAGTTTGTGAACTTGCAATAAAGCTTTGCGGTAATGTTACATCTGAAATGGCTGACTCTCTTTCGATGATCATTCTCTACATATTTATCTTGTTGTTTCAAATTTCAAAGCCTGGTATATTAATCGATTTTTTTTCCTTTCAATTGTGCATTCTTGTGTGATATTACAGATTGAATTGTTGTTGTTTATCTCCTTGTCTTTTTCTCTCTTTCTTTTTGGAAACTTGTTTTTTCAGGCACTGATGGTACACTCTCCTGCATGGCTTCCTATTTTGTCTGCAATGCCATATTCAGTGGCGTCATGGCACGTGCTGGTGATATCAACGTAAGGAACATGAATTATATTCTTACCAAACTACATTTGATGAATTATCTTTTAATGCTTAGAACACATTTGATGATTTTTGCGTGTGGATAATCCCATATATTATTCCAAATAAAAAGCAAATAATTGCTACAATCCAACTGTATAGTCACTTAAACAGTAACCATTTACAAATCTAATCCCCCTTTGTGTTATATCCCATGATACGCTTAGTTGCATATTAACAGTATCTGCAAGTCTAAATTTAACACCAGAAAGTCTTAATCGCACAACCTCTTTTATCTCAGTAAGTATAATTTGCTCAACTCTAGGTGTTCCATTTCTGTCCCTCTACATCACATGAATAAAAGCATTCACCTTGCCATCCCAATACAGGTCTTTGAAGACTACTGACTACAGAGTAACAAAATATTACTCCAAATTTCCTTTGAATATTTATAGCTAAAGAAGATATGATCCCGTGTCTCATCAGCAGCATTATACAAGATGCATCTATCGTCTACTTCTAAGCCTCTTTTTAATAGCCAATTTTTAGAGGGCAGTCGATCCTGTATTGCAATTCAACTTATTACAGAGAACTTTGGTATATAAAAAGGGATACTCCATATTACCTTCTCTGGTCTCTTATCACAGCCCATACCTGTTGCTTGTCCTCGAAGTTTTAAGAGCTTCCTCCAGCAGCTACTGCTGCTTGTAGCTTTTACCTGCATTAGGTAATTACTTTTCAGCATGTATGCATGGATCCAAGCCACCCATAACGATACAGATTGTGCTAGAAGAGTACATAAAAGTTGTAGCATGCTTACTCTATTTCATCCCTCAAGTTCTCTCTACCCCAATTCATCCTCTCCCTTCATTTGATGAATTGTTTGCTCAAACAGATTTTTTTCTAGGTTGTAATATACGAATATCCGGTAAAGTAGACTGTGTTTCTATTCCTGCCATTACCAAATTACCTGTCTTAGAGATCTCGAGAAGTTATTGTGGAAGTAATGTAATTTTCTTGATTAGAAAAGAAAACAAAAATAGTTTATGAATGATAGAGTAGGGCCTGAAATTACTCTTCATATCATTGATGTTCTTTCTTCATATATTTTGGAGCAAAGGATACCAAGAATTTTTTTTTCCTATTGCTAAAATCATTTATAACCTATGTTAATTGGACTAGAATGTGTGTGCCTGATATGATGTGTCTTATATGGTATATTTGATTTTTTTTTTTAAGTTTCTTCATTTATTTTGGGGTCATCTGCATGAGACATGGGTACATTGAGAAAATTAGAGACCTGAAAAAAGATTTTGACAGGAGTTATGTGTGGCCTGATACCTTATTATCCTTTGAATAAAAAATGCTCCAATGTTTTCTTGTTGCAGTACTATGATATTAGAAAGAAATGCAAGGGGAGTCTTTGCTACGACTTCTCGAACATGGAGACATTTCTGAACAAGAAATCAGTTAGGGATGCTCTTGGTGTTGGGAATATAGATTTTGTGTCCTGCAGTTCTACGGTGTATCAGGCCATGCTAGTTGATTGGATGCGAAATCTTGAAGTCGGCATTCCTGCTCTCCTTGAGGATGGAATCAAGCTTCTTGTCTATGCTGGGGAATATGATCTTATCTGCAACTGGCTTGGTAAGCATTTGTTCTTCTGTTTATGGATAGGAAGCATATTATACCATACATCCGCCTAATTACTACCGATCAGTCACATTATTGTACTTGGAACAGGCAATTCAAGATGGGTTCATGCAATGCAATGGTCTGGCCAAAAAGAGTTTGTAGCATCGCCAGAGGTTCCATTTGTAGTTGATGGCTCTGAAGCAGGAGTTTTGAAAACTCATGGACCTCTCGCTTTCCTTAAGGTTTGGTCCTTCTCTATACCAATACTACTTGTATGCACGTAGTTCTGATGTGCGACGACTTAACCTAAGACTAATTTACAATGTATTTTAACCTAAATTATTCTTTTGTCCGACCTAAAAAGTTATACTATTGGTAATAATTTCGGTTACAACCGAGAATGTTACATTGGGATAGTTTTAACCCAAAATATTACATGTCTACTCTAAGAAGTTAACAATTGGTAATAATTTCGGTTACAACCAAGAATGTCTTCACGTTAACTTTTTAGGTTTCAACTGGAATAGTTATACAATTTACATGATCTGTTATGGAGATTATTATAAAAAGTTTCACCCTTGGTAAGTTTTTAGGTTACAACTGATTTATGCTCTTTTTTTTTTATAGTTTTTGTATTTTAAACTATCCCTTATCTGGGGCTTCAAATGTAACTGGTGATATGTCTGTGTGATGATCTGAACAGGTTCATGATGCGGGTCACATGGTTCCTATGGACCAGCCCAAGGCAGCCTTAGAGATGCTGAAAAGATGGACCAACGGCTCACTAGCTGATGGTGGTGGTTCACAGAAACTGTTAGCTGAAATGTGATTTTCTTCACTTTTCTCTGTTTGCACTCAATCCCAGTTGGCAGAAAAGAAAAAACCCCAAAGAGTTGCTTTGAATGCCTGTAAACATATGCATGTGGATTAACATAGAATTCTGGTTATCTTGGTGCTTTCAAAATTACCTACACAAAATAATTAAGTGTTTTGAACTCCTTCACTGCTTCCTCTCTCTTTTTAATGTAGTTAATTCTGTGTTTTATTTCTTTATTTTTACTGATACTGATTTGTGTTCAGATAAACGCACGATCCGTTTAGCAATAAAATTTATCATATTTTTTTATAAAACTATAAAAATTTCCATTTTTTATAACTGTAATGTTATTTTTTGTTTTGGTTTTATTTGATCGCTTATATTTATTAAAATTTAAGTTCATTTTATTATGAGTAACATTGATATCTATCTTAAAGTAAACTTTAATTTAACTACTTTTTAATATTTTTCTCATGTTTCAATTGTGAGGGAAATACCGGTGGTGTTTTCATTTTCCCATTTTTTAATATAGATTTTTAGTAACATTTGGCAAACGAGGTTTGATTTTCGAAACATAAAATATAAAATATTTTTGCTTGAAACAAACAAGGTATACTTTATAAAATTTGAATTCTTAATAAAGCCATCCATGGACCTTAATGGTTAAAAAGGATATTATTCTTTCAAGAGGTTTTTTTATTGGAGTAGGTGTATCTATTGAACATATGTGTTGTCAATTGGTTAAAAAAGGTTATGAACAAACACTAACTTATAATCACTCCGAATTGTTAAAAAAATTAATTTCATTAATTATCCTTATTAAGTTAAAATATTCCTTGAATTTGAATATTGTATATCGTATAAATATAATATGGTTTATAAACTTCATGACATGACATATATTCTCTTTAGAGATCTTAAATTCGAACAATTGCATCTATATGTGTACATTGTAAATAAGTCAATAATTTTTTCACATGCTTATAAACTTCATGCTCATATAAATTTTATCATATCATTCCTTCAACTGCATATATCTATAATTTTTTTTAAAAAATGTACGCTCTATAATCAATGCATATATCAAACTAATCATCTACAATTAAACCCTACACATGAAAACACACATTAAGCTTTGTCACATCCCAAAATAGGCCTAAAATTCTCTTTAAAAAATTTTAGGACTAAATTGAATTTTAATTAAATTCATGGACCAAAGTGAAATTTTGATTAAATTTGGATCCAAATTTAGAAAAACAACTAAAGATGGAAGACCTACGACATTATTTTGTCATTTTTTCTTTTTAACGGTTTATATAACCCCAACATAAAGAAAAATTTCAAATTATTTTATTTTATCTCTTCAATATTTTCCTCTTTTAGAAAGAAATCTTTGATCGTCGATTCGTTGCCGACCGTTGCTCCGTTTTAGACACGTCCCACACCATCGTATTCCTTGCATCGTCCCGAGTCCACTGGTGTCCTTATCTCTGTTGTCGCCAGCGTGTGAGGGGTGAGGAATATCAAGTTTCTGACATTTCAAAATCGAGCTCTCCGCCGTTCACTGTTGTGAACCGAGTTTGGTAAGTGTCTCAAAACCCCTTAAAACGCTCATAGGATTTTTTTAGAATTTTTTACCCCCTACGGCCTCGCACGCGGCCCGTACGCACTGCCCCTGCTCGGGAGTAAAGTCCATCGCTTTGTGGACTGCTTGAAAAAGGGACAATTCGACCCGACCCGGTCCAACATTGACCGTTGACCAACCATTGACCGTTAACCGTTGACTTTGACTAAAAAGTCTAAATTTTTGAAAAGTCATATTTTATGTTTTTCGACGTCCTGAGTCCGATTCTGAAGTCTGTTTTTCCAAATTCTAACTCGAAAGTCCTGAATTGATCCCATTAATCCAAAAATGCTTAGTGTTTTTAGCATTTTTACTTAATTTTTAGGATTTGATTATGGAATTGATTCGAGAATATATTTTTTATGAAGATACTCGTGTTTCACCCGACCGAGGGTTGATTAGATCCGGTGTTTTTCGTCTGTCAGACCCACTCGATTTGCGTTCTACGAGAGTTACCCTGTAGGTTTCCGTAAATTATTTAAATAAGGGTTAATATTATTCATATTAGGATTTCAATATGGATTTTTCGATTCGTAGGATCTAGCACTACCGTTGATCGTGATTGACAGACTCAGTAGTAGGCTTCCTTATCAGACTACTTAGACCGATACAGATGTGTTTTCTGTTGGTGTTACATTACTATTTTCAACTATCTGTCTGAACTGTTTGAGATTTCTGATAATACTGAATATTTTTACGACACACCATATGATTTTCTTAACACAATTTATCTGATATATAATTTATTGTATATTTATGATATGATCTCTGGATTATCGTATTTTTGTATCTGGTTTCTGAAAATGAAATATTTTCATGTTTTAATGGATTAAACTACCATTTTCATTCAAATACATACATGTTATTTATTTCATTGGGGGTTTTTATTGGAGGAAGTATCTCAGGCCTAGTCTATGACTTGCAAGACCTTACCGCAGGCTCATCGACTTTGTGCTCTGGGTAAGTCCTTACCTCAGGCTCCTCGAGTTTGTGCTCAGGGTAAGTCCTTACTGCAGGTTCCTCTACTTTGTGCACAAGATAAGACCTTACCGTAGGCTCCTCTACTTTGTGCACAGGGTAAGCCCTTACTGGGTGTATATGTGGGTGTATGGTTCTGGGGAACCTACATATTCTGGTGAATGAATGGGGTTTTGTTTGTGTTTTTAAAGCATGTTTGATGAACTAATTTTACTGAAATATTTTATTTGTATGTTTTTATACACTATAAGTAGCACACTGAGCTTTTTAGCTCATTTTGTAAATTTTAACCTTTTTAGATAATAGTAGACTATGCTAGCAGACTTGGCATTAGGAGGATCGACTACTCCTAATTTTGTACTACTGTATATCTCTATATGCCTTTGTTATACTTTGGTGACACGTGTTTTTCTACCATCTTGATATATATGTATTATCGATATTTTGTTATGTAAATGTTTTATACGGTTTTCTAATATATGTATATATATGTTTATCGTATGAATCCTTATTATGGATAAATTTCATATTATATTGTTATATGGATTTTAACGTTGTTTTAAATATGAAAAGAGTATTTGAATGCGATATGTGTCTTTCTAGATTTGGGCATAACGTCCAGGTCGGGTCTAGGGGTTACACTTAGTGGTATCAGAGCTTTCGGTTTTAAATACTCGGACCATGGATGAGTCAAAAAATATGGATTTTTAAGATATTTTTCATAAATCGTGTCACCTTATTTTATGAGGTTAAATATATTCGAGGTTCTTGATGCTAGTGTAACTTAGGTTTAAATTCTTTCTGTAGAGCTTTGTAGATTTACTCGAAAAGTGAGACTAGAGGTCATAAGCCAGGCTGTGGCTGTGGTTAATGGTGAATGACTCTATTTTCTATTACGATAGACGATCCTATGTCACCTCGATATCCTTCTGTATCGCATATAGATCCGTCTATTTCTAGAGATGATCCAGTTACTCCTGCGAGAGACCATCCCCGTCACTGAGGACGAGGACACTGACATGGATGAGGATGGAATTAATAGAGCTTTCTTTCGTATGTTCAATAGTTGATAGAGTCCCTGGTAATATGTATGCGGTTGAGATTTTGATGTTTTTGGTAGTGCTGGAGTAGTTCTGTTTCTAAGGGTCTTAATATCCCGGTTAAGAATATTAAGAGAATTCGGTGATGGTTCAAAGTCCCGTAGGTCAGTCCATAGAGTTAGATCGTATTTATAAAGGGTGTCCTATAGAGATCCATGGGAAAATCCTTTTGGCTGACCTGATGGAGTTACCTTTGAAGGAGTTTGAATTGATTTTTGGCATAGATTGGTTGAACAAGCATTGAGTTAATATCGATTATGAGACCAAGAGAGTTTTTTTGAAGACTCCGAATAACAGAAAGATTGTGATGATCAGGGAATATCGTGGATTCCTGATGAATGTTGTGTCTACTTTGGTAGTTGAGAGGATGATCAGGAAGGGTTCCGAGGTATTTCTTCCTTACATTGTGGATACTAGGAGTTATTGATCAAACATTGAAGGCATCCAGATTGTTAAGGAATTTCGTGATGTTTTTCCTGAAGAGTTGTCTGGATTGTAACCATATAGAGAAGTTGCGTTTGAGATTTAAGTCTATTATGGTTTTACCCCAGTTTTGATAGCTCCTTAACATATGGCCCCAAAGTAGCTTAAGAAATTGAAAGTCCAACTCCAAGAGTTATTGGATAGAGGATTTATTCGACCCAGTGTATCACCACATGGTGCCCTAGTTCTCTTTGTCAAGAAGAAGGATGGACATTTAGACTCTATATTGATTACATGAAACTGAACAAGCTAACGGTTAAAAACAAATATCCTCTGCCCAAGATCGATGATCTGTTTGACCAATTTCGAGGGGCTTCTATCTTTTTGAAGATAGACTTGAGGTATGGGCATTACAAGTTTTTAGTGATGTCATTTGGGTTAATTAAATCCCCTACTGTTTTTATGGATTTGATGAATTGGGTGTTTTGACCTTATCTGGACTAGTTTGTGGTTGTGTTTATTGACAACATATTGGTGTATTCTCGAACTGAAGCAGAACATGATGAGCATTTAAGGATTATTCTGTAGACTCTAAAGGAAAATAAGTTATACGCCAAGTTGAGCAAGTGTGAGTTCTGGCTCAGGGAAATGACTTTTCTTGGATATATCGTATTTACTGAGGGTGTCCAAGTGGATCTGAGTAAAGTGAAGGCTATTCTAAACTAGAAGCAACCCAATAACGTCTTGGAGATCCGTAGTTTCTTGGGCTTAGCTGGTTACTATCGTCATTTTGTTAAGGGATTCTCCATTACTGCAGCTCCTCTAACGAAACTGTTAAGGAAAGATGTTTCATTTGTCTGGTTTGAGAACCAACAAGCTAAGTTTGAGAAACTGAAGAATGTTCTCACTCAAGCCTCAGTGCTGATTCAGCCTGAGTTCGGGAAAGATTTTTCTGTCTATAGTGATGCTTCTCACTCTGGATTAGGATGTGTTTTGATGCAAGATAGTAAGGTTGTCGCTTATGTGTCACGTTAGTTAAAGCCGCATGAGCGCAACTATCTCACTCATGATCTAGACTTAGTTGCCGTGGTTTTTGCTTTACAGATATAAAGACACTATCTTTACGTAGAAAAATGTTATATATATACTGATCATAAGAATCTGAAGTATCTACTTACTTAAAAAGAGTTGAATTTGAGACAACGTCACTGGTTGGAGCTTATAAAGAACTATGACTATGAGATAGAGTATCATCCATGGAAGACTAATGTAGTGGCCGACGCCTTGAGTGTAAGGTTATATCTGATCTGAGAGCCTTGTTGTCTAGCTTGAGTTTATTTGACAACGGTAATCTATTATCAGAGTTGCAAGTTAAACCCACTTTGGTCGAGGAGATTAAGTCCAAACAACTTCTTGATACTCCTTGCTTCCCATTATTGAACATGTTGAGCAGGGATTGAGTTCAGAGTATACTTTGGATCATGATAATATTTTATGCTTTTACGATTGTTAATGCGTCCCTAAAGATGATGGGTTGAGACGAGCTATTCTTTAGGAGGCTCATAGTAGTCCTTATGCTATGCATCCTGGTGGGGACAAAATGTACAATAATCTCAAGAGTGCTACTTTTGGACTGGTATGAAGAAGAATATTTAAGATTTTGTCGCGAGGTGTCTAACCTGTCAGAAGATTAAGGTAGAGCACCAACATCCATCTGGATTGTTACAGTCAATTATGATTCTTGAGTGGAAATGGGAGCACATTACGATGGACTTCGTTACCGGTCTTCCTCTGAATCCTTCTAAAAAGGATTATGTTTGGGTGATTATTGATCAACTCACCAAGTTAACTCACTTTATCCCTGTTCTGGTTAATTATTCTTTGGAGAAGCTGCTAGATTGTACATTTATGAGATCTTTAGACTTTATGGTATTCCGTTGTCTATCATATCTGACAGAGATCTGAGGTTCACTTCCAGGTTTTGGAAGGATTTGCACGAGGCTCTAGTTACTCGTTTGAATTTTAGTACAACTTTTCAACCATAGATTGATGGTCAGTCTGAGTGAGTGATCCAGGTGTTGGAGGATATGCTACGAGGTTGTGTGATTGACTTCCGTGGTAGTTGGGAGATTTCTTGTCCTTAGCTGATTTTTCTTACAATATCAGTTACCATCAAGTATTCAATTACCAGTAAGTATTCACATGGCACCGTACGAGGCTATGTATGGATGTAAATTTCATACTCATATCTGTTAGATCGAGTTGCATGATAAGAAAGACTTTGGGTCCATAGTTAGTTCAAGAGACTAAAGATACAGTCCGATTGATCTGTGATCGCTTGAGAGAGGCATTTGATAGGCAGAAATCATACTCATATTAGTGATGGAAGGATATTGAGTTTGAGGTTGGGGATTAAGTTTTTCTCAAGGTATCTCCATGGAAGAAAGTATTGAGATTTGGACGTAAAGGTAAATTGAGCCCGAGATTTATTAGGTTGTATCGTATTCTGAAGAAAGTCAGACCTGTTGTTTATCACCTTGAGTTGGCTCCCTAGCTTAGTCGCATTCATGATGTTTTTTCATGTATCCATATTAAGGTGATATTTTCCAGATCCAGGTCACATCATTCAGATTTAGGAGATAGAGTTGAGACCTGATTTGTCCTATGAGGAGGAGCTTATTGACCGTTGACCAACTATTGATCGTTGACTTTGACAAAAAAGTCAAAATATTTTAAAGTCATATTTGATTTCTTTCGACGTCCTGAGTCTGATTCCGAATTCCATTTGGCCAAATTCTAACTCAAAAGTCCCGAATTGATCCCGTTAATCCAAAAATGTTTAGTATTTTTAGCATTTTTGCTTAATTTTTTAGGATTTTATTATTGAATTGATTTGAAAATATATTTTTATGAAGATAATCATGTTTCACCCAACCGAGGGTCGATTAGATCTGGTGTTTCCTGTGTTTCATACCTACTCGATCCGCGTTCTATAAGAGTTACCCTGTAGGTTTCCGTAAATTATTTAAATAAGAGTTAATATTATTCATATTAGGATTTCGATATGAATTTTTTGATTCGTAGGATCTAGCACTGCCGTTGATCGTGATCGACAGACTCAATAGTAGGCTTCCTTATCAGACTACTCAAACCGATACAAGTGTGTTTCCTGTTGGTGTTACATTACTATTTTCAACTATCTGTCTAAAATGTTTGAGATTTCTGATAATACTGAATATTTTTACGACACAATACCTGATTTTCTGAACATGATTTATCTGATATATGATTTATTGTATATTTCTGATATGATCTCTGGATTTTCGTATTTTTGTATATGATTTCTGAAATGAAATATTTTCATGTTTTAATGGATTAAACTACCATTTTCATTCGACTACATATATGTTATTTCTTTCATTGGGGGTTTTATTAGAGAAAGTATCTCAGACATAGTGTATGACTTGTAAGACCTTATCGCTTTCCGCAGGCTCCTCGGTTTTGTATTCAGGGTAAGTCCTTACCGCAGGCTCCTAGACTTTGTGCTCAGGGTAAGTCCTTATTGCAGGCTCCCCTGCTTTGTACATAGGATAAGACCTTACCTCAGGCTCCTCTGCTTTGTGCATAGTGTAAGCCCTTACTGGGTGTACAGGTGGGTGTATGGTTCTGGGGAACCTGCACATTCTGGTGATCGGACGGGGGTAGTGTTCATGTTTTTAAAGCATGGTTGATGAACTGATTTTACTGAAATATTTTATCTGTATGTTTTTATACACCGTATGGAGGACACTGAGCTTTTTAGCTCATTCTGTAAATTTTAACCTTTTCAGATAATAGCAGACTTGGCATCAGGAGGATCAACTACTCCTACTTTTGTACTATTGTATATCTGTATATTCCTTTGTTATACTTTGGTGACACATTTTTTACTACCATCTTGATATATCTATATTATTGGTATTTTGTTCCGTAAATGTTTTTATACGGGTTTCTGATATATGTATATATATGTTTACCGTATGACTCTTTATTATGGATAAATTTCTTATTATATTGTTATATGGATTTTAATGTTGTTTTAAATATGAAAAGAGTCTTTGAATGTGATATGTGACCGCCTAGATTTGGGCATAACGTCCAAGCCGAGTCTAGGGGGTTACAAGCTTCGAGCTTAGTAATGTAAAAACATCAATATCACAAATATACTGTTAGAGTATGCCCAAAGGCCAATCATATGATGATTGTAATGATACATTTTATTTATCGATTTTATTGAATAAATGCATTGCCGCTATTATTTTTAGTTATATATATGCGTTTAACATAAACTGGAATATAATAAAGTCCATATATAATAACATAATTGTTATTATTAAAAGATCCCTAGTCAAGTATTATTATGGGCATGGACAATAATAATACGCTTAAGACTAGCATGTTATTTATTGATGACAATGATTTGTCATTGACGTAGAGATGTCAGAATTGATACATGATTATATTGTCAGAGAACAATGTATTGAATTGACCCACCATGGGAATATGTCTTGGATTATTACGTGACCGTCATAAAATTACTCATGGTGATGACTATATATATATGATCCTCAGACTTGAGATCAATGTTATCCCAACATGTATTGTTGTATGTTTTGATGCAGTTAAACATGCTCCGTAACTGGTTTCTCTATAAAGATTGTTATTGAATATATCTCGATATATGTAGTGGATGTGAATGATTAAGATAAGATTTGTCCTTCCTACATAATAGGAAATATATCACAGGTCACTTGATTGAGTCAAACTAGAAATGAATGGTCATGCTCGAATAAGTTGATATGAGATATCACAAATTATTCGTTAATTAAAGTCTACTCTCTATATCAAGAAACAATAGATGGGCTATACAAGTGTGACTATTTCAAGACTTGTGCCTATTCTAGATATAAATGACAAAATGATGTAATACATAAAAGAGTTAATCACGAAGATGATATGTCGAATCATATTTTCTTGTAACTTAGGTGACAATGTTATATTGCTAGATGTCACTCATTGTATGTAATATTAGAATTGTTCTAATAATTATTGCTAACGTTACAAGAACCTATAAGGTCACACCCTATGATTGAAACGATCAAAGATGTACAATTTGTTGTACGTTACTAAAATATATCTAGAGTTAATATATGTATATTTGATATAAATATGTTTCAATTATCCCATATATTTAATTTAAATTAATTAAATAAAGATTTAATTAATTTGAAATAATAAAATCCCTAATATGTTAGGGTAACTTGGATATAATAGGAGGTGTAAGGTCTAACAGCCGTTTTTACACATTATATTCATCCGTTATTCTCAAAACAGTTTTGGGAAAAGTAAATATTGCTCTCAATCGAGTGAACTGAGTATAGGCCGAGACGTGGTTTGGTGGATGCTTATGATTCGAACCAATCGACACCACATTAGCTGCTATTGTCCTTACTGTTTTTCAAGGAACCCACTGTAAGTATTCACATTCTTTCCTCCCGATTTCAGTTTATCGTACTTGGTTCGCTGGTGAGACCATCAAATTTTTTGTTTCCGCTGTGCCATGGGATGAGCCGACGGTCCTAACATGTACAACATATAAACATAAACTCAAATCATTTACTTTTTATCAGGTATCAATACTTTTAATCAAATTATGATATTGCCCTCAAAATTTTCCACTTATTTCCTATAAATTATCCATTTTTGAATTTGATCATTCTTTCTCTAATTTGGTGAAAACAAAGTCTCTAATCCTTAGATTTCTTCATTTTTCTATAGAATCAATACTAAATTTAGTCTAGAAGTTCGATGAATTTTCGATAAAAATCCCAAACTTGAATTATCCAATTAAAATTTGAATTTTTAATTAAAATAGGTGTAATTTGTTTTAACTATAACATATTAAATGGGTCTAATCCTAATAACCCATTTAATTATATTTGAAGTTAAAAACTAAAATTGAATTTTTTTTATCCAAACGAAATCATATGTTTGTAGAGGTTGGTTTGAAAATAAATAAATTTAGAATTTAAGAATTAAAATCTTGTTGGATAAGAATTAAAATTGGATTGATAATTTTAAATAGAAATTATTTTATAGATTTTTTTCTATAAAAAGTGTGAAATATATTAAGTAAATAACGACTTACTTATCACTTAATGTAGAATTCATTCAATAAATTTTATTTATTTCTAAACTATGATATCTTTTAAAATTTACTTTATCAAACAGTTCAAGAACATCCAATGTTAAATATAATTAATACACTTTGAATAAAAATTATTTAATACATTAAATAAATTTTATAACTTAAATTTTTATACTTAATTTTGTATACTTCAATTTTGGCTTAAACATACATTTGGTCCCTTTGATTTTACTCAAAAATCAAGTGCGCTCTCGCTTTTCATCATGGATCAATTAAGCCCTTATTTGAAAAAATTATAATCAATCGAGTTACAATCATTATTGATCACACTAACGGTCGTTAACTTTTTTAACAAGACATATGATTGGCCAATTTTTTCTTAAAAATTATAAAAACTTAAAAATATAAATAGTTATAAAAAAACCTTAAAATATTTTAAATTATATTTTTATAATTATAAAAAATATTATATTCATAAAAGTGCAATTTAATTAATTTAATCTATTCAAGAACATAAAGACAATTAGAAGATGTGACATTAATTTTTGTATGTACAAATCTATAATTTTAACAATTTTATCTTCTAACGTATAATAAAAAATTTATGTACTTATTTAAGTAAAATAATCATTTAAATTTTTTATTATGTACCCTTACTTAGAAGGATATTATGTACTTATTTAAGTAAAATACAATAACTATATAAATATCATGTTTTTATCATACTATTTATATATAAACAACTTCGATCTTCATTTCATTATATAATCATACATTGTATAATAATTGAAATAAAAAAATTCGACTTTCCTATATTTTGTATATCAAAGAAAAACGGAGCATACATGTAACTTTTTCTTATATCTATTTACTTAAAAGATTATATTGATCGGAAAAAAATATAGTAATTTATTTATTAAGTTCTTACGTTCTAGTTGTTTAACTATTTTTTACAATAGTAATAAATAAATAAATATTTTTAATATTTAAAAATTATTTTGGTTTAATCATCGATATTTGATCTTGTAGACACTTATTTTCGTCCGGGTTATTTTTTTATATAATATACACTATATTCTATATATTATTTTATATTATATATTATAGTATTTATATAGTATATGATATATATTATATAGTCTTATATATTATAGTATATATTTATTATTATATATATTATATATTATTATTATTTATATTATTTTATATATTATTTATCTATTTATTCATTTATTGTTTTCATGTTCAAATATGGGTCCAGCAAAGGTATAAGGGAGCCCAACCGAGTAGCCTGACCCAACAAGCTCGACAAGGCCCAACTGAAGTAGGCCTGATCCAGCTCAACAACACGAGCCCATCTGTCTGACCCAGCAGTGGCTAGGGTTACACACTTTAGCAAGGGCGCCGCACGGGGAGGCTAAGCAGCGCGCGTGGAGGTCACACGCCAGTAACCGACCGAGATTCCGGCCAAGCAACCCAGTACTACACTATCCTTGGAATTTTGACCACATGAATAATCAATTGGCCCGAGTATAACGGGTACGAGGGGAACGACCCCTTTAAGAGTAGAAACAACCACCGGCGGTGGGGGGTATAAATACCCCCCACCAAGCTGTCGAAACAACAAGAAAAATACCAAAAATCGACCGAACGAGAAGCTACTAAAACACATCGAGCAAGAGAACAAAAGCAACGAAACCTAAATGTCCCAATAGCAAGCATACAAGAGAAATACACAGCAAAGTTTGAAGCAAGAGCGACCAAAACGGAAAATATCAAGCCATAAAAACCAAGCTTAGCCTCGGTTTTTGCAAAGAGAAACAATTCTGAAAAATAAAAAGACGCCGTCGAACGAAGGTAAGCATCAAAATTTTAAACTTAGATCCACATTGTTTTGGATTTTTAGGAAGTTTGGGGTTCAAATTTGGTGTCAGGGTGTTGAGGGGAGCATTTTGGGTGTATTTTGGTTTGGTAAGTTAGCCGGCCATAGGCTGTTGGGGGCTTGGGTCGAGAGAGAAATGAGAGGGAGGGGAGTGTTTAGTTTGAAGAAATGGTATAAAATGAAAATTGTTAGGATTCTTGGGCTTTATATAATTGAGACTAGAGTGCAATTACAAGTTTTTTAATTTATTTCCGCAGTCCCTGGAATTCTGATGTGTAATTCATTTTGGTCACCTATTGTAAATTTGCCCTCGAATTTAAATTTATTCAATTTAACCCTACTTATATTTTTTATATTTTGTAAATTGATCCCTCTAACTTTGATATTTCTCCTTGCAGCATCCAATTGGACCTTTAACTTCTCATGTTTTCCAATTTAACCCTTTTTTTTATTTTCTTGTAATTTAATATTTTTATTTTAACCATAATATTAATTCTTTTCAAATTTTTTTATTTTAACCTTGATTTTAATTCTTTTTCCTTTTTAAAAATTTTGGGATTTTCTTTTTTATTTTAATATCCTTTTTGTGTATTTTATTTTATTTTATTATTTAACATTAATCTGGCTTTGTAGGGACAATTTTAATTGGTCAAAGGTAAGTAATTAGAATCGAATTTTAAATTTTAGTTTAACTTTTAATTTTCGCAATTAAGACAATCGGAAAATTAAATTGGTACCGAAAGGGCAGTACAAGAGTGCTAATCATTCATTGACTGTAATCGACTCCCGAATCCGATTAATTTCTAGTAAAACACATATCAGGTAAATGGTAAGTCAAGGTGTCCAGTCAACCTAATTTTAAATGTTTGGTGGCGGCTCTAACACACAAAATTAAGTCGAAACCCGATTTCCTGCACACCCGAAGGACGGTTACGATATATCTATCGATCAACTATTATGGAACGAGTTTTACAAAGACTATTATAGGAGATACCCACTCAACCCAATTTATTCTATTTACAAACACCAAGATTTTTTAAACTCATATTCTTATCTAAAGAATCTAGTGCATCGTCCTCTTAAATTAATGGGTTGCTGATAATATTTAAAATTCATTGAGTTGAAAAAAATCACCAATATTTAATGACACTAATTAAAATCATTTTTGAAAATAAAATGCAATCGATGTAGTTTGTCATTATAAATAAAATATTTAAAACACTCGTAAAAATCATAAGACCCAATTTGATATTTAATCTTTTTTTATTTCATTTAAGTATAATATAGAAATGAAATTCATAATTTATTTTTATTATATGTTATAATAATAAATTATTAACTTCCGTATTTCTTAAAATTGTATATTCTAATTAATTTTATGTTTTAAAATAAATAAAATAAAATTTTAACAAATGTAAGAAAATTTTTATTTAAATAAAATTTATAAAATTTTATAAAATTTTCAAAAATAAATTTTAACCAATCAAATACTACCACATAATAAACTTAATGACAATTAATATAATAATAAAACTATAAATAATTTAATTGATCATATTTTTAAAATAAAAAATATTTTATTTATGAAAACAATAATATACTTAGGCTTCGTTTGGTTCTAAAAAACATTTTCTATTTTTTATTTTTATAAAATAGTTTTCATTTTCATATCTTTTTAAATTAAAAAATATGCTTGGTTAATATGAATGAAAATTTTAATTCAAAATTAAAATACTAAAAATATATTTGATATCTAATTTTTTAAATAGATATAAAAAGAATAATTCCAAAATAATTAAATTTATATTATAATTATTAAAAATAATTACATAAATTTAACTTATGAGTTATAAAAATATAAAAAAAATAAAGTTGGTAAGAAATTTCATAGTTCAAATTTTATTTTAGTTTATAATAAGAATATAATGTTAATGCATATTAGACATTAATTTAATTTAAAAAATAAACAAAAATATTGTTACAAGTAATAGCACACAAAAATGTCAATAACATAAAAATATGTTTAGCTGTAATTGATACCCTTAAACTTTTGAGAAAAATAATTAGTGTAGTCTCTGAACTTTTTTTTTGCACGAATTGTGATCGTTAAACTTAAAAAAATTAATCTAACCCTTTGAAAAACAAAATCAAACGTTGACTATCATGATGCTTATATGACAATTCACAAACTTGACAATCTATAATATTGATGTGAAAGTTCACGATACTTTTTTGACAGTACTCGATGGACGATGATGTGGTAGATGAACTAAACTGATTATTTTAGAAAGTTTGAGTGTTTTCTTATTTTTTGAATTTATAATTTTTTTTAATGAAAACAGTGAAAACATTTTTCTATGTTTTCATATTTTTTTCACTTATTTTCATTTCCCAACTTTACAATGAAACATTTTTTCTTCAACATTTTCTATTTTCTATGAAAATGAAAATATCTTATATTTTCTAAAACCAAAAGGACGTTTAAATTTCCATTTTTTTTAAATTTATTGGTAAATTAAACCATTTATCACTCAACTATCTTTTCACTTTTATTTTGGTCACTAGAGTTTAATTTTTTTTAGTTTAATCATTAAACTTTCAAATTACTTTTTTATCACTCTGTCGTTAAATAATTAACAACATTATGACATGACAACCTACACCAAACTGATATAATTTTGGATAATACATGAAATCAAATTTAATTCAAAATGATGTCATTTTGGTTCCCTATAAAAATCTATTTTTCTTTATTTTTCTTATTTCTTCCTTTATTTTCTTCCTCCTCTCTCTCTCTCTCTCTCTCTCTCTCTCTCTCGACCTAAAGTAACATAAAATCAAACCACCATGCTAGTCGTCACTCTAGCCACTGTTATTGGATGTCGATGAGTCTCGAAATATCTTAAAAATCTCAAACCACCCTCCTAAACTCGAATCCATTATCTATTTGATCGAAAACAACCTAAACTTCACAAATATAACATCATGGTTAAACAAAACCTTTTCCTCTCGCTTTTCAATCCTTCAGTTTAGATCTTTGTGAAACCAACCCAAAAAGTTATAAAAATCAAATTAAAGTTCGAAGAAAATAGTCGTAATTTATGCCTCTTTCACCGTCTGATTGTTATCTGATTGATATATGTTACTTTCACTGGGCGTGCTATGCTTTTGTCGTTGGTACCTACAATAAAAAATCTGAACGTACTAGAACCTAAAAACTTTTAGGTTTAAGGGTTTTTGATAATTTTTTTATGTTTTGTGATGGTAAAGTTGATTATAGTTTGGGAGGGTTTTAGGTTAACATAACGAGGTGAGGTCAGTGATGGTTTAAGGTGGGATGATGTGGGGTGATTAGTCAGGGTTTTGGGTTGGGGTGGTGCGGGGGTGGTCTACGATGGTTTGGTGTGGTTTGAAAGAGCTTGGAGTGAATAATTAGGGTTTGGTGTTAGAGTTTTGAGATTTTAATTTTTTATTTTAAATCTTACTTGATATTTAATATTAATAAAAATATATTTTATAATAAAAAAATAAAAAAATAATTCATGTCATAAAAACTTTTATAATTTAAACATTGAAATGATCAAAACATGAGTAATTCGAAAGTTTAATGAATAAATTAAAACTTTTTAAAATTTAATGACTAAAATGAAAGTAAAAAGATAGTTAAAGGATAAATTATGTAATTTCCTAAATTTATTTGGGGTTGTCTCTTTCCATTTCTGGGAAAGGGCACCTCAAAGGTTGTTGAATGGAAGCTTCCATTTTGACTAGTAAATTTAAATATTCAGGCAAAAATCATCCAAGTGTTATGTTTGTGGACAAAAAGAACATTTCACAAAAATTATCCTAGAAACAAGAAAATTTCAAAAATGATCCAAAAAATCCAAGAGAAGATAGGGATCAAAATTAAGGAAGATGATTATGTGGAATCCATCTTTTCTAGTGAAGATAAGTGTACTGATTAGTCCTTATTTGCTATCTAAAGCATAAACTCTGATAACTCTGAATCAGAAACAGAGTGGTCCTCTGAAAATGAAGGAGTATGTATGTTTCAAAGTAAGATTAGTTCATCTATGATATCTATTTTCCCATTCCACATATTCCAACATCTATTTTTCTGGGAAAGTATGAGAAACCAATTCCAATAATCGCTTTCATTGATACTTGAGCTGCAAAAACAATTATGACTCTAGAAACACTTCCCTCAGATTGGTGGGTACCTCATACCAGATACTTTAATTCAACAACAGATCATATGTTTGCAACTAGTCTTATCAGCAAGGTAACTACTATCCAATTTTTCACAGGATCTGGTATTACAACTATAGTATTGGGATCGCAACTCTCAGAGAAATATTTGGTTGTAGGATTTGATCTATACACAAAAGCTAAACATATGAGGATTCTACTTAATGGCCCTTAAATATAAATAGATGTTTAACCATTCATGGAAATCTTCAGATTGTACTTGATGGAGACCAAAGAGGCAATCTCATATATTATTAAATAACTCAAGAGAAAGCTTGTGCAGAATCACATGATTCTGTCCTAACGTGATCATCCATTATGGAATAATTCAGAGTTTTTCATTTAGTTACCATTTAAGAAAAGTGAAGATATCAATCCAACAAAGGCTAGTCATTCAGGAATGAATCCTGAACATCAAAAACTTGTATAAATAGAATGCAAAGAACTTTTGTCTTACCCCCAAATGTCAAATGAAAATTTATTAAATAAATTAAGTGGTTTTAGGGATTGAATTGTAAGTTTCCAAAGTTTTTGAGATAGTTTCAAAAATCTAGGAAGTTTAGGGACTTAGCCCTAATTTTTTCCAATTTTCCTAGTTAGTCAATACCAATCTCCCTCGATCAAAAGCAAAAACCCCAAAAATAATCCTCAATTCCCAACCCTAGACGTATCATCCACCACAGTTCACCCTCCTCCGGCCAGCATTGCAGTGTTCATGTAATACCCTAAATATCGAGTCAATGACTAGAGTGTAAGGATTTAAAATTTAGAGGGTTAATTTGAATAAATTAGAAAGTATAAGGATTTATTTAGCAAATTATGTTTAAGAGTTATTAGTAAGAATGAAAGAATGGAATGGCATTATGGTCCTTTAGAGGGAAATGAATTTAATTCTTATTTTATTGAGGATATTTATTTAGGGTTGAAAAGGAAAAATAGGTTAAGCTAAAAACTGGTTCTCTCATTCTTCTTCTTCTCGTCCCCGTTCTCCTCATAGCAAATGTAAGGTTTCTTCAAGTTGGGTTTTCATTTTGTTTATGGGCTGGTTTTAAAGCCTTAAGTGATATAGAGGCTTAAGGAAATTTCAAGGATGATTAAAACTATGAGATTAGTGATTTATTTGATATAAGAAAATGGGTTTTTAAATGATTTGATGAAATATGGTCGATTATTGAAGCTTAAAAGTATATTTGACTTGGTAAAGAAGTAAATAAGAGATTTGGAGCCTTATAAGTTATTAAAAACATGTTTGAAATTTGGGTGTGATTTTTAGTTTAAGGGTTCTTTGGAGTTATTGGATGTTATAGTTAGATTTATGGATGTAAGATAGTTGGATTGAGTAATGATGAGTTTATTGTTATGGTTGGTGAAAAAAAGTAAGAGATTTAGGGAAAAATGTGGTAAAAAATGAAGTGAAATATGTAAAATATGGGTAAAGGTATCGGTACTAGAAGAAAAATACTGATACTATAGGGTTACATTTGAGGAAAGAGGATGAACACGATGAACAATATCGATAATGATGCAAGTAGTATCTATACTGATGTGGGGTATCAATACCAAGAGGAAGGTATCGATACTGTAATTGAAAAATGGATTCCAGAATGCAAAAATGGTATCAATACTGAAGGGAGTATCAATACCATAGTAGAAAAGTATCGATACAATAGGATGGGTACCGATACTATTCAGTTTGAAATTTTAAGTTAGGATGAATTTTAATAGAACTCGAAAAGAATAGTACTTTTGAGTATTAATATTTTGTATAAATGTTAATAAGGGTACTAACATTGTATTTTATATTTGTATTTGTGATTTTGGATGCTTGAGTAGTTCGTGATTAAGTTTATGATACAAGCCAACCAAAAAAGGCAAGGAAAAAGTTAAAGAATAGTTGAACTACATCAGTAAGGCATAATATTGAGGCATACAAGATGAGTGCATTTATTGTACTTATATGAGATGAGGATGACTTGTGATAAGTCAACCTTGAATATTTTAATAAAAATATGTTTTACAATATTTCGATATGTTTTCATAATGTTTATGGGAATGATATTTTGAATAAATATTTAGAGTACGAACTGCTCTAAAATGAATAGAAGAACATTTATGTTGTTCTAATGGTTATCGATATTTATAGGTGCATTTCGACATAAATTGTATATAATGGTTATCGATCGATTTTGATTAATGCAAAACGTTGCATTTTTGTATCAGTACTATGTGTACTTTTGGCACTAGATGCGCAACCATGGTATTCATAATGAGTTTGTGAATTACCATTTCAATATACAATTATGTATAAAAGTTATCGATCGATTATTTTTAATGCATAACGATGCATTTTCGTATCAGTACTATGTGTACTTTCGACACTATGTGTACATCCATGGAATTCATAACAAGTTTGTGAATTTCCATTTCATCACTTAGGTTCAATGCATGTACCTTGTATTCTCATTTGACATAAATTGGGAAAATAAAGGATAATTTGGAAAAATACTAATTGATAGGCATGCTGGGCATACCAAATATTGTTTCGTAGTATTATGTGAATGAAACTTGGTTTGCCAAGCCAGTTATGTATTAATATGATTTATACGATTTAAATTTGTATTTGGATATTTCATGATATACTTATATTTAATTTACACCTCATTTGTATTATTATGCCTCACTAAGTATATACTTAGCATGTGATGATTTTTCACATGTAGGTAAAAGCCAGGATTAGGAGTACAGAGTACAGAGCAACCCCAAGCATCAAGGAATATACTTCAGTATCATTAAGACATCCTATGATGAAATTTTTGACTTAGTTTAGTGGCATGTACTTATGAATGTCCTATTAGCTCTTTTTAACTATTTTGGAAAATAGTTTGTAATGGATCAACTGAATCGTTTTATGTTACTTTAAATATGGATAATTTGAACCAATATTATTAATTTGAGTGGATGTGTTATATATATATATATATATATATATATATTCAAAGAATGTTTTATAAATTATTTTGTAAAAAATGGTTTTTTCTAAAGAAATAAAATTTTGCTGCTTTTCAAGTACCGAACATGTTTTAAAAGTCATGTGACATCTGCGACTTGTGTACGGAAGCGTATACAAGAAATGGATGTTACACTTATCGGTATCGGAGCTACAGGTTTAGCCATTTATGGACATGAAATGAGTATTAATTTTGTTAAGAATGTATGCTTGCCACTAGGATGTCAAAAGTTTACTGATAGTTGTATATATATTGTGATGATGGTTATTATGGAGTAAAGTTACTCTTTACTAATGTAAAATGATTTTGACTGTATTTAGATGTCAGAAACTAAAGACAAATGTAAGAAATTTGATAATGTTGAAAAGAAGGTCGAGATCGAAATTGACCCAAAACAATACGACATGACTTTTGTATCACTCCTTAGAAGGGTAGAAGCTGCTAGGTATTTTCCACCATTCTGTGGAAGAAATTCCCTAGCGTTTAACAAAGTTTCTGCATTTGAGGAATCCATTAAAAAGTTTGAATGATTTACAAGAGAAGTTGAATCAGATGAGGATCCAGAGGAGATTTCTGAATTTAGCGACGACTCTGAGGTTTCTACAGGTAAGCTTAAATAGTTGAGAAATATTTAAGTTAAACATTAAATGGTTTAAAGAATTATTGAGTTAAGTAAGAGGAAATGAGTGAGCGGTAAATACGTTGTCCGCTAAAATTTTAAAGAAAGCTGAGTTATTAGTGAATCAAATGATTATGAGTTTGTATGAGAATATATGTTAAGTTTTAGGGACTTGATAGAGTTACCTTTAGAAGGTAAATTTGAGAAAGTAGATTGTCTACCATTCCATGCTACAATGAATTTTTGCTTAGATTGAGATTGACTCTTGAGAACTTGAAAAAAGTCATGTTCGTAATGATAGGAAAAAGAGTAAATTTGTTTACTAGTGTAAATTTAGCAGTAACTATTATGAAGTTATTGCTACGAGGATGTCAAGTCTTCTTATTAAATGATGTGGATATTTAGATTTTCAAAGTTGAGAGGAAAAGTATATCAACTACTTGAGAATATTTTCATTAGATCCGGAGAAGTTACATGGATTTCCGCAAGAAGGAAATAAGAAATTTTAAAATAAAGGTATTTTAGTTAACTTGATCTCGAGTGAGATGATATCGGTAAACCTATGGGTCATGGTGTAAATGTGAGTCGGACATGTAGTAAATATCTGATAAAGATTTAAGGGACTATGTTTCTGGTGAATTTGATGGAATTATCATTTGATGAGTTTGAGATCATATTGGGTATGGATTGGTGTCTCCGCCTTATGGTTAGGTTGTTGGTCTCAAAAAGAGATTATTTCAAAAAGATACGGAGGATTTGAAATTATAGTTATTGGAGGAAAAGCAAAACCATCGTCCAAGGTGATATCAACAATGATTGTGAAGAAATGATATCAGAAAGATGAATTTATGTAGTTATGCATAGATTATCGACAGTTAAATAAGGTAACAATGAAAGAAAAAGTATCCCTTTCCGATGATGGATGATCTGTGTGATCAACAAAAAGGCACATCAATGTTCTTTAAGATAGACCTTTGATCAGGATACAACCAATTAATATTTAAGAGGAGAATATTTCAAAGACAACTTTTCGGGCTCAGTATAAACACTACGAGTTGTGGTGATGCCATTCGATATGAATAATGCCCTTCCAATATTTATGGATTCAGTGAACCAAGTATTACAACCTTACTTGGATCAAATTGTGGTGTTATTTATTGATGATATTTAGTGTATTCAAAGTCAAGAGAGGAGCATGATTCTCATTTTCGTTTTGTTCTTCAGACTCTTCGAGAAAAGAAGCTGTATGCCAAATTATCCAAGTATGCATTCTGGTTACTAAGGTTGCTTTCTTTGGCCAAATAGTCTCCGCAGAAGGCATAAGAGTAGATCCCAAAAAGGATTCAAGCTATAGTGCGTTGGTAACCCCCAAAGAATGTTTCTGTAGTTTGAAGTTTCTTGGGGCTTGTTGGTTACTATTGAAAGTTCATTAAGAACTTTTCGATGTTATCTTCATTGTTAACCAAGTTTTTAAGGAAATATGTGTCTTTTGTTTGGGCAAAGTAGTACCAAGAGAGTTTTAAAATGCTAAAGAGGATTTTAATAGAGGCACCAGTACTTATACAACTTGAGTTGGGTAAGGATTATGTGGTTATTAGTGATGTATCTCATAACAGCTTGGGATTCGTGCTTATGCAAAAAGGTAAAGTTATGGCCTATGACTTGATAAATTTAAGGACTCATAAGAGGAATTACCCTACGCATGACTTAGAGTTGATAGTAGTCGAGTTTGCTTTAAAGGTTTGACTATATTATCTGTATGGTGAGCGGTGCTATATTTATACAAATCACAAAAGCCTAATGTACTTGTTGACACAAAAAATTGATGAACCTGAGACAAAAAAGATGGATAGAGCTTTTAAAGGATTATGATGTGATCATTGATTTTCATCTAGGGAAGGAAAATGTTGTTGCAGTCAGAAAACTTTTGCAGCTTTGCGAGTTATGGATGTGCAATTAGTGTTGAAAGAAATGGCATTGTTGACTTAATTAAAGATAAAAACCAATGTTTTTTTAGATTGAATAAGAGAATTACAAGGAAAAGATGAAAAATTCTTGGTAAGAATTGCACAAGTAGAAAAATGATGAGATTAAGTACTTTGAGGTTAGGTCAGATGGATGTTTGTACTATCGTGAGAGAATTTGTATTCTCGAAGATGAAGATCTAAAGAAAGACATTTTTTTGGACATTAAGTTAGTTGACTATGCATTCAGGTGGAAACAAGATGTATCATTTTTTAAAGAGTCGGTTTGGTAGTCTGGTTTGGAAAGAGCCATCATGAAAATTGTGGCAAAGTGTCTGACGTACAAATAGAGGAAATATGAACATCAAATAACATCTGGATTGTTTCAAGCGATCTCGATTCATGAACAGAAAGGGGAAAACAAGTCACTGTGAACTTTGTTACATGGCTACCTTTAACACCTTGTAAGAAAAACCCAATAGGGGCGATTGTTAATAGATTTACTAATATAACTCACTTAATTTTGGTATGAACATATTAATTGATATATGATGAGTTATGCATATAAGAGATAGTTCAGCTGCATGGAGTGCCAATATCGATCATATCCAAAAGATATCCATGATTCACTTCAAGATTTTAGAATTTCTTATATAAAGCTTTGGATACTCAATTACATTTCAGTACAACCTTTTATCCGAAGATGGATGGTCAGTCGGAGTGTACCATTCAGATATTAGAAGATATGCTAAGGACATGTGTGATTGATTTCAAGGGAGCATGGGAAAAATAATTACCTGTAGCAGAAATTGCCTACAACAATAGTTATCAATTGAACATCACGATGGATCCATACGAAGCTTTATATGGGAGAAGATGCAGAACACCATTCAATTGGTTTGAGTTAAAAGATCGAAAAATGGTTGGCTCTGATTTATTGTAAGAGGTTGAGGATAAAGTGGAGATAATACAAGACAATCTCAAAATGCATTTGATCGACAGAAGTTTTATACAGACTTGAAGCGAAAGGAGATTGAATTTCAAGAAAATGATAAATTTATTATGAAAGTATTGCGGTTTGGGTGCAAAGGAAAAACTGAGTCCGAGATTTATTGGACTTTAAGAGATATAAAAAAGGGGGTCGGACCAGTAGCTTATCAGTTAGATTTGCATCCCAAAAATGGTCAAGACCCATAATGTTTTTCACGTGTCATTGATTTGGGAGTACCACTCAGATCCATTGTATGTTATTTCATCGGAGGAAATAGAGGTTCGACCATATTTAACTTATTAAGAAGAACCAGTACGGATCTTGGCTCTAGAAATCAAGAAACTACATAGCAAGATGATTCCTCTAGTTAAAGTGCGTTGGTAAAAGCATAAAGTCTTAAAATTCGAGGACAAATTTTCTTAAGGGGGAGAAATGTAATACCCCAAATATTAGGTTAGTGACTATAGTGTAAGGATTTAAAATTTGGATGGTTAATTTGAATAAATTGGAAAGTATAAGGATTTATTTAGGAAATTGTGTTTAAGACTTATTAGTAAGAATAGAAGAATGGAATGGCATTATGGTCCTTTAGAGGGAAATGAATTTAATACTTATTTTATTGAGGATATTTATTTAGGGTTGAAAAGGGAAAATATGTTAAGCTAAAAATTGGTTCTCTCATTCTTCTTATTCTTCTTCTTCTCATCCCCGTGTTCCCATAACAAAGGTAAGGTTTCTTCAAATTGGTTTTTCCTTTTGTTTATATGTTGATTTTGAAGCCTTAAGTGATATAGAGGCTTAAGGAAAGTTCAAGGATGATTAAAACTACGAGATTAATGATTTATTTAAGATTCAAGAAAATGGGTTTTTAAATGATTTGACGAAAAATGGTTAATTATTGAAGTTTAAAAGTATATTTGACTTGCCAAAGAAGTAAATAAGAGATTTTGAGCCTTAGAAGTGATTAAAAACATGTTTGAAATTTGGCTGTGATTTTTAGTTTTAAGGGTTCTTTGGAGTTATTGTATATTATAGGGAGATTTATAGATGTAAGATAGTTGGATTGAGTAGTGATGAGTTTATTGTTATTGTTGGTGATAAAAGTAAAAGATTTAGGCAAAAATGTGGTAAACATTGAAGTGAAATATTTAAAATCTAGGGAAAGGTATATGTACTGGAAGAACACTACCGATACTATAGGGTTAAATTTGAGGAAAAAGGATGAACAAGATGAACGGTATCGATATTGATGTTGGGGTATCGATACCAAGGGAAGGTATCGATATTGTAATTGAAAAATGGATTCCAAAATGTAAAAATGGTATCGATACTGAAGGGAGTATAGGTACCATAGTAGAAAAATATCGATACCATAGGATGGGTACCAATACTATTCAGTTTGAAATTTTATGTTAGGATGAATTTTAATAGAACTCGAAAATAATAGTACTTTTGAGTATTAATATTTTGTATAAATGTTAGTAAGGGTACTAACATTGTAATTTATATTTTTATATGTGATTATGGATGCTTGTGTAGTTAGTGATCAATTTTTTGATTCAAGTCAACCAAAAAGGAAAGGAAAAAGTTAAAGAATAGTTGAACTATATAAGTAAGGCATAATATTGAGGTATACCAGGTGAGTGCATTAATTGTACTTATATGAGATGCGGATGAATTATGATAAGACAACCTCGAATGTTTTAATAAAAGTATGTTTTACAACATTTCGATATATTTTCATAATGTTTATGGGAATGTTATTACAAATAAATTTTTAGAGTATGAACTGCTTTAAAATGAATAGATGAACGCTTATGTTGTTCTAATGGTTATTGATATTTCAGAAATAAATGTTTAATCTATGAATTTGACTTAAAAGCCCAATTATATGCATATTGAGAGTCATTGGTGTATTTCGACATAAATTGTATATAATTGTTATCGATCAAATTTGTATAATGCATAACGGTGCATTTTCGTATCAGTACTATGTGTACTTTCGGTACTAGATGTGCAACCATGGTATTCATAATGAGTTTGTGAATTACCATTTTGACAAACAATTATGTATAAAAGTTTTCGATCGATTTTGTTTAATGCATAACAGTGCATTTTTGTATCAGTACTATGTTTACTTTCTGCACTATGTGTGCATCCATGGAATTCATAATGAGTTTGTGAATTTCTATTTCAACACTTAGGTGCAACACATGTACATTGTATTCTCATTTGATATACACTAGGTAAATAAAGGATTTGGATAAAATATTGATTGATAAGTATGCTGGGCATACCAAATATTGTTTCGCAATATTATGTGAATGAAACTTGGTTTGCCAAGCCAGTTATGCATTAGTATGATTTATATGATTTAAATTTGTATTTGGATATTTCATGATATAGTTATATTTAGTTTATACCTCATCTGTATTATTATGCCTCACTAAGTATATACTTAACATATGATGATTTTTCACATGTAGGTAAAAGCCAGGATTAGGAGTACAAAGTACAGAGCAACTCCAAGCATCAAGGAATATACAAAATTATCAGTAACACATCCTATCATGAAAATTTTGACTCAGTTTAGTGGCATGTATTTAGGAATGTCCTATTAGCTATGTTTAACTATTTTGGAAAATAGTTTGTAATGGATCAACTGAATCGTTTTATGTTACTTTAAATATGGATAATATGAGCCAATATTATTAAGTTGAGTGGACGTGTTTAATATATATATATTTTAAGAATGTTTTATAAATTATTTTGTAAAAATTGATTTATCTAAAGAAATAAAATTTTACTCGTTTTCAAGTACCGAACATGTTTTAAAAGTCATGTAACATCTGTGACTTGCGTATGGAAGCGTATACGGGAAATGGGTGTTACAGTTCATACCAACCAGTCGAACTGGTGTCCTCTAGCGATCCATCTCCAGCAGTCAACGACACCAATCGGTAGCCAAACTTTGATAATCGAAGGGAGAAAATCGTAGCATCATTGTCACCTTTTTCTTCAATTATGGCTGTTTCAGTCACCGACTAGCCTCACACCAGTCACTGTTGGTCTCTGTGGGAAGTTTTGACCAAAACATGATCGGTGGGTCACGTCAACATCACCATTTTCACCGATCACTGGTGTGAGTAAGCGTTTCGGTCCTTTTCTTTTATTTTTAATGGATTTTGGCTAATGTTTGAGTATATTATGACTTGATAATTGTGTTTAGGTACTCATGGAGTAATTAGCTGATCACCCTGACCTCTGTCGCTGCTACACGCTTCACCACGCGTTGACAGTGCATGTGGAGCTCTTCTACGTTCTAGGAAACCTTTTAGAACTGGTTCAGCCGGTCTGGAATGGCCCAAACCGGCCTAACCCAATCTGAACCAGGTATGTTTGACCCAAAAGAGTCAACCCAAAATGAGTTAACTCCTCCAAGTCAACTTGTCCGAGTTAATTCGTTGACTTTGATCGAAAAGTTAAAATTTTCAAAAATTCATATTTTATGTTTTTGACATCCTGTGTCCTAATCTGAAGTCCGTTTTGCCAAATTCAAACCGGGTAAGCTATTTTTCAGTATTTTACCTTCTTATTCGACTTGTTTTCCGCAATGAAGCCCTGTTTCTGATGTAATTTCTATTTATATGTATATAATATATTATTGGATGTTGGACTCAAGACCGAAAGTGATCGAGTAGAGTTTAAATGCTCGATCAGTGGAGTACAAAAATCGAGGTAATACATTACTACCTTGTGCATACTGAGTGGAACATATTGGTATTAGTAAATGTATGGTTGAATATGGTTATATATGTGTAGTTAAAATTTTTAAACTCGATCCGATTGCGAAATAAAATAAATTAAACTGAATAAGGCTCAGACTACTTACACAGACACAAGAAGACTGATAAAAATGATTTCAAGTTCAGTGATTATCCAGAAAAGCAAATAACCTTGGAAACTCTAAATTATATTTATCATCGTTAAAAACTTTAATACTAAAACTATCTGATTATGAAATTATGGAATTGCCTTGAAGTGTAAAATGACCAAAATACCCTTGAAGTGTAAAATGACTCAAAGTACCTCTAAACCCTAGAATGATTAAATTACCTCAGGCTCCAAATGGATAAATCAACCTCGAATACCAAAATGACTTAGAATTTCTATTTTCTGAGCGAACACTGGGAGATTGAATTACGAAAGGTACTTTACACCTTTGAATTACTTGAAATGACTATATTATATGACCTAGTTGAAATAAATTGAAGTAATGTATGTATCCAAATTATGGAAACAACTGAATTACTATGAAACAAGGATAAGCTTAACTACTAAATGACCTATGTACCCTCAATGACATAGAATTAAGCGAATGAATTGGATAAGTTTGAAAATACTGATGAGCTTATATGTTGTACGGTCTATAAGGGTTTTAAAAAATGAATCCATCACGTCGACATTTCTTGATACCGTTGCAACACAGAAATGAAATAAATACCATTGGAATACTTGTTCGTCTCCCTAAGATCCATTCAATGATGATCCTGATATTGATAAGTTCAGCTAGTACGATCAATGTTAAGAAGTAAATAATAGAGAAATATCTCAGCCCGAATGATTGACAAGTATCACAATGTTGGGATCTATAGTTCAATTGAACTAGAAATCCTGATAATTCAATATATAATATTGAATACCAGAAATCATCCGCTCTACTCTTATTAGATTAAATTACTAAGAATTCTCCAATAACCAAATATCTAATATGCCCTTGATTTCCTGAATAATGGAATCACTCCTGTCATATTGGAATTCTTAAATAACTCTGAACGGATATATCTGACTACATTACCAAAAAATGTACATATGTTTGGATCGAAAAGAATTTACTGAAATGTCATTAAACTACGAAATATTAAAATAACTATGATATTCAAATGATTGAAATATCTTTGAACCCCGAAAAGGATTAGAATACCTTAAACTCTAAGATGATTGAAGTAACCTCGAGTGTGGAAGTGACCCAAATATCCTAAACACTTGAAATTAGTGAATGTCTTTGGATAAATTCTAGAAATACCAACAAACTTATGTTGTATCATCGCTAAAGGTTATGGAGCATAACTGAACTATACTGGTATTCTTGATACTTATACATCATAGAAAGATAAAATACCATCAAATTCCCGATCAACTCTTCTAGTTTCGTTCAGTAGTGATTCTGAAAGTGACCAGTTCTACCAGTGTAATCAATATTAAGAAGTGATTATTCGTGAAGATTATCAGTTCGGAATATTGACAAGTTTTATAGGGTGGAGATCAGTTAGTACGATTTGACTCAAAATCATGATAATTCAGTATAAATTCATAATAATGTAAACTACCATTTTTTTACCCTTATTGGATTAAGTTACAAAAAATCCATCAGAAATTAAAATGTCTGAAATACTCCTATTTGTCTGAATAATGGGAACATTCATGTTATATCTAGATCTTCAATAGCTCCGATGTAAAAGATTCTAAATGTCTTTTTGATTACTCAATTCCCTCCAAAAAATATCTGAATACTATATGATCTTGATAAATCACTTCCCTAATGAATGATGAATCTGTTAGCTATGAAACCCCATTTTTATAGGGATTTTGATTCTGAAATCCTATTAAATTACAAAAGTTTCATGGCTCTCTACCTAGTAAATACCAAGTACCTCTGAATAATATATGGATCCTCTAGCGTGTTTGTTATGTGACATGCAAATGTTTTTGCTGTTTTAAAATGTGATTTTTTGAAATCACTGATTTACAGGCTTATGAACTATGGATACATGGTATATGTTCTCTAGTTACCTGTTTTCACTGAAAAATATAATTGTTCATGATTTATGGATCTTAGAATCCACTATTTATTATATGAATCGATTACTGGGGTATTATCTGGGTAGGTTGGAGTATGGAGGTTCAACTCTGATCAAGATGACAATTCCTTATGGACCTAAGGTGACCCTTGGGTAGGCTTTAAGGCCTCGATAAACTTTCTTAGGTAGGCTCTCAGGCCCTAAGGCACTTCATTGGGTAAATCATGGGGCTACATAAGTGTACGGCTGAAGGGTAGTTATATGGTTTTTTACTTTGTCACTCTTACGAGATTTTTCTGGATCACGATCCTGATATTACTGTTTACTGTTAAATCTGATTTCTACTGGATACTGTATGGGTAGGATTATGAAGTATGGAAGTTCAGCTATGATCAAACTGGTAATTCCTTACAGACCTAAGGAGACCTTTGGGTAGGCCTATAGGCCCCAAGGTATTCCTTTAGGGTGGCTCATTTGCTGCGTGCTTAGGGTAAGTCCTTATTGATGCAGTTCTGGGGAAACTACATAATGGTGTTCGGTTGGAGGGTATTACTGTGATTTTAAAATATGTTTTAAACCACTAACATTTTTAAAGGATATATATACATTACTCTGTTTTATTAGAACACACTAGACATCCTATTCCGATCTCCTGAACTTGATCCTCTGAACTAAAATCGTCATGTCTTTTACTTAAAGAAATATCAGTGGAACAACAGCTCATCCTGAAAACAAATGGACGTCTGAATAGATAAGGAAATTTTTATGCTTGCCTATTATCTGCATGTCCTTCAGCATCACTTGGTAGTTTTGTATTACCGAGCTTCCCAAATCTCATTCTTTTACTCTCCATTTCAGGTTGAAAAGAATCGATCCACAGTTATCAACTTCAGTATTGGGAGTTCCATTCGAGTTTGCTTGCAGAGTACAATACAATATATAGTTAGGGGACATTTAAGTCACATTTGACTTATTTTATACTGAGTCTGGAACTTGTATGTATTTATAAATTGTTTTATTATTATACACGTTTTAATAAAAAAATTAATTTTTCCCAAAATTATATTGTGGGTCAGATCGGGTCACTCGTATCGGTCTTTGGGTGTTACATTTAGTGGTATCAGTGCTTAGTTTGTGTTGAGTCTTCTGGGTAGATTGACCAATTGACTGTTACAGGATGTATGATTTGTACATGCCCCTGGATTATGACCGTACTCTTTGAGCCGTAACTCTGATGTTAAGAAATCATTTTTTAATAAGTATACCAATGTATCTTATATGTTATGACTCAATATGTGCAAAAAGTGTTACCTCGCGAAGTTACGTGGGAGATTATTCGTTCGAGAATTTTGACCTGACTTCTGACGTGAATTTATATTTTTTTACTCCTCAAATGTTCTGCGCTGATGTACTGAATTGAAGATTTTTTGAAATCGTTCTTGTTCTAATTTTATGAGTTTGAAACCCAATATGTGTCGATCCATGTACCTCAATGATTTAACTTGTATGAGATTGAAGTAAATGTTTGAATACTTGGTAAAAGTGTAAATTTCGAGGTTATGCTGCTCGTATAAAGAAAACATTTATGTATATGTGTTGCACTAAAAATAAGTAAGTGATATTCTGATTAAGGATTGGTAATTAATGTAAGTTTGGTTCTACGAGGAGAATTATGTTTAGATTTTGGAATTTTGACAAAGAGGAGATATGTGCATAATCCGCAAGTTAAAGTTTAGTCAAGGAATTGTAATCCTTTAAAAGATGAATGGAAGAATGAAGAAGTGATGAAAGCTCAGTTTGTGTATTCCTTTTACTTAGGTAAATTTCAAGGATGAAATTCTTTTAAGGGGAGGATAATTGTCACACCCCCGAATGTCAAATGAAAATTTATTAAATAAATTAAATGATTTTAAGGGAGAAAACCATATCATTGCTTCACCTTTCTCTTTGATTCCAGTCGTTCCATTCATCGACAAGCCTCATGCCAGCCAATGTTGGACTCATTGGGCAATTTCGATCAAAACTCGATCGGTGGGTCTCGTCAACGTCACCAGTTTCACATATCGCCAACATGGGTAAGCGTTTCGGCCATTTTCTTTTATTTTTGATGGATTTTGGCTAATGTTTGAGTTAATTATGGCTTGATAATGGAGTTTAACTGCTCATGGAGTAAACGGTAGATCACCTCGACCTCCTTCACCGCCGCAAGCACCGCTACGCGTCGGTAGTGCGTGTGGGGCTCTTCCACGTTCCATGAAACCTTCTAGAACTGATCCTGTCAGTCTGTATCAGCCCTAACCGACCTAACCCAGT
The DNA here is from genome assembly GCF_006381635.1 of Hibiscus syriacus. Classification (NCBI taxonomy): domain Eukaryota; kingdom Viridiplantae; phylum Streptophyta; class Magnoliopsida; order Malvales; family Malvaceae; genus Hibiscus; species Hibiscus syriacus. The sequence continues at coordinate 13,163,576 of NW_024063471.1, read as the reverse complement.
TTTAACCAGGTTTGTTTGACCTGAACGAGTCAACCCAAACTGAATCAACTCATCTGAGTCTTCCCATTGACTTTGACCGAAAAGTTAAAATTTTAGAAAAGTCATATTTTAAGTTTTTTGATGTCATGAGTCTGAATCTGAAGTTCATTTCACCAAATTTCAACCCTGTAAGTTGTTTTTCAGCATTTTACCTTCTGATTCGATCTATTTTCTGTAATTAAGCCTCATTTATGATGTAATTTATGTTTATATGTATCTAAGATATTATTGGATATTGGATTCAAGATCGAGAGTGATCGAGTGGAGTTTAAATGTTTGATAAATGAAGCATGGAAATTGAGGTAATACATTACTACCTTATGCATGTTGAATGAAACATGTTGGTATTGGTAAATGCATGGTTGAATATGGTTACATGTGTGTAGTTAAAATTTTTAAACTCGATCCGATTTTGAAATAAAAAATTAAACTGAATAAGGCTCAGACTACCTACATAAACACAAGAAGACTCATATGAATGATTTCAAGTTCAGTGATTATCCAAAAAAGCTAATAACCTCAGAATCTCTAAATTCTATTTATCCTCGTTAAAAATATAATGCTGAAATTACCTGATTATCAAATTACAAAATTTCCTTGAAGTGTATAATGACCAAAATACCCTTGAAGTGTAAAATGACTAGAAGTACCTCCAATCCATGGAATGAGTAAATACCCTCAAGATCCAAAATGAATAAATCACCGAATACCAAAATAACCTAGATTTTTTATTTCCTAAACGAACACCCAAAGACTAAATTACCGAAGGTACTTTATACATCTAAATTACTCGAAATGACTATATTATATGAACAAGTTAAACTAAATGGAAATATTGTATGTATATGAATTTTGGAAACGACTGAATTACTCTAGAAACTTCGAAGTGACCGAGATAAACTTGACTACTAGATTAACTATGTACCCTCATTGACATAGAATTAAGCGAATGACTTGGATAACTGATGGACTTATATATTGTACCATCCACAAGGGTTTTGAACCATGAATCCATCGCATCGACATTTCTTGATACTATTGCAACACATAAATGAAATAAATGCCATTGGAATACATGTTCGTCTCCCTAAGATCCATTCAACGATGATCCTGATATTGATCAGTTCAACTAGTGCAGTTAGTGTTAAGAAGTGGATAATAGAGAAGTATCGTGGTTCAAATGATTGTCAAGTATCGAAGTGTTGTGATATGTAGTTCAATTAGACTTGAAATCCTAATTTTTCAATATATAATCTTGAATACCATAAATCATTCGCTCTGCTCTTATTAGATTAAATACTAAGAATTCTCCAAGAACCAAATGTCTAATATTCCCCTAATTTTCTGAATAATAGAACCAGTCCTATCATATCAGAAATCTCAAATAACTCTGAACAGATATATCTGACTAAATTACCAAAAAAGGTACATATGTTTGGATTGAAAAAAATTTACTGAAATGTCATCGAGCTGTGAAATATTAAAATAACTCTGATATTCAATTGAATGAAATATCCTTGAACCCAAAAAGGATTAAAATACCTTGAACTCTAAAATGACCGAAGTAACCTCGAGTGTGGAAGTGACCCAAATATTCTAACAACTTAAAATAAGTGAATTTCTTTGGATAAATTCTAGAAACACCAAAAAAACCTATGTTGTATCATCCCTAAAGGTTATGGAGCATAACTAAAGTATATTGAGTATTCTTGATACTGATACATCACAGAAAGATATAATACCATCAAATTCCCGATCGTCTCCTCTAGTTCCATTCAGTGGTGATTCTGAAAATGGCCAATTCAACCAGTGTAATCAATATTAAGAAGTGATTATTCGTGAAGTATATTAGTCTGAAATATTGACAAGTTTTATAGGGTGGAGATCAGTTAGTATGTTTTTACTTGAAGTCATGATAATTCGTATAAATTTGGAATAATGCAAACTACCATTTTTTAAATTATTGGATTAAGTTACTAAGAATCCATCAAAAACTAAAATGTCTGGAATACTCCTATTTTCCTGAATAATGTGAACACTCATATTATATCTAAATATTCAATAACTTTGATGTAAAAGATTCTGAATGCCTTCCTGATTACTCAATTGCCTCCAAAAAATATCTGAGTACTATATGATCTTAATAAATCACTTCCCTAATGAATTATGAATATATTAGCTATCAAACTACCTTTTTATAGGGATATTGATTCTGAAATCCTATTAAATTACAAAAGTTTCATGGTTCCCTACCTTATAAATACCAAGTACCTCCGAAGAATATCTGGATCCTCTAACGTGTTCCTTATGTGATATGTAAATGTTTTACCTATTTTAAAACGTGATTTTTCAAAATTACTGATTTACGGGCTTATGAACTATGTCTACATGGTATGTGTTCTTTGGTTACCTGTTTTCACTGAAAAATATAATCGTTCATGATTTATGGATCATGGAATCTACTGTTTATTGTATGAAACGATTAGTGGGGTATTATCTGGTAGGATGGAATATAGAGGTTTATCTCTGATCAAGCTGGTAATTCCTTACGAACCTAAGGTGACCCTTGGGTTGGCTCCGAGGCCCCGAGAAACTTTCTTGGTTAGGTTCTCAAGCCCTAAGGCAATCCCTTTTGTAAATCATGGGACTATATATGGTAGGGTGGAGGGCAGTTATATGGTTTATTCCATTGTCACTCTTACGATATTTTACTGGATCACAATCCTGATATTATTGTTTACTATTAAATTTGATTTCAATTGGATACTGTATGGGTCAGATTCTAGAGTATGGATGTTCAACTCTAATTAAGCATGTAATTCCTTACGAACCTAAGGGGACCCTTGGGTAAGTTCATAGGCCCCAAGGTATTCCCTTAGGGTTGCTCCTTTACTGTGTGCTTTGGGTAAGTCCTTACGGATGCAGTTATGGGGAAACTCCATAAAGGTGTTCGATTAGAGGGTATTATTATGATTTTAAAATATGTTTTCAACCACTAACATTTTTAAAGGATCTATATACTTGATCATCTGATTGTTTCTTTTGAACTAAAATCTTCATGTCTTATACTCGAAGAAATATCAGTGGAAACATAGCTCATCCTGAAAACCTGTGGAAGTCTGAATCGATAAGGAAATTTTTATGCTTGCCTATTATCTTCATGTCCTTCAGTATCACTTGGTTGTTATGTATTACTGAGCTTCCCAAAGCTCATTCTTTTACTCTCCATTTCAGATTGAAAAGAATCGATCCAGTGCAACTATCAACTTCACTATTGGGAGTTCCATTCAGCTTTGCTTGTAGAGTATGATATAATATGTAATTATGGGGAATGTAGGTCACATTTGACTTATTTTATACTGAGTCTGGAACTTGTATGTATTTATAAATTATTTAATGATTTTACATGTTTTAATAAAAAAAATAAAATTTTCCCGGATTTTTATTGTGGGTCGCTCCGATGGCCCTAATGTTACACCTTGGATCGGATCGAGTCACCTTTGTCGGTTTATAGCTGTTACAACTTCTAAAACAATAGTTGATTGAGATTTCAGAATCTCAATGGACTTTTGAAGCCTTTTATGTCAATAAAATATCAGAGCAAGTGATAGAAAAGCTTATGCTTGTGATTAATTATCATTCTCTCAATTATTTCTTTCAAGATCAAATATTTTATCTACTCAATAGGTGTAATATCCCAAGTATCAGACCAGGGACTATATTGAAAAGATTTGATAATTTAAGATTTAAAATTTAATAAGTGGTAAAAGATGAGAAAAACGATTTGGAATAATATTTAGATTAATTTGTATCAATAGATAAGTTAAGAGGGCACTTTGGTCTTTTAAAAGGAAAATGAATTTAAAAATAGATAAGGATTTTAAATAGGAAGAAAGAGGAAAGTAAAGTAATTTCTACACTTCTTATTCTTCTTCTTCTTCACGTAGGGGTTCTCTCATCTCTAGCACAAGGTAATATCCCATTAGCTAGTGTTTTCTTTAAATTATGGTTTGATTTGGTAACATTAAGCGATATATATGCATAAGGAAGGATTAGATGGGATTAAAATGAAGATATAAGAGAAATAATGTGGATTTTATAAAATGGGTTTTGAAATGATATGTTAATATATGAGTGTTTATTGATGTTTATTAGTAGATTTAACGTGTTAAAGAGTTAATTGAGAGATTAGAAACATTTGATGAGTTTAAAAACAATATAGAAATTTTGGTGTGATTCTTAGAAGCAAATGATCTTTAGGGACACTAGATGTTTTAAGTATCTAGATGAGGGAAAGTTAGTATGTATAAGAAATGAAGAGTTTGTTAGCATTATGAGAGGTAATCCTAACGAAATTTGACCTAATTTGTGAAATAATCGGGTTAAAAACTAGAAAATATGGGCACGAATATCGATAATGATATAACAGTACCGATATTACAAGCTAAAAATAGGATAAACTAGCTGTGTAGTATCGATACTGATTCAATCAGCATCGATACCGAAGGGGGAGTATCGATACCGAAGGAAGGTATTGATACCATTTTGAAACAGAATGCAAAAACGGTATCGATACCATGTGAGGGTATCGGTACCTTAGTATGGTATTATCAATACCATGGAAGGGGTATCGATACTGAGGAACCAGAAATTGTATGAAAGACTAAGATCGTTGTAGAAAAGTTACTAATAGGTACTTTTGAGTAATGTTTAAGTATTATTGTTAGGAAATATACTAACAATTGATATTATATATGTATCTAATGGATATGGAATAGATCAAAATCAAGCTCCCGAGTCAAGTAAAGTTAAAGGAAAAGGTCAAGTTTTGGAGTAGCAGTTTGTGCGTTTTGGATATCAAAGCAAGGCAAGCCAGGTGACTACATTTATTGAATGCAATTTATTTAAGGATAATATACAATAAATACAATTAGAAGGTTTAAATTTTAAAGTATGTTTTGCAGTAGTTACTAAATTTTATTTAATGCATGGAAAGAATATTATGAATGAGTTTTAGAGTATGAACTGCTTTAGAACAAATAAATAAAAGAATAATGCATATGGGTGCATTATTGGCATGAAAGGACGCCAAAGCTGAAATGCATATGGGTGCATTATCGACATAAAAGAATAATGCATATGGGTGCATTATTTGCATGAAATGATGCCAAAGTTGAAATGCATATAGGTGCATTATCGACATAAAAGAATAATGCATATGGGTGCATTATTGGCATAAAAGGATGCCAAAGTTGAAATGCATATGGGTGCATTACCAACATAAAAGTATGCTATAATTGAAAATGCATAATGGTGCATGATAAACGTGAATGGACGTGATTAATTAAAATAAGGAATAACGACCAAATGATTATGACAATTTTGAATGGAATATGGTTTAACTAAAAAAGATTATAGAATTATTAAAGAATGTACAATTTGATGTGAATCAAATAATATGACACACTTATGTATACATCAAGTTTTCTTTACAATAGTGTATCTCATTAAGTAAATACTTAACATGTGTTGCTTTCACGTGTAGGTAAAAGCAAAGACTAATCCAGTAAGGAGTGCAGCCGTATCATAAGATATAATCCATTAAGGTACTCACTGGTAACATTAGGACAATAGAAATCATTTTGGAACTTTGTTTGACATGTAACTAAATTTACCAAAATATTTTGTAATATAACTTAAGGAGTACTACTTATTATGTTAATTTATGTGGAATTTCTTTCATAAAAAAATTTTTAAAGGTTTTTCAAAATGAGTATACAATTTTTAAAATGATGGGACACTTGTATTCGTATACGAAAATGTATACGAGATATGGGTGTTACATTTCTTGGTATCAGAGTTACAGGTTTAGCCGATTCTCGACCAAATCTAGTTCTAATTTAAAATAGAAAAAAGATTACATGCCAATAAGGTTGTCATGTTATTGAGATGGTGTCATTAGAGGGTGATTGATAACACTCCTTACTAATGGTATTGTTATTATTATGTATGTTTTATTAGATGTTAGAATCCTCGAAACTTGAGAAGAGCGGGGGAACAAGAAATGCAAGAATGAATGAGGAGTGAAAGTTATGAGGAGAATAGTGCACAACCTCTTCCCTCTGAAAATGCAAGTGCACCTGCACCTCAAGGGATTTCGATGACTGAGTTTGGAACTTTAATACAAGCCCTTAATGCCATACTGACTCAGTTTCAACCTTCCCCTGCTCCTCCAGTACCTAGAATGTTGATCCTAAAAGAGGGTCCTATGGAGGGTCTAGTGTTTCGAGGAGATGAGGGTGAGGGTCCTATGGAGGTCGATATGTGGTTAAATGATGTGATGTTAATGCTTGAAAGTCGGCAATGCTTAGAATAGGAAAAGTTGGGAGGATTTATATCTTTACTTAGAGGATCAGCTCGAGTATGGTGGTCCAACATTACAATGTATGCACCACCAGAGCAAGTCACCTGGCAATTTTTCCTGGAAGAATTTAATAATAAGTTTGTGGGTGAACAGTTCAAATGAAAAATGTTGTTGAAGTTCCTTAATTTAAAGCAAGGTGATCGACCCGTATATGAATTTGAGGCTGAGTACAACAAGTTGAGCCGTTTTTCCACTAAAGTTGTTCAAAATGACAAGGCAATATGTGATTGGTTTATAGAGGGTTTGAGGCCAAAGCTGAAGGGGATGATGTGGCCTTGAACTTTCCGAGTCTACAAGAAGTCATCAATAGAGCCAAAGCTATTGAAAGAGCTCAGGAGGAAACATTAGAGGCAAAACAGAGTGTTCAAACGGGAAAAAGAGTGGGAATACCTTCCGCTCCCCATCATTCTGAAAGAGGAAAGGGCTCAAGTTCCAGATTCTCTAAGAGAGACAGTTTTGTAGCAGCTTCACAAAAAATTAGACTATCCTAGTCATTTTCTGTTAGCTCAGGTAGAGCTTCTTGGGGAAAGGAATCCATGTAATACTTGTGGAAAATTGAACCGAGGAGTATGTAGATTTATCAATAGAGCATGTTTTCTATGTGGCGATATAGGTCACTTTTCCCGGAACTTCCCTAAGAAATCTGGTGATAATTCATCACAGTCTGAAAGATCAGTGGCAGCCTCAAATAGAAACAGAGAAAGGGGTAGATCTAGGGGATGAACGAATTCAATGCAGAGATAAAAGACTCAGGTAGTCGCTAGAATTTACAACATTAAAACCAATGAGGATCAAGATCATAATAGGTATTTTCCATCTTTTTGATGAACCTGTATTTGTTTTAGTTTACCCTGGTTCTGCACATTTATACATTAGAACAAAGTTGGTTAGAGTTAGAGGAATTCCTTTAGAACCAATTATGAGTGAGATGATAGCGTTAAATCCTATGGGTCATAGTGCGAGAGCACCTAGAGTATGTATTAAATGCCCTATAAAGATCTAGGGGATTGTGTTTTTGGCAAACTTAATGGAATTGCCCTTCGATGAATTTGAAATTATTCTAGACATGGATTGGTTGTCTTCACATTATGGATGGGTCGAATATCGTAAGAAACGTTTGTTTTTAAAGAATGTCGAAGGTTCAGAAATTGTAGTAATTGAAGAAAGATCGAAATCACCCAAAAATATAATATCAACCATGACTGCAAAGAATATGATGTCGAAAGCATGCATAGCTTTTCTAGCTAATGTGATAGATACTCTAATTCTGGAAGTTAGAATAAATGATATTCCCATAGTTAAAGAATTTCCGGATGTATTTCCTGAGGATATACCGGGACTGCCTCCAGATCGTGAGGTAGAATTCAAGATAGAGATTTATTCGGGTATCGAACTTGTTTCTATGGCTCTGTATAGAATGGCTCCGACTGAACTGCGAGAATTGAAAGCCTAGTGTTTCTCCTTAGGGAGCACATGTTTTTTTATGAAAAATAAGGACTGGTCAATGCGATTATGTATCGATTGCCGTTAGTTAAATAAAGTCACAATAAAGAACAAGTATCCTATTTCGAGGATTGATGATTTGTTTAACCAATTGAAATGAGCATCGATGTTTTCTAATATAGAGTTAAGGTCGGGGTATCATCATTTGAAGATCAAAGACGATGATATTTCAAAGACAGCTTTCGAACTTGGTATGGGCATTATGAATTTGTAGTGATGTCATTTGGTTTGACTAATGCACTAGCGGCCTTCAAGGACTTGATGAATCGAATATTCCAACTTTATTTGGATCAATTCGTGGTGATATTTATAGATGATATCTAGGTAAATTCCAAGTCAAGAGAAGATCATGATGTTCATCTTCGAGTAGTTCTTCAGAAGCTACACGAGAGGAAATTGTATACCAAATTGTCAAAGTGAAAATTTTTGTTAGTCGAAGTTGCTTTCCTTGGTCATATAGTTTCATCATAAGGCATACGAGTAGATCCAAGAAAGATTCAAGCTATAGTGGATTGGCAATCTCCAAAGAATGTTTATGAGGTTCAGAGTTTCTTGGGGCTTACCGGTTATTATAGACGATTTGTGAAGAACTTCTCAATGTTACCTTTGCTACTGACTAAGCTGTTGAGGAAGGATGTGCCTTTTGTTTGGATGAAAAAGTGTCAATAAAGGTTTGAAGGGATCAAGAGGATATTAACAGAGGCCCCTGTACTTGTACAACCTGAGTCAGAAAAAGACTATGTTATGTTTAGTGATGCATCACATAATGGACTGAGGTGTGTGCTGATGCAAAATGGAAAGGTTGTGGCTTATACTTTAAGACAGTTAAAGAATCATGAGAAAAAGTATCCGACGCACGATTTGGAATTGGCAGCAGTTGTGTTTGCATTGAAAATCTGGCGCTATTGTCTGTATGGGGAACGTTGCCATATCTATACGGATCACAAGAGTTTAAAGTATTTATTGACTTAGAGAGAATTGAACTTGATACAAAGAAGATGGATTTAGGTTCTAAAGGATTATGATATACTTATTGATTATCATCCTAGGAAGGCGAATGTGGTAGCAGATGCGCTAAACCGAAAGATTTTTGCATCTTTACGAGCTTTGGATGTGCAAATGTCATTAAAGGAAGATCGTGCCTTAATTACTGAGCTTAAGTTAAATCCGATGTTCTTGGATCTGATTAAAGAGTTTCAAAGTCAAGATGAGAAATGCTTGTTGAGAATGGCATAAGTAGAAAAGAATGAGACCAAAGACTTCGAAGTAAGAGATTATGGATGTCTATATTATAGGGGAAGACTTTGCATTCGAAATAATGATTATTTGAAGAAAGGTATTCTTTATGCAGCACATTATAGTCCTTTAATGATGCATCCTGGAGGTAATAAGTTGTACCAGGATTTAAAAAGTAGTTATTGGTGGCTTGGTATGAAAAGAGCTATATCGGAGTTTGTGGTGATATGTTTGACATGTCAACAAGTGAAAGCTGAACATCAAGTACCCTCTGGATTACTTCAACCGATATCCATTTTGGAGTGGAAGTGGGAGCGAGTTGCCATGGATTTTTTTTCAGGGTGCCTCTATCACCTGGTAAAAAGGATTCCATATGGGTTATTGTAGACCGATTAACCAAGATTGCTTATTTTATTCCAGTTCGAGTAGATTTCTAGATGTATATGTATGTGGAGTTGTACATTAAAAAATAGTCATAATGCATGGAGTGTCGATATTAATAGTGTCCGATTGAGACCCAAAGTTTATATCAAGGTTCTGGAAGTCGTTATATGAGGCATTGGGTACTCGATTGAACTTCAGCACAACTTTTCATCCACGGATGGATGACAAATCATCCAAATACTTGAGGATATGCTAAGGGCATGTGTGTTTGAGTTTAACGGATCATGGGAAATGTATTTTCCTTTAGCCGAATTTGCGTATAATAACAGTTACCAATCAAGTATTAAAATAGACCCGTATGAATCCTTATATGGGAGAAAGTGTCGTACACCATTAAATTGGTTTGAATTTAAAGACCGAGACATAATTGGGATGGAGTTGATTAAAGAGATGGAGAATAAAGTAAAGATTATTCAAGGGAATCTCAAGATAGCCTCCGATCGGCAAAAATCTTATGTTGATTTGAAAAGAAGAGAAATCAAATTTCAAGTGGGAGATAAAGTGTTCTTAAAGATGTCACCTTGGAAGAAAGTCTTGAGATTTGTGTGTAAAGGAAAGTTGAGTCCGAAATTTATTGGACCTTATGAAATTTTGAAAAGTCGGACCAGTAGCATATCAACTAGCCTTGCCGCTGGATATAGACAAAATTCACAATGTTTTTCATGTATCGATGCTCAGAAGATATTGATCCGATCCATCCCACATTATTAATCCAGAGGAAATAGAGGTCCGAACGGATTTAACTTATAAAGAAGAACCAGTGCGGATCTTGACTAGAGAAATCAAAGAATTGCGCAACAAAAGGATTCCTTTAGTTAAGGTACTCTGGTGAAATCATAAGATGGAAGGGACCACTTGGGAAAGAGAGGATGATATGAGAATGCAGTTTCCCTACCTTTTTGCTTCATGTATTTATCTAAATTCAAGGACCATTTTTCTTAAGGGGAAGAATTGTAATATCCCAAGTATCAGACTAGGGACTATATCGAAAAAATTTGATAATTTTAGATTTAAAATTTAATAAGTTGTAAAAGATGAGAAAAATGATTTGGAATAATGTTTAGACTAATTTGTATCAATAGATAAGTTAAGAGGGCACTTTGGTCTTTTAAGAGGAAAATTAATTTAAAAATATATAAGGATTTTAAAGAGGAAGAATGAGGAAAGTAAAATAATTTCTACACTTCTTCTTCTTCTTCACGTAGGGGTTCTCTCTTATCTAGCATAAGGTAAATTCCCATTAGCTAGTGTTTTCTTCAAATTATAGTTTGCTTTGGTAACATTAAGTGATATATATGCATAAGGAAGGATTAGATGGGATTAAAATGAAGAGATACGGGAAATAAGGGGGATTTTATAAAATGGGTTTTGAAATGATATGTTAATATATGAGTGCTTATTGATATTTATTGGTAGATTTGACTTGTTAAAGAGTGAATTAAGAGATTAGAAATATTGGATGAGTTTAAAAACAAGATAGAAATTTTGGTGTGGTTCTTAGAAGAAAATGATCTTGAGGGATACTAGATATGAATGTTTTTGAGTTAATTAAAACACATTTAAAGTTTTAAAATGTGTTTAAAGCTTTTTAATTTTGGAAAATACTATTTAGTCACTATTTGAAACTGTTCATGACACTGTTCATACAAGGGTATTGTTCATAATTTAGAAACTTTGTAAGAGTTTGGAAACTTTTATTAAGAATTTTGAAACTTTTATTCAACGGTCATATTTTTAAGTAAGAGTTTCGAAACTTTCATCAAAGTCTCAAAACTTTCAAGAACAGTGTGTATAAAAGTTTTGATTCTTTCACAAAGTTAAGTTTCAAAACTACATTTGCAGATGGCCTTTATTGTATGTTTTTAAAGCTTCCCAATGGCTATAACTCATCGTAAACGGTCATAAATAGCTAGCAACTCATTCCACACAATAAAAACACTCCAAGGACACTTGAAGAAGGTTACTTCACCTATCCATGCTTAGATCAAGAGAAAAGAGTTTACATTCCTATTTCCTTCATTTTTCTCTTGTACATAAGTGTATAGAGCTTAATTGAATATCTTTAATTTTTATCCTTGTGATCTTAAATATTGGTAAACTCCTACATTATGAGGTTTCCCATTTTCATTTCTTATCATTTGTAAAAAGGGGAGTGGTTATAGTTCAGCCTTAAAAACTAGAGAATTGTAAAAGTTACTCTTGAGCCTAGAAAAATAAAGAACAAATTAGAGAATTTGTTGAAATCCTTAGTGTGGAGATAAGGTAGTGGATGTAGACTTTGGTTGAGAAAGTCGAACCACTATAAATCTTGTGTCTAATTCTTATCTTTTGTTACTTCCACACCAAAGATTTTTAAAGGCCAATTCACCCCCTCTTTGCATTATTTTGTTGTACATAAGAGTTCAACAATTGGTATCAGAGCTGGTCACAATTGACAGTTTAAAAACCTTGTGAAGATCCTAGAAGCGCTCTATTAATTTCTTATTAAACTGAGAAGATCGCTTCCACTTCCCACTCATTCTACATGCAGGACTCCCAACTGATCGACAAGTCTCCATATCCAATGCAGCTAACTATGGTCATTCAAAGAAATTAATGAAGTTAATAATTCAATCCATTGATCTTGGAGCTTGGGAAATGATCATAAATGGCTACTCTTCTCCACCGAAGAAGAAGATGAAGGGGTGGAGTGACCAAGAATGGAAGAAATGCCATGTGTTGACACAGTTTTTCACCCGAGCGGGGAAAACCTTAGTACGACTTGGGGGTTTTCTTTGAAAAGGTTTTGAAATGTTTTGGAGTTGCCATCGACCTTTTGAGTTAGGTAAGTCGAATATCTACAAATTTTCTTTTAAAAGAGTTTTTAAGAAAACATCATTTTAAAAGATAAACCAGTCTACGTGTAACCAGAGATTTGTTCTTTTTTGTAATAAAAAAGGGGTTTAGGGATCGATTACGTGTGGAAAAGGATAAACAGCCCCACAACGCCTAAAATGGGTAGCACATCGATTATAAATTGTCTCTAATAGTGGAAATCTAAGAATTCGAATACAAATTTAAGTTACAATCCCATTATTCCAAATTCAACCATGCAATTTAAATGAAAATTCTAAGGAAAAATAGAAAATATTCCAATATTTCCAATCAATGAGAAAATAATCCCTAAAATACTTTAGGACGAATATTTCTCTTTCCAGTTGAAATAAAAAGAATATAATAATTTATTCCAAGAATTCAAGATTAAAATAATTTTCTTCGACCAAAGAAAGAAATTAAGCCAATTTATGCGAATTATATATTTAATTAGAAAATATAAGGGATGTTCAATTATTTAAAAATATCGATACTTAATCCCTAATAAAATTAGGCGAATTGTCTTAATAATTTTAAATAAGAGAATATTTCCTTTTCCCTTCAAGCTTAATTAATTTATCCATCATCAATTTTTTAGGTTATTCTAATAGGGTATTTATTTATTTTAAAATATCATAATAAGACATATAGTTACTTTAAGACAATCATTTCTTAATATTTTAAAATAAATAAATATTGCCTTTAATCCAATTATGAAATCAGTCGAGTTATGCTTATGTGGCTTTTATATAAATTTATAGGACTAAAATGAAATGAACAGAAAATAAAAAGCAATAATTAAAGTTCTAAATTTACAGTATCGAAAATTAAAGGGAAAAATAACAATAAAATAAAAAGTGTAACCAAATTATAATTAAATAGTGACTAAAATATAATCAAACAAAAATAGCATATCAAAAATTAAAATAAGACAAAACGTAAATAAATGACAAAATTGTGAACAAACCAAACAACATATTAAAATAGAATATAAAAAATGACCAAAACATAAATAAATAAAATTAGCATATCAATGTTAAAATAAAATAAAATGTAAATATGACCAGAATAGAAACAAAATACAATTAATATATCAAATTTAAAACAAATAAACTATAAATAAATGACCCATATATAAGAAAACAAAAACAACAAGTTAAAATTAGAATAACTGGAATATAGATAAATGACCAGAATAAAATGCAATAAAACCTGCAGGGTTAAATCAAAACTAGCAAATAAATATGAATCTAGTGACCTAAATATAAAACACGACAAGATATAAAAGACGTAAGGGAGATTTTCCCATGAACAGATGACCAAAATATTACATCTGCTAAAGACAAGGACCACACAACAATTTACCCATAAACAAGTGACCAGAATATAATGGGATTACTAAAATGACAGGACTTATACGTAATAAACCCACTTTTTAGTGACCTAAATGTAAAACATGCTAAAGGTTAAAGGGTCTTAGCGTAATTTACCCAAAACCTAAAATAATAAGCACATCTCCCCCTTTTCTCTCCAATCTGCCCGATACTCAACCTTAAATTCTATATTCCTCCTTCACTCAAACGGTGGTTGACCCCTAAAGAAACAGAGCCAGACGCTCAGGCCACCACGCATAGGCGGCCACTCCCTCGGCTAGCCACCATAGACACCCTGACCCATCGTTAGCATACCCCGATGAAAACCGAGCCTATCCTCTCATAACTCTTCACACATACGGTGAACGACCCTCCGTTGAGCCATAGCCTGTAACCCCTCGGCCACCCTATATGGGTGACCATTCTTCTCTTGTTTGTAACCTACAAGTCATATAAATACTACTCATACCACTACAATAAGACCCACTCGAGTTCCTCTCCTCGAGCGAGAACGAAGCCCCGGAACGGCCACCTTATGCGGTGGTCTGACGACCCTAACTCAACAATAACCAACCTATCATCTCCTCGACGATGGTGATACCCAAACGAACACTCAACGGTAGTAAGGTAAATCTCAACCACTATATTATTTATATATTTTTTCAATCACCAAATTATAATAGAACGAAAGTAGAAAAAATTAGAATACCTTCAAATATTAGGTTCTGATTTTGAATCTTCAGTAAAAGTTCTTATATTGTTTTTATCTCTCGAGTTATATACCCGTTACAGGAAATGAAACTAAAAAATCAATCTTCTATTGATTTCTCTGTTTGGTGGTGCCAGACCTTAGAGGAGAGGGCTAACATGCTTTCTGTCAGGGAGGTATGGCACGGGTGTCTGGCAGCAGGGCATGTTGGGCATTGTTGGTGTAGAGAGCAAGGTATGGTGTTGGAAGAAATCAGGTCTGGACCGGGTCGGGTCCTGGGTCGGATCCGAGCCTAGTCTGTTGATTTTCTAGACCTCGGGTTGAGCAAAAAATTGGTGATTACAGTTTCCCCTCTTTGCTCGTTGTTTTGAAACAGGAATAGAGCAAAGACGTAAAGCACCAATTTTCATTTGTTTTCTTCTTTTCATATTGTGAACTCTTCACTGAGAATGTCAATTCTTCTCTTTCTGTGAAATTCGTCGAGTCCTTGTTGCAAATGATGACATCTTTGTTTCGTTCTCTTGGTTGAGTCTTCATTATGAATTCTCTACTGGCAATGTTGGTCCCTCGAGTGACATGTTGATGATTCAACTCCATATGTGATTAATCGAGTACCGAAAATGTTAAAAATACCCTGCCTGAAAGACTTATCATCTTTCTCGAAAGACTTATAGATGGCCCAAACGACTTACACATCATGCTCGAAAGACTTACTGATGGCCTGAAGGACTTACACTTCAGGCTCGAAAGACTTACTGATGGCCAGAATAACTTTATCTGATTTGAAGTGTTGTGAATCGAGTAACATTAAATGTTAACCCCTTTGGTAGGGCGTTGCTGATTTGAAGTGTTGTGAATCGAGCAAAGGAAATGTTGAAAATATCATGCCCGAAGGTCTTATAAATGGCCCGAAGGACTAAAGCTGATTCAAAGTATGTGAATCGAGCAATAGGAAATGTTAACCCCTCTGGTGGGGCGTTGTTGATTCGAAGTGTTGTGAATCGAGCAAAGGAAATGTTGAAAACATCCTGCCCGAAGGTATTATGGATGGCCCAAAGGATTTAAGTTGATTTGGAATCGAGCAATAGGATATGTTAACCCCTCTGGTGAAGTGTTGCTGATTCAAAGTATTGTGAATCGAGCAAAGGAAATGTTGAAAATATTCGGCCCGAATGTCTTATAAATGGCCCGAAAGACATCAGTTGATTCAAAGTGTTGTGAATGGAGCAATATGAAATGTTAACCCCTCTGATGGGCATTGCTGATTCGAAGTGTTGTGAATTGAGCAAAGGAAATGTTGAAAACATCCAGCCCGATGGTCTTATGGATGGCTCGAAGGACTTATTATATTGTTCGAAAGGCTTACAGATGACCCGAAGGATTTAAGCATCACACTCGAAAGACTTACTCATCAAGAAACCCTTGAAAATCAAGCTTAATTTCTTAAAAACTTTCGTTTACAGTTATCATCAAGAAACCCCTAAACATTAGGCTTATCTTCTATAAAATTCATTTGAAAACATCAAGAAACCCCTGAAAATCAGGTTTACTTTCTTTTAAATTAATTATGTCAAGAAACCTCTGAAAATCAAACTTAATTTCTTTGAAAGTTCATTTAAAAAACATCAAGACACTTTTGAAAATAAGACCTAGTTTCTTTAAAAGCTCATTTGAAAATCGTCAATAAACCCCTAAAAATTAGGCTTAGCTTCTTTCAAATTCATTTGAAAACATCAAGAAACCCCTAAAAAATAGGCTTAGCTTCTTTAAAATTCAATTGAAAACATCAAGAAACCCCTAAAAATTAGACTTTGTTTCTTTCAAATTCATTTGAAAACATCAAGAAACCCCTAAATATTATGCTTAATTTCTTTGAAAGTTCTTTTAAAAATCAGAAAGAAACTACTGAAAATCAGATTTAGTTTCTTTAAAATTCATTTGAAAATCGTTAAGAAACTTCTAAAAATCAGACTTAATTTCTTTACAAACTAATTTGAAAATCGTCAAGAAACTTATGAAAAATCATACTTAGCCTCTTTGAAAGATCATTTAAAAAATCATTAATAAACTTCTGAAAGTCATGCTTAGTTTCTTTAAAAACTCACTTGAAAATCGTCAAGAAACTTTTGAAAATCAGAATTAGTTTCTTTAAATACTCATTTGAAAATCGTCAAGAAACTTCTAAAAATCAGACTTAGTTTCTTTAAAAACTCATTTGAAAATCGTCAAGAAACTTTTGAAAATCAGAATTAGTTTCTTTGAAAGCTCATTTAAAAATCATCAAGAAACTTCTGAAAATCAGACTTAACTTCTTTAAAAGCTCATTTGAAAATTGTCAAGAAACTTCTAAAAATCATACTTAGTTTCCAAAAAAAAATAGCTGGGTAACATACCCCACTTCAAAAATAATGATTGTTCTGTGTATTGAATTCTTCAATTCTTGAGGTTCTACCACTCTTAATGTAATTCCCTCCATCTGAGGCTTGAATTCTTATTTTTCTTTTCTTTCTCTTATTTCCTTAGAAAAAATCTGTAAGAATTATGTATATATATGACGATATGAATGCACTTAAATGTCTCTAACTGTAATGCATGACTTATATATAGAAATGTTTATCATTAATCCTCTTTTGGCTTCAAAGTAGAGATCTCGATCTTTCTTCACTTAATCCTTCTTGTATAGAGTCTTCCTCAATAACAACTTGTCAGCTTAAGCTTGCATTTTCTAAAGATTAATCTGATTATCTTCTGCAATCATGTCTTTTCTATCTTCTTTTTTTAGTTTCTTCGTTACAATCTTAGAAAAAGTACTCTCCTGTAGTCAGACATATTGTATTTATACCTCTTCTATTTCTAATTCAATGGTTCTAAAGAAACAGTGAGGTAAACTCTTCTTGTCCTCAGTCTACCCTTGGCACTCCCAAATAGAGAGGCTCATTCCCCATGTCTGTTTGATTTAAATCTTGTTATCTCAACGAGATCTAGTTTTGGTAATGCCCCAATGTGGGTACTCGTGGCTCTCTCCATCCCAAGATCTTAATCTTGAATGGTCTCACTCTGGTGTCACCAAACAATAATTTTATTGAATAACTTGAGGGATTCTCTTCATGATGACATAATCAGATGGACATTTAAGAAGCAGTCAAATCTTCTAACATAAATTTCTTGAATCTTTGCTATGAGCTGAGATATGTACCCCTTTCGACTAAGGCAATCATCTACTTCTTGATGGATTACCGATAACGTCACAAAAGAGTGTTAGAAGCTCTATCCTCTAATCTTCTAATCTCTCAGACCATGTGAAATGTCTTCATTACTCTGACATCGTTTGTTCTTTTCTCTGATTAAGGCAGAATGAGCCTCACCAGCTTCAATGACCTTTTTAATATGAGATTGTCCTGTTTGAAAATGTTTTCCCCTTTCTTTTATTTTAGAAATGTGAAAAATGTTGAATAAAATTCAAAAGTGTTGTCATTTTCTTCTGGTTCACAATCAAAATAAATTGTAAAACAAGAGTTTACTGAATATCAAATAAGTCAAATTTTCTTTTAATCCTTCAAAAATTATATACATTTGCAAAGTGTAAAGATTAATGTTGATAAAAGGCTTAAGCTGACTTGGGAAGGTAATGTGTTTCAGGTTTATTTGGGGAAGTAATGTATTTCTGGTTGGCATCTTGTGTCCTTGATTATAGTGTTTATTGATCTGATGTAGTAGCAATTATGCTTATCTTTCATAAATGTTCACTGGTTCCCAGCCCTTGTGAGCGTTTTTTGGTTGTGCAATGCTTTTCATCAAGAGATGTATCAGATCGTCTTCTGTGTAGTAGTTAACAATCTTCATATTCGAGCCGCCTTTTCAGGTTTTCAACTAAAATTCTCCTTTTGGTTTCAAGACTTTATCCAAAATTATACGTTTTGAACCCTCTTTTTTATTTTTTCCTTATCATGCATTAAAGATTTTAGAAAACTATTTGCATATAAAATTAACCCTAAAGGGAGAAATAAAATTTGAAGATAGTCTCTCCACTTAGAAATCCATGTATGATTAAAAGGGGTTTTTTAGGCACATAACGTAGACTAAGGCTCACGGCTATGAAAGAAAAGGATAAATAGGCCCAAACAAGTGTTTAAGGGTTAATGAACCAAGGATCAATTCGTTATGTTGTCTTCAATCTTGTATTGCTCGACTTGAATTTGCTTGTGTGTCTTATATTTCTTTTATTTTTATTTGGTGTTCCATGAACTTCTGGCAAATTGATTCTAGATCTTTGAACCAGTTGTACTTGATCAACCTTATAACTTGAAGCTCGATGAGTCGCTCATCTTAAAGTGTTTGATATATTTCTCTTTCTTTTCTCTTTTTTTCTTTTTTATATATTTTTTCTTTTTTTTTCTTTTATCTTTTTGTTACATATTCTATTTTTTTCTTTTATCTTTTTGTTACATATTCTCTTTTTTTCTTTTTGCTATTTCTTTTCTTTCTCTCTCTATGTTATCGACTCAATTTCAGCTTTCAACCTTGCAAGCAGATTTCCTTCACCTTTCCCTTAGTGTGGAGGGTGATCCATGTTAGGGTTGAATCATAAGAAAAAAACTATAAGCTCAAAAGGGGACAACAAGGGATATATATATATATATACATTTGAAAGGATAAATAAAACAAAGTCGTTCATCATCTTATACATAGAAGCCTTTGTGAAAGAGGCATGCCTAGGGAGACGAGTATTCAAGATTAATTTTGTTTATATGAAAAAATGTAATTAATGCATGATAGAATTGTTTCAATGATTCCTTTTATCTCTTCTTCTTCCACTTGCTCCTAGTATGTCCCAATTATTCAAATTCTCAAAACTTGAATCGCAACACTCCATATTGTCTTTCTTCCAGGAAAAGTCATAGTCATGCCCCCAGGATTTATTGAGGTTGGGAAATAAATGTTGGTTATGTGTCTAAGAAGGAAAATGTGTGACTTTAAAGTCATAATTCTGGAAAAAAAAGGTATGTTAGGTAAAGGTTAGCTCTGAAAGGTAAAAGTATGGATTTTGGTGCATCGGGAAGGATAAAGGCATGACTTTATTATTTCGAAGGGAAGTGATATCAAAGTTTGGTCTTTTGGGAGTAAATGTGTGTTATTTTGGGTAAGGAACCCATCAATGGTTATTTCGGCTTTGGATGGGGTATGGAAGGTCTAATCTTGCCCCTTGTCAAATATATATAATTAATGAAGTAGTAAAAGAACCTTTAATTCATTCGATATTCAAAGAACTACAAGATTAAAACTTGATTTATTGCTCATAACCTTGGAAAATGACATAAGTTCAATCAACAAAATATTTATTGACTATACAAAGAAAGAACAAAAACACGTTCAAACAGGACAATGCCATTGCAATACGGTTTCCCAATGAATGGAAGAACATTTTCATGATTGGGACCAGAATGCCTCATTAAACGTTAAAGATTAATACCCCTGGGTCAAACAAATTATGTACCTTACTCTTCGGTGCCCCAATTATCTCAATGATGTGCCTCAAACTTCATACGACACTAACATCACGTCTGTAGCTCTCAATTCTTTTCTAAACACGAAGAGGTTACTTCGATTTATCTCAAAAGATTCAACGGGTTACTCCCAGGATTCGTGATTAATACACGTTGGGATGTAATTGTAAGATATATAGATGCTAATGCAAATATGCAAAGATACACATGCAAATGCAAATATTCAAAGATGGAAATTAAATTCTTAATTTCTAACTATATAGACAATATATAATCGATTTAGGGCTTGATCCACTAAGTCCCAACAGAGTCGCCAAGCTGTCGACAGAGTTTTTCGCCCGAGCGGGGAAAAACTTAGTACGACTTGGGGGTTTTCTTTGAAAAGGTTTAGCAATGTTTTGGAGTCGCCATCAACATTTTGAGTTAGGTAGGTCGAATACCTACAAATTTTCTTTTAAAAGAGTTTTTAAGAAAACATCATTTTAAAAGGTAAACCATTCTACGTGTAACCAGAGATTCATTCTTTTTTGTAATAAAAAAAGGGGTTTGGGGATCGATTATGTGTGGGGAAGGATAAGCACCCCACAACACCCAATATTGGTACCCCATCGATTATAAATTGTCTCTAATAGTAGAAATCTAAGAATTCGAATACAAATTTAAGTTACGATCCCATTATTCCAAATTCAACCATGCAATTTGAACGAAAAATTCTAAGGAAAAATAGAAAATATTCCAATATTTCCAATCGAAGAGAAAATAATCCCTAAAATACTTTAGGATAAATATTTCTTTCCAACTGAAATAAAAAGAATATAATAATTTCTCCCAAGAATTCAAGATTAAAATAATTTTATTCGACCAAAGAAAGAAATTAAGCCAATTTATGCAAATTATATATTTAATTAGAAAAGATAATTGATGTTCAATTATTTAAAAATATCGTGACTTAATCCCTAATAAAATTAGGCAAATTGTCTCGATAAGTTTAAATAATAGAATATTTCCTTTTCCCTTCAAGCTTGATTTATTTATGCATCATCGATTTTTTAGGTTATTCTAGTAGGGTATTTATTTATTTTAAAATATCAGAATAGGACATCTAGTTACTTTAAGATGGTCTTTTCTAAATATTTTTAAAATAAATAAATATTGTCTTTAATCTAATTATGAAATCAGTCGAGTTATGCTTATGAGGCTTTCATATAAATTTATAGGACTAGAATGAAATGAACAGAAAATAAAGAGCAATAATTAAAGTACTAAATTTAAAGTATCAAAAAACAAAGGACAAAAATAAAAAGAAACAAAAACACTAACCAAATTATAATTAAATATTGACCAAAATATAATCAAAAAAAATAGTATATCAAAAATTAAAATAAGACAAAATGTAAATAAATGACAAAATTGTGAACAAAACAAACAACATATTAAAATATAATATAAAAATGACCAAAACCTAAATAAATAAAAGTAGCATATCAATGTTAAAAAAAAATAAAATGTAAATATGACCAAAATAGAAACAAAATACAATTAATACATCAAAGTTAAAACAAATAAATTATAAATAAATGACCAATATATAAGAAAACAAAAACAACAAGTCAAAATTACAATAACTGGAATATAGATAAATGACCAGAACAAAATGCAACAAAACCTGCAGTCTTAAATCAAAACTAGCAAATAAATATGAATCTAGTGACCTAAATATTAAACACGACAATATATAAAGGACCTAAGGGAGATTTTCCCATGAACAGTTGACCAAAATATTACATCTGCTAAAGGTAAGGACCACACAACAATTTACCCATAAACTAGTGACCAGAATACAATGTGATTCCTAAAGTGAGGGGACTTGTACGTAATAAATCCACTTTTTAGTGACCTAAATGCAAAACACGCTAAAGGTTAAAGGACCTTAGCGTGATTTACCCAAAACCTAAACTAATAAACACCTCTCCCTCTTTTCTCTTCAATCTGCCTAATACTCAACCCTAACTTCTATTTCCTTCTTCGCTCAAACGATGGTCGACCCCTAAAGAAACAGAGCCTGACGCTCAGGCCACCACACATGGGCGGCCACTCCCTCAGCTAGACACCCTGAAACCCATCGCCAGCAGACCTCGATGAAAACCGAGCTTATCCTCTCATCACTCTTCACACATACAGTGAACGACCCTCCGTTCATCCATAGCCTGTAACCCCTCGGCCACCCTATATGGGTGGCCATTCTCCTCTAGTTTGTAACATACAAGCCGTAGGAATACTACTAAGACCACTACAACAAGACCCACTCAAGTTCCTCTCCTTGAACGAGAACCAAGCACCGAAACGACCACCCTACGCGGAGGTTCGATGGCCCTAACTCAATAATGACCAACCTATCATCTCCTCGACGAAAGTGCTACCCCGACGAACACTCAACGATAGCAAGGTAAATCTCAATCCCTATATTATTTATTTATTTTTTCAATCAATGAAATAAAATAAAATGAAAGTAGAAAAAAACAAATTAGAATACCTTTAAATATTAGGTTCTGATTTTGATTCCTCAGTAAAAGTCCTTACATTGTATTTATCTCTCGATTTATATACCCGTTACAGGAAATGAAACTAGAAAATCAATCTTTCTGTTGATTTCTCTGTTTGGTGGTGCCAGACCTTAAACAACAAGGCCACTATGCTTTCTGTCAGGGAGGTATGGCACGGGTGTCTGGCAGCAAAGCATGGTGGGCATTGTTGGTGGTAGAGAGCAGGGTATGGTGTTGGCAGGAACCGAGTCTGGACCGGGTCGGTTCCTGGGTCGGATCCAGGTCTAGTCTAATGATTTTCTAGGCCTCGAGTTGAGTTGAAAATTAGTGATTACACCATGGCCATGCATATTTTATTTTTTGCATTTGGTCTTGATGTATATAAAGGGGTTTCTTCATGTTCAAATGACAACGAGCTGTGGAATAAGCTTGAAGAACTTCATGGTGAAAAGAAAGAACAACCATCAAGTTTAAATCTCCTCCCCAATCCAAAGGTGGTGTGCTTTAGGGATCTTGAAGAGCAAGAGGTATCTTCTAACCCAAATTAAATTCATGTTCTTTTAATGAGTTACAATATGCATATGATGAATAATTTTTTGAGTTTGAGACCATGAACTCCAAATATAAGAAATTGATTGCAAAATTTAAAGTTGAAAATGATTTTCTTTTGAAAGAAAAATTAGATTTTGAAAAAAAAATTGAAAAATGATTTAGAGCTCTCAAAAGTGAAAATTGAAAATTTTGAAAAAGGAAATTTTGATTTAAAAGTTAAGCTTGAATGCTTAACAAAAGAAAAAGAAATCATTCTAAATAATCCATTTAGCTTTATATATACAAAATGCTCACATTGTAATTATCACGGTAATAATGTTCATACTTGTCCTATAAATAAAAGAAAATCTTTTAAAATTAAACAAGTATGAGTTCCTAAGGGAACTAGAGACATTGGTACTAACCATCAAGGACCCAAAGAAATGTCGGTACAAAAATCCAAATAAATGTCTTTTGTAGGTGTGTTGGAGTAATAAAGATAAATGCCAAAATATTTGAATA
Organism: Hibiscus syriacus; assembly: GCF_006381635.1. Classification (NCBI taxonomy): domain Eukaryota; kingdom Viridiplantae; phylum Streptophyta; class Magnoliopsida; order Malvales; family Malvaceae; genus Hibiscus; species Hibiscus syriacus. The sequence continues at coordinate 13,139,895 of NW_024063471.1, read as the reverse complement.
CTCTAGTCACACAAAAGAAGGATGGGTAACCTCTAAACTTAATGTTTATTAATTTTGTATATTGGTTGCGTATTTTGATTTTTCTTGGCATGATATTTTGAATATGATGGTTTATATGTCATTTGTTGTCTCATGCATAATGAAAATGTATTATGTTGAATATATTTTAATGTTAATTTTATTAAAAAAAATTAGTTCATCATAATGATTTTTGGTCAAGTTAAACTTTTATATTTTAATAATTTCTTCAAAATACATTGACCTTAATTTGTGCTTTTATTGAAAACTATTTTCATAACAAGTGATGTGTAACACCCTCAACCCGTACCCGACCCAGATACGAGTCCAGGATGTCACATTGACTATACAAAACAATACTCTAAAAAAAGATAAAACATTTGAACTTATATTACTAAAATACAATAATATACATATTTTAATACAAGTTTATCAAAATACTCAGAGCATACACAACTTGACTCTTTGATTACATGCCAACATTCATTTACATAACAAAAGGACCTAATGATTAAGGTACTTCTGATCTGATAGTTGCAGGAGTAGTGTTGTCCAGCTGCTTAACCTGTCTCGTCTACTTTCTCAGATCCTACATGTGAAACACTCACACACTAAGTCATTGACTTAGTGAGGCAATATAATAATAATAACAACAAGGAAATGTAATGAAAATGCCATAATAAGATGAAATGAGATGAAATCAAATACTTAACCATGCAGATTATATCACCATGTTCCTTACATATAAGCATATTACATTAACATTCATGAATTTGTATCAATAAGTTTATTGGCCCATGATACCATATTGAGAACCTAAGGTATGTGAGTACTGTGAGGTTGTACACTATGTTGTCACCACAGCTCGTATAAATGAACCAAAGTGTCACGTAGAGTTGCACCGAAGTGCCACGTAGAATTGCACCGTAGTGCCATATAAGAATGTCCCTAAGGACCATATAGAAAATTCCTTAAGAATCATATACATATGCCAAGGATCAAGTATGTATCTCAAAAGACCTCACACATGTTCTAAAGGATACATATATGTCCCGAAGGACCGCGTAGACCCTCTACTCTTGGCATGCCAACTATACCTATAGTTCTCATCTACATAACATGGGCTTTTCCCAATTTACATAGTATATCACATAGACATATCATTTCCTTACCTTCATCACATGGCTCATAAAACTTTGCATAAATATTCATTTAAAACATGTTACACAATGTACATAGTATGAATTTATATCATGCTTCACAATATGAAATGAATCATGCATCAATGTATTGAATCTAGACTTCTCACAAGTCTATAACTGAATATAAATCTATAACCATGTTATGCATATGCACTCACCTATATTTCTTTGTTTTTTCCTCGATCGATCTTACTGGTAATCGCTCTGGAACTTGTGTAGGCTCTGTATCTACATAATAATTCATTGATACTTATCAGTATACTAATTAATATATTCTAAACTATCATTCCTTAGGCTAAAAGAAAAGCCATTTTCATCTTTTAACGAAGATATGCATCGATGGACTGCACCATGTATCGATGCATCCCTTGACGGGTGCATCGATGCACTATCTATGCATCGATACATAAATCTCATTCAATGTTTGTATTTAAGGGGGTGCATCAATATACTACTTTTGCATCGATACACTGATGGCATTCGATGTTTTTATTTTAAAGGAGTGCATCGATGCACTTCATGTGCATCGATACACCTTGAACAATTTTTAGGATTTTATCCTTGATGCATCGGTACACATTGAATGTGCATCGATGCACATAGCCTAGAAATGTCATTTTTAGCACGAAATCCCTTCATAATCCCCTCAACACTACATAATTCACCTTCTTTTATATCCCTAACTTGCATACACTTACTTAAACTAATTATTATCCATTCAATACCTCTAAAACTTAGAAATCCAATCCTCCATATAGAATTTAAGAATCTCACTCAAATTCCAACATGTTCTAAATCTAATTCTGACACTTCATATCCTTTAATTCCACTAATGACAAGTCAAATTTAGTCTTAAAATCTAATTAATACCTTTCTGTCAAGATTTCACTTATTCACCTTCTTTCTTTAATCCTTCCTAACTCTATCATCTTTTGATTTTAAGATAACCTAAGCTTTCCTTAAGCTTAGTTATCATCTAATGATCAACAAGTAACCTTAAATTCATCAAGAATTTGATCAACAAGAAAAATCACCTTTAGCTTGGACTCACGGGGGGAAAAGAAGAATGAAGAATAAGAGAAATCTGGAACTTTGGTTTTCCCCAATTGTCTTCCACGTGGGTATTAAAATATCCCTTTAAAAGTAATATTTAATTACTTCCCTGTTAAAAGACTAATTTACCCTTGCACTTCTTTTTCTTTGCTAATTGATCCTACACAAAACATTTCAATCAAGTCCTTGAACTTTTCAATTTATCCAATTTGGTCACTGAATTTTTTTAAATCTCACAATTTAATTACTAACCGGTATGGAGGATGTTACAAATCTCCCTCCCTCCCTCAAGAAAATTCATCCTCAAATTTTTATTGCACGAACAGATGCGGGTATTGAAATCGCATATCCTCTTCACGTTCCCACGTTGCTTCTTCTACTTTGTGATTCCTCCAAAGAACTTTGACCAACGAAACCATTTTATTTCTTAATCGTTTGACTTCGTGAGCCAATATTTGTAGTGGTTCCTCTTTATAGGTCAAATCAGGTTGAACTTCTACTTGTTCTGGTGCAACGATGTGAGAGGGATCAGACATATATCTTCGTAACAGGGACACCTGGAAAACATTATGGATTTTCTCCATTTCTGGTGGCAAAGATAACTGATATGCCACTGGTCCTATTCTTTTAACAACTTCATATGGCCCGATGAATCTAGGACTTAGTTTTCCTTTCCGACCAAATTGTAATACTTTCTTCCAATGAGATACCTTCAGAAACACTTTATCCCCAACTTCAAATTCAATCTCTTTTCTTTTAAGGTCAGAATAGGACTTTTTCCGATCAAATGCCAGTTTAAGATTATGTTGAATTTCCCGAACTTTCTCTTCCACATCTTGAATCAAATCTGGACCAAGCATACTTTGATCTTTAAGCTCATACTAGTTCAATAGCGTACGACATTTTCTCCCATATAACGCCTCATAGGGTGCCATCTTAATACTGGACTGATAACTATTGTTGTAAGAGGACTCTGCCAGTGGTAAGTATTTCTCCCATGACCCTTTGAACTCCATAACACATGCTCTCAACATATCTTCCAAGATCTGAATAGTCATCTCTGATTGTCCGTCCGTCTGGGGGTGAAAGGTTGTACTAAAATTTAAACGAGTCCCCAACGCTCCATGCAATGATATCCAGAATCTTGAGGTGAATCGAGGGTCTCGATCAGAAACTATAGAAACAAGTACTCCATGCAATCTAATAATTTCTCTAATATACAGTTCTGCATACTTTTCCATAGAGAAATCAGTTCTGACGGGAAGAAAATGTGCTAACTTGGTCAATCGATCAACAATTACCCATATCGAATCTCTTTTGTTTGGAGTCAGGGGTAACCTCGAAACAAAACCCATCGTTACATTTTCCCAATTCCATTATGGAATGGAAAGTGTTTACAATGATCCAGACAGAACTTGATGTTCGGCTTTGACTTGCTGACATGTTAAGCACTTGGACACAAATTCAATAATGCTTCGTTTTATCCCTGGCCACCAATAATGATCTTTTAAATCCATATACATCTTGGTTCCACCCGGGTGCATCATCAATGGACTGCAATGAGCCTCTATCAATAAATCTTTCTTCAACTTTTTTTGTCTGGTATCACAATTCTTTCTTTATAATACAATTTCCCATCAGACTTTACCTCAAAATCCATAATTTCTTTATTCTTCACTTACTCTATTCTTTTCAAACATATTTCATCTTGGCTTTGCAATTCTCCTATTCGATCCAACCATGATGGTTTAAGTTTTAACTCTGCACATAGACCACCGTCTCTAGTCAAAGATAACCTTGCATCCATATCTCGTAAAGCTGCAAACGTTTTTCTACTCAAAGCATCTGCTAATACGTTAGTCTTTCTGAGATGATAGTCAATTATTATATCATAATCTCTTAAAAACTCAACCCATCTCTTTTATCTCAAATTAAGCTCTTTTTGAGTCATCAGGTATTTCAAGCTCTTATGATCCATATACAAGTAGCATCGTTCTCCATACAAATAATGACGCCAAATCTTGAGAGCGAACACCACTGCAACCATTTCTAAATCATGGTGGGGTAATTCTTTTTATGTGGTTTCAACTATCTCGATGCATACGCTACCACCTTCCCTTCTTGAATTAATACACACCCCAATCCATTATGGAACGCATCACTGAATACGACAAAATTCTTACCAGATTCTGATTGAACCAATACAAGAGCTTCTGTCAAAATTCCCTTTAAAGCTTCAAAACTTTCTTGACATTCAGAAGTCCAAACAAACGGTACATTCTTTCTCATCAATTTCATTAAAGGCAGTACTATCATCAAAATTTTTTTAACAAATCTTTGATAATAACCGGAAAGTCCAAGGAAACTCCGGACTTCTGATACATTCTTTGGAACCTCCCAATCCAAAATAGCTTTTATCTTATAAGGGTCCACCCGAATCCCATCTGCAGAGATCACATGCCCCAAGAAAATTACTTTATTTAGCCAAAATTCACATTTGGACAATTTCGCATAAAGCTTCTTATCCCTGAGAATTTGTAAATCATCAGATGTGTGTTATGCTCTTCATGGGATTTCGAGTACACCAATATGTCATCAATAAAGACAACTACAAACTGGTCCAGATAGGGTTGAAAAATCCTATTCATAAGATCCATGAAAGCAGCAGGTGCATTCGTTACTCCGAATGGCATTACAATGAATTCATAATGGTCATATCTCGTTCTAAAAGCAATCGTTGGAATGTCCTTCTCCTGAATCTTCAATTGGTGATAACCCGAACGTAGATCGATCTTCGAAAATACCGAAGCTCCTTTTAGCTGATCAAACAAGTCATAAATGTGCGGGAGGGGATACTTATTCTTGATGGTCACCTTATTAAACTATCGATAATCAATGCAGAGACGCATTGACCCATTCTTCTTCTTAACAAATAACACTGGAGCTCCCCAAGGCGACACACTTGGTTGAATAAATACCTTCTCTAACAAATCTTGTAATTGATTCTTTAACTCTTGCAATTCTTTCGGAACCATCCGATAAGGTTCCATTGCAATCGGAGCTGTTCCCGGCATTAATTTAATTTGAAATTCTACCTCTCTATCTGGAGGTAATCCTGGCAACTCAGTAGGGAAAACATCAGGGAATTCCCGAACTATTGAAATCTCATCTAATCCTTTCTCTTTAGTTTTTTTATCTATCACATTTGCAATAAAACCTTGACATCTTTGTAGCAATAACTTCTTAGCAAACATTACTAATATTACATTTGCTAAAAGATTAAACATTTCACTGATCACACTTACTTCTATTCCTCTTGGACTCTTCAGGGTTACCTTTTTCGATCTACAATTAACATCCCCATAGTAACAAAACAACCAATCCATTCCCAAAATCACTTCAAACTCGTCAAAGGGTAGTTCCATCATATTAGCAGGGAATTCAATTCCCTGAATCTTTATGGGACACCCCTTACAAATTTTGTTCACCCGAGCACTATGCCCTAAAGGATTAGTTACTATAATCTCATTACTCGTAGCTTCTAAGGGGATCCTGAATTCATTTACTAATTTACTTGTAATGTAAGAATAATTAGAACCCGGATCAATCAGTACCATTACTAATTTATCATACAGTTGGAAAGTACCTACTATAATATTGGGATCATCACGGTCTTCACTTGTCTTTAAGTTGTATACCCGTGCGGTTGACCGAACTTCAGGTTGAGCAGAGGATTCAAACTGGTTCTTTTCTCTACCTCTTCCCCGACCTCTCTTTGAGGCAGAACCAACTCTTTCAGATTGTGCAGACTCTCTAACCATTAACGGAAAATCTCGGATAAAATTTCCAGCATCTCCACATCGGAAACAAGTCCCAGCAGCCATCCGACACGCTCCAAAATGGTTTTTCCCACAATGCTAACATTGTCTCGCTTGACCTTGATTAGATCTCACAGCACCAGATCCCACCGACTGTGTCTATCTAGGTCTTACCTGACTTTCTCCTCTAGCAGAAGATGCAACTGATTCTGATCTAACTTGTGATCGAAATCCCTAATCTCTTCCTCTTTTTGGTGGGCTGAGCTGTAAGAAACACCTGTCCTCTTTGATGTCTAAACTCTTGAGTCCCCAAATTTCTCATTCTGAGTCCTTTCAAGAGCCTTTGCCCGATTAATCACCTCCTGAAATGAGGACAAGTTTAATACTATCAGCATTTCTTTAATCCTAGGGCGCAAGCCCTCCACAAACCATTCACACGCATCTTTTTTAGTAGGCACAAGTTTAGATGCAAACTGACTGATCTTGTTGAACTCGTATTCATACTCATATACAGAGCGGTTCATCTGTTTTAAATTCATAAACTCCTGTTTCATCTGCCGAATAAATTGATATCCAATGTACTTGTTTTTAAATTCATCTAAGAACAAAGACCAAGTCAACTGGTCACTTGACATCCTCATGGTGACGTTCGTTCACTATATTCTCATCTGACCCCTCAATAACGAGACAACTCCATCTAACTTCTCTACTTCAGAGTAGTGGAGACCATCCAATATGATTTTCAAATCATTTAACCAAAGATCCGTCGTAACCGGACCTTTCTTAGATTCTCCATTAAATTGGGGAGCTCCAAAACTTCTCAACACTTTTTCTACATTCATTCTTTGAATTGGTGGAGCAGGAGGTTGAATTACTACTTTCAGTAGGCTATCTTTTTCCGCTTCACTTCAAGAGCTATTATGTCCGAACATCTAATAAAATAAACACATTCTTCTATTAACAAAATAGCATACTCATACTATACCAGATCAAAAGTTCTCACTATTTTTTGGCATGTATTCCATTTAAAGACTCTATAGACTCTGGTTTATGCCTAGAATTGGCTAAACTATAGCTTTGATACCATTAAATGTACACCCTCAACCTGTACCCAACCCAGATACGAGTCCAGGATGTCACATTGATTATACAAAACAATACTCTAAAAAACGATAAAACATTTGAACTTATATTATTAAAATACAATAATATACATATGTTAATACAAGTTTATCAAAATACTCAGAGCATACACAACTTGACTCTTTGATTACATGCCAACATTCATTTACATAACAAAAGGACCTACTGATTAAGTTGCCTCTGATCTGATAGTTACAGGAGTAGAGTTATCCAACTGCTTAACCTATCTCGTCTACTTTCTTAGATCCTACGTATGAAACACTCACACGCTAAGTCATCGACTTAGTGAGGCAATATAATAATAATAACAACAAGGAAATGTAATGAAAATGCCATAATAAGATGAAATAAGATGAAATCAAATACTTAACCATGCAGTTTATATCACCATGTTCCTTACCTATAAGCATATTATATTAACATTTATGAATTCGTATCAATAAGTTTATTTTTCCATGATACCATACTGAGAACCTAAGGTATGTGAGTACTGTGAGGTTGTGCACTATGCTTTCACCACAGCTCGTATAAATGCACCGAAGTGCCACGTAGAATTGCACCATAGTGCCATATAAGATTGTCCCTAAGGACCACATAAAAAATTCCTTAAGAATCATATACATATGCCAAGGATCAAGTATGTGTCTTAAAAGACCTCACACATGTTCCAAAGGATACATATATTCCCGAAGGACCGCGTAAACCCTCTACTCTTGGCTTGCCAACTATACCTATAGTTCTCATCTACATAACATGGGTTTTTCCCAATTTACATAGTATATCAAATAGACATATCATTTACTTACCTTCATCACATAACTCATATAACTTTGCATACATATTCATTTAAAACATGTTACACAATGCACATAGTATGAATTTATCATGCTTCACAATATGAAAGGAATCATGCATCAATGTATTGAATCTAGACTTCTCACAAGTCTAGAACTGAATATATATCTATAATCATGCTATGCATATGCACTCACCTATATTTCTTCTTTTTTTCCTCGATCGATCTTATTGGGCAATCTCTCTGGAACTTGTGTAGGCTCTGTATCTACATATTAATTCATTGATACTTATCAGTATACTAATTAATATATTCTAAACTATCATTCCTTAGGCTAAACGAAAAGTCATTTTCATCTTTTAATGAAGGTATACATCGATGGACTGCACCATGTATCGATGCATCCCTTGACGGGTGCATCGATGCACTATCTATGAATCGATACATAAATCCCATTCGATGTTTATATTTAAGGGGGTGCATCGATGCACTACTTGTGCATCGATTCACTGATGGCATTCGATGTTTTTATTTTAAAGGAGTGCATCGATGCACTTCATTTGCATCGATACACCATGAACAATTTCTGGGATTTTATCCTTGATGCATCGGTACACATTGAATGTGCATCGATGCACATAGCCTAGAAATGTCATTTTTATCACGAAATCCCTTCATAATCCCCTCAACACTACATAATTCACCTCTTTTTATATCCCTAACTTTCATACACTTACTTAAACTAATTATTATCCATTCAATACCTCTAAAACTTAGAAAACCAATCCTCCATATAGAATTTAAGAATCACACTCAAATTCCAACATGTTCTAAATATAATTCTGACACTTCATATCCTTTAATTCCACTAATGACAAGTCAAATTTAGTCTTAAAATCTAATTAATACCTTTCTGTCAAGATTTCACTTATTCAACTCCTTTCTTTAATCCTTCCTAACTCCATCATCTTTTGATTTTATGATAACCTAAGTTTTCCTTAAGCTTAGTTATCATTTAATGATCAATAAGCAACCTTATATTCATCAAGAATTTGATCAACAAGAAAACTCACCTTTAGCTTGGCCTCACGGGGGAAAAAGAAGAATGAAGAATAAGAGAAATCTGGAACTTTGGTTTTCCCCAATTGTTTTCCACGTTGGTATTAAAATATCCCTTCAAAAGTAATATTTAATTACTTCCCTGCTAAAAGACTAATTTTCCCTTGTACTTCTTCTTCTTTGCTAATTGATCATACACAAAACATTTCAATCAAGTCCTTGAACTTTTCAATTTATCCAATTTGGTCACTAAATTTTTTTAAATCTCACAATTTAATTACTAACCCGGTATGGAGGATGTTACATGATGTCCTTAATTTATTGAATATTTTTTAACATTTGGAATCACTTTAAGCTTATGATGCCAAGCTTGATAATGTTTTTAAATCTCTTTTAATTGGTTTCATTTTAAATGATGCATATGTAAGAAAATTTTAAATATTTTTCTTAACTTGCATATCCCTTCTTTGACATCCTCCATACCTACAATTGACATCATGTTTTTTTTTTCATTATCAATATATATCAATTTTTGTTTACATATTAGTATCCCATTAGTTTTATATTTGAATGTTTTATTGGGTTGTGTAAGTATGGAGGAGTTATAGAAAATGATTTTAATGGATTTACATGAATGAAAATCTAAATCATGCAAAATGAGATTTATGAAATATATTTTTCTATTGCATGATTATATACTAATTAGTTTGAATATTCATCAATTGATTTTAATTGCTTGAATTTTGATATTTTGATGAAAATTATTCTTTTACTTTGTAACCCCCTTAGACCGATGCGGGTAACCTGATCTGATCTCGGTTATCTCATTAAGGCCACCAGAGCGACCCACTATAAAAATAGCGGAAAATTTAAAACTTTTTATCAGAATAAATAAACTTATAAAAAATCATTTATCAGTATTCAAAAATAAAACATATTTTTAGACTCGTATATAAAACAAAATACAATTACATGCCCCTTAATCACATGTATTATACTCTGCAAACAGCACCGGAAGAACTCCCTTACTGAAGTCGATAACTGCACTGGTACAATTCTTTTAGCCTGAAAAGATGAGTAACAGAGTGAGCTTTGGAAAGTTTAGTAATACAGAACTACCATAATATGCTGAAAAACGTGCGGATACAGATAAACATATATTTCCTTATTGGTTCAGATATCTACAGATTTGTTTTGGCTAAATTGAGGTCCCATTGATATCTCAGGTAGTAACAGATAGTATTCAATTCAAATGGAAATATTTTAGATGTTTAGGTTTAGGATATCAGAATAGGTTATCTAGCGTGTTCTCTCAAAACCAATGAAAATATACAAATCTTTTTTTAAAACATATTTTTATTTATCAAAAACCATAGTAATCTCTTCCACCGAACACAACATGATGTGTAGGTTCCCCAGAACCATACAACCCCAACACAACACTTCGGCCCTGAGCACAAAGCTGAGGAGCCTGCATATATTCTTCCTCCAACAATACCCTCAAATAAAACATTTATCAAAAACCATAGTAAATTCCCCCAACCGAACTCAACATAATGTGTAGGTTCCCCAGAACCACACAACCCCGACACAACAGTTAGGCCCTGAGCACAAAGCCGAGGAACCTATAAGTATTCTTCCTCCAACAATAAACCCCCCAATTAAAACATTTTTTCGTCAGTAAATAGAGATATCAGAAATCAAAACAGAATTCATATCAGATATCATAACAGAATCCAGATCAGAAATCAGAATAGAATTCAGATCAAAAATCAGAACATAATTCAAATCAGAAATCATAACATAATTCAAATCGAAAATCAGATAAAACATTAATGTGATTAGGGAACACACTATAGTTTCTAGATATTATTCAGAGATACTGAATAATCTTATCGGGTAGAGAAACATGAATCTTCAGTTTACCGATAGAAAGTTGGAAGTTAGAATCACTAGAAGAGTTCATTAACTGACAATCATCAGTTATTCAAAATATGATTTATCAGGATAGTATCTTATTCGGATATTTTTTGGAAACTATACGTAATTAGAAGGGTATTCAAAATCCTTTACAATCTATATCGTTTATCGGATTATCGAACAACTCTTAGATGAATAGTTCCCAAAACTAAGGCTTGTCGACTGGTCAATTCATTATCCTTCCAGGGTATTTATTTTTTTAATAACCCAAATTCTTGTCCATAGATCATCTTCGAAATCATCGCTGAATGGATCTTAAAGAGACTAACAGATAAATCATGAAATGCTAACGTGCTTGATTTGTAATTCATGACCCATAAGAACATTACATCATGTATGTTCATTAGCATTTCCAGACTCATCCAAATCACTTACTTAATCCCAGTCTTTGAGGTTACGTAATTCATTTAGTAGTCAAGTCTATTCCAGTTACTTCTGGGTTTTCCTGGGTAATCCAGACGTTTCTGAATTTTGGATACATATTGTACTTCTGTTCAATTCAATTTGGTCTTCGTGGTTTATTTGTCTAACGAATATCCATTTCTTAGTACCGAATGTGATCTAGAGTTGAGTTGAGCTGAGTCATTCCAAAATTATCATCGAACCAAACTTGATAAGGACACACATTCAAATGATACCTATGTCGTTCAAGTACTTTCATATCATTAGCGTTGGTCAACTCACTTAAGCTGAATTCCATAACTTTTAAGGGTAGTTCAACACCCATGTTTATTTGGATTCCTTAATTAATCCAAAACATTTACTTAGTATAGACCATAAGGCGTTTTGGTCATTATAGTGCTCAGTTTTATTCCATTAATTCCAGAGCTCGAGGATATCCAATCATTCCTGAGTTTGGTGATATTCTTGGTCATCTCCATTCCATGGGTATTTTGGTTATTTTATAGATCCAGTGTATTACAATCATTTCCTTACGTCCGATCTTATTATCGAATTCGAAATTATCATTTATTTCAGTTATTTCAAATAATTATGTCAAAAGAGTAATATCGATAAATTATTCTTCATGTATTTACTCATAACTCGGAGATTTACGGATTATCAAGAATTTTCTGTATAAACGTATAACTTAACGATGAAACTAGTAATTCATCGATAGTACTTTTCCATTCAGGGTCAATTCGGGCTACTTTTCCCTCTCAGAGGTAATTTCATAATTTCTTAACCATATAATTTAGGTATTCAAACTCTTAACAAAGATAATTATAATTCAGAGATTCTAGGGTTTACCTCTTTTCTGGATAATCTTTAAACTTTAAAATATTCCTTATCAAACTTTTCGTATCTTGTATAAGTCATCTTGCATTTAGAAATCGGTTATCCAACTTCTTGGGATTATTGTCTTTTTACAACATAAGGGTATTTTTGTAATTTTACCTAACCGAAGTATTCTTATAATTTATCATCCAATTACATTTAATGAGTTAATTATAATTTACATATTCAGGACTGATTCATTTATTAGTTAATCATGGGACTTGTAATTCCATAGAATCTTAACTAATTTATCACTTAAACCGTATTCAATTCGAATCCATCCATAATCAAATAGGCAAAATAGACCAATCATATACATTCATGCATTTATCCATTATCAACATGTTTCATAAAGCATAAAGAGGTAGTAAAGTATTACCTCAATTTTCGTGCCATACTGATCGACCATAAAAATTTGATTCGAACGCCCTCGATCTTGAAATCAACTCCCAAATATTCCTCATATACATATCAACATAAATTACATAAAAACGGAACTTAATTCTGAAAAACGAATCGAATCGAGTGATAAATCAGTCAAAACCAGCTTATCAGGTTTAAAATTTGACGAAACAGACTTCGGATTCAGATTCAGGACATTGAAAAACATAAAATATGATTTTTCAAAAATTTGACTTTTTGGTCAAAGTCAATGGGTTTGACTTGTAATTTCAAGGCTTTCGGGTCTGAATTTCAAAAAACGGACTGCAGAATCAGACTCAGGATGTCAAAAAATGTCAAGATAGGTATACCCGAAAAAAGTCAACGCCCAGTCAACGCTGGTCAAAGTTCTGATCAACGATGGTCAACGCCAGTCAACGCGGTCAAAGGTCAACGGTCAACAATTTTACACAAATATCACCCTAACAGAAATTAATTACAAATTAGGCACCATTCTAAAAATATTTACAAAACTAGCACCCGTTTTTTACACAAATATCACCCTAACATAAATTAATTACAAATTAGGACTTCCCCACGAATAGTGGAGATGCGTGCGACGCCGTGGAGGGTCAAAAATTCCCGAAAAATTATTTTAAGGTATTTCGAGACACTTACTAAGCTCGATTCACAATTTTGAATGGCGGAGAGCTCGATTTGAACATCGAAAACTTTGACTTTCTCACCCCTCCACGCGCCGGCGGCAGCGGAGAAATGGAGAACACCAGGGGACTCAGAACGATGCAAGGAACACGATGGTGTGGGAGGTGTCGAAAATAGATGGTCGGATCGAAGTGAATCGACGGAAAACTAACAAAAATTGAGTTAAAACCGATGATACTTTTGACTGAAATTAACGACGAACGACGATGATTCACGATGAAAGGTTTGAGGGGTTTTGTTCATCAATCGACAACGAACACGTTGGTGGTTTCAGTTTGTCGATCGGAGGCTGGACGGTGAGTAGATCGGAGTTCAAAGGTGAGTTGAGGGAGAAGAGGAAAACTAGAAAATTTGCAGAAAACACACGGGGGAGGGGTTATAATTCATCTCATAAAAAATGGGTAAACCATAAGTTTAGTCACTAAACTTCCTGCACTTCTTAAAATGGTCTGCCAACTTACGATTTTACAATTTAATCCTCAATTTCTTCCAAAATACCAATTAAATCCAATGCTTTAAAATTCCTAAAATTTAGCCCCTAAATTGGGGTATTACATACTTTTTCATATTTGTATATGTATGCTTAGTTTTCACATCTTTAATATGCAAATGCATATGGTTAAATGTTCATGCATATGCTCTTATTGACAATTGGTATCCATATTAAATGCATGACATTGTGTAGTGCTTTATGCATATGAGATTCAATGTGTCATTTTTAATTATTGCATAAAGTATAATAAGTCTTAGATTTATTGAATTTCATGTGTTACTAAAATGTTTTCTCATCTTACGTTAATGGAATATTCTTCTTAAGTTCATAAGTGTTTTTTTTTTTTTTTGCAAAAACTTTTAATGGAATGATTTTATTAAGGCAAAGATTTGTTTTTAAATGATTTATATGTTTGAACCTTTTATTGTTTTTTTTTTCTTACTTATTCTCCATTGTTGAATTTTTTTTATATAACAAAAAGGAGGAAAACTAAGTGAAAAAATAAATTTCTAAAAGAAAAAGGGGGAGCTTATATATTTTTGTTAAATTCTCTTTTTGAAAATATAATTGTCTATAGGGTAGCCTTTGTCAAAAGCAATTTTTCAAAGAAGTTTTGTTATATCAAAATGGGGGAGATTGTTGAACTTATATTTTGATATAACAAATATTTGTAAAATTGATTTTGGACTTAATCAAATATTTCAAAAATAATTCATATTAAACAATAACTTGAAAATATGTGTTCCTAATTGCTTTATATATATGAAATGTTTTTGAGTTAATTAAAACACGTTTAAAGTGTTCAAAATGTGTTTAAAGCTTTTTAATTTTGAAAAATACTATGTAGTCACTATTTGAAATTGTTCATGAAACTGTTCATACAAGGGTACTGTTCATATTTTGGAAACGTTGTAAGAGTTTGGAAACTTTTATTAAGAATTTTGAAACTTTCGTTCAACGGTCATATTTTTAAGTAAGATTTTTAAACTTTCATCAAAGTCTCGAAACTTTCAAGAATAGTGTGTATAAAAGTTATGATACTTTCACAAAGTTTCGAAACTACATGTGTAGGTGGGCTTTATTGCATGTTTTTAAAGCTTCCCAACGGCTATAACTCATCATCAACGGTTATAAACAGCTAGCAACTCATTCCACGCAATTAAAAGACTCCAAGGGCACTTGAAGAAGGTTACTACACCTATCCAAGCTTAGATATCAAGAGAAAAGAGTTTACATTCCTATTTCCTTCATTTCTCTCTTATACATAAGTGTATAGAGCTTCATTGAATATCTTTTATTTTTATCCTTGTGAACTTAAATATTTGTAAACACCTACATTATGAGGTTTCTTGTTTACATTTCTTATCCTTTGTAAAAGGGGAGTGGTTATAGTTTAGCCTTAAAAACTAGAGAATTGTAAAAGTTACTCTTGAGCCTAGAAAAATAAAGAACAAATTAAAGAATTTGTTGAAATCCTTAGTGTGGAGATAAGGTAGTGGATGTAGACTTTGGTTGAGAAAGTCAAACCACTATAAATCTTGTGTCTAATTCTTATATTTTGTTACTTCCACACCAAAGATTTTTAAAGGCCAGTTCACCCCCTCTTAGCATTATTCTGTTGTACGTAAGAGTTTAACAATTGATATCAGAGCGGGTCACAATCGACACTTTAACAATCTTGTGAAGATCCTAGAAGCACTTTATCAATTTCTTATTCAACCGAGAAGATCGCTTCCACTTCCCACTCATTTTATATGGAGGACTCCCATCCGATCGACAAACCTCCATACTCCAATGGAGCTAACTATGGTCATTCGAAGAACTTAATGAATTTAATCATTCAATCCATTGACCTTGGAGCATGGGAGATGATCATAAATGGCTATTCCACCAAAGAAGAAGACGAAGGGGTGGAGTGACCAATAACGAAAGAAGTGTCAACTAAATGCCATGGCCATGCATATTTTATTTTTTGCACTTGGTCTCGATGTATATAAAAGGGTTTCTTCATGTTCAAATGCTAACATTTTTAATTCTGGTATTTTTCCTCCTGATTTGATTGGCCAGTGAAAGAACAAGTTCATGCACGATGTTTGCTACTGTTATTGGGATAATCCCTACCTCTTCAAACAATGTGATGAGCATTTTGGAGGAGAGAGGACTACTGCAAGGGTCCTCTAATCTGAGTTATATTGGCTTACACTCATCAAGGATACCCAAGATTTCTTTAAATCTTGTAATAGATTCCAAGAGACGACGAGCATATATGGAAGATACAAAAAGCCCAAGCAAAATATACTGAAGGTGGCACTGTTGTATGTATGGGGTATTTTGGTCTATATTGGTGCTCCAATCAAACAGGAAAAAACTGCCATATCAATTCAGAATATTTTGTAGTTTGCATATCTTCAACCCTGTTTTAATTTCTTCTATAGCAACTTTTGTTTTGTTTTGTTTTGTTTTCCTTTACTTTATTTCTTTGTTTTTTTAATTTTAATATTAGTTTTCTAGAAGAACAAATTCCCAATAATGTTTTCCATGGACAAAGCCCTCATGGATGCTACATCCACTTAGGAAGAAGACTCATTTATTGTTGGCACAAACGATGAGATTGCTGATAATGTTTCACCTATTACAAAAATGCCACAACAAATTGCAGTACCCCCAGTCAAATCGTCGCTTGAAGAGGACATCCGATCACGTTTGGAATTTTCTACCTGAGGAATATGAGCAAAAGAACCCCACCACCATCAAAGTAGATGTTCGTCAAGGTACCTTGCATTGTATTCCATTTCATCTAGCTTAGTTTTAATTTAGTTTTAATGCATTGAGGACAATGCTTCCTTTAAGTTTGAGGGAGGTAGTGTTCGTAATCAGACATTTGCATTTATAGTTGTCAACAAATTTATGTTATGATATTTGTTAGGTTTTAAGATAGTTTTTTTGGAATAACTTGATGATACCCAATGATGATGAATTTTTAAGGCTATGATTGATTGAATGTATATGACTATTGAGATTGATAGAACCAACTTTAGGACTTGATTCTTTGCGATTTATTTATTTATTCACGATTGTATGCTATCTATGCTTAAAGAAACTATAAAATTTTTATGAAAGGACTGACTCTTGCATGCCTTAGCATAAATTGATGTAATGACTTAAATGGTAATTGATAGCTTGAAAGGCTAAAAGTAAACTCTCTTATGTTATGAATGTGTTGAATCATTAATAAATGCTTCGACATAATTGTAGAGGGACACTCCTCTCTGCTACAACATACGAGTGAATGAAAGTAGCCACGGGATGACTCTACTCAATAGGCTAGGGAATGGGGTATTTCCTCCACTTCATTTTCAAGTCTAGGAAGCTAGTTGTGATAGACTGACTTCCCTCGTAGTAGTATAAAAAAGTAACAAGTAAGGCTATACAAACTCATTTCGAGGATTGTAATGAACATTCTGAGTTAAGTGTTGGAGTAGACTTTTAATGTACCAATGGGAACAAGTTGTGTTGAAGTACAGGTGGAGTCAGGTTGGGATGTCAGAGGCAAAGTATAGATGGATGAATCTGTGGAAGTAACAGAAAATGAGGGCTCAGAGAAAAACACAATACCATATCGCGATCGGGACTAAGAACCAAGGATTGATGATTGTGGGATACGGAGTTAATTCGCAAATTGATTATCAACATCGGAGGAATCCATATCCTGCCCACAGAGGCTAACAATGTGCCCTACACAACCACTGGAAACATAAATTTTGGAGGCTCTCATATTTAATCATGCACAAATGTGGATGACCATCCGTCTATTGAACAATCGATAAGCATCGGCGAAAGGGTTTAATGAGATCCAATCCGACACATAGACATTGATAGAAATCCATACGACCATCCCCAAGACGCATATCAATAGCAATAGGGGATCCAAGCCATCGTGCGATCAAGAGCCAATTTCCTCATACATCCACCCGAGAGGCACATCATAGAGTCAGACCCAATTGGAAGTACTAAACACATAGTTAGAAAGACTATGTAATAGATCATATGATAATAAGGATAAAACATCACCATTAAAGGACTACGAAGATTGATCTAACACAGATTGCACAGCCATATTTGACACAAAGCTGAACAGAAAGTAACAATCCCCTAGTACGAAAACATCAAATAACCGACAAGAACCCCAGATGGAACGGAATGCTCGAATAATCTCGTCAGAATCAATAGGATCAACAACATGAAGAAACCTAATTATTCAAAAATCTGTTGATTCAATAGAAACGGGGTGGGAAGCACGGAGGAGAAAAACATCAACCACTTTGTCATCAGTGAAGTGTAAGTTTGCAAGAAGATAATGCACATTGTTGGCCATTATGGGCACCTGGAAACAATACCAGAAGAACAAGACACCTAGAGAACCATGAGAAAACCATGTAACTGCAAGGGCCAGAAGAATAATCTAAATGAAAAAAAAAAAAAAAACACCACCTCTGAACTATAGAAACAAACAAAGATAAGACACGTGAGAGAGAGGTTGACAAGAAAGTTGCATGCGCCATGCAACTGCTACACAACCACGATGTTCATACGTTTCTGACCATAATAATTGTATACAAGGACACTTGTAATAAAACAAGCCTGCGAAATTCTGATAAGAAAGAGGAGGGATATTCAACCCACCACGCCGAAGAATCAACCAAAACCCACAGCTCGGTTGATGAAACCAGAGAAAATAGAACGAGAGGCAAATCATAGGAGAGTCGGAAGATGGTGAAAAGGAGGAGGAAATACGAATACTAACCCACAATCAACACCTGAACCAAAGGAGAGAAGATACCATCGGTAACCATGACACCCATCCGACGAGGGAGGGTCGCGAGAGAGAGAAAGATAACTACCATCCGAAGATAAGATTTATAAATTTCATGAAAATATCTCTTTTTTTTTTTTAATTTTTTAAATTAAATAAATTAATATTTATTAAAAATAATTTAGTTTCAGATGAATTTTAAGAGAAAACTACACATTTAATACCTAAACTATTATTTTTGTTTCGTTTTAGCACTTAAACTTTTATTTTTTTCAAAATCATAACTAACGTTTACTTTTTATTTCATTTTAGTACTCTATTGTTAAAAACTTAACCGACATATCGGTGTAGAATTACTTTTTCCATTTTTGATTTTCCAAGCGTGTATTAATGATCAATATCACCATTCCACGTGGAATTATGGAAAATAAAGGATTGACTAGCAAACTTATCGACATCTCATCTTTCTCCTATTACCGATGGTTTTCTCGTCGTTGTCGTAAGTAATGGATATTTGGCACCAACAAATGTTACCAAACCATGCAAACAATCTGCCACCTTCGAAGCGTCTTCTAGCATGTCTTCTTTGTTCGGAGGTCGGAATGCTAGACCCAAAACATGAACTAAAACCGTTGCTGCTCCAATCTTGAACCGACATCAATTTTGTTATCTACCATTCCGACTTTAATTGAAGCACTTCGATACTTTTTTGGTCTAAACTCTACCCTATTAAGGACTCTCACAATCATCGAATTTGGTATGATGCATGTTTTTTACCATCGACGTATGATCTATTAGGTGATTAAGTTTCCCAACGGTTTAATTTGCTAGATAGAAAACTGACCCACAATCGATAATCAATGAACCCTTTGTGGGTATCTTAGGCTGCAAATCAAAAGGGAAATTTGAACTTAAATCACTCTTGGTTCGTCGAAGCTTCGGTTTACCAAATGAACCAGGCAAAGACTAGAGGTTTCATCGTCGTTGTTTTTTGTTGTGCTAGAACTTGGGTACTCATCTTCGCCCATTAAATGCTTGTACCCAATCGCCGATAACCTCATTTGAAGATACAACGGTATATTCCTCTTCGAGTTATCGATCAACGTCGCCCAATGTTCAATATCCATTACGATCAACTCGACGGTCTGCAAACCTGAAATGAAGGGTCCTACCCCTTAATATTCCATATTTCCACATGGAATGGTGATGTGGATAATTAAAACACATATGGAAAATCGAAAACGAAAAAAAATAATTTCACGTTAGTTTGTGTGTTAAGTTTTTAACGGTGTGTACAAAAACAAAATAAAAAATAAACATTAGGTGTGGTTTTGAAAAAAAATGAAAGTTATGTTATTAAAACATAACAAAATATTAGTTTAGTTATTATACTTATAGTTTATCCAATTTTAAATGTATGTAATTTAAAATAGGATAAGGTAATTATTTGATCATCTATCCATTTTAGTGTTTTTGTTATGGTCACTAAATTATTTTTTTTCAAAATTATACTTAATATTACATTTCACTTATGTTTTGATCATCTATCGTTAGGTTTGACCGTTGATTTAACAAAATTGGGATGAGGTACGGTATGATAACCACTTTAGTCCCTAAAACTTATACATTGAATCAAAATTGTCCTAATTTGAAATAATTAAATAAATTATTAGTATTTAATTTTTTTTATCAATTTGATCTTCATTTGAATTTGAAATAATTTTATAATTTGATAGTGGTGATGAGGTTTGTGTCGGACGACGTTTAGAGTGTTTAGGGACGATTGACTGTGGGTTTTCCGAAGAAGGGAGTGAGGCTAAGATTTTGAAACAAGGGATAAGGTTTCGATAAATGTTTGGGATTAGTCAAGGTTGTATAGCTTCGGTCAACAAAAGGGATCGCAATAGACGATGTTTGGGATTAATCAGGGTTGCATAGTCCTTAATCCACAAATGGTCGGCTATCGATGCTGGATTTTTGAAACGAGGTACTTTTGGCCATGGGTAACCCATTTACCTGACACCTGACCCGATCAAAATCTCATGTTCGACATATTGTTATTAAAATTAGGGGAAATTACAATTCAATCCTTTGTTGTTTGGGTAAGAATTTAATTTCATCATAATTACTCAATTTAAAGGCTATATTGGCCCCATGTGTCTTTAATTTTATCAATTAGGTCCCTCAAAATTATTGAATAATTACAAAAGAGTTATTTATTATCGAGGAAAACTATTTAAAAATAAATATTAAGTTGGGAAGTTTGGATCACTCGATAGACCCAATATCACATTCTAAATCCATCAAATTCCATGAATCGAGTTTAAGTTGTTACAATGTAAAATACACATGTATATATTCATTGTCGTGTGTGTAAGTCAGATTTAATAATATTATTTAAAACTAAAATATCATCTAAAATTATATAATAAATTTATAATTTTTTTTTTTGAAGAACTGGGGAAGAAGTGTTATAAAAGTGTTAAAGAAGTTAGTAATTGATGATGAGAAAGAATTTGTAAGGAGTTGCACTGAGATGATAAAATTGAATAAAATACAAAGTTAATAAATTAATTTGAAAAAAGAGAAAATGGTTGTTAAAAAGATAAGTTGAAGAAGTTATACAAGTATTCTAAAGTGATTGATGAACATGTGATTAAAATTTAGTCAAAAATAAACTTAAAACAAAATAGAAAATGAAAGAAACAAGAAAACCATAGACCAAATTATAAACGAGTCAAATTATTTAACTATAGACTAAAACAATTTCGTTTTAATTTTTAATTTTTCAATTATTCAAACTTCACAAATTTAGACTCATGTACCGTTGTAAAATTCTCACTTTAACTTATTTTTTTCGTCTTAAAACTTGGATTTTTTTATTTTTAAAACATTTTTCTTTAAATTCTAATTTTAATAATAAATTCTATTTTTAATATATATTTTAAAAAAATTATTTGAAATATTATTATATTTTAAAAATTATTGTTTAGAAATATTAGAAAAATATAGAAATAAAGTTTTAGTTACAACTATGAACCAAATGAAATATTACCATCCAACATTAAAATTTAGTATTTTAGATAATTTTGAGGTAATTTAATGAAAAGCTCGTTTTGATCTTAAAATTAATGTTAAATAGATAAAAATTAAAAAAGTATTGTAAAAACGATAGTTTCAAACCAACCGTAAAAGTTGTGATTTCTATTTTTTTTTTCATTTTCAACTTTGTGTTTAGGACCAAATTTATATATTTAGCCTTACTAATGCATGAACTCCAATCATTTGTTCTTGAAAATAACTTTGAAATTCAATTTCTATATTAAATGTGTATTTAAATTTTATTTCAAAAATTTAATGCTAACGTCTTTAAATGTTTTAATTACTTAAAATCAACTAAAATTTAAGATTTATATATTAAAATACTAATAGTGGGTTATTATAAAATATATTTTTATTATAATCATATTTTTTATTTTTATTATAGTTTAAATTGATATATTTCATACATAATAGTAGTTTTTTATATATATATATATATATATATATATATATATATATATATATTATTTTTGTATGGTTAAAAGGATAAATATATTATTGAGTGATTGCAGTTAAACGAAATAATCAAAATATTATTTTGAATTTCAAATGTTAAAAAGTATTGAAATGTATTTTTTTTCTTGAATAAAATATTATATATATATATATATATAAAATATTATTATTGGGTTATCTTAAAACTTTTTTTTATATTTTTATTATAATTTAGGTTGATATATTTTATATATCATAGTATTAATAAGTGTAAATATAATTTAAATATTATATTTTTAATTTACAACATAATTTCTAAAATGAACATTTTATTTAACAACTATCCTAGATAATAATAATATATATATATATATATATATATATATTATTTTTGAATGGTTAAAAAGATAAATATATTATTGAGTGATTGTAGTTAAACGAAATAATCAAAATATTATTTTAAAATTCAAATGTCAAAAAGTATTGAAATGTATTTTTTTTCTTGAATAAAATATTTTATATAGAAAAATATTATTAATAAGTTATTTTAAAACTTTTTATATTTTTATTTAAGTTGATATATTTTATATATCATAGTATTAATAAGTGTAAACATAATTTAAATACTATATCTTTAATTTACAACATAATTTCTAAAATGAACATTTTATTTAACAACTATCCTAGTTAAACTTAAACTATACTTTTGAAAAACACTATTAATTTTTTTTTTCAACAGAACTTGTGAATATAATATACAATTTCAAAAACAGTCTTGTGCTAATATTAGGAGTTAAATGCAAACCTTGTGAATTTTGATATTATGCTGGCAACCTATACATGGAAAAAATTATTGATAAACCAGAAATAAATAGTGTTAGTATAATGATATATTAAAATCTGATACATTAAAAAATCTCCTAAGAAATTGGCAAAATCATTACAAATAAAAATATTCATCACATAATAAGCCTTGCCAACAAATGACAGTCCAAAACTTCATCGCATATTTACTTGTATTTATATATGCATGAAACTTAAAATTCTCAACATTAAAACAGACTTCACCTAATTGGGGACTCTACCTCTTATTAAACAATTTACACCCAAACTTCTGCCTTTTACAATCTATAGCTTCAATCTACTTCCAGAATGGATATAAAAAATATAAGCCATCCTCAGCTACGGTCTCTCACATCCGGAACTACCACCAGTGAAGTCTTCTCGTAGAAGTGTGTCGGATATACAATTAGATTTCAACAACGATCTTATTCTGTAGGTAGGCCTACCAGATTTGTGTTTATCTACAAGTTCTTTTTCAGTAGAACTCACCATCCATGTCACCTGTACAAAATCACATCGATTTGCAGTCTTGTTGAGAAAGCAAAGCAAAAAGGCGTCATATATGTTTATATATGGGCTTTTTTAGGTGCAAATGAGGACAGACCGGATAGTAACCCTATACGCCTTTCTGCAATTGAGATAACAGGTGTTTATAAGTTTGCATGAGCGACTAAAAACGGCAGGGTAGAAAGGAAGTCTAAACTTGAGATAAATATTAGTTGGTGCTTACCTCCGGTTGCAATAAGCTTCTCAACTCGAGCAACGATATGCTTTCCATAAGTGTACCTCTTCAGGGTATTTAAATGAACCTTGATTCGATAAAGAAGCAACTCAAGATTCTTATCATCGCAAGTTTCGAGAACCTTTTGCACAACATAGTTACCAAATTGATCTTTCATCATAGCCTGCAGTTAGGCATTCCACAAAACTTATTATCATGCGACCGCAGATAAAGAATTGAAACAAAAGCTCCAAGGGCAGGAAAACTTGATAGAAATTAATGGAAAATTGCTATTTAGTGATCATTCAAATGTACATATATGATATTAGATTTGGAAAATATCACAATGCAAGACAATAGGTACATCCAAAATTTATTGCTAGCTTGTTTATACATGTGCACAGAAACAAACACATCACCATACCCGGAAATTTGCATAAACATGTATTATAAAGGGAAAATTTAGGTCTGAATGAAAAACAAAAGATAAAACAATAAAGAAAAAGGTACCTAAAATGCCATTTCAAGGGTCTAGGAGAGGCTTTGCAAGGATTAAGTTATGGTCCTAGAAGTGTTTTTCATAGAGTTGTATCTATTGCAGTTGTGGACATAATGGATGCTACTGTTGAAAAAATTATAGTAAACATAGGTGGTGATCATCAATGTTACATCAATGGTAGAGAGATGAAACCTCAAAATAGCAGCCGTAATGTCGTATTACATCTATTTAAATCCTTAATACTAAGTATTCTACAAGCACGCTGTCTTCTTTATGATGACAGTCATACTAGAAACATTTGGTTAGGAAAAAAATAAGAGAGAAAAGCTTCAACATTAAACATTTGTTTTCCTTTTTTCATTATGTCAGATAAGAGAGAAAGTTTTGATTCAAAAACATAAGGTGTTCACAATACTTGACGTAATTAAAAAGAAAAGAAAAGGGTAGTCCTTGAAGATAAAGCATACACATGCATGACTCACTATGTGAATGTAGAAAAGGAAATTATTAGTGCAACAACCTGCAATGGTTCGTTTTCATCAGTCGAACCAAGCACATACACATGCATGACTCACTATTTGAATGTAGAAAAGGAAATTATTAATGCAACAACCTGCTATGGTTCGTTTTCATCAGTCGAACCAAGCATCTCATTGACCAGAATTTGATGTTCCTCAGGCCCACCAAAAGTCAAGCACTTCTCAACAACATTACAAGCGAATTTCTGCTGACTCATCTTCACAATTTGTCCAGCCAGCTTGCTAATAATAGTGGACCGCTCATGTGGTTTACCGTGTTCAAGAACATGCTCACACACAGAATTAAACATGTCGGGGACACATAATGCCAGAGCATGGATGGTCGAAAGAGGACATGCACAGAACGTGACTCAAGTAATAAGCAAGGCAGAAATAATTTGGGTCAAAGGGGACAACTAATTTAGTCATTCTAGCATAAATCCACACAATGAACCAGATTCATAGCACTGTTTCAAAATAATTAAATAAAAGATTGATCTAGAAAGCCAAGACAAAGTATATTACAATTAGCAATGTATATGCAAAAACAATAAAGCAGATAACGTTAACCGATTTCCCAAATGAAAAGTGGAAAATAGGCTAGATTCAAAAGGGATGCCCAGATACCTGAATAACATAATTCCCATATGGTCTTCTGCCAGAGAGAATACAGTTTGCATGATCTCGTCCATAATGATTTGTTGGGTTTTTATATCATCACAATGTTCCAACACCCTCTATCATTATAAACAGTGAGTAAAAACCAATAGAAAAGTACATGCCAAATCTCCAGCAATGGAAGAGTAGGATCATGAAGTTTTAAACCTGAATGACACGACAACCATAAGGGTGGGTAGAAAGCGCCACAACTTGACCATAGAAAGCTGAAATGATAAACTGAATTCGATCCTGAGGGACACTCTATACATTTCTGAATAACATGATTACCATTCTCATCACGGACACATTTCATGATTGAACCATCAAGCTCTGCCACCATTCTGGTCTGCTGGTCCATATCAACCACTTCCAAAGCCTGCAGTTATCAGATTTGTAGCAATTAGAGGTTTCCATAATCCTATGGATGTACAAGAAATTCACTTTTATTTTGTGAATCATCTAGATAAGAAACGAATTAATCTCATAGCTAAGCACCTAAATAACCATTAATAAGGCACTTGCATGAAAAGCTCTAAACCGGTTACATTACTAATATATCTGGTTACACTGAAGATTCTTGCATTTACTCGAGTGATACAAAAACAAAAACAAAAAAACCATTGCTGTTATAATTTAAATGACTAAAATGACCTCATGCAGCATGTAAAACAGTAAAAATCCAACTAAGCCTAGAATTTAATAGAAATGAATTCATGCACCTTTTGAATCACTCTGCAACCATACATTTGAAGGCTAAGAGGAAACACATGGCCAGTTAGCTGACTGGCTAACTCAGCTCTTTGACTTTCTGTACCGTGCTCAAAGAACTGCAAATCCAGCTCAACAATTAGACTAACTGATTATATCTGAACATAATAGGTGGTTGGCAGATTTAAATGAGTAGATCATGGAGAATATACTTTCTGTACGACATAATTTCCGAAGACATCAGTCATCAAAGCACGAGCATGGGGAATAATCTTAGGAATTATTTTGTTCTTCTCTTCCTCCGTGGAAGTTTCTAATTTCTGCTGAATAAAGCGACTACCATATTGATCCGTACTGCATCATAATATACAAATTAGATCAGGACATTACATGCACAAATGCATTATAACATAAAGACAAGGACCAGAACACACACCTGAATTCAACAACATGGTCAGCAATATCCAAGAGTTCAAAGAACTAGTCTTCTTGTTCTTAAATTCATCTAATAAAGATGATGCATATCTTCCATCCACTACTACCGATATCCAACTGCCATGTCCCTGTTGGGCTTCTAATCATTGAATTAAATCGTGCGGTTCTGTCATTCTGTATGCTTCCAGAACCAAGGGATGCCCATACAGAATTTGCCATTGGATTTCCGGCATATGGCATTCTGAGACCACACGAGGGATTCCAATAATAGCCATGATTAGGACTACCAGACTTACCTAAAAGCGACAATTCATACAGCTGCTTCTGCTGAGCTAATATCGCCTCAATGTATGCCTTTTGAAGGCCATCTAAATCCCCATGTGAACTACCAACATAGTTCCCAGCAAGCAGAGAGTCAGGACTAGCTGCAGTATGTCTTCCATATTGAGAAGTTCTTTGCAAGTATTGGATATAATATGGATCCACAAGTGGAGAATAAAGGTTAGATCCTTCATTTCCAGCTCTATTTAAACTTTGCCTATCACCTGTTAAGGAGGAACCTGAAAAAAGTCGAAGAGAATAAAGTATAAAATGATAAATGTCAACAGAAAAGTAAAAACCCCAGAAATACCATACCTGCATTTAAATTTTTCTTAATCGCTGAATTTAACTTCTGGACAACAAAAGAAGCACCAGGTAAATGGCCAATGAAATCTGTGTTTGAAAGATTCATATGTGAATGTACAACATTGGAACCTTCCAAACTTCCAAATCCAGAAGGATGCACTTTTGAGTAAAGATCTGCAGAAGATGAAGTTCTTTTCGGAATTCTGACTTCCCCATTGTAATTAAACTCAGAAACAATAATATTAGGTACAATTCCCTTTTCCCTTTTCAAGTCAATATAATTTGGAGAAAATGAGAGCTTTTCAGCACTGGACTTGCCTATGAATTGCTGCTGCACACTATGATTTAGACCATTTGACATGTTTAATGGAGAATTCAGCTGAATACCCAGATCAGCCTGAAGACAGGATCGCAAATGACTATTCTCATCTACATGTCCATGTCTAGATTTCGATAAATTCAACCCGGTTAATGTAGCTGCAAGGTCAGGAACAGCAGAAGGTCCATTTTGCGCATTAGATTCAATGATATTCTTTTTCTCTATATGGCTAACCTTGCTCCCAACAGGAGGAAGTCCAGAAACAAGAGACCTCCCAGCTAAACGTTGTTCAGGAGTTGTACTCCTCGAAAACGATGAACCCACAGCAGATGCAAAAGAGTTTGAAGTGGTTTTACCATGGCTCTGAAGATGAGCTCCAGCAGGCAAGCCCTCCATGGACTCTGCTCCATTAGAGTAACCAGGTGGGCTGGGATCAGCAATGCTAGCCGCATCCAACATTTCACTAAAAGTATTATGGATAACTGGTTGTGACAGGTGGCCGGAAAAGGAGGCAGGTCGATCAAGTCCATCCTGCAGGAAATTACCATATCAGTTGCACGGAAAAACAAGTTAAAAAAAAATTGGTATTTCACTTATGATCCAATTTCAATTGAATTAGATCAGAATGTTTAACATATTAAACATGCATCATTACCAAGCAAAACATCAAGGCAGAAAATAACAATATTAAATGATTGAACATCATCATAAATGTTGCAGAACTATGTTAAATGGCAGAAGAAAATAATGTAGGATATAGAAGCTGGAATTTGATACCAATCTTTCCTTTGCGGAAAATATTTGAAGTAACTTATTATTCAGTTTTCACGAAAATCCTTCAACCATGAAAAAAGACACAAGGGGGGGAATCAGAGAAAAGCATCCCCAACAGGTTCAAAATATATAGTAAAGTTTCATTAAATTCCCAGAATCGTACAAGTTCTCATCTAGAAAGTGATTTGTATAAATAGTATAATGATTTAAAAGAAAAGCCCAACGCACAACAGCAGTAACAACAAAAAATGAGAAAAGGGTATATAAACTTAATTATAAACAATCTGGGAAAAAAGTGCGAAAACTTAATTATAACCAACCACATAAGATATCTAAGGGAACTTTACCCAATGACTCAATGGTACATCTACAATAAAAATAACATCTTTTTATCAGAAACCCCGCCATATAGACAAAATGCAAGAAAAAATATATTAATCAAACAAAGAAAAAAGGGACACAAATTGGAAATCACCTAAAGATTGATATACTTTCATGGTGAGGTTTGTAGTATCACAAGAAAACAGGACAAAACAACCATATCAGCAGAGAATACTAGAACAAATCATATTACAATGAGGTTAAAAAAATCATGAAACCTACAAATTTATCAATCGAACTAGGGGCTACTTCACCTGAAGAATGTCACCAAAGTTCATCCTCCTTACACCAATCCCAGTACCAGACAACCCAGCCAAACCATCTGGGCCTCTACCAAGCCACTCAGCCGACATCTTCCTTGCATTGGCATTCCTCAATTCCACCAAATCGTTTTGTCCTTGTTCTACATAAAGACCAGGCTGCATCGAAAATAATGATGAGCTATCACCACCATCAATCAACTTCTTCTTTCTCCAATCCCCAATGTTCCCAAAGGAAGCACCACTAGCCTGAAACCTCAGTGCTACACGCCAATCCTCTTTTGATAACAATGGTGGAGGAAGCCTTGGATTTATGTTTTCATGGGAGTAGTAGTATGAAAGATATGCAGGATGCGAGCGTATCTCATCTTCAGATAGCATTCCATTATTGCTACTAGCACTATTATTGACACCATTGATACCACCATTGTCTCCAAAATCAGGATAAGCAAAAAGACTACCAACAGCACTGAAGGATCCCTCGACCGTCGGGGGCGCGCTGCCACTCCTATATATATTAAGATCTCTTGGACGGCCCATAGATTGTTGGTTGTGATGTACTCGCAAAAGCAATTCTAGTTCAGCCAAACTATCTTCCAAATTCCCACTAGGTCATTCTAAACTATTACCTATTGTTCGTAGCATATCTATGTTACTGCCAGTAACCATCCTCAATCCCTACATCCATAAAAATTAAATCAATAAATAAAACTGAATCAATTGTCAAAATCAATAAGATGAGATAATAAAAACCCCACCGTTATTTACCAGAAATTGCAAAATGATAGTGTTTCAAACTGAGAAAACAGTTCTTTTATTTTCCATTCTTTACCAGAATTTTCTCAGCAACCAAATAAGAAAATCAATACAGAAAGAAACAACTTTAAAACTCTATAAATTACAAAAGGGTCCCGTGTTTTTCTTATAAAAAAGGATAATTTTTTAAACAAAAAGTTCTTCAGCAACCAAAAGAAGCACAACCGATTATTAAATTTATATAAAAAATATATAATTGCTTCATTGTCATCATATTTTATCAGAAATAACCGTTTAACTGAACGTCAAATTCAACTAAAGGAGGAGAAAATTCGCATCGTATATAACATCAACGACATAGGTTTATTGAACATTTTCAATAAAAAAATAAAAAATCTAAAAACAAATTCCCGCGTCAATTAAAGACGAAGCACGAAAACCAATCAGCCTGAAAATCAACACGAAATGAACAAAAAAAAAAGAAATATACAAAAAAATTTATTCCTAATACTGAATTGCGATTAAATCAACGTCTTCATAGAGAAACTTACGTTGCCTGAATATCAATACTCCGTTTCCTCTTTCCCTTGTAAGAAAAATCGAAAACTTTAAAACAGAAAAAAGAAAAGAAATGAATCACAACTATAATCAGAAGCAATAAATCTTTAAAAAAAAATGGGAAAAAGGATTTTACAGGAAAAGACGGAGGCCAGGTAAGGAGAAAGAGAAGGCGATAGCGTAATGTCTTGTTGAGATTCTTCCGAAACAATCCCTTTTTCTCTTTTCAATTTATCAATTAAGGTTTTAATTTAAATAAAGTACCACACATGAAGATAAAAAAAATCAGAGATAGAAAGATGTGATTTCAGAGGTTCAATTTGTAATGGACGGTGATAGATGACAATTACGTGCATGGAAGTTAATTGCCAAGCAAGAAAGTAGTTAATATGAGGGTAAACTGTACATTTAGTACCCTAACTATCAATTTTATTATGTTTTAGTCACCCAATTATTTTGTAGTTTACCCTTAGTATTATTTTGTATTTTTTATTGGTATTATTTAAACACTATTAACCTCTATATTTTTTTACAGGTTAATATTTAAAGTTTTATTGGGGGTCCCTCTGGTCTTTTCAACGTAAGTTTTGTTATTCATTTTATCTCATATCGTTGGTTTTGTTCAAGGAAATGATTAATAAGATCACATCATTTCTTATCAAAAAAAGATTATTTGATTTTATTGAAAAATAAATAAATGATATATGAAAATTATTTAAACTTGAATTTTATAATATCTTTTAAATTCGAGGTATAATACGTAAGTTATCCTTTATCATTAAAATTAGATATGGTTTCCTGGTTAGAAATGCTGAGTAGACAGTGTTATTGACTAAAATATATTTTAAACAAAATTAATTGTTTGGAGTGAAAAGGATAAAAATTAGAGTTTAGGGAAAATTAGGTCAAAAAAACTTTATGTATTAACTCGGTAAAACAGACATATTTTAGAATGCAAGCAATACCTTGAACCTTTATTAGTAATAAGAAAGTAGATGATTTTATTTTATTACCTTAGCCCTCGTACTCAAACTAAATTATTGTTGATTGTTTTTTCATGAAAAATTAATCAATTGAACCCTCAAACTTTTGATACAATCTATTTATAGTGGTTCGATTTTTCAGTATAAATCTACATTCGTTATTTTAGTTTTTCACCGTTAAAATTTTTCAATTCACTAATTTAATCAATCTAATCTTCAATATTGAAACTGGTGAATGTAGAATGGTTTTTAATATTGTAGATACTCGATTTGTCCGGGGCTAAATCGGAGCGGACCCGAAGCAATGGTAACCTAACCCGACCCCAAACCATTTGAAGGCCCAATTTAAGCCCAACGATCCAGCAGAGTATTCGTCAGTTCACGTGAGGATTCCCTACAACAAATGGAAATTGTTTTTAGCCATGTAGGATAACTGGTAAGTTATCAGAAGTTACCAATAAGATCGAGGTCCATTATTATGGGCAGAAAAAAAAATGTAAAGGGGTTAAGGGGGTCAGTTTTAAGGATTAACCATCAGAGAGGGAGTGGGGGGAGAATTGAAAAAACCATCACAGAGCAAAAAGCGGGGGAATACAGACAGAACTAAAAAAAAAAGAGAATTTTGTAAAGACTTTCTTGTTCATCATTTTTGCAAGCAATAAAAGAAAGCAATTTTTTTTTTAATTTCACGGTTCCATTCGAAGGAAAGCATCAATCATTCACAAAGGTCATAACATTGTCTCGAGCAAAAGCAACACCAAAAAACAAAAAGTATTAACAAGAACAAAACCAGAAAAAGGAAAGCATTTAGGAGGTATTTCTTTCATTTTGTTTATTTTGCAGTAGAAATTATATGTGTGTGTGTGTGATTTTTGTTTGAAACGAGAATAAGGGTCAGAAGCTTACCGAGTCTACTTGAGTCATCGTAGTCGACCATGGCTTTTGAGGAAAGGCCTTCGGCTGTGGGAAGAGGAAAGGAGAGGTAGACGTGAGTCCTTAGGCGCAGATTTAGGATTTTAGATCGGAGTAAAGAGTGAAATACTTACCTCATCGATTCGGGTCTTTCATTGCAGGTAACCACCGCGGTGGTGGTCGGAGATGTAAATCGTGGCCATATAGGGCATTTAGGGGCATTAACCGTAGTATTTGAGGCAGTGATTGAGCAAAGGGCTGGGCTAGCGTGGGACAATGGTGAGGGGCGTTCATGTGAGTTTGATAGAAAAAAGGTTGAGAGATGAGTGGCAGAGGTGAGGTTAGTCTAGGTTTAATTATTTAGTTAGGTTTTATATTATTAGTTTTGGGTAAATTAGTTTTTAGCCATTGAAGCTTAGGGTAAAATTCAGTTTTATGCCCTTTTTATATTTTCTGAATTCTAGATTTTACTTCTCTATTTTTGAGCCTTCTGTTCTAGTCCCTCCTGCTTTTCAGCGTTTGTGCATGTTCCTCTTGTTAATACGAATAAGGTGTAATTATATTAAAATATATATAGGTAATATGCTATATGTATTTGTCTATATTGTTTTTTTGGATTTTTATGTCTTATATGTTGCATGATGTTTGCTGTTTAAGTATTAAAGGCCATATATACGCAAAAACAAAATTATGCTTTAGTTCCTTAATATTTCCTATGTTTTTACATTCAATTCACAAATGCATGTTTTAAATCTGTTTTAGTTTAACGCTTATTTTATATTGTGATTACGAATTAGTTTGTTAAGATTTTCTTCATGGTTATTAATTTTAATTATATTTGTACTGTTGATTTCAGTGTACTTAGATTACTTTATCTGCTAGATGCAGTCCTTAAATTTAAATTTCTTTTATTTTAGTCCATTGTTAGGATTGCTTTCTTTAATTAGTTGTTTATGTTTATTTTGAACTTTGATAAATTCATGTATGTACAAGTGTGAGAATGAATTATTTATGGTATGCATGGCATTTTTATTTATTTTGCACAATTTGTATGATACCTTCATGTGCATAACTCGACTTATAAATACATAATCGGACTAAGGGTAATACCTTTTTAATTTAAAATTATTTTAAGTGGGTTGTCATAACGCATTTGAGGTCCGCTTTTAATGATTTTAAAATAAAAGTGTATCCCATTAATGACGCCTAAAAGTTGATCCATCACTTTAAAATTTGGGAATGGAAGAAAAAGAAATGTTCGGCTATTTAAATTTATCGAGAAAATATTGTTATAGCTTTTAAGATCTGGTCTCGATATTTGTAAATAATCGAACATTATTTATCTTTCTAAAACGATTTGGTAATTTTAATTTAATTTATTTGGGTGCTTTTGAATATTATTAAATTCACATCTTTGTTTTATGGGATCAAAAATCAAATTAAGTTCAAACTTGTAAAGTTCATTGCAAAGACGTTAATTAATCAACTAGGTACTGATTTAGAGCATTGTGGGGTGCTAATCCTTCCTCACTCGTAACCGACTCCCGAACTCGATTTTAGTAACGCAGACTTTAACTTGTTGTTTTAATTAAAATTAATTTTTATTTAAAATAACAAAAATGTTTTTGGGTGCCCAATCACACCCTAATCAAATATTGGTGGTGACTCTTCGAACCATATTTTTCTATTGTAAACAAAATCCCAAATTTTTCGAAACGAGAGGTCTTTTAAATCGCATTTGTTTTTAAATTAAAAAGAGGATAATTAAGAATTAATGTGGTTTTCACTTTTTCACCTTTAAGAAAAAATCATTTCGACAGCTTGGCGACTTTGCTAGGGACATTTTTAGAGAGTCAGGCCGATAGTCGATTAATTAATTGTCTTTTCAATTGAAAATTATAAATTCATTTTTATTTGATTTTTGATCCCTTATTTGGTTTTTAATAAGTTTTGTTTGTATTTTGATTTAATTTGATTAACAATTAAATAGTTGTACTGATTTGTTTTCTAATGATTTCAGATTAATTGTATGAATTTAGGAAATTTTAAATGTTTTTATTGTGTGTTTTTTCGTTTTTCCTCACACACTGCACAGCTGCATTATCATAACATGAGCTAAAACCTCACTCCGTCCTATTTAAGTAGGAGTGAGAGACTATGCCCTCATGTGATTTTCACCTCCGCATGGGATAGTGGATCGCTCTTGGAGTTCACGCCTTATGGTCCTCGTGATGGTAATCACCTCTGCATGGACATAAGGAGGTGTGTTCCCTCGAAATTGAACTCGATCCCCTAAAGCCTATGATGGGCTAGGATTGAGGGTTCGGCAGCCCAAGGGGGCACCGGCAAGGACAATTCGAGAACCTATTACTTTAGAACCGAACCCATCATATAGTAAACATAGAACCTGAACTTAGATTGAGCCAACCCCGAGCCTTAAGAATCCCGTGAGGAGGGTACACAAGGAAAAGCTTTTTTCGAGTCATTTATTTTTGTTTTTCGAATAAATGCATGCGAACTAGATATCATGCGGTTAGGTTTATTTTTTAATAAGCATGCGAATTAGATATCATGCGGTTAGGATTTCTTTTTGTGAATAACAAAACATGGGGGTAGATATCATGTTGGGTAGGATCTGATAAAGCATGTTTGGGTAGCCAGCATGTGGGTAGGATTCTTTAACAAATTATTATCCTGACTTAATTGCTTTATGTTTACTAATCGATCTTTTGTTGTCTTTGCCTTGTTTCTTTTATGTTTTGCATTGCACTATCCATTACATGGTGTTGATTTGGGATCAATGTCCATATAGAAGGCCAGTAATATGGAACGACTGGTTCAGAAAGAGGTTGAGGACAATGCAGATGTTCTGAGGTAGTCGAAACAGTCCCAATTGACCAACGGGGACAGTGTGATGCTTGGATATGTGTCGGAGTTATTTGGTTACACTCACATCAACGTATGTCATAATGATCTGAGTGAGCTAAGAGAGGAATGGGGAAGATGAGAAGCAGCCGATAATGAGATGTTTTATCAGTTGTACGGTGATATTCCTTATCTTCTGGATGTTCCTATTGACCGAAATCTTTTTCGAGCATTGGCGCAGTTCTGGAATCCGGCTTATAGCTGTTTTACATTTGGTAGGGTAGATCTGACACCAATAATAGAGGAGTATCAAGCTTTGGTCTGTTGTCCAAGGTCCCAAATGGATAGAATATATATGAAGCTGCCAGCCACTCCTTCATTTAAGAAGAAATTACTATTGATGACCGGAATAAGTGAAGATTGGGTAGTTAGAAACATTAAGAAGAAGGTAGATAGTTAGTGCATCTCTTGGGTTACTTTGAAAGAAGTAATTGCTCATCACCCTGATAAGAGAAAAAAGCTTGACTTATTTGCATTAGGGATTTATCGGCTCGTTATTTTTATGAAGGTGCTAAGATATGTAGATGTATCAGTCGTTGACCTATTTGAAAGATTAGACAAGTGCGTGGATCCTGTTCTAGCCATTCTAGTTGAGACTTTCCAGTCTTTGAGTTCTTGTAGGCGCGAGGGAGAAGGACGCTTTATAGGGTGTGCGCCATTGTTTCTAGTGTGGATTCTAAGTCATTTCAAACATGTTGAAAGGGCACTAGGACGAGTGTTTCTATATGGGTTTTCGCCTTTGAAGGATTTTCTTTCTAAATAATGGCCTGGGGGTTTCACCGAAGAAAAATAGATGGTCATTTTTAAGGATATCAAGGATGGTGATATTTTGTGGCGAGCTTCGTGGAATGTCTCTTTGGATATACTTTACAGATGTGGAGAACGAGATTGGGTTCCTTTGCCAGGCATATGGGGTTCTGTCGGGTATGCATCGCTACTAGTTTCCAGATAGTATGGATTAAGGCAGTTCATTTCAGCCACATGGGACTTGGTAGGGTCGGATTTTGCATTCAAAGGAGATCAATATAAGGGTAAAGTTAAAGGGGTTACTAAGGTCTGGAAGCAAACTCGTCGTGTGAATTTGTTCACTTATGATCTCGAGCTATCTCAAGAGTACGAGCAGTGGAGAAGCAGTCGAGTAAATAATAACATCCCGATGGTGAATCCTGAAAACATTCAGACTGTGGAAGAACACTTGAGAATGGTGCCATCTCCATTAGAGTTAGCTAAGCGCGATTTCGAAGCAGAACGGAGACAATGGAGAATGACTTTGCAGAAGCTAGAAGATGAAGTGTATCAAAAGGGATTGGAGATTGACATTCAGAAGAGTAGAGTAGATCAAATTGAAAAAGTGGAGAAGCAACTTCGGCTAGACTTTGACGATCTTCGACCAACTTATCAGCGAATGGTAAAAGGTCAGACAGGTTCTAGATCGAGTAAGTCTGTCGAATTAAGGCAAGAGGTGGTGAGCCTCAAAAGAGTAGCCGGAGAGAGTCAAGAAGAGCTCAAGCAAAGCATACACCAAGTGAATATTTTATCGAAAGAAAAGGATTCTTTAGGGCAGCGGTTACAAGAGAGTCAGGCCCAGAATGAGAAGTTGAAGGGGAAGATTTCTAGTTTAGAGACTACATTACGATGATACCGAAGTAGGGAAGGCAGCTCGAGCCATGGGGAGGTTGAGAGTCTCAAAAAAC
The DNA here is from genome assembly GCF_006381635.1 of Hibiscus syriacus. Classification (NCBI taxonomy): domain Eukaryota; kingdom Viridiplantae; phylum Streptophyta; class Magnoliopsida; order Malvales; family Malvaceae; genus Hibiscus; species Hibiscus syriacus. The sequence goes on along the minus strand of NW_024063471.1, from coordinate 13,103,028 downwards.
AAGTGAGTGAGCTTGAAGCCATGGTTCAAGATTTTCAGAGGCGAGCAAGTGAGCTATCGATAATTCCTTATGAGGGGGATACACAGTGGCATTTTCGATGGGAGCGAGCTCAGGCAAGAGTTAAGCAAAGAGAGGACCTTATTGCTTGTTACCTATAGCTCAATATTTGGTCATTTTATCTGAGGAAGTTGCCGATGTGACTGAAGAACTGGATCCCGAGGCTGAAGAAAACCAGAAGATTGTGGAGCTGCTAGCACATGTACAACAAATAGGAGAGATAGTGCAGATTTATTTGTGATATGTTCCAACTTTGTAATTGAACGTCGTTCTAAAATAAAGAGTTGTTCTAAGGAGTCGTTCCAAAATCAACACCCTACATTTTGCATGTACATTTTTTAATGCATTTAAATTTTTGCATCGCGTTTTATTCATTCATAATCATATATTTCAATATTCATTAATAAACATCAACATTAATAAAAGGACTGTGTGACAGAGTAATATTGGGAACTTCCAAGCATCCCTATAATACCCAGAAGAAGATCATGGATGATAAAATTGCTCAACTTGAGAAAACTCAATTGGAGTTATAAGAGAATATGAAGAAAATGCAAGAAGATATGATGAATGCCCAGAAGGAGATGTTTGCCAAGTTTGCAAGTCTGTTGGAAGGAAGAAATCCGGAACATGGAAAAAGCCCTGTGCCAGGAGCTGTAATTCAGGACCCACTTTATCCTCTAGGGTTCACCCCAGAACAATCTCAGAACGTTCAAGTGACTCCTGTTCATGTCGGGAAGGTGCACATTAATCCAGTCGATGCTTTTGTTAATGTACAGCCTGGATCTAGTTTGTATCAGGAAGAATATCAACATCATCAAGTTTCGGACCTTGATAAAGAAGCCAAGAAGGACCAAAATAATCTGATGGAAGAGAAATGGAAACAGTTAGAAAGAGAAGTCAGAGCCATGAAGGAAGATACCAGTGTCTATGGATTCGATGCAAAGGAATTAAGTCTAGTTCCGGATTTGGTTTTGCCTCTAAAGTTCAAGGTTCCTGATTTTGAGAAGTTTGATGGTACTAGGTGTCCTTCTGCGTATATCATGATGTTCAGTAGGAAGATGATCAGATACATAGGGGATGATCAATTATTGATACACTACTTTCAGGAAAGCTTAACTGATTCGGCAATCCGATGGTATAACCAGCTGAGTAGAGCTAATATTAAATTGTGGAAAGACTTGGCTAAGTCATTTCTTGAGCAATATAAACATGCAAAAGATGTTAGGCCCAACAGGATAATGTTTCAAGGAATGGAAAAGAAGTCTAACGAGAGTTTTAGACAATATGTTCAAAGATAGAGAGATGTAGCGGTGCAAATCCAGCCGCCATTAGAAGAGGAGGAAACAAATATGTTTTTTGTCAATACCTTAAGGGCTCCTTTTTTCTCACATCTTATCGGCAATCCTTATCGAAGTTTTGCTGATGTAGTTACGGCGGGAGAAATGATTGAAATTGAGGTTAAGAGTGGAAAGCTCGAGGGAGGAGAGTCTAGTAAGAGGCCACCAACGAGGAAAAAGGAAAACGAAGTAAGTAATGTGAGGCAGTTAGATTCTAATAAAATCAATGTTTCCCATCCTTAAGGAGCAGGGTCATCAACACAAAATGAAAATAGACAAGAGGCAATGGACCAGAGGGGAGAGAGGCCTCAATTTGACACCATCCTGATGACTTATAAGGAATTGTTTCAGATTTTGTATGATCAGCATGTGGTTTCACCGTATCACGTGATACTAATACAACCTCCTTTTCCCAAATGGTATGATGTTAGTTCTCAGTGTGAGTACCATGCGAGGAATCCCAGGCATTCCATTGAGAATTGTACTGCGTTTAATAAGGTTGTCCAAGCTTTGAGAATGAGGAATGTCGTCAACTTTGGTGACAGTGAACAACCGAATATAGCTCAGAATCCGTTGCCAAGCCATGCAGGGGCAGGAGTTAACGCAATTACTGAAGAAAAAGAAAGAGAATTATAAGGAAGGTTAGTGAGGTGGTATCACCCATGAGTTGCGTATGGTATCAGATGGTTAAGGTAGGATTGTTGAAGCCCAGTTTGATGGGTGAATAGTTTAATAGTGGAGAGGTATGCCAGTATCATGACAGTGAAAGACACAATATTTAGCAATGTCCTGACTTCCTATCATTGGTACAAGACATGATGGACAGTAAAGAAATTGAGTTCTTTAAAGAGATTGCTGAAGAAGAGGAAGCGGAAGTTTACGCTTCAGAAGGATCGTCTAAAGGGGCATACAATACTAGTTGTCCCCTAATCATTACTCCCAAGAATCGATTGCCTGAAAAGGTAGCTCCGAATGTGGTTATTATTCCTCCATCTCCATTCCCATATTGGGATAATAAACAAGTTCCTTGGAAATATGATTGCCAGATAGGAAATGTAACAAAAGAGAATGAGGAAGTAGATGAGATGGGAAACTTTACCAGAAGTGGTAGGTGTTATTCTCTAAATCCACCTAAAGAGTCTGAGAAGAAGGTTGCAGTTGATGAGGGGAAAAAGGTTGATGTCCAGATAGAAGAAGATAAGCCTGTTATCAATGAACCTATAACTGAGAGTGAAGCAATGGAATTTTTGAAGTTTCTGAAGCACAGTGAGTACAATGTTGTTGAACAGTTACACAAGTTGTCTGTCTGTATTTATGTTTTATCATTACTTTTGAGTTCAGAGGCCCATAGGAATGCTCTGTTAAAGGTTTTGAACCAGACTTTTATTCCGAAAGAGTTGCCCATTGAAAAGTTGGACCGATTAGTTTCCAATATACAAGCTGATAATTTTTTTATATTTTTCTGAGTATGAGATCCCTTCTGGGATGATTGGTAGTCAGAAGGGTTTGCATATCACAGTTAAGTGTAAAGGGCATGTGTTGTCCTAGGTTTTGGTTGATAATGGTTCGGCTTTGAATGTGATGCCCTTAGTGACTCTGAAGAAGCTTCCATTAGATAGTACGCTTATGAGAACCTGCCAAAGTGTGGTTCGAGCTTTCGATGGGACTAAAAGAGAAGTATTGGGCAAGATTGATGTTCCTCTGACTATTGGTCCAGCAACTTATGAAGTGAAATTTCTCGTAATGGACATTATGCCTACGTACAATTGTTTGTTGGGAAGGCCTTGGATTCATCAGGCCAGTGCAGTTCCGTCCACATTGCACCAGAGATTGAAATTTGTGATTGATGGAAGGTTGGTATGTATTCACGCTGAAGAAGACATTATTGCTTCTGTTTCTACTACTGCTCCGTATATTGAAGTTGACGAGCAAGCAGTCGAGTGTTCTTTCAGATCGTTGGAGTTTGTCAATGCCACATTTATGGCTGAAGGCAGGAAGATACCAAAGCCTCGATTGTCAAACTGTACCAATATGGGGCTTAAATTGACTTTTGGAAAAGGAGCAAAAGTTGGAAAGGGGTTAGGTTGACAATTGCAAGGATCGGTGAATCCAATATGCCCTATTACTAAAAGAGATCGATTTGGTTTGGGGTATCAGCCAACTTCAAGGGATAAGCTAAGGGGAATTAAGAACGGCCAGGAAATGAGAAAGGTCAGATTGGCTGGTGAAGACCTTAGCTGGGATCCCATGACCTTCCTGCCGTTGAGCAGCATTTTCATATCTGGGGGGCATATGTTTCAAGGGAATTCAAGGAATAATGAAGTGATGGTTAAGAAGGTCTTAGAATATTTAGGCATTAATGTTATAACTGATGGTGAGTTTGAGGAAATGAGAGCTACGGGCATTTATCCTATACCGCCGGGCTTCGTGTTGAATAATTGGACCGCGAAAGAACTGCCTGTAGTTTACAAATCTTTTACAGAGTAATGCACTGGAACTTTCTCCCTGTTGTTCATACCCTGGGGCAATAGGTGATTTTATATAAAGGGTTAAGTTGTTTGTTTTCACTTGCTTTCAATAAAAGATGCATTCTGTTAGTTCAAAATGACAAACATTCTCCCATGCATTATTTTCATTATTTGTTGTATATATGTATATATTTATTCCTTTCTATTTATTTATATGGGAAAAGATCCTCCCATATATATATATATTCTCTTTCATTATTTTTTCAGGAGCTCAGATATAAATAATATGAATGCTAATGACCCTGACCCGGAGATTGATTTTGAGAAGCCTATATGTCAAGGGGAAATCGAGGATTGTGATGATGATGAGGGATGTGAATTACCTTCTAAATTAATGAAAATGGTAGAGAATGAAGATAAGTAGATTCTGCCTCATAAAGAGCCTATTGAGATTTTGAATTTGGGGACATATAAAGATAAGAGAGAAGTAAAGATTGGTACCACTCTGTTAGTTGGAGGCCAACAAGATTTGATAGAATTGCTTCGAGAATACAAGGATGTGTTTTCTTGGTCATACGAAGATATGCCGGGTTTAGATACAAAGTTGGTTGTCCGCAAACTACCAATAAAGCTTGAGTGTAAGCCGGTACAACAAAAACTGAGAAGAATGAGACCTGAGATGTTGCTCAAGATTAAAGAGGAAGTGAAGAAACAATTTGATGACGGATTTCTTAAAGTGGCTAAATATCCTGAATGGGTGGAAAATATCGTCCCAGTACTGAAGAAGGATGAGAAAGTTCGAATGTGTGTCGAGTATAGAGATCTCAACCGAGCTAGTCCAAAAGATAATTTTCCTTTGCCACATATAGACACTCTAGTGGATAATACTGTTGGAAATTCTTTTTTCTCTTTTATGGATGGATTCTCTGGCTACAATCAAATTAAGATGAACCCTGAAGATATGGGAAAAACGACGTTTGTTACCATGTAGGGAACGTTTTGTTATAAAGTAATGTCGTTTGGATTGAAGAACGCAGGGGCAACATATCAAAGGGCCATGGTCACGCTATTTCATGACATGATGCATAAAGAAATAGAAGTTTATGTCGATGATATGATTGTCAAAGATAAGACAGAGGAAGAACATATTGGGAATTTGAGAAAGCTCTTTAAAATACTAAGAATATGCCAACTAAAACTCAACCCAAATAAATGTACTTTTGGGGTGACATCTGGGAAGCTGTTGAGATTCGTACTAAGCCGAAAAGGAATTAAAATAGACCCAGATAAAGTAAAAGCTATTCAAGACTTGCCACCCACACGAACATAAAAAGAAGCCAGAGGATTTTTGGGGAGGTTAAATTATATAGCTCGGTTTATTTCGCAGTTGATTGAAAAGTGTGATCCCATATTTCGCCTTCTTCGCAAGAATAACTCAGGAGAATGGAGTGAGGATTGTCAAAGAGCTTTTGAAGAAGTGAAAATATATTTGTCGAATACTCCAATCTTAGCGTCACCAATCTCAGGCAAACCATTGATCCTTTATTTGTCGGTTTATGAAAATTCAATGGGGTGTGTGCTGGGGCAACGTGACCAAACTGATAAGAAAGAAAGGGCTATCTATTATCTCAGCAAGAAATTCACTGAATGTGAGACAAGATACTCACCAATTGAAAAGTTGTGTTGCGTTTTAGTATGGGCTACCTGAAGGCTTAAGCAATATATGTTGTATCATACTACTTGGCTTATATCCAAGCTTGATCCCTTGAAATATTTAATGGGTGTGCCTGCATTAACTAGAAGATTAGCTCGTTGACAGATTCTATTGTCCGAATTTGACATCCAATATGTAAATCAGACAGCAAATAAAAAAGTGCTATAGCGGAATTCATTGCAAGTAGGGCTTCGGAAGAATATGAGTCATTGAGCTTTGATTTCCCAGATAAGGATTTAATGTCTATTTCAGTGGAAGAAGCAGTTACATCCACTAGTAAATATTGGAAGTTGAACTTTGATGGTGCTTCAAATGCCATGGGATATGGAATCGGGATAATTTTGGTCTAACCAGAGGAAGAACATTATCGTTTTACCAGTCGACTTAATTTTGAGTGTACAAACAATATGGCAGAGTATGAAGCTTGTGTTATGGGTCTTAGAGCTGCTATTGAACGCAAAGTAAAAATGCTCAAGGTCTATGGGGATTCAGCTTTGGTAATTTACCAGCTCAGAGGAGAATTGGAGACAAAAGATCCTAAGCTTGTAGAATACCGTAAGTTGGTTATGAAACTTGTTGAAGAATTTGAAGAATTAACTTTCAATTATCTCCCCAGAGAAGAGAATCAAATGGCAGATGCCTTGGCCATACTAGCAGTAGCATTTAAGATGAACGATCATTCAAATATGATGCCTATTGAAATGAAAGCTTATGAGTATCCAACCTATTGTTTTAATATTGAAGAGGAAGAAGATGGAAACCCCTAGTATTATGATATCTTGCAATATATAAGGTATCAGTGTTATCCGGAACAAGCCACTGAGAATGATAAAAGAACCATTAGAAAAAAGGCATCAGGGTATGTGCTTGATGGTGAGACTCTATACAAGAAAAGTCTGGATCAGGTCTTGTTAAGGTGTGTTGACACGAAAGAAGCCAAGTTGATTCTTGAAAAAGTGCATGAGGGAATATGTGGTACCCATGCCAATGAGCATGCTATGGCTAGGCAGATTATGAGATTTGGGTATTATTGGTCAACTATGGAAACAGACTGTATCAATTATGCTCGAAAATGTCACAAATGTCAGATTTATGGAGATAAGATACATACTCCTCCTCATCCGTTGCATGTAATGATAGCGCCGTGGCCATTCTCAATGTGGGGCATGGATGTTATTGGATAAATTTCGCCCAAAGCTTTAAATGGTCATCGCTTCATCCTGGTAGCCATAGATTACTTCATCAAGTGGGTAGAAGCAGCTTCTTAAGCAAATATTACCCAGTCGACAGTATGCAAATTTTTAAAGAAGGAGATTATTTGTAGATATGGTTTACCAGAGAGGATTATCTACGATAATGAGTTGAATTTAAACAATAAGATGATGGATTCGGTCTGTAAGCAGTTCAAAATAAAGCATCATAATTCCACCACTTATCGCCCAAAGATGAATGGGGCAATAGAGGCGGCTAATTAAGAACATCAAAAGGCTCATAGAGAAGATGACTGAGACCTATAAGGATTGGCATGAGAAGTTTCCATTTGCTCTGTTTTCCTATCTAACTGCAGTACGGACGTAAACTGGGGCAACTCCATTTTCTCTGGTATATGGGATGGAAGCTGTCTTAACTATTGAGGTGGAAATTCCCTCACTTCGGATTTTGTCAGAGGTGAAGCTCAATGAGGCAGAATGGGTACAGTCTAGGTATGACCAGTTGAATTTGATTAAAAAAAGAGATTGAAAGCTATTTGTCATGGTCAGATGTACCAAAAACGTGTGATACGAGCACATGGTAAGAAAGTTCGTCTTCGAGAATTCCATGAATGAGATTTGGTGCTTAAAAGGATTTTGCCTATTCAGAAGGATTTCCGAGGAAAATGGATGCCCAACTGGGAATGACCTTATGTTGTCAAGAAAGCCTTTTCTGGGGGAGCTCTAGTATTAAATGAAATGGATGGATCGGAAATACCCTATCTAGTGAATTCCGACGCTGTTAAGAGATATTTCGCTTAAAGAAGAAATATAAAAAATGAAAAATGAAAAAATGAAAAAAATGAAAAAATGAAAAGAAAAAGAAGAAAAGAAAAATGAAAAAAAGAAGAAAAAATAAAAAATGAAAAAAATGAAAGAGAAAAAAAATGAAAAAATGATGAAAAAAGAAAAAGAAATAAAAGAAATAAAAGGGGGGTTCAAGATGAAAATCTGCAAAGAGCGTCTTGAAACCAAAGAAGGTCTCAAGTTGAAAACCCACAAAGGACAACTTGAGTTTTGTTTAAATTCAGAATTCGTGCATGGTGGAGGTTCTGAATTGATTTTGGAAGTGGAAAGAGCTCTTGATATGGATAGTAATAATGACAGTTGGTGATCAGGGGTTGAGAATAATGATTAATGAGTCTCAATTGAAACAACCAGGAGAGAAATTGAATGCACATGAGATTCAATATTGGTTTAGGGCATCAAATGATGGAGATTTGGGAGTTTAGAAGTAGCTTCACACTCTTAAGCATCATCACAATTTTGGAGATCCTTTCGACAGAAGCTACACTTGAGTCATTCTAACGGCATGCCAGTTCAAAAGCATTTGCATTTTTGATATTTGAAGATGCCTAATCTTTTGTTCTTTTGCTTTTCCCAGTTAAAAGTTTATCATGTAGTTACCTAAAAATTCTTTGTATTATATAAATAAAGAGATGTCTTTTCTTGTTAATTTCCCTCTTGCAAACATCTTATTTTGAAAAGTTAAAACATAGAGCTTAACTTGAAGTACATAAGATCATTTTGTATTATTGTGCAAAAGGTTTTGGAAAATACAGGTATTCTGAAGCTGACAATGGTTTAAACATGTAAGCTTGTGTGGCTACGGGAAACTAAAACCTTGAAGTTCATAGAAAATCTCGGCCATTAAAAGATGACCCAAGGAGATTGTCATTTATCAAGAAGTTGGTCATGAGTACTAGTGGGTTTCAAGAAAGAAAGAAGTCAAGGTCCTGTTAAACCGAAGGATATGGTATTGCGATTGTCAATTGGGGTGAACTGGTCAAATGTTATGTGCCCGAGATGAAACTGATTTCTATCGAGATCAAATGAGATGGTGTTCTTTCGAAGAAGAAAATACATTAAATTGCATAATTGTATACATTTTAGGCATGAATAGGATCATGACATTCATAATTGCATGATGACTTAAATATCTACAGGTTTCACAGGGATAGTTAAAGATTGAAGATATTGAAGCATCGAGATGAAGATAACTGGTTTTGAGATCTAGAAAAGAATTATGTTTAGACGAAAACTAAGCCAAAGTAGATTCACGTATCCAACGGCTTCCAGACAAGTTTTCACGATGGAGATGGATTTTCAGAAATTTTCTCAAATTCTAAATTTTTGAGTATAATATTTTTCAAACATACATTAATGATTGGTAATGTTTTATTTTCAGGTTGGACCTTCGAAACAGGTCAATCTTAAGCCTTCACGAAAGAGAAGTTAAGCAATTCAAACTTAAGCCTTCACGGAAGAGTAGTGAAGCAAATCATCTATAAGCCTTCACGGAAGAGTAGTGAAGCAAACTCGTTTGTTGAAGATTGAGTCCTATACTCTCTGAAAGAATAAGGAGAGGACAAGTTCGTCGAAGATTGTTCAAGTCCCATACTCTCCGAAGAAATAGGGAGCGGACACATTTGTTGAAGATTGTTCGAGTTCTATACTCCCTGAATGAATAGGGAGCAGACCCGTTTATTGAAGATTGTTCGAGTTTTATACTCCCTGAATAAATAGGGAGCATACACGTTTGCCAAAGATTGTTTGAGTCTTATATTCCCTGATTGAATAGGGAGAAGACACGTTTGCTGAAGATTGTTCGAGTCTTATACTTACTGAACGAATAGGGAGCAGACTCCTCATTCGAAGATTTCTCAAGTTTCATTTATCCCGAAGGAACAGTGGAGTGTTTTAATCTTTTGAAGTTTTCAGAAGTGGACAAACTCTATCATCTTTTGATCTTTTCTCTATTCTCGTTACATGACAATGAGCAAAGAGGGGCAGCTGTAGATACTCGATTTGTCCGGGGCTAAATTGGAGCGGACCCGAAGAAATGGTAATCTAACCCGACCCCAAACCAGTTGAAGGCCCAATTTAAGCCCAATGATCCAGCAGAGTATTCGCCAGTTCACGTGAGGATTCCCTACAACAAATGAATTTGTTTTAGCCATGTAGGATAATTGGTAAGTTATCAGAAGTTACCAATAAGATCGGGGTCCATTATTATGGGAAGAAAAAAATTGTAAAGGGGTTAAGGGGGTCAGTTTTAAGGATTAACCATCAGAGTGGGAGTGGGGGGAGAATTGAAAAAACCATCACAGAGCAAAAAGCGGGGGAAATACAGACAGAACTAAAAAAAGAGAGAATTTTGTACAGACTTTCTTGTTCATCATTTTTGCAAGCAATAAAAGAAAGCAATTTTTTTTTGAATTTCACGGTTCCATTCGAAGGAAAGCATCAATCATTCACAAAGGTCATAACATTGTCTCGAGCAAAAGCAACACCAAAAAACAGAAAGTATTAACAAGAACAAAACCAGAAAAAGGAAAACATTTAGGAGGTATTTCTTTCATTTTGTTTATTTTCCAGTAGAGATTTATATGTGTGTGTGTGTGTGTGTGTGATTTTTTTTTTGAAACGAGAATAAGGGTCAGAAGCTTACCGAGTCTACTTGAGTCATCGTAGTCGACCATGGCTTTTGAGGAAAGGCCTTCGGCTGTGGGAAGAGGAAAGGAGAGGTAGCCGTGAGTCCTTAAGCGTGGATTTAGGATTTTAGATCGGAGTAAAGAGTGAAATACTTACCTCATCGATTCGGGTCTTTCATTGTAGGTAACCACCGCGGTGGTGGTCGGAGATGTAAATCGTGCCCATATAGGGCATTTAGGGGCATTAACCGTAGTATTTAGGACAGTGATTGAGCAAAGGGCTGGGCTAGCGTGGGACAATGGTGAACGGCGTTTATGTGAGTTTGATAGAAAAAGGTTGAGAGATGAGTGCCAGAGGTGAGGTTAGTCTAGGTTTAATTATTTAGTTAGGTTTTATATTATTAGTTTTGGGTAAATTAGTTTTTAGTCACTGAAGCTTAGGGTAAAATTCAGTTTTAGGCCCTTTTTATATTTTCTGAATTCTAGATTTTACTTCTCTATTTTTGAGCCTTCTGTTCTAGTCCCTCCTGTTTTTCAGCGTTTGTGCATGTTCCTCTTGTTAATACGAATAAGGTGTAATTACATTAAAATATATATAGGTAATATGCTACATGTATTTGTCTATATTGTTTTTTTGGATTTTTATGTCTTATATGTTGCATGATGTTTGCTGTTTAAGTATTAAAGGCCATATATACGCAAAAAAAATTATTCTTTTGTTCCTTAATATTTCCTATGTTTTTACATTCAATTCACAAATGCATGTTTTAAATCTGTTTTAGTTTAACGCTTATTTTATATTGTGATTACGAATTAGTTTGTTAAGATTTTCTTCATGGTTTATTAATTTTAATTATATTTGTACTGTTGATTTCAGTGTACTTAGATTACTTTATCTGTTAGATTCAGTCCTTAAATTTAAATTTCTTTTATTTTAGTCCATTGTTAGGATTGCTTTCTTTAATTAGTTGTTTATGTTTATTTTTGAACATTGATAAATTCATGTATGTACAAGTGTGAGAATGAATTATTTATGGTATGCATGGCATTTTTATTTATTTTGCACAATTTTTATGATACCTTCATGTGCATAACTCGACTTATAAATACATAATCGGACTAAGGGTAATACCCTTTTAATTTAAAATTGTTTTAAGTGGGTTGTCATAACGCATTTGAGGTCCACTTTTAATGATTTTAAAATAAAAGTGTATCCCATTAGTGACGCCTAAAAATTGATCTATCACTTTAAAATTTGGGAATGGAAGAAAACGAAATGTTTGTCTATTTAAATTTATCGAGAAAAGGTTGTTATAGCTTTTAAGATCTGGTCTCGATATTTGTAAATAATTGAACATTCTATATCTTTCTAAAACGATTTGGTAATTTTAATTTAATTTATTTGGGTGCTTTTGAATATTATTAAATTCACATCTTTGTTTTATGGGATCAAAAATCAAATTAAGTTCAAACTTGTAAAGTTCATTGCAAAGACGTTAATTAATCGACTAGGTATCGATTTAGGGCGTTGTGGGGTGCTAATCCTTCCTTACTCGTAACCGACTCCCGAACTCGATTTTGGTAACGCAGACTTTAACTTGTTGTTTTAATTAAAATTAATTTTTATTTAAAATAACAAAAATGTTTTTGGGTGCCCAATCACACCCTAATCAAAGATTGGTGGCGATTCTTCGAACCATATTTTTCTATTGTAAACGAAATCCCAAATTTTTCGAAACGAGAGGTCTTTTAAATCTCATTTGTTTTTAAATTAAAAAGAGGATAATTAAGAATTAATGTGGTTTTCACTTTTTCACCTTTATGAAAAATCGTTTCGACAAATATCAAAATCAAAATTTAGTATCAATAATGGGTGCTCAATTTCAAAATCAAATCTCGGGTATCGATATGAGCTTTAAATTTTAAAATTTTGCAGTTTAATCCTTAATTCATAATTTTATCTATCGATGTTAGAATCGGTCCTCATTTAAAATCCATCATTTTGAAAGATATTGTGTTTAATAATAAGTCTAATAATTAAAATAATTAATATCTCAAGTGCCCCTCAAAGCATTTAAAATTCATGAATTAGTTCCTAAAAATTCTAATAAGTGATATGATGATCTTTAAGGACTTCTAAATTTGTAATTGCTTGTTTAAAGGCATATTTTGGTCTAAATAGTATATAATTAGGCTTTAAACGATTTACAAGTTAGTCTTTTAAACTTTTGAAATACTATTAATCATTATTTAGGTGTAATAATGGATTAATAAAATTGATTATGTGTAATGATACCATGTTTGATTTTTTTTCATTGTATTCTGGTTGATTATAATTTCTGATGTTATAGTTTTCTAATGAAATCCCTATTGAATCAATTAGGGATAATATGTATTTCAAATAATTAATCGGTTTATTATAAGTTCACATTTTCACCAAATATACTTTAATTTGACTTATTAATATAAAAAAATTATGGTTAGGTACATATAAGTTCCTAAACTTTACAAAAATCGATATGGTCTCTGAACATAATTTCAGCTTCAATTATGTTAATTATTGATAAATGTGATGATGTGGATATGTATTTTGATTGGATTGTGATAATACTTATAATCATTGGATGTTTGATTTCGATTTAAGTTTCTATCACACCCTAAAATGAGGGTTAAATTTTTGGAACCTTTAATAATTAAGTGCTGCTTTGAAATTTTATGAAACTTTGGTACTGATTTGTGTGTTCCCAGTAATGTAAGGAGTAATTGCATAATTAACCCAGGGTTTAGGTTATTTCAAAACACTAGTCGCATAAACGAATTTGTATCTCTCCCAACGTACCATTTTAGTTGTTGACCGTTTTGTCATCTAGGCCACCATGAGTGTCATTGTCAGCTTCGTTCAGTTCTAGTGGTCTACACCTTGTCAATGCCTTCGTTGCATCCAACATCATCGTCGTCATCAAGTTGGTGGGAGAGGTTGCTTCGGGTTTTGCAAACACAAGGCCTCTGTCATTTACTACCATGAAATAACTTCGGTATAAGATTCTCAACCCCTTAATTTATAAATATGGAGAATTTGGTGAATTTCTAGTTATCAGGTCGTCACATGCACTACGTGCATTGATTTTTGTTGACCTTTGACTTTATGTTTTTTTAACGTGCTGTGTTTGTGTTTGTATTGCATTCTTTTTTTCCAAATTTTAACTCAAAAGTCCCATTTTGTATCTCAAATTACTTTAAATTACATTTATGTTAAGTGTATTCTGAAATTAAAAGTTTTAAGTATTGATATTATGTTTTGAAGGTGAACACGTGTCTTTGCATCACTCTCTAATTAATTCGGACTATTTTCATTTGATCAATTCAAATTCGTACGTTTAACTTGAATTAAACATTCTGACACCATAAGACCTAGGTGTGTTCCTCAACCATTGTTACATTTTATGCTTTTATACTAAGTTATGTTTTATTGTTTGAACGCCTTAGTGCATGACAACTTATATATGGATTGTTATGTTGTATGAATTCTTCCAATAAACATGTTTTATTTTTCTGATATATGTTATACAAGTTTACAAAATTCATGAATAATGATATGATCATGTATGACTCTTGTCTTGTTCAGATTTTAGGGGTTTGAGGTATTTTGGTGGAAAGTTCTATAATGAGACTTTCTACAGAGATCTTGGGTTACTCTTTGAAAGGTAAGATTCCCATCTTGTTTACCATTTTAAGTTTCTCTTTAGAGGTTAACCCATGCTCTTCTTTAGAGGGTAAGATCCACTTCCTGTCTATCATTTTGAGTTTTCTTTTCAGATATTAACTCGAGTTTCTTTTCTAAGGGTAAGATCCCCATCTTATTTACCATTTGAATTTGCTTATTAAGGTTAAATTAGGTTCCTCTATAGAGGATAAGGTTCTCATCCTGTGTGGTTGTGAGGGGACTTAAAAAGTTGCTCTTGGATGCGAAGTGCCATGATTGTTTGATTTTCCATAGTCTTAACCAAGTAAGCAATCTGTTATGGTAAGTAGGATGATGGTGAAGGATTAATAAACAAAGAATTAAGATAAGGTAGGATGAAGATGGTGTAGGGGTGTATGATTTGGTTAATATCTGTTTATGATAATAAATAAAGATATAGAATAAGATATGATGAATTAGTTTATACATGTTCATGGCTAAGGTAAGGTGATATGAAAATGGTAGAATGGATATGAAGATGATAATATTAAGGGATAAGAAAAGAACCAACACTAAGATAAGTATTGACCCCAATTCTTAAATAGTCTTTAATTAAAGGACTGTGATCCACTAATTAAAGAATTAGAAACCAATAGTATCAATGGAAGAGGGTTGATGTCACAAGAAGAAATTCTTGTGTTTTAGAAGAACTAAAGATATTAATTTTCACTTACATTTTACTTAAGGATGGATCATTACAAAGTAAAGTGAAATGCCCAATTTATAGGTTTACAAAATGAATTGAATAGGTACATTTTTAGGTTGAAAAGGTGGTTGGGCATGGTGAACCATTTTTTTTTGAAAAGTTATGTTGTTATGCATTGAGTTGTATCTCTTCATGTTGTTGCCCATGCCTTGAATAAATATGCCATTGCATTTAAATTATGTCCTTTCATTTTTATCATCAAGAGTGAAGAGGTTTGAAGGGATGAACATGCCTTTTAAATGCTTTCTTACATCTTTATAGTCATTGGCACTTGAGTAATTATAATCTTTGCAGTCGCTTCATATTTGCCACCCAAATGGAAGAAGTGAAACGAAAGTTCACGTCTCTTTGATGGATGGACATTATTCCTTGAAATCCAATGTATTTCTTCACCTTTGTAAATGTCCATGTGCCTTTAAATAATGTACCTTGCAACATAATTAAAGGTATAAAAAGTTTATAATAAACTACTAATATATATATATATATATATATATATATATATATATATATATATATATATATATATATATATGTATGTATGTATCAATATGACTTAGATATGAATTAATATATATAGAAATGTGACAACATAAAATGCAATATACAAAATGTAATATGCAAATTTACATGAAATGCATATATTATAATTGCACATATAAAACATTACATGATTTGTTGCATGAGTCCAACATCAATGCTTGTTCATTTTTGGACTTAAATGCCTTCCATTCTAGAATGCACTTATATGTGATGGCATTCATGAATTATATATCTCTAGCACGAGTGATAGATCCTTTTATAGAAGTTCTTTCCTCATTGTTGAGGCACGATCACATTATTTGAGGTTTTGGGAACCTCCTAATATGATGTTAAGTCATATCTACTTATTTACTTAATTATTGCGTTTTTTTCGTTGTAATATGTTTATTGCAATATTTTTTTGTGTGATCTGTTTGTACTTAGGGGACGCATTGAACATTATCATTAAATCTCACCTTTTTTTGGTCTTCACCTTTTAGATTATTCATATGTAAAACCAGTTTGACAAACCAAGGTGTAGTCTCATTTTCAATTATGGATTATCCAAAAATATTTAATTGTGGCATGTATTTTATTTTTGTTATATGTTTATTTAAGTTATAAACAATTTAACCACATGATTTTTTTAAGGGTCACTCTAGTGATCAATGTAGTCTTCATGATTCAGTCATATCTCCTAGACCAAATAGTGAATGATACATTTAGTTATATCATAGAACAAGTTAAACTCTCAAACTGTTTATTTCACTGTACTTTTAAAATTTATTTGAAATAAATTTGCAAAAAAAAAAAAAAATAGAACATTATGGAAAAGTATTTTTAAAAAGTTATGCCATATAATTTTTAAGTATTTTCTGAAACTCTTGAGACTTCAATGTCGTTGTAGATAATTACTATTTTTCTGTAATCTTAGTCTTATACTTGATATGTAGTCATAAGTTTGGTATAAATATTTGATGTTATAGATATGTCATAGACAATTACTTCAGTTGTAAGATATGAACTATATTGATTAATCGTGAGTTAAATAGCAATTTTCATTCCAATGTTATGGAATTGTATGAAATCGATTTAAGTGCATTAAATTGATAATTGATTTAATTATAAGTGATCCAATTGGGTAATATCTTAAGTGAATTATTCTGTTTAGAATATGAATTCTTATTTCCAAGAATAATCTTTCTAAAAGTTCACTTGCTTCCATAAAAATATTTTTATAGAAAATTACAATTTATTTCAAAGCTTGAATATGTTAGTTAATAAAGACAAAAGTCAATGCCCGTCTAAATAGAAATGGCTAAATCAATTCTTAAATTATAAAAAAAAAGTTTCGATTTGCTTCTAGTACAATCTTTAGTTCTTCAATAAATTTAGTAAAAAATTTGAATATGTTTATTATTCTCTCTCTTAGGGGAGATATGTTCATGTTTGCCTTCCAACGCTATATTTAGCTTTACCTGAAAATTTCTAACTAGAACTAGACCTGTTACGAATAATTTTTTAGGAAGTAACTCATGAAATTTTTGTATATCATGTAATTTAATCTTTTTTGAGTAATTTAACCTTCTTTTAAGGTCTTACTCAATGACGTGAGTTAGAGATGATCAAATGTATCTTGAGAAAAAATTGTCGTCATTATGAATCCTGATGAAATTCTAGTTCTAATTGACAAATCTGAATAGATAAGTTGTCTTTTTAAGTTTCTTGAAAAAAAGAGTCTTATTTATTTTGACCCTATTTGTAATACCCCAAAAATTTGGCTAGTGACCGAACTGAATAAATTGAAAGTTTAGTGGCCAAAGTAAAAACTTAGGAAAAGTTTAGGGAATAAATTATACATTTCAAAATTCATGTATTTTAGTCTCGTAAATGAATAGTTTATCCCAAAAATGAAATTTTTCGTGTCTCTCAGCTTTTTCGTACGGAGTTTGTATAAAAAGCTATAAAACGTTAAATTTTGAGAAAAATTTAGATAATTGGATCGAATTGAATTTTTGAGATATTCTGAAGGATGATAAGGTAAGTTTTATAATGTCATCCCCATGTTAAGTATTGACCATTGGATGAAAAATGCTAAGATTGTAATTTTGAAAAAGTACAAGGGTAAAGTTGGAAGTTATCAATTTTTTGGTTCATTTTTTACTTTTGGATGAATAAATTTGACTTGTGGAAAGTTATGCAGCATTTTATTTTAAGGTCAAAATGGTCATTTAACATTAAAATGAATTTTTAATTCATTTTAATTAATAAAAGGACAAAAGGCTTAGATATTTTTAAGAATTTTCATGAAAATTTCTCCCCATCTTTCTCCATTTTCGTGAACCCTCTCAAGGTATGGAAACATTTCCTTATTGATTTTCAAGCAAATTTATTAGGAATTTGGTTAAAAGCATGAAAAAACAAAATTAGTATCTATGACATTTTCTATAATTTGGTACCACTTGTTCATTCTTTCCATGCTTAAAACCCTAAGTTCTTGAATTGAATGGATAAAGGGGATATTAAGTTTTGATATTTTAAGGTTGGATTATGATGTAGTTGATGTTGTTGAATCATTTATATGCTAAAAAAGTGATGAAAAAAAGAATGGAAAGTGGTGTTTATGCAATTCGGCTATTAGGATTTTTATGGAATTTAGAAATTTAAATTGAATTTGTATGGGATTGATTATAATTTCTTGGAAATGGTTATTGGAAGTTGAATTCATGTTTGAATCAAGTTGAAAATAATGTTTAAAGTAACTCTTGGAATTCAACCTAAGGGAAATAAATAGGGAAAATTTGTGAAAAAAATTATTTTATGGTTAGATATGATGAATGGATAATTCTACAAGCTTTAGAATGTTGTTTGGACTAATTTGGAAGTTTGTAGAGGTTATAGGACCAAATTACATATTGTATAAATAAGGGTTTTGAAGTGGAAATTGATGTATTTTGTTTAAATGAACTATGGTACGTTTAAATTTGAATTTAAATGGCTAGTGACCATTTTGAACACTTTGAAAATATTAAGGTGAATTCTAAAAGAATTCATTCTAATGATTAAATTGTGAAATTGCAAATGGTTATGTGAATTATTCATTAATTTGAATATTGAGGAACTTGAAATTGTATTTTGAAGTTTTAAGGTTGACATTGATATTAGGAAATAAAATTAGTATCGAATAAGTGTAGAAAGAATTTTTTTTTTAGAAATTTCATGCTAATGTGCGCCTATGCTAGTAAGATACTAACAAGTACATTGAAATGTATATGTTTTGTAAATGAAGTTCATATAGACCGTGATCAAAATTAAAATCAAAGCAAGCTTAAAGCTAAGAAAAAAATCCAAGAATGAAAGTTGAATTGCTACTAAAGGTTTGCAATCTAAGTATACCAGATGAGTGCATTTTTACTTATATTATTATATGTATGATATGAGAAAAACTTATGATGAGTCAACCTCTAATGTTTTGGAAATGAAGAGGATTTGAATTGTACTATGATATATTTTCATAATGTTTTGTTTAATGATATTTGAATGATTTCTAGTATGAACTGCCCAATGCACTATTAAATGATATTCTGACATAACTATCGATATTGATATCTTTGATACGATTGATATATGATTTTTAAAAAATGTCCATTGTATGCAAATCGAGAGTCTTTGGTACAATTAGCTTGCCCTGAGGTGGAATGATTATTGATGACTATATTGCTACTATCGTACCCTCATGATACATTTTATGACACGTAAGTGATATTGGTTCCTACACATATCTAATGATGGTGCGATGCATTCCTGATTATTGGTACAGTGATACAGTGTCACGCCACTAATTTGTTATCTTTAATTTAATTCATAGATTAAATTGAAATGGGACTTGTTTGCTAAATTTTAGAACTTATAGGGCCATTCTACAACTTCCTGGTAATTTCGGGACTAATCCCGAATTTTCCCAACTTTGTATCTGTAAAAAAATATTAAGTTATGGATGCGGTGGTCTGAAACCACATTATAAGGAATGATGCCCATGCCCCGAACATCTAGGCTAGGTATTGTTGGGATTAAATTAAAAAAAGTAACATTTTACATTATATCTGAATTAGATTTAATGGTTCGATCAGGTGAAAACCTAAAACCCTAAAAATATAATCCCCCAAAGCATAAACCCTCTGCCGTCACTCAACACTACCTTCGAACCCACCTCTGTGCGATGATGTTGTGCACCGCTCTCACCAACAGAATCGTCGCCTCGTCCCGATCAAAACCCTGGTGGCCGATTATCGAGGATGGCCACTTTTCATAATGAATCAACATTCAAGGATTCGTTAGAATCAAAATCGCAGTCATGGTTTTTCTCCATTTCCTAATATTCTGAGGTCCGTTGATCACACCATCTCCCCACCGTGATCTTCGCCCCATTCTGAACAAATACCATCGTTAGTTCACCGTCCACCATGGTAAGTGCTCTGATTTTCTTCTTCTATTTGTTTCACCTTGTTTTATGATTTGATTTGAGTTAATTATGGTTATTTAGAGCATCAGGAGTGATCGACCACCTTCCATTAGTCGTTTTGCTGTTGCATGCGCCTCCATGCGTATGTGGTAGTTCCCAATTGAGACCCTTCTAGAAGCCCAGTCTCGAGACTAAATTACCGAAAGTACCCTTTACGTCTGAATTATTCGAAATGACTAAATTAAAGGCAAAGATCGAATTGATTGAAATACCCCTAAGATAGAAAAGGGACTCAGATCTCCCTGATAGTGAAAATGGCCAAGGAATTCATTCTTTACTTGATAGAAATACGAATTAACTGATTAAATTTTATAATCAGATTAGAGAAATCCTGACAATAGATTCGTAACATGTAACACCCCAAAATTTTGGTTAGTGACCAAAATTTAAATTTTGAAAGTTTTATGGCTAAAGTATAAAGTTTAGAAAAGTTTAAGGACCAAAACGGTTATTTTCAAAACATCAGGAACCAAAGTGCAATTTCCAAAAGTTAGGTGTTTTGACCCCATAAATGAATAGTTCACCCCAAAAATTATGTTTTTGTGGGAATCAAATTTTTTTATCAAGAATTTATGTTAAAAGCTAGAAAGTGTTAAAGTTCGATAAAATTCGGTAAATCAGATTGAATAGAATTTTTGAGAAAAATTAAAGGATATTAAATTAAGCTTATAAATATTATTTCCACATTTTAAAATGATGGAAAATAATATGGATAATTGGATTTGAGAATTAATTTCCTTGTTCAATTTGGACCGTTGGATTAAAGTCGCAAGATTGAAATTTTTAGAAAGTTGAATGGATAAAATGGTAAATGGTATAATATTTTGTCCATATTTGACTTTGGAAAGATGATAAGAGTTATGTGTCTTAGTATGGATGTAAATATGAGGATTCATTATTGGTAAAATTGTCATTTCACATTAAATGAATTTTAAATTAATTTAAGCTTAATAAATGACAAATTAACATGAAATTACTTAGAAATTTCATGAGACAAGCTCATCTTCAATCCTCCATTTAGATCTCCCCATGAACTAAGTAAGAAAAAAATTATTTTTCATTTTTGAGAAATTTCCTTTGGATTTTGGATCGAACCATGAAATAGAAAATTGTTCTATTTGAAAAACGCCCATTATTGCATACTATTTTTGCTTGAGTTCAAAGATCCCAAATTCTAGGGTTTATGTTCATATTAGGGTTTTAAGAATTGATGATGGATTTTGAGGTTATTGAGGTTGTAGATTTATTTCCAGGCTTGATTAATGATTAAAATCACATACACATATGTATACAAGTTTTAGCCAACCCTAAATTTAGGGGAAATATGTGATTTAATGAAATTAAGTTAGGGGTTTAATTGTAGAGGTTTTGAAATGTTGAATAGAGGTTGATTTCATGCTCGAATCGAGTTGAATCAAGTGAAATCATGAAACCCTACACTCTTGATATTCGGCCTAAGCTTTAAGAAGTGAGAATAATTATGGAAAAATTGTGTAAGGGCTGGAAATGAAGCAGGAAGGATTCTTCAAGCCTTAGAAAGTTATAGGAACCTTTTTGTAATTTTATGAAAGGTGAGGGACCTATATGTTAATTATGTAAAAGTTATGGGTTAATGTGTAAATTTGTAATAGTTGATATACAATGCTGGAAATTAATGTTTGAGTGTTGAAATTGAAGTTAGGATGTGAAATTGGATTATTTTGGGAAATTGGTAAAAGTTAAGGTTTAAATCAAAAATATGGAAAAGTTGGTAACTAAAGTGAAATGTTATGTGAAATTTGGATAAAAAGGAATTTGATTGGTCAATTAAAAGTGTTAAGGTCGACATTTACGTTGTGGCATGGAATTAATATAAAATGATTATCGAAAGATTTCTAGGAATTTATTTTCTAATGTGTGCCTATGTTATTAAGATTCTAACATGTGGTTTGAATTTGTATATGTTTTGTAATGATGATCATTTAGATTGTGTGCTTGAAATCAAGATCAAACATTATTAAATCTAAGGAGAAGCTTAAGGATGAAATGTGAATCTATAAGGAAGGTTTACAAGATAATGACACCAGGTGAGGGCATATTTAATTTGTACTTATGTTATCGAACAAACATTGGCTTGCGATGAGCCAATGACAGAATAAATTTTATTTGTGTCTAGCTTCCAGTGGTATAAACATAATAATTTTTAAGTGTGTACATTAATGCAAAATAATATTTCTTTGAAGGTAGTGCAAACTGCCAGAATATAAAATTATGGTAAAAATTGGGATCTAACCAAATTGAAAGTGAATGATTAAGTTGAAGCTTAGTGAGACTTATATTGACTTGTTTATAATTTCAAAGTGAGTGCAAGGCATGCATAACATTATACATAGAGATGTTTTATACATCATTGGGTAGGACTTGTGATAAGTCTACCTTATCTACGTTGCATTATATTTATGTCATTTATCATATATTTTATGTATTCTAAATATGTCAAAAGTTGAGTATAAAATGAATTGATCACTGGCTATTATATATGATGTTTATTATGCATATAGATATGATGTTATTTTGGGTATGGATAGCCCAATGAGAAATTATATTAATATACTTTTCCATGGATGAATTAAATAAATATAGACTATATGCTCAAGTATGTCATTGAGGGTCAGTGGTATTGATGGAATGCCATAGAGTTCAGCAGTTGCAGGTTTCAGCACTATAGTGTGCAAGGACACTTATTGCATGTAGTGGGCACAACCATATGTATCATATCCTTATCAACACTAGAGTGTAATCCTAGTGCAGGTGGTGGGCACATGACCTTATGTGTCATATCCAGATCAGCACTAGAGCGTAAGCTTAGTGCAAGTTTAGCACTACGATGCATATATTTGACTTGAATATTGGGGTCCTCATAGTTTTTATATTTTAGGCTATTATTTATTAGTTAATAAATGATAAATAAGTGAATAAGCTTATGAGCTCATGGAATAAATGAAAAGTATATTGGTAAGAAATTTTATGTATGGTTTATATCATGTTGATAACATGGTTGGAATGCAGGTAAAGTGATCATAATGCGTTGAATATTGTTACTCATTTCATTTATGTGTTGCATTACTTTGAATATTTCTATGATTGCCTCACTAAGTGTATGCTTAGCGTGTAATTATTTTCACGCATAGGTAAAAGAATGTGAGAGGAGTAAGGAGCTGAGTTTGGCACCAATCGTCGAGAAATATTTTTAGGTAACAGTGATGACATCCTATCATGTTCTAAAGTTTCTAGTTGGCATGTATACAAGTAAGAAATGTATGCAAATTATAAGAATGAGCAGTATTAAATATTAAGTAATTGGATTTTAAATCAGATGGCTTTTAGATAGTTTTATTTATGATATAAAAAAGAATAGAATTGTCTAGTTGATGCCTAGAACCGAATTTCAAATAGAGGTTAGAATATTATTATATTTTTATTTTATATGAAAAATTATTTTACAATAAAAGTTAAGAATTGTGAACTTTTGAAAGAAACAAAATTTTACCAGTTTTCAAATGTAGATTGTCTCCTACTGTTTTGTGACTTCTCTGACTCGTGTTCGAGGTTAGATACGAGAAAGGGTTGTTACATAACCTTTCAGATCGCATCACACATGGATATTATGATTTTTGAATAAATATTTGAAGAGTAAACTTTCAAAAGTACTATATATAATCAAATTGATTGAAATAAACATATTACTCTAGAACTCTGAAATAACTAGAATAACCTTGAGTACTCAAATGACCTATAATACCCACATGACATAGAAATAAGCGAATGCCATTTGAAAATTCTGAAAACACTGATGAACCTATATGTTGTACTTTTCTAAAGGTTGTGAAGCTCGAACCAAGCATGTTGGTCATTCTTGATGTTGTTGCAATGCATAAATAAGATAATGCCACCAGAATACTTTTCTTTTGTATGTAATAAGTTCAACTAGTGCATACAATATTGAGAAGTTTAATATAAAAGTCTGAATGATTGGCAAGTTTCATAGTGCTAGGATTTGTTTAGTTTGATTTGACACAATATCTTGATAATTCGATATAAATCCTGAATATCGTATATCATCATTTAATCCTCATTGGATTAAGTTAATAATAATTCTTCATGAATTATAATGACAAAAATACCCCTGATGGCTTGAGTAATGGAAACACAATTGTTTTATTCGAGTCTTAATTAATTCTGATGTAAGGTTCCTGAATACCCTTGTGAAACACCTAAAATCCTAAATGGTCCTGAAGCATCAATTTCTGAATGTTTGATTAGATCCATTAGTAAACGAACTTGTTTTAATAGGGATATCCTTTCTGACATCCGATTAATTTATATAAGTTTTCGTGTTTCCCCTCTTAATAATTACCAAGTGCGTCAAAAAATTACTAGATCCTATAGCGTGTTCCATATGTATATGATACTTCCTCTGATTTTAAAAAGTGTGATTATTATCTAAACTAAAACATAATATGTGATCTATGTTTCTTGATACGAAATATATCCGTCTTTGGATTTATGATATTATTGGTTACTGTTAATTTTATTTGTACTGGGTACTTTTAGGATGTTATATGGATTTATGCAGGTTTAGCCCCGATCAGGCTAGTAATTCCTTATGGACCTAAGGCGACCCTTTTGTAGAGCCTTAATGGGTCTAGTGGTAAGACCTTATGGACCCTAAGGTACTCCCTTAGGGTGGCTCATTTTCTTTGTACATTGGGTAAGTCCTTATGAACCTGGGGTACTCCCCTCAAGTGGCTCCTACGATTTGGCTAGGGTAAGTCCTTATGGACCCAAGGTAATCCCTTAGTTTGGCACCTACATCCAATGGGCCAAGGGTAAGTCCTTATGGATTCAGTTATGAGGAACTGTATATCGATGTTCAATTTTAGGGTAGTACAATGATTTTAAATTTTCTTTTACTAAAATAAACTACTACTATTTTTAAACTATATTTACATATATTACTATTTTCATGGGAACACACTAGACACCCATTTTTGACCTTCTAATTATATCTCTCTGAAATGCTCATTCTAAAATGTATGTTTCTTGGCTATTACCAGAAGAATTAATTAGTAGAACCTCAACACATCAATAGGACTTGAATATGTATGGATAACTAAGTAATTTTTATTTTTTACTATCTATCTCCTTGTCCTTTAGCATCATCTAGTAGTTCTGTATTATTGAGTATCTCGAAGCTCACTCTGTTACTTACCATTTCAGGTTAAAGAATCGATATTTTATAGCTATCGACATCATAAATGGGAGTTCATTCGACATCACTTGTAGAGTACGATATAGATGTAATTAGGAGGCATATATGTCACTTTTGTTTTCATATGAAGTCTGTAAATTGATTTGATGTACGACATTATTGAATTTTGTTTTAATATATGAATTATTTTATTAAATTATGTTTTCATTTATAATTTTTTTACAGTTTTTAAATGGTTTATTATGATTTTTATTTTTAATGGATTTTATTATGGATCGCTCTAGTGACCCTAATATGACACTTTAGATAGATAGGGTCACCCGTATCGATTTATGAGTGTTACATTTAATGGTATCAGAGCATAGGTTGAGTCGAGTCTTTCTGGGTAGATTGACTAATTACTTATCTTAGGATATCTGATATTACATGCCCCTTGTCTACAATCGTACTCTTTCGAGCCAAAACTCTGATGTCTAGTCCCTTATCTATAATAAGTATACCTAAGTATCGTGTCCTTTATGATTCAATATTTGAAGGAAAATAATATTGTTAGCATTCTTTCCAAATTTAAAAATCGCCCCACGAGTAATATGTGAGTTACTTATCGGAGAATTCTGACTTGACTCTCGACATGAATTTTAGTTATGTTACCCCAAATGCTCTGTGATTATAAGCTCGTATTCAAGCAAAATAAGCGGAGCTTCTAAGTTGTATTTAGGCCACAGTGTAACTGTTGAAAACCTACGAGTTAACATTTAAAGGATTTAAGTAGTGTCAGAAACAATCAGGGAATACTTATGAATGATACATTCTCATCGACATTGTTGATTTGATAAATGATTATGGATGTATTAGGGAATCTTATCTTTACTAGATTAAGCTCCAAGTACATCCTAATAGTATGGAACTGATGAGAGGCATAAATATCATGAATCTTCGAAGAATCTCAAATTGACACTTTGAGTTCAAATTTAGATAAAACATTGGAGTTGGTTAATGCTTATGGAATTGAGTTTTAAAGTAAATTTTCGAGATTAGGAAATTATACCCAAGTGGATTATAGAGTAAGATTAATCATCCAAACTAAAGGTGGTTTTTTTCCTATTAAGTTGTACATCAATGAATCGATTTAGAGAAATTTATAATCTTTCTCACTCTAATTTTTAATCTTGGCATTCGATAAGTGTTAAGCCCTATACCTTAGTGATTTGATTAGTACAAGATTAAAGGAAAGTTTTCGTGTACTTTGTAAAAGTGTAAATCATAAGGTGGTTCTGTTATATTTGTATATTACTATGAAGGTAAGCAAGTGCTATATACCTGAAACTTCAATTTTATTGGATACTTAAGATTATAAGATCAATTATGTTTAACTTAAGTGACTTTGAAATTTCAATGCAATATGAGTGTCTTTTATGTGTTTACATTGAGATGATACTATTCTGACCCCCTAATCATGTTATTTTGATAGGATATGTAGTTAAGGTCTAATTGTTCTAAAAGGAGAAATCTAGTTCAATGCAGGAGATGTGATAAAAAGAATTTTAAAAAATTACACTTATTTTATGGTTAAGGTTTAGTGGAGGAATTATAATCCTAAAGAAGGTATAAGAGATTAGAAAATTGATGAAGGACCAGTTTCTGCATCTCTTCACTTCAGGTAAATTTTGAGGATGACTTTTTTTAGGAGGAGAATTGTCACACCCCTAATTTTTAACTTTAATTTAATTCATAAATTAAATTGAATTGAGACATATTTGCTAAATTTTAGAACCTATAGGGCCATTCTACAACTTCCTGGCAATTCAAGGACTTAATCTCGAATTTACCCAACTCTATATCTATAAAAAAATATATTAAGTTGTGGTGGTTTGAAACCACATCATAAGGAATGGTCCTCATGCCCCTTCCACCAAGGCTAGGTACTACTGGGAATAAATTAAAAAAAGTAAGCTTTTATATTGTATCTGAATAAGATTTAATGGAAGCCAATCAACCCCCTATTCGATTAACTAAAAACTTAAAACCTTAAAAACGTAATCCCAAAGCATAAACCCTCCACCACCGATCGACCCCATCGTCAAAGCCACCTCCATCCAATGGTGTCATGCACCGCCCCTACCAACAGAAGTGCCACCTCATCCCGATCAAAACCCCAATGGTTGACTATCGAGGCTTGCCACTACTCACTGTGAATCGACTTTCGAGCATTCATCGAAATCAAAATTACCATTGTGGTGTTTCTTAGCTTTTTCTGATGTTTCGAGGTCCGTTAACTATATCGCCTCTCTCATTGTGAACTTGATCCCATTATGAACAAAATACGACCAAATTTGTCGCTCCACCGTTGCTCATTCGTCATCCGCTGTGGTAAGTGCTCCGATCTTCTTTTTTCGTTTGTTTCACCTTATTTTGGTTTGATTTCTAATCTGATTTGGGTTAATTGTGATGATTTAGAGAATCATAAGTGATCTATCGCCTTCCACCATATCTTTTAATATCAAATGCGCCACCACGCACGACCTTCACGCTTGGGGTAGCATCCTAGTCGAGACCCTTCTAGAAGGTCAGTTTGGTGAGATCAAACCGGCCCAAAATGGGTCTGGTTCAACCGATTGGTCTAACCAAGCCAACATAACCAAACTATTGACCCTCTATACCGTTGACTTTGACCCAAAATAAGCTATTTTAAAACATTTTATGTTCTAATTCGATTCGATTTTCACGTTTAAGACATGGTTATGATGAAATTAGTTTTGGTATGCATCTAAGATATTATTGGCATCGAATCCAAGTCTGAGGGTGACTGGATGGAGTTGAAAAGACGACCAATGTGGCTTGGAAATGAGGTAATACGTTACTACCCTATACATTATGTACGTTTCATGTTAGTAATTGGTTGATGCATGAATGTAGTGATTTGGTCATGTTAATCCTGGTTATTATTATTAAACTAGTGCTGAATATAGATGAAGAATAATGATCGACTAAGACTCGATTGAATTATACAAGAAACTAGAAGACTGATAAGAAATAAATTTAAGGTTAGTGATTAATCGATGAAAGAATTAACCTCAAATTCCTTAAATATTGAATAATCTCGTTAAAAGTTGTAATTCTAGGAATATTTAGATAGGAAATAACAAAAATACCATTATAAAGTAAAAAGAGATCTGAATGGACTAGGAAATAACAGAAACCTTGATAATTAATTTTTACCTCCGAGATGGAAAAATATGCTTAGAATATTTTATTTCTGAGCAAACGCCCAAGGACTAAATTATTGAAAGTACCATTTACGTTTAAATTGTTGGAAATGGCTGAATTAAATGAAAATGTTGAATTGATTGGAATGACAGAAATACCCCTAAAATGAAAAAGGGAACTGGATCTCCCTCATAGTGGAAATGGCCATGGAATCCATTCTTTACTTGATAGAAATACAAATTCATTGATTAAATTTCTGACGTGATTAGAGAAATCATGACAATAGATTCATAACCTTTGAGATCACATCACACATGTATATTATGATTTATGAATATATATTTGAAGATTGTCGAGGCTCACAGTTATTCACCGTGAATCAACTTTCGAACATTCGTCGAAATCAAAATTATCATCGTGGTTTTTCTCGATTTTGATCTTTCAAGGTCCATTGACCACACTGCCTCCCCCACAATGATCTTTGTCCCATTCCATACAATACCTGATCAGAATCGTCACTCCACCGTTGATAGTTCGTCGTCTGTTGAGGTAAGTGCTTTGAACTTCTTGTTCCGTTCGTTTCACCTTGTTTTGGGTTGATTTCTGATATGATTTGGCTTAATTGTGGTTATTTAGAGCATCAGGAGTGATCGACCACTTTCCACTAGTCATGTTTCTATCGTAGGTACCTCCACGTTCGTAGGGTAACTTCCAAGTCGAGACCCTTCTAGAAGGTCAATCTAGTGAGATCGAATTGACCCAAACCGATCTGAATTGGGTATATTCGATTCAGTCAGTCCAACTAAGTTGGAAAAAATGCACTATTGACCCTTTTGACCATTGACTTTTGACCTGACCATTTGACTTTGACCTTTAACTAGCATTGATCGTTAACATTAACCAAAAAGTTAATTTTTTTTTTGAAAAGTCTTATTTTATGCTTTTTCGACATTTTGAATATGAATTTGAAGTATTTTCTCTAAATTCAAACATGATAAGTTACTTTTAGCATTTTATTTACTAATTCAATATGATTTTCACGTTTAAGACTTATTTCTAATGAAATTCATTTTGTTTTGTATCTGAGATATTATTGAGCATCGAATCCAAGTCCAAGGGTGACCAAATGGAGTTGAAAAGATTGACTGATATGGATTAGAAATCGAGGTAATGCTTTACTACCCTATGCATGATTTACGGTACATGTTAGGAATTAGTTGATTCATGAACGTAGTGATTTGGTCATGTAAATCCTAGTTATTATTATGAAACTCGTACTGAATATATTGTAACAATAATGATTGGTTAAGAATTTATTGAATTTTACAAGAAATTAGAGGTCTGATAAGAAATAAATTCAAGGTTAGTGATTAATCGATGAAAGAATTAACCTCAAAATTCTTAATGCTGAATAATCTCACTAAAAGTTATAATTCCAGGAATGTTTGGATAGGAAATTATGACAATATCCTTATGAAGTAAAAAGGGATCAGAATGGACTAGACTCGTATAGTGGAATTGACGTAAGAAATTCGTTCTTGATCCGAAAGAACTATCGTTTCACCTGTTAAATACTTAATCTATTTAAAGAAACATTGATATTTAATTGTGATTTTTGAGCAAAAACCTAGATACTAAATTACCAAAAGTTACATCTTAATTGTTTGAAATGGCTGAATTAAATGAAAGATTGAATTGAGTAAAATGATTGAAATACATATGAGATAAAAAAGGAACATGAATCTCCCTGATAGTGGAAATAACCAATGAATTCATTCTTTGCTTGATAGAAATATGAATTCATTGATTAAATTTATGATATGATTAGAGAAAGCCTAACAATAGATTCATAACCTTCGAGATCGCATCACACATGGATATTATGATTTCTGAATAAATATCTCAAGGCCAAATTATTAGAAGTACTATATATACCTGAATTGATTGAAAAACCATAATACTTTTTAACTCCAAAATGACTAGAATAACCTCAAGTACTGAAATAACCTAAAATACCCGCATGTCCTAGAAATAAACAAATATCATTGAATAATTCTAGAAACATTGATTAACCTATATGGTGTACTCTCCCTAAAGGTTATGGAGCTCGACCCAAGCACGTTGGGCATTCATGATGTTGTTGTAATGAATAAATAAGATAAATATCACTAGAATACTTTTCATTTCCTAATGATCCGTTCAACGACTTTATTTTATTTGATCAATTCAACTAGAGCATATAGTATTAAGAAGATGAGTGTATCACTCTAAATGATTGGCAAGTATCATAGTGTTGGGATTTATTTAGTTCGATTTGACCTGATATCTTGATAATTCGACATGAATCCTAAATATCATAAATCATAATTTTACACTCACTAGATTAAGTTACTAAGAATTCTTGAGGAATCATAATGACTAAAAAGCCCATGATGGACTGAGTAATTGAAACATTATTATTATATTTAAATCTTAAATAATTATGATGTAAGGTTCTTGAATACCTTTGTTAAGCACTCAAAACCATAAATGGTCATAAAGTATCAATGCCTTAATGTCTGATTAGATCTATTAGTAATCGAAACCCTTTTACTAGGGATCTCATTTCTGATATCCGATTAATTTACAAAAGTTTTTTGTTTACCCTCCTAATAATTACCAAGTTCCTCAACAAATATTGGATCCTCTAGTCCATTTGCACATGATACTTTCTCTGATTTTAAAAAGTATGATTGTTATCTGAAATAAAACATGACTCTGATCTCTGTTTCTTGATATAAAATATATCTGGCTCTAGATTTCTAACATTAGTGGTTATTGTTAATATGATTTATACTAGGGTACTTTTAGGATGTGATATGTAGTTCTGCAGGTTCAACCACGATCAAGCTAATAATTCCTTATGGGCCTAGTGGTAAGACCTTATACTCCCTAAGGTTCTCCCTTACGGTGGCTTATTTACCTTGTGCATTGGGTAATTCCTTATGGACCTGGGGATACTCCCCTCATGTGGCTCATATGCTTTGGCTAGGATAAGTCCTTATGGACCCAAGGTGATCACTTAGGTTGGTACTTATGCCCAATAGGCCTAGAGTAAGTCATTATTGATGCAGTTCTAGGAAACTGCATATCAGTGTTCGGTTTGAGGGTACTATAATGATTTTAATAATGTGTTTTACTCAAATGAACTACTACTATTTTCAACTATGTTTACATTTATTTCTGGTTCCGTGGGAACACACTAAACACACATTTTTGATCTTCTGATTCTATCTCTCTGAAATGCTCCTTCTGAACTTTAAGTTTCCTTACTATTACATGAAGAATTAATTAGTAGAACTTCAACACATCATTAGGAGCTAAATATGCCTAGGTAACTAATGAATTTTTATGCCTTACCATATATTTGCTTGTCTTTTAGCATCATATGATATTTCTGTTTTACTGAACTTCCCAAAGCTCATTATGTTACTTACCATTTCATGTTAAAGAATCAATCCTTTGCAGTTGTTGACATCAGAAATGGGAGTTCCTTCGAACTCACTTGCAGAGCACAATACTGACATAATTAAGGGGCATGTAGGTCACATTTGTTTTTATATGAAGTCTATAACTTGATTTGATGTATGAAATTATTGAATTCTATTTTAATATATGAATGATTTTTTAAAATTGTGTTTTTATTTATAAATTGTTTTACGAATTTTAAATGGTTTATTAAAATTTTTATTTTTCCTAATATTTTATTACTGGTACAGTGATGCTATGTTATACAATACTTGTACATCTATGTGCACCAATGATGTGAATTGTCTACGTGACCCTAAAAGTGCAATTTATCTACGTGAAAGTAAAACTATATATTGCGCACACTCATCTAACTCATGTATCATACATTTTCATATGATATACATTGGGCATATGATTTAAATGAATTTGAAAAAGTACAGGTTTGATTGGTTGGCTGAAAATAAATCTTTCATCGAATACTCTAATTTGGTATAAAATGTTTTATATATGAATTATTGATTTATAGGCTAGAGTAGGAGTAAATGGTTCGAAAGATAGTTTTATATTATATACTATTATATAATATTCATATTATGTTTTATACTTTGTTGTATACATATGTTCTGACATATTCGTTTTATAGTTATAGATACCTTACTAAGTGTATACTTACCGTGTGATAATTTTTACGAGTAGGAAAAAGAGATCTAGTAGAGTAAAGAGCTTAGGTTGGCATCACTTATCAAGGATTATCTATCGGTATCAATAATGACATCCCATTGTTGTTGTTTATTTTTTATTTGGTATGTATACATATAATAAGTGTCTCAAGTATTTTAATATGGTTATAGTTTTTAAATGGATTTATAGTAGATAATATATATAAATTTTAAATAAGTAATATTTATTTATATTAGTTATGAATATGGATTTTCTAGTTAATAATTGTTGAATTAGATTTTATTACTATCGATATAAATTTTATTTTAAGCAGTTTTAATTGTTATATGATATAGTATTGAACTGCTATGTTCCCGTCTTCAAACAATTTTGATTTGAATATTAAAATATTACATTTTGATTTTATGCGATTAAATAGTTTTTGGTTATACTTGTTAAATTTGATGATGTTAAGGAAACAAACATTTAGAATAAACAATGCTTTGATAAATTTATGTGACATCTATGATCCATATTCATAAACGAATATAGGAAGGGAGTGTTACATTTATTAGTACCAAAGATGTAGGTTTAGTTGATTCTAGGCATAAAGTGATTCTGTTTGGAGTTGAATAGTGTATATATGCCACTAGGATGTCAATATTATATATCTGGTGTTTGTATGATTGATTTTACTCCTTACTAATGTAAGTTGATATGTGTTTGTATTAGATATCTTAGAGAGATGAATTTCATTAGAGCTGATCTCAAGTGATATAGTAACGACTAACCATTTAGGCCAGAGTGCGAGGGAGAATCATATTTGTAGAAACTATCCATTAAAGATTTAAGGAGTTAAATTTCCAATGAACCCGATAGAGTTACCCTTTGAATATTTTGAAATAATTTTGGGTATGGATTGGTTATCTCCCTACCATGCCATAGTGGACTGTCACTTGAAATGAATGATTCTAGGACTTGAGAGGTTTTGAGATCATAGTGGTTGGCAAAAGGGTAAATCCATTATCTAATGTGATTTCAATGGCAACTGCTAAGAAGTTACTATTACAAGTTTGCCAAGCCTTCTTAGATGATGTGTTGAATACACAAGCTTCAAAACTGAAGTTGGAAGATATATCTGATAGTATCTAGATGTAATTATATAGGAATTACCTGGTTTACCTCCAGATCGAGAGGTAGATGACACACATCAAGTCAAAATAATTAATTCTTCTCAAATAATGAATAAAGGATATTAAATGTAGTAAGAGAGAAATAAGTCGATCCCATAAGGACTAAGAAAACTTCCTGATTTATGCTTGTTTAATCTTTGAGCCAAGAAGTGAGTTGAATAGTATTTAATTTAAGGTGGGTATTTGTATATGAAAAGAGTAAAATAAAATAAAGTAAAAATAAGAAAATAAGAGATTATAAAGGAGATTAAAAGGAAATAGATTCAATATAGTATAAGTCAGCCTTATGCTTTTGCTTTGACTCGGTTTCCTCAGATCATCAAAAAAGGTTTTTTACTTTAAGATTCACGTCTGTTACTTGTCTACAAGGACTCTTGTGACTGCTTTGTATATCGAATACGTAAGTGCAACCTTTGATATCGATTTTGGAAAATTAACGTAATGAACAACAATGTTATAGATTAAAAAACGTTTAAGTTCATAAAAGACTGAATCAAATTATGTTGTCTCAATAATAATTGATTCTAGTCTCAGTTTCCACTTAGAAAACAATTTTCCTAAGTGTGTTCCCAGGAAGTCAAATGTGCTTTCAATAAGTCGATCTATCCTCCCACACAGTTAACCATAACCAACATCCTAACCAACGTCATTCTTTGGTTTTGAAATTGTTTTGATTTTGAAAATAAGCTCAAGGAAACTGAGAGAGTTATTCGAAGTTGTTTAAGTAATTTTCAATTCTCACGTTGGAATTGAGTCATCGCTTTAGCCCTCGGCTTGAAATAAAATTAGCTAAGCATGACAGAAGTCATTCTTAGCATTAAAAAGGAAAA
Source organism: Hibiscus syriacus (assembly GCF_006381635.1). NCBI lineage: Eukaryota > Viridiplantae > Streptophyta > Magnoliopsida > Malvales > Malvaceae > Hibiscus > Hibiscus syriacus. Next base: position 13,068,622 of record NW_024063471.1, on the reverse strand, counting down.
TTTTAAAGAAAAATAAAAAATGAAAGTAAAAGAAAAATAACTTTTTAAAACTAAAGAAGAAACAAAAGAACTTGAGAGGTAAGAGATGATGGATGATGGATTTTTGGCTTACCCCAATGGGGTATTTATAGTCTCTAAAAAACCCTAAAATTACATTAACAATCCTAAAAGACAATTCTTGAAATTAAATCCTAAAAGTAAAGATAAATCTCAAATTTGTAGCTAAGTCTTCTGCTTCCATAAAAATGTTGACTGGACCTTTTAGAAGATGCTAACTGGATTAAACGTCAGCGCTTTCAAGCCCAGTTTCATGTCTTTTAAGCACATTTTCCAGAAGTCATCGTTATGAACAGAAATCATGTAAAAATGACCAAATAAGAAATAATAATGAACAATCAAGGAGTATTTAAACACAAACTATAGCACAAAACAAACACAAGTCAAATTCCCCCTCACTTCCAATGCTTGTCCTCAAGAATTTCTCAATCAACATGCCAAAATCATAAGTTTACATTCTCTAATTTACATCATACTCTAATCATCCCAATGAACCAAAATTAAAGCAATTAATTGAAACTAGAAAACAATCAAGCAAGTGAAAAAAGCTAGGAAATAAGTTAAAGCAAAACAATACATTCCAATAAGTCACTGATCTCATGATGCAAAACTCAGTACTCTCACAAAAGATTCACTCTTTCCGCTCAAAGTGTTTAATGACAAAGAAACGCTCAAGCCAAAACAAGTTAAAGTATTACCATAACCTTGTATTTAAATCCAATCTCCACTACTTAAAAATGAATATGATGCAAAATTCAAGAGCTCTTTAAACCTAGTTGTAACATGGCTAAGGTATGGGTAGGACAAAGGCCGAAAATCGGTTTTAATTTCCAGGATAAAGAGAAGATCATTCCACAATTTATTCTAAAGGAAACAAATAAATAGATACAACAAACTCTTTTTTTATTTCTTCTTTCAAACTTTTCTATTTTTTCTTCTTCTTATTTTATCAAACAACTTATTAGAATTTTTTCTACTACATTGTATATTTTTTCCTGCACAATTCAAACCAAAACTGATTTTTCTATATTGTTTTTCGAATCTGTACATTATTTTTTTGCACTATTCAAACCAAACTGCATTATTCGAACATTGTAGTTTTTTTCTTTTTTTCGAACACTGCTTCTATTTTTTATATTTTTTTCGAATGAACAACCTTGCCTTTACCTGAAAACGGGTGACAAGAAAGGGTAAAAATAAAAACGATTTCCATTTATAAAAGTGGTAAAAGAAAGAAAGGGCATAAGGCTCAAATTTGGCTATCTATGGGAAAAATAAACGAAGGGTATGCCATTTATTTGGGAAGAGAAAAAGATTTAATCCTAATGCCTCTATTATACTAAAAACATCAATTTCATGTATGTAGTCTTGGCAAGCATTACATCACAAGTTCTAGAATGCTAAGACTAGTTTGGCATACACAAAGAAACAAAGAGCAATTATTTCATGAAAAAATCACTAGCTGTGCCAACTAACCATCCTGCATCCAATGTTCAATTCAAAGCAAGATGAAAAATTCATCAGAAAAATTAAAACAATCAAGTAAACTAAAGAATAGGCAACAAACAATTCCAACATATCAAAATCAAGATCATTCAAATTTAACCATCCAACAAGCAAGGTGAAATTAAACATGCTATCCTTCCTCCTCATTTAATATGTTTTGTCTCAAAACAAAATTCAAATTTAAACCATAAAAGAGGGAAAAGGAATACTCCCCGATCTAGTGGCGGCCACGGTTACAGCCATTCGAGATGAGCCCCGGTGAAGGTAAGATATAATCTAAATGAGACCAGTCTCTATGGAAGCGAGATGACCTTGTGCACCTTGCATCTCATCTCACACATCTGATTATGATCTTGCCACTGGTGCTGGTGGTGGGTAAGTCCTCTTCATGAATACTCGCTCGTAGTAAGGCGTAATTGTGCCAGGAGGTACAATGTTGGGGCATCGTTAATGAAACGGTATACTCCACCATATCAAGCAAAAATTGCTTGCTTCCACGAGACTCTTCTCACGCCTGGGATAAGTTTTCACTATTTTCTTGCTTTTGGTTCAAACAATTTTTGATTCCATGTTGCTTAAAATTCAAGTAGGAATAACGGGGTACCTAAAAAATTAAACATTAAAAATTAAGAATGCTAAAAATAATGAAATAAAACTACCAAACAAACTAAAATTGAAAACAAATTAAACTAGAAATGATTAAATTAAAAATATGGGTTGCCTCCCATGAGTGCTTTTTTTAACGTCGTTAGCTCGACAACTTGTTTCTCTTAGATCTCAGGCTCCTCCAATTTAATTTCTTCAATTTATCCGATTGAAGTGTTATCGTAATAAGGCTTCAATCTTTGGCCATTTACTTTTAAACGATATCTCGTATCATCTTCAATCTTTACAGCACCATGTGGAAATATTTTAGTTACCTTATAAGGTCCGAGCCACTTTGACTTCAGCTTACCTGCAAAAAGTTTAAATTTGGAATTAAATAAAAGAACATTTATTTGAACAACAAATGATTTAAAAGAAATCTTTCGGTCATTATATTCTTTTAGTTTTTCTTTAAATATCTTGGCATTATCATAAGCGTTCCTTCGGATTTCTTCCAATTCTTAAATGTCTAACTTTTGCGCCCCGTCGATCGCTTCCATGTCTATGTTCCATTATTTTACCGCCCAATAGGCTCGATAATTCAATTCAACTAGCAAATGGTATGGCTTACCAAAGACGAGTCGATACGGTGAAATTCCAATGGGACCTTTATAAGCAGTTCAATATGCCCATAATGAGTCGGATAGCTTGAGACTCTAATCTTTATGATCTGACTTTACAATTCAAGAATTGCTTTAATCTCATAGTTTGATACTTTCTCTTGTTCTTTGGTATATGGATGGTAAGCAGTGGCAATTCATTAAGTCACCCCGAACTTTTTCATGAGCACGTCAATTATCTTGTTGATGAAGTATGGTCCTTGATCGCTTATTATCGCTCGTTGTGTGCAAAATCTAGAAAATATAGAAATTTTCAAAAAATTAACAGTGGTTCTAGCGTCATTATTTCGAGTAGCCTTAGCTTCTACCCATTTAGAAACATAATCAACAATATAAATTATATAAATATTTCCAAATGAAGAAGTAAAAAGACCCATGTAATATATTCCCCACACATAAAAAATCTCATAGGCGTGAATCAAATTTTGAGGTAATTCATTCCTTTGTCTTAAGTTCCCTTCACTTTGACACTTCTCACATGATTTACAAAATAAAAAAAAGTCACGAAATAAAGTAGGCCAAAAGAAACCACATTCCAAAATTTTATGGGCAGTTCACTTTGGTACAAAGTGACCACCGCATGAATAAGAATGACAAAAGTTTAGATATAATTTACCTATTCTTTAGCGATGCGTCACCTAATTATCTGATCCGATTAGTGCTTCCATTAATAAGGATTATCCCAAATATTATAATGGGACTCCCTCTTTAATCAATTAATTTCATATTTAGGCAAGTCTACAAGTAATTTATATATGGCCAAATAATTTACCATATATGCGAACCATGGAATCATCTTTTGCACCAACATCAAACGTTCCTTAAGAACTTTTCTCGAAGCGACAGATCGATTATAGAAAGGGGAATGCAACTCAAATGATCTGCAACTAAGTTTTTGCATCCCTTCTTTTCTTTAATTTCCAAAATAAATTCTTGTAAAAGAAGGATCCATCTGATAAGTCTTGGATTCACGTCCTTTTTGCTCATCATATACTTTAAAGTTGTATGGTCAGAAAAAAACCACTTTAGTTCCAAGTAAATAAGATCTAAATTTATCTAAAGCGAAGATAATAGAAAGTAATTCTTTTTCTATTGTGGAAATTTTTTTTTTAGCCAACTCTAGGGTTTGTGAAGTGTAGGCAATAACATGCGGTTCTTTACCTATTCTTTGTCTAGGAATGACTCCAACGCTCTTATTCGATGCATCACACATAAGCTCAAAACCATATTCCCAATTTGGCGCTTTGACGATTGGTGTTGTGATCAAATTTTCTTTAAGTACATCGAATGATTTTTTGCACTCAAGATTAAAGTCAAAGACTTTCTCTTTCTGCAGCAGCTCACACAACGGCCGCTTCATCTTTGAAAAATCTTTAATAAATCTTCGGTAGACACCTACATTGCCAAGAAATTAACGAACCTCTCTCAGAATTGTGGGGTAAAGTAGTGAGAGTATAATATCGGTATTGTCTTTATCAATATCAATTCAATTAGACGAAACAATATGTCTTAGAATTAATCCCTTATCAATAATAAAATGGCATTTTTCGTAGTTCAAGATAAGATTAAATTCTAAGCATCTCTTAAGCATTTTTAGTTAAATTATCAGGACACTCACTTAAAAGAATTATCATATACCGTGAAGTCATCCATGAAAACTTCGATGCCCTTCTCCACATAATCAAAAAAATACTCAGCATACATATCTGGATGTGGCCGACGCATTACAAAGGCCAAAGGGTATTCACCGATATGTAAATGCACCAAATGTACAAGTAAAAATTGTTTTTTCTTGGTCTTCTTGCACCACCGAGATCTACAAAACACCTGGAAAACTATCATGGAAACAATAATGAGTTTTCCTAGCTAATCTCTCAATTATCTGATCTACAAAGAGAAGAGGAAAATGGTCTTTTCTAGTGAGAGAGTTCAAGTTCCTGTAATCAATAAAAACTCGCCATCCATTTTGAACTCTTGTCGACACTAACTCCCTTCTTGATTTTCGATCACTATGACTCCCATTTTCTTGGGACTACATGAATTCGACTTATATGATTACTATAAAATATAAGATAGATCACATCGGCATCAAGAAGTTTTGAAATTTCTTCTTTACTACTTCCATCATTGGTGGATTTAATCAGTGTTAACCTTCTCGTGATGCTTTGTACCTTCTTCAACATTGATTTTGTGCATGAAAGTTGAAGGACTAAGTCCCTTAATGTCGACAATAGTCCATCCTATGGCTTCCTTGTGCGCTCGCAACACTTTCACCAACGCTTTCTCTTCTTTTTCGGATAACTTGTTTGAGATGATCACTGGTAAGGTTTCATTTTTTCCCAAAAAGACATATTTCAAGTGCTCCCGTAACTATTTTAACTTTATCTCAGGTTCCTGCAAAACAGAAGGTAACATTTTAGTTTTAGAGGAAGTCAGAAATAAGTTAGAATTGATAGAAAAAAAATATTTTCAAACTCCCTTTCTTCCTCTCTACGACAAAGTTCAAGATCCCTATAAAAATTATAAGAAAGATTAGATTCAACAAATTTATCAATTAAGGGATAAATAATATCGACATATTTCAACTCTACAATCTCACCATTAAACTCCATTGTTAATATAATGCTTCTCACATTGATCTTTTGTACGCAGTGCTTAGGAAGGGTTAGCCTAAAAGTACCTCGAAACAAGTATTCGTTCTATCATTTTCCATGTTGATGCCATAGAAATCAGTAGGAAAAATAAGAAAGTCGACATTCTCTGTGACATTTTCAAGCACACACTAGAAGAAATTTAGATTGTTTCAACAAAATTATTTATCACTAAAAGAACTAAATTTGTCACGATATATTTATTCTGACCAAATTTATTTGTTACCATGTTTGTTAGAACAACCTTGTCATGTAAAGTATATTGTGACAAAATTGTGTTCGTTACCATAACATAATATTTATTGTAATAATGAAATTTCCTTTCTATAATTAACTTATCGCAATAAAAATATTTGTCACAATCATTTAACCATTTCGTCACGAGAAGCGCATTTTTTCATAACTAACTTTTATTTAAACATCAAATATAAAGAATTTTTGTGAAGAAAATACATAAGGCAACAAAAAATTATTTTTTCGCAGTTGCTATTTCATCACTAAATGTACCTCATAGAGACAAAATATTTGTTAAAATAAAATAATTATTTTATTACAAAAAATAAATTTCTTCACAATTAAGTTAAATTATAACATAAAAAAAGGTTTTAGTAATAAAAAGACATATTACAACAAAATTTATTTTCTCACTACTTTTATTTCGACACTAAATATTTTTATAACTTTTTTACTGTGACTAAATAATTTTGTTACAATTTGTTATTGTAAAAGAATATTATTTGTCACAATTTTTTATAATGAGAAATTAATATTTATTATAAATTGTTATTTTGATTAAATAAATTTGTCACAATTATTTTTGACAAAATATTAGAACAAAATAAATTTGACATAACTATTTACTTTGACTAAATTTAACTTGTTATTATGACTAAATCATTTTATTGCAATTTGTTATTGTGAAAGAATATTACTTGTCACAATTTTTTATGATGAGAAATTAATATTTGTTATAAATTATTATTTTGATTAAATAAATTTGTCAGAATTTTGTTTGACAAAATAAATTTGACATAAATTTTTATTTTGACTAAATTTACTATGTTATTGTAACATAATAAATTTGTTATAATTAGTTATCGTAATGTTCTCACAAGCGTGATACCATTAAATGAACTAAGCTAAAGGTTTATACGGTTTTATAATGAATCATAATTGAAGCAATCGTTATAACTTATAAACAACAAATAGAGTTCACAAGGAAACTGAAACCATCATGAATCAAATTTGCAGCAAGCAACTAATCTTCAAATGTTGCTGGTATACATGAGGATTCTGACTCTATCACCGTGCAAAGGAACCAAAAGATACACATAAGATTAAAAGAAAAATGTACATACACCCAATGAATAACAACAGTATAACACACTTACCATGGATTTTGGGGGAAGGTTGGGCTTGAACTTAGCACTTATAACACCACTGTTACCATGGAGCCTGGCTACATTGACCAAAATGTAGCGATAGTGCGAGCCATTCTTCTTCACATTGGCCTTGTAAATATAAGCCATTCGCTTGTCGGCGTACTAAGCCACTTCCTCCTTGGTGTTAACCCCCTCGATCTGGATTAGTGAAGTGTTAGGGTACTGGTTCGACTTTGACGTAACAACCACCAGCACAAGAGAAATCATAAGCAACAATCCAAAAGTGGGGGAAACAAAAAGAAGAAAAACAATTCAAAGAACACGTTGAATCATCTAGTTTACAATCCCATACTTTGTTCCAAAACACTTTCTTAGCCAATAAACACAAAATATGAAAGGAAATCAAACACATCAGATTAGCTAATTTTACTCATACAAAAACGAAACATTCAATTTCTATACAATCTTTCTCTAATTTCTAAAGAAAAAGAAGAGCTTAAGATAAATAAAAATGAATTGGAAGTAATACAAAAAGTTCAAAGCTTTACTACCTCTTGTAACCCAAGATGGTTCTGTTATACCTTAATTTCGTCCGGGTTCCTATCCTCCATGTGAGTAGTCTCAGCTGGTCCCACCAAGCCTCGTCACCAAACTGGTCATTCAGCAAGCACAACGGGTCCCCTCGGGCTTATTCACCAGCAAAATAACAGATTGGTGACCAGTAATAAGGGGATAAAAAAAACGGTTATGGGTAACAAGGAGGAGCAGGAGAGAGCTATTATATTACCTAGTTCCCATTCGAACAGGAGGAAGCCATTTTTTCATTAAGAGGCAATTTTCATCAAGAAAAAGGGGGAAACAAACTGTAAACGGGGAATATTCCATTATTCCATTCGGGAAGAAAATAGAGGATCAATGGCAATACACCACATTTCTTTTTTGTTTTCCTTTGTAACAAAAGCAAAGTAATTAATAAAACCCATTTTCGTATTTGAGGTATTTTTTATATCTATCCTAAAAAATCAGTGGATATATTTGTTTTATTTTTCTGTGAACCCAATAAAACGGAGAAAGAGAGAGATTTACCTGAGCCATCTATCGTTGGAGATGGGGCAGGAGCGTGGGAGTTTGAAAGCTATTTTAGGGGATTTTAGGTTTCCCTCAATCGAGAGACGCGGGGTTTAGACATAAAATAAGGGTGTTTATTTCGGGGTTTGGGTGAGTCTTAATTAAGAGTAGGTATCGGATGAGTGAGTCACCATGAGGCATCTCAATTTGTTTAAGATGGCCTAGGGTTTTCACTGGGTGGTTTAGGGGATAGCCGGAGATGGACGTGGCCACCTAAGCAAGGTGGCCGGCGTGAAGAGTCTTGGAGATTTCGGTTTGAAAAGAAGAGTAGAGGGAACGATTTAGTAAGTCTTAGGTTTAGTGTAGCTTACCTTACTAGCGTGGTAGGTGGCCGTAGCAAAGAGTAATCACTGAGGAGACCACCGACGACCGACGGTGATGGAGGCTCTGGTAAGTTTCGACCGAGGGGTGACTTTGAGAGAGAAGAGTGTTAAACGGTTGAGCTTGTTGATAAGAGTGATTAGGTTTAGTTTAGGGTTTTCTTAGTTAGGTTATAAATTAATTTTTGGGTAAATTGGGGTTTAGTTACCGAAACTTAGAGGTAAAACTATGTTTTGTTTCTTCCACTTTTAGTGTTTATTTCATTTTAGTCACTGCCAAGGACTGTTTTCGAATTTATCCTTTTCTATCTGTTCTGATTTTGTTTTTTTTGCCAGATTTAGGTTTCAATTATAATTGTTGGGTTATTTGAGCTAAAGGTCTTCATATTTTCTTTGTAATTCATTTTGGTCCACAAATCAAGGTTTACATGTTTACAATTTTGTCTTTTTATTTTATGCGCATTTAATTTTACTCCTAGTGTTAATTTCTTTAATTTTTGATGTTTTAGACATTTGACCATTAAATTTTTTCATGTTATATTTTAGTCCTGAGTTTATGTTATTTTTCATTTTTGTTCATTTTCGCATTTAACCTGTAATTTTGGTTATTTGATAATTTAATCACTTAGCAAGCTTGTTTAGTTTATTGGTTAATTTCTATTTTGTATGTATGGTTGTGATTTTCTGTTGTTTTGGACCTTTATGTCAGTAGTGAATATAAGGATGGGCTATTGGCAATAGATTAAGTTTTGTTTATAAACAATGACATTTATATTATTTTAATGTATATGGTATGTGCACATTTTTTATGCATGTATGTATTATATCATTAGATTTTATTTTCAATTTTAAGGAATGAGATAAAAAAAATATATTGTTATTTATTAATTGATTTAGAATAAAAGATATTTGTCACATGTTAATATGACCATAATAGGTTTAATAATTTTAAAATATTAAAAATTCATTGTTATACTTGAAAAATATATAGTCATATGTGTATTTTAGACTCAAATATTTATTTGAATATGTGGCATTATTTAATTAGATGTTGCATGATAGCCTCACGTACATACTTGACCTAATTATAAAGAGAAAGAATATTTGGGGAATTTATATAGGGTGGCCGAAATTGAAGTATGATAAGTCCAATGCATGCATATAGGTGTGAATTTGGGCAAACACTTGAGAAATACTATTCAGTTCGATATCGAATTATTCAATTAATAAATTAAATATTTAATAATTATAATAAATAATAAAATATTTTATCGAAATGCTCTCATTTTTTTGATCCAAGAGTTAACTTACATCATGCTAGTACTTTTTTTAATAGCAACAACTAGTATTTTTAAAAAGTAAAAATATCTTAAATTACAATAAGAATTTAATTATCTTCGAAAACTAAATACATAATTTGGACTTTTCCTATAATATTGAAACTAACCAATTTAGATCATATAAGGGCCATACATGAAAAAGTTAAAAAATAAACCAAATGACTCGAACAAAAATAACTACGAATAATCTGATTGCATTGGCAAACGAACCACAAAAGGCAACAAAAATTATTTTCTCGCAATTGCTATTTCGTCACTAAATGTAACTTACAGAGAAAAAATATTTGTTAAAATAAAATAATTATTTTATCACAAAAAGTAAATTTCGTCACAATTAAGATAAATTATAACATCAAACAAAAAATATTTTCATGAAAAAAAGGTTTTCGTGACAAAAAAGACATATTACAACAAAATTTATTTTCTCACTACTTTTATTTCAACACAAAATATTTTTTATAAATTTTTTTTACTGTGACTAAATAATTTTGTTACAATTTGTTATTGTGAAAGAATATTATTTGTCATAATTTTTTATAATGAGAAATTAATATTTGTTATAAATAGTTATTTTGATTAAATAAATTTGTCACAATTTTTTATTTTGACAAAATATTGGGACGAAATAAATTTGACATAATTGTTTACTTTGACTAAATTTAACTTGTTATTGTGACTAAATCATTTTGTTGCATTTTGTTATTATGAACGAATATTACTTGTCACAATTTTTTATGATGAGAAATTAATATTTGTTATAAATTATTATTTTGATTAAATAAATTTGTTAGAATTTTTTATTTTGAAAAAATATTGTGACAAAATAAATTTGACATAAATTTTTATTTATTACAAAAAACTTGAGTTTTATTATTTGATGTAATAATATTTTCTATAACAATGATTCTAAATTATAATTATAAAAATTGTCAATATAACTTTTGGAACAAAAAAGTGAAGAAAAATAGTTATGATAATTAATATATGCTATCACTATAGTTAAAATTTATAACTACAAATATAATTTGTCACAAAAACGTGAATATCATTATTTTTTACAATGTTTTTTTGTAATAATTATTAACACTTATAGTTACAAAATTTCCCAATAAATGACTTTTTTGGCGCAAAAATATATGGAGGGAAATCTTTATGTTTGTATATTTTGTCAGCATAATTAAAACAATATAACAACAAACATTGTTTTTTACTAAAAACTTGAATCTCTTTATTTGTTGTGACAATTGTTTTGTAACAATAATTATAGCTTAAAGTTACAAAACATGTCACTATATGATTTTTTTTACAAAAAATAGGAGATAATCATTTGTGACTATACATTTTGTCACAAAAAATCTAAATCTCATTATTTATTGTGACAATTTTCCTGTCATAGTTACTAAAACTTTTAGTTACAAAAGTTGTCACTGTAAGCCTTCCATTTGGTGCCAAAAAATTGGAGGGAAAATTTATGACAAAAATTAGTAATAAAATTTATTTTGTCAAATATGTTACACATGTTTATTAATTGTGGCAAATTATTATGACGATTTTAACTTTTGTCATAATTGTATATATTTTTTTAATCTAATGCGACGATTATTTATTTTGTCACCAAAAAGCTACTAATAGTGACAAAATTAATTTTGAGAAAATTAAATTTGCCACAATAATAGAAATTTCTTGTAGTGGTACTCCCTTCTTGTATATAACAGAACGATCAACCAAATGGATAGTTACTCTTGTTTCCTTCAAAGGCTCGTTAGTAATCACATTATAAACAGAAAGTGGCATAACATTAATTGAAGTTCTTAAGTCGTACATTGCACGTTTAATTAAAATATTTACTATTTTATAAGATATAGCATACATACATTGATCATTCATCTTTGGTGAAATACTACATAGACATGTCCTCCCATATTTACTTTCTCATGACCAATCAGTCTCTTCTTTGTGGAGCAAATCTTCTTTAAAAATCGATAATACCTCGGCACTTATCGAATTACTTCAAAGAGAGGTATGTTGACTTGTACTTTTTGGAACACCTCTAGGATTTCCTTTTCTTCGTCTCTTTTGTCATGCCTCATCAATCTTGATGGGAAGGGTGGTGTGATTTCATGAGGAGGAGGAGGAGTTGGCGATGACGATGTACCTTGGATGTAGGAAGGTGGCGTTTCCTTCCTCTTTTTGGAACGTGCGACATTCTCCACTAGGACTTCAGGTGTGATAACAGTTCCACTTTGGAAGGTGATAGCACTAACATTTTCTATCAGATTTGACTCCATTTAAGAAGTTAGTCTTCCCTACGACTCTAATCTCTCCACGGTTTAAGCCAGTTGTCTCATTTTCTTGTTCAACTCTTGAAGATGTGCTTCAGTTCGGCTTTGGAATTTTTCTTGGGAAGTAACTAGTTTCTCAGAAATTTCCATCTTCTCCATTATCGCCTCCAATGATGGTTTTTGCTACTGTTGTTATGGAAGTGGCCTCGGTTGATATGTCGGCTTCTAGTTTTATGCATAATTGACGTTCGAATTGTCTCGCCATCTCGGATTGTATGTATTTCCATACAAGTTGTATGGTCTCTTATTACTTTAGATTTTCTGGCAATAAACGAATTAACTACTTCAGTTAATTTATCTAATTTATTTTCAATGGAAAATGTACTTATCTCATGAACCCATCGACTAATGCTCCTTTACTAGCAGCATTTACCATTTTTATCTCTAAGGCAACAGTCCTTCGTAAAAGTATTGAAGTAATGTTTACTCGATTAATTCGTGCTGCAAACAACTTATGCAAAGCTTCTTAAATCGCTCCCAGTAGTCATAAAGACTTCATTCATTCTTTTGTCATATTAAAAGAATGCTCATTCGTAAGTCACTTGCTTTGACTGCTAGGAAGTACCTGTCATGAAAAATTCAACTCATGTCAGCCCATGAATTAGCTAATTTTAGAGGTAAATAAAATAACCATTCCTTAGCCAAATCGGCTAAGGAAAAAGATAAAGCTCTGAGTTTTATTTGGTCTTTAGAAACTCCCTGTGGTTTCATGTTAGAAAAAACCATGTGGAATTTCGTCAAGTGTTTGTGTAGATTTTGATTAGGAAGACCGTACAATGCAGAAAGAAGATGAATAAGTCATGTCTTTAATTGGAATGGAGTTTTGCCTTGAGGAAAGGTTATACACAACAACGTTTGAGTGGTAGGAGCTGTAGTTAGCTCCCAAATCATTTTTTTAGCTTCTTCATGTAACACTCTTAGCCCATAAACATATACTATTATGAGTTAAAGATGTCACATTAACTATTCAAAACGTTTTCAACCCAAATAGGTAATTTTTTTTTTCATATTCACAAACTCCATATTTATCATTTATTATAAAATGACTAATCTAAGAAAATCAAAATAAAATATTTTGACATCAATTTCAAATCCGATTTTAAGAAGTAACAAGAAGTTCTGCTATGTTTCATATATTAAATTAAACTATATAATTTAAAATCCCATTAAAATTAATTTTTAAAACATAGTTTGGTATCATAATATTTGTTCATACTAAATTATATTTGATACTATCTATATTAATAATTTACAACCATATCTTATTTGTGTACATACTAGCTAGAAAATTTAGAACACAATAGGATATCTCCACTATTACCTGTAAATATTTTTGGTGATTGATGCTAAGCTCAGCTCATTACTCTTCTCACTTTCTTTTACCTACGCTAAATCACACACGGCAATGTAAATAAGTAACAATGTTCAATTCATTATGATCACTTTACCTATATTTTCAATCATGCTATTAATATTAACATGATATGAATTGCATATAAATTTCTTACCAATATACTTTCCATTTATTCCATAAGCTCATAAGCTTACTTCCTTATTATCATTTATTAACCAATAAAGTATAGCCCAATCTAAACCCTAAAGACCCTGGGTACTCGAGTCAAACCTGCACCGAAGTGTTTGGCATAAGGTCGTGCCCAACTACTGCACTAGGTATCCTTACACAACCTTATCTAATATGAACATGCAACTACTAAACTCTATGGCATGCCAACTATACCTTGTCCTTCAATGACTTACTTGGGCATATAGTCTATATTTATTTAATCCATCCATGGCAAAATATACTAATATAATTTAACATTGAGCAATTTATACCCAAAATAACATTCATGGTAAACGTCATATATTTTCATGATAAACATCATATATAATAACCAATGATCAATATATTTTTATATTCAATATTTGACTTGTTTAGAATATGTCAAATATATGATATATAACGTAAAAAGCATGCCAATTTTTTTAACAAGGTAGACTTATCGCAAGTCTAACCCGATATTGTCGAAAACATTTATGCATAATATTATGCATGCATTGCACTCACTTTGACATTACATATAAGTTAAAATACAAGCCTCACTAATCTTTAACTTGGTCCTTTGCTTTCGATTTGGTTCAATCCCAATTTTTATCACCATTTCATTTTCTGGCAGTTGCACTTTCAAAAAAATATTATTATGTATTAATATACACTATTAAAAATTATTCCGTTTATACCAATGGAAACTAGACTTGAATACAAATCTAACCATATAAGGAAATTTTTGTAGTTCAATTTGTACAATTTATAATGAATTTTCAAATTTGCCTTACAGGAGCTATTTTGAGTAGAATCTACTGCCTGGTTTTCTTACCTATCATCGATTAAAAATTCATATATTTTGATATACTCCTCAAAATCAGTAGCCATTGTTTTAAACAAAACTATACTGACATACAAATCCAACAATATAAAAGTCATCCACTAATAATTTCTATAAATTTATTGTGATTTTCTAAACTTACTGTTTAGATCACAAATCTAGGCAGATTTCACCAATTTGCATTTTTGGCTTATTCACTAATTCTATTAGCCCACCAAATACACAAAAATTCACACAACATTAGGAGTCACTATTACTATAGTAACTTCTTCACTGTCTCATCGAAAGCCAATGTTTATTCGATAACATAAGTAGAAATTAATATACACTCACCTGGTGCCCTTAGCTTGCAAACCTTCCTTAGAGATTCACATTTCATCCTTAAGTTTCTCCTTAGATTTAATAATGTTTGATATTGATTTCAAGCACACAATCTAAATGATCATAATTACAAAACATATACAAATTCAAACCACATGTTAGAATATTACTAACATAGGCACACAATAGAAAATAAATTCTTAAAAATCTTCTGATGCTCATTCGATACTAATTTCATCTCACCAAAATCAATGTTGACCTTAACACTTGAAATTGACCATTCAAGTTCCATTTAATCCAAATTTAACCAAACTTCACAACATTTTCACTTAAGTTCCCAACATTTCCATATTTGTGATTTTATCATCAACTTTTACCAACTTTCTAAAATAGCCCAATTTCAATTTTCAACACTTCAACATTAATTTCCAGCATATTATATCAACTATTGAACAATTACACATTGTTCTCATAATTTTCCATAATTTTGAATAGGTTCCCCACTTTTACAAAATTACAAGGTCTCTATAACTTTCTAAAGCTTGTAGAATCATTCCTGCATCATTTCCAACCCTTCCATAATTTCTCTCATCCTTAAACACCATGGACAAATTCTTTAAGGTTAGGGTTCCATGATTTTCACTTGATTTCAATTGATCCAAGCATGGAATCAACTTAAATCAACATTTCCAAGCTTCTACAATTACACCCCTATTATGATTTTATCAAAGCACAAACTTTTCTAAATTAAGGTTTAGGTCAAGAATCATTAATAGCATTTCTAGGAGGTTTTGACCATCACACAAGCTTGGAAATGATTCTACAACCTCAATAACCTCAAAATCTATCATTAATTCTTGAAACCCTAATATGAACATAAACCCTAAAATTTGGGAACTTAACATCTAAGCATGATTAGCACACAATAATGTTACCAAATGATAGAGTTTTTCGGATAGAACAATTTTATATTTCACGGTTCGATCCAAAATCCTAAAGAAATTGCTCAAAAATGAAAAATAAAATTTATCTTACCTAGGTTATGAGGAGCAAATAGAGGTTGAAGAGGGCCTTATTTTCATAAAATTTATAGTTAATTTCATGTTAATTTGTCATTTATTAAGCTTAAATGAAATTAATATTCATGTAATGGGAAATGGCAATTTTACCATTAATGAAATTTGATAATTACATCCATACAAAGCTACATGTTGGTTATCATCTTTCAAAGTAAAAAATGAACAACATATTATACCCTTGACAACCTTATCCATGCAACTTTTAAAAAAATTTCAATCTTGTAATTTTCATCCAACGATCCATAATAAACATGGGAATTAATTCTCAAATACAATGATCCATGTTATTTTCCTTCATTTTAAAATGTGGAAATAAAATTTCTAAGTTTAATTTATCATCCTTAAAAATTTCTCAAAAATTATATTTGATTTGATAAAAAATCTGATTCCCACCAAAACGTCATTCTTGGGGGTGAACTATTCATTTAAAGGGCTAAAATATAAAACTTTTGAAAATTAAACTTTTAGTCCCTAAACTTTTGAACTGTATACTTGGCCACTAAACTTTCAAAATTTTTATTTTGGTCACTAACCAAAATTTATGCATATGATGTAGACAAATGAACGCACTACTTTTTCATATACTGCTCTCTTTTCAAATTAGTTTTTTCAACATTTGATTTCTCTACTAAATTTAAAATGTACTAATTCCATAAGTTAATTTTTACTACATCTTAATATCCTCCGGTATGTTAACATGAGAAGAATCTGATCGATACTTTTAGAAACAATTATCACTACTTTAATAGAATATCTTTTTGCATATTTTTTAATTTGAATAAGACTTTTGTTAATCGGTAGCTATATTGAGATTATATTAAATAATCTTTATTCATTACAAAGTCCATTGTAAATTGTTCATATTCCCACTAAGGGATGGAAATCGGTTACAATAATCCTGAAGGCACTTGATGTTCTATTTTAACCTGGTGACATATCAGGCATTTAGAAACTTGGTGATAGCTCTCTTCATACTTGCAACTAATATCAAATCTTTCTTTGATAATATAAGCATCCATAAGACTTAACTTCAAGGTCTTTGGTTTACCTTTATCCATTTATTCTATCTTTTACAAGCAATTTTCATCTTTCCTTTGATGATCCTTTATTTGATGTAACAATATAGGTTTAACTTTAATTCTACATTCGAAGTGCCATCTGTCTTTAAAGAAAATCACGTATTCAAAACTATCATAACGTAAATATCTTTTGGCTTTGTCGTATCATCCACCACGTTAGCCTTTCATGATGGTAGTCGATAAGCACATCATCATTATTTAAGGAATTCAATCAATTTCCTTTATTTTCACTCATTCGAGTAAACACATACTTTTGCCTTTTTAGATCCATATAGATATAGCGACACTCACCATAAAAATAGTGGTGTTATTTCATTAAGGTAAACACAACTATTGGCCAACTCAAGATCATGAGTAGGATAATTTCTTTCACGATTCTTTAGTTGCTTTGAAACATAAGACCTATATTTCCCTCTTGTATAAGTACATCTTCCAAACCTTTATGAGACGCATTACTATAAATCACATAATCTTTTCTAGATTCTGATTACATTGACCTTGGAGCTTATGTCAGTATTCTTTTTAATATCTCGAAGTTTTCTTGTCATTTATCATTCCAAATGAATAACATGTCTTTCCTCAATAGCTTGGTTAGAAGGAAGACTATCATCGAAAAGTTCTTCACCAACTTTTGATAGTAATCAACAAGTCCCAAGAAACTTTAACATTCGAAAACATTCCTTGGACTTTATCATTCGATTGTGGCTCGTGCTTCCTTTTGCTATATTCTTATCCCCTCAGCTTAGATCATATGGCCAAGAAATACATGTTAGAGTATGCTTAAGGAACAATCATATGATGATTGTAATGATACATTTTATTTAACGGTTTTATTGAAAAAGGGCATTGCCACTATTATTTTCAGTTATATATTTGTGTTTAACATAAACTGAAAGATAATAAAGTCTATATAATAATGTAATTATTATTAAAAGATCCTTAGTCAAGTATTATCATGGGCATGAACAATAATAATTTGCTTAAGACTAACATTTTATTTATTGATGACAATGAGTTATCATTGACATAAAGATGTCAGAATGGATACATGAATATATTGTTAAATAACAATGTATTAGATTGACCCACTATGAGCATATGTCTTGAATTATTATGTAATAGTCATAACATTGCTCATGGTGATGACTATATGTATGATCTTCAGACTTGAGATCATTACTATCTCAACATATATTGTTGTATGTTTTGATACAATTAAACATGATTCGTAATTGGTTGCACTATAAAGACTGTTATTGAATATATCTCGATATATGTAGTGGTGTGTGTATGATTAAGATATAATTTGTCCTTCCTAAATAATAGGAAATATATCATAGGCCACTTGATTGAGTGAGACTAGAAATGCATGACCATGCTCGAATAAGTTGATATGAGATATCACAAATTATTCGTTAATTATAATCTACTGTAGATATCAAGAAACAATAAACGGGCCATACAAGTGTGACTATTCCAAGGATTGTGCTTATTCTAGATATAAAGGACAAAAGGATGTAATACATAAAAGAGTTAATCACGAAGATGATATGTCGAATCATAATTTCTTGTAACTTAGGTGACAATGATATATAGCTAGATGTACAATTTTTTGTAATTTACTAATATATATATTTATAATTAATATATGTATATTTGATATATATATGTGATTTTAATTATCCCAAATATAGTAAGTAAACATTAAAAGAATGTAATTATGATTAAAACTCTTTTAATGGATATTTAGTTTGAAATAATTAAATAAGAGTTTAAATAAACATTAAATAGTGTAATTTGGATTATAAGTTTTTAATGGATTTTTAATTTGAATTAATTAAATAAGAGTTTACTTAATTCAAATTAAAAAAACCCTAATATGTTAGGGTAACTCAGATATTTAAAGATAAGTGAGGTCTAGCAGCCGAAGTTAATCTTAAGCCGTTTTCTTAAAACCATTTTTTGGAAATGTTAAATTTTGCTCTTAACTGGGTGAAATGAGTAGAGGTCACGACGTTTTTTGTGGAGGCTAGGATTCGAACCGTTTGTGATAATCAATAGATACTACTATCTTTGTTGATTTACAAGGAACCCAATTTAAGTAATCACATCCCTTTCTCCCGGTTTCAGATTTAAAGTACTTAGATCGCTGGTGAGACTGTCGTGTTTTGTTTCCTCTATGCCATGGGGTGTGCCGAAGGTCCCAACAATACAACCTTAGACAAACAACTTTTATACTTTATCAACTTAACATATAACTTTTCTCCCGAAGAGGTGGAAGAACTATACAAAGATATGCATCGTGTTCTTTCTTGGTCTTACAATAGATCAAATATCACCAATGAACACTACCATCAATTAATCCAAGTATAACTAAAATAATCAGTTTATCAAATCTATAAATGTCGCAGGAACATTTATTAAACCAAACGACATTTTCGCAACTCATAGTGTTCATATTGAATTGTAAAGTTTTCTTAGGAAGATCTTATTCCTTATCTTTAACAAATAATATTCAAATAGGAGATTGATAACTCCATAAAAGACTATATTTTAGGTCTTTTTACTTAAGTTATTTACTGTCTAAAAGCCATTGACATAACATTTAAGTTGCATATAGTTGTGTTTAGCACATTGTTTCTCGTGGTAGATAAGTTTTTAATGCAACAAAGTTTATTTGATTAAACTGACGTTGCTGATGAGAAGGGTTGTGTGTTGGTTTTGATGATGCATGTGATAGGAAATGACCGAGGAATAATTTATTTTTCAAGAAACATTCTATGTTAGGGCAAAATGAACTGAAGATGATGACTGTGAGGAATAATTTTTCCACTACAAGTTTTATCCCCTAAGTCTGACGTAGTACAAGACAAAATTGCTGACGTCGCGTGGCCAGCTGTCTAAGGCAGCTCAAATGAACCCCTGCCCTTATTAAGGATTTGAGACCACTTCCAGGTGCCAATTTATTCACACAATGTGTGTGAATTCAACCCTAGAAATTCCCACTGTAAATAGCACATTATATCCTTAACAAAAGAGGAGAGACATATACCCTAAAAGAAAGGGTTAGAGAAAGACAGTTGCAACACTCTTTTTTCACCGTTCTCCCTCTCGTTCGTCCTTGGTTCCCTCTATAGCTAGGCTTCACCGTAGCAGCGACTAGGCCCTCGAGGTAGGCTAGCTCGCTAGAGCAGTCATGGTGGTGGTCTACGATAGAACTTTATTCTGGGAGATTTTATTCCTCTTGTTCTTCATTTCTTATATTTTAAGGGCTTATATTTAATGAATATTTTTGGGATGATGTTAGCCACACCATAAACTATTTTATTTGGTGTTAGAAATGCTTGATTGATATTTATTTTATGTTAATGGATGATTAAGTATGTTTTTGTTAAATGTTGTTTTGTTCACCATTTTAATCTTTTTCCTTAGCGCTATAAGAGCTTTTGAAAGATTGCCTAGTGCCTTGGCAAAATATTTCTAGTCTTTGTAAGAGCTTTTGAAAGATAGCCATTTTCTAGGAGTTGATACTTAATATCGAGAGAGTTAGATTAGATCTACGTGAACAAGGGAACTAACATGGGATGATGAGGTTCTAATTCACCTAAGAAATGAGGAGATGATTGCATGCGACTAAAAAAGATAAATGCTTAAGTAGATAGGCTAGCGCTACTGTTTATGCTGAGGAGTATTGTCGTAGCAACAGTTTGACAAACAAAGGGATACAATTCACGTTGAGTAGTATTGCCATAGCAATAGTTTGTCAAGTTCCATGCTAGAGATTCTCTTGAAATCCTTTAGTAAATTATGTTGGTCAACATAGGCTTAGCATACTAGATCATCCTAGATATAGAATAATTTCTCTCCCTAGTAAATCTAACCCAAATGCTCCATTTGAAGTCTGATTGTGTGAGGTTTTTATCTATAGTCAAAACTCAAAAACATTTAGCCTTAGCAAGTTTTATTTGTTTACTATTGCATTTTTTGGCTACGAAAAAACTTTTATGCTCACTTCACTTCATACTTTTCTTGCCTCAGCATACCTTTTCCATCTATTCATACCATTTGTTACTACTTATTTTTCCTTTGTGAATACCATTAGACAAGAAAATTAGGATTAGTTAGTGACACTTAGTTCTAGTTGTAGCAATCTTTAAAGATTTCCCCCAATCCCTGTGGAGACGATAACTCACTTACTACTATATTACTTGCATCGATTGTGTATACTTGCACAAATTTACGTGCCACAACACACACAATTACACGCGATCAAGTTTTTGGCGCAGTTGCCAAGGATTGATAACTGGAGGAATTTTGATAAGTTTTGCCATAGCAAATTTTATTTTCTTGTCACAAATTTTTTATTTTTATTTTTTTGTTTTCTTAATTTCTTTTGTTAGTTTTTTGTCGTCGCATGACCATAAGATCTGCTGGTGAACTATTCATTCCCATCGAACTTGAGATTGAGCAATTGTTTAGACAAAGGTGATGTGGTCAGCTTGCTAGAGGCAATACGAATCAACTGGCATATCAGGCTGATAACCAAATGGATGATCAGGTAGATCCCGTGGTCTCGACAAATAATGTTACCAGAAATGTTGCAATACCAAGAGCTATACAGGACCACTTAACTCCTATTCTTGATGATCTCAAACCTAGAATCATGGCACCAAAAATTCAAGCATCCCTCTTTGAACTCAAACCGGAGATGTTCAACATGCTAAAATTTATCGGTCAATTTGGTGGCATGACTAATGAAGATGTTAGGCAGCATGTATGTGCTTTCCTTAAAGTGTACGTCTCGTTTAGGTAACAAGGTGTGCATGAAGGCATGCTAAAGCTAAAATTGTTCCCTACTCTTTGCGTGTCCGAGCATGAGCTTGGCTTAGTGGGGTCCCATATGGATTAATGGAGTATTGGGCTGATTTGTGAAAAAAAAATCTTCTTCAATATAATTCTCTTAACATGAATATCCATCTTCACAATGACATCGCAAGTTTTTGCCAAAGCGATGAAGAGTCTATGTATGAGTGCTAGGATCGATACAAAAGTTTGCTTCGCAAGTGCACCAACCATGAATTCCACGACTGGACTCAAGTTGTAATGTTCTACAATAGAGTCAACACACCCACTAACATGATGTTGGATGCATCGATGAATGATACTCTTCTTGACAAATCAGCAGATAAAGCCATTGATATACTTGATAGGATAGCCAACAACGATTAGAAATTCCCATCTACAAGGTTTGAAATTGGAAATAAATTGTTTGGGGCATTTGAACTCGACGCCATGGATTAAGTCTCTGCCCAACTTTCTACCATAACAAATATGTTGAAAAATTTCCAGCATTCCAGCGAGGTGAAAGAAGTCAAGGTAACCAGCTCAACATTCATATTTTATCGCGACAACCTTCTTAAGAGTGAATACTCAGAAAATTAGGAGTCTATCAAATTCGTGGGCAATTTCCCTTGAACCAATAACAACATCCAAATTTTTCATGGGGTTATTAAGGGACCAATAACAATCATACAGGCAACCTTAACATGACATAACCAAATATTTTTGAACCTTAAAATTTTCAGCATCAACAAATGCCCTGGTAAATTATTAATAGGGGTTCATTATTTTCCTCAAATTCTAACTCCCTCAAAGCTTCACTGCGAGAATTCATGGCCTCAACAAAGGCCCTGTTGCATGAACACTCTTCAACAATCAAGAACCAAGGCACTCAATTACGAAGCCAAGCAACTTTATTGCAAAGTCATAGCTCATCATTGAGAGTGTTGGAGAACCAAGTGGGCCAAATTGCAATGAAATTACATTCTCGCCCGCAAGGAAGCCTCCTTAGTGATATCGAGGTCATTAAGCCTCATGGAAAAGAGTAATGCAATGTGGTTACGCTAATGAGTGATACCTAAATTAATTTGGAACATAAGTTTGGGGGAAGAAGCAAGAAATTTCTCGCCACGACATTACTCATGAAGAGTCTGAAGGTCAAGCAACAATTGTTGAACAAAAATATTTGCCTAAGGAAAAGGACAAGGACGAGGGTTCAACAAGTCATCATACTGATGTAAGGGAATTTATTTCCATGGTAAAAGTTTCACCCCCACCTGTAGAAGATGAAGTCAGGCCCCCTGCACCTTTCCCTCAATGGTTGAAGAAGACTGTAATACCCCATTAAAATTAGGGACTAAATTGCAAGTTTTAGAACCTTGTAGCCTAGATTAAAACTTTTAGGGAGTTTAGGGAATAAACTTGGAATTATCCCATTTTTTTGGTCAGTGAAAAATAAACCCCACGAATTAAATTAAAATCCTTACACCTAAAAGTCCTCAATTCTCCACCCTAGGCGTCGCTCCCCTTCACTAATTTACTTTGCCTCGACTGACGTCGTGGTGAATTACTGGTACTATTAAAATCACCGTCTTAGTCCAATCGTAGCTTGGGGTCCATATCACCAAAACCTTATGTCATCCGTCATGGATGATCGTTCGAAAAGTAGATCAAAAACCCTGATTTTTCCTTCACTTTTGCTTTGATTTTGGTCAGTCCAACCGCTGTTTTGCTCACTGCCACCGCCACAGTGTTCCTCGCGCCTCTCTGGTCAAGACCCAACTGATGGGTCAAGTTGTCACAATTGTTTTCTTCATCGTCGACGTGGGTAAGCGTTTTAACACTTTTTCTTTTGTTTCTGGTGGTTTTAGCTGAAATTGGTTGTTATTATGACGTTAAGGTTTGAATGATCATGGAGCAATCGACCGATCACCCTGAGCCAATCCCCACCGTCACACGCCCTCACGTACCTCCGTGTGTGTGTGGGCTTCTTCCCCTACCCTGGAAACCATCTAGAACCGGTCCAGTCGGTCTAAACTGGCTCGAACCGGACAACCCGATCTGAATCAGGTCTGTTTGACTCGAATCGAGTCAACCCGACCTAACCCGTTAACTTTGACTCAACCCATTGACCAATTGACTGGTCTAATCGTTGACTTTGATCGGTCTGACTGTTGATGTTGACTTTGACTGATATGACCATTGATTGTTAACTTTGACCAAAAAGTCAAATATTCAAAAAATGTCATATTTTATTTTTTTCGACGTCCTGAGTCTGAATTCGAAATCTGTTTTTCCAAATTCGCACTCGGTAATCCATTTTTTTAGTGTTTTATCTTTGGAATCAAATTTGGTTTTTAGATTAATTTCAATTTATGACATAAATTCGTTTGCTATGTAAATCGAGGTAATACATTACTAAGTTCGAGGTTTATCGAATGAAGTTTAAATAATTGATCGATATGGCTTGTAAATTGAGGTAATACATTACTACCTTATGTATGCTTTATGGAACATGCTGGCATTGGTTAATGCATATATGAATAAGCTTTATTACATGTGTGTAAGTAATATATTTCTAAACTCATTCCAAATGCGATGAAAAGTTATTAAACTGAATAAGACTCAGATTCCACGTATAGGACCCTTGAGGAATGATAAGAAATAATTTCAGGTTCAGTGATTAATCGATAATCAACCTCATAATCTTTAAATTCTAATTATTTTCGTTAAAAGGTTTAATATTGTAATCACATGGTTAACAAATTACAAAATTACCCATATGAGGTAAAAATGGACCAGAATGACTCTGATAGTGAAAGTACCCTAAGAATTTGTATTTAATTTGATAAACTACTAATTCACCTACTAAATTTCTGATATGTTTGGAAGACGCTGAAAATCAGATCTTAGCATCCGAGAAGGTACAAGACTAGAATTATTGATTTATCAACAATGATCTAAAGATTAAAACATCGAGAGCATTATTTATGTTTGAATTGTTCAAGAAATTAAATTAAATGGAAAGAATGGATTAAAGGAAATGACCAAAATTCCCCTGAAGTGTAAAACCTAAAGTAACACCAAGCCCTGAAATGACTATATTACATGATCAAGTTATATTGAATGGAAGTACTATATGAATCCGAATTGTGGAAATGACTGAATTACTCTGGAAACTCTGAATTGACCGGGATAAACATGGCTACTAAGTGACCTAAGTACCCTTAATGACTTAGAATTAAGCAAATGACATAGATAAGTCTAAAAATGCTGATGAACTTATATGTTGTACCATCCATAAGAGTCTTAAACCATGAATCCATCAAGTCGATATTTCTGGATACCGTTGCAACTCAAAAAGGAAATAAATACCATTGGAATACTTGTTCATCTCTCTAAGGTCCATTAAACGATGGTCAAAATATTGATTAGTTCAGCTAGTGCAATCAGTGTTAATAAGTTAATAATAGAGAAGTTTCATGGTATGAATGATTAACAAGTATCGTAGTGTTAGGATCTGTAGTTCAATTGGACTCGAAAACCTGATAATTCAAAATATAATCTTGAATACCACAAATCATCGCTATACTCTTATTAGATGAAATTACTAAGAATTCTCCAAGAACCAAATGTCTAAAATGCCTATGATTTCCTAAATAATGTAATTACTCCTATCATACCTGAAATCTTAAATAACTTCAAACATATATATCTGAAAAAATTACCATAAAAAGTACATATGTTTGGATTGAAAAGAATTTACCGAATTATCATCGAGCTGTAAAATATTAAAATAAATTTGATATTCAAATGACTAAAATACCCCTGAACTTAAAAAAGATTAGAATACCTTGAACTCTAAGATGATCGAAGTAACCATGAGTGTGGAAGTGACCAAAATATCTTAACAACTTGAAATAAGTGAATGGCTTTAGATAAATTCTAGAAACATCAACAAACTTATGTTGTATCATCCCTAGAGGTTATAGAGCATAACTTAAGAATGCCGAGTATTCTTGATATTGATACATTCCAGAAATGTATAATACCATCAAATAATTGACCGACTCCTCTAGTTTCGTTCAGTGGTGATTCTAAAAGTAACCAGTTCAATAAGTGTAATCAATATTAAGAAGTGCTTATCCGCGAAGTATATCAGTCCAGAATATTGACAAGTTTTACAGAGTGGAGATTGGCTAGTATTTGACTCAAAATCATGATAATTCGGTATAAATTCAGAATAGTGCAAACTACCATTTTACCTTTATTGGACTAAGTTACTAAGAATCTAAAAGAAATTAAAATGTATAGAATTCTCATATTTGTTTGAATAATGGGAACACTCATGTTATAGCTAAATCTTTAATAACTCTGATGTAAAAGGTTCTGAATGTCTTCATGATAACTCAATTGCCTCTAAAAAATATCTGAATATTGTATGATCATGATAAATCACTTCCTCAATGAATGATGAATCAGTTAGCAATCAAACCCCTTTTTATAGGGATCTTGATTCCAAAGTCCTATTAAATTACAAGAGTTTCATGGTTTCCCCCATGATAATTGTTAAGTACCTTCAGAAAGTAACTAGATCCTCTAGTGTGTTCCCCATGTACTACATGACTGTTTTATCTGTTTTGAAATGTGTTTCACCAAAATTTAAGATTTACTGGTTTATGAACCATGACTACATTGTATGTATTCTCTGATTACTATTTTCACTGGAAAATATAATTGTTCTTGATTCATGGATCATGGGATCTACTAGTTACTAGTTGAACTATTTTATTAGGACATTATCTGGGTAGGGTGGAGTGTGGAGGTTTAGCTCTGATCAAGCTGGTAATTACTTATGGACCTAAGATTCTCTGATTACTATTTTCACTGGAAAATATATTGTTCTTGATTCATGGATCATGGGATCTACTAGTTACTAGTTGAACTATTTTATTAGGACATTATCTGGGTAGGGTGGAGTGTGGAGGTTTAGCTCTGATCAAGCTGGTAATTACTTATGGACCTAAGATAACCCTTGGGTAGGCTCTAAGGCCCCAAGAAACTTTCTTGAGTAGGCTCTCAAGCCCTAAGGCACTCCCTTGGATAAATCATGGGACTGCATATGGTGTACGGTGGAGGGTAATTATGTGGTTTATTTTATTATCACTCTTAGAGATTTTATTGGATTACGATCCTGATATTACAGTTTACTATTAAATATGATTTTTATTGGATAATGTATCGGTAAGATTTTGGAGTATGGAGGTTCAGCTTTGATCAAGTTGGTAATTCCTTATGGACCTAAGAAAACCCTTGGGTAGGCCCCTAGGCCACAAGGTACTCCCTTAGGGTGGCTCTTTTTCTGTGTGCTTAGGGTAAGTCCTTATGGATATAGTTCTAAGGAAGTATAAACGATGTTTGGTTGGAGGGTATTTATGTGTTTTTAAAATATATTTTAAACTGTTAATGTTTTTAAATAATCTATATACATTACTCTATTTTTTTGGAACACACTAGACATCCTATTATAAACTCCTGAACTTGGCCTTATGAATCATTCCTTTGAAATGAAATCTTCATGTCTTTCACTCGAAGAAATATCAGTGGCACCACAACTCATCCCGAAAACCTATATACGTCTGAATTGATAATAATATTCTTTTATGCTTGCCTATTATTTGCATATCCTTCAACATCACTTGGTAGTTCTGTATTACTAAGCTTCCCAAAGCCCACTCTTTTACTCTCCATTTCAGGTTAAAATAATTGATCTGACTCAACTATCGACATCTGTAATGAGAGTTCCTTTGGCTTGGGATGAAGAGTATGATACAAGTGTAATTAGAGGGCATGTATGTCACATTTTATTTTTATACTAAGTATGAATTATTTTTTAAAACTTGTATTTTAATTATAAATTTTTATGACTTTACTCATTTTAACAGAAATTTTATATTTTTCCGGGATTTTTACTGTGGGTTACTCTGATAACCCTAATGTGACACCTCAAATTGGATCGGATCATCCATATTGGTCTGTGGGTGTTACATTTAGTGGTATCAGAGCTTTGGTTGAGTTGAGTCTTCTGGGTAGATCGCCCGATCGACTGTTATAGGATGTTTGGTCTGTAAATGTCCCTAGATTATAGTCTTACTCTCTAAGCTGGAACTCTGATGTTAAGAAATCATTCTATACAAATAATACCAAAGTATATTATCTATTATGACTCAATTTGTGTAAAAATGGAATAATGTTAGCATTCGTCCCAATCTTGGAAGTTACCACACGAATAACGTTGGAGATTAATTGTTCGAGGATTTTGACCTGACTCCCGACCTGAATTTGAGTTGTTACCCCCAAGCTTTTTGTGATGATAAGATTTTTATGAGTTTGAAACCCAATAAGTGTTGAGTCTTTTTCCTCAACGATTTGAGCAATATGAGATTAAAAGAAAATGGATGTGTTCATGGTAAAAGAGTATATCTTGAGGTGATTCCATTAAGTATGAAAGAAATTAATTATGTCTGATGTTGTATTGAAGTTAAGCAAGTATTATTCTGATTTAGAACTGATAATTAAGGTATGTTTGGTTCTACGAGAAGAATTCTGTTCAAGTTTTGGAATTTAGATAAAAAAGAGTTTGTCGAGAACGCTTATTCAGATGATTAAAGTTTAGTAGAGGAATCATATACATGTAAAGGATACCCGAGAGAATGAAAACTGGATGGAAGCTCAATTCCTACATTTCTAATACTTCGGCAAATTTTGAGGACAAAATTTCTTTTAAGGATAAGAGAATTGCAACACCCCAAATTTAATGAAAATATGGACTAAATTAAAAGTTTCAAAACCTTACAACCTAGATTTAAACTTTTAGGGAGTTCTGGGACTAATCCTGGAATTATCCCATTTTCTGGTCAGTGAAAAAAAAACCCCACGAATTTAATTAAAATCCCTAAGCCCATAAGTCCTCAACTCTCCACCCTAGCCGTCGCTCACCTTCACCAGTTTACGCTACCTCGGCAGAGGTCGTGGTGCACCGCCGGTTCCATTGGAAGCACCACCTTAGTCTGATTATAGCCCGAGTTCCCAACTGCCAAAACCTCGCATTGTCCGTCATTGAGGATCGTTTGAAAAGCTGATCAGAAAACCCAATTCTTTCCTCTTGCTTTTAATTTGATTCCGATCGGTCCAGCCTCTGTTTTGCCTCACTGCCACCGGCACGGAGTTCACCGCGCCACTCTGGTCAAGACCCAACCGATGGGTCGAGTTGTCACCGTCATTTTCCTCATCCCTTACTTGGGTAAATGTTTCGGCCCTTTTTCTTTTGTTTTCGGTGGTTTTAGCTAAAATTGGGTGTTGTTATGGCTTGATGTTAAGGTTTGAATGATCGTGGAGTAATCAAAAGATCACCCCGAGCCCGTCGCCACCGCCACGTGCCGCAAGGTGCCTCTGAATGTGTGTGGGCTTCTTCCCCTACCTTGAAAACCTTCTAGAACCATTCTAGTTGGTCTAGATCGGCCAATCTGATCTAAACCGAGTCTATTTGACCCAAATCGAGTTTGTAACACCTATATCCCGTATACATTTCTGTACATGAGATACAGAGGTTACATTACTTCATAAAATGTTTGTCATTTTAAAACCCGTAAAAATTTATTTCAATTCAATCTACTACAAAAATATGATATTTTATGAAACCAACATACTAAAACTTTTACTTAATTACATTCCATAATAATTTCCATTGTTTAATTACATGCCAACTCAATTCTTAAATTGAATAAGATTACCATAATATTACTGACGAGTCAACCTTTAATTGATGAAAGCTGTTGATACTGCTACACTCCTTACGAACTAGTCATTGCCACTACCTACGCGTGAAATAAACAAACGTTAAGTAATTACTTAGTAAGACATAATATTATAATGTAACCTTTGAATATAAATAAATATGTCACATTTATTTATTTCGTACTAAATCATATATTCTTTAATTATCCCAAACCCTTCCTTATTTAAACCATATTTCATTTACAATTTTTTTAATTAGTTTCGTATGCCTAGCATACCTATCTACCTTTTCATTTATCTTTTTAGTCATTATTCTTTATTTTCATTGATATCCTCCATTCATCATTACAATGTACTTATATGCATTTCAATTATATCATCCTTACATGCCTTTTTATACATTATTATACCTTTCAGTTATGGCATCTTTTCATGCCTCTGATATTCTGTTTACCTTTTTCCTTTATAACATCCATTCATACCATTATGCATTGTTATACAATATATATATATATATATATATATATATCATCTCTTCATATCACAATACGTTAATATTTCTTTATTCTCTTAATCAACAGTGTTTAACATTCGTCTAACTGGCATAATTGAAACATTTCTATCAATTGCCCAACTAGGCCATTTTTCTTTTACTCAACGATACTTAAACATTAATCTAACTGGCATAATTGACACATTTATGTCAATTGCATATCTAGGCCATTTTTCTTATACTCAACGGTACTTAACCGTTCATCTAACTGGCATAATTGACACATTTCTGTCAATTACACAACTAGGCCATTTTTGTTTTACTCAACAGTACTTAACTATTCATCTAATTGGCATAATTGACACCTTTTTGTCAATAGCACAGCTAGAACATTTTTCTTTTACTCAATGATACTTAACCATTCATCTAACTAGCATAATTTGAAACATTTTTGTCAATTGCACAACTAGGCCATTTTTCTTTTACTCAACGGTACTTAACCATTCCTCTAATTAGCATAATTAACACATTTATGTCAATTGCACAACTAGGCCATTTTTCTTCTACTCAATGGTACTTAACCGTTCATCTAACTGGCATAATTGATACCTTTCTGCCAATTGCACAACTAGGCCATTTTTCTTCTACTCAACGGTACTTAACAATTCATCTAACTGGCATAATTAATACCCTTCTATCAATTTCACAGCTAGGATATTTTTCTTTTACTCAACGGTACTTAACCGTTCATCTAACTGGTATAATTGACACATTTCTGTCAATTGTACAACTAGGACATTTTTCTTTTACTCAACGGTGCTTAACCGTTCATCTAACTGGCATAATTGACACCTTTATGTCAATTGCATAGTTAGGCCATTTTTCTTTTACTCAACGGTACTTAACCGTTCATGTAACTGGCATAATTGACACATTTCTGTCAATTGCACAACTAGGCCTCAAAGACACTTAGTCTTTCATCTAACTGACATAAATGACACCTTTCTGTCATATATGCACAGTTATGCCTCAAAGACACATAGTCTTTCATCAACTGGCATAAATGACACTTTTCTGTCATATTCACATTTAGGCCTCAAAGAAACTTAGACTTTCATCTAACTGGCATAAGTGACACCTTTCTGTCATATGCACAGTTAGGCCTCAAAGACACCTAGTCTTTCATCTAACTAGTATAAATGACACCTTTTTGTCATATGCACAGTTAGGCCTACTAATCCTTTATTTTAGAGCATTCTCTACTATAATAATTATTCATCATATCCATTAAACCTTTCTATCATTATACATTCTACGGGGTATTCCCATATTGCCAGTGCAGTAATACCTCAATTTTTTACTATAATTTACATGGATTACTCATCCAATACAATTATGATAATTCATCTTCTATTATGAACTTTTGATAACTTCATCTCCTACAGAATCTTTCAATTCAATTCATATTCCATAATTTACATCCCTATTGCTAATACCATTATTTATCAACCATTTCCTTATTATGTAGTTCTTATGTTTATACCCATATATTTCCCATACGGAAATTCATACACTTAGTATGAATTTCTTATCCTTTAGTACATAAGGTGGCGAATATAGAAATTCATACACGTAGTATGAATTTTTATAATGTTAGTACACGAACTGCCCTATACTGAAATTCATACACTTAGTATAAATTTCTTAACATTTTGCACACGAAGTGCCATTTAGTAATCACCATACTTACAATAATTTTTTTTCTTCAACTATAACTATTTCTTCAACTATAACTATTATAGCATGCACGCACATAATTAAATGCACTCACCTGACTTTCCTCGCTATGTATCCCAAGTATAAGGCTGATTACTCTGGTACTTTTCCTTTGCCATTAGTTTTACTTATTTCGGGAGCTTGGTTCCGATCTACTCAAGCATTCATAAAACATGTATCATACCCAATGTTAGAATAATTTCTAACCATTATACTTAAACAATACTCAAAAGAACATATCAATAACTTTCTATATCAATATCGACATAATTTTAACATTTCTTGCTCCATAGTATCGATACTACTACCCTGATACCGATACTTCTATACTATATTACTGATACCCCCTTCTGGTATCAATACCAAAAATATGTTCGATGTTGCCTGGTATCGATACCCTTACCATGGTATCGATACTACCCTACTATGGTACTGATACCCCCTACCGGTATCGATACCAAAATTAGATTCAATGTTTCTTGGTATCGATACCCCTTATCGTGGTATCGATACTACCTCTTTGATATCGATACTGTTTGAATTAGTATCGGTGCCACTCTTCTTATTTATCTCATTTTATTATATAGTATCGGTACTGTACTTAATAATACCGACACTCTTGCCCAGATTTTCCAGTTTTCAGCTCGTAAATCACCCAAATGTGGTTAAATTTTGTTATATAAACACCATACAATACCATTAAACTCTTCCTTAGCTATTTATACTAATATTCCTTCATTTATCCTCTTAGAACATAAAAAATCATTCAAGAACATTCAACTCTAAGAATCAAAACCTCTTTTTCTAATATGTTCTTTATCCCATCTAATACTTCTAATCTCTCATTTACCTATATGACAAGTCAAATCTACCATAAAACCTCCATAAACACTCCTATATTAACATCTCATTTAAAAACTCATTTTATTAAATCTATAATATTTCATCAATACCTTTGTTTTAATCTTATTTAACCCTCCCTGTAGCTTACATATCACTTAAGGTTGTAAAAGCAACCCATAATCGAAAGGAAAAACTGATTAAATTGAAGTTTACTTTTGAGCTACGGAGGGTGGTCCTTACACGGGAAGAAGAAGAAGAGAAATAAGTTTTTCCCTTTCCTCTTTTCTTAAATCTCTAATTTAGTTATGTTTTAAATTTATTTCACTTAAAAAACCAAAATGCCGTTTCAATAAACTATCTCTTGCAAATTGATCTTACTTAAGTCATTTCTTATTATTTACCAATTACTCAATTTAATCCTCCAAACTTTAATTCCTTTTAACATAGTCACTGACCTATTATTTGGGGTATTACAATTCTCACCCCCTTAAGAAAATCCGTCCTCAATTTTTTTTAAAACATTATGCGTTTAGCACAATGCTACAATATCTATCAAACCATCCAAAAGTCCTTAATCCTTCACTTTCTACTTATAATATTCTTATCTAGAAATTTTTCGTCTTTCTTTTGTAATATAATCAATGATCACCTCATACACCTTTAGAGGTTATAAACATCTTTTCTATCTCATGTTCCCTCTCTTCATTTTCACAAGTAATTAAGGCTCGTGTGATTAGTACTACTATAGTACCACTCACTATACCGATATTGACATCAAATCTTTTAAGGTTACTCGACTACTTTCGACTATAAATCGCAATAGATAATTCCTCTTGATTCTTGTGATACTAAATCATAGAAACACGTTCAATACTCTAAGAACCGATTACCTTAAATTTCATCTCTCGATCTAGAGGTAACCCAATATATTGATATAAAAAGGCATCTCTAATTGTCCCAATTTGATGAAATTATCAGACAATCCTACTTTACTTATTTGAGTATCAATTACATTACCCAAACATCATTCTCTTCACAATCATTATCAATGTCACTTTAAGCAATGATTTAAACTCATCAATTTGCAATTCCATATGATTCACCCAAAAATATAGTCCCTAGAAATCTTTATTAATTGTCTACTACCCTTACAGTCATACTTTTACCATGTCCCATTAAGGTTTATGGCTATCACTTTACTCAAAATTGATTCTACATGAATTTGTCTAGCTCTAGCCAACCTTGTACTAATGTATGAGTGCATAGATCAAGGGTCAACTAATACCAACACAGGTTCATCAAAAGATTAAAAGTACCTGTTAAAATTTCTGGATCATCCCGATCCTCATTGGTTATAATATTATAGATTCTGGTAGCTCCCAGAGTCTCTTGTCACTACAACAATTCATCTCGTCCCCTTGATTTCCACTTCCTCACTTTCTATTAGATGTTGCCATAGATCTTTCAGATTGCATTAAATCGTCCCTAGATTTCTTTGGGCAACTTCGGGCAAAGTGACTGGTCTCACCATATTGGAAGCAAACTCTACTAAGAAGTCTGCATATTCCACGGTAATCTCTTCCACATGTTTAACATACTATACTTTCTCTAACTGCTCTACCTGAGCTAACAATAACCGACTGAGACTGTTTTGTTTTTTGTGAAATTACAACATAACTCTCTTTGTCTGAATCTCTCAAACTATAGCCTTTGCCTCTCTTAACATAATGAGGAGTTAAAGGCGTTCCAATCCTTTTTTCCATCTGTAAACTATGTTCCACTGCTAATGTCTCCTTTTATGCCCTCTCGATAGCTTGGGCTCGGTTAATAACTTCTTGCAGGTTAGGCAAACTCAAAGCCAACATGATTTCTTTTAATTTTGGCCTCAACCCCTCAATAAACTAATCGCGTTGGGCCTTATCATTTGGAACTACCTCTATAGAAAAACGGATCAACTTATTATACTCAACCTTGTACTCGTGTACTACTCGATCACATTGTTTCAAATATAAGAACTTTAAAAACATCGCCCATTTGAACTGTTCCCCCACATATTTGTTCTTAAATTCTTCCAGGAAGAATTGCCAAGTGACTTGCTCCGGTGGTGCATACATCGTAGTGTTGGACCACCATACTCGAGCTGATCCTTTTAGTAAAGATACAACTCCTCCCACTTTTCCTGATCTGAGCATTGTAGACTTTCAAGTATTAACAATACATCATTTAACCACATATCGACCTCCATAGGACCCTCACTTTCATCGCCTCTAAACTTTGGAGCTCCCAAACTCTTCAGCTCCTTTGGGATCAATATTTTAGGTACTGGAGGAGCATAGGGAGGTGGAAAACGATTCAACATAGTATTAAGATCTTGCATAAAAGCTCTATACTCTGGTACTGACATCCTTTGATGTGCAGGCGCACTAGCATTTTCAGATGGAACCGGTTGCTCGCTATTATCTTCGTAACTTTCGCTATTAGACCTTTCTCTCATCTCTTGTTCCCTTGCTCTACGTGAGTTTGAGGATTCTAACATCTATTAAAACATACATAGTAACAACATTATTGTTAGTACGGAGTGTCATCAATTACACTATAATGACACCTTATCAGTAACTTTGACAATCTTAATGGCATGTAATCCTTTTTCTCAGTTCAATTAAACCTAGTTTTGGCCGAGAATCGGCTAAACCTATAGCTATGATACCAATAAATGTAACACGCATATCCCGTATACATTTCTGTACACAAGATACAGAGGTCACATTACTTCATAAAACTGTTTGTCATTTTAAAACCTGTAAAAAATTGTTTCAATTCGATCTACTACAACAATATGATATTTTCTGAAAGCAACATACTAAAACTTTTACTTAATTACATTCCAAAATAATTTCCATAGTTTAATTACATGACAACTCAATTCTTAAATTGAATAAGATTACCATAATATTACTGACGAGTCAACCTTTAATTGATGAAAGCTATTGATACTGCTACACTCCTTACGCACTATTCCCTACCACTACCTATGCGTAAAATAAACATTAAGTAATTACTTAGTGAGACATAATATTATAACGTAACCTTTGAATATACATTAATATGTCATATTTATTTATTTCGTACTAAATCATATTTTCTTTAATTATCCCACACCCTTCCTTATTTAAACCATATTTCATTCACAATTTTCTCAATTCTTTTCGTAGGCCTAGCATACCTATCTACCTTTACATTTTTCCTTTTCATTTATATCTTTCGTCCTTATTCTTTATTTTCATTGATATCCTCCATTCATCATTACATTTTTATACATTATTATACCTTTTAGTTATGGCATCCTTTCATGCCTCTGATATTCTGTTTACCTTTTTCCTTTATAACATCCATTCACACCATTATGCATTGTTATACAATATATATATATATATATATATATATATATATATATATATCATCTCTTTATATCACAATACATTAATATTTCTTTATTCTCTTACTCAACAGTGTTTAACGTTCGTCTAACTGGCGTAATTGACACATTTCTGTTAATTGGTCAGCTAGGCCATTTTTCTTTTACTCAACAGTACTTAACCATTCATCTAACTGGCATAATTGACACCTTTTTGTCAATTGCACAGCTAGGCCATTTTGCTTTTACTCAACAGTACTTAACCATTAATCTAACTAGCATAATTGACACCTTTCTGTCAGTTGCATAGCTAAGCCTCAAAGACACTTAGTCTTTCATCTAACTGGCATAATATGCACAACTAGGCCTCAAAGACACATAGTCTTTCATCTAACTGGTGTAAATGACACCTTTCTGTCATATGGATAGTTAGGCTTCAAAGACACTTAGTCTTTCATCTAACTAGCATAAAT
The DNA here is from genome assembly GCF_006381635.1 of Hibiscus syriacus. Taxonomy (NCBI): domain Eukaryota; kingdom Viridiplantae; phylum Streptophyta; class Magnoliopsida; order Malvales; family Malvaceae; genus Hibiscus; species Hibiscus syriacus. The sequence continues at coordinate 13,032,129 of NW_024063471.1, read as the reverse complement.
GACACCTTTCTGTCATATGCACAATTAGGCCTCTTGATCTTTTATTTTAGAGCATTCTCTACTATAGTAATCATTCATCATATCCATTAACCCTTTTCATCATTATACATTCTATGGTTTATTCCCACACTCCCAGTGCACAAATACCTCAATTTTTACTATAATTTACATGGATTACTCATCCAATACAACTACGATAACTCATATTCTATTATGAACTTTTGACAACTTCATCCCTCACAGAATATTTCAATTCAATTCATATTCCATAATTTACATCCCTAGTGCTAATATCATTATTTATCAATCATTTCCTTATTATGTAGTTCTTATGTTTATACCCATATATTTCCCATACAGAATTCATACACTTAGTATGAATTTCTTATCCATTAGCACACAAGGTGCCCAATACAGAAATTAATACACTTAGTATGAATTTCTTATCATGTTAGAACATGAAGTGCCCTATACTGAAATTCATACACTTAGTATGAGTTTTTAACATTTTGCACACGAAGTGCCATTTGCTAATCACAATACTTACATTAATTATTTTTGCAACTATAACTATTATAACATGTACATACATAATTAAATGCACTCATCTGACTTTCCTCGCTATGTATCCCAAGTATAAGGCTGATTACTCTGGTACTTTGCCTTTGCCCTTAGTTTTACTTGTTTCAGGAGCTTGGTTCCAATCCACTCAAGCCTTTATAAAACATGTATCATACCCAATGTTAGAATAATTTCTAACCATTATACTTAAACAATACTCAAAAGAACATATCAATAACTTTCTATATCAATATCCACCTACTTTTAACATTTCTTGCTCCGTAGTATCGATACTACACTGGTACCGATATTTCTATACTATAGTATTGATACCCCCTTCAGGTATCAATACCAAAAATAGGTTCGATGTTGCCTAGTATCAATACCCTTACCATGGTATCGATACTACCCTACTATGATACTAATACCCCCTACCGGTATCGATACCAAAATTAGATTTAATGTTTCCTCGTATCAATACCCCTTATCGTGATATTGATACTACCACTTCGATATCGATACTGATTGAATAAGTATCAATACCACTATTCTTATTTATCTCATTTTAGCTTATAGTATTGGTACTGTTCTTAGCAGTACGGATACCCTCGCCAGATTTTTTAGTTTTTAGCTCGTAAATCAGCCAAATGAGATTAAATTTCGTTATATAAAACACCATTCAATACCATTAAACTCTTCCTTAGTTATTTATACTAATATATCTTCATTTAGCCTCTTAGAAAATCTAAAATCATTCAAGAACATTCAATTCTAATAATCAAGCCTCTTTTTCTAATATGTTCTTTGTCCCATCTAATAATTCTAATCTCTCATTTGCCTCTATGACAAGTCAAATCTACCATAAAACCTCCATAAACATTGTTGTATTAACATCTCATTTAAAAACCCATTTTATTATATCACTAATATTTCATCCATACCTTTGTTTTAACCCTCTCTTTAGTTTACATATCACTTAAGGTTGTAAAAACAACCCATAATTGAAAGGAAAAAAAGATTAAATTGAAGTTTACCTTTGAGCTATGGAGGGTGGTCCTTACACGGGGAGAAGAAGAAGAGAAATAAGTTTTTCCCTTTCCTCTTTTCTTAAATCTCTAATTTAGTTATGTTTTAAATTTATTTCCTTTAAAAAACCAAAATGCCCTTTCAATAAACTATCTCTTGCAAATTGATCTTACTTAAGTCATTTCTTATTATTTACCAATTACTCAATTTAATCCTCCAAACTTTAATTTCTTTTAACTTAGTCACTGATATACTATTTGGGGTATTACAGAGTTAACCCGACCCGACCCGTTAAGTTTGACCTGACTCCTTGAGCGTTGATCGATCTGATCCTTGAATTTGACCGGTCTAACCATTGACTAGTGTTGGGATCATCAGCACTCCCCATGGTGCAATGGAAACAAAACTCGACGGTCTCAACAGCGATCCAAGTATGAAAAACTGAAATCGGGAGGAAGAGATGCAAATACTTACAGCGAGTTCCTTGAAAAACAACAAGGACAACAGTGAATAATGGTGGTGTAGATTGGTTTGATTCATAAGCCTCCATGAAATCATGTCTCGGCCTCTGATCAGTTTACCTGATTGAGAGCAATTTTGTTTTCCCCCTAAACTGTTTTGGGAGAAAATGTCTGAAGGTTTTTGTGTGTGTTCTCCAAAATGGCTTTTAGAGCTAACACACCCTTTTATAGCCAGGTTACCCTAATCATATTAGGGTTTTTATTATTTCAAATTATTTAAATCTATATTTAATTAATTGGAATTTAATAATCCTTTCATATCCAAGTTACCCTAATCATATTAGGGATTTTATTATTTCAAATTAATTAAATCTATATTTAATTAATTGAAATTAAATATTCGAGATTATTGAAACATATACTTAATTAACTCTAGATATATTTTAGTATCGTACAACAAATTATACATCTTTTCTCATTTCAATCCCAGGGTGTGACCCTGTAGGTTCTTGTAACGTTAGCAGTAATTATTAGAACAATTCTAATATTACATACAATGAGTGACATCTAGCAATATATCATTATCACCTAAGTTACAAGAAAATATGATTCGACATATCATCTTAGTGATTAAATCTTTTATGTATTACATCCTTATGTCCTTTATATCTATAATAGGCACAAGTCTTGGAATAGTCATACTTGTATAGCCCATCTATTGTTTCTTGATATCTAGAGTAGACTTTAATTAACAAATAGTTTATGATATCTCATATCAACTTATTCGAGCATGGCCATGCGTTTCTAGTCTTACTCAATCAAGTGGCATGTGATATATTTCCTATTATGTAGGAAGGACAAATCCTATCTTAATCATACACACCCACTACATATATTGAGATATATTCAATAACAGTCTTTATAGAGCAACCAGTTACGGAGCTTGTTTAGCTGCATCAACACATACAACAATATATGATGGGATAGTATTTATCTCGAGTCTGAGGATCATACATATAGTCATCACCATGAACAATGTTATGACTGTCACATAATAATCCAAGACATATGCTCATGGTGGGTCAATCCAATACATTGTTCTCTAACAATATAATCATGTATCAATTCTGACATCTCTATTTTAATGACAACTCGTTGTCATCAATCAATACAATGTTAGTCTTAAGCGTATTATTATTGTCCATGCCCATAATAATACTTGACTAGGGATATTTTAATAATTACAATTATGTCATTATATGGACTTTATTATCTTCCAGTTTACGTTAAACACATATGTATAACTGAAAATAATAGCGGTAATGCCTTTATTCAATAAAATTGGTAAATAAAAGTATTATTACAATCATCATATGATTGGTCTTTGGCGTACTCTAATAATCTCCCACTAGCACTAAGACCAATCACTCACATATCTAATACCGAGTGACTCAGTGTGACGATCATGCCTCTGCTGTGTAAGAGGCTTCGTCAAGGGATCAACAATGTTTTCATCCGTGTGTACTCTACATATTTCCAGATCTCCTCGATCAATGATCTCTCAAATGAGATGAAAACACCTAAGAATATGTTTGGATCGTTGATGAGATTTGGGTTCCTTTGCTTGTGCAATGGCTCCATTATTGTCACAAATGAGTTCTACAACATCTGATATGCTAGGAACAAGCCCTAATTCCATTATAAACTTCTTGATCCAAGCAACCTCTTTTACTACTTCACTGGCTGCAATGTATTCAGCCTCTGTTGTATAATGAACTATTGTGTCTTGCTTCAAACTTTTCCATCTCACAGCACCTCCATTAAGACAAAACACAAAACCCGATTACGATCGTGAGTCATCCTTGTCAGTTTGGAAGCTGGTATCAGTATAACCTTTTATACAAAGCTCTTCCTCCCCTCCATAGACAAGATATTTATCCTTAGTTCTTATTAAGTACTTAAGGATATTTTTAACCGCAACCAGATGATTTTCACCAGGGTTCGCTTGATACCGACTCGTCATGCTTAAAGCATACGATACATCTGGTCAAGTACATATCATTGCATACATGATAGAACCAATAGCCGAAGCATATGGAATCTTATTCATCCGTTCTCTTTCTTGTGGAGTTGAAGGACACATTTTCTTCGAAAGATAAATGCCATGTCTTATAGGCAAAAATCCTTTCTTGGATTCTTCTATACTGAACCTTTTCAACACTTTGTCTATATATGTACTTTGACTTACACATAAAAGTCAACTTGATCTATCTCTATAGATATTAAATCCTTAGATATACGCTGCCTCACCCAAATCTTTCATAGAAAAAAAAACTACTTAACCAAGTCTTAACGGACTGTAAAGTAGGTATATCATTTCCTATGATGAGTATGTCATCTACATACAAGATTAGGAAAAAAACAACGCTCCCACTAGCCTTCTTATAAACACAAGGCTCATCTTCATTTCTGATAAAACCAAACTCTTTGATTGCATCATTGAAATGAAGATTCCAACTTCGAGAAGCTTGCTTTAGTCCATAAATAGACCTTTGTAGCTTACAAACCTTTCCAGTATTTCCTGGAAAGACAAAACCTTTTGGTTGTGTCATATACACATCCTCTTCAAGTTTTCCATTAAGGAAAGCGGTTTTGACGTCTATTTGCCATATTTCATAATCATGGAATGCAAGTATTACGAGCAAGATCTGGATGGACTTAAACATAGCTATAGGAGAGAATGTTTCGTCATAAACTACACCATGAACTTATCGAAAACCTTTAGTGACTAATCTCCCCTTGTATGTTTTTACATTACCATCTATGTCAGTTTTCTTCTTGAAAACCCATTTAAACCTTATAGGATTGACCCCTTCAGGTGGTTCAACCAAAGTCCATACTTGGTTTACTGACATGGAATCCATCTCAGATCTCATGGCTTCAAGCCATTTCTCAGAGTCTAGGCTAGAAACTGCCTCTTGATAAGTCTTGGGCTCATCTTGATCCATAAGAAAAACATCTCTGTGTGTCGTAACAAGAAATCGAAATCTCTCAGGTGTACGATGTTTTCTTGTGGATCTACGTAGTGATTATGTTTCTAAATCTGTTGAATGCTCCTCAACAACTTGTGAAACATGCTCAACTTCAGGTTCATTTATCTGTTGCTCTTGAACTTCTCCAAGTTCAATATTTATACCCTTCAGTTTCTTTGAGAGAAATTCTCTTTCGAGAAAAACTCCTGTTCGAGCAATAAACACTTTGTTCTGTTAGGGTTTAAGAAATAATATCCCTTAGTTTCTTTAGGATATCTAACAAATATACACTTATGAGATTTAGGTTCGAGCTTTGTAGACATCTGATGTTTTACATAAGCTTTACAACCCTAAATCTTCATAAAAGAGATATTGGGACGTTTCCCAATCCATATCTCATATTAATATTTTTAACAAAGACGTAACAACGTGTATATATATATATATATGATATGTTTGTTTTTCACGGTGTTTGATATGCATGGTTATAGCCCTTGTTCAATTCACAGTGGTTTATTTTGAAATACGGTCTACGAGCCGTGCCTTTCTATATCTCTGTTGTATTTCTCTTTCATTTACTCCTCGTATGTAAACGAGTTTTTTAAAATTGTAAATCTATGAAGATTCACAAGGAGCATAAGAATGGCGAGAAGATGCCTAGAGAGCAGTCTTAGGCTTTAGGGTTCTTGGTTCTCCCATTAGCTTGGGATGGGCCACCTTAGTAATTGGTTTGGGCTATAACCATTACATTTATTGCTATTTTGTTATGTATGCAATGCATCAAATGATATAATAAGAATAAATATTGATGAGATCAATAAAGGCCTAATATTAAAACGAACAATGATGAGATAATTACGCAAAACCCTCTTTATAATCTAAGTTAACTTAACCATCCAATATTTACCCTCGTTAAGGCTTTGATCGATATTGTGCGGGCTTTGCCAAAGCATTGACAAATAAATCTATCTTGGTTAAACGCGAAGAATAAGCAAGTGATATTCACTGGTTGAAATATTGGTAATAACTTAGCTAGGTTATTCTAATAGGATTAGAAACCTAGAGATTAAATATTTGGATAAGTCATGAGATGACTTGAACAAAAGTTGTTCACCAAAATAAGGAGTTACATGAGATGTAACTAGTCAAGTGTTACTTACCTAAATAATCACTATCCTAAAAGAAAAGCCAAAGCTGATTTAGGAAATTGATGTATTATTGATCCTAACCCACTAGAAAAATTTTCGTTGAATTTTCTGAAATTAAAACAAAGAGGGTTTTTAATTTTGAATAAAATAGTGGGAGTAATTTGTAAATAAAGTCCTATTTATAAATTTTAATTCGGTAAATTTACTTACTTTAATATTTCCATTGTTGTAAATTTAATGGCAAACAACACTTTATCACTGCGATCACTCCTTGAGAAGGATAAACTTAATGGCATAAACTTCCTTGACTGATTTCGTAATTTGAGAATTGTTCTTAAACATGAAAGGAAGGAATATGTCATTGAGGAACCTGTTCCTGACGAACCGGCAGCTAATGCTTCAAAAGCTGACAAAGACAAATTCAAGAAACATATGGATGATATGTTAGATGTTGGATGTCTAATTCTTGCCACCATGACTCCTGAGCTTCAGAAGCAACATGAGGACATGGTTGCATATGAGATGATTCAAAATCTCAAAGAAATATATGAAGGGCAAGTATGTCAAGAGAGATATGAGACCTCTAAAGCTCTATTTCAATGCAAAATGGCAGAGGGAACTCCTGTAGGAGCTCATGTCATTAAGATGATGGGCTACATCCAAACATTGGAAAAGCTGGGATTTCCTCTTAAAGATGAATTGACTACCGATGTTATCCTGCAATTGTTTCTAGATAGCTTTAGTCAATTTGTCCTTAATTTCAACATGAATGAAATTAAAAAAACTTTGCCACAGTTACTTGGCATGTTATGAACTGCTGAAAGTAACATGAAAAAGGTTGGACCTAAGCCCATTCTGATGGTCCACAAGAACAAAGGAACTATTCTAGATATAAAGGACATAAGGATGTAATACATAAAAGAGTAATCACCAAGATGATATGTCGAATCATATTTTCTTGTAGCTTAGGTGACAATGATATATTGCTAGATGTCACTCATTGTATGTAATATTAGAATTGTTCTAATAATTACTTCTAACGTTACAAGAACCTGCAAGGTCACACCCTAGGATTAGAATGAGCAAAGATGTACAATTTGTTGTACATTACTAAAATATATATCTACAATTAATTAAATATATGTTTTAATAATCCCGAATATTTAATTTCAATTAATTAAATATAGATTTAATTAATTTCAAATAATTAAATCCCTAATACGATTAGGGTAACTTAGATATAAGAGGATTATTAAATTCCAATTAATTAAATATATATTTAATTAATTTGAAATAATAAAACCCTAATATGATTAGGGTAACTTGGCTGTAAAAGGGTGTGTTAGGTCTAGCAGCTGTTTAACACAACACACTCAAAACCTTCAATCGTTTTCTCTCAAAAGGAGTTCTGGAGAAAACAAAGATTGCTATCAATCGGGTGAACTGAGTAGAGGTTGAGACGTGATTTCGTGGAAGCTTAAGATTCGAACCGATCTATACCACCAGTATTCACTATTGTTCTTGTTGTTTTTCAAGGAAGCCACTGTAAGTATTCGCATCTCTTCCTTCTGATTTCAGTTTTTTGTACTTGGATCGCTAGTGAGACCATCGAGTTTTATTTCCACTGCGCCATGGGGTGCGCCGACGGTCCCAACACCATTAAACGATGATCTTGATATTGATTAGTTCAGCTAGTGTAGTCAATGTTAAAAAGTGAATAATAGAGAAGTATAACGGTCTGAATGATTGAAAAGTATCACAGTATTGGGATATGTAGTTCAATTGGACTCGAAATCTTGATAATAAAATATATAATCTTGAATACCACAAATCATCGCTCTACTCTTATTAGATTAAATTACCAACCAAGAACAGATGTCTAAAATGCCTCTGATTTCCTGAATAATGGAATAACTCATATCATACCTGAAATCTCAATTAACATTGAGCGGATATATCTGAAAAATTACCAGAAAAAGATACATATGTTTGGATTGGAATACCTTGTACTCTAAGATGACCGAAGTAACCTCGAGTGTAGAAGTAACCCAAATATACTAACAACTTGAAATAATTGAATGTCTTTGGATAAATTTTAGAAACACCAACAAACTTATGTTGTATCATCCCTAAATGTTATAGAGAAGAACTAAAGTGTACTGAGTATTCTTGATACTGATACATCCCAAAAATCTATAATACCATCAAATACAGGTCCAACTCCTCTAGTTCTGTTCATTGGTGATTCTGAAAGACACAAGTTTAACAAGTGTAATCAATATTAAGAAGTGCTTATTCTTGAAGTATATCAGTGTGGAATATTGGCATGTTTTACTGGCTGGAGATCGGTTAGTACGATTTTACTCGAAATAATGATAATTCGATATAAATTCAGAATAATGCAAACTACCATTTTACCTTTATTGAATTATGTTCTTAAGAATCCATCAAAAATTAAAATGTATGGAATACTCATATTTACCTGAAAAATGGGAACACTCATGTTATATTTAAATCTTTAATAACTCTGATGTAAAGATTATGAATGCCTTCCTGATTACTCAATTGCCTTTGAAAAATACCTAAATATTATATATTATTGATAAATCACTTCCCGAATGAATGATGAATCAGTTATCTATCAAACCCCTTTTTACAGGGATATGATTCTAAAATCCTATTAAATTACAAAAGTTTTATGGTTTTCCCCTTGATAATTGCTAAGTACCTCCGAAAAATAACTGGATCCTCTAGTGTGTTCCCCATGTACTACATGTTTATTTTATCTTTTTTGGAATGTGTTTCACCGAAATTTATGATTTACTGGCTTATGAACCATGGATACATGGTATGTAATCTCTGATTACCGTTTTCACTGGAAAATATAATCGTTAATGATTCAAGGATCTTGGGATCTACTGGTTAATACTTGAACTGTTTTATTGAGACATTATCTGAGTAGGTTGTAGTATGGAGGGTCAACTCTGATCAATCTGGTAATTTCTTACGGACCCAAGGTGACCCTTGGGTAGGCTCTGAGGCCCCGATAAACTTTCTTAGGTAGGCTCTCGGCCTGAAGCCACTCCCTTGGGTAAATCATGGGATTGCATATGGTTTATAGGTGGAGGGCATTTATGTGGTTTATTTCATTGTCACACTTATGAAATTTTACTGGATAACGATTCTGATTTTATAATTTTCTATTAAATTTGATTTCTACTGGATATTGTATGGGTAGGATTATGAAGTATGGAGGTTCAGCTCTGATCAAGCTGGTAATTCCTTACAGACCTAAGGAAACCCTTGGGTAGGCCCCTAGGCCCCAAGGTACTCCCTTAGGGTGGCTCATTTGTTGTGTGCTTAGGGTAAGTCCTTATGGATGTAGTTCTGAGGAACTGTAAATGGTGTTCTTCTAGAGAGTATTATTGTGCTTTTAAAATACGTTTTAAACTGCTAATGTTTTTAAAGGATTTAAATACATTACTCTATTTTGTTGGAACGCACAAGACATCCTATTCCGATCTCCTGAACTTGGTCCTCTTAATATTTCCTCTAAAATGAAATCTTCATGTATTTTACTCAAAGAAATATCAGTGGAACAACTGCTCATCCCGAAAACCTGTAGAAGTCTAAATCGATAAGGAAATTTTTTTATGCTTGCATATTATCTGCATGTACTTCAACATCACTTGGTAGTTCGGTATTCCTGAGCTTCCCAAAGCTCACTCTTTTACTTTCCATTTCAAGTTCAAAGAATTGATCCGATGCAAATATTGACATCTATAATGGGAGTTCCTTTGGCTTGGGATGAAGAGTACGATACAAGTGTAATTAGAGGGCATGTAAGTCACATTTTATTTTTATACTAAGTATGAATTTCATAACTTTTATTTTAATTATAAATTGTTTTATGTTTTACACATTTTAACAGAAATTTTAAAATTTTCAGGGATTTTTACAGTGGATCGCTCCGGAGGCCAAATAAGACACCTCGAATTTGATCACCCACATCATTTTTTGGGTGTTACAAAGTATAACGATGAGATCCAGTTTAAAAAGTTTATTGATTTCCTTTATAAGCTGTAATTAATGTTCCACATCTCGAGGCTATTGATAAGATGCCTTCCTAAGCCAAAATTTTGAAGGATATTGCCATGAAGAAGAGAGAATGGTGGAAAAACTAGAAACTGTTGCAATGACAAAGGAATATTATTCTGCATTGATTAAATTTCTATAGAAGTAAAGTGATATTGGCAACTTTGTTATGCCATGTTCCATCAATGACAACTATGTTGGGAGAGCCCTATGTGACTTGGGATCAAGCTTAAATCTGACGCCCAAGACTATATTTTGAAGCTTGGAATGGGTAATGCTTAACCAACCACTGTGATTTTGCAACTAGCTGACTGATCACACGTTCGTCCCGAGGGTAGAATTAAAGATGTCATCATAAAAATTGACAAGTTTATCTTTCTAGTAAACTTCCTTATTCTATATTGTGAGGCCGACGACAATGTGCCTATTATTCTTAGGCGTCTCTTCTTAGCCACAACGCACATCCTAATAGATTGTGGGAAAGGAGAGTTCACGATGAAGGGTGGCTGATCAAAGCTTTACAATCAATGTCTTCAACACTCTTAAATATATTGATGATTATGAAGAATGCCATTACATTGAAGACATGGATTCAATGGAGGAAGCTGGGGCATAATTTTTTGGCCTGCACACATTTTTATATCTAGAAGAGTATGATACTCAAGACAAAGGCAATATTTTCTAGATGGAGTATGAAAATGTTTGCAACAATGATAGTTTACAGCCGGAGGAACACAACAATTTTGACCAAGTCAAATTTTTTCAGAATAAGGCAAACAACAAATTTTGCAAAGGCCTATTTTTCCTGATTGAGGCAAATGAAAGGCTTACTGAAGATGAAAATAAATATGGAGTTCGAGGACTATTCATTGTAGGTGGAATAATCTAACTTACTACAGACTAAACTAGGTATGAGATTCGAACCCTTTGACTTCAATCAATTCATTCCTCCAAAACCTTCACTACAACATGAACCTATATTAAAATTTAAACCTTTTCCATTACATTTGAAATATGCTTATCTAGGTAGTGATGATAATTTTCCAGTTATAATTTTTGCTAGTGTAACCCCCGACCAAGAGTGTAGTTTGTTGAATATTTTGTCACAGCATAAAAAAGCTCTCGTGTGAACTAGGGAAGACTTGAAAGGAATAAACCCTACCATATGCATGAAAAAGATCTTGCTAGATGATTGTCAGGACCATCATGTGGAACCTAACAAAGACTTAACAGATAAAATTTAGATAGACGTTACTGATATTCCTTTATGCAATGGTAGAGTCCAAACGGATTGAAAACTTTGGTTTACTCATTACAGATAAGGACTTAACCTTGGAGTTCTGGCTCAGAGAAGTACGATTGTAGTGTATGGCATATACTGATTAGGCATCAATTGACATTCGACCGGTCGGTCTACCTTGAAATTTTTTTAACTCAACCTAAGTTCTGATACCACTAAATATAACCCCCTCAGACCGATATGGGTAACCCGATCTGATTTAGGGTGTCACATTAGGGGCACTAGAGCGACCTACAGTAAAAATAGCGAAATATTTGAAACTTTTATTAAAACATATAAACTCATAAAATGATTTATCAATATTAAGAAATAAAACAGGTTTTCAGACACATATATAAAACAAAATACTACATGCCCCCTAATCACATGTATCATACTCTGCAAGTAACGTCGGAAACTCCCTTACTAATGTCGATAGATGCACTAGTACGATTCTTTTAACCTGAAAAGGTGAGTAATAGAGTGAACTTTGGGAAGCTCAGTAATACAATACTACCAATTAATGCTACATGAAATGAAGATAAATGGAAATCCATATAATTTCATTATTGAATCAGACGTATACTGGGTTTTGGGATAATATGGGGTTCCACTGGTAGTTCATCGAGTAGAAGACATAAAGATCTCAGTTCATATGAAGCATTCATGGTATCATAATTTCATGAGGTCGAATAGGGTGTCTAGTGTGTTTCAATCAAAACCAATGAAAAGAAATAAATATTTTAAAATCATAGCGGAACCCTCCATCCAACTCCATTATGCAGTTCCCCCAGAACTATGTCCGTAGGGCTTACCCTTAGCAAAAAGCAAAAAGGGAGCCAACCTAAGGATATGCCTTGGGGCCTATTGGCCTACCCAAGGGTATCCTTAGGTTCGTAGGGTTACCCTAGGCACACAGCAAAGGGAACTAACCCAAGGATATACCTTGGGGCCTGTGGGCCTACCCAAGGGTATCATTAGATCTGTAAGGACTTACTAGCTGGATCAGGGCTGTGCCTCCTTACTCCAGAATCCTACCCATATGAAAAATCCAATAGAAATCAGTTTTAGCCGTAAATCGTAATACCTGGATCGTGACCTTGTAATATGTCATAATCGTGATAATGAAATAAATCGTATAACCGATTTCCACCTGTACAACATAAGTATTCCAATGATTAACCCAAGAGAGTGCCTTGGGGCTTGAGAGCCTACCCAAGGATCACCTTAGGTCTGTAAGAAATTTCTAGCTTGATAAGAGTTGTACCTCCAGTCTACCCATATAATATCCCAATAAAACAGTTCGAGTATAACCAGTGAAACATAAAACCATGGTTCATAGACCAGTAGTTTACATGATTCCATATATCAAAAAAAGTTCATATTTTTTGATGAAAACCATAATCGGAGATCATATACCATGTTACAATGGTTCATAAACCAGTAAATCAATACTTTCGTTAAAACTCATTTTAAAACATATAAAACCTTCATGTAGTACATATGGAACACAATAGAGGATCCAAGTATTTTTTAGCGGTATTTTGTAGTTATCAATATGGATAACAGGAAACTTATGCAATTTGATCGGATTCCAGGAACGAGGTCCTATTGAAGAGAATCGATTAATAATCGATCTAATCAGACATTTAAGGTTGATACTTTAAAATTCCACTATGATTCGTGTCCATCAGGAAAGTGTTCAGGAACCTTTATACAGAATAATTCTAGATTCAGATTTACTGAGAGTGATTCTATTACCCCAAAAATTAGGGGTATTCAGGAGTATACATTGAATTCATAGGATTTCATCCTAATTGAACCAAATGGGGTATTCAGAATCCTTTGCATTTGAGTTACTTGCGTGCTCGGATATGGCCGAGTGGTTTGAACTGATAAGGGATAAACGAAGATTCAAAACATTTACAATCCATATCGATCGATTGGATTATCGAACAACTCAAGCTGACCAACACCCAGAACTGATACATGTTTACTAGTTAAATCATTACCCTTCTTTAATACAAAAAATTCTTATCCATAGATCATCTTCAGAATCGTCGCTGAATAGATCTTAAGGAATGAACAAATTTTCAAATGGTCTTTATTTTATTTTTATATTGCAACCACATCAGGAATGTCGACATAATTAATTCCTGGTTCATAACCCATAAGGATGGTACCTCATGCAAGTTCATTGGTGTTCCCAGACTCATCCAAATCACTTACTAAATTCTCAGTCATTAAGGTTACTTAGTACATTTTATAGTCAAGTCTATCCCAGTTACTTCAGAGTCTTCCTAAGTAATTCAAATGCTTCTGATTTTCGGATATATATTATACTTCCATTCAGTTCACTTTGGTCATATAATAAACTCATTTTGGTATTCGTGGTTGACTTATCTCATGAATATCCACTTCTTAGTACTGAATGCACTCTAGAGTTATCATTGCTCGAAATTTGAGGAGACGAACAAATATTCAAGTGGTATCTATGCCATTCAGGTACTGACATAGCATTATGGTTGGTCGGCCAACTTAAGATGTGTTCCGTAACTTTTAGGGAGCACAACATCCATGCTTATTTGGATTCCTTAATTAATCTAAGACATTTACGTATTCTAAGCTATAAGGGTATTTTGTTCATTTTGGTACTCAATGTTAATTCAGTCCTTTTAGAGCTTGAGGATATATAATCATTCTGGGCTTGGTGATATTCTTGGGTCATTTTCATTTCAGGGGTATTTTGGTAATTTTATTGATCCAAAGTATTTCGATCATTTCCTTCCGTCCAATTGTATTATTTAATTCAACTTATCATTATTCTAGTCATTTCTAACAATTCTTATAAAAGAGCTCCATCGATAAATTATTCTTCACGTATTTACTCATTTAGAGTTAACTCGGACTATTTATACTTCTCAAGGGCATTTTCATAATTTCATAATTTCACCTAACCAAAGTGTTCTCTTAATTTATCGTTTTAATTTTATTTGGTTCGAGTCCATCCATAATCAAACAGGCATACTAGTCCTATCATATACATCCATGCATTTTTCCATTATCAATATGTTCTATAAAGCATAAAGAGGTAGTAATGTATTACTTTGTTTTCCATGCCATACTGATCGACCATTTAAACTCCATTCGATCGCCCTCAATCTTTAATTCAATTCCCAATAATTCCTCATATACATATCAACACAAATTTCATAAAAAACAGAGCTTAATTACGAAAAATGAATTGAATCAGGTGATTTATCATTGAAAAATAGCTTACCAGATTCGAATTTTGTGAAACAGACTTCGGAATCGGACTCAGGACGTCGAAAAACATAAAATATGACTTCAGAATCGGACTCAGTGGCTCGGTTCGGCGGCTCACCAAGTTGGAAGACAAGGCCCACTCATAGGGGGTAGTGCGTGCGGTGTCGAACAGTGTCCTAAAAATTCCATAAAAAATTCTAAAATTATTTTAAGGGATTTTGAGACACTTACCAAGCTCGATTCAAATTTTGAATATCGGAGCTCGATTCCAAAACATCAGAAACTTTAACTTCCTCACCCCTTTATGCGCCAGCGACGACGAAGACAAGAAGAACCCAGTGGACTCGGAATGATGCAAGGAGCATGATGGTGTGGGTGTCGAAAACGGGTGGGCGGGTCTACCTGAATCGATGAAAAACTAACAGAGATTGAGTTAAAACCTATGATACTTCCGATTGAGATTTATGACGAATGACACCAATTCATGACGAGAGGTTTGAGGGGTTTTGTTCTTTGGTCGACAACGAACACGATGGTGGTTTCGGATCGACGAATGGTGGCCGGACGGTGGAGAAATCAGAGCTCAAAGTGGATTGACGTGAGAGAGAAAAATGGAAAAACTAGATTACACGGGGGGGGGAGAGTGTTTATAATTCAACATATAAGAAAATTTAATAAATTTAATACTGGGTCCCTAAATTTCCTATACTTCCTAAAATGGTCTGCCAACCTTGAAATTTTTTAATTTAATCCTCAATTTATTCTAAAATATCACTTAAATTTAATATTTTATAACTTCTAAAATTTAGCCCCTAAATTGGAGTTTTACAATTCTCTCGTCCTTAAAAGAATTTAGTCCTCGAAATTTATGCATGTCACAGAATTGTAGAAATGAAAATTCCATCAGTTCTTTCATATCTTCAAGTAGCTTTTACAGAAGTACGGATCCTCCCCTAATCCTTAACCAGTTGAGTATACATTCTTATCAGAACTCTCTCTCATTCCAATAAAAGAATCAGAACGGAAAATATTCTTGTGAAATCAATTCATCATTGGTTACGAGAATAGGCTCATAGAGCAATAATATTTCCCAATTTAATTTTTGGAGTTAGACCGGAATTCGAAGATGAGTAACTCTCACATGGCTCGTAAGGTACTTTACACAATTTAGATAGACGTTACTAGTATTCCTTTGTGCAATGGTACAGTCCTAATGGATATAAAACTTTGGTTTTCTCGCTACAGATAGGGACTCAACCTTGGAGTTCCGGCTCAGATAAGTACGATTGTTGTCTAACGGCATATACTAATCAGACATAATTTGCCATTCGACCGGCCGTTCTACCATGAATTTTTTTAAATCAACCTAAGCTCTGATACCAATAAATATAACCCCCACATACCGATGCAGTTAACCTAATCAGATCTGGGGTGTCACAATACGACCACCGGAGTGACCCATCGTAAAAATAGAGAAAATTTTGAAACTTTTATTAAATCATGTAAACTCATAAAATGATTTATCAGTATTCAGAAATAAAACAGGTTTTCAAACTTAGATATAAAACAAAATACAATCTACATGGCCCCTAATCACATGTACCATACTTTGCAAGTAACGCCAGAAGAACTCTCTTTCTGATGTTGATAGATGCACTGGTACAATTCTTTTAACCTGAAAAGGTTAGTAACAGAGTAAGCTTTGGGAAGCCCAGTAATACAATACTACCAGTTGATGCTATATGATATGCAGATAAATGGAAATCCATATAATTTCATTACTAAATATAACGTTTACTGGTTTTTGGGATAATCTGGGTTTTACTGGTAGTTCATCGAGTAGAATCCATAAAGATCTCAGTTCATAGGAAGTATTCATGGTACCACGTTTTCATGAGGTCGAATAGGATGTCTAGTATGTTCCAATCAAAACTAGTGAAAAGATATAAATCTTTTAAAATCATAGTGGAACCCTCCATCCAACTCCATTATGCAGTTCCCCCAAAACTGCATCCATAGGGCTTACCCTCAGCACACAGCAAAAAAGGAGCCAACCTAAGGATATACCTTGGGGCCTATGGGCCTACCCAAGGATATCCTTAGGTCCGTAGGGTTACCATAAGCACAAAAAAAAGGAACTAACCTAAGGATATGCTTTGGGGCCTATGGGCCTACCTAAGGGTATCCTTAAATTTGTAAGGACTTACCAGGTGGATTAGGGCTATGCCTCCTTACTCTAGAATCCTACCCATATGAAAAATCCAGTATAAATCAATTTTAGCCATAAATCATAATACCTGGATCGTGATCCAGTAATATATCAAAACCGTGATAATGAAATAAATCGTATAACCGATTTCCACATGTACACCATAAGTAGTCCAATGATTAACCCAAGGGAGTGCCTCGGGGCCTGAGAGCCAACCCAAGGATCACCTTAGGTCCGTAAGAGATTTCTAGCTTGATTAGAGCTATGCCTTCAGTCTACCCATATAATATCCCAATAAAACAGTTCAAGTATAACCAGTGAAACATAAAACCATGGTTCATAAACCAGTAGTTCCTTGATTCCATAAATTAGGAAAATTCATATTTTTTGATGAAAACCATAATCGGAGATCATATACCATGTTGCAATGGTTCATAAACCTGTAAATCAATAATTTCATTAAAACTCATTTTAAAACATATAAAACCGTCATATAGTACATATGGAACATAATAGAGGATCCAAGTATTTTTTAGCAGCATTTTGTAGTTATCAGTATGGATAACAGGAAACTTATGCAATTTGATTGGATTCCAGGAACGAGGTCCTATTGAAGAGAATCAATTACTAACCGATCTAATCAAACATTTAAGGTTGATACTTTAGAATTCCACTATGATTCGTGTCCATCAGGAAACTGTTCAGGAACCTTTATACAGAATAATTCTAGATTCAGATTTACTGAGAGTAATTCTATTACCCAAACAATCAGGGGTATTCAGGAGTATACATTGAATTCATAGGATTTCAGCCCAAATTTAACCAAATAGGGTATTTAAAATCCTTTATATCTGAGTTACTTGCGTGCTCGGATATGGCCGGAGTAGTTTGAGCTGATAAGGGAGAAACAAAGATTCAGAACATTTATAAACCATATTGATTGATCAAATTATCGAACAACTCAAGTTGAACAACTCCCAGAACTGATACATATTGACTAGTCAATTCATTGCCCTTCTTTAATACTAAAAATTCTTATCCATTGATCAACTTCAAAATCGTCGCTGAATAGATCTTAAGGAACGAACATATATTCAAACGGTCTTTATTTTATTTCCACATTGTAACCACATCAGGAATTGTCGACGTAATTAATTATTGGTTCATATACCATAAGGATGATACCTCATTCAAGTTGATTGGTGTTCCCAGACTCATCCAAATCACTTACTAAATTCTCAGTCATTAAGGTTACTTAGTTAATTTAGTAGTAAATTCTATCCCAGATACTTCAGAGTTTTCCTGAGTAATTCAGATGATTCTGAGTTTCATATATATTTTGTACTTCCTTTCAGTTCACTTTGGTCATATAATAAAGTCATTTTGGTATTCATGGTTGACTTATCTCATGAATGTCCACTTCTTAGTACTGAATGCGCTATAGAGTTGAGCTAAGCTAGGTACTTCTAGAATTATCATTGTTCAAAATTTGAGGAGACGAACGAGCACTCAAGTGGTATCTATGCCATTCAGGAACTGACATAGCATTATTGTTAGTCGGTCTACTTAAGACGTGTTCCGTAACTTTTAGGGCAGTACAACATCCATATTTATTTGGATTCCATAATTAATCCAAGACATTTACTTATTCTAAACCGTAAGGGTATTTTAATCATTTTGGTACTCAATGTTAATTTTGTTCTTTTAGAGCTTGAGGATATACAATCATTCCTAGGCTTGGTGATATTCTTGGGTCATTTCCATTTCAGGGGTATTTCGATTATTTTCTTCCGTCCAATCGTATTATTTAATTCAATTTATCATTTATTCCAGTCATTTCTAAAAATTCTTATAAAAATGCACCATCAAAAAATTATTCTTCAGGTATTTACTCATTCAGAGTCAACTAAGACTATTTATACTTCTCAAGGGCATTTTCATAATTTTATAATTTCACCTAGCCAAAGTGTTCTCATAATTTATCGCTTAAACCGTATTCGGTTCGAGTCCATCCATAATCAAACAGGCATAATAGTCATATCATATACATCCATGCATTTTTCCATTATCAACATGTTCTATAAAGCATAAAGTGGTAGTAATGTATTACCTCATTTTTTATGCCATACTGATCGACCATTTAAACTCCATTCGATCGCCCTCAATTTTAATTCAATGCCCAATAATTCCTCATATACATATCAACAGAAATTTCATCAAAAACAAAGTTTACTTGCGAAAAACGGATCAAATCAGGTGATTAATCAGTGAAAAATAACTTTTCGGGTTTGAATTTGGCAAAACGGACTTCGGAATCGGACTCAGGACTTCGAAAAACATAAAATATGACTTTTCAAAAAATTATGAGTTTTTGGTCAAAGTCAATACCGGTCAACGATCAATGCACCTCAATGGTCAATGGCTCAATCGGCTCGACTCAATGGGTCACCAAGCTGTCAGACAAGGCCCACTCACCGGAGGTGGCGCGTGCGGTGTCCTAAAAATTCCAAAAATTTTCTAAATATTTTTAAGGGATTTTGAGACACTTACCAAGCTCGGTTCATAATTTTGAACGGCGAAGAGCTCGATTTTGAAATATCAAAAATTTTAACTTCCTCACCCCTTCACGCACCAGTGACGACGGAGACAAGAAGAACACTAGTGGACTCGGAACGATGCAAGGAACATGATGGTGTGGGAGGTGTCTAAAACGGGTGGCCGGATCCACCTGAATCGACGGAAAACCAACAGAGATTGAGTTAAAACTGACGATACTTCTGATTGAGATTTACGAAGAACGACGTTGATTCACGACGAGAGGTTTGAGGGGTTTTTTTCTTCGGTCGACAATGAACACGATGGTGGTTTTGGATTAACGAACAGTGGCCGAACGGTGGAGAAATTAGAGCTCAAAGTGGGTTGATGGGAGAGAGAAAATAGGAAAAATAATATGGGAAAACCCAGATTACAAGGGGGGAAGAGAGTTTATAAATCAACATATAAGAAAAATGGATAAATTTAGGACTAGGTCCCTGAATTTCCTACACTTCCTAAAATGGTTTGCCAGCTTTAAAATTTTATAATTTCATGCTCAATTTCTTCCAAAATATCACTTAAATTCAATACTTTATAACTTCTAAAATTTAGCCCCTAAATTGGGGTGTTACACAAAAGGAATTGTGTTGGGTCACAAAATTTCTCCTCGAGACATCGAGGTTAATAAGGCCAAGGCGGAAGTGATTGAGATCCTGCCTCCAACCACCACAATGAAGGCCATAAGGAGTTTCCTAGGGCATGCAGGGTTCTATAGGAATTTCATCAAGGATTTTTTCAAAGATTTCAAAGCCTTTATGTGTTTTACCTCAGCAAAATCAATCGTTCACGTTCAACAATTCATACCTTAGTGTGTTCACGGATCTGAAGAAAACAATTGCATTGACACCAATTATTATTCCACCTGACAGGGAAGCCCCTTTCGAATTCATATACGATGCAAGTGACTATGCAGTAGGAGCGGTGCTGGGACAAAGAAAAGGTAAAATTTTTAATGTCATTTATTGTTAGTCGTACCCTAAATGATGCAATAATTAACTACACCGCCGCTAAAAAAGAATTACTTTCCATGATATTTTCTTTTGATAAGTTTAGGGTATATCTTATAGGCACTAAGGTCATTGTACACACTTATCACTCAGCCATTAAATACCTAGTGAATAGAAAGGATGCTAAACCTAGGCTTATTAGATGGATACTCTAGTTGCAAGAATTTGATTTAGAGGTGAATGATACAAAGGGTACCGAGAACCAAGTAACAAATCACTTGTCTAGGCTAGAGAAAAAAATTTGCCATGACATGAAAGAAATTGAGAAGGAATTCCCTGACGAGAAAGTATTATTTTCCACGTCAATGTCGTGGTATGCTTACATTGTTAATTTTCTTGTTACTAGTATTATGCCTCCATATTTATCTTGATAGGGCCGAAAAAAGTTCAGACATAATGTGTGCCATTATTATTGGGATGACCATGCTTATTCAAACAATGTGGAGATCAAATAATCTAGAGATGCTTCCCCGATGAAGAACACAATGTTATACTATTTTATTTCCATACATCCCCATGTGGAGGGCACTTTGATGGGATAAAGACTACTCCAACGTCCCTTCAATCTGGCTTCTATTAGCCCACACTGTTCAAGGATGCACAAGACTTCTATAAGTATATGATTGTTACCAACACACCATGAATATATCGAAGAGAAATAAGATTCCATGGCAAAGTATTTTGGAAATTGAACTTATCGATGTATGGGGATCGATTTTATTAGACCTTTTCCATCTTCCTTTGGCGATCTATACATACTTTTGGATGTGAACTACGTATCTAAATGGGTTGTGACTGTGTCAACACCTAGAAATGACTCCAAGACCATGATAAAGTTCTTGCATAAAAACATATTCATGCTTTTTGGAGCACCAAGAGCAATTATTAGTGATGAGGGTACCCACTTTGACAACAAATTAATTGCCAAGGCACTACAAATATATAGAGTGCGCAAAAAAATTGCCACGTCATACCAACCCCAGACCAATGGGCAAGCTCAAGTCTCCAATCGCGAGATGAAGCAAATACTCAAGAAGGTGGTCAACCCAAGAACAAAAGATTGGTCGTAAAACCTAGATGAGGCACTGTGGGCTTATCGCATAGCGTTTAAAACACCACTAGGGATGTCTCCATTCAAGTTAGTCTATGGCAAGGCATGTCACTTGCCTATGGAACTAGAACACAAGGCATTTTGGGCCATCAAGAAACTTAAAATGGATGAATAGATTAATGAGAAAATTAGGATCTTGGAGCCAAACGAGATGGAAGAATTTAGAGTCGAAGCGTACGAGAATGCCCATCTCTATAAGGAAAAGAAAAAAGGATAAAAAATTTTCCACGATAATTTTTCATGGCCAACAAGTACTGCTCTACAAGTTAAGGCTCAAGTTGTTTCCAGGCTAGATGAAGTCAAGATGGTTAGGACCTTTCTTAGTTTGTTAAGTGCATAGCCACGACTCGATAGAAAACAAGAACTTGGATAATGGGACAACTTTTAAAGTGAATGAACAAAGGCTGAAGGCCTATAAAGAAGAACCCATCTTGTGTGACAAGTTGACATTGCTGCTCAATGATGCCTAAGAGTTTTCCCTTACACTCTGAACAATTTTTGCCTCAGCAACAATATTTTGCAATCTATACAAAATAGTTTTCCTTTCTTTTAATTTGCACAAGTTATTTTATATTTATTGTATTCCCTAACTTTGTCTCTTCAGATAATGTTTAACACATGGTAGATTAGGATCAAGGCTCACACATTGGAGGAAGAAAAACCTTAGTAATTGGGTTTAGGCGACCACTTTAAGAGGGAAAATTTTTTCTTTTTTCTTTTCCTTAATATTTTAATCGTATTTAAATTTAAAACCATCTAATCAAATATCTTCTCATTTATTACCCCAACCCCACTTTTTACTTTTTATTTATTAACATTCAAAAACCACCCCACTTGCCACACACTTCTCTCTGGTTCCTCAAGAAGAACAAGGCCAGAATGACGAGCACCTCGATCCCAGCTCCTCGGAGAATACTGAGGTGATTCTGCAAGAGTTATTTGAAGAAGAGATTACCTCTTCTAAAGTTGTTGTTGAGCCAATTGTTGAACAACCTTCCACTGAAAAAAAACCACTAAGTAGACCACGACCTGAACACTAAACCTACTGCCGAGACTAAAGCAAGCCAACCCTTGAAAGTACCAGCTGAGAGTTCCCCTAGGGCCAGGCGTCACCTCAAACACTCAGCTAGTCGCACTACTACTTCTCCCCATCACTACTCAACTCTGAAGAGACCAGATCTGATAGTCCACCCCCTCAAGCAACGCTGTACCTGAGCGTCCAGCAAGGCCGACCCACCACAATGAGGTACCTCACCTCTTTGCATTTGTATGACATTTAGATTTCCTTAGTTTTCATGCATTAAGGACAATACATCCCTCAAGTTTAGGGGAGGTGTTATGTTTCATACTTATTTAATTGCGTTGATAATGTTTAGTAGAAATAATTTTTTTTCATGGCATACGTTATGATTAGGGTAGTTACTTGGAATAAGTTAAGGATGGCCAATGATGAAAGAAATTTTTTCCTTGGCCATAATTTTCTACATGGCTTTTGAGGAGATAGACCCAACATAGGATTGGATTGTTTGACTCTTTTAACACGATTGTATGTTTTCTATCCTTAAGGTACTTAGAAAATTTTTAGGTTAAAACTTTTGTGCGCCTTGGAATAAAATGATTGAAAAGATTAAGTCGAACTCCTTAGTGTTATAAACTATGTTAAATTATAAATAAATGCCTCATCATAACTGTAGAGGGACACTCCTCTGTGCATCGGCATTACCTGGAAATATTACTTGAATAAATGGTAGCCTTGGCACATGAGTTAATGAAAGTAGTCACATGATAACTCTACCTGGCTAGCTCAGGGGTGGAAGGTATGCTCCCTTTCACCTAGAGTGTGGGATGGTAAGTGTGATGGGCTGACTCCCCTCATAGCAGTGTTAAAAAAATTAAATTAATTAAATTTTCTGAAATTAAATGAACAGGAGCGACGATGTACTAAATGAATAATTTTATGCCTTAGCAAACCAAAAGAACTTACTTAGGAGTTTTTTAAATTCATTAAGCATAGACTAGATACAATCATGTATACACACTAACAAAGGATCCTGACCTAGGAAAAGGTACTTGACTTCTCGGTTAGTCTAGCATATTGAGGCCAAACTTGTTGTTGAGGGCTGAAATTTTAAAGCACTTAACTATCCTAATTTATACTTTGCCTTGACACTTTATTTTTCTACTGCTTATTATCCATTGCTTGAGGGTGTGATAACTCCATAAAAGACTATATTTTAGGTATATTTACTTAGGTTATTGATTGTCTGAAAGCCATTGACATATCATTTAAGTTGCATATAGTTGCATTTAGGACATTGTTGCATGTGGTGGATAAGTTTTTGCCACGACAAAGTTTATTTGATTAAACTAATTCTGCTGATGAGAATAGTTGTGTTATGGTTGTGATGATGTAGTGATAGGAAATGAATGAGGAAGAATTTATTTTCTGAGACAAATTCCGTGTTAGAGCCAAAAAAATTGAAGATGACCTTGAGGAATAATATTTACCGCGGTGAGTTTTATCTCGCAAGTCTGACGCAGTACGAGACAAAGTTCCTGACATCACGTGGCTAGCTGTCCAAGGCACCTCACATGAACCCCTACCCCTGGTAAGAATTTGGGACCACTGCCAACTACCATTTTGTTCTCATAATGGGTGTGAATTCAATGGTAGTTATGGAAATTTCAAGAGCACTAAACCCTATAAATTCCAACTATAAATAGCATATTATATCCTCCATAAACGAGAAGAGACATATACCCTAAAAGAAAGGCTTGGAGAAAGGTGGCTGCAACACCTCGCTTCCACCATTCCCCCTCGTCCGTCCTTGATGCCCTCTATAGCAGGATTTACAAAAACAACAGCTAGGCTCTCGAGAGAGGCTAGCTCGCTAGAGTATTCATGGTGGTGGTCTTATGTCACGAAAGAGCTATGTTCTGGGAGTTTTTCATCATTTTTCTCTTTATTTCTTATATTTTAAGGGATTGTATTTAATGAATATTTTTGGGATGGTATTAGCCACACCATAAACTGTTTTATTTGGTGTTGGAAATGATTTGGATGATTTTTTGTTAATGGATGATTAAGTATGTTTTTCTTAAATATTATTTTGTTAATTGTTTTAATCTTTTTTCCTTTGCACTGTAAGAGCTTTTGAAAGATTGTCTGATGCCTTTACAAAAATATTCCTAGTCTTTGTAAGATCTTTCGAAAGATAGTCGTTTTCTAGGAGTTGATACCTAATATAAAGAGAGTTAGGTAAGATCTACGTGAATAAGGGAACTAATCCGGGATGGTGAGGTTTTAATCCGCCTTAGAAATAAAGAGAGGATTTCATGCGACTAAGAAGGATAAATGTTTAAGTAGATAGGCTAGCGCTATTGTTTACGCTGAGGGGTATTGCCGTAGTGACAGTTTGACAAACCAAGGGTTGCAGTTTACACTGAGTAGTATTGTCGTAGAAATAGTTTTTCAGGATCTGTGCTAGAGATACTCTTGGAACACTTTAGTAAACCTATCGGAAAACATAGGCTTAGCATACAAGATCATCCTAGATATATAATAATTTCTCGCCATATCAAATGCAACCCAAATGCTCCGTTAGAAGTCTGATTGTGTGAGGTTTTTCAGTCTATAGTCAGAACTCAAACATTTTAAGCCTTAACAACTTTTATTTGTTTACTACTGCATATTTTTATTGCCACAACAAAAATTTTCTACTCACTTTACTTGACACTTTTCTTGCCTCGACATACTTTTTCTGTATGTTCATACTACTTAATAACTGCTTATTTTTCCTTTGTGAATACCATTACACGATAACTCTTTTACTACTATATTACTTGCATCAGTTGTGTATACTGCACAGATTTGTGTGCCATAATACACATTTACACGTGATCAGAGATCAACCTTGGAGAACATCAATATAGCTTTAAATATATCAAAATATCATCAATCCTGAGAATAGGATACTTATTCTTTATTGTTACCTTGTTTTGATTGATGATAATACATACATAATTGCATAAACTCGTCTTTTTTTTTCTCACAAACAAAACATGTGAATCCTAGGCAATAAGCCTTGTCTTGTAAATACTAGACGCTAACACTTGTAATAAATATGACTTTTTAAGCCTCTAGGCTCAATCAAAGCCAAATAATACGAAGTAATAGCAATAAGCGCATTTGGATACTCTCGAACAGTTTTAATATCTTCTAACTTAACTATGATAGTTTGAGTATCCACCTCATTTACTAAGAGGACTTAACAACATTGTAGCAATAACTTCATAGCAGTTATTGCTAAAATCATAGAAGATATATTTACTCTTTTTCCCTAACACTAATATCTTGAAACTTTTTCAAATTCCTTAAGATCAATATCTTTAAGAAATAATTCATTGTGGCATGGTAGGGGGTAAACAATTAATTCTAAAAAAATACTTTTACGAAGGTAATTCTATCAAGTCCATTAAAACTAAACACTTTGAATCTTTAACAAACGATTACTTTCTACAAATACGACTAACCCTCTTAATCTGGCCTAAACGGTTAGTCACACACATGTCACTTAGGATCAATTCTATCAAAATATTCTATTCATTAATCAATACAATGCTTATGCATGACTGAGGGTTTTCTTAAACTTACATTGGCACTCCTTATTGTTCCGATGCATCGTCATTATTAGACTAAACATAAGAATTATGGTTAACTACATTACTATCACTATTAGCTTATTTTTAAACCTCATTATCTGTCACTTACTTCAAAACCCTTGATTATACACATCTTATACATATACTACATTTATTCACTTTAATAAGTAAGGAGTGGCATCAATAAACCTTTACAAACACCAGATCAGTAACAATGGCATCCTAGTGGCATGTTACACTTTTTAACTCAAAACAAGCTTGGTTTAGTCCTAGAATCGACTAAACATATAGCTCTAATACAAATAAATGTAACAACCTTAACCTGTAAACATATATTATTACGAGTTAAAGATGTCACATCAATTATTCAAAACTTTTCTTAACCCGAATTGGTAAAATTTTGTTTCATATTCACAAATTCCATATTTTAGCATCTATTATAACATGATTAATCCAATAAAATCAAACTAAAATATTATGACTTCAATTTCAAATCCAATTTCAAGCAGTAACGGGCAGTTCTGATCTGTTTCATATGTTAAATAAAACTATTTAATTTAAAATCCCATTAAATTTAATATTTAAAACATAGTTTAGTATCATAATATTTGTTCCTACTAAATTGTATTTGATACTATCTATATTAATAATTTACAGGCATTTTTACTCGTATACATGCCAGCTAGAAAATTTAGAACACAATAGGATGTCACCAATGTTACCTATAGATATTCTTTGGTCATTGATGCCAAGCTCAGCTCCTTACTCCTCTCGCTTTCTTTTACCTACGCGTGAAAAATCATCACACGCCAAATATACACTTAGTGAGGTAATCATAGAAATATTCAAGGCAATGCAACACAAAAATGTAAATAAGTAACAATGTTAAATGCGTTATGATCACTTTACTTGTATTTTCAATCATGCTACTAATATTAACATGATATGAATCGCATATAAATTTCTTACCAATATATTTTCCATTTATTCCATAAGCTCATAAGCTTATTTGCCTATTTATCATTTATTAACCAATAAACTATAGCCCAATTTAAACCCTGATGGCCCTGGGTACTCGAGCCAAACCTACATGGAAGTACTAACACATAAGGTCGTGCCCACCTCATGCACTAAGTGCCCTTACAAACTTTAGTGCAATGAAACATATGGTCGTGTCCACCTCCTGCACCAGGTGTCCTTACACACTCTTGTGCTAATATGAACCTGTAGTTGTTGGACTCTATGGCATGCCAACTATACCTTGTCCTTCAATGACTTACTTGGGCATATAATCTATATTTATTTAATCCATCCATGGCAAAGTATATTAATTTAATTTAACATTGGGTAGTTTATACCCAAAATAAAATTCATGGTAAACATCATATATTTTCATGATAAACATCATATATAATAACTAATGATCAATGCATTTTATATTCAACCTTTGACTTATTTAGAATACGTTGAATATATGATTTATGACGTAATATCATGCCAAAATAAACAGGGTAGACTTATCGCAAGTCATACCTGATTATGTAGAAAACATTCATGTATAATATTATGCATGCATTACACTCACTCTGACATTATATATAAGTCAAAATGCAAGCCTCCCTAAGCTTTAACTTGGTCCTTTGCTTTAGATTTGGTTCAATCCCAAATTTTATCACCATTTCATTTTCCGACAGTTACACTACGTTCAAAGAAATATTATTATGTATTAATATACACTCTTAAAAATTATTCTATTTATACCACTAGAAACTACACTGGAATGAAAATTTAACCATATAAGTTACTTTTTCTAGTTCAATTTGTACCATTTATAGTGAATTTTCATATCTGACTTACATAAACTATTTTGAGTAGAATATGCTACCTTGTTTTATGACCTATCATTGATTAAAAAATCATATCTTTTTGTATTCGTCTCAAATAGTAGCCTTTTATTTAAAAAAACTAGACTGGTATAAGAATCCAACAGTATAAATATCATCCTGTAATAATTTCTGAAAAATTTATGGTAATTTTATGAACTTATTGTTCAGATCACAAATCTAGGCAAATTTCACCAATTTGCATTTTCCGCCTATTCACTAATTCTATTAGCTCACCAAATACACAAAAAGTCACCATAGCAACTCAATCACTAGCTCATCGTAAGTTAATGTTTATTCGATAACATAAGTACAAATTAAATATGCACTCACCTGGTGCCCTTAGCTTGCAAACCTTAGATATTTACATTTCATCTTTAAGCTTCTCCTTAGCTTTAATAATGTTTAATCTACATTTCAAGAACACAATAAAAATAAGAATCATTACAAAAACATATACAAATTCAAACCACATGTTAGAATCTTACTAACACAGGCAGACATTAGAAAATAAATTTTTAAAAATCTTCCGATGCTCATTCGATACTAATTTCATGTCATCAAAATATATGTTGACCTTAGCACTTCAAATTAACCATTGAAGTTCCATTTAATCCAAATTTATCCAAACTTCACAAAACATTTTCACCTAAGTTCCCAACTTTTCCATATATGTAATTTTATCCTCAACTTTTACCAGCTTTCCAAACTGGCCTAATTTGACACCCTAACATCATTTTTTAACACTCTAACATTAATTTCCAGCATATTACATCAACTATTGAACAATTACACATTGATCCCATAATTTTCCATAATTATCGAATAGGTTCTCCATTTTCACAAATTACAAGAGGGTCCCTATAACTTTCTAAGGCTTGTAGAATCCTTCCTACATCATTTCCAACCCTTATATAATTTTTTCATCCTTAAACACTATGGTTGAATTCTTTAAGGTTAGGGTTCCATGATTTTCACTTGATTTTAATTGTTTCAAGCATTAAATCAACCTCAAATCAACAATTTCAAGCTTCTACAATTAATCCCCTAATCAAATTTCATCAAAGTATAAACTTTCCCAAATTAGGGTTTAGGCCGAGAATCATTAATAGCATTTCTAGGAGGTTTTGATCCTCACACAAGCTTGGAAATCATTCTACAACCTCAATAACCACAAAATTAATCATTAATTCATGAAACCCTAACATAAAAATAAACCCTATAATTTGGGAACTTAACATCCAAGCATGATTAGCATGCAATAATAGTGCTAAATGATAGAGCTCTTTGAATATAATATTTTTCTATTTCACGGTTCGATCCTAAATCCAAAGGAAATTGCTCAAAAATAAAAAAAAAATTCTCTTACCTAGGTTATGAGGAGAACGAGATGGAGGTTGAAGAAGGCCTTATTTTCATGAAATTTATAGTTAATTTCATGTTTATTTGTCATTTATTAAACTTAAATGAATTTAAAATTCATTTAATGGGAAATGACAATTTTACCATTAACGAAACTTGATAATTACATCCATACTAAGGCACAAGTTGGTTATAATCTTCCAAAGTATAAAATGAACAAAATATTATACACTTGACAACTTTATCCATGCAACTTTCCAAAAATTTCGATCTTGCAATTTTCATCCAATCGTCAAAAATGAACATGTAAATTAATTTTCAAATCCAATGCTCCATATTATTTCCCATAATTTTAAAATATGAAAAAAATATTTCTAAGCTTAATTTATCATCCTTCAAAATTTCTCAAAATTTATATTCGATCCGATTAACCAAATTTTTATAGTACTTTAACATTTTATAGCTTTTAACACTAGTTTCGGATCAAAAATCGAATTCCCACCAATTCGCCATTCATGGGGGTGAACTATTCATTTACGGGGCCAAAATATTAGCTTTTGAAAATTACACTTTTGGTCCATGAACTTTTGAAAATTACCCTTTTGGTCTTTAAACTTTTCAAACTTTATACATTGGCCACTAAACTTTCAAACATTTTGGCCACTAACCAAAATTTTGGGTTATTACATTTCTTCCATCGAGACTTGATCTTCGTTATTTATCTCAGTATACATGTCAATTTCAAAATCTATCTCTAGTTATGGATCTGTTTTTAAACTCTGCTCTTGTTCTTCTTATCTTTTCCTTTTCTCTCGAAACATTTGTGCATGGATTCTTTGGGCTCGTGATTCAATGCTTGAGTCAAAATCTATTAATTCTCCAGGCTACTTCCTGGTCATAAATTGAAAACAAAAGAAATGAATAAATTAGTCACTTGTCGTTTGTTATCGGGAACAGTGCAAACTTGACACGCGTCGTCTTTGCGTCAAAATAATTAATTCTTCTCAAATAATAAATAAGGGGTATTAAACGTAGTAAGAGAGAAGTAAGGGTCGATCCCACAAGGACTAAGGACACTTTCTGATTTATGCTTGTTTAATCTCTGAACCAAAAAAGTGAGTTGAAAATTATTTAAGTTAAGGTGGGGATTTATTGATGAAAATATTAAAACAAAATAAAGTAAAAGTGAAAAAAATAAAAGATTATAAAGGATATTAAAATAGATAGATTCAATACGGTATAAGTCAGCCTTAGGCTTTCGATTTGACTCAATTTTCTTAGATCATCAAAAAAGGTTTTTTACTTTAGGATTCACACCAATCCTTGTGACTATACTTTGTATATTGAATACCTAAGTACAACAACAATGTTGTAGATAAAAAAACGTTTAAATTAATAAAAGGCTGACTTAGATTATGTTGTTTCAATAATAATTGATTTCGATCTCAATTTCCTCTTAGCAAACAATTTTACTAAGTTTATTCCCAGGAAGTCGAATATGCTTTCAATAAGCCGATCCTTCCTCCCACACATTTAACCATAACAACATCCTAACCAACGTCAATCTTTGGTTTTGAAATTGATTTGATTCTAAAAATAATCTCAAAGAAACTAAGAGAAATATCCAAAGTTGTTTAAGTGCTTTTAATTCTAACGTTGGATTTGAGTAGCCTCTTTAGCCCTCAGCTTGAAAGAAAATTAGCTAAGAATGACAGAAGTCATACTTAGCATTAAAAACAAAAATCTTTTAAATGAAAAAAAATAAAAGTGAAAGAAAAATAACTTCATAAAACTAAAGAAGAAACAAAAGAACTCGAGAGTTGAGAGATAATAGATTTCAAGCTTACCTCGATAGGGTATTTATGTTTTTGAATAACCCTAAAATTACATTAAAAATCCTAAGAGATAATTCTTGAAAATAAATCCTATAAATAAAGATAAATCCTGAATTTAAATTTAAATTTTTGACTGAGTCTTCTGCTTCCACGAAAATGTTGATTGAACCTTCTAGAAGATATTAACTGGATTCCACATCAGTACTTTCATGCCCAGTTTCATGCCCACTAGGTCGCCCATGATTTTGGAAAATTAGAAAAAGGTGTAAAACTTTATCTTTTAAATACATTTTCCAAAAAGTCATTGTTTTGCTCATAAATCATGTAAAAATGCCCAAATAGGCAATAATAACAAACAATCAAGGAGTATTTAAACACAAAATAAACATTAGTCAGTAGAATTTAAAATATAGGTGCTACTAGGTACTTCACCGATATATATGGCCCCGTATAGAATGGCTCTGACTGAGCTTCAAGATTTAAAGGCCCAATTACAAGAATTGTTAGATCGGGTTTGTATGACTGAGTGTGTCACATTGGGGGGCACCGATATTATTTATGAAAAAGGCAGGTTTATGCGATTATTCATAGATTATCATCAGCTGAATAAAGTGACAGTGAATAATAAGTATCCTCTTCCAAGGATCGATGACTTATTTGATTAGTTAAAAGTTGCATCAGCTTTTTCCAAAATTGATTTTCGATCTAGATATCATTAGTTAAAGACTAAGGAAATATATATTCCTAAGACGACTTTCAAGACTCGATATGGACACTATGTGTTTTGTGATGTTATTCAGTATGACTAATGTCCTACGACATTTATGGATTTTATGAATTGAGTATTTCAGCCATACTTGGATCAATTCATGGTGATATTCATCGATGATATTTTGGTATATTCCAAGACTAAGGAAGAACATGATGCGTATCTTCGCATAGTTCTTCAAACTCTACGAGAGAAAAAATTATATTCTAAGTTGTCAAAGTGTGAATTATTGTTGTCTAAAGTTATTTTTCTTGGCCATGTAGTTTTAGATGAGGGGATAAATATGGATCCCAAGAAAGTACAAGTTATTCTTGAATGGAAAACTCCAAAGAATGTATCTGAAGTATGGAGTTTATTGAGATTAGCTAGATATTATCGAAGCTTCATAAAAAACTTCTCGAAGATCGCCTCTCGACTTACCAAGTTATTGAGGAAATATGTGTCATTTATTTGGACTAATAAGTGCCAAGAAAGCTTTAAGAAACTAAAGAAGATATTAACAGAAGTTCTCGTACTAGTACAACTAGAATGTAGAAAAGGATTATATGATATATAGTGACATGTCTCATAATGGTTTGGGATGAGTACTAATGCAAAAAGGAAAAGTCATGTCTTATTCTTCAAGGCAGCTTAAGACGCATTAGAGGAATTACCCTAAACATGATTTAGAATTGGTAGTAGTCACGTTCGCTCTGAAAATATGATGACATTACCTATATTGTAAACAATGTTATATCTACACTGTTCACGAAAGTATAAAGTATTTGTTAACTCAAAAGGTGTTGAACTTAAGATAGAGAAAGAGGATTGAACTTCTTAAAGAATGTGATGTGGTTATCAACTACCATTCAAGAAAGGCTAACGTGGTAGCTGATGCATTAGGTTGAAAGATATTATATGCCTTAAGAGCTTTAAAAGCGTGACTGTCAATGAAAAGAGATGGTGCACTAATCGTATAATTGAAATTAAAGTATAGGCTATTGGATCGAATAAAGGTTCTTCAAAGAACGTATGAGAAATGTGTGTTAAGAATCGAATAAGTGTAAAAGGGGGAAACTAAACACTTTGAAGTTAAGTCTAATGGATGACTATACTATCGTGGAAACGATTATATTCCAAATGATGTGAAAATAAAGAAATAACTTCTCTCTGAGGTACATTATAGTCATTTGACTATGCATCCTGGAGGAAGCAAGATGTATCATGACTTAAAGAGCTGGTATTAGTGGCCAAGCATGAAAAGAGCTATAATTGATTTTTTTCTAAATGCCTGACATGTCGGTAAGTTAAAGCATAACATCAAGTGCCCTCTATATTATTGCAACCTATTTGTATTACTCAGTGGAAATAGGAAAGATTTATGATGGATTTTGTCACATGGTTACCTTTGACACCCAATAAAAAGGATTCAATCTGGGTGATTGTAGATAGATTGACCAAATCAATGCACTTTATTCCAGATTGATCTGACTATTCTATGGATAAGTATGTTGAATTGTGAATTAAGAAGATTGTTCGACTACATGGAATGCCTATCTTGATAGTATCTGATAGAGATCCAAGGTTCACTTTGATATTATGTAAATCTTTGTATAAAGCATTGGGAACTCAACTTAACTTCATCACTGCTTTTCATCCTCAGAAGGATGGAAAATCGGAGCGAACTATTTAGATTCTAGAAGATATGTTAATAGGCATAAGTGATTGAATTCAAAGGATCATGGAAAGTATTTTCCTTTGGATGAATTTTCTTATAATAATAGTTATCAAGCAAGTATCAAGACGGCTCCCTCTAAAACCTTATATAGGAGAAAGTGTCAAACTCCTTTGAATCGGTACGAGTTTAAGGATTGGGGAATAGTTGGCCTTAACCTGATTAAAGAAGTTGAAGATAAAGTGAAGATTGTGTAAGATAATTTGAAGATTGAAGTTGATCTACAGAAAAGAAAAAAAATTGAATATCAGGTTGGTGATAAGGTATTTCTTTAAGTATCTCCATGGAAAAAAGTATTGCGATTTGGACGAAAAAGTAAAGTGAGCCCAACATTTATTCGTCCTTATAAAATCGTGAAAAGAGTTGGTCCATTGGCTTATCAGTTGGTGTTACGTTCATAAACGAACAAGATTCATTATTTTTTTGATTGACAATAAAAGATTTTATTATGAAAGTTTTTACTTGGGGGTAAGCCTTATTAAAAACTCCCCTAAACCTAAGTGGGGGAAAGAGTACCAACCAGCAAGAAACGATACAAACAATATGAATTACAACATACATAAAGCGAACACAACATGACAACATAATCGTTAAAACATAAAAGACCTTCAAAAATATGCACCAGTAAAACTACCTTAAAAAACAAATGGTCAACGAGCACATAGAAGATTAACATTAGGCTAAAAATTGAGATTTTCAATAACCAAAACACTTGGTCACCTCCACACCAGATGAGAAATGAACCTAAAAGCAAAAGTAAGACTTGGCCACTTCTGCACTAGGTGAGGATACAGAATCTAAATGCAAAATCAAATAAAAACAAAGCTTAAATACAAATCAATTTCTAGGGATAAAGAACCAAACAAATCCTTAACTAGACTATAATTGAATTACCAGATAATCCTTAACTTGACACCAGACTCTCACCACTATTACCGCCATGCTTTAATAGAAGCTAACCTCCTAACTTGTCATACACTAACTAGACTATAATTGAATTACCAGATAATGCGATAACAAAATACTCGATCAATTTTGGAATATTCACCCATTCGTCAATCTTCATATAGAATGACCACCACTTTAAAGAATGACTAACTAGGTTACAAAGCCAACGCATAACGATAGGAGAATGCAGTACAGCCGATAAAGATACTACTCCTAACCACCCAACCTCTTTAAAAACTATGAAGGTAGAATAACGCCTGTAATTGTTGCTAAATCAGCACTTGCATTCAAAACAAGACCTAAGAATAGAGTTTTAAGATTGTTTGAAGGAAATCAAAGTACCCCTATACAGCCAGCGCTACCCTTATTATACATGACTGTTGAAGTCGAGCAACCTCTCAAATACACGAACCTAGGATTGGAGATTGATTGATCCACGAAGAATATCAAATTTCTCTAAATCACTATGACTCTCCTAACTTGCCTATTGAATTTGATTCTTTGAATTCGATATTGTCATCAATCTAAACTTTGCATCTACCACTAAACCTTTTATATTCCAATTAAGAATCTTCATTTAAGAAATTAGATGACCAACCGTGGACTTGTACCTTACGTTCAAAAGCAATCATTATCCAAAAGAGTCAATTCCTTTACAACCTAAAGCTCATCTCAATTGATTTGGATTCCTAGTCGTTTACCCATTTATAGAGTTCTTTCAGTTTCTATGAGTCTTAATGTCTAAATTCTTTCTATATCAGAATCAGATAACGATATTCTTAAAAGTTCTAAATATTTCATATCTGTAGGCTTAAACTTGTTCTTTTTGAGATCTTGATCCCCTTTCTTCTGCTCAAAACTGATAACACTTGGCTATATATATCTATTAGATATCCATACTGATAACTCTCCAAAAGAATTATCTTTTTAGTATCTTTTTACCTAAGTTAATCTTGAACTTTAGCATCACTAGGATCATTTTATGTTTATTTTATCATATTTTACATCATTTTCATATTGGGAGTGAGTTTATATCTTTTGGGCCATTTTATGATATTTAGTTATAATTTGATATGCTGATGTTGTGACATTATCGATGTTGTAGATGTTGCTGTGCACAGATGATGTATTGGATTATTGTGTTGATGCTGCAACAACTAGTGACTTAGTAGACAGTTATAAGAAAGTTTTGGAATTGGATATATAGCTGCCGACTATAGCTATAAAATTGCTATAAAATATAGGAAAATCATATTTTTCCAATCGGTAGATGCTTTTCCCTTTAGGGAATATAAATAAGGTTTCCCGTCACACTTTTCAAACTTTTCTTCAACCTTTCTTCATCTCCATTTTATTTTCTTCTTTCCTTCACCGGCCGTTGAGGTTTGAATCCACCAAGAAGTGTAGTAGTAACCGATGATCAATAATGTCATGTAGTATGATGACTATTTGGGGTTCAAGTTTCTTTTATTTCTTTACTCAAGAGAGGGAATAAACTTTGTTAAGTTTGAATAATTTATATTTATGTTTATATTTGGATTTGATCATAAAGTGTTCGATGAGATGCTTGACCTATGGTTTTTGTTATAGCTATACATTTATGAGTTGAGTTTTTATTGGATGTCTTTAGAGATGAATGCATTTTTCTTCGTGTTAATCTTGATTATTTTGAGAGATGAGGATTATTGAGATTGCATGCTACTTTATTTACAGCATCGGTGTTTATGAGAGTAACCAAAATCATATAGAGATATATGATACCAAGTGGTATGTTTTGTTAACTATTTAATCTATGGAATTGACGAGGCTAATTCTTGAGAGCGGATTAATATGTTAGTCCTTGCATAACTTATAATTTTATTGCCACAACATTATCATTATATTAACTACCATGTATTGACAACATCCTTGGGTCTACTAGTTTGTTTGCTCTTCTTCTTGCTACTGCATTCCCCGCCATCTACCATTTTGTTTTATTACCTTTGTTGTATTTCTATCACTATATCACTTTAACGTTATCTTTTTCTATTTAATATTAAGAATTCTAACTTGTGATACATCACTCTCTATGGGTTTGACATCCGAAACTCCTGTAGTTTTCACTTTATTACTTGGTTTACGACACGTATACTTGCGTTGGATGTTGTATCAATTTTGTAGCATCAAGATTTTGGCGCTGTTGTCGGGGAGCAATGGTAATACATTAGATTATTTTTTTACTAACTTTCTTTATTTTCTTTTTATAGGTTAATTTTTAGCATGGTGTTGTTGGTGGATTCCATCTGGGAGAACAATTCAACAACAACCAAGAATGGTTTAATATTGTGTTACGCGTTTACTAAATGTTCCAATGTCATAGTTTTGCTACAACATTGATGACTGCAACAGACCAATCTGACAGCATATTATGCCAAACTTTGATGATCTATATCCTAGCATTGAGGGGTCTGCCATCCATGCTTCCCATTTTACACTAAAGCATGTGATATTCCAAATGCTGGAGTTAATTGGGCAATATAGTAGGATGGTAACCGAGGACCCTCGAGCTCACTTATGAGCATTCATGGAAGTATGCAATTCTTTTGTACATCAAGGAGTACCCATATAAGCATTGAAGCTAAAATTATTTCCTCACTCGCTCCGTGACAGTGCTAGAGCATGGCTTAATTCGTTATTGCTTGGTATTATAGCATCATGGAATAAGTAGACTCAAATTCTTTTGTTGTGTTTCAATCCCCCCAGCATGAATGTTAAGTGATCACGTGTAAATGTGTGTTATGGTACGTAAATCTATTAAAGTATACACAATCGATTAAAGTAACCACATAGATTGAGGGAAATTTTAAAGACCGCTATAGCTAGAACTAGGTGTCACTAACTAGTCCTACACGTCTTATATGATGGTATGAACATACGAAAAATGTATGTCGAGGCAAGAAAAGTGTGAAGTGTTGTTTTATCGTGGCAAGCAAAATATACAAGAGTAAATAGATAAAAGTTGATAAGGTTAAAAATGTTTGAGTTTCAAATATATAATAAAAACCTCACACAATCAGACTTCTAATAGAGAACTTGGGTTGGATTTACTATGGTGAGAAATTATTCTATGTCAATGATGATCTAGTATATTATGCCTATGTTGCCCGATAGGATTTACTGCAGTGTTCCAAACGTTTCTATAACACGGAACCTAATAAACTATTGTTATGGTAATACTACTTAGCATTAATTGTAGCCCTTGGTTTGTCAAATTGTTGCTACAGCAAAACTCCTCAACGTAAATAGTAGTTCTAGCCTATCTACTTTAGCATTTATCCATCTTAGTCGAATGAAACACTCTTCTTATCTTTAAGGCAGATTAGATCCTCACCATCCCGGATCAGTTCCCTTATTCACGTAGATCTAACCTAACTCTTTCGAACATTCAGTATCAACTCCTAGAAAATGGCAATCTTTCAAAAGCTCTTATAAAGAGTATGAAAGTTTTGCCAAGGCACCAGACAATCTTTCAAAAGCTCTTATAATGTCAAGGCAAAAGATTAAAATCGTGAACAAAACAACATTTAACAAAAGCATACTTAATAATTCATTAATTGTAAAATAAAATATCAATCAAGTATTTCCAACACCAAATAAAATAGTTCATGGTATGGTTAATATTATCCCAAAAAATATTCAATAAATACAA
Organism: Hibiscus syriacus; assembly: GCF_006381635.1. Lineage (NCBI taxonomy): Eukaryota > Viridiplantae > Streptophyta > Magnoliopsida > Malvales > Malvaceae > Hibiscus > Hibiscus syriacus. The sequence goes on along the minus strand of NW_024063471.1, from coordinate 12,993,477 downwards.
GCCATTAAAAGATAAGAAATGAAGAACAAGTGGAAGAAAAAACCCAGAACAGAGTTCTTTCGTGACATCAAACCACCACCATGACTGCTCTAGCGTACAACCCTCTCTCGAGGGCCTGGCCGCCGCTTCGGTGAAGCCTGGCTGTAGAGGACACCAAGGACGAGGGAAAGTAGAACGGTGGAAAAAGAAGAAGCTGCAGCCACCTTTCTCCAAAACCTTTTTCTAGGGTATCTATCTCTTTCTTTTAGAGGTTATAATGTGATATTTATAGTGGGAATATATAGGGTTTAGTGCGGTTGGAATTTTCCTAAATACCCATAAATTTCACACCTATTGTGTGAATAAAATGGTACCTAGATGTGGTCCCAAATTCTTAACAGGGGTAGGGTTTCACGTGAGGTGCATTGGACAACTAGCCATGCGACATCAATAATTTTGTCTTGTACTCTGTCAGACTTGCGAGATAAAACTCGCTGCGGCAAAAATTATTCCTCAAGGTCATCGTCTTTAGTTCCTTTGTCCCTAGCACAAAATTTGGTCTCAGCAAATAAATTTTTCCTCGGTCATTTCCTATTACCTTCATCATCATAGCCAACACACAATCTTTCTCATCAGCAGCATTAGTTTAATCAAATAAAACTTTGTCACGACAAAACTTATCCACCCCATGCAGAATTGTCCTAAATGCAACTATATACAACTAAAATGCTATTTCAATGGCTTTAACACAATCAATAACTTAAGTAAAAGACCTAAAATATAGTCTTTTTATGGAGTTATCACACATTTAAACTTAAGTCATTGCTTGTCCTTAAGCAATGGATAATGAGCAGTAGAAAAATAAAGCGTAAAGGCAAAGTATAAATTAGGACAATCAAGTGGTTAAAAATTTCAGCCCTCAGAAACAAATTTGGCCACAACATGCTAGACTGAACAAGTAGTCAAGTACCTTTCCCTAGGTCAGGACTCTTTGTCAATGTGTGTGCGTGATAGTATCTAGTTTATGCTTAACGAATTTATAAAACTCCTAAGAAAGTTCTTTTGGTTTTCCAAGGAATAAAATTATTCATTAAGCACGGTGTCACTCCTGTTTATTCAACCTTTAAATTTGGATTTCGTTCTCTTTTTTTTTGCACTACTTTAAGGGGAGTCAGCCCATAACACCTACCATCCCACACTCTAGGTAAAAGACAACATACCTTTCACCCCCGAGCTAGTCCGGTAGAGTCATCCCGTGAATGCTTTCATTCACTCATGTTCCAAGGCTACAATTTATTTAAGTAAGGTTTCCAGACAATGTCGATGCATAGATGAGTGTCCCTCTATAATTATAACGAGGCATTCATTTGCAATTCATAACACTAAGGAGTTCAACTTAATATTTTTCAATCATTTTATGCCAAGACATGCAAAAGTTCTATCTTAAAAATTTTCTAAGAACATTAAACAAAGAGAACATACAATCGTGTTAAAAGAATCACAAAGAATCAAGTCCTAAGGTTGGTTCTATCTTCCTCAACAATTATGTATAGTAATTATGGCCAAGGAAATAAAAATTTTATTTCATCATCGGGAATCCTTAACTCATCCCAATTAACTACCCTACTCATAATTTATGTCAGGACAAAAATATTTCTGCTAAACATTATCAATGCAATTAACTAAGTGTGAAACACAATACCTCCCCCAAACTTGATGATGCATTATCCTGAATGCATGAAAACTAAGGGAAATTAAATTACTCTAAATGTTATGCAAATGATAATGTGGAGAAGTACCTCATTATGATGGGTCAACCTTGCTAGAAAATTGGGTGCATCATCTTTAGAGAGGGGATGGGCTGCCAAATTTTGTTTCTTCAGAGGGGAGCAATGATGTAGGTGGAATCGTAGTGTGGCCTGCTGAGCATTTGAGGTGTCGCCTAGTCCTAGGGGACTAACTTGTTATGGTGTCTCTTTTGCGCTCTTAGCTGGGACTTCCAAGGGCCAGTTTTCTTCAGTTTCAATAACTGGTTTAGTATTTAAGTCAGGGGTCTTCTTGGTGGTCTACTCTGAATCAGGTTATTCACCAACTGCCTCAGTAACAACTTTTTATGAGGCAATCTCTTCATTGAACAATTGTTTTGGAAGCACCTCGGTGCTTTCGGAGGAAGTCGGGCTGAGGTACTTGTCAGCCTATCATTTTTCTTCTTCAAGAACCAAAGAGAATTGCGAGGAAAAGGGATGGTTTTCCTCTCAAAGTTGACTCCCAAAATAATTGACTAGGGTTTTGCTCTTCCTCTAATGTGTGAGCCTTGTTCCGAAACTGCTATGTGTTAAAAATATAAAAAAAGGGAATAAAATATAAAATAACTCATGCAAATTAAAAGAATGGAAAATTATTTATGTACACTATGCATAATATTTTTTACGAGGCAAAAAATATTCAGAGTGTAAATGAAAACTCTTAGGCGTTATGGAGCAGTAATATCGACTTATCTCATAGGATGGGTACTTCATTATAAGCTTTCAGCCTTTTTCCATTCATGTTTAAGGTTGTTTCATTCTCCAAGTTCTTGATTTCTAGTGCGTCGTGGCTATACACCTGGTGTACTAAGAAAGGTCATGTCTTAATTTCAACTTGCTTGGAAACAACATAAGCCTTGAATTGTTGAGCAATACTTATTGACCAGGAAAAAATTACTATGGCAAAATTTTTCTGTCGTGCCACCTTTTTGTCTTTTCCTTGTAGAGACAGACATTTTCATATGCTTGGGCTCCAAATTCTTCCATCTCGTATCTTTACAACGCCTTGGCAATTAATTTGTTGTCAAAGTGGGTGCCCTCATAATTGGTAATTGCTCTTGGTGCTCCAAAACGTGTGAATATCTTTTTATGCAAGAACTTTAATACGATCTTGGAGTCATTTCTAGGTTTTTCCATGACCTCGAGCCATTTGGATACGTAGTCCACAGATAAAAGTATGTACAGATCGCCAAAGGATAATTGGAAGGGTCCTATAAAATTGATTCCACATCGTAGTCCACATATAAAGGTATGTACAGATCGCTAAAGGATAATTGGAAGGGTCCTATAAAATCGATTCCCTATACATCAAAGAGTTCAACCTCCAAAATATTTTTCCATAGCATCTCGTTTCTCTTTGATATATTCCTGGTGTGTTGGCAATAATCGCATGACTTATAAAAGTCTTGTGCATCCTTGAATAAGGTTGGCCAATAGAAGGCAGATTGGAGGACCTTTACAGTAGTCCTCATCCCACCAAAGTGCCCTTTACATGGGGATGTATGATAATGAAATAGAATCTCATTGTGTTCTTCTTCGGGGATGCACCTCTGAATTAGTTGATCTCCACATTGTTTGAATAAGAATGGTTCCTCCCAATAATAATGGTGCACATCATGTTTCAACTTTTTCGGACCTGGTAAGATAAATCCAGAGGCATAATACCATTAACAAGAAAGATAACTATGCCAGCATACCACGATAATGTCGTGGCAAATAAGATTTTCTTGTCTGGGAATTCCTCCTAGATTGCTTCCATGTCATGGCAAATTTTTTGTTCTCCAGACTATACAAATTATCTGCTACTTGGTTCTCGGTACCCTTCCTATCCTTCACCTCTAACTCAAATTCTTGCAGCAAGAGTATCCATCTAATCAGCCTAGGCTTGGCATCCTTTTTATTCACTAGGTATTTAATGGTTGATTGATCAGTGTGTACAATGACCTTAGTGGTGGTATAATTAAGTTGTGCATCATTTGAGATACGACAATCAGTAAATGACATTGAAGATTTTACCTTTTCTTTGCCCTGGCACAACCCTTACTGTGTAGTCACTTACGTCGCATATCAGCTCGAAATGAGCATCTCTGTCTCGTGGAATAACAATTGGTGTCGAGGCAAGTTTTTTCTCCAGATCTATGAACACACTGAAGCATTCATCATTAAATACGATCTACATTCCCTATGAAACTTATTACGCCCTTCACAGTGGTGGGTGGAGGCATGTTCGTAATAACTTCCACCTTAGCCTTATCAACCTCGATGCCGTGATTAAAAATTTTGTGACCCAAACACCATAAAGTGACATTTCTCCCAGTTTAGCACAAGTTTAGCTTCCTCGCATCACTTCAGCACTTTAGATAAATTGTCGAGGCATTGGGAAAAGTTATTGCTCGAGATGAAAAAATCATCCATAAATATTTCCAATAAGTCCTCCACCATGTCTGAAAAATGGATATTATACACCTCTGAAAAGTTGTCGGACATTGCATAATCTAAACGTCATCCTTCTGAAGGAAAAAGTGTCATATGGGCACATGAAGGTGGTTTTCTCCTGATCATCTGATGCTATGGTGATATGATTATACCCAGAATATTCTTAAATGAAGCCATAAATTGCCTTGCGCACCAAATGATCAATCTTCGGCTCGATGAAGGAAGTGAAAATGGTCTTTTTTGGCATCTTGTTTAGCTTCCTATAATCCATACAAATCCGCCAGCCTATGACGGTTCTCATTGTCAAAATCTCATCATTCTCATTCTTCACCATGGTCAGGCCATCTTTTTTCAGCCCGCATTGAATCGGGTTGACCCAAGAGCTATCAGATATGTGATATATCAACCTAACATCTAGCCATTTGATGATTTTATTCGTCACCACTATCTTCATTATCGGATTAAGTCTTATTTAGGGTTCCACAGAGTTGTCGTGAAAATCATCTAACTGGATCTTATACATGCATATTGTAGGGTTGATTTCCTTTAAGTCTGCCATAGTCTACCCGAGAGTTTTTTGATGCTATGACAAAATATTCAACAAACTACCCTCTTGCTCGGGGGTTAACAAGAAGAAATTATAACTGGAAAAGTATCATTACTACCTAGATAAGAATATTTCAAATGTGATTGCAAGGGTTTAAGTTTTAAAGTAGGTGCATGTTGTAGTGAAGGTTTTAGAGGAATGATTTTATTAAAGTCAAGGTGTTCGAATCTCCTACCTAGTCTAGCTTGAAGTAAGCTAAACTATTCCACCTCTAATGAATAGTATTCAGACTCCATATTTAATTCATATTCAGTAAGTCAGTCATTTACCTCAATCGGGAAAAAAATTACCTTGGCAAATTTTGTTATATGCCTCATTCTGAACAAATTTATCTTGGCCAAGATTTTTGTGTTTCTGCAGCTGTAAAATATCGTCATGGCAAAAGTTTCCACATTCCTCCATCTGAAATATATGTCTTGGCATAAAGTATCATACTCTTCTACATGTAAAAACTTGCCATGGCTAAACATTTTTGTCCCATCTTCCTCAATTGAATAAATGTCTTCAATGCAATGGCATTCTTTAGAATCATTAACATATTTCAGAGTGTTAAAGACATCGATCGTGACGCTTTGATCAACCACCATCATCATGAACTCTCATTTCTCACAATAACATCTTCAACTCTATCCTCAGGATGAACATGCGATTGGTTAGCTAGTTGCAAAATTACGGTGGTTGGTCGAGCATTACATATTCCAAGTATAAAAAATATGGATTTGGGCATCAGATTTACACTGGATACCAAGTCACATAGAGATCTCCCAACATAGTTGTCACCAATGGAGCATGGTATAACAAAGCTTCTAGTATCTCTTTGTTTTGGCAGAAGTTTATTCAGTGCATAGGAAGGCATCTGCTCAATAGCTTCAAGTAGTGGAACACTAATATATAGTTTATCAAAGACATTAACAAACTTTTTGAAATGGATCTCTTTGTTATGTTTCTTCAACCTTTGAGGGAAGGGTGGAGAGGGCCTGACTTCATCTGTTGTAGGTGGGGGTGAAACGTTTTCCTTGGCAATAAATTTTCTTCCATCAATAGGATGACTTGTTGAACCCTCATCTTTTTCTGTCTCTTTAGGCAACTTATCTTGTTCAATAGTTTCAGCTTGACTTTCAGATTCTTCATTTGTAACGTCATAGCGAGAAATTTATTTCTTATTCACCCTAAACTTATCTTCTAGATTAATTTTAGTTCCACTCTTTAGTGTAAGCGCATTGCATTGCTCTTTTCCATGAGGTTTAGTGACCTCGGTATCACTAAAAAGGCTTCCTTATGGGCGAGAATGTAATGACGTGGCAATTTGGCCCACTTGGTTCTCAAACACTCTCAAAGATGAGCTATAAATTTGTAATAAAGCTACTTGGCTTTGCAATAGAATGCCCTGGTTATTGATTTTTTTACAAGTGTTCATGTATCAAGGCTGAAGCCATGAAATCTTTGGTCGAGGCCATAAAATCTTGTAGTGAAGCTTCGAGTGAATTAGAATTTGAAAAAGATGTTGAACCCTTGTTAATATTTTTCCAAGGTATCAATTGATGCTGAAAATTTGTAGGTTCAGAAATATTTTGTTGTGGCCTGTTAAGATTTCCTGCAAGGTTGTTGTTGGTCCCATGATTACACCCACGAAAAATTTGGATGTTGTCGCCATCTCAAATTGTAGGTATTAGAGTAAGGTTGTTGTCGCATCTATTGAAATTACCCACAAAATTGATAGACTCCTAATTTTTTAGGCATTCACTCTCATGATGGTTTTCGCGGCAAAAAATACATATTGAGCTGGTTACCTTGACTTTTTTCACCTCGCTGGAATACTGAAATTTTTTAACATATTTGTTATTATAGAAAGTTAGGCAGACAATTAATCATTGGCGTCAATTTCAAACGCCCCAGACACTTTCCTTTTGGTTTCAAGCCTTGTAGATGGGAATTGATAATCGTTGTTGGCTATTCTATCAAGGATATTAAACGCTTCCTCATGTTATTTGTTAAGAAGAGTACCATTCGTTGAGGCATCCAACATCATACGAGTGGGTGTGTTGACTCCATTGTAGAGCATTACAACTTAAGTACAATTATGGAATCCATGGTTGGTGCACTTACGAAGCAAACTTTTGTATCGTTTCAAAACTCATACATAGATTCTTCATCGCCTTGGTGAAGACTTACAATGTCATTACGAAGCTGGGTATTGATGTTAGGTTCATTATATCAAAGTAGAAATTTTTTGCATAAGCCAGCCCAAGACTCCATTGATCCAGATGGAACTCCACTAAGCCAAGCCCTTGCTCGGTCATGTAGAGAGTAGGGAAACAATTTTAGCTTCATCACGTCTTCGTGTACACCTTGCTACCTAAACGAGTCGCACACTTCAAGGAAATGATGCACATGCTATGTAGTGTCTTCATTAGGCGATCCACCAAATTGACCGATAGAATTGAGCATGTTGAACATCACAAGTTTGAGTTCAAAGTGGGCTACCTGAATTTTCAGTGCCATGACTCCAGGGTTGAGATCACCAAGAATAGGGGTTAAGTGATCTCGTATCATTCATGATCTTATAACATTTTTGGGAGCATTATTTGTCTTGGTATATAGATCTGCTTGATCCGTCATGGGGTTATCAGCCTGTTATGGCAGTTGATTCATATTACCTCTGGCACGCTAAGCATGTCACCTTTGTTTGAACAATTTCTCAATCTCATGTTCGAATGGTACTAATGGTTCGTCAGTAGATCTTTTGGTCATGCAACAAAAAAATATACAAAAGAAAATAAGAAAAACAAACAAGTAAAACTAACTAAAAATATGTGACAAGAAAATAAAAATTGTTATGACAAAACTTATCTATATTTCTCCAGTTGCCAGTCCCCAGCAACGGCACCAAAAACTTGATCATGTGTATATGTGTATTTTATGGCGTGTAAATCTGTGCAAGTATACACAATCGATGCAAGTAATATAGTAGTAAGTGAGTTATCATCTTTACAGGGATTGGGGAGATTATAGGGATCGCTATAGTTATAACTAGGTGTCACTAACTAGTCCTACTCTTTTTGTCTAATGGTATTCACAAAGAAAAAAATTAGTGACAAATAGTATGAACAGATGGAAAATGAATGTTGAGGCAAGAAACACTAGTAAAAAAAACCCCTTTAATGACACGCATTGCGCGCCATCTATGGGTGCGGATGACACACAAATGCCTGTCGTTGAAGCCACTGACATGAATTTTTTATGGCGCGCAATTGTGTGTCATAAATCTATGACGCGAATTTATGACACATATTTATGATGCGCATTTAGGACACACATTTATGACGCGCATTGAGCGTCATTGAAGCCCCGTCATAAATTAAGATGACATACATTTGTGCGTCATAAATTTATGACACACATGTATGTCTTACATTGAGCGTCATTGAAGCTCCCTTCATTAAAAAAGCTAATACACATTCAGGGGTCGTGATTGTATTTCATAAATTATATAATATATATATATATATATATATTAGATTGACAAATAATTAAACTAAATCACATTTAATGCCTCATAATACTAAATATATATATCATATTATATATAAGCAATCCATTTGCATACAATATATTCACATTAAGTTATAAAAAATATTGTAATCATATGTCGATACAAAATATCACGGCATAACTCGCCATCCGGGCGTTTACACAAGAAATCATCATCAAGTTTTACTAAAGGAGAGTCTTGTGAAAAATCAAAAGTAGCATGGTATTCCAACATATCATCAGTTTCACCATTTGCTCCATACTTGTACATCTTATGTGGTGTGAAGCCGACAATAGACAAATTCACACCTTGTCTACCTAGCAAAAAGAACACAACTTGGAAGATTCATTGCATACTATTAAGTCTGTTAACTAGTTAAGATTCTACAGAACTTTGATAAGTTAGAGAACTACTAAGTGCAATACAATTCTCCCAAGTTTCAATTCATACCTTCTGCATATCTGATCCAATGGAATACGGTAATGATCAAACTGTAGCCAGATACCATATCCAAGCTTCCAGTGCTTTTGCAGCTTGTATTTCAGAACCATATTGTGTCATTGAAGCACTAGCGCTTTCTGAACCATATTGTGTCATTGAAATAGTGTTATTCTCACCATCAACTTGATCATTCTCATCATTGGGAGTAGGAACTCGCTCTCTGTAATGATAAATGAACATTACCGTACTATTTTTCAAAAGTTGTAATCTATTTGAAAGTTATTGTTTTTGTTTAAACTTTTAGGGTATCTTGGGGAAAGAAAAAGGATGGATTTGATGCAATGGATTTGCAAACAGAAACAAGAAAATCATGGAAACCTCCTTTCATATTCAATACATGAAAATCAAAACAATCGCATAATAGAGATTTAATAAAAAAGAACTGGGTGGTGATAATAATGAGAACTTACCGCCATTTTTGCATCAGGTTCATTCTTGAATACATAAAATAGAGGTGCCAAAATTCATCCATTCCTTGAACATATCTTATGCCCAGATTTAACTTGGCAAATACGATTTCAAGAAGCAGGTGATCACGAAAAAAGGCCATATTGTTTCTAATACATACAGATTTAACATTTAGCTAGACTGGAAATTATAGTCCAACTAAAGTTAAACTATCATTACAAACATCACATGATCGCAAAAAAGGCAGCTGCAGAAACACAATGAAGAATTGTAGACTCATGATCAAACTATGAGATCTACAGGTTAATAACCATCGCATGATATATTGAAAATAACAAATAATTTTCAATAACATACAAGTTAAATTATGCAAAAGATTCCTAGCCAAAAAGGTCAATTAGAAACAGTAATGTCCTCTCTAACAGTATTTACTAACAAACAGTGAAATGTGAGTCAGCAAAGCAATAATGTTTTATAGAGTTGATAACGACATGGAATAACAGCTTACTTTGTTCAATTGCACCAACTCTAACCTTCAGGGCTTAACCGAATAATGTAAATGAAATTTAGAGACATTTCTTTACCAACTTGATTATGTGATCCTCCTGAAGCTGTATCAAGAGGAATATCAATTGTTGCCCCACGGTCATAACTGAAACCGGCAGGTTCCAAAGGTAGCGGTGAAAGTCTTGAGTTTGAGGCAGGTGGAACACTTGTAGTACTTTGAAAATTATTGACGATAAGCATTCAAGAAGCATGTAATATAAGCAACTATTCCAGTATACATTTATTGATAAGTGATATTAAAAAGCAATATTAGAGATGACCAAATCAAAACAAATATAGCAAGGAAACTATTTTTTTAGGACTAAGTTATTCTAAACTTTGGTTAAAATGAAATGTCACTCCCAAACCTCTCTCAGGCCCAGAGTTATAACTACCAATTTTGCATTCACTAATAGATCTGTCATTTTAGCATACGAGGGATTTAAAAGGGTTGTTAGCACAGCATGACCTCAACAGAAACCATAATCTTTGCCCATCATTCTAGCAGGTTCCTCGCTATAAAGTGATGCATGTTCTCTAGCACTTTTCCATTTCTGAACAACAACCTCATCACAAGTTTCACCTTAGGTTTGGAATTTAAGGTATTAAATGAACTGCATTTCAATAAGCTCCCTGTAACAATGAGAATAGTATGCCAATGTTAAAATTAACATAGGGAAAATTTTAGATAAGATAACAAAATTAATTTACTTACCCTTTGGTGTTTGCAGCCGTAGACCAGAAGTTAGAGAGCGTACAGGTTCCTGCATATCATTACTAGAATGGTTGCCAAGAGAAATTTGCGGTGATGGCCTCACTTTCCCATTGTCTAAGTTCTTAAATGAACTCTCTCGAGAGAAATAAGATACTCTGTTGGGGCTCAATTATCTTGGTGATCCATCAACAGCATGTCTTTTTGGAGCTGAAGCACCCTCTATATTTTCAATATGTCTCTTACCTAAGATACGTGTACTTGAGATAAGTTTATTTGTCGTTTCCCCTCAGCATCCAAACCTTGAAAATTCAATCGCAAAAGGATGTCAGCACATGATCTTGTCTGGGTGTAATTTTTGTTCTCTGTTTGAAAACTAACCTTGCTTTTGGCTTTCAGTTTCCTCAACCAACTTGCATTATTGACAGAGCCAATCACCTTCAGGAACTTTCTGAAGCATTTCTTGCATACAGTAACTGATCAATAGCATTAATAACATAAAACTCACCACTGAGTATAGATACAAACAAAATTAAATTGAAATGCCAATAAAACATGCTAACAACCATATGACTAAAGGGATTTGTACACATACGTGTGTTATGCACCATCGGTGCACTTGCTACATATAGCAAGCAAATCTTCTCGTCCTGCATCCCCACAAATATTACATACCTTAACCTGTTCCAGAAAATTTAGGAAACAAAGAAACGATAAATCAAAAGAACTTATTGACATAAGAAACTGAAATACAAAGAAAAAGAAAACAAATGTACCGATCCTACAAGGTAAAAAAGAAAATGAACTCTTTTATTTTAAGTATATAATTATAATGGAACCCGGTTAATAATCTTAAACCATTTGACAAGTTTAAGGACCTCCTATTCATTTTTAAAGCAATAATTACCCATTAAAAATTCATTTAACGACACCTAAAAGAGTATGGGATCTGCCTAGCGCCACAACTTCAAGAATTTCATAATCACTACTTACATTCTCCTAGGATGGCACCTGCACTACAAGTGAAAATGGAAAACCAATTAAAATATCATATTCTCAATATCTTCACTCTCAAATCAACTACATTAAGCTTAAAAGTCAACTTCCATAGTGTGAAGCCTAAGAAACTCTCATATATCAGTTATACGTGCACACTTTCTTTATACATCATCTCATAAAGAGAAAAAAAACATAAAATTACTCACATCTTGTTCTGAGACATCATATTCATAATCCTCATCCAGAGAAGTTTTTTGCAAAGGAGACTCCTGCTTGTCAGGTAACTTCACAGATTCATCTAACTCATCTTCCTTCAAACTTTTACCACTTTTATTCAGTGGGTTATCGCTACTGCCCTCAATATCTTCTTCTAACTTGGGATGGATTTTGGGAGAAATCTTGGATATGCCTCCAACGCACTCTTGCTGCTTCCAGAATGTGAAGATGGAATTTGGATCATAGTTAAACTACCACCAGAACCTCCGTCCTTCATAGAAGGAACTGACAAGTCTAGCTTCTAGGAAGAGGGCACCTTTCTGGATCCTAAACTACAAACTGACACTGAACTATGAGATGAATTATTACAGTCTAAATCCTTGTTACAATAACTAAAATCTATATTTCCATCACTGGCTCTACCAGCACATGAAATACTATCAAAACGACATTCAACAACTTTAGAAGATGATCTTGCAGTTGCTTTACTTTCAATATTTTCAGACAAAATAGAAATCAAGAAAACCCCAAATATTAGAATAGAGAACGAGGAATACATGTGGAAACCCTTGAATTTTGACTCCCTTGTCTGTGGTGAATGGCCAAACCAGTGGGAGGTTGCAAAGAGAAAAAACGGGGAAGCATGCGGCTTAAGAAGCGGAAAAGATGAAAATAATGGGGGGAAATTAAAATACAACATTTAAAGATGACACACAATTAAAACTGTACTCCGTGTTTTTGCAAAAAAAAATTATTATGACTATTAAATATGACACACATTATTGTAAGTCATAAATCGTTCAGATTTTAAAAAACATGACATTTTTTTAATGACACACATTTTTTGCAAGTCATAAATTAGCGTGTGTCATCATTTGTGTGTCATTAAAGGTATATTTTCTTGTAGTGAAAAGTGTGAAGTTAAGCGAGCAGTGAATTTTATCGTGGCATGAAAAATATGCAAAAGTAAACAGATAAAAGTTGTTAAGGCTAAAAATGTTTGAGTTTCATATATATACTGAAAACCTTACACAACCAGACGTCTAACGAAACACTTGGGTTAGATTTGCTACAGAAATAAATTATTCTATGTCTAGGATGATCTAGTATGTTATGCTTATACTGACCGACAGGATTTACTGCAGTGTTCCAAGAGTTTCTCTAACACGAAACCTGATAAAATAATGTTATGGTAATACTACTCATTGTTAACTGTAGCCCTTGGTTTGTCAAACTATTACTATAGTAATACTCCTCAGCATAAACAGTAGTGCTAGCATATCTACTTTAGCCTTTATCCCTCTTAGTCAAATGAAACCCACTCCTTATCTCTAAGGTGGATTAGAATCTCACCATCCCGGATCAGTTCCCTTGTTCATGTATATCTAACCTAACTCTTTCGAATATTAGGTATCAACTCCTAGAAAAATGGAAATCTTTCAAAAGCTCTTACAAAGACTATGAATGTTTTGCCAAGATGCCAAGAAATCTTTCAAAAAGTCTTACAATGTCAAGGAAAAAGATTAAAACATTGAATAAAACAACATTTAACAAAAGCACAATTAATCATTCATTAACAATAAAACAAAGTATCATCCAAGCATTTCTAACACCAAATAAAATAGTTCATGGTGTGGTTAATATCATACAAAAAAATATTCAATAAATAAAGCCCTTAAAAGATAAAAAACTACCAGAAGAGAGTTCTACCATGACATCAGACCACCATGACAGCACTAGCACACCAACCTCTCTCGAGGGCCTGACCGCTGCTCTGGCGAAGCCTGGCTTTGAAGGACACCAAGGATGGGGGAGAGTAGAATGGTAAAAAACGAAAAAGCTATAGCCTCCTTTCTAAAAACCCTTTTCTAGGGTATCTATCTATTTCTTTTGGAGGGTATAATGTGATATTTATAGTGGGAATTTCTAGGGTTTAGTGCCCTTGAAATTTCCCTAAATACCCTTAATTTCACACCCATTGTGTGAATAAAATGGTAGCTGGCAGTAGTCCTAAATTCTTAACAAGAGAAGTGGTTCACGTTAGGTGCATTGAATAGTTGGCCACGCGACGTTAGCAATTTTTTCTTGTACTGCATCAGACTTGCAAGATAAAACTCACCGTGGCAAAAAATATTCCTCAAGGTCATCGTCTTCAGTGCCTTTGGCCCTGGCACAGAATTTTGTCTCGACAATTATATTTTTCCTCAGTTATTTCCTATTATCTGCATCATCACAACCAGCATACAACCCTTCTCATTAGCAGAATCAGTTTAATCAAATAAAACTTTGTTACGACAAAACTTATCTACAATGTCACCATCTCCCGTATACCTTTACGTATACGAGCTATAGATGTCACAACACTTTTAAAAAAGTTTTCCATTTGAAAATTCGTACAATTTTTTTTCATTTTACAAACCATTAAAATTTAGTTATAATTAAAACATGCATTATCTTACATATACAAATAAAAAAAGATGTATCACATTTCACCGTTTTACATTAGTTTAATTCAAACGTTTTACAGATCGTTTTTACTAAGCCTATTACATGCCGACTAAAATATATCAAAAGTAGATAGGTATGTCATATTGTTGCTGATTAGGAGACTCTGACTTGATGTCTGATTATCTCCTTACTCAACTAGTATTCAACCTACACGTGAAATGAACACACGTTAAGTATTACTTAGTGAGGCATACTTAATCATAAGCAACATATAAACATAAATATATGTAAAACTTTTAATATCAAGCAACTCTTTACAATTCATTGTAAACCTTACAACTTTGCACCATTGGTGCTATTATAGTCATTTACCCACTTTCTATTCATGTTCATTTATTAGAATCCACAATTAGTGCCTATACGAAAATTCATCAACTCATGATGAATTCCGTGGATTTGCATACAAATTGCCTTTATGGTGATTCATCAACCCATGATGAATTCCGTGAATATGCATACAAAGTGCATGTACGGTGATTCATCAACCCATGATGAATTCAGTGAATATGCACACAAAGTGCGTGTACGATGATTCATTAACCCATGATGAATTATGTGAATATGCACACAAGGTTCCTGTACGATGATTCATCAACCCATTATGAATTCCATAAATATGCACACAAGGTGCCTGTACGGTGATTCATCAACCCATTTTGAATTCTGTGAATATTCATACAAAGTTCCTGTACGATGATTCATCAACCCATGATGAATTTCGTGAATATGCACACAAGGTGCCTGTATGGTGATTCATCAACCCATGATAAATTCTGTGAATATGCACACAAGGTGCATGTACGGTGATTCATCAACCCATGATGAATTCAGCGAATATGCACACAAGGTGCCTATAGTACACATAGTACTGATATATTGATGCATTATATATTTTTAACAACATATCTTTATAACCCTTAATGTACAAAATAAATTCACTCACCTGACTATCCTCGCTAGGTATCTAAAAGGTAATGCTGATTACTCTAGTACTTTGCCTTTACCCTTAGTTCTGCTTGTTTGGGGAGCTTGGTTCCGATCTACTCAAGCATCCATAAAAACATATAGCATACCCAATGTTAGAATACTTCATAACCATTATGCTTAAACAATACTCAAAAGAACATATCATTAACTTTCTATACCAATATCAGCCTATTTTTAACAATTTTGGCTCCATAGTATCGATAATATTTCCCTGGTACCAATACTTCTATACTATGGTACTGATACCCCATCCGATATGATATCAAAATTAGGTTCGATGTTGCCTGGTATTGATACTTTTACCATGGTATCGATACTACCATACTATGGTACCGATACCCCCTTCCGGAATTGATACCAAAATTAGATTCGATGTTGCTTGGTATCGATACTCCTTATCATTGTATCGATACTACCTCTTCAGTATCGATACTGATTGAATCAGTATGGATACTACTTATTTAATTTATCTCATTTTAGTCTATATTATCGGTATTGTTCTTAGCAGTGCCGATACCCTTGCCCAAAATTTCCAGTTTTTAACCTGATTTTCATCCAAATGTGGTCAATTCTCGTTATATTTACCCCATACAATACTATTAAACTCTTCATTAACTATCCATACTAACATTCCTTTATTTGGCTTCTTAGAATATCTAAAATCTTTCAAGAACATTCAATTCTAAGAATCAAACCACTTTTTCTAATATGTTCTTAATCCCATGTAATACTTCTAATCTCTCATTTACCTCTTTTGCAAGTCAAATCTACTAATAAACCTCAATAAACACCAATATACTAACATATCATTTCAAAACCCATTTTCTAAAATCTCTAATATTTTCTCCATTTTAAGGTTTCAATCTCAACTAATCATTCCTTAAACTTTCATATCACTTAAGGTTGTAAAAACAACCCACAATCAAAAGGAAAAACCAAAATTGCAACTTACCTTTGGAGCTATGGAGAAGACTTCACCCACGTGAAATAAGAAGAAAAGAAAATGGGTCTTTTGTGTTTACTTTCCCTTTTCCCTTAAATTTAATACTTTACTAACTAAAAATTTTAAATTCATTCTCTTGTAAAGGTCCAAATTGTCCTCTTAATAATCCATTACTCCAATTTAGTCTAAACCATTAATCCCAATAATTCTTATCTTTATCATTTAATCAAATAAATCCTCCTAATTTTTAAATTCTTTCAATAAAGTACTTGATTCAGAATTTAGGGTATTACAATTCTCCCCATTAATAAAATTCTTCCTCAAATTTAAAGAAGTACCTGAACCAAAGAGATGTGGAAACTGCTTTTTCAAATCCTCCTCTCTCTTCCAGGTAGCCTCTTCCACCTTAAGATTCTGCCAAAGTATTTTAACCAACGAAATCCTTTTGTTATGCAATTCCTTTATTTCTTTAGCCAAGATCTGTACTGGTTCTTCCTCATAAGTCAAATCTGGTCGGATCTCTAATTCTTCAGGACTGATAACATGCGTGGGATATGATCTGTACCTCCTAAGCATCGATACGTGAAAACATTATGGATCTTCTCCATTTCCAGAGGCAAAGCTAACTGATATGATACGGGTCCAACCCTTTTCAATATTTCATACGGTCCAATGAACCTCAGACTCTTCTTTCATTTTCTCCCAAAACGTAATACCTTCTTCAAAGGCGATACTTTCAAAAATACTTTGTCTCCCTCTTGGTATTATGTTTCTTTTCTTTTTAAATCCGTATAGGACTTATGTCAATCTAAGGCTATCTTTAGATTGCCCTGAATAATCTTCACTTTATCCTCCATATCTTTTATTAAATCTGGACCAACCAAATCCTGATATTTTAATTCATATCAATTTAATTGCGTTATGCATTTTCTCCCATATAGAGCTTTATACGGAGCCATCTTAATACTTGATTCATAATTATTGTTATATGCAAATTCTGCTAAAGGCAAATACCTTTCCCATGATCACTTTAACTCAATCACACATGCCCTAAGCATATCCTTCAGTATCTGAATAGCTCGCTCTGACTGCCCATCTGTCTGCGGATGAAAAGTTATACTAAAGTTCAATCGAGTACCCAATGTTTCATGCAAGGACTTCCAAAACGTTGAAGTAAATCTTGAGTCTCGTTCGAACACTATCAATATTGGTACTCAATATAGTCTAACTATCTCTTTTATATATACAGCTCCGCATACTTATCCATTGAGTAGTCTACTCGAACTGAAATAAAATGAGTCGTCTTTGTCAATATGTATACTAATACCCAAATCGAGTCCTTTTTACCGGGTGACAACAGTACTCCCGAAACAAAATCCATTGTGACTCGCTCTCACTTCCACTCAGGAATGGATATTGGCTGTAGTAACCTGGATGGCACTTGATGTTTAGCTTTTACTTTTTGACATGTCAAACAATTGACAACAAATTTTGTGACAACTCTCTTTATGCTAGGCCACCAGTAACGACTTTTCAAATCCTGATACATCTTCTTTCCACCTGGGTGCATCGTCAACGGGCTATAATGTGCCTCACCAAAAATATCTCTCCTCAATTCATCCTCATCAGGAATGCAAAGTCTTCCACGGTAATATATAAACATTCACTATCTCCTAATTCAAAATCTTTGACCTCTCATTTTTCGACTTGTGCCACTCTCATCAAGCATTTCTTATCTCTACCTTGTAGCTCTTTAACTCGATCCAAAAACATCGACCTTAACTTTAATTCAGCAATCAAAGCACCATCCTCTTTTAAATACATACGTGCATCTAAAGCCCTTAAAGCTACAAAAGTCTGTTGACTGAGCGCATCTGCTACTACATTAGCCTTTCCTGGTTGATAATCAATGACCAAATCATTATCCTTTAGGAGCTCAATCCATCTTATCTGCCTCATGTTCAGCTCTTTCTGAGTCAAAAAATACTTTAGACTTTTATGGTTCATGTAAACATGGCAACACTCACCGTACAGATAATGGCGCCAAGTTTTCAAAGCAAACACTACTGCCGCCAATTCCAAATCATGAGTTAGGTAATTTCTCTCATGATTCTTTAGCTGTCTTGAGGCATAAGCCATGACTTTCCCCTCTTGCATCAGTACACATCCCAATCTGTTATAGGATGCATCACTGAAAATGACATAATCCTTACCTGACACAGGTTGCACAAGAACTGGAGCCTACGTTACTATTCTCTTGAGCATGTCAAAACTTTCCTATCATCTTTCCGTCCAAACAAAAGGCATATCTTTCCACAACAACTTAGTTAGCTGTAGAGCTAATATCGATTTTTTTTTCACAAAACGCCTATAATAACCGGCTAGCCCCAAGAAACTCCAAACTTTAGAAACATTCTTTGGGGGTTGTCAATCCACTATAGTTTGAATCTTTTTGGGATCTACTCTTATGCCTTCTGTAGAGACTTTATGGCCAAGGAAAGCAATCTGTGCTAACCGAAATTTGCATTTGGACAATTTCGCGTACAACTTATTTTAATGAAGTATCTGAAGCACCACCCGAATATGAGCATCATGTTCCTCCCTTGACTTGGAATATACCAAAATATAATCTATAAACACTAGGGCTGTAAATGAGACGAGACAAGTCGCGAGCTACTCGAGATTGACTCGATCAAGGCTCGATAAATACTCTGATCGAATGGACTCGACTCGAGCTCGAGCTCCACTTGAGTTCTTAACGAGCTGAAACGAGCTACTCGATATTCGACTTGAAATGTTCGTTAGCAGCTTGAAAAAATGTTATATTATAATTTTAGATTTTTTAAAATTACATTAATAAAAAATTATTAAAAATACATTATGGATAATTATAAAATTTTAAAAATATATTAAAAATACTATAATACAACTACCCTCAAATTTTATTTTTTTTAAAGCAACCCAAGTCCAATTGTTAAATTGTATATTACTAAAACAAAAACAAGAGCCCATTTAATTAATCACATGTTAGATTACACCCTAAACCTAAACCCTAAACCCTAAACTATAAACCTTAAGCCCTAAGTCCTAAACCCTAAACCCTTATTTTGATTATATAATAGGGTACTAAAAGAAAAATAAAAGCCCATTTAATTAAGCACATGTTAGATTACACCATAAACCTTAAACTTTAATCTATAAACTATAAACCCTAAACCTTAAATCCTAAAATCTTAAACCATAAACCATAAACCTAAGCCCTAAACCCTTAATTTGATTATATGATAGGGTTACGTTATATACATGAAGGTAACATACAAATTATGCAAAATGAAATTAATAAGGGTTTATATGTAAATAAACTAATAAATCACACTTGGTCAAATCAATCAATAGGTCCATTATCAAAACAAACGGTGATCAAAACATAAAATAAAAATAAATTAACAACTCAAATCATAAAAACGTAAACCTTGATTAATGACGAAATTAGAAGATTACAAATATAACGGGTCCTAAAATCCTAATACTCCATTTCTAAAACACGGGCTACCCCCTAGATTGCATGTTTGAAACTAAATTCTCTTTCAATATCCTATTAGAAGGCTCCCCCACAGTAGGTGTAATATTTCCAACAACACATCCATCATCCCTAGATTGCATGTTTGAAACTAAATGCTTCTGCACATCTGAGGTAACACTTGCAACTGCATTTTCAGTCAAGTTCTCACCATCAAAGTGAATTTCTTCGCTTAAATCAACATTTTCCCCTGCTAAACTATCAACATTTTCATCAAAAGGTATCATTTTTCAAATGTGTTGTATCTTGGCTCCCTAAAAAAACACTACTTGCACAGGTGTTTTGTACAGAGGAAATCGAAGTATCAACTTGCACAGGTGTTTTGCAAGATGGTCATTCATCATCCCACATGGGTATGGGCATATGGCCATGGCCATGGGCATGGAGGATGATGATCTCATGAACTCAGCGGCCAAGGTGTTCGCCACCATAAAGGATATTGAGGTCGGGAAGACAATGCCCATCTATTTCCCCTGCATAGATGACCCAACCTCTTATCAGTTCCTCCTTAAACAGAAAACCAATCACATTCCTTTATCATCGGAGAAGCTACCGGAGATGCTCCAGTTCTTCTCCTTCTCCCATGATTCTAACCAAGCCTTGGCAATGAAACAAACACTGAAGATCTGTGAGATGAAAGCCCCCAAAGGAGAGGTACAAGGCTTTGTTACATCTTTAGAATCACTGGTTGATTTTGTAGAAAGTATCTTCGGACCAGACTCGAAAGTTGGAGTAGTAAGATCATATCTGATATCAAAATCAACTCCTCTTCTCCAGAACTATATTGTTGTTGAATCCAAAGTGATTTCAACTGGAAAGCTTATAGTATGCCAGTATCCTATAACGATGGGTGTTGAGGAATAAGGGGTAAAGTAGAGTGTATAAAAAAGGATGGTTTCAATAATTTAAAATTAACCTGTCATGTCTCGAGTTTTAATCGAGCTCAAAATTGAGCTTTAATTGAGTTTCGAGCTTGAATTGAGCTCAGAATCGAGCTTCAATCGAGTTTGAGTTCGAGTTTTAATCGAGCTTTTAATTTTTTTTTTTGAGTTCGAGCCTTTTCGAGTTCTAGTCGAGTATTAATATTTTGTTTCGAGTTCAAGTCGAGCTTTATAATTTTAAGCTCGCAAGTTTTTGAGTCGATTCGAGCTGACTTTGAAAGTTTTTGAGTTCGAGTCGAGCTGAGCAATACTCGAGCTCGACTCGGTTCATTTACACCCCTAATAAACACTACCAAAAACTGATCTAAGTACGGTTGGAATACTCTGTTCATCAAATTCATAAATGCTGCAGGAGCATTTTTTAATCAAAACGGCGTTACCAAAAATTCATAGTGTCTATACTGAGTCTGGAAAGTAGTCTTGGAAATATCCTCCTTTTCAATCCTTAACTAATGGTACCCCGACCTCATATTTATTTTAGAGAACACTGTTGCGCCTTTCAAATGATGGAATAGGATATTTGTTCTTTATCGTTACCTAGTTTAATTGATGATAGTCAATACATAACCTCATAGACCCGTCCTTATTTTTCACGAATAGCACAGGCGCTCCCCAAGTAGAAACACTGGGTCGGATGAATCATTTATCAAGCAGCTCATGAAACTGTTCTTTTAGTTCACTTAACTCTATTGGGGCCAATCCATATGGATCCATAGAAACAGGTTCGGTACCCAGGGAAACCTCAATTCTAAATTCTACCTCACGATCTGGAGGCAATCCCGGTAACTCTTCCGGAAAAACCTCTGGAAACTCCCTAACTATAGGAATACCCTGCAATCTCACTTCTAGAACTCTAGTGTCTATTACATTAGCTAGAAAAGCTATGTATCCTTTTGACATCATTCTCTTAGCGGTCATAGCTGATATCACATTAGTGGGGGACTTCGCTTTATCACCAATCACTATAATCTCGGAGCCTTTCGCATACTTTAAAAATAGTTGTTTCCGATGACAATCTACCCATACATGATGTGGAGACAACCAATCCATGCCCAGAATGATTTCAAACTCATCAAAGGGAAACTCCATTAAGTTTGTAAAGAAGACAACCACTTAAATCTTAATTGAACGCTTTCTACACACCCGTGTTACCCTTGCACTATGACTCATAGGGTTTATCACACCATTTCACTAAAAATTGGTTCTAAGGGAATTCCTCTAGTTCTAACCAACTTTGTACTAATATAAGAGTGCATAGAACACGGGTTAACTAGAACAAAAATAGGCTCATCAAATAGGTGAAATGTACCTGTTATGATTTTTAGATCATCCCTATCTTCATTGGTCTTTATATTATAAACTCGGGCCACTCCCTGAGTCTCTTGTCTCTAGCTGGACTCATATTGACCAACTAATCTTCCTCTTCCTCTACTTATACTTAGTGCGATCACCGGTCTCTCAGTTTGAGTTGATCTATGCTCGAACTTTTGTGGACAATTCCGAGTATAGTGACCCGATTATCCACAAATAAAACAAGTGCCAGAAAGCACTCTACATGTTCCCCTGTGAAATCTGCCATATATCTGACATTGATTACTTATTTCTGTGCAACTGTAGCAGTATCCGCTCTATCACTATATCGAGAACTTGAGCCTTTGTCTCTCTTAGCATTAGACGTAGATGAAGACATCCCAATCCTTTTTCCTGACTGAATAATCTGCTCTGTCGCTAATATCTCCTCTTGAGCTCTTTCAATCACCTTAGATATATTTATCACTTCCTTTAGACTAGGAAAAATCAAGGCAAACATCATCTCTTTCAACTTTGGCCTCAGTCCCTCAATAAACCAATCCCATCGAGCTTTATCATTAGAGACCACCTTAGTAGTGTAACGGCTAAGCTTGTTGTATTCAGCTTCATATTCATGCACCGCTCAGTCGCCTTGTTTTAGGTTGAGAAACTTCAACAACTTTGATCTCATGAACTGCTCCCCGATATACTTGTTTTTAAACTCCTTTTGAAAGAACTGCCAGTTCACTTGCTCGAGCGATGCATACATTGTCGTGTTTGTCCACCATACCCGAGACGATCATCTGAGTAACGATATAGCTCCTCCTAGTTTTTCATGATCAGAGCACTGTAGACTTTCTAACATCATCATCACGTCGTTCAACCATAAGTCTACGTCTATAAGACCTTCACCTTCTTCTCATCTGAACTCAGGAGCTCCCAAACTTCTTAACTCTATTGAAATTAGCATTCGTGGTACTGGAGGAGCAGGGGGAGGTGGAAAAGGTTGGAACCTTGTCAAAATAGCATCGAGAGCTTTCATAAAAGCTTTAAACTCCGGAACAGGCATATTTTGAGGTGCCGATGCACTAACATTCTCAGACAGAATCAGATGTTCGCTATTCTCTTCATAGCTTTCACTACCTGACTTGTCTTTACTCTCTTGACCATCCGCTCTTCTTGAATTTGTTGAACCTGACATCTATCATAACATTTATAAAGATAATAATTAAGTTAATAAGGAGAGATATCTTATCCTATTCATCTTATACCCTATCAGTAACCTTGACATCTTAGTGGCATGCAAACACTTTTTACATTCAAATTACACTTAATTTGGCCTAGAATTGACTAAACATGTGGCTCTGATACCAATAAATGTAATACCCATCTCCCGTATACCTTTACGTATACGAGCTACATATGTCACATAACTTTTAAAGCATTTTCTCATTTGAAAATCCATACAATTTTTGTTTCATTTTATAATCCATTAGAATTTAGTTATAATTAAAATATGCATTAACTTAAATATACAAATAATAAGAGATGTACCACATTTTACCGTTTTACAATAGTTTAATTCAAAAGTTTTACAGATCGTTTTTACTAAGCCTATTACATGCCGACTAAGATATATAAAAAGTAGACAGGTATGTCATACTATTACTGATTAGGCGACTCTGACTTAATGTCTGATGATCTCCTTAATCAGCTGGTATTCAACCTACGCGTGAAATGGGCACACGTTAAGTATTACTTAGTGAGGCATACTTAATCATAAGCAACATAAAAACACTAATATAGGTAAAACTTTTAATATCGAGCAACTTTTTACAATTTATTGTAAACCTTGCAACTTTGAACCATTGGTACTATTATAGTCATTTACCCACTTTCTATTCATGTTCAATTATTGGAATGCACAATTAGTGCCTATACGGAAATTCATCAGCTCATGATGAATTCAACGGGTTGCACACATTGTGCATGTACGGTGATTCATCAACTCATGATGAATTCCGTGGATTTGCACAAAAAGTGTTTATACGGTGATTCATCAACCCATGGTGAATTTCGTGAATATGCACACAAAGTGCCTATACAGTGATTCATCAACCCATGATGAATTCCGTGAATATACACACAAAGTACCTGTACGTTGATTTATCAACCCATGATGAATTCTGTGAATATGAACATAATGTGCCTGTATGGTGATTCATCAACCCATGATGAATTCCATGAATATGCAAAGTTGTACGGTGATTCATTAACCCATGATGAATTCCATGAATATGCATACAAAGTGCTTGTACGGTGATTCATCAACCCATGATGAATTCCGTGAATATTCATACAAGGTTCTTGTATGGTGATTCATCAACCCATAATGAATTCCGTGAATATGCACACAAGGTGCATGTAGGGTGATTCATCAACCCATGATGATTTCCGCGAATATGAACACAAGGTGCATGTAGTACACAGAGTACTAATTTATCAATCCAATATATATTTTTAACAACATATCTTTATAACCCATAATGTACAAAATAAATGCACTCACCTGACTATCCTCGCTATGTATCCAAAAGGTAAGGTTGTTTACTCTGGTACTTTGCCTTTGCCCTTAGTTTTGCTTGTTTCGGGAGCTTGGTCCTGATCTACTCGAGCATCCATAAAAATATATACCATACCCAATGTTAGAATATTTCCTAACCATTATACTTAAACAATACTCAAAAGAATATACCATTAACTTTCTATACCAATATCAACCTATTTTTAACATTTTTGTCTCCATAGTATCGATATTATTTCCCTTGTACCGATACTTCTATACTATGGTAGCAATACCTCTATCCGGTATAGATATCAAAATTATGTTCGATATTACCTGGTATCGATACACTTACCATGGTATCGATACTACCATACTATGGTACTGATACCCCCTTCCAGTATCGATACTAAAATTATATTCGATGTTGCTTGGTATCGATACCCCTTATCATGGTATCGATACTGTTGAAAACATTTTGATGTTTCGATATAACAAATTAAGTATAAATGAATTTTAAGATTTTACAAATGATTTTATAAGTATATTCGACTCAATTATTCGAATATCAAATCAATTACTTCAAGTCTTTTCAAGATCAAATTCAAACCTTACTAATGTGTAAATTGTGTTTTACTTAATATTTTTAAAACAATTTTCACAAAGTATTTTAAACCAAAATCAAGCCTAAAATCAATTTTTCAAAGTGATGCACCGATGCATGAATCCATGCATCGATGCACCATGGAATAAATTGAACATCGAATGCATTTCATGCATCGATGCACATACTATGCATCGATGCACTCAGAGTTTTATGAAAACATCGAATGCATTTGATGCATCGATGCACCAGCCATGCATCGATGCCCTCTAGCTATTTTGAAACATCAAATGCATTTCATGCATCGGTGCACTCTTAGTGCACCGATATACTAAGCATCCAATGATCAAAATATTTGAATTTTACACTTGATGCACCAATGCACCATGGGTATGCATCGATGCACTGACGCTCCCAACTGATTTTATTAATTGTTTTAACACTTAAACGACTATATTAACTCCACTAACCATCCCTAATGTTCAGAATCATTTGAAGGAGTATTTAAACAAGTTCTGAAGTCATTGATCAACAACAATCAAGATGAAATCATAGAGAAACAAGATAGAAAGCATCAAACATCAAGTTTGTGCAATTCAAGCCAAATTTCCTTTCAATATTCATTTTGCTTTCAAGAACACAATTTGTGCTCATTTATAATTATCTTTGAGTGTTCTTATCTTATTCTAGAATTGTGCAAACATATTGCCTTGTGAGGTTTTCCTTGTAAGTTTGCAAATTTGTGTATTTCTCTTTAAAAAATAGTGTGCTCAAGAATTAGGGTATAATTCTTGAGGGAGTTGTAAGGTTAGTCTTTGTCCTCAAAAGAAAGAACAAATTAGTGAATTTATTGGAAAATCCTTAGTGTGGATAGCTAAGGTAGTGGATGTAGACTTTTGTTGAGAAAGTCGAACCACTCTAAATCGTTGTGCAATTACTTTCAATTTTCTTCAAAAGCTTCCACCAAATATTTAATTACCAATTCACCCCCTCTTGGCCGATTCCATCGATCGATTAACTCAATAATTGATATCAGAGCTTGACTCATTTAAAGGTTTAACTGCCTCTTGAGTAGATCCGGGAAGAGTTAAATCGATAAAGATGGCGTCCACTTCCGGTTCATTCTCCATGGAAGAATCCAAACCAATTGGCGTGCCTCCACACTTCAACGGAACAAATTATCGTCGTTGGAAGAGGTTTATGATGATATTTATCCAAGCATTTGATATGGAAGCTTGGATGATAATCGAGAAAGGGTATTCCTCTCCTACGAAAAAGGCAAAGAAGTGGAGTGATCAAGAACGGAAGAAAGCTCAACAAAACACAAAGGTTATGCACATGTTATGCTGTGCAATTGATCCTAATGTATATAAAGGAGTTTCTTCTTGTTCAAGTGCCAAGGTAATGTGGGATAAGCTTGAGAAGATCTATGGAGACAAGGAAGAAGAAGAACCAATAAAGGTGATGTCTCTATTAGCTCTCACAGAGCCAAAGGTATCTTCTAACTCAAATAAATTAAATTCAAAATCTTTTAATGAGTTACAAGATGCTTATGATGAATTATTTTTGAAGTTTGAGACCATGAACTCCAAATATAGGAATTTGATTTCTAAATTTATAGCTAAAAATGATCTTCTTTTGAAAGCTAAAATAGACTTGGAAAAATAAAATGAAATGTTGAAAAAAGAGTTAGAGCTTTCAAAACTAAAATCTGAAAACTTTGAAAAAGGGATTTTCAAATTAAGCGAACTTCTTCTAGAAACAAAAATGGATTTTGAAAATCAAAATAACTCTTGAAGGATTTAGAGCTTTCAAAAATGAATTTTGAAATTATTGAAAAAGAAAATTTTGATTTGAAAGTTAAGCTTGAATGCTTAACAAAAGAAAAGGATATCATTTTAAATAATTCATCTAGTTCAATAATGACAATATGTTCACATTGTCATTATCATGGTCATAAGGAAC
The DNA here is from genome assembly GCF_006381635.1 of Hibiscus syriacus. Classification (NCBI taxonomy): domain Eukaryota; kingdom Viridiplantae; phylum Streptophyta; class Magnoliopsida; order Malvales; family Malvaceae; genus Hibiscus; species Hibiscus syriacus. The sequence goes on along the minus strand of NW_024063471.1, from coordinate 12,966,355 downwards.
ATACTTATCCTTTAAAGAAAGGAAAAAGACTTAAAATTAGAAAAATATGGGTTCCAAAAGAACAAGGGCATTGAACTAACATTCATGGATCCAAAGCATTTGGATACCAAATCTACTTAAATGTCTCTTAGGTATGTGAGAGCAATGGTGAAGATGATGATATTCAATATGCTCTAGCCACACATGAAAAAGGAATGGGTAACCTCTAAACTTAATGTATTTGTTTGATTGCTCATTTAGTTTATGCATGCATGAGATTTTAAATGTTCTAAATGATTATGTGTTATCTCATGTATATTGAAAGATATTGTATGATTAACATAGTAATTTTTGGTAATGTTTTATAAACTCTAGTTCATCATATTAATTTTTGGTCAAAATTGTTTTTAAAATATAATTGATATCTCTTTAACAATTAATATCGATTTTTTCAAGAACTTTGGTTTTGCAAAATTTTGACCTTAAATTTTTCTTAATGATTATGCATAGATTTTTAAAATATTATAAAGATTTAATGCATAACATTTTTCAAAAACTTTATGCATGTGCTCTTAATCTCGATAATCAACATTGCATAATGTGTGTAATGAATTTCCGTATTTGCACTATGTGTGCAACCTAAGAAATTCATAATGAGTTTATGAATTTTCTTATAGGCACTATGTGTGCAACCTAAGAAATTCATAATGAGTTTATGAATTTTCGTATTGGCACTATGTGTGTAACCTAAGAAATTCATAATAAGTTTATGAATTTATGTATTGGCACTGTGTGTGCAACCCCACATAATTCATAATAAGTTTGTGAATTACCGTATTGGCACTACGTGTGCAAACTATAGAGTTTATAATGAATTGAAAGAGTTAATTCATATTATGAATAATTATTATAATAGAAATTGTTCTAAAATGAAAGACAAAATGACTAACTGTGCATTTGGAAGAAAGGTGCCAATAATGCAAGTTAGATGAAAGGTTAAATGCCTTTGGGATGAAAGACTAAATATCTAACTGTGCTTTTAGGCAGAAAGTTCCATTAATGCAAGATAGATGCCTAACGGTGCATATCTGGCAGAAATATGCCACTAATGCAAGTTAGATGAAGAACAGTGCATAATTGGCATGAAAGGATGCCACAAATGAAAATGTAAATCAGTGTATAGTTGGCATGAAAAGTGACGCTCATGATAATTATAAAAGATAAAGGACCATTTGGCACTTTGGTGCAATATATGTACATTACTTTCTTATTTAATGTACATAGGGAAAAGAAAGAAAATTTGGAAAAATTTACAGAAGGACGGGCATGATGGGCCTACTAAGAATAATTTTAATGATTGTATGAAAGAAATATGGTTTAACTGAGAAGGATTTATCTGATCCTCATGGAGTATGTGATTTAATTCATCTTTAAATAGTCATGAGATACTTATGTATAAATTTCAGATTCTTTACAATATTATGTCTCACTAAGTAAACACTTAACGTGTGTTGATTTCACGCATAGGTAAAAAGCAAGGACTAATAGGGTATGGGGTGTAGTAGCAGCTATCATCAATCTAAGGTTGACTCTCATCAGTAACAATAGGATAATCAAGTTTATTTTAAAAATTTACTGGCATGTAATCAAAACTAAGTAAAAAAATGTTTTGGAATGTATTAAAGCGATAACTTTGGTAATATGTTCCAACGAATGCTTTATTGTTGTACTAAAATGTTTTGGTTTTAAATTTTGAAACAAAATTTTATGGGTTTTACAAATGGGTGAATGTTTTTAAAAGTCATGTGACACCTATGACATGTGTACGGAAAAGTATATTGGAATGGGTGTTACAAAAGCTCATCACTTTCTTACACCCATGAGCTTTTATCCTCCTCTTGGTTCAAACTTAGCTCATATTTTCCTAACTCGAAGCCCATATCTTTCAAGTCCTTAAGGGACCTTGAGATATTACTATCACAAGGACCCTAAATCTTACTTCTCTCTTTGGGCAGGTTTGCATCACAAATAAATTTTGCATACCCCACTATCAAATTTGTCAATTCACTTTTTGAAAATTATAGATCTTGCACATAAATTTCATTTTCTTCAACAGAGGTAACAAAATCCTTATTGATAATGGTTCTACCTCCTTAAATTTCCAACTTATTTTTGTCATTATGCCTACACGACATACTATTATTTCCAATGCTCGAATCAATTAATATGTTGTTCTTTTGAGGATCTGCACCCTCCTCTCTACTTTCACCCTACAGAGAGTTTGTCAAATAATTTTTAGAAGCATTTTCTGATGAGGTCTGTTTCAAAGTTGATCTCCCTTTTGTACTTGTTCTATGCTTCTGATCAAAGCCTCCTGCCTTCGGGATAGTTGAAATATCTTTCAAACCTAACTCATCCTCTCTGATTCCAAATTTTGAGTTGCCTACATCAATATCTACCATCTCATCAATCCTTGAGATCGTACTGGTTGACACAATTAATGTAACCTTTTAGCAATCTAGTTGGTGGTTTAAGTTTTCTCTGAATGCTTCAAGTTTCCCTAACAACTTATTGATTCTTTTAAGTGTTATATTGTTCCAGCAGTGAAGGGGTATGCTTATCACCTACACCTAGGTTGTTCTATCTCATGGTAACACCTCTTCAGACCATAATTTGAATACCATAAATCGAGCATTCATGAAAGTGTGCAAATGTCACCGATATTTTAAATCTAAATACCTCTAAGTTATTCAACCTCTCTATAATTCTCAATGTTTCCTTTTCTAACCATATTATTACAAAATTGAATCTTGTTCCTCCTCTACTCATTTTGCGTGTGATGTATACATTAAGTACCTTTCCTTGTTTGCTAATTATTTCCCACAAGCCTTTCCAATGCAACTTCGGAGGTAAGTTTTCTACGAATATTGATTCTAATCTCTCCATAATTGAGATCTAAAGTTAATTATTAATGGATTTTAGGTGTTTGACTTATTTGTTTTGGTCTAATAGTGATGGACTCCCGACTGAGTTGATGGAAGAGTTTTCCACCTAGATCTACAAAAAATTAATGTTCGATATATCCTTCATACCAATATTCTACCCAGAAGCTATGTACAAGATTCATAATGTATTTCATGTGTCAATGCTTCAAATGTATCGTTCAGATCCTTCTCATATTATCACACTAGAGGATATTGAGATTCAATTAAATTTGAACTATGAATAAGAAGCAGTAAAGATATTAGAATATGGAGTCAAAGAACTGAGGAACAAGATGATGTCGCTTGTGAAAATTCTTTGGAGAAATCACAAAGTTGATGAAGCTACAAGGAAAAGAGATGAGACCACACCATTTTAAATTCTTGGAGGAGAATTGTAATACCCTAAAAAATTGTCTAGTTACCAAAATTAATAAATCGAAAGTTTAATGGTTAACGTATAAACTTAGGTAAAGTTTAAGGATTAAATTGTAATTTTCAAAAGTTTTGAATTTTAGTCTCGTAAATTAAGATTTTTCCCAAAAATATCATTTTCATGTCGCTCGTATTTTTCGTACAGAGTTTGCATAAAAAGCTATAAAATGTTAAATTTCTAGAAAAATTCAAATAATCAGATCTAAACGAATTTTGGAGATATTTTAAAGGATGATAAATCAAGTTTAATAATGTCATATCTATGTCTTAAAATGGTAGGATTTAATGTGAATCATTGGATTTAAGATTGATTTTCCATGTTAAAATTATTTTTTGGAAAAGTGCAAGGACAAAGTTGGAAGTTATCAATTTTTTGGTTCATTTTTTAATTTAGGATGAATAAATTGACATGTGACAAAATTTATGTAGCATTTGATTTCAAGGTCAAAATGTTCATTTGACATTAAAATGAATTTTTATTCATTTTAATTAATAAAAGGACAAATGGATTAGATATTTTCTAAGAATTTTCATGACATTTTCTCTCCATCTGTCTCCATTTTCGTGAACCCTCTCTAAGTTATAGAATCATTTACATTTTTATTTTCAAGAAAATTTATTAGGAATTTAGTTGAAAGAATGAAATACAAATTTGTGCTCCATTAAATTTTTTTTATCATTTGGTACCATTTCTTCGTTCTTCCTATGCTTGAAACCCTAAGTTCTTAAATTGAATGGATGAAGGGAATGTTAGGTTTTGATGTTTTAAGGTTGGATTATGATATATTTGATGCTTTTCAATCATTTCTATGCTTAAAAGGTGATGAAAAAAGAATATGAAATGGTGTTTATGCAATTCGGCTATTAGGGGTTTTATGGAATTTGGAAATTTGAATTGAATTTGATATGAGATTAATTATAATTGCTTGTAAATAATCATTTGAAGTTGAATTCATGTTTGAATCAAGTTGAAAATCATGTTTAAAGTAACTCTTGGTATTCGGCTTGAGAGAAATAGATAGGGAAAATTGTGAAAATTTATTGTATGGTTAGATATGATAAATGGATGATTCTACAAGCTTTAGAATGTTGTTTAGACTAATTTGGAAGTTTTTATAGGTTATATGACCAAATTTCATATTGTAGAAATAAGGGTTTTGAATTGGAAATTGATGTATTTTGTTTAAATGAACTATGGTACGTTTAAATTTGAATTTAAATGGCTAGGGACCATTGTGAATACTTTGGAAATATTAAGGTAAATTCTAAATGAATTCAGTCTAATGATTGAATTGTGGAATGGTAATAGTCATGTGAATTATTCATTAATTTGAATATTGAAGGACTTGAAATTGTATTTTGTGGTATTAAGGTTGGTATTGATCTTAGGAAATAAAATTAGTATCGAATAAGTATCAAAACAATTTTTTCATAAATTTTATGCTAAGGTGCGCCTATGTTAGAAAGATAGTAACATGTACTTTGAAATGTGTATGTTTTGTAAATGAAGTTTGAATAGATCATGATCAAAATTCAAATCAAAGCAAGCTTAAAGCTAAGGAAAAAAAATCCAAGAATGAAACTTGAATTGCTAAAAAGGTTTGCAAGCTAAGTATACCAGGTCAATGCATTTTTACTTATATTATTATATGTATGATATGAGAAAAACTTACGATGAGTCAACCTCAAATATTTTTGAAATAAAGAGGATTTGAATTATACTATGATATATTTTCATAATGTTTTGTTAAAAGATATTTGAATGATTTCGGGTATGAACTGCCCAATGCACTATTATATGATATTTTGACAAAACTATCGATATTGATATCTTTGACATGATTGATATATGATTTTATTTTAAATGCCCATTGTATGCAAATCGAGAGTCTTTGGTACAATTGGCTTGCCATGAGATGGAATGATTATTAGTATTGGTACTATCGTAACCTCAAGATACATTTTATGATGCATATGTGATATTGGTTCCTAGACGTATCTAATGATAGTGTGATGTATTCCTGATTATTGGTAAAGTGATATTGTGTTACACTCCTAATTTTTTAGCTTTAATTTAATTAATAGATTAAATTGAAATTGGGACATATTTGCTAAATTTTAGAACTTATAGGGCCAATCACAACTTCCTAGCAATTATGGGACTTAATCTCGAATTTGCCCAACTCCTTATTTGTTAAAAATATATATTAAGTTATGGATGTAGTGGTTTGAAACCACATCATAAGGAATGATACCCCTACCGTCTAGGCTAGGGTACTGTTGGGATTAAATTAAAAAAAATCATTTTATATTATATTTGAATCAGATTTAATGGAAACCAATAAACCTCTGTTTGATCAGTTAAAAACCTAAAACCCTAAAAATATAATCCCCAAAGTATAAACCCTCTATCGTCACTCGACCCTGCCTATAAATCCACCTCCGTCTAGTGGTTTCGTACACCGCCCGCACCAACAAAAGCATTTCCTCGTCCCGATCAAAACCCTAGTGGTCGATTGTCGAGGTTTGTCATCGTTTTTCATGAATCAACATTCAAGCATTGTCATAATCAAAATTGTTGTTATAGTTTTTCTTGATTTCTCGATTTTCGACTTCCGTTGACCACACTGCCTCCCCCACTATGATCTATGTCCCATTCCGAACAAAACCTAATTAGATTCGTCGCTCCACCATTGCTAGTTCACTATCCGCTGTGATAAGTGCTTTGATCTTCTATTTTGTTTGTTTCACCTTGTTTTGTCTTAATTTCTGATATGATTTGGGTTTATTTAGATCATCATTAATGATCGACCACCTTATACTGGTCATTTTGTTATCGCACGCGCTACCACGCGCGTGTGGCAGCTTCCCAATTGAGGCCCTTCTAGAAGGCCGGTCTGGTGAGATTGAACCAACCCAAACTGATCTAAATTGGGTCTATTTGAACCAGTCAGTCCAACCAAGGTGGCAAAACTGAAACGATGACCCTCTAGACCATTAACTTTTGACCAGACCAATTAACTTTGACTTGGACCTTTGACCAATGTTGACCGTTAACTTTAACCAAAAAGTCAACTTTTTCTGAAAAGTTATTTTTTTGACATCCTGAGTCTGAATTTGTAGTCCGTTTCGCTAAATTCAAACCTCGTAAGTTATTTTTCAACTTTTTATTTTCTAATTCGATCTTATTTTCACGTTTAAGAAATGTTCCTAATGAAATTCATTTTTGCTATGTATCTGATATATTATTGGGCATCGAATCCAAGTCTGAAGGAGCATTTAATTTCAAGGGAAATGGTCATTTTACATTAAAACTATTTTTTTAATTCATTTTAATTAATAAAAGGATAAATGGCTTAGATATTTTCTAAGAATTTTTATGACATTTTCTTTCAATCTTTCTCCATTGTTGTGAACCCTCTCTATGGTTTGAAAACATTTCCTTTTTTATTTTCAAGCCTATTCTTTAGGAATTCAATTGAAAGCATGAAATACAAAATTTTTCTTCATAAAATTCTCTATCATTTAGTATCATTTGTTCATGTTTTACATGTTTGAAACCCTAAGTTCTTGAATTGGATGGATAAAGGGGATGTTAGATTTTGATGTTTTAAGTTTGGATTATGATGTAGTTGATGTTGTTGAATTATTTCTATGCTTGAAAAGTGATGAAAAACAATGGGAAGTGGTGTTTATATAATTCAACTATTAGGGTTTTTATGGAATTTGGAAATTTGAATTGAATTTGATATGAGATTAATTATACTTGCTTGGAAATGATGTTTGGAAGTTGAACTCATGTTTGAATCAAGTTGAAAATCATGTCTAAAGTGACTATTGGTATTCAACCTAAGAGAAATAAATAGGAAAATTTTGTGAAAAATTATTTTTATGGTTAAATATGATGAATAGATGAGTCTACAAGTTTTAGAATGTTCTTTGGACTAATTTGGAAGTTTGTAGAAGTTAGAGGATCGAATTTCATATTGTAGAAATAAGGCGTTTGAAGTGGAAATTGATGTATTTTGTTTAAATGAATTGTGGTATGCTTGAATTTGAAGTTGATTAGAAAAGGACAATTTTGAATATTTTGAAAATATTAAGGTGAATTCTAAAAGAATTCATTTTGATGATTAAATTGTGAAATTGGAAATGGCTATGTCAATTATTCATTGATTTGAATATTGAGGGACTTGAAGTTGTATTTTGAAGTATTAAGGTTGGTATTGATCTTAGGAAAGAGAAAGATTTTTCTATAAATTTTATGCTAATGTATGCTTCTGTTAGTAAGATACTAACATGTACTTTGAAATATATATGTTTTGTAAATGATGATCGTATAGATCGTGATCGAAATCGAAATCAAAGAATGCTTAAAGCTAAGGAAAAATCCAAGAATAAAACTTGAATTACTAACAAAGGTTTGCAAGCTAAGTATACTAGGTGAGTGCATTCTTACTTATATTATTATATGTGTGATATGAGGAAGACATGCAATGATTCAACCTAAAATGTTTTATAAATGAAGAGGATTTGAATCATACTATGATATATTTTCATAATATTTTGTTAAATGATATTTGAATGATTTGGGTTATGAATTGCTCAATGCACTATTATATGATATTTTGACATAATTATCGATATTGATATCTTTGATGCATGGTTGATATATGAGTTTTAAAAAATGTCCATTGTATTCACATTTAGAGTCTTTGGTAAAATTGGCATGCCATGAGGTTGAGTGATTACTGATTACTATATTTGTACTATCGTACCCTTATATATGAGTTTTACAAAATGCTTTATATTTGAACCACTGATTTACAGGTTATAATAGGAGTAAATGGTTTAAAAGTTAATTTTATATTATATACTGCTATATGATATTCATATTATGTTTTATACTTTGCCATATACATATTTTCTGACATATTCATTTTAAAGTTACAAATGTCTCACTAATTGTATACTTAGCGTCTGATGAATTTCACACATAGAAAAAGGAGATCGAGTGGAGTAAGGAGCTTATCTTGGCATCACTTATTGAGGATTGTCTATCGATATTAGTAATGACATCCAACTGTTGTTTTTTATTTTCTAGTTTGCATGTACACATATAATAAGTGTGTGGTATTTTAATATTGTTATATTTTTAAAATGGGTTTTTAGTAGATAATATGTATGAATTTTAAATAAGTATTATTTAATTATATTAGTTATGAATATGGATTTTCTAGTTAGTGTGTCATAGATTTTTATTACTATTGAGATAAATTTTATTTTAAGCAGTTTTTAGGTAGTTTTACTTACTATATGTTATATAGTATTAAACTGCTATGTTCATGCCTTAAAATGATTTTGATTTGAATATTAAAATATTATATTTTGATTTTATGTGATTAAATAGTTTTTGGTTATACTTGTTAAATTTGATGATTTTAAAGAAACAAAATTTTAGTGATTTTAGAATAAAGAATGTTTTGATAAGTTTATGTGACATCTCTAACTTGTATTCAGAAACGAATACGAAAATGGGTGTTACACTATTATATTGCGATTCACTTTGAATTATTATATTGCGATTTACTTTGAAAAGAATGTTATGTAGCTGACATTATACTTGTAATCATGGAGATGTCAAAGATCCGTGTAAAGTCTTTCCTCCTAAAATGGTGTATCTCTTAGTCTGAATTATTCGATCTCTATCAAAATATTTGTGAATCAATACTGACGTTTGTTAAGAACTCTCTTATATGAATTAACGAATGTCTTCTGAAACTCGAAAGGATAGAGCATCTAAACCACTTTGATTTGGTATGTCTCAAAGTAAACCAACCAACACTAATTTACCCAATTAAACACAATAATGCCTTGGATTAATTGATAATGATGTTTATACATGTATCGATCCATTCTTACCTTGATGTCTTGACTAAGAAAGATTTTCCTTCTCTATTCTTAGCTTCGTACTTGTACGTTATTCAGGAATTCATATATAGATTTGGGAAATGTTTTGAAGGAAACCGTGTAACGGAGGTACTTGAAATCTTGAATAATGAATATGTTATCATTAACGGAATATAGATGAAAAGAATTATAGACCTGAATAATGTATGATTAAGTACACATTGAAAGTGTGAAACTTTAAAAATATATTTAAAGAAGTAAAGTCGTCCCGAGTATTATCTTGGAAATGAGAATGAAGTGACCGTGAGATTTATGAGATTAAAGTTTAAGTGAAAGATAACAAAGTATTTAGACATCACTGCAAAGTTCTGTACATTGATTATCGAAGCTGAATGTTTGCTATCGTGCATGAATGACTTATTTGATCAGTTCAATGGTGTAACCTTTTTCTTTAAAGTTGACCTCAGATCTGGTTAATATCAACTTTAAGTTAAGAATTCTAATATTTTCTCTACTATGTTAGATTCAATAGCTAGAGAGAGATTAAAAAGCCCGATCTTATTTGAGAGACGGATGATAGAATCAGATTGATTTAGGATACGCTTAAATCTATATTTGATAGACGAAAACCTGATGTTACTATGAAGAGAAAAACATCAAGTTTAGCGCGTGTGACCGAACTTAGATTTGTCCCAAAAAGAGCATGTTGAACCCAAAATTTATTGTCGTATCAGATTCATCATCGGATAAATGTTAGCTACCTACACTTAAAGGCCTTTTTCAAAGCTTTTTTTTCTCTTTTTGGTGTTCTCTCTCTTGCCCCTTCTTCTCTCTACATTCTCTCTAGAAAGGTCGGTCAGGCGTCGCCGGCTGTCACAATTTCTATCATCGTCTTCTGCCACTGACAGTTGTCGCTAGATGTTGGTCACCAAAATATACCGAAAGTTAATCTCAATCTCTTCAAGTCTTATATGGTGCTCTTTTCATAAGTAAATGTTTCAAATTCCACGAATTGGTCGAAAACCCTTTATGTTATACCTCATGGATATCTCCGAAATGAGACTTTGGTTGTCGGGACGAACTGACTGCAAGTTTCTCTTCGTTCTCTTCTTTTGGGTTTTACTTCATCATTCAAACTTGCCTCTCCTTTTTCATAGGTGGTACCCCCTTCGATTTTTCTTTTGCCCGGGTCCCCCTCAGAGTGATGATTCTTGGGCATTAGATAAGGGTGATCATCGGATAAATAAGTGTTGAGATGGAGATAAAGACATGGATTCCCTTGTTAATCTTGGGATTAACTTGATGATTTTTTTGGCACTTCTCTTTTTGATTTTCTTTTTATTGAATGGTAGGATGTTGCTTTTGATTGTTCTTGTTGCAATCCACCTTAGCTCTAATTACCATATGATACATTTCAACCTAGCCTCACTTGGATGGATGATGAAGTCAAGGTTGTACCTTTGATGTTTCGATCTAGGAAAGCAACAAGGATCCTGCACAAACAAGAAAGCTCAAAATAAAATGGTTAAATGGAAGTAATGAAATGGAAAGATAAATATGGCAGTGGAATATATATATATAAGTTGGCGATATGTTTAAAGGAAATGATGAAGTATTGTAATGGAAGTAGAATGAAGGTGATGGAGATGAAGATGAAAGGTAGTATCTCAAAGAAGACTCAAAGAAGAACCAATGTTAAAGAACAAAGACCCAGACTTTATATTACTTCTTTAAGGGGTGATAAACAAGGACTTCGACCCACTATCGATAAAGAGATAGGAACAAGAAGTATCAGGGTGAAATAGATAGACGTGACGCCATAAGCATAAGCTTGATAATTCAATAAAGTTCACTTAAGAACTAAAGAGAGAAACTGTCACAAATATTTGATTAAACAAAATTAATTGCCTTTTACAAATGAAATGGGAAGCATTTATAGGCCTAAGAGTGCATGGTGTGAATACAAAACATTTAATGAGTGAACCTTTATGGATGAATGTTCATCCTTAAGTAGATACAATGTACGGACCCCATGCAAGTTCATAGACTAATTAAATAACTGAATGTTCATCCATTTAATTGAACACATCTCCATAGCCGAATTCATCCTCTCTTGGTATGGAAATGTTTTTTCATTTCCTTGTATGAATTTGGAGGAATGTATCATTATAGGTTCGACCCCCTTTGGAATGTATGCACAAAGTTATGAACGTGACTCATAGGCTCCCTTCATGCACTTGGATTTGGTGAATGAGTTTGAAAATAATGCATCCATCTCCCTTGAATGTGAACAAGTCCTTTAGCCTCCTTGTATGATTGTACATGCCATAAATGGATTCATGAAGGTGGAAATGCATCAGGTGTGAACATGGCTCTTCATTTGGTTGTAAATCCCATACTTATTTCCAGCCTACACTGTCTTCATTAATCTGGACATATCTTGAGCTCCCAATATCGGATTGATATGATTCAAAGTGCATTGGATAGGGGATTAAATGTTAAGAAGAATTCATCACCCAAAGATGCTTGGAACATGTTCAAAAATGGTGATCTCTATGAGTGACATGAATATGTCCATTGGATTGCCTTGAATGTACCTTGTACTAAATACAAAAAGTATATAAGTTATAATGCTCAAGGTAATGAATAAGTATTAAGTAACATTCTAATGTAACACATGATTCCATGGCTAATATAATAATGCAATTTATATGATAACATAAGTAAGGAATGTGTAACATATGCATGAAACAAACTAATTAAAGATGTGACATGCATGAATATCATATAGGATGCAAACATAGTACAATATATGAATATTCAAGCATAGTTTAGAATGTCAAAGCATGCTTATAACACATATAAAGCATATATGAGTAAATATGTAATAAAATATGGAAGAACTCCCTTAGAATCATCTTGGAAGAACTTCAAAGTTGTGAGCATGTTTTGTTTGAACTTGATGGTCGGTAGGATCTGTTGAAGAATCGGGTAAAGAAAACAAAAGAACACAAGAATTTTAACGAGGTTCAGCAATGTGCTTACGTCCTCAGTGCCTAGGCGGTGCTAGAAGTTTTTATTCAATTCAATGTTTCATAGGTTTAGGTTACATATCCTTTTATAATAAATAAACTATGGTACATATTTATAAAAATAACCATGTACCATACAGCGAGGCTACGCCCCCGCACCCCCAACCCACATAATCGTAAGCCCCTCTATGAGACTTTCCTTTACTGGTATATATTTATGAGCCATACCTAACAAATCTCTACCTTGGTAAATATCATGCCCCTTAGGAAACATTCAATGTGGGTTGGGTTACTTTACTTCTTTAACAACTCGAAACATTCAACAAGTCCAAGCAATGCATGAACTTGTCTTTCGTAACTGGCTTGGTGAACATATCAGCGACATTCTCATTAGTATGTACCTTCTGAAACAAAATCTCTGCAGATGCAACCTACTCTCTGATCTTGTGAAAACGTACATCAATAACCTCAGTTCTAGCATGTTATACCTGATTTTTAGCCAAGTGAATAGTACTTTGATTGTCGCAAAGCAACTGAACTCCACCTTGCTGAACACCCAACTCCTTCACTAAACCAATAAGCCATAAAGCTTTTTTTGTAGCTTCAGCCACTGCCATGTATTCAGCTTCAGTTGTAGATAGTGCCACAACAGATTGAACAGTAAACTTCCAACAAATAGGCCCTCCACCAAGAGTAAAGACATACCCTGTCGTAGATCTTCTATTATCCAAGTCACTTGCATAGTCTGAATCCACATATCCTACAACCAAAGGATTATCCCGCTGACTACCAAAAACAATTCCATGTCCCACAGTACCATTTAAGTACCGAAAGATCCACTTGACTACTTCCCAATGTTGCTTACCAGGTTTAAACATGTACTTACAAACTTGACTAACAACATGAGATAAATCAGGACGAGTACATACCATTGCATACATCAAGTAGCCAACAGCATTAGAATACGGAACCTTTGCCATATCTTCAGCTTCCTTATCTGTCTTAGGGCACTGTTTTAATGAGAGCTTAAAGTGATTTGCCAATGGAGTGCTAACTGGTTTTGCACTGCTCATCGTAAACCTTTCTAGCATTTTCTCAACATAACCCCGTTGAGATAACCACAGTTTCCTTGAGTCTCTGTCCCTACAAATTTCCATTCCAAAAATTTTCTTTGCATCATCTAAATCTTTCATATCAAATTCCTGACTCAATACAGTTTTCAAACCGATAACATCATCCATGTTCTTCGCAACAATTACCATATCATCAACATATAGTAACAGAAAAATAAAAGAACCATCATCAAGGCTCTTAATATAGACACAACAATCATACTCACATCGCTTGTAGCTAATCTTGATCATATAGGAGTCAAACCGTTTGTACCATTGTCTTGGAGACTACTTTAACCCGTACAAAGATTTCTTCAATCTGCAAACTAAATGTTTGTTTCCAGGTTGAGTGAAACCTTCAGGATGCCTTATGTAGATCTGCTCCTCTAAATCACCATGCAAAAAAGTAGTTTTCACATTCATCTGCTCTAAATGCAAATCCCAACTAGCTACCAATGCAAGTACTGCTCGGATCGAAGTGTGCCTGACCACAGGAGAAAAAATTTCATCATAATCAACTCCTTTATGCTGTGACAAACCCTTTACTACCAAACAAGCCTTAAACTTCTCCCTCTCTTTTTCTGTTACTGCTGGTTTCTTCTTATACACCCATTTGCAACTAATCGGCTTCTTACCCTCAGTAAGGTGAACTAACTCCCATGTACGATTGTGATTCAAAGACTCCATCTCCTCAACCATTGTAGCCATCCACTTGTTGTTTTCCTCACTAGTAATTGCATCATGAAATATAACCGGATCATCACTGCTAACATTAAGTGCAAAAGAGACCAAATCTTTAAAACCCAATCTGTCCGGAGGCTTTATATTCGTCCGTCTCACCCTGTCTCTGGCGAGACTATAATCCTGCAAATTATCCGTGGCGGAACTACCAGAAGTCGGTTGAGAAGTTTAAGTTTTCTCAATTGGAAACTGCTCGAAATTCGTCACTGTCATGTATTTCTTCTTCTGCAACATGGAATGTTCATAAAAAACAACATCTCTACTACTCAAAATTTTCTTCGTAACTGGATCCCAGAACTTGAATCCTTTGACACCTTTCTTGTAACCCAGAAAAATGTACTCCTTCGATTTTGCATCAAGTTTGGATCTCTCATCAGCAGGTACATGCACATAAGCATGACAACCAAAAATCCGTAAGTGATCAAAAGTAACATTATAACCAATCCATACCTCTTCTGCAACTTTCCCAGCCAATGATAACCTTGGAGATCCATTGATAAGATAACACGCCATGTTAACAGCCTCAACCCAAAATTGTTTGGAAAGGCCCGCATTCAACCGCTAACATTTGGCTCTTTCATTCAAAGACATGTTCATCCGTTTTGCAACACTAGTCTGTTGTGGTGTTTTACGCACGGTAAAATTCCTCTTAATCCCATGCTCCTTACAGAACTGTTGAAATTGTGAATCTGTGTACTCCATACCATTGTCACACCGCAAACACTTGATTTTTCGTCCTGTTTGGTTTTCTACCTCAACATTCCACAACTTGAACTTCTCAAAAACGTCAGACTTCTGTTTCAAAAAATACACCCAAAATGTCCGTGAAAAATCATCAATAAAAGTAAAATAATACCTAGATCCACCCAAAGACGATGTCGTGGAAGGCCCCCATACATCAGAATGCACATAATCAAGAATCCCTTCAGTTGTGTGCTTCGCAGTTTTGAAACGAACTTTGTTCTGTTTACCAAGAATACAATACTTGCAAAAATCGAGGTTACAGCTTTTAACACCATGCAACAGATTTCTTTTATGTAATTCAGTCATACCACGTTCACTAGATGGGCAAGACGCATATGCCACAGTTTGGTAGTATCATCACATGACTCAACAGAATGAACTCCATCTACAATGATACTCCCTAACAATATGTAAATATTCCCTATAGTCATCTTTCCTTTCGTCACAATCAAAGCTCCTTTAACAATCCGAATGGTTTCTCTATCCTCATCAGCCTTAGGGATAAAACCATTCTTGTGCAAAGTGCCCAAAGAAATCAAATTCTTCTTCAAATCTGGAATATGTCGAACACCACTCAATGTCCGAACAGAGCCATCATACGTCTTAATTCTAACATCGCCAATACCAACAATATTGCAACATCGATCATCACCCAAATAAACAGAACCAAAATTAACCGACCTGTATGTCAAAAACTATTCCCTATTTGGGTGATGTGATAAGAACATCCAAAATCAAGAATCCAAACATCCATCAATTAAGTCGTTGAAATAGAGAGCATGCCACCTCAGTGCAATAAGAATTGTCATCCTCGACCACATTCACAGACTTGGATGAGTCATCACGCTTCTCATCAGTCTACTTTTTCAACTTCGGATAGTCTCGCTTCATATGTCCCACCTTCTTGCACTTGTAACAATGAATTGTTTTCTTATCCCTAGATTTGGAACTGAAATTTCACTTCCCATACCCTGCCTTCTTTGGCTTCCATCCACGGTCATGATTACCCTTGCATATAATCTATCAACTTGAGAGTTTTCCCCTACATTCTGCTTGTAAGCCAACAAGGTTGTAGTAATCTCCTCAACTTTGATAGTCTATTTCCCATATGTAAGAGTAGTCACCGTGTGTTCGTAAGAGAGAGGCAACGAACACAACAGAATCATCGCTTTGTCTTCATCCTCAATTTTCACATCAAGCCGAGCCAAATTAGAAACGATTTGATTGAAGACATTCACATGTTGCACCAAATCATTATCATCTTGCATCTTCAACCCATACAGTCACTGCTTTAGATACAATTTAGTTGTTAAGGATTTGGACATAAACTGACTTTCCAACTTCTTCCAAATTTCATCTGGAGACGAGAGATGCATGACGTGATACATGACCTCGTCCAGCAAACATAATCGTATGGTTTCTACCGCTCTCTGTTGCAATTCTTCCCAATCTTCCTCCTCCATCGACGTTGGCTTTGTAGGTCGCAAAGCCTTCAGGATCCCTTGCTGTGCCAACAGATCCTTCACCCTTGTTTTCCATAATCTGAAGTTCCCCTGACCATCGAATTTTGCAACTTCGAATTATGCTCCTAAGATATGATACCAATTGTTGAAGAATCGGGTAAAGAAAACGAACGAACACAAGAATTTTAACGAGGTTCAACAATGTGCTTACGTCCTCGGTGCCTAGGCGGTGCTAGAAGTTTATTCAATTCAATGTCTCATAGGTTTAGGTTATATCTCCTTTCATAAAAAGTAAACCCTTGAACATATTTACAAAAATAACCATGTACCATATCGCGGGCTACGCTCCCGCACCCCCAACCCACATAATTATAACCCCTCTACGAGACTTTTCTTTACCGATATATTTATGAGCCATACCTAACAGGATCACATCACAGACTACATAAATATACTCAAGACGTCGAAAAATGTTCAAATAGAGGTCTTCAAAAAATGTCAACAAGTCAAAGTCAAAGTTAATACTCAAAAGTCAAATTCAAAGTCAACAGTCACAAGTCAAATTTAAAGGTAAAAAAAGTCAACGATTAATAGATTAGGTCATCAATCAACAGGTCAATCGATTTTGTCAACGATTCGTTCAAACTGGTTCAGGATCATATCGATTCACTATTTGAACCGGCAGTAGGAAGCCCAGTCGCACATGATGGTGCATGAGGCGCGTGGGGCCTCCTCTAGTGGCCAAAAAATATGGAAAATTTCCTAAAACTATATTAAGACAATATGAGTCACTTATAAATATCAATATTTTGAAAAGATCGATAGAGATTTGGTTTTTAATGAAACACGAATATTTAAACCTTCACCGATTGTAAATGGCGATGAGGAACATTAAACAAATGACATTTGACGAACAGGGTCAATGAGACGAACATAGTGGTGCCAGATATGTCGAACACCACCTTACAGTTAGCAAACAATTGAAGAAAAACCAAGAAAAATGAAAATAATGGCAAAAACTATAGGGACAGAGAGAGCACAAATAATAGTGGGAAAGAAAGAAAGTTTAAATTTTAAAACTAAATTAATGAGTTAATTTTACGAACAATATCTACATTATTGAGAGCTCGTGAAAAAGTAAAAAAAGTTTATAAAAACTTTAATTCAACCCAAAATTAGGTCATAATGACTCTCCCCTTAAGAAACTTGAGGGATATATTGGTTTTTGGCTAGGTGATGCGGGGTTTTCAAAGGGACCTTTCTTAGCAGTTGTGTGCTTCTTGAATATATCCTCTATTTTCTTGAGCATATCAAGTTGAAAGCTTGCAATGTCAGGCTAAATCTTGGCCAACTTACTTCTCACTTCTTCTTGCATGTCCCTTTGTTCCTGGTCAATGCGGTCTAACCTTTTGTCTAACTTTTTGGTTATCATTCGGGTATCATAAGGGTACGACGTCTCTTTATCAGTAGCGAGGGTCAGGGTAGCAACAAATCCATCATACTATTTGAAGTTTTATTTAATGAATGTTATGATGGATGTATGAAACAAATGGAATAAAAGATTAATGTATGCAAGAGGGATTAATCTTCTAACATTAAAAGTAGAACTTCATTGATCATAAAACTCGAGTAACATCTTAATCTTTCAATTGCAAGCCCATATCTTAATAGTTCTTCTTGGAGTCTTAGGATCTCCATGTTCATTATACCCTTTTCTATCGCGAATTCTTGCTTGGACATTTTCATATCAGATATCTTAAAACTCGACTGTGAAATCTTCGATTGGCTAGCAAGGAAAAAGACCTTTAACCCATTGATTCAGCTTGCTCTCTAATTTAATTATTCGAGTGTAAGATTGTCATAATACAAGACCAATTCCATCTTGAATGTTTTCTTCCATGCATTTGATAACTTCAAAACTTGTTTCATATACTTGGCTTCATCATAAGTGATCTCTTTTTTATGAAGATCGTCAGTGACTGTGATAAATTGTTGGGATTCATAATTTCATTGTAATAATAATGACGCATAGCTTTTAGTTCTCAATAGAACAATAAGTGGGACACACATCAATTCTCCACACTTGTATAATATCGACATAGGACATATCCAAGGAGCTCTCCAAGTTACCTTATTCTTCAACAAATTCTGAAAAAATACATTCCATTGTTTTATACTATCATCTTTTGGCCAACATTTTCTAATGAATTCCTCTATCGGAAATAACATACTTGGACTCGACTGCTTCCTTATCTTCTCACCATCCCAAAAATGGCTTGAACCTATACATAAAGAAACTATAAACACCAAGTGAAACATTTACTCTAATGCATTCGAAAGAAGTTCAAAAATCTAATAGTTTCTGCCAATATAGTCAATGTGAGATTCACCTTTTTATTTACTAGAATGAATCGATCAATTTTCATTGCCTCAACATTTCCCAAGCCTTAGAAAAATTTGGGGACCATTCTATAATTTTTTAAAAGTTGGGGACCAATTTGACAATTTAAAAAAGTTATGAATGGTTGTGTAATTATCTAATAGTTGATGCACTATGCTAGAATTTACTGTTTTTATGAATTGAAATGAGTGTTAAGATGTGAAATATGACAATTTTGGAAGTTTGAAAAGTTTGGTGATTTAAGTACAACACTTGTATAGTTGAGGTGCTTAAATGTAATTATGCCTTTGTAAAAGCACTTGGATGGTAATAATATCAGTGCTGGAAATTTGGTATTAAAATTTAAGTGATAAAATGGCGAAAGACCCTTTTTGTAAATTGAAAAAGTTGGTACCAATATTGAAAGGAATTATTAAGTGTTCAAGTATTTTGGTAGAAACTAAGTTTTAAGTATATTATGTATATTTTTTTGGAGATGTGTTTATATTAGTACAATACTAAAATATGTATTGATATCAATTTGTGATTTTCCATAATTTTTCTCACTCAAATATACCTTGGTCGAATGCTTTAACCTTTAAAACTAGGTTTTCATGATTTTGCTCTATTTTGATTCGATTCAAGCATGAAATCAACTTTCAATGAACCTTACAACATCTCTACAATCAAAGCCCTAATCAACTCTCATCAAAACACAAAGTTCTACAATTTCATCTTTTGACCGAAAATCATAGAATAATTTCTAGGAAGTTTGAACATGTTTTAATCATCAATCAAGTTTGAAAATGAATTTACAACCTCTAAAACATCAAGATTCATCATCAAATTCAAGAACCCTAGTGTGAAAACAAACCCTAATATTTGATATTTTTTAAATCAAACAAGTTGAGCAAGTATAATTCGTACCAAAAGATAGCGTTTTTTGAATAGATCACTTTTTTATTTCACGGCATAACTTGAAATCCAAATAAAATAGCTCAAAAATGGAAACCAAATTTTTTTCTCTTACCTTAGAAAGCTCACAGCACTTGGAGTAGATGATAACAAATTGGCATGAAATTTAGATAATTTCATGCTAATTTACCTTTTAATTTAAACTTTAATGAAATATTAAATTTATTAAATTGAGAAAAGACCAATTTACCCTTAATGAAACTTCATATTTCCCATACAACCAAGACACCTCAACCTTATCATCTTCTTAAAGTCAAAGATGAACAAACAAAATCTTACTTTATCGATTTTCCCTTTTCTTTTTTCAAAAATTACAATCTTGCCACTTTAATCCAACGGTCCAAATTAAACATAGAATTAAATCCTAAAATCCAAAGATTTATATTATTTTCCAACATTTAAAAATGTGGAAATAATATTTTGAGGTCTAATTTATCATCCTTCAGATTTTCCTGAATTTTCTATTCGATCTGATTTACCGAATTTTTCCTCAACTTCATCGCTTTATAACTTTTAATACAAAACTCGTATTAAAATTTTGATTCCCACAGAAGCGTTATTCTTGAGATAAACTATTTATTTATGAGGCCAAAAAGTAACTTTTTAAAATTACTATTTTTGTCCCTAAACTTTTCCAAAATTTATGCTTTGGTTATTAAACTTTCAAAATTTTCATTTTGGTCACTATCTAAATATTTTGGGTATTACAACAATCGCATCACCCTTTAGAAGAGTTGTGACACACTATAACTTACCTTGAAGGGTGAGGTGAAAATGGCGTAGTATTTAGAGGATCTCTCTAAGCTACTGATATGTCGTGAAGTTGTCATCGTCCCTAAAACCATAAAAGTCTATGATATTATACTTATGGAGCCTCTCGAATGAAGACTCATGAGGAATGACTACAGGTGGATGTTGAAAACATTTTGATATTTCGATATAACAAATTAAGTTAAATGAATTTTAAGATTTTCCAAATGATTTTCTAAGTATATTCGATAGAATTATTAGAATATCAAAACATTACTCCAAATCTTTCAAAGATCATTTTTAATCCTTACTCAAAGTGTAAAATTAAGTTTTAATCTTAAAACAATTTCAAAATAATTTTACAAAGTATTTCGAACCATTTCAAAGCCAAAAATTCCAGATTACTCAGAGGGAACCGATTCCCCCCCAAGGGGGTACCGATTCCCCCTGAATAGTTTGGCTCCGAGAATTCCAGTATGCTCGGAGGGAACCGATTCCCCCCCCAGGGGGTACTAATTCCCTCTTGTATAACGGTCGAAATATTTGAATTTTACACTTAGGGAACCGATTCCCCATAGGGGGTACCGATTCACCCCATGCTCCAAGCTATTTTATTAATTGTTTTCACACTAAAACGGCTATATGATCTTCACTAATCATCCCCAACATTCAGAAGTGATTCAAGGGGTATTTAAACAAGTTCTGAAGCCCTTGATCAATAAGAAATTATAGAGAAACAAGAGAGAAAGCATCAAACACCAAGTTTGTGCAAATCAAGCCAATTTTCCTTTCAATATTCATTTTGCTTTCAAAGAACACCATTTGTGCTCATTTGTAATTATTTGTGAGTGTTCTTTTCTTGTTGTAGAATTGTGCAAACATCTTACCTTGAGAGGTTTTCCTTATAAGTTTGCAAATTTGTAATCTTCTCTTTGGGAAAGAGTGTTCTCAATAATTGGGGTATATTCTTGAGGGTGTTGTAAGGTTATCTCTTTGGCCTCAAAAGAAAGAACAAATTAGGGAATTTGTTGGAAAATCCTTAGTGTGGATAGCTAAGGTAGTGGACGTAGACTTTGATTGAGAAAGTCGAACCACTTTAAATCGCTGTGCAATTACTTTCAATTTTCTGCAAAAGCTTCCACCAAATTTTTAATTGCCAATTCACCCCCTCTTGGCCAATTCCGTCAATCGATTAACTCAACAATTGGCATTAAAGACTAACTCATTTGAAGGTTTAATCGCCTCTTGAGTCGATTCGGTAAGAGTTATATCGATAATCAAAGTCATCAATGGCCTCCGCTTCAAACTTCGACTCCGGTCTCGACTCGATGCCCGTCAACAAGCCTCCTTTCTTAAATGGAGCTAACTATGCCTATTGGAAGAATAGAATGATGTACTTCATTCAAGCAAGTGACATGGGAGCATGGAATACTGTAGAAGAAGGATACATCAAACCTCTCACTCATCCAAGGTTGTGGAGTGAAGGAGAGACAAGAATGTTCCAACTCAACTCCAAAGCCATCCATATCATTTTTTGTGCTCTTGGACCAGATGAATACGGAAGAGTTTCATCGTGTACAACCGCCAAAGAAGATATGGGACAAACTTCAAGTCACTCATGAAGGTACCGATAAGGTAAAGAAATCTAAAATTGGTATTCTAACGCATAGCTATGAAAATTTCAGGATGAAACCAAATGAAGATATCAAAGCTATGACGGATAGATTTTCAACGATTGTCAATGGTCTCAAATCATATGGAGAGATCATTTCAAATGAAAAGCTTGTGAGGAAGTTAGTCTACTCCCTCCCAAAATCATGGCAATCAAAGAAGACGGCAATCATCGAGTCTAAGGACTTAACGTCCTTAACTCTTGAAGAGCTAATTGGGTCACTCCTCACTCATGAAATGATGATCGAAGATGAGGTGGACCTCAACAAGATTGACGAGACACCAAAGGAGAAGGAGAAGAAGAAAAACATTGGAGTTGCTCTCAAATCCACAAAAGATGAGAGTGATTCAAATAACGATGACGATGACGAGGAAATGGCATTGTTTGCCAAACGGTTCAGAAAAATGATGAGACCTTATCGAGGAAGAAAATTCAAACGAAATGAAGGCCTCAAAAATGAACCGAAAGAGAAGGACCCAATCATTTGCTATGAATGCAAAAAGCCAGGGCATGTTAGCGATGAAGAAAGTTTCGATGAAGAGAAACAAGAAGTAGCTAACTTGTGCTTGATGGCATTTGGGGAAGATTCTAAGGTAACCTCTAACTCATCCAATTTTGATGATTTATCCTATGATGAGTTATTAGAGGAATATAATGGGTTGGCTTTGGATTATGAGAAATTATTTTTAAAATATAAAAATGTTGTTTCAAAATTGAAAAATGAAAACAAACTCATATCCAAAACCAACAACGATCTTGAAAGTAAAATCAAAGATTTGCAAATCAACCTAGAAGAGTTTGAAAAGAAAAATTTAGATTTGCAAAATTTACTTTCAAAGATCAATGATGATCATCAAAAGAAAATTGATGATCTTAAAACTTCTTCTGATAAAGTTGGAACAAAACATTTTGAAAAAGGTGGAAATTCAAAATCCAACTTTGTTAGAAAAAGTTTTAGAAACTACAATCATAGAGGTCCCCAAAGAACCTCTAATGGAAAAATCGTTAGAAGTATGTGGGTTCCTAAAGAACTCATTACTACTAAAGATAAAACTATCCTACACAAATGGATACCTAAGGGGACTAGGATTTTGGAAACTAATGAATATGGACCCAAAAGAATTTGGGTACCAAAAATCAAAAATTAATCTATGTTTGTAGGGAAAGGAGCATTGCTACAAGGCACGGGAAACAAATTCAAATTCATGGTACCTTGATAGTGGATGCTCAAGACACATGACCGGAGATAAAAGCCGGTTCATTGAGTTTAACGCCAAAAATGGAGGAGAAGTGACTTTTGGAGACAATTCAAAAGGTCACATTGAAGGTATTGGTACAATAGGTAATACCTCTTCCATACAAATTAAAAATGTTTTATATGTGAATGGATTAAAGCATAATCTATTGAGTATTAGTCAACTATGCGATAAAGGATTCAATGTCTTATTTGAAATTAATGGTTGTAAAGTCATTGACATTACATCTAATTGGATTATGCTTATTGGTCATAGAATAGGAAACATATACATGGTGCATTTAGATTCTTTTGATATGACTAATTTATGCCTAGTTGCTAAGGATGAACATGATAGTTGGTTATGGAATAGGAGACTAGGACATGCTAGTATGAGTGTTTTGCAACGGTTAATTCAAGGAGACCTAGTAAGAGGGTTGCCTAAGC